>NC_088981.1:101433350-103833350 GCF_963932015.1 Anas acuta
CCCCTTGGCCCCTTTTCCCCTTCCCACCTTCCCCATTCCCCCTTCCCCCTTCCCTTCCCCTTCCCCTTCCCCTTCCCCTTCCCCTTCCCCTATCCCCTTCCCCTTCTCCCCTTCCCCCTTCCCCTCTCCCCTTCCCCTTCCCCTTCCCTTCCCCTTCCCTTCCCCTTCCCCTTCCCCTTCCCCTTCCCCTTCCCCTTCCCCTTCCCCTTCCCCTTCCCTCCCCTTCCCCTTCCCCTTCCCCTTCCCCTTCCCTTCCCCTTCCCCTTCCCCTTCCCCATCCCTTCCCCTTCCCCTCTTCCCCTCTTCCCTTCCCCTTTCCCTTTCCCTTTCTTCCTGCCTGCCTGCCTTTTTCTATTTTTTTCTTTCAGTTCCCTTTTCCTTTCCCTTTTATTCTCTTCCAAGTTAGCAAACCATGAAAAGTCCCAGATGCTGCTGGGCTTAAAACAATCCATGCTATGATAAGGATTCTCTCATACCTCTGAGATATTAACATCTTTGCTTTCAACAGCAGGTGTCACTGCAGTGATAGAAAATCTTAAAATATTTTGTAGAACTGGTGAACAAAGCAAGTTTTTCTAACGAGTATGAGAAAATAATTCCAAACTTAAGATGGCAATGGAAACAAAATAAGTTTGTGGAACTCCAAAATATAGAGTAGCCAGAATAATCATATAACATTGAAAGCAAGATGGAGATAATAGAACTTTAACTGTAATATATAATTGCCGCAATACTCTGAAATTAAATTGACCCATCTCTGTTCTTTGTACTTGCCTATAGCATTACAAAACTATTTTTAAATAACATTTAAAAATATTATTTGCAAGCTTAGATAATTTCATCAAACTCCAAAATGTCAGCACTTAAATGAAAAGGAACTGAATTTGTCAATGTTTTTCAGGGCAAAAAATAAATTCAAAAGCAGATATCAAATGCATTCTGAGTAGCTTTGGAAACAATATTGTACAGCGGTGTTTTACGGAGGTTGCTTCAGCATGTTTTGTTGAATGTTAACAACATTAATCTGTTACATTTTGCATTGATTTTATTTGCTATTTTTATCACTTCCATGGCATTTTGTAAAAAAAGGTTTAGAATCTTCAAAAACAGGAATAACATTCAGCAAAATTTCTCACAGAAAGTTATTTCTATTTTTAGACCAGCTTTAGAAATAACAACAAAAAAAAGTCATAGAGCAAACATTTGTCTGTTTCCTCAGTTCTTGTAATTCTGATGGCTGCAGGAAAATAGGGATGTTACGAAATCATTTTGTCTAAAATGCTTGCTGAAGGAAACTTACATTGCTGTCTAATTAAAAATATCGTGTTTCAAGGTAAGAAATAAGAAATAAAAATAAGAATTTAACAATGAAGTAGAAGTAAAAGAGGTATTAGAAAAATAATGCAAATAGAGGGAAATAAAGCATCAGAAGCACATTATTATTATTATTATTATTATTATTATTATTATTATTATTATTATTAATTATTGTTATGATGATAATATTTTTTTTCACATCCTGAAATACTTTTCCTTAATTTATTCCCTCACTGCTAGGTGGTATATAAGGTGATACACAACACTTACATCCTTACAGTGTTGTACTGAGTGCCAAGGTGTTCGTATCTCCTCTGAGAGGAGTGGCCAGGGCTCCCCCATGCTGGACACAGCTAGTTCCAGCCAGTTCAAATGGCCCCAGAGCTGGGCCCAGCAGCCAAAATGGTGGTGCCTCTGACAAAATGTATTTAAGAAAAGACAGAAAGTGCTGCACAGTCAGTGACAACTGAGGGAAAATATGTGAGAAGCAGCCCTACAGATATGAAGGTTAGACAGTCTCCGTGGAGGAGACAATGGTGGAGTAGACCATGGTGGAGCAGTTATTTTCCTCAGACTATGGAGAGGACTGTTGCTCAGCAGGTTTATCGTGAAGCAACTTCAGCCCATGGGAGGGACCTGTGCTGGAGCAGGCAAACGTATGAGGAGGAAGAAACAGCAGAGAAGATCTGCTATGGACTGACACAACCCCCATTTCCCATTCCCCTGTATGACTGCAGGTCCAGAGTGAAGTAGAGAAGTTAAAAACGAAGGAGTGAAGTTGAGCCTGGAGAATGCAGGAGGAAAGGTGTTGTTTCATTTTGTTCTGTTCTGCTTTGTTTTCTTGCTGTCTAAAACCATTGTAATTGGTAAGAAAATAAATTAAGTATCCCCCCCGAAAAAATTTTCACCTGCTTGATATCCGTGTCTTTATCTCAACTCATGAGCTGTTTCATCCCATTTTCAACCCCCATCCCACTGAGGAAGGGGAGTGAAGAACCAGTTGGGCAGGCATTTGGTTAGCCAAGGCTAACCCACCACATATCTAAAGGTGTTAAGATCAGTGGTCTATTGCCTTTACTAAGGTGCAAGAACACTTTGTTCTATACACTATTACACTATTACTGTGCACCTCAATACACCATTTATCGTACTTACAGCCAGAAAGAAAGCACTTGCCTTGGCATAACATGATTGTGGCACTGAAAGTGTCTGCCAATATGCTAACATAATTTGATTAGCTGTTTTTTTTTTTTTTTTTTTTTTTTTTTTTTTTTTTTTTTTTTTTTTTTTTTTTTTTTTTTAATAAGAGGAACACATGAGAGGTATTTGTATCATAATACATACAATATATTAAAATGTTAACATTTGTTGAATGGCATGTCTACATGTATTAAAGCAATCTGAAAAGCTGTGATGTTGCTCTCCTAATTGTCCTTAAAGTCATCCAATAAAACATAGTTCAGGAAATATAATGTGACAGTTTATACCAGGGTCTTGAATAAATCTGTTCTTTTCAATCACCATCTTCACTCTTCCATTTTCACAAAAGGAATGTGAAGTTGAATTCATCCTTCATTCTCCATGCATAAAAAACCATCATTGTTTAATACATCTCAGCATGAAAGAGGGACACTCAGTGCTATTATGCTGAAGCAGCTGTAAAACAAACTGATGGAAATATTATTTTGTGCATTTGCATTTCAAAATGATGGAATTTGTAGATATACACTATCAAGAGGCCAAAGGTATGGTAAGTTCCTTAAGAGTCAAGGTAATTCACGGAGGAGAAATCTTTTCATGGTCAGGAAATACGATGTCCAAAGTCTAAACTCTGGATCAGAAAGTTTATGTTCTGAAGATTATGCTAAGGGAAATATAATTAAGTTCATGCCTTGGTGTCTTGTTCTCTCTAGAGGACCATGAAAAGCTCCACATGGAAACAGAACTACGTTCTTTGTATTTTACTGGATAACCTCTTGATCCACAGTAAACAGAACCATTCCAATCTAGTATCCCTACAGAATGCCTGGTGGAAATTTTGTGAAAGCAGAAACTATAGGAGCAGAAATATAGTGGGAGTCCATGATCAAATGTGAGTTACAGTGCTGTCTTACTGAGTTACTGTTGATTAGCTCCTTAAATCTTACTGTGTATGTTTTGGCTGAGTTAGTTGCATAGTAGGGTTATTTAACTTAAACAAAATAACCAATACTATTTTTCCTTACAAATGGGTCAGTGTAAGTATATACACTGCAACAGTTAGTTTGACAACTCAACTAATGAGCAATGACTACTATAGCTGTCTGAAGCTCAATACAAATGACAAAGTACCAGTAACCCTCAATGAAGACCTAATCTATGCAGTGTTTTTACTTTAAAACACAAGTGTGGCAGGGCTTGTGCATCACTAGAGAAGTGCTTAGATGATCTGTGCTACAATTACACTTCTCTAGGGTTTGCAATGTATGCCTTATCCCCCAGTTATACAGCTCAGGTATAACAGGAACACAAGGATGCTGCACCTAAAAGCCAGGACCTGCCAGAAGGCTGGCAAAAGAGGAACAGGCCTGGGACCTCAAAAACTCTGTTGTTTTTGAGAGACAAGACCCAGCCTCAATTTGCTATATTTGGGGTCTTATTTTAGGGCCCAGATATGTTCTCCTTTAATATGCTCTGCTTCTCATATATGTTTCTTTTCTAATTTTGAAATAAGTTTTTCTGATAAAATCAGAAACTTTTCTAAGTCTTCTATGTGTACTTTGTTTTCTTAATATTTATTCAGTCTGTACATAAAAAGGAATGATTTTTTTTTTTTTTTTTTTCACAGAGATGGTGGAAAATCAAACTAACTCTGTGTCCTCATTTAATACTTACGAAAGTTTGGGGCAGATTTTTTCTTTTCTACATTGTATATAATAAGTGAAAAGTGGTACATCATCCTGATATGTCAGATTCCTGAATCCAACTTCCTTCACATGTCTGAAAATGCTTGGAAATTTGGAAACCTCTAAGAAAAAAAAAAAAAAATCTTGTCAAAAAGTTTATTTTCCCATATAACTTGAACAAAAAAAGTCTTTCTGTTTCCAGAAAAAAAAAGCTATGTGAGTTTAAAGTACCTGAGAAGCTCAACTTTTTCAATAGATAAATATATATACAACACTCCTGTCAAGTAGGAAAATCCTATAATCCACACTTCACAGATAATATATGAAGGCAAAAGGAGGGGGAAAGTCAACTTTTCAAAGAAATGTTGACCTAATGAATTTTCCTGACTTTGGAAAAACCTACACAAACCAAATCTTGGAGACATGTTCATTTTCTAATGAAAATGTTTACTAACTAAAGAACGGTCTACCTTTGGAAAGTTTCCTAGTATCCCACCTGATATATATTTTCAGAATGGATGTGAAGCCATATATTTTAGACTAGGAAAACTGATTTTTCTGTCTCAGTTTGTGCCCTCTTTGCAAAGTTAAAGACACTATTTGAGCACATGCAAAGTTTTTCTAGAAAATCATGTCTATGCTAGCAGTTTGCATTGCCATAGTTCTGACAATCAAACTATGTCACAATACCTAACTAACAATGGCAAGCCAGCATTCGTTGTGCAGACCTGGCCATCAACGTCTAGACCTGATATATCACAATATAGCCAGGGAAATGTCTGACTGAATTCTCAATCCAAGATAATTTCTGCATTGGGCTAAGAGCATATCAAATTGTGAAAATTGTTGTGTACCCCTGTTGGAACATTGGCTTTGTGGATACATTCATTTAAACACACGGAGGATCCATTAGGCTTTATTCCAGGCAAATGCTTCTGCTGGGAAAGGAGCTTCACAAGTCTTTGAAAGACCAAGAGTTATCAAGGCTTTGAGCATGGGTCAACAAACATTTGAATCCTAACCATTCATTCATTCACCTATTCACCCATACCCATGGAGGGGCAGAGGGTAGATGGGAAACTTTTTTCTGTGGGAACATACAGATAATTGTTAATGACCGATATATAATTTCATCATCTAGATATCCTGTGTAAGGCAGAATTCTTATTTATAGATGTTTAAAGTTTGCTTTTATAACTGAATATCTACCTGGCATAGATGTCTAGATGAAGAACTTGCAGGTATTTTGGCCAACGGAGAGATGTCTGTGAATGTTGGAAAGTAATGGGGGATAAATCTCAATGATGAGATATAGTTTTGAAATAAT
This sequence comes from Anas acuta, assembly GCF_963932015.1. Lineage (NCBI taxonomy): Eukaryota > Metazoa > Chordata > Aves > Anseriformes > Anatidae > Anas > Anas acuta. The sequence goes on from NC_088981.1 coordinate 101,438,880, forward strand.
CTGAAAGTCTTCTGCTGTTTCAATGACTAGGATTGTTGTGTGGCATTATCTAATCTCTAGAGGAAATAGAAAACTAGAAACATAAAAATAAACAACAATAAAATCCTTAGAAAGTCTGGTTAGACACTATCAGAATCAGATGGCTTGAAATCATGTCATATCTAACAAGAGCCACTGGTACAATTTGGTACAATAGCCTTCGCTTTCATGAGGTGGTATTGTTCCAGTCTTTCTGAATGATTTCACTTCTGGAAAGGCACTGAACTGTGTTGTATTTTTGAAGCACACTATCTGTAAGATATTTTAAGCATATCCACTTCAAAAATCCCTTCATACAGCTACAGTCTTAGCAGTGTGCATAATATAGTGATATATACACGTATCTGCAGCAAAATCCATTTCTCCCTAAAATATGCATATAAATTTTTAAAGTATTTGCTTTAAATCTTTGCCTTTTGATGGCTGCCATGCAAAGGTGCAAAAGTACCCAGAACAAACTTTTCAACCCTTAGAAATGCAAATTCTGTGGATCAATTCTCAGACACAGACAGGCTGTGTCTATACAACTGGAAAGACTGGGCCAAAGACTGCCACCTAGCACTGAGACTTGTAGCACTTCTCACACTTTTATAAGATGAACTATGATTTTTGAAAACAGAACTACCCTGTACAGTCTTCCCATTGTCTAGCCCCTGCTACTTTCACTGTCAGCAGGATGCAATTTGCTTCAAACTGAAGTTGTTCCAGGGATGATACTAGGAATTCATACCAAATGTGAAGTGAGAGGGCCCCGGTTTGGACAGGTGAAGCCACAAAGCCCCATGTCCTTCAGCTGGGTGTGTGCAATAGTGCAGAGTTTTGCCGTGTTGTGCTCATAACTGCAGCAAGTGGGAATTGATTGTTGGGGGATCAGGTGTGTTAGGGGAGCTTTGCTGAACTGACACTACCCTGTAAGACCACCTCCCAGTACAAAGTGCCTGCAATGCCAGTGTCATGATGATCCCTCAGCAGTAGCACTCACCACAGCATTCCCCAGTTGCCTGTATAATACGGATATTTCGGTTGCAGGCTCCATTTCTGCTGGGGACAAACCACTTGTTTTACTTGGCCTTGTAAATAATGCTTTGGTATAGGGGAAAAACAAAACAAAATAAAACAAAACAAAGGAACAACAAGAAAACAGTTGTTACGATCCACTCTATCGCTCCTCTCTGCTTTAAACTCACCAGCTAACCTTGACAAGTATTGTCGCTGGAAATCACAATGCATGGCACAAAGAAGCATGTAGTATTTTGTCCTTCTAGGGCACATTTAGAGAATGTAACAGTACTTCTTACTCTACTCTAAAATATCAGCTGTTTTAAATTTTAGTGCTGTCCTTTGCTGTCTTTTGGTGTGTTTGTTTGTCAGTATTAAGTTAAATACTGGTGGTTTTGTTCTCCATCATATCTGACTTTATTATTAGGAAAAGACGACAGTAACGTAGGACAACTGTCTGCAAAATACTTAGACCCTGCTGCTTATTTTGCTTGGGGTGTGGTCCTGGGTTGATGGGTTGGTGGTTGAAGCTGGGTTAGCAACATATCCAGTAGTTGCATCACTTCACACAATAACATCTGCCAACCATCCTTGGAATTTCTGAATTAATTCCCCTTCCCAGTTCTTTCATAAACTTTATCTTTCCTATAGATCATTCTATTCTATGATTCTATGATCTTTCTTTCCAATAGCAGGACTAGGATGACTGCATAACATCTCATACTTAGATAGCAAATGTCCTTTGAATTCCATTTCTAGCTTTCTACCTTAAAACAAATATAAATGGCATGCATTAGATCACTGCTCAATTTCAGTTAACTGATTCATCAGATAAATGTTCTTAGCATCCTTATTTGTCTTCCTTTTTGTTGTTTTTGTTGTGAGGATTACTACAAACACACACTGATAAACAGGTCAAAAAAATAATAATAATGTTCATGTACTATATAGGAGTATTGAGACTTACTATTCCAGAGAGAAATATCTCAGATATGGAAGGAAGTGATATGTGGCCAGCAGTATTTCACACTGTTCGCTCATCTAAACTGCCCAGAGAATCGTGTTTTATAGGAGTAATAAAACAAATGGAATGGTGAAAGATGAGGCAAATGATCTGGTTAATGTATATTGTTTAGCCTTTTATAAATGCTGTAAATATCAAGAGACATTGCATCATCCATAAAAGAAGCATCCTATTTAAAATATTTATTTAACATACAATAGAGCTTAATTTTAGTGGAGGCAGAATATAGTCTGTAGTTTATTTTATTTTTTCCATATTCTTTAAATCTCCATCATTTTAGCAAGTATCATATACATAAGGCTTAGATGCAGACTATCTTTTACTGTTATTTACACTACAATCTCACTCCTAATACTGATGAAACTGAGATTAAAAGTACATAAAACTGGGGATAATATATTCCCTCCCTACTGCTTCTTTCTTCCTCTAATTCCTTTTATTATCTGCATACTGATTGTTGGTTTCAGGTATGAGAAGCTTATAGATATTAAGGACATGGTTTCAGTCCATTTCAGGAGTGTTGAAAACTGCTCTTAGGTTGCAGAATCATAGAATAATAAAGTCATAGAATGGCTTGTGTTGGAAGGGACCTTAAACCCTTCATAAAGAGTTTAAGGACCTAAAAAGAGCAGAGGGGGACAATCACCTCCCTAGACCTGCTGCTCACACCTCTGTTGAGGCAGCCCAGGATGCAGCTGGCCTTCTGGGCTGCAGGCACACGCTGCTGGTTCATGTCAAACTTTTCATCCAGAAGAACCCCCAAGTCCTTCTCCTCAGGGCTGCTCTCAATGAGTTCATCTCTCAGTCTGTACTCATGTCTGGGATTTCCCTGACCTAGGCGTAGCACCTTGCAGTTGGACTTGTTGAATTCCTTTAGGTTCACAGGCCCATTTCTCAGGCTTGTCCAGATCCCTTTGGATGGCATCCCTTCCTTTTGTTATATTGACTGCACCACTCAGCTTGGTATCATCTACAAATTTTCTGAGGGTGCACTTGATCCCACTGTATATATGTCATTGATAAAGATATCAAAATGCACTACGGTCCTGAAAGTTCAGGCAGATGACCTTTCAGACACCCTGGGAGCACAGAGCCCTGAGTCAGTGGATGAGGGAGTTTTCTTGCTCTTTACTCTTCTGATTCACTTTGATTGTCACCCCCATCCTATGTACCATGTATGTTTCTCACTAACTCATAGGTGAATTCATTTGAAGTACAGGCTCTCAACGCAGCTGCCATCCACTGTGACAAGAGAATCTCATTTTGAAAAAAAAAAAAAACAACAAACAAACAGGAGAAGCACCAACTCATTGGATCTGAATGTTGATTGTTTCTGGAGACTACAAACTAGCTGTATATACAATGATCATTAAATAAAACCAGATATCAAATAAGTGCCTAGATTTTTCATATTTGATGTTTCTCAGGAATTAAAACTGCCATGACTCAGATGGCACTATTTAGCATTCACTAAGGACCTGATGTTTTGTTAATAGATAGAACTGGTCAGAAATTTTCTGCCAAAGCAAAGTTTGCTGAAAAATGCCAGTTGGTTGTGTATGAAATATTTCATTCAAAACAGCTTGGGTTTGATACAGTTTTGCCAAACCCAAGGCAAGATTCCAAGAGAAACTGCATTTCTGGCAGGCCTACCCCAGGCCTGGGAACTCTCGGTACTGAAGGCAGGAGTCCCAAATGGGACTGCGTCAGGGTTAGGGATGCTGGGTGCCCCAGCAGAAATGATCTGGGATATGCTCCAAATAGAGAGAAGCCTGTATTTGTCCCAGCTGGGGAACTCCCTAAAGCTACCAGAATTAGTTATGAGATGTGGAAAGTCTCAGTAAGTTTGAAATTTAGAAAATTTCCACAATGGATTATAACAAAAAACAAGGTAAGATTCCTCCTTTCTGAACACTTCTACTAATAGATGTGTCATAAATAACTAAAAAAGAGCAAGGAGTTTAATATTACTGGTCAAATCTCCATTAGCCTTTACTAAGCGGAGGACTGGGCTCTCAACATTATAAAACTAAATCAGTAGAGTTCAAAACATGGCCCATGGGTCAGATCTGGCAGAGAAATTGCTTCCATCTGGCCCAATCACCAGTCCTTGGGGTGGAGGGGGAGTGGGTGTTCACGCAGCTGATGCAGCTCAATCAGCCAAGTAACTTCTGACCCTGCACATAGCCCTGTACAGCTGCGGACCCTCTGGGTCCTCTTGTGGGGTGGGCGTGAGGCTGGAGGCAGTGGGATCCCTGATGCACAGTGTGATCGCTATGATTGCCCCTCTTGGACTGTTCTGCTGTTAGTCCCTGGTAGGCCTTTTCACAGATGCTTTCATCTCAGTGATGTGCTGTGGCTCACCTTCTTGCCTGGTATATCTCTTGTCCAACAGCTAAAAGCAAGGTTTACTGGAAATGACAGCTTTTTACTGTATTTTGAACCAAGATTATGAGTGTCAGATTGTTTCCATGCGACATCGTAGGTTACTGGACTCAATTATGAATTATCTCAGTGTTGCTTTAAAATGTTCAAATATCTTTCCAACTAGATGATTTAAAGTTTGTAACAAAAACCTTAACTGGACAAATTTCATATGGATTTTGGATGATAAGTGTTATTATTACCAGTGTTTGTCCCAGTTATATCAATTGCAATAAAATCACATGCTTTAACACATTGATTTTACATTGTATAAATGTACATTGTACATTGTACATTGATTTTAGTGACAATTGCTCTCCTACCTTGGTGGCACTACTCCTTATTTGATCACTATTTTAAGGGTACATAGAAAGAGAATATCTGCTCTTTTAAGGGTATCTGGCTAAGGACCTTTTCTAAGGCAATGAGGGATAATAAGAAAGGGAGGCAGTGATATTTATTCTAGCAGAGAGATCTGATTGAGGACTTCTAAGCTGGGAGACGATCACAAGAGACAATCCTCCCAGTAACACTAATTGGTGGGCTAATGAGCTACTGGCACCATTTCCAGGAATGATGAACCTTGCAGCTGATAAGATTGTGATTGAGGGGGCCAGACTGGGAGGGTGTTGAAGCTGCAGAGCTCTGAAAACCCATGGGGGCATGTAGGGAAAGTGGGAGCAGAGGGAATGAAGAGGGGGATAGGTAGAGAAGGGTATAAAAGGGTTGGCTGCACCTAAAACAGGCCTCCTCAGTATGCTTCTCTGTCTGAGCCCTGTGTCTGTTCACTGCAGTATGCCCTATCTTGTATTTTCTCATTAAATATTTTCTTAACTATCCCTCTGCATATTTGCACTTGCTGTCCTGTGTGTGTTCTGCAAGGGCTATGTGCCAGCTACTGGTGAGGCCCATGCATTTAAGTGAAACTTCTGCCAGCGACTGGAGTCAAGTTGGCGGTTGGATGCCCCTGGCCTTTGGTGCCAGCTACTGGAGTGAGTGAGGGTCTCAAAGCCAGATACTGGAGTAAGTGGGAGTCTTTTACTCCAAGTCGCTGTTGTGGGAAGGGTGTATGCTCCCAAACCGGCTACTGTGGATGACCAGCGTGAGTGACGTGAATGCAGGGCTCCACACCAGCGGCTGGAGCAGCGTCTAGGCACACTGGCCTGTGTGCCTAGTGCCAGCTGCTGGTGGGGGCAAGTGTCTGTATCTTTCCCAACCTGTTGTTTGTGTATTTCCTAACAAATTTTAAGTTGTACCAGGTGGTGAGTAGTGGGGGCCTCAGGTATGGGCCAGGGTATTGGGAGGGGAGGAGGTGGGGAAAGGAGGTCCTGTGCTGATATGCTGAGGGGGATCTGTGAGAGATGAGTGTATGTGTGCTGTGTGTGTTCAGTGAGCTTCAAGCTGGACCAGATAGTGAGTAGGTAACCTGTGAAGTATGTAAGGGGGGCAGAGATTGGTGCAGTGGTGCTGGGCTGACAGAGGGACTATGCCAGGTACTCAAAGTATCTGTGAATGTGTGTACATATGAACATAAAGAATATGTGTGCCCAGACTAGTGAACTTCTACCTTTATCCACGAGAGAGGAGGAGGGAATGTCAGCTTTGTCTGTGTTTTATGTGAGTCCTGTTGAAGGCGGCTCTGGGCTGAGACAGCCTGTATGGCTGGTTGTGTCAGTGTCCTGTCTCTGCTTGTGTGTGTCTTTGTCACCGGAGTGCATGCACAGCTTTATTACTGGTTGAACCTGCAAGTTGGAAAGCAGCAGGTGCATCCACCTGCCTGGGCAGAGACCCTGGGTCCCTGAGGAGTGGTCTTGGGCCACAGCGGCTAGGGGAGGTGGCCCTGTAGTTTGCCTTTTACCTCACTTAACACCTCTGTTATTGCTGTTTGTGGAGGTGGGCATTCAACATTGTTGAGAGTTAACACAGTAAGATTGGTGTGTATGGAGGGCATGGGTAGGGGTAATTCCTTGCGTAGCCTTCTGTCCCCCTCAGATCTTATGGTGTTGGGGTAAAAAGCTGCTCTGTGGAGCTCCAGGTCGTTATCTAAGGAGAGCAAGAATAAGTATGAAGAAACTGCACCACCCTGTTGGCTAGAAGTAGCTCTTAACGTTTTTTATTTCCTAGATGAGAGGCTGAACAGAGTAGCAGAATTTATTGAAGCCTTGTGGGAAGGCAATAGGTGACCAATAGCATATGCAGAAACAATTCCAATAGTAATTTAAGATGAACCAGAGTCAAAAGTAAAGCTAGAAAAGGTTTAAGTACATGCTGAGGCACTTAGGGACAATTGGACAATGTGGAGAAATTGAGGAAGAGAAGATTGAGAGGATATTGCTGATACGGAGAGTGGAAGAGCTAGCCATGGAGATGTTTGGATTCTCATTCATGGAGTAAAAGAAAGCATACCACTCTTAAAATCAGGGCTACCAATAGTCAGCAGGAACCCTCACCTTTTCTAGTGTGTGTTTGTTTTTTTTCTTTTTTTTTTTTTTTGTTTTCCATTGGTCATCCTGGCATCAAGTGGGAGCATTCACTATAAGTTCACTGAGCTACATCTGCAGTACATTTCTTTCCTTTTTATAAGAACAGGAAACCACAAAGGATACTCTTCTCAGCTGCACCACTTGGTAAGGGCAAGGACAGAGCAACTTAGCTTCGAAAGACCTTTGAAAAAATCATTCATATAATAAGTTCACAGAGTAAGATATGTCAGCCTTTTCTTGCTGGCATGTCCATGCTTGTTTGTTCACCCACACAGGGATGGGGTATAATCTGGCTCCCAACATACATTTTAATTTCCTCAATTCCTTGCATTTTCTTTCTTGTTTTGTTCTGCTATTTATTTATTTATTTAGAACTGGAGAATGCCAAGCCCGATGTTTCCTGGAAGGATTCCTTCAGTTACAAGCCTCATGAAGCAACTATTGTTCATTCCTCATGATTCCTTCAGGAGTACTATCCTGCCCAGAAATATGAATGGTCATTCTGTCCTTCTTTTTCTCCACTGTTCCACTTATTCCAAAATTTCCAAGATACTGTGAAAAGGATCTACTTCTGTAACAACACAGTTTTACCATTAAATTGAAAGGATCTGGAAGTTAACACCAAGAACCATTCACATCTCTAAAAACCAGCCTAATATAGATAACTTTTTCCATGCACTACCTACTTGACTGCTTACGTATGGGATATTTTAAGTAAAGAAAATCAAATTACAGCATCAACAGTATTAAAAAAATTCTGAAAACTTAAGAGTTCAGAAGAGAGCACAGGCATTACTAAATGATTGGAGAAAAAAATAAAAAATCACACCACTACAATTAGAGGCCTAGTTGGGGGTCCAATTTGCTTAAGAACACAGGGTCATCTTAGGAGGTTGGCTACACGGGTAACATAAACATTTGCTTCAGGACGATTGTTTCACTAGAGCTCTAAAAAGTGGATGCTCATTAATGCTCATGCTGTTTTTAGGCAGATAGTATGATCTCATCATGATCTCATGATTCCTGCAGGCCTAAAGCAATACAAATCTGTGATGGCAGAACTGGAATGTATATAGCCTAGGATCATAGCATAATTCTGTTTGGAAGGGACTTCAGGAAGTTCCTAACATGGTTGCTTTCTCTTCAAAACTGCAAATTTATTTAGTTCTTGGGCATGCACCTGAGTGGAGAAAGCAGATTTCTCTGTGTACAAAATGTGAAGTGAGGCTGAGAAATGAGAATCAACAGATGCAAGTTGCAGCACAATATATGGTTTTAATTAATTAATTAATTATGAAGTCTGAGAAAAAAAATAAATACTAGAACAGGAGCTCAGAGAAGATGAGTATTTTGGAGATACTAAAAACCTGACTGTTCAAGGCCCTAAGCTGTTAGAACTGATTTGAGCATTGGTTAAACTAGAGACCTCAGAGGTTTCTTTCATTTTGCTTAGTTCTGCAATTCTGAGACTGCTTGGAGACATAGTTGTCCCCCACTCCCAGCCAATGTATTTAGTTAAACAGTGATTATGTTATTTTTGTTTATGCATCTTTAAATAATGTGAAGACTTATGCTGCCAAATTGCAACACATCAGTGAGCAATTCCTCATCAGGAGTAGAAAGCATGATTAAGAAGTGCTTACATTGACAAGAAAAAAGTAGTCAACATCTTCAGACTGTCGTACTCTGTCATTGAAGATTGGAATGGATAATCCCCATTAACACCTCTCTGTATGAGGAGGAAGTACATATTCCTAATGACAGTGGTACGACTGTTTCCATAAAAGCTAAACATACAAAGCCATGAAGTACTAAAAATCACTTTCTGATAAAGCCAGTGAGGCCATTAAGTCACTTTGGAGTCAGAACAGAAATGCAAAATCAGAAACTCATAGTGGAGCAGTTAAAATATTTTGTTCTATCAATTCACAACAAAGGGTGATGTTGAAACATTTACCACAGAGTTACTTCCTCCTGTTAACAAAGATGAGATATCTTCAGAAAACAAGATGTCAAAGGCAGAAATTAGAAAAAGCTGACAGGTAAAGTCTCAGTAAGTTATTAAGAGGTCTTCTGGAATTTAAGAGGGAACTACTAGCATATAGTAGTATTCATAGAACAAGTCCTACGAGGAGCGGCTGAAGGAGCTGGGCTTGTTCAGCCTGGAGAAGAGGAGGCTCAGGGGCGACCTTACTGCTCTCTACAGGTACCTTAAAGGAGGCTGTAGCGAGGTGGGCGTTGGCCTATTCTCCCACGTGCCTGGTGATAGGATGAGGGGAAATGGGCTAAAAATGGGCTAAAGTTGGGCCAGGGGAGGTTGGATATTAGCAAAAACTTCTCTACTGAAAGGGTTGTTAGGCATTGGAATGGGCTGCCCAGGGAAGTGGTGGAGTCACCATCCCTGGAGGTCTTTAAAAGACATTTAGATGTAGAGCTTAGGGATATGCTTTAGTGGAGGACTTGTTAGTGTTAGGTCAGAGGTTGGACTAGGTGATCTTGGAGGTCTCTTCCAACCTAGATGATTCTGTGATTCTGTGATTCTGTGATATTCTCATCTACATGAGATGCTATACTGGAGGGAACACTTCCTTCCTATGCCAGGAGGAAGAAAGTATTTTACTTCTGTTTGGCTATGTGGCAGGTGCAGATTTATGTACCACTGAGGAGTTTCTTTCATGGTCAGTGGATTAATCACTATCAAAGGGTAAGATGTCTGTGGTATGACCAGGTCATAGCCTGTGTTTCGATGAAAAATTCTATTAAATAAAGGGAAATTCTAGGTACAGTTTTATTAACAGAGCCATAGAGTATACAAACTATTTATTCTACAATGGATATTTTCAAGGTGTCAAAGTTCTACGTCAGAACTTATGAAATAAAGACATTGATATTTTGCTTGAAATAGGTCTAAAAACAAAAAGAAGGAAAATATTTCAGTTTTGAGTAGCAAAGTTGTCCTTTGAATAAGGAAGAATACTTTTTATTTCATATATGAAATTTTTGTGATATTAAACACAAAATGAGTGTGCCAAACAAATTTGTTTCTCTTCTGCTATTTGTTCGTAAGATTTCTTTAAATTAGACTCCAAAGCAACCTGAGAACATTCCTTTAATTACTAGTGAATTTAGTATACCTAGTACATGTGGTACATTTTGGCAAAGAACAGTGTGATGGGCAGGAGAAGTAGCCCTAATTGTTACATAGTTTTAGATGAAGCAGAGCCCTTGAATGCAGTGTCACCATAGTCACCCAGGCCAGCTTATTGTGATACTTTAATTCAAGGACTTGTCTTCAGGATGAGCACTTGAATGGCTAATTTGGGAGTCTGAAAGAGCAATACAACAGTGCAGCAATGCATAACATGGTAGTAAGAGCCTATGGGGTTACTCTGTGCAGTTTTGGTGTCCATAGTGATGTAAAGTAAGTGAAAAGGAACTGCAGAGAGACAGGACCTAGAAACACTGCTCGTTATATGAAATTGAAGGGATCAGCCTATTCGGTCTACTCAAGAGAAGGTTCGGAGACTACTTGATTGCAGTGTATTAGTTCCTGCCACGAAGACAATGGTAGTAGGCTCTTTACTGCTAACAGAAAAATATGTAACAATGTGATGGGTGTCATCTGAAATTTAGATTAAAATATTACAATTTTAAAATATGTTTTCTATTGGAGCTACTTGCTTCAAGATGGGTTAGTTTTCCATTATTTGAAAGTTTCAAATAAAAATTGGTTACCTTTCTAACACACATATTACACAGGTCAAACTGAAAACATAGACCAAGGGCAAAAATCATGTAAACAAAATTGATGAGGTTCTTTGTCCAGCCAATGCTGTTTATTGCCTTCAGTTTTACCCTATAGTCTTGTCAGATCTCCACCTCTGACAGCCTGTACCCACCCTCTGTCCATTTTCCAGTCCTGGTCACCTCCAAAAAAATGTGGCTGTTCTGTTCTGAGATTCCATTTCTTGTTTCAGATTAGGCAGTTTTCATGAATGATATTTTTCTCACCTAAACCTCCCTGTAGTCCTCTTTGCATTCAAATCAGCAAGAACTGCTGCCCAGGTATAGCAGAGAAGACCACTGAGACCACAGAAGACCACTATACAAATCATTGCCAGACCATGGACTCAGGTGCTATCATCCATTTCTGTATATTCTTTAATGGTTAGTGCACTCATTGATATATATTTGGCTCACAGCAACTAATATTTTCTAAAAGAGGTGCCATACGTGGTTTAGGGCATAACGCATTCCAAAGATGAAAGACATACACAAAGCCACCCTTGTTTTGAGGGGTAAGAGAGTTAAACCATATGGATGCAAGACACTCAAGGCCATTTATACTCAGACAGAGAGCAGATCCTGCGATATTTTTATTTATTATTACAGTAGTAGCTGAAGAGCATGGGAGAGAGGAAACTGCCTGCTCCCTGTTTACTTCTACAGCCCTGGACATAATCCATCCCATCCCTTGGCAGTCCAGAACTGCAGCATCAGAGGAAACCTGGGATAGTGCCTACTTTGTTCAGAAAAAAACTAAACTGAATTCACATGCTTAATCAACATTCTCCACAGAGAATGAGTGAACTGCGGTTTTGAAAATGTCAGTACCAGGATGTGGCCCAATTAAACAGGTTTTCTCAGACATGTCATAAAAGCTCAACCCTTCTCAAATGCTGCTGTTGACAAGATGGAGATTTGCTAAGCCACGGTGTTTTAGAAAAGTTCACCAAAACTCAACCAGTTTTCTTTTAATCCCCTCCAAAATTCTTTCTGAAAGAGTACAGAACACATCCGATATAGAAAATTTTATCCCCAGTAGTTAAACTCGAAATAGGCTCTTGGTGTAAGAAATGTGAGAAAACGTAAGTAAAAGGCCTTGCTATCAACCGTGCAAGTAATACAACAGTCTACTGGGAAAGCTAAAATAGGAGAGGATATGGGTCCTGTGCGACTCCATTCTTTCCAGTACAAGCTGGATGATGTCTAGTGAGCTTGTTTAAAATTCTTTGGTTTTAAATTTCTCTACCAAGGTCATTTAAAAGTGTTTTCAAAGTGAGGCACAGTTAGTATGGACTTGACTAAGTCGTCTTGCAGGTATTTGCAAAGTCTAGGCTAGTTATGCTAGGCTTTCTCACTTCTCCTTGGAGAAAGAGAATTTTGTTCCTCTAGAAGATGAGCTCAGGTTTCCAGCTGGCAACCAATTTTAGGTGCTCTGAATTGCCCCAAGAGGAACATACCTCTCTGTAGCAAATAAGACTCACCTGCTTAGATTAAAGCAGGCCTTTATACATATCCTGTCCCCAGATCCCTGTTTCACATTCTTCACCATTAGTTTGCTATTTCCATACCTTTACTAGCATCTATATTACCTTATAGTCTGTAATGGGACACATGAAGGACACAGTTTTCCAGCGTTTCATTTGAATGCTCTCTGCAGATTTCAGCACAGACCTTTCACATCGCCTATTGTTTGTTTTGTATTAAAGACCTGTTTGTTTTTTTTTTCTTTGTTTTGTTTTGTATTAAATTAGAGATGTTTTTCTGTGCCTGATGGTGTGTGAAATGGCATGCCACCCTGCACCATCAGCACATAAATAATTCACATCCTCACTGTACATACCACAGTAAATGTACTTACAAGAACCAGGGCTTTCAAAGCATTATTGACCTCCATGACCTTTTTTATTTTCAGTGGATGAAGTTATTTTTCCTTTTATTTATAGAGCACATAAGATGCTCAGATATTACTGTAATGGCTGAGGCATCAACATAAGATAAAGGGCTAATGGTGGAACATTAACATTGCTCTACAACATTTTAAAAAATGGTCTGAGTTTCATTTCATTACATATCTTATTAAGCACTGTAAGTTCCTGTCATGTCCTGTGTCTCACAAGAAATGTCAGTGAGACAAATATTGCCTCCTATAATCTCACAAAGGCTTGTGTTTACTTTGCAACTGAACCATATAATCAAAAGTGTAACCCAAATAATATTTTTTTTAAAATCACGGTTTAATAAATCACACATCAGTTCAGAAAATGTATGTTACAGCAAACAAAAAAAGAAAGTCAAAATAATTTTATATATTTTGTTTTCTATTAATTATCATTATGGCAATTTCTGCACTTCTTTTATACTTGGAATATATTAGTATTTTACATGTTTGTGAGTAGCCCTCTGACAAAATCTATGGAAAACATGTTCGAGCAGGATCTATGAGAGTTTTCTTACCATAGCCAGTGATAGAAAACTGTACCATTATTTATCTGTAGCATACCTTTAAAGTTTCACTTTACAGAGTTTCACTATAGACTTAATCGTAGTGATCTTATCCTTTCAAGTAATTTCTTAAATCTAAGACCTACAGAAAGGTGATTAAAAAAATCATCAGTCAGCTATCCCATTTGATCCTGTTTGTCCTTAAAGGGACAAAATTGGTCATTTATAAGCCCGGCAAAGACAGGTTAGCTGATTAGCAGGTGAAATAGCTAGTGCTAGGTAATTACTGCAGTTTCACAAACTGTTTTACTCTTCACAAACACCACCAGGTATTGACACTTCAGCTCACACATATATATATATATATGATACATATATATCTTTTAAACAGTGTGCTCAGTTTTGTCCAGTCTCTTCATTCATTATTCATAGCTAATGACATGTTTTCTCAAGCTAATAGTACATAGCTAATGACATGTTTTCCTTCTTATCCTCCAGTCTCAGCACAAATCCTTACTATGGGACTCGGGCTTATCTCTACGTGCACTGAGCCCTCTTTTACACATCTTTTTAATGGGATGATTTCTGCCAGTGCTTACAAAACCACTTTTACATCCCCTGTCCATTTTGGTAAATAGAGGGTGACCCACACAAAATAAATATTCAATTTCAAATATAGACAGAGTAATAGATTATTTTGATAAGGATATGGGAAACTACAGGCCTGCCAGTCTGACCCTGGTGCCAGGGAAGCTCATGGAATAGATTATCTTGAATGCCATCATGCAGTACTTAAAGGAAACCAGGGGATCAGGCCTAGTCAGCATGAGTTTATCAAAGGCAGATCCTGCCTAATGAACTTGATCTCCTTCTACAATGAGGAGATATGCTCAGTGGAGGAGGGAAAGGCTGTGGATATGGTTCAGTAAGGCTTTTGACACCTTCTCACATCATTCACCTGAAGAAGCTGGCTGCTAAAGGCCTGGACAGGTGTATGCTTCATTGGGTTAAAAACTGTCTGGGTAGCCGGGTCCAAAGAGTCGTGGTGAATAGAGGTAAATCCAGCTGGAGACCGGTCATTAGTGGCATTCCTCAGGACTCAGTATTAGGGCCAGTTCTCTTGAATATCCTTATCAGTAATCTGGATGAGGGGATTGAGTACGCCCTCAGTAAATTTGCAGACAACACCAAGTCAGGGGCAAGTGTTCATCTGCTTGAGCGTAGGAAGGCTCTGCAGAGGGATCTGGATAGGCAGGACCAGTTGTAGAAAACGGAATAGTATGTCTTAATAATTTGGCAGGCTTTGAACTGAAATTCAACTCTGGACCTGACCATGCCTAAGAAACTTCATGAGAAGTCTTGGACTTCTGTGGGACTCTGCACTATGGCTCCTTGTAACTGTACAATAGCACCTTTGAGGTCAACAGCCTGTCTTAATGAAAGGAACTGATGAAAGGTCAACAACCTGTCTTAATGAAAGGGACTGTACTAACACTGTTGTGCAGACTTGAATGCATAGCCAACCTTTGCTTCAATTTGGGTTTAACCAGTTGTGAAGTGTACCAAAACCTAATTTTGTTGGCATAAGAAACATCCAAATGCTGGTGAAAAAGAGAAAAAGTAGCAGACTCAGATGTTCACAGGCTAAATTTTTCTATGATGTGGCTTTATAATATGACAAGTAGGTATTTGATATTCATTACAAGGCTGAAATTGAGATGTTAGAGGGCTCAGAAAAGGAACCAGTCCATAAGCTACCCTCCTCAGTAAATTAAAGGGGCTGCATTATGTGTCAGTAAAGGAGAGAATTAGACTATGATTTCCAGTGACTCATAAGTCTTTGACAATGAATAAGATTTACCTGTATGACATGTCTGGATAAAATAAAAATGAACAACAGGAACAAGCACAATCAATTCTGAATTCCTACAAATGATGCCATACGTGAAATATGGCTTTGAATACATTTGAAGTGTGCAGACCAACTGTGAAATTGTTTGCGTGTCCTGTGAAGAACTTATATACATATATTAAAAAAAAAAAAAAAGGCAATATAACAAATACAAATTGTCTAATTGTCTTAAAGTTTTTATTGCACTGCACTTACTAAAGAAGTCACAGTCCTTTGGATGTGCCTGTTTTGACTGTATGTTCACTGAAGGCTCTATGTTACAAGGTGTTGAACCCCCTTGAGAAGACTTTGCTTCCTTCAGCTCTGTTTGCTTCAAAAGAAACTTAAGACTGTTCAGCACCAGTCAGATCACTTTTGTGTGAGCTGAACTCTCTGCTCAGCTTTGCCAGGTAGCAACTACAGGATACATCATTCATGTGTTTATAGGAGCAATGAAAATTTTGCAACTAACTGTAAGAAAATTTTGCAACTGACTATAGATCTTCTTGAGTGGGAAGACATACTAAGTTGTGGAAGCTCCAGTAGAAAGCATTATGTAGAATTGTAAGAGAAAGAACCAAATACTGATTTGTCTGATGTTTATGAAATATAACATACAATTAACTGTTGTCACTGTAGTGTTGATGCTGCATTTGATGAGCTAAGCTTCTGAACTTGAACAATTTAATTTTACACTTAATTTCTTGAGCTAAAGAGATAGTTGTACAAATGAACTGTTTGCTTTACATCTGAAGATGCTTTATTGTGTTGTATTCATGCTGTCTGTGCATTTTGTAAAGCAATTTTAAGTGCTTATACAAAGTGTTTTCCTGTGTAAATTGGATTCATTTACTGCTTGCAAAACTTCAGTCCAGTACCAAATATAACAATAACACATTTCCAGATATTTTTGAAGAACCTATACTATTCTGCTAAATTTCAAATTCTGATTTTGAATTGAGCCATAGGTTCAGTAAATAATGCTTAATTTTACATAAAAAACACAAGAGCCCTTATATCATAAAAATTCAGTAGCTGCTGTAGTAATGCATTATGTCTCACAGAGAGAACTCAGTCTCTATACTGAGCTGAGATACCTATTCCATCTTTTGCCCTTGCAGGTGCACATTTCAATCCACTGATTTCAAGTGGAGCTTCTTCAAGGTTACAGCAAATGAATGTCAGGAATATGTCTTGTCGGCAGAACAAAAAGAAGCTAAGAAAATGAGCATCAACACTTTGTTCCTGTCCTTTGCCAAGGAAAGATTCTCAGAAAAGACCTCTAAATATCTATTATTTAAACTATGTTGTACTTTTGTGTATCTATGCATAAGAATGGAACAGGCAAGGTGGTCAGTTTCTTGCTCTACAATTCCAATTCCACACACAATGTAAAGTATTCCAAACCTTCACTCAGAATTACTGAGTGGAGCAAAATACTCATATGTGTGTATGTTTTATGTTTGAAGTTATTTCTTTTCAGGACCCAGCACTCTTCAAGGAGTGGCCAGACTTTACAGATCTGACCAAGGAGCACTGGTTCTTCTTTGGATGTATCAGTCTAGAAAAACTTGAGATCGTACTATGGAAATGTCAATCTCAGACCTCTGTCGGCCTATAACTAAGCAGTTTGATTCTGACATATAAGCTTTGTAGTGCTGATGTTGCAAGAACAATTATTACTTTATAATTCACTCAGTTTGAATTATCTGATCAAGGAGAAAAGTCAGTATGATTCCAATAAGCAAAATAAAATATTAGTAAACAGAGTTGGGACCAAATGGAAGAGTAAAAGCAGGAACGGAAAAAAGAATAATCAAATACCTCAAATTGATGTATATTTGTATATACAGAAATTTAATAGATATATGCATAATTAAAATATATTAACTGAGATGAAAATTCAGTCACAAACGACTTCTTAACTAGCAATCCATGTTCAATCTAAAATAAATAATAATTTATCAACTTCTACATCAAACCAAGATAAAGAGTTAAGTCTTAAGCTACTGAGCTTGGTCTCTATTGTTTACCAGTCCAGTGAGGAATCATTTTCATCACTGTCATGGGCATCAACTTACAACGTTTCAGGTTAAAAAAATAATGCAGTGTATGTCACTTGTCTCCCACCAAGGCCACTGTCCCTGTCTGGGTCAGGGTTGTGCAAATATTCCATTTAAGGGACAAGCATTCAGTACCACCCAAGTTATCTGACAGAAAATAGAAATTTCAGTCAAGCCTATTAACTACACAGGCAGTAACACAGATGTTTGCACATTGAGCAGGCTATTACTTGAGGGAGCGAGGGTGCTGGCACTCCAGTCTTTAAATTCTCCACATAGAAGGAAACACCACCTGGAGCAGGAAATGATCCAGGGACAAGCAACCAAAGAGAAAAGGGTGGGTGGAAAGGAAGCGGGAGGAGATCTATTGAAGGAAGAAATGTCTGTCATGTTCTTGCCAGCTGCTTTTTCTTTCTATTGAAATGCAGGTTTGTCTCTGTTCCTGTTCAAGCTGAGGGGAGCGTGGGGGGAGTGGGTATGTGTGTGTGTAGGATCTTCAATCTGCTGCATTTGCCCCACAGAAGGTGGGAGTCAGCCCATGAAGCTCAGCAGCTCCCAAAACCATATGGGAGGCTCAGGAGAGGACGTGAGAAAAGTATGTGGGGGCTCAACCTGAACAGGAGGTTGAGCAGTGGTATATCTATTGTAACACAGCAGCACGCATATCATGAGTCTTTATCCAGTGTGCCAGAAGGCTTTTTCAGTCAGGATTACACCATCAAAGCATCTCAGTATCACTCAGTAGTGTTGATTTGGAAAAAAAAAAAATTGTGAAAATAAAACATCTGTCAGAGCAGCATATATATTATTATGAAAAGAAAGGGGAAAAACAAAAACAAAAACAAAAAAAAAACTTGCATTGCATGAAAATCTGGCCATGAAGTCAAAGTCTAATCCAAATCACTCAGGAGACCATCTTTGGAATAAGGCCATCTCAGAGTTACTAGACAAAATGGATGCCGTTAGTTTCTGCTGTAGCAATAACAAGGTTTATAGCTGCAACAGCCATATTGCCTTTCAGTATTTTTTTCCTTCACCAAAGCCTTTCTGCATTTGCAAAGCCTAAATAACCATTGTGCCCAGTGACCAAAAGCTGCCTATTGTTTCCTGCCTCTTACACAGCTTAATGAGAGTTTCTGGGGTGTATATAGACATATGTTTAGAGTTTATATGGCAATAAAAGCTTCTGAGTTCCATCATAATGCTAAATGTAAATGAAGACTGTGGAGGACTGCACAAAGACTACAGAAATAGCCTCAAGTCTTGGGCACTCTGTTTGCCATTACAGGAGGATGAGCCTCCAAACCCTCAGAGAAACCCCTGCCAGCTGTGGGGATCCCTCGCAGGGGACTCTAAGCCAGCACCATCCACTGAAATAAAGTTCGCCCAAGAGCACAACCCAGCCCACAGTTCAGAACAACAACAAAATAAAAACAAGAATAAAAAAAAAAAAAAAAAAAAAAAAAACAACAAACCAACCCTAATGTTATACATTTCTCATGCTGTTTTTGCATAGTTTATGTGGTGTATAAGAACACGATGGTGGTTTGCATTTGAAAAGACAAATTCAAGCCCTCAGTTTTGAGCACATAGAAGTGATGGCCACTCCACAGATGCATTTATTTTTCATTTATACCTCTGTATATTTTCTGATAATTTAAAATTTTCAATCAGTAACTCTCTTTGTCATGCCTTTCCCCAACTTTTTATCTGTATGCTGAGATGTTAATCCAGCCACCATTTTCTCCATTCCCTTAGGTTCCAGTGAGCAGGAAAAACAACTGGGATTAAGCTGAATGGTTTCTTAGGGCTAACAGGGAAAGGCTCTCATCAAGATACAGTGTGTAAAGTAACTGTAAAACCTATTTCTACCACCTTGAGCCTGGGCTTGGTCACCTTAAGTCCAAGTTTCCCCAAGTATAACTACTTTTTTTTCCCCCCAAAGTGCTGTCCAGATATAATTAGGTCTTGGATGTTCAGAGATTCATGAATCTGGCAGCCCAAGGGAAGCAACAGCTGTAGCAACACATCTACATTACTTGCCTCCTGGACATAGGCAAAGACACTATTTAGGATGTGAAGAGCTAGCCAGACACATCCAGGGAGCACTGGTCTCACCCAATTCATTTTCAAAAGTTGGAACTACCTCTTTTGGAATTTGCTGGAGTTCTGCATGTGTGAACATGATCTAAAGCTCATTGAAGTAGCTCTGAATACCCTTTGAGATCAAGCTGACAAAAACACAGTAGGATATCAGTGGAGTTGATAACACATGCACACATTGAAAAGCTGAACTTTGCCTATATGCACAGTTGAAAGAGCATCACCAAAAAGGAATTTGTTCTCAATGAAGAGGCATCCAGTTGATTCACAGGTAGGAATTTGTGGACTCACTTTGTGTGATGCACAGACATCGGCTCTGTAGTCAGACATTTCTTACAACTGTGCTGCCCAAAAATACCCATACAGTTTGAGTGCCCTGCACTCTGCTATGCTGCCCAATCCATCACTGGTGTGGTCTGGTGATAGCCTGTGCTAGGAAATAAAATATGCAGGAATACTGTCTGCTTCAAGACCTGCCAGAACTTTGTTGCTATACCATCTGGGCTGTTTTTATTTATCCAGCTGTGATTTCTTTGGGTTTTGCATTTTTAATTAACACAGTTTTGAAAGACGGGCAACTTTTGTTTAACCTCTTCAGCTCTGTGCCGTGTAACTGAGGCAAATTGTATATTCCACTACAAAGGCACTCAAATTCAAGACACCATCTCTTGAACTGTTTGTATGTCCAGGAAGTTATTGTGGGTTGTTGTTCTACATTAATTTATTGTGGATTGTTATCCCACAAGCTGTGATGAATTCAAGCATCAGGTAAGGGATTTTTTTTTTTTTTTTTCCAGTGGGAAGAAGACAAACAGGTGGTGAGTGAAAGGCTTTAGAAAACAAAACTCAGTCATCTGACTGCTGAGTCACTGACTACATACAGCTTGTCTTATATTTGTATACTTTTTTACTCCCCATAAAAAAAATTCTCAGCTTTAAGATCATGTTATAAAGAGTCTGAGCTCACAGGTAAGCCCACAACTGTGCACATGTCCATCAGATTTGCCAAATTGTCCACTGGTGATTTAAAAACACTATGTACAGAGATTTGGCAATTACACCCATTTAGGCAAGTCATGCAAGTCCTGCTGTCATCAGCTACAGCAGAAAAAGACTGGGGTCTTGGCAATTCCTGTTCACGAACTTAACTTGTTGAGAAGATAACTTCAAATGGGCTTAAAATTTAAGCATAGGAATATCTGTGTGAATAAAACCTAATGCCTTGATCTAATGACCTAATGCATTGCAGGGTTTCATAAAGATGTTGGCTGGTCTATTCTTTTTGTTAACTCACGTACAGAAAATATAACTTTTTGATACCATTTTGCATGTTTTCTTGCAGTTCACTTTTTGTTATTATTTCAAGATTTTCTTTCCACAAATCAATCTAAGCAGTGCAACTCAGTTTCCTGAACTGAAATTTATACTGCTACTTCAGTATAAATTTATAAACAAATATAAAAAAGTACACAGCCCCTCTTGGTGTCCATATTTAATTCAGTAAAGTATCAGCCCTTTATACATACGAACAATAACGTTCAACAGGAATATCATACCCCATAAAGATTATCACCCCCCTCAATCTAGAAACTAACCCAAATAATGTAGCAAGCTATTCTAAACCCTGTGGTAAATGGGAAACATAAACATCTTAAGATTAAAACATGTTAGTTGGCAATTAGTCATTAAAATATAATTCCTCCATCAAGCTTGCTGAAAGCATGGCTGTATGCTCTTTGCACAGCTCCACATTATTTGCTGAAAGTCATGGCAGGAGAAAAGAGGTGCTCACAGTCCAGTGATGATCATTTCATTGAGAAGGAATTTACTTCCATCCTGCCCAGTAGTGCTTTCTGTAGCACCCTGCTATCATCAGGAATAATGTTCATAAGCCAGCCCAAGGGAAAACTTTAGCCCAGGAGAAGAAGAAAGTCATATGCATTACAATTAACACATCTGCAGACACATGTTTGGAGAATGTCCTGGGGAATATGGATGCAATCTGCTCATTTTACATATCTCATCTAATCTTAACTTTTATGCAGTTCCTGAAATAGTTCTAAAATAAAAGCTCATATTCCCTACAGACAGTGATAGGGGCTTTTGAAGGTTTCCAAAAGAAAATACAAAAGTTTTAGATTTTTAGACAGGATCTCTCTCTCTCTCTCCTCTCTCTCTCTCTTTTTTTTTTTTTTTTTTTTTATTATTTTTTTTTTCCAAAGAGATTTGTGGAAATATTCTTTCCAAATTCACATTAAGACTGACATACAGATTTCCCACGGCGGAGATTTAAGTGGAAAATGGAGTGTTAGTAAAGCAGAGCATCATGAATATACAAATTTCCAGCTGACTACTAGAACTACCTAAAATAATATTAAAGATCAGGCATAAGTTTTATAAAAGTCCGGTCCCAATCATCAGACCCAGCCGATGAGTATCACCTCAGCAGAATGTATTGAGGTTCTGAAATAATATGACTTTAGCTCTGTCTTTGCTCATCCTTATGACACATAGGCTTAAATGTCTGGATAAATGTCCAGAAAGGAAATCTGGTAGAAATCACACAATGACTTCTTTACTCTCTCCCTGTTGGGAGTGATAACTTGACTCACAATAAAAAAATAAATAAATGAGAGAGAGAGAAAGAACAAGAAGAAAATAATGGTTTGTTTGTGATTTTGCAGCCTTGAAAATGTACAGTAGCACCTGTCCTTGAAGGACAGGGAAGAATTTTAGTTACCTGCACATCCTCCTTTTTGTTCATCTTAACATTGTCTTGATTGTAGGTTTAAATGGATTTATTAACTGTGAATGACATGGTTACTCTGAGAAGCTGCAAAAAGTTTATTCAGATGCATAACTGTACAGTCCAAAATTCAGGAATTAATTTTCTTAGTGTTCCAAATCTACTGAAATGTTTTGCAGAAAATTCATTCTACCACATCTAATAAGGCTTCCCCCCACATGCACTATCATTACATTTCTTCAAAGCATTTCCAATAAGAACACTCCAAATTATGTCCCCTCAGCTAGTTCATCTGTTCAGTCAATAAGCAACATTTTATTGCTTTTATGAATTAAGCCCACTTTACATCCAATCATTCTGCAAACATCTGTAGCCGAATCAGTCTAGGGAGCTTTTGAAAAATCAATCAGTAGGGAACAGCTTTCACTTTTTTTAATTTAATTTTAATAAAGTATTTACACATGTTTACTCCACATGAAATAGAAAATGCAGTAAGTTTGGTTGTCATATCTGAACACTGCAGTGAAGCCCACCTTGCAGGTATAACTTTTACTTATTTACTGTGTTGTGTAGGAAGGCAACAGTATATTGATTTTCTTTCTTCTACTATCTTTGTTGATTAGGAAGCTAGAAAGAAGGCAAGGAAATGGTTTTGAGACAATGTAAAGAATTTCATTTTAGAGAGTATTATTTTTTTTCATTTGGAAAATATTGATTTATGAAGTTCAAACTTTTCCGAAGGATGTGCAAGCTAGTTTTCACAGGAATTAAATTGCTGTTTAAAATGAGAAAGCATCCTACCCCAGATGATTCCAAAGTTTATAATATTCACCCAGAGCTCTTCAAGAAAATAAGTCCTTTCATTCAACTGAAGGACATGACACCATTCTCTTATTTCCTAGATGCTAGATAAAACTCTGGAATATTCCCATGTGAAAATGCATGCTTTTTCACTTTGAAGTGGCTTAGTTTTGTCCTATTATAGAATTGGAAAATTGTCCAGATTTTGAAAACAATTTTGATATGGGATTTTTTCCCCCAGCTATCATTGGAATCAAGAGACTTAGTTATAACTTTCAGTTTGATGGTTGGTGAGACAAGTTGGCATCAGTATGTTTTTCTGCAAAACAGAGATAATTTCCTTCATTCTACCTTTGCTTACTTTCTCTAACTGAGCTGGAAATATTTTGGGCTGGCCTGTTATATATTTTTTACAATGCAGTGCAAATTAGTAACAGTGAGCTGTGCCAATCTGATGTCTCTGCTGGTTGACATGGGAGTTTAGAGGTACATACTTCTGTCTGAAAAATCTTGGAAGAAAAGCATATCAATTAAGAAGAACTAGAGCAAACTGTGATAAACTGAAGCAAATCCTTGGAGTGGTAATTTACAAAATAAAAATGACCAGTTTTATCAAGGTTGATTATACTCACCTAAGGTAACCATCTCAGTGACTATGATACTTCCAGGTATCAGTTATTGCTGAGTTAGCAAATCCAATAATGAGGATAGTAATGAGAACGGAGTTATTGGGAACTGAGTTCTTAGTTATCTAAGACAACTGACAAGTTCTTGGCATTTTACTATATGTATACATCTTCCTTGGAAATGGAAATTGAGTCCTTTAGCACAAGTTTATGAATTGACATAATTTGCATAGAAAATACTTAATTTTACATTTTGAAGCCTAGCAAAGGGCAGGTAAAATATTTCATCCTGTGAGTTTTATTCCTGATGTCATGTTAGGAGAATTCAGTTGAAAACTTCTATCTATTTCGTATCCTGTAAAGTTACCTGGTAGAGATACTTACACACATGTACAATAAACCAGAATTTTAATGCATTTCATAAGGTGTATTTGTCTGCCTTCACTCAGGAGAAGGTGGGAAAGTTGCCACCACAAGGAGCCAGTGGCTTTCTGTTTCCCAGCAGTGCAACTGATGCAGAATTGCTTTAGCCCAGTCCCTGAGACCACTTCCAGTCTTTTGAGGGAAAAAGAGCTTGTTGGAGCAATAAAGATCCTTCCCTGAAATTCAATGAATGCTTGGCACCAACCAGCCTACAAAGAGATCACCTGAAGTCATATTGTCCCAGAGTGCCAGGAATCATATTCTGGAGCCATCAGGATGGAGTGACTGTGTGGGATGCATCCACTGGTGGTAGAAATGTCCCTGTTCTGTTGGGCTAGAGCTGTAACACCTCCACCTCCCATCTCTCCTCACCATTTCAGAATGCTATCTTATGGGATCATTGCTTCCAGTACTTGACCTGAGTGCCTTGCCTCTTGTCTTTCTACACAACAGTTCTGTTGTCTTTCAGTTTCATGTTGCAGGAAGCTCTAGTAAAATGAAACAGCTTGACTCCACTCAGTCTTCTTTTCATTTTACTAGTGTCTTCCTTACTCTGCTTGGTTATTTTTCCTAGGTATGCTGCTTTTATTCTTTTGATCTATGATCTGTGGGAATAACCTTGCTGTGAAATTAACATGGGTACCAGTCTGCTTGAATGCATTTGGTATGTTAACTATTTTTAAAAAGGTTCTTACAGGTGTTTAATATACATTGCTGGCATTTTATTTGGGAAGGTCATATAAGTATTTTCTCAGAACTACTGAGTTGTTTATTGATGTCATAATTACTTGTGTTCCTTCTGATGTTTGCTTTTCTGGGCACCATTTCATGTTATTTAAAAAAATAAAATAAAATAAATGAGTTTGTTTTGTGCTTGCTTTTTTTTTTTTTTTCCCCCTTATTTTTTCCCAATTCATTCAAAAATAAAAAAATAAAAATAAATGGAAGCAAATTTAATAAAAAAGTAACTAACATATTTTATTTCAAAAGAAAATTTTAGACTATAGCCTGGTGTTCATCTAGAGCTGGAGATCATGTGTTTGCAACTGGTATATCAATATCTTCTACAAGCTTTATCTAGGAGCTCTAGAGCTAAGAATATGAGCTAAAAAAAAAAAAAAAAAAAAAAAAAAAAGAGGTACTTAGGGCCAAACTCAGAAAACCTGATGTATTTACATAGCATGTGTGCTGGAGGCCCTAAAGGCATCAGTGCCAGGGCTCAGGTGATTCAGGGTACTTGCTGAGAGAGAATAGGCACAAGGACATACATTGTCTCAGAGACAGAGCAAGTAGCAGGGACAAATGATTTTGGAGGAATGATTCAAAAATTATAGCATTTCTGCCAGCACCTTTGAAAGTTTCTATCCCTAAATGAGGTAAAAATAAAATAAAATAAAATAAAATAAAATAAAATAAAATAAAATAAAATAAAATAAAATAAAATAAAATAAAATAAAATAATAAAATATAAATAAAATAAAATAAAATAAAATAATAAAATAAAATAAAATAAAATAAATAAAATAATAAAATATAAATAAAATAAAATAAAATAAAATAAAATAAAATATGTTGAGTTTGTATTCACCACAACTGAAGAACTGGAAATGTCATTGTAGAGGCTACAGGTAATAAAGATGGTGAAGGGCCTAGAGGGGAAGACGTATGAGGAGCGGCTGAGGGCACTGGGCCTGTTCAGCCTGGAGAAGAGGAGGCTGAGGGGGGACCTCATTGCTGTCTACAACTTCCTCGTGAGGGGAAGTGGAGAGGCAGGTGACCTATTCTCTGTAAACACCAGTGATAGGACCTGTGGGAATGGTGTTAAGCTGAGGCAAGGGAAGTTTAGGCTGGACATCAGGAAGAGGTTCTTCAGTGAGAGGGTGGTTACACACTGGAACAGCCTCCCCAGGGATGTAGTAACCAAGCCTGTCTGAATTTAAAAAGCAATTGGAGTGTACACTTAGTCACATGGTCTAAACTTTTGGGCAGACCTGTGTGGTGCCAGGAGTTGGACTTGATGATTCTTATGGGTCCCTTCCAACTCTGGATATTCTATGATTCTATGATTCTATAAGTATTTTGTGCTGGCAGAACATGTGTCTAGGAAGCTCTTGTTCAGCTTTCCTCTTTCCTTTCCCTGAATTCTGATTGCACGTACTTCTCTTTCTCTTCCCTTTCCCAAATTTTCCTCACTGACCCCCAGCTGTGCTTAATCAAATGAGGATCTGTTTTTTAACAGAAGCAGCAGAAGACTTCAGCAGAGATGAAATCAAATGTTCAAAGAGAGAAATGCCCTCACATTTCACCCTGAAATAGTTCTACAGCATGAGATTCCTGCAAACAAAAGACAACAAATGAGAGGGCAAACGTCTTTGTAGCCTTGTGACCAGGAATGTTGTGCTATTTTTGTTCTTTGCCCAGCAACTGTGTAACCCCAGTGCAAAATGCATTTCTGTCTCTGGGAGTTTGAGTCTATCCAAGGAGCTACATGTGAAAACCAACAACATGAGTGTTTAAATCTGGCACCTCCTGATACAGATGGATGCTTCTTTAATGCATGCCTTGTTAACTCAGGGTCAAAATAACCCTCTTGAACCAAGGTCACCTGAGTAACCACAACCATTAGATTGCCATCACCTGGCACTGCTTTCCAGCAGAGCTTTCCTATGGATGTGGTATTTGGAATATGACAGCACTGTCATGGATGTGATAGCTTTTCCTACACACTGAGTGCCAAGGGCTCGTGGTGGGCTCTGGTGCCTGCTTACCTTGCTTTGTCACATCAGGGCAGGCAAGTGCCTCTGTTTGTGGACTACAAGAAACATGTAGCAGTGCTATAACCATTTTGAAAACAAACACTAGGTTCAATGTTAAAGATTCAAGTTCCCATTTAAGTTCCCTTTAACTGAGACCTTCCCAGGGGAGCTTCACCTGTAACTGGTGTCTTGTTAATGTCTGGTTTAAGTGAGACAAACCAGCCTGGAATGATTCCTGCACTGAGTTCACTGCTAGTAGTAGGGATGCAGCTACTTGATAGGTGCTAGATCTGACACTTTACAAAAGAAAGCAGCACTGAAGATAAGCCCTACTGCAAACTTTTGAGTTTCATTTATGCTGCTGTACAGCTCAGCCTGCAGGACTGCAGCCACACTTGAGTTCATAAGTTCCCCAAGCAGCCTTTGCTTGGCAGGTTTCAGTCTGTGCTGATCCAGGTTTAGGTAACATCTAATGAGCAGCATTCAGCCTTTTCTTCAGCCACATATTCTCTCTTAGCAATTTGTTTTGCCCTCCCAGTTGTGTTTTAATAGCCTCTAAAACTTGTATGTCTATCACAGTCAGCAAAAACAGTCAGTGTTGGGATTCAGAATCTCACAGACAAACTGTCAAAAATGAAACCAACTGTTCATTAACATTTTAAACAGCAAAGAAAAGATCTGGGGATATATACAGTTGGTTTTCCCATTAAACTGTTAGCATAAGAAGCATAACTAGTATCTAAACACTTCTACTCTTAACTTTGGACATCAAGGTAAGAATTTATTTATTTATTTATTTATAACTAATCATCTTTATGAGCTGCTAATTGCCAGATTTGAAAACATTTCCAACCTACATAATTTCATTGTTTACAATATTAACTACTAAAGCAAAGAGAATTGTTTTTGACACCCCCTGGACAAAGACCAGAATGGAGATTTGCATCAATGCTCCAGTAAACAAATGATCATCAAAGAAAGATTAAAACACAGAGGTGGTTTCCATTCTTCCTCTGTACTCCCCCCATCTCGCCCCCCTTCCAGTTTTGCTTCTCCTGTCATTACAAGTATCTCAGCTGCATTTTCAAATGTTTGATTATCATGTAAGCATACACTATAAAATGGTACATAACGGCATCATAACCCATATGTTCCCTACCATGACAGAACAAAAGCATTTCTTGTGTATAGTTGCAGAAACTAAATAGGAACCGTTCATTCAAATCTTCAACTTCCCCAAAATGAAACACAGAAAGTAGGTGTGAGCTACAATGTTCTATGCAATCCAATGCAAATGTATGCAAATTTCTTCATATTAGAATCATTGTCTAGTTGTCATCCTCACATGGGGCACATCAAAGCCATATGACCTGATTTTGCACCTGCTGTTTAATTAAATTTACAAGGCAGACACTCTCTCTACTCCCGGTGATATACAAATCCATTTTTACTACCGCAGCTTCTAATTTACAAGG
This sequence comes from Anas acuta, assembly GCF_963932015.1. Classification (NCBI taxonomy): domain Eukaryota; kingdom Metazoa; phylum Chordata; class Aves; order Anseriformes; family Anatidae; genus Anas; species Anas acuta. The sequence goes on from NC_088981.1 coordinate 101,466,961, forward strand.
TAGTCGACTGCTGTGTTTCCCCACCAATAGCTGCCCAACTGCTCTTTGTTAAAGTGAAGATTAAAAACTGAAAACTGTCCACCATTTGGGCGTATGAATTATAGGAAATATTAAATATAATTTCCCTCTTCACCTTTTTAAAAAAATGGGGTGAAAGGGAAACTACAGTAGGAACATTTCATACCAATTATAGCAGCCTTGATTTTTTTCATTTTCCTGCTGTGAAGAGGCCAAGACACAGCACTTTTGTCAAGTTATCAATAGTTTTTTTCTGTTTTGCAGGAGCCATATGTTGAAATGTAGCAATGCACCAGTGCTAGTAGCAATGATATTAACAAAGCTGTCTCTTTTCCTGGATGATCATGTAAAGTTTTCAGTATTTATGCTATTGAATTCTCATCTTGCTTGGAAATGATTTTACTGATCTTAATTTGATTTTTTTTTTTTTTTCCCAAAACCTCTTACATTTTACTCCTTCCAATGTGCAGTCAGTAAGGCTGCAATAAATCAGCAAGTCAGAATGCTCAGCGCTATGAAATTGTTCTCTCTCCTTTAGACCAAGTCCTCAGCTGGTGCTCGTCTATACTCAACTTCACTATCATGAGGGCACTATTAGTCATACTATGCGGTTCATGAAGTACACAAATTATATGTTACCAAACCCAGCTTTATTTCGTGTATATGTGGGTTTAAGTTTGCTTCTGAAATAGTTAAAATGATGTTTAACCGAGAGCAATTGCTAGTAACAGGATGGGGAAAAGTCATCCTGTGCTCTTTTGCTTTTATAGACAGAACAAGGAACAGCAGTAATAATAATATTTTATTTACAAGCAATGAGACATCTTCTGTGAACCACCTCTAACTAAAGTTATTAAAATAGCTCTAATCTTGTTTATATTTTTATTAATTTAATGCCATATTCTATTGTTAGCTCCACATATAAGTGGGAGATATAAAACAAACAAACAAACAAACAAAAGACAGGGGAACACAAACTTTTCTGCGAAAAGTGGTGATTATAAACTGCAAGAGCAAAGAGAAATTATTAGGGTGGCCTATGGGTGGCAGCACACGTTCACTCAACAACTACATTTGCCAGAAAAGTTACAAGAAAACCGTACAAATAAATTAAAGGCTTTTTTATATTTTTTTTTTTCACTTTTTTTTTTTTTTTTCTTGAGCAACATGGGGCAAATATCTCAAAATAATAATAAAAAAAATAGCAGTGCTTTTTGATTCTGTAAAAGCTAAACTGAGAATAACTATGAAAATTGTGCTTAACACTGCCCACCCCAGAGCCTCCTTTCACTTTTATATATCGGAGAAGCTTAGTTCAAAGTTCTGGTTGTCTTTCTGCAGGCTTACTTGTTGCAGCTGCTATGCCTCACTGCAAATAATGTCAGCAGAGTTAGGCCCTGAGTTATCAGAAGCAATTCAATGACATGAGGGTGGCAGGGAGCTGGAGCACTGCCCCACACTTGCTGGCAGGTTTGGGACCATAACAAAATACAGGGTGGTAAATCAGATGACTCGGCCTCAAGTTGCTGTGAAGTAAATGAAATTCAGCTGTGGCACCTCTGGAGGCTCTCCAAGAAGGGCTGATTCTCAGATGGTAACTGTCTCAACCCTGTATTTCTGTGGAGTGCCTGTGCCCTCATGCTTTTATTGATGCTCTGGACCCAATACAATTTTCCTTCTGGATTATTCCATATAATCCATATTCCATTTCTGAAGTTTCACAGTTTTGCTTAGCCTCCACTGCTTTTACATCAATATTGAGTCCCTTTGGAAAAGTTATTTCAGTGCAAAGGCCATTAACACTTCTGGGTGTTAACAGCATTATGGGGGTAAGATATAGGGAGACAAAGCATATATTTCTAGCACAGGCTTCCATTCCTTAGCTTGTCCTTGTTTCCCCCTGTTTCTTTGGGAGCTGTTCTTTTTGGGAAGTGAGTGGGCTTTAGGTATTTCTCAGAAGCAGCTGTCACACATTCAGTGGTGACTGAAAGCATTCAGCAAAGGACACTTTAAAAATGACCCCTAAAGGACAGGGAAGGAAAAGGAACAGATAAACAAACAAAATACCCACAGAAATTAAAAATCCACCAACTCATATTTAGGCAACTTTGGAAACAGCTAAAAGACCCAAAGGTAGCTAAGAGTGGAATCTTGCCCAGTGTTCTCACACCTTGTAAACGGACACATGTAATGGTCCTTCATCTACCTTGGATATTCTGCGATATATATTTTATACGCAGAGAAAAAAATTAAGACTTAACTCATAAATAAAAAATGACCCAGTTTCAACATAGCCCACTTTAGGTTGCCATAATACCTTAATTTTCCTGTTGATTCATATTTTAATGAGGAAACTATTATTGCAGTATTTTCATTGCTGAATTAAAATTATAATTAGATATTAAAATGCTAAAGCACAAAAGTAAGTTCTTGCTGAAGGGTATCCTCAGGAAAACAAAGACTTATAAGGGTTGTTATGACTGTGAGAAATTAGATGTGGTCACCAAATTGCATCTTAGTTTTTTGCAATAATAATTACCTCACTAAGAGCATACTGGGCTCCATAAAGAATTACTGGATTAAATTTGGTAGCCTGTATAATGAAAAGGTCATACTTGATGATCAGTGTCGAACTTTAGGCCTTAAACTCTATAAATCAAGCAAATCAATGGTAAAAAGCAATTACACTTAGCATTTGCATAGTGTTAAAAACACAGACCACAGAACTAATAAACCTTCAGGGTCCCCTTTCTAATTCATTTCCTGCTCCACTACTGAATTAACAGTGTTTAATATTTCATCATTATATATTATCTAATATTTTAGAGGCAAATAGAGACTAAGGTATGAAGGCATAATAGGCTCTTCCAGGAGGAATTTAAAATAAATAAATAAACTCTAGATAGAAAAAAAAAAGTGTATTTAAGTGGGTTTATTGATACAAATGAGAAAAAGTTCTCAGTTATATTGGGAATCAGCAAGTAGGACAACAGGAAAAGCAGCTTGCAGAGGATCTGGTCCTGAGGAAGGAGGGTTAGATACTGACAAGGGAGCTGTGAAGACAACATGTAAGAGAAGGGAGTGGGAGAGGAGGAGGGATGCAGATTTGCAAATGAGTTGTTTAGTGGATGATGTGTGGTTACAGGTCACAAAGATCCATAGCAAGTATTGTGCTTGTGATGAAGGTAAGAGCACGCATCATGACTCTTATCCCACTTCCAGGGTCTTTGCTGTGTCCTCTGATACGTCAAACCAGAAAGTTGGTGGCATGAGGCAGGGGAGAAGGAGGTACACACGTGGGTCCTGCAGTGGAGCTGTAGCCACAGCATGCGTGCATGTGGTGCCATGGTTTGGTGGGATGACTACTCTGTGTTGGCAGCCCCATCAGGAATGGCTTGGCAGAAAGGCTGGGAGAGGGGAGGTGAGAATGGGTCTGCTGCACTGGAGAGGAGGTACATAGGTCTGCAGAGTCCTGGAATAGGATGTAGTTGCCCAAAGGGAGGCATTTATTTCACTTCAGGTTCTGTGAGGTACATGGTCCAGCCACCAGATTGTGCTCCAGAAGTTATTAGCAAATCCCGTGTCATCCATGCAGATGTCTCTGAAACCCTGTTAGGCTTCAAGTGACATTAGATGCCTATATTTATCTGACAGATGTGCCTTTATTCAACACACCTAGAGAGGCACTACTCAGCTGCCTAACCCTAGTTCTCTCTGAAGTGCATGGAAGTATCTGCAACACCCAGGTTGGGTAAAGGGACCCAAAGCCTAGGAGAGACCCAGGACTTTCTGGAGCAACAGCTGGGCAGGCAGAACACTGTGGTACATATTGGGCCAAGTATGAGATACCAGCATGCATGCCTCTGAACAGAACCCTAATTATCCACAGGCGATAATGCGAGATAATGATATGACAACAGATAAGCTTTACTAAGTGGCAAACGTCAGCAGCAGGACTGACATAAAAGACAATTTTTAATTGCAAAAATATACCATCAATGTCATATAAAGACATCACTATGGTCCATATGTGGGTGTACTGAATAGTGAATGTGTTGAATTTGTCAGATTGTTTCAGGCAAGAAACAAACAAACAAACAAGAAGGTTAGAACATTTGTACTGATCCTTTGAAAACAATAGTGTGATTTTTCTCTCTTTCATTTTTCTAGTGTGCTTACATGGAATATTAAAAAACAGTGTCTGTTCCTTACAAATACTTCATTTTGCCCCTCTGAAATACACAAAATGCTTGATTTCAGATAGCACAAGCTGTTTCATTTGAAGGAAAAAGACCTTGGATAGAAGAATCTTGCATTACTAGGGAGAACAAATATTGATATTATAACCTGGATCAACACATTTGCATTTTGTTTAATTTGATTACCCACATTGTCTTCTCATAGCACTAGCAACATCTGAATAGCTGAGCTGCAATCTCTTCATCTATCAGTCATGAAAATCACCGTGACTTGTAGTGAACTGCAATCAGCACACAAGAAGTCTCAGTCTGATGGAATTTAGAAAGGGGAGAAAGGGAATATCCACGTTGCTTCCTTACAGCAGTTTGGGCTAAAAGGCTGCAGGTGAACAGCTGAACCACAGCAAACCAAAGGGAGCGCTGAGACCATTGTTACCCAGAAAGCTAGTAGACTAAGTACATTAATGAAAGGGCTCTGCAAGGTGAGGATGTTTTACACACCCCATTCTAACTCATACAGAACATTTTCTAAATATTTTATTTCTTTTCTAATAACAGCTTGAAAAGGTCAATGCAGTCCTAAGTTTTCACTGAATTTTCAGTTGAGAGAAAGGGGCACCAGTTTGGGTGGAGAGAGGACCCAAAGTTTTGCCAGTCATAATTACCTCTGAGGCAGGCTACAAATTTTTATTATTTTTATTTTTAAACTGGAGATATTTCAGCATTTCATAGTGTTCTTTTCAAATAAAAATAGCAAATTAAAGCAGAATTCTACAAATTAAAGCAGAAATCTACTTCAAATTTCCCTTTTAACTATCCAGCACTGGAAAATGGTCGACCCACATTTGAAACACAACAGGCATGGAGGTGAGTTTCTGGAGGTACTTGTCATCAGCAGGTAGAAAAAAAATGCCTTTCAACAGGTATGCATGGGGTCTTAAACAAAGCTACAAAAATCTTGCGAGACAAAAAACATTACTCAACAGCCAAAGAAACAGCAACAGCAGCAAAAACAGGCTCATCCTGTACCTTCACTGAACTTGGTTGCAATGGAATGGGTGCTTTCTTGAAAGCATCGATATGTGTAACCCTTCACACCCCAACACAAAATATTTGGAATGGAAAAGAAACTCATTGAGGAAGAGCTTGGGACACCAAGTCTGAATTCTCTAGCTCTTTCTTAAATACACAGTTACCTAGTAAATGTGCTTTACTCTTAAAATGTAGTGGAATTTAGAATTCGCACTGCCATTTTCTGGCTTTTACTAATGAAATATAAACAACTTATGATTTATGTTCCAGTGGAAGAACTTCAATATTCAGTTGCTGCAGAAGTTCCCTCTATTTATCAAAGTACCTGAATGTGTTCAAAGCTGTGGTGGAAAACAGACTTTCTATATAGTGTCCAGTATGTAGTGACTCCCAGCTGGTTAGATATTTTCTCATGGCAACTTGAAACACCCTTTCACAGGCCCTTCTGGGAAAATGTGTGAAAATGACAAAACAAAATCATTTTTGATTCTATTATTAAGCTGATTTTTTTTTTTGCAGTGATTTACAAGCCACCCATCCCAAATGTAAAATGAAATTTCCAGTCTGCCTTGTTTCAATCTCTTAATTTTTCTCACAGCTTAATACATGTGGTCTTTTATGCAAATAGATGTGTATCTTGACTATTTTGTACATTTGCCCTTGCAAATGGGCATATTTGAGTTTCAATATGGTAATTTCTTTCTAAAGAAAATATGGTATGGACAGATAATGGAACTGAATAATATGCCTGTTCCATTTCTAACTTCTAGGATTCCATACATGTGCAAATTAGAGACCACTTGAGGAGAAACATTTGCAATATTTTAATTAATTTGATGGGTTAAAACAGAAGAATCATGGGGCACATTTAGAAAAGTTAAATGCTCTCTCCAGCAGTGCAAGTTTCTAACAGATTATTATCCCCACTGGTGCCATAAATAAATAAATAATAATTCATATTGTTTCTTGGGCTCAAAATGTACTTGGCATCATACAATACATATAAATAAAGACAATCCCTGCCACACAGAATAATTATCCTTCAATTACATATTCTGAGTACAGTCTCTATAGCACTGTGTTTGCCTGAAGGAGCAAAGAGCTCATTCAATATAGCCACCAGTTCGTTTCTTTCCCCCTCTTTACTGCTCTTTTCCACTGTCAAGGCCTGCCCTGATGAAGCTTTCAGCTACTTCTACTATGCTTACATCAGTGCATTTGCCTTGTACCAGTCCCTGCACACCAGTTATCATTCTAGAAGTGGTCTACAAGGCCCCTGACCCCTAACCCTAAGTTGTCAGCCTCTGATAGACAGTCTACAGCTTATCTGTGAGACATGAAACACAAATGCCACAGAAAATCAGAAAAGAGAGCTGTTAGTTGGTTTCAAATACTGTTTCATTAGTTAGCAAAGGACACAAAAAACAAACAACAAAAAAAACACAGGTAGAGTGGGGTTCTCTCCCTTGAGCCAAGGAGGAGGAGAAGGTTCAAACCCCTTACTGAAACTGCAGGATGAAAGGGATAAACTACAGCATTACATCTACATTATTCCATCTGAAATTTTATTTTAATCTGCTCTGAAGGAACAAAAAATGACACAACCTTTTCTATACAAACTCCAAGCACATGTTTAATCTAAAACCTCATATATAATTGTCATTCCCTGTTTCCACAATACCACATTTGAATCTTGTGGATTCTCTGTGCGGCCCCACCGTTGATTCACCTAGTCAGCTGCATTCAAGTATCTAGTAATGACATTGCCCAGTCCCTCTACTGAAAGAAAAATAGCCTTTTAGCAAGGAAACCCAATAAGTTTTGTCCCAAAGACACACATAGTTTCGTAACTTCCAAGCAAGTAACACTGTCCCAGGGCCCTCATAGCCCAGTGGAAACCCTCTTCTGCCCTTCACTAGGCAGTCTCTGAAAACTGTTATTCTGTGGTGTCACTTGGGTAGGCTTCCTTAAACAACTTAAAAATCAGGGGGAAAAAAAATAATAGCTCCAATTAACAAACTTGAAATTAAATTGCAATTAACTGAATTGAACTTAAAGGGGTTACAAGTTCAAATTATTCTATTGCAAATCATACACAACATATTTACATTTTCACTTCGATATGGAGTAAATCTGTTTTATTATACTGAATCCATGTGGTAAAAGCAATAAACGTGATTACTAGGCACTTCTGGGACTAAAATCCTCTTCATTTTAGATTCCTGCAGGTAAGTTCCTTCTCTTTCTTATATGTCAGTTAGAGGCAAAACAAGGTGAATGAACTCACATGTACAGGAATTCTATATTTTAATTCCACATGCAGTGCACACATAAAATTCTATGTGAAAAGAAGAAGGTTAAAGTTCACATTCTCCAAAATCACAGGTATCAAATTTCAAGTTTCCTACATAGTTTAGACATCTTGTTTAAAAGCATTATGATGGTTTTCGGTTACAAACCACTAGTTTGTCTTCATGAATCCTCCAGATTTTCTCTTTCCTAACAGATATTCATTGCATATCACTTAGTTCCAGTAGCACAATGGGAAATTAAATATGGGATAAATTCAATTAAGGGTTATGAGAAATGAAAAGAAGTAATTTTACCAAGATTTAAAGCAAGTAAATTCAGTTTCTTTGTGTGTACCTTTCAGGTAGACCTGTGTCTCCTGCCTCCTCACTTCTTTTTCTTCCACATTGCCTCTGGACTATTTTGGTCCATCTTGAAATAAGTTGCTGCAAATAACATCAAAGCAACATCACCCAGAGCTGGGAAATATCTATCAGCTTATGTTTTTCTGTGGGTACATCAACTTATAGCAAGATAGTGAAAACAGAAGAAAAAAACAGATGTACAAAATAAAATTAATAAAATTAAACCTTTCAGTATCCAAAATGTCTACTAGTAATATACGTGACAACATGTTCTCATGAAAGGTGACTGTCTTTTTAGATGTATAGATGTATGAGTCTTTGTGGAGAACAACTATTACTTCACAGTTTTTTTTTTTTCCTTCTTCTAAGGGATCTTTACTCAACATATTTCAGATAAGTAACAACCCACAGGGGAATGGAATCAAATATAATACTGTATGCATAAACCACAAAAAGTACTGATTAGAGAGAGAAAAAAAAAATGTTTGATCAGATTGAAAAATGTACTATGAAACTGCAGAGATCTGAATTTTTTAAAGGCTTATTACCATATTGCTGTGCTCAGGGAAATGACTGCACATCAGTATACATTTTAATTAAAGTATAAAGTTTTAAAACTAGATTCTGTTGAGTTCTTACTCAGCATACCCAGAGGGCTCCCCTCCCTATTGGATAAAGCATGTGATTTTACTGACCTGGAAATGTATATTTTTCTAGTGATTGCAAACAGCTATCCTTAAAAAGAGATTTTAAATATGAAATACTTGTCCAGATTTATACGATGTATATAGATGTTTTTGTGTATTTATTTTAGAGTCGACATAATGGTACTTGATTATTGACAGGAAAATTTAAAATTCAACTGCAAAACTAAAAATCTGCTAGTTAAAAAGAAAGAAGGGGTTACCAAATGGGCTCAAACTGAGGGTATCATATTATTTATTTATTTATTTATTTATTTGTGATTGTTGCAAAGCACGTTCATCTGGAAACCCGTGTATGTATAAACATATACAAATGTGAATGTTTTTCCTCCTGTTTTCATGTATGTGTGTATATATATATATATAAACAAGATTAGAAGTGCACTTTTTGCACATTTATGAATGGAAAGGTACAAAGGTGTGTGCTCATTCCAGGCAACTTCATATGCTCAGATGGAAGATTAGTCTCCCTTGTCTCCTTATACAGTCAGAGAATAAAACCATGCTCATCCCAAAGTATTCTAGAATATATTTTAAAATGGAGTTGATGTCCTGGTTGCCTTTAGCCAACTCAGAGCTGTCAGTGTCAGACATGCAGCACTGTTCTCGGAGGACTTTGAGTGTATTTTTAACTGAGTGGAGTGGGACTGGACTCAGTCTTTTTAGCGTTGAAATTTTTAAAGTTAATTTCTCCATGATTTGTTTTAGTTCTGAAAGGGGTGGGGGCAATAAATAGCTAGATTTGTGTTTCTGTTAGTCAATATGAAAACACATAATGTTTAAAAAACTGGTATGCTATCAGAGAAAGTCTGAAGACTGACAACAATTATTTTTGAAGCTTAGAATTTATTATTTTACCATGTGATTTTCTCTCAAATAGTGTACTTAGATGTCCTTCCTGGTGTCTAGAGCATGTTTATACTGCATTCCTCACTTTCCACGTCCAAGATTAAGACCTGGCTATGGCCCATGTCCACATAAGATATGTCTGGGGTGTCCATCCTTCTCCTCATTCTCTAGTGGTGAGTTTTCCATGGGAAAAAATGTGTCATCAGAGAAGGTAAGAAACTATACATGATGCAAGAGGTACCCAGTCTCAATGTTGGAGGCACCAAGACTATATGGCACTCTCTTCATTGTATGTCTCCTGCTCATAGGCAACTTGGCCTCCTTTCTACCATATTGGTCTAGAAAATTCCGCTAATATCCCCAGAAGTCTCTACTTTTTTTTTTTACTTTTTTTTTTTTTTTTTTTTTTCAGATGTGTGCCTTGACCATTTCACTGTTATTTTTTAATTCTCACGCTACCTTGTCTTCGGTAAATCTTGAATTCTTTGGTATTATGATGTCTTAGACTTGCCCTACACATGAGAATATGTGGCCTCATGAATCAGAAGGAGGAAAAGATGAAGCCCTGATCTTCATGTGATAGTTGCTGGCCTAACTATAATGAAATCATCCTTATGCCAGTCTGCATGAACACAAATCCCTATAACCAGTAACTGAATCCTGAATCCTGGGAAAAGCTGATCTGCAGCTGTGCTGGAGGCCGTCATAGATTGAAATGATTTATTCATAATTCATTACCTAATAGCAATTTCTATGGTACCATACGTGTACAAAGCAGTGTCCAAACAGGAACTATTTAATTAATTCTTACAATACCCCCCATGAACTAGTTAAGTAAGTTAATGGGAGCCCACAGGCTCTCAGGATTGATTACAGCAGGCAAGCAAGGAATTGTTTAGCTCAGGCTGATGGTGTGAATGGATAGATGAATGAAGTGGGAGGGAGGGAAGGATTTGCCTTTTACAGCTCTTAAGTTTACAAGAAGTCTTGGAAAATGAAGCAACTATCATCAGTGTGCAAATTAAAGCTGTCTTTTAAGAGGAATTCTTTTTTTTTTTTTTTTTTTTCTTTTTTCCCCCCTGTCTACTGTTGGAAGTATAATATTTATTTTTCATCAGAGCTAGTGCTATTATGTTTTAATGACATGTACACGGCCTCATTTCCAAAAAGAACACTTTATTTATCACATGAGCAACAGGCTGTGAATTATGCTACTAGCTATTGTTTCCTTTCTTTTTGGCAATTTACAAGCAAAATGCTAGCAAAACTACTATCACTCAACAGTGTTGATAGGATCTGGAATGACCTATGACATTTTAATTGGTGTCCATCATTAAAGGGAAAAGGAAAAGTAGAACTGTGAAATAAAGGAAGATAAATGATGGTGATGATGATATAAAATAATCACAAAGGGCAAAAGTGACCCAAATTAAAAGAATAATTTCACTTCTCACCCTAGATTTCTTCAGCTTAGCTTAAGATCTTAAGGGAATATAAATGATCCAGAGGGAAGATTCAAATAATGGGGTTCCTGAAATGAAAAAAATCTGGTAAAAGCAGGTCAGATCATGATTTGACCCATTTGGGACTGCAGTCAGTTCTCACACAACAGCCAAGAATTATTTGATACTGATTTTTTCTTTCCAGATGGAATGAGTGGCACAGTCAGAACTGGTTTTAGGAGCTGACTGTAATTCACGGATGTGGAGCAGGAAAAAAATGCCAACAACAAAAAAACAGAGTAGGTAAGATGCTTTTAAGAAGAGGCCTGCTGTGAAGCATTACATTAGACTTTCTTAGAGAGCTCTTCAGCATCTGAAACCTGTGATGGGAGAAAAGGCAGAGGGTAACCTGCAAGATTAGGTCATTTAAGGAGTAATCTTTCCTGCTTCCAAATCTGACTCTCTGACTCTGTAGGGACTGCAGAATCTGGCTTCTACTTTTTTTTTTTTTTTTTTTTTTTTTTTTCCCCAGTAGGTTCCTTTTCATGGAGAAGTGTTTTAGTCCAGAGGTTACGAATTCAAAGAGCCTCTACAAATAAAAGTGAAGGAAGGTTGTTTTTTTCTGTTTGAATAAAATGCCTGAGGCAAAGTGTTTTTTGTCTTGCTTGAAACTTCTATGCACATTGAATAGCTGACACTCTATTCCATACCCTTGTATTCAGCCCATGCTGATTTTTATTTCAGTTTTTTTCTTTTCATACCTGAATTACACCACTTAAGAAAGTCCATTAGCAAACACTTTATGATTGTCTTTAGTTTCTGCTGCTGTGGGAACAACAACAACAAAAATCTCTTTCAAGTTATTTCCACCTCTTACACATTAAAACTAGTGGTTAATATTTTCTGGAGATTTAGCATGTAGAAAAAAAAAATCCCTCAAAACAAAGATATGCTGATGCATTGTAGAAATATTCAAATAGGATATTGGTAGATTTTCTATTGTGTTGGTTATTTAGATGTCACAATGCAAACCAGGGTTGAAATGAAACTACATTAGAGGGTAGGAAGTGAGACTTTGCACCCATGAAAACCACTGCAAAAAGTGTACAATGACATAGAAATCTGATTTCTTTTCCTTCCCTGAGAGCTGAATTGTGGACCAATGGATGATTGGGTCATGTTCTCCACCTTTACACACACAAATGATGTGGGAAAATTTTTAATTGCTAGAAGTGGTTTCACTTAGAGGAAGGAGAGGTCAAATAAGTATCTGCATCCCATATTAACTCTGTCATAGAACAGGAAATTAGTACACTGCAGATCAGACCAGCTCCTCTTCAAAATATCTTCAGTTATGCTGAAGATGTGTTGCATACAGTGTCTCCTAGCTGCCTCTCTGAATCAGAAAAATCTGTAGAAATATATCAATGTCTTGATCTGACCTAGACACTTGAGATATCTTGGTGGACATCATAAGTAAATTGGATTAATCTTACCTAAAAATCAGCAGTTTCTTTCCACTGATTATGAAGGGAGCCTAGGCTGTTTAGCTCACATCTACAATAACAGAGGTACAGGATGCCACAGGACGAGAAACAGATAGAGAAATCAGGTGGGCTAGTAGTCTAGGGTATCTCAGTGCTTTCTTTACCCCTGGAAGCCTGTGTGGGAGCAACTCAAGTGAGACCGAAGTTCAGGTGACTTCACAGTCTGATGTTCTTGTCTGCATTCTTTGGTACTGTTCTGTAGTAACTGTAAACACACCACAGAGGAGACTCAGTAGTCAAAGCAGCATTTACCAGCCCAAATGCAAACCCTTACTTTAGGGTGAGATTCACTTGCCTGCACCTATATCCTGAGAGTCATTATAGACACCACAGTGTACCTGCACGGCCTCTGTCAGAAGGGATCAAATGTCTATGTCCTATATGCTATCTGCCAGCTCCATGTAGGCATTTTGGATTACCTCATGTCTTTGAAATGACACTGGATGCCTACATGAGACAATCAAATCTTGCTTTGTGCTACTGATGGTGTTACTGAAGGGTCTTCTACTCCACTTGCTATCCAACATGAAAGAAAAAGACTAGTATCTAGGAATTCATGAACAGAAAACACCTGCAGTATGGGCATACTGAAGAGTTTTTGAGGAAAATTAATTTTTGCCAAAGTGAACAAAAGCAGTGAAATTTACCTGACAAAATGCTTGGATCTTTAAATACATTCTTATCTGAGTAAAGGGAAAAAGAAAAGAACATGACAACTGGAAGTGCCCAACTCATGAGTACCACAGAGAAAAAGTAGACTTCAAAGGCACAGAGAAACAGCAGCTCTGTTTAACACTCATCTGCTATAAGGAAGTTTTATTCTTCATAGCTTTCTTTTATTTTTTGTTCCTAATCCTCTGTTGCTTTTACAGAAAATCCTTTCCTACATTTTTCTTTTATTCTACTAAAATAATTTATTACCCTGCCTAGTTTAAGGAACAGAAGTTAAGAGGGGTACAGACTGCTCAGGTGCAGACAATTCACAAAAGATTAAGTGCAACACATATGGCTATAACAGAAGTATTTGAGCAGTTTCTTAATACGATTAAACTGACCTGACAAGTGCACAGTACTGTATAGGGTGATGGCAATTTATATGCATACAATACCTAGAAACGCAGAGTCTCAGACTGTATTACAAATATGTATATCCTTTTTTTTTTTTTTTTTTAATCAAAGTAAAATAATAAAAAATAAGAAATAAAAAGTGAAAGGCTAGGTGATATATCTGAAGCTTTCAAATATTTTGATACTATCAGAATTCTTGAGAAAATGTCATTGGACTTAAAGTGATTTGGAAACTGCCTTTGGTTATTTCCTCCTCATTAGCTCAATGAAAGGTTAGTAACCTGAATTAAAAAGAGTTCAGTGCCATTACTAAGCATTAAGGACATAACTGTAGAACTGGTCAGAGAATTTTTCTTAAATGCTTCATTTTGGTTTCATTCATATCAAAGCAAAAAAAATCCTCCCTGCAGATATACAAGTGTGTATGATCCTTTCACATTCTTTGAGATTCACATCTATTGCATGGTACTTAGTCTCTTAATCAAAAACAAGTCTTTGTTCTGCCTGATTCAGAGCTGAGTTTCTCATCCCAAATTCCTGCAAATCAGGTAAAGCAGGAATTTGAACATCACCCTCCCATATTTTAGGTAGTACCCAAGCTCAAAAGCATCTTAATCTCCCAGTCTATTCTCACCAAAACTACCTTTCTTCTGTCAGCCTCATTTAGGCTTCAACAGAGAAAGACTTTTGCATGACATTTCATTGAGTTGAAAACATTCTGTAGTGCTAATAAAAGAAATATGAAAATAGAAATGTTGCTCTAACTGGACACAGCATTGTTATTTTCTTAATAATGTCTCAAAAGCTGTCACATTTGTCTTTAGGCAGCAACTGCTGCACAATAGAGGGGGCACTAACACCAGAGTATACCTGTACAAAGCCTTGCCAAGCTGGTTTGCAGCTCCAGAGAAATGTTCTTCAGGAATTCACAAACAGAGTAACTCTTGTATTCCATCATGCTGTAACTGCAACGGAAAACCAACAGTAAATGATTCCAGAAAGGGCTGAAATTATTAAATGTTTGACAATGTTTCAACATACTCCAAAAATCATATGTAAGTAGCACTCAGCAAAAGCAATGCATTATCAAATTGGGACTTATTTATTAATTTAATTAATATTTTTCAATAAAATATGGAAAGCATGGAAACTCTGTTACAGTGATCTCATGATTTTCTGGAATACATCTCATCCTCCTATGGGATTTAGCAGTAATACCATTGTTTCAGCCTGTAGCATTCAAATCAGAGGGATGAAAAGAGAATGTGACACAGTTTTGCCTAACTTTACATAGAGATCATTCGGCTCGGATATGTTAGAACAATAATAAATCTGACCAAAGCCAGATTCCACTATATTACTCTGGACTACTCCAATACAATGTGATTTATAGCTTTAATGCAGCTAAAGCTTTTTCCCAGTGTGAATAATGCAAATCTTACAGCATGGAGAATTTGCAAGTGAAACAGTTTATAAGCAAAAATGAACCAGTCTAATTTTAGTTATCCAAGATAAGATAAAAATAAATATGATCTCACTGAAGCGTAAAGCTGAAGAGCAGCAATTTCTGTATAGAGTGAAGGTTTGTAGTCTGTTCACCAAACAATACATGACCTAATCAGCAATAGAGGGAAACAAATCACCATTCTGCACTGGTGGTATAAATAGTTGGAATAGTTGTATTCTTTTTAACACTGAAACAACCTTGTAGAAACAGAGATAATAAAATAGTTTTGTTCTTAATGAATATTCTGAGGCTGAACAGTCTTTCCAACTATATCCTCAGATTAATTGTAAGAAAACAATATGAAATACAGCCTTATCCTAAAGTCCCTCTTGCTAGATCAGTATGATACACTCCTTTCTGAACATATGACAAATTTATATTTTACAGAATATTGTCATTTCAAATCAATATTATTTTGCTTTTAGATACATAAAGTGAAAAGGTCACTTTAGAGAGTCAGTAATTTATTTGATCAGATAAAGGTTAATTATAGATTTTATAAAGAAATATAGCTCTTTAGTCTGTTCTTTTTTTTTTTTCTGGTGAAGACTGGTTTTGTGTTGTATTGTTGTTTGATTCTTTTCTTCTTTTTTTTTTTTTTTTTTTTGTAAAACAAATGATCAACAAATGTTTGTAAAACTTATGATCTGTAAGTCTGGGTAGTTTAGAAATGTTAATGATTCATACGGGGTTATAACTGTCTCAATTTCTTTTAAAATGTACTACATGTCCAGAGGTGAACCAGACCTCTCTGGCAAGCCCAAAAGAGAAATGAAGAAGGTGCTCAAAGCCTCAAAGAATTCACCTTTACAGGTTATGAAGAAGTCCTTTACAAGGACGCTAGGGGAGCAATGTCTTGACAGGTCAAGATCCCTGACAGAAAGAAACCAATGTTTGGCATATGATCTAAATCTTGATGCAGTATTTATTTGATATTATTTGATTAATAACCTAGCAGAAGTAAATTGGCTACCTTTTATTACTAGCCTGTTCTTCAGAGCTAGATTTTCTTTGAGTTAGCGTTTTTTTTTTCTTAAAAAAAAAAAAAAAGAAAAAAGAAAAAGAAAAAGAAAAAAGAAAAAGAAAAAGAAAAAAAGAAAAAAGAAAAAAAGAAGAAAAAGAAAAAGAAAAAGAAAAAAGAAAAAGGAAAAGGAAAAGAAAAAATAATTTCATTGTTTACCTTCCTAGAGGTGAAAAATGATTTTCATAGCATTCATTGAGGTGGAGAGACAGTTGGCACTTAGAGAAGCAGCAGCAATTTTTTTCTGAGTAAGGACTATAAAGTCATTTAACATTAAGGTAATTATCACTGAACTTCATTTGCAGAGTGGAAATCTTCAGTTTCCTACAAGAAACTGTTGAATGTTATTTATAATAAATTATTAGTTATTGATTGCCCACAGGAAAACAAAACAAAACAAAACAAACAACCCCCCCCCCCCCCAAAAAAAAAAAAAAACAAACAAACAAACAAACAAACAAAACAAAAACAAACACAAAAAACACCAAAAAGCAGAAGGAATGAGCTGGATGAGCTCACTTGTATTAAGTTGTGTTTTCTTTTTCCTGATCTGCTCCATGTGCCTAAAAATCAGAGGAGAGATATTTTGCTTCATTTTATTCATTAGATTCTCAATTCTCATCTCCTTTTTACTAACTGAATGTGAACCTTTGTAATCTGGATTTATTTAACAGACCAGAAGTTTTACCTCTGAATGTCCTAAGATCACAGATCATAGGAATGGTTACAGGGGGTGAGAGCACATCCACCTGGCTCTGAGCTCTGCAAAGGGTGATGCATCACAAATCACAGTAACAGGGCAAGAAGGTGTAATCCTTCCCCTGGTATTCTTCTGGACTCCATCTATTTTCAGCTCAGGGGATTTCCTTAAGCAAACATGTTTTCCATCTTTTCCAGAACTCTTAATGGTATTTTCTTCATCTTTTCTTTTGAGTGTCTGTCCTGTCTTGCTTTCAGCCAGGTTAAAATTTTAACACGCATAAGGTCTTTTCTCTATGATTTCCCAGTCTGCTACCCATTGCGTGAAGAAAAGCAACTTAAGGCCATGTAACTGTTTAAGTTCACTTTATCCTTTATGCGCAAAAGCAATACACAAAATAAGTATTATTTCCTGAGGCAAGATAGCACAGGGGTAAGTGTGGCAGTAAGTGGTTTCTTTTGTAACAGTCATAGGTTAAACTAGCATGTACTTCCTAGCACATCATTTTTGTATTCTTTGTAAAGTATCTTTTAACTCCATTAAATATATACATGTGTGTATATATGTATATATATCTTCCCATTAAAACTAAAAGCAACTGAAACCAATCAACAGTTACAGCATGTACATATGAATGTACATATACTACATCCATCGTTTTATCATTGTAAACAGTAACGTGAAATTAAGTTTGGTTATTTACCAAACAAACATTTACCAGTGAAGATATATGCAGTTCAAAAAATGTTATTTATTATTCCCAATCATTAAAATTACAACATATTTGAACAGAAATGTGCACAGCAATACAGTTTTTATTATAACTCTCCTTTTCTCTCTAAATTTTATTATTCTGCATTTCTCCTGCTCAAACTGATGAAGAAAAAAGTGACATGAGGAAAGTAACTCAGTGTATGTCGAAATGCTCATGGCACTTTGGTTTACTGCTGGAAAAACTTGAAATCCTGTATCATAGATTTAAAAAATCATCTACTTCAGCTTTCAAAATGGTGCCTATTCAATCAGCTTCTGTCCTTGCTGTCAGCCCAAAGTGTCAGCCCAAAGGAATTCAGTGAGCTGCACTGGATTACTACAGACTTATGCCTGTGTAATTGATAGCTGTATCTGCCCCCTGGCTTCTTTGACCTTAGGAATTGTGGGGGCTTATTCATATTGTTATGGGATGGCTGATGTGCATCTGTGTCAAGTGCTAGTCACAGAAGATAAATGAGTTGTTCGGCAGTCTTCAGTATTCACATATGATTATTTGTTCATAACTGTTCCTCTTTCCAGCTTCCCAGTGCCTGCTGAGGTGAGTTGACATGGGTTTGGTATATCTTGAGCTGAGCAACCCTTTTCTTCCCTTGTGCAACCTCTTTGTAATCAGGCTAGGAGTGACAGAAAATATTTTGCACATCTCTGGCACTGACATTATGTCATTCTTTCTTTTTATTATTTATTTTTTTCTTTTCTGTGTGTCATACTGGGGTCAAACACCAAGAATTGCCATGCTTTCCGTGTTCAGACAATCCTCCAATTGGCTTTTGCAGGTTACTCTGTCAAGACTCTTAGCTGGCAATATATCTAGCAGCATATATATTTATTGTGTGTGTGTGTGTGTGTGTGCATTTCACAGAATCACAGACTGGTTAAGATTAGAAGAGACTTCTGGAGATCATCTAGTCCAAATCCCCTGCCAAACAGGGCCACCCAGATTATGTTGCACAGGATGGCATCCAGGCAGGTTTTGAATATCTCCAGAGAAAGAGATTCCACAATCTCTCTGGGCAACCTGTTTCCTCACAGTAAAGAAGTTTTTCCTCATATTCAGATGGAATTTTCTGTGTTTCAGTTTGTGCCCGTTGCCTCTTGTCCTGTCACTGGGCACCACTGAAAAGAGCACAGCCTCACCATCTTGACATCCTCACTTAAGATATTTATACAAATTGATAAGAACCTCTCTCAGCTTTTTTTTTTTCACTAGGCTAAACAGGCCCAGCTTTCTCGGCCTTTCCTCATAAGAGAGATGCTCCATTCCCCTAGTCATCTTCGTAGCCCTCTACTGGACTCTCCCCAGGACTTCCAGGTCTCTTGTACCGGGGAGCCCAGAAATAGACACAGCATTCCAGGTGAGGCCTCACCAGGGCTGAGTAGAGGAGGACAATAACCTCCTGACCTGCTGGTAACACCTCCTAATGCACCATAGACCTTCTTGGCCATGAGGACACATTGCTGGCTCATGGTTAACTGTCCACCAGTGGATATCACAAAATCAGTAGAAGTAAGTTTTACATTAATGTTTTAAAAATATAGTAAAAAATATTATTAATAATAAATAAAAAACTATAAATGGATTTCATGCCATTTTTATGAGTTTAGAGTGCTATGTCCAGGAATTGGTCATGCGCAGGCAGCATATGTGACAACTCCTGAAAGGTTCTTCTGAATCAATATCAGAGACGTCTGGTGTTTATGTAGCCTCTCTTCTGAAAAGACAAACAAACAAACAAACAAATAAATAAGTTGTGAAGCTATTCCTTGCAGTTCTGAATTTGTCAGTAGCCAGTATAATGCTCCAGCCTGGAGAAAGTAAATCAATGTTTAAATTGAAAAGATCCCCCCAAATATCTCTGTTCCAAGTCTATCTGAAAAAATATCTGTCTACATTTCTGAATTTTGTTTCAAATCCAAAACTGTGACAGGTTATTCCCAAGGCTCACAGGTGTGTTCAGATAAAGCCGGAATTAATTCAGAGTCCTAACTCAATAAAAAGTAGCATTGTTTAGGATAAACTGTATGAAAATACATTCTTTAATTTGTTGAAGAAACAAAAGATTTGGCATAAAATGTTATTTAGCATGTATGCTAAATAACAAGTATGTGAAGGTGTAGGGGAATCCACTTGCTGCATCTGAAGTTCTATACACAAGAGAAGCACTTTCCCTTTTCAGGGACATGATCCAAAATCCATTAAAACTAATGGATTTTACATCAGATCCTATCAAAAATCACAGACGAAAAGGAGAAATGTTTTGCATACCAAAGAATTGGTCTGAATTAACAAAATATAACTTGACTTGTTCAATCTTGTATTTTTTCCCTTCAAATTTCTCTATTCAATTCCATATGCAGATGTGCAATTATCACTTAGGTACCTATAGTTGCACACTTCGTGGTATCTGTCATGTTCAAACATGCAGATCTTTTGGTTACAACTTAGTCATGCAAACTTTGATTCAGCAAAGTCCTAAAGCCCTTACCCCTTTGCTTGCTTACTTGAATTTGGACTTAAACAGCTTGCTAATGCAGGACCTCCTTTTGGTTTATTTTCCCTTTTGTATCTGCTGACTTTTTAAATAGTTCTTGGACAAGTTCAATGTGAGTTAGATGCTGTGCTGGTGCAGAACAGGTCAGTTCACTTTTTTTTTTTTTTTTTTTTTTCTGCAGAGATTAAACATTCTGTTACTGCCATAGCAATCTTTGCAGATCATTTTGGGTGAATAAGATCTAAAATGATACCATTGGTAAACCAAGTTTTACCAAGGAGGACCCACTGAAAGCAGGCCAGCTAAAGTCAGTCATACAGGGACGAATGTGCTCTGCTAGAAAAACCAGCACTAACCATGAACTAGGAAACAAACAAAACCAACAGACTGAATTACTTACAAATCATCAAGCCATAAAATGGAAGTTCTAATAACTTTTTTGCAAAGTCCTTGACTATGAATGTAAGACTGTGGGGAGGCATAAATCACACTATGAAGTCAGAGCACAGGGATTTAGAATTTCAAAGGTTTTAAAAAATGAACGTTGTCTGCCTAAATCCCTGGCCAATACGAATAGGAGGAGTTAGAATTTCTTGATGCTTTAAATAACACAAAGTAAATACATTCCCCAAGTTCAGTCCTGTATACAGAAAAATCTGATTAGTGCAGGGAAACACACTATCTGCATTTTAGAAGCTCTTCTTCAGTACTTAGTGTGAATTCATGTTCAGCTGTGTACAAATGTTACCGTGTTATACAAAAACAGCTAGGATTTTGCAATTCCCATCAGCTGGCTAAAATGCAATGGAAGTGGAGACAGTAGGTACTCATTTTGCTAATAATAATAATAGCAATAATAATAATAATAATATCCCATTTTACTCAACATCTCTTTTGGACCCATTTTCAAAGATTAAAGATGATTTTATTACTTTTCTGAAAATTGGTGGTTGCCTAGAGAGCAGTAAGGATAATCTCATTGCATCAATCTCAGCAGGCAAAAGTCCCATCTAACAGAATATACTTGATTTTCCAAAAGAGCTAGTGACCAGAAGCTGAGGGAAATATATGGCCTAAAATAGTGTACTGTCTACAATATGTCTGAAATTAAAGTTTGTAAATAATTCTTTCAAAGACATAAATAAAGATACCTCAATTAACCAGCAAAGTGAGATTTAAGCATTTTTTTTTTCCAAGGGTAACCACAAGTGTCCACACTGTCCCTGTAATTGACCTTTTAAAATCTGTAATGTATATCTACACAGGCAAAAAAAACATCATTTTGAACGGGTGATAATTATGTTTGTATGTTTTCTAACACAGAAGTCTTTGCTTAGAAAACTTTCTTAAAAAGTATCATACAATAAAGACAATTAAGAAGTTCAAAATTGAGTGAAACAAAAAAGTACTGTCTTTTCTCCAAAATTAATATTATACTATCACATTTCTATATAAAGATAAGCTCTTTTACATTATGTGAATCTGCAGGCCTTTAAATAAAAGTTTTTAATTGCATATTTCAGAAACAAATTAGTTAAATATACATAGTATATTTAGAGGTCACAGTAAACTGCCAGATCCCTGATAAACTACACAACTTGGAAATTTTAATTTAATTGTGCTTGTCTAATTTTTTTATATGGCCACTAATTCTCATTGTTCAGATTCTTTCATTTCAAATGATTCTTTTGCAGTCACTACGTTGTTCTTTTTTTTTTTCTTTCCTCTTTTTAAAATATGATGCTATATTTAATATACATTTTTACACACATGATATATTACTTCATCTGATATTGATATTTTATTGATATTGATACTGATATTTTGATCAAACTGTACCAACACAAGACAAACGTGAGTTTGGGATTCTGTGTTTTCTTTGTTAATAGATAGATCAGCAACCAAGGTATAGACAACCTTCTCCAGGAAGTCCTGAAGCAACAATCTATATCCAATAATCGGCATAGTCAAAATCCCAAACCATTGTTTTCCTTCAGTTCTCTGAACAGTGAAAACTCAATGAAATTAAGTGCAAATTTCATGATTTAGCTTTTACATAATGAGTTACAGGTTTCCTTTTGATCCAAAAATAGAAACTCCTGGATTTGGCAATTACTGGTCAGTAATGCAGCCCCACTGCATACTTCTCAGCCTGTGGATAAAAGGTCAAATCGCGGTCCGTTACGTACCATCTGTTTCTGGGAAGAGCTCTTCCAGTGCTTTTGTAGGAGAGATTCTTTTAAAAAATGAATGGGCCCTTAGATCCTGACCAGACATATTTAAGTCTGTGAGTTCTGAACATAATTACATCTGTATACATTTCAGCAGATTTCTGGAGACATATTTCAGATTTATATCAACATAAATAAAAAGAATTCACTTCCTGTTGATTCCTATTTTATTTTACGCATTCAAATGCTATACATTTGATGTAACAGGTCTACACTTATTTCTCTTGAGAAAAAAAAATAATCTAATATGTGAAATCCTTCATTTCTTTATATCAGACAGCAGATTTTCAGCTGATGTATATTCCTATAACTCAACTGAAATCAGAGGAGCTTGGGCAATTAACATAACTAAGCATCTGGTTTCCAGTCTCCACCTTCAAGTATTTTTTTAATTTTTTTTATTTTTTTCCCTTTCTGATAATGAGCTGACATTCATTTTCTCTGTCTTGACAGGTCACAAGCATTCATGCAAACGACTTGTGTGTAAACACACCTGACTGTGTATCCGTGCAGAACACTCAGGGCCATTTGCAGCAGGGAAAGAAAGAGAGTGAGAAAGGGGAGGTAAATACTAAAATGCTGGCTGATCTTGTTTAGTGATTGATAGCTTTGGTTTTATAGGTACAGTGGGAACTGTCAGAGTGGCCTGAGCAGAAAGCAGCTGCTAGCTCTGCACTCCTTGAGCAGCCTCTCCTGCTGCCCTTCAGGCAAGCCAGGTGGCTGTGGATCTTTGCTGGTATCTTTGCTGGAACTCACTGACTCCAGCTTCAGGTGTGGGCCAGTCTTGCAAACCTCCTCATGGGGCATATATGATTAGCTCCGAGAAACTTTCCAAAACAACATCTGAAAAATTATGCCTGCCATAAGCGCTTGGTGTTTAAAAAGAGAAAGAGATGGGGAAAACAACACAAAACAACAGCATACCCCAAACAAAACAAGCTGTTAGGGAAGAAATGTTCAGGAAAGCTTGGCTGTAATTGTGCAGGTGCAGAGGTTGGGTAGATGCCAGGTCATGCTGATGCCATAGGTTTTGCATTAACATTTGTTAGGGTTGAGAAGTTTCTGAGGTTAAAAAAAAAAAAAAAAAAAAAAAAAAAAAAAAAGCAATTGTTTTCCTATAGTTAGTAGTTAGCTGGAAATGAGGAAATGAGTTTCAAAGTTTGGAATAAAACTTTGTATAAAGCGCTGTCAGTCATTGAAACCCCACCCAGGCAGAAAGGAAAGTTGAAGGATGTAGCCTTTTTTTATTATTTTATTTTTATTTTTGTGGGGTCAGGCAGATTAGCAGTCACAAAAAGCAGATATATTCTGCCAATATTGGAGGAGGATTTTGGATTTTCAAAATATTTTCAAGAAAAAAGAGACTGAAACCAACTTCCCCTGAATATAAGAGGATAAACTCTTGTATAAGAGGATAAACTTTGGTGGAATAGGTCTGAGGTCCTGGGAAATTAAGATTGAAAACTGAAGTCCCCACAATGGGAACATTTGTGTCTTCATCTTTATTCTGTATTTAGTGGGCATTCAGAATTGTTTGTTTTGTTCATTTAGTGCAGCCAAAGAGAGTTTGGGGCCCTTAAGAGAAAGCATACCTCTAGAAAACAATCCCAGGCGAAAGGGGTTGTACCATCAGGAAGGTTAAACCTCACTTATCTGAAAAAGGATGGGTAGGATGACAGTCACATTATCACATACATGGGTAGTTGATTTGTAGAATTACTGTGGATCTTAGAATAGAAGAGACTTCAGAAAAGCTCATAGAAACTTTTAAAGCCAGAGAATATTCAGAGTGACCAGTGTGTTTGTAGACATTTATGTAGCCTCATTTAAACCTGTTTTCTTCCCCCACTGAGCAGAATAAAAATTTTGAAATGTGTAAAAATCAAAGACATATATATATATATAATATTTATATATTTATAAATTCTCTGATGAAAAATGGATAATTCATTTTCTTTGGTTCCTAACAAATAATGCCTCCTTTATATATATATATATTATATATATATAAATATATATATGTATATATTATTTTATTTACCAATGGAAAAGGTAGTGTATGTATTTAATGGTGACTCTTACTATTTAGTTTTACAGTCAAAAGTTTAATATAAAAGTGCAGCTTAGGAAGCAGCATCTAAATTTGGTTCACAAGTTACATGTAATTTAAGAATAATAATTTCAGATGATGAAACCTGCCAGACTGTCTGAAGTTCCTGTTTTCCTTTATGGCATCTGCGAACCAACGTGCCTATAAATGTGCAGAAAAGGATTCTTTGCAGGTCTTAACATCTATAGTAAATAGCTATTTCATCACACATAGCTTTGGGGATGGCAAAAGAATCTAATTTTGAAAATGTTTTGATATTTGTTGTAATATTGTGTAGCAGTTTTACTACAGTTTCCCATCATAATTTACTGATGCAACCTGCCTTCTGTCTTCTTACTTGGATACAGTTCTTGGTGTCCTGCCCTCCTGATGAAGAGCATGGGTTTGTTTGCTGATGCATTGAATACTCACTCCTGACTCTGGAGAAAGATAGCAGAAAGGGATTTCTTCTAGCTAAGTTGCTGAGTGTGGAGACAGAGAGGGAAAGATTAACATTTCAGAGAGCAACCTCATTATCTTCCACACCATGGCCATTCACAGTGATGCCAAGATTTAATTCTTTATCTCACATGCCTAACAGAGCAACTGAAGTGCTGTCTAGATGTGTATCCCACAAGAAATAGACACAGCGAACCTAGAAAGTAGCAATGTATCTGCAGACTAGGGGAAGGATATTGCTTCTCTGTGGTACAAGTGAACAGAAAGAGTGTGTATAGGATTAATCCCTATTATACATGAGAAAGTCACAAAGAAGTCAAAGGTGAGTCCAAAATTTGAGACCAAAGGCGATAAGATGCTGAATTCAAGCCATCTGAAAATATGCATCTAAAGTGCCTGGCTGGAGGTGCATAAGAAACCTGAGCTCCCATTACATTCAAAGGCAAACTAGGCAATACAGACAATGTAGCCTAGAGAGTAACTCAGTTTGGAGAAGAGGCTGGACACTTCATGGGCTCCAAAATTATGGCAGACACCCTGGTTTACTCACCTGAATCCATGGCTGGTTGGCTGAATCACTCCCCCATCCCCTCTGACAATTTGGGGAGCTCAGATTCCTATCACATCTGCAGACACTCACATAAAGATATTTATACTAATCCCAGGCTGAATCCCAATGCAAATCTGTAGCTGACAAATCACACAGCAAAGCCAGAGCTGAGTCTCAGATTTCTGGAGCCTGTGCAAAAATCCCCTGAAGGTCACAGCTCAGAGAGGCCAGGAGAGCACCAGGCAAGAGCACAGAAGGGACCTTGTGTACCCCTGTCCCAGCACAGAAAGGTTTCCCCTAGGTGTTGTTCCAAGCCTGTAACAGACAGGAGGAGGAGGAATAACGTGCACAGAGCAAGGGTGCAAAGTTGACATGCCATTTACTTAAAATACAATGTGAGAGACAAGGGAATGATTTAGCTAATCCATCACACATTTGCTTTTGTAAAAGTGGAAGGACACATCTCTGAAACTGAAAGTCTGAAATTCTGTGTATCAGCATTCAGGGATATAAACAACAAGTGCAGGCCAGGGCTCCCTCCATGGCAGGGGCAGCCAGGCAGGGCCTGGCAACAAGACCCGTTTCACCACCCCATCCAGGAGCAGGGCAGATAGGGGAAACAGGGCAGCTCCAGCCATTGAGCACCTCCTTGGGGACTAGGATGGGCCTCAGCCAGTCTGGGATGTGGGCCCCTGAGTAGGCCTGGCTTGGTGGGACTATGGCCAGAAAGGGGCAGGGCTATGGGGAGCTGGAGACCTGCCCTGCTTTGGCTTCACTGGGGCAGGGGCTGATAGCCCCAGGGGCTTACGTGAGCTCCTGGGCCCTAGACAAAGTGAGGGGAGCCCTGGGAGGGTTGGTCAGGGACATTACAGCCTGGTGTATGAGTATGTAAGGTCTTATTTTTATTATTCTGCCCCTCTGCTTAGATTTCCTTCCTGGTTTCTGCCTATTACAAAGACAGTACATCAGACTGATACTGTAATGCAATGCACAGAAATGAGGTCTTACAAAATGTAGTAAAGGACACCACCTTCTCTATCTTTGTTAGTCAAAGTACTTGGCTAATAATGTTGCCCATTTTGTTCAACTAACCTTCCGTGTGTCCAGAGAGGCTCACCGCCTTCCTGGTAAGTGAAGTATAACCAGTGGTCTAGGGACCTGCAACACACACTGCATTATGTCTTTCCATCCAAATTATTGACTTGCCTTTAACTGTAGGTCATATCTACAAACCACAAAAGCTAATTGTGTGATGCTGATGGTTCCAGCTTTTTAATGAGGTCCTGCTACAAATGTATCATTGATAAATAATTTGCTTATTTACTTTTACTTCAGTCTTGCGTGCAGTTATGCGGATATTTATATTTATATCAAAGAACATGTACCTTACCAGTCTTTAAAAAGCCTTTGAAAAGTCTTATGAAACAAAACAATTTAGATGAGTTTCTTAAGGAGTATGAGTTGTATAAGACTGTTTCTGACCAAGGAGACCAGCAAAAAATGAGTCTGAGAATGTAGTCTATATCTTAATTTGGTTTTCACCACATTCAAAAGAACAATATACATATATCTTTTCAAGGCTTCAAAGTAAGCAAGAAAATTATGATTTTGTGTGCAAATAATAGTTTGTAAATACAGTTAAAGCCACAGTTGTAAAGGTGCCTTCCAACAATACCCATTTATCTTGAATGACCTCATGATTCAGCAGGCTAGTCTGTTTTCTTACCATAGCCATCAGAAGAAGATTCAGAATATCCTGCAAAAAGAGCTTGTGACACTACTGTCTTCCATGAAATGTCTCCTACACTTATGTAGTAATTAATGATGATCTTATATCATAGACCATAATGCTGTCCCTGATTAGTGAGAACTAAATAGGGAAATGACAAAAAAAAAAATGTTCCCTAGTTTTAATGCACAAAACAGACATAAAAAATCTTTTCCAGAACTTTCAATTAGTTTCATCAATACTAAATTGCATGTTGGAAAGGATATCAACTTTTTATTTGATGTTCTTTAGACATTTTTTGAGACATCTTTTGAGAGATTAAAATACAGACAACAAAATTATAACAACATTTATTAATGCTGTTCCTGGGAAAATATCTATTTCCATATCCAGCACCTCACATTCTGTGGCAGAAAAGAAATTGTGGTAAACACAGGCTGCTCCTGTTACTTGGAAAATCACATACCTCTTCCTGATCTCTTACAAGCTGTTAGCTACAGCTGGCCATGATAACAAGCCCTTAAAAATCACAATGCCCTTTAACATCTAAATTGCCATTGCAACATTCCTACTAAATGCTCAGCATGACTGGTGATGTTTGAGAAGCATGCACACAGCTGGTGCCAAATAACACAAAAAAGTAGTAATTTGTAAAGTTCACGTCCTAGTCCAAATAGTCAGATAAAATGTTCTATAAGGATTTAATCCCATGAAACAAATGGTTGCAATTAGTTTTTTGGGGGATTATTTTTAAATGTTTCCATTTTATTTAGTGCTGTTTTAAATATCTTTATTTTTGTATTTATCTGGACATGTTTCAAAAGCCATTTGTTATGACCCCCTGTTCTGTTGCAATTCTTTTGTCTAATGCATTAGTGGAATAGCACTGTCTAAAAGTGATGAAAAACAGATCAGTTCAGCCAGCAAGCAAGGCTGCTGAGAGTCACTCTGGTGACCCAAAGAGAATTTTCAAAAGAGTAATACATTCAGAGCCTATCTCAAACCAAATGAATGGGGAAGCCACACTATTGTGCTCACAACTTTATCCTTTCTGTTCCCCTTTCCAAAATTATGTCAATATGACTCCATCTGTGTACCATTTGAACTTGCTGTGGTTTTGAGTAGCAGGGTTAAATTGAATAATATGTAAAAGATCAGATTTTTTTCACTTCAAACGGAAAAACTTCAGTTCAGTGTTTCAGTGATGGAATGGTTCATAGGGCCTGAGTAGACTCTGACACTGAAGGAGAATGCCAATGACGTTAGTTGGACTTTATGAGATTTTAGGTTACTCGGAGCATGTTAATGACCTATATGTATCTACATAGAATAACAGAATAACAGAATTTCTAGAAGAGACCTCTCTGGAAGAGACCTCAAGATCATCGAGTCCCACCTCTGACCTAACACTAACAAGTCCTCCACTAAACCATATCCCTAAGCTCTACATCTAAACATCTTTTAAAGACCTCCAGGGATGGTGACTCCACCACCTCCCTGGGCAGCCCGTTCCAATGCCTAACAACCCTCTCAGTAAAGAAATTCTTCCTAACATCCAACCTAAAACACCCCTGGTGCACCTTAACCTATTCCCCCTTGTCCTGTCACCAGGCACGTGGGAGAACAGACCAACCCCCACCTCACTACAACCTCCTTTAAGGTACCTGTAGAGAGCAATAAGGTCGCCCCTGAGCCTCCTCTTCTCCAGGCTGAACAAGCCCAGCTCCTTCAGCCGCTCCTCGTAGGACTTGTTCTCCAGACCCCTCACCAGCTTCATTGCCCTTCTCTGGACTCACTCGAGTACTTCAATGTCCTTCGTGTAGCAAGGGGCACAAAACTGAACACAGTACTCGAGGTGCAGCCTCACCAGAGCTGAGTACAAGCGATCACTTCCCTAGACCTGCTGGCCACACTGCTTCTTATACAAGCCAGGATGCCGTTGGCCTTCTTGGCCAACTGAGCACACTGCTGGCTCATATTCAGCCGACTATCCACCAATACTCCCAGGTCCTTCTCCACCAGGCAAAACCCCCATAAATCATAAATCACAATATTGAGTATGAAGGATGTCTGTTCAAAAACATGACATTTCTGTCCTTCCAGGCCTTTTCCAACTTATCAAACATAAGTGAAAAGGAGCAAAACACCCTTAAAATAATTATTATCAGGTTACTTTGAGCAAGTAGTTAGGTAACATGTCATTGACATAGAAGGCTTTATAACAAGATTTTACTTCCATAAACCTTATGCAGAAACTGCAGACTGTAGCAGATAAAAAAGAACATTTCCTTAAACACTGCGACTGTCTGTGGAGGGGTCAAACTTGAACATAATCATTCAAAACTGATACTAATTACACTACTTTTTACTGATTTGAAAAGATGTCCTGTTAGAAAATAACCACATTCTGCTCTTCAAGACAAGTTGTAAGTAAAGCTAATTAGACAGGTATATGTACTTACATAATGCAATGTAACCAAACCTTTTGCTTTTCAATTTTTCAGGTTCCAAAGGAAAACAAAGTCTTATTTAATATATATATACACATATTGAATAATATTGAATCATTTTGTGAGGAATGTTTTAACAATTCCAATTCGTGTCCATAAATTCGTGTCCATAAAAAAATAAGTCTGTAATAATGTAATAATTCTGTTTGAATCCTGTCTGCCTCTGGGCCCTGCACTGGCAATTTAATTCTTGAACCACAGATGCAGTGTGCCCCAGTCTCCCCCTCATTCCAGTCAGTTTATCACGTCTTCAGAAAACACTCCTTAAATTTATGAACCTGTTTGCTTTTGTTATTCCTGACTTCTAGTTCTAACAGTTACAGTTTTTCTTTTCTGTCTTCTTCGAGATTGATTTAACACTGCTATAGATGTTATGTAGATGACTGTGAATAGCTGGGAAAGAATGTTTTAATTGCTCGTGAGTCGCCAACCTGTTTGGGAGTTTCAGAACAACTGATAATAACCGGTGACTGCTGGTGACTGTTATGGGATCCTTGGTATCTGGCCAGGGGGGGCCAAGAGATTAAGAGGAAGAAAAAAGAAGCTGAAGGACGGTTGGGAGACAAGACCTGTGGAGAGTGTACAGAGAGTGTTCCATAAACTTGGAATAGTGCCGAGTAAGTACAAAGGGTGAGAGGAAGACTACGAGCCTTCAGCATGAAAGACCCCTAGAGACCCCCAGAGGAGACTGATGCGCATGCTCCAGCAGGAGGAACTGGACCCCGGAAGCTAATTATAATAATCTACTTTTTTAGAAGTAGTAATGAATATGTATTAGTCTAGGTGCATAAAAATCAGCTGCTTGATGTAACTGGTGTGCGTCCTGGTGGAGCAGAGACTCCCGGTGCACCCAGCGCTGTTTGCTTACCTCTATTCCTTTATAATCTTTTAATAAATCCTATTTTTTTATTTAATCCTAATTTGAATCCTGAGCCATTTATAACAATTTTGATGAAATAAGACAGTCCATGAAAAAATATTTGAAAAACGTAAGGGTGCTTTTCTTTTAAAAATGTTCTTACAAGAGCTGTTTTTAAAATAACTTGAGTTCTAATTAGGACTGCCACATCTTTTTCTTAGTAGAAATTAGATCCTGTGTTTTCAATGTAGCCTATCATCCTTGAGTTGGAAATCAGACTTTGTGAAGTCAGCCTACCTAATGAATATCACTGTGCTGATGGAGTTACCCTCCAAGTAATTATTGTTGCAAAAGGAATACACATTAGTGTAGCCCATATTTGTGACTTTGTATTCAGAGGAGCTCATGTTCTAAGGCACACAAAAGAACAGAAATGATTTGTAAGGCATCCAAGAGAGTACCTGGTTATTCTCAGCATATTTTTAAAGAGCTTTCTCTATGCCTTGATACAGAACAATACAAAACAAAAAGGACTAATTAAATTTGTAAATGGTTGATAAATGTGTCTCTACATAAATATGTATGATCTATGTGTTTAGTTTCCTATAATGAGTATTATTTTAAAGAGAAAGAAAACATCAGCCACATAAATGTCAGGCTAGAATGGAGATATATGAGATTTAGATGAGATCCACAGAATCAAATACACTTGTTCAGGTTGTGCTTGAATTACTTTGGGATATAATCACCTCAGTGCATAACATGTCCTTGTGTTTCTTTGTACTGGAAGTGCAGCAGGTGTGACTGAGCATTCCACAATTCAGGATGAAGCTGATAACTCCTCACTGGTGAATTCCTGCTGAAAAGATGGATAGGAACTACAGATGCTCATCTAAATGTCAGTTTTAAATACAATGACCTGATTCTGTTTTGCACTTAAAAGGCAGAAACGACTTATGTCTTAGGAAAAGAATTCTTCCTAAGAAGAGAATTCCAGTATGTCCAGCTCTTCAAACCTCTTCCCCAAAAGAACAAGGTGATCATAAAAGCCTGCAATCTGCCCAGGAGCTGTCAAAGACCCTGACTTCAACTCTATTCTAAGTGCCTCATGGTCGTGGGCAGTCAGAGGAAAATTGGTATCCAGGTTTAAACAAAATGATGAAACCAATTAGATGACAATTTAGGCATTCCCAGATCAAAACAGTGTCAAGTCTCCTTTTTAGCGAGATAAAATACTGCTGATGAATTATTGTCATCATCTTCAGCAAATCTATAGTACAACGTTAGGTAAAAGTCTGCACTAAGCTCAGAGCAGCTGCCAGTCTTTGTTCCAGAAATGTTTACTGGTCAGGGCTCCACAGGCTACCACCATGACACTTGAAGGAGAGTATATCTATTAGCCATTTACTATCTACAGAGCACTTCTTGAAGAATCTAAAGAAAAGGATGTTCTCTGCTCCACCATTTCTGTAAATAAGTGGGTCATTCCCTCAAAGATTTTGTCACATTTAAATATGAAAGAAAAAAAGTCTTCAGAGACATTATATTTTCTCTAAGGTTCAAATGCATTTGGAATAGAAAGTGAAGAGACTGATGGTTACATTTAAGTGAAAATCATTTTGCCTATTTAAACTCCCACAGCCATGATAGTATGTTACATTCAGAAGCTTTTCCCATACAGAGATCTTTAATGATGTTCCTAATGGCATTTTGTCTATCCTGCTCCCCTTCTCTTCCTCCCTCTCCACTAAACCAATTTTTCACTGTCTTACATCAAAATTAGTTTTATTTCTGATTTAATAAGAAAGGTAGCAGATATCCACAGGGGTGAGATAGTGGTAGGCCAACCTCAAGTAAGCTGCTGTGGTTCAAGTTTTTTCCCTAAACTGATAATTTTTACAAGGACACTAAAGTGGGAACCCTCACATCTATTAGTGTGCTTAGTTTCAACAAGTTTTTTGGAAGAACGCTCAATGTTTGGTGAACACTCAATGAGGAAAGTTACTGCTTTACGTGCTTGCAAAAGCTGTGGCTCTCTAGAATTATTTGTCTGTGTGGATCAATGACCATAACCAATAACCACATTGCTTCTGACCAACTCTGTGTGACTATTTCTCTAAACTACACTGAAATGCAATTAGTATATAAAATTCCCTAGGAAACATACATGTATATCTGTTTAGTGGCATCATTTACCCTAGCTGCTTCATTGCTCTGAGAACAGTTCATGTCCCCTGCCACCTAATACTTAGGATTCCACATCTTAGGATTCTGAAGCAGGAAGTTTGGGAGGTAATCAGTGTTTGTGTCTTAAATGCCATGTAGCAAGGAGACACTGAACATGCCCCTTGGATACTGCTGGCCAAAGATTTCTGTCTTCTCACCTTGATCACAAGTACCATATAAAACACTTGAAAGAAGCCCATTTTTTGTCACAATGGTTATTTGCTCCTGACTTTTTATTACTGAACATTTTAGAGTAGAGTTCATTCTGTTGTGCCATAGGGGCATCACAGAGCCTTCCAAAACAAAAAGATTTGTTTGCCATTTGCAATTTTTCTTTGTACAATCTGATGATACTCTAGAGCTCTTATACTCCTCTAAGATATTTTCTATCCTCATTATCTTCTAGTTCAGCTCAGTGTTCTGGCCAACTGTCAGATGGCTGTGAATGCTGCTGCTAATGAACTGTAAACTATCCAGGGAATAAAATGTTGGCCTCACATTTAGTGTGCAGATTTGTAGATTTTATATATGGGATAAGAAATGGCATTATACTTTTTTTTTTTTTTCTTTTACAGGTGTTAACACTTAAACACATTATCTGTAACACACCAGAGACAATCACTTATTTGGCATGATGTGTTTCAGTCAAAGAAGGAAGAAGAGATCATAATTCACAACAGGTGAGCCTTTCTGAATATAGCTCAGCTAATGTTTGACGTATTATGGTGCACCAAACTGATAAAGTTCTCCATGAAATTTTGACTTGCACCATGAACTACAAGTCATAGGAAAAACACAGGCTGAGTACATTTCTGCTTGCTTGGAAAATCCCATTAGTATTAATATTCTTACAGTGGCATAGATGAAATGAGAATTAATTCCATTTAGGATGTATCAGAGCTGTTTTATTAAAGGCTGTCTTTTCTTTGGTACCTTATTGTAATGTAAGACTAAAGCAATGCCAAAAATAAATAAATAAATAAATAAATAAATTTATTAAATAAATTTAAATTAATAAATTTAAATAAATAAATTTATTGAAGCACTTCTGAAGTGAAGTTTTCTGTGATTTGTTACTATGAAAAGAACATCATTGGATATGCCTCTTTAAAGACCCACCCAAAAAAATATTCAATTTTTTGGACTCAAGCTCATGTGCTGTCAAACAAAATCCTGATGGATTGCATGTGGAAAGATATCTTCATGGGAATAGGATTTGAAAGACTAATAGTCAGGGTGACCCTAGGCATCTACCCATAAAATACCTAACTACCCAACAGCACAGAATTTCATTGACTCCATTGCAAAATAAACAGATGAATACAACAAACGTTACTTTCAGACTAGCTTAGACAGATAACAGTTGTAAATTTAATGTTTTGAGTAGATATGTTGTGTCTCTTTTATGTTGAATAAATATGTAAAAGAGTGATGACAAACAGGAAGGTTTATACTCTTTTCATATCTGCTGAGGATAGAAAAAGAAGTAATGAGCTTAAAGTAACTTAAAGCATTTTTAAGTTATCCATTAGGAAGAAGATTTTACTGTATAGGTAGTTAAGCAGTGGAAAAATTTATTTTGGAAAACAGTGGAATCCCCTCTTCTAGCATCTGTAAGATCGTGCTAGCTAAACATCTGTCAAATATGGTTAATACGCATTCAGTCTGTCTTTGGTCAGGGCAGTGGATTACATGATCCCATGGAATTTAATGATAAACAAAATTATTTATTTATTTATTTTTGCCAGTAGAATAGTTTTTGATAACACTCAGACAATATATATTTATCTGAAAAAATTCACTATCCTACTTTCAATTATCAGTTTGTCTTGATATTAATGACTGTGGTAGCTTACATCACATATCCACACCTAGGTAGACACCTAGGTTCTTTCCTGGACAACATGGCAAGAAGTGGTACATCTCATTAATACCTTGTGTTAATTCACAATTCCAGGGAAGAATAATCTGCACACAAAATGTATATAATTTATTTCACTCCAGCATTCATCCTTCTTGGGATGATGGCCTACCAAGCTGCTAACATGTTATAAAATATACCAGGCTATTTACATTCAAAGGCAATTTCTAGGCTGGAAATGGAGCATGGAAATGATGGATTTTATTCAAATCCACTAACATTCAATAAGTGAACGAGTACTATACCTCAATTAATCTAGTCTGTTTTATATGTCTGCTTTAGAACTGTGGGCTAGATGTAACCATTCCTGCTTGTTGGCTATGAATTGAATCTGGATGACTAGGACAAAGGTAGAAGTTTGTACTGTAGAATACTGAAGTTAGATCAGATAAAACTTTGACTGGATTATTATTCTGCTATTGGCTTAATGTTATCAGCCAACTCATTATTGGTTCTACCATAGCCAATAACAAGAAATGGAAAAAAACCTACAGAAGTTCTCTATCAATGAGAATATCACCAGAGGAATCTTCAGAGTGACTCAACCTGAATCAAATCGCCTAGCATTTGCCTAGGTACGGACCACTCATGCAGACAATTATCACAGCTCAACTAATTTATGGTATCTTGTTAAACCACAATAATGATCTAATTCTTCCAAGGCCTTTGGTATTTATTTTGGAGTTTGTTGTAAACTCATTGGGGTCTTGGGAGTCTTGTATGATGTCGTGGTTCCGCTTGAGTGGGCAGCCAAGCTCCACCACAGCCGCTCTCTCACTCCCCCTCCTCAAAGAGGAATGGGGAGAAAATATGTGAAAAGGGCTCAAGGGTTGAGATAAGGACGAGAAAATCATGCAATAATTATTGTAACGGGCAAAACAGACTCAGCATAAGAAGATAGTAAGATTTATTGCTCATTACTAACAAGCTAGAGAAGTGAGAAACAAAGGAAAGAAACCAAAAGCACCTTCCCACCCCATCCACCCTCTTCCACCTCCTCCCCCCGAGCGGTGCAGGGGAACGGGGGAATGGGGGTTATGGTCAGTCTACAGCACTTCTTCTCTGCCGCTCCTTCTCGGTCACTCTCGTCCCCTGTGCTGTGGGGTTCCACCCACGGGATGCAGTCCTTGATGAACTGATCCGGCGTGGGCTTCCCACAGGCAGCAGCTCTTCCAGAGCTGCTCCAGATATGGGTCCGTACCACAGGGTCCATCCCTCAGGAGAATACTGCTCCAACCTGGCTCCCCTACGGGCAGCAGCTCCTGCCAAGTCACCTGCTCCTGCGTGGTCTCCTCTCCACGGGCTACAGGTCTCACAGAGGCGCAAAACAACATTGCTTATTGGCTCAGATCTGGAAAACAATGGGGCCCTTCCCAAACATGGGGCAGCTTCTAGATCTTTCTCACAGAAACCACCCCTATGGCCCCCCACTACCAAAACTTTGCCATGGAAACCCACTACATATGATAGCACACAATTGCATCCATAACTGCAATTATATTTAAAACTCCTTTGTCTTATTAAAACATACCAAGTAGCTTTGGTAGGAATGAGTCCGGACCTAAAAGTCTGTTGTGTACGTGCTGCTATTGCTATGTTAAGTAGCATGGCTGACATCCATTAAAGATAATTGTTTTTTTGTCTCACCCTTTCAATGTTCTCCATTGCTTTGGTATGGGTGCATTTTTTAAAAACTATGTATGCTGCATATTCTTCTAGTATAAATCTTGAGGCTCAAAACTAGACTACATTGCACTTACAATGAGATAGGCTAGGTAAATATCACAAATATTCAATCTTCAGTCGATCTGGTTCCAGATCCTGAGCTTGGCCAATGTCTTTCATGGTGATCTAGGGGAGGGGAAAAAAAAAAAAAAAAAAAAAAAAGCGGAAAAAAGTTTCTTTGCTTGTTTATTTAATCTCTTAAAAAAGGCAAATTTCTTCTGTCAAAAGCTTATTTTCATCCCTTTTTAGACTCTTCAGGGTCTTTTTTTTTGATTTCTTCACTTCTAAAACACATGCAATGAGAGAAATCAAACACAAATATGTGAAAATACATTAAAATTTTAACTGTTGTCAGAACTTATTGTGATATGCAATGTAGAATCTTACACTGCACCTCAGCATGACACAATATGAGTCAAAGTTGTTCTGTCTTGGAGTTGCCTCTTTCTTTTTTTTTTTTTTTCTTTCTCTCAGGCAGACAAACAGTTTTTTATGGACATATTGTTTTTTTAAGTTTTATATATTGCTTCTACACACTTGCCTGTTTACTAGACGATAACAAGGAAGAGAGAAGAGGGACCAATAATGGAAAATAACAATGGGAGGGGGAGGATTATTAAATACACTTGAACCTCTGGAGGCAACATATTTCTATCGCTACCTCTGGCACCAAAAGTAGTTGGCATGAGAACAACTGTCTCATTTACTCTTCTTTAGTGCAAGGAGACAAAGTTACTGGTAAGATTTGTACTACCCAAACAAATTTTAAAAAAGGATTGTTTCACTAATTGTCATATCTGTACAGCACAGACTTCTTCCTTATGTGCTTTTCAAATTAGCAACGCGAAGCATATTAAACTGATTAATTGCTATGTGAATTCAGGATCAAGCTAGTTGAAAACAATGACTTGTATGTTGAAAAGTATAGGACATTGAGTAATATTGGTAAAACAACAACATATTTGTAATCAGTTAGGAATTAGTATTAAAATTTAAATGAAATTGTTATCAAATCAACTTAAATGACATTTATTATCACCATCAAGTGCAATGTTAAGTCTTCATATTGTTTTATTATTTAAGACTTTTGACCTAATTAAGAAGGACTGTGGAGTATGCTAAGATCTAGGACTTCCAAATAAAAGTCAGTGCATAATATGAGAAAGATCAGCTACCACAAACCCAAAAGCTTGTGTGACAACAAAGGAAAGAAAGTTTGAGAGTGTAGAAATGAGGCCATGAAGTGAGATAGTATTTTGAATTTTCAGGAACTGCCGCAGTCCAAATGCCCTTGAGGAATAAAGGATCCTAGTGTACGGTGGCAGTGCAAATGCCATCTGTCCTCATGCAGGGTTGAAACACTGTGCAACAGTGAGGAAGCTGTTATTCGCATGCAATTTGTTATATACCAGACATACATTGGGGTATTGAAATAATTACAATATGTGGTCTAAGCTGTTCATAGCTTGTGTGAAGATGAAAATAAGAGGAAATATTATGCTTACAACACAGAAGTCTTGAACCCTGGTGATTCTTCCTCTTCTGTAGACTCTGTGTGTGCAACTTACGTTCTTTTCCCACAAGTACTTGTGCTTTGGCTTGACTCTCTGCACAGAACTCCATATTGGTCAGATGGTCTACTAAGTGCACAAAATTAACCATATGTGGAAGTTTTTGCATGGTTAGGACTGTAATTTCTCTCTGTGCCTCACTTGCTGACTGAAGATTAATAGATTTTCCAGTGTAAGGGAGGAGCTGAGCTTTGTCTTTTTTTTTTTTTTTTTTTTTTTTTGAGATATATATGCCCTATATTACGTCAATCTGACATCTTCATGGAGCTGCAAGGGGGTTATTGAGGGGAATACAGGAGAGTGTGAGATACTGCAGCTCTAAGGAGGGCTGTGAGGAAAAGGCTCCTTTAGTGTAGAGCAGCAGCAGACCAAAAACAGATTTTTGCCTGCTGTCCATGCTTCAGTGAGCAGTTGAACAATGGATGAGCAGTGGATAAACTTGCTTTTTCTCCTTGCAGGCAGTTCTATTACTCTTAGGCCTTATGGATGACATTCATCTTGCCTAGCTTCAGAACTGACAGAACAAATGTCTACAAGTATTCAACCTAGGCTCTCTTCTTAATTCATAGAGGGCACCTTGGGGTGCAGTTGATCTAATTCTAAAGCAGGCATCTAAAACAGGCCAGAAAAATCATGTCCCAGAAGTGTAATATCAAACATTTACTGGATTTGAATTTGATCTATCATATCCACGCTCAGTGTGCTATACAATAATTTGTGCATTTTTAAGTGTCTTCATTGCCTATGTCATCCTGAGGAAGGGTCTTAAAAAGATTTGCAGTCATAAGAAAGAAGAACAGATGGTATAACAGCTTCATCTGGCAATGACTAACGTATACATATGAGGACTACTCAGGACTGATGCCTTTCTCCTCCAAGTAATTGAACAGCTTCTTTACAGGACAGCTGGAAGGACTGCTGAGCCCACTTCCATTCTTGTGGACACAGTGGCCTGGATCAGAAAAAGAACAGAGGAGCTGAGTTTCCTGATATGACCAATGTTTTTTTCTCACAAAATAAAACACAAACAAGGAGAAAATAGGTAGGGTAGTACCAAATAATAATAATAATAATAATAATAATAATAATAATAAAACAAATGTCTCTATGTTCCTTTTGTTTATAAACCATGAATTAAAAGGTTTATGTACCCATGTGGCAGAAATGAATCTGAAGTTGAGTTGCTACTAATGGAGACAGAATGAGCAGGAGTACTCCTTTAGCAGAGTAAGAATAGCTTTGGGATCTAGAAATCCTGAGAGATGTTCCAGGGAAACAATTAAATCTAGTAAACAGATACAGTCAAGGTGCATTTAGAAGAAGATTTTTCAATGACAGGTGGAAACTTAGATTCAAGGCAGGTCTCAGAACTTTTCTAATAAAAGAAACAAACAAACAAGCGTTTCTGGAAAAGGAAGGAAGGAAGGAAGGAAGGGAAGAAGGGAGGAAGGGAGGAAGGGAGGAAGGGAGGAAGGGAGGAAAAAATGAATACTCTGGAACACAGACAATGAAAGCAAAATCATCCATAGAACTGTCCAAGCTTCAATGGAGATCTAGTTTAGGCCAAACATAAACTGAAAACAAGAGAGAGACACAACAGGGGGAAAGTTTTAATCCTACATTTAATAATAATAACAATAATAACAATAATAACAATAACAATAACAATAATAATAATAATGCTATTTTAAATATTAACTCTAGACTATTTAAGGGCATTTCTGCTCAAGGTTCTCCAAAGACTAAGCCAGAAGATATAAATATCCTTCCCAGTGTTGTCCTGCATAGTTATATCTGTCACCAACAGAAATTGGAAGTGATCAAAGATTTTTAGCAGATCCTCACTGTAGTCACTACTAAAGTAGTGAATTTTTTTTTCTTCTTTTTTTTTTTTCCTTCCTTCCTTTTTTTTTTTTTTCTATCTCATCAATTGAAAAACCATGTGGTGTGAAGACTTAAAAAATTGCATATGTAAACCCGAGGGAAGATTGCTAGTGTGGGGACCTATGTGAGCAATGGGAAACTGGAAGAAAGATTAGATATATATCCTCATAAATATGAGGATTAGAATATCCTTAGTCAGTACTGCTGCCGACCATGTTTTGTCATGAAACCACAGCTCTACTTGCTAGGTCACTAAGCCTGGCCTACTTGAAAGACCAAATTCAGACTCTCATGCAGAGATTTGTTCATCCATCAGTGTGTTACAACCACGAGCCTGGCTAATGTGTGGCATTCTTCTCTTTCCTCTAGCTATGGCAGACAATACTAGAGCCCTCCTGTGGACAATGAAAACTGGGGGAAGCTATTCTGTATCAGTCAGCTATCTTATTATAGAGCCAACATGATGATTCCCACTCTCCATCTTCCATATCCACACTGTCTGCCTTTCTCAAGGTCACAAAACACAACAAAGCATTTTAAACTACTCTTCAAAAGTATTCCACCACTGGGGCTTTCTAGAGGCAGGTTAATTTGCTTCTGAGACCACCACAAATACTCCTTCCTATTCAGCTTCCCTGAGTGCATGATATTTATAATCTTAGTATATGTACCATAGGGAGAAACATCCCCAAGTTTTGCAATCAAGCCATTAGGCTATATATCTGAAGTGCGTGGTAACTCAGACTGAACCAAATGATAAGGGGTCTGAATGAACAGAGAGCTGAGAGACAGAAGGTGTGATGATATATTTGAACACCAGGGATCAGATGTCTGACAGTGACAAGGCAAAGAACTGGAAACAAGTTTCCCTGTGGGTCCTGGCATTTTCTAGACATAAAGGTGACACATATTCAGCCTAGGCTTGGGAGTATGGATTTATATAGTGCAGGCAAACACATCTGCTGCATGTGTAGTCCTCTAGCTTTGGATTAAAGATTAGAGAGAGGAGAAGAAGAAAAAAGAGAGAAAAATTTGTTGTCCCCAGGTGGTTCTTTTAATGAAAGATTATTTTGCCACTGGAGTTTAGAGAGAGTTAGAACAGCTCCCAGACTTGTCCTAAAACCTAACTTCACCCAGGTAGTCTGTGTGTGAGCTGAAAGGAAAAAAAAAAAAAAAAAAAGTAAAAAAAAAAAAAAGTGGGGGTAACATTTAAAGAATGTCAGTGAAAGCAAAAGATGAAATAAAACTTTCTTTTTGCCAGGTCTATGCTAGCTGAATGAGGATTGTTTGGCATGAATGCCAAACAGTGAAAGAAATAATCCTCCAGCTCAAAGTGCATAGCTTTGTAGGCACATGAACACTGTTTGTCTTATGATGAAAACAAAACAAAACAATATAAAAAATTACCTCCTGTTTCCTACCTCTCATGACAGCCTATATGTGATTCCAAGTTGTCATGTTTTGAGATAGATCTAAATAAAATCTTTTGATTTGAAATAACATAATTTTCATTAAAATATTATTAAACATCATTATCTTTCAAGTAAAGGAATCAGAATGGCTTGTGTTGGAAGGGACCTTAAAGATCATCTAGTTCCAAACCCTCTGCCATGGGCAGGGATGACACCCACTAGATCAGGTTGCCCAGGGTCTCATCCAACCTGGCCTTGACTACCTCCAGGGATGGGGATCCACAACTTCTCTGGGCAACCTTTCCCAATCTCTCACCACCCTCTGAGTGAAAACTTTCCTTCTAACGTCTAATCTAAATCTCCCCTCTTTTAGTTTAAAACCATTCCCTTTTGTCCTGTCATTATCTGATTGAGCAAAATGTTGCTTCCCATCTTTTTTTATAATCCCCCTTTAAATACTGATAAGCCAGAATGAGGTCATCATCTTTGTGGTCCTCATCTGGCCCCTTTCTAACAGACCCATATCCTTCTTGTGCTCGGGGCCACAAACCTGGATGCAGTACTCCAAGTGGGACCTCACAAGGGCAGAGTAGAGGGGGACCTCTGGCCACGCCTCTGTTGATGCAGCCCAGGATGCAGTTGGCCTCCTGGGCTGCAAGCACACACTGCTGACTGATGTCGAGGTTTTCATCCACCAGAACTCCCAAGTCCTTCGCTGCAGGGCTGCCCTCAATGAGTTCATCACCTAGTCCATACTCATGTCATTACCCTGACCCAGGTGCAACACCTTGCACTTTGACTTGTTGAACCTCATTAGGTTCAAGAGGGTTCACTTCCTTTTGGATGGCATCCCTTCCTTCTGTTGTATCAACAGAATACCTGCAACACCTGTGTCATCTGTAAACTTGCTGAGGGTGCACTTGATCCCACTGTCTATGTCACTGATAAAGATATTAAATTGTCCCAAGACAGA
Source organism: Anas acuta (assembly GCF_963932015.1). NCBI lineage: Eukaryota > Metazoa > Chordata > Aves > Anseriformes > Anatidae > Anas > Anas acuta. The sequence continues at coordinate 101,509,107 of NC_088981.1, forward strand.
CTGCTAAGGGACACCACTTTTTTTGTTTCCACAGTTTTGAGGAAACTCAAAATAAATAAGCAAAATATAATGGGAAAAAAAGGGCCTTTAACTCAGTCTCCCACTGCCCAATCTGTCTGCAGGGAAGGTTAAAGACACATGAGTAACTCTCTCCTGGTCCTTAGGAAGTTCTCTTTTGTACCAAGGCCTAGTTCCTCATACCTGTCTTTTCTCAGTGGCTTCTCTGTCTGGGCTGCAAGCTCCTAGTGCTTGCCATGACTCTCTTTTATTTCTTGCCAGAGTAGGAAGTCTGGACCATTCTGTCAGGACAGACTCAGTGACTCCATGGGGAATGAGCAGTCTCCCCTCTTTCCACCTGACCCACTCATTCTCTTAAACCAACAGAATATACCCCTGAGAACAAACCAGATACAAACCAGATACAGTAGATATGTGAAAAACAGCCTTAATAGTATTAAATCTACAAATATTTCCTGTCCTATCAACAGTGATAGTGGACATGAATCTGAAGAAAACATCTGCACCAGAACACCTCCATAATTTATACAAACTAAAACACAGATTGCACTTAGTGCTAGCCCTTTTCTGTCTACTGAATGCATGAAGCCAAATGTCCTCAGGCTTTAGAAAAGTTTGCATTTGTAGCTGAACTTTATGGCTTATATCCATCTCTGATTAGCAGCCAGACTTTCTGTGTTGGCCCCTCACAGATGATGTGTTGCAAAAGCATCATTGAGATATTGCTTCTTCCTCACTTACTCCAAGTATTTTTGCTTCAGTCTTTATATGTCATCACAGCTGGCCACTTTTCTTATAGTTTTGGAGTCAGATATACCTTGGAGGCAGATGTATATTCAGATTGCTTGGCAGCAGAGGGTGTATTGCTAGAGCCAGGAGAACAAGATTAGAAGGTGAGATAAACATATGTTTTTATCTCTCAAATAAAGATTGGCTTCTGTAGTTCCTTAACAGTGAAACTTTGGAGCCTCCAAAGAGCCTCGGAGCTATGAATTTATAGGAGAGTGAGCCCGTTTTTCTCAAGTTAAAACATCAGGTACTTTCTACCATTTTTACTACTTATTATGAATCAAATAAAAATGTGAAACTTGTTTTTATCACTCAACAGAAAGACCATTTGGGACATGTTACAGAAAGGAAATTTCATCAATGTTTATTGATTAATAATAAAGTGGTTAGTAGTCATAGACAGTATGTTGCAACAGTGTATGAAAGTCCTAGAGAGCATGCAGGCATAATACTAAGGATTTAGTTGTGTGGGTTTTGTTTGTTTTGTTTTGTTTTGTTTTGTTTTAAGGATTTTTTTTTTCTCATTAACTTCCTCTACAACTTTGGAAAAGTCATAGACTGACACTAGTTCTCTGCTGAGGTCAACATGTATTAAATACAACAAAATGAAGAATAAAGCTTTAATCTTGCAATTTTTGTGTCTCTCTGTAAAAAACAGAAAAACAAAACAAAACAAAACAAACAATAACAAAAACACAAACAAAAACATAAGTAGAATAATTAACAAGTTTTCATATGCCACACTGTAAAATGCTTAAGTTGAAGAAAATACATCTAAGAACACTATGGAACTCATATATTGTACATTGTGTCCTTTGCATCTATTTCATAAAAAACATACATATGCACTTGTCTTTGTAGTCAAGGTGATGAAATTGTGTTTTTTTTTGTTTGTTTGTTTGTTTGTTTGTTTTTCTTTATACAGCTTCATTCTATGATACTGAAAAAGCTGTATTTAAAAGACTCAGCATGTGTAGATAAAGCGTGTATTTTGACCCACTTCTAAGTCTAAATAAAAGTAGCATGCTGCATTCTTTTTGTTCACAGCATATTTCCTCTGTAAAAAGTGTTGCTTTTGCTCCTGTTTCAGATCAAATGAGCTTTTGAAGCCCAAAAGGCATCTTTGAAAAGAAATTTAAAAGGTTTTTATACTTCAAAATACTCCAATATTGTTAAAGTGGCTGTAACTGTATCGCTACCATTGAAATAAGAAGTAATGTTATGAAAGTCAAAACGGTCAGCTGAATGTGAATTAAAAGTGCTTTATGTTCAATCTGCAGGTAAATAAAGCAGTAAAGAGTTAGAATGCTTTTAGGTCCCAATCCATCAATGTGCTTAAGCACTTTCAGCATTAATCATCACAAGTGTTTTGATTGGTTTCCATTGAACTATTCTAAATCTGAAGTACTTTGCTAATGACTGAACTTACTACTTTACAGTAACATATAGAACTAGAAGGATTTCTGCTTAGCACGGGGACAGAGGAGACAGACAAAAGGACAATAGACAAGCAATGCCATTTCAGAGTTATCACTTTCTTAAATATCAATATATATTTCACTTAAAGTTTACAAAGCTGTTTTGATCTGGTGCATCAAATATAATGCAAAAGAGAAGATAGATTCTAACTCTCTTGATGTTTGTGTTACATGACACAGGTAACTGGAATAGCTAAGTGGCTACTGTTCCAAACATAAAATGTTTTTAGTAGCGCACAGTCCTCCAACAGTTAATTATTTATTTGCCAAGCTGGTGAGTACATTTTTGAAAACCTCCCCTGAGAATGTTTACCTATGACGCTAAGACATTTTGAATGACATATCAATTTCTATAGATTTCCTTCCTGCACTTGGAAGAAAAGGAAGTAAGCATACAAGTTTTTGCCTCTTAATAGTGGCCAAAATTTGGATTTGCAAAGTGCTGTAAGAGAACAAGGTGAAATAAATATTTTCATTAGGGATTTTGGAAGTTATAATGTAATATAAAATAAATCCTCCTATATGATGTTATCCATTGCATTAAAATAAAAACTAAACTAAAATATAAACTAAGATAAAGAGAATGTTAGAACAACCATGCTGTGACAGACCAAAGGTCCATCTAGCCATCTAATATCCGTTCTCCAGTAGCGGACAAAAATGCATGCCCATGGAAGAGGGTAGGAACAGGGAAAAGATGTGGTGATATATTTTTTGAGCATTATCCAGCAAGTTTGTCAGTTGAGTACTCCAGATTATTAAATAACAATGATGGATTTTCTCTTTCATGAACATGCATAGCTTCTCCATGAATTAAGGTTACTCTACACCACCTCTTGCAGTGAGTTATGTACGTGGAAGAGCCATACTTTTTGTGTGATTTGAGCATGCCTTTTGCAAGTTTCTTTTGATGCAGTCTAGTTTTTGAGCTGGAAAAGAAAGCAAATTACAGACCTCTATTCACCCTCTCTCTGACTCGTAGCTCTGTTTTATCTTCCTTTAGTTTTTGTTTGTTTGTTTGTTTGTTTGTTTGTTTGTTTCCCCCCCCCCCCCCTCAAGGTGATGAGCCTTGCTTGTTCCTTGCTTGAAAGTTTCCACAGAACTTTAATCAGCCAAGTTGCCCTCCTTAGAGTCTTTTCCAGTTTTATTATATTCTTTTTGAAATAAGGGAAACAGTACTACATATATCACTACAGATAAAGGTATGCCATAGCTTTTTGTACAGTAGTATAATGTTGTTTCTTTTCCTGTTCAATGTTAGTTTCCCAAACATTCATAACATTTAATTTGCTTTTTGGAATACTGTTGGTCCTGACCTTTTTGTTATAACTCCCTTATTTTATTGAGCAATAATGTTGATGTTAGATCCCATCATTTTCTATACAAAGTTATCATAATGTCTTCTTACCTGCACCCTTATACGTTAATCTACAAGAATTGTTACAAAGTTAGAGGAATGCCTCTGAAAGTTGTTGTGCTGGGTGTTTAGAAATTTGTGTTAGAAAACAAATTTAGTTTGATCTAGACTGTGTGGTCTTTACAGTAACTCTGTTCATTGTTTGCCACAAATAAATTATTGTCCCAGGATTTACAAAAACATGCAAACCTACACAAAAGATTACTTTGTGATTTGGTTCTTGAAGCAGTAGAATGTGCCTTAAGGCTCTTCAGAATAAAAGATTTAAAAGTTAAGGTTCTGCCTTAAGCGTTATTGTCCTTGATAGAACAGCAGGAGGCAAGGACTGCAGGCAAAATTGTCATAGCCTGAAGCCAACCCAGCTGCAACAGGAGAGGGAAGCAAGAGCCAGACAACCCGACAGAATCATATGCCAGCAGCAGGACAGCAGTATGAAAAGCTGATCTCAGCCAAAACTGGAGCCACTATATTATCAGCAATTGGAATTTGAGGTTATAGAAATGCATTTTTTGATTTGTGAAGAAGAAAAGATATAAGTGTGTATCATGCATTAATAGGCTCACTAGGACTGCAAAGAATTGCAAGAGTTACTTCCCCAGTAACTCTGAATGGGAAAATTAATTAGACTTACAAATAACAACAACAACAAAAAGCTATGTTATGAGAGCATGGTTAAGTTACAAATTCAAGCTATCCAAAGTCTGGGCCAAAAGCATTCAGAGTTTTGGCCAGCCTATTTCCAATCCCTTGTGTGCATGTGTTATGATCATTAATAGCACACTCACTAATTTCTGCTAGGAACCTTTTCTCATTCAAGTGCACAAAATGAATGACATTCACTTAGCAAATCTTCAGAATTGTTTAATTTCACCAATAAATGTTTTTTCCTGATCTCATTCCTCTGTTATTTGAGATAACCTAATTGGGCTAGCAAAACTTTTTTAAAAATCAGACACAAATGAAATCAAAGAACAAATCAAAATGCAGCAGCCAGAGGCAGGTACCCAGGCTGGAAAAGTACAACAGAAATTGTTGAAACTTCACAAACTTCTTAGTAATTTTTATAAGTTTCTCATAAGGGGCAATAACATAGAATCTGAGTAATAGGTAGTTAGCAACCACATCTAAGACAAACTCTCTGTATGTAGCCTTTAACTCCAAATCTTTTGGTTCTAATGGACAATCTACTGTAAGTTTTAAAACTGTATATAATTCCGTGTTCTTTTTTATAAAGACAATATTTACATCAGACTATAGAATAATAATCACTGGCTTCATAAGTGTATGTGTGTCACCCAGTGAAGTGTTCCTATCTGATCCACACGGGTTATCAAATCTGAAGTGTGGCCTACCACTGAGCAGTCTTTTCTCAGGAGATTTTCTCCTGTCTTTGAGTTTGTGATGTCTTGATCCGACTGAGAGATCTTAATTTCTCAGACCTGTCTTTCTCATCCATTAATCAAGACTACTAAATATGAGGAATCTCCTCCAAGAATGGAAAAAATACTGCTTTTTTTCTTTCTGTTCCATGGAACCTGAACTGGATGTACAGAGAGCAAGCCCTGTAAGAGCTACTGCGTTACTAGCTTTGATCTCACCTCCCAGCCTTTTTAGGCATTCAAACTGTCTTCCAAAATGGTAATGGTTTTGATTTTTTTCTTCATCATTCCTTCTATATATTTCTACATGGAGGAGCAGAAAATTTAAAGGAACAGGGAAAAAGTCAGCATATTTTTTTCTGGTGAATGACAGAAAGAGACAGGCCTGTCTGCAACATCTGCAACATTATGCTAGTGTGGGACATGAAGAAATGTGGGAATAGTGTGAGGACTTCTATCTCTTTCTTCTAGTAGGAATTTAATAGCATAAAAAATGTCAAATATTTAATCTGGCTGGATTAAGAAACGCTGCATTGTTCATAATTGTGACAGATACTTATTTTTTTGCCTAAAAATATTTATAACCATTAATGTTCTCATAGAAAACATTAGGGATCAATGTGAAATCACTTTATTATCATCAAATGACAGTATGGGAAGTTAAATATCAAGTGATTAACTACCCATAGTGAGTAAGTGAGTACTGTTTTAGTACATTTTCTGGGAATACAACTCTTACAGGAAGATTTTTTTTTTATTTTTTATTTTTAATGGGGGGCATGATTGTTGTTTTGTTTTGTTTCTTCTATTTCTTTCTGTCTAACTGTATGTCTGTCTATTGGTCTGTTTCTTTGATTATAGGCACTGGAAATTCACAGTATTTTACTGGATTAATTGTGTCTAAATCACTGAATTTATGGGTATTACTTTACATTGAAGTTAAAATGCCTGATTTAAGTCTCACAAATGTATCTTACCTGAATGGACATTATTTCTGAGTTTGCCCTGAGCGATAATTTAACTTTTCCTTAAACTTCACTACCTCACTTATTTTTTTTTATTTTTATTTTTTTGGCATGAGTAGAAAGTAACTGTCCATGTCCCATCTTATCTAAAGTAAACATACAATTGTTTCTGTCCATATCACTGACTTGGAAATGTAACATTTAGAAATACCCTATCAGATTTACAGACATTGTAAATATTTCATATTTCTAGGGATGTCTAGCAATGATAGATTTTGCTAGGGTTTTATGGAAAAGAATATATGAGGTTAAAATCCCTTGAGGATGTATTTCACACAAAACTGTTTTTCAAAGCATATTCCTCTGAGGATTTTGTTTTTGCTGTTTTGAAGTATTCTTCAGGTAACTTATCTATAAAACAAAGCTTATAAGCAAACTTTTTCATTATTCTACTTCTGGATTGTTGTTGTTGTTTGTTTTATTTTGTTTTGCATTTTCTGTTTTGATCTAATCATCAGAAAGCTTTGAACACTAAAATTCCATTTTTAAAATCATGTTTCTTCTTAAAACTTGCTGTGGAAAATCCTGGGTGCACAATCTCACTTGATCAAGATTAGCTGATGACTAAATATTTTGCTTTTATCACTTGACTATATACTTTTTAAAATTATGCTTTTAGCAAATGTACTGGGATTTCTATGATTTTTTTGTAGAGTATCATGTCAAACCAAAGTCACAGTAAGTATTACTAACAGTAGATACCAATTGTTGAAGCTGTGGATGTTAGTGATACATTTCTGTATTGTTGTATTTTGTTAGTCAGGTTAGGACAATACACTGTGTGACCTAAAATGAACAGTGCACCTGAGAAGGGGAAGCAGCACCACCAACATGATCTCATGAAAGTCACTATGTCTCAGAGAATGAATGTCTCAGAGAATGAATGAACTTGTTGGAGCTTTATATTTTGCACACACCTTTTTGTGTACTCAGGAGGAAGGCAAACTGATAGACAAAAATTGAAATGTTTTCTGGCATTAAAAATAGATGGGGAGACTTCTTAGGGAAAAAAAAAAAAAAAGACTCCAGATTTTCACTGGTGGACACTTTCCTCAACACTGTTAAAGTACAATGTTATTAGTCCCATGTGGAGAGGATTAGCTCATCTACCATTTGTCATCTTGTCTACACTGCATATTTAGACCTCTTCTCTAAGAAATGGAGAAAGATAAATGGTTGAATCCCTTTTCTGCTGCAGTGACTGTTTCCCCTGTGACAGCAGAGGCCAAGTGGCTTAGTCTAGACATCTAATTTTGGGGAGAAAAATAAAATAAGATGATCGCTATTACTAACAATTTATAGAAACCTATTTGGAACCTTACACATGATATTTTACTGTCTCCACACTCAGAAATGTGGTGTTCTCTGTCTCCTATACAAAGATGAGCTGTTCTGTTTTTTTTTTTGTTTGTTTGTTTGTTTGTTTTTCTGAATTATGACACATTTCACTTACAATCAAAACCATAAGAGAAAAAATATCTTCATGCAACTAGAATCCATACAACTTAACTAGCTATTTTTTTTAACAACACTTGAAACCTTCAGCCACAAATTCATGTAAAAATGGATAAAAAAAAATACAAATGGCCACAGCCTAAAGGAATTCAGGAAAACCATACAGTTTGATACACTTACAACTAGAAACTTACAACTAGAAACCTTTGACAGGTTTAAAGTAGAAAGAAATCTGGCTAGAAAGCTTATTACTCTAGCATTACTTTAGGAAAGCCAGTTCTGATATCAGCAGAATTAGTAAACCCTTGTTTCCCTTGTTTCCTTTCTCTGGAAACCTCTGTACCCTCCAACTCAAGAGCAACCCCTTCCAAGGCTCGCTATGACAAATACTGGTGGTCCAGGAGTACAAGTGCTGTGGGGCAGTGTCCTGAGCCACATTCATGGTCACCGATAAGACAATTCATGCACACTGGTGGGATCTCAGGTTGATCTCAGCACTGGCAACAGTTACATTCTACTTGTCTTAGAAAGGGACAATCTCTTCAATTTCTTTTTTACCCAGATGGGTTTCTTATCTTTTAGTTACTTCTAAGACGGCACTGCCTTTTCCATGGCTGCTTGAGAACAGCTGTGACTTAGCATCAGACACTGACAGACAACTGTGTCTTCATGACAATCTTCATAAACCATCATCATAAGCGTGATGAGGTGTCAATGCTAGGAAATTAAAAATGTCCAGAATAAACTAGGACAGTAAAGCTCTGAAGCACTGTGTGATTGGGAAAGGATTCATTATTTCATATAAATTGTTTTGGGCAATGAAACTGTAGATGCTCCTCAAAGCTCCATAAAAGTTCTGGGTGGCAGAAATACTGCCTTTACCAGCAATTGGCCCAAGCCTGCACTCTGCCTAACCAAATCTGTCCCTTAATGCCACACATTAACATTATGTGTAAATCTACTAGGCATGTTCTCCCCGGTAATTCACGTTCTCTAGCAAACATTCATTCAGTATTAATAGAAATGAACATATGTTTTTATTTTTGGTGGTATAAATAATCAGAAGTGTTCATGGAAATCACATATTTTTCCCTACAGAAAACCCTAAAGAACCCTTTTCTTCGTGGACTTTTATGAAACAAATGTCTCTGGGATACCAGAGAATGCCATATAAAGTATTTGCTGAGACACATAAATATTATAAGAATTTCTTTCATCTCTCATCCATACTGGAATACTATAAATATCCATATAAATATATGGGAAAATGTTTCTTTTTATTAAAGACTATAATAATATTTTAAATATTCTATTTTTAATATTTAAAATACATATTATCATGATCTTATAGCAGCAGAAAGTATTTCCAGAAGTGTTGCATTAATTTGTATTTTACTTTTTTTTTAACTTCTTTACTCTAACTCCAGCTTTGTTTTGTAAAGGAAAAACTTCTCTTGCATTTGTTTTTACCACTGTGTATTAACAATTTGGAGACTGATGACATTTTCAGAGACACCGTTAAAAACTTCATTATCCCCAGCACTTACTATGTTTTTACAAGTGAAAGTTTGTTAACTTAATAAATCCAGGCGATATTTTAGAGAAAAGTTCTGGAACTGCTGGCAGCTCTTCCATTGCACATCAGGTATCTGTAGTTCACTATCAGTGGATAAGCAGTTTTCTATATTAAGTTCTGTAAGCATGGAAAGTAATATGAAATACCACAGAAGTAATCTTGTGAAACATAGGGCACATTCTGCTGATATTTCATTTCATTCTGAATAATTTTAAATCCCTGGTTTTTTTTTGTTTTGTTTTGTTGTTTTGTTTTGTTTTTGTTTTTGCCAGAACAATACTGCTTTCTAGAAATTAATTCCATAATTATAAGCTTTTAAAACTAGAAACCTGTTTTGGTAAATGGAGATATTTCCTTTCCTCACCATAGTAAAGAGTTTATTAAGAAAAAATAACCTATATCTTTCCAGCTCTTGTTCTAGCTCCCACTTAGAGGAGAGCTTCTTTTATCAAAGTCCCTTTACAGACTGGATAAGATATAACCAAAATGCTATGATCAAACTACTGTCTACATGCAATGACATGCCACCATCTTCAAATTATAAAGTAATGAAAGTCTTACAAATATTTATTTGTTTCTATTGCCTGAATTTTATGACACAAAAAGTTTGTTTTGGACACCATTAAAGAGTATGCTAATTTATAAATGTAAAGTCAGACTTTGTAACTTAGAGCAATGGAATTGTATTAAACTAATTCTAGGAATAAATAAATAAATAAATGAAATTGCTGAACATATACTATAAGTTTCTGGCTATGTGGTTGAGACCAAAGGGCAATGAATAGACCTGTGTTCCTAGCAATTTTTTATTTATTTTTTTTTTTCTCCACTAGTATCCTTGGCAGTTGGTCTTCCCAAATTAGACAGATAAGGCAGCTCATTCAATATCAATATTAAGCAATAATTAAGATACACCTTGTATGAATCTATATAATTCTTTCAATTAATTAATTGAGTAGTAATGGGGACCAGACTTCTAAAATAAGCTCAGAATTGGATAAAATGTTATGATTCCACTGTGTGGCAGAAATACGGTGGCCATTCCACCCAGTTACTGCACTTCTTGGCTGGAATGATAGAGACTTTCTGCCAGCCTATGTGTGGGCAACTTGTCTGTTTAAATAAGCCTTTGAAAAAGAGAGGACAGGAATTTCTAATGCTCCAAGTAGTTGGTGTGTCTGTCAGTTGCAGTGATACATCCGATATCTTACCAAACACTGGTATGGTATAATGGGACTCCTCAGGGCCCCATCCCTTTCCCCTCAGAACCTTGCATGAGCTAGGTCAATGAGACACACCTCCACAAGAGAAATAACAGAAAGCTTTTCTTGGGTTTTGCAGTACTTCAATTTGTTTCTTGGCAGTTTTACAGAGGACAGTACTCAAAATGGGTTACCTTTTGCTTCCTTCACAGGCTTAGTTTTTGACTAGGTAAAGTACTGACAGTAGTAGATAGCTATAAAAATAAACTCCAGGTGTGTGACAAGTTGTAGGTGTTTCAAAAATTGAAAGAACACAGCAGGTTCTTAGAGCTGATTATGCACTATCTACATGATGGGACTCAAGTGAAATGTTGCATGTTTAAGTCCTTCTTTGACCCAGAATTAATAGGGATTTTTTGTTGAAAAAGCCAAACTGATCAGTGTGGCTAACAGTGATCTACTTGATAAGTGTAATTAACTTGCTACTGGTAAATTATTATTATATATATATATATTTCTACTCCTGTATTAAATTCAAACTTATCTCAGAAATAGCACACTACCAGCCTCACATAATAAATTAATTAATTTACCAAAGAGTCAGAACAGTTGTTTATCAGTCTTTCCCCACTCACAAGTTCCTGTTGTTCTCATCCTAGCAAAATATCATATCCAAGTGAGAATGCAGCTTACAGATAAAGAGGAAGAGAGAGAGGGTAATTTCCTGAGATTCATTTAATGGTGTGAAGAGAGAAATCCAGATTCCATGAAAATTTACAGCAAAGTAATGGAACTCTGGAACTCCACTGCCTTCAGTAAGGTATTTTATTAAACATTTTGCAAAACATTGATTTGGTCCACTGATTCCTACTGAAGACACCTGGGCTCTACATCCTTTTCCTCTTTACATTTCCCTCATTTAATATAACTATTTAATGTAATGAAAGGATTTCACCTTTCCTTACCTTACTAAATGATTCTGGGAGAGGATATGATTAATGATTCTGAGCATAATGTGTTGCAGAAAAAAAAAAAAAAATGGGCTTATCTTTTTTTTTTTTCTTTCTTTCAATAAAGCTTTGGTTTTTATAAAAAAAAATACTTTGAAATAATGTTTTTCCAAGGTTTTAAAATATTTATTCTAGGTACTTTCCAAAAAGCTTTTAGTTCTAAACTATACAAATCTATTCTTCATTGTTATAAACATTAAACAACTTTGCCTAGCTACCAGCTGCTACTCAGCACAGCTGTCAATATGGCCAACAGCCTTATTCAAGACCATTAAAGCAAAAGAGCACCTATTTTCTGCTACAAGCTACCACCTTTCACCCAAGATGATGCACAAAATGGAAGTGGAGTACCATTTACTGGATTAATATTATCCAGTGTTTACAGCTAATGGATTTGTGTTACTGCTTCATTTTACAAGGCCTTTTTCCGTCTTTTAATTTATCCTCAGGTCTGCTGCTTTATTTTTGTTCCATCATCCTCATAAAAGCCATTATCTTTCCATTAGCAAACCTGTTAAATAACTCTTCATATGCTCTTTGATCTGTCCAGCAGCCGTTTGCATTCTTTGCAGTGAGTTTTTCAATTACACTCAAGAATTTTAAAATATGAGTTTGCTGAGAGCTACTTCACACACTGTGGTACATTTAATTAACATAGGATCGAAGAAAGGTTTGCAACCATGTCACTACTCTTTGCTGCCATAACAACTCCTGGTTTCCTTCTCTTTTATGCAAATTGGGTCACGGTCATTTATGTCAGTGAAATTGCTTTAAAACTTTTTTAGGTGGACCAAATACATTTCTCAAAATCTGTACAGAAATAATTGTACTGTATTTTTACATTTGATAGTTTATCTGAGAAAAATTGTTAGGCTCTGCAGATATTGTATGCTGAAAGTACCTTCTGGGTGAGTTTGTGCTTGATTTCACAAATAATGTTTTCATTTATTCCTTTTTTTTTTTTTTTTTAATATTATTCCTACTAGCTAATGTGGAATGTAAGTTTTTTCTTAAGCTACCTTTTCTTTTTACCCAATGTGTGACTACAGAGTTGCTTAGTCAAATCCAACAACAATAGAGAAAATATTTAAGCACCAACTTAGCTCATTAAAATTAAAAATATGAGAATTGCCTCAGCACTCAAGTAACCCCTTGGCTATGAGAACCTAGTGAAAACAAATCATTTTTTCTTTTCCATGACTCATCTCAGATGTCAAAACATTCTCTTTTTCATGGTAGTCCACAGAGAGATCACGCTATGAATGTGCTTCTTCCACAGAAATATATATTGACACAGAAATGAGTGCATCAGAGGATACCTGCCATTTTTCCTTAATGCCTTCATGCCAGAAGAGGAAAATGCTCAGTGGAATTGTCTTAAATTGTCCTTTCTAGTAACACCAAAAAGCATGTTTCTAGTAACACAACTTATTTGGAGTCCTGATTTCAGGAAACAGGGAGATACCCTTTGGGAGTTCATGATACTAAAAAAAATTATTTAGATGCTATTTCTAAGTGAAGAGAATCCCTGATAGTCACTGGATTTCTAGGAGTCATAGATAGAAGTCACTCCTCTGACCACCAAATGATTTCTCTCCACTAATCTTGTAATGATCCTTCTTTTATCCGCAAAATAGTGATAAAAGTTGCACTTTTATTCATGATTCTCATCAGAAACAGTACCTTCCCAAGTTTTTCTACAAGCAGTCTTACAGAGGCAGTAGAAGAAAGAGGAAAAGAAGTTGTAGGGATGCGTTCATTATCAGGAATAGATGATCAGGGACTATAACATATGGACAAGGTCCAAAATCTGCAGAAGGGCAAGAAAGCAAGCTGGACCACGTGTTCCACATGTTCAATAGATCATTGAGGACTGGAATAGATTGTTAGGGATGTGTATTTCAGGCCACCATTAAGTTTGATTTTCACAATTGGTATGCTATTGTTATAATCATCCTTTCAGACAATTTAACCATAATGCTATAAGCTTCAAGTAAGTTTGAACTCTTCTGCTCTGAGAATGATTAATACTAAAAGCAGATTCAGTGCAAAAAGCAATATTTTATCAGTGACATTTGGACCAAAAAATGCACCAGTCAGACATTGGAACGGATTGCCCAGGGAGGTGGTAGTATCACTGTCCCTGGGGGTGTTTAAGGAAAGGTTGGACGTTGTGCTTAGGACATGGTCTAATGGGTGATATTGGTCGTAGGGGTATGGTTGGACCAGATGATTTTGAAGGTCTTTTCCAACCTTAATGATTCTATGGTTAAAATAGTCCTGTTACCATTAGTCCTTGATTATACGTCCTTGAAAGCAATAGCTTTCTGGGTCCCTGCACTTCACTGCTTCTAAATAAACTTCACTTTGCTGCTGCTTAACCAGCAGAAATCATGTCAGTCACATTCAGCAAACCATTGAATTGTTAAGAAATTTTGACAGTAACATACATGACTTTAACCACCCCAGCAACAAACCAAAAGAGCTCTCTGTAATTGATATTAGGAGTGTTGACCACTAAGATGGAACAGTGTGACACTTGAAGAATAACCATTTTGAACTTTCTAGTGACCTTTTCTGCCTCAGGCATGATTGCTTTTCTGAGATAAAGGTGCAAAAAATTGTTTATGAACTGAATGGGCTGTAACCTCTCAGTCATTTCATTTTGCCATTAGCTCAATTTACCAAAGGAGTTACAGGATTGTGATCTGATTCATGTGGAAGCTGCTGATACAAAAAAATTACTTTTTTATGCTTTATTTTTTTAAGGAGGTCTTTACTGTTAAGTAAATAAATCCCAGAATCAGCTCAAGAACACAAGCCTTTGGAGTTGCTCCATTATCCTGCAGTTTTTTGCTGTGGTTTTCCTTGTTCTGAAAGCAGAGTAAATTTAATCACACTGTCTTTCTTGTCTTTTCAATACCTTCAAGCCCCTAAGGCCCTTTGAAAGGCCTACATATTCTGGGTACAGTCACAACTGAAGTGTTTAGAGTGTTTTTTTTGTTTGTTTGTTTTTTCCCTCTCATAAAATTCTAACACCAGTCTTGATACATTTTCTCTGAAGTCCATAAGAGTTGCATCAAAACCCTCCTTTGGGGGGTAGAAATGAAATTCTGATACTCGATCTGTACAGTTTGATACGTCTGTTAGTGTTACACATAATTTCTCTCCCAGGTATCTGAAGAGATTTTAAGATCTCCTTCAGATGTTTTTATTTGATATGAAATGACTGAAGTATGGTGAGAAGCAGCCTTCCATGTTTCTTCTCTAGCCATTGATTTTCTTATGGATTACTTCCAGTACAAGATACAATTTTACATGATTTTTGCTTGTTTCTTTGTTGTTATGTGAAGTATTTACTTTTAGTATTTAACACAGATGTGTTGTCCTTGAAGAGCAGGGTATTATTTTCATTACTTAAACTTTGAGAGGGAAGGAGGTATTAGCAATCTGTACACAAGATTAGAATGAAAACCGCCTGTGATTATTTAATAGTCATCCTATGGTACATACTAACTTAATTCTGATTGACAGTAAAATTTCACTGTTCTTTCCTCTTGGAATCAGGTAAAGACAGGTCTTAATTGCTTACAAAATAACAGATAACCCTCTTTCACCCCCACCCTTCTTTCATATGTTTTTGAATTTGTTTCAAGACTCAGGTTGCAGGTCCAGCCCTGCTTGGTGTATGCTTTCTGAAGGTAGTTTGGCCTGTCATTTCTGCACTGAATACTGGATTAAGTAGTAAATAAAAACATTTAATGATATCCGTCCTAGGAAGTTTTCAGAAATTTGTTGATTATTCATGTTAAATACTACTTTGATAGCTATTTACAGCATCCATCTCTGGGATTATTAAATCTTTTAATGGCTGTGTTTACTATACTGGAATATCCATGAAAATATCCTATAACTTTCCCTAGAAACCACTGTAGCTCATCAGGAATGAATAATAAAAGGCATTCACATTTAGATATCCATGCAACATTCATATTTGCCAGTTCATTACAACTCTCATATTTCTCACTAGAAAAACACACACACACCCCTATACATAGATTTAATGAGCTCAATGTGATGCTTTCAGTTTTATACACAAATGATTGACAAGTTAAATGAAAAGACAAAAGATTGACGTTTCAAATGTACTACACTTTTGCTTTGTTCAGAAGTGAAAATTTGGCAATTTTTTATTATACATGGAACATTTGAAAAGGAGATTTACATTTCTATGAATGTTTTAAATTATTATTATTAATAATAATAATAAAAGAAGGACATTTGAATGAAAATAAAGATATGTTTACATCAAGAGAAGATAGTCATTTATTAGTCTTAAATATACATATAGTCTTACATACACTGTCTGTCTGAAAGCCCATTTCATGACTGTAGTCTAAAGAAGGCAGGCTCAGGAATGAGACTCCAAATTTGTATCATTACGAGGTGTGATGAAATGAGCAGAGCTCTTGTCACACTATGCAGGAAGTAAAGTGAGTCAATGCTGGATATATCAGAGAAGGTGAAGTCCCCTGCTTTCATGGAGCTGTACTCTTTTTCCCAAGTACACTGATGCTTTTGATTTGATGCTCCACTGTAATGTCTCAGAAAGTGAAATGTGAAGATTCAATGTACTTAATTTAGGAAGGAGACTTAATTCTGTGCATGATATAAAATACATCATGGGATTAGAGATCTAGTAACTGGGATACCTAAATAGCCTCTCTACCCATGGTTGTTCTTCCTGTATGTATAGACCGAGGACAAAGACCTATGGACCTTGGACCTATAGACCAAGACCTAAAGACAATTTCATCAGTTTGATTAGTGACAGATAATGCTGGTTAGAGGATGCATGAGTGTCCTTGTTTACGTTTAAAAAAAAAAAAAGTCTCTGGTGCATGGCTGGATACAAGACAATACTTTCCAATGTTAAGTCCCTGAAGTAAAGCTGTGTAAGACTAGGGCAGTGCTTCACTGTCACTTCACATCTACCACACCAGGGTCTATTGCAGATATTGAATACATCATTGCTGAGCCAATCTGCCAGTCAACATCAGTTAAACTAAACCATGCAGTAAATACGAAAGTTGGCTTCTCATAACCAAAACTGTTGAAATTATTTATTAGATTTTCCCACTGAAAGACCAGGAAAAGAAAACCACAAGAATTGTTTAAGTACCCTCTGGGATTGCCTACATTACAAGAGTAGGGGAAAGCCTACTGAAGTGAGACACACATGTTTCCCATACGCTTTCCTGATTCTTGGTCCAGATGTATTTTGGGCTTTCTCTTTATAAGTAGCTATGCTCAAGGTTGTGTTGTTTGTTTTGTTTTGTTTTGCTTTCTGATGAACTGGACTAATGCATGCTCTTAACTGTTTTGCCTATCTTGGTTATACCATGTGACACAAAATTTTGTCAGTGCTGTAAATAAATCATGTAAAGAGAAGAACTGCATATGTGTTGTGCTAAATGAAGAATTCAGGTATGTATTCAGAATGGTGTTTCTTTCAGGGACACCCAAAAGCTTCCGTATATTCAATAACTGGAAATAAGTAATGAAAAACAGAAAGAAAAGTGAGAGAATTCAGCAAAAGCAAGGAGGAAGTGTACAGACAAGCACTGATATATACTTATTTATAAGTCATTTTGATTGACTGAAATTATAATTTTATGATATAATTCATCATATATTAAGCAGCATCCCAAAGAAGCAACTTCATCTTCATGCTCCTTTGCCTTCCCTTGTAAGGACTCTTGTATTTCTTCAATCCCATAAAAAAGTGGCTCAGGGTTACTAAACAGCATATAAGTAATTATAGAATCATAGAATTCTAGAATATCCTGAGTTGGAAGGGATCCTCAAGGATCTTTAATTTCAACTTCTGTGTCTCTACAGGATGACCCAAAAATCAGACCCTATGTCTGAATACATTGTCCAAATGCTTCTTGAACTCTGGTAAGCTCATTGCTCTGATCATTTCCCTGGGGAGCCTCTTCCAGTGCCCAACCACCTTCTGTATTAAGTTTACATGGCAAGGGATCAGTATCAGGGAGGAGCAGGGTAGCACATGGAGCAGAGGCAGAAAGTGACCATGAAGAAGTGGAGGAGATGAAGCATTAGGGACTGACCGCAGCCCTCATTCCCCATTCCCCTGCACCACTCAGGGGGAGGAGGTAGAATAGGGTGGATGGGGGAAGGTGTTTTTAGTTTGCTTTTAGTTTCTCACTGTTCTATTCTGTTAGTGATGGGCAATAAATTACATCAATCTTTATATGCTGAGTCTGTTTTGCCTGTGATGATAATTGGTGAGTGTTCTCCTCATTCTCAGTTGAATCTCTGAGCCCTCTCCATTGTATATTCTCCCCCTTTTTTTTGAGGAATAGGAGTGAGAGTGTGACTGTGGTATAGTTCAGCTATCCAGCTGGGTAAAACCACTGTACCCTCTCAGTGAAGAAATTTTTCCCAATAAAAAAAGGTTCCAGCCTGACCCTTCTCTGTCCCAGCTCCATGCCATTCCCTCGGGTCCTGTCACTGTCCCCAGAGAGCAGAGCTCAGTGACTGCCTATCCACTCCGCTCATGAGGGAGCTGCAGGCTGCCATGAGGCCTCCCCTCAGTCTCCTCCTCTCTGGGCTGAACAAAGCAAGTGACTTCAGCTGCTCCTCACATCTTCATCTCTGCACCCATCACCATCTTCATAGCCCACCTTTGGACACTCTAATAGTTTAATGTCCTTATATAGTGGCACCCAAAACTGTTTACAGTACTCAAGGTGAGGCCACACTCATCTCTACATATAGCCAGGGTTTCCCTTTCCCAGGTGCAGAATCTGGCACTTACTCATGTTAAACTTCATAATGTTTATTGCCCTGCTCTCCAATTTGTCAAGATCTCTCTGCAAGACCTCTCTACCCTCAACAGAGTCAATATCTCCCCCCAATTTAGAATCACCTGCAAAATTACTCAAAACACCTTCTAATCATACATCTGAGCTATTTATGAAACCATTAAAGGGAATAATGTTAGAGATGACTCTTTCTTGGTTTAGTGTCTTGAAATAGCTCATCTCAGGACCATAAAAGCACCTGTAATTGCATGAAGGAGGGTGAAGGAACCTACAGCCAGTTGCTAATGGGGATGGTGAGTCATATCATAAGCAGCAATGAGAAACTATTTCAGCTCAATTGTATTGTCCAAATTACACCCTAGTTCTCTGCATTTTTATGTAATCCCCAGTATACAGTATCATTTCTTGAATCAAGATCTATTAATAGGTTTAGAACAGGAAATAATTTTTTTCTTTCTTTTTTTTTTTTTTTTCTGGTTTCCTGGTGTAATAAGGGATATTTTGACTACGTGGTAATAATTTGAGATGGTCCTTAAGAGTATTCCGATTCCCCATGTCACAAAGTATTCAGTTACTTCTATTCAGCTCTCTCTAAGACATGAGGGACAAGTAAAAGTAAGATGATAACATTCAAAAGCAGAAATTGTTTCTATGAAATTGAGCAATTCTGTGTACAGTTTACACTTTCCTTCTTTAGCGTCTTTAGAGAAATTTTTTACTTTCCACATTTGAAAGAGAGCTGTTGCTCTAATCTTGTTCGTGTTTTTCACAGCAGGCCTACACAGTCCCTCCTGCTGTCTGCAAAGAGTTACCAAATTGGACGTATTACATTGTTCCCCTATGCAGAATGACATGCAATCAGTAAAAACTCCTTTTGTTTATACTGTTAATAACAGATGTTGCTCTGCGACATCACACATGCTGTTTAATATTATCAAAACAATTATTCATTTATTCATATTTGTGCAGTGTGTGCAAGCTGGCATTACAGATCTTGCAGACATAGCCTTCATGAATGCATAAACAGAAATGCACATCATATATAATAAATCACCCAACAGTCCCATCACCATTTTTAATCTTATATCTAAAATTTTGCTGATAACTTCATTGCTTACAAATAGACAAAGGGGAGACTGACAAAACTTTGGGCATGTGGAAAAGCCACCGAATTAGCAGAGGGCCCCTTACTGCAGAAAGCTGTTTTATATGTAAAAAGGGAAGTGAGCTTTGCTTTGTCAGGGTCCAGTGACAAACATTCTGGTGTTCATGCTTTATCCCTTTATCCCTGCCACCTTCCCACAAAAGGAAAACACAAGGAAGAAAAACAGTTCAAGAGTTGGTTTGATTCTTTTTGATTGAATTAACAAGGGTTCATTTTAATTGAATTAACTAGTGAGATAACAGCATGACTGAATTTTAAAGTATAATTAAAGGATTCATCTTCTACTTAATGACAATGGGATAGAAAATTACCTCAGAACAGACGCTACACAAGTTGTCTCTTTTCCCATTATAGATTATCATTTTCAGGTAACATGGCCATTAAACCTTCTTTGATATTTGGCACAATGTTTTGAACAAAAATTCTGAGTTTAAAACAAATCAATTTATGCCTTCATAACCTTAAATGTTTGCAGTGTTTATGAGGACATATCATTGTTTGTTCTGGTTAGGATGTAGGACTATGTGGTGTTTTTATTAAAATAGCTAAGATAACTTCTTCCAATAAAAACAACCTTTTTATGTGTTTATGCTCCTGATAGTATTTGTTTGTATTCTAAAAATTCCTGTATCCTGTTTGTATTGTAAAAAAAAAAAAAAAAAAAAAAAAAAAAAAAAAAAAAAAAGAATGATATTTTCTTCATTTATTTGGCAGAAATTAGATTTTCATACTAGTGAGGGAAACAAAATTTTCCGTTCTTTTTACTTTCAACATCACTTCCTTTGAAGAAATAAGACAAACTATTATCCTTACAGGTTCATTGTAGTTAAAACTTCAAGAAAGAAATCTATCCTTAAAGTAAATGATTTGAAGTGAATGGAATTCGCTCCCACAGGCCTGAAAGTAATAGCTTTTCCTTGAAGAAGTATATTCAGAAAATAATTACCAGGTACCTGATACTATCTTGTAGACCTGGAATCCAGAATTCAGTAGGTTTATCATTAACCTTCATATCTGGATGACCTAGTGCAAGGGAGGTAGAGCTGGCTAAGGGGACAAGTGAACAATTTCTAACTTCTTGTTTCTTTCTTTGGAGTTTTGCTTACAAAATCTGAGTCATCTGTGTCATATGTTATTGAAAATAATGGTTTGACTTCAGTTTTCAGTCATTTTCTTTTGTTTTTCTTATGAACTGTCATGGAGCTCCTGTTCACTGCTCTTGGGAATGCTCAGTAGAAGCACAGGATCATTTACATCTAGTGTGTCGAAGAGCCATTTCCTTTAAAGTCTACTTTCCCAATTCTTTCTTATTATTTCATGTACTTTTATCACATCCACCTTTAACCATCTAAAGTAATAATCTTTTAGTCTTTCTTTCAAGTAGAGGTGTTTGTATTTGTTTTTATTTTTCCATACCAATAAATTGTTCTTATCTTACTTCACACAACTCGTCTATTTTTTCAGTATGTTTTCTCTGATAAGAAACCAGTCTGAAGCAAGATGTATTAGGGGCTACATCAGTGACAATATAAAAGACATTTTCTATATTACTTACTGTCCCAGTGCTTATGCACCTTGAGAATTTATTAGCTTCCTTTGAATTCAGTTGCATACAAGCAGAAATTATTGGTGAATTGTCTGCAAAGTTTCCAAGAGAAATCTGAGTAGTGTATGTTTAACATTATGTAGCACTAGCATTGTTAAAGAAGAGATCATACATGTAACATATTTATAGCTATATTTTTCTTCACCAGACTCTCCGATTGTCAATGGATGGTTACTATGATATTGACCATTTTTCCAACTTGATTCAATACTGTTTTGCACAGGTCCCTCTAGATTAAATCAAATGTAATGATAGTTTAGGTTATCTGAACATTTTTTACTTCATTACTGATTTTTTTTTTCTAGATAACTGAAAATGTATTAAATCATAACCTTTGTCCATAACCTTTAGAAATCCATCTGTTAACATTTCACCACGATGAAAAACGATGGTCAATTCACTGATGTTTCCTTCTGCCGTTATTTATTTATTTGTATATTTATTTATTTATTTATTTATATTTGTTTTTTTATTTGTTTTTTATTTTTTATTTGGTTGGTTGTTTTTTGAAAGAGTATGAAAGTTCTTTCACCTAATATTGTCACTGCTGAGAAAGAATTTGCTAATGGGCTTATGAAAGAAAAGTTAACTGCATTTTAGTTCTACCACCTTTGGGACATTTAGTTAAGGTTCTGATTCCACAATGAATTTTGTTTGTGAGATTTGGGAAATTTTCAAACCTTTCCCCAAGGTCAGCATTCAATCTACCTCTGACCTAAGTCTGATTCATATTAAAGGACTTATATTTAGGTGCTAAACATGCTCAGATTTACCTAATGATGCAGAGCATCTTCAGTGCTCTTTTTTCCAAAAAGAGAATGGAAAGAATTTGGAACTCTTTAAGGTTTGTTCCTATGTGTTTCCCCATCATCAAAAGTATCATATACATTTACACTCTGTACAATGTTTCTATGTAATGTGTCTTTTTACAATACTATGAGACAGTAAATCTCAAATGTATTTATTGCCAGTAATGTATTAATTAACAAAAAATAATTTTGTGAAGTGTGAGTTGAGGACAGGAATCAACGCAGCATTTCAAGTACCAATAACTATCAAAGTCCACAGACCTGTAAATTTAAAATAAAGAAATACCTGATTTAGACAAACACCTTCAAATGATAGGGCTGCTTCAGGACACAGGTTAAATAGAACACATATGCCCACAAAAGATACTTGATAACACAGATGTGGGAGATATCACATTTCCACCTCTGAAGAATGATTATAATAACAGGGATACTATTCCACATGGCCTAGAGATCTGTATGCACAATAGCCTTTAAAGGTGGGAAAGTGTTATTGTAATCATACTACAGTCAGGGAAATTGAGTCATAAAGAGGTTAAGTAAATGTTGCTCAGGGTTAAACATGAAGTCAGCACAGAGCTTCAAACAAAGATGAAATTCTCTGGAATGTTCACTGAGGTGAACTCCGAGTTTAAGCACACTGACTGATGGGCCATTGCCGGATCTGTGCTGCTTAACCACCCCCAGACCTTGGGTATAAGGAGTTAACATTGCAACTGGGAGGAAGAGGAGCTTGGTGTATTTCCCATGGAAGTGTCATGTTTGGTTCTGTGAATGCCAGGAGTCTGTGAACATGCTCAGATCCATCACCACTGCAAGCTCTGGTACTCTTCATAAGTCCAGGTCCTACATCTGCGTGTATGGGGTGCTATCTGCACTGAAATAGCCATGCTCTGGCATGCTGCTGGCTTTCATCCTATCCTAAAACAGGATAGAACAAGAAGCATTTGTTTTTCTGAGGGAATAACCTTTTTGCATTGAAATCTATGTCAAATAAAGATATGCTGCAAACTTTCTGACCTTCCCACGCCAGCACTTTTCCCAGCCTTCAGTTAGAAGTACTTCAAGCTAAAAATATTTGAATTTTCCCTATTAGGCTATTTGGTTTATTAGGTTTCCTGTGCCTTCCAGAAGGTTCAGTTCCATTAGTACCTCACTATCAGCAAATCATAAAGCTTTTCCATCCAATAAAATGGACACCTTATAATAAACAAACTATTGATGTCCACTTCCATTATGGCACTGTCTGTCGAGCACTGATACATATTAAAAACGCACCAAATCTAAACTTCAGCTTAGAAAAGATTATGAGATGCAAAGTTTTTATAAATGCATGTATACAAATTTAAAATTTGCATCATTCTGATGTTTGAGTTTTCTTCCAATTAAAATGTTAGTGACATCCTATTAAATGACACATTGTATACCTGTTTGCATAAAAAAAAAAAAAAAAAAAAAAAAAAAAAACTATCTCACTTACAGGGAACCAGTTGTTCATTTAATTTTGGTATTACTGAGATTTTTATCCTGGGACCATGAGAGTAGGAGTACAAGGTCAGACCAACTCTAAAACTCTAGCTGCTGTATTTAATTCTGCCTTGACTTGTTGATAGCAGCTGCTGATACAGATCTTTCACAAAGCTGACCCTTGTTTGCTGCCATTGCTGGGACGTTTCTATTGTAAGGGGACTCTAGGAGCCTAAATCGAAGGTCACAGTTGTTCAGTGCAGAGCATACAGTTCCCATAATTAAAAACGTTTGTTAAACTCTTTGTTTAATGTGCCTGTGTTTTTATTTGAGAACTCATTAACTATTATACACATAAAAAGACAATTTTAGAACTGGAGGGAAAAGACTCACCATGTAGATGTGTGGGAATCAGCTGTAAAATGAAAGAAAATAATGAATAATTGTTCTCCAGGAATGAGATTCTTATAGTCAAGACCCTGGCAATGACAGAAAAACACACCAAAGTTGGAAAGTTAACAATTGTTTAGTATGTCCTATCTTGTGGGGATAATTTTTTAGTTTCTTGGGTTTTCCGTATCTGAACAATAGACAGCAATGATTTGTTCATCTCTGGTGCTTTCTTTTGTAATGATCAAAAAGTACTCCCACAGACCAGAAATAATATGAAATGTTAAGTACTGATATTTTGTTGAAAGCTATAATACTAACTTCCTTTTGATCAAAATATGATGGTTCTGAGAGTGTTGGGTGGGATGATGCACATCTGGTCTGGCCTGGCAGTGAGTCCTTCAATAAGTGTTTTCGGAAAAGTCAGAAGAACCAAAAAACGTTTCCAAAACAGCTTTAAGCTCCAAACTTCCTCACTGAAATTGTCAAAATCTCTGCCTAAATTAACTACGTAAGCTTGTATTGCTGTGCACACACAGTTATTGATGATGAGTTGCTTATGGACTGCATGTACCGCATGTAAAGATTTAGGTTATTTTATCTGCAAGTTCTGTCACTATATTTTTAAAATTATTTAGAAAGATCTAGTGATTTTGCAGTTTAAGGGCAGTATTCTTTTCTCCCCTCCAGTAGTCTCAGCACATAGTTAAGTTGGTTTAAATAAGTGAGACCTGTTCATACAGTAGAGGTGGCTAGTTGGAAGTCATTTACAAGCAGCTTTTCTTCCTTTCATTTTTAGCTAAACATTTAACACATGATAGATACTGAGTACTAGCTTTGCTGTTTGGAGTGCTCCAAAGATGGATTTGGGAATGTTTTGTCCTGATTGTTTCCATTTCAGTAAGAACAAAAATAGAAGTTTGTGATTAGTTGAGTGGTGATAACCTGTGATTAGTTCTCTGGTGATACATAAAATATTTTACTTGGTAACATTTCCTGGTTTTTTTTTTGAAAACATACATGAAAAAATCTGTTCATGTGTCCAGCTAACTGTATATGCAAGAGGAGTGGAGAGAATCATAACTAAATTTTTTACGTTTCTGATATTTTTTTCAGATATTTTGCCAAGTCCAAGCCACTGAGACAGGTAGGCTGAATACATGGAACATAACAATGGAGATATTGAAGGAGATTTAAGTTCTTTTTAGTATCCTGTCTGACAGTAGCCAGTAGTGCATATCCAACACTTAATATGTCACTTAGAGATGCATTGAACTTGAGGTCATATTATTCAGAAATTTCCTAAAACTTCACTGTTTTCCTTTGAACCTTTCACCATCTAAATTTATCTGGGACATAATCTGCATCATATTAAACATGATGCAAACATGTAACCTGAAAACAGATTTGAAACGTTCTGATATGCTTCTGGTATCACTCTCCATGAACATTAGTGCAAGCAAACCTTTACTGAAGTGACTTTTCTTTGGAAAACTGGATTTGGGGACAGTAGCTGAAATTTATTTTCTGATTAACTGCAAATCCTTTTAGACAGAAAGATCACAGAATTTAACAGTAAGAAAAAATTCCAAGCAGAGATATTGAAGTTATTTCTTGGTGACCATGTCAGGATTGCTTATTAGCAGATGATCTCAGCTTGGACACATTTTAAGGGCAGGTTCTTTCCTCATTCTGTGGCACCTCATTTGTGTGTTGTCTACACTGCTGACAAGTAATGAAATAAATCCTTCAGTGAATAATACAATGAAGAGCAAGACCTACTGAAATGTCCTCCTGAAACTCTTGAAGTTTGAACAGTGGTGAAGCTTTTCGATCTGGCCTCCGCTGTAAGAATCATATCCTGAAAAGTTATGCTGTGTTTATTAGATGCCTAGGGTACATTGCCAAGCATGAGGAATGTGAGAAAAATAGAAGCCAGACTGTTAAGAAGCCCATTTTGGAAGTATTTTGGAAGTCTTTAGGATGGCAATATTTGAATGGTATGTTGTCATCAGTGATCCTGGATGAATTCTGCTACTGCTAACAAGGATCTGTCTGCTTTTATAGAGCTTCTTATAGTTTCAATGCAATAACAAGGGTTTGTGATGGTGGAGTGAGATGGCTAAATACCACAAATACTTGTTGTAGGTCTAAGATATTTTGCCCTGCAGTATTTATAGTGTATTACTGGAATAATGAGGAATACATGTGTCATCAATGGTTTTGCAAATCTTTTTTGTGAAATATGTGTACAAAATTGTTAAGAGAATTTCAGGTATTCATTTCATCTTTATGCCATGGAAATAAAGAAGGTAAAAATCAATATATATGTGAGCTCTTATGTGATAGAGACAATTATTAGTGCTGTATTTGAGTGAATTATTGAATATTCACTTGTATACAGTTTGGCAGAAATGGGAGCAAAAGAACCCATCAGCTCAAATTATTTTTCTATTGTATTATTCTGGCTATTTCATGTAAGTTTCAATTTTGTCACATTAAAACCTGAATACTCATCTTGCTCTAGATTTTTTAAGAATCTTAATGTTTATCATATCTAATTAGAAATATATATATATATTTCTAGTGAGTTCAAGAGCTGTTTGAACAACTAGAGACCAATTATTTTAGGATTTTTAGGAAACCAGAAAAATAAACCTTGGTGAATGGTAATTTAATACACAAATTTTCCACTGTAGTTTCCATGTCCTTGAGGAGTCTGCCCAGTGCAGATCAGTACTGTTCTGCTTCAGGAATTTTTAGTTTCTCTTCCTATCAGGTATTTGCTTTCAACAGTAAATCATTCTCCCATATTAGCTACCTGTGTTTTTATCTCTGGGTCACAATTTATCTTGTATCATTTTGGATTCTCCCACGGAAAACAAAGGCTGATTCTCTGGAAATAGACAAACAGTGCATTGCCAGAACTGTAACTTCTATTTATTGAGAACAACCACGAGCTTATAGAGAACTTAATTTGATGCAGTATAGATTTCTAACAGTAAGCAATGTTCACAACAGTTATGGGCATGAGAGCATGATCTGGAGTAGTCAGGAAGACAAATGAGAATGAATGGCTTATTCATGAAACAAGGCTTCTAGTAGAACTGGATGTTGAGACAGCAGAAAAGATCGTGGACAGAATTCTTAAGGACTAATTACTAGGGACAATAACCAGTAAGGGAGAAAAGCTGCAGAGAATACAGTAATGCAAACATGTAAGAAGATTTTCAAGATTACTTTTAGTTAAGCAAGATCTATTTGTAGGCTTTTTGCTTTCTGCAGGGAAATGATCCTACATTTCATTTAAACATAGGCTACTTCTCTAGGCTGTTTAAATAAAATGTTGAAAAGGACAGTTCCTGTGAGTTAGTGCAGAAAAATACAGATCAGCTTCTCATGTATAAATCATTCACAAAACTTTTGCCACTTACATTTACCAGCGGTAAAGGAGATATTAGGTCCATGGTATTTTATGTTTGACATATATAATATGTCATGACAGCAGGACTTATTCACAAGTTATACCCTCCCGAAGAAGTCAAAAATAGTTTCTTGATGAGAATTGTGAACCCTGCTTGTTTAATACGGTCACCAGATCTCCTCAGTATACAGCAGATATTGTATTGAGGCTTGAGCAAATTCTGCTGTAAGACCAGGGAAATCCTACAATAAAATGAAAAATCAAAGCTAATCATTGTGCTGCATAATATCCAGCATCAAAGCCATTTCTGTACTCTACCACTATTTCTCTCCTCAGGCCTGAGCTTTCATTGCCTCTCTTTCAATCATTTGTCAATCATTTCTTCCCCCCTTTTTTCATTCAGCTTTCTCTTCAGCCTTGCGATATACACTGATGATGAGGATTTATGTGAATTAATTTCTTAAATAACTTTCCTCATATTTTCTGTTTGTCCTTCCAGTGTTTGCACTTGGCAGGTGGGTTTGTGTATTCAGGATATCACATAATTCCATTTGGATTCTACTGGAGCTGAAACTTCTGTCTCTTCTAAGCTTTGTCTTCTGTGGACGAATCCGGAAAGGCACTTGGCATTTACAAAGGAATCAAACACACACACACACACACACACACAAAAATACAAAAACAACAAAAAAACATTTAAGGTGATATTGTGAATATTGTGAAAAAGTGCTAGTAAATCAAGCTCATTAAAAAAAAAATAAATAAAAATGAAGTGATTCCTTTTTATTCTTTCCTTTGAAGAAATCCAGTTGCATAGATGTGACTTCATTCTGAAGAGTTTATGAAGTTTAACTTTCATGTAAACTTTTTAAAGACACTTAGTTGCCAATGGAAGAAGAATTGTTTTCAGTCTCTCAAACCAGTCCAGCTTAATAGACTCTATGAAGGTACAGTATTTATTTGATATACATATACATATTCAGTAAAATTTGCTTTCTATCATAACAAAAACAAAACAAAACAAAACAAAACAAAAAAGCAAAAAAAATAATAAAAGAGCCATAGTTTTGATCTTGTAACAACAAGTAGTGCTAGGTAACAGTGTCTTCCTTCTTCCTTCCTTTTTTTGTTTCCTTCAACAAAGCAAAAATACGCTATGATAAGTTAGTTTAGCAGGCAGCTGTGTGTTTGCGTGTATATTTGTGTGTGTGCCTGAAGAAACACTCATGGTCACACAAAGGTTGTAGCTGTGATTGCTAGTACTGCAGAATTGACACAGATGATTCCTGAAATATTCAAACGCATTTTAAGTACCTTTAAAAATAAAACAAAGAAGAATGAGAACAGGGCAAGAGAAGAAGCAAAGGCAAAGAAAAAAAATAATAATATGGGCATTAAAAAAAAAAAAAAAAACTTGAAAGAAGGTAGAGATAGTCTATGGACAGGAATTGTTGATTTGAGAAAAACAGCATATAGCAGTGCCTCTGACCGTTGTGCTATCTTTTTCTTTTGTGCATATAGACCATCCATTAAGGATGATGATAAGCTCCAGGCTTAGTGCCATGGCTAGGATCCAATTTGAAGATCCATTAGTACTCCTTACCTCTTGAAGATTCTTTAGATCAGCCACTGTTCATGATAAGGAAATTATACATTAATTTGTTCAATAGAATTTAAAATGAGACACACCAAGATCACCCTTGGCAACAGACATGAACTGATCGATGTTAACTGTTCCTTACTTTAATTTATTGTTCAGTGTTGTTCCACTTTTTCTTGCAGTCCATGGTATTCATAACTAAAAATAAAAGAAAATCACAACTTCTCAAGCATTTCTAATATAAAAATGCTCCAGGGTATAATGTATCTACAAGCTAATTTAGAGGTTAACTTGGTTCAAAACAGCGTATAGGAAGAGATTCATGGCTGATGTTTAAGTAACTAAGGTGATTTGGGCAAATAACTGTCACTGCTTCACATCTGTTTAGCAGATATGACTAACTGAATGAATGGTTGACCCATGTACTCAAAGGAGTACTGTGGGTTTATATTTATTCAGCGTTGGCACTGAATACTTTGACTTGTGGTGTGGGCAGTTTGGCTTTATTTAATGAACTACCACTGGGAGTAGCTTAGATAAAAAGAGGTTTGTAATGTTATGTCCAAGGAAGACACAGAGGTACTGTGCTGGTATATGAGAGCAATGTTCCTTCATAGACCTGGTAGCCTCATGACATCTCCTTCTGCTCTTATTACAGACTGGTAAAAACACCACAGCAAATCCCTATAAGACAGCCAAAGTTGCATCAAGTCTACATATACATGTACTCCCCGTTGCCTTAAAACTCCCCTGAGTCATTTGCTATGTCATCTGGTGACCATCTTCCATGCAGGTAAAACACAAAGCCCTTCCACAAGTAGCAACTCTTCAAAAGCCATTTTGTGCTTCACCTGCCATCTGCACAGCACGTCTGGGGTTAAGGGCTTCAAATCTTATATCCTCTTCCTGACAATAGAAGTGCTGCCACTAATTAAGGATAATACTAGAAATCTCTTCAGGCAGCTATTGCCAATTGTTATGGTTTAATGGTCTGGGCATTTTCTGCACTGCTCTGTTTAAATGTCCTGTACTCTGCATCCTCCATGCTGGTGATGCCCAAGATGCAATGCACAGAGGTTCAAGATCTAACACACTGCCAGCAAGGCCCTGAAGAGGAGCTGTCAAGCCTGCTTCTAAAAATAATGGGTGATGGGATGTACGGTCATGAATGATTTTATGTAGAATAAGGCAGATCCTGCTCTTTCTCAGTGAATTGTGGACAGCTATTAAGCTGCAGTACATTTGTCTTTAATTAGCAGAAAGAAAAAAAAAAATGTTTAGAGAGTGTAGGGAAGAAAGGAACAGAAAAAAAAAAAAAAGTCTAAGTACATTTCTCTCAATAACTTTTTCCCTTTAGAAAATCCCTGGAAGGATCAAGGTGCAAATTTAAATATCTCATACACTCTGGATGGTGCCCCCTGTGAATGGAAGAAAACTGTTTTTAAAAAGCTGTCTTCAACTGAGATGTTATTGTAGTAGCATTTTTAAAAATGCATTTCCATATTAGTAACGAAACCTTAAAAAAAAAATCCTAAGATCATTTTGGAAAGCATCCCTGCTGAATCTCTTGCAGGCTGCCTTCTTCTCTCATGTATAAAGTTCATACCTTTTATGAAGGCAGTTTTAAATTCTGACAGACTGGCCTCCAAGCTGGCACTCTGAATGCTGGTGACCAACATGGGAACTAGCAGTTTCCCAGCCGTCTGTGCAGGGCTGGTTTAAGCAACCCCTTCTGGGATACACCAGCCGTGTTTTCAGACATCCTGTTGGAGTGCCACCTTTCAGGATGCCTAGGGACCACATGGCTGCTCCACACCAGGAGGACTTCGCTCAAAATAAAAATGACAACAATGCACTCTTTTCCACCTGGAGCTCCGCATAGCAGTGATCATGCCATTTCCTGCTCAGGCAGGCTCCGTTAGGACTTTTTAATAAAATCAAACATTTAAAAATTTCAAACTGGATGTGATTTGTCTTTTGGCCATCTGGAACCACAACCTGTCCAGATTAGATGCACATATCCAGAGCATTCTTACGCCTGTCTTTGGCTCTGTGCCTGCCTCGCTGATCCCAATGAGATTTAACATACACATGGGCTGTTGCTTTTGTCATTTTTTAACCCACCCCCTCCTTTCTGCAATACTCTCTGTGACTGAAAATTTATAGGCTGTGCCATTTGCTCTGACTATTGACACGCTGTATAATTCCTCTCCAATCTCCCATCCATGCCTTTAAAACATTGCTGCTTCAGCTACATTCACCTATGTAGATGTATGCTCATCTTTAATATTTCTGAAATGATTATTTTTAAAGTACCATTATAATTTGTGCACTGATGTAGTGGCTATGCTTTCTCAAGGAACTAAAGCCTTCAACACAGTGACTGAGACTTAATTATAAAAAACAACAAATAATGAAAAGCAAGCAATTGAGGCAACTAAGAATAATTCCATATGCCTTTAGAGATCTAAAAATCTTGAAAAATCTTGATTCCAAAGGGACAAGCAAGTCTACAAGCAGTGGGATGGAATACCTGGCTTTTTATGAGGAAATCCATGTGGGTTGCCCAATGTCTGCTAATCTATCAATTTATCCCTTCAGTGTGGCACCAAAATTTCCTAGGATTTACGTAAATCTTCACTTTTTCAAGATCACATTGTTTTACTCTCTGAAACCACTAACACTTTGTCAAATTTGGTTGAAACCAGCCCCTGTAGAACATTGCTATGAGACTCATACCAGTTTCCTCAGGTTAAGTTTTTCCCTTGAGCTTGACTAAAACAGAGCACAGTTTAGTAGTTAGATATATGCAAAAACAAACAAACAAACAAACAAACAAACAAACAAACTTCTATATTATCTACACACACAAAAAAAAAAAAAAAAAAGCCACCAACACAAAAAACTTGTTGTCCAGAAGAAGAGCAGAAGAGTGAATCCATCTAGACACCTGTCGTCTCTCTCTTCAGGTGAAAAGGAAAAAGAATTCTCAGTGGTCAACCTCTTCTAAAAGATTGATTCCCCACTTTACCCCTTTTAAAGTTTAATGTGTTTATTAGTATTGCCTCCTTCCATGATTCTTTCATTCTTTTCTAATGTTCAGGAACTTCATCCCAGAAATGCTGTATCCAGCACAGATTAGCTATGAGCCTTTCTGCTTTAGATTTCACAACATGTTTTCTTTGAAACTTCCATCCAGATGAATTCTGCCATGATATTTTTTAGCAACAACAGATATTTTACTTGACATTCTTTACCCTTCAAATGTCCTTGAATTTCTATTTCTCCAGAAAACCTTGCACTGGTGATTTAGTAGAAACTACCACTGTAAACCAATAATATTATGTCTTTCTTCTGCATAATGTAACAGCATCAAGAACTAAGAGCAGACAGTCCTACATATTTAATCTCAAACTTCAATAGACCATATTTCTAGATGCTGTGTGCTTCTTCTACAGATATTGCAGTATGCAGTATGTTGCCAATATTCCCATTAGAGATCTGCTTGGATTTGGCAATAGCTACATTAAAAAAAAAAAATGCTGGAAGGGTCTCCAAGAGACAGTCCATCCCTCAAGACAAAGATTAACTATGCATGTTATCATTGCTGACAGATGGATCTCTAGAATATTCCTAAACACTTCAGTGATGGAATGTCTCAAAACAAGGTATTCAATGTTCTGTTTTTCTAAACTTTTCAAAGTTTAGATGTTTAACTTCATTCTTTCTTGCCACAATTTATTCCATGGATGCAGAACACAGTTTCTCACCATTTTACAATAACCTGTCATATTTGATGTATTTTTCACCATGTCCACCCTAAGTCTTCTAAGGTGAAAGAAATTTCATCTCTTTAAATCATTCGTCATAGATCATACTTTCTCAACCTCCAGTCATTTGCACTGCTTTCGTACAGAATGCCCACCTCATGCTGGGCTGCACCTACACCTGGGCACCAAAGTCCAGACCAAGGCTTCTCCTCTGCCAGATGGAACAGAAAGAGTCCATTCCCATGACTTGCCAGATCAGTTCCTGCATGGTGATTGGCTTCTTCAAGATGATGTTACTAATACCTGGCTTGAGGTTCTTCATATACAATGTTTTTTATTCCACCAATCATATTTCTTCCTGCATTCAATGCAGTCTTCCATTTTTGCACTGAATTGGTGGTAAATGCTTTGGGAGCATGGTGATCCAATCAGGTGTTCACCTCTCCCCATGACAGAGTCTGTCTGTCAGAGGCATGGGACAGTGGCTCCCCCAGGGCCAGGCAACCAGAACCAGGGGTGACCCAGCTCTGGCTGTGCCCTTACCCACACAGCTCATTCCCAGTGGGCTTTTAATGAGGTCCATCAACAGTAAGTGATGAGCCAGGGCCAGGAAACACCCAGGGACTCCAGACAGGAGCAAAAGGAGATGGGGACAGGGACAGGGCTGAAGACTGGCCCTGCTGTGGTGTTGCTGGGACAGGGACTGAGGCCCCAGGGAGACTGCAGTGTTGTCCTGGGACGTGAGCAGAGTTGCAGGGGGAATGCTACAGGTGGGGTTGATCAGGGACATCAAGGCCTATCGGTGCCCACAGGGCCCAGTGTCATTCAGATCATATTTTCCCAACGTGTTCATAAGACTGTCCTGTGAGAAACTCTAAGTTTTACCAGAGCTGTGGTGTTTGACAGTTGCTGTGATTTTGTTGCATTCCCAAGACCTGCTACTGAAGATGGGATGTTTGCTTTTTTGAGTATGAATATTGGAAGCCTCTATTTTCTTATGGTTGATCAATGTCCTTTCATAAACATAAGAACTTAACCCCATTCTGAAAGGAAGTTGTGAGCTCATTTTACTTTCTGTGCCTCTTTATTGTCAAACTTCTATTTCTATTTATCAATTTATTTATCAATTCTTGATACAATTCTGTTAATACAGATGGAATATTAAATGCCTACAAACAAACTTAATAGACTTAATATTCTTTAGCAAGTTTTTGTCAAAAGAGACCACAGCTGATATATCAGGTGAAAGGTAAACCTAAGAGTAGACAAGACATTTCATACACTTTTCTAATGTATCTAATGCATTCCAGTTAGTTACTATGGCAATCCCACCCATGTGATATTTAGTTTTGACTCACGGCTACTGGAGTCTCTGGCATTGTTCTGGAATATTTTTTTCTTACTATAATAAAAATGCTCAGACAATAAGCATCCTGCTTGAGGCATAAGCACATAAGCAGCAGCTTGATAAGGAAAAGGTGCCTGCTGCTTAAGCAATATATTTTACTTTTAGGGCTTTTTTTTTTTTTTTTTTTTTTTTTTTTTAAGAGAAATGAACTAAATGACATCTGCCTCATCTTACAATTTTCAACTTAGATTGCACAAAATACATTTAAAAAAAAAATGGGCTGCTGCATTAAAAGTGTATTTGTTTTTTCTCAGATTGCAGACTTTGAGGATCTTCACACAAATGTATTTTCATACAGAACAAATTGATGGTGAGTATGTTTGAGCACAGAGCCATTCTGTTCTGTTTGTGGAGCACTTCGGGCAATTGGAATTCTGCACCAAAATAGACTCAAAAACATCCTATCACCTGCAGTCTGCAGAGTTCACAAAGCTCTTCTGCTACTTTTTCAAAGCTTCTTCAGTCTTCTTTTTAAGACCTTTGCTCAAAAAGCCATCCTCCTTTGATCTGTTTTGTATGGCTATTTTGTCTGCTCTGCTTGCCTCTACCTAAAATATCAGAAGATAGTCTTTTTTTTTTTTTTTTTTTTTTCTTTCTTTCTTTCTTTTTCTCCCTCTATTTGTAATGATCCATAATTTTACCTTATTTTGTAATTTCATCCCTTCATTTTCCATCTCATTCTGGGGGCATCCTGGTCCTGAAATAGTCTAATTAAAAATATAAGGTGTATTCTTGTGGGAACAGCAGACCAAGAAATCCTAATCCATCCAGTGATAACAGTATATTCTTAGAACATGAGAACAATTGTTGTATCATTATGTAGAGAAAGAAATCTAACATGGCTATAATAATTAGTTTCATCTTGTTTGGAACCACTAATGTAACTTATGCATTGCCATATGGATACAGTGCGATGTATCACAAGGAAGTCTTATCATTGTTTGTTAGCTTCTCCATGCACTAGCTATTAGAATGTTTTTTTTTCCTAAATTACTTCTATTCTTGACCTATTCTTTCAGTGTAATTTCTATTAAAAATATTAACATTTTTAAGAGACTAAATTGCTTTAGTTTACTAAAGCTAATTATGGGATTACTACGTGTTAGAGAGTATAAACTCAAATGGGTTCCTAAGTTATAGTTATTTATATTGTTCTGAATAAAATTGTTTATAATTTGTCAGTTAATAGATTTTTTTTTTCAATACACTTAACGTGTACATTGCAAGTTTGATAATCTAATCAGCAGCCTATTCATGTTCTGATGGCTTATTGATAGCTTAAACCATTTTAAGGAATATGATGCTTTTTTTTTTTTTTCTTGTTCTGCATCTACTGAGGAAATTTTAAGATCATAATGAAAAGAAAGTATTGACAAAAAGAAACCCACTCCCTCCTTCAGGTACTACTAAAAATTCTGCTTAGAAGTTTGGCAAGGTGAACTCATCAAGGATCTAATATAACTTGGCTGCTTTGATAAAATCACCTTCATTAAGTACATATACTTTTCAATGAACATTGCAAAATGTAGAATGTTGGTAACATAAAAAAAATGCATTACTAGCTACAGGGTCAGAGTGCCAACAGCAAGCCACCATAGTTGTTATTTACTTGCATCTATTTGCTTTCAGGTTGTGTGTTGATTCTTCAAACCACCATTTGCTTTGCAAAAACTTTCCACTAAAAGTGCCAACTGCATGTAATGAAAGAACCTGTCTGTTCCACCCTTCTGCTGAACAATGCTGCTTTTCTGAATTATATTTTGTCTCTAGTTTCCACCTCTTTTTTATAGTCAAACTTTTTGCCTTTGATGTAATTCTGCCTCAGCTGTGTGAGTCAGTGGGGTTAAGAAGCCTGATAACATCACATTTTTTGTACACTGCTCTACAGTAACCTAAATCTAAAGTGAAATCCCACTCTGACTAATTTGTGCATAAGTTTCTAATGTCTCACAGCACATTTTTTCTTAAATATTTTGCCATGTTTTTTAACAATTTAGGAGAAAGGCTAAGAAAATCTAAAGCTTCCAAAAAACGAGCAATGTCTAATTTAGATGCTTAAGCATGGCCATTCAGGATCTATGGCTGCAGGTTTTTAAAAGTGAGTATTTCTCTCCGTGGATAAATTAAGCAAATGCTTTAGGAAGTGATGAAGACACACCAGGCTAGGCACATTAATCTGGTGGATCTGACTCATTCAAAGGTCTTTTCTCCTCCTGTTCAGTGACTCTGACGTGCTCTCTTCTCAGACAGCGCAAAGCTGAAATTTAGGAGACATATACCCAATTATAGAATTTAAAAGCCAGTGTTCTCCTCTCTTTATAGTTCAGTATTCTTTTGCAATGACTGTGTGTCTTAATATATTCTCCAGGATTTATTTTTTTTTCATTGTTTTCCATTTAGATCACTTTTTAGTTGAACGTATTCTCTACTGCATGATAAAGTTGGTTCATTTGTTTTATAGGGATGTCTTTCTGACAGGTCCTGAAAACACCTCATTTTTAACGTTAGTCCTTCACTTTTTTGTCTAAAATTGAATTACAGTTTTAAATTACTTCAAACAGGACATAAAAAGTAAGGCTTCCCAGATCTTCTCTGCAAACTTTAAAGAGTTCTACTTTGTAAGATTTTCCTAATAACTTTCTCTTGCCCATTTTATTCTTTTTCTCTCACTTTCTCTTTAATAGTTTTCCCTATTTCTTTGTTTCCTCATGTCTTCTCTTGGCCTGATTTCCCACTAAAACTTTTATCTATTATTACCCATCAATTAACTCATTACATTCCTGTTTTAAACTTATCTGTGCCTCTTGGTAAGAACTTGTCTTGTTATCTGTTCCACACACTTTTCAGAATTAATAAGTTTTAAAAACAGGAATAAATATTAAGCATTCCCATGATTAGATTACAGTTGCAGAGTGGAAAGATTGCATAATAGGCAGAACAAAAAGAAATAGTTTTTTGTATTTGCAGAAGAAAATTATCTGGCACAAGGAATATGCAGACTGGATAGCTGTAACACACTCTCATGGCTGTTCCTTACCTGTAGCCTCCCCATAATCAGTTGCATACCCTCATGGATCGTTTGCTTCAATGGAGCATATAAGCATAGTCTTTAGACAGCAAAGACACAAAGATACATGCAAGAGCTTTGTTGGCATATTGCCTATGCTTGGAAGGCCAAAGACTATTTCACACATTGAACACTGCACACATACAATGCAGCTGTAGAGCATAGCAGGAGTATTTCTTATCTCACTGTAGCGTCTGCTTGTTCTAGTTTGAATTCCAGCAGCAAAACCAATTCCCAATTGAGTTTGTACTTCATTATATACCAACCCTGAGAGAAATAGTTAGACTGCAAGTTCAGCTTATTTGGCAAGGAAATAATGTCTTCTTGACAAAAGTTGAATGTGTGCAGACATAGTGGTTGAATATTTTGCTTGCTCTTCTGATATACTTAATCTATACAAGTGAGTGGATACACCCAAGTAATTTTTTAGGAAAAACAAACAAACAAACAAAAACCAACAACACTGTTGTCACATAGGAATTTCTCACCTTTCCCTAATATTTCTGAGTGTCTTAAGTGTTGCTCAGTTCTGTTTTGGGAAAAGTTCTGTTTGGGACTTTAAGTAATAAAAGACCACTTCTTAAACACCTGTTACTAAAAGTCTTTGAGAGCTCTTCATTACATTTTTCATGAGACATGATTGTCTCATTGATTTTCATTAGATTTTTCAGCTGAATTGAAAATATTGTTAATGACATTTTAAGCAGTGTGAGTGAGGTCTCTAATGGAGTTACCTGCCTTTTTGAATCTTTTCCCTCAGTCAAAAAGAGTCATTCACAAAAGTTTTTGCAAATTCCCTTTATGTCCAAACATTAACAAAATTGTAATACTACAAAACAAATACAGGCTCCTAAACCTCTTTGGCTATGAGTGTCTAAGCATCTAGGCACACATCTTTCCAATTCATTTTCTTAGAGTTCAAAGTAAAATTCCTCATTTAGATGGATGAACAACAAAGAATTGAGCAGAAGCATCCAGCAACTCAGGTCTGTGTTCTGGCCTCTTGTCTTTGAAACAGATAACTTTAAAGAGGAAGTAATCCTAATAACAGAAGTCTGGAAGCCAATTCTGACCCTTCTCAATATCTGTACCACAAGCCCAAAAGTGTGGTTTCTTACGTTTATTCTCTGAGTACATGACTCCTTTGCACAGTAGCCCAGCTTCAACTGGATGCAAAATACAAAAGTGTACCATTCCAGTGGACTGGCATCATGGGAATTGGCCACACATCATCTTGTAGCCTATCTATGTTGTCTGGTTAGGTCCTGTTGGAGGTTTCTGTCTGAGCTCCTGAACCCATTTCAGATTAAGCACACTGTTTTAGAAAATGCTTTTTTCATATACTGATTCAACTGCATTAATTTCATCTGATCTGAGTTTAGAAGACTCAGAAGACGCTGAATGAAATGGGTTAGTAGCACAGGTACTAAGGGAGCACAGGTCTTTGGAGACATGGTAAGCAGTAGCTTGTACCTCACCTTTGTCTCAATGTGACATTTAGTTAAGAGTAATACAAGATTAGAAACAAAACATACTTCCTTCAAGCCCTTATAGGAGACCTTGAAAAAGTTGAAATTCAAGATATTAGACATTGATCAATTTCTTAGCTTGGCTGCTTCATCTTCCTCTGCAGACATCAAATCTTATGGCTTTAAAAATTCACTAGAACAAGTCCAGAATATTAGGGTTTTGATAAAGAATAGGAAACCTAGAGATGGCTTTCTTTTAGTGCTGTGTTTTTCCTTACATAATGAGAGGTTCCTCACAAAAGAAGGAAGGAAGGAAGGAAGGAAGGAAGGAAGGAAGGAAGGAAGGAAGGAAGGAAGGAAGGAAGGAAGGGAGCGAGGGAGCGAGGGAGCGAGGGAGCGAGGGAGCGAGGGAGGGAGCTGAAAAAGACTGAATTAGTTTTCTGCAGAGTGTAATTTGGAATGCAGATTCTTAAACACTAGTTCAGGCTGGTATTAAAATATAAATTCAACTGCAACACTGAAAAGGTGTGTTTATATATATTTGTAAAAGAAGTACATCCTTTTTTTTTTTCTTTTTTTTTTTTTTTTTTTTTTTCCTTGGCTCTACGAAGTTATATTAAAATAACAAATATGAATGCTCCATGTGAATGGAGGAGCTTAGATTTTGTACTGCAGCAGTATTTTGCCTTATTACTAATACTGTTGATTACTGCTCTGATCTAAGTCCTACCTCTGCCCTCCAATTCAACAGTATCCTACCACCACTCAGCTGCTGGGGAGACACAGCCATCTTGACAGCCTGACAGTTCTCTCATACTGACAATATTTCCCTTTTGGAGTACTTTTCTCATCTGCCTCTGGCTCCCTCAATAATAAGACACAATAGCATCATGTAAAACATTTTACTTTGGTTATCGTCTGTTCATATTGCAAAGCTCTTGGGAGAAGATTACCCATCTTTTATTGACTAAGTAGCAGAGTCCTTATATACCAGAGATTATTATTTGAATCCTTTCACCATCAGCTCTGAAGTATATTACTCTCACTTGCAATCAGACATCCAGATTTCAGGGAGTTTTAATTTTTTATTTTTTTTTTTTTTTAATTCCTTGCTGGAAAGCTGTTTCATGACTTTATTATAAATTGCCAGATTGTACTTTCAAACTGAAAATGCATAGGAATAATGTTAGGAAACTAAAATGAATTCCAGCACAAAAATCCCCCACCTCTGCAGTTTCTCAAGGTTGGTGGATTTTTGTATAATAATCTTTTTTTAAAGTCATGTATATTTTATGAGTCTGAGACACACCGATTCCAATAAGTCTTTGGGCTATAGAAATAGAAAAGAAACAGGATGTAATGTTGCATATCGTAATATACGAAGCAATCATTCAAATGTAGCTTGCAGTAAGTCAATAAACCTCTACTGTACTGAGGCAACTGAAGTATAGGGTATTCATGCAAAATATGTTTATTCACTGCATGTGAAAACTATTTTTTTCTAGTTTTCAAAATGTGCCTGAAATGTATTGCTAATTCCTTGCAACAAGATCAATAACAATGTGGTAGATGCATTAATGGTAGTAAGAAAAATAGAGCATAGACAGCTTTCATTTTTGCAGTTCTTAGAACAGTAAAGTCATGTGAGCATAAAATTTTGCATTTCTTCAATCTGCCTTGTGATGAGGGAAATGATTCCAGCTACGGGTATATAGAGCAGCTCTGTACACTCTTCCCAGTTCTGAAGAATGAAGAAGGGGTTCAAGAATCTGTTCTTCACAGAACCCACGGTGCTGTAAGGCAGCTAAGTCTGTTACAGAGTCCCTAGATTCTCTATGTTTACTAGTGAAAGTTAATGGTTACACAATATAACATACCCATCTCGACAACCTTCCTAAATACTGTGGGTAATAAAAAAGGATTTTCATTATAGACGTTAAAGGATGGTATTTGGCAAAGCAGAGTGAGGTAGCCAAATTGAGCTAGAGTTGTCTACTCAGCACAGGATAGAGAACATGGGTTCCAGGATGACTGCACTGATCACATTTACCAGAAGCTACCCCATAGAAAGGAAGGGAAAACTTGCGACAATGATCGGTGCAGAGCAGAGTGCATTGGTCCCAGAGATGGGATCTGAGTCTGGAAACTGAATTAGGAAGAAAAACTTCACTTAGTATAGGAGCAAGAACATGACCTTGTCCTAGGCCATATTGTAAGCAGAACAAGGATTGTGCCAGTGGCAATCCTTGCATATGGATGACATGCACCACATTTTCTTGTGTGATGTACAGCCTCTCATCACTAAGTAAGAAAATTAACTTACTTTTTTTTTTTTTTTTTTTTTTTTTTTTTTTTTTTTGGTGGAACTGGCTTTGATCTGAGTATCTGCCTGGTTGTAATGAGGAAACAACATTGATGCTGATGTTAGGGCCAGTCCCTTGCATCACCTGGGGCACAGAAGTCTGCTTGGCAGGAAAATGTCTCCATCTGCTGCTGCTGAAACTACTTCCCTTCAGTGTGTGGCGATGATCCATAAAAGCAGTTAGTGTATTTTATAGAAGGCAATGCTTAACCAAATCAGGGGAATGAGATTCTCAAACCTCCTTATCAAAGCCTTGACACAGAAGCAATTAAGCAAGGTCTAATCACACCATTACAGCAAGAACTACACAGACACATCCAAGTACTTTAAGGCAGTGTGAAAGTGACGGCGATAAACAGTCTTTTCCCCATCTCCTCTCCCCAGACCTACCCAATGTTATGTCCAGTATAACTCAGAACAATAAGCACCTCATATTAACATTTAAATGACTATGACTGTGATGAA
Source organism: Anas acuta (assembly GCF_963932015.1). Taxonomy (NCBI): domain Eukaryota; kingdom Metazoa; phylum Chordata; class Aves; order Anseriformes; family Anatidae; genus Anas; species Anas acuta. The sequence continues at coordinate 101,550,309 of NC_088981.1, forward strand.
AAAAAAAAAAAAAAAAAAAAAGGCATAGAATTCATCTGAAATACTGAAATACTATAGCTGTCACATTTCCCTAAAAGAGAGAAAAATGATTTCATTATGCTGCCCTCTAGGTTATAAGAGCAGCATACATTCAGGGAGAAGGAAAGAAACAATGCTTTATGATTTTTTTCTGATAAAGCCAGCATGGGTTAGATTTCAAACACTATGTAAAAAATACTTATATCATGCTGATCACAATCAGCCTCCAAAGTAAAAAAGACAATGGGAAATCAATATATCTCTCTACTCACACATTCTCTCTCTGATCAGAGAAAGGGGGCCATGTAATTGAATAAATCACTTATTGTGAATTCTTCATTCAACTTCCATAACTAGAACTGAAGTCTCTCCATCAGTTATGATTATATAACTTATTTTACATTTCAGTGCCATACAGCATATGTATTGATAATTCATGAAGAAGTTTCAGATTTTCCTCAGGAGAGAAATTTATTTCCAACTATTTCCTGCTTCTAGAGGTGCAAAGTCCTTTCTGCAGATGTCTACAAGGATTTTGTTCAGGGCTAAGGCTCAAAAGAGAGAACTAGCAATAGGACTTATGGAGCTTGAAATAATGGAATAACTGTGAATTAATGTAATGCAAATGTAACATTTACTTCTCATGATCTTAAAAACAGGCTAGAATGCTGTTCATTGTGCTACTTCTTTAGAAAAAAAAAAAAAAAAAAAGTGGAAAACAAACAACCTGATTGTTTTTATAAAATCCAACTTTATAACACTCTCCATGGCTGTTTCAGAGAACATTCTGACAAACAGAATGCAAGGGACCAGGGGCAATTTAATTATAATTTTGTGTGTATGCAGGTTCACCAGATGGCAAATATCTTTGCTGCAAGAAGAAATCCTTGAAGACAGGGAATGTACAAGGTTCAGATGGTACTTTTTATATATCTTATGTTAAGTAGAACTGGAGCTAATGATAAATGACCTAGTAAGAAAGACTCAAAGGTGGATAAGCCTTAGTCATAGTTTGGGCCTCTTAATTACCCTCACGTTTATGTTTCTGAGTAATGCATTGTTAATTCTAGCAAGGGTGTTTACACTTCAAGGGTGGCATATGAGTACATTTAGATAATGCCAATAATAACTTGTTTGTACAAGGCTGAGAATCCTCTAAACATCTGTCAGAAGTTGTGTTGTTTTTCTTCCAGGAGAGAAAAATACTTTCCTGGAATTACATGTTGTCTTGGATAATGCCATCCTATTTTCCATTACATCATCGTCATATCAGCATGAGTCAAGGTACAGAATGTTAGAATCCCAACTGTATTAGATTTAGGTTCTTGGTTAAGTTCCATGTAAGACTCCAGGACACCTAGTTTTGCTGTTTATGCTGAATTCATTAAGTATTCTTATCTTTAGCTTGAGTATTCCTAGTGTACTTAAAGTTAATTGTTTGAATTTGTCCAAAGCATCTCTTTTAGTAATGTAAACCATAATATCCGAGCAGTGTTTCATGGGGATGTGGAAAAAGGCAGATAGGAATCTGAACTGTGTCCCTAGCAAAGACAAAAAGGACATCATGTTAATGTTATTTTCATCATGAATATGATGAGAACTGCATGGGGGTTATGCAGTTGAGTGTCCTAGTGAGACCCCTCACCATCCTTCAGAGGGATTTTTAAAGCAGCTGAGCAGATGAGGCATTCAGTTAGGAGATGGCAAAACTCTGTTACACGCTTTATTCCCTGGAAAAATTATTCTTAACTAGTGAAGATACAATATTATATACACCTATTGTTAGATCAAAATAAAAATGTGTAGGTTGTATAGGTTGTATAGGAAGACTTGCTAAGGAAATTGGAAATTTGAATTCCAGGCACTTGGAGAAATGACGTGGTTTGGGCTTTCCCTTGATAACTGAGTGGTGATGTGTAATCCCTCCTGACTTTTTTTTTCTCCAATTCTTTATCTTCCCACTCCATTTAGCCCCAAAGCGTTTGCACAGTTGCAAGAGAGGCAAGGGGATAAGCAAATAAATTAAGGGTAGACAGAACTACCAATAATATATAGGCAGAGATGTTCCCACTGAATTTCCAGTATCTTGATACAAATACAAACTGTTAGGGTTCCTAAAATTCTCTTTTTGTTTGTTTGTTTGTTTGTCTGTTTTATTGAGACCCAGCCACTAGTGATTGATTTTATTTATTTATTTATTTATTTGGGTTCAGTCCTTAAAGTCCTCTTCACTCTTGTGAGTGGGGGTCCAGAGGCAATAGAGAAGGATTGAGAGGGGCTCAGTGGTTCCAGACAGTATTGGGTTCACGTGGCAAGGCTTTGGTAGTGGGAGTCTGCAAGGGTGATCACTGCGAGAAGAGTCCAGAAGCTGCCCCATGTTAGGTAAGGGCCAGCTCAAGCTGGCTCCAAGAGAAGCCCAACACTGGCTAGAGTTGAGTCGATGAGTGACATTGGTTGTTCCTTGGGTAGAGCAGATTGAAAAAAAAAACTGTTGTGCAACTGCAGCTGGAAGAGAGGAGTCAGAAAGTGTGAGAGAACCAGCCCTGCAGTCCCAACGTCAGTGCAGAAGGAGGGCAGGAGGTGCTCCAGGCACGCAGCAGCAGTTCCCCTGTGGCCTGTGGGGAGGCCCCTGGTGGAGCAGGCTGTCCCCCTGCAGCCCATGGGTCCTACCTACATGGAGCAGATCTCCACGCTGCAGCCCGTGGAGGAGCCCCCGGTGAAGCAGGTGGATGTGGCCTGGAGGAGGCTGCGGCCCATGGAGAGCCCCACAAGAGCAGGCCCCAGGCTGGAGCTGCAGCCCATGGAGAGGAGCCCACGCAGGGGCAGGGAGTCTGGGGGGAGCTGCCGCCTGTGGGGTACCCGTGCTGGAGCAGTGTGTTTCATTTGGTTGCTTGCCTGCAATGAATTAGTTAAATCAGTAACTAGTTCTCATAAAAATCTATCCCTCACTTAATTTTCTGCCTTGCTTCAGACAGAATACTTTCTGCTATACTTTAGACTCCTCTATCCAATGATCTTAAGGATGAATGACAAGAAATAAATTAGGTCTCCATCCACTGCAGATAGAGTGGAGAATTATTATTTGTCTACTATACCTAATCCTTTTATTATTGTCACCAGTCTGGATTCAAACCACGAGTCTGTCTGTTATTTCCCCTTCTGGAAACACAGAAAGATCTACTTCCTTAGACCTCTCTACCGTGCAGGTGAGTGAAGAGTCAGTCCCTCTAGGTTTTGTTACAACACAGGCATGCTACTGCAGCAGAATTAGGGGTACTGTTTAGCTCATTCATGCTCAGAGACCGTAGTGAGTAAAGCCACAAAGTCTTTATTACTGAGCTACAGTCAATTAATTATGAACTCAGTGATTCGGTTATAGTGATACCACTGCATATCAACAAACCAGCACTAGCATATAAGAGAAATAACTAGACTATGGACTATGAAAAATATGGACATGCTGGCATATGATGTAAATGTTGGCAAGCTATGTGATAGTGCTTGAAAAGAAGGCAGTCTTCAAACAAAGACAACTTTCTTCTTTACTTTGAAATGCTTACAGGTGTTCTTAAACAACTCTTTTTACTGCACACTGCCTCTTTCTTTTTTAACTAGCAATCTTTGTTGAAATACAGTAAAGTTTCTTTTTATTTTTAGCAGAACTGCAGAGCACTGGATGCTGGGGACAGCTGTAGTGTGTGGGATGTGGCATGCTATTTATTCTCCTCACTCTGAGAATACAGCAGATGGGTGACTACTTTATTAAATCAGAGTCCATGTATGGTATCTTCCAGATGTTGACCACATGATCTGCCCTGCTATGGCATGAAAAACCTATTCCTGTGTGCCCAGTTTTTAAAATTCTGGTTCATAAGTGCTCATTCCACCAAATCACTGAGCTGCTGATTCACATCTGTCTTGTTTTACTGATGGAATAGGGAAGATGTGCTTTAAAAAAAAAAAAAAAAAATCAGAGAGCTTTTCATATAATTTTAAGTACTTTCTGTTGCATTTATAAACATACAACAGAGCTTACAGTCACTTCAAGTACTGTGGTTTGTGCTCTAATGGCACAGTACACTTATAAATACATCAGCATTCAAGGGAGCAGCAATATGACACCTGCAGGAAACAGAGGAGCATAGGACGTTTTCAAGCCTCCATAAAACAAAGGATATACATGTAGATGAGTAAATAGTGTGGGCAGCAGATTAATAACAGTGTAGTAATCCTCAGTGTAACAAAAAAAGGTAGAGGACATTGGTTATTAGACTTCAATCCAGAAGGCCAAAACTGAAAAATGACCCTGACCAAGCCAAAACTGATTTTTTTTTTTTCTTTCTGTTTCGGTTACCTATAATGAGCACATGGACACCCCAGCAGAATCTCTTTATCTTCTTAAGTTTATGCGAGATGTGTGACATAAGGGCTGGAGTTCTGTTGTACAAGTAATTACAGTGTTGTTTTCTTTCCTGAGCAGAAAAAAAGAACATGGGTAAATGTTTCACTTTCTGTAGGAAATGAAAAGTAATGGTTGGAAAACTTACAGTATTTTCTAAGAGTCAGACCAAGTGAGTCTAAGCAGCAGAACTTCAGGTGGTTCCGTATGGCTCCACACTGTGCAGTTCACTATGAGTCTTTTGTGTATTGTATTCCTACTCAAACAAATAAGCACCAGAGATGTGAGGTAATATGGACCTATCACAAGTCCTCCCTTTACATGATGGCTGCAGAGGAGTGCTTGAAAATAGAACAAAATCCCTTATGTGGGGTAATCAGGCAGTAAAGGAGAAAGTAAATACAATTCATCTGACTGCACCCCAGCATAGTTGCCATCTTGCTCAGCACCCTGAGGAATGAGCAGATATCCACATCGGGGCTCTTAGAGCTCTCTACTTGATGCTGGTCAGCCAACAAAGCTGAAAAGAGAAGCAGAAAAGAGCTATTTCCTGCTCCAGTTATACCATGGGACAGAACCATCCAAAAAAACTTGTAGAAGTTTCTGCACAAGAAACAGGTACTCAGGGTGGATGCAGACTTGATTTTACAAGTACATCTGTTCTGTTTATTTTTGCTTCTTTGCAGTATTATCAACTTCTGCTCCATATGGATGATCCATATTGTGCCTTGGTGAAATGATACCACATTATGCTTTTATGCTTTTATCATCAAACACTACTCATGAAAAAATCACCAGGTTTGCCTAGGTTCATCTGTTCAATTTATTTTCCCAAAACTTTATTTTGAATAAAACACCTACGGTAAATGTGATTTATGTAAATGAATAAAACAAAACAGTTATATAAGCTTTTTGAATCATTCAGATCTTTTCTGCTGCTGTAAAACCATATGAAATACTCTACCAACATATTTTCTTTGGGTTATTTCATTTCTAAGGTCTTACGGCTAAATATATCAAATAATAGGATATGTACAAAGGCTTTCATTTTGATTTTATTTTCATTCTCTATGCCAATCTTTTCAGACAAAGTGGCTCCAATATTTCAAAGAGACTTTTTCTTATGAGTTTTTCCAGTCCTCTCCAAATGCCTGTTGCAATCTTTCCCTTCCCATCTTGGTAGTGGACTTTCTTTTTATCTTTTCCTTTTTCTTCTGTGCTTTCCCTCTCCAGCCCTCAAATCAGAGGAAACAGGACCAAAAAACAACAACTTTAAAGAAGAAACTTGGTATCTTGTTAGTCCTATATTGCTGTCTTCTGTGTCTTCCTTTTTTCCACTTTTTTTCTCAATCTTGCAGTTCCCCAATAAATCCCCCAGTCTCGGAGACCTCTAATATTCACTTAAGTGAGTAAGGATATCTTTGTTCAAATACATTATTTCTTCTGCTGTAACTGTAATAAAATAAATAAATAAATAAACACCAAAAGCACTGAAAAATAAGTTTTTTTTGTTTTTGTTTTTGTTTTTTAAAAAAAAAGCAAAAAAAAAACACTAAACTGATCTAGGTCAGCTGTACAACATGGATAGCTAGAATGTCTTCAGTAGATTCTGCTGAAACTTTAGTACCTGTACAAGGGAGCACCTGCAGGAGCCCCGCTACACCTGAGACTGTCTAAGGACAACCAATAAAACTCTGTCAGGACCCTAAATTTGGCCCATCCTGACCACGGGCTCTGCTGAACCAAGCCCATACACAGGCCCATGTCCTACATGGCCTCAGCATGTCCCATGTTCCTGATGCCTGGGACTGGGGCTTCCCAGGTGCCCGAGCTGTCCTACTCCTGTCTGAAGTGGTGGGATGGGTCCTGGCTTCAGTCGTCACCTGGATGTACCCATGGAGAGACCCCAAAAAAGTTCTTGCTACTGAAGAGCCTCCAGCCCACGCTATGCCCTGACCCCCTCTATGTCATCAAACTATGACTAAAGGCTCCTTAAAACAGAAGCAAGATTAGCTGACTTTTCCTTTCTCCTTACTTATTTCTCACAGGAGACAGAGCTGGCCAGGTGAACCCTTTTATTGGTTTTCCATAGCAAAGGTTTGGTAGCAGAGGGCTTCAGGGGTGACCTCTGTAAGCAGAGCCCGGCGGCTGCCCCATGTCAGATCAGAGCCAGCTCCAGCCGGCTCCAGAATGGACCCACCCGCTTTCCAGAGCCGAACCATGAGCAATGCAGTTTGTGTCTCTGGAAGACAAGATATTAAGAAAGGCGGGGGGGAAAGATACTGCTGTGCAACTGCATCTGGAAGAGTGAGGAGTGAGAACATTTGAGAGAGACAGCCCTGCAGCCCCCAAGGTCAGTGCAGCAGGAGGGCAGGAGGTGTTCCAGGCACGCAGCAGCAGTTCCCCTGCGGCCTGTGGAGAGGCCCCTGGTGGAGCAGGCTGTCCCCCTGTAGCCCATGGGTCCCACATGGAGCAGATCTCCACGCTGCAGCCCGTGGAGGAGCCCCCGGTGGAGCAGGTGGATGTGGCCTGGAGGAGGCTGCGGCCCATGGAGAGTCCCCGCAGGAGCAGGCCCCAGGCTGGAGCTGCAGCCTGTGGAGAGGAGCCCACGCAGGAGCAGGGGGTCTGGGGGGAGCTGTCACCCGTGGGGGACCCATGTTGGAGCAGTTTGCTTCCGACGGATGGACCCCATGGTACGGAGCCATGTGGGAGCAGTTCTTGAAGAGCTACTGCCTGTGGGCAGCCCCCGCAGGCTCAGTTCAGGAAGGACAGCATCCCATGGGAGAGACTACACAGGGAGCAGGGGCAGAGAGTGACCGTGAAGGAGCAGCAGAGACAAAGCATCAGGGACTGACCGCAGCCCCCATTCCTCATTCCCCTGCACTGCTCAGGGGGAGGAGGTAGAGGAGGATGGATGGGGGGGAGGTGGTTTTAGTTTGCCTTTAGTACCTCTTTGTTCTAGTCTGCTAGTGATAGGCAATAAATTATATTAATCTCCCTATGCTGAGTCTGTTCTGCCTGTGATGATAATTGTTGAGTGTCCTCATCTCCCCTGTCCTCATCTCAGCCCTTGAGCTCTTTACATCCTATTTTCCGCCCCTTTCCCTTTGAGGAGGGGGAGTGAGAGAGCAGATGCCCAGCAAGGTAAAAACACCACAAACCTGTTCACCCTCATGCTGTGGTTGGACTGCCAGTCTCAGCATGGCTATGAGAATGACTTTTACTGCTGGTATGTTCATGCAGGGACATACCTGAACATAGCCCTACAATAATCAAAACCAAACTGACAAAAACCAGTACAGATAGTTGGGATTTCGAACAATGCTCATTGCACTGCAGTATCCAAATTGGTACCATTTTGGAACATAAAGGATCTTTTCACATTGTTGAGAGGTGGCATCTTTTACTAAATAAACAACTTCTGATTCATGTTTATCACACTCATGCCGTTTCTACAGAATGACTGCTACTCACTTCTTAGCTACTCCTTTACAAACACCAGTCCTCTGAGATACATTGATATTATTAAAAACACTTAAATTGAAGAATGGAGCCAGTCAAGCCTTTGCAGTAAAAGTCAGATCTTTGGAAGATAGCAATTAAGATATCGTTCGCCTCCTAGCAAATCTTTGGATTTATTCCAATTTAGCACTTAGGCAATCTTGGTTTCATACCTCTTTGGCCAATTCATACCTCTTTTGGCCTCTTCTCTCCCAGAAGAGCAGCCCTGCCCACAGTGGTATTACTTCAGTGCTTGTTTTCTATACACAGACTTTGTATGGCTTTAGCTACATCCCGTCACTGTCATACAGTATGACATCAGCTGTCATCAGGTGTGGATGCAGCTATTTTGGTCGAGCAGCTCTTTACAGCATGAAATTATTCCCTGTGGAAGAGAAATGAGATGTGCAATCATTCTTTTAAAAAGCATAAGTGTTTGTGCATTAAAGGATATAAAGGTATAATTTTTTAACTTCTTTTTATTATTATTTTTATTTTTTAATCACAGAAATCAACCAAGACTGTGTAACGACAGGTTATTTTTCCTTGTAGTTGTCAACTGTACTTGGATAAGGAAGGGGTTTTTTTTATGCTGCTATTTAGAGGGACCAAAACCACTTTTGTCCATAGGGTAGTGTTGACAATGTATTTCACTGTTTTGTAGTATTTATTCTGTCAATGGAAGTGCAATGGTGGAGAAGGGAGAAAGGAAGTGAGTTTGAACATGTTTAGTGACAAGGAAAAAAAGAAAAAAAAGACAGTATCACTATGCTTTTTCCTATCCACATCATTTTTGAATTACAGTATGGACAGAGTGTATATTTGAGAATATAATAATAGGACTCATTGTAAAGCATAAAAACTTTTAAAGATATAGAGATAGCATAATTAAGATCTGTTCACCTTGTATCATTCTGCAACAACAACAAAACACTGTGACTTTCAAAGGCAATAAAAGCAAGGAACAGAGTAAGGAATAACCTTTGCTCACAAAACAAGTAGATCCTGTCAAATTCTGTGACAGGTGGTATTGCAGAGATTATCTGGATTTTAAAGTAAAAGAAGCTACTCGGTAACAGAAACATCTATTGTTTAGAATATATATATATATATATTTCTCACAATTAAATTTGGAAATATTTTCCTTAAACTTTTAGGTTTATGGTGTTGGCCAGCCCATGTGCCTGGAGGAATTATTTGTTGAGTGTGTCAGTTTTCTTATAGTCTGAGACGTCTACTAACTGTAGCAAATACTATACTTAGTGAAAGTCTCCCAAGGCAAATGGGTCAATAAGAAAACAAAGTAGATAGGAACAGAGTGATGGGCAGTAGAATTAAAAGGTAAAAGAGAGAAGGCAGGGAAAGAAAAGCAGTAATTTCCTATAAGGGTATCACAGCTGTTGTATAGTATCAATGTTGTACACAGCTTTAAGAAGTGAAATCATAAGCATGAATACACTTGTGTATTTCACTCTTCTAATAACACTGCTGAAGACTGTATCGCTGCTGAAGACTGCCAGGAAGACATAGATGGTAGATGTGGTCAATAATGTCTTAACATTTACTCCAGCTGTTCAAGACTTTTCAGCATTAATTGGGGAACTTTTTTTTTTTTTTTTAATGAGAAAGAGAAAACAATTATTCTATCAATTATTTTTTAACACAATTGTTATCACAAAGTAAGAGTATTACTGTTAAATCTTATCTCCAAACTTCTTTGTTCTCTTCTTCGATAATGGGCTGTTAGCTTGTTTGTGTGGACAATATTCTGCAGTGTGCCTTCTGTTGTTGGGTATTGTGAAGGCTAAGAGGGATTTAATTCAGTACAGTATATTTTGCTGGGATCTTCATAGATATGAAGAATCAGTCTTGTGTGGTCTGTATATTATATGGAAAAAGAATGAGAGGCCTTAAAACAGGTGGTTGACAGATGCATGGACAAGGATGATCATGAACAGACACTTACTGCAGCTCCTTTAGCATAAGGAATTACATTATCCACTGCTGGTCAAGGTTGGCAGAATATTATTTTCTTTAGCTGTTCAAGGGGAATGAACAGATGTGAAGTAGCTCTGTACAGCTTCTTCCAGCTAGAAATGGCAAATCTTTCCCTTGTAGTTTGGGGTGGAATCCTGTTCTGAATTTAAGTAAGACACTTTCCTTGGAAAAATAAATAATAAAAAAAAAAAAAAAATACAATACAATACAATACAATACAATTCTGTCAGTGTATAAAAGTATTTCAACTGATAATAATATTAATAGTAGTAATAAACTATAAAAATGTGTATTTACATACATATTAATTCCCAAATAGCTAACCTATTGGTATTCACTCACTTTTGATGGTCTCATCTCTTGTTTACATATATGTGTTCACTGGTATTGAAAAATGCATGTAAATGCATGTAAATGCATTTTTCAATAACCAGTCAACATCCTAAATTTGGAGCACCAGAACTCTATGAAAAGTGAAAGAAAATAAAAAGTTTGATAATTTTGATATCTTTTCTCTTCTCTCTGCTTGCTCTTCTTTCCTCCCCTTCAGTCTACAGTACTGTTGCATTTAATCCACTGAATAGGAGTCACATAACTTGCTTTCTAATGCAAAGGCTACATCTTAAATACTTATGACACTTAGTATCATGTGTTTTTTTTTTTTCAGCCCAGTATCCCAAAGACAGATGCATTTCCTTTCAGTTAGTCCTTGTTGCATTTGGGGAACAGGGCTTTTGAGTGAGAAGGAGATTACTCCCCTGTGTGGCAACTCTTGGGTATCCCACACTCTAAAACCTCATGCTCAGATGAGTTCCGTTAGACAGCCTTCTCTCCAGCTGTAAATTGCTGCTGCATATTTTCTTCCATCTTGAGACACGATAATACAAAGCACTTGAATTGTCTGAATCTGACAGTGTTCTCTTCATGAGATAATCTTTCTTTATAAATTCACATAATTTACTTTTTTTTCTATTCATTTTTAAATTTAGTCTTTCATATTTTTCCTTCCTTCCTTCCTTCCTTCCTTCCTTCCTTCCTTCCTTCCTTCCTTCCTTCCTTCCTTCCTTCCTTCCTTCCTTCCTTCCTTCCTTCCTTCCTTCCTTCCTTCCTTCCTTCCTTCCTTCCTCCCTCCCTCCCTCCCTCCCTCCCTCCCTCCCTCCCTCCCTTCCTCCCTTCCTCCCTTCCTCCCTTCTTCCTTCCTTTTTTTTTTCCTTTTTTTTTTTTTTTTTTTTTTTTTCCACAGTCTTAATGGTCTTTTAGCCCTCTGTTGCAGTCCCCATGAAAATACCTTCTACCCCTGAGGGAAACAAACAAATCAGAGAATTGATTATCTTATCATTTTGGTGATTTCTCATTGACCTTGAACAAACATTAGGAAATAACAATGTTTTCTTCTTATGCTATCTTTATTTGTACTATATGTGTGCGTTACAGAAAAATGTAGCTGTGGAAAATTATCAAGAGTAATTTTAGGGGTACAGGATTCTCCTTAGAACCTTGAAATAATCCAGAGTGATCTGCACATAGGATGTCAGACTTGCTGGAATTATATCACAGGATCACGGTATCAAAGATTAAATCAGGTTGGAAGGGCCCTCAGTAGATTTCTAGTTCAATTGCTTAAAATAAGATCTACTACAAGATCAGACCAGGTTCCTCAGGGCTTGAAATCTTCCCATTAAGGAGGTTTTCTGCACAACCTCCCTGGGAAACCTGTCCCAGTGATTGACATTAGTTATACTTTCTCTATTCTTTCTCAGAATATGTGAGTCGGAAGGGACACAGAAAGATCATTGAGTCCAACTTCTGGGTCCCCAAAGGATCATCCAAAATATAAAATAAAATAAAGTAAAGTAAAGTAAAGTAAAGTAAAATAAAATAAAATAAAATAAAATAAAATAAAATAAAATAAAATAAAATAAATAAAATAAAATAAAATAAAAATTAAAAATCAGACCTCAGAAAACATCCAGCTTTAGTTTATAGTACTCCAAAAATGGAAACTCTACCACAGACCTTTGTAAGTTTCAAGGGTTAATTAACTTTATTATTCAGAAATGTTCTGCTTCACTTAAAGTTTAAATTTGTCTCCTTTTAATTGCCAGTTGTGACATCCTTTTATATTTCTGTCTACAGTTTTAAAGAGCTCTTTGCTATCATATTCTTTTTCTTCATATATATGTACTCTTAAGCTATGACTACTTCTCTCAATTTCTTAAAGCAAAAAGTCTGATTTCTTTAGGTCTTTCATGGTAAAATCTGTTTTCAGATCTTTATGTTGACAGCAATTCTTCTTTAAATCTCCTCCAGCATATCACTGCTCTTGAAGTATAGACACCTGAAATGGATATAATTTTACAGAAACAATCATACACCACTTCCAGTTATACAAATAATAAAGCTATTGTTCCACTCAGTAGTTCCTGTTTAAGCATAGTAACTTGATAAACATCTCTGTTCACATGTTATCCTGGGACCTCACATTCAGTTAGCTATCACTTTCACTTTTAGTTAAAACCAAGTCTTTGACTAGGTCTGGGCATTAATCCTTCTCAAAGAGACCCACAAGACATAAATATTTTTTTTCTCAAGCTCAGAAGAGTTTTTTGACTTCTGAGACCTTAGGTGGGCCTACATTTTGCATCGCTGTAGTGCGTAAAGGAAATGCTGTGGTGCTGTCGTCTGACCATAGGATGGGGTTTGTATTTAGGACGTGTGCAAAAGAGAGATTATTTCCGTTTCCCAGAAGTGGGGTTAGCCAGGATCAGTTTAAATGGACGCTAGGTGTCAGTACCGTTCCATGAAATTGCAATCTGGAAAGCATTTTGTGTGGCTGCAAATAAGGCAGACTGCAGAAAGAAGTTCAGAAAAATTAAATCTGAGCTTAACCTCTAAAGATGCCCTTTCTCATTGGTCTGCACATTGCATTCACGTGGAATCCCTTCAGGCCTCATAGCTATGCAAGTAATCTTTCTCCACATCTTTCTACTTGAATTATCATTGCTGTATTCTATAGAGTCTTCTATGTTGGTCATCTTTTATTATCCTGCAAATATGCAGCATCAGCATCTCTTGGCTCAAATTGATTTACATTTAGAAGCCTTTCACTAACTACATTTTACATTTGCCAAATGGAAAAATATGAGATTAGGGATTGATTGTTCTGCTGTTTAAATTTTCCTTTCTGTGCAATATGAACCTTTCAGATCGATACAGCTGGACAATAATGTAAGCAGAGGTCAAGTGTCTTTTTGATACACAGTTCTCTAGGTATGCCAGAGAGGGGAATTTAAATCAGAAAAGATGCTTGCAGATCAGTCTTTCCTGAGCGACACAAAGTGCTTGATAACTCCATTCTCCAAAACCCTTATTGATTTCTAAAAATGAATTCATCAGCCCATGCTTTTTTCGATCTCAGAGGAGATTTAATTTTCTCTAATGTGGCCTCTGTATTCCACACACTGTGTGTGTGTGTGCATGTGCGTGTGTGTGCACTTTCCCCCCTCAACATTTCAAACACTTGACAGCTGGGTGAAGTTTTCCTTCCGCCCAGAGGAGGACTTTTTACATTTCATAATGGATTGCCAGTGCTGCCAGGGCTATTTTCTCTCCAGCTGTGAGAGTGGCTTTTTAAAATGACTCACAAAAGCTGCTAGCCAGCTGCTTCACCTCAGCCTTCACAAGGGCCCTGCATTCTAAACAGTGGTAGTGCTGACTTACTTTAGAAGGGCTCATTTATTTGGACATTGCAGATGTATTCTGCACACAACAGTTGATCCTAAAGAGACCTCCATTCAGGCAGGTGAGTCATGGGCTTACATCACTGCAGGTGTTGACTTCGTGTTAATGTTGTGAAGAGGAAACATCCCATGTGTTAGTCAGTCATCCTTGGACCCCTTCCAGAAAGTACACAAAGCAACGTATGCACGATATGCTAATTTGTAGCTACTGTATGCACTATACATCTTAAGACATCTGTGCAAATTAGTGCTTGCATAGGTATTAAAGCAAAAATGTTTTTCATGATGTCCCAAAATGGAAAAGTAAAAAAAAAAAAAAAAAAAAAAAACACAAAAAAAAAAAACTAAGCTGGGTGGTATTTGTATGGCAACTAGTCTTAAACCAAATCACAGAATTATAGTGATTAGGAATTGGGAAGACCTTTTGGGAAGACAGTTCACAAGTGTTTCCTGCAGCATCAACTATCTCCTATGGGCTGAGGAAAATAAATTTTCTCATTTATAGTCCGGAATCAGCTAGCACTCACTGATTTGGTGTCGGGCAAGACATGCATTCAGATTTAGAGCTGAGGTCAATGAACAGCTTTTTATTTCTGGAAAGCAGAAACACTTCTATTACAAATGTTGATTTTTATTTTATTTGTTTTATTTTATTTTATTTTATTTTATTTTATTTTATTTTATTTTATTTTATTTTATTTTATTATCTTATTTTTATCTTATATTATTTTATTTTAAAGGAAGGGATTGCTTATTCTCTGCTTTCCACCACTTCAAGTATTATCTCATTATTATAAGTCATTGTTCATTAGGCATCCTCTGAAAACCCCAACCCACATTCCCACTTTTCCCTCTTATTGGGAATGTACACACATGCGGTTTGAGATTGCTCCAACTCACGACTTAAACATAAGCAGGAGAGAAAGCCAAGAGTGCCTACAAAGTGAGAGTCAGAAAATTATGTTTTTTTATCCAAGTTTCAGTATCAGTTCAATGACATAGAGTAGCATGGAAAACAAGCCTTCTGCAGCTTTGAGATCACCTACTGTCTCTTAAAAACAACACAACTATAGGAATATTTGTCCAGGCCAGCACAGACAAGTCTGAGCTCCTTTGCTGCAAGCAGTCTGGACAGATGCCAGTTCCAGTCTGGAATCCACGTGACAATGCTATCCACCTGGGTAATGAACCTTCCCTTGCACTACTTTGCTGAATAATTTCTCATGGTTTTCTAGCCCTTTAAGTCACATAGGAGGATGTATCAGCTCATACACCGCACTGGTTTAGCATAGGTAAATGTCTTCTAGACTGGAGCTGTCTCTTGCCTGGCGTTTGTGAGACACAATTAGTGTAGGATGAGCCTGTCTGTACCTGTCCACATAGACTCCAGTAGTTTAAAATGATGTTGGAAATTCTTCCACTTAGATCCCTTCTAAATTGTATCTTAGCTTTCCTAAATACCATGCAGGTGTTTAATAAACTCATCCACATTCTTCCCAGGTCTACAAAGTTCTGAAAGCAACTACATATAAGAATGGTCAGGGATTGGAACAGGTTGCCCAGGGAGGTGGTGGCATCACCATCCCTGGGGGTGTTCAAGGAAAGGTTGGACCTGGTGCTTAGGGACATGGTTTAGTGGGTGACATTGATGGTAGAGGGATGGTTGGACCAGATTATCTGGGAGGTCTTTTCCAACCTTAACGATTCTATGATTTATATTCTGAAAGTGCATAGGATGTTCAGCTGGGATATAACTCTAGAAACCTACCACCATGAAAATGAAGGTCACTGAGATTGCTTTTTGCTCAGGCTTACACAGGACAAAGTTCTTCATCTATGCAAATGCAAAAGAACCTCAGTACCTTCTCAAAGTCTCTTTAAGTGTTGTGAGGATCACTCAAAATTAGTAGGGTTTCTTATATATAACCAACTACAGGTTTCAGCCACTAGCTTGGGGTCTTTTCACAAGGATGATCAGTCATCAATGAAACACACATTGCAACACCCAAACTTTAGAAATGGTATTTTTAATTATTTTTGCACAGTAACTCTTGTTTTGACCCAGCAATTAGGATGCAGTTTTGCAGGAGGTCAGGTTAAATGGGCAGAATGGTTCCTTGTCATCTGAAATCTAGGACTCCTAGGAGTTTTTCAGCAAAAGAAGAGAAGGTTTTGAAAACGAACATACAAAATCTTCATTGCTATGTTGTATTGTTTGGGCCACAAATCAGGAAATTTATGTGGTTTGATTTCACAAAGAATGACAGAGTATCTGAATTCAGGGGAAATAATTATATTGAGAGGGAGAAAAATTTTCACAGCTCCTAAGAATCAGTAATCCTTAAAGCTGGCACTTCTGGCTTTCACTATCAGCTATTCTGACAAATAAATCTATTCCTTTCTACTTCTGGTAGTTCACTGTACACTGACTAGTACTGCTGTTAACGCAGAGAATACAGAATATTTTTCACTTGTAGTGAAGCCTTTATTGCCTCAGAATTCTAGCACATATTAGGTGTTTGTTTGTTTGTATGTTTGTTTTCCCCAGGATCTATTCTTTACTGTGGATTTGTACTGTGTTTCTGTTTCCATTACTCATTCTATGTGGTGAATAAGAACTAGCTCTGAAATTAGTACCCTCATCCTGTCCCCCTAACTACTGTAAACATAACATATGCACTTCTGGCCCAAATTTCAGTATGTGCCATGTTAATTACTCCAAGTATAGTTGGTGGTAAACCTATGTTTATTATTAGTTTTCTTTTTCCAACATACATTTGCATATCCTTTTTCATGCCAGGCTTGCTAGGATACCTCAAGAGCTTGCAGCAAGAGCTCAGTGATCTCCCTTTTAAGAAGAGAGGGGTGTTTTCTATGTGCTTAAGAATAAAGCATCTGGCACAAAGTTCCTGTTAAATTAGGACAGCCTTGCCTTTCCTTTGGTTGTATACTTTCTCTTTTGGTTAGGTCCTCCTCTCTTCAGCAGCTTGTCATTTCCCACTTCACCATGGTCTTCACAGGTATGCTCAGATTCCAGGAATGATCACTGATCTCTAAGAAGCCAGAAGCATTACGCAATAGGGTTTTAGTATGTCCAATAAATGGACCCACGAGGAAACTAGGAGTAAAAAAACATACTCAGGAGAAGCTGTTTAAATTGCTTTTCTATCTGAATACTTACAGACTGTCTCACTGACACTTTCGGGCAAAACAACACAGATTATAACAATGAATCTATTTTCTCTCAGTTTAAAAGAGCACATGAGCAAAAGTGTCTGCTAGAGCTTTACAACTGAAACCTAAATGTGCATTTTAATCACCTCTCTCCTTCCATGAGGCTGCAGGTCTCCATGCAAATGTGAACATACTGACTGACACAGTGCAGTCCTTCACTCTCACCTAATTCTTGCCACAGGCCTTCTGTTAAAGTAGGCTGCGGGGGGGGGGGGGGGGAGGGAGGGGGGGTAACATGTTGGTGTATGCAAACTGTTTTGGACAAGGAGGATATTTCAACACCCTGGAGTTCTAATACGAAGCACCTGACCAAAATAATCTTTCTGTTTCAAAAGAGGGGACTGAAATGAATGAAAGTCTTCCACATCAAGTGATGTCAGGATCATCTCATCTTCAAATAAAGTCTTTTCCAGATGCTTTTGAGCCATCAGGGAAGAAGGTGCCACTGGTGATCTTGAGAGAACACAATTTAGCTGAGAAGCAGATAAACTCTGTAGTTAGCCTCTAAAAATATAGGTATACCACTTCTTGCAAGACACTTAAGAATTGCATTTTGCACAGCATTACCTTGAATGTAACTGCAGCTGCACAATAAAAGTATCTTGAAGAGACTTATCACCTATTAGTGTAATATAAAATAACTTTTAAAAATCTTCTCCTCCTAAAGTAGATTATGACAAGCCGTTCCACTAGAAAAGGAGAGTGGGGTATGAGAGAGTGACAGACTTATGAGGAAAAAAACATGATGGTAGGCATTTCATAGCTTTCATAAACCTATTTGTTATGATTACTGTTTATTTATTAAATAACAGTTGTTTATACATAGTTTACAATATATATCACACTCACTCTGATGTTGTTTATGCCTCCCCATACCCCCCCCCCCCTACCCCCCCCCCCCCCCCCAAAAAAAAATAGATGAAGGAGTGTATGTTCTTAAGCTTAAGTCAAAGATAGGGGGAAGAGATTGTTGTTTCATACATTTTATTTCTCAATCTTGAACTGATTTTAGAGCTTCGTTCTTGGGTATATGGTTCCTTTTTTTTTTATTCTTTTTCTTCCTTTTTTTTTTTCCAAATGAAAACAAACAGTGGCCTACACTAATGTCTAGAAGATTGTTTTAAGACATCAAACTCCCACTGACATGTAAATGAACAATTTTCATTTGCCTGGTGCAATATATACAAAAGTGATTGATCTACATAAAAGAATGTGATTTCTAAATGTTTTCAATGGCCCCAGCTGTCCAATGCTCCAAACATGTGGAGAATATCAAGGACAAAAACTACAAAGTATGTGGGTTTTTTTGTTTGTTCTTTTTTTTTTAAACCAATACAATGATTGAATTGTGTACCACAAGAGACTTCCTACTGGAGTATCAGGAAAAACTCATCTAAAGCCAATAAAATGGAGTGGATCAATGGATATTTCATCATAGGAAACCCAGCTGCAAGATAACAAAATGGACTGCATTTAGCCCTTCATCTCTCAAATGTCTGACACTGAAAGTGGGCAGCTGTGACTTTTTGGTTGTGCTGTTTGTTTATTTTGTGGCAGATGATTGCCTTTGAGACTGTAGTAAATATTAGAGTTTTAATCACTTATTTGAAGGAAGAAGGGGGAGGGTGGTTTTGTTGTTGTTGTTGTTGTTTTTTTCTCTTTTTATTTCTGACGATACTTGGCACATAGTATTTAATGTGACCTAACTATAGAAGAAAAAAAAATGCTTTCAGTGTGGTTTGCTGAACACCCACACATTAAATGCATTCTGTAGAATTTACAATAATAACTCATTCTGGTTACAGGAGCAATGATTTCTAAAAACAAGTTTGAAAAAACTTCAAAATCTTCAAAGCTTGTATACTGCATTCTTAAACTAAAGATTAATCTCTGCATAGTTTTTCCGCAAACTTAAGAATATTCTCATGGTGGAAGCTGCAGTGTGTTCCTGAAGTATTGTGTTGGGCATCCACAGGGATCTGCAATGTGTCTGATACTAGTCAACATTTTGGAGCTGTATTTCAACAACTATTTGGAAGCAAATGTAAAAATCATTTTATAAAAAAATTACCTCTTCCAGAAGAAAGCTTGACAGAGGTCTATGATGTCAAGGTAGTAATTCTGTATGTCGTGTATACCTCCTAGGACTGTTCAGACAGTTGCTCTATATAGCCATGTATGAGTCAGGAATGTGAGTACCTCCTTCAGCATCAGTCTTTGCATCCATCCCATACAGCTTTAGGTGCTTGAGTTAGGCACCAAGTACAAAGCTGGTGATTAAAATTACGATTAAAAGAACCTACATCACTGTGCTCTTCACTGAGCAAGTTTACTCTTACAAAATTCCAACCTCTCTCCTGGAAAGTTATGGCTCTAAAAAGCGGGGCATAACTATCCATTAATTCTACTTATAGTAAAGTGGAAATTGAGATAAAGGCTGGAAACTAGAGGGATAAGAAGGCATAGCAGAACAGTTGGAATCTAACTGACAATAAAATTAGGCTTTCATTTTTGTCAGCAGAAATGATTAAGCTTGGGAACAAGTTCATGTGGGTAGTGGTAGACTATCCATTTCCCGATGTCCTCCCATCAAGGCTGATGGCTACCTTTCACAAAAAATTTATTTCAGCAAACATAAATAATGCATCAGCTGAGGTCTATGTGTCAGGCTCTAAGAAACAGAGAGGACATTACTGTAAGATATACTGGAGGTCACACTACAGGATCTCATGGCTTCTCTGCCTCTTTAAGTTCATTAGTCTCCAAGGTCCAGTTCAAGTATCTATCATTATAGCATCTTTTGATGTAGATATTTATCTGTTGCACATCATCAGGGAAACAAACAAAGAGGAAGAGTTTTTCCAGACATAAGTGCCAAAAGTTAGATAGCATACTTTGGCATCTGAAGGAAAACAACTATTTCAGCCTCCCTATTAAATTAGCCAGCAGCACATTAACAAAAGTGCTGGTTTAAAAGTCAATCTAACTTTAAAACTTTTTTTTTTTTAATTTGCATTTTAAAATGAAATTTAAATTTAAAACATTTCCCTTAAATTGATTACTCATATATTAAATTGATGTTAAAATTTCGAGTCCTAACTCAGAATTAGTTGTGCTTTAAGCAAAATTATTTATAAGCTATGCAAATAATGCAATGAATCTTATGCTTTCTGATGTAGAAATGGAACATCAGATACAGGACTATGCATCATACTGGAATCAGGTTCATGATCCTGGGAAATCCTGAGCAGATACACAAGCTCCTCAAATTGTACACAGAAAATCCAAGAGTACATTTTTTGTAATCCTTCCCTACTTCCTTCTCACTTCATTCAATATTCTTTTAAATATGAGGAATATCATAACTGAATCTCTCTTCTTTATTCTCATCTTAGCAGTCCTGTAGTTAAAAATAAAATAAGCATCCTGTATATACTGTCTATACTTACACTCACAAATGAGTGCACTCCATTTGATCTAACGTTTATACTAGAAGTATGTATTCAAACCTAGAATATATTCACAAAAAAATCTGGTATCCTTTCTTTAATCCCAAATGTTCTTTTTTTTTTTTTTTTTTTTTTTAAGTCTATAGAAGATTTTTTTGGTCTTGTATTTACTTGCTGAAGTTACATTTCAAATTGCTTGAACAATACATTATATTTGCAAGCATTATTGTAAAACCAGTCAGTTCACAAAATCTCCAAAACTTTTATAAAGGTGAATCTTACAACATACATTGGTTATGTACAGTTTAAGTGCATAATTGTCTAATTCACCTATATAGGGCTGACACATTTTATTTAGTAAAGTAGATTAACTCCTTATCTGAAGACAGTAACATTTCACATGTAGCTTATGGTAATTGATGTTCTTGCAAGTGAAAGTGCTCCCTAATTATTTTTCTTTTCCTGTCCTAGAGGGAGTGAAACTCAAGTTGTTTAATTTATGAAGTCATTTATGTGTTAGGTTACTGCCAAACTGCATTACATTCAGCTAACTTGTTGCCAGGTTGAGTCCCTTATACTTTTTCACTACTGATAATAGAGCCAAACTCATTGTCAATCCAGACTGCAGTGTCTATTCTGTCAACATGTTGCTGAAACACACCCTGAAGGGAGCATTTTGTAGTCCACAGGAACCTCATGTCAAGCATTAACATTCTGAAATATTGTGTATTTGAAAGTAATGTCTGAAAACATGCTGATGAATACTATAATACACTTCAGAGAGATCTATATTTTCTAGATATGGACTATCCATAATGCACATATAATTGTCTCCATAATTGTCTCCAATGCTCATGTTGTCTTTTCATTGATGGCTCTCTTTTGATTTTAAGTATATGAAGAACACTAATCATTTCACTTTCAAATATCAGTTTCATGGGGGGTTGGCGGGTGGGTGAGGGGTTGGTCATATTTTCAACAGTTAGTTTATTCCAGGCTGCCTTCTTCCATTATTTTTCTGTTTTGCCACACTGATAGTTTTTTGATAGTTTATTACCCAGGTACTCAGATTACTCTCTTCTTTACCATATGCCGGGTCCTGCACCTGGGACGGGAAACCCTGGCTGCACGTACAGACTGGGCGATGAGACGCTGGAGAGCAGCCTAGAAGAGAGGGATCTGGGGGTCGTGGTAGACAGCAAGTTGAATATGAGCCAGCAGTGTGCCCTGGCAGCCAGGAGGGCCAACCGTGTCCTGGGGTGTATCAAGCACGGCATCGCTAGTAGGTCAAAGGAGGTGATTGTCCCGCTCTACTCTGCGCTGGTGAGGCCTCACCTCGAGTACTGTGTGCAGTTCTGGGCACCACAGTATAAAAAGGACATGAAACTGTTGGAGAGTGTCCAGAGGAGGGCTACGAAGATGGTGAAAGGCCTGGAGGGGAAGACGTACGAGGAACGGCTGAGGGCACTGGGCCTGTTCAGCCTGGAGAAGAGGAGGCTGAGGGGAGACCTCATTGCAGTCTACAACTTCCTCGTAAGGGGGGTGTCGAGAGGCAGGAGACCTTTTCTCCATTAACACCAGCGACAGGACCCGCGGGAACGGGGTTAAGCTGAGGCAGGGGAAATTTAGGCTTGACATCAGGAGGAAGTTCTTCACAGAGAGGGTGGTTGCACACTGGAACAGGCTCCCCAGGGAAGTGGTCACTGCACCGAGCCTGTCTGAATTTAAGAAGAGATTGGACTGTGCACTTAGTCACATGGTCTGAACTTTTGGGTAGACCTGTGCGGTGTCAAGAGTTGGACTTGATGATCCTTAAGGGTCCCTTCCAACTCAGGATATTCTATGATTCTATGATTCTATGATATGTTTATATGTAGGTGTGCATTTTCTCCTCTTCTCCCCATGTATGTATATGTTTAAGAAAAATCTACTTTTTAACTGTATTTGTTTACCATAGTTTTGATATGGCATATGGCTTCCATTTCCAGGACTTCCACACTGAAATATGCACTCTGAAAACCTAAAACATTCTTTTCTTATTGTCAGCCAAATAAAACGAACAGGAAAAAAAAAAAAAATTGAAAGTTAAGAGAAAAAAATCTGTTGTAGATTGCCGGGCACTTGTAATTTCTTCAATTAAATCAGCTTCAGAAATTTAAACTTTGTAGCAGTTATCAGCCTGAAAATCATTGGATTTTTACATTTTCCCCATTTCTTCCTCTTTCTTCATTTCAGGATTTTATTTTGTTACTATTACATGTTTTTGTGGTTTTTTGTTTGTTTGTTTGTTTTCTTTTGCTTATGACCACATCTGGAAAGGGGATTCTGTTATTTGGTCCATATCTTCACAAGTATACTGAAGCAACCTTCACAGTAAAGAGATTATCAGCACCGGGGACAGGCACTGTGGAAAGTATGTAGGACCTGTCTGTTTCCTGTTCAGTTTTAATGGAGGAACAAAATTGTGTGGTTTGGGTCGAGTTTAGCATTGAATACATTCAATAATCATGCATTACTGTGGTAGGAGGGCTGTGCAAAGGAATTTAAATTAGAATACAATGAGGGCTTATTCTGAAGCACACAGGGTCACCTTCTGTTCAAATTTGTTACACAAATGCTTCTCAGCTGCAATATGATTCCCTTTCTATCAATGTTTGTCTGAGAATTTCCAGAGCTGTAACTGTTAATATCCTACCTGTGTTTTAAAATTATTTGTTGTTGTTGTTGTTGTTGTTGTTTTTTTGTTTTTTGCCTGTGCTGATAGTCCTACTCATGAGAGAGGGAAAATAGTCTGGGATTACCAACCCTCACCTGACCTCAGTGAGAAAGTGTCCACTGGTACTCTTGAAGATAGTGAAGCTTTATCTTTACCACGACATTCCCACAAGAGGCTGAGTCATATCCAGGATAAGGATCTCCTCTGCAGTTAGGAGTTTTAAAACAGACGTCATTACTTAGTAAAATAAAGATATTTAACTTGCAATGAATGCATTCACATACCTTGGGATCTTCTGAAAAACATGTTTTTGATCCGTTGTGCTGTAGATTTTTAAAGGTAGAAATCAGATATGGAAGCTAGAAAAAGCAATTACATCATCTTTGTTAACCTTCTGCACAGCTTAGAAGGTGGTTATCTCATGTCATTATAGACAAAGCCTTGTATATGGCAAAGGCATATCAGATGCACTTTTCCTGCCTTTTCTCTTTGCAATTTTAAACATCTACATTACTGCATCAAACATCATTCATCTCTGAGACTGGATATAGCTCTGTCCATAACCTCAGCTAAAGGATAACAAAAGATGAAGTCCATAACATTTCTCATGTTTACTATTTCCAAGGATTAATCACTTTCACTATCATAAATAAATGTTTTTTCCCAGTCTGAATTCATCTGTCTTTAAATTCAGCCTTTGGTTTCTCTCATGTCCTTTCAGCTATATTAAGAAGATTGAAATATTCAATATTTTCTCCACATGAGAGCATTTAGACTATCCCACAATCAAATCAACTCTTGGTGCATTTGATGAGCTACACAGATCAAGGTCCTTAAGTCTCCCACTGTAAACTATTTGTTCCAGTCCTCTCATTATTCTGTGGCTTCTCTCTTCACCTTTTCCAGTTTTACAAGAGAATTTTAAAAATGTTTTCAATTTTTAGTTGAACGATATCAGAAGGATAGAAAATATCTGTTAACTTTAGCTTTGTCCAAAATATGTATCTGTAAAAATATATACCCTGACATCACAATTCATCAAATTTCATCAAACTGCTGACTTTTAATTACTTCTCACACATTTATCAAAGCTGCATACAGATCTTTAAATTCACCAATGGCAGACTTGTACCTGTCTCTATTTAGGGCTGTAAGAGGATGTCTTGAAAGAGAGAAATAGCCACAGCGCCAGTTGGCCTAAGTACAAGTTACTTGTCATGCTGTTGAATCTAGATGCTACAGTAACCCCAAAAACTAAGCTACACGCCCATAACTGCCAATATCAACTCAACATAATGCCCATGAGTAGGATTCTTGTTTCATTATTATGGTGGGTTGACCCTGTAAGTGGTTAGGGTTTTCACACCTACGTCTGTACGATAATGGGAAAAGAGAGATACTATTTACTTTATTTCCATTTCAGATTCTGCATAGGCATCACTCTTACTCTGCAAATTGACAAAGAGAAGGTAGCAAGTGAATCAGGGAACAAGTGTACTACCTGGAAAATACAACTGGAGGATGTTTACAGGGTATACCTCATCAGTAGTCATATAATTTAGCTCACTGGTTCGGTTCCGTGTCTTGGCCCTATCTGCAGGACCTATATTTTAGTTGATATGTACATTTTATTTTTAATAAAATAAGCAAGTTTCATCTGAAAAACAGTTTCCTCTTGCCGTCCAGATATGACTCTCTATGAGTTATATGGGAAAAACACACAAGAAGCATGCCATCCCTTATCTGCCAAGTTCATCCCTTATCTGTCAGTACTATCCATCACCACCACCCCTCACACACTTACATGCTATCAATATCCTTGCCCTCATGATACAAAATTCCACTCTGGTGTACTCCAGAGGCTTTGAAAGGAGAAAAAAAATATTACAGCAGCAGATATGTTTTCCAGCCATATCTCTCATTGTTCTGGGGACATTTATATATAGTATTAAACACCAGGAAAAGAGACAATCCACTCCAAACCTAGAACATTGTAAGAGCACGTACTCTACACCTTCTGTCCTGAGATATGAGGATTGTTCCAGGTTGTGGATAGTTTTGTAGCTATAAACATAGCCATAATACATGACTAAATGAACTATATTCTAATGGACATTTTAAATTGTTATATTAATGATAGATCAATTTTCCGCCCCTTGGAAATTTTCAAGACATGACTGGTAAGGCCATGGATGACCTGATCTAGTTGGCAGTAGTCCTACTTCAGGTTAGACAAGATGCTTTCCAGACACTCCTTCTAGTGAAAAATTTTATAACTTTAAGATTCTTTTTTGATACCATAGCTGGACCTTTTGCAGAATTTCTTCCTGAGCTGGACTTTAATTTCTTTAAATAAATAAATAAATAAATAAATAAATAAATAAATAAATAAATAAACCATCTGTCTTGATTTAAACACATCAGGAACAGTGATTTCTCTCCTGAATGAGAAAATTACTTCAAAGTTTAATTAACCTCATAGATCAAAATATGATTGCTAATTTTTGTTCAAAATTAGGGGAAGTGTAGAGAGGTTATAGCAGTCTCCAAGACCACTTTGAGCTAATAAAAGAGAATGCATATTAATGGTGTTTAGTTTGAACAATGTTAATAAACTTCCTTCTGAGAAGGAATGTTTTTGGTTTATGTTCTGCAGTCATTTTTCAAGTCAGCTACACGCTTATTCTTTCGAAATAGAGAACAATGGCAGCTGCCATTTTTCTCAAGAAAATGTAAAGTGCTTGTTACCTCCAAAAATTAAACCAATCACATAAATCTCACAGTAATTGTGAAAGGCTGAGAAGATCAAATCCAAAATAGAAGAGATTGAAGAGATTCAGAAGTTCCCCATGTTTTTAAAGGCATGATTGAAAATAAAGTGACTAGATAAAACCAATCAAAATAGAATTACAATGTTGAGCTAGTCAATATTATTTTTAACATTGCATCTGCATTCATCTTATTATTTCAGCTAAGTCTCAAGCTCAAAACAATATAAAAAATTTCCTTCTTCCCTTCAAAACCTCTGGCTTTAGTCATAAAATTTTCTCAATGAAATAGGTGCTGTGGTGTTCCTGTGACAATTGCAGTCATACATTCAAAAGAATATAAATGAGTAAGGAAATTGGAAGATCTCAACATAGGATCAGCTCTCTCTCTTTTCAGACATATGAGGACATAAACATGTGTCATGACCTCCAGCCAACTTTTCCTGAATTGATAAATTATCCATTTAAATACGTACTTGAGACACATTTGAATTTTTATTCATTTTCTCCTGACTTCTAAAGCAGTGCAGAGAAGGAGGAAGAAAAAAAAAATGTTGTAAAAGCACCAACCTGATAGAATGTCACTAGGGAAAAATATAACGTGGAACAGAGACAATAATAGCCTGCCTGTCCTTCAGCAATGGGCAACAATAAAAGTTGAGAATCCTAAGTGAGAATAACCAGTTAAGCCTAATCACCTTGACAAATAATGAGATTGAAAGGGGGTAGGAGACAGAAAGAGAGGAATTAAAGTTTCTGCTTATTGAAATGCTTCTTTTAACAACAGTATTTATTTCACCTAGGCTGAGTAAAGGCTGTGACTTAACATAGGCTGCCTCAGGAAAAGCATCAATTTGTAATGAATGCGTTTTTTCCCCTGCTCATGTTTTTAAGCGGATCTGCATAAAACTATGAAAACCCAGAAAACAATCCTCTACAAATTGAATTTCTTTAAAAGAAATAAAACATAAGTGAAAAAATAAATGAAACAGCACCATTATTTGGATTACATTTATCTTTAATCCACTTTGTCCTCTATATGAAATACAGTATGAAGACATCTGCCAATATTTTAAAGGCTTCTGCTTGTGTCTGAATTATGTTTTTAAATTAGACCCTAAAGCTGCATTCTAATGCATTACTTTCATTTACTGGAGTATGCATATACTATCATACTACTCCCATGACATTCTTTATTTAATCAGTCTGAGAGCAGTACAGACCCATATCTATTCCCACATAAATCTCTGCCAAATACTGCTGACTTTTAGATTTAACCTCACTGGCAATGAATGACCTCCTTGGGAAAAAAATGGACAAATATTTTAGGGGAAGAAGCAATCTTTTTGGATAATCAGTGGAAGTTATGCAAATCTGACTGGTTCAGAATGGAAGTGGTGTCCTTGTGGTGAATAGGAACTGCTGCAGTAAACAACTTTAGCCTTTCCTATTAAAGGTTAGGGGGATTGATTGATATGTTTGACAAAGAAATGTAAGGTCAGGAGCAATAAAGCCAATCTGTTCTTTATACAAAAAGTACATGAAAAGCAGTACATATACTGGGTATTCTCTAGTTGGTTTTGGTGCACCTGCTATTTCAGAATAATAAATGGAGCTGAATCTATTTGCAGCCTGTGCAGGTAGGATACATTGCTGTTAACTTACTCTATTCTCTGATCATCAGTTTGTCTCAGTTTGTCTCTAAAAAAAAAAGATAATGATCTTCCCATTGACCTAATTTTAGTTTAGAACACCATCTTTGTTGTTACTCAGTATTTAAGCTGCAATTAAATCCACAACTGTCAAACTCATTTAAGTAGAACTTCTTGGAAGAAATGTAACATTAAGCTTCAGGTAGGAGTATCAGAATTGCCCAGATAATGTTAGCTCTTTATAGTTATGTATAGTTATATAGGACAAGGCTTTAAACTAAAAGAGTGTAGGTTTAGATTACATATAAGAAAGAAATTCTTCAGTGTGAGGCTAGTGAGCCACTGGAACAGGTTGCCCAGAGAAAGTGTTGATGCCCCATCCCTGGAAGTGTTCAAGACCAGGCTGGATGGGGCTTTGGACAATCTGATTTAGTAGAAGTTGTCCCTGCCCATAGCAGGGGGTTTGGAACTAGGCGATCTTTAAGGTCCCATCCAGCACAAACCATGTTATGATTCTATGAATCTGTTCTATCTCCTCTCTATCACTATCTCCTGAGCATAGCTTCCTCCCAAATGTTCTTTTTTTACTTGACCATATCTCATTTAAATTAAACTAATATGACCGACTCCTTTCTTTCACACAAAATATTCTATCCAATTAAAAATTACTCCTCAGTTCTTGAATCCTGGGAACACTCAGCATTTATACTGTGGAAGAGAGGTCTTTCCAAGGTACCTCCAATATCATCAATGGAATTTGAAACAGTACTTTTTCAGCATGGGTTTTGGGAATCCGCATACATGCCCAGGACCATAGAAAAGCTTATACAGCTCAAGTCTTTCAATTCCAACTTCTGTTTTTCTCCTGCATTGAAGTCATATTGTTACAACTGCATATCAGTATGTTCATCTGACCTTCCCAATTTTACAGTGAATATACAGTAACTGTGACTGAGGACTAAGCTATATGACTTACCTTAATGAACCCCAGCTCAGACTGGTATGCCCTCTTAAACAATTTAGCAGATTAATCTATACAGTGACCAATTTCAGCTGGGACCTCTTAGCTGACACCAGGGTCTGCCTATGTGTTAAATGCTTCTCTTCGAACACTATTTTCTAAAAGGGCCCTGATGATAGGGGAGGTGAGCTGTATGGAAAGGAGTTTCTCACACAACTAACAAAGTTTTCAGCTAAAAGACAGCTAGTAGTATATTTTACATCTGGCTGTATAGTCTCAAGATCTCTCTTGCAATGGGACTCTGGTGTCAGGTGGGAAGCAACAATTCATTTGCTGGGAGAAGACTAGAATCATGCAATCATAGAATCATAGAATGTTTGAGGTTGGGAAGGACTTTAGATCATCTAGTTACAACCACCCTACCATGGGCAGGGACACCTCTGAGTAGACCAGGTTGCCCAAAGCCCCATCAAGCCTGGCCTTGAACACCTCCAAGGATGGGGCATCCACAGCTTCTCTGCACAGCCTGTGCCAGTGCCCTCACAACCCTCTGAGTTTACAATTTCTTTCAAATAGAAACACCTTTTGTAACCACCCCTCAGTTGCAACTCACTGTTTCACTTGTATTGACCCTCACAGTCCTCTGACAACATCTGTGACCAGAGTCACAACTTAAGGATTCAATGGTTTGGGTGAATGAAGAATTAGTGCACAAATTTGGACACAAGGGAGGGACCACAGAGATTTCTAGCTTACTAGAAATCTTCATAGCTTACAACACCATCATGCAGTTTCAGCAAATTTAAACCTCTCCTTTTCCCCCTCCTGTATTTTCCTTTTCTTTCTTTCACTCTGTGCACACATTCACTCTCATCTCTTTTAATCTTCCATTTCATCTTTTTTCTTGTTCAGAGGGTAAATCTATCCAAAGAACTTAACATAAATGTTTCTCCTCTGGACCAAACCCCTCTCTACAGCTTTACATGTCCCACAATAACAGAATTATCTATTTCAGTATGTTTATCCTCTGCAGCTAGGATTTTTGAGTTTAGATACCATTCTTAGGAGAAAAAAGTTGCAGCATACATATATATATATCCAGGCAATGACTCAGCTGCCAGAAAATTGCAGGCCAATGGGACATTGCTGTAATCTCTGATTCCAACTGGTCCATGTATTTCCCGTGGCCATACTTAAAGAGACTCAGAACTGTTAATTAAGTTTGTTGTGAAACCAAGTGTTTAATATCTGTAATTTTGAAGGATCAACAAGCAGTTAAATTGAGTGAAACTGGTTTTGAAGTGATACAGTTTCAGAGAAACAGCAGCATCACGTATCTCCAAAGAACTTACATTTTATCGTTAGACCATGAGTTTGAATCTTCTACTGTTTGGGCTGATGAGGGTTTTTCATTTTTGTTGTTGATTTGTTTCTTAATGAAAGGCTTCACTGAGCATGTTAAAAAACTGCTGTAAAAAAGCTGCAGTGTTCATGAGGAGAACCATTTATTTTACAGATAGGTTATCAACCACAGCCATATTATTTAAAATGGCTTGTCAGCAACAGGGTTGATTTTGTTTGTTTTTGTACATCTCACTTGCATTTCCATTTTATTATAATGCAAGTACAAAACCATGTTGGGAACACATTTGTCTTCAGTAACAGTTTTTTGATCATTATTGTCATTATTGTTTCTTCTGCCTATTTGGTATAAATTACCAGGTTCACTGACTGAAATCTATATGAAATAGTGATTGCTTTTTTATTTATTTTTTTTTTTATTTTTTTTTTTAACTGTGCATCTGCTACTACAGTGGTATCATGGCCTGAGGGCATCTCTAGATTTGAACTATCCCTGGCCAGCTCACTTATGGCCTCCTCCATGTCCCAGGACCCCATGTCAGCCCCTGAGGACATCACTCCCTGCCCTAGTGAGGCCATAGCAGGGCTGGTCTGCACAGTCCTGCCTTGCCTAGACATGGGTCTCACTGAGGTGGGCCCATATCCCAGCCTGGCTTCAGCCCATCTCCAGTGAGGTGCCAGCTGACCTGCTTCTGGCTGGATCAGCAGAATGGCCTGGATATGTATGCAATAACATATTTCATATAGAAAATATTTCATTGGGATCACTAGGATCCCAAGAAGAAAAAAGAAAAAGTTCTTCCTGCTGCCAGGCCAACACCGCAGATACTAATTTTGATTGCTAAACTGGAATCTGTATGGTGGCTACAGCCTGACTGCCCAGTAGCCCTCTCACAAGTGCAGCACCGCATGCAGTAACACTAGGGACGCCTGGTGCAAGCAACCATTGCCACAGCTAAATGTGCAAAATAAGACTTTGGACTCTTCAGCAAATAAATTTATCTTGTACACTACACACTGGACTTACCATGCAGTGCATATAATACCTGTGGGAATAATTTGGTATAATAGGCACCTGGCGACTGTTGGCCTCTGATATATTTTCTTCTCCCTGGGAGGGAGTAAATGCGCTCAGCTGAGAGCTGACTCCCTGGCTCAGGAAGCTGGGAGAGAGGTGCCTTGGTGGCAGAGGCAAGTGCATCAGACAGCTGTTCTCTGTGTTCCCCAGGACTGCAGAAGAATAGAATTCTTGTGATCTGGGGGTTTGTGGATGCCGCTGAGTTAAGTCCTAGATGGTTAGAAGTAAAAAAGCATTTTGAACAGTCTTCTAAAGGAAAATGGAAAAAATGCTAATACAGATGAGAAGTAGAGGTTTTTTGAAAATGAATTTTCACTTAGAAATTATCATTTTTCTGTAACAATTTTTGGACGATGGTATAATTCTCTATTATCTCAGATTGTTAAAAAATCTATTGAAAGCTTGAGACTTCTTAATGGCCTTGTTCCTTAAAAATACTTATGTAGTTGCCTTGAAGGCTGAAAAAATGCTGTCTAAAATAGACTGGAAGGAATACATCATTGCTAGCATGAGAAAGGACTACTCCATGCTGTAGTAAGTGCAATGAATACTTGCTCACTGTTAAGGAAAAATGGTTTGAAGATGGGATGAATGAGTTGCACATCAAACCTTGCTTCCATACTAAATACTACTTCATCGGCTGGTACCTTCATAAAATAACTTTTGCGAAGGAGGATTCTGAATGTTCAGGAGGACATAACACGAATGGATTACAGGTATCTTTTTTGTTGTTGTTGTTTGGTTTTGCTTTTATTTTTTCTTCCTTTCTTTCTTTCTTCCTTTCTTTCTTTCTTTCTTTCTTTCTTTCTTTCTTTCTTTCTTTCTTTCTTTCTTTCTTTCTTTCTTTCTTTCTTAAATGTGATAAAAAAATCTCTAGAAAAATTACAGTCAGCTCTCTGAAGTTACAATTCCTCACATGTGCTTTTCATGGGACAGGTCTAAATTCTGGAATTTAGCATGGTGAAACAGTTTTAGCAGCAAAGTAGCATTGAAATTGCACAATGTAAAGAGGAGCAGAGGGAAAGCAATAATTCCGTTGTCCCCAGTTACCACAAGAAAGTTAAGAAAAAATACATTTTTGACTTCTGTTCCTTTTTTTTTTTTTTCTTTCTGTTGATCTGCAAAAATGAAAGAACTAATAAAAAACAAAACTATATTTTCTTAAACCAGTGATGTACAATGTACTTAAGATTTCTGCTTTATGGACTGTTGTGGTTGATTCATATGAGATAAGGTCAGACAAAGGATGTTCTAACAGTCTCTCTTGAAGAGCAAAGGACAGCCGCAGAAGCTCTGAAAGGAACATAGTGCTGAGTAGTTGCATTACCCTATTGTTTATTAATCTTAAAGTGAAGAGAAAATATTCAAGAATTTTCTATGGCTTTGCTCTGGAAGTCTGCAGAATACAATTTCTTTTCAACAGTCTCTGCCCGGCATTTTGCTGCCAGCCTCGACATGGTCCCATCTAAGTTGCAAACCATAAGAACTCTGATTAACTTGTGATATACTCCTCTGAGACAGTTTTTCCCAAAATAGTAAAGATCATTCCACAGTATCTTTTTTTTTTTTTTTTTCTAGCAGTCTCTTTGTTCTCCGTTACCACACTGTATAATTTTATGATTGTATACTGGTAAAATAGAAACAACTTTCCCATGATCAGAATATCATTCTATAATGAAGTAGATGTTAATAAATACAATAAAAATAGAACAGTGGTTTATAAGGCCAGAAAGAACTAGTCTCATCATTTAATCTTACCTCCTGTATAACATGTCACATAGCCCCTAATTTGTCACACCGGAGTTCTAATTCTTGCATTGCAGACCCAAGCTCAACAACTGAACAAATAGCTAACTTTTTTGGCTTCCATTTTGAGAAAAAAAGCAAGGAGTATGGAAAATTACTTTGATATCAGCTGTTTTTCTTATTCTGTAAACAGCACATGGGCATGCAATGTCCAGTACAGTATGTACAGAAATATGGAAGTGTTTTCTTGGCAACAACAAGAAAGTAAAGCAAGAGATGTCCAAAGGAACATAAGCGGAAGGCTGGTTGCTGATGGGCAAGATAAGTCTCCCCACCGAACTAGCCTACTTTGTCATTCCAACTGTTCAAAACCTGACATTTTCCAAGATGTAATTAATATTCACTTTGAAGATGCTTTTAATGAGCTATGGATGCTAAGTTAGTCTCTAACAGCTTTCCAGTGGTAAGTAATGATTCATTCAGAGAGTAACAGATTCAGCTTTAGAATGTCCCATCTTACTGCCCAGTTTTGTTATGCTCTTGCCAGCAAAGCTCAATGTCTGCAGTGGTCGACCCAGCCATGTGGCACTAGTACTGTGTAGTCTCTTGATATTAACCTGGCATCTAGCCTCCTTGTTTCAATATTCTTCATTTCATGTTGCTATTAAGGTAGACTATTATTTCACTATCATACAACAACACTGAAGAACAATTCAGTCCAGCCTTTAATATGCATAGCTAAATGCTCTACTTCATGCATTTTCAAGAGTCAGGAGAAAAAAAAAAAAAAAAGAGGATTTCGTTCCATTTGTATCCCATATGTACAAATGTGTTCAGTTTATGGCCCTGGAGAGAAACTTTCCAGCTTCCAGAAGTGCATACATAGCCTGGAATGTGAAAATCTTGTTGTTTTCTTTGCTTTATATTATCTTTGATAATAAAGATTGTACAGTCACATAGCTGGCATTTTTACTAGTGACTCATAAGGAAGAATAGAATCCAATTTTCTTGTCCTTAACTCTCTTGGCTCTGATGCTGTAGTAAATAGAAAGCACTTATTGTCAGACAAGTATGTAGATATGACTCAGGCATACAGAGGGCTACAGATCACTTCAGTTAAAAAAAAAAAAAAAAAAAAAAAAAAAAAAGCTATTCTGTGAACAGAACAAATGAAGCCTAGTTTGCTACAGGCTTCTTCCAGAACTCCTAGCACATTTCTTCTTTCCCTTTCCCCTAAATCTTCTCCTTGTCTGTTTGTCTGTGTCCATGTCAATTTTGTTTGAAATTGATTAACGGGTTCCTTCACTTGGTAGAAGTGGAGAAGTGATGAGTGCACTGTTTCAGAGAGAGACTGAAAAACAGGTAGAAAATGTCATTTATAACCTTTATTTCCTTAGAAAGGGAAGCTAGAATTCTTCATATTCCCAGGCTAACAGATTCAGCTTTAGAATGTCTCATTTTACTTCCCAGTCTCGCTGTGCTCCAGCCTGCAAAACTCAATGTCTCCAGTGGCTGACCAAGCCATGTGGCACTAGTACTTCTTATAACATGTTTCATATTCTACTGTTCTGTGAGGGTCTTGAAGTCCCAGCCAATAGCCCAGTCCAGTTGCAATAAGTTGTGTTACGTGCATGGGGTGAGGGAAGCAAATGTTTCTGCCTTGTTATATCCTTCATATTGTTAAGAAGCACATACAGCTAGAAAACGTATCATGAGTCATGTTTCCCTTGCTATAAGTTCTATAAGTTTTTTGTTTGTTTGTTTGTTTGTTTGTGTGGTTTCACCCTAAAAGATAGGCTCCAACGAAGTTACAGCTCTTAGCCTTGAAGCAAGAATCAATGCAGGAGCTCCTAAAGCATGTTTCATGTAGATCAGAAGAGATGATTAAGTGATTCCATTCAGTTTTAAAATCTTTCAGATTAAAAACTTCATATAATCCTGTGAATAGCTTTCCTATTCCAACTAGTTCTTTATAAAACAGCCACCATTCATTTGTTCTCAAATATGCATTATTAGTTATGAAGGTTGCATTTGTCAATGTAGTTTGCTTTTACCACTTCTAAAAAATACCACCAGTGTTTGCTATCTTCTGTTAGTGCAGAATCATATTAGCAAAGGGCATGACCATATATGATAGTTATTGTGAACTGATAAAAGTACTGTGATATCAGGGACTTATCAAGGTGTGGTGATAAAAGGCTCTCTATTGTATATACAGGATTTCAGAACTAGCATGTTGAAAATCATTTTGGTCATTTTAAGAACCCTAGTTAAGAGCACTGCATCCCTGCAAACATTGTTAAATGGACCTTTATATAAGACAGTCCTCACATTCCTTAAATGTATAGAAAAAATAAAATAAAATACAATTTTCCTTCTTTAGTGTTTCTTCTATTTCAGGTCAGCTGCCATTAATATCTCTGCAAATAAATACACCCATAGTCATACACTGCAGAGAGTATGTCATATCGCACTTCATAGCTAACTTTCCCCTGTCCCGAAAGATTCAAACCTTCATATACACATTGAAAGTTGTAATGATTATCTGACAAAGGTCTGTTATTGCACTGGAAAACTTGATTGTTAGAATGTTTCCATAATACTGCTTCTCCTTCTATTCACATAGGGCTACATCTCATGGACTCAGGTGTCTGATGCAGCCTTTAAACAGAATGAAAAATCCAGGCCCAAAATCTCCAATGCACAGCATACCTCTAGTATTCTGCATCTGTTTTACATTGTTTCCTGTTCCTGGCAGTTCTAAATCTGCACATCCCAAGAAATCTCTTAGTATTTCAGCTCTGCCCCAGCAGTTTCAAGAGAGGAAAAAGCAGTCTTGGACATCCACATTTCCTGTGCATCCACATTCTATGTGTTCTTGAACTTACTTGAAATGTAGGGACAGGATTGAGAGGTTTAATTCAAACTGCAACTGAGGACACTTTCTTTCAAGAAACTTTATGATTGAAATAATGGATTCTGCATCCAAAAGAGTACCAGCATTAAGCACTACACTTTTTTATTGTTTTCATGTGGAACTCATTCCTTTTCTGCACTACCTTCCCACCCTAAGTTCTAGAAGAAAAGATTGCAATTAGTTTTTGCTACTATTAGGCCTAGAGTTAGTTAAAGGGATACAAGACTTCAGATCAACACTGCACTTTAGTCACCTCTAATTTCCACAGTGGCAATAATGTCTATAATGGCAAGCACGTTGTTGTTAATGTGTCAGTTTTTTACTTTGGCACCTTCGTGTAAATTCTGCAATTTCTGTGACAGCATGCAATTCCTCCAAATGTGAAATATTCAGAAATAAGTAATTTCAGGCTCAGAAACCTAAAAACATCAATAAGAATATCTCTGGAAATATTAATATCTAGACAAGAACAGTTGATCCTCATTGTCCTAGACTGCAGTATCTGTTGACACATCTTACAACACACTTCCTGCCTTGTGATTCCATCCCAGGAATTTCTCTCATAATAAAAACAACTTCCAAATATCTCAGTCCACTAAGCAAAGCATTAATTGTACTTCTGACATTGCCTTATATTTCATTTTCTCCATGTATATTGGGTAATCTGTAGGAAATGTAGCCTGATGACTCTCTGCCATTTTTGATTTTAAATTCCACAGTATTGTGTTGACCCTGATTTTTCTGGTAAGGAAATAACATCTGTGTTCTCTCTCTGTGCCCATTCTGTCCAACTCACACCATCCTCTGGCTGAGAATGGGGTCTAGACAAGAGACTTGCCTGGAAACAAGCTATTAACATAAGATGTGTTTTACTAATGTACCGTAATTTAAACAGTAGAAGATCACATGCGTGCTAGATAATTAATTTGGGGATTTAACAGATCAAAGGTCAAAATCACAACAAAATTAGCTGGTTTCTTTATATCACCACTTATAAGGCAGAAGGTGGGGGATATGTATTGTGAGCACTCTCTAGTTAAACTGTTATGCTAGCACAAAACATTACTGTATTAGGCTGTAGCCTGTAATCAATCCCAGCTGGAAGCTCATATCAACATTACTGTTCTTCTTGCCAGTTCCCTGTTAATCCTTTAAAAGGGTAGGTAAAAACAGGACTAGTGTCTTATATTACATAGGTTGATTTATGGAACCCAGCTATTCAAACATTTTATTCTACACAGTTTACAGGCCAAATAATTTTATTTCTGAAATGTTTAATTGGTTAATTTAGACCATACAAAATAAATGACAAAGGGCTCCAGCGGAAATTCCATCCCGTAGTCTCATTTTGGGGTATTTTGTTCCCATTTGTAGTTTGGGGCCTCCCTCTATTCACTGCAGCAGTGCTTTGTTGAGCTGAGGAGTGAGCTTTTATATACATATGGATTTTTTAGACATACTGTCATTGAGCCAGGTATTTCAAAATGTATGTTTTTCCAGAAACCCCGATCTATTGGATAGCATGTGTATTCATGCTGCTTCTTTCTTTTTTGAGTGCTGATGCAGGATGGGTAGATGGCTCAAATGTTGTAGCTTAGCTGCCTTGAGAATGGCAGTAACACCCTGATGTATTTCCCATTTTGCAAGCCAGTTGGAATGTCATCATAATGAAGCCAAAAAAACCTATAAGAGGCTGTCCCTTGGGTGCAAACAGATTAATTGAAACTGGGGGAAAGATTCGATTCAAAAAAGTTGTGGGGTGTTTTTTTTTATTATTTTTATTTTATTTTATTTTGTTTTTAGCTTGACATCCTCTCTTTCTATTGCCTCCTATCCTATAACCTTCAAAGTAGTCTGAGTCATTAGAACCCATTTGATTCATCAAGGAGACTAATTAAGTTAGTAGCCTCTCTGATTAAAAAGCTCTATTCTTCTGAGACCTATTGATGATGTCCAGCCCTTCTTAACAGAAGAAGCTAGAACCATAATGATACCACATATTTTTTTCCTCTCTGATTGAATTCCCAAAACTTGATATTGCTACACCTGAATGCACAGCTGTGGTTCTAGCTGGCAGAAAATGAAGCTGTCTAGACTCAGAGGAGCTGGGTGAGCACATCCCTATATCACTTGCTCTTGCCCACTTTTGTTCCCACACATTGATCCACAGCTTCAATAACACATATAGCCAGGAGACAGTCTTATGGACTAAATAACAGTCTATTCAGGCTGTGGCTTCTTCCTAGATATGCCAGAACAGTGTACAGTAGTGCTAAAAGACAGGGCTGATCTTACTAAATGAACTCTTCAGAAAAAAATAATATTGCCTCAAATGGAGGCAAAACAAGAAAAAAATCTACAAAAATCACTGAAGATTATAAACATAAGAAATACTTCTAGTCTTAAGGTGGTTGCTTTGGAAAAACACTACAACAGACGGGGTGCAGTTTCAAGATGTTAGTTGTGCAACGAGGGAAACTACAGTTTGTGCCAAACTGTCTTTATGCACAGTTGAGGGCAATGTTTCTTTTATGTCTACTACTTATTTTCAGTGAACAGTGAGCTGTGGTTCAAACTGTTTCTATGTTCTTTTATTTTGAATCTTTTTCCTAGCAGAGATAAAACATTAAAACAGAACGATGTTTAAGGTAAAGTCTGAATTCTGTAATGTAGATTTCAGTCCTATAGCCACCAGAAGAAACTGTCCCTTTATAGTCACAATAGATAGTCAAAGCCTTGTGGAAAGGACTGAGAGTTTTTTTATGATTCACATCCATAGTGGATATCCTAGTGAAAAAGTACTTAATGATATTAGGGTCAAATATGATACATTATTTTGTAACAATCATCACAAATGTGATACCTATTATATAGGCTGGATATTAAGAGAATGTACTGAGTTGTACGTCATTGGAACAGGCTGCCCAGGGAAGTGGTTGAGTCACCATCCCTAGAGGTCTTCAAGAAATGTGTAGATTTAGAACTGAATAGCATGGGTTAGTGGTGGACTTTAGTACTAGGTTAAAGGTTCAACTCAATGACTCGATGATCTTAGAGGTGTTTTCCAACCTGAATGATTCTATGAATCTTTGATTATCTATTTCACTGATTGATTTATTTAATCTGTGTATTGTTGGAAACCACATCCTATTAGAAACTAGTGCTATTTTGGAAAAGAGCTTTCCTGACATAGACAATTAGGATAAAAAAAATAATAATGATACTTTAAACCCATAGTCAGTGCTACCTTGATTTGCAGCTCCTGAACTTTTACATATCTCCTTGAAATTTGAATCCTTACTTTGACCTTCATCTTGTAAATAGTTTGTTCTTGTAAATTTGTACCAATAGGTCTTGGGAGGTTGAAAATTTTCTTCCATTTATAGAAAAATTCTGTTGTGGGTGTTTCTTTAACTGGATTTAAATCATCATCTTGTCTAGCATGACATTTCCTTTTCTTCTTCTCCATCACTTGCCATAAGGAAACCTTTGGTTTAGTTGTTAATATCTCAATTATTTTTTTACCTTTATCAAACAGCACCTCAGAGTTCTGAGCCACTTTTTGTGGGTTAAAAAAACACTTATTACTGAAATTTCAGATATATGAACACCAAAACCAAAATCATAGGAATAAGATATATTCCCCTTGGTGCAGAAGCAAAATGGAATGAAATGAAATGAAATGAAATGAAATGAAATGAAATAAAATAAAATAAAATAAAATAAAATAAATAATAAATAGAAAGAATATTACTTTTAACAGTTCATAATATACATTAATGGATGTGAAATTTACAGTGACCATGATTGCCATTTATTTTGTATTCACATGAGGCTCCCATATTTAAGTCAGAATTTCTTGGATAGAGATAGGTACACATACATAAAACATCATTTCTGATGTGTTTGGGGTTTATCCAACATATTGGGCATTGCTTTATAGGGAGTCTGTATTTGTATGGTGCATCCAAATACATTCCATATGCATCAGTCAGGTCAGCTATACAGAGGTGTGCAACAATTCCAATACACCTAGAATATGAAATTTTATTACACAGGCACTGTGTATCTGAATAGCAAACAAAGCATAATCATCTTCTGGTCTTAGATATCTTCCAGTCCCTGCATGTCCAGTAGAGCTGCACTGAACACATGTTGTGATTCACTGCCCAAGGATTTATAGTCACTGCACTGTCTGGGCTTTTGCATTATGCCAGGAATTCCCTAGTAAAATAGCCAAAATTCTCTTTTCTGCCTGGATAAAAAAGAAAAAAAAAAGAAAAAAAAAGTGGGAAAAGAGATGTTTAGAGAAATGCCATAAGTGTTGTAACACTGTATTCTAATATACAAGTAGTCATTGTCGTGAGAAAAAGCATGGAATTTCCTAAAGCCTTCACTTAAGTGATTGGGACTGGTTTAAATCATCAGTTCTCTCTGTAACTAATAGAATAAAGGAGCTCTGCCAGGTTTCTAGATAGAATCTGAAGGCTGTGCTTAGATGATTAATATTTTATTTTTATGTATGTTCTTTTTGGTAATACTACTTGTTATTAAAAGCTTATATTATTTAATGACTAGCAAGATAATTTATTTTGGGACAAGGTACTGTGTGGTATTTCCTAACCACATCCCCTGTCCTGAAGCAAGTAATGTTTGTGAGGATCACTTTAACAAACAGTCACTTTTGTGAAGAGAGAGGGATGTAGTGCCTTTTTTAAAGACTTGCCTCTAAAGAACCAGAAATCTGAGATGACCAAAAGGTAAAAACTGGTGTGCATGACACCAATCAAATATTTTTTTAGGTGTCTTCATGTACAATAGATTCAATGAATCTGAATTACTGAAAGTAATACAGAGAAAATCAAATATTTATAGAGATAGTTTCTGGACTGTTTTCTCTATAGGAGGGTTGATATGTTAATAATGCTGATATGTTACAACATCCTTATTCTTTTTTTAGGTCAGCAGTAATCTTACAGTATAAAGTCTGAAAATATAAAATATAAGGACCTTAT
Organism: Anas acuta; assembly: GCF_963932015.1. Classification (NCBI taxonomy): domain Eukaryota; kingdom Metazoa; phylum Chordata; class Aves; order Anseriformes; family Anatidae; genus Anas; species Anas acuta. The sequence continues at coordinate 101,590,863 of NC_088981.1, forward strand.
ACAATAAAAGAAATTACTCAGCATAAGGAACCAGCCACTTCCAAGGTATATTTCTCATTTGTTATCAGTGTACAGTGACCTTACTACTCTAAGTCCCCAATCTTTATCATTTGAGATTCTGGGAAAGATCTTAGATAAATAAGGCTGTGACCCTGCAAAGACAAACTGGCTTGTAGTCTATTAAGAAATCCAAGACTATTACTAGACTATTTTAGACTATTTTAATCTAAGAGTCAAAAATGTTAACATGATTCTATCAGTGCACAGTTGTAGTAGTCAATGTCTCCAAGAGGCATTTTCAAAACAACTTTGTAAAATAGTTTCTTGATTTTTGCAAGGCTAACACTACCCTATTTGTACTGGACACTTTTGCCTCAGGTTATCAGATTTTGTTTGTTAAATATGTTCAACTCAATGCTTTTATACACATTTTAAATTAGATAAATGGTGATTTGTTAACACTTGTTTAGGAAATACAAGCTTCATGGGCCCTGTAACTTTTTCTTCCTTTATGCCTGACTGGAGATTGTAGCAAATCTTTCTCTTGAACTCTGATATAAACTGATATAAACATAAAGAACTGAAATTTTACCTTCCAAAACACCTTCATTTTTATTTTGTGAGTGCTGCACAGGTTTGTGTGATAATAAATTTTGGCCCCTATATGTGGATGGGAAAATGGCTGAAAGTTCCACATAAGAAAAAAATATCTAAAAAGTGTTCTTAAAAGCCAAACACTTTCAAGATGTGATAGGCACTTGTATGTCAAAGTTTATTCATTTTATGGGATTGTTCTGAATCCTGGATATGTTGCTTGTGCAGTCTCCCAGAAATATTGGAAAGAGTCTTTTTAAAAGCTGGAAGTTTTTGCATACAAAGAATTCTAAGTGCTTAATATAAAAACATGAAAGTGTCCTTTGAACCATGAGCTCATAAGAAGGATAGATTGAGGCTGTTCACTATGCCTCAGCTAAAAGTTCTTTTTCTGTGAAGTGTCCACATGCTTCACAGTACTCAAAAAGAAAGTACTTTATTTAAAATAACGTATTTTTTTCAAGACAATTTATTTACCATACTTTAAGTTATCTGATCTTGTGGCAGCTTCACAGCAAATATGTTTTCCCTAAGCCACAGACATTATTCATTTAGCCACTAAAAACATCAAACTCCTCTATCTCAGAAATAATGTAAAGATTTTGGAGACCTCCTTTTTCTGCAAGAGACAGAACGGAGTCCATTCAATTAATTTTAACAAATCAACCCAAGGAAATTCAATAGACAAAAGCAGGTGCTTCAATTTGCATTTGCCAAAAAGCATTCTTAAAACTCATAAGACTCATGAAACACTGGCTATGTTAATAGCCACATCAGTATGAACTGTCTGATCTTGGCCAATTTTCCCAATGAAGTTTCATCAAAAGTGTTCCATGAAAATTTTCAGCTTCAGTGAAATAGTATGTTAGCAGTGTGGAAATAAAAAGGAGGAAAAATACTGTTTGACACCTTCTGTTATTTTCTGATCCTTGCATATTCAGCCAACAAACCCTAGCAAGTGGCATATTGCAATAGCTAGATACAAAAAATGCTTGCAGTGAGTCCACTGGAGACCATTTTAACGAGAGGAATGCAAGCATTCAGATAAGATGAGACATGGAACAGAGCACCTGGAAGGATGTCAGCAAATTTCACATTATCAACAGACTAAAAATATCACATCATCACAAAATGATAAAGAAACCCAATACTATTTCTACTACTACTTCTATTAATAATAATAATAATAAAATTTAGTGTATTTTATTTTCATATTGTCCTACAGAATTTAAATTCATATCAAATGCATTTCTGCTATTTAATTTATTGGGACAGTTCAACAAGTGTGCTCTAAGTAATCGAACCAATACTTTCGGTTCTCTTGCAGTTTTGTTTTTTGGGCTACCACAAGAATAGCTCTGATTAGAGCTTTCTGTGTTATTGGTCACTGAAACATACAGGAAATTAATATTGTTGAGAGAACTGTCCCTCTGTGCAATTTGGTTGCAATTAGTAACAGATTCAGAAATTATTAGATAGAGACTGACTAGCAGACAGGCATCCCTTTCATGCCTCCTCCCCTCCCACACACAAAATATCCTCTTTAATTTTGGAAACTGGAGTTAAATTCCTTAACTACACCTTAACTACACAGAGAAATGTCTTTTCTTGGCTTTAATCCTGTTAAATTCCCTGTAAGTTTTCTGTTAGGCAGCTTTTAAGCATTTGTATATTTTCAAAGAAAACTCTGTATACCTTTTAATCAAGTTTTATACAATTTGTGAAGTTAAATAATGTTGTTTAAATATTTAATATTTAAAGTATTTGAATATTTAAGAGAGAGAGACAACATTTAGGACTAGCTGCATAAAGACAAGAGCCTCCATATAAGCTGAGACTTCATTGCAAAGACCTATTGGCGTCAGTCTGTCTTGTGTTCCTCAGCATTCCTAGGAAACAGACCACTTAAACGTATATAGCTGTATCCAGGCAAGTGCTAGAGATATGCAAATATAAATCCTACATGGTCATAGGCCACAGTGTATCACTGAAATAATTCTCTTTTCAACAGAGAAACTGTATTGGTTGCAGCTCTCATCTCCTGCCAGCTCATAATCAGACTGAGTCTGAGTACCAAGAAAGGGCAGTCTGCTCTGTGCTGTCGATGGAACTTCTACTTCTTGTCTAAGTTTTTTACCAGAACAAAAAATATTAGACTGAAAACTCCCACTGTTCATGTGATAGTGTTGTGTTCCATGTACCGTAAATAATTTGATCCACCATTTTTAATAGCATAAGAACTGTTCACTTGCGAATTATGCATGATATTTTGCACAGCTGGAAGAAATTGATCTTTCGGCATCATGAGTGGCCATGGATGTGGTACATGGTAACAACCAATGGTTCTCTGAGGGACATGATTTGCTAATGTCATTTGAAATTGCCTGATCTCTTATTGGAATTTCCAGCTTGAAAGTATTCACCTCTTACATGTTATTTTTTAAATAGCAAAATACCTGTTCAAAACAAATTTTCTATTTGAATAAACACTGCATAGACTTAAAATTCTGGCTGCTTCATGCACCAACTTTGCTAATGTTACTGTTACCCATGTCACTATTAAAACATGATAGCATCCTGAAACACTCTATCCAGGCTGGGTCATATGGGATTCTTCCTATTGTCAGAACACGAGAACAATTAAGCCTTGTGGAAGCACAAAGGAAGAAAGCAACCCACTGCTGCTGCCACTTTCTGGAAAACAGGCTTGTCATTTACTGTAGAAAACCAATGATTAGACTACAATAGCAGCAGCAGCTTAGTGATTTGCTTAATTTTTTTAGCAAGCAGAACTCAGCACCTGGACAATGAATTTTCCACCTAATCATCATCACAGAGAGAATGCTGAGTTTGACAGGGCAAAGATACCTCTACAAGGAATTACAGGTTTTCATCTTAAGAATTTGCAATGGGTACTAATTTACTATTTAGGACATTCAGTGGCTGAGTTTCAAAGCACAAAGCTACGTCTTAAGTATTCATTTATTGCTTCGTAAATTAATCAGAAAATTGTTTTACACTAAAAAAAAAAGACAAAGCACAATCACTTTTAAGACTCATGTGATGTGTGTTGCAGCCTTTTGAAAATTCTGTGGTTTAATTTTCTCTTTGTAAAATTGTATTTTATGCAGTTCTATATTTCATAACTAAAAATATTTAATTGTGCAAGTGGCAAACTACATCGAAGATGGAAAGACTAATTAGTATGCCAAGATCTTTTTTTATAAGTGATCTTTTTGAAGTGTAAAATATTCACCTCCACATTTGGTTTCATGAGCACATTGCTATGTACCTGTATCATTACCATTTAATGATATAATCCTAAGAAACCTCCTCCTAATCGGTTCTTTTGTTACCAATTAGACAAAGGATTCCTTTTGTCTCAGGGTTTCTTACATCAATGATCTGATGAAAATGGGCTGTTCATATGCATAATACTTGCCACCAGTTGCAGTTAACTAGTCTCATCTAGATTTGTATGCAGGCAGTCAGGTACCTGATACTGCAAATTATAGTTGCTGAGAAAAATGAGAAGATTATATATATATATTATATATATATGGCTCATCCAGTAACTGAGTAAACTGGATATATTATACTAAATAGAATATATGTTATTTATGAGTTTTCAATTTATGATGAACAAATAGCACAAAATCTCAGAGAGAGTAGCTGGAACAATACCAAGAATACATTGCTTTGGATCTTATATATTATGCCAAGATACACCACCGATTTGTAAAAGTCCATGACTGTTCATTTTAAACTTTTTCATATAAACATGCTATAGTGTTCATTATCATAAACTCCTCACTCACACTGATTAATTAGGCTTTATTTTTACTTTTTTACTTTTATTTTTTTACTTTACTTTTCTTGCTCTGGTGAAGCAAGAAAATATTTGCTAATTTTAGTGATTTGGACTTCTCCAATATAATTTAGCTAAACTGCTAGAGAAATAGTAGCAGCATGTTACTTGCCTGCAGCCTTTCTCTACCAGGCACTTCAGGGCATTGCAAAGGACCAGGTTTTTGCCCCTGACCCCAGACATGATTGTCACACTACATAAGTTACAACATGTTGCTGAATAGCTCAGGATTCTCCAAGTATTTTCAGGTTGAATCTAAATTTCCTAGAGTTACTGGCTTGTCAGACATTAGAGTGCTCTGGTAAAGACTCCCTTCTATCTGCAACGTCTCATCTAGGGTTTTGTACAAGAATAGTTTCAGGATTAGTAACATCAACTTAACACCACCTGAAAGCTTCCACCAACAAAAGAAGAGTCTTCTTCATGCTTCTTTAAGAGCAGACTGCTCTTCACATCTCAAGGCTTTCCAGTCACTCTGTGACCCCAGAGGCCCTCGGCACTCATAAAGTAATGCACCCATGAGGAATGGGCAGGCAGAGAACCAGTTCTGAGATATTAATATACGGAAAAATTGCTTAATGTCACTTCTGCACTAGGAACTCTCTGAACTATATCACTGCATATGATGTGGTTTTAATTGGAAATCCTTCAAAGTCCACCTTTCAGCTTTACCATTGTAAACTAAATGTCAGCAAATATTTAAGCAGCAATTAACCTAAATTAGGTCTCTCAGTTAAAAAAGTTTTTATCCATACATCTTATTGTATTTGAAATACTATATATTTTTTTACTAATACCATAACATAGAAATGATTGTCTTTACCATTCCCATCCATCTCTTAATGTATTAGATTGCAGTATTGTTCCCTATGATATGTTTTCAGGCACTTTGCCTTCTTTAGGCAACTTATGCATTCACTGGAATCATTTTCAGGTTATTTTATTTCTGCAGTACTATCTTAGTAAATTTGGAAAGGATTTTTATAAATCGGTTGGATATTAAACTTGTTCCCTCAGAGGAGATTATTGCACAGTCCACTAGAATTTACTCTTCAGAACTCCATATGGGCACTCAATACTATATTTCAGCTTGCTTACCTTTAATATAATTATCATCGCTTATGAAGCCTAAAAAAATCTTGTTCTTCCTTGGTTTCCTTTATTTCACTTTGATGAATATTCTTATCATGTCTTTCTTTGTCACAGCTGGCTATTCTTGACATACTGTTCCCTTACTTTTTCGTACTCAGATTTAAGTTTTCTTCACTTTATTTTCATATTTTTCCATTTCTGCGATCAGCTGTATTTTCAAAACAAAATCTGAAAGCAGAAATTGCTGGTTTGGTATGTCTTGAGGTCTTGGGATTTGGAGGGAGAACTGCTTTTTTGGTGTTTGTTTTTGTACAGTGGGTTTATCATTGGCATTTTGTATAAGAATTTGGCCATGACTTGTTATGCAAAGTTTTTATAAGAATTACTACTTTCTTTGTTTTTATTGCCTGGGATTTCTGTACATTAATCTTTTGTTTGTTTGTCTCACAAACTATATTGTAAAAGATTTCATGTCCTTTTAAGATCATAAATTTTAGATAATTCTTTTCATTGTCTGTGTGTTTTAATGTGTACACCTATTGAACCCCTATTGTACACCCGCACTTGTAGAAGTAAACATTCAGTCTGAACAGATATTCACAGAAGGCTGAAAGCTCACTAATATTTTCTTGCAAATTTCATTAAAAATATCTGGATAAAAGGAGAACAATATTATTGTTCCTAACTGAGAGAAGGCTGCTCTGTCAAGCTAGAAAACACGTGCAGAAGAGAGATGTTACAAAGAACTTCATTATTAAAAAAAAATAATAATTATTATCTTTTCCATGTTTGCCACCTTCCCGGACAACAGAAAATGCAACAATGACAGCAATGACACACAAAACTATGGGAGTCCAGTTTTACTGGTTTTCTGCTCATAAAATCATTTGCTTTATGATAATCTTAATTCCAGTCCCTCTTTTTTTTTTTTTTTTTTTTTTTTTCCTGCTTGTCTTTGCATATTTTGTTTCCCTGTTAGCTCTGTTACTTACCTGGAATAACATTGTATGAATGACATAAAGGTGAGAAAAGTGGAGACACTCAATTTCCAGTGAAGACAGAAAGTATTCATGAGGGTCATCATATTTAGAAAGCTATAGAGGGTAAATGCAACAATAGCAAGACATGGATTTTAAAATGCCTGAACCTCAGTGTGTAGAGGATGCATTTTTATGGCTTATAGTGCCTGAAGAGTTATTTATACACACTTTGAAAGAGTTACATTTTAAAGTAGGTTTAGGAAGTGATGCAAATTGTATATACATTGCACCAGCGTGAATCACAGGAACAGTATTTCCTACCACCTCTGTTAGAATAAGGCATTGCTTCATTATCCTTACAGGCACATCAAATCCTTCTGCTTCTAATCTTCCAGAAGTGCTTTAAAAAATCTTTCACACTGATGTTTTCATTGGCATTCATCTTCAAAGGTTCAATTTCAGAACTGAAATAATTTCTGATTTTTTATTTATTTTTTATTTTGCCTATTAGTCATATGACAAGGTCTCTGGTCCTTTCATTCTGATGTTTCCAGAACTGTATTTATCTGTCAGTATTTGCTGTGTAACTGGTGTTGACATTTTTCCATGTCACTTGACACTGCTGAACTAAAATACAAGGCCTATCAGAATTCTTTTATTCTGAAATTACAATGAAATCATGAATAAGTTTAATTTTATCTTCTCCAGGACACAGAACTTTCCACCTCAGGAGACCGTAGAGTCTTTAATTCAGGTCTTTATTGTCTCTGTTGGATAGCTGTTTTTCATGTTCATAGACCTTTCTAAATCTCTACTGTAAGTTACCATTTACCCAGAATTCAGCACCTCGAGTGCTGATTCCTATGCTGCTGAATCTGTAATAACATGCTGGAGATCTCAAGGGTTGTACCATTTATATCAGAGCAAGGATTTTTCTAGCCTAAAAGACTCTTTCACCTAACTATACCCATGTTCACCTATTTATTTCTGTGTACATGAAACAAAGGATAGAGTTTAGTTAGCTATGCAAGGCGTGGCTTGTGTTTGAGTATTGTGGAAGTGAGGCATGAGATCACAGAAATACAGCTTTCTTGGAATAGAGTAGTGAAAGTCAGGTAAACATATTAAGACTACAAAGTTTAGCTTTTTAAAGAATATAGTGTTGGAAGTGGTACATAGCACTTCAGTTCACTTCTAAGGCAACGTAGCAGGTAACAAGCAGAAACATGGATGCTCTTGCTCTTTTGTCCAGACAATGATGAATGTGATTTTCTTTAGTCACTAGAATGGGCTGGACAGCAGAGCAGTATCTGTGGGGTTAAGGCATCACAGTGCCTTGCAGAAGAGTTAAAGGACAGTAAAATTTGAAATGTCATTGCCAGCCAATAGAGGCAATATCCTTTTCGTTTCTAAATTCTCTGATTCTCCACTTAAAATTTTATATCAAATATATTAGAGTACACTGACCTTTGTAATGAATGTGTAACTCATGCTGTAAGCAGATCAGAACAAAAAATAAAAAACAAATGTAAATAGAAAGTAAAAAAAAAAAAAAAAGGATAAAATTAGTTTCATTACAGTGGAATTCCTACTGGATTATATTATACTCACAGCAATACTAAAAGAGTTCACCATGATTAATGTTATTAGAGTATCTGCCAAATGAAACAATGATTGTTCTCCTTCCACAGGAAAAAAGTTTCCACTTACAGTGTAGTAAGATGAAACATTTCACTTTTGTCATATAGGTACATTAACATCTATAATTAAATGAATTAGGAGCAAAGAGTCAAAACACTTTCTAAAGATGATTTCTCCCTGATTAGCTCAATCTGTGTCCCTCTCTTTTCTTCTTCCTCAGCTTCTTTCTTTGCATAAGACCTCTCAGCCGTTTCTAAGGATTCACACTTTTCCCTCTATATATGTATTAATCGATAGCTATAACTTTGTGCGCTTAAGCCTTCATAAGTTCTTTCTGTTTGAAAACCTCTTCTTGTATTGTGTTTGTCTACTTCCTATTAAAAAAAAAAAAAAAAAAAAAAAGATACTGAATCATAACCAAGATCATAGCTAATATAACAATGCAAGTATATATAATGTTTCTGATGATTTGGTTTTATGTATATTTCATATGTCTGCAGCTCAATGAAAAAATAGATGGTTTGGCTACTTCAAATGAGTTAACCTCATCTAACTTCAACTACATCTGAGGCAGATTTCTTTTATAATCAAGAGGGAAAATAGGCACTTCTAGAATGTGATTCACTTCCTCCTAATATGGATGTCAAAACATGGTATATAGCAAGAACAAAATCCTACATTGCTAATGTTCAATTGGATTCTTGCCACCATCTTCAGCAGGGCCAGAATATATCCCCAAATATGCTAAGAGCTTTGTCAGAGATATGTTCAAATTAACTTTCCAAACTCAACAAAGCACACCAAAGTCTTAAGCCAAACCCAGCAGAAGATCCAAAATCAATATGACTTTTTCAATACGTTAACTTCTAAAGTAGAAAACTAATACATTTCAATTTACAACATGACATGAAGTAACAGTGACATGCTGAATAAATAACTAAGCTATCATGCAATTGCATATTTTAATCAGAGACGGGATTTTGGATCACTTCTGTGGAAAATCTAGATACTAGTGAACAACAAAGCTACTACCTACAAACAAAAATAGCTACTTCCAATCTAATTCTAAGCAATTTCATTAACAAGAATACATGTTAAAACAAGGACTGCTGAAACAAACCATTTCTTTTAAGATCTACTAGTGCATATCCATATTTTAAGAATTGTTGATCCTATAGAGAATTTGCTTTTGCTTTGGAGATGGTCATTCCACAATTAAAATGGTGTGTGTAGGGGGGGGGAATAAATAAATAAATAATACTATTTTTTGAACCATACAATTTATTTTTTGGAAAAAAATATCACTTCCCCAACTTCTAATAACTCAACCTAAGACACCTATTTCTAATAGTTAATATCACTGAATAAAAATAAATAAATAAATAAATAAATAAAATCTCAGTAGGAAAGCTAGAGGCTGGAAAAGTCATTAAGGTGCAGCAATTTTTTATCTTTTTTTTAAATTTCATGTTAGTTTATTCCTCATAAAATTATTAATAAGAGACACCAGAACAATACGTGAAACGGTATGATTAAAATAATAATTATGTTCACATAACAATATCTCTGAACTGTTTCCTGTAAAACCCTATTTAAAATACAAAACAAACAAACAAAGAAAACCAACTTCCAAATAAACTGTTATCATCCCCAAATGAGGAGTAAAACCTGAAATATGATATTTGAGGTTAAAAATGTTAATTTTGCAGTTTATTAATGCTTTACTTCCCACATAATCCCTATGCTTCTCAAGACAGGATTACAACACACAGTTCACTGTTTATGAAAATAGGTGACATATGAAGATATCATATAGATGTGCCAACAACATGATTTACATATGTTGCAAGAATAATATTCATCTCCGTTTTTATATCTTATATAGTTTAGGCAAATGGGACAAAACAAATAGGAAGCCAATAGAGAAATAAAGAATCAGTCATTAAATGCCTGTGCAATAGGTATGGTATACTTCACCTAAGAAATCATAAAAGAAATCTATAAAAAACTAACAAAAATAAGATATTTATACAAATGGTGGAGAACAGTAATCAATTCGAAAGATCATTCTTCAAAGTACCATCTTTATTTCACAAACATTAAAAGGAATTAGGAAATCTGCCTACATGTTGGAAACTTGCTGAAGAAAAGAGATACTCATAAAAAAAATCAACACCATAAAACACATTAAATCCCATTAACAAACAGGGAAGGGGAAATATTCAACAACTGGCAGAAGTATAAAAACAAGTTCAAATGAAAACCATAAGACCAACAACAATCTAGCGGGAAAAAAAAAAAAAAAAAAAAAAGGAACCACAAACCAGCTAAATACTGATTCAACTTGCAGGCTATCAGTTGGCACTGAGTGATATATGAAATCCCAGACGTTGCCAAAATCCAAACCAGCATAATACTTAAACTATAAAGAGGCCCTGCTGACCCATTCCAGAATTTTCCTTATTTTTTAAATTATAGGTTGGCTTCTTCAACGTGCTTTGGCCAAGCTCTCAAGAAAAGGGATTTAAGTCTTTTTTTAAAAATATTTTTTTGAATCATTATTTGTTTCAGGCTCATGCTTCTCTCTCCAATGCCTAAGCAGGGACTCTATTGTCAATACATGACAGCAACATAAAGCAGATAGGTCATACAGTTACCTACCAGATACTTCGAACTACACTGCATGTGGAAAAGAACTATGCACCTGAACAGACTTGCAATTTTAACTAGATTTGCAGCTGCTTTGCATTCCTGAAGCTGCACAAAGAAACAGAACTGGACCAGGGGGGCTGACCCTGAGAATGGAAATTGTAAGGATATTGATTAAAACTAGTAGATGTCAATTACACTTGGAGAAACCATGATATTGCAATATTTATTACAATATGTTAATCATCAGCTGAATACAATCATCAGGGTTTGGTTTTTTGTTTCCTAATGTAGAACAGCTCTCAAGACTAGAAAATGCTCATTAAAAGACTGAGTTTTCATGATTGTGCCTATGTTTTTTTAATCTCTTTCAGTTAGACTGAGGAGAAAAAGGATCACAAGTCTGTGATGTGGCAATTTGTGTGGTATCTGTGGTTGCCATACCTTGAAATTCTAGAAATAGCAGAAAACAGTTTGAACTCTCAAGATTTATTGTCCAATTTCTAGACTTCCCAAACTAGCTAACTGTATCATGGACAAATCCAAATTATGCCTCAGTTCTGGACATCTGTAAACCACAGATCAAAATCAGTACCCAGGGTCTGCAGTTCTGAGCTTTTGTAGTTTGGATGACTTATCTGAATCAAACATCCAAGGCGTCAACAATAGGGAAAATCAATCAGAACCATATGCCTTTTTAAAGATCTTCTTCCAGCTGTTAAGGGGAATAGAGGAAAGGTTCCTTCCATAAACCCTTTAGGACTTCTGATTCACCCCAAAAACAGCAAGAAGGAACAAGCTGGAAATAGCAGTGGAAGCAGTATTCACTATCTACTTACACAATTGTATTTTAGGAGTGTCCTGCCTTTCATTACTAAGAGAAAACTACTATCCACCCCTCCTGTGTCCAGAGGGGTGGCATAGTACTATCCCACTGTCTTTGAAAAAAATAGACTAAATATATTAATCTAGAACCTCAAAATGTATCTGATTATATCTGAAAAATAAATAAATAAATAAATAAAAGAGAAAAGAGGTTATCATGGAATTTTTGGAAACTTTGGAACTTATGGGGAAAAAAAAAAAAAGAAAGAAAGAAAGAAAAAAAATATTTATTTCAGAAAGTAAAATACAAAATTTTTAGAAGAGACATAAGAAATACTACTGTAGATGTTAATTTTGTGTATGATGTTCATTTTTTTACACAAATGTTGAAATTAGTTTGAACTCTGGAGATCCAATCCAACAGAGATTTGAGCTGCTGTCCGTAGGTTCCTTATTGACAGGATAAGGAGAGTTTCTAATTAAGGTACCTCGTGTAAGCACTTAAAGTCATGTTAATCCATATGATACAGCCTCACATACAGCCTGTGTTACTCTGAGACTATCAGATGCCTTAGAATTAGCAAGACTTGTATGGTCTCAATGCCAATACTTGGGAATACAGAGCTAGAAATCTACAGTCTTTAACCCAGAGCACCCCCATAGAAAGTCCTGGATATCTGTAGGCAAAAGTCCACTGGAAAAAGACCAATCAAGTTTCAGAGAGAAGTCAGTTGTAAGTTTGTTGACATCACTGTAAATCCATTAAACATGAAAATCTGATTTACTGGAAAATATTTGACCTATTCTGTGCAACACTGTCACATTAGGCTTAAGAATACCGACGTTCTTTGGACTACAACAGAATCACTGGATTTTATAAGAGCTTCTTGTAAAGAAGAATAATGAAAAAAACAAACAAACAAACAAACAACAAAAAAAAAACATTGGCTTCATTGTATCACCCAAACTTGAATGTTGTTTTCCATATAAAAAGGCTTATCCAGATAAAAGCTCCATTATAAGAGCAGGAATTTAAATGTGTGTGTACTGCTGACAGTTCCCTAGAAATAACAAGACAGTTGGGAAATGGGAAAAATGTTTGTAAGAAGACAGATATTTTATTTTAAATTGTCACATCATAAAGTCTCTCAAACTGTTACAGAAGATATAGAAGCAGCATGCATAAACCTTAGATAATTTTCACAGACCCTCTGAAGAGGAATGAGAAACCATTCAAAATGCTACATTTCTTGTACAGGACTTTGGTGCTATTCTCATCAAAGTAATTTGTCAGGTTATGTTGTGCCTCTGTATTTGCTTGTTCCCTGCCTCTTTATTTCTAAAGATGTTTACACCAGAGTAGGGTCAGATGCCAATATGAAATCTTGCTTGTAACACCAATTTATGACAAGAGGAATTTGTAAAAATAAAACTGAAGAGTGGATGTAAATCTGGTATAACTCCTCTGACTACCTTTATGTCTTGTTTCCTTTTATGCCCAAAAACATGAGGGAGGGAGGGAGGGAGGGAGGGAGGGAAGGAGGGAGGAAGGAAGGAAGGAAGGAAGGAAGGAAGGAAGGAAGGAAGGAAGGAAGGAAGGAAGGAAGGAAGGAAGGAAGGAAGGAAGGAAGGAAGGAAGGAAGGCAGGGAGGGAGGGAGGGAGGGAGTTACAGTTCATTTGCTAGGTGGACAGAGTATTTTGTTTTTGTGTAGCTGGCACATATTTCTTTAGTCTTTAGTCTTTTCAGCCTTGGAGTTGCAGCAAAAGAGGGAATATAGAACAACAGGAATGAAAGCTGAGTTTTACCGTAGGCTGTGTCATCCCCAGCCAATTTATTGCACTGTCCCAGCTCACAATTGCCTATCTGTTAAAAAGGTATAATGCTGCCTTTTTAGCACCTTGTGGGTTCTCTTTTGGGCAGGGAACTATCCTTTTAATGTGTGCTTGTATACTGTCTCTCATAAGAGCAGATGATTGTTATAACTTGGAAAACAATATATATTTTTGTGATAAATGGAAAATGTTTTTTTACTCAAAACAAAAGTTTATGTGGTAAGTGACTTATAAGTCACATAAGTGACTTATTTTATCATGAAATTACCTTATGTCCAGAACCCAATTTCTGGAGAGACAAACAAACAGAAACCACATAGAGCACTCATCTGGAATGCAGGGAGTTCACATCTACTTGATTCAAAACAAAGACCTGTTCTTTGGTTTCATAGCAGAAAAGTGCTTTTTTTAGAGTCATGGTCTTTTATTCCAGTTTCTGCAACTGTCTGATATCATGTAATTAAATATTCAGTGGATAAGAAACATCTATCTCACCATGACTATTTTCAGGAACCTAACTGATGCTCCCTAATTAATAGCTTAAGTATCCTATATACCCAGTAGAAAGACATAAGACTTAGACCATTTTCAACCCTTTATGTTTTTGTTTTGTTTTGTTTTGTGTATGTGTGTTTGGAATAAGGAATTAACCCTGAACCTTTTGCATCAGCAAGGCATAGCCTAACCATATTTCTTTTTTGAAAAATTCACCAGTTTTTGTGAGCACTCAAGAAAATTTCATTTGTAATCCAGAAGATAAACAAATATGTAAATAAATAAATTATGACATTCAGATATTTACAAAGAATATATATATAAAAAAGTCTTCATATTGCAAGAATAAATAAGCAAATCTTTAAGCAAATGAAATCTACTCTGGATCTCTTTGATCTGATCTTTCTGTATAGCTAGACAGAATATATAAAATTAAATGGCTGTCTTTGCATAGAATAAAATCTTTCTAAAAATAATGTTTCAGCAGTATCCAGGAACACTAAAATAAGATTTATATGGTATTGATGGGGATCACCTCTCACCATAAGATTCACAAACCATTTTTCCAAGTAGAATAGCATACGTTAAAAATGGTGGAGTGAACCCATTGTTACAAAGTACAAATGCACCAGGTTCTTAACTGAAGACTGAAATTTAATTTGTCCTCAATAATTTTGTATACCTACAAGAGATTTACAAATGTAAGTAACCATTGCAACTGCTTCATTATTTATTCTCCTTTTAAAATGTCTGAGCTGAAGAAATAGTGTGGTAATTTTAATTCTCATTTGAAGAACTAAGAATTACAGTGGTGATTCTTCACTTACAAATTAGGAGAGTTATTTTCTACATGTCAAAGGCAGTAGACAGCACAGTAATTGTACAGAATTTCATTAACGTTGTAGTTCTTGTAGAAGCGTATACAGTCGTGAAGGGTGACATACTTAAAAACCATTTTGATACTCTGAAATGTAGAGCAGTGTGATGCATTTATGTATATATATGTGTATGTTTTGCATACATATATTATGAAGGAAAATGGCAAGGCTGCCATTCAGAGAGACCTAGCCAGGTTGGAGGAGTGGGCCAACAGGAGCCTTATGAAATTCAGTGAGGACAAGTGCAAAGTCCTGCATCTGGGAAGGAAGAAACCTTGGCAGAAATACAAGATGGTGATGCCTAGTGGGGATGCAGCTTGCCAGAGAGTGGCACAGGCCAGCATCTCCCCCAGGGCCAGGGAGCTGGAGCCAAGGATGACCCAGTTCCAGCATTCCCCCTGCCCACAGGACACAGTCCCATGGGGCTGGTAATGGGGTCCATTGACAACCTTCAGCATGGCAAGTAATGAACCAGAGTGAGGACACAGACAGAAGTTCCAGCCAGAAGCAATAGGAGACAGGAACAAAACCAGGACTGGAGGCCACCACAGCTGCAGTCTGGCTGCAGTGACTGAAAATCTTGGGTGGTGCTGAAAGGTGGTCCTGGTGAGGAAGAGTGGGTGGGGGTCCCAGTGGAGTATGGGCAGGACAATCAAGTTATTGTTGCATTCAGTCCTGACTGAGGTGTCTTGACAAGAACTAGGGATCCTGGTTCACACAAGGTGGAACGGGCCAATTAAAGACCAAAAAAATACTGGGCTGTATGAGCAGAAGCACAGCCTGTAGCAAATGATTATCCTGCTCTGCTCAGTACTTTTTAGACCATATCTAGATCATGCATATAGTTCAGGGTCCTTGGTTTCCTGTCTGAGTTCAGTGGAGGTCACCTAAATGGCCAGGTTTGGAGTACTTTCCCTGCCAGATGAGATAAACTGCATTATTGTATGATCCTATGAAAGAAAAAAAAAAAAAACAAAAAAAAAAACACAGCAGTGGACAGTGAGTATACCAGCACCAAGTGGATAATTCTTTCAACAGCTGTTCAGGCCAGTAGAAAAAATGAAAGCTGAGCTACTTCTACTGACAGGCCAAAATATTTAATGGATTGTGGAGGCAATTCCACACATTCGGAATTCTGTGTTTACAAGATTGATTTTTTTTTTTTTCTCAGAAATCTCATTCGTTAGATGGGTGATACTGCAGTACTTCATCTTATTCCTGTATGCCCTCTGAAATCACTCATTACTGAAATTCTGGCTTACCAACTTTAAATTAGAAAACCAACGTTACAGCAAACATCCTCCTCAACTTCTGTATTATTTATTTCTTTAATAAACTGCAGCCTAAGAAATGGAATCAAGTTCATTCACTTGCCCCTTTACCCTCAGGCTAGAATTAGCAGTTGTTAGACACATCAAGAGCAGTAGCCATTTCTCAGACACAAGAAGAATTTGATATTGAGTTCGGTTCTGAATCAGTACATAGTGATGCAAATCAATGTTAGTTCCTCAACCACGTGCTTCAAAGAAGTATAAAATCTGAGAAATTCAGTGAAATAAATTCACATTGAAATCACTTTTTGAATTGCATTAGTATGCATATTATTACAAGAAATGGAAAATAGAAATTAGAGCACGTGAAAGCTTGCTTGTCAACATGTCGTTAAAAGTTGGACTGGAAGATCTGGCATGGCCAAAATACAGTATTTCTTCTAGACATTTACATTTCATTATTGACTGTTTACATCCTCAGAACTGAGATGAATTCCACACAAAGGATAGTTTTTACTCTGACTGGCAATATAAATTTCTTCTAACTTCAATGGAAAGAGATGGACACCCACAGAAGAGAATTTATTTCACTTATCTGTGCACCTATCTTAGGAAGAGCTAGCCATCTTCTGAAGGCTCCTATCCCTGTCTCCAATTAAGAGTTAAGGAGAAAGTCCAGGAGACTGTCTTTAAACAGATGCTCAAGTCTTATATGAATTTTCTTCTTCTTCACTTCCAAATATTGATTCTGCAATGTGTTGAAAGTAACCTACTTTTCAAATGTTTCTTGGACTCTTAAAACATTCCAGTCTTTTCTCTTGCATTGCTCCCCTTCCAATTTTGGTGTCATATTTAGTTAAATTACACTTTCATCTTCATTTAAAAAGCATATCTCCAGCTAGATTCTTCCCTAATCTGTAATTCATTGGTCTTGCTTGTAACAATTTCTTCTGGTCATTGTTTTTGAATTGCTACTATGTTTTTCCCTATCTGGTATTTAAGCTCCTTGCTTATTACATGGCACATTTTCAAATGTCTATTCAATTCTGTATATATTTTCAATGTGCATATATAATGAAGAAAACTATTTGATTTCTGTAGTATCACTTTTTGTAACTGGGTATTGTGACTATGAAAATGAAAGCACCTTTCTGAAGTTTCAGATGATTCATGAGTTGATTGTTCAGAAGTGAGTCTGACCTGCACTGTGGTGTTAAAGAAATGTGTTTCTACAATGATACTTCAGACTTAAGAATTCTCCAGAGCTGTTGTGCTCGTCTTCCAGAGGAAACAGTGAATGTGTTTAAGGTGGTAACGACATACACATTTTAAGACAAAGGCTGACAAGCAGTGCACTAAAGTAATGAAACAGAAGAGAATACTTTGCTTACAAGCCTGTTATTAAGAAGGAGATTTAGTACACATCAGTTGCTGTAAGGGTGGCTAGGACTTATTTGTTTCTATAACACCTGCTGTCCTATGCCTATAAAACTCTGAGGCAAACCTGTTTGACACCAGATTCAATATGTTTATTACCTGTACCTGATAACCGACGATTGGCATCTGACATCTCACATTGATGCTGTGATATATGCTGCCTGATGATGAAGGAAAATAATAGCCACCCAAATATTTTTCTTCAAGCAGATTAATAGCAAAGATAGTTAATTATCAAACATGCTTCACAATGTTATCTTCTAGTAAGTGAAGACTTATTCTAAAGCTTCACACTGATATAAGGAATCAATTATTATTAATCACTTAATATTTTATCAGTTTCATCCCTTGCAGGTATTTTAAGGCATTCACTATTCACAGCGTTTAAACTCTTTCCAGTGTTCTTTAAAAAGACCCCAAACTGTCCAGCACAGTACGCATTGCTCACTGAGCTGTAAAATGATCAGCTTGCCTTGGAATTCATCTCTGCTGCTCCTTGCCATCGACCCAGCACCCTTTCCAGCTGGAACAGCCTACAGACACCATGGAAAACCAAGTGCCCATTCCCTCAACACCAGATGTCAGTCATCCTCTAAAATCCATCTAGCCTAGAGGGGAGGTACATTTAATTCCCCAGTGCCCCACAGGACCAACTGCAAAATGCCAAATGGCAGAGCCTTTCCCAAATTCTCTGACTAAAATCAGGCCCATTGTTCTCTTGCAGAAAGTAGCAGCAGAATAAGTTCTGCTCAATTATACGCACTGTCAGCCTCACACAGAATTTTCATCTACTCTGAAAGCTTCAGCTGAAGCCCATTAAGAAGAAAAGAAAACTGGGGTGGACAACATTCCTAATTTCTAACATATTTAATTCCTTTCAATTTGACAAAAATATGGCTATAATTTTAGCTGAGACATGTCAGGACATTACTGGATATATGCAGATTTAAAAAGAAAAAGATAAATGATGAGGCAAATTGCATGCTTTACTTTAAAAAGTATAGCTGACTTTTATGAAGACAATACAGTCCTTCAACATACTACTTAAAAAAAAAAAAAAAAAATGGAAGACAGGGTATACCCATTTGATTTTGCAGTTTTTGTGATATTTATTCCATCAAAATGAAACTAATATATACTCATTTGTATTTATATTGCATTTTTATTTCTGTATTAATGTTTGTTTGAATTAATCTGAAAATTCCACATAATTTAAATTTCAGCACATGAACTGAATTAACCTCATTAATGAGAATTCTGCCTATGGCACCCCTTTTACAAATGCTTTTGCCATTGAGAACCTTGCTGTGAAGACAGCTTGATTGTGATTATAGTGCCATTCAACTTGTTACTGCAAATCTCCATTTTTTTTAGACATTTTCACATCTGATGGCTGAATTTTCCTCAAATATATGAATAGATGAAGCATTTAACTCAAGTTCTTGAGAACACAAATCAGTAAGGCCAGTTTGCTATTACCGGAGCAATAAATACTAGACATAGGTATTTTCTCAAGAGCTCCTTATTATGTATGTTGTAGGGAACAGTCACAATGGAAAACTTTACTAGAAGTCAAACATTAAATATTTTATGAAGCCAATACCTGCTCTATACCAATATACTGCCAATACCTCTTTGTATAAATAATTTGATAAGTGACATTGATTTCTTTTGCTCAGCACTGTATAGAAATATAAGATTCAGTTACAGATAAATAATGTCTCAGTACAGCAAATCTCTTTTAAAAGAAAACAACTTTTCTAATAGTCTTCCTATTAAAATCTTTGTGGAAGAAACAGAGAACAACTGCAACCAAATATGCCATTTTAGGTGAGAAATTTCTCTCATTCAGTTACTGCTTATATAATGGTTTGTTTTCCTCTCTGACACTATTCTATGAAATATTGTGGTTTCAGCCAACAGGTATATCTATTCTCAACTGCAGGTAATCAACTACATGTCATTAATTGCCTTGCCTTTATTAGAGTGGCAGCAATATACTTGTCAGATACCTAGGAAAATGGAGGCAGAGAAGATATTTTTCTGAACCAGTGTATTAAAAAGCCACAATATGACATGGCAAAAGACAGCTAGTATCATTAGAAACAAACTGTGTAAAATTTGGCTGGTTCAAATTCAGCTCAGGTTGTTGTTATCTGACAGCTATTATCATCTGACAGCTGTTTGTTAGCTGATGTGAGGCAAGCAGGAAATCTCTGTTCAAGTTTCACCATTGACTTCAATGGCTGTATAATAATCCCTAAGTGCTACTATGATTTAAAACAGCAAAACCAAATAATCAATATTTACCCTTGTAGAAGTTCCCACATAAAGTTCAGTAGACTAATTGTCATTTCACCTAACCTGACTTTCTCTCCTTTGGTAGCATCAGAGTAAAGCCATGGTGTGACTGCTGAAGATCTCCCAGGATCTTCTCAGACAACCCTTACTCAGTTAGAGTACTCAACTAGTAAACTTCCTGTCCCTGTGAAGGGTTGCAGGACTAGCATTTTAAATATCACAGACAAAACTCTATCATGGCAGACATTTTATAACTTGCAGTGAATTTCAGTCAATCGTGTTCCCATTATGGTGATTTAAAACCTACATGTATTTCCTCCTATTACAGGATTGATCCCATACCTAAAAAGTGACAAAGTACAACAAAATACTACTGGGATAGAAATATATTGGGTGTTAGTTATAAAATAAAATAAAATAAAATAAAATAAAATAAAATAAAATAAAATAAAATAAAATAAAATAAAATAAAATAAATCATTTAAAACAGTTCCTCTAAAATGAAGTAACTTGTCTGGATTCGTTGGCTGGACACAATTTGTTTAAATCATCCTGTTATCTATGCTGGTACTGTTAAAATGAAATTTGATCTCACAGGGCCAAATGCTTACAATTCAAATGTAAAGTTAGCATGCAACAGTAATAGAGCACATTGCAAAACTATCATTTCTGCATTGCAATGAAATTGGACACACAGATATCTAGTCCAGAATGCACTTAACTGTTTTAAAAATATTTCTACACAGTGTTGAAACCATGTGCTATAAATGATGATCGATTATAATCAAAGGATTTTTAATACAAGTTATTGTTTAAAAGAATATTTTCTCCTTTGGATGATGTTATCATATAGCATAGATCATGTAAGGTGTATAGATTAGTTCTTCAGTTGTTCCATACTGAACACACTTTTTAGAAACAAAGGTTCGAATAGAACTACATCCATTTATGGCAATTGAAGATTTTTCTTTGTATCTAAGCTAAGTGAGCATCAAATATGTTTTGTTAAAAAGTATTTGTAACACATAATTGTTTTGTCTATACCTGAAAAAGGTCGCACTGCTAATCCTACTGTTAGGTTACGGACAAAGGGTTGAGAAAGGTAGATTTATTATTGCCAGAGGAAAAGCCTTTTGCCTCTGTTTCCATAAGTGCATAGCAAAGATTTACTCAGGATATAATGCTATGCACTGTTCATTTATAGTAACTCCTGTCGCTGTCAGATATATCAGTGTAGTAAAGCTAATCTGTAATCTCAGCTCTACTGTCCTATCTCATCAGTAATACCGCTCAGCTGCTTCTCATTTTTGCCAGTTCCAAAATCTCCACATGTGACCTTGATTTGTCTTTTCCAAGTGCTTTAGGATCTCCGGATGAAAGGTTCTGTGCAAGGGTTAGGTGGCATTACCACCTCTCTTCTGCCAAGCTACCTTTAAGTCTTAGTTAAAAAGAGGCTTTATCAGCCTATTCACCCTCCTCTTTGTAATAAACTTCATCCTGATAACATTATTAAGCAAGTATTATGAACTGGCTTTCATCAGACCTTTGAACTAGATCCTGAAAGTAATAATAACTGATCTGTAACCTTGTGCCCATTACAGCTGGAGAAACACTGCTTGGGAAAGATGCATAGGTATGGAGCTTGGATGATGAAAGTCTACACCATTCTCTCTAGCAATGAATTGCTTTGTTTTGCTTGACTGTAGAAGTGGAACAGGTGTCTTTGTGAAATGCTTGTGCCATACATTGGATGTTATTCAGAAAATAGGAAAAAAAATGAGATAAAAAGCTGGTGTTTCTACTCAGTTTCTTCCAATAAGGTGCAACAGTGCATACTCATCCTTAGTGAGCAGAGGACTAATGGCAACTTATGGATAGATTCATCACATAAAACTAGAAACCAGTTTAACTCTGGTGCAAATGACCAAAAAAAAAAAAAAAAAAAAAAAAAAAGCAGTTCAAAAAAAGCAGCTCAAGAAGTTTAAACTCTTCAGAATCAATGATGCATATTCTCCTTTTATCCTGAAGCTGAACTGCTGCTCCAGTTCTTTGTTCCATCTGGACTGTTTACTTTGTAAATATTAGTATGTGTTCCTTTTCCCCTTTTTCATTGACTCTCATAATGCATTGACTTCCCATTGACTAGGCTTCTTTTTACCACCTTCTTTTTGTAGATGATAAAAGTAACCTTGTTATTTGCATCATGTGAATGTCTTCAAATTATTATTACCAGAAATCCTCCCTGCTGGACCAACACTAGACTACTTGTCTTTCAGCAAACATATTTGAAACTTTATTTGGTTATTCTTTAAACAGAAACACCTGTTTTAAAATGTTTAAAGCTATTTTTGGAATATTCCACTATCTTCAGAAAATTAGGCACATTATATATCCAAAAAAATGTTAAAACAATCACTTTCTCCAGTGTCTTGTTATAAACACTGAGCCAGAGAAGAATAAAGAGTGTGGGTGAGATTTTTTTTCTGGGATGAAAGAAGGAGAATGAGATCTTAGCTCTAGAAATATGGGATGGGCATCCCAGCTCATAGTTCAGGCTACCCAAAGTCGATTGTCTTCTGAATGTGCCTCTTCTCTTCACCAACTGCTAGTGTTGGACTAGAGCTTGTTGGACTCCTCCTTTAGTTGCCTCAGTTAAATATATTTATTAACATATTTTCAAGTATGTGAATATTTCAGTGGCAACCTCAGGATTATATATGTACATGTATATTATAAATATCCTGTAAAGGGTCTGAGTACTTCATCCGAGGGCAGCCAAACTGAAGAGCTTGTGGGTATGTTGGTGGATCACTTCCTTCTGGCTTACATATCTTGTCTGCCATCTTATAGAAAGAAAAAAGTGTGAGTCCAAGGGACAGCCGAAGGGCCCACAGGCTTCCTTGTATCACTCCTTCAGTCAGAAGACAGCTGGAAGTAGCTGGAAGTTGAGCAACACGGACAGTGAAAAATACCATTATATTTATATACATATATCCACTATGGAAGATCAACTTAACAAAAAAAAAAAAAAAAAGGCATTGGACTTTCTAAGAGTGTCTACAAGAATCTGATTAAGCCTTGAAAAAAACAAAACAAAACAAAAAAAAAAAAAAAAACACATATATTTCAGAATGGATTTTATAAAAATATTATATGTTTAGTAGAACAAAGAAAAGTCCCTGTAAGTTCATCAACTACACAGAGATCTACTGTGCTCATGATCTAAGTCCTGGTGGTTTATAATAAATCATTTTTTTTCCCTGGACATTTAAATATATACAAGCTATTTGTAGCAAAAACAAACAAACAAAACAAAACAAACAAACAAACAAACAAACTCCTTACTCTCTATTGCATTTATATAGCTTTAAAACCAGATCCATTGATAACATGGAGAAAAAAGGATTTCGTCAGTTAACAAACCCACCTCAACTGAAATAGAAAATAGAAGATTCATTATCTCATTGATTTTTTGATTCCTTCATTCAGACTAAATTTCACAATCTTCAACATTGCTAAACACTTACTGGAAACCCCTATAAGACAGAAAATTAAATGGCTGACAGAAGAAATGGGAATTTTAGGCATTAATTGGCTGGTCTTTCTGTTGTCAGGTTGATCACTCCTTTAACACCAAAGTAGTTGTTTAAAAAAAACTATCTGACTGTCTCATGCTTAGCTCTTTGAAGAGTCATTTGCACTGATGAAAAACAGGTGCCATATATCACCAAATCAAGACAGTGGCATTTTTAATTTACTTTATCCAAAGGTGAAAGTGCAAAGCACTGCAATATGATGTACTACATTGTCATGTAGTTGAAACACCTTTTCATTGTGGAAAGTACTGTTGGTTTGAAAAGGTCACATTTACAGTTAAGTTAAAGAGAAAATTATAGACAATCATATCTATATCAGTTATTTTTTTAGGGGGTGAGGGCTGCTCATTGTGTGTTCTCAGTGACTTTAATAAACACCTCCCAATTCTGGGTGAGAGGATGTGGTTTCCATCAGAAACCTTTAGAAGATAATCAACAAGAGTAGAAAAACACACCTACGCTCTCACAGGTGCATTCAGATCCTCCAACCAATGGTGAATAGCCCAAATGTATTAGCGTTCTTTCTTTTCTATCACCACATGAACTAAGTTTAACCAGATATTTGAGCTATGTTTTCTTTTGGTTTTTATTTTTAACTGAGAGAATGCATGATGATGAAGACATACGTAGATGTAAAAGACCATAGTTTTAGCTGGACCAGGGGCTGTTTACTCCTCTCTTTCCAGTTATCACGTACCTTAACTTAATACCCTTACATAAACATACAATAATTCATAGCTTAGGTACAGCTTTTGTGTAGCTTCACACCAGTTTCATTTCAAACTGAAGATGTGAATATATGTATAGATTCTTCTGAATACCATCTAAAAACCTCCTAGGCTTCTCGTCTTTGGCAAAGGTAGTGTAATATTTATAATCATATCCTAATCTTTAGGTCACGTAGTCTTTATTTCTAGCTGGTAAATTTGATATTAGTGTCATCCACTCAGTTTTGACTTTGTGTCAAGGCTGGGAAGTCTGAGAATAGTAGAAAAAGTAAACCCTCTTCTGTTCAATATAAGGTAGTTAAGGTTTGGATGTTAAGGGAGCCAAGATTTCTCCTTTGATACCTTAGATAATATTTCTGGCTTGTGAATACCATGGAGGGTGGGATAGGTGGACCACACAGAAGAAGTCCTTGAGCCACAAATTTTTGAAGGCTGAGAGATTGTTCAGAGAAAGGAAAAAAAGACTGATATTTTATTCTTATGCTTTTTCATAAGCATCCACTTTTGAAGTCTGTAGGTTGGGATAGCAGGACTCAGTGTGACTGAGTATATATATGCTTATGTTATATTTTGTGATGCTTTAAATCTGCAAGAACTGTTCATCTTAACACTAAATAATGTTACCTTGAGAAAACCTATGGTGCACAACAGACTGCATTCCTATTTAAGTTTTTTAATTGTTGTTGGGTTTTTAGGCTGTTATTGCATTGTGGTTTGGTTTGGTTTTGTTTTCTCATTCTATATAAAAATCTATACTTTTCAGGGTAAGTATATGTCTACTTCACATCTCAGCTAAAAATCTGACGCTACATAACAAAAAGATGGCAAGAAAAAAAAAGAAAGAAAAACAAAAAGAATTGGAGATAGGTATCATGATGGCTTTTCAAGGAGAAATACTTTCATTTCTGTAACTTGTAATCAAGTAATCACACCCTTTTTGCAGCCCCAGACATCTCAGTGCAAGTGGTTTACTAGCCAGTTCCCATTGATTTGTTTCTAAAAAAAATAACATATTTTTTGGCTTAATTCAGGGTAGATGAGAGCAAACTTTGATTTTCTTTAATAATTTTTTAGCAACTCCATGGCTAAAATAACTACAAACCTTTCATACACTAAAAAAAGCCATGTACAGGGCTGCAAAAATCTGTCAGTGCATTTGCAGGAGGAACAAACAGAATCTAATGTAAGTATAATGGAATTTGGAGTGACACCCAGGCTGCGAGCAGCCTTATGTTGTCATGCCTGGTGTGCAGAATATCAAAAACTCTTTTAAGAACTCAGGCTTGCTTTTCATCAGGATGTTTCTCTTTATGCTGTTCTGTGAGCAATGCATGAACCACCAATGTGAAAAAGGACGTTTGTTCTGAAAGTGTGGCGCTGCCACTGTTTTGGACTCGCATAGGTCCACTGAATCTCCCCTCCAAATGCAACACATGAGAAGATGAGAACACTCATCAGTATCTAATGTCCCAAGAAATGTATTCCAAAACAATAATCTTTATAGTGAATATTGCATATAGGCAAAGTGGGTAACAGTTTTTGTCCTGAAAACCTTGCAATATAGGAAGAGGAAAACAGAGCAGAAATGTGATTTTCATTGTGTAGATCAACAGGAGACTATGAACAGAATGTCTCCAAGCTTCTAATGCAGCCCAGGAGCCACTGACTTTGCAGTTTCTAGTAAGCTTATATTGCAGTCAAATCAGCTCCTAACACCTTACTTAGCAAATAAAAATTTTCCTGCCATGAAATTGTAATAAATTGGCATTATGTATGAAAGGCCCCCTCACTGCTTTTGATACAGATACAGTTTATGGATGAACCTGTTTTACAATATTGAGAAATGCCAGGGGGAGAAGGGAAATAAATAAATAAAAATCACTAGTTTAAAGGTCTTGTTTCGTCATCAAAATAGAGATAAAATTCAATTCAAATTTACATTAAACTAAAATAATGTATAGATTTTAACATTCACCCAGGTGAAAGTATGGCTCTCTTGGCTGAATTTGTATTTGTGTTGGTTAGTTTGTTTTCAGTGAATGTTGAAGTGGGTGAAATGTGCCTGTTTCTGAGAGAACGTCTCACTGCATTTGTAAGAATTACATATTCTGGAAGAATGTCTTCCATCCAAATTCTAACCTAATAGTTTTGATGGGGTCTTTTAAAAATGTTTTACCGTGGAATTACTATTCAGAAACAGCTAGATTTGTGGGCTTCATTCTTCCAGCTTTTGAATTTTCTGAGGCTATTTTGATTTTAATTTAAAAATTGTAACTTTGGGCATTTTCAAAGCAGTGAAATACTGTGTTGTTTAGTTATGAGGAACTACATGTACATAGTCCACAATTATCTAAATGAAGCATATTAAGCCAGGGGAAATAAATTAATCTCTCTGCAAAAATGCAGGAAGTCAACCCACGACCAAAGCAGCCATGTTTGAAGGAGGCAGGTCAAATGATACTAATATTTTCTGCTAGATTTTCATAGATTACTGTCTAAATGTACAAAGGAAAGGTCAAAAAATGTCTGTTAAACTGTGTGGATGATCACTGCTTAGAATTAAGAACTTGGTTGCCAGAGTTTAGCCACCAATTAAGTAAGATAAATAGAACCATCTACATAATAAAAAGTGTATAGGGACAAAAATGAAATAAAAGAGTGGATGTTGGCTATGCTTTGTAGTGCAGGCTATAAAAGGCTACAGTATGATCTGAAAAGAAGTTGGATCTCCTATCCTTGCTGTTTTTCTCTGAGCTTCATCTTTTACTGTTCTGTTTCTCATTGACACATTAGCTGCTGCACCAATACATCACATGCACACAGCTAAGTCAATCCTGAATTAGATGAGCCATGGAAAACCATAGAATCTGCCAACAGTGAAGAGATTTAGCCAAATATTTCTAAGTAAAGCTTGAGTATGCTCAAACTGCCAAAGAGCAGCATTTGCAAAGACAGCGGGGAGGTAGACGGACCCATTCTGCACTGATCTAATCAACTGATCTTAAACCTTTGCTTGTCTGACACTTCTTTCTCATAATACCATGGAAGAATGGTTACAGGAATGAGTTATGTTGAAAAAACAAAGTCTTTAATGACTAAAGAAACTAAAATGAAAGAAGGCCTTAGAGGCAAGTTATGTATTTCTACTGATTACAGAACAGGCAGGTTTTTATCAGGTCTAAACAAACCAGAAAAAGTAACTGTTTTTTTTTTTTGCTTTTGTTTTTTTGTTTGTTCTCATCCTGTCCTATGCAAGTGCTTCACTCATTTTTACTGCTAGCATAAGGTAAATGCGATATAACATGCAACTTTTTTTGATCAACCACAAAGAAGTTTTCTAGCATCTATGGAGCTCAGCTAGTAAGCACAATTTATAAAACAATGAATGACTAACCCCTGTAACCATTTTAATGACCCTAAAATAAAGTGCTTAGAGCAACATCTGTCTCAGCAGCTGGGTTCTCTGCATGAGTGGGCAGAGCGACACATTGGGACAAATTCTGTTCTCCCTTTTGACAGAAACAATTGCAGCAGATCATTTTTATCGTAATCAATTTAGGTACAGTTTCTTGGAAACCATCTGTGTAGTGTTCATAGATTGTGCTTAAGAATTTAAATGTGTGTATTTTTGGTTGCTTGATGTAGCATCTGCTAATGACCACATAAGTTCCACTTTTTATGCATAAAGCTGTTTCCTTGTAAAGGGATTAGTAGAATGACTACTTGATTTTATCCTTTTAACTACCCAATAAACTGTCGCAGCTTGAATGACATCCGCCACAGAGTGTAAGTTACAGAATTAATTGCATTTTTGAGCTGGAGTTGAAACCATAAGGATAACAAAGCATTAGCAAAACATTTTATTACATTTCTCTCTCAAGTTAGTAATTTAAAATTAATACAGGTTTTGTCTGAGCATTTTAAACTGAAGAGGAAAAAATGTCTTTTTAGATAACAGATAGTTTTTTCAATTCTTTACTGGTTTTCATGTTGTCCTTTATAAACTTTTTTTTTTTTTTTTTTTTTTTTTTTTAATTTAGTAATATTCTGAACAAGGGGAAGAGTGAAAAAGTAAAAACATATTTTATTTCCCAGGGCTATTTGAGAACTGTATGAAAAGACAATGGTTTGGAAAATGCTGGGAGTATACTGGGGAGGACGTGCTTTTTCACAGGAAAATGGTTGTCTGCCCCACCTTTTGTAAAATGTAAAACTTTAAAAAAAAATAACAGTGAAACTCAGGTCTGATTCTTTTTCTAGTTTCATACAAAATGCAATACCTCATTACGCGATTATTATTGATGATGATTTCATGTAAGTGTAGCACATCAGATTGACACACCAACCCTTCTCTGTGTGGATGGATGCACAGGTGGACCCTGTAACTGCACATGGGAGACTAGGCTTCAAAGAACTCTTACTTAGAGAAGAATTACTTAAGAGAAACTCAGAGGAATTAAAAAAAAAAAAAAAAAAAAAAACACTTTAGAAGATAGATATTTAAAATTTTCTTGCTTCACAGACATTTTGTTGATGGGGTTCTGTGATGCTCATTCCCAAACTGGCCCATACAGGGCCCTTCTCAAACGAATTAAAGGACAAACACATTTTCTCTCAAGGACTGAGGAAAATAAAAATCCTAATAGCTCTATGGAAATTTCCAAAAGACCAGTGAATGCAAAGCTTAAGAAGTGATGTATATGTGTGCTTTTGTGAGACATACATTAGCTATTTTATACTCAAAGTCCAAAGTTAGTGTAAACTACCAGTTAATTAACCCTCCTTTGAAAAATTGACAGTCCCTGAGAAGAATACAGAAGTTTCAAGAGAATACATTTACCATTGCTTGTGAAAATTCATTGGATACAATGCAGCTGTGAACAACAAGGAAAAAGTTGCAAAGTATTGTTATGCTTTCAAAAGTAGCTAAGAATCAGAAAGCAGGAGACGCATGATAATAAACCACTAGCAACAGAAGGTTTTAAGGCTGCATCAGAGATTAAGGAATGATTTAATGTATTTATTAATTATCCAGAAATGGGGTCAAGCAGTGAGATACTAAAATTTACAGATAACATGAATTTATTTAGATTTTATTGAAATCCAGAGGGACAGTAAAGAATTTCAGAAAGGATAAGCTATTCTAAAATAATACAGTGGCAGATTAGTACACTTGATTAAATTTGAAGGCAGCCAATTGAAAATGCATAAAAGGGGGGGGGAGAGAGCAGACAATGTGCAATTAAACTTCATAAATCACTGACAATAGATACCACCAAGGCCAAAAGTTTAGCAAAAATCCGTGGGGAAATGGGCATTTGTATGAATGCTGAGAATACTCCATGTTATGATAGTGAAAGCTAAAAATAGATGGTGGAAAGGAATGTAAAACCTCATGCTCATTGTTTTAAGCCAACTTCCAAGTATTAGAATGAGGAAGAGAAATAGAATTAGAAAGAGATGAACGGGTGACCTCATGCTGATGACTGTGAGACCTGTTGTGCTGTAGTCCGAATGGAGGGCTGGACACCTTTGCAGAGGGTACAGAGAGAATGCTACCAGAAGCCTGATCCAGTTTATGTACCCCTGAATCACAGGTCTTTGTGCTACACTATGTCCGAGAACAAATCTTTTTCCCCAGGGTCTGGAGATACTAACTGTACTCTTCAAGAGTTCCTAGACAAGATGGCTTTACAATCAAACTTTTCAACTCTTAGGGAGCTCATCGAGTGGGGGGGGTGTTGTGTTTTACAGGAGGAGAATTAAGGTGGTGAGTCCCCAGATGAGGGAAGATTTTTATGTAATTAGGACCCAGGCCAAACATGCAAGAATAGACCTGAATGATCTGATGAAGACTGTAGATGAATCTCCTTCCAGAGCTGAACAAGACACTTCAGAGTAAACATTTTGCTAATTAGAATTGGCTGTGGTATCAGAAAGGCCATCTAGTCTGAGCTCCTAATAAGACCACCTTCTACATCCAGTTTTATTGTCTAGGTGAGTATGCATGACTATATTTCTCTGAGGGTGCTATTATTGTTTTAATGATTCTTTTTTGATCCTTTTTTATTTTCAACATAAAGAGGAAATGCAGATAGAATGTTAACTGTTAGCAGCACAGGAGACTGGTGGTATCAACAAACAATTAGCTTATTGAGAAGTAAAACGTGTAGAGTCTGTGAGAACTGCCTGTATACAAGGAAGCTTACTTTACTCTTCAATAAAAGCTGGGTGACCTACCTTGCCTTTTCTCTGTGGTAAGACCATGCACTGAATCATCCACTGAAGCAACCCTTGAAGCTGACAGGCTTTAAAATCATGCTATAGTTTAGCTTGCTGTAACTTTTCTCATGAGCCAGTGTCCTAACTCTGTCCAGAAGTGACTGAAAAGCTTTTTGTAACTGTGATCTGTATTGTGGAAATAAATTCAATCTCCTATCAGATTTCTGAGGTAGCACAGGATATGAATTTGATATACTCCTTATCTGAGCTGCTTTATTCATCTCTGTTGCATAATTATTGTCCTTTGTGTGAGGAAGACAAGGCTATCATGCAAAATATTCCCCTGATAAAAGATATAAAATGGTAACCAGCTGCAGAAATGTCTCAGAAGCATCTTCAGTTTGTAAATGGTTAGGCCAAATGCAACTATCATTTTAAACATTACCTCCTATACACACTGAATGCATGCAAACACACTGAGGTACAGAAGCATTTATTATAGTCCTCCCCACTACAAATTAGAGGGAGATTTTTTTTAATTTTTTTTTTTCCATTCAGCCTTACAGCCCTGAAAGATTTCATTACAACCTGTTATCATTAGCTGGTATTTCCAATGTATTCAAAATACCACAGCATGTATGCTAGTACTGCAAAGCACTTTCTTTTATTCCTTGCGAGTGTATCAATCTATTGCTCAACAAACAAGGAATTGTGCCAAAAAACACAGATTAAAAGATGGGTGCACAGCACTGGTAGGTACAGGACATCATCTGAAGTCAGAAAAAGCAATAGAGTACTCAAGAGGATAAATGTTTTGTTTTAATAATAATAGCTGTATGCACAGATTAGAAACCTAATTTGGCATGAATCAACAGTAATGCTTAAACCATTCTCATGATCTCTCATTTGCTTTTCCGTATGAACAGTGCCTTGGAAACAGTGAATAATGACCTGTGTTTTATACTTTAATGCACATTTTACTAGTGTTTATCCAAACAAGGGTAATTTTAGCTAGATCACCTGCACAAGCTTTTGATGAATCCAATAAAACCTTTGTTTTCTCTATATTTTTTAGAGATAATTTTGCAGTTCACAGTGTTTTGCTTTATTATATGCTATATGTATTACAAAGTGTTATGAGGAATCGGTTATTACAATAAAGTTTCTGCGTCTTTCCCGGTAATGTGGATGATTTCTTCCAGGAGAAAAATTAGCAAACACAGTATGGCTTGAGTTTTTTCCCTTTCTCATTCCCTTTAACCACAGCTCCTATGTTTTTCTTTCACAGACAGAGATGATTTAGTCCACTCTCCTCAGCATTTGATACCTTGCATCCTCACATTTCCATTTTTACGGCCCTGTCTGACCATGTTTTCCAAATTCCAGTGTGGCTACTCTCATCCTTCACTACTTTATCATAGCCTCTTTTTCCCTGTATCTTATAGTTCCTTCTTCTAGAAATAAAAATATGCTTCAAGTTTCTTCTTGTTTAATAAATTTTAATGCATATAAAAATAAATTTTAAAAACTGTCAAGTGAACTCCCCTGCTTCTCCAACTGTTAATCTCTCTGCCTCCTTTCAATTTTAAAAATACTGAATATATTCTCAACATTAACTGTGAAGAGTTGTTCTTTCATTTTAATCTCTTTCTCCTCTTTCCCTCTCCTCATTTCTTAGGCTTTACTGGATCTGCTCTTAATGATTCCAGTACTTTTGACATTTTAGTCTACACTCC
Organism: Anas acuta; assembly: GCF_963932015.1. Lineage (NCBI taxonomy): Eukaryota > Metazoa > Chordata > Aves > Anseriformes > Anatidae > Anas > Anas acuta. The sequence goes on from NC_088981.1 coordinate 101,623,010, forward strand.
TAGTATTTTCTCCTCATGCTGACCCAACATCAGCCCTCACCTTTCTTTTAACTGGTAAGTTTTTACTCTTCCTGTGTGTTTTGTTTGTTTGTTTGTTTTTCCTTTAGAGCATCCCAGTGCAGTCACCTTCAGCCTTCTTTAGAGTCCAACAAGTCGTTAGAAATCTCCTCCCCTCCCCACCCCCCCACCCTTTCCTCTCCTCTCCCCTCTTTTAAATACATATTCAACTGCTGTTTCTGTGCAAAGATCTGTGTCTCTCTTTCAGACCATTGTTTTTCTGTTCATGCTAAAATCTCATCCTGAACAGCTCTTCATGTATTCCTAGTCAGCTATTCTGTTCAATGACATAAAAAAAAAAAAAAATGTTCTTTATCTTTCTTTTTCTCTCTTTCTCAAGGTCTTTCCACTTTTTTTTTTTTTTTCTCCATCATGGTCTCCAAAATCCCTCATCCAATACAGTAAAAAAAGTCTTTTTTAAAAAGTCCTCTCAACATTTTTTTAGTGCAAATATATTAAATATAACCTATTAAGCAGAATGTTGATAGTGGAGAAACCATTTGTTAGTAAAAATCAGCAGCAATATTTGGGATTAGTGCAGTGATCGTAAGACATGAAGATGGAGTTGAATTTGTGAAACACTACAGCTATGTTATCCAAAAGAAAGAGCTTATTGCTGTTCTGAATAGAAAATCTTGTTTGCTAATAGCTAGTCACAACAAATTTATCCCAGATTTTTGATTCTGTAAAAACAAAACAAAACAAACAAACAAACAAAAACTAACGTAATAAAAAGGCTTCAGAAATTCTTTACAGAAGCCTTCTGAAAAGAATAAACAGAAGAGCCACCAGTGCTTTCTACCAGAAAATCTGGACATGAACTTTGTTAATATTCTTAATAAGCAAAAATAATTAGTGGAGTAGCATAGTTACATTGGGATAATTACTGTTAAGTGGAAATAATACGCTTTTTTTTTTGATGTTATATGCATACATTTTATAGCTAGACAATATGCATAAGAGTTTTGAAATTAAAAAAAAAAAAAAAAGAGTATTGATATCAAAAATATGCATACAAAACCTCAGTACAAAACTGGGCAATTGTGCCTGCATTCATTTGTAGACAGTATAGCCAAGGGTCATTAGTTTAATAGGACATTGTTTTTTTCCATCTCTCTAAAACGTCTGTTGAAACATCCTCCCAGGAGCCAAATTGAGGAGGTGAGGAAATAAACAGCAACTGACAGCTTTGATCACTGACAGACAGAGATCCATTCAGTCCAGAAAGTACCATAGTGTAGGAATCAGAAAAAGCACTCTGAGCAAGGAAGTAATGATGATGTCCAGTGACCGAGGTAAGCATACACTGAATAGAGGGCACCTGGAAAGAGGACTCTACAGAGGATCACAAACAAAAAAGGAATTAGGGGAAGGCAACCTGTAGGTCACACAATGAGAGAAATGGTACCCACAAGAGTAAATATCTGAGGTGCATAGAGGTTAGAAACATTAAGAAGGAACTGCTGGTTTATATATATACATTTGGTAAAAAGTGAAGAAAGTATTTCAAGAATAGCTCCCTTGCTTAAATGAAGGTAGTGGATAGTATATGAGTGATTTAATTGGGTATTTGATTTACCAGTCATCTTTTTGCAGCCAGCAACATAGTTTGAGCTCCAGTACAATGCCTATGTGTCTGTAGAGAGATATAAAAGGGATTGATTGTTGCAGAACTTGTTGTCTTCCCTACAGTGATGTACTGAAGGGGAGATTTCAGGGACAGCTGGGAGCAATTTATGATTGTTATAATTTCATTGCCAAACTGAAGGTAAAATTGGGATGATTCCCCTTCCTCTGATACAATTCTAACTTTGTCTAGATACTACTAAATAATCCCTGCCAGAGATGAGTTACCTCTCAGGGACATAAAATGTTTCTGAAGAACCTTCTCTGGATTTCAAAATGGATTGCTTTGCATTGATAGTAGGTATTTCTAAAGTATTTTGGATAGGGTTATAGCTGAAAGACTGCATCTAGTTTTATTCTCATCCCCAGTTCAAGACTTACAACCAGTGAGACTGAGCTATACAATAAATATATATCAAAATATATCAATAATATATCAAAAGTAGGCTTTTATTCAACTATTGATTTAAAACCTAAGCATCTCTGACAAGTTCTGTTCACTTTTTTCTCCCTGCTTTTAAGAGAAAGGGGTTTGGTTGGACCAGGAAAAGGGACACAAAATTCAGAATTTTTCTTCTTTTTTTTTTTTTTTCACAATAAGTAAAGCCATTTATTCCTCCTAAAATAATATTAATGATTAAAGGAATGGTATTTTTCTTTTGAAATCCTCTGTATTAAAACACCATTAGCATATCACAGTTTTTCTATGTTATACCTTTATGGGTGATTACTGATTTCCTGAAGAATAACATAGGTATCATTTAGATGTGATATTTTACATTGTTCTGTTTGGGTTTTCTCTGTTTTAGGAGACAGTCATCAGATTGGTCTTCCATCTTCACAGTTTCAGTATAACTCAATACAATACACTGTCTTCTTTTAATACCACATTTTTAGGAAGGACCTTTGGTCTTGTTACCTTGGTTAGATGGTGGCCCACCGAACATCCTCATCCAAGGCAGAGGGCTTTTTTTCACCTGGAAAAGCAATGAAATCAGCATTCATGCATCAGAAGCAATGAAAACAGCTGAAAGACATCTCCTGCTGTAGACACAGTCAGCACATGGAGTAAAGCTGCTGATGTCACCTGTGGGAGGGAGTGTACGCACTTTCCCTTACCTCCTCAAAAACAATTCCTTTCTCCTGAAGCAGCAGCACCAAGTGAATGTCAGTGCCAGACAATGCCAGAAGCTGCAGCTTTGAGGGGAAGAATATCACGTGCTCAGTTGGAGGGCCCAGAAAGGTCCATCCTCATTGTTCCTGGGATTAGAGTACCCCTGATTTACATAATCAAAATATAAGTAAAAATATGAAGAAGCAGCATAAATAAATAAATGAATGTCTAAACAGCATTCTATTTTGCTTCCAAATACATGACTGACAATATGCACCTATGTATCCTGGTGACCTGTGTGCCTGGTGACAGGACAAGGGGGAATGGGTTAAAGTTGCACCAAGGAAGATTCAGGTTGGATATTAGGAAGAACTGAAAGGGTTGTTAGGCATTGTAATAGGCTGCCCAGGGAAGTGGTTGAGTCACCATCCCTGGAGGTCTTTAAAAGACGTTTAGATGTAGAGCTTAGTGATATGGTTTAGTGAAGGACTTGTTAGTGTTAGGTCACAGGTTGGACTCAGTGATATTGAAGGTCTCTTCCAACCTAGATTATTCTGTGATTCTGTGATATTTACTTAAGGGTCTTCACATAGATGAGACTGTAAATGACCTACTCGGGAGGATTAAATTTTACTTTGGTAGGATTAGGAAAAGAAATAGACCCCAAACACTAGCCTCAGGCTTAGCAGCAATTACAAGAACCAGACAAGAATTATATTGCAAACTCCTTATTTCTGTTTTATCTTATCTTTTAATTACTAATTGCTTATGACTTTAAATATACTTAGCTTGTCTGCTTCACATATTTTTACTGTTTGACATGTCTCTCCTTATTTGAGTTTTAACATGATCTTGTCTGTCTCTGCTGGTCACTTCATTTTGCTCATGGAGGCAAGTCAACAATTATCCTATGATATAAATACCAAAATAAGCACCAACCTGGAAAACAGTAAGCCATCAACAGTTGCCTTACTTCTTATTATTTGGCTCATATTTCTGTTAATGAAATAAAAATAACTTCTTTCTCAGCCACATTAAAGTGCAATATAGAGTGTGCTCACTAAACCCTCCCTTCTTGGCTGTGGTTTGGAGAATGCAGCAGAGAACACTGATAATCCCCCATCTTGAAAGAGCTGGAGGGGAACCATCCATCAGAGCCGTCCATTTACTGTCGTATTTACCACAACTCTATCAGTGAGAAAACAGCTTCAGATTGCTGACATCCAGCAAAACAGCACTGCGTGTGCAATATGAAATGATCCTGAAAATGCAGAGCTGACGCCTGACTTTGCACACACCTGCATGTTTGGGGAACAGAAAGCCTTCCTGTCCTTGAGTGTGCCCACATCCTGTGCAGGTGCCTGGAGAGGAATGTGTACACAACCGATCTTCTCCAGGGAGACTGGAAAATTAGCTTTGACGGAGAAGTTTGTAGTTGATACTGCTGATCTTCAGCTGATAGAGCCATCTCTTACACACCTAGCCTGTTTGAAGGGATACTATCTCTTTCTTTTACCCTTCATGTAACACAGAAATGGTTTCCAGCTTTACTTATTTCAGAGCTCAATGTCAAAATGTAAAGTAAAAAAGCTGAAAGTCAATTACTTGATAATGTCTAGAATAATCCCTTTTCAGCCCTTGAGTTTGGGAAGGATTCCTGACTGTTAGCTATGGGAAATTGCAGGACTTAGGCTGACAAGCTTAAGACATACTTTTAGTCACTAAAGTCTGACAAAAAGCCATAAGAAGGGGACAACCTCATGGACATGAACCACCCTACTAATTTCCCTGTGTGTTACTCACATATTACTATGATGTACAGGAAACACCTGTGCACCATCTGTGTGAAATTCTGCCCTAAAAGAAAGCAATTTACTTTTTCTTGCTGCACTAGCGAGCAGTGCTGGCCTTGTCTCTGTCTTCTGCTCTGTTATCTTCACAGAATGAAGGTGACTTTAATGCTTTGGTAAGAACAAACAAACAAAACTTGATGCAATCAAGTAGGGAAGGGCTTTTCCCTACAGTAAGCAGGGATTCTCTCAAATGAAACAATACTGTATTGTGTATCAGCCTGTAGAAATGACCAAGTAGCTGGTCAGCTCCTTGCCACTTTATCTGCGTCCTGAAGGCAGTGCTGTGCATCTCCATTCTGCTGGAGCTTGTGACTTGCCAAGTTCAGCTTCCTGCAAAAGGAAGACATAGCATGTCAGAGAGAAGGGAAATCGTATAGACTTTTTCCAGGTCAGTGAGAGTGTATTACTCACCTGTCTGCTGTCTGCCACAGCTTCCCAAACACTGTGCAGTTTGCACATGTGGGTGCTTCTCTGGAGCTGGGGTTCTTGTTCATGAAACCCGTTAAGCATGGGTTACTTTCAGAGAATGTTTGAACACTGTTGGTTTGAATGAGAATAAAATGTACACTGATGCTACCTACTTGGGTAAAGACTCCTGGTTCATCTGGGCCTTAGAGAAATTGGAGGACAAGGTAGTCCCTCACATTGCATGATCATGACAGGGAACTTTCCACTCTCCCGGCATTATCTCTGTGCAGACCTGAAGCTCCCTGTAAGCCAAAGATGGTCTGTGATGCTCTAATTATCCAGTTCCAGCAGGCCTTAAATACTACTACAACAAATCCACTAAAATATTAGCACTTGTAGTATTTCTGCAAGTGCTTGGAGATAACTTCATCCTGAAAAGTGCTTCATAAAAAAAATATATATATATATATATATATATATATATATTATTCTGCCTTACCCACCATCCATCTAGTTTTGGCTTTTGACTGTAGATTATATGACTTCTACCTGACTCATTCTGGGGGTCATAATGAGAAGAAAACACTCTCTGACATACTTTTTAATATGCTCTTCGCTTAATGTAGTATTTAGATTAACACACTATGACACAATACAGTCTGTATAATTTCTTCCTTTTTTTTTTTTTTTTTTTCAGAAAGTGTTGAGAGGATGATAGGGAATAGAGTGAAGCTTATCATTAACAGAGCTAGCAAATGCCCCATATGAAACCCAGGTGGGTTTGGCAGATGGATATAAAGTAGTAAACGATATATATCAGTAGAGTGTGCAAGCTGGTGAGAGATAACTGCCTGAGTTATTTTTGTGCATTTGAGCCGATTGCTGTTTTCTATAATGATAAGTGAATTTTGCCTTCCAGATTTTAAATTGATATATTTTTCTTAATTTTCCTCATTTCTGAAAAAAAAATAAAAAAATAAAAGTCATTTAGAAATTAATGTAACCAAGGCAAAAAAAAAAAAAGTGCAAAGGTATAAAAGGTTATTTTTATTGTATATACAAAAATGCATATTTGAAGTTGCAACATATGTATTTCTCGATATACAGTGTATAGACATTTTGTTATCATTTTTACAGATATGTTAGGAACTTTCAGTATTCTGCAGAACAGTGTTATAAAAAGCACAATCCACTTATATTAAAAAGAATCTCTGAAATAGCAAATCATATTTTTTTCCTTTTTTTTTTTTTTTTTTTTCCCACAGTGATAACAGTTTTTCAAACTTTTCAGCTTTCATAGCAAGTGTTATGGACACACCTGAAGTAAATATCATATAAAAATTAAAAATAATAATAAAAATAATAAAAAAATGTAAGTTTTTTGTCATGTTCTATGTTTCTCTCTTGTTCTCACCTCCCTGTGCTCAGGTATGTGCTATTTTCATTGTATGAGATCGGTTTTACCATTTCCCACAACGAAGAGTTATACCTCCAAGAAGTAGGTGTTGGCTGATTTATTAAAATGGTAGAGTCATTATGGCAGTTTAGAAGTAAAGACTTCAGATATAGGATAGGCATGCACTTAATGCATAGCCTTCTGAGGCTGGGGATTGGGAGAACGTGTAACCATATCCTAATATTATCTGCTTCCTAGAATCATTCATTTTCCATTCAAAGTTCATTTGTTTTTCCCAGATCATGCTTGACTCTACTTTGTGTTGCAAGATACAAGCAGACCAACTGCAATGCATGTGTTTTTGGGAAGGGCTACTCTGGGATTTCTTCAGGGTCAGCAGAAAAGAGCAAAGGAAAGCCTAAAGAGATTCGGATTGAGCCGTCTGCTTATGCAAATAATAAAATACTGTCCTGCACTTCAAATCCATCTTCTGACTGTTTGTTAAGCATTGAATGTCTAATATGTACTCATCTTTGATGATGAAACCCATGAAAACATTCTTACCATGTTCCAAGTCTGTCAGCACACTGATCTTATTGATATATACATCATTGTTTCTGCACTGTCCAGTCACCCAGCAACCATACATGGGCTGCCAGTCTTGTACCAGTTGGGACCCGCTCCACTTTCTCTACCCTGAGACAGTCGTTGGGCTATAAGGCAATTAATACATATTCCAAAAATTCCTTTTCAAAAGTGGGAGAAGAGAACAATCCCCTATTAAATTCCAAAGTCTGTCACTGCTGGTGAGTGCCTTTGCCTCCTTTGTGCTCCCCTCTGAATTCATGCACTGCTTTTGTCTGTTCCAAAAGTCACTGAAGCATAGACTTCGCAGACTTCCAATCCCTGCATCTTGTGGCAAGTTATCTCCCACTGCAGCCTGAACAAGAAGATTTCTATCCCTGCTTGAGTGACTAAATTGGCCATAGACTTTTTGTACTATACCTAACATTATTTCAAACTCCATTACAAACAAGCTAATCACTAAAAATAAAGTTTTAGCAGTGTGCACACCATGACAACTATATATATGCACAGTATTTTGTTCTTTTTCAGCTAGAAACTGTTTTGCTTTTAGTTTGGTTGTTTGCTTTCATGGTGGCATAACTGTTAATGAGAAGGACACTTTAATTCAAACCTCAAAACATTTTGTTTGTTTTTCTTTTTTGTCCTACAACAAAAAAGATGTGTCTCTGTATCCATTGTGGACTCTGTCATAATTTTTCTAGCACTGAATTCTGCTTGTTATTTGATGGTGCATTTCATGAGAATACACACAAATCTGTGTGGGCATGAGGAAGAAATAACACTAGCATTGTTGGAGGTGGGTGATATGGAGCAAATAATTGCCATAGCAAAGCAGAAGTGCATGTGGTGTTTGTACAATTGCTTCAGCACACAAGAGGCACAAGAGACTCTTGAAAATTTCTGGAGATGGTGCTTCCAAAATTTGCAATGGGAAACAATGGAGCCCCTGATGATACTAAAGTATTCAGGATGAATAAACTGACTTGTTTACTTGAAAACAGAGCCAATCAATCTTTAAAAATAAACACAAGCCAGGTTTTTTTCTTCCAAAAAAACATAAGACACTTAAAATAACCAGGCTCAGAAACAGAAGTCAGACCTTAATTATTATTATGGAACCTGCTATCTTTGTTCATAGTGTGACATTATTATAGATTCCCACAGGATAACAAGTTTTATGCCAATAGGATGCACTTCTTCCCAGCAGTGTCTCTACTCTGACATGAAACAAAACTGTAAATGTTTCTTATCAAACTTTCTTATCCTGCAACAGTGTTCTACAAGCCAGATGTGCAGTGTCTCTGATTTCTTCTCTCAGATGAACCACTCTCCCTCCCTTGCATTGCTTGACCATGAAAGTGATATTACAGCATTCAAGGCAAGAATATACTGAGTAATTCTTTCAAATTTTGTGTTTTTCTTCCAGTAATTAATAGAACACAGACTAGAAATTTCACTTTGATTACTGAAACCTGCTACCCATTTGAGCTCTGGTTATTACACTGAAAAACTTGTGTATTAGGTTTGCATCCACAATCCACTGTGTAGAGTCCTCACCACTAATGGAAACCAACAAGCTCTATGCTGAAGACAAAAGCAGCCTCATCTGAGTGTGACAGTCCTTAATAGGCCTGGAACCTCATGTTTCAATACTTTTCCATTTGTACATCTATGCTTTAAGTCAGATAAATTTGATATAAATCTTTTGGTTTTCCTTTTACTTTATTTTAAGGAGTTTTACATTATTTTAGCTCAAGAAAAGCTGTAAATAGGTTGTATGCAACCCCGCCCCTGTGCATAGTACACCAGTACTTCAGCAATGGCATGTCATTTGTAGCTCATGTTGTAAACTGGATCGATGAAGAGTTCTGGCTTTAAAAAAAAAATAAAAACACTGTAACACAGAAATTTTGAGGGGGGCCTTCTTAAAACTGGATCAGATAAAGAGATGACCTAAAGATAGGTCTTGCAAGCGATTATGTTAAAATGGGAACAGCACAAGTCAGTGCAGCCACTGAAGATAGCTCACTGGTGAAGGACCACTCATCAATAACAATAAAAATTAAAATGTGAACAATGAATTGAAATCTGATGTTCACTTCCATAAATTGAGCAATTCTTAAATTCATTTTTAAAAAAATATTCACCTTGGTTTCTATACAGGGTGTCTGAGGATCAATGGAAGTATGCATCACTTTCAACAATTTACCAGCAGTCCTGGCTAACCAGGGAGGTCCCAGTTGACTGGATGCTAGTGAATGGGATTCCAATCTACAAGAATGTCAGGAAAGAAGATCCAGGGAATTACATTCCTGTAAGTCTGGCATTGGTGCTAGGGGAATTCATGGAGCAGATCATCTTGAATGTCATCAGATGGCACATGCGGGACAATTGAGTGATCAGATGTAGACAGCACATGTTTAAGAAGGGCAGGTCCTGCCTGACTAAACTGATTCCTTCTATGACAAGATGATGTGTTTAGCAGATAAAGGAAAGGCTGCGGATGTTTACCTAGATTTTAGTAAAGTGTTTGACACTGGTTCCCACAGTATTCTTCTGGACAAACTGGCTGCTCATGGCTTGGAAAAGTGTAGTAGGTAAAGAACTGGCTGGATGTCTGGGCTCAGAGAGTCACAGTGAATGGAGTTCAAGCCAGATGGAGGCCAGTCACCAATGGTGCTCCTCAGGGCTCAGTATTAGGGCCAGTTATGTTTAATATTTTTATCAACAATCTGGATGAGAAGATTGAGTGCACCCTCAGTAAGTTTGCAGATGATACCAAATTAGGTGGGACTGTTGATCAGCTTGAGGGTAAGATCTGGATAGGCTGGATCAATTGGCTGGGTCCAATAGCGTATTTAATAAGACTAAGTGCTGAGTCCCGTACTTGGGTCATAACAAACCCATGCTGAGGTATAGACTTGGGAAAGAGTGTCTGGAAAGTTGCCTGGCAGAAAATGACCTGGGTCTGATGGCTGACATCCAGCTGAACACAAGCCAGCAGTGTGCCCAGGGGGCCAAGAAGGCCAATGGCATCCTGGCCTGCATCAGAAACAGTGTGGTCAGCAGGTCTAGGGAAGGATTTTTCCCCTTGTTTGAGGTGCTAGTGAGACTGCACTACGAATATTTTGTTCCATTTGGAGCCCCTCACTACAAGAAGCATGTGTGAAGAGAAGAGCAACAAAGTTAGTGAGATGACTAGAAAACAAGACATATGAGAAGCAACTGAAGGATTTGGATTTGTTTAGTCTGGATAAAAGGAGGCTGAGGGGAGACCTCATCACTGTCTATAACTACCTGAAAGAAGATTGTAGCAAGGAGGGTGTCAGTCTCTTTTCTCAGGTGAAAAAGTGATAGGATGTGATGAAATGGCTTCAAGTTGTACCACGAGAGGTTTAGATTGGATATTAAGAAAAATTTCTTCACAGGGATGGTTGTCAAGCATTGGAATAGGCTTCACAGGGAAGTGAAAAGTCCCCATCTTTGGAGGTATTTAAGAGATGCATGGGTATGGCACTAAGTGACATGGCTTAGTGATGTGACTCAATAGGTCAGGTTGATGTTCAGTCTTGATGATCTTGAAGGTCTTTTCCAACCTAGATGATTCTATGATTCTATGATTTTATGCTCAGATATTTTGACTCTAAGTGGTGCACAGATGTCTAAGACAGGCTATGTTTTTAGCACTTCCTTTCCAGGGTGTACTTAAGACTGAACATGCAGAAAACACAGTATATAAGAGCTCAGATAAATAAGCAGCACAGTTACCATCAGTATAGGTACTCCTCCATTAAGTCTCTGTTTCTCTGAGAAAGATATTCAGTCTTGGATGTTTGACCCTTCTTTTGTACTAGTCAGATACATTACTGAAGCATCACTGAGTCCAATTTATACTTCAATTGACCTCATTTGAATTAATACAATTACTTTGGAGATTGCTTTGGTTCATGTAGTTATTTATAGCTGTCAGGTTTTATGTGGAAAACCTATGCACTGTAAGAAACAGACCACCAACAAAATAAATTTGCTAAGCATATTAAAAAGTTGTTTTCCCTTCCCCTGTGATAAAAAGAGAATTGCAGCCAAGAAGTCATAGAACAATCAGTCACTTACCAGCTATCAACCAATGATCATGAGTCTGTAATACTTCTTTTTTGAAACACAGAGGAAAGGTACAGTATTCCCAGATATATGGGAACTGCTGGCAAAAGATACATTCTTAAGTGGTATATGTATGTTCCTTATTATAAATATTGCATCCAAATGTGGAAGAACATATAGAGCTGTTTGAACACATGGAATACATTTTAACACTTTCAGCCATCCAGAGCTGGATGCCTTAGCTAGGTACACCTTTTTCTCATAAAAAAAAAAAAAAAAAAAAAAGAGATCTTTATACCAGTATTTACAGCACTGAATCGGTATGTGGTAGAAGGGTTCAGGTCTCAAGTTCAGCGTATCCTATCATTTTACAAAACAGAACAGTTTGTACAGGAGACAAAGATAGAGATTCATGTGAAGAATTGCCTGGTCTGGTTGATAAACACTCAACTCAGATGTTAATGACTGACATTTGAATCTGTGCTTCAGATCATGTTCAAGTGAAATGTGAAGGAAAATAATAATAATAATAATATTTTGGCTTCCAGGTAAATTCCTTACCTTGTTTGTCAAATTGGTGATGGGTGGACACATCTTTTTCCTCATGCTTTTTCCTGTGGTCCCAGCAGGTAAAGATCCTGTGAGGAAATCTCAGTGTTGAGACCACCCTGTTCTCTGGAACAGGGTGTCTGGCAAGTGTTTTGCCAGGGTTACAGTGGGAATAACTTAACCTCTCAAATGTTTTAATGGTTATGTATACATAAATTGGCAAACACTTAGCGCATAGGTTGAGTTACATAGTGGAAGGAATGTGCTCTACAACATACTCCTGAATTTCATCCCATGAACATCCAAGCTGGACAATCTGCTGGAATGTCTGCTATTTCCTTCCTGGCATGGGACCCATGTTTGTTCTGCAAGAAGCCAGTTATGGGGGAGAGGTGTGAAGGAAGAAGACTCATGTGCCCCTCTGATGCAGCCAGGATGCCATGTCAGATGATGGAAATATTCCCAGGTTTCACAGTCCAGGCATGGTTCTTGCCTTCAGGGGAAAGAAAAGACTAAGGGACTCAGTGCTGGTGACTAAACTCCTTAGTGGACTTAGTGTAAATTCCTTTCTCATGTAGGGAGCCTACAGTAGTGGGCCTATATAATTTGTACTTGGGCATCCCAAATTAATCAAAACTTAATCCCAAATTACTGACAGCCACTCCACGGACCACATCACATAGACTCAGCTTGTCCAGTCAAATCAGAGAATTCTCATCAGTAAATGAAATAGGTAGCATCATCACACTGCTGAAATAGCCTACTCACACTGGAATTTTTGTGGGTAGTGCCATTCTGTCAGACCTTCCCAGTTCATTCCAGGTACTTTAGCTCAGCTCTAGTCTTTTTATCTAATAGATAGTTAAAAATCAACTCTAAATATAGTGTAGTGTAACTGTGTAATGATATGTTTATGTTCAGCTAGGGGAAAAAAAGTAAGTGAAAAGAGTAACAGTTAACAGTGTCACCTCCTGTTGTGCCCAAACTGTGAGATGCAGAAACTGGAGACAGCCTGCATAAAATTAACAAATAGCTGATCTGCGGAACCATATATTCAAACCTGTCTACAAAAGACTCCTCTCCCCCTGCTCTCCTGCTATATCAAGCTGTATTACAATCGAATCTGACAAAAATATTTTAACAATGTAAAGTAAATCCTGGAACTATTTAAAACAGGTAATTTTAAAGAAATTATTACCATCACAAATCCTGCTCATTTTGACTACAATAATGCCATTAAAGAATAGCAACACGAGGATGGAGAAAGCTGCTTTGTTGCAGCTGTGTTAGAAAAATTAGTGGCTCCCCAGGGGTTAACAATTGATTTTGTTCCAATCTGACTGAAGGGTGGTGCAGTTTGAGTTTTCTTTCCTTTCTTTCTTTTTTTTTTTTTTAAATTGGTTTGTCATTATACCAAGTATCTGTGAGTTTAATTTCTCACAATGCCTTCTGCAAACTGAACCAACAGAAAGCCAGAAATAGGTTCAAACCACAGACTTTGAATCTGGATTTCAGACACATGAAATCTCAATCTGGTGTTTTGATATAGACTTTGATACAGATAAAAAGACATTTCCAAAACTGATCTTCAGAGTACTTAGTTTTGTAACACTGACAGCCCCATAATCCAGGAGCATCTCAATGCACAGAGTTTGTTTAGCGGCTATTTCTTCCTTTCTGTGTCTTTTCTTTCTAAAGACCTTGTAAAGATTAGAACCAGTGGATAGCAGTCCAGAACCTGTCAATATTTTTATAATGGTATCTGCATTAGTAAGGAGTTACAATTCTTAGCCAAACAGTGTTCTGCACAAAATAAATAAATACATATATATTAAAAAAAAAAAAAAAAGGACATTAGAGGAAATCGAGTGGCCTGTTCTGCCATTCTTATGCATTGCACAAATGTCTTTTGTGTGCTTTGCTGTGAAATGACTCAATGGAATCTTGTTTATTGGAATATTTGAAGATTTTGAAATAAGTAAAAGACTCTGGAACCAATTGCCTGAAAAAAAAAAAAAAATCATTTTGTAATGTCGTAGTTGAGCTGATCTGACATAAAGACTTGTGCACTCACATCTCTGATACAAATATATACAAATACAGAGCTAATGGAGGAAACAAATAAAAAATTTTCCCAAACTGAGCAGTCATCTTTTAGGTCAAGCACTGACATCCTTCTCAAATGATCTCTCTATAAATCTGAAAGTGTTGAAGTTAGTTGGCATCTAAATATTCTGTAGATTTTATTTATTTATTTAAATTGTGAGTTTTAGATTTCTGTATCAGGAGTTTAGACATGTTTGTACTAATAATTCACTACCTTTTACTTAATAGCTTGTTAATCCTTTAGACTGAAGACCTCCCTGTAGTTCTTTCATGGTAATGGATCACTTAGAAATTTGTAAGTGGATAGGTGACATGAACTTCTTTAGGCAATCACATGATTTGACATCCCATAAAATTTATGGGGTTAAATGAAATTAAAGATGTTTCCTGTTTTCTCAGCAAAGACGATGCAAGCATCTTTTGCCACATATATTACGCTAAGGTAGATGTTTCAAAACTTCTCCACTTTGTGCAGTACAGACAAGAAGTAAAAACCAGTACTTCATTTATGCCTACAATGAGAAGCTTAAAACTCTTTGTCTGAGTTGGTAGCCTTATAGACAGCTGTTTGTTGGAGTATGATATTATTCTAATTGATGTGGAAAATTCCCAACAAATCAAAAATTTTCACAAGTAATGAATATAATGTTTTGTGAAGTAAATTGCCCAGTCATATATTTTGAAGATACATTTGCCCTGTTCTGAACTTTCCGTCTATGCTTGATAATTTAATTTTTATTCACCTTTCTGCACATTGCTATGACTATGCTCTACCTAAGAATGACAAAGTACTGGAAGTCAAAATATTTCTCGCAAGAGGTTTCCAATTCAGGTTGGACAATGCAGATTTGAGAACTGAGGATAAGCTCCTAATAACGTCCAGAACTTAGATGTGTTTCATGTAAAATTACATATTCTCTCAAGAATTAATCTCAGTCAAAAACACCTCAGTCGCTAGAAAACTTTGAATAAAACCAGCTGTTTAATTTTTGACTTGCTCTGTTACTAAAACTCAGCAGAAGATGCAACATGTCTTTAAACAACAGAGAATACTGCCTTTGAATGGTTTTATTTGTGCTTCTGTTGGACAGTCCCGAGGCTGAATCTGACATACCTTGTGTTTGGTGAACTGGATCTCTTTGGTGACTTGCCAGAGCAAGCTAGTCTTTGTGCTAGGTCAGAGGAGCAATTTGGCCAATTCACAAGGAGAGGTGCAATAGGGTGAGCAGTTGACTATGTCTGCACATACCCCAGAATCTGCAGTGGCTGCTTCTGCACAGCAACACGTCAAATGCTGGTATCAGAGAGAAGGGCTCCGGCTTTCAGCGTCTGTGTTTTATTTGTATTTCCCTTAGAGTGTATCCCCTCTTGCTCAGGCTGCTTGCTGATTGTGCAGGATTAAGCTATATCTTCAGTAAAGATAGTAATAATATTTCAACAGTATATTTTAAAATGGTTCAGCCAGCCTGCTTGAATTATCACAGAGTCAGATGTAGAGCCTGGAGTAACTGCGACAAAAGCATTGTTTGCTCTCATGCACCTCAGTCACCTTCCAAGCCATGTTTTGTGAAATAAATTTTAGCTAATAGAGTTCTTGACCTTGCAGCTAGAATTTCTAATTAAGTGAAGTTAGTCAGTGATCTTTTATTTTCCTAACATTGCATTCTCTGTGTGATGGCTGCTCAACTCACTACTCTGACATGTTGGTTATTTTAACTAAAAACTTGCTTTAATATACTCCACAGCACCTAGAACAAGAAGCACACACACTGTATATTCGTCATTTCCATCTCGATGAGGAGAAAACAAAGGGATAATTATAAACTGCATCTCATATTGTTACACTTACACTCGACATGTGCATCTATTTTTTTTTTTTCCACAGTAAAGTGATTCTGCTGTGGAGATAGCACCAGGTGCATGGGGGTGACCTCACACACACACCAAATCGGGAGCTGACATCCATCACACTTTGAAATTTTGGATTTCATCATTTCCTGATCTTTCTAAAGGGATCACAGCACCTGGCCCTCACAGCTGTAGTTCATTTAGAAAGCAATTTAAAAACCGAGAAAAAAGCAAATGACATCTTGCTGCCTCAGCCTTGTCATTAAGTATAGCAGAATGGCCTTCATTTATGAGACACATGGCTAAGAATTAATATCTTTCAGTGCTTTCTCAAGTCGAGATTACAAAAGGTTTGAAAGACCACTAAATAATTAGTAGTATGACTGAGGCAAGCAGAAAAAAAAAAAAATACAACCCCTCTTCTTCATTATGAAGAATATTGAGCATCACACTGACTTCAATGTGTTCCAAACGCTGCGGCCTTTGAGCATTGTGTCCTCACTATAGAGCGAACCTTCAGCTTTCATTTCCTTCCCCTTTTCATCCTCTATAGCACTGGAAGCTTTGTACGTGCATGGATACCTTCTCTGTACAGTTTAAATGCCTTGATGAACACAAACTGTTTCTCTGTATCTGCAGGAGCTAGACTTAAACATTGAAGTTAAAGTATTTTAAAGTTTTTCACAGTGTTGTTTCTTGCCCTTCACTGCTCTGCTACATTGTGGTCCCCTTTTTTATTATTTTATTTATGTTATGGCTGGCTTTAATGCTTACGAAACGAGTGGCTAATGACACTGGCTGGAGCCAGACCCTGTGCAGGCAGGTGCTGTGCAAGCTCTCCCCATGCAGCCCTGCCAATGCATTGCAGACGCCCAGCATCCTGCCTCCCTCCTCCCTGTGCCCCTGCACTCGCTCCACCTTGCCAAGCTGCACCGGGGCTTTTGGAAGGAGAGCTTGGAAGGTTTTATTACCCTGAACAGAATCTGGACTTTCAAGTGCTTAGCTGGTATGAATGAAAGGCCCTAATCCTGGATGTGTGCCCATGCTATTGTCTGCGTGGTTTGAACCTAGGAGAAATCCCACCTAAGTTGTTTTGCTGGGAACCCTAATGTCAGATTCAAATCTGGAAGTTCATTCTATCCCTTTCTTTGGGTTAAATACACTATTTTCTGGAAATGTTTGTAAACGCAGGGCTAGGATACGGACTAAGCAGAGCTGTTTAACCTTTTCAAGCAACATAACCAGAGTTAATATCTTTCAAGTGCCACCTGATAACATATGTTGTCTTTAATATTTACCCCATAGTGTTAATAAGGCAGCAAAAATCTTATATATTCTTTAGCATTTTGTTTGTTGACTCAGCATCCTTGGATGAGTTTGAAAAGATTGTACATGCAAATGCAAATAATTCACATAATTCAATAACTCAAATAATGACTAATATTTATTTTTCTTCTTTTGTAGCAACTCATTACACTACTAGCTGTAGGGATGAAGTGGCTCCTATTTCAGCTGAGGGAAGTGCAAATTGGCACCCTGGGCTTCCAGAGTTACCTCTGGATCTTTCCCATGGGGAATGCTTGGGAGGTGAGTGCTAAAGGTAACGTGAAGACCCTCAAGTTTTGAGTTCATTTCACTGGACAGAGTAAAACATCATGTTTGCAGATAGAAGTTGGATGCTGTAATTGCATGTGTGTGCAAGCATGTGTGTGGGCTTAATAGCCCAGTACTGAATATCAGCCTCTTCGAAATGATACCTAAATGAATTCTTATTTAGCGTATTGTTAAAACCTTCTGGGACTGAATCCACTTACACTCAATTAATATTAAACTAAATAATTACAGCTGTATATTTAAAACCATTTTTGCTATGAAGTAAACATTTTGGGCCTAGAAGAAAGCCCAGTGAAATCAATTAACTCTTCTGTGGATTTCAAAAGGATTTGTATCATTCCCTTTCCACTATTACCATACTCTCTGCTTCCCTGTCTCCAAGAAAATCCTCTATCCAAAAGGTTGTGCTGCCTTTCAGTTAAACTATCCGTTGTCTTAGGACTCTGCTGATCAGAACTACATTTTCCTCTGGGCCGTCCTGGGCTGCCCTGCCTTGACACGTGGCTTCAGAGGACACATCCTTCTACTTGCCAAGTGGTATTTCTGTCTCCTCTCATAACTCATTTCCCAAAATGCCACAACCACACCCAGCACTTTCCTCAGAGAGTCGTATCAGATTGACTCAGTGCATGCAGAGTTTTCACTAGTAAATAATCTCAGGGAGCCAAACGATGTGTTCAGGAGGGGGTAGTGCTCTCGGAGGCTATTGGCAGTCATTCAGATGACAACCAGCTGCAGAGAGCTTTAAGAACAGTGTTATACACATACACACACACACAAAGAAAAGAAAGAAAGGGAAAATTGTTGACTGAAGTCATATTGCCCTTGACTGAATAGTGAGGAACCTGCTGTCAAGAAAAGAGATATTTGGGAAATCTTAAAAAAATATATAATAATAATTAAATTAAAAAAATAAAAATAAAAATAAAAAGATTTGTCCATTTTACTGGGTGTGGATCAGCCTTCAATTGTCAGCCTTCAGTTGCCGAGGACAGACAATGGTGATTTATGCTTGATTAGCCCCTCAGTTGACAAAAATTGCTTTTCCAATTGCCTGTTGATTTTGACTAGGAGGACATTGTTGCCTGCAGTTTTGTGAGTGGAGAGCTCGACAAGGGCAGAGTAACTTATGAGAGCTCCAGTTTGCATGGATCCCTGTAAAAGATACCAACACAAACAGCAGCAGGAAGGCTGCATGTCCTAACTATTCACTGTCTGCATAAATGCCTTCCAATACTTTCTCATACACTGTTACAATGGCATTTTCGGTGCTAATATCTTTGATCAAAGTTCCACTACAGGTAACTGGTTTCTGAGTCCCTAGGAGAATAAGCCCTATAGCGTTTCTGTTTCCATTTGAAAGGGATGGTGATGAAATATAAATACAGCTGTATAACCCCTGTGGGGGACAAGTTGGTCCCTATCATTATAGGGAAAAGCCAAATGTTCCTCAATGTTTCAAGAAAAAAATACAAAATTGTTTTGCAAGAGGAGCAGCTTAAAAACTAAACAGATAAACAGAAAACTCCCAAAATATACAGCACATGCAAATAAATCTATTTTTTTTATTGTTCCAGGCACCTCTGTGCAATCATCCTTTCAGGGTTATATTTTTTTATTTTTATTTTTTTTCCCTAAGCTCCCATCCATCTCATTCCTGTAATGATAAAAAATAGTTTCCCTCTCCTGGATATTCTGGACAATGCTCTACATGTAAGCTCATCTCCCAGCTGTTATTTGTGCATGTCACTGTTTCTATGAACTCTTTGGGAAGGGAATGACTACTAGGATGAGGATTTAAGAGGTATGTGTCAGGTCTAGGCTCAACAAATAATCACATCAGCCCCTTGAAACACTGAAGCAGTTTACTGGAAGTGTTATCTCTGTTCCTGGACTGCAGACAAAGCCCAGAAAGATCTCAGAGATGACTGAAGATACCCTTATGACTGGCATAAAACCACATTATCATAGTCTAAGTGAACACCAGCCCAGCTGTTGTACTCATACTTGCTCTCAGAGCCTGCAAATGCAGGATGGTTGGAGCTATTTTATCCCGCAGTCAGTGCCAGTTGCAGTGAATCACATCATGTCATGCACACAACGTGGACACTTGCTGTCAGCAGCATGGGCCAGGCAGGAAAAGGATTCAAAGATTTTTCCTCACCTGAAGATATTTCAAGAACGTCAGCAGAGAAAAACGGAGAAATTTACCCAAATTTTGCTGAATCTGTACATCAGCAGAGGCCTGAGGAATGTCAGACTGTCATTTCCAAGAACACTATAATTCATTATGTTTAAAAAGACCTTAGTAACACTGTTTATATTCTGAAATATTTAAATTATGTACTAGCACAAAGAACAAACCTATCATAACACCCTGAAATGCAAAACTTGTCCCTGAAAATCCTTCTGCAACCCACAAACTACTTAAATTCCTATCAGAAAAAAAAAGTTTAAGAATTTTTACACATAGATATATATTTATACATGTATACATACACACAGAGAACGTATACTGATGTCCTTTTCAACTGTTGTGCTTTGCATATGCCTGCATTTAAAAAATGGCAAGGTTTTGTGTTTTCATCTCTGCACGTTTTCCATTTGAGTATCCATTTTACTGTGCTGTGAGAGTTAAACTATACAATAGTTAAAAGTTAATTTTCTTTCCTGCCCCCAAAAAAACAAACAACAAGAAGGAATTTAACCTCATATCCTCACTCTGAAATTAGCTCTATTGTCAAAAGATGACAGCTGTATCCTGATTTCAAGAATTTCATGTTGGAATTAAGCAGCATTTTTGAAAGCATTGTGTTACTTCAAACAGATCCATAATGGTCCCTCAGCAAACCATTTTCAGAAGACTTGTGTAAGTAAGATAAAAAGACACCATTTCTGAAGAGATGCTTTTATGGGCTAGGTCAGAGTGCTCTTTCCATGTTGTTCATTCCCAGTCGAATTTCCTAATAGCCTATCTCCTCAGCTAACAGATGCCCAGCCTCATGTCGGAACCAGATCGAGCCACCACTGAGATGATATCCAGCTCCTTTCTTATTGAGCCGTTTCCCTAGCAGATGGTGCAATGCTGCAGGCACACTCCTTCCTGTTAATTACCAGCCTTCGCTACAGATGGAAATGTCAGTCAGCCTCACAGGTCCTGGTTCCTGCCATTGCCTCAGTCCATAGCCCTCTACCTAGGCAAGATGCTGCCAACACACACCATGTGTTTTGTGACTGCTGACTAGGCAGGCAACAAAAAACAACTTAGTTCATGAATATTCATGGAGGAATGTTTAGAGTTCTGTTCATCTGCAGTGCTTATAGATCTGTTTAAAGGAGATTGCACTTTCCGAAGAGCCCCATGCCCCTTGTTTTACTATGGTGCGGGTAGATGAGTTATCAAAGTGGGTTGCTATAGTAACATATAAAGGACTATTAAATGTCTGTCGTTTGGAGACTTCTATAGACACATCAATTTCTGACTGCCATTTTTTCCATACCTTAAGTGCCCTTTAATTATTCTTGTCCTGCAATAACAGGCCAATAGTCACCAGGCTGAACTGATTATCTAATAACTGTTGATTTTCATTAAAGCCTGATTGCCTCATTATAAGTAACCAATATGAATTCCTTGATCTTTCCCAGTATCTAAGCACAGTAAATCCAGATAGATGAAATTCTCTGTAATCTTTTTAAATTCATTAGACACATTTATTTTAGCGGCTATAGAAAATCTGGTAGTAATCAAAAATACATTTTCAGAAAGATTTTATATAAAGTTTGACTTAGAAGATAAGGAAAATATCAACTGTGTCTTTGTGTGTGCATGTGTGTGCGTGTGTGTGTGTGTGTGTGTGTCTGGAGGTAATTCATTCTCTTGTGAGATCTGTGCAAGTGTAATGTGTAGATATTAAAATAGCAATATGACTCAGAACGTGCCAATAATATTCTTCAGTTTTTGACTCATGACTGTTCATGAAGTGAGAGTTTACATGTTCCAAATCAGAAAAGCAGGCATCTAGTTTATGTTAAGAACACACTTTTTAAGAAAAAGGGGGATTGTATTCCATTTCCAGCATGCAGAATGAGCAATATGTACAGAAGTAGGGTATGTTTAAACAACAGTATTTTAAATCTGCTCTGTACTGATTGTTGTCAGTTTGCTAATGCTTCAGAAACAGCGCAGAGCACCCAGAAATACCTGAAAAAGACACATGCTGTTTCTTTAAAAAAAGCTGCAAGCCCGACAAAAAAAAAAAAAAAAAAAAAAAAAAAAAAAAAAAAAGTTTCTACAAATCAATCATATGTACTTTTAGAGCACTGTTTTTTTCCTGCAGTTTTATCCCCACATGAGAGTTGACAGTGCCTGCTGATTTTTTTTTTAATGGTTAGGATTATACTGGCTGTTAAACTGTTAACTGCTAATGAATAGTGGTTTTCAAGATGACAAAGTCCTCTTTTATAAACCTAAAGAAGGCAAAAACTAAGTGATGTTTGTTCATCCTCTACATTTTGTCAGTGGTTTGTTTGTCTGTTTGTTCGTTTGTCTCCCACAAAAATATATTCTGATTTTATTTTTACCTTCATTACTATGAATCCAAAGAAGCAATGTAAGGTATTTCCAAGGTTTATTTTGATTTCTAAGTCCTACAACATTGTTTTATTTCAATAATAAATAATAAAATGTAATGCTATAACCTACTTATTTCTAAAATATATTTAGCTGTATCCCTCCAAGTTAAAACTACAAAACATATGCTACTACCAAATTTCTCTCAGCTGCACTGGGGAACTGAAATTGCAAAATACCAAAGAGTTCAAAAAGGGTACAAAAGTTTGGGGATTGAATGATGTGCTTATAATACTGAATCTTGACTTCATAAAGCATTATCTGAAACAATATATAAGCTGCAAACTAATTATTGGGCTGTTAAAAAACAAATAAATACTGCAGTATGAGAGGTTATGATATTCCATAAATTCAGGTCTTTTGTGGAGCAACCGCAGAATTATTAGGGTTTACAAGCTTATAAATAAATATAATTATATTAATTATACTTATATTTTATAAAATAAATATATATATATATATTAAATATATATTATATATAGATATATAAATATAATTATATTTATATTTTATATATTACATATATTAGTCTTCTTCCATGCAAATTTGATAATATTCTACAATAAGATACAAAAGGCAGTGCTCACCTCAGTGTCCAACAGTTAGCTGGCTTACAGCCATTCATCAGCTTCTGTAAAGACAATTAATATTTTTACTTAATAGAAAGGGATTTCATCCCAAATTAATTTTCAGAGCCTTTCTCAATTCCTACCCTAGAGGTAGTTATTTCCATTTATAGCAAACATTTTTTTGATTTTTTCTTTTTTTAAAGGGTGAGGTATGACTTGCTGAGACTTAAACAGTGGACACCTTGAGTTAGGTGGAGCACAGCTGCTCCAAATGCCCAGCATACTGGGCTGTTCAATGCACTGTGGATCAGGTGCACTCGGTGACCGTCTGGGAGCCCTGCTAATGCATATGCTCTTCTCACACTGACCAGGGCATGGGGATTAGTGGGGGTATCTTACTACAGCCTGTTGCATGGATAATTTATTTACAGTAAGTTGAAAAACTATGCTCTAAGGGAATTCAGAGAACTGTGGGACAGTGGCAACACCATTACAGTCTGGCTGGTGGGATCTCAGCAGGCTGTCAGAGTAACATCCTGATCTGGTGTGTCTTTATCTCGGTGCTGGAAAGCACACCTCCCTGCAGAAAAAGATTTTGCTATAAAGCTATTGTGGGGGCAGACTCCACAGTCCCCAAGAAGAGCGTTGTCCCTACTGTGGGTGCTGAAAGTTTAAATGACAATGTCAGCAAGTTCTACAGCAACAGTGTGGTTAGATGAATACATAAAAGGTCTAAAAGACAAATTACAATATTCATTCTAACAAAATGTTGCTCTTATTTTTACACTTCTAAGCACTTGAGTAATTCTATTGACATAAGTGGACTATTCAGATAAATGAGTTTTCAGACATTATTCCACATTACACCTTGTTATTTCTTATTTGCAGCCAAAACTGGGTTATATTCTTCATAGCTTCTTGGGGCCTAAATATCCTAATATTTCTTTCATCATTAAGTGGAGATGGCAGGCTGAGGAGGGTGACAAAGTTGCTCTCGGGTACAAAATCAAGATAAATATACAGATAGACAAAGCTATGCACATGTGGGTGGGCATGACATCACAACAATCCTATTTTTGAAATTAGCCATGACACATTTCAAATGTCGTCTCAATTTTAAGCCCTAAATAATTTAAGTTATAACCACTGTTCGGCCACCTGCACAAGTGATCTGCATCTTAGCTAATGGGGAACATAACAGCCTCACATGGAAGTACTCAAGGACCATACATATCAACTTCTCATAATAAAACCAAAAGAAAACGAATTCTTGATCAGATCATTCCTGGTTATATGACCAAAAACTAAATAAATCATTTGATGTGTTGTGAAATGCATGACCATTTTCATCCCAGGATTTCCACACATTTATCATATATGACCTGTTAATACCTTATAACATGGTGAATAAAATACAGCAGAGTTCTCAGAAAGCAAAGAAAGAGGAAATAGGTATAAGAACAATCCATACAGACAATTAATTGTACTTCCTAATTTAACCTGGCCTACCAGTCACACATCGGCTCCTACATCAGTCGTACATCAAATAGCTGGGCTAGATCAAACTGCCATAACTATTTGTTCTTCTCTTCAAACTTTTTACAGACCTCAGGGATTCTAGCTTCACGCCATCTCTTTGGTACATTTTGAATTGCATGGTTTGTTCAGCTGCAAGTAATGATGGAGGTCTGCAAGTCTGTAGACTTCAGAGTTTTTATTCCCCTTTTTTTTTTTTTTTTTTTTTAAGTGTCTCCAAAAGCAAATACATTTAATAGGAGGATGCAGAATTAAAATTAGAAGCTATGAATAATCTGTCTCCCATCAGGATGTTTTTCTGCAAGGACTTGACTCTCCCTTACATTGAAGCAGACCTGGAGCAACCTTTTCTGTGATGAACTCTCAGCAAGATATAAAGGAAAATTATTGAACCGCTGAACTGTTGTTACCTAGTCATACTCATTTGTTACTCCTACTCTGATCTCATGTTGCTCAAGGAAGAGAATTGAGGAGTCACAGCTTGCAATACAATATACAGTGCTGAATAATAAGTGGGTAGTAGAGAATGGGTACATGCAATGAAGCAGGAGGATGCTCTGTAGAGTGGAGAAATGAGATCATGTTAAATACCTGTGATCCCAGAGGTTAACAGCCTATTACCACAGAAACCATGCTGAAACAGGGTTTAAAACTCTTTCCTAGCCAAAGCTCCACAGCATCAGGGTTGGGTGCTTAGCACTATCCACCTAACTGCAGATAAACAGAATCCTACTTCTTTATAACTTGTTATTTTTGGCTGCCTTTGCCACCTTTTCTACTTATCCCCTTCTCAGTCTAACTGCTGCCATGGCAACATACAACCTTGCTCATTCCCAGCTGGAATGGCAAAAGTAGATTTTCTGGAGTCAGAAGGGACTTACTAGGTCAGCTGGTGGGAGCCTGTGGTCTATGAAAAAGGTGAACGGACTTTTAGCATGTATCCAAGAGTGCTTGAGTGCTTTGATTCTTGTGCACTGTGGTTAAGAACCCTTAAGTACTGCAATTATGGGTATGGATGTAGCATACAGTTTGTAAGGTCACTATCCTTTTTACTTTACCTGTCTTTTTCAAGAATTGTTACCAATAATCACAGAATCAGAGAAACACAGAATTGTAGGGGTTGGATGGGACCTTGAAAGATCATCGGGTCCAAACCCCATGCCAAAGCAGCTTCCTTAGAGCAGGCTGCCCAGATGGGCCTTGAATATCTCCAGAGAAGGAGATCCCACAGCCTCCCTAGGCAGCCTATTCCAGTGCTCCATTACCCTCACCGTGAGGAAGTTCTTCTGCATGTTGTTGCAGAACTTCCTGTGCTCCATTTTGTGGACATTGTCCCTTGTCCTGTCCCCACAAACCACTGAAAAGAGTTTGGCCAAATCCCTCTGTCTCCCACACCTCAGGTATTTATACACATTGATGAGATCCCCTCCCAGTCTTCTCTTCTCCAGGCTGAACAGACACAGGTCTCTCTGCCTTTCTTCATAAGGAAGATGCTCCAGGCCCCGTATCATCTTTGTGGCCCTCTGCTGGTCTCTTTCCAGGAGATCCCTGTCTTTCTTGTACCAGGAAGCCCAGAACTGGACACAGGACTCCAGGTGAGGCCTGGCCAGGGCAGAGTAGAGGGGGAGGATCACCTCCCTTGACCTGCTCGCCACACTCCTTTTAATGCATGACAGGATGCCATTGGCCCTCTTGGCCACGAGGGCACACTGCTGGCTCATGGTCAACCTGTCATCCACCAGGACCCCCAGGTCCTTCTCAGAGCTCTTCTCCACCAGGTCATCCCCCAGCCTGTACTGATACTTTGGGTTGTTCCTTACCAGGTGCAGGACTCTACACTTGCTCTTATTAAATCTCATTTGGTTTCTTCCTGCCCATCTCTCCAGGCAGTCCAGGTCTCGCTGAATGGAAGCACAGCCTTCTGGCGTGTCAGCCACTCCTCCCAGCTTTGTGTCATCGGCATACTTTCTGAGGGCAGACACTATTCCTTCATCAAGGTCATCGATGAAGATGTTGAACAAGACTGGACCCAGCAACAACCCCTGGGGAACACCGCCAGTCAAAGGTCTATCATGTTAGGATAAGCATGTTAGTCAGACATACTTTCACACTAAATGGAAAATACACCTTCCTTTCTCTCACTATTAGAAACTTACATGAGCATGTAAGTGTATGTGCGTGTCTGTAATTAAAATACCAAACCAAAACAAAACAAAAATAACAGTAAAATGAAGTTGCTTGGGTTGTAAATTCAATTAATTTTTAGGAAATGCCAAATATGTGGACATCCTAATTCTTTCTCTGGTATTTCTTCAAAATCCTGGGCAAGGTCAGATTTTCACATATATATACATAATCCACAGGACTTCAATTTTGCAACCTAAGCAACAATCTTTCAGGAGTATTTTTGCACAAATTTTGGTAGAGAAAAGATGGAATTCAATGCTGTTACATATCAGAGAAATCTGATGGGATGGCATCACAGACTGCAAATACTTGAGCTACTTGAATACTCAAGTCCTCTGGACTGCATCTAGCTCTCTGTCAGGCAGCACAGAAAGGATGCAGCTTTAGGGGAAAGGCCCCAAGGG
This sequence comes from Anas acuta, assembly GCF_963932015.1. NCBI lineage: Eukaryota > Metazoa > Chordata > Aves > Anseriformes > Anatidae > Anas > Anas acuta. Next base: position 101,649,596 of record NC_088981.1, read on the forward strand.
AGCAGGCAGCAGATCCTTGATTCAGAAGGTGGTAAGGTAGCCTCCTGCCTCTCACACTCTCTTTATTCCCTCTCTGATACTTAGGGCAGAGACTCCTGATACTCCTTAGATACTCCTTAGATACTTAGGGCAGAGACTCCTGATACTTGCTTGCAGTCCTTCCAGACCATATGGTACCAGGGATAGAAGACTATCGGTCATATGTCTGTCCAGGAGATCAGCCCTCTGTCCCTCAGCAGTAGGGTTCCTTTTCCAGAAATTTTTCCAAGGATGTGGTAACCATCCTGACACTACACAGCAGTTGCAAGATGTGAAGTCTGGGTCACTCTCTACCACGTATGACAACTACCCCTCCTCTTCAGTGTTCCCAGAACAGTGCTGTTGGCTGCAGTTGTCCAGCTGCATGTTTGGCACTGTCTTGCATGAGGTTCTCTGGAATGTTCCAGATTTTGGCAATCAGCAGCATTTTCCTGTAAAAGCTAAGGACAGTAATCCTCAACACTATACAGCTCAGCCAATCCATGTAGAATTTCTTCTGAGAAATAAAAGATACTTTTCTCACCTATGTAGCTATCACATGCCAAATAACAAAGCCTTGATGGAAGCAGTGGAGGTACCAGAATTTCTCAAAGCAAAGACCACAATAATTCCTTTAGGTGATCTGCAGAATGAGATTTCCTGGCAGGTCCTTCATTAATGATTAGTGAAAATTTCCCTTCTCCTAGCATCTCCAGCAAGCCCATCATATAAACGCATTCAGAATCTGATCAAAGTTTATAATTATTTTTTGGTAACAGCTGAAGCTGTGGTTGAGAAAATTACAATTCTTTAATAAAAGCTTCTCTAATTTATCTCACAGATTATTAAAAGGAATGCAGATACGTAGCAAAATAAAGATGAAGACAAGAACATGTCCAGAGATGATCAGCTTCAATAAAGGACTAAAGGTCTCTAGCACTAGGACTATCCAACCTGCTCTGAGGTGTGTGATGGCAGAAAGTGTCTGTAGTCCTGCAGCCTGTTCACCTTCTCCTTATGATAGCATTTACCTGGTTTTCATGTATACAGTAGAAATATCAAATATGCTCACTTCTCTCGACAAATGCAAGAAGGCTGTGACGTCTTCTATGTCCTTGGAGTCCCCTTTTATTTTGTGAATACCATTCACAATTTCAGTTTCTTAAATGAATTTCTGTAATTTCTTTCCCTATGATTCACCACTTTTCTCCAGGGCTCATTTTTCTCTCCATACTACTGGAGAACTGAGACTGTATTATCTGTGTTTTGTGTTTTTACGTTCAGCTTGCCAACTGCTAATTACTCTGAAGCCATTTTCTTGTATGTCTCCCACTTTTAGCATTAAGGCTTTTCTTCCTAGTATGTCCCAGGAAGCATCTCTTTCCAATCCAGCATAAGTATGAGTCAATAAGAAAATAGCTAGAAGTCTTTGAAGGCTTTGCTGTTTCCAGCAAGGATTATTGATCATGTTCTAAGTTTTCCACTCAGTTCTGGAGAATATCAGTACAGTTTTGGTTAACATGATAGCCCACCAAGACATATAAAGTACCTCGTTAGACATTGCAAATGAATTGTGAAATTAGGATTTATGAGAACTCTTAAAAGTACAGTTGAAACAACAATTCTGCAGGGTCCCAGGATGTGAAAGCAGAGGGAGAAAAAAAAAAAAAGTGTGACTAGATTCCTGAACAAATACTCCGACAATTTGGGATTAGCTCCCAATTTCCTAATTCCATCACAGACTTTCACTGAACCTTTGCATATAAGATTTATTTTCCATGCTTCATCTTCTCACTGTAAAATAGGAATAAAATTTCCTTTTGCCCACATTTTATTTCTCTTGTGCATGTTGAATGTATATTATCCAGGGAAAAGGGTTTGGGGTTTTGATTCATACCATTTAACTTCAGACATCTACAATGCTGATGCGTGCATCAAAAGTAAAACTCTTCAATGGAAAAAGAAGGTTCTTAGGGAAGTTGCTGGCTCATTATTACAAACCCCCCCCCTTGGGAATAAGATGAATCACATACAAGAAATGCATACTAACTATACATACTGACATCTACTTTTAGTTGTAACTAAGTCTCTTCACGGTCCCAAACATGCATTTGTGTGTATGGTGGGGTATATATGTGTTTTTACTTATAATCTAAACTGCCTAAAGTCATTGTAGTTAAGTCTACTTCAGGCAATAAGGTTTCCTCAAGAGGAAACATGAAAACATCTTGACTCATTTTGATCTCCTTTTTTTTTCCTTTTTTTTTTTTTAGTCTTTTTTTAAAACTGGAGAAGAAAATGACTGATTATGACTGTTAAAGTGCTTTGTCTGCTTGTGCTTAATTAGCAGGTGTCATTTCCCTGAAGTAGTGTGAATTATTCTAATGTAGGGGCAAAGCTTGAAAATAATGAAGTTATTCAATGTGTTTACATTCAGTGACAGACAAACTAACTTTGCCTAATTATGATTCTGCCTTTACAGGTCTGGGTTGAAAGTTCAATCCTAACGTTTCCTGGATTTATGCTGTACTTTGGAGAAAATGTAGAGAATGAACAGAGACCCTTTCCAAACTACAAGAAAAAATAAAATAAAATGCAAAAATAGACAAGCAGAGAAAGATTATAAGAATGAGCCAGGGAGGGAAGGAAAATAATAATTATATGAGTGAAACCCTACTAATACAATTGTTCTAATAAAATACTCATTTGCCATCTTCTGAATGCAGTTGTTTTAAATTAATCAAAATTTTATCTTCTAAATGTATTAGCAATTATCTTTTTGAATACTGCATAATATAATATTTATCTGTGGCATAGCTTTGCATTTCTTCTAGTTGCACTATCTTCTCAAAATAAAATAATATTTTTTGTTTAAATGACAAGAAGGTTGTTCAGAAACTTTGCTATCTTCTTCCTCAAGGTCAGAAACTCTCAAGATCTTTTGTTTATCTACCATTTAGGGTTTTCTTCTTCAATAATGCAATGGACTCAGTCACTCAATGACCAGTTCTCTGGTCTCTCTTCTCAGAGCTGTATCTTCCTGAACTGACAGTCTCGATCCTACTGCCTTCTTCACTTTCATTGCTGCTGTTGGGACTTAATGTGATCCTTTCTCAGTGCATGAAATGATCTCCTGCAACAACTGAAGAGCTACTTAGCTCTCTGCATATTTTTGTAAAGTTTATTGTTTATTGTATCAACAGATCAATATTAACATCTCCAGAGGTGAAAAGGCGTTATGCTACAGTAATCTCTATTACATAAAAAGTGGTCTGTTTTAACTGTGCCATCAGGAATTATGTATGCATTGGCAGATGCACTCAGATATGGATGAGTTTGTTTTTTTTCTGACCTGATTTAAGCCAGGTTTGATTCTTTTTTCCTTTTTCTATTTTTTCTTTTTTTTTTAAATGATCTATGTTTCTTAGGGAGCATTCATGTTTTCACCCCTTCTTCCTCAGTCATGGCAACAGACAGAGAGCTCTTCATGAAGCTTTTATCTTTCCCTGCATTAGTGTCCATCCTAGCTACTGCTTCTGTATTTGTGATCACAAGTTAATGTCCGTCTGCTGCTTCCTTGGGATACATCAGCTCTTTAAAGAATCCTAAAATATTGTATTTATTCTGAAGGAACTGAGTACTGTACCGACACACAGGACAAGATTGCCTTGTGTCAGAAAACATCTCTGCCCAGAAAAGACGTTGACCAGGCAACATAGCAAGTTAGGAGCAGAGAAAGAGAAACGTGGAATTTATTTTAGTTGACTTTAGGTGCCTACATCTGAACAAGTTGACTAAAGTTCATTTCGAGTTAACATAAAAATAAGCACAGAATTTAGCTGACGTGTCATAAATACATATTTTCAGATTAGATAAATCAGAACTGGAAATGCCCATTTCCTTCTATCAGCAGTTAGAATATTCTAGACATCCAGGATTCAGACAGATTTTTGTATTCACCATGATTGTTACGTGAATCTCACCTGGTATTCTATTCCCTATGCCTGTGCTTTATTAAGAAAATCAGCTTGCTTATGGTGAAAGATTTTGTAAACCTTTTACATATATACGTTTTCCTTTCCCCTTTCCTTTCCTTAACCTTATTATTTTAAACTTACCAAAGATCAATACTTCAATAATCTTTCAAGTAAGCCTTCTACTGAATTTAGAACAGTAGCCAAGCTAATCAAGCCAGCATCTTACTGAATATGAACAGATATTTCCTTTTCCATCTCCTGCTCCATTTCTAAAAAGCTGGAATAAAAAGTATGCTGGCCACATAAATGAAAAAACTTTCAGTGGGATTTTTGTGAACATTTTTTTAAACAACCAGATCTTTCCCTTAAAATATCAGCAGAATTAGAAACAGTTTCTTTACAAAAAAAAAATAAAATAAAATAATAAAAAATTGGAAACGGCTTCTTAATAAAATAAACACCAAATTAATTTCACAAGAGGCCCTTTCTGTGTAAAGCTGCCTCTTTCGCTGTGGTGCTGGTGATAAGTATTCTTTTAACATGGAAATTACCACTGTGGAACTGCCAGTATGCGATCTCAGATCACTCTTTTGGCTTTGAAATTCAAACCTAATAGAAATCCTGCCAAGTTATTCAATGCTAGAATCCAAGAAAACTTAGCCCCATGTTAAGCTATTGCTAATCAAGAGCTATCCCTCGACACCTGAATGGGTGGATTCCACAAAGAAAAGAAAAGAGAGGTGTCTTTGCAACTTTGCTCAGTTTGCTGCCCAGCTGCAGCAATTTTGTTCTATAAGCAGTCAAAAAAAGAATAAAGTGAAGAAAGCAGCTGTATGGGATTATAGGCACATTTGCAAGATGCTCCATGTGTGGGTTTTTTCCCCCTTTAAATGCAGTGTGAGTGCAGTGTGACTAATTATACCAGAGAGGAAAGCAGAAGCTCTCTAGTTAAAGTATTTGGGTAATCATGTTTACTGCAGGGAAAGTATGTCTGCATTAAATAAGTCAAAACACGGTGCGTAAAATGTGGAATGACTTTGTAAGCACTGCAAGAGAGAGGAAGATGTAGAAATGATATAAGTCTCATTTGTCCAACTAGAAGCACTACCAAAAAAGATAAACCATCTGCTTCAACTAACTCAGCTCCACTTGAAAAATGCTAATTGTACAAGAGGAGGAGGTTTAAACTTATTTCAAAAAAAAAAAAAAAAAAAAAAAAAACTTTGTCAGCTAGTGAGTAGCTAAGTGGTTTGACAAGAATGATACCCACAACTCGGTGACAAGGACTGGATCTACCCCTTCCACATCTCAATTTCTATTTCATTGTTGCTTTAGGTAGGTGCCATCTGCCCCAAATATACCAGACAGCAAATGCTTAGTCAGGGAAATAAGTTCTTTCAGTTACTTATTGTCTTTCAATTCCATCTTAACATTCTCCTTTTCCACTATGCCTGCCAGAGCTTGGCAATGGTTCGGCAGCAGCATGCCAAGATCACCATCTTCCCTGGTGACCAATGTGGTTTCCTTGTGCTCTGCCTCTGTCTGCTTGTCTGTGTCCACCTGCTATCTTTTCTCTAGCACTTAGATCACTAGCTGTTCAGAAATGTTTTCTGCTAGCTGTTAGTAAGGCAGAGGAGGCAATAGGGCAGTAAACAAATTTGGTTTCTGTTTGGAGTGAAGTTGGATAGAACATGTGAAATATTTTCTAGTCCATTATTAATTAGTACCTACCATGTTTAAACACCTTTAAATTGATAGACTTGGTATTAATTTTGTACCTAAGACTCCTAAAAGAGCCAGGAAAATAACTTCTGGACTTGTTAATTTCTGCTGCATTTTTGAATAGAGACGAATTATGAATAAAAAGGTTGGGGCAGTATTTAAAAGGGCAAATTAAATGACCTGGATAATCATAGGCTATCTGGCCTGAATCTAATTCTGAGTTAAATAATGAAAACATATGTGGATACAATTGAGAGGGAATTAATTCATAGGTATACTATATTTATGATTTTATGTCAACATATTTTTATGGAAGACAATGTATGAGAACAAAAAGGATTCCATTATTTGAGTGAGGTTATAGTTTGGCTGATACAGACAACATCATAAATGCAATATAGTTTTCTAATATATTTGGGATTTCTGATTTAACTTTCTGATATAAAAAATATTAAAAATAAATAGGTGTGTGTTACATATATTGGGAGCCAATATACCAAGAGCCAGTGAAATTGTTGAATGTATGAAAGCGATGTCATGAGTAAATTAGTGGATTTATTTTACCTTGGAAAACAGAGCAAAACTAATGAATCAGTACTGCACCAAAGTCTAGGTTTCATATTATCCATAGGACTATAGGACAACATTAGAATTTTTTACATAATTTTGACCATTCTCCTCTGAAGTGAGCAGACAATTCATTCAAGTGTTTGGTCTCATTTTTCAGAAGGAATGAGAGATGATGTGAATGCTATGTAGTAGTACATTGCTGGGTTAACAAAGTTCTAGATATCTCAAATTTCACTATTCCTTAAATTTCAGGTATTCTTAAAATTTCAAATTCTGTTATTTTTTATCAAGAGGAGGAACGGCCCAAATTGAACCAACAGCTGCAATTTTGCATCAGAAAATTTCCAGTTTGAAATCAGATACAAATCTTTAGGGGGAGAAAAATAATCATGGGAATAATATAACAGTTGATGAATCAACCATATGTCAATTCCCTGAAATCAAAACAACATGGAAGCTATGTTTTAATCATTTGTCTTTGCAGAAGGATAAATAGGTGAAAGTTTACAGCCTGTTTAATGCAGAATGCCAAATATAGTACAAAATGGAGTTTTATAACACCAAAAGAAACATGGGTTCATTGCTATTTTCACACAGAAATGAGGGTTTAAATACTACACGATTTGTGTGTCCTGTAACCCCAAATTTCTGATACAAGCTTGCAAGTGATTTCATTATTTTCTGATACCAAGGTGTTGCATGTCATTCTTTTATGGTAAAGGCTGCTTACGTTTCTTCTCTTGCTAGTAAGGGTTAGCATATCATAGACAAAAAATAAAAAATAAAAAAATAAAAGAAATCAGAATGATAGGAAAATGTTTCATGTTTCATATTAGTGAAATAAGAAAAAAAAATGTTTTAGGGAGAAGATTAGTTTCTTGTACTCATTGAATGAGTACTCTTTTTGACCATAACTAAATTTAAGTTTTCAAGGACATTAACATATTTACAAACTGACAAAAAGAGAAACTTTTTTTTTTTATCATTCTGTTAGCTCCTGTGTTTTCTGCTCCTCACACAAGCATATCACAGATTTTAGTTGAGAGCTAGCTCTTACAAAAAAAAATAAAATCCTGCTATAATCACAGGCTGAAAATCATAACCCTGACCAGCTGTAGAGGGGACAGTAAATAACCTATGTGTGATCTTTAAGGAAAAAAAAAAAAAATCAGTGACAAATTTTCAGCCCCAGTCATTGTTTTACATCTGGCTATGTTTCCAAGGATATCTTTCTGTTTTTTTTTTTTTTTTTTTTTTTTTTTTTTACCAATAATACCAGTTTCTTTTTTTTTTCTCCTAAAAAAGAAGGCTTAGTTTCAAAAAACATATGAGTGTGCATATTAAAATATCATATTAGCATGCTATATGCTAAAATTCACCAGATTGCACACTAATATCTCCTGTGGCTTATTTGGACAATGCATTTGGACAATGGTCTCTTGCAAAATGTTAAGAAAAATATTAGCATCTATGTCCAGACTTCAATACAAGCAATTGGGCTCCAGCTCTGCAGCACATTTACATAAAGAAAAATAAAGTTTCATGTATTTATAGATCAGGATATGTTCTTAGAGAACCTTCTTGTTAAACCTCCCTCATACCTTTTTGCTGACCTTACTCTTTGTGGTTTGATTATAACAAAAAGAGACCAGTTAAGGATGGGGTGGGGCAATAAAAGCTTTCTTCAAAGCCATACTGAAAATGCTATCAGGGACTTCTGCAGATATAATGACCAGGTTCCCCACTTTATGACCACATTGTTACAATGGTCCACTAGTATATCAACAAAATGCATACAGCTGGGAGAAAAAAAAAAAAAAAAAAAAAAAAAAGGAAAGAAAAGAAAAGGAAAAAAAAAAAAAGAAGAAGAAGAAAAACACTCTCTGATGACATCTGGCACATGGATTTGCATGGAAAGTCAAGGCAAAGAGCAGTGCCAAGATTCTTAACAATACTTACTACGTCCGAATGAGAAAGCAGGAACACACATGCATAAAAGGATTAGCTTCCTTGCAATCTAGTTCTCAGCTAGGAATAAGGTTGTTCCTAGGCATTCAACCAGGAACACAATGCAAAATGACTCCAACAGCATGGAGTCAGTGTTTGGAAGTTTCACAGAGAAAAAATATACTCTATTTCACATTGAAAACATACTGTGCGAAAAAATCATGTACTTCTGCAGTGCACAGCACTGAAATCTGAAGCCCAATAGGAACTGTGACCTGGTTCCAAGAAAATGGGGGTTGGATAGAGGAAGGATTTACTGAACTGCATGTCTGCCTAAGTGATGCAATAAGGATAGCATTCCTTTGCTATCTGCTGTGTTATTAAAATCATTTTTTCCCTTTTTTTTTCCGCCTTTTTTTTTTTTTTTCTGTTAAACTCTATCAGATTGTATTACAGATTCTGTTTAAAATGTTGATTGCTCCACTGGCAAAACATAACCAGAAGAATGGAGACTTAGAGGGCGAAGAAAAAAAAAATAAAAATGGTATGGTTGACATGAAGATAGGAAAAAAAATGGACAATTTTTTATATATATATTTTTTTTTTACTTAAACCTATGGTATCTGCGTGGCAATGATCCGCGTGGAAATGACCAGAAACTTTACTTTATGAGGAATTACTTTATGAGGAATTAGGCTGGCAATCAAGAATTTCTTCTTACTACAAATTATTTTTGTAATTGTTTTCAAACTTCATGTGAAGAAAAACTGAGATTCAGGTTTCATGTTTATGTAGAAGAAACCTAACTGCAAGAAGCTATAGACTTGCACTTAGCAGAACTGCACTACAACTTCAGATTTCTGCCCTACCACATTCAAAGCAGAAATTTGAGCCTACGCCTTGCATATACATGTAATCACTTCATTTACAGGGTTCATCTTTCTACCTTGTTTCCAATTTGCTTTCCTATTTTGTCATTTATGAAAAATACCTCCTAAAGAACCAAAAGCAACCTAAAGTTTAGCAGACCCACCTGTGAGACTATGACTTAGGGACTGAAGCTGCATCACTGTGGCATTCTTCAGTCTCCACATGAGATCACAGTCATGTCAGAAAAGGGAGACAACTATATAAGTATCTGTATATCATAAACAAAACAGCTCACGGTAGATATATATACATAGTAGGCAGACATGTTGCTAGCAGATTGTTTTTGCAACACTAGAAAGATAAAATAAATAAATAAACAAATCAAAAGACTACTTCTGTCCAGATAGTTTTATACTTACTAGACACAGGCTTATTTATATAATCATAAATCAAAGGCAATTGTAGTTGCAAAGTTAACTTCTCAGCATGCAGGATGGACAAAAATCATTCAATGTATAGCTGTTTGATAGGCTTTGCCCTTCTTACTGCCCTACTTCTTTATACTTTTTCTTTTAGCCTCCTTACTTTGATTATTTTGCCCTCCCTTTTCTGAGGGAACAAGCTGTGACAATTCAATATTTTTGCACATAATGCCTCACAGCCTCAAGCAGGGAAAGATGTGACGGAAGCAAGGTAGTGTTTGCCGGCTGCGTCTTAGGTCCCTGTTACAATCAACAGAAAAAAATGAGCACCTCAAAATTAATCTCATCCTTACGTAGGTTAAAAACAGATCTGCTCAAGGTGTCTGTCTTCACTGAATCAGACAGGCACCAGTAATGACTAACTTAGGTTTAGAGGCCTAAATGTTTAAACCTCTAAAATGAGTTGAAAATAATCTCTTCTACAGCAGCCACCCTTCAAGGGCTACTTTTAACTTCCCTAGCACTGCAGGTCTTTTGGGACATCTCTATCACTACCAGATCTCTACCAGGTCTTTGGTCTCCTTTCTGCACTGGCAGGGAGTAAGTCCTTGTGGAAAACAAGTGTGCCACCATGCAGCTGCAGGCCAGGGCAAGCTTAGGGAGAAGCAAGCAAGTCAGGATCACCTCAGAGCACAGCATCACAACAGCTGCTTTCATGTGTGGTTTCCTAATGCTCTGAAAAGTGAGCTGAAAAGAAAGCAAAGCTGTCACGTGGCATTATTTTGACATTGCTATGAGTCAGCAGCTACTTGAAAACTTTATATCTACTGCAGGGACCTCTTCTATGTGAAGAAAAAAAAATACTGCGGTAATTGAGAATGCATTGACTTACACTTTGTGGGTCTGTTCTTGTGTTCTTCCCTTAGCATTTACTTCTGGCTGTGGGAGGAGACAGGATATTGGGTTAGATGGTCTGACCCAGCGAGTCAGTCTGATGTACTTACCATTAACAGCAGCAAAACTGCAAGAGGTTTCATGAAAATTGCTAGCAGCTGAGGAATGGTAGAGCTCAAGACTCACTGGCTTCACTGCAGGCTTGACAAGATTAAAAGCTGACATGCACGGGGCTGCCTGACTCTTCTAGCTCTCTTCTGTCTCCCTGCCCAAGAGCCTTGTTCCAGCATGAACCTCCAACCACAGCTCATTCCAGTTACCATCTCCCAACAGTCATTGCTTCTGCTGCTGGTTTCCCATCCAGACTTTAGCTCTAAGAAGCTAATGCTAAGCTCCCAGTCCAAATTACCAGTCTTCACTCAGCCATTTTTATTGCTTTTTAGCTCCAGCACCTGGTCCAGAGGCTGTAAATGCTTCCTTATTGCTTTTAACAGACTGCTCCCACACCAGCAGCGTTCACCAAAAAGAAGTCTAATACTTTTTACTGGTGTATACTAAGCTCTGCTGCAGAGGTTTCTTTTGCATAGGTTTGTAAAGGATGAGTGAGAGACTAGATCACAGTTAATGTATATTGGAGACCATGGAGTCTTAAGCTGTGGACTAAGATTTCTTTAGTGGGAATATATGAGCATAGTGTAATAGTGAGTCATTTTATTTGGTTGTTTGCAGTTCGTTGTGCATTTCATGTCATTTCTTTAGCAGGCTGTGACCACTTATCTTGATTTAATTGCTCTGCTCTAGTTCAGGTGAAGTCCTCCATAGGGGGTGGAATATCTTGCTCCTCCTGAGACCATCCATGAGCAAACTCCCCTTCTGGAAAACATGGTGGGTCAGGGTCAGACATGCAGCAAACAAGGAGTGGGTGATATCTGGAAACAACAAGCACTGGATATGGCCTGGCCACAGAAGTGACAGACAGGAAGAGATTTTTCATAAGATAACTGGAGGAAGAGGAAGGAGACTGCAGGAACAGTGTAGGCAGACTGGGATTTGTATCTCACCCTACTTTTTTCATATATTTTTTTCCCGTCTGAGATTCTCCACCATTAATTACTGAAGTGTTTGTTCAAGGCGTCTCCTTAAGGCTCCATTGAATTAACATTTTTTTCAAATACATATTTCTGGCTAAATCTGAAAGTCTCCTGTGAAGGCAGAAACAGTCACAGGTCTAACTACGCATCTCTTCTCCCTATTCCTGCCTTACAGTACTGAGTCCTAGCTCCAGCTGATGTGAATTTGAGTGGTATTCCTAATGCATTACGCTTTTTTCATGGTAAATTTTTGTTGTTGTTTTGTTTAAGTAAATCTTGAAAAATAGTCAGATATTTTGATTAGACCTTTCCAAAATTCTCTATCTTAATGATGTCTGAATACTCTATATGAAAAATTTCAGACGAAATAATTCAATTTTCATAAATATATAAACAACCCAAGCCAGGGTCAGATAATGATAAATATCAGGCTTTCTTAACAGTCAAAATTACCAGCCACCACTATAATTATATGAGATAGTATTTGAAGCTGAAATTTTCCTTATAAACAATGTGACGAATAATCAGGTCTGAGAGGAGGAAAAGGAAATCACAATTGTTTCCTTGCTGGAATAGATCCACTCACGATAATTTATGCTTTATCCTTCATTTCATCCAGTCATATCAGCCTTCCATCAGTCCTATCCACCACAGCTTGAAAAATCCCATTTCAAGTGAATCCCATTGAAACCCAAATGGCAAGGCCAGGTGTTCGTCTTAAGAGCAATGGCTTTAGAATTCCCGAATTTTCCTTTCAGAAAGCCACACAGAAAACAGCCCAATTATTATTGTTGTTGTTATTATTATTCAAAAACTAGTTCTGAGAAATACTTTAAATAACAGAGGAAAGCAAAAATGCTAATCCTCTTACATAACACAAATCCCAGATGGCCTTGTGCGGAGGGGAGGAAGATGCCATAATAGCAGTCACCATTATCAATTGTGCTTGGTGACAGATGTTAAAATGATGCAAGTGCTTGTGCTCACTCACAGAACTTCAGTAAGTCTTTTTCTGTCATATTTCCCATAGAATAAAATCATAAATAAATAAAAAGTCAGGTGCAGTCAAGCACTAATCTTCACTGCAATTGCGCAACTCATTCCAAATAATGTCTAAAGTAAAGCCTTTACAGTCTCTTCATTTGCAGTTCTGCTCCTTAGCTAGAGAAAAATGCCACAGTAGCAGTACTGTCCTGTACATCTTGATTCCTTTGCTCTCCATAACTCTATAATATAAATCAATATATAACATTGATTACTAGTGATGTCTATACTAGTCCTTTCACCACCTACTACATCACGGACTGTTTTATATTTACATGGAAGCAGCTTTCTTTCTTCACCTTGCATAAAGCCTGGCCCTAAACTACTTCAGATTAATGGCAGGTTCGTGTGACTTAAAGGCTGCACAGGTATTCATTTTCTAAAGGGTTTTGTCACAGTGATCACCTTGTTGTTAAGGATAACAGGGCTGCAGGGGAAGGTGGAGGAGGTACCCATATGTCATGGGGTATCGCCTGCTTTAATAAAGCATACTGACACCCCATGTACAAATGCTCATTTAGTAACCCTAATATTCAAGAATAGAAACATTTATATGTAATAACTTCATTCTCCTATTTCACTTGTCTTAGTTCAGACTGTGCAAGGAGCCAGGCTTGCTGAGAGCTTGCCAGCTCTCAGAATCACATCACCAAAAGTCACAGGGAACCAGGCACCAAACAAACAAGAAGAACCTGTAGTATACAAAGTTGTTCACAAAAAACTCTGGGGACCATTTGAGGTCAATGCAAGAAACCTCCTTGCCCATCTCTCCTGGACATTCTCTTATTCCCATAACTCTACAACTGTGTTTCCTGTCCTCCCGGGGATTTGTGAGAATGACAGCAATTTCCCATCACACTTCCCAGGCACTGGTGCAGCTGTAAAAGTGCTGGTTGCGGGAGTCAGTCTTTCCCAGAGAACCAGGGAGGAGCTCTTACCCTAAAAGCCAGTGCTATATGTTTGCTCAGCAGCTGTCCCAGAAAAACTAGAAACCAGTTCATGGCTGTCCTGCTGTTGCCCCTTAAGAATCATCTACTCAGTGTGTTACTTCTGATCCACTCTGTCTTCCTACTGAAAAGAAAAATGTGAAATGTAGATATTTTATACCATATGTATTAGGGGTTAAAAAAAAAAAAAAAAGTCCCTGTTCCTCAACAGAGGCTGAAACCTCATACTTACTGCCCCTTTCTAGAACGAAAGGGATGTTAGACTTCCAGTCATGCCATTGGTCTGCATCTGCATGTGTGCAGAAAGGAACATATTAGAATATGTCTCTGAGAATCTGTTCCAGTGGAGAAAAAAAAAAAAAATCAGAAAAGCAGTCTGGCTGATGCATGTGATTTGGGTTCCAGAAAGGAACCTCTCTTAGATTTAAATCATAGTCACTTCCCTTCACATTCCTTTGCCTGCCAGTAGATATTATGATGAAATAAATATTCCCAAGCACCAAGTCACAAGCAGAATTTAAGAATTTAAGAAGAAGACAAAAAAATAAAATAAAATAAATAAATAAAATAAAATAAAATAACTGTTAGGGTGTGCAGGCTACAGCCTATTTGTTGCCCTTCTCTTGTCTCCCAGTCTTCCATGTCTCTTTTTCCCTTGAATAGGTGCAGGCAGGCCAGCACCCCCAACATTATCTGGTCACATAGGAATTCCTGCAAAGGTGCAGCAGGATGACAGCAGTGGGCTCCTTTCCCTGGCCCCACTGGATCCAACTGAGGATCTGAGTGCTCCCAGCCAGGATGGTGATGTTGAGAAGCAAGGCCATACCCAGAAAGGAAATGAGAGGTTATCTTATTATTCCTCTGGCAAGCCCAGAGAAGGCTTTCTGCTTCACTTCATTTCATCTTCCCTTGCAGAGCAATCACTTATTCAAGCTCCAGTTCTAAATGTCTCCTCAAAGAGTTAACTTATTATAAATAATCACGAAAGAAAATGCCCGTTTACACCCAAATTATAGAGAAGTCTCTAGTCTTTATCAAGTCTCAAGTGTATTTGCACTTAAAAGCTTCCCCCACACACACACATGCTAGAAACAATAGTGCAGGTGCATTGCCCTTCAGTGTACAATGTATTTATCCTGGGAGGCAGGAAGTTGGTTTCACACCTGTTTCTTCTTTTTATTTGTTCTTGGCCTGGCTAATTTGCCGAATGTCATGATTGGTACAGCTGAGGCTGTCAGAAAGAATTACCACTTTGTAACATGACGGCCTAATTCTGGCAGTTCAGATTTTACAATGATTTGCCTTTTGTTCTTTCTTTCAGTAGCGGTCTGTTTTCTGTATTGTACACAAACGGAATCTGATCAGCAGCAACAGAAAATGTAAAAATAAGACAGGCTGCTTTATCAGATGGTTGGACCTTTTTAATATTATTATTATTAAAACTATTCTAAAGACTATTAAATTAATTCTCTGATATGGTGAAAGAGATTCCTGCCATTGGGTGAAAAAATATTATTTTGCAGGAATTCATGGTATAGACTGTGGAAATTTTTTGGTCAGAATTGAAGCAGTACTGAAAATTGAAACATCATTTTCACACAAATTTTAAGGAAGTAACAAGATGTGGTTCATATATTTCTTTGGGTTTCAGCTTTATTACCAGTCCTCCATTTTTTTAATCTAAATTGAAGTGGGCACTTTTAGGAACCATGTTCTCATGTTGACACAACCATTTAGACTCTGCAGTTTACAGCTAGAAAGTTTTCTCTAAAAGCCAAATCAACCTGAGAAAGAACAATTTATTATTCTTGATTTTAAACATTTAAAGAAAGATTATTTTAATTCAGCTCCCTTAACATCCTCTTCCCCTGCCCCCAAATTCTATTCTTTACGAGAAATAAAGAAACATTGAATTATTGATAATTCTTATTGTCTATGCAGTTTTATTTCAAGGACTATCCCAATGAGGACACCCCTTCCCAGGTTGTGTTTGTTTGTTTGTTTGTTTGTTTGTTTGTTTTCTGTACTGCAGACCTCTAGGGAACCTCCACTTTTCTGCAGCATGTCTGCACTTCATGGAGCATGGTCAGCTTGCAGGCACAGCACCCACGACCCAATGGCCAGCATACAGAAGACATCAGCCCTGGACTCACCCACACCACGCGTACCACCTGCACCAAGAAGCACTCTGGTGTCTTAGGGTTCGCACTAATCCTGTTGTGGTAGCACAAAGTGGTAAACTACAGCCTGAGAGGATGAAGATGGGGAGAAAAGGGAGCAGGACTGGGTCATGGCAGGATTACCAAAATGAAGCCTTTTCTCGTAAACCATGATGCCATGACCAGAGAGATTGTCAGATGTTTCTCAGCTTCTCTGTAAAACAGAATCATGATCTAAACATTGGATGGCATCAATACCAGGATCAAGACACCTTTCTTTAACTTGTCCAGGGCTTTAGCACTCACATGTGAAAAGACACCATACTGTAGACACAAAGCTGATGATTTCAGGCTGCAAAAGGCTACTCAGCTGGCTCTGTGCCAGGAACTGGTGACAGCTCTAGAGCAGCAACACAGTATTCTGGAGCCTTAATAGGTTCATTAGCTTTATTAAAGTGACTGCATCAGACGTCTATAGAGCTGAGGCTTAACAGTTCCAAGTTAGGAATTATTTTATTGCTGTCATTATCAAGGAGCTTCTGCAGGGCTCTTCTCCATCTGCTTCATCCTTGACAAGATTTCTGATAGCTCAGGCATCATTGCCATGTTCCATAAGAATACCATATCCAGCCGCTACAAGACTATCAACAGAATACACTACCCCCACAGTATTCTCTGAATCTATCTGAATTTATTATAACCATACAGGGATGCTTCATGATGGTAGGCCACTTGCATGCATCGTCTTTACCAGCCATGCTCATATTGCCAGTCTATTTCAAATCTCTGACATTATCCTTCTGTGACTAAAAAATAAATAAATAAATAAATAAATCAACATATCATCTTATCTTAAGGAAAATACCAAATCTGCACCTCAAGCCAACTTCACTTAACCTCAACCAAGAATTTTTGCCTTCTGCTTATGACCTTTTGACCATTGCACTCACGGAGAGGATACAACAAGATTTTTAGCCTCTGCCAGACATTTGTCAGATGTGTGTTTGGTTATTTTAGGACTCTGACAGTGAGAATGGTTCAATGCTAGTGTGGAAAAGATCATCCATGTGTTTTCTGCACACTTAACATCAGGAGAATGGAGCCTTTACAACCTATGAGGCTTCCAAGAAGATCACACAAAAGAAAGTGAGTGGGCCACTGGCACACCTGGTGGGGGGTAAGTTCATTTTTCCTACCAGACACAGTCAAAAGAACCATTATGTGCTATCAAACACCAAAATTTCTTGTTGTTGCCCAAGAAAAAAAAAAAATAATCTTTTAACATTCTCAAGCAAATACATTTTTTGCTGTTTGTACAGCTATACTGGCCCTGTAGAGAGACTGCTGAGCAGGGAAATCTCAGAGCAGCAGTCTGTACTAGAAATTGTCCACCTTCACACACCTTTTATTGAAGGGCAAGCTTACAGACCTGTCCTTTCTACAGAAACAAATTCATGAGGGGAGCAGTTCAGTCACAGTCCACCTACAGAGAAGATAACCTGCTCCTATCAGAACAGTCGTAGCTTATTTGGGTCATTTAGAACAGATTAAGTGCACACAGAAGCCCTTTTAAGGCCACAGATGGGGGACAGATTACTCAAAGGAAGGCAGGCATTTCACAAACAATCTAGTATTAATGCATATCCATAAAAGGACAGTCTTCGAATTATGTACTGCCTTTCCATGTACTTGATCAAAGTCCATAAACTGAATAAAAAGAAAATCAAATAAAAAACAAACAAACATACAGGCAAAAAGAATCCCAGTTTATTCCCGGTAAAAGTAAATACAATCTCCTTCCAACCTTTCTCAGAAAAGTAGCCCAAACAGAAGAGAATTCTAGTAGATGAGAAATATCCAGTCCCATGTACTAGAATAATTTCCAGAAACTCTCTGCTTCAGTGATAGGCCACTCACAGGTAGATTCTTGGTGATGTTGAGGGCACTGTGCTAATGCTTCTGACCTATTTTCAGCAGGTCCAATCAACCACCTTGATGTGGACACACAATAAAATTACAGGTCAGTTTGCTCCCTAGATGCCTGCCATTGTAGAAATGCCTGCAATAAATCTGGGATCTATGATAGAAATATGGATGCCATGAAAATCTGGCAGTTTTGGATATTGTTATTCACTGACAAAGACTATTTGCGTCACCAGTCTTGTACTTCTTCCTATTCCCAGCTGGAGTCCTACAATGAGACTGGATATTCCTCATGGAATTGTTGTAAATCACTCCTCTTGGCCTTGTCTTTCCTGATTTGGATTATGTTATCCCAGGACCTCCAGGCGGAAAACAGACCTTAACATCAAAAAACTGATAGGCTACTGTCCCACTGCTGGAGTGTAGCAATGAGATGCTCCTGCACTGCCAGACCTCAGCTGCTGA
Organism: Anas acuta; assembly: GCF_963932015.1. Taxonomy (NCBI): domain Eukaryota; kingdom Metazoa; phylum Chordata; class Aves; order Anseriformes; family Anatidae; genus Anas; species Anas acuta. The sequence goes on from NC_088981.1 coordinate 101,667,645, forward strand.
AGTGCTTACTTACTTTCAGAAGTAAGATTTTAGAAAATGTCAGTGATATAGTCTTGCATAATGGTGGAACTTCAGTACAAAGCTCAGTCCGTGAAAAAAAAAAAATAAATGTATATATAAATATATAAGTGAACCAGAAATCCCATGAATACTGGTAGTATACATGGACTATATGAAAAGATTGGACATAAATGATAAAACGAAATCATCACAGAGATTCACCAGGGATTTACAGGATGTTGAAAATAGAAGTGATTAAAAAGTATTTTACTCTCTATATCTTAAATTCTTGTTTATAAAAAATCTATAAAGGCCAGCTGAACACTCCAGCAGAGGGCTGTAGAGCAAAATAACTGCTTAATATGAAAAGCAGTACTGTTGCTAGAACCTGTTGAGGTCACTTTTGCACATGACCTGCAGAAATAGAAGTCCTTTTGACTAGTGTTATTTCAGAATTAGATTTTAGCAGCATAAACTAAGTTGCATTAGATTATTTTGTAAAGGCAATAGCTGAGAATTTCATTGTGTGGACACAAGAAGGGAGGATTCAAATACTTTTGAAAGAATGACTAATACTAATAATTGCAATCACCTTTCCTGAAATAATCAGAACTGGTGGAACTAAATCCTGTGATTCAGTCCCAAGGAAACAATTAACTGATTGCAAATTATTAAAGTCCATGGATTAGTTTAAGATAATTCTTGTATTCCGTATGCATTAGTGCCATAAAAAGCACAAGGGGTAAACACTTTCGTTTATTTAATGGAAAATAGCATTTTCAAATGGCACAGATTCAGTGAATTTAGGGCCAGAGTGGACTGTTTTCATCCTGAAGTTTAACATAGATAAAGCTGGCAAAGACTTTAAAATTTCTGTCATGAGGGAACTTTTTTTTTGACTGTACATATTTTATTTAAAGACATGAATAGTCTTTAAATATTAAAAATGATTCTTCATGGCCATAATTAGTTTAATAATATCTCATTTTTCTCTGAAAGAAATAAAAAAATAAAGTTCCCTGAGGATCTACTGACTCTGAACTTTTAAATAGTAAGAAATGTCACACCTTCTAAGGATGTGGGTTAAAACAAAAAAAAAGGTTTAGATATAATGTTCATGGATTTGAGCTTTTAACGCTTCATCAGAGTTCATGCAGACTAAAAGTTTTCATGTAATTCAATGCTAGCAAAAGCTCAGTGGTGCTTGGCAACTTTTAACCTAGAGGTCAGCCAGTGCTCCATGCAGGTTCAAATTCAGGATTTGCTCTCCCAAGTTCTCTGTCTCCAAATTCTGAAGAGGTTCTGCCATATTCCATAAAGATTTACAAGAAACCCTCTTTTGTCTTTCAACCTTGTTTTATGACCACTAATTATAGATCATTACTATTTTAATTTCACAGTGTCACCTGCAGCTTGTTATCTCTGTTCCCTGAAACCATTCATCCATACTAAACAGCAACCATGAGAGGGCTCATCCTCTGGTTTCCCTTCAGCTGTGTATTTGCTCCTTTTTTGATACAATAAACCTGATATTTTGATGAGCAATTTACCACTCCTTTCTGACAAGGAGAGATGGAAACATCATTCACGAGGCTGTTTGACACCATTTCCATATACAATAGTTTCTTCCATTCTTTCTGAAGTACCTAAAAAGGTACGATTGGAATCCATAGGCCAGATACTCTTCAGAAATAATGAAGGTGTCAGAAAAAGGGAGGGTTTAGAGAGTTTTCTCATTTGTGTGGAAATAGGAGTTGTTTTTCCATTGCGTTCTCATTCTTCAATAGAATTGAGTGCAGACTACCTTCATCCCAAGACCGCTGTACAGTTTCTATCTCAGGTAGGCTAGAGTCTTATTACTGTAGGCCGCTTCAACAATTCTTGCCTTTGATGTCTGTGCAACATGTTTCTCTTATTATTGAAGATTTTCAGCCCTGATACGCTGCTAACAGGTTTAAGAGACTCAGCTATGTGGTATATCCGCATATATCAAGGTCAGGTAGAGAATTTTTGAAGGGGAGAGATGCAAACAGTGATGTTCATATACAGAAGAATGGAGGATCAGATAAACGGCATGTTTGATGGCTCATAGATTCTGTCATAGTGAGGCTAGGGATGACACATTGTTTGTTTTGACTTCTTGGTGTCAGGAGCTCTCTTTCTGACTAAGCCCTACCTAAGCTTCCTGTTCCTCGCACCAACTTCCTTTGTGAGATCTGGTTTAAATGCATGAGGGGAGTAAAGCTTTAGGGCTTAAAATATGGCCCTATTTTAAAAATTGACTTCATAAACAGCAAAATAATGTTTCTTAATTGTCGTCTGTCAATAACGGTCATTTAAATGCACTCAGCTTACACATAAAGAAATTACTTCTGAATATTATGTCTACAAACTCCAGCTGGACTTGGAAGATCATTGCTATTTGTAACAATATTAATGAGGGTTTCAGAGCTCCAATGAGCCCCTTGAATACAATCAAGTAGTTTTTGATTAAGCTACAAGGTTTTCCCCTGTTTTTTCTCAGATTTCTGAAGATATAGGAAGGAACAGTTTGGCTCAGCATCAGCACAAGAATCCATCTTATTCTTTCTTAGATACATTGTCTTTCCAAAGCTAACAGAACGATACATTATTGAAATGTTTATGCTATCCTATAAACTTTAGAAGATGTAAACAAAAACAGTTAAACCGAAACCAATAGAAATGCATTGCTTCATACTACCTGAAAAACTGGCTCACAATTTTCACTAACTCCAAACTACAAGTAAACAAAATTGTGTGTTCTGTAATTGATAAAAAAAAAATGTATATGAAGTTGAAAAGAAAACTGGCATCAGCTTTGTGTGGTCTTTTTGCATGCTAATGGTTTTCCTTACATTCACCATTCTTCACATTTTATGAAAAACACATCTGGCCTCTTATAAAACAATCAATTATTGTGATTAAGACGTACACTGTTCCTTTAAAAAGAGAAAGAGAAAGAGATAAGGGAGTAACACAATGGTTCAACAGACACTTTTTACAGAATTCAAGTTCTTAGCATGTGAAGCCAGAAAGGTAACTCAATCTATCATGCTGAGATAACCATCTAAATAACCCCGTGCAGTACTGAAAAAGGTAAACAGTTCTTGAGAGCAGACAGGTGGCATAAAACCATAGCAACAGAAAGTCTGGACAATGCGGTACAAATGCAAACAAAACTCTCCATATGTATTGCTTTGTCCTCTGCCTTATGTAAAATTGTATTTTAACTGTAGAGTATTTCAAATTTGAATTTCCTTGCACTTGCCATGTCATGTTTTCCTTCTTTGCACCTGTCTCCTTCTCATCTTTTGTTTTTGGTCAACTTTTGGTGATCAGGTACTATTCAGGTCTCCTCCCAGCAACTCAGCTCAAACTGTGTTTTTATTTCCCTGCCATGTTATTCTCTTAAAAAACAACCTAGTTCTGTTTTTCTCCCATCAGACCTGACACACACAGTTGTGTACTGCCAGAGTGGGTGCCAGGCTGCTAGATTTTCCTCACGTGTCCCGTATAATCAACAAGGAATGAGAAGTGCCTGTAAAGTCTTCCAGAGGAAAATCTTGTCCTCTTTAGTTCATCTATCAACTTGATCTGGCAGCTCTCAGAGATATGTACTTCTCACCACTTCCATCAGGATTTTAGGCAGTTATGTCAAGAGGACTGTTTCATTACAATTTTAAATTTTGTATGCAAAATGCCTGTCTTAGGCTTCATTTACATTAGCATATTGGTTCAGAGCAGTTGTGCAGTCTTGAAATAACTCTTTCAGTCACCCCACTCACTGCACATTGGCTGACTTCATGGAGAGTTTTCAGTGTTTACAAACCAGATCCCTCTGGAGGCTGTGTTTGGTGCACACCAAATGTGCCTTGGCCCTTCATGTGGATATAGGAGATGCAACCAACTATTGGTCCTTTAGTTAACTCGGAAATATATTTGTTGCAGTGATGTTCAGTACAGGGCACACCACTAAATCTAAGCTGAAGTAAAAGCCTCAGTCTGTATACAGTAGAGATATAGAGATCTCATACTTATATCTTGTATTCTGTCAAATTATTTGCTAATATAATCATATAGTCATATCTTTATGCCAACTGAATTCACTCAGACTTTCCTTCCCCCTTCCGCTGTTTTGCTACTTCTGCTTTTCTTCCGTTGCTTCAAACTAGTGCTCACCTCCTTTGACATTACTTTTCCTATAATAGCTCTCTATTATATTTTTCCCAACCCAGATCTTTCCATCTTAGTAATACAATCCATTAGCAGCTACACAGCACATCTTTGACCAGCAACAAAAGTAAATGTAACTGTCTACAACTGAGCCATTGTCAAAACTCTCTTTATAGTCAATAGAAAGAAATAGGCACTTTTAGGGTATGATTCATCTTAACCCACAGTAGACACTGAATATAGGTCAGATGAATCATGTCTTTAAAGTGCCTACTTCTCCTTATTGACTATAAAGGGAACCTAGTGCGACTAGATCAGATTTAGATCTCCACACTGCAGCCGTCTTAGATCAGCTGTTTTCCAGTCTGTCTTCTATCATTTCCAGCTTGTTTTTCCTTTAACATGAGTGACAGCAAAAGCCATGCAATCTGGATGAAACTAGATAAAACAAGGGCCCTCAGGGCCATGCTTTCCCAGGAAGAAGGGGGAGAACTGAGGAAACAGTACGCAAACATGGTTTCTGTAGTGGGAGCTTGAGTAGATTATCTTCCAAGTGATATATATCCTACATGGTTTTTGTACTCACCTATTCTGCCTTATTCAGATGAAAGGAGGAAAAGCTCACACTTACTTTGAACTGGTCTCATTTAAGAGGCAGAAAGGAGCAGCATTTATATTCCACCCAGATTCAGTGCTGGCACCTTCTTAGATGAGACGGCTGCCTGGCTGTGTGAATAGTTGTCTTCCCTGTATCTTTTCCAGTAGAGAAATAGATAAAATCAAGTAAAATAATTAGTGAACATTGCAATAATTAATCACTTAGAATCGGATTATTCACCTCTTGACGTAAAGGAATGACTTCACCTTTGCCCAGAGGTGAACCAGGGCACTATTTGGATGCAACTACCTCTCTGTGAAATGTAAAGTGGGTAAAATGTGGGGTTTGGTTTCACATGCAGATTTCATTTACAGGGCATGTTTAGTACTTCAGTATTTAATAACAAAACAATTAGTTATTTACACAGAGGACAATGAGACTCCTTTGGAAATATCCATCTCATTGTCATTAAAAGCAAATAAAGTGATTATGAACAGTGTAACTGTACAATTAACTGATTAAACCCACACTGCTCTGTCTATAACAGACCTGCTTTTCAATATGACTTTTATGATTAAAAAAGCATGGTGACGCATACCTAAGCCTTCTGAGCATAAGTGAAATTTTTAATTAAAAATGTATGTTTCAAGATAAAACAGCTTTCTCTAATGTAGGATAATGAACAGCTCCTGACAGAGGTGTGGAGCCCACAAAAACGGCTTTGGAGAGAGGAGGAGGTAATTAAATGCCAAACAAAGCTTAAGCATTTGAAAATTTAAAAAATCATTTATTGTAAGGATACTCCCATTCTACAGATATGATTCCAATTATACTGCAAAACAAAAGGCAGTCAACACACTGCAGTGTTATGAAAAAGAAGAAAGGGAGAAAGCAACCATGTTTCCTGTTTCTTAGAGATTTCAAAATATTGTATTTTTCTTGCCTGTTGAATTTTCCATGATACCATATTAGAAATATTCCAAACCTAACATTCTTCACAATGAAATAAATTAGAAGATCTATGATCATGTGATGACCACTCCAGACTGTAGGGAATTTTGACACGGAAGGAAATATGATGACTGGACAAAGGAATAGCCTGTCGTCCAGGCACCAGTTATAGTTTTGGCTGCTGAACAGTAGGGTATTTCATTTTTCAAGTTCCTTAGTGTCAGTTTCCACATCATGTGTTAAAAGTTATTTTTTGTTCAAATGTACTTTGGTGTGAATAACTGAAATTTGTTTTTCTGATAAAGGCACCTGAGGAAAAATATATTTTATGGATATTACATATAAAGACAAAGAATTCAATTTTCAACATATAAAGATCAAAATATCTCTCCATCAAGCACTTTAAAGTATTACATTTCCCAACTAAATAGACATTGACGCTGAAAATCTGAAACTGGTTATACAGAACACAGGGTTAATATAAAAGGAGTCTCATTCATGCAGTGACTTATTTTTATTTTCTCACCTCTTACTGTATATATTAGTACAGAGATCAATCCAAATAAAGTATGAAAAAATCCAGGGTTTGGAACATGCTAAAACCTAATGAGACATCAAACTTATCTACAGAGCAAATGAGAAACACATTCTAAGTCAGCTGCAGAGAGACTAAAGTTTTAGAGGTAATGCCATTTTCTTAGTGTACTCACAAAAGGAGAGTTTTGCAATTGTTTTGCATAGAAGCTTTGGAAATAATTAAATGCATTTCACTGAAAACAATCACCAAACCTAGCAAAGAAAGATGCAAGATGTGGAAAAAATCTATCTCCTGACAACACAGGATGTTTTTTCCAGAAATATATTTTTCGTGCATTAGTCAGTCTGTTTAAAATTTTACAAGTTGTAATACTAGAAATTATCTGAAACTTATAAATTTAGGAAAAGAAGAGCTAACAGCAAATTGTTTGGGATGTCTGATAAAAAAAAAAAAAAAAAAAAAAAAAAGACAGCTCAAGCTTTCTCTGTACAGAAAGCAGGCCTGAATTCCCAAACAAAGCGAAATACATAAGTGGATTTTCAAAATGTGTGTCACAAGAATGTGTATTGGTTGAGGAATGAGAGAGGTTTAGCAAATATTCAGCTGAAAAGCAGTTAGTCTTGTTTTCTGATAAGCTGTCAGAAAACAGCTTTATATTTTGAGCTTGGATGGGCCTAATAGTTTAGTCACCATGTCAAGCATCAGTAAAACTTCATTCTGTCAGCAGCAGACTTGCAGTGTGCCACTACATTTTAAAATGAAGAGTTGGCGTGAACTCTGTTAACCATAACCTCAGGCTCTTCCTGGAACTGTGATACACCCACGCCATGCAGCCTTCACTGAATATCATGTTAACACTCCTCCCCCATGCACGGCTGTTATACTGTATGTGAACAGCAACAGTCAAATATAAGACTAAGAACCAGCTGCACCCTATTATTCAGTTCACTTTCAGATTTGCATACTTACCAAATATTCCCTCAGTGGGATATTCATTATTTCTAGTATTTTACTTAGCACCAGTATGGAACTTCCCACTAAAGCACATTTTCATCAGAGAAGACTTTTATTCCTTGATAAGACATTGGATCACAGATATCTGTATTACTTCCAATGAATTTCCACTGAAGCAAAAGGGAATTTGGCCTAGAATTTCAAAGACTGCAGTTTCAAGGCAGATCCATCGCGATCAACTCTAAGTTCAGGCACTTCAAGACTTCCAGGGCACTTTTATGCAGAATTAAGAACCTGAATCCTAAAAGCCTCAACTCCCTCTTTTTTACCTAGTGAGCATGTTAGAATTTAAACAGCAAAAGCTCACATGAAATTTTGAAGAAATTTTTCTGTCTGTTGAAAATCTGTGAAAAATCTACATAAAAAAAAAAAAAAAAAAAAAGAGCAGGATTCACTTTCAGGAATGAAAAATCTTTGTTTGCATGACCTTTACTTCTAAACCAGGAAAAGATATATTCCCTGACTGAGATGGCTTAAACTGAAACTGAATTTTTCATTGAAATCCCTCAGAGACTGTCTCCTGGGAGCTAAAAAGTTTGCTAGATTACATAGCTCAGTACACTTCCAGTAAAGCAAGACTATATGCTAAATTATACAGTCAAGGTAATTCCTGTACCAAAGCAATAGTTTTATTTTTTCATAAATCAGAACAAAAGGAATCTTCAGATTCCTGGGATTTGTCACTTTTTAGGCAGTGACATATCTTTCAGCACTGAGAGCAGCAGTAGCTGAGTTTACTTTTATGTGTTTGCTTCTTTTGGGGGGACTGTTAAAAATGGCCATATAGTGACAGGGTTGGAGGTCTCCTAAGCCATCAGCCTGGACATGACATCGGCTCTTACAGCTACTGTGACAGCTGGCAGGGTTCACAATAGAAGTAATCACCTTTAGATTGCATCTTCTGAAGCCCCATAGGACTTAATTTGACCACTGATAGAGTTTGTGATTTTTCTTAGAAAGGCATTAAAAAATAAAAGAGCTGGGGATAAGTGAAATTTAGAGGAAAGCAAGAAAAAGGTGAAGCCACAAAGCAACCAAAGAAGAAAAAGTGAGAGAAAAAGATCAGGAGGAAAAGAAAATGTATCCCAGTGAAAACACACACACATATATATATATAGTAATTTTTTAATTCATATCACCTATCTGTGACTCCTTAGTTGACAGGATAGTCACATCTATTCCTACAGGTTCTGCCTTATTTTTAAAAGCTGGAGTTGCACTTGATTAAGTTAATTGCTCTAAGGGCTGAAATGAATGAAGGATATGACTGGCTTGAGAGAAGTAAAAATAAGGATTCAGTATACTGCAGCATACTTATAGAGCAGGGAAAGGGCAAGAGGAGACTCCACAGTAACATCTGTAAGGGATCATTCACTTCACCAAGTGCTGCCAACAGGAAAGTCCTGGTCTCTTTTGACTTCTTGCTAAATGCAAACTTGGTAGAAACAAGGTAAGGGCAGTGAGCTCTGTTGTACAGTCATCAGAATCATATCACGATGGTATCATCACATCAATGCATCAGTTATGTGAGACAGTGCAAAGAAATAGGAGGTGGTGGGATGAGTGAAATGGGATTATCGTAGTTCACAAATACGTTAGGAAAGCAGTGCAAAGGAATTCATCCTGACAGTGTGAGAGGCCTTCAGACCTTCATTTAAATCTGAATATAGCTTGAGCTTTGTAGAACACTCAGGTCCACATGCATACACAATACACACAGCAGACTGCTGGGAAACACATGATTATGGGGTAAGCAAATGGCACTGGGAATGCCACAGCTGACCAACTGTGGCCTCCAAAGGCCAGATCCAGAAAAGACACACAAGCTGTTTGAGCTAAAGTTCCTCTAAGTCACGAAGGTGAAAAATGCCCTTCTAGAGACCTTGCATGGGCCAACTCAACCTTTGGACTTTTCTGTCTCTCCTCTTTGACTGCAGAGGAAGTCTACCACCTAACAGATTCTTTTAGGCTTATTTTTTGTAAACAGCAAAGACTTTATAGAAACTCTAGTCACAAAAGAAATTTTGCCCTGAGTAATGATAAGATGATTCAGTTTAAATGAAACAAGTCTACAGTTAAGATTTTTTAATTCAAGAAACAGACTGTGGGAAATTAAGGAAATTAACAAGTGTCGTCAACTGTGCTGAAGAGCTCAGAGGCTCATATGTAAGGCTTGGAATTTCCTTGACAAAGTTCTGAATTTGTCTGTCATTCAATTTGCAAGCAAGGAGAAAATGCTTTAGGTATAACTAGAAGAATAATTGCCATAGAAGGTATATTAAAGGTAAGCAAATTCTACAAGTGACTGAAAAAAAAAATAAAAAGACTGAAAAGAAATGACAAATATATCCTGAAGGTGAGAAAGTGGAGGAACAATGTGAGAACTGCCACAGTAAAGCTGAGTTACATATCACAGCAAAAAAGTAAAACAAAATAAAACAAAATAAAACAAAATAAAACAAAATAAAACAAATACCCTCAGCCACATGGGCAAGAAGAGATGAAGCAAGAAGAGAGTTCTTATCACTGAGGACAAGGGGTGAGATAGCAGAAGAGAAATTAAACAATCTAGATAAAATCCAGCTATCAAAGGAATATTTCGCCCCAGTTTTCAATGAAATTAACAATGAATGGGAAGATGTGAAGGCAAGAAGGCAAAGAGAAATGAAAGCTGAAACAAAAATGAAATCTGAGGTAGACACAGAAGGTAGACACAGAGAGTTCAGGCTGAAGAAGGTATAGGAGGTGAAACATTTCAGAATATTGAAAGAACCATCAGAGGAAAAAGTCCTTCTTCAGGGCCCAGGGAGGTTGTGGAGTCTCCTTCTCTGGAGATATTCAAGGCCCGTCTGGACCCCTACCAGGGCAGTCTGCCCTAAGGAACCTGCTTTGGCAGGGGGGTTGGACCCAATGATCTTTCAAGGTCTCTTCCAACCCCTATGATTCTGTGAATCTGTGGTAGTTACAGAATTGATCAAATCAGATAATAAATGAGGAAAGACCACAATCTGATAATAAATGAGGAAAGAAATAAGCTACTAATATTTAAGAAGAGAAACATTAGGATTGCATTCATATTGCCTCAAGAATTTGCATTGTTCAGAACATAATTTGAAAGAAACAATAACTTGCCATGGAGTTACATTGCAAATAGGATAAGGCAGTAACAGATTTTTCAAGAAATACCTTTTGGTTGAGCAGTATATTCTTTCTTGATTTTTATTATAAAAAGATTTTTTTTCTAAAACATGTATCTCATCTACCTGGACTTTGCTAAGTTATTAAGCTTCTCTTACACTGTCAGTTAATAGAGAAGCTAAGCATTAACAGAGAATTGTATTGTATATTAAAAATGGAACCAACTATGAGATGGCAATAGTTTGTACTGAAGGTGACACCTGTATTTGAAGGACATTAATCTTAAAGTTTCTTTAAAAGCTGTGAGGGAGCAAATGATTGAAAGTTTTCAAAAACAGCACAAAATATAGGAGCCTACAAATTCAATCTGGGTGCTGACATAGAGCTGAGAGACACTGCCAGTATGGAGGAGAATTGGAATATCACACAGGAGAAGTGTTATATTAACCCTGAGGACCAGGCTAATAGAAATTCATGAATTACCTAATTAATACAACATATGGAAGCTCCTGCAATTACAGGTTTATAACAAGAATAATTCCTGTAAGTTAGAGGCTCTTAGGTGCTACTGACAGCAAAGAAGGAAGGTCAGGGTGATCATTTCAGTATTGATCAATCAGGAATTCATCTGACCTAACTTCAGGTGTCTACAGTGTAGGCATATTTCCCCTAGCTGCCCAACCCAGCCTGCATTTGCAGTCAAAGGAGACAAATAGGCACTTCCAGACGTTATTGATCTGACCTTTTTCAAACCTTTACTTCAGAATGAGATGAATCACTTATTTCTCTCTATTGATTATGAAAGAAGGTCTCTTTGGGAGGAAATCAACCAGTCACCACCAAAACAAAATTCAGGAATCCTCAAGAATTCGCAGCACATCTATGCTGTGGCTCAGAGCAGGCAACATCTAATCTGCAGTTCATGCCACAGAAAAACTGTTCTGTGGGCTTGCAACACAGCCCTCACATTTTTAAATACAATGAACTGAACCACCCCCACAGACAAAAACAGACATGTTTTAGATGTATGTGAGCACCATATGGGCAATATGGCATGGATGGGATTCATCTGCTCTATACAGGATTAGCCTTGAGTATTAGCCACTCTAGGCTACTTGGGTCAGGGGACCAGATATCACTCTTGGGTGGATGTGCCTTGTAACGTGACGACATCCAATGTTAAATATAGGTGGGTATGGAACGGCCATGAAAAGGTTTCTGATAAATAGTTTCTAAACGCCCCTGGAATTAAGCTAATAAACAGCTTTCCCTCTGCTGCTGCAAGGACAAGAAAGTAATCAGCTCCAAAAAGAAGCTGATGTGCTTTGTGATGCCTGCCACAGCAGAGGACAATTCTTAGGATGGGTCTCAGCTCCCATGTCTTGGCCATGAATTACCTATAGTTCCAGCAGATTATTTCTTTTATCTTACTCCAGTATATGCCAAATGACACCTCTGTGGAACTGTTCAAGTGCAAAACAGAGTCCAGTTTGCTTTTGCATCGTGCCCTTTGCAGTGAAGTATGTGTTCTTTCAGTCTTGTTTTCTCCTGTACTATGCTCCCACTTCCTAGGAAGTTTTACAAAGAACAGTCTTTTTTCTTTTTTAATGTGAAGAGTAGTCTGAGAGGTTCAAAGAGTCTCAAATGCCAAGAAATCAGCCCTCACCTAATTAAGAGCTCATTTACTCCAAACAGAATTGCCACAGTAAGCTACAGACTGTTTCTGATCTGCTTGGAAAACACCTTTTCTGATGATGCCAGATGAAATACCATACAGAAGATTTTTTATTTTTTTTCAAGCCGTACACTTGGTTCTCTTTCACATGTAATGAAGATAAAAGCTCTATCTGCACACAGGATTTCTGAATATCTAACCATATGCACTTGTCTACATCTATATACACAGAGACATGTATATACAGGCTACATTAGCAGTCCATGAAGAATGTGACCAAAATTAACATATTGTTCTTCCTTTTTCATTTGATCTCCTAATTTATTTCCTTTTCACCATCCTCTTTTTTATTTTCTTAGCTATGTTTCTTACGACCATGGGGTAATACAACACTTAACAACACTCTTAACACTGAAAACCTACTTAGGTGCCCAGATTATGTATACATGCGGAAAATATATATGCTGAATACATGTGTCTAAACACACACAGAGATGCAAATCTTAAAGGACAGGGTAAGGAACAGTAGCCCTTCTCCTTCCTTCCCCTCTCCCCATTACCTATACTGTCTGTCACAGCATGTTCCTATCAAAGCCATACAGTAACATGGAAGTATGACCTTCCTTATTCACGTTGTAGCTGACTGAATAGTCAGCTTGAGAGTTATACAAGTAACCCTAGTCTTTGGGCTCAAACTGGTGTCAGAGCATCACAGTGCCTTATATGTACTGTTTGTAGCACACACTGTCTGGGATTTACCTGTATCTGTCATAGACAAGCTTCTACTAATGAAATCTGAGCTAGTGTCAAAAAGGAGAGGACTCCCTTAGTTTGTTTATCACCTCATTAGCAAAATTAATTAGCAAAAACACTTCACCATGACAATCACAAATGAATCCCCAGGATATCTACCTGTAGATTTGGGGATGAAACCTTTTCCAGAAGGACTATTTTCTCAGAATCTGAAGCTAACACAAGCATTAGCCCCTTTCATGTCTTCATTTTGTATGTGTTCACAAGGATATAAGGAAGTTCTGAAAATAATTGGAAGTGTTTGATGTTTGTATATTGCAGTGTATTACACTGTTTGAGATGCATTGCAAAGGTTGTTTAGGATTGTGCATTTCAAACACAAGAATAACATTCAGTAGTATAAAACCTTCAGAAATAGTTAACTTCTACTTTTTGCACTCAGAAAAATATGTACAATCCTCTATTGCATGAAAGATAGCATGATGATAAAACCACAAACAAACAAACAATAGCAATATATAGATTATGTGTTTGCTGGCCACATTTAAGAGCAAAGCATAATTACATTAATAAAATGAAAAGGAAACCTGAAAGTAAAGTCAGGATTCACACAGTAAAACAAAACAAAAAATGTGTTAATTAAATGCCAAATCAAACTGGTGCATTTTTAACAAGATTTTAGGTCTTGCAATGATTTGCTTATTCTGCTAAACAAAAGGGAAGGAGTTTCACAGCGTGGGAGCAGAGAAGAGAAACACCCTAAAACCGACATCATCTATTTAACAAACAGAGCTGGAAAAAGAATTGTTATTCAGCTAATAAATAGGTATTGTTTTCTTTAACTACTGGTAAATGTGCACCAGAAAGAAATCGAAAATATTTCAGTTTTACTGTCTTATTCTCAGCCCCTTGCCATTCTGCTCTGTTCCAAACATTTTGGCAGCTGCTAAGCAGCCAGCAAACGCAAGTGAGTGACGTTCCAGAGAACGGAATGACCTTGCCACCAGTAAATCCATGTGGACAGGTTGGAAGAAAGCTTGTGTCTACAGGGCAAGACAGACAGATGACAGTTTTTTCCCAGGGTAAGACAACTCACTTGGTGGACACAACAGACAATCTGGCTACTGCATCTGTAATCCAGATGGTCATTAGTATCTGAGAATGGCTCACTATTATTGAGCCCAGTCTAGTTGATTTAATGTAGATGACCTTCTTTGCATCACCTCCAAACCAGACAGTCACTTCTTGCCTAGAGGACCCCCAGCTTTAAACATGATGAGCATTAAAGAATACTCCTGCATGCAGACCCAGACATTCAGTTTGTGCTGGTATTTGTGCGTTTTATAAAAGGCACATCAGGAATAATACACTGTATTTTGAACCATACCACCGCACTCCATGACATGTTTCCAGTATGCATAATTTGGGAATAGTGAGGTTTGGGGGGTTGTTTGTTTTTGTGACAACGTTTGACCTTCAAATTTTTATGTGATAAAAGTGGGCAGAGTTTCTCTAAGGTTATCAGCTGAAGAGCTGAATTTTACAGTTCTGTTTTAAAAGCACACAGAAAGGGCTTTCAGAGGTATGAAATAATGTATATTAGAAGACTGGATACAAAATAGATCTGTCTTTCCTTCAATTTTAGATCATTACTGCTTGAAATTAAAAACATGTATTATGGTTTGGGTACATAAGATATTGTTAAAATATTTGGGAAGATATTAAAACAAAGTTTACCTCAAAGTACTTCCTTAGCAGTTTTCTTTATTTGTTGATAGTTTACTAGACTAAATACTGGAGACTAAATACATTTTGGAGACTAAAACTCTGTGTTGTTTTTTGTTTGATTGTTTGTTGTTTTTGTTTGTTTGTTTGTTTATAGTTTGTTTGTTTGTTTTAGTTTTTCATTGTTTTAGTTTTTCACTGATCCTACGGTTCTTCTCAATAGTTCAGCAGATTTGAGAGGGTATCTCTAACCCTTCTTTTTTATTCCTGAAAGCATTCATGCATGTCTTTCTTAATCCTAGAAATGAAAGCTAAGATTTTCAAAAAAGGCAAGTAATTTTAATTGGGTCAGTGTTTACAGCTCACAGTTTACAGTGTAAACAGATCAGAGGGATGTTTTAGTTGTCCAGAAGGAGGTATTTATCCACCTATCACCTTTAGGTGAAATGTAAGGTGTCCTAGAACTGATACAGAAAAATTGAAATCCTTGTGTCTGCCATTTATTTAAAAAATGCTTCTCATTTAATTTATGTGAAGCATCATTCTGAAGTTAAGACTCTTGTGAAGAGTATGGATAATTTGTTTCCAGTTCTTACAGATTTTCATGATGACTTGGGACAGGCAACATAAGTTAAAGATATTTGAAAGATATTATGACACTTAAGATTTACTGTGGATTTACATAGGATTCAAGACACCTAAACAACTAAGCTGCATCTCCAAGGATGTCTTCAGGCTGATCAGAAAGATTTAAGCATGACTCTAAGACTGTAAAACCTCAACCATTTGGATTATATGAGAAGTGAGTAAATGCCACGTTGTTCACTCGAGAAGGGAATAAACTCTCAGTTGCATCACTAGCTGTGATGTTTGCTCCATTGCGGTTCAGGGAAAAGCAACAGCTACATACATGGAGTGCCAAAACAGCTATTTCAGCTGACACTTACGCACCCTTGAAAATGACACAAAGCATCAAAATCAGCTTAAAATCAAGCTAGAGGTAGTTCTCTCCATTTTAAACATTGTTTACAAACTTCTACCTAGAAACTGGGTCACCCTCTCTTCAACCTAAAGACTTTCCAAACAATTTCTGTCCTTACCCAGAAAGAAATTCACCTGATTAGATAGTAGTCTCACTCTCTGTCCTTCCTGTTGAAAATGGGCCACTGCATCCAAAAGCAGGCATGATTCATGCAGAAAAAGGAAAGGTAAATGAAAGGAGACTGGTTTTATAGCCCACTGCCAGAAAAACCCTAGAAAAGGAAGAGTCCTGAGTTCTGTTTCTTGCTTCAGGGATGCCAAATGTGTTTTCAAATAAAGAGTCTTTTGATAAAATGCTTTAATAATATAGTATGAAGTCTGAGTGTTGTTCTATATCTCAGCTACCCCTCTATAGAGGGTAGGGCAGGGACAGCTCTTTGTAAAACGTGCGTGAGCTTTGCTCTACTTAATGAGGCATGCTGTACACTGAGGAAGGACACCTTGTTCACAGCTGCAGACCCACGTACCTCTCTCCCCGTGACACCCAAGAACAAAATCTCCTCCTATACCTTGTATCTGTTCTAGAAAACAAAACAAATCAAAAATTATAAAGAAACTACTTTCTGTAGTTACCTACCATGTTTACAGCCCTGTTCCTAGCCAAGCCATGCAGCGTGGAGGCACAGCTGCCACCTCCCTGTGTCAGCTGGGCTCATTGTCAGGAGGGAATGCCCCAGGAGGCACAGCTGATGTTTGCACTCCTGCACAGATGGGCACTACCCTTCCTGCCCCGCTGCTTGCTGGAGTCCCTGCATGGGGTCTGCTGCAGGGTGGAGCTGAACCATGATGTCCCCCAGCCATCCTTGTCCTCCACCGTCCTTCTCCAGTGCCCTTCAGCTGGGGAGCTCTGCTCTCCATCCCCCCTGGACACGGCATTAGGGTGAACTTTGCAGCCTTCAACCCTTCTGCAACAGGCACCAAAACCCCTGATATGTTCTTAAAACTTCACTTCAGAAACCGGCAGCAACAGCAAGGAAAGAACTGTTCGCCAGCTGTCAAGGTTGCAAATGAAAAAAATAAAAATCCAGAACTGATATAAAAATGAAGTACTACAACACCGCTGGATTTCATTTCACTCCTTTTTACAGCCCTGACTAGTTTTCAGTCAGTGTTTGCAGAGTTTCAAAAGGGGGAGCTAGTCAGCTAACAGAACCCAGGTTGCTACAAAAACTTCCTTGACGGCGGTGCATAGCTTTAAGATTTTAGGTGAAGCAGAATGAAAAGCGAGTTCACAGCTTCAGACTTATCCCCGAGAAGTACTTTGTATGGCATTGCTGCTCCTGCTTTCCCCATAAACCTGACTGATTATTGAACATATCACATAGACACAGCATGAAAGCTGATTATGTCTTGACAAGCAAAAAAACATAAACAGATTTTTTAATCATGAGACACACAAATGAGCTTGTAAAAAGCTTGAGAATGTATAATATACAAATCTAAATAACCAAGGGAACATAAACTTACATAAAGAATGACCTGTGACTGAAATTCCTGCATCAAAGGATTTTAACACAGTGAAGAGTTTCACAGTTTCAGAGTGTCAGGGAAAAAAAGTGGCTCCCATCTATCCAGACGAGGTCTATTGGTCGTAGTGAGACAAAATGCATTCAGTTGTCCTTAAGAAATGTGGAAGAGTCCTGGGCCTTTGCGAAATATTGTACCAATTTGCTTGTTACATGGGAACAGCAAGTAATTTTTACAGCTCTTGCTGTCTTTGAGTTTTCAGAACAAAGATCAAACACAGTCCCTTTGTGTGGTTTTGCTCTTCACTCGGTATTCTTCCTCAGCTATAAACTCCCCACCCACGCACACACCTGTGTTCTCGTCTGCCCTCGAGGTGCTGTAAGTGGCAGAGCCCTGACTTCTGCTCCTCCCTGGGCAAACATTCACCCCAGTGCATGGCATATGTGGGGAAACATCTCTAGCACTGTAAGAAAGTGTGCTGTGAAACTGCATGCAAGGTTTTGTGCAATATTCCTGTTCAACTCCCCAAGTAAAATATCCTATTATATATATATGTATGTATGTATATATATATATATTAGGTATACTCTTTTATTTGAAAACAGTTTGGCAAAATTGTCGGTCTCTGGAAGCGTTCAGCAGGCTGCAAGTGTTATATTGCATTTGTCCCATCCAACTCCACTGAGCCAGGCAGTTCAAGTGGCAAATGACTTCTATAAGCCCTTCTTCCCACCAAGCTCTCACTCTAAACATCGAGACCTGGCAACAGTGGAGCTGTAAAAGGCCCATGTTGTGCTTTGGAAGTCACACACGGCACCTCTTATTCTAAAATCGTATTTATTTCTCGTTCTCGCTACAAAGTGATATGATGACAGGTCAGGTCCCACTGCATGTAACTGCTGCCAAACACTGACTCCATTCCCCTTTACTCCATTCCTGACTCTAGCTCTTCTAAACAGCATTTCATGGCCAAAATCATTTGCTGAGCTAAACCAAGAATATCATACTGCTATTGTCAATGTCCCTTCACAGCTCTGTGAGGAAAATCTCCTGCAGGTCATATATTAGCTTTTGGTTTTTGTAGTACTACCTTCTATGAGGTGACAAACCTTTTGTTTCTGATGCTATTTATGTGCGTCTTTTGCCAGGCACGTAGTGTTGCAATCAGTGGAATCATTTTCACTGCTTTCTCTCTCATCTTGACATAGCATTGTAAAGATACAGGTTCTAGAAATATGGGAGAAATCACAGAAAACTCCAGAATTTCATACTCTGGAAACACAAACTCATTTTTCTTGTGTTTGCTTTATTTCATGTTTTCATTTTCATTCCATTTTCTGAACCATACGATGAAATATAGTTGTTGCTTTACTGATCAACCTTCCTCACTGAGACACATGTACATAGAGTAAGAGACAACTGCTACTCACATAAATTAAAACATTTTTGGTATGATTGTCACCAAATTCCACTCCTGATATCCATAAATGTAGGAGATCAGATCAGAACAGTCTGGCCAAGGCTAGCCACTGTAGTCACTGCATCACAAATGCCTTTGTGGCTCTCCCCAGCTGAAAACATGAAAGGTGAGGAAGGTTCAATTACCCTTTGGTTCTTTTGTAAATGCTAATCACCAGGAAAAGATCTAATAATAATCAGAAAGGTGGGGAGGTGTGTAATATGCCCTCTACAAGAACAATAGTAAAGCAGATAGTAATATTAATAAATTGCATTAGTAAATCAAAATAAATAATATTCTTTTTTATAGTATTTTACCACTTGCACTTTATTCCTGGTGTCAAAGAAGTAATTGTGGGCTTACAGAGACTACTCCATGATCAGTGTCTGCTAAGCTGATGTATGTTGCAGACCTGTAAGATGGAAAAACACTGATGCAGTTTTATTCAGGTATGATGCTTAAACTTGGGAGTGTTTAGGTCTCCTAATGGAGTAAACATAATCCTGTTCTTCTGTCTGTTGATAAAATTCACAGTTTTTTGTTGTTCATGGGAACTTGCATAAGTGCTGGGGAAAATGCAGGAGTCTACCACTATCCAGCAGACACATACCCACCAGCCAGATGGATTGTATGACAATCTTTTTTAAGGCACCACAGATACCAAAGCAGAGGGTAACATGGATAAGCTCTGAGCCTAAAGTGCATCATGTATCAGCAGAATCTTTGCAGACTACCTTTTGAGTAGATACACTTATTTTAATCACTTCTGCATGGCAAATTGCATCACTGTGTTTGTCCACCATGGCTTACAGTTACGAGGCAAACATTCCCTGAGCTCTTTATGTTTTCAAAGTAAAGGAATGATCTGAATCACTATTGTCTGAAACTTTTATGAACCAGAATTTAATGTCGCTCCTATGAACATCAAGCTACTGGACTGAAACCAATGTGTTATTTCCCTTGTTGTTAAGAGTTTCCTACTTTGGGAAAGTAATGTTCTCAACTTCAGCTGAATGGTTTAAGATATAAGATAAGCCCAACCCAGTCACAGTGTTTTGTAATTATTTGGATAGTCTTTCCTGCTTTGATGGAGGTACTGTAAGGATGACGTTAGCTGGTAGCAGAGGTAGAGAGATGTCTCTAGGTTCCAAGAAAGGGCATTCAGAACTTAAACTTCCGGTGAATTTGCTTGGTACTCAGGAGATCAAAATCTTTCCATCCTGTCTGGTCCTAAGCTCACCGTTCCTGCCTGTAATGCTTTCTCTAGCCAAATACAGTAGTCACTGGAGGGACTAGAAATAAATAGTGTCTTTTGTTCCTAATGTGGTATTTCAAGTTGCTGTCAGCCCTGGCTTCAGAAAATAAAGCATGGTAAGGGAAAACATGACATGACTTTTGGATGTTTCTGTGTCCGTTTTATTATACAAAATGTTTCCTAAATTAATACTCAGCCTGCATGGCACTAGAAGGAGAAGCATGAGTTCATGATAAAATCAGGCAGAGGAGCACTTTCTAAGGCCAGGTTGCTCCTTTCTGAGTCTGGTTCCCCCAGGAGCACCTGGGAGGAGTCATGAAGAGAAGGCTGGAGTCCTCACCTGATAGGTCTCTTCTAGGACAGCCTGCCCCAGGGGTGCTCACTACCTGGTTCCTCACTCCTGCAGCGCTTCCTACAACAGAGCACAGGGTGTCACAGCACATAGGTTACTGGTCCAATTCACTTCAGCAGTTCCTAAATATTTACTGTATCTAGTCATCTGGTTAAAGATAATTATCATCTTCTCTTTTACCACTGCGTCACAATTTTCTTTTGTGATAAAAATGCATAACTTTAAGCAGAATTCAAGACTCTCTCTTTACTCCTGTATCAAGATTTTTGTTACACTTTTTTATTTTTATTTATTTTTATTTTTATTTAGATGACTTTTACAATTATATCAGATCAGGGCCACCAGCTGAACAGCAATGAACTTGCTAGCCGAAGCTACAAGCTTTGTATGACTTGTTTACCAGGCTTGTGAATTCTGGCAGAGGCAGCTGTAGATTTTCAATTAAATTAACAGATTTGCACACAGCCCTAATACCTGACCTGAACTATTAGCTACTAGGAAACTTACTGCTTTCCTGCTTTAATTTGTTACCTTTCTCAGCTCTTAATAGATGCAGGTAAAACAACTGCTTTAAAACCCATGGGCTACATTCCTTCCCCCCTCTTCTGCTGTAAAATTTTTGTGATGTTCAAAAGTCTTTTTACAGAGTAGTTTGCTTGACCATAAAGGACATATCTGGGGAAATCCTGTCTAGAAAATCCAATTGACCTGCAGTGAACAACTCAGATGTCAGGAAGGTAGATGCTATGTGTTCAGAGATCCAGACTCCTCTGTTTGGCCTTCTGGCAACCTTCTTCTGGCCTCTGGACTTGTGAATTTGTCAGGACGTCATGCATCTTAACTGTTTTACCCAAGGACCTTCTCTGTATATCAGGCGTCTCCATGCAGCTAAGGGAAATTTTATTTTCCTTTGGGATTTCTGTTGGTCTGGAGGAGTCACGATCCACCACATCCTTAATTACCTCATTGACATGCTCATTTCTCCTGTAAGATGACTGAATTCCCCAAATCAGTAAAAAGCACAGTTGTGTTTTGCGAAGTCCTTCATATTGCGTGGATCCTAACAGAAGTGATCTGTGGGGCCAAGCCTTCAGCTGCAGTTCAAGCTGAGCAGTCTTAGAGGAGAGGAGGAAAATTCAACCCTTCAGATGACATTGACATGGTTACGACAAGACAAATGGACAGTCCTTTAACACTTTCTGTATATTGAGTTCAGAAGGCAGCTCACTATTACTGAAATGCCTCCTGGCTTGTGTTTTTAGGTAGAGAACCAAATTTCCAGCTGCCTGGGTGGCATTGCTCTAATTGCCAACTGGCATTGGGACTTTGTACGCAAAAGGTGTCCTGTGACTGCCTGTCAGTGATGTCACAGCTACGTCAATAACCTTTAGTAAATACACAGAGTTTGGCTTTCATCCTTTCCCTTACAATTTCCATTACATAATACACAAAAAGACTCTCCAGGCATTGCATTTCTAAGGTGATTAGTGCATTTCTTGAGAAGCTAATGTCACTTGGCCTCTGGCTGCATGCCTCAGAGCTCCACAACTGGTGCAAATATTAACTATCCAAATGGCTCTCCTTGTTGTGCCTGCTGCCTAATCAAACTGCTACATAAATGCCTTACACGTAAATTGCTTTAGAGACACTCTAAATGCAGGAAAATATTGCAGAACGATTAGGAAAAAAAAAAAAAAAAAAAAAAGGATTTTCCCCCTTTGATCTTCTGATAAAGAACATGGGAAGCCTCCAAGCCAAAGTTAGTTTTCCTGAGAACTCGCAATTAAAATCTTAAGTCTTCTCCATGTGATAAAAAAAATACTTATTTTCTTTTTCATAGACTGGGATTAAATCGACCGTGTTTACTGTGTCTCCTTATAGACAGTACAAGCAGACCAGAATCTGGAGTGGCAATAGTAAAACCTCAGAATGAAATAATGTGTTCACTAACTGAAGTGCTGGATGACTCTCTGTGGTAGCAGAAAACAACATATTCCATTTCATTTACTGCCAAAAATATGTACATAAAAGCAATGGGACTAGCACGCTGTTTCAGCTCAGTTATGGGGAAAATATCTGCAGTTTCCTCATCCTCACAGCCACCTTTCTGCCCTCAGTCTCAGCTAGCATTGGATTTGCTGAGTTGTCTCGTCATGGGTGACAGATTCACTGGGGCTAGAGGTGCAAGATGAGATTCACGCTGGCTGATTTTCAGGGACGCAGAGGTCTCATTGTCACTGGCAGCAGTTCTGAGGTAGAGGAAAACACAATGCATCATAACACCTCAGGTCTTGGAAAAGTGGATTTGAATCTATTATTGTACAAGAAGGCAGCTGGGGAATTTATTAACCATGATTTTAGAGAACTGAAATGGTTTTATAAGGTCTGATGTTGTTGGTTGTTTTTGTTTTTGTTTTTAATTTTTGTTTTAAAGAATAAGTCATATCTGAGTTTGGTGCTCACTGACTGAATCTTCATTATGAAATAACAACATAATCTCCTCCTATAAAAGAAATGTTTTTTCATTCTCCTTCCACACCTCTGCTAGCTCCTGAATCTGAAGTATGAGCCTGAAGAACACAGGGGGGTTAGATGTGGAGGAAAAGAAATGAACACTGACCTTGAAAAAGGGTCTTCCACAGCATGCATTTTGAAACACCAATACCTTTTTTCTAGTGCGATAATTTTCCTGATTCTGTCTTGGTGGTGGCAGTTTGTGTTACACAGTGAGGATGCTATCAGTAATTTCAGCCCTTTCAATCACTAAGAGCTACAACCAGCAATAACAACTGCCATTTTGTGAGGTAAAGCTGAGTGTCTCACCTTAACAAACAGAAGGTGCTGAAGACTTTAACATTTTTAGTGGGGACTTCCTGAGGGTCTGTTTTTCTGTGGGCTCTTACAAAGCAGCATGTTGTGCTTGCTTTTTGGTGTAATGCCATTGATTTTAACTCACAGCATTATATGTATATAAGCATTACATTCAGTAGAAAAGGCTCAAAGGATCAGTCTTGCTTTCTAAATGAATGAATGTTTCAATCTGTTTGGGTTTTGGTCAATCATATTAAAAGAATTGTTCATTTGTATTTTATTTCCTTAATGCACTGTTTAAAAATTACATTATCCTCCAAGATAGTTCTACGATAAACCAATTTAAGATAATGAACCTAATTCTTCCTTTTGTTTAGCTACGCTTAATGCTCCTCTGCCAGAGATAATGTCATTTTGTAGGTGGCAGCTATTAAATATAGAGGCACAGGGATATGAAACAAAACGAGCTGTCCTGTTGATAGCTGCTGATATGATTCCTCTTCTGTCCTTTATTCAAAAGTTTTGCCACACAGATTTCCTATGGAATGCACTCAAAGAGCACACCATTGCACTGGAAAGTTTATAATTATCTTTTCATAACATAAAAATATTGTGGCTTTTTGTTGTTGTAGTTTTTGTTGTTGTTGTTCTGTGCAAGTGGGATATCCCAGCAGTTGTAGATGCAGTGGCCATCCTGACAGGCAGACAAGCATGTAATATTGCTACAAAAGAAACAATTACATTATTTGGAGGATAACTAGGACACTCTCACCACAAGGCAGCAAATTCCCACTTAGCTGTAAAGCAACTTTCACCCTATTATAAGGTTCAGTTGGTCAGAAAAAATTCTGATCAAATATTTTTCCTTTCTTTGAAACTTGCAATATTTCACAAAAATAGTGAACCTCCCTAAAGTCTGGTTGCCCTGCATCACCAAGACACTGTGCAGACTCTGTGCAGACTCCTTCCATCAACAGAGGAGCCCAAAGATCCACTGACCCAGAATATCAGAGCGAACATCCACACAAGCTGCCTTACTACAGGTTGTTCAGGGCTTCCCAGACAATCTCAGGCCTGTTCCTCATGTGAACTCCATAGCCCTGAAAGACAGGAAAGCAGACCTTGATGTCAGTTATACCATTTTCATTCCAGCTCCCTATGTAGACTCATTTTTCAAGGGTTTGTACATCTGTGTCAGTCAGCCGGGAAAATGCAAATTTTTCATTATTTTTCCTTCTCCTTTTTTCTTTGATAGCTCTACCACAGACAAAAAGCAAGCAGGATTAATTCTTGGTGGAAATCTAATGATCACGTTATGTTATGTTAAAAGAAAATAAAAAATCTTGCTAGCCTAGTTTGGCTCATTTACTTTATGCTCTCCTCCACTTTGCTACTCTTCTGCAAATTAATATATACAATCTGGATATCCAAACATCCTTCAGTCCCTGTAACATTCTTTGCTGATATATAGGACATAACACAAGAAACCTTTTTCTGCATAACAGCTAAAAGGAAACTGTGAGCAACAGCACATTGGTAAAAGTAATATCAAATCTCATACGACTTCTGCCAGAAACTGCCAACACAATTTGCATAGAAAGAGGGAATTATTTGTCCCTCTTAACCCCAGTAATATACATCTAAGTAGCAGTTTTCTAGGGAACATGGAAGACTTTGTCCCGTATACATCACATGGTTTTCCATCTACACAGACCAGTTTCCTTATCAAAGAATAGGCTTGATCAATGTGTGAAATTGGAAGAGCTTGTCTGTAATTCCTTGATTTACCTATGGGGTTTCACCATATTTTGATTACCTGAGTTATGTCTTTGTCAGCTAACATAAGGACTATACTGGATGCAAAGAACAGAGGCTAAATGTTAACTTCATCTTACATGTAACAAACAGAAAAGACTAAAGGGGAGACAAGGGAAGGGGGGTGGGAAGAGAGCATAATATGTGACGTATTTCTGCAATGTCCCTGAGAGCAGCTCACAGCTGCATATCACTAAAACATTCTACTTGGTTACAGCAGTTTCTGAACTGTACTAAACTAATCCCGTATTTTTTTATAGTTTAGCCTTCAGAATTCATTTTCAAAATCAGACACATGCATGGAAATACATTGCCCTGAAAGCACTTTACATAACTGTTTCAGTAATGACTGTAGGTAACTAAAGTGATATTCACAGTGACTCAAAGCAGCTAACAAGGAATCCATTTAGAATACCATCTTTCCAGTTTCACAGGCATCCATGGAGCTATAAAAAATCTGTACTGTAATATGCTTGTCAGGTGACTAATGACCAGAATTAATTTGTTTTCACATCCCAAGATTCCTTTTCTGTTTTATCAACATTTAATTAAAACCATTCAAAACCCTTTGTAGAGTGCAAGTTGCTCCACAAATTCAACTATTATGAAGACTGTGAAAACAAGTAATAATGAACCTTGCTGCACAGTGATGTTTGCCAGAGCAACGAGATCTGGTCTTGATCTGAGCTTCTAGCTTTAGGCTTATCTACGAAAACAGCAACATTTTTTGTGATAGATTTGAAGCATAGGTGAATTATTTTATTCAGGGATATAGTCAAACCAAAAATGATTGCTACCATCTCCAGTCCTAAAGAAATTGAAGCTATTTCTGTTGTCAATTTATATATATATATATATATATATATATATATATATATATAAATTTATTTGGAAGCAATAGTTTCAGTTTAAAGACAAAAGTGAGAAAAAAGAATAAACTCATTGGGTACTAGAGATCTCCTGCTTCCATTCAATAATCATCTATGCCATGAGGTTTATGGTGAAATTTGAATGTTTGCTGCGTAAATTCCCCCCAGTGGTACTACTGAGGACATTGAATTAGAAAGCAGGAGTTTGATACAGCTCTTACAATGCTAGATGTACTTACCCTTGTACTAACAGCCATACTCTAGCAGCATGTATCTATTTGCATCAAGGAGCATCCTACTGTAATAATGCAGAGAGATGGCTTTTGTCCATTAGAATTTGTGACTCAGGAATGTGAAGAGAAATACTTCTCAAAAGCAGCTGAGTCAGAAGCATGAAAAAAAAAGGTTTTTTTTCCAGTACATCATATCAAATGACTATAGTTAAATGATGACCTATCATTTAGAGAAGATACCTGTTCAAAATGCTCTATTTGAGACCATGCCATTAACATACAATACCATCTTTGTACGAATGCGTTAAAATGATCAACTTGTCAAGCACTCAGTCAGATACCCACTTTAAAATATCCTTTTTGTTCTTTCAGCATTATGGGAAATGAGGGAGCCAAGCTCTAAGTCACTTATGCATTTCTTAGGGTGTTCCCCAATGAAGACAAATTGAGTATCATCACCTTATACATATAAAGAGACAAACTGAGATGAGATCAGTTCTCAAAGTTCATGCAGAGATGGAATGTCACCCAAATTTCACAAGTTCTCATCCAGAATCTCATCCTCCCATTTTATTTTAATGAATTAATATCTGGATGAGAAAATCCTTAACAGTTAGATTTTGCCTTCTTAATTATATGACATCACTTTGGAACTTCCTGATAAAAGTATGATATAAAAACTGTATTATTTATATTTATATAAATAATAAGCATCCAATTTATAAGATTTTGTGCATGCATATATGCATATATACAATATGGGAAATTATATGAGTTAATTCAGACAGCCATAGCCAGTATTTATCTCATGAGATATTTATATTGGTTTTGTCTTGCACATATTGTTATAGTTCTGCATGAATATGCTTCCTACCAGCAATGGCGTAAAGTCTCAAAAGATGCCAAATTATTGCTTAAAATGTTACACCAATTCCCAACATTTGTTCCCTAGAGATAGGGAAAAGTCTGTCATTTTGTACTGCTGTCTTCTAAATACAAGTACCTTGAAAAAAACAGTGTTTCTCTGTGATTGGTGTCATGTCTGTATAACTCATATTTCAGCATGAAGCAATAGGAGTTCTCAGTGTACAGATTAGGATTAGATTTATTTTACAAAAATGAATGCAAATAAATATTCTTGAAACGAGGAGAAAAATAAATAAATAAATAAATAAATAAAAAGAGAGAATTGTTTTTGTTTGTTTTAAGTTGGAGCACTCACATATCTTTAAGTCACTGAAAGTCATCAAGTAAAGTCGGGATATTCCAAAACTAACTCAGAACAGGAGAGCAATTTACAGTTTCTTGTCAAATTATCAATTTCATATCTTCTCTAAGGAAGAACAATAATTTCTTCTAATTCTAGATTAAACAAGAAAATTACCGCTTAAGTAGACAATATATTTTACATTGCACAAATCATATAATATCATGAATGCTGAAGAGTGCTCACAATCTGATTAGCAATTTTTAGCTATTCATTAACTTCTGTGCCTCTATAAAAAACAACCACACTATTTAAGTGAAATTTTAATGCCTAAGTGCCTTCTGAAGCACAGCTCTCAGCTGGGAGACAGTTGTGAGAACCATCCTCTCTCAGATGATCAGAATATCACCTTGAAGTGACACAAAGCAACAGTGGGAAAAATCTGTCCATCTGAAGAAAGTGCAAGCTTCTAAAGAGACCTCAGTTGACATGAATTTTATTCTCAGTGCTTATTTTCTGCTTTCACATAAGGACACAAACCAAAACAAAAATAGAAAATAAAAACAAAAGAAAACTTCTTTCTAGTCACAGTCAGTTTAGCCTCAAAAATCGTAATTATTAGCATAAAGTGTATTGTCCTCAAATAGAATAGGCACCAGTTTTCCAAAAAGCTCGGTCTGCACAGCAAATTGTAAATGGCTAATAACCATCATATTTTAAATAGTAAAATATTTCTTTAAAAGTTCAAATGCCTTACTGGTGTTAATGGAAAAGCTCTTTTGGATTTTATCTACTATTTCACGTGGAACTTAGTGATCTCTAACTCAGCAACAATTTGATGTATTGCTTATTGCTTTCAAACACTGCAGAAACATTTACCTTTTCCCCTAGAGCAAACCTGGCAATTTGCAGAAATATATATATATATTTTCCCAACCTAAATTAAACAATGAGGAGGGCTAAATAAAACTTTAAAATCATTACTTTGTTTCAGACCTTAACATTGGACAGATTGTTCCTCCTCTATAATCTACAGAAAAACCTATTCTGTTTTTCTTCGCTAGCATGTGTCACTGTGTTTGATGTGGCATGCAGCAATGGTGTTATTTCTATAAAATAGAGCTGAACTTCATTGTCCACTCAACTGCAGTTGCTACATCATGTAAATTTCAGTGAAACTTCACACAGGTACCACGTTCTTTCCTGGAGATTTACTTTCTTCTTGCTTTGTCCTTTTCTATTAATTTATTATGTTACTAAGATCATATCATAGAGCTCATATTTGTGACTGGAAAATATATAACTGATATATATATATTATAAATACTAACAAATTGTTAATCACAATCCACGAAAATAATTTAAAGCAAAACTCTATGTCACAGTAAACAGTACACTTCTGTGACTTGCAGACAGCACTGAAACAGAAATATTTTATTTCCCAAACATCTAATATTCCCCTAATTTCCTCCCAAATCCATGCATTATCTCCCTCCTGTAATATGAAATAGCATTTGCAAATGTAGTGGGAATATAAAACAGATTAAGAAGTGTCTTGAATTGTTCCCTGCTGTTCTGTAGGGCTGTCTTCATGTGTAGGCTCTGTCATTTTATATCTCCCTTTGTGTCTGCAAGACTGCTCGCAGACCAGGCTGCTGTGAAGGGAGGATGTTTTTTGGGTGCCATTCTGCAGTAGCATTCTGCTCCCTCAAAGCCCTTGTATGATCCATGTAATTAGTTCACACAGACTGATAAAGAACAATATCTTCAAGTCCGGGTAACTAGAGTTTGTCTTCACCCTATTAGATACTGATTTCAGACAGTTAAGATTCCTTAGGATTTCTAGAACACATTTAGTTTTGATCCATGGCCTATATAGATAGAAGAGCTTAAATCACTGATCTACGCATGGAAATGTTGTTTTAAGACAACTACAACAGTATTATTATAAGAAAGAAAAAAGAAAAAAAGAAAAAAAAAAATAAGAGTAATTAACCATGGAGACACCAAAATTCTCCCACAGTGAGTTTTGTGACTTCTCATTAGGAGGTTATACAGAGGAGTGAAAACTGAAGTCATCACATTTTAACATTTCATGTTCTTAATGTTCCCACATTAAGTACAGCAGCATAGATATTGCAGAAACACCGCTGGCACAGTTCACAGATCTGTTTGTACTTTGGTAAAGCTTCAAGGTACTTTCAGAAATAATTCATCATGGATAGAAATGTATCATAAGCATCTTGTGATAGATTAAAATTTCATTGCTAGAACTTCACCTTGTTATAAATACCATTTTTTTTTTCAAAAATGAAATTTTAACAGAAATTGTTTGGCATTCATTTTTAATTGATTTCTTCAACATTTTTTCTGCTATTTTCTACTGAAAGATTGTTAACCTTTGGAAATTCATTATTACTGAGTCTACTGAGCAGTGACTCCTTTCTAAGTTCACATGATTGAAAATAATTTGTTTCTAAATTGCAGAAAAGTCTCAAAAACTAACAAACAAACAATAAAAAGTGGCATGGAAAATAACATGAGAAAAATGCTAACAACTCTGACATGTCTTTCCAGACTGAGGTTTTTCTTCTGCATGAGATAGACAAACATTAAGAGTTCTGATAGGCTTTAATATTCAGATTCATCAGCTTCCTGAAGGTTAGAGTCAACCTGATGCAGGAAGCAGTTACCAAGGAGAAACTGTGATGTCATTTGTTGGTCTGCATGACCAACATGTCTCATCTGTTGTGAGCTTCTGCAGCAGAAATAGTAGTGCAGGTTATCAGAGGGTTTCACTGAGGCAGCCCCAGAGCAGCTTCACAATGAGCCTGGCTCGGGAAGAAGTTGGATGTTAGGACAAGATATTCTGCTCTCAGCACAGCGATAGATTACAACTGCAGCTCTTATTAAAAAACACCATTGAATTGCTGAGATCTAAGCATTTTGCTTGTTCTGGCAAAAAGTCAGTGGGTGAAAGTAAAATTGCCCACACACACCCTTCCATTGTTCTGTTTGGAAACCTTCCATTGCTTAACAACCCTTTTTCTGTGAAAGGGGAGAAATGATGAAAACAATAGCCCTATCTGAGGATTCAATAATACTCATTATTTAAACCTTTCCTCCGAAATATCTGTCTAACGTATAAGTCCAGGTGAAAATTCCTTTGTGAGATCTTTAGTGCTGCAATCATTATCGCAATAGCTTTCAAAACCCATCTTGAAATACTGAAAGAACTACCAGTATTTTCTGCTGAAAGTCTCTTTTACAGAGATCATTACAACTTACATATTAATGAATTAATTTGATAGAATTATTCTGTGCAGTAAGTCACACCATGGCTAACAGTCGTATCAAAAGTGCTAACTTTTGTGTCTTTGATTATTTCGTAAAATCCTTAATCTTTGCCTGACAGGTTCACTGTAATTTTGCTTCTCCAGGGAAATCTTTATCTCCCGTACAAGTTCAGACTCCCCATTTTCATTATCTGTACAATGTGTTGACATATGATATAACCAGCAACCGCACAGAATAGTAACACTGAATGGCGGGAGAACGTCTCCCTGTTTATATTACATGAAGGTTGATTTGATGGGCTGCAGCAATTGCCTCTGAGAGCAGACATAAGAGCAGCCTGACTCTTTCAAGTTGACACTTTGCAAATACCATGCAGGGCTTGCCACGGCTGCATGCTTTTTATCAATTGCGCCAGGAGATACAGTAAATGTCACTCCCCAAAGCTGCACATTACCAAATTAGTCCTAGTGTCAATTGTTATCTGGCAGTGGTCAGTTGCCAAGCCGGCACTGTATTTTCAAGGGCTTGCTGTTTCACAATGAAAAAGCACAGGCCTGAGAGGGCTGAGGAACTACAGACGCTGGCGGCTGAACACGTGAGGATCGCCAAGCGGCACTATTTCCTTTTGTGCTGCCTAATAAGGCAGCCCATGTCATTCCCCGGGTGCTTGCTTACAAACAGAGGACCAAATTTGTCCCTCTGTTGTACTCTTCTATAAGCACCGCTGAGTGTAACCAGTGGCAGAACCTGGTCCAAAGGGTATAACTGCAAAAGCAAATACAGTGTGACACAGCCCAGAGAAAAGACATATTTTTCCTGATGAGGAGAGTGCTGTGAAGCGCTAAAACCCCATCTCTGTTGCTTCAAGAAAAAAAGTGAGATACAGCTTGGGGGGGTGGGGGGTTATTCTTTTGGACTTCAGCTATTGCAGGGAATAAAGTCATCAGAGAGCCATGCACAAAAACCCACCTTATTCCACATTTCATATATAGAATATTATTTGAAAGAGACACACAAAATAATAATATAAAATGAAATAAAAATAAAAAAGTCACTGCCATGTTTGAATGCTGTTTTCACATTTCCTTTGTGATCACACAAAACTGTCCATAGAAAAGAAATGAAAAAATAAATAATAAAATAAAATAAAATAAAATAAAATAAAATAAA
Source organism: Anas acuta (assembly GCF_963932015.1). Classification (NCBI taxonomy): domain Eukaryota; kingdom Metazoa; phylum Chordata; class Aves; order Anseriformes; family Anatidae; genus Anas; species Anas acuta. Next base: position 101,699,207 of record NC_088981.1, read on the forward strand.
AAATAAAATACTGCTTTACATGAGTTACTAGAAGATATCTCTTAGTTTGTTTTAAAATTAATTCCAATTTACATCTTGTTTATTTCATATTGCCTTAATCTTCTTCCACACATTACTTCTTCATTGTCCCACATAATAACTAACTACAGCTTCAGCTTAACAGTTGGACTTACATAACACTTTCAAAAAATTTACCCTAATGCCTTGTCTTTAATGAACATTTTTACAAAAACGTAGAAACAGTCCTAGACTCAGACACAGGGTCCTCTAATTCAGCATGGTGTAAAATTCCTCCTGTAGGCATGCATAGGATAATATCTTTTCTCCATTATATCCCAACATGGTTTTATACTTACAATTAGGTTTAGGTTCTCAAATATGAAGTTTGAAAATTCATAAAGATAAATTCAAAATGTATGGAGTGGGAAAGTTCTTGCTTTCTCTGTAAAAGCACTACCCTTCAAAGAATCATCAAGATGACTTAGCAGCCTACTAGGAAATCACAGAGGTACAATTCCACCCACTGATTTAGACAGAAGATAAAGGGTGGTTGAAATTCAAAGCCAGGAAGCTGCATTTAGAGCCCTGAAGGTCCTTTGGAAGGGGCTCATTTGTTTGCTTGGTGTCTCACTAGCAGAGATGGTAAGGAAATAGTAATCTCATTCGTCTCTTACCTGGTGTAAATCTGTATTTACTGATGCCAGATAGAGTACTCCAAGTGTGCATTAGAGCCACCAAGTCCAATTTTACTTTACAAGGGGGATACCCTTGTCAGGGAAAAGAGATTAAATTAGTGGTATTATGAGAACTTGTGTCATGATACAAACGTCCTAAGCAAAAGAACCAAGGCAAAAAAGCAAAAAGAAACACGGAGGTGGTATAAACAGGCAAATGGTTTGGTTAAACTGCACCACTACTCTCTTTCTTTCCAGGCACTTTCTCTTTATATATTTTCAACTAACCTTACAAAAACCTCAAAAACCCTACAAAACCTCATTTTCTTTTGCAACATAATTTCATTGTAAATAGGTGGAAGGAGATCTCTCTCTGACACAGCACAATGAGTTAACTTTCTGAAGTTAAGTTAGGCACATATTGTATGCAAATACAGAAGGGAGTGACCAGCTTTATCTATTTCATAGTGAAGATAAGGGGAGTTTTTTAATAAACATTAGTAAGCATTATACCTACCCTATTATTCTTCTTCACTGACCACTCAAAAGAGAGTTTCCTAGCCTTTTGTTTTGTTTTGTTTTGTTTTGTATTTTATTAGGACTATTCCCACACCAAACTCCTGTACATTTCTTGGCAAGTTACACAGTATACCCTTTCCCTTGTATTCCCTCAAGCAATGCAGAGATAAATGTTTAGAAGGAAAAAATATATATATTTTTTGTTGCTTAATTCAAAGTATCTAGGTCCCATGGGCCTTTAAAATCTCATTTGATTTCTCAGAGATACAGGTTTTCAGAAAGTTTCATTAGTTTCATTTCAGAAACTCTGCATTGAGACATAGACTGAACTTTCTGGATAGCGTATTTTGTTGTTGTTGTCGTCATTTATTTTTATTTTTTTTTTTCACTTTAGCCACATGTTCACTCTTACATGGACTATGTGGTCAAAATAACATGCAATATTTCTCACTTCTTAATTTGGCAGTAATGGTCTGTGGCAAGTAGTAAAGCAGAACTGTATTTGGTGGACCATATTCTCTTTGGACAGTTTAAAGGTATTTATTTCCACAAAATTATTCCTAATTCATCCTGATGCAGATAACAAAAGAATCATACTCAATTATGACAGGGATATTTCAACTAATCTTTAAAAATCATTATGGAGTATATATCATATGTAAGGATAAGGTGACTTTAGAGATAAGCAGGGGGGTCCATTTCTCTTTGTTTCTTAGCAAAATTTCAGACTTTTTGGTTTGCTTCTTCAGCTACTTAAATCATGGCCAGCTTGGCTTTCCAATTCTCAGCCAATAGTGATACAAAAGTTTTTACCCTTTTTCAGTTTCCCTGCTGACTTACAACGTTATTAAACTAGCAAAATAATATCCTACTTCCCCTTTAATTATTCTTGTCCTGTCTAGTGCTATGAAAGAATACAACATGCAAACCTAGGCACAGCATTACAAATCTACATACTATTTATGAACACACACTAAACCAACATGCCAAAATACACATACAGTAGTAAAAGGGAGCAAGGCAGCCCTTTAATTGCCAAAATACACATAGAAGCATGCAGTCTGTAAGTCATTCATCATTACTAACATGTATATATGAGCACGCAGGAAACCAGCCCTCCTCGTTAGCAGTGATGCTCTGCTACCAGCTTCTTGCACCGAAACAGTGTACTGGAACAGATATGTTTCTACCAAAATAAGTCTACATAAAACATTCTGCTAATGAGACTGCCTCAGTGAATATATATACTTGGGGCACTTCTAATAAAATTTGAGGGTTCAGACACTGATTCAGTGGTGAGTAACAGAAAGTCCCAAATCACAGAATATTTAAAATTCTTCAATTTGCACATCTCCATAACATCAAGAAGAAAAAAAAAAAAAAAGATTCATATATTCCAATGTATGTTTATTCCCATTCAGTTTTGGTGGATATGAAGATAGTCAGCATCTTCATCATGTAGTAAAATTCTGCTGTCTTCTCCAGTTCTTCAGTTTTTTATTTATTTTTCCCAGAGAATCAAAAACTAAGCTACAATCCAACCCTTGAGATATTAGCAATCCAATCCACTGTTTTCATGATGTGTCACCTAGGTCAGAGTAACATTCAGCTCCAAACAATGTTATCTAAACTCATTAAATTAATAAACTCAATAAATGCTTTCTTAGTTCATCATATTTAAAACATACCCTATAAATGACATAGGTCTGTCTATTAACCTGGAGTTTTGGGGCTAGCTTAAAGATGTGATTTGTACTTATACAGACAGCTGGCACAGGAGTATACATTGTGAAGACTTGCGTTGTTTTTTATTTAATCATATGCATTCAAATATTTAAGTAGTTCCTCTGTATTCTACAACCAAGCAGAAGTACTTTAAGTGAATAAACCACTCTTTTAGACAAATGCCAAATAAAGTAATTTCAATGATACTGAGTCATCAGTACTACAGATCATAAACCACCTTTTAGAAAGTAACAAGTACTTAGAAAGTAATTGTGTTACTTCTGTATTTTCTCTGCTAGCCTCTCAGTATGTCAATTCCTTATAGCTGAATTGTATCTCTGATTGGACATAATTCACCTCTCTCTCATAAGAAAGTATTTGGCTTTCTTCCATACAATTACATGAAGTCTATGAATTATGTTTTGCCATATTTGGGAAAAATATCACAAAAATGCCAGAGCACTTCTAAGAATTTTCTTTCTTCTCCCCTTTCCTTCTTTTCTCTCTCTTTTTTTTTTTTTTTTCAGTTGTAAAGTGGCCTTTCACTGCCAAAGTTGCAGAAACTTACTCACAGAATGAGCTTCCTGAGGAAGAAGAAAGAGGAATGACTACTGGTAGCTTTGGCCTAATTGTGCTTCACTCCTGATCTTTTTCTTTTATGATGGGTATCGCTTTTCATTTAGGAAACCACTATTTAATCCACAATGCAGAATCCGTTACTCAAACTATAACCAATCTTTGGAAAAATAAATAAATAAATAAATGTAAAAATAAAATAAAATAAAAATAAAATAAAATAAATAAAATAAAATAAAATAAAATAAAATAAAATAAAATAAAATAAAATAAAATAAAATAAAATAAAATAAAATAAAATAAATAAAGAAAAATAAAGAAAAATGGATTTGCCTTTTTGCAGTCATAAATTAAACCAAAATCAGGAAGACTCCATAACCCAATTTTCATTTGCATTTTCCATAGGGAAATCAGTAAAAGCATTCTTTCCACAGCTTGCAAGGGGGGTGTATTAGGCTATACCAGCTTAATAAAACTGATACAAGGACAGACAACACACTTTTGACAAAACGTAAATATTTAAAAATGAACATGAGACTATGCCTGAGAGTTCAGGCTGCAAACTGCTTTACTATTTGCACGCAGCAGCATCTTATTGCTTGTTTTTTCACTGGTGGAGATTACATCTCCACCAGTGAAGTTCATGCAAGCAGTTAAGGCAAAGACATCTGCATTGGCTTAAGTAACTGATGAAGGGCTCTATGCAAATCTAGATGACTCTGCACCAGATGGATTAAGGGATAGTTAATATTATCTCATCTGTTGACAGGGCTATAAAAGAGTAACTTCCAACTGAAGACTGATACTATTTTCAGAAAATGTAACCAGATGATGACTGTCATTTATGTTCACCCTTACAATGACCAAGAATGAGAACCATGAATTCTTCTTCCTGATGACTTTAGTAAAGGTGTGTTCTTCTGCAATGAGCACTGATAGATAAATCCCAGTCTGCTAGTAGAGCACATTAGACCCCTCCAACAAGTAGCCCATGTGAAGTCCTGTGAAAGTGAAGGATCTTGTAGACATCCAGGACAGGGAGGACACTCCAACATTTAGATGAGTTCTATCTTCATCTAAAACACTATCAATGTAGTAATCAGCTAATCTCCACAGAGCTAAGAGCTTGTTACTTACTGACCACCACACCAGAAATTCAAGGAAAACCAGTGTTATCTCCAGACCAATTAATCTGCAGACAAAGAACTAGTAACTAACTTCAAGGCCTCACCAGTGGTTGTCTCTTCATGAGGCAAGAGAAAAGTGAAGCAGGAAGCCAGTTCATGAACTAAAACAGAAGAATTCAGGCTCAACACTCTCTCTATGCAGCTGGTATTAACTTTGAAAAAAAAAAAAAAAATCCCACATGGAGTTAGATCCATTACGTGCTTAGAGAATATCCACAACCAACTAGTAATTTAGACAGTAAATAGCAAACAAGACACAGGTATGTGCAAATATTCACAACCATACTTACCTAACTCTTGCTGAAATTAATGGAATGAAGAAACTATGCTTTTGCAAATCTTTTATCATATACTTTTCCTATTAAACACCTGTTGAAACCTGGCTTAAAATACCTGAAGTACAGCAGAACTGCTTGTCAGAGGGATAATAATGTTCTATATATTACAAGACACTGTTTTATCCTGGAACAAATGTATACAGATCAGAGAAATGATGGCATTTCTAATGTACATTCATTCACACTTTCTATGAATATAGAGTATTTTGCATTTTGTGTAACCAGAATATTGCACTGCAAAGTAATAAATATAAATGGGCCTTTTAAAAGAAGAAGCATCCCAACCTTAAACCCTAACTATCCAGAAATATCAAAAAAAATATTGGAAGCATTAACAAAAAATGACATTTTCAGAGTGCCTTGTTCCAATGCTGTCACTCCCAAAGCCACAATTCCACAACCACAAACATAAAAACAAACGAAGGGTTTAACTGATAAAATTCCTGAATACAGACATAGTAAAATTATTGCAACCAGTTCTGGGATTCACTCTTCAAACAAGACAGGGACAAGGAACATACTGTACAAGACAAGGCTCAGGGAACACTTTCTGTGCCACAGTAAATATAAGTGATTAGATCACTGATATTTGCTAAGGGAAAAGGTGTCTGAGGAAAAGGGAAAGAACTTTGCTGTCAAAGAAAAGCCTACAACAAATAGCTGAGTACTGAATTTAGAGAAACAAGATACATTTTCCTACAAGTTAGGGTATTTAACTGTAATTGCTACAGAAATGTATCAATGTTTGGGACAAATCATATAAATGTTTGGAACTAATCATATATATATATGTATAATATATATATATTATATTTTAATCTCTCTCTCTCTATATATATATATATATTTTTTTTTTTAAGATACACGCTTTTGACTCAAATACTGGTTTAGCAAGGAAGGGCATCCAGGAGGGTGAAGCTCTTCTCAATTAACATCAGCTACTTCAGCATGTACATCTACATTCTATCAGGCAAAGTGGCCAAATTTTCTTCATTCACTACTGAAATTTTACTGGCATCCAAGGATATAATCATCACACATCCTTTCCATCACTCAGATTTAATCTAGTTTTATAAGAAACTCTATAGCCTGTATACACAGAAATCCCAGTCAAGATGATCATAGTGATTCTTTCTGGCTACAGACTGTAGCTTTCTACAAAGACAGTGCAGTTCACTGTCCTTTTTCATTACCTAGTCCATACTCAATGGGGCACAACTTGCACAACTTCACTGCTGCCTGTCTGTGATGGAGCAGATCCTTTAGCTTCAGAACTAGCTGAAGTCACCTGTACTTTGAGATATCATGCTCAGCCCCGGTAGACAACCCTATCAAAATTTTTAGTTCATGAACTTGTTTAATTTTAGGACAATCTCCCAAGTTTATACCTCGGCAGGTGGGAATATCTGTCAGATAACTCCCTGTCCCCAGAGATGAATAACGAGTAAGAGCTAGAAATAGGAGTGAGGAAAAAGCACAAGCACTGAATTATGCAATGTTATGCAAGAAACTAATCTAATGTACTGGAAGCAATTTAGCAGTAACACAAAAACAACATTCATGGGAAATTTTTTTCTACCCAGGGCTTCATTTAATTTAATTTTGGAAGATGTTCCTTTTAGAAAGTTCAAAACATATGAAAATTGTATGAAATTGACTTAAAGGAATGATTTTATTTCCAAAAGATTCCATTTAAAACCCTTACATATGCTCTACTTTATTGCTTTAACTTGTAAAAAAGGAGGAATTTGAATCTATGGAATTATAATTGTTCTGAAAAAAAGTCTGTATGGAGACTATTTCCTCAATGTATTAAACTTGTTTAGACGCTTCAAAGAACTGAAAGCTATATATCAAGAACTGCCCAAAGATAAATTAAGATTATTCTTATTTCACTTTATCTCTGGCCAGAATAATCCCTTCAGATCCACAAGTCATTTACAAAGATTTCTGGAGTCAGTGTCTGCTATGCAGGCAATGTTGTTCCATCTTTACATAAAACAGTTTAAAAAGGCAGAGTAATCATGTTACAACCCCATTCTTTTTTATTGTTAATCATCTTGTTTCTTTTGGGTTTGTTGGTTGGTTGGTTTGGGGTGTTGTTTTTTGTTGTTGTTTTGTTTTGTTTTGTTTTCATTGCTGTTTAAATTTCTGAGATAAAAGACTAATAAGTAATGCTTTTCAGTAAGTCATGGAAAAACTTGAATATGCAACAAATGATGCTTTGCAAGATTATAATCTGATTTCACAACACATCCAAGTGAAAAACTGTACAATACAATGCAGTCGGTATTTCAGGCATTCAAACTGCAAAGGGCACAGTATTAAAGACTGGGTCCAGTGTAGTGGGTTAACCTTGGCTAAGATCCAAACGCCAGCTGCTTGCCCACTCTCTTGAAATCCACGGCAGGACCAGGCAAAAAAAATAGGAAGAAGAGGAATAAGAAAGCTAGTAGGTTAAGAGAGAATCACAGAATAACCTAGGTTGGAAAAACGTTCAATCAAGTCCAACCATCAATCTGACCTACTGAGTCCCACCCCTAAACCATATCTCATGACCATTAGTGGCACGTGTCCCTTAGTGCCAAACAAAGGCAAAAAAATTGTTTATCAATTACTGTTTTGTTACATTGACTTGCAAAAATTAACTAAATTTGTAGTAAACAAAAACCAAAAATGTAATTACTAATTTTTATAGTGGGAAACAAAGATACAAACATTAAAAGCAACACCTTCCCATTCCCACGCTCCATTTCACTCCTTCACTTCAGACTCCTCTACCTCCCTGAGCACTGCATGGCAATGATGGGGCTTGTTAGGGTTCCTCTCTGCCACTCTTTTTCCCTGCTGCAGTGTGGCTTCTCAATGGACTGCAGGGGATACCTGCTCTGCTATGCTCCGCCTCCTCTAATATTGGTTCTCCCTGTGCTGTTTCACACTCTTTTTGTTCCCTGCTCTTCTGCCAGTCTGTACTGGGCTTATGTGGCAAGGTTTTGGTAGTGGGGAGACAGCAGGGGTGGCCTCTGTGGGCAGAGCCCAGCAGCTGCCCTATGTCAGATCAGAGCCAGCTCAGCTGTCTCCAAAAAGGACCCGCTGGTGGCCAGAGCCGAGCAAGTGAGAGACACTGGTTGGGCCTCTGGGAGAGACGATTGAAGAAAAGGGTGTGGGGGGGAAGAAAAAAAAAAAAAAAAAGAAAAAAAAAAGAAAAAAAAAATGCTGTGCAACTGCAGCTGGGAGAGAGAGGAGTGAGAAATGTGAAAGAACCAGCCCTGCAGCTCTCAAGATCAGTGCAAAAGGAGGGGGAATGGTGTTCCAGGCTTGGAGCAGAAGTTCCCCTGCAGCCTGTGCAGGGGCCCCTGGTGGAGCAGGCTGTCCCCCTGCAGCCCATGGGTCCCACATGGAGCAGATCTCCATGCTGCAACCCATGGAGGAGCCCTGGTTGGATCAGGTGGATGTGGCCTGGAGGAGGCTGCGGCTCATGGAGAACCCCGGCAGGAGCAGGCCCCGGGCCAGAGCTGCAGCTCGTGGAGAGGAGCCCACACAGGAGCAGGGGGTCTTGTGGGAGCTGCCGCCTGTGGGGGACATGTGCTGGAACAGTTTGCTCCCGACGGATGGACCCCATGGTACGGAGCCATGTGGGAGCAGTTCTTGAAGAGCTACTGCCTGTGGGCAGCCCCCGCAGGCTCAGTTCAGGAAGGACGGCAGCCTTGGGAGGGATGCCACATGAAGCAGGAGCATAGAGTGACTGTGAGGGAGCATCAGGGACTGTCTGCAGCCCCCATTCCCTGTTCCCCTGCACTTCTTTGGGGGAGGAGGTAGAAGAGGGTGAATGGGGGGAAGGTGGTTTTAGTTTGCTTTTTGGTTTCTCACTGTCTGCTAATGGCAATACATTATAATAATCTCCCTACACTGAGCCTGTTTTGCCCATGATAGTAACTGGTGGTGGGTGATCTCCCTGTCCTTATCTTAATCCTTGAGCCCCTTCCATCATATTGTCTCCCCCTTTTTCTTTGAGGAAGGGCAGTGGGAAAGCGGTGTAGTTCAGCTTCCTAGCAGAGTAAAACCACCACATTGTCCAGCATTTTATGCCATTTCTTAAGTACATTTTGGCAGAGGCACCACCATTTTGGCTGCTGGGCCCAACCATGCCCTGCAGTGGGGCTGTTAGAGCTGGCTGGAACTGGCACGGGGAGGTCCCAGCATCTCCTCTCAGAGGCCATCCTTGCAGGTCTGCACTGCCAACACCCAGACAAAGACACCCAATACACCAAATGATTTTAGTCTTCAACAGTTTTTAAATGTCATTTTCTTTCACATAACTCTCATTCCTAAAATATTATTTCGATGGGAACTTCACAGGAGTTCAGCCTCTTCAAAATGGGAATGATCTGTCCTTTGGTATTTTAAGGACTTAACATGACTCAACTCCATTGCTTTTGACTACCCACAGTTCAGTCAGCACCACTATTTTCTCTTTTTGCTTGTAGATACATGTGAGCATTTTTATAGTATTAAAACCACTATTCATTTTATTTATTCCTATAGTAATTGTTTTTACTGCACTGCACCACTAAAATTGGCCCTAATTCAGCAAAATGTAGCTCTTCCAGAAGGGTGGATAAGTATATGCTGAACATTTAAGCACACGTATAAATCCCACTCAAGTCATAAGGTGCTGCCCTGTGTTCAGATGCTGGTCTGATCTGGGTCCCCATTAACAGGAAGATTGTCCTACCTGCCTAGTAATAATAATTGTTTATTAAACAGAATAAATAAATACATAAAGAAATAAATAAGTCTTCTGTCCAGGTGTTTTATATATTTAGGTCTTTTTTCTTTAAACAAAGTTTTAGAATGTCCCAAGAGGATGAAACTCCCTTATTTCCTTATGAGTGAAATTCTACTGGCATCCAATGATATAATAACCACACTTTAACTTAATGCAATACAGAGTTAACACCATATCAAAAAAAGATTTCTATGAAGAGCTATAATTTTATTCTTATCGCTGCAATTGAGGCATTCAAACTGGATCTCAATGTGCGCATCAAGGGACCACTCTAATTATTGGACCTATAACCTTTGCTCAGGAAAGGTAACAGAGCAGCTTTGATTTGTGAACATCCAAACCACACAATGGCATTTAGAGTGATCATTACTGTGGGCAGACATGCAGTGCTTAAAATGACTTCCTACTAGACCAACAGAGAAGTGAAACTATGAGCCATCAAAGCTAGAAGAAAATCGATGGAAATTATAAAAAAAAAAAAAAAAAAAAAAATCACAGGGAATTAAGCTCAACAATAGTGTATATTTTCCCTTCACTGCAAATAGGTTACTACTGTTGATATTCATAGAGGCTGCTTGAGTGCTTATGTCTGAGAATGAAGGTGCAAAAGCCATCAGGACCTAATTCTTTGAGACATTTAAACAGTTCATGGGTTAAAGTTTACCAGAGGGAGACAAAAGTGACCAGAGACTTCACCTACTAGCACTGCCAAATAGGGCATAAATTCCCTGAGATCTCCTCTGCAGCTCCAGGCATCATCTCATTACTGCTGAATCATGAAATATCTCTTTCACATGGATGTGGCAAGTGATGAACTATGGAGAATCAGGGACAAAACTAACATTTATCTGATTAAAGGAGCTGTAACTATTGCTAGCTTTTTAAGATAAACCATTTCTTGTCCAGGGTATCCAAAATAAACTTGAGAACTTGTAATCCAAAGTGTTTCTGTTTTGATTACTAACAGAGCACAAAGAGACAGATCTATAAGTTTGGGCAGATTAATAACAGAATTTAAAGTAAGCAAATGTTGCTCTTATGGGACTAAGGGATCTTAATATTTTAGTTTTCAGCTCTGAGTTCTAATCACTTTTTCTTTACTACTATCAAAAAATGTTGTACCTATGCTGTTTTTACAACAGGATTTTTTTTTGTTTTGTTTTGTTCGTCCATTCTCTTCATGCTTAAAAAGAACTAAATTCTTTGTAATTTTCAAATGCCTAAAGAAAATCATGCTCAAGGAAAGGCTTGGCATGGTCAAATCCCATTTAAAAAGTTATTTGGGAATATATTACTGAAAACAAGAATGATTAGCTACTGAATGAAAAATAGCTTCTGAACAGGAATGAAAGCTGTTAAGCAAGACCAGTAATATGGTAGGGGAAATAAATGCAAAAAGAACAATGGTATAAAGAAAGAGTACAAAGTGGAGAGGGCAGTAAAAAAGTATAGATTAATAGCGGTCTTGTAATGCATTCCTTTCCAACCATTTCTGTCTATAGCTTTGCATACAGTCGCTGGTTAGGCTTCAATCCCACAGATAGGTGTGAGAATAAAAATTGACTTATGATCAGCTCAACAGGAATGCATTAATGTTTACACTTCATTACAGCTTCAGGATCTGAAGAAGTGGGAGTGACCTACTTCTTACTGTTTGTAAATAGTTGCAGTTCATGAGTGGTAAAACTTAAAGGGAAAATGTATGTTTATATGGATGGCAAGAATCTAGAGTCAAAACAGCTAATGCAGCTCTTGAAGGCATTGCTTCGAAGTTTTATCTAACCTCTAATAGGGATTAGAAGGCCTTAATATAGCACATACTATATTCTCCCTGTAATTGTTTTGGGTCATGTTCTAAAGACTTCAAAGACACACGTTTTGGTCAAATGACTCAGTGCCTGATCCAGTATAATACTTTTGGGTAATCACCTACAGTATTTCTAACCATGTTTTTTCAAAGATGCTGAGCACCTGAAATTACCACTGAAGTAAGAAGAATCAATATTTGGAGACTCATTTCAATCCAATTTCAAACTGAGGCAATGGTAAAAAATAAGCTACTATGTGCAAAATGCAGAAATCTAATTCTTTGTGTATGCAACAAAGGTCATATTCATCTGGTTAAGATCTTCAGTGGATTATGGTCCAATGTGTGTTAAACCTTCTTGCAGCTTGGGAAGGAATTGGCAGTATACCTGGCTGATGTGTTGCAGAACATTAGAAATTAAATGCAGAAGTAGTTAAGTCCTATTCTAAAATCCTAACATCCCCTGTGTGAGCTGGCCCATTTACACTTTTCCTGTGTTCTGCCAGAGCTGGAAAAGTCCTTTCTTGTCATGTTGTCTCACCATCTCCAAGGTGTTCAACTGAGCAGGCAGGTGATGTAAAGGAGAGAATGATGAGAGTGGGAGCCCAAGTGTGTGTTAACACTGTGTAGTTATAGATCTGACACATTCCCTCTCAGAAATTCACTACTTCCCCACGCTCTTCCCTAATCATGTAAAATCCACACTGCTTGAACATAGGGAAGTGCAGATGAGAAATACAATCATATTCCCAGCTTCACAGACTTCAGTGACTACTATCTTGTAAAAGGATGATCCTTAGGTAGATTCATCCTTCGGACTCTAGTTACAGAGATTTATTTGCACGTAGTCAGGCTCTTTGAACTTTCAGCACTGAACAAAAACATTTTTTAGTTTAAAAGCTAAGAAATACACTTGGAAACAGGTAACAAAGTCTCTACTTTTTCTATAAAATTTGCACTGGAAATCATCCCTCTTGAAGTACTGTGCCACTGGTCAATGCAGTGGTGTTTTATAGACATGTTTACCTTTGGGAAATTAGTATCTTCCTGAGAACTTGCACATTGTTCCCCTTAACAGTAAGTACAGAGTTCTCTTGTCAATGAATCTTAAAAGATCCTTCCTAAGAGGGGAAGATCCTTATGTTTATGATTCAAAACAATGAAATATCTGTTGTTGCATTTTATTGCAGTGCAGAACTTTTAGGTTTGAAGCTAAAAAAAATCCTTTGTAGATGGGATGTTAAGTTTGATATCATCTTAGAAAAGTTAAATCCCTCCCATGTCCTCCCACACATAGTCTTCTTCACACCCACAAAGGCATGCGATGTACCTGCACTCACTCAGCTTATCAGTGCTACCACTCACATTATTGCCTCCCTCAACTTCTACATTTTCAACATCTTTTGAACCTTCACAGAAGGACTTGACTTTGCAAAATACTGAAAGAACTTTGATGTGGGGATTTAGCATGCATTCTCATCAGGGTTTAACTGCGATGCTTGCCTTTCCCCCAGACCCTGACACAAAAGAAACAATCAGAAACAATAAAATGGAAGACATTTCATCCATGAAGCAGAGTTGTGTAAACTTTACTAGACTTTTAGCTAAAGGAAATGTTCCTAACCTCACACTTGTCTTACTGTTGTCTCTTTTGGCTGTATCATTGGCATCTCTATTCTAGACATATTTAACCCGTTCATTTAGATTCCTGCAAAGCTTTAAAGGCTACTCCAAAGCTCAGAGTAGTACATAACAACAGTTTGTTTGAGTTTTCCCATTAATGTTTTTCAGAGCAGAGTTCTTGTAAGACCTGATGCCCTCCATGATTCTTGGCTGCTGGATGTTGGTAACCTGACATCCTAACTCACCAATTTAAAGTCGTACCATTTATATTTCATACCAATAGTTAGAAAGGTGTAAATTCTCAAAGGTCCATGAGGTCCTTTATACAACCGAGATTAATGTAGCCAATAGTTGTATATTGCTTCACCTACTTAAAGTGACCAAGTACACGTTATACGGTCTTCAAGGATAAGGAAATTACTTCATCTGAATGTATGTCAGCTGTGCTTCCTGATCTCAAAGGAAATACTGAAGAAAACATAAATATGTCTGTGGTGTCTGATGTCAGCCATGATCTGCTCTCCCTGTTTTAGATTTATGTATTTCATTTGAATTCACACTGCATTAACCATATGTGAGGAGAGCATTATGTGAGGATTTAGGTGTTGCTTATCCTTATTCTTTAGCACTGCATTAATCCTATATTTTATCACTGAAGTTCTTCTGCCTTTTTGTGATTGCTCAAAAAGATGATGGATGGAAAGAGCTAAATAATTGGTCAATGCCTATACTGACTTTTTTGTCTTAGGCCACAGTCTCAACATTTTGTTAACCTACAAAACACACCCAATTATTATTTTTATTAAGCACCCAGTATTCAACATGTGTGCTTTTGTCTGACTGTATGTTCAAACCAAAAATTTTTTTTGATTTACCAGATATCAGCAGCCAGCCTACCAATTGTTGTTTCTGCTCGTGGATGATCATCTTCAGCCTTGATGTTCCACATGAGACAGACTGACATAGGTTCAGTGAAGTCAGAGACCTGCTCTTGGTTCTTCCAAACCTCTGTGCTTCTGTTGTTTCCCTGCACAAGAGAGGGGAGCAGGGGCTGTCTCTCTCAGAACCCCTTCAGCAGGGCAGCTGAGCCACGCAAACTGATATTCATTTACACACAGGGCATGATTATCTTTCCCAAGGGCCAATACTAAAGCAGAAGTTGAATCATTTTCTGAATCATAGCTATTTTTTTCCATTTCTAAAGCACAGTATTTCTCACCAGTGGTACTGTGGTAAAATGGCAGTCTTGTCCTAAGATGTTTTTGTAAGGAAATAGGGGCAGAGTTAGAAGACACAAAAGTATCCTTATAGACAGAAGAAAAAGAGATGTAATTAGAAGGGTTATACAATTATACAAGTGACAAGAAATCATTTCAAGATTCTTTTATTGATTTTTTTTTTTTGCTCTTTCACAGCCCAAGATAATTGTCTCATATTAACTACTTTCATTGTATTTCCTGCTAGACTGCGCGCACTTATGTAATATATTTGCAGTAAAGCAACAGTGGACAATTAAATTCTGAAGAAGAGATGGCTTCAGTATTATTGGGAGAATACATTATGTTTCCATGTGTGTCTACATGAGTGCTTCTTGAAATTCACCAGTGTTTCACTTTCACTTAAAAAAATGAAAAAAAAAAAAAAGCAAGTGGAGGACACAGTTTAGACTATCCTATTTCTGTATGAATCAAATATGAGGGCTTCCTATTTGTTTACTTCAAAAATTTACTATGTATGTTGCACACTACAAAACAAAACAAAACAAAACTGAAAAATATTTTAATGTTGTTTAAACAGAAGGCTTTGAAAGAAATATAATAGAATAATAGCTTGTTGTTTTTGTTTTTTTTTTCCTTCAGAAAGAAATTTTAAATTGTCATGTCTTATGCTGATTGTGAACTAAGACAGGTTTTGAAACCATTAAATGCAACATTCCTGCCCCAGCACCAGCTTTGTAATGAATTTCTGCTTAATTCAGCTTTTGTTGCTGCTGACCACAGAGGACTACACTGACCTGCACCTAATGCGCTCTAACAAATTATTCCACTGCAGTGTTTTTCTCTTTAACTTGGTAAATTCAAGTTCCTTCTCATTACTGTTCAGTTATTCTTTTGCCTGAGCATTACATAGAAATGTAGAGAACAGGACTCTTTTAATTCTTTTTTCCCCTTTCCAGTCAGATGGTTGCCTTAAAGCAATACATTTTGATGAAAAACAGGGTTGCTTTTAAGATATGAGTTTCTCTAGTTTCTCTTTTTTTCCCTCCCATAATTTTTGATGGCACCTGGGGTAGGGAGGCCTGTTGCATGCAAGAAGGAATGTTATATATGTGGTGCTTGTGAATGAGGCAGAATCACGGGAATGGAATGTGGAAAACTGTCTTGTCTTGTTTTTCCTTTTTCTTGTTGCCTATTTGTCTCTGCAGCCTTTTCCTGCCCCTTGTGTGTGTGTGTGTGTGTTTTCTTTTTCCTCATTTCCTCCTTTCTTTCTTACCTACTTTTTGAACAAACTTTTAGGAAAGTCAGCTCGATTTATACTAGCAATTATCCCAGAGGGGCACGAACTAATTGCTCTAATTATTACTTGAGGGTCATATGGGGAGATTTAGAGCCTGAGGCCAGCTATAAAAGAGAAGGTAAAAAATTATCTTTTTTGAGTTTGAGAGGCACTTGGTAAATTCTGGTGTTGCAATGTTCTTAACTACTGGGGGACAACCTGATAGAACAGGCAGAGGAAGTGGAACAGAAATATGTTTATCCTTCTATTTGCCTGATTTTTCAACAGGATAAACTAATGAGACATGTTATTCTTCTAATGAGACATGAGATTCTTCTTTGTTTAGAGAAATAATTTTTATGAGTAAGATTACCCTATGAGAGTACTCTTCCCTATAAGACAGAAAAGAACCAGTTACTACCAGTGCTGTAGCAAGGTTATTGGGCTTACTTAGGCAGAACCAATTGTAAGATTAGGCAATAAAAGTAATCTGAATAACCAAAAGTAGAAATCAGTACTTACTGATACGATAATTCAGTCATTCATATGACATATTTGCTACAATTAGGCAACTGTGTCCAAACTTTGGCAGCTGAAAGTTGAACTGAATGTTACGGCAACTGAAGTTTTGCTTTGGTAAAGTTTTAATACTTTCAGGTTCTTAAACTTTTCTAAAGGCTTTGTAGAAGAAAAGTCTTTCTAAATGTTGGAATAATATCCAGTACAAATGAAAACCTTCTTGGAGACTCTTCTTGTGGACTTTTTATCTGCAATAGAAATACTCATAATCATTACAGAGCTAAAATATGGCCTTTGAGAGACCCCTGTTTACTGTTCAACAGTAAAATCTCAACCAAGTATCAAATAAATAATCGAGAGAGAAAGAGAGAGGGAGAAAGAAAAGAGAGCAGGTAAGAACTTGTTTTAGCTATTCATGCTTGGACTTGATTTTTCATTCTTGTCTGCACAAGATCTAAAGATGTGTTTACACCAATTTTGATTAATAGATTAAAACACATCCTGGTTTTCATGCCAGTCTTCCCTTGTGTTAAGTGACAGAATGCATCCTGACCTGGCAATAGGTTGCATATGTGTAACGTGAAGGAAAATTTATTTTTCAGATTCTAATCCCTACTCTAAATCTTTTAAGCACATGTATTCATCAGGGATTTTGTGTATATATATATATATATATATATATATAAAGAGAGATAAAGAAGTTTTAGCTGGTACTAGCAGGTACCAGAAAATGTAGTTTAGTTTACAGTCACCTCGTTCATTGATAGCTGACTGTAATGGTGAGCAGTGGGCATGAGATTCTAATGATGGGAAGGCAGATTGTCTGTCTTGTCAAGGTTTAGGAAATGAGTGAGATCTTAGTCAAAAGTGTAACAGAAAAGCTGTTATGTAGGTTATGTATAATCTCTAGGCTTTGTCAGGTGTTGATGTAGGTTGTGCTCAAGACTTCGTCTCATATAAAATGGTGCTCACACCTTTAGTAAGGAGACATGATTTAAAATGCTATAAACACAGAATTCTGCAGGAAAACAGAGGCTAAAGCAGCAGGAGGCACTAGAAGCAGCCAATGGCAAACTCTGGGGGCGTTTTCTAAGAGTTAGAAGAAATCACTTTTAAGTTACTCCAGCTTTGCCATAAACATGGAAAGGATATTTCAACATTTCAGTTGAAAGAGGCAAAAACAGCAACCAAACAGGACGTCTGTCAGAAATGCAAGTGACAGTTTCCTGTCACCAAAACATTCCCCTAAATTTTCAGGCGTCTTGGAGTCTTGAGACTGGTGGTAATTGAAAATAATCTCACTGAGAATTTGAGTTGTTTGTTTTCACAAGTCACAGAAAGGGACATGGAGGAGTCATCCTATCCATTAACCCCTTTCCCTCAGAAATCAAGAGTTCTTCTAGCTACACCAGACTGACAGAGGCTTTCAAGGGAAGCTTCTACACTGAGGCAGAAGAATCCCAAACAGAAATTTGCAGCTCTCAGTAAAACCTTCTGAGTCTACTCTCACAATGCTAAGCACAAGCAGTACATCTGCTAGTTCCATGCTTGGCACCAGGCATTCTGTGAAATCCCTTGGGGGGGGATTTCACTGGCTTTCCCTAGGTTCACAAAGACAGGTAAGTGTCACCTTAAGCTGTGTGACAAGCTGTGCACAGGAGAAGTTTACAAGGTTCTTTACAAATAAATGATATGTTTATTTTAACGTTTTCTATCATATAACTGCTAAATATTACCATAATGACCCTTGTCTTGGTAATTGATAATCTGTAAGGTTCTTGCTTCATAATAATTTGTTCTCCTAAACCCCCATTTTGCACATGCACATATGTACATACAAAAATATACACACACAACTTACAACAAAAATTTCACTTGAAATGCCACTGAAAAGCATTAAAGAGACCAGCGGACCTCTGTGCAAGCTGTTCTTAAAAACCTCCAATTTCAAAAATCCCACAACCCCACCAGTCAACTGATTCTACTGACTATCCTTTCTATTAAAAAGTCTCCTCTGATGTCATATTTTCAATAACAAAGTTCATTTTAATAGTCAAGCTCAATTTAATAGCAATAAAAAGTTTCTCTGTATCAAGTCAGACCTTGAATATCTCCAGAGAAGGAGACTCCACAACCTCCCTGGGCAGCCTGTTCTAGTGCTCTGTCACCCTCACTGCGAAGTTCTTTCGTAAGTTGGTGCTGAACTTCTTGTGCTTCATTTTGTGGACATTACCCCTTCTCCTGTCCCTACAGGCCACTGAAAAGAGGTTGTCCATACCCCTTTGTTTCCCACACTTCAGGTGTTTATAAACATTGATAAGATCCCCTCTCAGTCTTCTTTTCTCCAGGCTGAACAGACCCAGGTCTCTCAGCCTTTCTTCAGAGGGGAGATGCTCCAGGCCCCGTATCATCTTTGTGGCCCTCCACTGGACTCTTTTCCAATGTACTTTTAATACATTTTGAAATGTTAATTGATAATTTAAAGTATAAAACATTAAATGAATAATTAAATAGGTTTTAATGCTTTTAACAGAACAAGCCCAGGTGGGCCAACAACCAAATAAATTAGAAAAGAATCAGATGCATTGGTCCCCTTTCCAGATATGAGTCAGATTTTATTGCTAATCTTGATAGCACAGCCTTGTAGAAGGAGCCAGGTGATTCTAGACTTCTATGACTTCCATGCGGCCTTCAAAACAAATTTGCCTGTTTTCTTTGTTTACCTGGTGTCTGTCCCATTTTTACATACTGCAAGCTCTTCAAAGCACAAGTACCTCCTCTTAGACTTTCTGCAGTGATTAGAAAAATAGAGTTTCTGCTTTCTATAGGTATCTATAGAAGATCCAGGAAATGCGGGGGATGTACAGCCAAGCCCGTGATTTAATGTTAGATGATCTGTGGTTGTATTATTTCTTTCCACATAACAGTTGGATAACAGAAAGGTGTATGACCTGCCAAACCTGCTGGAGACATATTCTCAGTTACAAAATATTTTCTCATGTGAGTTGTAGAGATACCGACAATAATTTCTAGGCACATCATTCCACCTATCAGGAAAATATGTTTTGATTGTCAGTATAGTGTGACTGGCCACACACAAAATTCTAGCTGGACTGGAGGACAGGATGCACAGTAGCATCAGAGTTAGTAAATTTCCAAAGAAAATTAAATTGTGTAAGGTTTAGATGGAGAGTCCATAAACACAAAACAATTCTAACAAATTCCAGCTGGTCTGAAAATGCAGGCTGAATGCACACAGTAACAGGATAATTTTATTTTGAGATAGTTCTAGGTTTCACTCCAGCCTTCACCACAGATTTATGTGGGCTTGGCATATATGCTCCTAACTGTACTTTTAAGTTCAAAAGGGGATAATGATCAATTAAAGGATCCCATACTGCTGTGAGAAGACAGGGGCAGAGGGTTGTGGGCAAGGTACTAAGTAGTCCTCACTTCAGCAACCAGCATCAATGGCAGTCGCAAGCACTATGCTGTGCCTCTGTGGACTGAACCTGAGATACAGAAAAGAGTAAAGGAAAAGTCCACAAGCTCATGGATCTTTATTAACACAGAGCTTATGTAAATTGCACATTAAATAGGTTACAATACTGCCACTTGGCAAGAAGAGAGCCAACCATCTGGACTGATGTGATTAGCAATGTTCATTCTAATATTCTTTGACTAAAAAGCACATCGTTTTCTGGACACAGATATACATGAGAAAAAATGGAGGATTTCTTTAAGCTGTATTAATAGTGGAAGTTGCACTGTGTAATTCCAATTCATTTGGGTAATGAGGTGTGCTAATTTTCAGACTCAGTCCAGTTTAGACACACAGCATGCATATGCCCTGTAATAGGAGTGTTTATTAATTATATTTAATTGTCATCGTTTTTCCTAATGATAGTTGTGTACACCCCCGTTCATTTTGTTTCTGAAATGGCGATTAGTGAGAACAGGGAACATGGTTGAATAGGCAGCTGGAACTAAGGAACCATGGGTGGCTGCAGCAGAAAAATCGGCCCTCAACAAGCCAGCCATCAGCACAGTTGTCCGGGCCATCATGCTCCAGTGATTGGGAAAGCAAAGCTTGCCCAACCTGATTGCTGCTCTCCAGTGGCAAGCAGGCCAGTCGTATAGAGAAGCTGAGTGTCTTTCACATGTGGATGTCTGTACCATGAGCAGAGGCTTAATTAGAATTTTCCAATTAGCTGATTGCACATTTTTATGGGGTTAACTAGTGGCAACCTCCACATCACTCATAGCAAGGGCATTAGGGTTTATAGGCCTTAAAAATGCCACCAGCAGGTGGAGAACTAGTGACATGAATCACACACACATGAGCACACATGCACTCAATCTTGAGACATTGCTTAAACTTGCAGAGTTGCATTTGTCACTGGAATACCAGTTCCCAAATCCTTTCCACTTGCAACTTTACACATGGTTGTGAACTGAACTTCTGGCTCAGCACTGGAAACAGAACTGCCATCATGACTCTTCATGAGGTCATAGCCTTGTATGTTTGGAAGAGCTGTGCTAGAAAATATTATATCCTCTACATATACTTCTGCCAATCTGAGTTGGCTGTATATTTAAATGCAGCTTCTATGTGCACTATATAAGTAATGCTCGAGGTGGTATTTGTAGCCTCAAAATGTTACGAAATTATTGCCAACTTTTGTAAAATATACTGGTAAGCAAAAGGACCTTGGATTCTGTGTACGGCAGCGGAGAGCTAACTAATGTTCCATGCATGTAACATGGCTCGTCTGTGCATTCACTTGTGGTTTTTTGGTACGTTGTGATATAGTAAGAAATGCCTCCTGGTTTCATGAGATATACATGTAACTAGGGCAGAGGGAGAGTGTTGTGAAGGCTCTTTGTTGCATGCTTATCTTGGTAAACTCAGTATGTATATGAATACAAAGATGAACTATTTAACTTTGCCAGTCATCCTATGGGACAAACATTTCTTGAAATCCAGCTAGGTCTGTTAATTTTTTTAAAGTAGCAAACATTTTCCTGTCAGAATACCCGACACTGGCCACATCAAGGGTTCTTCAATTCTGCGCCATGTCCATAGGTATTGTTTCCCTTTCTTTTTTTCCAGAGCCATCCTGGAATCTATGTGAATAAGGAAAGCAAAACAAAACACACACAAAAAAAGCCATATCTGAAAATTAATAACTATAACATGGGATATAAATAGATAGATAAGTATTAAGCCATATTTACCACAAAGATTTCAGAAGAGTCATAAGAGATGGGTCACTAAAAAAAGAGGGACTATATCTGTCCCTCTGCATGCTCAGCCAGACCTACCAGCCAGGACAAAGGAGCACTTGTGCCAACAATGTATAATTCCATCCTCCTCTCTAGCTGAACGCTTGCACATCTCTTGCAATCTTCACTAGATACACAGCCCCCTTCCCCTGTTTTTCAAATAGTTTTAATCAGAAAAATGGTGGGTTGGTGGGTAATGAGGGCAATTGATTTTTCGCAATTGAGATGTACTCCTGCCTTTGTTCTTCAGTCAGCAGCATCCTGTTAACTGTAGGCATGATGACTTGCTTCACATTCCAATTGGGACGTCTATTTCCTTTGTTACAGCTTTCTGCTGAAGTCTGGGACCACATGCCTTATCATATGCAATTGGGAAGCTGTCACATATATCAGCCAACAAAAGCGTGGTGCCCCAGGAGAACTCCAGACACACTGTACACCCATGCTACCAGAAGCCTCCAGCACACTCCTAAAAGAGCAGCTCCACATTTCAGGAAGTAACAAATTACAGAACGATTCTCCCATTAAGATTTATGCTTAAAATAGAGGAGCCACAACCTCGTGCATCAGCAGAGTTTTCATCAGCTGATTAAGCATGACAGATGAAGCAGGCTCCTGACCTTTCTGAGGCTGAGGCAAAAAAGGAGAGAAAAAAAAAAAAAAAAAAAAAAAAAAACAGAGAGAGTGAGAGAGAGAGAAGAGAAATGGCCTCTCTTTCACCTCTGTATTCAATGGTGCACTTCCTCAAACAAATAAAAAGACACTTTTGCAGCTGAACAAGAGGCCATGCAGTTAGCCATGGGCCCCTAAAGTTGTTCAGTCAAGAAGGAACATGATACTATATGATTTGTCTGTTCATTGCTCCCGGGGTGGGCCATTGCTCCTAAGTGAAGAATAATAGCTGTCAATTATGTTCAGATCACTGTAAGAGCCCTGGAATTCTTGTGCAACCTGTTATTAAACCGTTAACTTTCTGATGTTGATGTCTACCTTATTACTTTAAACATGCATGCCAGACTGACTTTAAATATACACACTGAAAAGAGTAATTAATCTTTCCTAACACTGGAAATTACATTTGGTGAGTGCAATCAAAAGTTTGGGACATGTCCATACCCTTTAATTTTAGTTTTTCACCTTGTGAAGAGTCTGAATGTGTAAGTTGCAATCAGTGACATCATACCATATATACATACATACATTCATTGCATATAATGTGATCCTGTCTTGGAAGTCTTCTGGAGCTGAGCATGTCTGTTGCAGAGAACAGGAGCTAATGTCTGCGCAGAAGGAATTGTTCTGATTTCTTAAAAATTAAAATAAAATAAAATAAAATAAAATAAAATAAAATAAAATAAAATAAAATAAAATAAAATAAAATAAAATAAAATAAAATAAAATAAAATAAAATAAAATAAAATAAAATAAAAGCTATGGGGTTGAAAAGAAATAAAAATATATTTTAGGTACACTTTTTATTTGGATTTGGTCTACAGTAGCATTTAAGGAGATGAATAGAGAGATAGGTGCACTTGTGTGATAGTAAATATAAAATATGCTACATCTGCTAAGTTGGCCTTAATTTTTAGCATAATGTAGCCCCAATCCTGTTATTTAAGAATTGCTAAATAAATTATTGAGATTAGATTATTTACTACAAGCTATACTCTAGTTCAAGCAAGAATTAATTCAGGGAAGTCCAACGTCCAAAGTTCTGAAACAAGTACTACAGGGCTTGTAATTTAAAAATCGATGATGATATGTCCATTTTTTCTTATGTTTACAGAAGCAGTAGTTAATTAGAGTTATATGTTAATGCAAAAAGAAGTATTAATCTACCTTATAGACTTCCTGATTTTACAGCTGAAAATTTGCTGTTTAGATATTGCAGTCTTTGTTACACCATCTTTTACCTTGCTTGCAGGGAAAGTAGTCTGGATATATTATTTCTGATTCTTGTGTGGATGCAAAAAAATGTTTTAAGAAAGAAAAATTATGATAATGGTGTACATTCTGAAATTTTGCAGGAAATGAGAATACAAAGAGAAAAAAAAAAAAAAAAAGTGTTTAGACTGAAAATGCTCACCTCCATAGATTTCCTAATCCTTTGTGAGTTCTGTAGCCTAAATCCGGGTCTGTGAAAGTTTCTGAGTTCATCAGCTTGCTCTTAGCCAGAAGCAGTTTTCCCAGTGGCAGGTACTCACCAAAGGCTCTTATTGTCATGGAGAAGTAAACCCTCAGAAAGAGAAAAACAACTCACATAAAGTCTTAGCAGCAGACAGAAAATTTGACTCAAACTTTGGGATCCTAGGGAACTGGAAGAAAATGAAGCAGAAAAGCTCTGTGTTCACACTGATTCACACCGACTCACACCTTACCTCTCATTATTTCCCAAATCAATGTATTCTTTTAGTCACAGTGCACTTGTTCAGAGCGGGGATTTTAACATAAATCCCTTACCTCATGCTTCATTTTCTTTCCCTTCTGTTCTCTACCAAAACACTTTATGAGATCCCTGATCATCCCAAAGGAGGATGAAAAACAGAGAAACATGTCCTAAGAGTTTTACTAGATGGGAACAGTATTTCTTGCGCAGCTCTACCTTGAATTTTAGGCAGAGGGCAACATGGAATTGTGTCATCTATGTGAAGGCTTGTTTCTGAGACATAGATTAAGAGTTTAGTTAGTCTGAGTTTTTCTGGAGGCAATAACAAAAAGTACTCACAGGCAGAACAGAAGTCATGCAAGAGACTTTTCAGTGCTTCATCTTTTCAGTGCTTACACTGAACGAACACAGGGACAAGAACATATAATTAGGTCTGCACTTTCATTAAGGAATCCTGTGATTCCCCTCTCATGAGAGCTCAGTCCTCACTTTAGTTCTTCACTTGCTCTAGAGAACCAATGTCATCTAGTATTTATCTACAGGGAAAGTAAGGACTTGACTCAGAAAGTAAACAGAACACATTTACTCTTTGCCAGCCAATATAAAATCTATTTAGAAATACAGTATTTCAGGTAAATATTTTCAGATGATTTTTAATGTATGCTGGTTTATTCTATTAAGTGGAGTTTTCCAGATTGTTTCAATTTTAAATGTAATAAATGAATCTAAATAGTCAAGAAGTATACATAATTGTTAGCAGGTCTGCATTTGGTAAATAAGAATAGACTTTTTCTTTTGCAGGATATTTTCCAACTCATTACAGATACAAAGTGACAAAAATTGCTTAATTAATGCCTTTAACACAAAGGAAATTGTATAATTTACAAAATCCAAATACAGCATAACAATATTACTTCACTTAGATATTTAAGTTCAGTTTACTGAACTGAATCACGATGTTTCACTTTGACTCCATTTAAGAATTTATTGTACCCGGACTTACTGCAGTACCCAGTACTTTTCATGTTCTATTTTGAATCACAAATCTCCAGATATTCAGAAATATCTGAAACAAATCTTTGAGAAGGCAACTTGGCAGGTCAGGAGAAAATAAAGAAAATCAAAAATAGCCCCAAATTAAATGTTGCAGTTTCAATTCAGATTTCCTTATCCCAAAGTGTTTTGCTAGTTTTCCCTAAGAATCCCAAAATTTTTTGTAAAGTCAGAATTTCACCACAAGAATTGCTGCCTGTGCCATATATAAATTTGAAGCCAAACAGATGTCTAAGGAGAAACTGAAGTGACAGCAATGGCACTTACATGCGTCTTAGTTGCATTACGTATAAAAGAAATAGTCTGAATGGCTGTTTTTGAGACCCATATTGTCCAGGGATTCATCCAGGGATTCCTTTTTTTTTTTTTTTTTTTTTTTCAGTGATCGGTTTTGGAACATTAGAGGCTTTAGCGTACTCTCATCAAAGCTCGTTGTTTGCAGGAGTCTCAAGTACTGAATGAGGTTTTTACTGTCCAGGAAGGACAGAGGTCAGAGTGTCAGAGTCACAGTTGGAGGCGTAGCCTGATGACAATGCTTTTGTGACAGTGTGGGAATGGGCTGAGCAGCAAAAAGAGGACATTGTGTCTGTGTCTATTCTCAACTTTAAAAAAAAAAAAAAAAAAGAGATAATTAATTGTATTGCAAAAATATGCCTGGTCAGGGCAACCTGGATTCACAGAGTCACTTGTGATACAGAAATATTCTCTGCAGTGTAACTTTGTTCCTCCCCAAAGCTGTAGTAACCCAAAGGAAAGATTACCTCGTTCTTACTTTGTTCCAGGGAACCACAGCAAACAGCTCCTTATGCCTAATGAAATACCAGAAGACTCTGAGTAGGCCCTTGTGTTAAATGTCTTTTCTTCTTCTGGTAGAAACAGTCAAACTTCACTAAACGGTCATGTAAAAATTGATAGTCTTTAAAGCAAGAACTTCCCACTCCAAAATAAATATTTTCTATTGTCATCACACCACCAGGGAAAGCCCATTCTCTCCTGCTGCACTTTCCTTGCTTGATCAGAGAAAGGAGTGAAATAAGGCCTTTCTCATAACAGGACACAGGTGACTCCTCAGTACCTACAACAACCTACATCTGCTCGATCCTGTAAAATCACATATATCCACAATCTTCTGAATTGCTTTTCAGTAGAAATGAAACAGTCTTTTTCTCTCTTCTTCCCCTCATATCAGCCACCAAAGAGAGCTGAGCAATTTTTCTGTATCTTGGGGTCACCCAAGGAGATGGGGCCACCCTCATGCGAGATAACCTTTCTTGTTGGTCCCTGCAGCTCAAACATCTCATGTATCATCAACAGGAAGGATTTTTAAGTCTAAGGACCAGAACCTGGAAAATCACTTTTGTTTCCCTGTTCTATCACAGACTTCCTCTGCGACATTAGACAAGCCATAGACACTTTCTTTGCCCCAGTTTCACATCTATGAAATAAGTGGTACAGTCGATACAACAGAAGGAGGGATGCCACCCAAAGGGACCTGGACAAGTTAGGTAAGTGGGCCCATTTGAACCTAATGAAGTTCAACATGTTCAAGTACAAGATGATACATCTGGATTGGGAAAATCCCAGACAGCCTAGGTCAAGAATTCATTTAGAGCAGCCCTGCAGAGAAGGATTTGGGTGTTCTTTTTGACAAAGAGCTTGATATGAGCCAGCAGTGTGCACTTGCAGACCAGAAGACCAACTGCATCCTGGACTGTATCAACATCAGAGTGGCCAGCAGGTTGAGGGAGGTGATTTTTCTCTTCTACTCTGCCCTTGTGAGGCTCCACTTGGAGTACTGTGTTCAGCTCTGGGATTCCCAGCACAAGAAGGGTATGGACCTTTTGGAGCGGGTCCAGAAGAGTACTAGAAAGATGATCAGAGGGCTGGAGCACCTCTCCGGTGAAGAAAGAATGAGCGCTGAGGACGTTCAGCCAGGAGAAAAGAAGGCTTTGGGCAGGATCATTGCAGCTATTCAATACTTAAAGGCAGCTAAGAAAAAAGATTGAGTGACTTTTAACTCAAGCAGATAATGAAAAGACAAGGGTGAATGGGTTTAAACTAAAAGAGGGAAGATTTAAATTAGATGTTATGAGGAAATTCTTAACTCAGAGGGTGGTAAGGCATCGGAAAAGGTTGCGCAGAGAAGCTGTGGATATCTGTATTATGTTTATGTGGCAAGGTTTTGGTAGCAGGGGGTGCAGGGGTGGCCTCTGTTAGAAGCAGCTGCCCCATGTTAGATAAGGGCCAGCTCAAGCTGGCTGCAAAAGGACCCACCACTGCCCAGAGCTGAGCCAGTAAGTGATGTTGTTTGCACCTCTGTAAGAGAAGATTTAAAAAAAGGAAAAAAGCTGCTGCACCACAGTAACTGGGAGAGTGAGGAGTGAGAACCAGCCCTGCAGCCCCCAAGGTCAGTGCAGCAGGAGGGTAGGAGGTGTTCCAGGCACACAGCAGCAGTTCCCCTGCAGCCTGTGCAGAGGCCCCTGGTGGCACAGGCTGTCCCCCTGCAGCCCATGGGTCCCACATGGAGCAGATCTCCACACTGCAGCCCATGGAGGAGCCCCCGGTGGAGCAGGTGGATGTGGCCTGGAGGAGGCTGCGGCCCATGGAGAGCCCCCACAGGAGCAGGCCCCGGGCCGGAGCTGCAGCCTGTGGAGAGAAGAGGAGCCCATGCAGGAGTAGGGGGTCTTGTGGGAGCTGCCGCCTGTGGGGGACATGTGCTGGAGCAGTTTACTCCCAACTGATGGACCCCATGGTACAGAATCATGTGGGAGCAGTTCTTGAAGAGCTGCTGCCTGTGGGCAGCCCCACAGGATCAGTTTGGGAAGGACAGCATCCCGTGGGAGGGATGCCACATGAAGCAGGAGCATAGAGTGACTGTGAAGGAGTGGCAGAGGTGAAGCTTTAGGGACTGACCGCAGCCCCCAGTACCACTCAGGGAAGGAGGTAGAAGAAAGTGGATGGGGGGGAAGATGTTTTTACCTTTTTTTTTTTTTTTTTTTTTTAATTTCTAAGTGCTCTAGCTTGTTAGTAATAGGTAATAAATTACATTAATCTCCCTATGCTGTGTCTGTTTTGCCCATTGTGATAACTGTTGAGTGATCTCCCTGTCCTTATCTCAAACCTTGAGCCTTCTTCATTGTATTTTCTTCCAGTTTCTCTTTGAGGAGGGGGAGTGAGAGACCCGTTGTGGTGGAGCTCAGCTGTCCAGCTGGGTAAAAACACCACAATGCCCCATCCCTGGAGATGGTCTAGGTCCTTGGATGAGGTCCTTGGCAACCTGATCTAATGGCTGACATCCCTGGCCATGGTAGGGGGGTTGTAACTAGATCATCTGGGTCCCTTCCAACCCAAGCTATTCTATGATTCTATGCAATAAGAAAATTGTCCTTGCCCCTCTCAGAGTTTTAAAAATGTTGAGGTGTTCACATACTGAAGTAAGAGGGCACACCAACCCCTAACTTATGGAGATAGATAGTCCTCAGTTTTGGACAGGTTGGCCAGGGAATCTGGCCCTCCATCAACACAATCAGAAGGGGAGGAAATAAACCCAGTTTTTCAGTGATTATGGAAATCAACAAAGAGCTTCTTCATGTATGCCCACTTCAGACAGACTTCAGGATCTCATTTTATGACTAGTGAAGGGAAGTTATCTGGTCTATAAGCCTTTTGCATTCGTGATTCTCCCTACCAGCAAGTCACAAATACTGTACAGAATTAATCCAAAAGATGCTGTTCATCCTATCCAAATTCTCTGCTTAACATATATTCAATCTTAGGGAGAAAAAGTAATCATTATATTGCCTGCCAGATAGAAAATCAGGAAACTGTGAAGGGAAATGAGAATATTTGTTATCAGTTTACAACCGTAACTATTTGCTCTTCATCACTCTTCTTTCTGCCCCTCATGGAATTTTCAAGCACCTGATGAGAGAGTCAAAAATAACTCCAGAAACTTCAGTGATATGTTACATGTTGTTAGTTGGAACAAGTGAAAATGATCAATGTTTGAACATGTCATGAGATGGTAATTGATACAACAAGGAAAGCCTTTACCCATACTGAATAATTAAGAAGAATCAATACATTGGCAGGACTGATTCACTGGTGATTCACAGAAAAAGCAAAAAAGCCATATTCCCTGAATCATTTATTTACCATGACTAGTTCTGTCATATCAAACTGTAGTGCTGCAATATCACTTTATAAATGAGCATTGATTTCCATCAAGCATTTAATGAAAGTTTACAGCATAGTTAGGCTGCAGATGTGTTGCTTCGGAAATAAATCCTAATGCCTGTTTTTCAGGTTGCAGTCACAAATGCCATCTTCCAGCTGGAACAGTGGACCTAGGTATAGAAACAACATGCCAAAAAGCAACAGTTTTCAGTGTAGTGCAAGACAACTGTGTGACTATGCGGTCTATGTGCCTGCCTCTGTTGGTGGATTTTCTTGATTTATTACAAGTTCAGAGAAGATGAATAGCACATTTCACTGAATTGCATGTTAAAATATATAGTTGGCCATATATAATACAGATCTTTGGCAGAATATATTCATTATAAAACACAAGCTTGTCTGTGGTTTCCTTGCTTTCAGGTGTTCTGTTTTTCCTCCTTGCTGACCGTTTTGACATTCCTCTCAGCTTTCTCCAGATTAAACATCACATTTAATCTAAAGGGCAGTGTTTGGTACCATCTGGGTAAACTACCTTTTATGTTTCTTTTTCATAGATACATTACTGATTAAACAAATCCTTGTAGGAGAAGTTCCTTTCTCTTCTTCATTTGCACTGCTGTACTTCGCACAATCCATTTCCTAATCACTGTTGTCATTTATCTCTTCGTTTTACCTTGTCACCTACTTAATTCCACTAGAGGCATTTCTAACATCTCTGTCTAATAATCTCTGCTAACAATGCAGAACACTATTAGCATAATAAGCATTTCCCATCTGCACAAATGAGACTCCTTCTCATCAGTCTGAAAACTAACTACTGTACATAAAAATAGCCAGGAATCATTAGAACTGAAGAGAGAACACATTCCCCTGCAAACAAGCTTCTTCCTTCTCTTCTCCTGGTGGTAATAACTTCAGCTGTCTTCCTTACAGTAAAGCGTGCAAGACCAGGACAGACATTTGAGCACAAGGCCTCAGTCACCCCTACTGTTTAATATTAGTACAAACCATGACACAGTTTTGAGCCAGGACAAATTTTCGACAATGTCCAAACTCAGTTTAGGGATTTAGCACAAACCATGGGTTCATCTCAGTAAGCAGTGTAAGTAGTCACACTGTTCCATGAGTGAACACAGTTTGGCTATATGGACCATACATACCTCTACACCTCTAAGTATGACCCAAAGCATATGGAGTTGTAGGGGAACTTTCCAGTGAATGCACTTAGCCTTTGGACCTAGCATCTCTTCTGCATGTAAACCTGCAAAGATGAGTTAGGTGATGTTAAGGAGATGTTATATTTCTGCACTTTCAATCTTTAGAAGTTTTTCCACCAAAAGCAGAGGCATAGGTGTTGGAAGACCCCTATAGCTGTGTCTTCTAAGTCAAATGAATTATATCCTCAAAGCATCAGATTCGGGTAACAGTTATCAGCCATCACCAGTCTCAACTCAGTCATTCTTGACCTGGACCTTTAATTTGGTGAAACAATTTTTTATTTATCCAATCAGGATTGTGATGGATCCCTTGTTGTCATTGTTTTGGGAGAGCCTGGATTGTTCAAGAATAAACCTTTCACCTTCAAAACATGACTGAGAAAACCTTTTCTGACCATAGGCATCTATAATTTCAATAGCATCTCAGAAAACAAGGGAGAGTGCTGGCAACCAAGTAACTAGAAACTCAAACTGGCTCCTTATTAAACCCAAAGAAGTCATCATGCCTCTGCAAAAGAGCTGGTTCTGCAATATAGTCTCTATTTTATTATTATTATTATTTTGAATGCAAGGTAACTTTTGCTACTAAAATTTTTGCCCATATTAAGTGTAAAGGTTTCTAGCTATTACCAAACAAATGATGAAAATTTCAGAATTTGTCATTAGATTTGTCAAACTACAACTTTATGTTTGTCTTCACGTAAAGACAAAGAAACAGATTACTGTTTTCTGCATGACATATTCTACCTTGTTTACAGGACTAGCTAACACTTCTCTCTGTTTCAAAGTACTGGCAGTATTCCTTTGCTATAAGGTCTTTAATGAGAAAAATGCAAGGATCACAGAAAATCACATAATCAAAGAATGATTAAATTGGGAAGGGACCTCTGGAGACCATCTGGTCCAACCGCCACTCAAGCAAAGACACCCAGCAGAGCACAGGACCATCTCCAGTGGACTTTTGAAGATCTCCAAGGAGGGAGACTCTATCACCTCTCTGGGTAACCTGTGCCAGTGTTGCATCACACACATGGCACAGAAGTGCTTCCTGGTTGAAACACAGAACCTCCTCCCATGTTCCAGCTTTTGCCCATTGCCTCTTGTCCTAGCACTGGGCACCACTGAAAAGAGCCTGGTTCTGTCCTCTTTGCACCCTCCCTTCAGGTATTTATGGACATTGATAAGATCCCCACAGAGCCTCCTCATCTCCAGGTGGAACAGTCCCAGCTCTGTCAGCTTCTCCTCATAGGAGAGGTCTTCCAAGTCCCTTGATCATCTTGATAGTCCTTCATTGGACTTTCTCTAGTATGTCCAGGTCTGTCTTGTACTGGGGGGCCCAGAACTGGACACTGTACTCCAGGTATGGCCTCTACATTGCTGAGTAGAGCAGAAGGATCACCTCTTTTGACCAGCTGGTGATACTTTGCCTAATGCAGCCAAGAATACTGTTAACCTTCTTAGCAGCAAGCTGACTCATGTTAAACTTTGTGTATATCAGGACTTCTAGGTCCTTTGCGGAGCTGCTTTCCAGGATGGTGTTTGTGTTTAAATGACATAACATCCAGCAAAAATGAAAAAGTTTTGGAAAGGCTGGTTTTAGTCCCCTAGTTCTTTGTTCCATTTCACTGAATGTCTGCACAGAAAATTGCCACAATGGATTTGTTGGGAGAGAAAGGCCAGGAATGAGGACTAGGGTCTAGGGCAAAAACAGGGTTACTTTAGCCAGTCTGCAGGTTAGAAATAGCACTTTCCAAACATATAACCACAGATTTCAAAACTCAAATTGTAGACCTCTATGATGAACCTCAGTTTTGGTTACCTTTCTCTAATCTGGAGTTGTCTCATAACACCCTTCTAGCACCATGAATTTTCCTTCTAGTGTTTGCTATGAGGTGGTATATATCAACTCTAATTATTTTATCCTTCTTGTTGTCCTCACATTCCACCAGAAAAGCCCACACAAAACTAAAGACAACATTAGTCATGATAGAATAGCATTATTTTCACCACAACCACTCCAGCACACAGTTGCAGTGAAGACTAAGAATTTTTTTGTTGTTCTTCTTTGGTGGTCGTGGTGGTGGTGATGGTCTCTGTGAATCGAGGACTTCCATAAACAAAGAGGTCATCCTGAGGGAAAAGAAAATTTTGTCTTGTGCTACATCCTTCTTCACCTACACATAAGTGGAACGCCCATTATTTTTCTTAGCTCTGCCCAGGCTAAGAAACGATTAGGAACACAGGAGGATTTGGAAAATAATAAGAAAATGAAAAAAGTGATAATGGTATGAGGGCACTGAGTAATCTATGAGTATTTCAACACGTTTCATTAAAGTGTCATTTGTGGCTGTCTGCTTGCCTCCATTTAAGGGCAAAGAGAGGAGAAAACAGTTTCTTAAAAATGTTGCAGCTGTATTGGTAATTAAAAACACAAATGTCTTTGGGTGAGGCTGAGGGCCTTGCAGAGGAACTGAGACTGTGGGCTGTAGGCTGACAGAAAGGAAGAGCAACAACCTTTCAGCTTCACTGAACCCATAAAGGATCCTTCTGCACATCTACCATTTGCACTGGTTCTTATGCAGCCTTCACTGGCCAGACAATGCTGAGTTGTGCGGTGGTCTTCAGTGGTTCATGGAACAAATCTGATAATTTTCAAGAACTTTAGAAGATCTTACTTGGCCATTTTGAAGCAATTGTTTCTGATGTAGTAGATTTTATTTTCTAATTATATTTATTCATATTAGCAGGAAACATCAGAAAAAGCACATAAAAAAAAAAGGTTTTGCCTATGTGGGTAGACTAGGACTGGAGAATGTAAGCACCAATATATGTTCATCTCTACTGGTTTAGTCCACTCTCTGAAAAAGACCAGGTACAGTTTGCAGAAACAGTAAGCTCAAGGGTCTATTGTCAGTCAGGATGAGGCCACCCTTCTGCGGGGCAGACACTTTAGCCATGCTGGTTGTCCATAAGGCCAAAGAAGAGTCCCTAACCTGTTCTATTTGCTACTGTTGATGTAGTTAAAGGCATGTGGATACCTGACCACATCTGAATATGTGTCTGAGACCTGCTCCTGATGCTCAAGATGCATGTAATAGAGATGCACTTGGCTCTGCTAGCCCTTAGGCCTGATCTTCCCCTAGAACATTCAGCCAAGGAGCCATTGCAATACATATGATTACAAGTATCTCTTAATAATATTTTCAGATTATTAAGGCACTAGAAACCACAGTTGTTGATAAACTAGAGGTTTGTCATATGCCACATATTTTCAGACTGAATGAACAAATTTAAACTAAAGAGACTCTTCAAACAGTAGGTAGAAAACACAAGGATTTAAATCAGGAATTGGATAATGATAAGCAGCTTTCATCTATTTTAGAGATAATGTTTTTCTTAATCATAAAATTGAATTTACAGATATCAATTTTTAAGTGTAAATTTTGTAATACTAAGAAAAAAAAAAAAAAAAATCACAGAATCACAGAGTGGTTAGGTTAGAAAGGACTGCTAGAGGTCAATTTGCCCAATATCCCTGCTCAAGCAGGGCTACCTAGAGCCACTTGCCCAGGACCATGTCCCAAGTGCTTCTGAGTATAGCCTGGCTCTGTTTTTACCCTCCTTTCAGATATTTATAGACATCAATGATTCCCCAAAGCCTCCTCCTCTCTAGGCTAAAGAGTCCCAGATTTCTCAGCCTTTTCCCACTGGAGAGATGTTCCAGTCCATTCAGCATATTTGTGGCCCTTTGTTGGACTCTCCCCAGTATATCCAAGTCTCTCTTTTACTAAGGAGCCCAGGACTGGACACCTCCCTCAGCCTGCCAAAACTCTCTGCCTAAGGCAGACCAGGACAGCTTTATCTTTTGCTGCAAGGGCACTTTGCTGGCTCATGTTCAGCATGGTGTCCACTAGTACCCTGAGGTCCTTTTCTGCCAAGCTGCTTTTCAGCTGGTCTGTACTCAGCAGGGTTGTTCCTTCCCCTTGTTGAACTTCAAGATGTTTCCTTTATATATATATATTAATATATATATTCAGAGCATTTCCAGGTTACATTACCTGAAAGAAAATTTCTTCATGACTATGTTCTGACCTACATCTCAGGTTGGAAATAACTCACTAATCTTATTCCTAGCAAAGAAATGATAATAAATAAATAAATAAATCCTATTAATTAGCAAGGATCCATCACTTACTTATTATGAAAAATTGTTGATTTCTGTATCAGCTGTCATCACGTTTAGATACTGTTACACAAACATTGAATTTTTTTTTACATACACTTATCTACAATACACGATGAAAAAATCATTTTTCTCTTAACATATAAAATAAAGACTATCACATTGGTTGTCAAAATTGTACTGAAAACACCATATCCTTTTAGCTTTGCTTATAGTCAGACTAAAGTGTTTCTTTATTTGAATTTACCTGACCTTTAAGATACTGAAGAACAAGTTTTGGTTTCTAAATAAAATAATGTTTAGAAATACCTACAAGTTTTAGACACATAGCCCTTATAGTGTTTGTCTGTTGTGTATGTGCTCACGTACAGAAGAGCACCATGAATTTTCCTGTACCTTAGTCATATATGAGACTAGTGAGAATACTTCCTAAAAATACATATTTTTTTTGTGTGTCTGTGTGCATATGCACATTTGTATTTGTACTCAGACAACTGTTTTCTTCTTCACTTGTTTTGCTTTTCAAATACTGAGCTATTTGTATGTTGGGTCAAAGCCCTGGCTGATGTGGTAACACCTACTAGGAGATGGCTGCTTGGGAAAATAAAGCCAAAGGATATCTTGAACTACTTTAAAGCACTTGTTTAAAAATAAATAAATAAATAAAAAAGCACACTCAGTACACTTTTTCCTTTGTGTCACCCTGATACAGTCATGGGATGAAATTATACAGATACTTTAAGAGTCACTGGAGTCACTGGAATAATTCCTCTAAATATATTCTTGTTAAATAATTACTGATGCTGAACATTCTCCCAACATTTTTACCCACTCATTTCCAATACTGCCTAATGGAACGATTTTGAATGTTTGTGATGTAAAAACATTCAGTTTTACCAGAGTAGAGTATTCAGCTTTTTATCTACCACATATAATAATGTATCTTACATACATTTCTTTTATGTACGCACACACAGACAATATTTGTATATAAGGATGTATAATTTTAGGTCATCCATAGGATTTAACTTTTCACAGGGTTTTACTTGGAAAAATCAATCTTAGGATTTTGAATAGCAAGATACATACAAAAAGTAGATGTCTAAGGACTTCTAAAAAAGAGCTATACATTAAACTGGGTGATGTGAGGAAACTTGTGGATAAATGCAGGGTTTAACATGTTGAATGGTGCTTTGTGTTTCAACATTATCTTCCACATAGGTTGATAATGCTTGTTTACATATCAGAGATTATTTTTAAGTTACATGTGCCCTGAAAAGGGAGAATAATTTCATGGCTTTGCACAGTAGACCTCCACCCCCTCATTTATAATCACTGAGATGGAATGTGGTGATATTGACTTCAGTGATATTTGGATCAGGCCCTCAGCCTGTAATTGGACACGCTGATATCTTTGCTAAAAAAGTTCCTTAAGGCAAATGATGCACTACAGAGGACATGACCTAAATACGGCTTATAGGGCTTTTAGGAAAGCAGAAGTTTGGATAAGAGAGCTTCTAAGACACATGCCTTTCTTCTTCCTGAACAATGTGAACATTTAATTTTTCCTGCACATCTCCTCCTCTTCTACTGCCTGTCAGATAAAAAAAGGCTCACAGATGGTTTTGTGGGGGAGATAAAAGACCCTTTTTAACCTCTACCCCACCCCCCAAATAACTGCATATCCACTGTGAATTTATCAGAAGCCTTATGTGAGTTTCAAAACTTTTGCCAAGTCCACATTTTCTGTTTTACCAAAAATCTAATTTCAGATTTCATTCTTTTAATTAACAGATCACAGATACTACTTTAATTAATTATGCTCTACCAAATTAAATCAGCTAGATGTGGGTGCTTGCTTTTCTGCTGAGCTCAGATGGAATTACACTATCAGCACAAATGTTCACTGATGGAGGGAACCTGTCCGATCTTATGACGTACAGGATCATTCTTTTGAGCATTGTGTTGGGTTTAGCTGACCAGATCTCTTCCAGGCTCCCATAAGGACAAGGAAACTCTCCTAATGAGTTTCACAGCTAAAAGTGCCTAATCCAGCTCTACTAATCTCAGACAACTTTTACCACTGATTTCAATCAATGAAGGATCAAGCTCCCCTACAGCCCAACTTCCTATCTGCATGTTGTCCTTCAAGCAAACAGAACAGATGTCAGGTTCAAAATACTGAATATACCCCCCAAATTTCAGCAACATACAGCGTTACAATATCACACTACATAAGGTACAGAGAGCTCATCCTTCCCTCAGTACTCTTGTCTGTGTATTTTTCTTGTATAACCCCAAAGCCAGGCTTATGTGTCCAGTTTAATACACAGTAAATCAGAAGCGTCTTTTTTTGTAACCTAATGAAAACATTAACATTTAATCTTGTCCTGTGCAATTGGTTTCACTCCCAACTGTCCAGCGTTGACAAAGGCTCTAAAATCTGAGACAAAGAGAATCCCAAACTAAGCAAGGATATCAAATGTTGAAAGCACTTTCAACATTTTTTTCAACTGTTGGCCCGCAGCAAATTAGTCAAAAAGCATGGGAGCACTTCAGCTCAGAAGGAAGTGCTGCAATGGAGAACAGGAAAACAACCATAGCATAGTAAAAGCAGTTTAGATTGGAAGGGACTTCTCGAGGCCATTTAATCCAACATAGCAGGGCCAGCTAGAACAGACTGATCAGAACCTTGTCTAGGCCAGTTCTGAATCTCCAAGAAAGGAGCATACAACAGCTTTTCCATAGAAGGTGAACTTTCTAGGACTATATGGCTGTTCACTGAACCAAAGAGCAAGGACCTAGAAAGACCTAGGACACTGGTGATACCCTTGATCTCACCTTCTCCATTTCCTGTAGCCCATCCCAGTCTTTTATGTCATTTGATATTTGATCTTAAAGATTCTAGTATGGCACCAGTTTCGTGCCATCCTGCGTGCCAGAAAATGGCACTGTCTTATGCTTCTCTTGACTGCACTTATGGCAACTAGACCTGATGACCCAGATGGTCTCCTGCAGGTCTCTGTTCCTAAGATGAATCTGTAAATATTAACTGCACAAGTAAAGCACTACTTTCATGAATGACAGCTTGTTTTTCATAGTCTACAACAGCATATTTTTGCATGTGAAATTACCTGCTTGTGACAGCATAGGCATGTTTCACATGCATATTTTATGAGAGTTGCCTTTGAAAGATGGTCTTTGGATAACCCATGCAGTCCTCCTGGAAATCCATATAAATGAATTCTGTTGCAAGGGTAAATATATTCAAATGAAACAAAGAGGTCCCACCCTTCCTACAAAATTTCAGCTTCACACATGTCAATCCAAAAGATGCATTTTGTGCATCTGCTTATTAGAGGGACCACACAAAAAATGAAAGGAGTGGAACATGCCACCTGCCAGCTCATTTTCTATATAGACTTGCAAGAGATAGAATGGAAAAGACTGTCCAATCCTTCACCAGCAATTAAGATCTGAGAGGATTAGACCGCACCTGTGCAAATTTGTTTCTATCCACAGTTCCGTTGTCTACTATAAATTATTTAGACTGCTAAGGAATTGAGAAACAGTGTGAAAGAGGAATGTGCAAGAAATTAGGAAGATAAATTAAGAAGAAGTTACAGAGTAAGCACAGTATTTGGCAAGACATACACCTTTTGCGGCTTAACCTACTTCCCAGGCTCTCATCCTAACATGACTTTGCAAGCGGTGATGACTTTTGTTTTACTGTGGTCCATGTAGATAGTAAATGGGAATGGATGGGAGATGCTACTGGGTGATTGAGGCACTCACTAGCAAGAGGAAAATGATAAAAGAAAACAAAGTGTGTATGTCTCTCAGCCCCACACTGAGATCCTTCATAGCTTCTGAATTTTGCATAAAATGTTATGCTAGCCTTTCCAGGTATTCAGAATCTACTTGTCAAGTGACTAAAAGAATCACAGAATCATCTAGGTTGGATGAGACGTCCAAGATCACCTAGTCCAACCTCTGACCTAACACTAACCAGTCCTCCCCTAAACCATATCACTAAGCTCTACATCTAAACATCTTTTAAAGATCTCCAGGGATGGTGACCCCACTACTTCCCTGGGCAGCCCATTTCAATGCCTAACAACCCTTTCAGTAAAGAAGTTCTTCCTAATATCCAACCTAAAACACCCCTGGCACAACTTTAGCCCATTCCCCCTCATCCTGTCACCAGGCACGTGGGAGAACAGACCAACCCCCACCTCGCTACAGCCTCCTTTAAGGTACCTGTAGAGAGCAATAAGGTCGCCCCTGAGCCTCCTTTTCTCCAGGCTGAACAAGCCCAGCTCCCTCAGCTGCTCCTCGTAGGACTTGTTCTCCAGGCCCATAATCAGCTTCACTGCCCTTCTCTGAACTCTCTTGAGTGCCTCCATATCCTTCTTGTAGCGAGGGGCCCAAAACTGAACACAGTACTCGAGGTGCGGCCTCACCAGAGCTGAGTACAGGCAGACAATCACTTCTCTAGACCTGCTGGCCACACTGCTTCTTATACAAGCCAGGATGCCGTTAGCCTTCTTGGCCACCTGAGCACACTGCTGGCTCATATTCAGCCAACTATCAACCAATATTCCCAGGTCCTTCTCTGCCTGGCAGCTCTCCAACCACTCATCTCCCAGCCTGTAGCTCTGCTTGGGGTTGTTGCGCCCCAGGTGCAGGACCCGGCACTTGGCCTTGTTGAACTTCATGCAGTTGGCCGCAGCCCATCAGTCCAGCCTATCCAGATCCTCCTCAGAGCCTTCCTACCCTTGAGCAGATCGACACACGCACCTAACTTGGTGTCATCTGTGAACTTAATGAGGGTGCACTCAATCCCCTCATCCAGATCATCAATAAAGATATTTAAGAGGACTGGCCCCAGCACCGAGCCCTGGGGGACACTACTAGTGACCGGCCTCCAGCTGGATTTGACTCCATTCACCACAACTCTTTGGGCCCAGCTATCCAGCCAGTTTTTAACCCAACAATGTGTACACCAGTCCAAGCCATAAACAGACAGTTTCTTGAGGAGAACGCTGTGAGAAACGGTTTCAAAAGCCTTACTGAAGTCAACGTAGACCACATCCACAGCCTTTCCCTCATCCACCTAGAGCGTCACTTTATCATAGAAGGAGATCAGGTTCGTCAAGCACGACCTGCCTTTCATAAAACCCTGGGCCTGATCACCTGGTTGCCCTGCAAGTACTGCATGATGTATAACATCTCCAGAGATCTCCACAAAGAGTACTGTTGTGCAGATGCACACTATCTGGTAAGTGTCACAACCCTCCAGTAACATATGGAAAGTTTGGATTTGATTTCTTCATAAGAAAGATGGCCAGGAACAAGTCTCCCAAGCTTTCCACTCCCCAGTTCTGTACCTAAGAGATAGCAATACCTCACTGAGAGATGTAAAGACAAACTACCGATCACAGTAGTTACAAGTTCCCTTTTAATTTTGTTAATGGGTAAAAAAATTTTGATCTGTATTAATTATTTGAAGAAAAAAAAAAAAATAGATTAAAGGTAAAAACTGTGATTAACATTCCCCTCCAGCTTTCACCACATTGAACATACCTTTCATACTCTGAACAAGTTTGCAGTGGCAAGGCTTTGCCTTTCCCTGGCTAGGGAGCAGATGTTCAGTGTCACCGCCTCAGTTACCTTCTTGGGTTGCTCTACTATTTGCTGCCTCTCTCAGTAGAAGAGGAAGGGAAAATGCAGTGCAAAGGTAAGACTCCAATCAAAATTTGCCTTGCTCTCCAAACCAATTTCTTAGCATGTCTCTGCTGCAGCTAAGAGCTTTCTACAGTCTGAAATACAGCAGCGGAGAAAAAGTGCTCTCTTCACACAGGACAGCAACCTGCACTTGCACAAGCAAGATGAGTATTGTGAGTAGTCCCACTGACTCCTGAGGGAGAGCTCAGATGGCTGAGGATGTTAACTTTAAACAAATTAATTAATAAACAGGAATTACAGAAGTAGGAATTTGGAGGAGTAGCTCAAAATAGTAATCACAGTAGGTCAAAAGAGAAACCGTTCCTTATTTTGACATTAGTTCTACTCCACATGTTTGTATTAATACATAGAAATTCATTGCTTACATTAACTCTGCATTTCAACAGCTAAGTATTGCAGTTTTCTCAGTCAAGTGGCTAACTACAGTGCAAAGGAGTCACAGCATTGGTAAATATTTGTTAATACAAAGCAGAGTGTTACAGATGTCTGGATTAAATAATTAACCATAAAGGAGAAAGAGAGAACATGAATGATGAGGAGTACAAATCTACATCAGAAAAACTTGTTCAGTCTCTCCCCTGATTCCTCTGCCAAGATTTGACTGTGAGGAAAGAAATGCCTTACAGTACCTCAGATCAGTGTACTGGCTTTAAAACATTTTATCTGCCACAATCACAACAGCAGCAGTGGACAGGGTTTCCAGAACCTCCCTGACCTGTGTGAATGACATGGGATCCACTATTCTTATTCTGCCCAAACTGTTTGTGAGCATCCTGCTGATGGTTGTGCTTGAGAAGCTGTGACTTTACCTCCTGAATAGCCCAATCAATCCAGCACCCACCAAAGTCAAAGAAATAAATCTCTTTAAACAGGTATGTTAACAGTGCTAAAGGAACAGAGAGGACAGAGAGACTGATTCCAACCATTCTGAAATATTTTTGTGGCAATGCTATGTTCAACGTAGCATGCTTTGACATTTTTAAGTACATTCATGATCTTGAGTACTGAACAAAGAGCATTTGTTCAGATACTTTACAAATGTTTAAGGTATGCCTTCTCAGGAGCAATTAAATCAAACTTCAGCTCATATTCAATATAGGAAATATTTCATACAGTACAGAAATTTTTAAGCATGACTGTTCTTTCAATGCAGTTTTAACCTCAGATGAGCATTTAAGTACAACAAGGAAGTCCTACATTAATATTGGAATTGTGAAGAAGAATTCCATAATTCTTCTGGAACGGAATTCTGATAAAGAATCTTTTACATTGGAAAAGACCTCCAAGATCATTTCACCTAGCACTGATATTTCAATCATTAATCCATGTCCCTAAGCTTTAAATCTACATGTTTTTGGAAGACCTCTAGGGATAGTGACGCAACTACTTCCCCATGCATCCTGTTCCAATACTTTACCACCCTTTCACTGAATTTTTCCTAATAGCCAACCTAAACCTCCCCTGGCACAACTTAAGGCAATTTCCTCATCTAATCACTTGGTTCATGGGAGAAGAGACTGATCCCCACCTCACTATAGAATCATAGAATTATAGAATATAATAATAATCATAGAATATAGAATTTAGGGTGGAAAAGTCCTCTAAGATCATCAAGTCCAACTGTTAACCTAGCACTGCCAAGTCTACTACTAAACCATGTCCCTGAGAAAACTGCACAAGGGACTTCGTATTATCTATGACAAAACATTCAGTCAACATAAAACGATTATTTTGATATCTCCCATGAAAGAATATCCTGACGAAAGACCCCCATTGCTATCCTTGTTAACAACACTATATCCAGGGGTGAATGCTGCCTTGATTTAAACCTGTGGAAATTCAGGCAGCCTAATTCTGCTCTCAGTTCCAGTGGCAAATTCTGGGACAGATCCACTGCATTTTTAAAGGTAATTATGGAGTGCGATAAGGTCTTTCATGAACCTCCTTTTCTCCAGACTAAACAACCCAAACTCCCTCAGCCACTCCTCATAAGACTTGCTCTATAGACCCTTGACACCCCTCAACCTGTTGGCAATACCTTGCCTAATGCAGCCCAGGACACCATTATCCTCCTTTGCTGCAAGAGCACCTTGCTGGCTCATGTTAAGCTTGGTATCCATCAGGACCCCCCAGGTCCTTTCCTGATGTTTTCCAGCTGGGTAGCCCCCAGCATGTAATGGTGCCTGGGGTAGTTCCTTTCCAATTGCAGGACTTTGTAATTCACCTTGTTGAATTTCACGATTTTTTTTGTCAGTCCATTTCTCCAGGTGGTGTATTCAGCTAGAGACACCTCCACAAACAACAAAAATAGATTTATTTTGGTTCATTATGATTAAGTAAGTCCTTAATCTATGTACAAATGTTTTTATGTTTGGAACTACAAACTCTTCTACAGAAAAAAAAAAAAAAAAAAGTATATGTAAACAGGTAAATAGAGGACAGGGATCCAATTTTTCTTCTTCAAACACAGCCGAATAAAATTAGGAAAAAAATACTGAATCTAAAATATATCAGCTTGCTAATGATATTCCAAATATCACTAAATGAATTTATGTTAATACAAAGCAGAAATTGTAAATAAATTCTGAAGGCCACATAAGATGTTACATCTGTGAGGGTGGTCAAACACAGGAACAGGCTTCCTAGAGAGGTGTCTGATGTCCCATACCTGTCAGCATTCAAGAGGCATTTGGATAATGTCCTCATTAATTTGCTTTAACTTCTGGTTAGCCCTGAAGTGGTCAGGCAGCTGGACTAGATGATCTTTGAAAGTCCCTTCCAATTGAACTATTTTATTCTATCCTATCCAGCCTTCCATCCAACCATGAACAAAACAATCCCAAAAGCAGTTATCTACAATTTATGAAGTCTGACTTCTGGTGTTCCTCTCCTATATAGATTATCTACTTGTAATAGATAAACCTTTTAGCTCTTGTTTCTTTGTCAGCATCTCTTTCAGACTTCCTATTTTAATTAACCCTGCAGCAACACCTTTGAAACCTGTTTTGCAGTCAAATACAATTCAGATTGAGTAATAAATTTAAATGTTATTGTATGATACATAGTCACACTTAAAACACATTAACAAACACAGGGTAAAGAAGCAAAGCTGCTCTGAGTGCCATTTCCTTAAACCTACAGCCCAGAGAAATTGTATATACAAGATTTTCCCAATAGGTATAAAAGTGGTAAAGAAAAAATTCTTGCTTACTAATTCAAGCTGACACCACAAAAACTAGTTCTCCCTGTAATCTGTTGCAGCAACGATGTAAGCCAAATAACACTAAACATGCTTTAGCTGTAAGCAGTTGTGTTTCATAAGTATAGCTAACTTATGGAAATCCAACATATTGATTTAATCACACTAATAAAGCATCTGGGCAATGTAATCCTTGTTCAGGGCTAAGGTTTACTTAAAATGGCCGAAGATAGAGCTTTTCCTGATTAGTGATTTTTACGAAAAGCAAAAATATCTGTGGCAATAGCTGACACTCATTCCCCTTCTGCTCAGTCAGAACACAAATGAGCTGACCTACAAGGCAAGAAAGATATGCATGTTTATCCAGACTCCTGCCTGTAAAGGTATTAGATGAAAGATGTCTCATATTTAAATGATGGTGTGCTGCAGGACTTCCAACTTATGGCATTTGTTAGGAGCAATTAATACTGGGATCATCTGCTTCCTGACAGTCTCTGGCAGTTTGTTATGAGTTTTTGGTATTAATATATATTTTAAAGGTTGAAAAGTGCACATATGATAAATGTGTGGATATATATTAAAAATATATATTTAAAAAAAAAAAGTGAAAAATAATAGCAAAGTAAGGATGTAACAATGGAGGGAAAAAAAAAAAAAAGAAAGAAAGAAAAAAAGAGCAGAATAAAGCAAACCACCTCTTTTGGTTTTGTGTTCTCTACTTCTGCCATCTTTATTCATTTCTGTTTAGTTTTCCAGGCCCGGTTCATGAGTTGTTAGGAAGAAAGCATATCACTAATTTGTATGTTTATAAAGGCTTAGAAAGGATGAAGATTTGGACTCAAGAAAGACAAATCACACACAATTATTTGGAAGGAACGATTGCATGTTTATAGAGATACATCCAAAACATAACCAGCTTGTAAAAATAGACTTAATTAAAGAGCATTCCTATGCTTTAATGTCTTACTCAATTTATGTATGTTACTTAATTCTTCTACATAAATTGCATTGTGTATCTGTTTCTTGAAACCTTATATTATGCACTGGACAAGAATCATGTGTCACAATTCACAATGAATTTAAAAATAAAAATTACTTAGTGAAAGGAAAATAGATTTTTCTCTCTAGTTTGCTATGCGTTCTTGTGATATAGCTTCAGTTGGAAAAAAAAAAAAAAAAAAAATCAATCAGACCAAATTTGAAGAAACAAG
Organism: Anas acuta; assembly: GCF_963932015.1. Classification (NCBI taxonomy): domain Eukaryota; kingdom Metazoa; phylum Chordata; class Aves; order Anseriformes; family Anatidae; genus Anas; species Anas acuta. Next base: position 101,743,919 of record NC_088981.1, read on the forward strand.
GCTGCAAACTAGCCTAAGATTTCTCTTCATGTGTGTGTGGTTGAGGGAACTTGTAAGTAGGGTAAGGCTCAGCTTTGATTTTATTGTGATGGGATTTGCAAGTCTGTTTAATACAGGAAGCAAAAATCACCCCTGTATGGATTTAAATGGCACTCATCTGTTCTACAGAAATACACCTTTCTTACTACTGTGATTTTGATCACCTGCTGTTCTCCAATTAAACTGTGAACAAGTAAAAGGAACACAATGTATTTGCATGTGAAATGCAGCATAGTAACAAACAGCTTTTTTTTGGAAAAGATCAATTTGGGAAGAACAATATGTGCCTGTAGTGCATGGCAAAAAAAAATCCTTTATTCTTCTAAATTGAGAAAACAAACTGTTGGGAGATCTGTTTTCTTAATTAATGGATTAAAGGATGATTTACACCCACCTGGAGTATCTGTAGTAGAAATGGCTTAAAAAGCTTTTGATATGAGAAAATTATAAGGCTGAGTATATAACCTATGTGCGTGGAACAAGAAATGTCACTTCATGTCTGTGTCTCAGTTCTCATCTGTTAAATAAGGATTTTCTTTGTTTTGAAAGCTACTTGAGTCTCAAAGTGCAGGAAGCTCTTACTGCTCTCCATGGTTTATGGAGAAGTTGCACTGTTCTTAACTTGCACCTCTTTTGTTTCACAGGTTCAACATTTAACATGCATTTACAACTCAGAAAGCTAGAAAGAGGTGCACAGGAACACCATCCTCATTTTTTTCCCCCTCACTTACAGGGAAGTAAGCAAGGCAATTCTCGGCAGCCATCTCACATAGCAGCTGGACAGTCAAAAATGGCAGCCAGGTCCCCTGGCATCCAATAAATGCCCTGATCCATTAAATCTTACCTCCGTCATGTAATTGTAACATAGGTCTAACACAAATTAATGCACAGAAGGGGATTAAGTCTCATCGCAGTCCTGTTTTCTTTTGGATAAAATAATTATCTGGCCTTTCAGTGCTACAGTTCACAGAGAAGAAAGAAAGACGGAAGGAAAACTATGAAAAGCCACAATATTTGCAAAAAGAATTTTAAGGAGCACAGGAAAGAAAGTACCCAAAAATCTATGAGATAAAAACTTCAGGGTGAGCCAGGGATTCCCCAGTGCAGCTGGGCAAGGCCCGACAGCCAGGGCCCTTCACAACACCCCAGCTGAAGGCACCAGGACAGCCACAGGCCTGAGCATTTCCCTTAGGACAGCAACAGGCCAAGGCCAGGCCAGAATGTGAGACTGCAAGTGGACATGGTTCAGTGGGGCCCATGGCCAGGCAAGGGAGTGCTATGGGGAGTTGGAGGCTGGCCCTGCTGCAGCCTTGTTGGGGCAGGGGCTGACAGCTCTGGGGGCTGATGTGGGGTCCTGGGCAGGGTGGGGGGTACCTGCAGTAGGGACTCGTCAGGGGTATTACAGCTTAGCAATGCCCTTAGGACCCTGATATCAGTGTGAGGTGGTTTTCTGTGAACTCAGCACTGACAGAATGCTGTGCTGAAATGCACAGGTGAGTTCTGTCTCCTGCCTTCTGTCTCCTCAGTTATCTGCCCCCTTTATTAGATGCAACACATTAGTCTCATTGGTATTTTAAACCCCTTATTCTAGAATTTCTGAGTGCAATTTGCTATTATATTCGTTGTTCATGAATGAGATAATACAGGTTTCTGTTTCCTTTTCCCCTAGGATTTTGAGATTTTATTAGAACCTTAAACTTGCCTCTCCAAAGATTGGAAAGGCAGGTAAAAATATACAGCCCTTTCAGACATTTTATGAAATCATACAGCCTACAAAATCACTAATTTTTCAGGCTCAAGGCATTTGCCTTGCCAGCTGGTCTGCAAATTCAGCACTGGATTCAGAGGGTAATAACACTGAATGCCAGCGATGCTGGAATGTCTTCTGTGAAAATGGAGGTAAAGCTGGAAAATTTCAGCCCTGAGAAGCAATCCAGTAATGACCACTAATGTCTTACGGCACAGTGAAAAGGAAGAAATCCCCGGATGGATCAGTGCTTACAGGTTTTATTTCTCTAAGCCCCAGAGCACAGGGTTTAGATGCAAGCTTTTAGGGCCAAACAGGGGCTGAGACCCTTCTCTGCACCTGAGCCACAGGACCACAGCAACCGTGGTTCATCTAGCATGGGCTGACCTTCAATAGGTGGTTTTAAACAGGTGTCCTGGATTTGGTGTGGGTATCCCGGCCCAAGTACAAGCAGCAACAAGAGCAGACTCTACTAAATTGAAAGTGAGAGGAGGAGGCTGATGGATGTCTAATTATACAGTCCCTCAACTACATTCTTGCAGCAGATCTCTGCTACTAAAATGTGTATTTTTTTTTGCATACAACCTCAGTGAACAACAGCAAAAAGACAAGTAACTGCTGACCAGATCTCAGCAATGTATCTCTTGCAAGAAAACATTTAAACACTCAACAACTGCAGAAAATGTAATTTCTTGTGTAATCTAGCAGTTTACATTCTCACCCATTGAAATTGATGATAATTTTATCATTGATTTCAAAATAATAGTTTTGTCAGGATTAGCACAGGAGAGTGCAGTAATATTATTATGTTTCTAATCACAGGGACAACATTTTGTTCTGAAATAATAGTTTCAGTTACATCTGGTTAAAAATCCTCCAATAAGTAATTGCCTATCTACAAATTACAGATTTTTCATAAGTCAAATGTCATTTTTACATGCCAATTCTGACAAATAACATTCTGAAAGCGAAATTGGCATTTTTGGATAAGAAAATTCAATTTTTACTTCCAAATTATTATTTATTTTTTTTTTAAGTGAGCTGGTCAATTATGGGTGACATATTCAGCTTTTCATTAACAGATAAATTTCAGAGATTTTTTCTGTATTCTTTTCTTTACTTTTCAGAAGAAAAAAATACGAATCCAAATAATTTTATGATTTTTTTTGTATTATTTCTACCTAACCATTGATTCAAGTAATTTTAGTTGCTCTCATTGAAAGTAGAGCATCAGCCAGCATCGTAATTATTTTCAGTGGACTGAAAGCACGTGATAGCTTTCTGTATGATTCCATGTAGCATTATATAAAAAAAAACATTTCACACAGCTGAAACCATACCATCTCATGCTTGTGCTGTTATAGTACCTGTTCTGACTTCTCTCTTGATTCTTATTTATAACCTCCATGATATTGCTGGATTCCCAGAGCAGCCAGAATAGTGTCATTTTGTGGTGAAATGTGGTTTAAGCTGAATACCAGAGATGAAAAACTTACATCTACCGTAAATATATTGCAAACCTTCTCCCTGTAAATCTGCATTTCTGATTTTGTTCTGTTGAAAAATGCATGGTGTTTGCAGCAGTTACCTGACAACTGAATCTGTTTGGCTCTGGTGTGGTTAGTTGTATTTCAGGATCCTAAACCTAGTTACATATTTTTTGTGCTCATTGTTATATTTGGAACAGTTCACTTCTCAGTCAGCTATTGGTATCCTAGTGTATACAAGCATAAAATAAAATGTTTTCAGCTTGTTATGTTTTCTATTCTAGAGGAGTTACTTCTTTTTGAAGGTTAAAATTGATCATTTGAAGGAAAGAGTTGCGTGTTTCTTCAGAGAAAAAAAAAAAAAAAAACATAGGCTTTTCTTTGAGAAAACATTCAAGTGTTGTTACTACCTGTAAATGTAGGCATTTCTAGATAAGAGAATAAGTAATGAGTAATTCTTGCAGGAATAATAGACATCCTATTCAAAGATTTAAGCAGAATAAATTATATAGATAGATAATGCAGTATTCCATATATTATCTTAAGCAACGCCTGTACACCACTGTATGATTTATCCACCTGTAAAAATACATATTAGCAGACAAGTTAGAAATTCCATTTTTTAGAGGCGTTCAGTCAAGTTATTCTATACAAACTCCAGATTGGTTATTTGCAAACAACTCAGAGAATTAACCCAAATTACATACATGGTTTTCATCTCTCTATAAAGATCTGATAATTCAGCTCCACAGTCAAGCCACGGAGACTTCCAGAAGCAACCAAGAACTTGATTTATAACCAGGTATGCCTCATACAGACAGCTTTGTTGCCTTTGCAGTCTCCAGCTAGTACAGTTCATATCTTGTGTTGGAATAAGAGGACCTTTTATTTTCTGTCTTCGTCATTACCCTTAGACTCTCTGCCACTGATACGGTGCCTACAGTGCCAAAACAGATCTCTTAGCACCAGGCTACAAGCCATTTTGGTTGTGAAAGGATTCTCTGTCGTTTTCAACCTTCTTATTCCTGCTCCATAAACACAATGATGCCATGTTTCAAGACCTTTCTCACTGAACAGGGAATTTAAATTCCCTGAGGACCTTAGGCCCCCACTCTCCCAACTAGGCCTCTAGCAAAAAATGTGCAGTACCATCACAATTTGCTGAGTGGTTTATATAACACAGGCGAATGTTGCCCCAAATTCTTCATTCTCTATGTCCTTTGATAGTTTTGCCAGTTCAAAATAAACTTTCCCAGTCAGAGGAATAGCTTTGTTTTTCAGTAACAAACAGAAAGAGCACACTCTTAATTATAGGATTGCTTGGTTGTTACATATCTCAGTCTTCTTTAAAAATGAATAAATAAAGAGAGAACCAGAAATAATGGCTCATCTAATAAAACGATATTTTGTGTGGCAGAGTTCATGGGAAGTTTGTCTGTAGGTGTCCACATCAAACAATACCTGTTTTTCCTCTTTACTCTTTATTCAGTGATGCATCCACTCCCTGTAACTTACCTCTACCAATGCACACAAGCCCTTTGCTTGCTGCATGCTTTTACTAACATGAATGAAATATGTTCTGCCTGACACCTGCACATTGCCAAAGCATAAATACAATAATAAAAAAATAATTTTATTTACTTTGAGACTACACAAGTTAAAAAAAAGCTTGATTTTCATTCAATTTTCCCACGTATCATTTGTACTACAAGTATAATTTCTCACTGGAGATTTGAAGAATGAAAAATGATACCACCACTCAGTTTGTTCATTTCTGCCAGTGTTTTTCCTAGCTGTGACATTGTTATTGTACACTGCTTCAACATAAATATACTACCAAAAATAATGCCAAATACCAAAATTTGCTAACATAAGAAGACAAGAATAATCATTTCAGTTTAGACAGCAGGTCCATTTAGCACAATAATTTGTTACCATCATCAGCCAATAGAGCCTGAGAAAGAACCAAAGAGGGTAAATGCGAGCTGATGCATTTCTCACCTTACTTTTGCACCTTCCAGCAGTAAGGCAATCAAAGACTTAAAGTAGAAGTCAACACCTTTGTGTTTAACTGTTCTGCTAAGCATTTCTTTCATGAATTTGTCTCACTGCTTTTTTGAACCCAGGCACTAAATATTTTACTTCCATTTATTATACATTTCAAAGGCTTTCAGAGCAACAGAATTAATGCAACTTACACAGTGCTGTTTTTAATCAAGCCTGGAAGCTGATACTAACTTGGGAGGAGCTGTTGACTCCCTAGAGGGTAAAGAGGTATTGCAGGGAGCTCTTGATAGATTAGAGGGCTGCACAATCACCAGCCACGTGAAATTTAAGAATAGCCAGTGACAGATTCTGTACCTGGGGCAGAGCAACTTTGGATATACGTACACAATGGGGAACAAGAGGCCAGAGAGAAGCCCCAAGGAAAGAGACCTGGGTGTTCTGCTTGAAGGCTATTCAAATTTAAGTCATCAACAGTGTGCCCTAGCAGCCAAAAGGGCCAACAGTGTCCTGGGGTGCATCAGGCATGGCACTGCTAGCCAGTCAAGGGAAGGGCTTGTCCTGCTCTGTGCTGCTGCTACCTCACCTCAAGCAGCATGCAGTTTTAGGTGCCACAATATAAGAAGGACATAAAACCACTATAGTGTCCAAAGGAGGGCTACAAAGACAGTGAGGAGCCCGGAGGGGAAGGCGTATAAAGAATGGCTGAGGCCACTTGATTTGTTCAGCCTGGAGTAGAGGAGACTGAGGGGAGGCCTCATGGCAGCCTGCAGTTCCCTCACAAGGGGGGTGGAAGGGCAGGTGCTGAGCTCTGCTCTCTGGGGATGGTGACAGAACCCAAGGGAACAGCACGGACCTGGGACAGGGGAGGGTCAGGTTGGATATCTGGAAAAGGTTCTTCACTGAGAGTGTGGTCAGGAACTGAAACAGGCTCCCCAGGGAGGTGGACATGGGTACAAGCCTGCCAGATTTCAAGAGTGGTTGGACTACACTCTCAGTCAGACATATGGTTTAATTTTTGGGTAGTCCTGTACAGAGCCAGAATTTGGACTTGATGGTCCTTGTGCGCCTTCCAACTCAGGATATTCCATTCCATTTTCTGTGGTCAAATGTTATACTCTGTATAAAAAGCATAGTAATTATAGAATAGTACGTGTGTATATGCACATACACACACACACACTACATATTGACACAAGACAACTCACCAGCACTCAGCTCCCTGCTCTGGATCACATCCACACATAGCTTAGTTCCTGTTTGCGCACCATCCAGAGGACTGCCTCACAGGCAGTCACTGAGAAACAGGTCCAAATCTCAGTCAAGCTCCCCCTGAAAGTTCATCACACCCACTTTTCTAGCCTGGCATCTTGTTACATAGGATCAGTTTCACAAGAACTACCAGCAGCTGGCTATGGATCATGATCTTTCACCACTACAACATACACAGTTACTACTTGTGCCACTGGACTAAACAGCAGTAAGAAATCAAGTCAACAGAAATGATACATGTACATACAGGCATATATCTAGATACCCTAAGGACAGCATTAATATATGAGCGCAGTGTATGGACAAGTAATAAGCAGTATTTCTGTTGGTTGACATGATTGTAGCTTACTTTTGTAAAATATATATTTTCTGCTGAGCATCAAAAACAAGCAGACATGCTGGGTTTTCCTGATTTTCCATAGACATTCAAGAAAACTATAGACATTCAAGACCTGAAATATTTTGAGTAGAAAAGAAGGTCTCAAATCAGCACAGATAGTTGTGAAATGTTTGTCTACTTTATCTCACAGGATAGGCTTTCTCTGTATTCAGGGGTCCCAGACAATTTTTGTCATTTCCAATGACTTCCTGCTTATTACTGAGACACAATGTTTTCATGCTTTTCAGGAAATTATGGAACTGAAGAGCTCTTACAGGCAACCACTTGGATTCATTCAGGGGAGGAAAAAAAAAAAAAAAAAGAGGCAGTACAAAAAAATCAAGATCCACAAAATATACTGGAGAAGAGATAGAAATCATCTTAAGCTTTCATTTAAAAAAAAAAAAAAAATAGGTATTGCATATTTTTAAAGAATCCACTAATTTTACAACACTTAGCCCCACATACAATAGTCCCAACAATATTGTTCCTGTTATCGTAGTATAATACTGTATTTTTAAGGATGATAATGGACACACTATAATTATCAACACAATTCCACTCACAGCAAGGCCAGCATTCTCCCCTTCCTTTAACAAGCAGCTCCTCATCCTCCTTTCAAACAGTACAACTCTTTACTGTAGGCTCCTAGACATGAGGGACCACACATAAAGGATTCATCAGGAAGCTTGCCAAAGTATTGTAATGGGAGGTAAAAGCCTAATTACCTCACAGGTGAATGCCTCCAGTAAGGATCTAAGCTACAATGTCTTTAAAAGAACTCAATCAGTTGTTTTAATGCCATTATGTTTCAAATTTTAAGTGCAGACACTTAAGGAAAAGAATTCCCCAGTTCAGGTCTATCAAGTAGCTCTTTATGTTTGAATGACTGACACCTGTTAACTTAATTAGGTAATTAGTTTACTTTGAATTATTAAGGGAAAGATCTGAAATGATAAAAGCTATAATAGAGCTGGAGGGCTGTATTATTATTTTTTTCTTTCATTTCTGGTTTAGCTGAAAAGATAAAGAACAAATGCACAGAAACATATGGTTCTAACCTCCTTGAAGATAGGCCTACTGGGTATTTTTCCAGGTCTGTGAAGTCAGCTCCAGAGTGAAGTTATCCATTTTCAAACATTTTCTTTCTCTGTTTAACATTTTGAGTTTTCACAGACTTCTTACTTTTGTTGGTTTTGATAAAAAACAGTTATTGATTTATTAAAGCATTTTAAGAAAAGACCATTCTATTGGTATTTTCAGTTCAGCCAAAACTGGGACAATACTGCAATTCTCATAAGCAGAAAACCTATTCTCATGAGATTTTCTAACTGATTTTCATAACAAAGAAGCTACTTAAAAACTTTTTTTTTTTTTTTTCCGTGGTGTCTGAATCAAACCTTTTGAGATTCACCCTCTTGTAGAGACCTTTTGCTTTTTACAAGTTCCCACTGATATGCATAGTGAAGATGGTCTCTGTGCACTGAGAGCAGCTTGCAATACAATGGGTTTTGAGAGCTGGTAGCTTCCCAAGCTTTGAAGCACCTGGCATAATAATGGCTGTGCTGATGGATGACCTGATGTGTTATACAGAGTATAGCCTATCAGCATCATACTGATGGATTCTTTCCCGTACCTAAAGGGAGAAGATTTTGAAAGGGAGCCCTATTTCAACATTAAGGGAAAAACAACAGGGTTGGAGAGCTGTGGCGGAGTGATGTATTGCTATACTATAGCTTCTACTTCTGCATATAGCTATTAGAGTTTGAATGTTTCCTTTTCTCAAATAAGCATTTTCAAAGGTTAATAAGATGGAAGGCAGGAAGACCGACACTGTAATAGGTGGTCTTAGATGCGCAATTATATTGAGCAGAATAATAAGTTAGGTGAGTTGCTCTGTTGCAATTCTTCAGTGTTTGTGCAAGATGAAGCAAACATGCTGTAAGGGGTATATCAACATCACTTTCACTTTGGAAAATTAGGAATACAAACCACAGAATTCCTTATGGAACATGACTACCAGTAGTATAGTGCACATGAAGCAGCAGTGACATTATTTCTCAGTAAGCTATATTTATGATGTAATTTGAAAAACCTTCAGATAACATTTCTGAGAACCCTGATATTGAGGCCTCTTAAGAAAAAGTACAGAAATCCTTGCAGGTGGTGGATGTCATATTCACTAGCTACAGCATAGATCAGGTATCACAGGGCACTTTTCTACATGAGCAGGTTGCAATCAGTTCATTCAAAGCAGAGTACAGATGATTTGACATTTCTGTTCTGGTCACAAATCTGGTCACACAGAAGTAGTACAGCCTAATGCCCAGGTGGTAAGCATTGTTAAAAGCAGGTTTTACTAGTTTGGATATTAACTGCATTTACAAATTATAGGCAAAGCTGAAAGCATGGGCAGAATGTGTCTGTCTGTTTTCATCAATATAAACACATATAAGTGTCTGTGCATCACTTTCTCTGCTTTTTGTTGCACTACCTTACATGAACTGAAATGCAAAGTGCCATTATTTCTAGTACTGCAAAAAGTAATTGTATTTCTCCATCTCTCAGATACACTGAAAACCTTGATCAGTGCTAATCACACAGGCAGGGAGGTGGATTCAAAAGGTGCAAGGTTTTGTTTGTTCTCAGAATGAGGCAGCACTGAAATTGCTCTGTATCAGCTTTTACACAAAATTTAAACGATCATGAAAATTCTGATTCTGTAATTACTAGTGAGGGAACAAAGGCCCAGACAACATGAGCTCTTTTGGAAGGGAAGAAGGAAGGTTTGGGAGATCCCTAGCCACAGGAGTTTCGAGAGGATCATGCAGTAGATAGCTAATTACATTCAGGGGAACCACCTCACTCCTTCTGGTTTCTTAAGTAATTCAGTCATCTAATTAGAACCAACCACAGAGCACTGATAACAAAGGGGAGCCCATATGATATATGACAGTTATTTAACTTGCCTTGGAGTCAGACAAGAAACATTATGTCTCTGGCTTCAGGCAACTGAAACAAGAAAACCACAATTAGAGAGCTGTGTAAGAAAAACAAAAGTCCATGTGTGGCAAGGGAAAGGATGCTTTGGTACTATTGTGATAGACACAGGTGACACCAAGTATGTCAATGTCTTAAAAAATCATTGTCATTTATATACGCTTCCCTCTAATTTGCACTTCAGAGACTTACTGAGGACAAAAGAAGCTGTGAGTATGACTTGCTGTGTAAAGCACTATATTTTTGTGTGGCAAGTCTGAAGGGGAAAGATCTTTACTGCCTAGGCTTAAAATAGTAATGACCATCTACTCAGACTAGGACTGACAAAAAGAAAAAGAAAGGGGAAAAAAATGAGTGAGCTGTCTTTTAAATTCAATAAAGAATAATATAGAAAGAACTTTATTTTCATGGCATGCAGTTCTATAGGGACGCATGGGATCGTATACTATATTCTGGCTGTAAGTGCAGAATTTTCCTCCTGCACAGATTCAGGGCCTGTTAGCCTGTCCATCTGCCCTTTTACAAGAGAAATACTCTGTTAGTATTTAAATGAAGGTCAAGAAGAGACAAGTAAAGAAACAGATGCAGCGTTAAGGCATGGTGTATCAATGAAGGTACAGCCCTGCTTTCATTTATGCCAGCTGCATAATGGCCAGAGAACTGAAAATGCATCCAGAGGTTGACATGACAGAAGGACAACATGGACTGGACATACCAGCTACAATTTTGGAAGCAAGAGGCAGAACATTACACAGGCATTATGCTCAGTATAGTATTTTTCACATGGAATCCTCCATTAGCTACTATATAGGCTTTAAGGTCAGATTGCACTACCAGTGTTGGATATTGCAGTGACAGCAGGTGATGAGTCTGAAACCTTTGCTGGGAGCAAAAGAAGCTACGTAAAAGATTCACCATGTAAAATGTGATGGATTTTGTATGGCAAGGTTCAATTCAGTGTCAATATTTAACACCATTACACCTCATATTGAGAATGTGAGAGCGTGGCAAGTAGTCATGTTCAAGAGATAAATGTTTATCAGCCATGGCTAACTGCAGCATGTAAATTAGCATGAGGTTTTGTCTTGCTTACTCACAGTGCATAAGCTCTCCTGTAGTTCCACTGAAATGAACAGGAGAAGTTGAGAGTGAGTTACCACCCAGAATGGGTGAGTAAATTAGAATCTAGCTTTTAATCACCTAAAAATACAGATTTTGTGCTCTCTAGCCAATCAATAGATCAGCAGTTTTTTCACTGTTTTCCTGACCCATATGTTCTCAGTGAAATTTTTTCCCATCTCCTTATTTCTTTTTTGTTCCCTTGTATTTGGTAGATCTTTCTAAAACTGCAGCTGTCAAACTGGTTCATTGGAATGAGGCATGGAACAATGAAAAGCTTCACAGCCCAGGGTGCTTGGTGACAAACAGTGCTTTGGTGAAAGCCTTCCACTTTTTCACAGCCTTCATGGCCAGAAAGACTTTTGACCTCAGAAGCACTCTCAAAAGGAACATTTATCCAGAGAATGAATGCAGGGGAAAGTTATCTGAGCCACTCAGCAAATGATCCATCACTTGGGACCATTTCTCCCACATTCACTGTGGAGCTTCAGGAGAACTTTTCAGTGGAAACCTTCTGCCACCATTAATCAGAATCAATCATTTCATTAATGAACATACAGATTTTAGGAGATGTTTTATTTTTAGAGTAATCCAAGTATTTAATTAGTTTAGCTTTAAGCTTCATTTTAGGATATTAAGGGATAGATCTGAAAAGCAGCTCAGAAGCACTGGTCAAACCCAGAGTTACAGGGAATATATGCTTGCATATTTGGTGCACGTTTCACCAAAATAAATGGTGTCTTTTCAGAAAGTCTCCAAAACAGTGGGCTTCAGTTCCATCTGTCTGTGGCATTTGCCACATTCTGCTTTTGAGTTGTCTTCTATTTGTTCCAATTAGATATATCTATAGTGACCCTGCAAAATAGATGTGACGAGGATTCTCTTATGACCTTGAGGCCAAAGGACACACAGAGGTGCCATCTACATCACATTGTGCTTAGTCCAGAGGCTTCTTGACACTCAAGGTGGTTTCAGGACATGGTTACTGTGTGTTGTACATGCCTCTGTTTAAGGGTCTGAAACAATGCAAGGAGCCTAAAACTAAGGAAATGTAAAAGGTCAGGATATATTACAATAAGGCAAAGAGTTTGAACACATACAGCCTGCAAAGATATTGATGGAGGGATGTATAGAATGGAGGGATACAAGCATCCATGGCTGCCCAGAGAAGCTGCAGATGCCCCATCCCTGGAAGTGTTCAAGGCCAGGTTGGATGGGGCTTTGAGCAACCTGTTCTGTTGGGAGGTGTCCCTGCTCCTGGCAGGGCAGTTGGAACTAGGTGATCTTTAAGGTCCCTTCCAACTCAAACAGTTCTGTGATTCTATGATTCTTGCATATGATATGGTGTCTTCCATCTTCAGATTTCCAGTCACAGTAGTGCAGACTAAGCTATTTTTCTGTCCTTTAAAAATATGAGTATTTCCACAAGCATTCCAGCTGTGCTATTCATACCATTCAGTGTCCATGATAGTTGTACAGTCTTGGACCTTTTACCTTTGGAGGAATAATCTGTGAGGCACAGCTAGACAGTTCTAGGTGCCTTACACACATGAAATTTTATGTAATGTAAATCACTTTATCATGAAAAAGGTTGATCAATACTAACACAGTAATGTGGGATCCAAATTTCCTAATGTGCATTACACAGACCAGCAATAAAAATAAAAAAAAATAAAAATACAACTTTTGGCCACTAGAATAGTCCCACCTTCTAGCTTTGCATTTTCCTGACCTCACAGAAACAGCACAAGCTCAATATTTGCTTGGTTGGTGTATACATGTGTACATACGGACCAAAATAGAAGCACAGAAAAAGAAATAGCAGATTACTTTGCTAATGCCTGTATATAATAAGAAACCAGTTTTAGGAACAAAGCTAGTGTATGTTTTACTGATATCAAAGGTCACATTTTCTTTAGCTGGTGATTAGTGTATTACTTAAAATATTCCCTCAGAAAGTTCATTCACAGGGTTTTTTGAGTCCAGTGAATGTCAAGCGCCATTGGAGAAACATATTACCTGACACTAATAGGGTTTTTTTAAAGAAGCAGACAGTGTTACTAATATCCCTATTCTGGTCCCATAGATAAGGAGCCTTTTTAATGCTTTGCTTTGTAGTAAGTGAAATTTCTCATCCTTATTTCAGATAAAATGTCAGTGGTTACTGAAAGCACATCTGAGCCTTCAGTTTAACAATTTATTAATGGAGTGGGGTGCACTACACACTTTCCAGTATCCCATTTATTTATTCTAAATTTTAGCCAACAGCTATGATACCTGTTACATTCCTTAGTAACTCAATGGTCTATGTACCAAATATGTTGCTTCACAGTAAAGCTGGAAACAAGTACTGAAATAATACAGAACTTGTTTCTTGCCATGACCAGTCTCTACTTAAGCTAATCAAACACACAGTTCCCAGATTTGAAAACGTGAATCTAACTTCATGGGTACATTCAGTGTATCACTCGGTGAAGTGCTCTTGTATGCTACATCTGCCATATCACCTTTTGTTTGAAACAGTCAAAAAAATAAATAAATAAGAGCATATAAACCACAAACCATGATCATAAGATCTGAAAGATCCAACAACATTCTTTTGCATGGTTAAATACCAGTATAGAACACCAGAGAGTACTTTGGTATTTTTAGGTTTATGATGGTTTGTGTGTCTATGTGTGTTTGTTGTTGTTGTTTATTTGTTTTTGTTTTGTTTTGTTGGCATTATTCTGTCCTATGGGCTTTCACTAATGAATTGATGAATTCTACTCATTTACTTTATAACACAGGAATATCCCTGTCGATGTCCTCTCAGTGACATGCAGAAATCTCTACCTGTGTGGCAGTGACTCAGAAACAAGCTAAGACAGCATAATACTTGAATTGACACAGCATATAAGATTATCACAGAATCACAGAATGGTTAAAGTGGGATGGGACCACTGGAGGCCATCTGGTCCAACCCCCTGCTCAAGCAGGGCTACCCAGCAGAGCAGGTTGCCAGGACCCTGTCTAGGCAGCTTTTGAAGATCTCCAAGGAGGGAGACTCTATCACCTCTCTGTGTAACCTGTGCCAGTGCTGCATCACACACATGGCACAGAAGTGCTTCCAGGTTGAAATACAGAACCTCCTCCCATGTTCCAGCTTGTGCCCATTGCCTCTTGTCCTAGCACTGGGCACCACTGAAAAGAGCCTGGTTCTGTCCTCTTTGCACCCTCCCTTCAGGTATTTATGGACATTGATAAGATCCCCACAGAGCCTCCTCATCTCCAGGTGGAACAGTCCCAGCTCTGTCAGCTTCTCCTCATAGGAGAGGTCTTCCAAGTCCCTTGATCATCTTGATAGCCATTCATTGGACTTTCTCTAGTATATCCAGGTCCGTCTTGTACTTGGGGGTCCAGAACTGTACTCAGTGCAGTAGCTCCAGCCTCTACAATGCTGAGTAGAGCAGAAGGATCACCTCTTTTGACCAGCCGGCAATACTTTGCCTAATGCAGCCAAGAATGCTGTTAGCCTTCTTAGCAGCAAGGGGACATTGCTGACTTGTGTTCAACTTGGTGTATACAAGGACTCATAGGTGCTTTTCTGTCAAGCTGCTTTCTAGCTGGATGGCCATCTGTATGTCCTGGTGCCTGGGACTGGTCCTCCCCAGCTGCAGGACCCTGCACTTCTCCTTGTTCATGAGGTTTTTGTCAGTCCACCTGTCAAAGTCTCTCTGGATAGCTGCATGGCCCTCTGGTGCATCAGCCAGTCCCCCTAGTTTTGTGCCATGCACTCTACACCTGCAGTATATCCAAGCTGTTTTTTTTTTTTCCAACCTTGTCGTGTCTGATAACATCCAGGACAGCATTCAGCTAGCTGGACTAGCACTGAAGGCAAAGTTCTGGTGAATATTGTTAAGAAAGCATCCAAATACCTGTAGGGCCAGGAGCAAATAACGGAATAATCCAAAAGTCAGTCACAGATCACACCTTCTTGTCCAGTAACTGAGTCAGATATCCATATCCATCACCACACAAAGCAAAGCATCACCTGTTGGAGAGAGCTTACCAACATCCTTGTGGTGGAGAAAAGAGAACAGGTTCAATGCCATTTGATTGTCATGAAAACTTTTTTTTTTTTTTTGTCATTGAAAGTATCAGAAAAATTCCTTAAAGAGAAGACTCAGATGAAATTCTGAGATAAACCCATAGCCATGGTCTCCCTGAGAATCTGTAGTACTGAATCTTCACTGCAGTCATCAATAATACTCCAATAATTTGTCCTTACATGAGTCCTTGCTTTAACTCTTCAAAAATTCTTGTAACATTTTTTGTTCCTTAGCTACAGATGATTAAATGTAAATTGTGAACAGTCCTTGAATTTTAACAGACAGAAATACATTCATTCACAGAAGGATGGAGGCTTGAGGAAGACTTATTACTTAAGAATAGTTTCCGGAGGGAAAGTGCTTAAATGTCATATTTGAGACACTGAAAATAATTTAGGTACAATCACTGTGACTGTTTTTTGCTTATTTTTTAGACATTGGGGAAAAAAAAAAAAAAAATCAGCAAGCTTTGTAAAGCCTGAATGTTTTATTATGTTACATATCAATGCTGTAAAATGTATTTCTGCCTTTATCTTCCATCAAGTACTAAGAATTTCTGTTCTCTAACTTGGTGATTTCTGATAACTGTTCACTTACAGCATAACTTCTTCGGATGTACCAATCTTTACTTAGGTGGGGGTGATAAGTCAATAAGATGCAATATAACTATGCATTGAAAGACATGAATTTTGCTATACTTACAGATGTATCTTCTATACCTGCACAACAAGAACTTGCTGAAAGCTGCTCTTAAATGTGTATATCATACTGGTTCATAAATAATGAAATGTGAGAAAAATGACACAGGAATCAAAATAGTAGTTACAGATTTAAAAAAAAAAAAAAAAAAAAAAAAAAAAAAAGTATACTATTTGTATACTATTTTTACTGTTTTCCTGGATAACATTTCCCAGAATTAATCTAAGTTTATGCTATATTTCATATCCAGCCATTCCTAAATATACATATCAATCCATATTGCTGACACTGTGCTTCTTTTGGGCTGCCAGCAGATTACATCCTCACTGTGGTTTCACCACTGGCAAGAAGCCTAGGAGAGAAGTTTGCAGATGGAAAGGGATGAAGAAATTCCCAAATAATCTGTTCTGTTCTGGTCAGGTTCTTATACCATGCCCACCGCCATTGCATCAGGGACCTTGCTGAGCTGATACATTGGGGCCCTGCTTGCAAAGCACAAGATCTCAGGTCTGAAATAATGATGGATGAACATGAGGTTTTGGTTCAGTTACAGGTCTGGGAAAAATTAAGAACAGTTCTCATTTTATCAGAATGAATTCACCCATCCCTATTATAGAGCTGGTGAGGTTTTTTTTGTTTGATTTTTGTTGTTGTTTTTTTCAGCATTAGAATACTGTTGCATAAGCATAGTGACTAAATGATAAATGCCTCTAATGAGGGTGGAGTAATGGGCTTGAACTACTGTAGACAACTCCACTCAAACTGCTGTTCATCACTCAGAACTGCTAACTTCAGCTTTGTGGTATACTAGTAAGATAGACATTATTTTCCCTCCTCACCTTCCATGGTTGCTGAAGTGCTGTTAAAGGAAATGTCATTAAAATAGAATCACAGGGACTAGCTATATATATTAGAGTGATGCATTAGAACATAACCTGTCTCTCTGAACTTTTCATGCTGACCTGACTATCTTTTTCCAGAGTTTATTGACACTCTATATTAAAAATACTTATCAAAAAAAAAAAAAAGCCTTGATTACTGATGGTACATTTATTCATTATTAGGTGAATTACAATTAGCTTGGATTTTAACATCTATTCATAATGTTAGCAGAGGGCAACTTGCAGCAGAATAAGGGTTTGACCCAACACAGGGCTGTAAGCTTTCCAGTTACCAATGAATTCTATTATCAAATGCTACGAAAAAAAAAAATAAGTGCCTGCCAGCTGTGGCTTTATTATGTTTTCCCAGAACTAATAATGGGAAAGCTGTGGAAGTTTTTCTTTTTTTCACTTTTGTGTGTATGTGTGTGTGTGTGTGTGTGTGTGTTAGCCAACAACAACAGCAACAAGAACGAAAACCACAATCTTTTGTTTCTCTCAGAAATATATATATTTTTTTTCAGAAGGTGATCTAACTAGAACAGCAGTGCTATTACTACTAAAATTAGGAACCTCAGTTTTAAGCTGAAACTTCCTTCCAGCAAAGCACTCCTGAGGTATCAGGAGCAGTTATTTCTCTGACATGATGTAGATGCAAAGATAAGGTGAACTGATTTGGATGAGTGACTGTGCAGCACAGAACAAATGTGTTTACCCATCTACCGCTGGCATTTTCCTACCTTTGCATCAAACATCACACAGTGAGCCATGCTGTATTCCAGCTATTTCGTGAATTGACCACAGAAAAGTTTAAGTGAAGGAAAAGCTTCCACTTACCTCAATGCCCTCTATAATCTCTTTTATGATTATCCAGCTGTGTGCTACAAGAAGCACATCAATGCCAACAATTTGTTTCTGACTGAGATGGCAATATCAAAACCCCTGATTTGAAATCCTTCAGACATGAATCAAACTTTGTAAAGCTGTAATAGTTTTACCCTTCTTACTGCTCACTTAAAGGTCACTTTTAAATGGACTCAAATAGTGGGCTCTCAGGCAACTTTTGACTGAACATAGAATTTTAACCAATTTCAGTTCCATCATTTTCTTCACAGGGTGAATTTTATTCTGCCTCTTAATAAGTGAATTTTATTTCAATAAACCCCTGAATTGAATTTAGCTAAGCTCCTGGTTCAGCAAACTGAAAAGGACTACTTAGTTCTCTAGGTGCGGCCTTAGGCAAAGAAATAATGAAATGACCTTTTCTGCTTCTTTTACAACTAATGAAATTTCCTCACTGAAAGAATAATTAGACTGTGGAACTCATTGTGGTGGGATGCCACCTAGGTTAATTCAAATAAGGATTTATAGAATAACAATGTCCAAATGTATAATGTTTCATGCTAAGAAAAAAAGAAATGTAGCAACTAGAAAACTTTGTTTATTATAGTTTGAAATGCACTTTATTTCAGGAGATTAAAATGAAACCTTCTTGAGAAAATCATTACCATTTCATGAGACTTCTAATATATTCTTCTGAATCAGGTGGTACTAGCCATTCTCAGCATTAGAATAAGAAGATTGACAGATTACTATCAGGTACATTGAAATCTGTCCAAATATATCAATTCTATGGAAGCAACTTGTGTATGTAGGTATTTTAGTAACCCATGGTGATGAGGGGTAGACATGAATAAGAGACAGGGAAGTAGGCAGTAACCCATACACTATTGTTATTTTAATTTATTACATTTAGTTGTTGAGTGTGATACTAAAAAGTGTACGATGATTTGTATTTTAGATTTATTATTCAAAGCTGTTGCAGTTGTAAAATATTTTTTGATTAATGTAGAAGAATATTGAGATGTGCCGTCCTTATTAGTTTGTCCCAATACTTGACAGACCATTGAAGTTTAACTATTGATTACCTGCACCCTGATTTGGAACTGTAAGTAAGGGTCATTCCAGCATATTCCTTATATCCCTTGAGAGCTTAGCAGTCACAGATACCACACTGTTTTGAGGATACTGAACATCACATCACACTTGACATTTTACATTCATTTTATAATAACATATAGCAAAGAGTCTTTTTATAGCAAAGAGTCTTGAAATGGCACAGGGTTAGAAATGTTAGTCAAGAAACTGACCTGGTTTTGTCCTCTCTGAATGCAAACTTTTAATGTAAACATACCATAGAACTATATTTGTAAGTTGGGAAATACTTGTTTTTTAGCATTAGACACCAAAAAGAAGCATCTATAGGAATTCATCCAGTTGAAATAGTGTCTAGTATTTGTAACCATTGTAATAATCACTAGAACTCCATGACAATATAACTTCTTCAGCTGCTTTCTTTGACAAGTTTGTTACATAATTTGCAGATAAATTGGCTCTGGTCTGATGAAGTAAGCTGTAGCAGTCATTAGAATTTTATCTTCATTTGGAATCTGTTTGGTTTCTGATTAGGATTATTTTTTTATTTTTTTTTTTACCATTTTTTCCAGGTTCCATACAGATCTGGCCCAGAAGCAGAACTTCAGCTCCAGAAAAGAGATAAGATTTTGAAAGGGAAATTATTGAAAATCAAGTCAATAACTCCTCCCAGACAGACAATATTTTCATAGAGCTGCAATTCCACAATATTTGGTTCGAGAAACAAAACGGCATCACTACTACAGGGACAGATTCATATTTCCAAGCCAAAATGTGCTCCATATGTGATGGCATGTGCAGCTGGTGCAGAGCTCCAGAGCTACAGCTTGCTGACCCTAGCTAGTTAGCTGCCCCATAGCCAAATAACCCACCCACCAGAAAGGCATCTGGTCAGAAGTGGTCTCCCAGGGAAGTCTTCACTTGCTGTTGAGGTAACTGTGTGAATTACGTGTAACAGCCTTTGTCCAAACCTACTCTATGAGTTAAGCTAGATATAAGCTTATATGAAGCCCAGAAGAGAATTCCTGTCAAATCTACAAAGCTGCTTACTTCAGTCAAACCCTACTGTCTTATTCACATGCTCAGAACAGAGATAATGAAGAGTAATTTAAATTATAAACCAAGCTATTATTTGTGTATCTAGCCAATGGTAAATTGCTACTGCAGGATTTGGGTTATTCAGTTTGTTGAGTGTTTACAAAATTCTAGTGTCATTACAAGATTTGTACATTTACAAGATTCTAGTGTCATTACACTACTTTAATGTGCACATCTAACTTGAAAGATCTCGTGGCTTTTTCTGTAGTGGACTTCATCTTTGCTGTCCAGACAGAATGATGTGGACAGGCATCTTCCACAGAAAGAATTACCAAGCAGATGTCCTTCCTCAAACCACCTTTTACAAACAGCCTTGCAGAGTAAGGTAAGATGGTGAAAGCTCTAGCCTTTTATCTTTTCAGGAAATAATCAGTAGGGAATAAAAAAGCAATCAGACAAAAACACAGTAAAAGGAAAAATTCAGGCAAAAACAAACAAGCAAACAAAAAGAAAACTAAGAGACTCCCAACTGATTTACAATATCCAGGAAGAAGCAAAGGGTGTGAATGCAGTCATTTGAAGTTATATATATATATATATATATATATATATATATATATATAAAATTGTCTCTATTAGAATTGCTGTCAAAGAGAATTTATTAAATAATGAGATAAAAGCTAATACAAAATGCCCTCAAAATGCCTTTCAAGCTCTATCTCTTCCTTCTTGCTTCCCCAAAGGTTAAAAAGTGTCTAATGTTTCCATTCTGGCCAAACACCTGTCAAATTCCTATTTCAGTTAGATTTTAATTAGGAGCAGGAACTAATACCCTATTAATTAATTGAGCATCTTCCTTTCCCAATTCCTCTGCTGCCTCTTCTTCTACTAAGATAACCCACCAAATAGGATTGCCATACAGCCATGAAATTCCCTAAAATAAGACTATGAAGATAATAAACAGTCAAACACTCAAAAAAATAATATATTCAAATTTATTCACACATTCTTAATTAATCATTAAAATTTTGTTGGAACTGAATATCTTGAAAGAAACTGATTTAAACAGCACGTTTTCATGTGTCTGATAACATAGTTGCTATCTATCTGTATCAGCACGTTGCGTATGAATTCCTTGAATGAAAGCAGAAATGGATCTCCTGGTCCTTTAATGTGGACTGTCTTTTTATTCATCTTAGATTGTTCTGCTGATATAAGGGTATGATTTCAATGTGCTTTGCTCTCAGTAGACTGTTTTCTATAAAGTTAATTCCAGTGACCACAGAAATTGTACAGCTCATTTCAGTTAGGGAACTATCCCTGATCTGTTCTCCAAAGCTCTTCTCTCTTGCATCACACTTTATGTTCAGTGTTAAAAGAAAGACTTGCTTCAAAGAGAGGTGAAAGAGAACTACAGAGAAAGTGTGCTTCATAAACAAAAAAATAGCTACTTAAAAAAGTAACTGATCCTGTCCTTAAGTAGAAAGTGGACAGAGGTTGTAAACGTAGAAAGAAATGCATTTGTTTTACTTCTGTAAATAAATCCACTTCCACCACCACCACCCAGACTCTTATTAGAGGGGGAAAAAAAAAAAGAAAAAAAAAAGTTGTTTCTTCTGGAAGCACTTAGGATCAAGCCTAGAATAGGAGATCTGTGTATTTACAAACTAGATACTCAGTAGTACTATTCCTATATGGAGCATGATCAACTGCGTTATATTGCCATGCTAGCAAAATAAATGTCCATAGCTATCACACTGTGCTCTTTTCAAGAGATAGCAATATCAGTTCTGGAAGCTGGCAAATACCTAAATAGAATTTCCCTGGATCCAATCAACTTTTGTCATCAAAAACTTTTTTGTCATCAGAAACTTTGCTCTGCTGTCAGAGAGTTACCTATCATAAACCTGTGATTAATCTATCTTATTTTAATGACAGATTAGATTTTATCAGCTATTTTATCCTAGTTATTGACTTTTGGTCAGCTTTATGGTAAATTGGTAAGATGCTGCAAAGGCTTCCAGTGACTTCCTCCTGTTAGGTTGCTCTTTGAAAAAAATAAAGTAACCTGAGCCGTGTATTGCTACACTGGTATCTTCTACTAAATGCTAGTTGTGGCATTTAAGCAGCTGTACATTCTAATGAGAGCCCACACCTAAAAATGCTTTTCTCAGTCACATCAATACTTTGTTGGCTTGGACCATCACCAAGGTATTGATATGACTGAGATGTTTCTTCATCACTGACTTTGCACTTGGTTCTTTAATTGGCAGTTCTTCCAGCTGAAGGCCTGGCATCTACCAGGGTAGCAAAGGGAAGAAAACAATGAGTCGTCATGTGGGAAGGCTGGAGACAAATGAATTTAAAGATGTTTTAATATCATGCTCTTAAATTCTGAACCAAGTGTCTGTCGTGGGCCAGCACTGGAGACTGGATGTTGGCCCCAAGCCAGTTGGAGAACTGACCCAATTTAAAGTAGCCAAACTTACACTATGCTCTTTGTTTTAGATAAGGATATATTATTATACAGTACTTAATCTATACTTAATTTATTTTAGCCTGCGGGAAAATGTGCGTAATGGCCACCCATATTTAAATAAAGATAGAACTTTTCCAGCTTTCAATGAAGAAAATGTTAGGGTTTTATTAATATGCTGACAAGTGTATTTGCATTATATTCTATAAAGTGATCTCAATCTCTGCTACGGTGAAAGTAATTTAAAAGCTACTTCTCCATAAAATAGTTTTACAGACTTATTAAAGTAATTAAATATCTCTATAAGAGAAACAGAATTGCTCTTACACTAAAGTCTGAAGCACATTATAGCTGTATTTCTTAACCAGAATAGTGCTTTAAATCAATTACATCCTGTTATAATGATCTTTTTTGCTAAAATACATGATTTGTGGCATTTCTGTAAAAGCAATTAATAGTAGCCTTTTAACACAGACAGTATACATTCTGCATACTGTATATGTGAATGTGTGAAACATACCACACCTTTATGAAGCATTTTAAACTAGCTTAATTGCTGCCATAAATCATTTAAATGAATCTTAGTCTGAGTAATTATTTTTGATTGGTTCAGTGTGCTGTTTTACTTAATACATTGTGTTTTTCTAATTGGCCAAGATTTTAATAACAAATTACAAAAGGGTGTGGGGGAGGATGGGTAGTACAACTAGCAGTTTTAATATATGTGGTGTCCTGAACTCAGTTAATTAATCCAAACAGCAGCGTTTGAAATGGCATCTGCTTGATGCAACTGGAAGTGCTTTTATAATCCTAAAATGCTCTTTAACTAATCTGCTCAGGCTTCTTAAATCTGTATTTTTAATTACTGTTATTATATGGAAAAAAAAAAAAAAACACATTTGGTTAAAGAAGTCTATGGTGAGTGGTGTCTTCAGGGTACATTCTGCTTACACTTTTAAAATGTAATTTGTAATTCTTCCTCCTTAAAGAATTTGGGGAAATATTATGATTTGACATTCTGTCTTGAGGGAAAGAGCAAGGTTGTGGCTACAGTGTCCTTGATGCAGATCTGCTCCAAGAATTCGCTGTGACACTGCGGGCTGGACTGGTCAGAGATGCTGTTCTGCTATAATTATACCAATTCTATTCCTTTCTTCAGATAGCCTGTTCTCAAATAATTTCTTCCAGAATAAGTAGTCTCTGATGAAAGCAAAGAATCAACTGGTGTCTGCAGAGGTTAAATTAATTGGGAGTTACTGGAAATTGGTATATTAACTGTTCTAGCTTAGCTGTTCCAGGTGGACACTTCTTTATCAAATGAAAAATGTATTTATCTTGGCTTGAAAGAAGGGACTTCCAGAAGGGGGAGAGCTCACTATGCTAACACTATTTCCACTCAGGATCTTGAACTAAGACCACTCTATAGGAAAGGGATACCAATTCCATTATTTTTGACTTTGTGTAAATTCAGCCTCTGCACTTTGAGAATAGGTCTTTTACCTCCATATAAGCACAGCTGGCAGATGAAACAAAGGATATATATCCCCTGCAAGTTCCATTTGGCCTCTTTAAGATATGGTCAGAAGTGATTACTATGGCAAAAGGGTGACAACAACATCTTTTCAAAGATTCTTCCCAGATATCAAATGCCCCATGAGAAAAGCCGTCCAAGAAACAGAGACTATATTCAGGATGTTAGAAGCAGCCACAGCATGGTTATCTCCTGAAAACAGAACATAGCTGGGAAAGTTCTTTTAATAATTTTTTACATTTTTAAATCCCAGAGTTATATTTTAAAAACAAATAAAATGAGTAGCAACAGTGTTCAAAGTTCAGAAAATTAATTCAAAATACAATTTAATAGTTAAAATTGAAATTTGAAATTCACAGTCCTCTTCCCCAGCTTTAAAATGTGTATAATGCTATTTCTGTTTCAAATTAATTTAATTTAAAAAATTGGAAAAACTCCACAAAATAGTTCAGACAAAATTCTCATATTTCAACAAAAATACCCCTTTTTAATATGAAAAAGTTCTGACCAGAGATCAGGGCAGCAGTCTTTATGTTACAGCTTTAACCTTCTTTTCTGTTTGCTGCAAGACTAGGCTTTAGATAAATCACGTAGGATAACAGTGGTGTAAGGTGCTGAGGGGGGCTTCAAAAAGCATCTAAGGACGTATGAATAGGTAGGTACTAAAACAGATTTAAAATTAGTTCTGTGTTTCCAGTGTCTTCAACTATACTTTAGAAGAGTGCTATAAGGGTAGTTGAAATCAAGATCACCACCTGTTCATTTACTGTCCTCGTGGGTATCACCAACACCATCAATGTCACGTGGTATTGGGTACCATAAACACTATATCTAGTAGGGGATCTTGTTCTCAAGCAAACCTCTTCACACCTTGGTGGTTTGGGTGTCTCTTTAATGAGAGATGACACAGTTCTTGAAATCCCAGCTGCCCTTCATATGCAGTGCTGCTGTCCCTACCTCTGCATAGGGCAAAGAGAAGTATCCTTGAAAAGCCCTGAGTGGACCTACATCCTTCCAGTCTGTGTCACACCGTTTATTTTTAGATACTAACAATTACCAGAGAGTTTCAGAGTAAGGATATCTCACTCCACCCGCAACTCTCTCAGGGACTAGTTATTTGTAATGTTCTCAGAAAAGGCTGTGATCTCATATAATGGGGCTATCCAGAACAGGGACTTCAGTCCAAGTGGAAGTCTTGGCTCAGGATTTTCTGGACTTTCTTAGTTTACAGTAAGCTGGTTAGTGTTACTCAACAAAGTTTATATGTGTGAGTTGTTATCAGACTCTTGCTCCTATTTTGTTGCTCTGTACAGTATTATTGTTTGTTGTAATAATTACAGGCTAATGTTGTAATTATAGACTTCTTAATTTTAATTTATTTTCATGGCAACAGCTCTGGTGAGGTTTTTTATTTAAAAAGCAGATACAAATTGTAATGAAAATAATGTGTAGTTTGAAGGAATCTGTCGAAACAGATCAGTAAAACACCGAGTGAATGGCACACAAACAAAGACGTGGAGCAAAGACGTGGAACAACCTCTCCAGGTTGGAGAACAGCTTAAAAACAACAACAAGGATCTCCTCTTCCCACCAAAGGTTTCAACATTTGGACAGAAGTAGTTCCCTGTATGTCTGCAAAAAGGCAACTCAGCTCCCGCCACTTTCACAAAGCTAAAGCATGGGACAGCATCAAGTGGGACTGGGCACTCAACCCCTTGTTCTGATCTTTCCAAGATCCTTTTCTCTGAGAAAATGTTAGCAAACCACAGCCCAGTGATTATGGCAGGAGCAGTAAGAAGTGAACAAAAGAGCTTCCCTGAAAAAATACAGGTAACATGTTAGATCCTTCAAAAGACTAAGAGCTCCTGCACATACACTGCAACGTGCATTCAGAAAAGATGTATTTAAGTACTGTATAAGTATTGCCATAAGTTTTATGTGCTATGTCATGAGTATTTGCTCAGTCCATGAGGTCTGTTATATCTACAGTAGTCTGTTTCCATTGATTGTACAGGGAGCCAAAATTTATCAGTACTGAAAAGTGGGCCAAATCACTCACACAACTGAACAGAGCTGGACTGAATGGGACAAAAATCATTTCCAACCACAAATATACCTCCTCCACTTGCCACCCAACAGCCTCAGAGGATTGTGTTATCACAAGGTGGATCACTGACCTAGGTAGACTGAACTTCTGACTGCTAGTCTCTGTGAAAGGCCACACCAAATAAACTGTTTTCTCAAAATTTATAGGAGATGCATTTGAGAATTTGTTTAAGAGAATAACTGGATTCAAGAGGCTAGCTAGTTTATCTCTAGTATGGTAACAGGTTGGAACCTCAAAGAGGGCTTTCACCTGTTTCATTTTATTTTATTCTCTGAGGGTTCTTGGCCCATCACCTTTACCATAACTGAGAACATTCCATTAAGCCTGTAAGTGATAGGATTAACTATCTTTTTAAATTATTTAAAACATGCTATGTCTGTAATCTTCCCCACTCTCCCATCTTCCATGTTCTGTCTCTTCATGCTCATAAGAAAAAATGAATACAGAAATAGTTTCTCAGCTGAATATATCTTCCACTATTCTGTGGGTGTTGACATTCAATAGATTCTACATCATTTGCTTTTAAAAGTATCAACTAAAATACATAATGTAAACAGTACATTCAACTACCTATCTGAAAAAAGTATTTTCTTAGTAGAACTACTTTGTGTGAAACTGATCATTCCAAGACATGAAAGACTTGGATTACATTCTAACATGATCTTGCATTAAAGCATAAGTCTACAAGTACTTTGTAGACTTAACAAATTATTAATGTTATATACAAATATCAGTTCTTCTGCTTCAAAAATTGCAAACATATCTAGGATGCCAGAGGCAGTTGTTTCCCAACACACGATAAAACTACACACAGATTTAGGGAAGAAATAAAAAATAATAATAATAATAAAAATTAAAAAACTCAAATTGAAACAGCCAAGGGAATTTAGGTAGGCAGAACATAATTACTCAAGCTGGAATTTGGCCAAGACACTGGGGCTAACACTCTTTCCCTTTTGAAAAGTGCCAGGAGATCTTTAATGAGAACAAGTACCCAGGGATCTCTAATGAGAACAAGGTCAGGACCTTCATTTGATATCTCAGCTGAAACATAGCAATCTCAGCAGCACCATACTACCTAACACAAGGCTGGGGCTTAAGTTCAGATCTGACTCAGAAGAGTGACAGCAGAAGCATCACCACCACCTTCATCTTTTGTACCTTGCTCTCCATGCTTTTCTCCCACTCCACTGCATAGCAAAGTGCTGTTTGTCAGGTGCAGAGCAGAACATAAGAAGACTGGTATTTCTTTTTAAATGTATTTGGCTCAACCTTTGTTGTTCCCATTTGGTATTTTCTGCTGGGTAAATCTGTAAATGGATACTGGCTGGCTATGAATGCTAAGCTAACCAAGGACAGTAAAGTGGAGCCTACTCTTGACATGAGAGAACATAATTATGACCAGAAACACAAAAGCAGAAAGTGTACCATTCTAGTAATTTTAATCACTTGCATTTGTTAGTGAAAGACCTTAAAATAGTTCTGCAATGACAGTTTTAGATTGTCAGAAGAGTCTCTCCTATTTAGTAAAACATTTCAATATTTATTTTTTCAGTCCAAATACCGTCTTTCTGACATTTCCAATTCTTTGGGTTATAGATGTGAGAAGTTGGCTATTTCTGTTAGTATTTCCATGATTCAGGTATGACATTCTAGTCTACTTGCATCTTGTGATCTAATTGTTTCCAAAGCAGACACACACACACGCGCGCGCGCGAAATCAAAGGAAAGGAAAAAGTGAGCGTAATTTTCAAATGCTACTGAATTCAACCCCATGTTAATAAATAGTCCAGTTTTCAGAGGCACTGAACACACTGAGATTCTGTTTATTTCAGTTTATTCCTACTGATGACACATGATCTCATGCTAAAAATGTGCTTGGCAGGATTAGGCCCCAGGCTGAAACAAACTAATTTGAAAACACTTCACTAGTTCTTACAAAGGCAGCATATATATATATAATCACACAAAAGGCAGTTTCTCTCCTATTTGTCTTCTTTTTAATTTTTATTAGGTCAACAACTGTCACAGCTGGTATCACAGGGTCTATGGCTTGCACAGCTAGAGATCACTTTCCTGGTATGATTGATCAAGCTATAAGAAACCCCAGTGTTACAGTTGGCAAAGTGTGTCCTTACAATCCAAACAGTACAGATACTGCCATAAGAAAGGCTTAAATGAGCTTATCAAACTGTCCTTTTTCCTACTGTTTTCTGCTCACCATCTATATACCTGTGAGATGATCGTCAAAGTAACACCAAAGAAAAGTATTCCTGATATTTCTGCACCAAATGAAAAGATAACTTTGCCCATCTGGACAAGCCACACAGCCCAGACACTCTGTGTGGCTCACAATTACATCAGTCTCTTGATGGACTTAATGTACTGTAGTATAACAGCGTAAAAGCATACTTCAGTTTTGACTATGCTTTTGAGCTGGGCTTGTTCAGCCCAGAGAAAAGGAGGCTCAGGGGTGACCTTATTGCTCTTTACAGATACCTTAAAGGAGGCTGTAGAGAGGTGGGGGTTGGTCTATTCTCCCACGTGCCTGGTGACAGGACGAGGGGGAATGGGCTTAAGTTGCACCGGGGGAGTTTTAGGTTGGATATTAGGAAGAACTTCTTTACTGAAAGGGTTGTTAGGCATTGAAATGGGCTGCCCAGGGAAGTAGTGGGGTCACCATCCCTGGAGATCTTTAAAAGATGTTTAGATGTAGAGCTTAGGGATATGGTTTAGTGGAGACTGTTAGCGTTAGGTCAGAGGTTGGACTCGATGATCCTGAGGACTCTTCCAACATAGAAATTCTGTGTGATTCTGTGTGTGACTTCTCTCCATATCTAGAAGATCCTAAAGATACCGTTTCTGCATTATTTAAACTACATGCTCTCTTCCTTCAGACTAACTTCTTTGTCAGTAGCATCTTCTCTTGAGAAAAAACTGCAATGCAACAAAGTCAGGAAATGCAAGCGAACCATATCTTTCTTGGCGTAACAGGATGATTTTGAACAATGTATTCAGAACACAAAATAATTTGTACGGTGTGTATGGCACTCATGCAGGAACCTGAGAGACACAATAATTTGTCTCAAAGGTCTCATATGATATTGGTATGATATTTGCAATTAGTGTCTTTTATCTAACATCTTTATAACAACACACCTCATCCTACCCAATAAAAAATGATTGCAAATTCTTTTAAAAATTCAGCACTCCAAAGGCTTCAACATGAAAGGATTCAAGTGGGATCCACCACACATGAGGGTGCTTAGTATTGTGAGGAGCCAGAACATGACACAGGGACAATTGGAAATGAGACCATGCAAGCCACACTGATACTTCCTCTTTACCTGACTATACAAGATGGTACCACTTCCTATGGTTGGTTAGACTAGGAAAGAGTTCAGCCTCCCTCACCCAGCTTTCCTCCACATAAATCTGCCCCTGTTTATAAGCATTAAAAATCAGCATGAACAAGATCCTTTGTCTAAAGTCCAGGAGGCAGTTCACTGAAGTCAGGCAAGTGGCTTGAAAACTACGTGACTTCATTTGTCTTACCTGAATTTTGAGCCAGTGAACTTTGTTACTTATTCTTTTCATCCACCTATTACTGATTTACCATAAGAAAAGAAGATTTTTGAGAACCTCTTGAAAATTAGCAGCCTGAATTTTACAGAGTATAAATGTATATACATGTGTGCATACATCCAGTTAACCAAGAAAATGTAAATGAAGATCTAAGTATCTAGATGTTTTGTTGTCTCCATGTTCTCGTTATTCAACCCTTTTTTTTTCATGCTGCACTGCGTACCCAAACAGCCACTACATATTTTATATTCATTTCATAAGAGCATGAAGCTGTTGGCTAGGACAGCACCCAAATTTAACCAAAAGCCTCTCAGTGACTGGACAAGTGCTTGCATATCTGAACCATTACGGCTGACTTCATTAACAGATAGACTTTCTTATCTGTAAGACAATATCTCACAGACAGGCATTTATATTCTCAACTTGCCCTTGAGTAAGTTTAGATAGCTAATAGATCACATATAAGTATATATTTGTACTTTCCAAACTCACGTTGAAGTTAAACCTAAAAATGTTAAGAGGCCTAGTCTGAACTAGCAAAGAAAAGCCCAAAAGAGGCAGGACTAGTTAGGGAGACAAAAACAAAACAAAACAAAAACAAACAACAGCAACAACAAAATGATGTACAGCAGCTACAGTTAATTGCCTGGTTGAGAACCCTGTAACACAGCAAGGTCCAGCTTCATGCCAGGCCCACATCCGGCTCCACAGCACATCCTGCTTCCCCCCACCCCCCACCCCCCACCCCGGGGATCATTCAGCAGGCTGATGGGGATGAACACACCTTTCAGGTCATCAACCTTCTGTGGGCAAGCATTTTCCATGATGCATGCTTTTGCCTAACTTTTGTAGATGGTTTCTCTCAACCAAGTTTTGGATATGTCCAAGACAACTTTGTTTCCAAGACTAGAGGCAGCAACCCAGCATGGCCAAGACCTCAGAAGATACCAAAGACATCAAATTAAAAATAAACTTGCTGAAATATTTAGCAATCACTTAGCCACTACTAATTAAAGTCTAAATTCAGTCTCACCTCTCCTGACCACTAACCAGGAAACCAGGGAACTTTCTATCTATGGCAAACCAGGAGGCTGTGCAGACAACAGCACATAATTTGTCCAGCTCCTGGACTTGGTTCAGAAAAGGAATTTACCAGAGTTCACATTCACCATAATATTGACTCTGCTTCATGGTGAGGTCCTTTATAACTTTTCACAAGCCAGCTGACCAGAGATAAGAACAAATATGCATGTTGTTACCTGCCCTTCTAGCTGAAATTAGTGACCAATAAATCCCAGAAGTACTGAGTCTGTCACAGATAACCCCTTAAAAATTGGTGAGAATATCTGAAGTTTGCTAGAACTGCTATAAGTTCTTGGATCTGCAAAATAAGCCCTAAGGTGCTGTGAGAACAAGGTGCAAAAGCCTATTGGTTTGAGAAACAAACAAACAAAACAAAAACAAAACAAAAAAAAAAAAAGAGGACAAAGATAACATTTCAGAGCCTTCTAAAATATCTAGTTGTGGCAATTTACAAAGGGTTAAAGGAAAAGAGAGTTTCTATTTTATGAACATTGCCTCACCCATTCTTTGTCAAGATACTGACTAAGCCTCAATATGACAGAAAAGAAACTGAAGAGGTCTTTGCTTGGCAGTGGGTCGAGAACAGCTGTGAAAATAAATGATGACTAGAGAGAGAGAGAAAATATATGAGGTACCAGTATGCCTTACTGTACTTTTAAATTTATGCTGCAGATGGTGGAGTGTTTTTGAATCTCAGCATTCTGAATAACTAACCTGGCAGGTGCACACCTGGTGGACTTCTAAGGGGAGACATCCAACCATTATTATCATAGAAGATCCAGTTGTTAAAGCTGAAGAACTGCATGGCCATGCAGTTTTGTTTTGTCTTCTTTTGTTTTTTATTTAACTGCATGCCAAATCTACATATCAAACCACAGGCAGAGATTAAAATCTGCATAAACATTCATACAAACACATACGTATACTTTTCCTTGTTCATGTGCATTTCATGTGTGTACACAAAGGTATACTCGCATATACCTTTGTGAGTACCGGGAATTAAAGAAGATTAGAACATTCCAAACATATTTTTTTTCCTTTTTTTTTTTTTTTTGCATGTTATTATGACAAGTACTGATAACAGGACAGAGTCTCTACCTCCAGTTGCAAAAAAAAAAAAAATAGAAAAAATAAATAAATATCCCTCAACCGATGTGATTCTTTTCAACATCTGCCTCTTTTCTTTTCTTTCATAGAAAACACGCATGAATAATCAGACCACAGTGCTGCTGTTAATTGTAAAAATCATTAGTAAACTTCCAGGTGCTGTTTACTATATAACCATTGTAATTTTCTATCCTAAAATCAGCATCTCACCAACATCATTGTCTGCCCTGGGGCATGGGGATTGTGCAGCTTTTACATTGTCAAAGGCAGTTGCAACCCCATTTGCTAGCAATGAAAGAAATGGATCCACACCTGCAGCGTTTGAGGCAATAATTCCTAATATTAGCCAGACCTCATGAGGAGAGGGCTTTTTTGCCAATCCTTTATGATTCAACACTTTACAATTCATTTGAAATCATTTAAATATTCTTTTATTTTGTTAC
This sequence comes from Anas acuta, assembly GCF_963932015.1. Taxonomy (NCBI): domain Eukaryota; kingdom Metazoa; phylum Chordata; class Aves; order Anseriformes; family Anatidae; genus Anas; species Anas acuta. Next base: position 101,775,942 of record NC_088981.1, read on the forward strand.
TCCTACCCCATGTTTATTCTTCCCTTCATTTCTCCCTCCTTCTGAAATAGACCTATGCGTAAGAGATAGGCAGTATACCATACCATACCATACCTATGCAGCTAAAGAAATTGAAGAATTAAAAATCACCTCTTTAGAACACGAATTATTAGACCTATCCAAGAAAACGGTGGAGAGATATTCTACAATATAGCATGTCTAAGTACAGATGAAATCCAAACCTGTCTTGAAAATAACACCAAATTTCTAACAAAAGAAACAACAAACAAACAAACAAACAAACAAAAATAACCACCTTATTTCAAAGTCAGAACTGAATCTCTTGCCCAGAACAAACTACATTTCATAAAACAAACTACAGGTAGCAAGACCTCAGCTGGTTTGAATCAGAATATTTTCCTTGACTTCAAGAAGGCTGCACCTGTTCACACCTACCAGGGCTCTGCCCTTCTGTGTTTTCAGCTGTAATGTACCAAACTTCCACGTCTCTGGTCCTCTCAAAAATTACTTTGGAATTGGCATTTTTCTCATATTTATATGTGTCTCTGAAATGCCTCCTGAACTGTCATGTTCAGTTTCCCCAAAGAGACTCTGCTCAGATCAATTATTTCAAAGAGAACAAACCTTCTCAACCATAATATTGTTTCTGAGAAATTTCAAATAGTGCTGGCTGCCAACTCAACACTTGCTCAAGATTTAATACAGCAAGTTTCATCTTCAGCATAATACATAGCATTACTAGACTAAAATTAATACTAAAATAACCATTCTGGTTAGTTTTGACAAGGTATACTCCTGCCAGGATTTGTCCTGGGTAGCTGTTCTTAAATACAAATTTATGTTTTGTAAGATAGACAAAAGGAGATAAACCACCTGAATGTACTTACTTAGATGCGCTATAAAAAATAAAATATAATAAAATAAAATAAAATAAAATAGTGATTTAGAAAACCCTTAGTTATAAAGGGTTGGCTTGGAAACCAGCGGAATCACTGGGGAGAAGTAAAGGCTGCAGCACTGTAGCCCAAGGAAAGCAGTGGTGGCCCTGACTTTAATAGTGCTGAGTCCCCATAAAACTGAGTCCTGAGAACTGGTGAACTCAGCCAATCTGAGAAGAAAAAAAAAAAAAAAAAAAGACTGAGAAAAGAAAACTAGAAGAATTTTTAAACACAAGCAAGAGGAGAGAAGGCCAATAAGGAAAGGATCTATTGTTGAGGCTTCATTTGTAGCATGCTTTAAAATCAGTACTGTTCAGTAAAGCATTTAAGTATTGATTTAATGGTTAATGCTTGATTAAGATTAAATCACTGGCACATAAACCTTTTCAGACTTAAAGGTTGACACACTCTGAAGTGCTTTGTTGAACCAAGTAATAATGACTCAATTAGGAAGCAATTTAAAAAAATCTAAAATATATCAGTGTCTTTGTAACAGATTGTATTGTCTTCCATAATGAAGAAGGTTCTGGAGTTTCATCAAATAAACAATGAGCTGTCTGGTAATATTTTCATCATAGACATTTTCTATGACATTTGGTTTTGCTTTTCAAGAATACATTCCCATAAACTTCTTTCTGATAACAAGAACTGACCATATGAATATGTTATTTGAAAATTCATTTAAATTTTTTAGAAACATTTTTTCATAACATATTATCTAAAGGATAGGACTAAAATGCACAAGAGCCCATGCAGGGTAACTATCATCCACATCACTGAGGACAGCATCTCCATCTTTTTCTACTTCAGGAGTCTTGTGAACTTAAACCTAAAACACCTAGAAAGTAAAATAAATAAATAAATACATACATAAATAAATAAATAAATAAATAAATAAATAAATAAATAGTGTTTCAAAACATTTAAATCCTGAATCACCTTAAGGCAAAGACCAAGTATTTTTCAGTCGATGGTAAAATGCCTTGAAAAGTCAGCTGAACTTCTCTGGGAAACCTAAGACCCCAGTGCATCTGTGAAGGCTTTAATCCTGCTTCTCAAACTGTAAGTCTGATTCCAAGGACTTTGAAGTAAATGGAAAAAAAAAAAAAAAATAGACATCTGTAGGTTTGATTCAGTCCCACTGGGTATTCAGAGAACTTTTTTTGGAATGGACTGGCTATTGTGCTGTTCACCTTTAATATTGACTGTCTTTTGCATTACTAGAAATTTATTTAAAATCTGCTCCATAAATAATCTGGTATTTACAATAAGTAATATACAGTATCGTTTCCCTCCTTGGCTTCCACATACCATTGTTCCAGATACTCGACTGGAAGTTTTTAGCTGGTTTAATTTTCATAACTCTATGAAGTTTGTTCCAAGATTTCCAGGTGTGTCTGATCACTGAGTTATTTGTCTTTAAATCTTTCAGGGTGAATTCTTGGTAGGTGCCAACCTTGCATGTGTCTGTTAATTGATGCTCTGTTTTCACCCATGGCAATTGCACTTCATCAGCCTGCCAGACTCTGAAAGCTTGAGCCAAATTAAAAGCCCACTGCTAGAGCTTTACATTTGGTAATTTTAAACCTCCATATTTAAGGTTGGCAAAATGTTTTGTACTTCCCATCTTCTGATAGATACAGCCTTAGTCACTTGCAATAAGCTGTGCAAAAGCCCTCTTGGAAATGCACAACTAATTTGTGGAGCTGAGATGATTTTAAATGTGAACTTGGACAGACCCAGGTGCCTGAGATCTTCTATATTCTGATTTATGTTTACAAACCTGATGATTTAAAACCTTTCCATCTGAAAGTATTTTTGTATCTTCAATGCATTAAAAGGAGATGAAGGGCTCACGTGCTAAGCTTAAGTTTCCATGTCAGACCACTTTTTGTGGTAGCTTGATACATGGCTGAAATCGAACACCACATTCAGATAGTTCAAATGTATGGCCACAGTGCTCCACAGTGATAAGCTAGCTGCCTTCATGAGTCTCTCTGTTGTTTTATATCTTTTTCGCCATATCACATTCTGTAGATTTCTGTATGAATGAGAAGTTATCATATCTAAAGGACAGCACTTAGTTTATCTTAATCTGCATGGAAAAAAATATGTTGAGCAAACAAAAAGTTATCCCAAGAAAACATTGACCTCATTTTATTTTTGTATAGATAAAAGTTCTGAGTTAAAGCATATATTTGTTTCTATCATTTACCGCTCATCCTTCAGATGTCACTTCCCCTGCTAATCTTGGAAAAGGTCATTGTCTGTTGGGCTGTGTGGGTGGTACAGGGATATAAATATTACTACTAATAATAAACGTGTGACAGTTCTTCACCGTACACCAGTACAGCAAGCATCCATTAAAAATCTGTCAGGGCCCTGAGGACACTCCCAGGCCTTATGTCCCTGACCAGGACACTGCCTGTCCCCCACCCTGCACATGTCCCAGGACCCCATTTGCAGCCCCTGGGGCTATCAGCCCCACCTCAGTGAGGCCACAGCAGGGCCGGTCTCAAGCCTTGTCCTCGTCCCATCTCCTTTTGTTCCTGTCTGTCGCCTCTGGCTGCACACTGGCCCTGGTTCATTACTTACCATGTCAGGGGCTGTTGAAGGACCCCATAATGAGCCCCATGGTACTATGTGCCATGCATGACGCCAGGCCTGGCTCAGCCTTGGCTCCACAACCCCAAGGGAGCCTCCAACCTGCGCTGTTCCTTGGCATAATTGTAAAATACACAAAGTAGATTTAATTTATGCATTTCCTGATATGATCCTACAATTAAGAAAGCATACCTTACTCTCCAAACAACTCCAACAAGGGTTACACCATTCTTTTGGGAAAGCAGGCCTTGATGTCTACACTGATACATTTTTATCAAGTTAACATTTTCAGTCAGCTGAACAACCAGTAATGATACACCCCTGCAGGCTGAACATGTTTACAAATAGTTTCATGTCAGTTTTATGCCTGAACTCTGTAAGAGACAGAAGAATATACCTTTTTGCACCTTATGAAAACAGCAATGCCCTGAAGAACATCACTAGGAATACAGCAGCATTAGGCTCCCCTACAGTCAGTTAAGATAGCTCTAAAAAGCAATTCTTAAGGCAATTGAACTTATTTTCTAAAAGGACTAGGTTTTGCAGGAGGAAATGTAGTCCCTCTATACCATAACCACTACTGTAAGTGCAGAAAGCAGGTGACTTCCTAAAGAGCTGTTTTCAGGTGATCTGTCACTGCTCTGATGAACTTTCTTCAGAGGTGCAGAGACAACAGATAGGTGCCAACTATCACAGCCTCTTCCAAAATATGAACCAAAGGCTGTCAAATAAGGTAGGAATTGAGAGATTCAGGAAAAACAACAGCAGGTTGTTCTGCTCACGATTTGTTGAAATACACTGGTGGAATATATACACACGTCTTGGGTCTGTCCTGTATCTGTTCCTAGACACTTGGTCTACCCAGGAACACCCCAGTTCTTTCAACGAGACCTATGAGCCCCATAGGTTGACTGTCACTCCTTAGGCTGACAGCCTCTCATTCCAGTGGCTGGTATTGAAACCTCTTCTACTCCCCAGCCAGTCCAGCTTGAACTTCGCTGGCAGTCACAGACACAAGCTCAGAATAAAGAGTGCACCCACACAGAATGTAGTTATAAATAGGTTTTAATAAGGATATGTGATAGATTGTAGTGAGCATTCAAATTTGTCTGACACTCAGAGAAATGTACTGACCACCCACGTGTTTAAACTTAACCAGACCATTTTATCCCATTTATCTTCTATTTTCCCCTGCTTTTTCCTTTCCAGTCTATCTGGATCCCTCCCTTTCCCCACCTTTAGTCCCTTCCCTAGACAATCCCTAGTAAGTCTTTCAATCTACTTAAAACACCCCGTTATAAATTTTGCGTAGTCCCCCAAATCTCTTCCCCCTACAACCCATAATAAATCTGAGTCTTTAGGCAATGACCCTCTTTAGTTTGCATGGTGCTGTAAGGAAATAGTGTCTGTTGCTGGCTTATCTTTCTCTGGTGGGTTTCATATTAGGGGCCATGGTCTCACCTTTCTCCTTGGATGGCCTCAGGAATAGCTAAAGTTTATATACATTCAGAGGAGAAATGGTCAAGCCAATGGCAGCTAAATTCATTGAAGATTACCATATATATCCAGCTCTCAAAGCCCCTTGGCTGCAAATGATTGAAGGCTAGGAGAATACTAAAAGGAAGTACCATATATACTTGTTCTGTTAAACTCTTTCCTCAACAGCTGCTTTTGATTACTGTCCTAAACAAGATTCTGGGGAGATGAATCTGTAGTTCTCTCTACGATGGCTGTTCTTAGGAGGCATCACTCCAGCTTTAAGGACAGTGCAGGTCTGTCCCTTTCCAACACAACAGAAAGGCTTGGCTGCCATTGTAATGATTATTCATCTCTGTCATGTCTTTCTCAACTTTAGCCCTGTTTCATGAACCCAAATGAAATTACAGAATGGCAGGAAGGAGGAGTCATTTATCACATGAAGATACTGGCAGAAACAAGGAGGAACAGTGAGTCAGAGGGCAGGTAAGACACATAAACTCATTTGGGGAATATTCCCTGTGTTGCAGATTTACGATCCATCAGTCTAAGCTCTCCTTTGTATGAACAAAAGTCCAAGATTGGTTATTTAGTACATTATTTGCCATATTTTTTTTCAAAACTTATTTTAGCCATCTTTTATCTGAGGACAGACCACAACAATATAGAAAACAAGGTAGAGCAGAACAACAGGGAAGGTAACTTATTCTGCAGCCCCTAGATTTGTTATCACAAGCTGCTTCTTCATTTAACATCTCCACTATGCCTTTCTCCATAAAGCATTATGTTTTTGCTCTGAATTAAAACTGAACTATTTGCTGTTTGATGTGAAGGCTTTTTTTTTTACAGATTATTTAAGGCACAATTTCTGTTTATGGTCCCAGGGTACATTCTAATCACCTTTGTTTACCTCATATTCCTTTCCTAATTAACTGACAACCTATTAGCATACTTTTTTTTTTTTTTTTTTCCCCAGGAGTATTAATTATACATAATTTATATCATAAGCATTTATTCCTTATCAGTCAGCTGAATAAAACATTTACCTGTTTATAGCTACTTGAGGTTAACACTTTTATACAAAAAACTCACCTGAGACTTCCAATCAAATTATCAGATTTTTAATTTTCTGTTACATAATGATACTGTATTAGTCATTGTAGTATTTTATTCCACTCTAGGCTAAACAATCATTTAGTGGAGCAGAGTGTTGGCAGCATTAATTAACCAATGATACATGCTCAGTTGAACAATAAGCTGCAAATAATAAAAATGCAAGATGAGATAATGTATAGACCTTCTGTGTTAATTGTATGCTGGAGAGCAGTACCAAACCCTGCCCTCAACTGTACACGTGTAACTCAGTGAGAGCAATCTGAGGGCAGAGTCTGGCTGACAAGTAAGGACTGGACTGTCACACTCAGGCTGCAAAATTCATTCCATGGATTTTACCTTTGCCCAGTAACACTAAGCCATACCTGAATGCAAACTGCAGAGGGTACAGGTGGAAAAATGGACTATTTCCTCACCTCAGGAAAATAGGTTGGTAAACGTACCATGGCAAGAAGCATTGCATAAATTACCCGACCCCACCTCTCCCCACTCCCCCCTCCCAAAAAAAAAAAAAAAAAAAAAAAATGCAGACAGTCCAGTAAGCTTGATAGCCCTCAGTACAGTACTCTGTGTTCTTACAGGACTTCAGTCAATTAATTTATCCTAAGCCAAATACGCTCCCTGTCTTCAATCAGTATCATGCCTTGGTTGTCCTGTTTGCCTCTTTTTGCCTCTTGCCCCTCATCATTGCTTGTTATCTTCCAAGTGTTTGTTTTGTTATATTTTTCAATCCTTATGTGGCTTTCTGAAATACTTCCATGGTATTCATCTTCCATTCTTATTTTCATTGGGTATCTTTATTCTCCTTCAGTTTTTGTTTTCCATACCTATCCCACCTGTGTCTTTTTACTCTGTCTCTAGTGTATTTCTCACTGCCTCTCCTGGTTCTTTCTCCCCTTTTTTTCTTTGTTTCTGGTCTTCTCTCATATCACTGTCCATACATTCCCCTCTCCCTCACCATAGTTCTCTATTTACTCAGCTCTTACTTAATTTACTATTCATTATTCCTCTCTTCTTTGTACAACCATTGTGCCTTGGAGCTCTGGCCATGAGGTAGACTCCATTGTACTAAGCACTATAGAAACACAAAGCAAATCATGTTTTGCTGACCCAAGCAGCCAGATATAAGAGAATGAACCAGAGAAGATGACTGCTGAATCAAAAGAAAACCTTCTCCTTTCACCCTGCAATTTATGATCCTTCAATTTATTTTAGAGGAAAGAGAATAAGGAGAGTATTGTTAAACAAAAGTAGTCAGGGTTGGAAGCACATAGGCATTTGGGAAAAACAGAAAGTGAATAACTCAGAAAGAAATCTGAAATATGTGGGACAGAAATTTCCTTGTTGAGAGATCTTCAAGTGCATAGGAGATCAGTGAAAAGTCCACACCTCATGTACAACACACAGCTGAAGTGAGACATACAGTGACTCATATAGACCAATTCTGTCTTGAAGTCAGGATTAATTTGACTGACATCTAAAATCTGAGTTAGTTTCTAGATTACTTCTGCAGTCAACCAACAAAAGGAGTTTCTGTACTGCAATTTATCACTAAAGTAAATGTCTAAAAAATGCTGAGATTGACTGCATCTTAAAACTGTGTCCACCTTTCCCTTTTTACTGGAAATGAGCCTGAATAGTTCATGTACTGACACTGTGGAACATTCAAGCTAGGCAATATGTCTGCAGACATTCCCAGACTTGTTAATAAGCTGGCCCAAGTCCTAATTTTGCCCTGTCATTTGCTTCTGTGGGACCAGCAGCAGAAAGACAAGGTACTGCTGAGCAAGTTGATGTGAAACTTCAGAAGCTGTGGCTTCTGAAACAGACTGCCAAGGCCACCAGAAGATGACAATAAATAAATAAATAAATACATAATAAATCTCTCACTTTCATCACCCTCTTAGAACAGCAAACTGGGTACAAGTGCCTTCTCCAGAAACTCCTCTCACTCTTCCTCCATCAAACAGTATGACAGTGGGCACATTTCTGACTCTGTGGCTTCCAGGCTGTGCTCTGTGTACCACTGTCAGGTCATGAGGTTGTGGTAATGATCAGCAGAAGCCTGTTGAAGCATGATAATCAGCCATATCATGTTGCCTTTGTGTTCAGTAAAACCATACACAAATAGTATACTGGGTGGCCCACAGGAATGCCTCATGGTTGGTAAAAAATGCTTCCTGGTTCACCAGAAATGTTGAGGGCTGAACAGTAGCTTCATGGTCTAAAAAATGAGAAATTCTGTTTCAAGCTGTACAAGACTTTTAAATTGCATCAGATAGCACATGAAGTCACAATTTATCACTGAACAGTTTTGCTGCCTGCATCTTTTTAGCTCTCTCTGCTTACTTTGTTGATGATAATAAAGCTTCACTGACATTTCACTCATAGTCCTTCTGATCCAACTGAGGTTTTATTTCTCCTGCTGTAGCAACCACATCTTTAAAGATGGAGCTGCTTGGCCCTCCCCAGACAAACCTACTGAAAATACTGAGGCTGTAGAAATATCACTGGCTCTTGAATACTTTTGATACAAAAAAAGGAAAGAAGTTGCCAGCATCCCTGATCCCAAAGAGAGTTCACAAGATGATACCTTGAAAAATACCTTTTCCATATGCATGTAGTAGATTTAATCCATAAGATCATTTCAAGACCATCAATATGCAATATCAATAATTTATTCTCATATGCTTAATATTGTACAGTCCCTCTTAAGGTTTTTGATCCATGCTTTTGCAAGGCTTGTGGAATTGTCTTTCAGAAGCCATGAATGAAGGCAATACAGAGAACAACATCGTCTTTTTCAGTGGAAGTCACAAGGTCAACTTTTCCAATTTCAGCAGCTTAAAATTAAGCATCCTTCACTACAGCAAAGCATTTAGGTGGCTCCATTACTACTGAGGTGCATCACATAAAGCAGCCAAGATTAAAAGTAAATAAACTGTCCTGGCTCAAGTCCTGCTAAGGAAAGAGAAAACCCCCTAAGCAGTTTTATTTTCAGGGCTGGTAGAGGGCTAGCTGATGGAAAGCTCCAGAAGTTGTTTTTTTTTGCATTGCTCCTTTACAAAAGTGAAGCTGCATTCCCTGTGGTCCCCTCTTGCATCTCCTGGGTACAAGGTCTCCCCACCAGAAGGCAAGGTGATGCCTGCTTCCTCCTGCCCTGGTGTTCAGGAATTGCCATAGACTCTTTTGCTATATCCATCCCTCCGATGTTCATCTCCAGGAGTGTGGACTCCATTGCTATTTCATCCAGCTGAGAAAAAGTCAAAAGGGAGCAATGCTACTGTGGAATTAGCTGATATTCAGGGTGTCTCAAATATGAAATAACTCGTAAAGAGTAAAAGAGAGGCTGAGACTTGGGCATGTACCTCTGGATACCCAAGTCTGTGCAAAGACATTTTCATCCTTCAAAGGTCAGAGCCCAGAAATAGAAGAACCCCAAACTGTTGGTTACTCGAATCATTGCAACCAACTCTTCAGCAGCATACAGCATTTGTTTATGCTCCGCTGAGCTTAGACACAATGTTTTGTCTTTTGCTATCGGAGCCAGAAATTCAAATCCCTTCAGAAAATTCAAAGAGCAAATAAGGATCTCCTGAAAGAAGAAAATCCAAGCCTTAAATAAGAAGGTCTGCTCACTAAGAAGACAATTCTGACCCAACTCATAGTATATTAGAAACCTGTTCAGATTAACTTGACCCCCTTCAGTGAACACAGACATAAAAATAGGATATAGAGGAAAGGGATACAAAGGAATTTGCTTCCCATTTTTACTGTTCCCTAACGTTCTGTGTAGTAAAACAAATATTTTTGTTCCAGAATCAAAGCCAAATTTCAGAAAGCATCCTGCAAATTAAACAGTCTTTCAGAATTACAGCACAATATTAATTAACTCAGACTATATTTAATGCTGGGACATGCCATTATGTGGAGTGTTGAAATACCTTATGTTATTCTGGGTGTTCTGATCATATTTATGATTGAAGGAACTTTATTATATCTTGTATTAAAATCAGCTTCACTTAAAATGGGTGAAGGAAGCATTTATTTCCCTTTGCCTTAAGCAACTAAACTCTTCCAAGTCAGTATTTAGGACATGAGGTGTAGCTGTAGCAGGAAACTTGTCTTACGTGACCAAGAAATAAAAACAGCAGTTGACACAGGAAATGATCAGTTAATAAGGAGCTGTCCAGAAAATGTAAGCAGCAACTTGAGATGTCTTCAAAAGTCAAGAGAGTGTTGTACAATTCACTAATTTACTATGAATACTGAAATATTTTTCATTACTCTTCATAAAGTAACTTCTGAAGTAACACTGCTTAAGTGGAAGTCTCAACTTCCAATAAAAAGTAAAAATAAAAATAAATAAATAAATAACAGGAGCTGTATAGCCCTCACAGTTGTGACAAACAGATTTAATCATACCACATGAACAGAAATCAGAAAATAAAATTTTAAAAGGTATCTCCCACTTCTTAAGTTCCATTATTACTGAGGGCTTGAGGCTGATAATATTACATAATCCCAGCCTCTGATAACATTATTTCCCTGGAAAATACTGTGGAACGTACACAAGGGAATTACAAAAATTTAACCCAGAGTGCCTAGTCTCATTATAAATAGCTTATTGGGAACATTTATGAAAAAAAGGATCACAGATGCAATAGCTGCATAACAGAGGAAGATGATGCTGATCCACAGCACACTGATTTTCAGCAGAAAACCTCTGCTGTGTTATACAGCCTACAGAGAAAATGAAGCCATTTAAGAACTTCACCACTTTACTCTTTGGCTGTTCCATGCACTATGAAATCTGATTAGGGTAGTATATTTCTGTAATAACAGAAGATTTAAGGTAGAATATGCTCAGAACATCCAGTTCTGGGAAGCAGCAAAGCTTCCACCCAGGGACCTAGCAGCCCTGTTCACCCACCTTTTGTTATTCATCTCTGTATATAATTTTGTCTGTTCTTCTTCTTCCTCTCACAGATTTCATATTCTTCTTCCTCTCGTGATCTTTGCTTTCAACTCTTATCTTTGCATAACTAGGAATTTTTGTGTCCTTTTGTGAATCATTTAAAAATTCCCCATCCCAACAGCAGCTTTTCTCTTTCTGATAGCTGCTGCCTCCAGAAGCTGGCAGCAGAGCAATCTAGATGAAACAGTTGCTATCAGACAGGCCCTTTTGGATTCTGCTCATGCAGGAAGGGAATCCCACTAGCCTCTCTGGAAACTCTGTGGGCCTTTCCAATTCCCAATGAAATCTATGAAGAGACTCCTAAGCCTAATCCATCAGAAATTCATGTTAGCAGCTGCTGGACCACAAATGTTTGGCTGCTCTACAGACCACATATGGTAGCTGATGCTCCGATAATGAGTGAGAGATCTCTTGTCCACATCAGCTGTACAAAGCTTAATTATATTCTACCTTGCCACTTCCCCAGAAATAGGTCAGCTACACAGAAGATAAAGTAGTATCTCTCTGGACAAAGGATGATGGAAAAGCATTTAGTCATTGGACATATTACTAGAAACAAGGAGAAAAGATCAGTTTCTAATCAAAAGCTTTTTCTGGTATTACTTCCTCTGATGAATAGGAAAAGGGGTATCTTTCAACCACTCTTTTTGTTTGTTTGTTTGTTTGTTTGTTTTGTTGTTTGTTTTGTTTTGTTTTGTGTTGTTTTTTGTTTTTGTGTTTTGTTTTTTTTTCTCAGCATTCTCTGGGTAATATATATTTCCGTGTTGTTTAAACAGAAAACATATTTTCCTGTTTCTTGAAAAGTCACACAATTTACACCGGGAATTTCTGCATATCCCGATTTCTCTTCCAGAACCACTCAAATTGAGCAAGCTGAGTACATTCCTTTGTATGAATGTATATGAAGCTAAACTGGGGTATTATGAAAAGCAGTTCACAAAGCCAGTAGAAAGCTATATATAAAATGACATTCTCATTTCAGATGAAGCCTGAGACAAAAGGGATATAGGTAAACACAGCTGCAACATTTTTAGGCATATAATCAAATGCACAAAAAAATATTGGAAAACTATGCTAATTATTGTAATTAAATTGTGAACAGTATTGATAGAAAAATATCTTTAAAGCATATGAAATCAAAATGAATCTTACAATGTATGAGAATTTATTCTAGAGGAAAGATGTGCCAGGACAAAAGGACCAGCTACCTACTTGCTGCTTGCTGCTAGTAGAAGGTAAAACATAAGAGAGAAACAAGAAATAGAAGAAATGTTCTTCAGTTCTGGTTCACTGAATCCCACAGTTTATGAAGAAATAGAAAACTAGCATCAAAACAGTAACAGTTTTGTGTGTGTGTATTTTTGTTTGTTTGTTTGTTTTTAATGTTCTGTTAGGACACCTCTCTTCATCTACAGCTCCGGTTCTTATATTATTATTCCCTTCTCATACTATGTTTCTCATACTATGTTTCTGTATTTTCTTTCTTTCCTTTGGAGTCTGGTCTTTCTTTGTTCCCTATAGCTATTTTCTCTTTTTCTTATTCCCAGTGTTGCAGAAAGTAAGTACACACTCAACTTTCAGCTGGACTTGCTTCCACTGGGCTTAAGCACAATCTTAAAACTGGATTTGGTAGTGGAACAACATGAAGCTCCCTATGCAGTCTGGAGAAAGGCAAGCTCTCACTGAATGGATTCAGATTCAGAGTAGAAGCCAATCTAGGTACTTCTGTCTTTCAAAAGATGCCATGACTGTGTAGGCAGCCTGAGGTAACCAGACACCTGAAGGAAATCTCCATCAGAACTTGGTCATTCCATGGAAGGTGATAGATTCTCCACAGCAGAACCTTCCACTGCTTTGTCTTCCTCAGCTTTATGCATCTTTTTCTAATATATATCACTAACAGTTTGCTCTCCAGGGCCCTTTTATTCAACAGAATTCTCTAGAAAAAATTAAAAATAAAAAGGAGGAGGAATAATCTTTAAATCCCAGTATGTTAATCAGCATACACCCACCTAAGGATATTCCAGTATTGTAAGGACTAAAATAGCCTACATGCTACTCTACTGTCTACCTCCTGTCATGACTGTCATCCAGGTATAACAGAGGCCAGCTTACTCCCTTTCAAACTGGGGAATGGATGCAGTGGCCTTGCAAGTACAACTGGACTGCCATGGTGCAGAGAATGTGCTGCCTTCAGCACAGTCCTCAAGCAATGCTTGATGGCTGGATGGATCAGAGCACGTCATCTATCCAGCACTGAATGGCTCAGACTGTGTGCTGGCCTTCAGCATAGCCTTGGTCCTGCAGCCCACTACTCAGCAGAGCAAAGGACAGGCTCAGAGGAGAGATTGTGCCTCAAAGGGAGGCAGCCTTTGCTCCATGCTGGCCTTGAAGCCTCAGTAGCCCTGAGTTCAGTGTGAGGACTGGAGTTATCTGCTCTGGATGCAAGAAGGCAATGATAGCTCCACAGATCTGAATAGCTACCAGGTAACTGTTGTGCTTTGTCTGCTTTTCTATTCAAAAACTATTTATCTTGATTTATCATTTGGAGGGAGACTTGACATCTTCCTTCCACAGAGAACCATTTATTCTTAAGGTAATTTGCATATAATACTTTGCTTTTGCTTTGCTCCAAATGGAACAATTTCCCATTAGGATAAAGCAAGCCTGAGCAGACTGCAGCCACTGAACAGAGTGTGCTGGCAGAGCAGAGCAATAGTATAATGACATTAAGACTCAGATTTTTTAAACATTCAAAAAATAAATCAAATTACAAAAGAAAAAAATAGTCCAAAATTGTCTGAGCAGCAGAGTCACTTGGAGGTCCTTCACAAATGCAGAACTATTGGCTTCACCTACAGCCCTTAACTGTTCCAGCCGGTCATTACCTGACCACTAAAGCCCTTTGGATGAGTCAGTAATGTTTAAATAATCCACATCCAGACACTGTCTTACACCTTCCTTAGTGGACTGCAGTGCAAATGCATGGTACAATTAATTAACACTGGGACCAAAACCAGAGTCTCCAGCTTCCAAAACAAATGCTCACTCATGTAGCCAAATGCACAGCTCCAATGGCATAAGCCAATTTACTCTCTGTTTTATTAACTTCCATAGTGTTTAAAATCACTAAGTCACAGTGGGTCTGACACTTTATGCGATAAACCTTGATGAGCATTTCTGTACCCACCCAGACACAGTTGTGAGCCTGTATTGCTAATTGCCCTATCTGAGGTATTTCTGTTTTACTGCAAATCATATGTAATGATATGAAATTTGGCAACATACATAACAGTTCCTGAGCCCAATTAAGACATGTCTGCCCGTATATATGTTTGTATATACTCTCCTTCCAAAAGTTTTATTTGTTCTTAAATTATAATTTTTTATTTTTATTATTTTTATATGCGTTTCTCATAGCACTGCTTAAGAGCACTCTTAATGTGCAGGCTTCCAGCTGAAAATAGCTGTAGTTATCTTGGCTTTCTAGTCAGGATTCATCCTTGTCTAGTTTTAATCATCTTAAAGTTAAGATTCAAACTGAATCTTAACTGATTTTCTGGTCTTCCTATATGTTCAACAGACTGAGGCTGGCACTTGCAGAAGGCACTTTGTTCTGCCCTTGGTCTAACAGTAAAAACAAAAGAAGGTAATTGACTCTCAGGTGGCCCACCTTTCTCTCTTGAGAATTGATGCAGTCTAGACACCACTTTACAATTAGACATTTTTTTCAAATAGCTTGAATTACCTGAGAAGCATTCATTCCATTCCTACAAACTATTTGGCTTCCAAATAACATCTCAGTTTTGTAATTTCATATTCACGTCCCTTTTATAAATGGGGAGAGATTGAAGAAGCTGAGGACATTTTAAGAAATAATTTCAATTAGCTTCAAATATTATTGTATAAAATTTAAGGAAAACAGCTACAGGTAAATTCTAGAGCCAATCCAGAAATTTACTTTTCTAGCCTTCTGTTGATATTGACTACAAAATAAATTTTATTGAAATGACACTTGTTTGAACTCAATATAGCCAGAGTTTCAATGTCTGATATAAGATGATCGCTGTTGCTAGAAGGTCCTGGAGCAGACTTCATCACAACGCCACAGACTCCTTCCCAGTGTTCTCTATACCTTAGGGAGAATTAGCATCTGGTCCTCCACATACTGGCAAAACTAAGGCAATAAGTTAAAAGGATATCAGTTAAGACTCACTTATTGGCTTATTTTAGCTCTTCTAGTTCCTTCAATTGGAAGGAAAAATAATTATTCCACTGAGAGTTCTGTATTCTGCAAGAACAATCTTAGAGAACTAATGATTTTACCTGTGTAAATTGATCAAAAGAGTGTCTATAGGAAGGTGGGAAATTAACATTATGTTTATTATTCTTTAGATTTCAACACCAGCTTAGTCACCCTGAGCTCCCTTTGTATCCATTCAGTAGAGAGCAATAATCACTTTTATAGTGTGATTCGTCTGACATCCTTTAGACTGAGATGAAACAGCCTTTGGAAGGGCAGATTTCTTTCTGTTGATTACAAATGAAACTTATGGTGCCAAAGTCAGTTACTAAGATCTTAAACATACCAACATTTTACCAAATGAGTCTGGTGGCCAAGGGGTAGGATCAATGTATTTCAGATTTACCCACTTCCTAAATGGATTAAGGCAAATGAAAATAATAGTAACCAGACAAAGGGTTTTCTCAAACAGCCCCTGTGATTTAAGTTGCCACTGTTCTTAAATAAACATTCAGCTCACATAATGTGACTATATACATGTATATACTTCAGGTTGAGCTGAATGCACTCTACTTTTTGCACTTGAGTGGTTAAATTGCTACTTTGGTTGCATTGCCCTTATTGTTCATATCACCAGCATCCCCATGGGATCTCAGACACCTACCTCATATATGGACAGTATGCTGAGGGGACTAGATCCAAAGCCAACTGTGTATTGTTGAAAGTTCAAATTTTGTAGCACAAAAACACAATTTCAATAGGCCTAAACAACCAAATCCTTGCTGTTATCTGGAGTAGCATAATATCATTTCATATCAGTTCATCTCTATCAAGAACTTCACAAGATGCAGTTTTCAATTTGTAATGCACACATTGGCAGGAGAGCAATTTTTTCACCAAGCATGAGCTGGATCTCTAACATTTTAAATCATCCTACCTTCCTAAAGAACCAGCCCTATAAAGAAACCTTTCTAGACTTGTAAAGTAAAGATGTGACTCTTAATTCCCACATATTTAGAATTTTACAGGTTATTGAAATAGCATAAACTGGCAATAATTGCGGTCAGCTGGAATACTGCAATAATTCCCTTTTAGTTCATTTCTAGCCTGTACTTGTTTATAAAGCATCTTGTTGTTTTAACATCTGCTGCTTTCTAGATATAATTATCACTTCAGATTTCTATTTTGTTTCAAAATAATTTTGCACAAACAGAGGTTATTTGTTTGCCCTCCTTTTCCATTCATAGCTGTAGGTGAGTGATAGCAAAGCAAATTCTTTTCCATTATCTGTCCTCACCTAAGCAAGATCTGGTTGCCCCAATCTGAAAGAACAACAAAATCTAAGTCTTTGTTTCTTCTGTAAAACTTGCCAGGTGCACTGTCCTGACTTATTCATAAGGCTTGGTTTTCTGTTTTAAGTATTTCTCTACCTTCTATGACAGTATTTATATACGGTATTTAATGTTTCTTTAAAGAGTTTATATTCACACACAAAAAAATGATATTAAATTTTTCCTAGTAGAAGACACATCTTTCCTAATAGAGGTGTCCTGTTGCTTTACACTGGCAAACTTATTTTATGGTAATTAAGATCACTTTGCATAGGAAATGTTTCAAAGGTTTCACTGGCACTCCCATACTTAAAACTGCTTTGATGGAATTCCTGGAAGTTGTGTTATGGCACCTGCAGAAAGCAAGGGGGAGAGACAGGGAGAGAGAGAGAGCAAGTGAGAGAGGGAAAAAGAGAGGGATCTGTCTGGATTTCTAGCTAGTACCTACCCTAGAGCCCTGAAAGTGTCTCCCAGTGTCCAGATTTCTTGAGAACATGAGACATTCTTGGAGCGAATAGAGGACATTTGGCTCATCGTGTCTCATTCCCTTTTCCTTCTACACCATGATGTCTTCTAATTGTTTCTTTAATGACCTCCGTGTTTTTGCCTTAACTATCTTGCCTTATAAGCCATTCCACACATTTATGATTCGCTGCTTGAAAAAAAATGCTTCCTGACATCTGTTCTGAATTTGTTTTTCTTTAATTTTCATTTATGCCCTCTCATTCTATCATCTGTGTTGGGCTGAAAATAGGAACCCATGTTGACATTTTCTGAACCGTTTAAATTTTATGTTCTTTAATTAAAACTCCCTTTTAACTAGACAGAAGTCTAACCTGGTGGTAGAGAATATAATATTATATTTTAAACAAAATATTACTTTTATAAACATTAAAAAAAAATGGATACATATACTTAATATTTTGTAGGTTCTAAAGAAAAGGTAGGAAATTCTAAAGAGAAGTTCCCTACTTTTGCTAACATTCATTCACAGGGGACATGAAATATACTAACAACTCTAAAATGCACCAGGATCTAAGTTTTTATTATTTTTTTTTCCTATTTTTGTCTATGATAGGTATTGATTTTATGGTGTTATTCTTCTTAAGATGTCCTAATGCTATAAGTATCATTGGAACTATGTGTCTTCCTCTGTCAGATCTCATCATTAAAGATCCAATTGTCAAAAAATGCTGAGCCTCCTACTATTTCAAAAGGAGTTGTGTTTTTTTTTTTAAGATATCTCAATTTGGACTGCCAGAGATTGGAACATCCTTCCAGCCTCTTTTAAAATAATTAAATAATTACATAGTTTGAGAGCTACCAATAACTTAAATCACCAGTATCCTGTTGATGCTAGTTGGCCATTACAAGCTCATGGCTTTTACACTTCTCTAGTTGGTGAATGCTGTGAATTTATTTAGGATCATATTGTTCAGTGTGTGTTTACTTCTTTCCATTAATTCCTTCATTACTTTTTTACTCATGATTTTTTTTTGTTTGCTTCTGCAAAACAATGACAGAAGATCCACGGTGACCACAATGCTCTAAAATTTCACTCACCACAGCCAAGAAGGGTATTAGCTCTAACAGTGATTTTATTTTCAACCATTTGATGTAATTAATAACAAACATCTCATTGTCAGTTCTTCCACTTGGTACCCTCAAATGAGCTTTTCATGCCCTAGGTGCTCAGGAGCATTGCCTGGTCTGGCCTGTTATGCAAGCAGCCTTCTGGGAAGGATATTATCAATAACCCAAACTGTATCTGTGAAAAAAATATGGATGATACTGACAGAAGTCCTCTACTGGGACTCAGTGGTATTTTGATATCTCTGAATGCTATTAAGAAGCAATACATCACTAGACAGATTCCATAACAAAAATCTCACTTGCTAAAAACACTATTCTTTTTACCATGTTGAATACAGAAAGAAGAGGGGAAAAAAAAAAAAAAAAAAAAAAAAAAAGTGAAGATTGGAAGCTTCAAAAAATTTAATGAGAAATTTGACTGAGTGATTTTTTTCTGTTACTGGTCATCCAAATGCCAAGTTTAGATCCCATGCATTTAAATGCATTTAAGTAATATGTTCAGATATTTTGAAATCTAAAGGAATTTAATTGATTTCTCAGAGAGCAATCAGGTCCTGGCACTTCTCTGAGCCTGTGTGCAATAGGGAAAAGAACCCCTTGTTCTTTCTGTGTAGATTAGAAGTAGTTCCCCCCCCTCTAAAAAAAAAGAGGCAAAGGACAAGATGTACTATTTGCTTTGACCTGAAGGTGGTAGGTGGGCAAAAGGACAAACATTAACCCCTCCCAAATAGTTTAAGCAATAACCTTTTTCTGATTAATTCTGGCACCTTTCTGCTTAGATCTTGGCATTCTTCTGCCAAACTCATATAGCCTTTCTTTTTTATCTTCTTACCAATACTCTCTGATCTTTTCTGCCAATGTTCTCAATGTGTGTTCTGATGAGGTCATGTGTTATTACCCAAGCAAATAATAGGACCCATGAGTTTCTGTGTGCCATGTTTGAATGCCTTATATCCTCTGGAATTTTGCAGTTTCTGCTGATTTTGGGGCCAAGTGCCTCAACTGAGTCTGTATCAGTGGAATTCAGAACAGTTTCAGAAACTTACACGGAAACAAAGAAAAGTAGAATCAATTTAACAGAATGAGAAACGATAACCATCTCAACAATTTTCCAGGGTAATTTGGCTTGGTGCTTATGCCTAAAATTCATTTTGTTAGAGTGACTGATCTTCAGTAGAACTGTGTAATGAATGGACAGCTAGGTTAATGTCAAAGTGCTGTTAGAGGCAGAAGCCAAAAATTCTCTTTAATGTCATCTCATTAGGAAGCCCCCGTGTAAGCATCTTTCCCGGAATACTGTGAGAATCTGTGCGCCAGAGCTGGTGGGAGGGATCCTCCACCAGCTGCCAAACATGACATTTCTGGACAGGCTGCTGAACCCTCAGCAGGTGACATCTGTGAAGCAGCCTTTCATCTTCCTGTCTCTCAATGGCTGGATACCTGCATGGGGCAGGGATCCCAGAGAGGCTCTATGAATGCAGCCTGTCTCTTTCTCCCAGCTGGGCTTCCACAGCCACAGGCTGAGGATCCCAGAATTCGAGCTTCCAGTGTCAACATCTGCTCTCAGAGCCTCTTTTGTCCATTTCTCTCTTTATGTGCTGACAGCTAAAGCCCTGTCCAGCCAATATAAACTGTCTGTAATCAACAGAACACAATCTACTGACTGTTTACAGCTTACAAGCAATAGGTATATTTTTTCACTTCTGTGGTGTATTTAACTGAATAGGAGAGTGATGAACCAGCAAAATGGATTGAGCAGTTTAGAAATTTTTCAATTGCTATATAAAAAAAGGAAAGCTTCAAAGCATGATCTAAGTAAAAATTTACTTGTAGATGATAATAACCTCAGAAGCATTTAAAATTTTAAAGCATTGATGCACAACTTCTGGTTTTCTTGCATAGGCTCTGCTGCTAAATTAACTGTTTTCTGAGATGGGAAAAATAACACAAAATTGAAAAAATAGAAGAGTGCTTTATTTTTCCCTTTGCACAAAGGCACCAAAAAGGCAAGCGTTCTTTTCACAAAATTCTAAGTGATGCTAAATGTAATTTATTCATCACAATTAATGTTATCGCAATGAATACCAAATGAATTGCTAATCATTGGCCACCCTGTTTTAAAGTGTTACCTATCCATCTGTCTGTTTTGCTAAAGGTACTTTTCACAACATATGTTTCTTTTGGCTCTTTGAGTGCCACTAGCAAAGGCATAGTCACCCATCAGAAGGACATTCAAATAAATAATAAGCATAAAATTGCTTAAGAGAATTTATTAGTCTGCTAGATACATCTGGTTTATTTTCCTTCATGAAGGAAGCAAGGATTTACTTCAGTGGTGGATAAATGTAGGTGAAAATATTATTTCTTGTAGCAAACTATATGGAAAAGAAACATGAGTTCAAGATACTGTTCTTACTTCTGAATTGAGTCAGAGTGATCTTGAATCTTGAATGATCTGAATGATCTTGAGTCTTTCAGAAAATAAAGAGAAACCAAGTATTTAGAAGTTAAAATGTCACCTGTTTCAATGCTTGACTACTCCTGAGCAGAAATGTCTCCACATTTCCAACCTGAACCTTCCCTGATACAACTTAAGGCCATTCCCTCTAGTCCTATCACTAGTTACCTGTGAGAAGAGTCTGACCCCCTGCTCCCCACACCTTCCTTTCAGGTAGTTGTAGAGAGCTATAAGGTCTCCCCTGAGCCTCCTCTTCTCCAGACTAAACAACCTCAGTTCCCTCAGCCGCTCCTCACAGGACTTGTGCTAGAGGCCCTTCACCAGCTTCTTAGCCCTTCTCTGGACACGCTCCAGGGCCTCGATGTCCTTCTTGTACTGAGGGGCCCAAAACTGAACACAGTACTTGAGGTGCGGCCTCACCAGAGCGGAGTACAGAGAGACAATCACCTCCCCTGGTCCTGCTGGCCACACTATTCCTGATGCAAGCCAGGATGCTTGGCCACCTGGGCACACTGCCAGCTCATGTTCAGGCAAGCACCAATCAGCATCCCAGATCCTTTTCCTCTCACAGCTTTCCAGACACTCTACCTCATGCCTGTAGCATTGCATGGAATTGTTGTGACCAAAGTACAGGACCCAGCACTTAGCCATATTGAACCTCATCCCATTGGCCTCTGCCCATTGACCCATCCTGGATGATGTGCACAATATGAAGAGGAGGTATGATGTGACCAGACTTTTAATCCTAGTAATTATTTAGTTTTATGTTGTAGCTGGAACAATCACAAAGATGTTCACGGTAAAAATATTTAAATGTGTGAATATAAGTATTCAGAAATTAATGCAAGGACCTCTGAGTACCTACTTGCATAGGTCATGAGCATTTCTGAATAAGCACTGAGTCTTTCTTTGTGTGCATACTGCATGGCAAGGGTAGGAGTTGGACAGTGTGTTCTGCATACTACAGTATTGTAAACACAAATTATAAAGTAATAGCTGTACACTTAGCTGCTTAGTTTTAACTTGAGACCATTATAATTAGGCAGCAATCTGCCAACTAGAATTCAGGTATAATGTCAATAAATATTATTTGATCCTGAGAAAATTTCCAAAGAACTATGAATGAATAAAAGAGCTGCAAAATCATGGATTTTCACTGCTCTAGGAAGTCACTATTACAGTAAAGCAAGCCTAAATAACTCAGAAAGAAACACAGCCACTGTCTGGATCATCATTCTGCACCTTCTCAGGGGCATTTGGTGTCAAACTGCCACACTGGGGGAGGGGGGAGAGGAGAGAGAAAAGCAACGGATGTTTCTAACTCCAGTGCTGCGGAGAACATGTACCTTAAAGGATAAACCTATAATGATGCCTTCTTTAGCAATTATAATATATAAAAAATAATGAAAGTGTTTTTGTCATAAACCTTGCTAAGTTATGCTGGGAAATCAGCTAATGAATACTAATGAATGAATATCATCCTTCATAAATGCACACACCCCAGTCATGTCTTGCATCTGTACTTGCATTTAGCCTCCTATTCAATCCCACATATCTGTTACATTTTCAGTTCACAAATTTGATATCCTGGTAAAGCATATTCTCAATGAACAGATTCTCTAGAGAGCACTGGCAGTCTTTTGCTTCGAACTCACCAACATGAAGTCAGGGGAACCACTTGTTTATGCCTGGAACTCTACTTTTTGAACACTGTGGCTTAAAATTACATCATCTCCAGATCTTAGATATTCTTAGATTCAAATAACTCCAATTTCTCACAGATTTATTTTCTTAATGGTATTTAATTATTTTGTCACTTTGAAGTGTAAAACATCAGTGCTTTAAAAAAAAATGGAGAGAAAACAAATTAAGAACAAAATTATCAAGTGCCCAGGATATTAATAAACTACTTTTCAAAAGTGGTGGTTAGTGAAGAACAATATCTGGCCAAGGACAGCAACAAAGAGACACTTCAGCTGGGGACAAAACTTATTCATGTCTTTGAATTTATTGGACAAATGTATACATGTTTTAAAATAAATAAATAGATAAATAAGTTATCATAAAGTAATTAATTTGCATGATAATCTTTGTGGAAATAATGATACCTTCCATCTGATTCTAATTTACTGTCAGAAAAATGTCAAGGAAGGAAGGGCAGAATCTTTCAATGTTTATTTCTTCTGTTTGAAAATGCTCTAAAAAAGGCACTGAGACTCTAGTGGGGGCTCTTTGATGGAAGTTTTTATGAAGTTAATGTTGCAGAGAGATGTTCGGAAGCCCCCAACAAGTGGACTGTGGCGTGTCGAATGGTCAAACGATTCCATCTGTAGTTAAATCTGCTACTGGAAGCATTTATCAACCTCCCAGTTGTTTAATTTGGGATCCTGCTGCTCCCACACTCTATCTGGATTTTGTCATTTACTAGGACAGCAATCAGTTTAGAAACACAAGCAAAATCATATAAGTGTTTCAGCTGCTTCAGAGACTCTGTTCAGAAACCAGAAATACTGAAAAACTCAGTATTTTCATTACCTTCTCCATATACTCCTATCATCTTTTTATATAAGTAAGAGGGTTTTGAGTGAGGGATTCCTAGGAAACTTTACTAGCAATGTTAAGTAAACATCTCTAACTTCATTCTAAGACTGATTCTTTTTATTAGAGAGATTCAAAGCTGAACTGCAAATGGGAGCCAACATCCTTTGATCTTGTAAAAATCTAAATCTCAGTTTTATAGCTTCATCCCTCTTCTCCAAACAGCTAAATCCAGCATCTCAAGTTGGAATACTTAACACTTTGTTCTCCCCTCCCTTGCTTTCATCTACACCTTTCTTTGCCAGTTCCAATGAAGGCCTTTCATAGCTCTTAAAACACGGGGATCTAAGAATTTCTTCTCTCAGACCATTTCTTCTCTATGCCTATCAACATACCACAAGACTGCAGCTGAGACATAAAACCTGTTGAACTGAATAGAGTGTAAGAAACAAAGGAGTCTGGAGCCACAGAGAGCACAGTCTAGGATTCCTTTTCTATTGCAATAGTCCTTCTCCTTTATGACATTTTGATCCTTCAGCAACCTGTCTGCAAATTCTCTCTCTGTCACCACAACCTACCACTCCAGTCATAGAATCATAGATTCACAACATTATTTAGGATGGAAAAGATCTCTAAGATCAAGTGCAACTGTTAACCTAGCATTGCCAGGTCTACCACTAAACCATGTCCCTAAGCACCACATCTATATGTCTCTTTAATATCCCCAGGGATGGTGACTCATCTACATCCCTGGGCAGCCTGTTGTAATACTTCGCCTTTTAGTGACGATTTTTTTCCTAATATCCAACCTAAACCTCCCCTGGCACAACTTAAGGCCATTTCCTCTTGCCTTGTTGCTTGGGAGTTGAGACAAACCCCCACCTCGCTACATCCTCCTTTGACTTAGTTGTAGAAAGAGATAAGGTCTCCCCTGAGCCTCCTGTTCTCTAGGCTAAATAACTCCAGCTCCCACAGCCGCTCCTTCTAAGACTTATTCTCTAATGCTGCAGGACCCCTTCCAAATGGTTTTACCACCATTTGTCTTCCATTCTTCTTCTGAAAGAAGGAAAGGGGCACCACACAGAACTCTTAACCAAGAGGAGGGTGGGCAGCTATCAGGCACACATAATGATGAAAGGATCCAAATTCTACTAGTAATCATCTCAGCCAAGAAATTCTAATTAAACGCTATCATGTGACTGGAATAAACACTTCCAGTGGTGCTGAACTGGCAGTGTTGTAGGGGAGTGCAGAGACCAGCAACAGAAGAAAGATGAACATATCACCCCAAAAATGGCCATTGAGTGAGAAAGAAGGAAACACAGTAAAACTAGAAAAAGGTATAAAATACAAGTCCATTTATATAATCCTGATGTACCCACCATAGTGAGTATGTTGGTCCAATAGCTTTTTAGAACAAGGAGTTCTCTTTTTCATTCCAGTACTGGCAGTATGGTTAGAATATCCCATTGCTTAATGAGATCTGGGCACCAATATTTACTGTTGGAAGTATCTACAATAGGATCAGTTTCATAATAATGCTTTTATTGTGGAAGCAAGGATAGAAACAAGATAGAAGCTAGATAGAAGCAAGGATTCCTTGCAAGAACAATAATTCACCTTAAAGACAACTATATTTAAGACACTTCTTCCATTTGAGCCATTATGAAGTCAAAGAAAATAAGATGAAAGAGTAAGAGGTGGGAAAAAGAGAGGGAAAAATAATAATAAAATTCCTTCTTGTGGTGGATTGGCCCCAGCTAGCAGCCAAGCACCCACACAGCCACTTCTCATTTACCCCTCCACCCCCACCCTGGCAGGACAGCAGGGCAAAATAGAAAAATGAAAAATTGTGTGGGTCAAAGATAGGGAAAATCAGTTAGCAAGTACAGCTGTGAGAAAAATAAATAAAATAAAATAAAATAAAATAAAATAAAATAAAATAAAATAAAATAAAATAAAATAAAATAAAATAAAATAAAATAAAATAAAATAAAATAAAATAAAATAAAATAAAATAAAATAAAATAATAAATAGCCACCTCAGCTTGGGTTATTTAACTTATTTTTTTTGTCAATTTGCATAAATATTTCATTACTACGCATTACAGCACAGGAGGTTCGGGTCAGTGCATAGCAGTTTTGCTCTGACACTCCTTGTTTTTCACTTTCCCTGTGCCCCAACATGGGTCCTCCACAGTCCATCCAGGTGTGTACCTGTCCTGCCATGGAGCTCCTCCTCCAAACCTGGTGTTCCCTTTACTGTTTCTCACTTTTTTGTTCCCTCCACCTCTTCCCGTGTTTTCTTGCCTTTCTTAAATCTATTTTCACAGAGGTGCCACCAAGTCAGGTTCATCTCTGTCCCACATTGTGTCCATTTTGCAACCAGATGGAACTGCCTGAGTCCAGCATGGGGCAGGCCTCGGCCTCTTTCCACAAAGGCCATCCAACACACATGCATGTTTGCACACGCACACCACACTGTCTAAACTTTGCTATTTACACCCAATACACTTCTGAAGAAAATGAACTTTTCTAGGTTGATCGTAAGAAGGTCAGACATATACTCCCACTGACTCATTTGATGGGAGCATTAAACAATGCCACTGATGAGAGGAGATCCATCCCACACTATACATTATCTGTGTGTGCACAGAGGCAAAGAAGGCACAGGGCCTACCAGTTCCCAGCCATCTCTTACAAATGGGTAATTCCCTTCCTTCCAAATCAGTCTCTTTCCCCTAAGGTGTAAGAATTTCTTTCAATTAATACAAGACTTAGTGGCAACTTGCCCTGTTTGCAGTTACTTAGAGCTGGCCATGTGTGGAAAAAGACTAACCATTTTACAGACCCCAGTATTTCAGTCTTGTAAACCCAGTGAGGTTATGCGTGAAAGTCATCAGCGCTAGACGAATGCTTTTATTTACTTCAATCCCCAGATCCTGTTGGTTATATTACTAAAACATGCCCATGAAGACCAACGCCAACCTCTATATTAGAAATGTTCCTTTGGGGCTCTTTTCCTCCATACCTCTGTTGCATCCTCTTTCAACTCCTATTTGCTGCATGCAATGTGTATACCGTAGTAACTGAGCTGGTTCCCCATGAGTCTAGCAGGTCTACTGATCTCACTGTACTTCAGAGTGGGCTGTGAGTTTGCTTTTTTTGACTGTCAAACATGGGAATGACTAGAAAAACAGTTAGCAATGAACCCTGAAGTCATTTGAATTTGCTAGCATATTTATGATACCTGTATTTAGCTTACTGGCCTAACACTAGGACCCTGGTTTAATGGTACAATACCATCATTAGTTCAATCTCAGGTTAAGGAAGGGTGTGGAAATGAAGACCCACTCCCAGCGTCTTTTTAAAATTAAAGCATTATCACTGTTGCAAATAGGCACTATTACAGCTCTGTAGCTGTGGGAAGAGCAATATAGTGTAAAAGCTATATAGACTATATATTAGGTGCCCCAAGACAGAACCAATAAGTGGTATAAATGCATTCTATATGGCCTGTTGTAATTAGTAATGAAATGCCTGAAATAAATCCAAAGCTTTGCAAGAAGTCAGCTTTCCCTAGAAAACCTGTTTTCAAATGGTATCATACTTCAGCATTCTTCAACTTTGTGAGTTCACAGCATCTGCTGCTTAAATATAACAGCACATATGGCAGCATCATTTTGGAAAGCAATGTAAAAAAAAGACTGAAGAAACTATTACAAGGACTGCTGTCATGCTCTTGGGGCACAATTGCAATCTTGTGTTCCCATACGGCACCGCTGGAGAAAGAATGTGAAGTTTTAGTAGGGTAGATAGGGTCAAATACAGTATAATAAACTGACTCAAATGCTCCCTTTTTGTACTTACTTTTTATTAGTTCCAAATGAAATACACAATACAATTTAGGTCCTGACTTTTTACTTGGGACTAAAGTAGGTGCTTCAACTCTAGCATGAGAGCAAGTGCTCTTTTGAAGCCTAAATCAGCATTCATACAAATCCCATCAAATGCTGACATTCTATCTCTTGCATTTCAAGAGTATAATTAATTTGTAGGTCAACATAACCCACTTTTGTGAACTGGTGTCGACATCTAACTATTCTGCCACTGGGTAAACATGGCTTTTATCATTATTATTTTTTTTCCCCCATCTGACTGTATTATAGTAGAGACACATCTCTCAGGAGTTAGCACATTCAGCTGGAATTCCACTGATGCTTTATTGTTGAGGGAGTTTTATAACATGAAAACAATGAGGGCACAATTATGCTTTTAGGACACAGCCTCCACCCAAAGGGACAATTATGCCCAAGGGATTTAGGAAGATGTATTTCTTTCATAATTTCCTGGAAACTTGATTTCCTTTAAGTGATATTAAAGCATGGTATTATCTCCTTTCTTTGGGAAAATTGGGAGGAAATTCATCTATCTCTCTTGTGCAAATGTGAATATCTGTGGCCACTACAAAAGGACAATGCATCCTTTCAGTCACTAAACACCAAAATTGATCTTTAGGTTTGGGGGGTAAACTTCTGAAGGAGGACAATAAGTTGAGGTTCAGGGTCCCAAATAATGTGAGCACTGGTCCCAAAGAATCTTCGCTGGGACTGAGCATAAAGTGAGCATGTCCATCTCCTCTCTTGGTCTGTGGAACCTCATTTGAGTTGCCCTGTGATGGCTGATAACACTTGTGTTTTGCCACAGCAAATGGGTGCACAAAGAAAGTAGTGGCAAGCAAACAGTATAAAGAAAGTAACTCAGAGAATAATGTAATCATGTACCTTCTACATGTTACTCATTCCTTGGAAATGGAATAGTGGGCCAGTGGAACTCCTTGTCAAAAAGTATTAGAGAGCTTAGCAAGCTTCTCAAAAAGAATTGGAAACCAGTAAATTCTAGGGGCAACTATTTTTCCTTGTTTTGACTTTTTCCCTTGCAAGCATCCTAAAACTACATCTTTTCACTCATTATATTACTTTAGGCTACTATTATTTTGTTTGTTTGTTTGTTTGAGACAAAAATCCCAGAGCAGCAGAACAACACTTCATGCAATTGCTGGCATGTTCATCTTCAAACCACGCTGTATTTCCTTGTCTTTTTGAAACAGAATTGCATTAGGAAAAACAGCCTCCCCACTGCTGCCTAAAAGAGTCCTAGTTTTTACCACTACAAATGCTGTCCTTGACATATGCTCTCCTTAAGAATTACTCTATTTTACTGGTCATCTTCAGGTTGAAGCACTAAAGATTTGTCTTAAAATGACATTTTTAGCTGCATCTGTAACACGTAAACTCATTCAGAAAACAAGTATTTATTCCATAGCATAAGACCTTGAGCTGAGCTGATCTTTAGTTTATAAACAAAAATCACCCAAACAATCCACTCTGGAGATTCAGATTGCACTATAATTGGTCCAAAATTTGGTTTGCTATGCAGGAGACATACAAATTACAGTCTTATTTAAAAGGAGCGTGTATCCAATTATTTCTTTCTTTACACACTTAATGAGGAACTCTAGACCTAAAAAGGTTAAAGTTATCAGAATCATCTTATGATACCATATATTTGTTTGAATTCCAATCATCCATTAAGTTCATGATCACATATAGATAGAGAAGCATGAATTCAATGTCTTTGTCCAGCTTTGCTATATAATTCTGTACTCACTTGAGAACTTCTCAAGAGCACAGGACTTTGGACCATCTTTGATAGAAAAAAATCCTGTAAAAATTGGAACTGTTTCACTAATTCATCTTCAGAAGATGAGTTTAGAGCAGTTATTAGCACAGCATTGGCTGAATAGTTTTGTTTCAATACTGGTCAGAAGAAATCATATCATATCTTAAAAGATCTCAGTATGTTTTTGAGAAACATCAAGAGCTGAGAATATTTTAGACTGCTTTCCTTTTTTTTTTTTTTCTTTTTTACTACTTCACACCTCCTTCCTTTGATATATAGAGTTTGTTTTTTATGAATACAAAAACAGGAATTTCATGCTGTGACCCAGATTTCTATCCCATCACATACATTCCCCTGTGCATCAAGTTTAAAAGCTAAAAAGACACAGAGTTTTGCATGAAATTTGCAGCTTGCTTGGATTATTTTTTTTTCAACTTTTGGATTTTTTGAAAATGAGTCATTTTGCAGCAAAGGAAAAAGTTTCTGGGGAAAAAATGATCCTTTTACAAGAAAGGCATCTACAGAAAAATGTCAAGAGATGTTTTGTGTTGCAGACAAGGAAAAACAGCTATCTATATACCTAATGTGGTAAAGAAAGCTTTATCCTCCCTTCTTTGCAAAGCTCCTTAATTTCTCTGGGTTTTAAGTTAAAACCTGAATAAGTTAAAATACCACTATACTCCATTGCACTGTTCCAGAGTAGATGGAGACTTTGGGACTGTGTTCAATAAGGTAAAGAGATTTAAAGCAACTTCAAACTCTGACAGCAGAAGAGGCAATATTTTAACACAAAATAACAATATTTATACAGCAAGTGGTTGGAGAGATTATGGTTTTGAACTGTCCCGTACCTCTGCTTTTCCCCTAGCAGTTTCCTTTCTTCCGGACTCTTGTTTTGATTTTTTTATTTTTTTTTTATTTCTACTTGCAGTTGGGCTAGATGATCTTTGAAGGTCCCTTCCAATTGAACTGTTCTATTCTGTCTTATTCTGTGATTTGTGAATGGCTGTACTCACCATCAAGCCAGCAGGACATGGGCTTCAGAAGATGCTTACCGCCTTGTTGGTAATCAATTTCTCATGACAGTTTTTATGTGTTAAATAATTTTGCTTCTAAATGGTAAGCTTTGCAAAGATTTTCAACTGACTTCTCAAAAATAGGCATGTGAAATAACAGTCTTAATACATAAAGCTCTATATGGTCTTATCCTAAAAGGCACCAAATGCCTAAACATGGAATCAAATTTTATTCGAAGGATCTTAGAATAGCAATCTCATGTTTATCTCTATGTTTATCTTTAGCTCAGAATATGTACAGTGATGATGACTGAATAAAAATCTCAGGCACTCCTTCAACAGCTAGAGTCTGTACCTTCAACCATGAAGAAAAAAAGTAAAAAATTTCTTCAAACCAAAATAATACATACTATCCTAATTTTTAAGAGATAGAGATTGTTCTGTGTTTAGAAATAAAATTTCCTTTTTTTTTTTTGGCTTTCCTTTTTGATAACAAACATCTCGGTAGGTTTCTTTTAGGTTAGCATTCTTTAAGGTAATAGAGGTTGGACTCCCATGATATGTCAGATTTCCCAATTTCACAGTCTAAATCTATCTTTTCA
This sequence comes from Anas acuta, assembly GCF_963932015.1. NCBI lineage: Eukaryota > Metazoa > Chordata > Aves > Anseriformes > Anatidae > Anas > Anas acuta. The sequence continues at coordinate 101,806,514 of NC_088981.1, forward strand.
AATTCGCAGAAAAGAAAGAAAGAAACTGAGGTTTGAATCTGTGAGTCAAATGAGAGTCACATTGCCTCCAAGACAACTGCTGAAGATGCTCAGCAATTTAGGAACAACATTAGGTACATATAGAAATTGTATAGAAATTGGTCCCAATCTGTAACTTTACTAGTTACCAGATTTTAGCTCTCTGCACAACTGAGATTCTTACATAGTCATGCAGTTTTGGCTTTAAGCTTAATCTCTGTTTACTGCAAATGTCCGTAAATTTGCTTTATGTACTACACCCATATAATATGCTGATGAGCACATTGTAAGAATTTATACAAAATAAATTTGATTTCAAATTTGCTAGGCTAGGCTTCCTCCCCCCCCCCCCCCCCCCCCCCCCCACACACACCCTTAGGCAAAAGAATAAGTATAAAATAAAATAAATAATTGTTTCTCAGGACTGAAAACCACACATAGCTACAGTCTGGAATGCTATTAGTGAGAGAATGCCACAGCAGCATTCTGCTAGGAAAGAAATCTACATCCTGCTTGTTTGGGTAATAGTTCTTCCATTAGAGGCAATATTAGAATTTCAGCTTTTGATCTCTCCTTGTGGACCCCTTAAAATCCAAGCTGTGAAACAGCAGCTGATGCTTTACATACTATCACAACAGCCAGCAATATATGAAACCTGGAAACGGCATGCAAGGGAAATTAATGATGGGCTGTTAAGGGATATACAGTAACTCACGTTTGCATTACACAACATACAACAAATTAAAGCTGCCTTTCCTTTGTTGTGTTGGTGATAGAACAAATAAACATCATGCAGCAATACAGAATGGCAGTATCTGAGATCACTTTTAATTGCTAGAAAGTCAGGGGAAAAAAAAAAAAAAAAAAAGGATATTTTTATCAATAGTGCAGAACAAGCTTAGAAAGTTACACTGATCAGTAGACAGAAAATGAGCTCTGCGTCACCATTGCTAGCCTGAATAATAGCATATGGTACAGCAGATCCATAACAGCAACAGCCAGAGATAGGTCCTGAAATATTCATTTGTCAAATTAACAATTGCTAAAAGCACAACAGTAACATTAATGTATTTGTTCCATCTTCTCCTTCTTCTTTTTCTTCTTCTTCTTCCTCTTCTTCTTTTTGTGATTTTGTTGTATTTTTGCATATGAGTACAAGCAAGTAGCCATAAATGACTTTTTTATTTCACAGGGGATATCCTGTGTGCATTTTGTCTTAATGTAAATGAATCCATTTACCTAAATGACCAGAAGTTCATAAGTAAAATGCAGAAAGTATACATTTGGGGTTTAGTATTTATTATACTTAATATATCATAGGTTACACATTGTTTGTGCTAAGTGTGGTATTTCAATTTATCTTTGATAATAAACATTTAGTGATTTATGTTTAATATTTTATTGTTGTTAGGTGCTTTCAAGCTGAATGTGAATTAGGAAACATTTCTGTAGATTTTCTATAAAATGTGAGAGCTCTTAAGTTAGTTTGCCTAAGTGGACAGTCAATTTCTATTGCATGATTATATCTTTATATCAAGTATCAGACATAAGTTTATTAAAAAAAAAAAATACTTTTCCACCTAACCCCCAAAGCAATAGAATCTGTAGCCCTTCTTTAAAGTAAATTAGTATTTTTTGGGTGAGGTCTTTTGTAACCTTCCCTATTGTCTTGACTTAGCTTTCATTCACCTCAACTGATGCAAAATTAGACACAGATGAAGGAAGGTTTCCTCACAAAAATCCCAACCCCAATGAAGGAGATGTATGAATCAAGAAGCCTCAGAACTCAAATGGACAGGCATGTTATTGGTATTATTACCATTATAACAACTGCTCTGTAATAATAATAATAATAATAATAATAATAATAATAATGATAAAATAATAATATTTTTTTAAAAAGTAGATAAGAGCTAAAAGTTCTTATAAAGGTTGTGCTGCTGCAGCAACCATGAGACAGAAAATGCTACACGTTTGTTGTTTTTTTCTGAACAATGTCACAGCATGACCATGAACGAAAAGAATTTTAGGTCTGCCAAGTGAGGGCTAGAAAATGTTTCTATTCCACACCAGGCTTTCTGCAAATAATTTTGATGTACAAATCAAAGGGTAGGAGGGAGAGGATGGGACACAGTATTGCATACATATATAAGCAAAAATACTGCTCCAAACTACCTGAGCCCCTGTATCACCACTGCATCTTGTTGGGCAACACTGGTAATGGTAACACCTCACCATACAGCCATGTTAGTAGGACATGTAGGCTTAGGCATAACACCATGTAAGTGGTAATCATACCTGGCTACCTAAGGTGGGCTCAGAGTACTAGGAGAGGAGTCAGGCTCAGCCAGGGCCATCTCCTACACGTGCTCCCTAATTCCTTTGTTTTGTGTCTCACTAGAGCTTGGATGCTAAGACCATCCACATACCTCCTCCTGGTGGAGTTCCTGCCAGAGCTACCCAAGGTATGCTAGTTTACCCAAGGTAAACTAGGCCAATTTCAGAACAGCTAACTGCACTGGTGGTGTTCCTCACTTAATGCTGATTGCTGTTTGAGAAGTGGTGCTTATTACCTTGGATAGCCAAGTTAATAAAATGACACTTCTTCCACATCCAGAAAGGTATCTTCTCATTTGACTGTCTGTCTCCTGTTCCACAGCTCAGCAGATGCATGTGCAGGTTAGCATTATCTAGGGCAGCAGGCTCTGTCAATATTTTGTTATCTCTCCAGTAGATATTAAAGCACCCAGGAAATTTTACTGGCTGAAGTTGTGTGTCTCAAAAGATGGGTGACAGCTGAAACAGAAGGAAGGAGGAAGGCAAGAGCTGAGAATATGAAGTTTTACTTCTGTGCCTAAATTGGCAAATAAATACCTATGTCTTTCTCTGAATTTACTCCTTTGTGTGTAATCTTTCTACTCTCTGTTCTTAACCTTTGTCATACTCCTGCTGGAAAAACCCTACCCTGAGAACCCTTGGCTGCCAGTTATTTTATGTCGCATTTTTAATCTACCTATCATAGTGTATTTCCACACTTCAGGTTTCATAAATAGATTGAATATATATATAAGCTGTGTCTAAAGCTTTATGTTTAACGTACAACGATCAGTACAATAAATCTGTCAGAATCAACACTTGACAGTACTGCTGCATTAAAAAAAAAAAAAAAAAAAACACACTATCCTACTCTAAATGATATTCAAACAGACTAAATGATCCTTTTCCTGTTTCAGAGCAGGAATTCAAACCTTATTTGTTCAGGATGTCAAATTGCTGGCAAAGAGTACTTGGCTTGGCACACTCTAAATCCTGTACTTAAATTGAATCTGATACCTTTTGAGTGAAAACACTGCCAATTTTTAAGGCATACACAACTGGGATAAGAGACACTAATGGTGTATTACCTAAAGGTGTCACTAGTCACAGAAGAAAAGGAAAACCACACTCAGATAATTTTAAATGGCTACAGACTTATCTGAGACATTAGGGCATTAAGACTAGTTTGGACATTATGATCTGCATGTACAGCCACTGCAATATCCAGACGTTTATCATATAGTATAAATGGCTCAATGCCGTGTCTTTATCTTCCTCTTCATGCAGTTCAATGCTAGTCTTCTCCAGGAGCAGCAATAACTACTCTTGCCACCTCCCAGTTTTAGACATTACCATAAGCAAAAACGATCCAAACACCCTGTTCATGTGCACATACACATACACACATATTGCTGCACCAAGAACATTTACAGTTATATTCTGAATTACTCAAAAAGATGTCAGCTAAGATTTTTCTTAAGCAAAATATGGAAAAAAATGCTTAACTTTAGACTTCTGCACTGCCAGTAGTCTGCATAAGAACTAGTCCTCTTAAGATATATCAGCTTGAGTTTTCTACATAGCCAATGGAAATAGATAGACATTTTTAATGGTGCAGTCTATCTAATCTGCTCTAGATGTCTTTTTGAGGGTGAAATGAATCACATCCCAGAAGTACCTGTTCTTTTCTACCGCTTACTAAGGAACTAGTGCACATGTAGATGGTAGATGAGGTGAATCCTACTTCAAATTTGTTGTGCTGTAGATATAACTGATAAGATGAATCTCATCTTTTATGTCTCAGTCTTACGTGCAAAGCTTTATGTCCTAAATATGTCAAAAGTTAGAAAGAGCACCCTGGAGGAATCTTTTCTCACCTACATCCTCATTTGCTTGCTCTTCCAGGTGCTGCTCCTACCGTCATCTCCAGCTACATCTCCTACTCCACATTCATGTACTCAGTCTAATACTGGATTCCTAGCTCCAGTAATAGCAAATGGCTCATATGCTTTCATCCCTCTTGAAGGGCCTCCTCCATCCTCTCACAAGGAGTCCTGCACCCCTCCTTGTTGGACTTTGCTTCCAAATCCCTGATAATGGGCAGTTTTATAAAGAATTTCTTTCTTCCTTGTGAACATTAAACTATCTCAGCTACAATAACTTCTGCAGCTTCTCTTAATGTAGCATGAAGTAAATTCATGTAAAGAGAGCCACAGCCAGGTCTATGCATCACTTCAGATGCTGAATAGGCCTTGTGCTGGCTCTGCAAAGTGAAGTTCACCCTTTGGGAGGAATTTCTCTCAAGTCAGAAGAGAACAGAAGGGAACTCTGTTCTCTCTCTCCATGGAACTATATTCCCCTTATAAACAAACTTAGAATGTGAGGCGCTCTGTATTACCAAGGCTTCCACTTTTATCACAAGCCCAACTACAGTGGACTTCTTTTTTTTCCTATTAAATCCCAGCTCCTGGAGTCATGTGAATACCCAAGGAATTTCAGTTGTCTTATAAAAAGATTGCATTTCTGGCCCACACAGATGCAGAGGAAACCCTGCAAATGTGACCCCATTGCACCCTAAACACTCAAAACCAGAAGGCAAATAAAAAGAAGCCAAGTACATTCAGTTGCATGATTTTCAGGCCAATCTCATGATTATTTCAAGCCTGATTCAAGATTTTTGGATGGTTTGGGTTGGCAGCACTGAAGACTTCATTATAGTTTCAAAGACTATAAAAAGAAAAAAAAGTTTCCAAGCTGTATAATTATCAAAATGATGGAGAGTCTGAAATACAGCAGAAATGACAGGCACACTTGGGCCAGCATTTTCAAATGGGGCCTGATAGAGCCTGCTTCAGCTATTTCAATGCCACATCCAGGCACAGTGGACCTGATTAGCCTAAATATAGCTCTCACTGGAAATCAATTGGCTTAGGCAGGAGTTCGGTGACACAGGTCTTGTTCTTGACAACTGCCAGAGGTGAATTTCACCCTGAGAAAGTCAAACAAGAGGAGGGAAGGATTGCTGACCTTACTCAAACTGTGTCTTGAGAAAGCAATTTGTAAAATACAGGACAGAGATTTATTCAAAAACATGTGGAAGTGATTTATGGATTCTATTGAAGGTTTCTGGTATTAAAGCCTGGAAATAAGTGCTACTCCTATATTTCAGTTGTAAGAAAGGTTGTATTGTGATGTTTCATCCTTAAACTGGCATACTAGCTTCTTAACTTCCCTTGTCTTTTTACTTTCCTTCTCTGTTTTCCTGCATTTCCTTGATTTTTCTTGCTGGTAATCTAAGATTTGATTAAAAGGTCAAATCTTCAGAGATTATGGAAGTGCAAGCTCTGTGTATATTTATTTGGTGGGAACTTTCTGTCCTTCCATATGTTCAGCAGTATATTGTTCCATACCAGTCCCACTGATGTTAGCAGGCACCTCCTAATGCCAGCGTGCGCACAAAATGGAAGAAGAAAAGGAGGGTGAAACAGGCAAACAGAGCCAGGAGGTAATTTAAAGGATGTAATAAGACAAACAAAAGCTTGTAATCTTTCCATGTTTTTTTCCCTGGTGACTTACTCCTTCTTTTATTTAAGTCAGTGGGAAAATTCCTCAATACGAACAGGCAATGTTTCCTTCAGCTTGTAACCATAATTATGATATTGCATTGTTACATTGAAGTTTCCTATATATAAAAGCATTCTTCTGTCTTTAACTCTGACTTTAATATGACAAATTCTATTCTACAGAACAAATTAATCCTGGTGTTCATACACACCCTAAACTTTAAGAACACGAGCAGGATGACTTACATTTATGAAGCGCACAAATTAATAAAGTATTAATACAAAGTCAGCCCTAGCCATCACCAAACTGGAACATTTTATGTTTATTTAAAATAAAGATATGTGCACAAGCTATTCCCTCAGCCTCATCAGCAAGTACTGGAAAGTATACCCCACAGCACAATCATTCGTGGTGGCAATCCCAAGTGACAGGTTTGCTTATCACCAGTGAGTGGAAAAAAATGTAAAGATGGGGGAGTTCATGACTTTCCAGGACCAAAATTTAACATCAGTTACTTAATACCATTCACAGAGGAAGGTCTCTTCAGTTATTTATTTATTTTGGGAGAAGGAGGAGGGGGGAGATGAGGGCTCCTTCAGAAAACCTACAGGCAGAAGGCCCCACGTGGTGGAGGGAAAGGGGGGTATTTCACTTACAGGCATCCTGGTAGCTATTCTACCTCCTTGAAACATTTTCCTAACAATCTTCAAAAGCAAAGTCCCAATTTGCATTTTTAATACTGAAATGTAATACGCTGTTACCGGGAGACACCCCTGAGTGTTATTACTTATCACTGGGCCATTATAAACAATCATGAAAGATTACAGTTGATCTGCCTGGCCAGATGCATTCTTGAAAACCCAGAAAGAGGGTTAAATGAGAACCAACATATGTAAAAGATTCACAATGCTATATTTCAAATAAGAAACATGTCAGGAGTGGGGAAAAAAAAAAAAAAAAAAAAAAAAAAAAGCCAAAGAGCATAGTGGTTAAAGAAAAACTGAAAGAAAAACACATAATTGCTTTTAGTCTGTCATTTCCCCCCACAGAGTAGTAAATAAGAGCTTTGATACATAAAAGCCGTTATCAAACAGTAACAAATTAGTTCTTCACCATCTGTGATCCACGCGAGGGGGGTGACAGTTATAGGCAAGATTTTAAAATATGAAATCAACTATTTATGAACTGGTTTCAGAGTCTTGCTGTCTACTTTGCCTCTTAAAACGTGGCCACAAGAAAGAGATGGGGTTTTCAAAGCTAACAAAAAACAGCAGTTGTGGTTCCACTCTTTAAATGACGCTAATTGCTGGCTGACATTTGTAAACAAGATGTTTCCTTTAGTACCACTGCCTACCATAGCTCAGCGTCACTTTCAAGAACAATATCTCACTGGAAAAAAATAAAATAAAGTAAAATAATGACCCTGACCTTACCAAATCTTATTACTTTGAGCTCCTTTACATTACACATGAATGGCCAATTATTTCATGCTGGATCCACTGTTTCATAAATATTGCAACTTAGATTGAATCTTTTTCTTTCTTTCTTTCTTTCTTTCTGTCTTTCTTTCTTTCTTTCTTTCTTTCTTTCTCTCTCTCTCTCTCTCTCTCTCTCTCTCTCTCTCTCTCTTTCTCTTTCTCTATTTCTCTTTCTCTCTCTCTTTTTTTTCTTTCTCTCTCTCTTTCTTTTTTTTTTTATTTCTCTCTTTCTCTCTCTTTTTTTCTCTCTCTTTCTTTCTCTCTTTCTCTCTTTCTCTTTCTTTTTCTCTCTCGCATGCAGGCATGTTTTCTCAATTTCTTGCTTTCTCTGTCTGTCTATATCTTTCTGACTTTCTTTCTTTCTTTCTCCATCTCTCTTTCTTCCTCTCTCCCCCCTTTTTCTTTTCTCCTTTCTTTTTTCCTTTCTTCCTTTCTTTCTGCAAAAGTACTTCATTTTGGAATTCTGTAGCTGAACAGAGATTTCAGTTCCTGATTTTAACATGGGAAATACTGACTTCTTCATGATGTACAAATTACTGTATATTAACTGACAAGTATCCCCAAGTTAATTTAGGAGAAGGAAAGAACAACTCAGAACCGCTCATTCCTTACTGATTCATCTAGCATTTCTTCTTTTGCTTCATTCCTCTTTGCAAAAAGAGTGTTTTTTTGGAGTAAAAGCAATTAAATCTCACAGAGATTATGATAATTTGTTTCTGCTTGGGAAGTGAGCACATTTGAAAAATGAGTTTGAATTGATCTAGGGGATTTTCCATCTCATCAGTGGAAGAAACGAAACAGAATTAAAAGCCTGAAATGTTAGAAGAATCCATTACTTAGAAACTTGTGAGAATGATTATTTTATATTTTTTTTCAAACAATGTTTTAAAACATTACAGTTCTTGCAGTTTGGGGCAATATGAAAAGAAACAAAAATGCGTTAACATGCTGTGGATTGTTGTATTCCATGGGACAATCCAATGCCTTTGAAATGTGTCATTTTTATTTTCAGTGAAATACAATGGACATTTCAGCAGGAACACAGAAGTGAAAAAGGATTGGCCATTTATTCCCACAGTCCCACATCCATTGACTGTAGTGCCAAGAGATCTTTCAGTTAGATTAAGAGGCTTTGACTGACAACAGTACATTTCTCTGCTGTCATCAGTTTCATCCAAGACAATAAAATATGTTCATGTGGTAAATCAAAAAGACTATGCAAAGAGGCAAATGTAGATACATCTGCTTAGGTCCTTGAAAAGTGGAAAATGTACATGCAGGCTTGGGTGCCCCAGGGTAATTTGGTAATTGAATTATATGAATTATATGAAGTAAATTGAATTTCTCACAAAGATTTCTGCATCTGTAGTGGCATTCATCTGGCCAAATGTAAGCATCTATAATGCACAATATGCATAGGAGCTGGCTGTCTAAACCCAGTAGAAACAGGTTTTATCAGATGATACAGAAGTTTAACACATCTATACCACTGAATCTGTGACTGATAGGCAGACAAACAGCAAGTCAGTGGAAAAAGATTGGTACTTCTAACTTTGTTCACCCCAAACAAAAATAGGTACTAAAACAGGCTAGATGAATTGTACTGTGTTCTTTCATCAAAAAGGGAGTGTGGGGTCAGTACTCAATGGAAAAGTGGATGTCCAACATTCAGTGAGATTAATCCTACCTTGAAGTGACCTATTCTCCGTAATCACCAGTGATATGACCCATGGGAATGGTGTTAACCTGTGGTAGGGGAAGTTTAAGCTGGAGATCAGGAAGAGGTTCTTCACCGAGAGGGTGGTTGCACACTGGAACAGGCTCCCCGTTAGAGTAGTCACTGCACCAAGCCTGTCTGAATTTAAGAAGTGATTGGACTGTGCACTTAGTCACATGGTCTAAACTTTTGGGTAGACCTGTGTGGTACCAGGAGTTGGACTTGATGATCCTTATGGGTCCCTTCCAACTGTGGTGGTTTTACTGTGCTAGGCAGCTAAACACCACAACTACTCTCTCCTCCTCCTTAGATGAGGAGGGGGAGAAGTAAAGCAAAGAACAACTCATGGGCTGAGATAAGGATAATTTAAGTAAAGGGAAATTAATAATAATAATAATAATAATAATAATAATAATAATAATAATAATTAAAGAAAGATTATTATGAACTAAATAATTTAACTAAAGGAAAAAAAAAAAAAAAGGAAAGGGGAAAAGGGAGGAGGAAAGGAAGGAAAAGGAGGAAAACAAACAAATAAAACAAATGAAGGCTATGTGGAAGTGCAGAGGAAAGAAATTACTCTCTGCTTCCCACAAATGAGCAATGATTGACCACGTCCCTGAAGCAGGGCCTCAACGCACGTAGCCGATGTTCGGGAGGAGGACCAACATTTTCACAAGAGCCCACCCCTCCCCTCTTCTTCCTGTTTCCACCTTTTATTGCTGAGTGTGACATCATATGGTATGGAATATCCCTTTGGTTGGTTTAGGTCAGCTGCCCTGGTGATGTTTCTCTTCTCACTTTTTGCCCACCCCCTAGAAGGGTTAGAGAGAGGCCCAATGCTGTGCCAGCGCTGTTCAGCAGCAGACACGACACTGGTGTGATACCACTGCTGTTCCAGCTACAAGTGCAGAGTACAGCACTGTATGGGCTGCTGCAGGGAAAGTTAACATTCCAGCCAGACCCAGTACACTAACTCAGGATATTCTATGATTCTATGATTCTATGATATATTTCTGAGATTATAACATTTTGCCAGAAAGGTGTAATTTCAGTTCATTGCATACCTTGTTAGGCTACTTATGACTCAGAAGTGAAAAGTCTGGCTAGGCTGCAATCTCAACTAGAAGCAATTTGTACTGGTCATTCCAGTGCTCCTCTTATTTATAACAATGCTTCTGAAAAAGATATAGCCTTACTTATTCTTGCTAATAATAATAATAATAATAATAATAATAATAATAATAATAATATAAGGGTTTTAACTTTTCCTCTATTTTCAAGAGCTACCCAGGATGTCTGTAGTAATTCAAGTAAATCTCACAGATTCCTTCAGTAACATTCATTCTCCATTTTTACAATACATGAACATGTCTCTACTGAGGCAGTAATGATTTTTGCTGGCCCCCAGCTGTTCTTGTTTGGTCTCAGGTGGCCTGGCTACCAGCCTGGACAGCAGTTTTCTACGTCTGTCATAACATGCCTGTTTCTTTTGCCTTTCAGCTGGATTTGGAAACTTGGTATTTGCTCAAGTTTGACTCTTGTGAAAAGAATAGCCAATTAACATCTGTTCAGGAGTAGGCAATCTTAATTCATTTCTTATATACAGCAATGTAAAGGAGAAATGTTCATCTCTGCATTTAGTTTTGTATGTAATAGAATAATAGCACTCAATGGGACAAAGCCATCAAAAAGCCTAAGCCTGTGATTAACTTCAGCACAAGAATAGCCATATTAACTTCAACACTTACTATTATTTCCCTGCTTTAAAACCCTTATGGCTCTAAAAAAAAATAAAAACTTTATACCTTCCCACACAGGCAAGTTTTCACTGTCTCACTTCACTTCCAACTAAAGCTTCTTTAGAGAAAGATATAGCAGTACTTAGGCACTCTACTCAATACTGCTGGTCCTGGTCTCTCGTTTGTTTTAAAACAACTTAGGGTAGAAAACCAGGCCAAAGTTAATTTATCAGATACTGTGGCTCATTTTTGTAGGTTGATCTGTATTGTACGTCTTGCATATTGCACTGTCATATAAATGATTATCATTCTAAATCTTGTATTAGTTTTAAAATCATACACAGAGATTTTTATAAGCTTCTGAATGAAAAACTCTTTTCAAAAATATTGATTCTGTCACTATTTTTTGTACCGTTTCTTCAGAAAGAAATTTACATCTTTATTTGAAAACTTGCTTTTAGCTAGAACAAAACAAAGTCAGGATTCTTCAGAAGTCTTTTGTCCTTAGCAGACTGTAAATTAAGACTTTTTCAGTTATTGAAAATGTTCACCTTTGATTCTCCTTTGTGAACGTGGGGTCTTTGGAAGAAAACAGAAATATCAATTGTTTTAATAATGCTGATTTCCTTAGAAAAGACCTATTTTAAGAGAGGACAATCTTTTCCTTCTGAAATACAATGGATAGTTGATACATCCTGAGGGCTCTCAAAGCCCCTTCAGTTACATAGGCAATGTATACAGAGGGCTAAAACATAAAAACACTTTTCATGAGCACAAATAGATGCTTTGGCAACCACTTCAAGATTTAATCAGGGTGCCAAGCTGAAGCAGGATCATTCATTGATGAGAATATATTGAAACTCCTTAATTAATCTGTTATTTGAACCACATGCAGATTGTATCAGATCATGTATTTATAGATAACAATAACTAAATATATCTTCAAAGAAGCAAGGAAAGTCCTAAAACTTTTGAAGGAATCATAATAAGTAATCACAATATTCTTACATCAGTGCTAGCAATGGCTTACTAAGTTATTCTTGTAAACAAAATAAATTTATTGCTGTTAGTAAATAAAAGCTCAGGCTTTTATTTAGCTTTCATCACTGCAGTGGTTTAATTTGGGGTCCACAAGGACTCCCAGGTACTTTTTTGTAGATCTTGTTAAAAGATAGTCATTCTCCAGTTGGTACCGGTGCCTAGGTTTATTTTTATTTTATTTATTTTTTATTTTTCTAGATGCAGGACTTTTCATTTGCTTCTGTTGAACTTCATGAAATTGTTTGTTTGTTTGCTTGGTTTTTTGCTTGTTTGTTTCTTTTAGGCTGCTTAGGTCCCTCTATAGTAGCCCTGTCTTCCATTTTCTAAGTCTCACTCCTTAGACTGGTGTTGCTCAAAGACTTGTATGAAGACTTTACCAGCTCTGATATCCAACTCAAAGTAACGTTACCAGCTCCCTCAACATGGTTGGATGCATCCTGTCAGGTCCCATGGATTATATGTAAAGCCAGATCACCTAAGTAGTCCGTAGTGTCTAACTAAGCAATCCCTCTTTCTTTCCTTTGAGTAGTTCATCCCCTCTGCAAATTTTGTTACTTGGTATGGAGGCTTCTGAAGCCTGAGAAAAGATGTTTCTGGAAAAGGCTCTGAGTATCTCAGTCTTCTCCTTGCCCTTTGCATGAGGTTGTCTTCCCTCTTCATCATTAGCCATACATTTTCCCTGCTGCTTCCTTCCCAGATATGATACCCAGTAGAAGCCATTTATAGTATTTGTAACCCTCACTGATTTCCACTCTAGACAAGGACTGACTTTCCCAGCTCCATTCCAAACTGCCTGTGTTATGCTAAATTTCTCCTTGGTTGCCTGTCCCTGTTTTCACTTTCCAGCTCTTCATTTCTGTGTTTGAATTCAGTTTAAGTTCCCCATTCATTCTTCTACATTAGGATGGATTGTTCTTGGGCTTTGAGGAGGTTTTCTTTAAGTCAACAAGCTCTAAACATATGATCCCACTGATTTTCAGAGATCAGTTATTTCATTGGATAACTTAATCTTTTAGACATGTGAGCCTTAGCAATTTGGTAGCCAAATTTCTTGCACCAATGAATTTGCAGCCAGTTCTGGGAGATTTGGCTCATTTCCAGGGTAAATAAATGAGCTTCACAGATATTTCAACGGGAGTTGCTTTTCTCCTGTCTTCTCCATCATCTAACTAAAATAAAGTTCTGTGTGTCATAATTGCTCAAAAATTCTGATAATTTCAAAGCTTTGTTATGTGAATTTTAAATTTTTCATTATTACATGCAAAAAGTAAAGAAATATTTTATTCTCTGCCAGCATAATTGGCATGTGTTTATTAATTCCTTACCATTTAGCATTCCATGTGGTGATTACATTTTTTCTGTTTCAGCATTAAAAGTTGGAATCCATGTGAAGGTAAAGGCAAAATATTTTAAACAAAATTCAGCTGCCTAATGATCTGTTTGGACACATGAGTTTTTCTCCCTTCATGCATGCAGATAGAAGTTAACCACACCCAGTCATCAGGATCTGCTTTCCAGCCTTTCGTAACAGTCTTTTCAGCTAGCTAAATCCTGACCTACTGAGTTGGTGAACTCTGGATTAGGGTCTTAATACACAGTCACCAAATGCTCCCTCTCTCCTTCAGACAGACTTTTTTTTTTTTTTTTCCTGTCAAGGGAATGATCTTGGTTCAATAAATAATATTTCTGTGTGTTTTTGCCAAAACACCTGTTTAGCCAAAATATGCCTTATTTCAGCTACTCCCTGAAAGACAAACACTAAACCTTCCAAATCAAAATACTAAAACCATAGTAAGAGTTAGAGTGACTTGATTTGAGTGGGATCTGTAGCTACACAAAAATGCTGAGCCATGCAGGTCATTTTAAGATAAGTGTTTAAAGAGGATACTTATACTTTTGTGCTATACTTTTTGCAGTGTTTACCATTCTTTGGTTAAGAAATAAAGCAAATTCTGTTAGGAATTAAAATACTGTGTGATAAACAACCAACATTTATGATCATTCACTCGCTTTGAAAAAGTTACTTGGTTCTTAGAAAAATATAGAGTAATGATCCAAAACAGTGTAATCTTGTTAGACCACAAATGTCAAATGCTGAGGTGTGTGTTAAGGGCTCGATCTATTTATAGATGTTTGTATATACATATGTTAACTCTTTATCCAGCATTCTCATAAATATACTTTTTAAAAGGTTTCTCTATACAATCTATTGTTTTTGTAAGCCAATATAAAATGTGCCTCACAAGGGCAATGCTGAGAGCTTAGAGCTAGTCTAATTCAACATTTATTATAATGGAGTTTTATTGATTACATGGTACCAATATAGAATTGTCTCTTTGTTGATCTCTTTATTGGCTGTAAGTAGGTAATTTCTAATGTTTTCACATTTGTGTTCAGTTCAGAGGAGCACCAATCAGATTGGATGCTTATCTGAATGCTCGTGTGTTTGAAAATTTAACTGGAAATCTTAAAATAATCTAAATACTTCCTGCTCTAAATCAAGCCTGAAATATCTTGAGCACTGTCTTTGTTGTGGTATTTTGGTACTTAGGTTTCTAGTCTCAGACAGAAACCAGAAGTGCAGAAGCTTGTAAAAACTAGAAGAATGGAAAAAAGGTTAACCAAACATTTCAGAACACTCAAAAATGTATGACTATTTGGAGGTCTGAGGTACATAGTTTAGGGTATTAGCCGTTTATCTCTGAAAGAAATATTCAAAGCCATTGTATTTCAGAGACTTATCATCCTCTGTGCAGTGTATTATGCCATATTATATACATGTATGTATGTCTGTATATGCATGTAGCTATAAGTGATAAGTGACTGGGGTCCATCGTGTCTACATTATATTTATTTACAAACATTATGTTTACTACTTGAAATAATGTGGGTCACCAAAAGATTAGTTCACTGACAACACTCACCATTACTGTTAGAAAGGAGAAAGACAGAAGGAACATGGTGAGAGAAAAATCTGTTTCTAGAGATGTTTCTAGCAGCCCGAATTTGAACTTGTTGTATAGTGGCAAAGTAATAAAGATTTTGAAGTCTGTTCCTTGTCTGTATTCAGTGGACAACTGGTCTAAGCTTCTAGTTCTACCAGACTAGCCAAGCAACACATCATATATGTGAAGACAGTGTTAACCAAATAGCTGAAGAAAGTAGCAAGTGTAAGACTTCCGAAGCAATGCTGTCTGTTCATAATGAGTTTAGATTGAACTTTACCCAGATGCACACATATTAAGAACTACCATGACTCTATAAATATATACATATATTTGATGGGAATCCATTAGCATATGTTCACAAATATAACCACATATAAGAAAATAAAATCTCTAATATTAGAGGAAAAAATCAGATTTTTTAATGTGAAAAGACACACATATTTTGACAATCATTTATTACAGAATAAAGGGAGGAACATATAAGCTACAGCTGAAGTTACATAAACCAACACAGAAAGCTCAGTGCCTCTGTCCTCTTATATTTTGGAAAAAAATAAAACTTCACTCTCTACAGAGTTATGTTTGTATTTACTATGACTTATTGTGAAAAAAAAAATACTTTTCACATACTAATAGATAAAGAGTTTGTTTTTAAACACCTGGTTTGGTTAAAGGATATATACATAATATTCATATTGAAATTAAATTAATTATGAGAATTTATAACTTGTTGGAATAAATTAATTCCTGTAAGAAATTATAATACCTGTATCACCAAATTAACTAGAGTGAAAGTCCAATATTAAAAGAACAGCAGTGTCAATGTATTCAGCTTCCCTAATTGTAAACATAAGTTATTAGTTATTAAAATATTAAACTATATTAAGATTTATATGTCCAGTGTTTATCAACTGTTAATAAGTTGGGTACTTAGGTCTTTGCAAAGATTTTCTGAGGTTTTGTCGTGTCAGGGTTCCCTTGGATCAAACCAACTCTGTTTTATTTTTTTACTTGTTATTTTTTCTTTCAAACCTATGACACAAATCCTCAGTTCTTCACCTATGTTGTCTGCAAAGTAGCGTAGCATAGAACCACTACAAGCTGGTGCAATAGGAAGCATGGTCAATAAGCATGGTCAGTTTGTTCTAGGAAAAGAAACAGACTTTCCTTAATCTTCTGCAAATTGGTCTTAGTGAGTCGCTGAATAGGGCAAAGCTTGAAAAAGCCATAGCTGTTCATTGCTTTCTGAACAGATCCTGTTTCTTCTCACTAATTGTTCCAATATTATAGAGGGTCAGAAAGAACTGGAAAACCCTGAAGAACTTGGGGGGGGGGGGGGGGGGGGGGTATAAGACATCAAGAATAAAAGTGATTTATTTTAACACCTAAGAACAAGAAACAAAGAAAAGAATGGTGACACTGTCTAGAGTCCTATAGATAGTATGAGAGAAAGAGTAGAAGAGAGGAAGAAGTGTTTTTCATAGAAAATTTATGAAAAGTTACTGGAACAGCCAACTACATGTTAGTGCCTATTGCTCTGTTGAAGAGACACAGGAATATCTGGAGAGCAGTGCATTGACAATACCATAATGGTACTGCTTTCCTGTGTGCATTCACAGAGGCTCTGTGTGTGCATTAGCGGAGGCTCAGGCTCTACCCTAATGGATGAGGATGAACAACACTCCCACCACAGGTATAGACACAGCACTCCAGGCTGTACAGTCATGGCCACTAAGGCTCACTTTACAGCCTTACCTGCCTGTTTTGCTTGTGTGAGCTCTGGACAGACCTCTCTTCACTGTTTTGCAGCCACACTCAGGATCCAGTGTCAAGAAGCAATTGGCAATTGGCACAAACTGAAATACAGAAGATGCCATCTGAAACCAAGGAAACATTTCTTTATTGAGAGCATGACTGAGCATGTGGACAGGCTGTTCAGAGAGGTCATGGAACCTCCCTCCATGGAGATACTCAAAAGCTCTCTGGACATGTGTTTGACAGCCTGCTCTAGGCATCCCTGCTGGAAAGCTGGCCTCCAAAGTTCCCTTCCAACCTTTGCCATGCTGTCATTCGGTGACATGATCCTTCCCTGGGGTTTCTTCCAACTTGGAGTGAGGATGTGGGCTGAACACATACCAGACCCAAGAGTTAGGAAGCACTGTGAAGTCCCAAAGTTTCAATATAAGCAGAGTCTGTCATTTCCATTCAGAAGTCTTCTCTGTGAGACAGATGAACCCTTTTGCTGTCACTGACAAAGCAAGGGGACAGGATTTTACCTGTCTATCTTCTTTGAAGCAAGGTCAGGTTTTTAGGGAGGTTGGTGTCATAAGATTTAAGTAAAAACTAATGAAGTAAGTAATGAACTTAAGTAATAGCTAAAAAGGTATTATTTAGCCTAACAAGAAGAAACTTGAAAGTTAATATTGCATTTAATTTAATGATCACTGCACTCAGGATTTTACATATCTTTCTCTCCCTTAAAGGAATAAGAATAGTTTTGAAAGAAACAATTTCATTGTTCTCCAACTGTCTTGCAATCCAATTTCCTGTCATCAAAAGTTTTTACATATACAAGAGAGAGACTACATAATATTGATTGTCCCTTGCAGTTTCTAAACTACAAAAAATTCCCTGTATTCAGCACTTCCACCTCTTTCTCTTCTATATTTATATAGCTTTGCATGATGTATGACATTTCCCTTTTCAAAAAGATAAAACAAAAGATTTCATTTCTTGTTCATTTTGGTTTCTGCTCCTTCCTGCACATCTGCCATTTTTTAAAAGTACTCAAGAAAATTTCAAGGATAACTGCTATCTTTTTCTTTAAGATTCTAAGACTTTCATATCTAATTCATTTCTGGACAAAATCTAGAAACCATGAGGAGCTCATTGTGTTCAATCAGTCGAAAATGAATAACTGATAGAATTTCAAATGTAAAATTCCATTAAGAGTTCAAGTGTCAACATTGCTGTAACATATGTCTCATATTACTGACTTGTGTTTTACATCTACTGCAGGGTTCAGATTTTTTTTAATTGTTGCAATTTTGTACAAACATAGCAAAATCCATGGATTATGTAAATTGGGATGTTTTGTATTTAGTCACTGAAGAAAGTCAAAATTGAACTATATAATTGTGTCCAGATCTTTTCTTTTTTTCTTTCCTTTATTTTCATGGTCATTCTTCATGCAGTGTGTTTACTCTGTCATTCTACTCAGAACCTTAACTGAACACGTTAAATGGTAACTCATTTCAAAAGCAATATAACTTTGTTGTAATTGCCATACTAATTCAACAAAGAATTTCTACCACACATATCATTCTTCCATCAGAATATATACAGCTAAAGGAATCTAAGATGAAGAAAGAAATGCAAAGTAAATATCTCTTCTGCTACTGTTATCAGCAAAACTAAAATGCCATGGTTCATTTTGGCCCTCAAGTTTAGAAAGTATACTGAAATAAATAACAGTAGGTGGATTATTTTGTTAGAGAGAAAGGATTTGGGACTAGGACCTCTCACCAGTATAAATGCTACCATTGCAAAGGGAATCCTGATGGAAAATTCTGTACAGTAAAGTGTAGGGTTGATAGAAAAATGCATTTCAGTCATTTTTGATAGAAAGTGGAACTTTGATGAAACATTTACCAAAGAAGTCTTGTTTTTCAAAGAACTATCAGGCTAGAGCTGATCCAGCAGTATGTGCAGCGTATTGTAGATACTAAATCTTGGCGGCAGAAATCTTTGTGATAGAATTTATAGTTCTTGAGCAATACATCCCACGATGCTCTTTGACACTGGAGTTTATTTAATAGGATCAGTCCCAGACTCATTCTTTCAGACTCTCCTATTTCATTACTCACAGTGGGTTCTTAGAAGTTCATTTTCTTACATGTGACTTCTTCATAAATATGAGACAGAAAGGTCTTATTTTATTCACCATCTGTTTATACTCCTTCAGTGTTCCTTTCCTACATTAACCTCCACATCTGGTTCCGTACTTTCTGCAGCAGGCCAAAATTATGGCCACATCCACTATCTTCACAAGCCCCTCTCCATTTCGTCTATGCATCTACAGTAAAAATTTCCAGAGTAACAATGTAAGCTGAAGTCTTTTGGGAAGCACATTCCTTTTCAATACTTTGACTTCAAGTTTCTCTTCACTTTTGCCAGGGTGAGAAAAAATCCAGAATACAATATTTACTTCTAGGAGTAACCATTCTAATATTGTCCCTGTGCATACACTTAGACTGTGTGGTGGATGCCAAGTGCCATGTGCTGTCCATTGTGGTGGTAAGCTTAAGTACACAAAGATTTACCCACAGAAATTTACTCTGACTCATTTCTTGTCTGAGAATAAACAATTCTTACACAGCTATGGTTTTCCACCCTTCTTAGCATAGCCAGTTTTGCAATGGTGGCCTAGAAATAAGCGTGCCTACTATGCCATGACAATCAAGTTTGAAAGTCACTTCTTTCCTCTCCAACCATTCATTATGATTGTTTTGGATTCTTTCAACTTTGATCAAATGAAACCATTAAACATTGTGCAATTTGACTGCTCATTGTTATTCTTTTAAAAGTATTCATTTGGGTTAGAGTTTTATTCTAATCCTTGTTTCCTTAAAACTAAATGATGTTCATCCAAATCACTGATAGCTCCCTCCCACTAACCTCTAACCTTGTGTGGCTCACCCAACAGTTGCTCATACCACCTGTGGAAAAGAAACAACAATTGGTATGAAACTGAGGTGAGAACATCAGGACAAGTTCTTCAATAGAATAACTTGACTGAAGGCAGTCAGTTGCAACAGCAGGACACCTCAAACAAAGACCATGTTCTCTATCCATTCTCTTTGTGGCTCCTGAATGCTGTCCAAACATTGAGAGAGCTGCATTTATATTACCTGAGCAAACTCTTTGAAGACAGAACACAAGGGATCCTATAACCAAGTGTTTATTCCTGAGGAAATGTTATTTACTATTTTCTGGTTTAGTCTTTTAATTTTAGTGATTTCATGTCGTCCCTACATTTATGGGATAATGCTTACTCTCTTTTTCTTAAGAGAGACTCCTTTTGGGAAGTTGCAAAGCAAGGTAACTTTTCATTGCTACACTAAATATCCAGTGTATATTTTCTAGTAGGTCCTCCTTTCTAGTACGTCCTCAGAGTTAGTTTCTAGACTTCTCAGTTTAATTTTTATTAATGCCAGAACAGGTTACCAGACTTTTCAGAATTAGTTGTACTCTATGTGCCAATTAAAAGTTGTTTTTCTTTTTTTTTTTTTAAAGAAAACAAAACAAAAAAAGTTTAAAAAGGTTAAAAAAAATCTGCACGTTGAAATGAGAACTGCAGCATATCCATGACAAAATTTTACCCCATTTTCAGCGTCAAGCACAACAAATCTTACCATGAAATCTTTTGAAAAATTTGCCTTCACACTTTGCAATGTATATTTCCCCTCCCCAAGAAGATTCTGAGAAATACTGCACATTTATGATCTTCTAACAACTCCATTCGATGTGTGTCCAAAAACAACAACATATTTCACTCTTTTATGAGTTTCTTTATCACAGGAAAAGAGGGAGGAAAATTAAAGTCAAAAGTTAGTATTTTCAAAAGAAAAGCAAATGTAATGTTATTCATAACATCTAGGAAAGTAGGGAGCATATAAGTCCTCCTCCATTCACTCACAGGTAGTAGAGCTGGTTTTGATCCTGAAAGCTTTTCAAATTTGCCCCTAGCAACAAGAATAGATAGAGGAAAATCATGAGAATGAGTGGATTGATAGCTCTACTTCCACAGAACACTTCTGGTCAGATACAACTGTTGATACATTTTAATGTGACACTATTAACACCATCAGCAATGCCTGGAAAAACAGAGATGATAAAGTAAAAAGATCAATTCTAAACACATTTCTCCCTGTTTTCTAATGGTAACCAAATTTCTTCTACCTTATTCTGGATTTTTTTTTTCAGTAATACTAAAATTGTCTTAGGGAATGAGCCTTTCTCACTGTTTCACAATAATTTGAGATTCTTATCACAGGAAAGTTTTGTGAACTGAACCATATTCCTTCTCCTAGCTCTATACTTTATCATATATAATTTAAAGCCATGTGTGCATCAGTTTAAAGAAAATAATTTCTAGCTATTCTACTTTCCTTTCTGTAATTTTTTGAGTGCCTCCTTAATGCACCCAAGTGGAATAATCATGGAAATTCATAGAAATATTGTGATGCTATGATATATGATAAAAACATGCTTGAGTAATTTCTGGGTATTATATTTTTGCAAACTAATCTCTTGTATCATAATGGGAGCAATTTTCACCATTTTTATTCAAGCAAATATTACATCCAAGAGCCATGATATATGATCTGAATTAAATTTTCTCTTTTATTGAGAATCCAACTAGCTTTGTTTTGTTGGTGGCTCCAAACCAATGTGTTTGAAAGGAAAACTCAAACCTGATATACAAGATCTTTTATAGACCTGATAATTTTTGGCCCTCAACTTTGAAAACAAAGTCATTTTATTAAATATATATATATATCTATTGAAAAATGGTACTTTTAAAGTGATGTTGTGGCATTTTTCAAAAATACTTAGTATTAGCTAAGTTCTGCTCCAATTAAAGTTGAAACATATATTAACACTGTCTCCAGTATATACTGAATTGAGCCAACACTACTCAGTTTTCAAAATTTTCTTTAGAGTTCACAAGAAAAAAGTATATTTGAAAAAATACAAATATCGCCTGCTCTGCCAACTGTTCTGCAGATTTCAAACAGGATTGTTTCTGAGTTTTGCCACATCATCAGTACCAGAATACTTTGCCAGCCCTTTTTAAACTCATTAACTCTTTCGCAGCTCCATTACATTGAAGACAATGGCTCAAATCTTAAGGATGTTGGCAGTATTTAGCCCAGCATTTAGTTTTCCATTTTGTTGATGATGTGAAAAACAGTAGGCTGTCTAGCACACTCCTCCCCTCTAACAAAATTGTGTTTGTTCCCGTTCAAGCTCCAAGTATATGCACAAGAGATGATGTTTACTGATAAAAGTGTGATTGTATAAATCGGTCTATTATTCTTCTCTGTGAACAGAATTCCTCTTAGCGTTCATAGGACCTACTTGCACATCGTGGAATGTTTTGTACTTATAAATATTTGCTCCTTGTTTTAAGAGCAACAGCAATATACCTTAACTCATTGCTTAAGAGTGCATTATAAGTGCCATACAGTGCCAATCCTCAGAAGATACAATGTGTTACCTCCCCCTTGCCAGTGGTCTGAGTGTTTAGCTCAAGCTGTCCATGCCTCCTCGTGATAAAGCCACAGTGGTACAACGGGCCACTTCTCGACCTGACTGAAGAAGTTGGTCTCACATTAATATGTGATCCTCTTTGTATGTATTGTTAACAGAGTAGTTCCTACTCTTTTGATTGTTTCATTTTGCAGAGCGATGAAAAGAGAATCCTATCATCCAGTTTTAAAGAAGCATTAGTGCAGCATTCTTATATAATGTTTTTTATCCCAAAACATCCTGACTCATATGCAAACACACACACAAAAACTGCCTCACACATCACAGAAATTCAGGTGTCTCAGGTTTGTCATGAGAAAAAATTCCTGTCACAGCAAACTCCTATGGCTACATATTGTATCATGAGGCAGTTTCTAAGCATTTTTCAGTCCCATCCTTGTAAACAGCAGTATTCAGAAAAATAATATATATATATATATAAAATAGTACACTCTCTAGCCTTAAATTCCTAGGGGTTTAAACACACATTTTTAATTAGGGGAAAAAAAGAATACAAAGGAGGTTTTAAAGAATGTAGAGCACACCTCACTTTGCACCAAGAGATTATTCTGTCTCTAGCATACTTTTTGCAGCCTCCTCCTCTACTAGACAAAGGTACCCCACTAAACCAAGTCCTGCAGAGCTGGTAAACAGCACTGGTACACCAATAACACTAAAGTTTATCGGTGTGAGGGATTTTCTTCCCCCTCCTCTCCTGTTGTGTGCCAGAGGTCCCCTGCTTCCTGTCTCCAGCTGATAACAGTGGGACAGGGAGGAGGGGAGGGGGCCTGTCCCTCGGTGGCGAGGGGGAAGCAGGGGGCTCGCGGTGTCTGACAGCTGAAACAGATGATGCCGCACACCACCTATGTAAACAGAAATAGGCGCTGGGGCTGATGTAGCGCAGAGATATGACCCTGCCCATAGAGCCGCTGAGTCTAGACTCCAGATGTGTTCTCACTGTTACCAGGCCAATTCAGATCCAACTGGTAAATATTTCTACCAGATGACAGTGGGCTCAGTTACAGAAATGAGGACAAAGGACAAAAATAGGCAGAAAATGAGTACTGGGCATTATTGCCGCTTAGAAAAATACTCTGCATAGTTTTAAAGATGTTAAGGGGGGTAATTATTTAAATAGATCATATACATTCCTTTATTTTCTTACCATGTTCAGCTGAAAAAGTTCCAAGGCAAACTGAAAGTTCTTTAGGCAAATTAGTCACTTAAAGTGAACTGAAACAGAGCTCTGCAAAGGATAAAATAAAGTTTATACTGGGACTTTACCATATGGAGATAAAGAAATGAGGGAAAACCATGGTGATGATAACCTAAGGCTGGTAAATACCAGTTTATTGGGAAGTGAGTGTTGTGTGATTTATTTACAGAAATAAGTGATTATAGAACAAGACCATGCTAAAGAAACAAAATGCAGGAGAGAATCCCCTGTCTGCTGGTGTTTCATCTCCCCAGATGTAGGATTGCGACTCCCAGTCCATGTGGTGTTCAGAATGTCATAAAATGTGTCAATTAAGTAGCAGCAGAGCACCACGGATGCAATCAAGGCTCCAACAAGTTTTAAGAGGTTACTGCTTTGCATCTGGCTCAGACAGCTAGAATGAAACAACAGAGATGTGCAGTGATCCAGGCTCTTTTCTTATGTCTTTTTCTTAATATACAGTGTAGTGCCACACAACAGCAAAGAAAAAAATCATCTTTGCAGAGAGCTACAATCCTAGATATATATGCGAAGGGACAGTAAGCACAGGAGAACATTATCTACAGTCTTTGTGAAGATATTTGTAATTTGCATACATATTGTGTGATCTTCTCTTTGAGATCCATGTTTGCAAGATGACTGCCCATAGGTGGTCCTAGCAGGAGATATGTGGACGGAAGATACATGACTTCAGGTGATCTTATTGGCTAATACTGATTGGGAAATTGAGTCCTGCTTTCTGAATTTCACAATAAGCCTTCCCAAGACAAATTGTCTGGCTGATGAGTAGGACAAAAATCACAGTATATAATCCTAGGTAGGATATGGAGTTTCAGCTATAAAATGAAATTAATAAACAAAGCTTAAAAAATAAATCTTTCACATAATCAGAACTTTGTATGAATGTTTTTATATTGTTTAATATTTTATTTCATTATATTTTTTATATTAATATTTATTGAAAGATGGCTCCTAGTATGTCTAACACTGAATGCATCAGTGGGAAATGTATAATCTCAGCTTTGTAACAGTTTTTAGGGAAAGATTTTGTCCTCACCACAGTAATTGGTAGCCAAAGAGTGACTTTTATGACACACACATATGGGTAAGCAAAAGAGCATTCAGATTAGCACAGACTGGAGCCATGCTAGCTATAAAAGCAAAGTTAGAAATGGCTTAGCTATTAAAATGATCACATTAAACAAGGAATAGCTTGGTTCCTCACTTTGGACTCATAAACCAGCAGCAGGAGCTTTGAACTGAAGAAGAAAGGCTAGCCTAATCTAAATGTTCCTTGAGATGACCTTTTAAGTAGTTAACCTTCTAGTTACGTTATAACTGCAACTTTTTCTTTGCACACCTGTGAAGCCATTACTGTGTGTTCAAGAGACAGAGTGAGTTTACTTACTAATTGGCTCTCATTGCACTATGTTCCATTGCTTTTTCTTTTCCCTCTCATCTTCCCTTTGTGTTTGAGACTCTCTAGCCAAATGTTAAATATTCCTAAGGAGAAGTTTGCAAGCTCCGCTACAAATGGTTTGGCTGAGTACTTAGAGAATATCGATATACACTCTCTGGTGAGCAGTAGTGTACTGTTAAATTGCTGCATTTAATTGGGTTACAGCTGCTGATCATTTTGTGCAGTTATACTGGGGTTTTACTGACAGATTCCCTGACATGTCACAGTTTCTTTTTCTCAGGCCTTTTCACCCTTATGTAGCCGAAAGAAGGTACATGTCTGAACAAACATGAACCTAGACAAAAGAGAGTTCTGCCTTCATACAAAACTACACTGCTTCATTTTTTTCCATGGGGAGCACACTTACAGCATTTATTTGCTTACCATGTTTACACCAAGTTTTCTGGTACCAAAACAAATGTTAATAATGCAAACAAATTAGATTTATAAGGCATGAAGGCACTGATGACACAAAGGAAAGTTTTGATTTTGGAGGAGAATAAAGAGGCATACTATGCAGACCCTAAAAGAAAAGGAAAAAAAAAAAAAAAAAAAGAACTCTTGGATCTCTTGTTTCCTTTACCAGAGGATCCCTTCTCTTCCATCACTGTCTGTTCTCAACAGGATCAGCATCTAAGAACTGACCTCCGTCTCCATGCTTTTTTCTCCTGAAAAGAGGTTTTTAAGCTGTGGGTAGCTCTTTGATCTGCTGGCTTCCTGTAGTTATTCACACCATGGTTATTCAGCAACTTCACCTCACTGACCAGGTCAATGAGCATACTTGAGCAATATCACATAGTACTATCTACAGAAAAACTATAATAGACTCTCATGTCCCACAGCCTGCATCTCAGAAAATCTGCTGAGTTCCCAGCCTCCAGACCCATCAAAATGGAAGAATCACCTATTTTCAGTAGATAGGGGAATAGGTGAGGAGCTTCATCTCAAAAGAGTATCCAACTTCATGAACAGAATGATAAATCCTATGTTTTCTCTATTAAGGGAAATGCTAAATGTTTTCAGCTTCAGGCTTAGTTATCTCAAAGTTGTATACAAACCAGCAAAATCTGATCTCTAGAAAATAATAAATAAATAATAAGCCTGCAAATTATAGGATAGGAGAAAAAGATAAAAATGCTAGCTCAAATCTAAGAAGAACAAATGGGGACATACTGGCACTTTTAGGTACTCTGAATACATTGCCAAGAACATCCAAACTGCCACAAAGGCTATAAATATGATTAAATCAAACAGTGTTCATAATGCAAGGAGATATTCACAAACACCCCTTTTCTTTTCTTTTCTTTTCTTTTCTTTTCTTTCTTTTCTTTTCTTTTCTTTTCTTTTCTTTTCTTTTCTTTTCTTTTCTTTTCTTTTCTTTTCTTTTCTTTTCTTTTCTTTTCTTTTCTTTCTTTTTTCTTCCCTTCCCTTCCCTTCCCTTCCCTTCCCTTCCCTTCCCTTCCTTCCCTTCCCTTCCCTTCCCTTCCCTTCCCTTCCCTTCCCTTCCTTCCCTTCCCTTCCCTTCCCTTCCCTTCCCTTCCCTTCCCTTCCCTTCCCTTCCTTCCCTCCCTTCCCTTCCCTTCCCTTCCCTTCCCTTCCCTTCCCTTCCCTTCCCTTCCCTTCCCTTCCCTTCCCTTCCCTTCCCTTCCCTTCCCTTCCCTTCCCTTCCCTTCCCCTCCCCTCCCCTCCCCTCCCCTCCCCTCCCCTCCCCTCCCCTCCCCTCCCCTCCCCTCCCCTCCCCTCCCCTTCTTTCCCTTTCCCTTTCCCTTTCCCTTTCCCTTTCCCTTTCCCTTTCCCTTTCCCTTTCCCTTTCCCTTTCCCTTTCCCTTTCCCTTTCCCTTTCCCTTTCCCTTTCCCTTTCCCTTTTTTCTGTTTTAGTCCCTTTTGAACAGCCCCAGAGACACTTATTCACACTTTTAAATGTTAAAATATCTTTTTATACCTGTCTGTGTGCTCAAGTACAGCATTAATGGTCTCAAGCTTCATCAGGGGAGATTTATATTGGATATTAGGAAGAATTTATTCATGGCGACAGTGGTTAAGCATTGGAATGGGCTGCCCAGGGAAGTGGTGGAGTTCCCATCTCTGGAGGTATTTCAGAGACCTGTGGAGGTAGCACTAAGGAACAGAGTGATGGGACTCGGTAGGTCAGGTTGATGGTTGGACTTGATGATCTTGAAGGTCTTTCCAACCTAGATGGTTCTTTGATTCTATTCTATGGTTCAGTTCAGTCCCCCAAACGCATGTGGATTTGTATCCCAATTACTATAACATTTTTTTCCCGTCAGGGCATCAGAAGATAATTCACTAAATAATTGTATGTTTGAGTTTGGGGAAGGAAAAAACTTGCATACATGTTTTCATCCTCCATATAAAATAAATAAATAAATAAATAAATAAAAATAATTCATGCATGTTCATTTTAGCTGGAGTGGTTTGTCTTTTCAAATAAAAGTTGGAAAGGTAGTACTGCATATATCTGTGGATATTTTTTGTCAGGGTTAAGACATTTTTTGATTCTTTTTAAAACCGTCATAATTTTCTGAGGATTAAAACAGGATGAGAACCACTGCTCCAGAAAATACTCACCAGATCAACAGGCACAATAGAAGGTAATTAATGGCTAAATTCATTAGATAGTTAGTATGCAAAGGAGTAAGCCTAAATCAGGAAGTCAGTTAACTGGCAAGAAAAAAAAAAATGCAAAATTTCCAGGGGGAAAACAAAGAAACCACGGCACCAGCAGGGACCTATAAAATAGGGCCACAGAAGAAGTTTCTGGGCAGAGCACAGGAAGGAAAGAGAATTCAATCATTCATGGAGGAGCAAGAAGAGAGCATGAGCTCTTTGAGGAACCAGCCAAATTCAAGATAAGTTGTTGTAGTTCAGAGACAAAAAAAAGTCTGTGATTCTGGAAAAAACTCATGCAAGGAAAGGATCATGGTCTCCAAAGAGCCTCCAAGAATTCTCCAGCATAAATCACAGAACTATAGAGCGGTTTGGGTTGAAAGAGACCTTTAAAGATCATCTAGTTCTGACCCGTCTGCCATGGTCAGGGCTACCTTCCACTAGACCAGGTTGCTCAAAGCCCCATCCAACCTGACTTTGAACACTTCCAGGGATGTATCATCCACAGCTTCTCCGGGCAACCTGTTCCAGTGCCTCACCACCCTCTGAGTGAAAAATGTCTTCCTTATATTTAATCAAAACCTACCCTTCTTTTTAGTTTAAAACTGTTACCCGTTATCCTGTCACTACACTCCCTGACAGAGTCCCTCCCCAGCTTTCCTGCAGGCCTCCCCTAGGTACTGGAAGGTTGCTATAAAGTCTCCCCAGAGCCTTCTCTAGGCTAAATAAAAACAACTCTCTCAGCCTTTCTTCATAGGAGAGGTGCTCCAGCCCTTTGATCATCTTTGCGGCCCTCCTCTGGACCCACTCTAACAGGTTTATATCTTTCTTGTGCTGGGAGCACCAGAGCTGAACACAATAATCCAAGTGGGTTCTCACAAAAACTGAAGAATAATACAGACCACTAAAATATTGGGAAATGAGTGTAGGGATTAGGATTTTGATTTCATTTTTCAGATTTTTTAACTATGTCAATACAATTTTTTCCTTTATCTTTCAATTAGAAAAACAATGCTTTAAAAACAAAACACAGGTATGCGTGGGTAAATCTATACTTACACATTTTACAGTGCTGGGAATTGTTCTCAAGAGTTGGCAATTGATCGCTTACAGTGTTAAACTGTCAAAACAGTCTCATCATATTTTCAGCCCAGGCCAACAAGCCCAATCCAAGACAACTCTTAGGCATGGTGCAGGAGCCCAAGCACTGGCCAAGGACCATGCCAATAGACAGCTGGGTTGGGGCCATCCTGATTGGAAGACGGGAGAGTAGAAAAGTGTGAATGCTAATCCTTTCATTACAGTTTGACTCAGTGCCAGAGAGCAGCATGGTTAATTTGCTAGCATATAGACTATATGTTCATGTGCTGTGTTTATAATGGAGTCCTAAGGACGTAAATTAGAAACTGGTAATCTCGGGCCTTTCAGTAGGATCATGTAGGATCTATATGCAAATTGCAAGATGTATGGTGTTTTATTCCAGGACTAAAACATCACTATCACAAGAAGGAAAAGATGTTGTCCTTGACTGTTGGAATGTTCTCTCAAATCAGCTTTGCAGAGTTACAGAAGAGTTGAAGCTGGAAGGCATCTTTCGAGATTGCTTTATCCAACCTCATGCTCAAAGCATGATCAAATAGAGCAGCCTGCCCAGAATCATAGAATCATAGAATTGTCTAGGTTGGAAAAGACCTTCAAGATCATCAAGTCCAACCATCAACCTGACCTACCGAGTCCCATCACTCTGTTCCTTAGTGCCACCACCACAGGTCTCTGAAATACCTCCAGGGATGGGAACTCCACCACTTCCCTGGGAAGCCCATTCCAATACTTAACCACTGTCACCATGAATAAATTCTTCCTAATATCCAATATAAATCTCCCCTGATGAAGCTTGAGACTGTATCCAGTTCCAGTTGGAACTGCATACATGTGAGGAATGTATCCTCACATTCTATTACTTGTCATCTGAGAAAAGAGACCAACACACTCCTTGCTGCAACCTTCTTTCAGGTAGTTGTAGAGAGTGATGAGATCTACCAGGACCATCTCCGGTCGGGTTTTGAATAATTACAAGGATGGAGACTCTGCAACTTCTCTGGGCAATCTGTCCCACTGCTCAACCACCCTTACAGTAAAAAAGTTTTTCTTACATTTAAATTGAATTCCCTTATTTCCAGTTATGCCCATTGTTTTTCATCCTTTGACTGGACACCACTGAGAAAGGTCTGGCTCTAGGCTGAGCAGTCCCAGCACTCTCAGCCTCTCCTTATATATCAGATGATCCAATTTCTAAATTTTCTTTATGACACTTTTACTGGACTCACTCCAGTATGTCCATGTTGCCATTTTACTGGTGAGTCCAGCAAGTGACCCAGCACATCAGACTTATTTCACCAGGGCTCAGTTGAGAGGAAGGATCACATCTCTCAACTTACTGACAAAACATCAAAAGATCAAAATATATTTCAAAAGAATTATCTAGTGATTTCTAGGTCCTTCCACAGAATTATATCAAAGAGTAAAACTGCATTAAATATGTTCACAATGTACTTCTAAATCTACTTCAAGGCCTATTGTGATTCTTTTTTTAGTGGACGTTTTTCTGGTTTTGCACCTAAGATACCTCATTATGTATCCTACATTCTAATAATAGGAAAATAAAACTATATTGAGAAAATTATATATAATAAAGAACACTTTTGCAATATTAATTAAATTATGCTAAATTATGCTAGTATACTAGGAGGATAAAACCTGATTTATATTAAGATTAGTTCTAGAGGAGAACATAAGTCACTTGAAACCACAGTTCCACTTTTCTGTCTAGTCTATAGTCTATACAAATCATGGAAACCAATTACTAGTGTTTACTGCAGTACAGTCTGTATTTGTCTGGAGCTATGTTAAGATTAATTAAGGCTTCCATATATAAAACTTAGTTTTGATTGAATCAAGTGTTACATAGACACGTTTTTGGTTCATCTTTTCGGTTACTGTTGACAAAAGCACTGCAGGATGTTCAATATTTTAAAAGTATAAATATTTTTAAACAAGTACATAGATTGCCTCTAGCAATGTTCAGAATCATTTAGAAATAATCTGAATGCTGAAAAATTGGTTCACTGACAACATCCGCTTCCTCTCAACTTTTAATTTGACACATTTTATTAATAATGTCAGACTAACACATTATCACTGGCACATGGAAACTGGATGATAATTATCTCTGGAGGCCATGGTTGTAAGGGTCTGTCTTTGCTGTGGGGACCCCACAGTGCAGCCCTCATATCGTGGTCGGCCAGATCATGAAATTTTGTTAGAGGTCACTATGACTTCTTTCCATCAGGTTTTGTCTCTACTATAGCCCCAGTGTGGATAGCAGGGGAATATGGTATGCACACAGGTCTTGCCTCATAAAAATTCACAATGCAGAAATAAGAGGACTCCAGCCCTGGGAGCTGGGAACTACTCTTGGAAAACACAATATAAACATAATTCAACATACAAACAATGTCGGGTTATGAAACCCTTGTTCATTTGTCTTTTTTTTTTTTTAATATTCTTTTTTTTTTTGGCGGTACTGGAATACTCAGGGTCTCACCAGCACAGATATAATTCCTTCCTGAACCTATCATCAGTATTTTTCCATTGCAAGTTGGCTTTCTGAAGGGAGGACAAGGAAGATAAGATGTCTAGTGCTGTACACACCTCAGCGTGTGGCTCATGCTCCCACCCACATGGCCAGGAGTGCACTGAGAGCAGGGCAATGCCTCTGACATTTTGCTACATCTAAAACAGTAAATTAAACCAGGCCAAAGGCATCATCTATCATTTCAGAATGCAGGCACATCCCTGTAACAATTTTGATCCATGCCTAACTGGCACCCCCATTAGGAATCCCCAGCCACCATTTAGTGCCAGGGATCATTGTCAGGAGGCAGTCTGGCCAAGGCTACAGAATACAACAACACAAACACCAGCCCTGGTCCTGCTTTGTGCCCTAGTAAAGACAGAGAAAGAGAGGCATCATCCAGCCTTGTTCCACATCAGACATTTACATAAAGGATAAACTTGTATAAAATGACCCTCCTAGAAGCTACTGTTGTTCAGATAGATACTGGTGGTGAAGGATTATAAAACCTGTTATTAACCTCTTTATTTTTTTTTTCTAAGTGCCCTTTTTTACTGTGTTGTGCAGCATCTAGCGCTGCAAAACACCTAGCACAAGTGGGTCATGATCTTAATTTGGGATTATTGGAATCTACAATACAAATTATGCACACAGATCAAACCTAACTTTTTACTTGGTCCTCTGTTTTAATAGCACTGCATTTCAGATGGCTGAGTTTTGTTGTTTGTTTGTTTGTTTGTTTTTTAATGTGAAAGCTAAATAGATCTACATCTGACTCGGGATTTTCCCAAGCAACATTCCCTGCTTTTCTTGGAAATTAAGACAAAAATTAAGCTTGCAATTTATAGTATCTGTTACTTTTTGATTAACTGACATCTCCTAGGGTAAAATAAGTAAACTTTACAGTTTCCATCTCTCTCTGAAGTCCTGCAGAACATAACAGCTACACCCTTTAGTAATTCTGTTTTAAGTCATATTGATAGATTTGTCTCTTTCAAGTGAGTGTTTGTTCACGGGACTGTTCTACAAAATAGCTGAAATCCTTCCAGGTACTATCTTTCTTTCTCACATTTCCCCATTAGTTTTTCTTTTGTATTGCTCAACAGTCTTCATGTCATATGTCCTCAGGCACAACCTCATTACATGGTAATTACAACTGTATATTACCAGTCATCTTCATACAAAGAGAAACGTAGTTCATTTGCACAAGGAAGGCCATAGAATTTTGCTTAAAGATTAGCAGAGAACATGACATGGAAATTCCAAGTCCAGACAATTAGTATCTGGGCAGCCTGAACAGGACAGTAGTGATCTGGCTATAGTTTGTGAATGTTCAATGACTCACACAATGCTTCTCCTGCCTTTGGTAATCATTTCTGTATTGTGACTGAAAACTTTCAACAGAAACTGGACACCATTGTACTAGCCCCTCTTCATACAGCCAGGCTCTGAAAAAGCTAAATAGCAGAGAAGAGAGGAGAAAGAGAGAGAGAGAGAGATGTAAAAGGATCTTTTCCAAAAGGATGTATTCCAAAGTGGGATCATTTGTCAATCTGAGGAGTGTCCTGTTGCCTTTTTCTACAGCAGTACTACATCCAGTGTAGAGCCTGCCTTCTGAATGAAATTTGAAAATACTTTAAACAAATCTCAGTGATATGAGGATGGCTTTAGCTCATTGTATTCTCACTTCATTATGATATTTTAATGCAGTAATATCTGGACGATTCATTCACATGCATATACATTGTAAAAAAACACAGATTATTTCCTGCCCCATAGGTTTACAGTTAACAGTGAATAACTGATCTGAATTATTTATCATTCAGAATCATAGCTAGAAGTGGAACTTTCTATTTTGGAAAAAAAAAAATCCACCATGTGTTCAAGGATGTTTCAAAAATAATAAGCTAATGTGTAGCCAAGGGTGATTAAAAGCCTTGAAATGTTGTGTTCATTTTATAAAGACAGGTATCTCTCAGTCGCAGAAGAATTTTGGTGATAATAGTAACTTCTGATTCAAATTAATAAACAATTGAATCTGCAAAAGCATTCTCAGTAAAAGAAGGACAATTGACCCGTCTCTCTTTTCCCAATAAACTGTCTAAAATAGAGGTCAGGTATACAAAGTCTGGTCTGATGGAGAATGACACTTAATTCTTTTTGACTGAATTTAGTTGTTTTCAACTAAAGCGCTAAAGCATTATCTTTCCCATGATGTACATTCACTGGAATCAGTTTATACAGACTCATCTATTAAAAACACATGCAAACCCAGGTCACACCCAGTATGCTGTTGCATACAACCCGCTAACAGACTTAAACATCTGCTTTTGCAACCTGCATTTTGGTCAAGTTGTGTGCATATGTGCCATTAGCAAATCCATAATATCAGATTCTTGGTCTGTATACTGTTAAATTTCCAGAAGAGTTTTTGGTTTGAAAGTTGCAATTGCAAAAACAATCATTTCCAGAAGCCCATATGCAAAACTCTGTTCTTGTATGGCTCTACAGACTAACATTTCCTGCTACACTGAGTGCAATAGGGTGTGGTGCACAGTTAAGCATACTGTTGTCTTAAAATAATTTTCTAACATTCATCAAATAAAGAAGAAAACCTAAATTGTTTCCTGTGACCTGCAGGAACTGGTGGCTCTTATATTAATAAATATATTTACCACAAAAACTGAGAAAAGGACTCTTTCTCTGTGTTTTGTTTGTTTGTGTGTTTGTTTGGGGGCTGTAGTTTTGTTTGTGTGTTTTTTTTTTGTTTTTTTTGTTTTTTTGTTTGTTTGTTTGTTGTTTGTTTTCTGTATTGTTGTATTCATTGTTGGTTCTTTGTGTTTTTTGTTATGTTTTGTTTTGTTTTGGGGGGAGGCGGGGGCAGTCTTCCTTTTTCCATTTTCCTAGAGAGAATGGAAACATTGATTACTACATAATAGTATCTGCTAACAACCTGAGCTCTTGAAAAATATAAGCAATCTCTAAATCCCTAAGGACTGTCTCAAGGCTTTCTTCAAGACTGCATTGTTTTTATGTCACCTAACTGAGGCTTAGAATAGAACTTCTTCAAAGTGGAGAATAAACTAATTTAAATAAGCCTATACAGGATTATTATTTTCCTTCCTTATTTTCCTGTGCTTCCTACTAGCAGATAGTAAAATCCATTTGTATTACTTTTCCTCCTGTGAGTTCAGTTGTCAGAGCCCTGCAACCACAGTGCATCAGCCAAGTCAAATTCCTGCACTGGTATCACGAGAAACTTGAATTGTACTATTTAGGGTACCACTATAAACAACCCCAGCTTCCCCCCTCTTTCTCCCCGCCCCTCCCCTCCACCACCCCACCCCCAAATACCTTTTTCCCTCGATACAAAGTGACAAGCAATTGAATGAGACTGTAGATTTTGAGGTCACAGGGATTAAAGAAAGGCAGGATATCAAGGGCATCTAAGAGCTAAAAAGTTAGCATAACCGTCTTTAGCCTTGACTCTGAAAAGGTCAGTAAGACATCAGCTGAGACTCTCCCTCTGCTATCAGTGTTGGCTGGTATGTCCTTTTATATGATGCAGGTAGAAACACCATCAAAAACATAACATTGCTACTTCTACGGGCAGATCTAGGATCTGACACTAACTGCAGTTTCAGGTCTTCCAGGTTATCTGGCAGATGAAAGAGCACTACAAGGCACCCAACTTGTAGGACACCATTTTAGGTGCGTTGGGAAGTAGTTCTTCCGTGTGAGTGCCTGAATTCCTAGTAGAGCCAATGAAAGGCTGTAATTTCCCTTAAAAGCTATTAACAGTGGGCACATAGGTGATTAAGATTGTTTTTTCCTTTTATTCACTAAAGAGGGCACTTATGCACTTACTAAAGAAACACTGCGAACAGTTTAGGTACACAGATTAGGTACATCAGTCCAACCTAGAGCTCTTCTGAGCAGTTCTCTCATTATTGCCATTCCATTCACCATTGCATTTTCAGCATTAATTCTAATGGCATTTGATTACAGTTCACATAAAGTTTAATATATTTTTACTAAGTTTGTTTCTGTAATTTTCTGTAACAATATTTGTTATAATACTAAAAAAGAGAGTAAAGATACAATGCTGCTGTGAAACGAGAAATTATATTCTACTATACTCTCAAAGGAAATTATAGTTTTTGACCTAAGACTCTTCTAGTCAAACTGGAAGATGGAAAATGAATATACATGAATAAAGAGGTTATTGAAGGGAAATAAAATAATGAAAAGTAGCTGAAAAGAGGAAGACACAAGTCATACCATGTACAAATCTGGAAAAGCAAACAAACAAATAAACAAAAACTAGGGTAGAGAATTGTTAAATTGATGATTTTTTTTAACATAAGACAAATTTTTAGTCCTCTGTGTACATCTTTGTACAGGATATAACATAGGTCCAAAGACTTATCCTCTTCAGTAAATATGCACTCCTCCGGGGAAAGTCCTGAAGCATTTGGAACCTATTAAAATACAGTTCATCATATCCCAATCTTTCACTGACCTCTTCTTTAGCATCTTCAAGTGGGTAGCACCCTAAAAACTATTATCTGGATATGTTAAGCCTTTACAAGGCATCTGTGGACCTCTATCTACAGTGAAGATGTGATTCTTCAGCACTCTTTCAGCAGTCTACATGTTCTAAATATGCCTGGAGCAGAGGAGGAAGAAAGAGTATTTGATTGAATGCTACTGGAAGACAGAAAGCTAAAGAACAAAGCAAGACAACTGAAGTATTTTTCTTTGGAACACAACCATTTCTTCCTTGAGAAAGGCATTCCCATATTAGAGTGATTTGCAATGGTGACCATGCTGATACAGATTCTACTATGATAAATCATCACAAAAGGTCTCCAGCTCTAATATTTCTTATTTTTTAACATTAGATATGACAGTCACTGTGTGACTAGCATTTTATCCAAGGTGTACTTCTGCCTGTAGCTAAAGAGGTACAATGCAGCTTGTAATAAATATAAACAATTATAATCAGTGGATTTTGCAATGTTGACTTTAGATGTGATTTATAAAGATAAGAGGTTATATATCATGGTTCATAGAGACAATATAGAAAAGACTATTATTAGAGCTACTTAAAAATTCACACATCTGGGACTACGGAAAAACATTTCAAGGTAACTATTTATCTATCCAAATTAATATCAGATGCAGTGAGAGTACAAGAAATGACAGATGGATGCTATGTTTCTGGGAACATATAGTCTGCTATCTGGTAAAATGGTAGATGTGTTTTGCCCATATCTACATTGCTATTTTGGAAAAAAAAATAAAATAAAATAAACCTCCTCAGGTTCTAATATAGAATGAAACAAAATATAACATGTTGGTGCAATTGAGAAGACCTCACATATGTTAAATTGACTACAACATGGCATCAGTCACAGGGCATTTGGTTAATGTATTTTATTTAGCTCAGTAATTGCTGTATCAGACCAAACAAATTGTCAAGCTATTGGTTATTTTGAATGGTTATTTTCCTTTCTTTTGGTATGTGCTATTTTTATTTTCTTTTTTGCTCTCTCCTTTATTATAAGGAAATTTTCTGTGACTCTAGTAAAGTATATTTTAGACTCTGCTCCACACTCAAATATAGCAAAGTGTTCATTTCTGACTGTAGAGTTTCTTGAGCTGATGAGGTTGACTGGATTGTCTGAGTTATCCTGTGTCTCTCCTGTTTAATTTGATTCCTGACTTAACTTGCGTATTTGTTAAAGTCAAACCAGGAGATGCATTTTCCAATCACATTAGTCAGGCCAAAAGAAATGTTCCAAAGTAACAACAATTTGTTTCATTAATATTTATCCCATTAAAACATTTTTTTTCTGAGCTATTTATGAACAGCTGAAAGTACAAAGTAGTTCTGCAAATGCTTCATAAGGAGGATGAATACGTAAAGTCACCTATCTGAGCTCTCTGGCTGTTTTGCACTCAATAGGATCATTTATCATGGTTATTATTTATACTATATATCACTACAGAAACTATGAAAGTACTTCATGGTATATTATGGGTTGAGCAAAGATGGAAAAATAGAAGTTACCTTCTCTAGAGTTGACAATACAAGGAAAAAAAATTGTTAATACCTGAATCAAAATAACAGAAAGCAATAGGATAGAAAGAATTAACATAGGAAGTTAATCATACGATCATAGAATCATAGATCAATAAGGTTGGAAAAGACCTCCAAGATCATCTGGTCCAACTGTACTGCTACTACCAATACTACCCACTAAACCATGCTCCTAAGTACCACATCCAACCTTTCCTTAAACAATTCTGGGGATGGTGACTCCACCGCTTTACTGGGTAACCCATTCCAGTGCCTGACCACTCTTTCTGAAAAGAAATTCTTCCTAATTTCCAATGTGAACCTCCCTTGGTGCAATTTGAGGCCATTCCCTCTAGTTTATCACTAGTCACCTGCAACAAAACCTCAGCTCCCCACGGCTTCCTTTTAGATAGCTGTAGAGAGCAATAAGGTCTCCCCCTGAGCCTCCTCTTCTCCAGACTAAACAATCCCAGTTCCCTCAACTGCTACTCATAAGACTTGTATTCCAGACCCTTCACCAGCTTTGTAGCCCTTCTTTGGACATGCTCCAGAGTCTCAATGCCTTTGTTGTAGCGAGAGGCCCAAAACTGAACACAATACTGGAGGTGTGGCCTCACCAGAGCAGAGTACAGGGAGATCACCTCCTTGGCTCTTCTGGCTACACTATTCCTGATACAAGCCAGGATGCCATGGGCCTTCTTGGCCACCTGGGCACACTGCTAGCTCATGTTCAGGTGAGCACCAATCAGCATCCCAGATCCTTTTCCTCTCACAGCTTTCCAGCCACTCTACCCCAAGCCTGTAGCATTGCATGGGGTTGTTGTGACCAAAGTACAGGACCCAGCACTTAGTCACAGAATCACAGAATCACAGAATTATCTAGGTTGGAAGAGACCTCAAGATCACCTAGTCCAACCTCTGACCTAACACTAACAAGTCCTCCACTAAACCATATCACTAAGTTCAACATCTAAGGATCTTTTAAAGACCTCCAGGGATGGTGACTCCACCACTTCCCTGGGCAGCCCATTCCAATGCCTAACAACCCTCTCAGCAAAGAAGTTCTTCCTAATATCCAACCTAAAACACTCCTGGTGCAACTTTAGCCCATTCCCCCTCGTCCTGTCACCAGGCACGTGGGAGAACAGGCCAACCCCCACCTCACTACAGCCTCCTTTGGGGTACCTGTAGAGAGCAATAAGGTCGCCCCTGAGCCTCCTCTTCCCCAGGCTGAACAAATCCAGCTTCCTCAGCCGCTCCTCGTAGGGCTTGTTCTCCAGACCCCTCACCAGCTTCGTCGCCCTTCTCTGGACTCGCTCTAGCACCTCGATGTCCTTCTTGTAGTGAGGGGCCCAAAACTGAACACAGTACTCGAGGTGCGGCCTCACCAGAGCCGAGTACAGGGGGACGATCACTTCCCTAGACCTGCTGGCCACACTGCTTCTTATGCAAGTTAGGTTGCCGTTGGCCTTCTTGGCCACCTGAGCACACTGCTGGCTCATATTCAACCGACTACCCACCAATATTCCCAGGTCCTTCTCTGCCAGGCAGCTCTCCAACCACTCATTTCCTAGACTGTAGCTCTGCTTGGGGTTATTGCGCCCCAGGTGCAGGACCCGACACTTGGCCTTGTTGAACTTCATACAGTTGGCCTCAGTCCATCAGTCCAGCCTATCCAGATCCTCCTCAGAGCCTTCCTACCCTTGAGCAGATCAACACACACACCTAACTTGGTGTCATTTGTGAACTTACTGAGGGTGCACTCGATCCCCTCATCCAGATCATCTATAAAGATATTAAAGAGGACTGGCCCCAGTACCGAGCCCTGGGGGACACTACTAGTGACCGGCCTCCAACTGCATTTGACTCCATTCACCACAACTCTTTGGGCCCGGCTATCCAGACAGTTTTTAACCCAACGAAGCATACACCAGTCCAAGCTACAAGCAAACAGTTTCTTGAGGAGAATGCTGTGGGAAATGGTGTCAAAAGCCTTGCTGAAGTCAAGGTAGACCACATCCACAGCCTTTCCCTCATCCACCAAGTGCGTCACTTTATCATAGAAGGAGATCAGGTTCATCAAACAGGACCTGCCTTTCATAAACCCACACTGACTGGGCCTGATCACCTGGTTGCCCTGCAAGTGCCACGTGATGACACTCAAGATAATCTGCTCTATTAGTCTTCCTCACACTGAGGTCAAACTGACAGGCCTGTAGTTTCCCAGGTCTGCCCTCTGGCCCTTCTTGTAGATGGGCGTCATGTTTGCTAGCCGCCAGTCAACTGGGACCTCCCCCGATAGCCAGGACTGCTGATAAATGATGGTAAGCGGCTTGGCCAGCTCCTCTGCCAGTTCTCTCAGTACCCTCGGGTGGATCCCATCTGGCCCCATCAACTTGCGCACATCCAAGTGCTGTAGCAGGTTACCAACCGTTTCTTCATGGATAGTGAGGGCCACATTCTGCTCCCCATCCCCTTCCACCAGTTCAGGGTACTGGGTATCCAGAGAGAAACTGATTTTGCCACTAAAGACTGAGGCAAAGACTGTTGTCTTTGATGGCAGTCGCCAGATTGAGCTCCAGATGAGCTTTGGCCTTTCTAATTTTGTCCCTGCACTGCCTCACAACATCCTTATAGTCCTCCCAAGTGGCCTGCCCTCTTTTCCAAAGATTGTAAGCACTCTTTTTCCTTCTAAGCTCAAGCCACAATTCTCTGTTCAGACAGGCCAGTCTTCTTCCACACCGGCTCAGATTTGGTCACATGGGGACA
This sequence comes from Anas acuta, assembly GCF_963932015.1. Classification (NCBI taxonomy): domain Eukaryota; kingdom Metazoa; phylum Chordata; class Aves; order Anseriformes; family Anatidae; genus Anas; species Anas acuta. The sequence continues at coordinate 101,846,443 of NC_088981.1, forward strand.
GACCGCTTCTGTGCCATTAAGATTTCCTTCTTGAAGAGCGCCCAGCCTTCCTGGACTCCGCTGCCCTTCAGAACCACCTCCCAAGGGACTCTACCAACCACTGTCCTGTACAGTTCAAAGTCAGCCCTCCAGAAGTCCAATACAGCAGTTTTACTGGTCCCCTTCCTGGCTTCTCAAAGAATGGAGAACTCTACCATTTCATGGTCACTCTGACCAAGACAGTTTCCAACCACCACATCTCCCACCAGTCCTTCTCTGTTTTTGAACAGAAGGTCTAGCGGGGCACCTCCCCTGGTAGGCTCACTAACCAGCTGTGTCAGGAAGCTATCTTCCACACTCCAGAAACCTCCTAGACTGCTTTCTCTGGGCTGTGTTGTGCTTCCAGGATACATCTGGGAAGTTGAAGTCCCCTACAAGAACAAGCACTGACAATTTAGCAACTTTTGTCAGCTGCCTGTAGAACTCCTCATCAGTCTCCTCATCCTTGTTCGGCGATCTATAACAGACCCCCACCGGGATGCTTCCCTTGTTGGCCTTCCCACTGATCCTAACCCATAAGGATTCAAGGTCATGTTGAACTTCATCCCATTGACCTCTTCCCATTGACCCAACCTGTCCAAGTCCCTTTGCAGGGCCTTCCTACCCGCCGGCAGATCATCACTTCCCCCCAGCTTGGTCTCCTCTGCAAAGTTACTGAGGGTGTACTCAATTCCCTCATCCAAATCATCAATAAAGATATTAAAGAGAAAGATCCCTGATACCGATCCCTGAGGAACATGATTCATGACTGGTTGCCAGCTGGATTTAACTCCATTCACCACCACTCTCTGGGCCTAGCCATTTATCCAGTTTTTAAACCAGCAAAGAGTGTACCTGTTACATACACGGGCTGCCAGCTTCTCCAGAAGAATACTGTGGGAGACCATGTCAAAGGTTTTGCTGAAGTCTAGGCAGATGACATCAACAGCCTTTCTCTCGTCTACCAGGTAGGTTACCTGTTCATAGAAGGTTGGTCAGGCAGGACTTGCCTTTCATGAACCCATTCCAGCTGGGCCTGATCGCCTGGCTGCCCTACACATGCTGGGTGATTGCACTCAAGATTATTTGTTCCATAATTTTCCCTGGGGCCAAGGTCATGCTGAAAAGCTTGTAGTTCTCTGAGTCCTTCTTACGACCCTTCTTATAGATGGGCATCACATTAGCAAGTCTCCAGTCATCTGGGACCTCTTCAATTGACCACCTCCACTGATAAATGATAAAAAGTGATAAAAAGCGGCTCAGCAATCATGTCCACCGGCTCCCTCAGCACCTCCAGGTATACAATATACAATCTTATGTATATTCACTAGGTTTTATACATCTATGACATCTGCAAAGGAACTGTCTGTTTTGTCCCCACCAATGTAGGGAGATACTTGTGAACTTGAGGATGAGATAAATCCATGACTCCTGTCTGACTTGACTACTGAAAGAATTAGAACTAGTTCAGATGTAGTTTCTGTATAAGAACCAACAACATTTGATCAGGTGAATCCCAGTCAAGATGCCAAACTATTTCTAGGTTTCTTCTAGGTTTCTCAGCAGAAAAAAAAAAAAAAAAAGTTTTACAGAGAATTTTTGGAGGTGGATAAGGAAGTAGCACTATGGACGATCATAGGCTTTTCCTCCATGAAAGATCTCCTTAGGAGAAGATACAAATTCAAACAGGAAGAAAAATATTGTCATCAAGTGCTAAGGCCAGGAATCAACATCTCAAAGCAAACAAGAATGAACAGGAGAGAAGTTGTGAAGGGCTTTGACAATCAAGATAGAGATTGATTCAACAACAACAACAAACAAACAAACAAGCAAACAAAACCACTGAACTGTTACATAATTAGCTTGACATGGTCAAAAAGAAAATGAAACTATAGGAAAAAAAAAAAAAAGCAGAAGAGAGACAATAGATATTGAAGGGGCAAAATTGTATCTCTGTAGTGATGTTGAAATTAATCAAGAATAATTATGTAAGGAAAAGGACCTGGATAAAAGTCTTCACAGTGTGGAACAATAAGAAAGAACATATCATTACATACTTTAAAGATGTTCTAGGAAAGCATCTGAAAAATGCCATAGCCTGGATGGAAGAACATGGATGATGTCATAGTAATGAAGAAAAAAAAATGTGGATAGTAAAAGAGTGAGAATTTGGTTTTACTTAGGTTGACCTTTAAAATTACTTGTAGACATCCACAAAGACATAATGTAATAGCTGGGATTTTTCTGTTGGTGAGAGAGAGAAAAAAATCTGAAGGGAAGCTCTCTTTGTGAATCATCTGCAAAGAACAGGCAATTGATTTTGTATGCATTACTCAGAGGCTCAATACAGAAGGAAAGGAGAAAAAGAAAAAGGATTTAGTCTTATTAAGAGATAATCAATCAGAAGGACCTATCAAAGGACAGACTCATGGAATTATCAGAAATGTCAGAGGAAAAAACAGCAGATGTTGACACCTCAGAAACCTCAGGGGATGATGGAATTTTAAGAAGAGCATAGTTGGTTATGTCAAAGACATGACAGGTCTGAGAGAACAGTGTACTGAGTATAAGATTTGGCTAAGAAAAGGACATTTGAGATTGACAGGAATGATTTCAACTGAACAACAAGGGCAGAAACAAAACTGAAGGTGTCTATGCTGTGTTTGGGGAAGAAAAATTCAGTGACAGGACACAGGACACACAAGAGCAATATAGAGCACATAATGCAAAGAGTGGCAGTAACTGGAAAGGAAATGGGGTCAAGGGTGAATTATTTTCAATACAAGGTGTTAACACAAGGTTCACAAGAAGAATAAATGAGGATACATCACTGTCTTTGTTTCTTCAATAAGTCTAAAGTTTCTGTACTTCTCCTCCCATCTGGTTCCTTGCTACCAAATGTATAGAATGAGGATAAATGACTAAATAATTAAGTAGGCACGCAGCAGAGACAGCTTAGAATAGTTTGGGTTAGAAGGGACCTTAAAGACTACCTAGTTCCAACCCTCCTGCCAGACATGGGACATAGACTTCTAGACATGGGGCATCCACAACCTCTCTAGGCAACCTGTTCTAAGTGAAGAATTTCCTCCTAACCTCTAATCTAAATCTCCCCTCTTTTAGCTTAAAACCCTTCCCCCTTGTCCTGCTATTATATGACTGAGTAAAAAGTCTCTCTCCAACTTTTTTTTCTTTCTAAACTGTCTTTAATAAGAATCCCCATTTTGTTAGCCATACTGCTTTATCACACTAACAGCGTAAGAAAGGGATGTCCCAGTATTCCATTGTCAGATTGCAATGTCCTTCTTCACAGAGATCTAGGCAGTGCAGTAGCATACTTTTGACTACAGATTGCCAGCTAGCACTTTCTGACAGTTAAATATGTCCCTCTTTTGGGGATTATATGAATCTAACCTGTCCCCATCCTCCTTCAAGCCAGAGGTGTCTATCCCGGTCAGCAAGCTTCTGGTTCTCTAGCCACAGATGGTCTCTCTGGTAGTATGGCTACTGACTCTGATTTTTATTGATCAGCGGCATACAAACCTCGCTGTGCACACAAGCTCAACAGCTGCTATTTCTTGAGCAGTTCATAATTCATGCTTGCTAACTTACTTTACCTATAGCATACTAGCAAAACTGTACTTAGCTTTTGTTGAAATCAGAAGAGATAGCAACAGTACTGATGGCACAGGAAACCATGAAAAGCAGACTTAAATTATGTGAGTGGAAAGGTGGAAGAGTCATGCAGAGTAAGACTAGGTGATGATCAAAGCAGATGAATTCTGAAATAGCCTTCTGTATATAAGCAAAGGCCAAAAGGAAACACTTGAAGACAAGGTCATGTGAATGGCCCTTTGGCAAGCTGGAGAGTTGTACCAAAGCTAAGGGTTGAACGAAGAGCTGAATAAAGAAATACAGTTAAGGCATTAGATAGTTCATGAGTATCAAAGTTAATGTCAGTGAGGTTACAAAATAGAAGACTATGAAAGAAGGAAGAACAAGCTGTCAAAATTAAGTGGTAGTGGAAATGGGTAGAATAAGGTAGAGAGCCAATGACATCAACATATCACAGCAGTTACAAGAGTCAAAGGCATTGCAAATGGGATGGAACATAGTGGTATAAATCTATTAATAATGTACAACATCCAACACTGTATTTGAGTTTTGGTCTTCAAATTCTACCAGTGCTGAAACATGGTACTTTATATGACGGGAGTCTATGCTATTTACATGATCTCAGTTCTCCCTCCAGGATATCAAGGATTAACATAGTTTATTGGGTTTCATCATTCCGCTATATAACAGCATGGCGGTAAACAAACCCTCTATTTTTTGGTTAGGGTCTTTTCTTGTCAAGTTTTTGTTTGTTTGTTTGTTTGTTTTTAATAAAGATAATTAACGGGTTTATTAAGTTTCTTTGTCCCTGCACTGGTTTTCATGTTTCCTTTCTGATATCGCTCTTTGCCCAGAGTTTACCTTCAGTACCCTTAGTAGTGTCTGTTCTATTAAATTAGGCCTGAATCTGTCCCAATTCAGGAATGACTGGAATTATTGCTATTCTGATGAGTGCTTAATGACCTTTTTAAAATAAGCTGTGGTCCTGGTCTACGTCATGGTAAATGGCCCACATCTCCCCAACAGAGTAACAGCTGGCACAAATTGACACCCTTGTTCTCGGTCTTAGTAGTCAGGTTAAGGACCAGATTGTGCAATGAATTATTCTCCCACAGCTGGGTGTCATCTTTCTACATCAAAATTGAAGCAGAATATAGGGGCAAGGAAGGAAAGCCCAAGTAATTTCTGTTTGTGCTGTACCATCACTGTGACTTAAGTCACTAAGGCTTTTCAGATTTCATGGTCTCCAAGGTAAACGTAAAACAAAGTCACTTAGGAGATGTCCTTGAAAAAGTATTTCTGGTCCATTTTTATAATTCTGCAGTGACTGATAGTGATCCGAATGCTAACACAATAACAGGTTGGCAGAAACAGTTTATTACCTTAATTGTGGATGAGAAGTAATTCTGCAAAAAGAAAGAGGGAACTTGTCATCCCACGCTTCAGTGGGATTCTCAGACATATTCGGATAGAAGCCGAGTGCTATGGATGTCAGATGGTGGGTCCCCCAGGCTCCCTGGCAACCTGCAAGCGACTAAGAAAGAGACAACAGCTTGCTTCAAGTATCCTTCGTAGAGATGACATAGTTAGATAAACCCAACAGGGAGCATAGCACGTGGAGGGAGCAGTCTGGTAAGAGGAAACCATTCCCTGTGGGACTGGCTCCATATTGCCACATGAAATGTTCAAAACACTGCTAGCCAGGAAAGTTGAATTTATTGCTTAATGAGCAGAGGACCCGGAAAAGATCATTGACAACTGCAGTGTAAACACAGCCACTTAATAGGGTGTTATTGAATGCCAAGAGGAAATTAAAAAAATCTGTCCTACAAGCAGTACTTTCTACCGTATAGAATATGATTGGAATAAATACAGAACACAGAAAGCAGCTGTAGAGCACAGATGAGATATTAGATATGGTAGAAAGAAGAGAAGAACTGAAATCCAGAGGGCATTTTTTAGACTGCCTTGAGTATAAGAGTTGTGAAAAAGAAACGATGAAGAAAGACAAGTTAGCATAAGAGAAGCAGAGTGACAGAGGTAACATAAAATGACACTGTGACATTATTAAGAAGCTCAGCAACACACTCGACCTCCATCACAATGTCATCAGGACAGATGGCAACAATTGGCAAAGACAAGGCACAGCATGTCTGGAAAGCAATAAGAGCCTATAGAAGAAAAAATAATATGAGCAGCTATGGAAAACACAAGAGAGTACTACAGATTTTTCTAGAGCTAAACAATTTACCCTTCACCCTATGCGTATTTGTCACAACTGCCTGATGTTTATGATATCTTTTCCCACTTCGTCAAAGCTTTATAAAGAATTGGGGCTTTCAAGGAACTTATTATTATAATTTATTATTTCTGTTAGTACCTATGAGACCTATTGTGAAGAACTGTATCATGCTAGGCACATACCTAAAACAGAATTAAAAAATGGTCCCTGACAAGTAAGCTTACAATCAAAACATAGCATGAAACAAAACACTTGGGTGCAGATATGAGGGGGTATAATAAAAGAGGTTTGTCTTCTAGGAATGTCAGCAAAGGTCATAGAGAAATGAAAAAAGGAAGAAAATGAGGCTATGAATACTAAGAAAGTACAGTTATTTGTTCACAAAGACCTCGCTTTTAAAATTAGTAGACAAAAAAACAGGATGTCCAAGGTACACGTGAAGAACAAGAATATAAGAAATAAAAAACCTCACATAGGAAGTAGAAACACTAGGAAAAAAGTGCCAAATTATACCTGTGGTAACTAATAACAGAATAGAAAAGAGAAATACCCAAGGCAGGGAAAGTGCAATGTAGATAAATTGTTGCATTATAGACAAAACACCATTTCAGCCAGAGCTGGTTTCAACTAGTCCTTCCTGCAGTAGCAGTGCTGGCCAGGAAGTCAACTCAGTATTGATAAGCAATGGTACCAAGAATTGAGCCTCCACATGTTGAGCTCTTGCTGGGGGAGAAAGTTAATCTCTGGCTAACTGAGAAAATGTCATAAAAAACTTTAGCCGGTAGGACAGTGGGTGCAATAGGGCAGAAGGAGATTTTTCACTAGCCAGAATTACAAGGACTTTGGCAAGCCACCTTGTGGTTGGGAAGGGCTAACTTCTCTTGGTAGAAATTTGAGTTGTTTATTTCTGTCTGTGTTTTTGCACAAAGACACATTCTGAACATGAGTTAAGGGAAATTTACAGAAAGGTAGAGAGCAGCAATACATAAAAAAGCAATGTGAGAAGCCGTATGTGGCACTAGGCCCTGCTGTTCATTTCCATGTGTGTTGGGTATTTGCTTGACCCTTCCCAGCTGTTGTGTACTTCCTGATCCCCCAGATGATATGAGCCCCTTGCCTGATCAGCTTCCAGATGCTATACTGTTCCCAATTCCTCATGATCGTAAGTCTCAACGCCAACTCAGTTCCAGCTGCCATAACTCTCATCCTACCTCACCGAAGAGCTCCCTACCCAAAAGTACCCCCAAATGTCATAACCTGCCTGACCCTCCCCAGCTGTTGCAATCCTCCTGATCCCACACTGTAAAACCTCTTTGATTTGTCCCTTTCCCAGCTGCTCTGCCCATTACCACTGAAGGCTGTGGTCCAGATCCTATCTCCTTGAAGTGTCCTACAAGTGCAAAAACATACAACTGTAGCTCACAGATTCCTAGGTGAAACAGTTTTCTTTACAGGATATATCTTTTCAGCCAGGTTTCAGACAAATGTGCTGCCGTAGCTTTACAGAAGTAAAAATCTGATTTTGTATACATTTATCAGCATTTGGGACATTACATAGATTATTTTATGGTGGAATACATACCATATTGTATAGTATGGTATCAATACGACATAATCACGATTGTATATTATACAAACAAAATAAAATATTAATATTAAAGTAAAATATAAATTAACAAATAAATACAACTATTGTAATATGCACTGTATAACACAATCAATGTCTTTAATGTTTTCTTTTATGCATGGCAAGGTAAAGGAAATACTGCATAGAAAACTGAGACTCCCTTTACTTTACTTAAAAGCCAAAAAATATAAGTCCAAAATATAGTCCAAATTTAATTACCTTCAGGCTTCTTTATCCCATTCTACCAGCATATTCTAAATTCTTTGAAACTTATGTCCATCTCACATTGCAAAACTGACACAATGAAGAATGGGCATAAATAGAATTCAGAGGTCCACAGAGTTTAAAACTGGGGTTCAGATTTTATTTTGGATACAAATGAATTACAAATTAGGAAAAAAAGAAATGTTTTTCAAACAAAATTAGTAAATAGAATAAGAGAACAAGTTCATTGTGTGCATGACTTCAGTATCTGCTGGATATTCATAAAAATGTTCACAGTTTGATACCATTTTGCGCTAATTGGTTTCTCCAGAACCACTAAAGAGCTCATTATACATCATTTTTAACACTCATATTTTAAAATGTTCAGTTATTTACTTAGAGGTAGAGGAGTAAATAAAGAAAAGAAGACAAAATGTATGGCTTTGATCACCACTCCTGCAACTTACGCAATCTATATTAAGTATATGGAGAATGTACCTACTCTTTAATTAATTTGTCTAAGTCACCAGTACAAAATAAAAATAAAAATGAAAATAAATAATAAAAAAAGAGTAGTCAACATAATAAGGTCCTCAATTTATCAGTACAAGGGCTATTTCTTCTCTATGTATGATATCCCTATCATCCTACATGCACTGTTAAATGCACCTTGATAGTTTTGTTAGCTGTCCTACCATGTTTCCTCTCATTCCACATCCATATTATGACCCCTAAGCACATACCCAGCCTAAGGACTAGTACCTGTTATGGCAGGTCCCAAGATGTGTACATGACAATCTTCTGCAATGTATGGCTCACAGGAACAGCTGTAGATATCAGGAATACCTGGATAGAATAGTGAATCCAATCACAGCCTTAGAAGCACACCTATGACATCAGCTGTAATTTATATTGATGCCAGATTCAACTACACAGACTCAACCAAGAAACTGATGGCTGAAATCATTATTAATGGCAAATCAAACAAAAAATGTAGACAGGTCTATACATGAGGAGCTGTTATTTTTGAAAAACTGTTTTTCTATGATACAGGAAAATAGATTGATATATCTTTCAGTGTTATGAAGGGATTTTCATTTGTGTTGTTTTTGATAAGATTTGCTGATGTCCTTTCACACCAGTCTGCTTAAGTGGTAAGAGGACCTTGTGGGCCTTCTGTTAAAGGAAACAATATAATTCAGAAACCATATGGGTTTTTCTGCCTCCATACCCCTTTGTGCATCCTCAGAATAAATAGTAAGTTTAAGAATTCCCTTTTATTTCAAAAATCTCTCCACCTGTAAAACTAGTCTGATAATCTCATGAACGATATTTCATAGAATCATAAGATCATAGAATGGTTTGGGTTGGAAGGGACCTTTAAAGATCATCTGATTCCAACCCCCTGCCATGGGCAGGGACACCTCCCACCAGACCAGGTTGCTTAAAGCCCCATCCAACCTGGCCTTAAACACTTCCAGGGATGGGGCATCCACAGCTTCTCTGGCAACATGCGCCAGTGCCTCATGACCCTCTGAGTAAAGAATTTCTTCCTTATATCTAATCTAAATCTACCCTATTTTGGTTTAACACCATTACCCCAGAGCTGAACACAGTACTCCAACCGGACTTTCACAGCAGCAGAGTAGAGGGAGAGAGTCACCTCCCTCGACCTGCTGGTCACGCTTCTTTTGATGCAGCCATTTCTCTTAAGCCATCATCATCACCAAGGTAAGAAAACAACCTGGGAGACTGGAAAAAAATGACAGCAACACATTTTGAGTCAGACACAGTTAAGTTTTCTTCAGAACTGACACATTAGGTTGTCCTATAATTCTGAATTTGTAGCAAACTATAAAGCAACTTGCTCAAGGCCTTTTTTTCTTTTTTTTTTTCCAAGTAACATACTAAGGTAAACTAAATTATGTTCAGAACATAACAGAATGAAAGAGCCAATGAAACCATGCAGCAATATCTCTGTGTCAGTTTACAGAAGCAAATATGGAGGACCATGAAAAATAGCTAATAATTCTTATTCAGTGAAAGAGGCTTGTGGACCTTTCATGTATATCCAAGTTCAAATACGGTGTTTTCTACTTTATTCCATTATAGGGAAATGAGCTAACTGTTAAATAGTTTCTTTTAATTTGTAGGCAAGTGAAGCCTTTAACACCTTCAATGTACAAATTACACGCATATACATTGTCTTCTCAGAATAAAAGGGCTGACAAGAACAATGAAGAGCAAGCAAAAAGGTGAGGGTGGAAATGCAAAGAAATATTACAGGTTCTCCTCACAGCTGGGAGGTTAAATGATTACCACAAATGTGGCAAACTCTATTTACAGCCATGTGGATGCTAATGTGGATGGCATTTTTATATCTGAAGGAATCTCAGCTCAAAAACTTAGAGCACATGTACAAAACTGAAGTTTTGTACAGGAGTCTAAAGTTAAGAAACCTCCCAGTCTCCCTTAGATTTTTTGTGTGAATCTGTGTGTGACAGAGAAAGCAGTCTAAAGTAAATGTGCCTCAGTTTCTCATTCACAAAAGACAAACAATAGGGTAATTTGTCTTCATTTCACAAGAGTGTATCATTTTGGATCTATGAATATTCGCCATTGTCTTTCTCACACTGCATTTTTTCTGTATAAAACTGCAAAGGCTCATGGAATCATAGAATATCCTAAATTGGAAAAGACCCACAAGTATCACTTAGTCCAACTTCAGACTCCACACAGGACAACCCCAAAATTAGACCCTATGTCTGAGAGCGTTGTCCAAACTCCTCTTGAACTCCAGAAGGCTCAGTGCCATGACCACTGCCCTAGGTAGCTTGTGCCAGTGCCTGCCCACCCTCTCAGTGAAGAACCTTCTCCTAACGCCCAGCCTGACCCTCCCCTGTCCCAGCTCCATGCTGTTCCCTTGGGTCCTGTCTCTGTGTCCAGAGAGCAGAGCTCAACGCCAGCCCCTCTGCTTCCATCATGAGGGAGCTGCAGTCAGCCATGAGGCTTCCCTTCAGTCTGCTCTGCTCTGCACTGAACAAACCCAGGGACCTCAGCTGCTCCTCATATGACTTGCCCTCCATCCCTTTCATCATCTTTGAAGCCCTCCTTTGGACGCGCTCTAATAGTTTTATGTCCTTCTGACACTGTGGTGCCAAAACTGCATACAGTGCTTGAGGTGAGGCCGCACCTGCGCAGAGCAGAGCCGGACAACCCCTTCCCTTGACCGACTAGCAATGCATACCTGATGCACCCCAGGGTATTGTTGGCCCTTGTACCTGTCAGGTTGCAGTATTGACTTGTATTCAAATTCTTGTCAACCAGAACTGCCAGATCCCTTTCTGCAGGGCTATTCCCCAGCCTCTCATCCCCCAGTCTATTACATACATTCAGGGTTGCCCTTTCCCAGGTGCAGAAGCTGTCATTTGCTTTTGTTAAATTGTATGTGGTTTGTGATTGCCCAGCCCTCTAATTTGCCAAGACCTCTCTGCAAAGCCTCTCTACCCGGTAGGTGGTCACCAGTTGCTCCTAATTTAGTGCTGTCTGCAAATTTACCTAGTATAAACTCAAGACCTGCATCTAGATCATTTTTAAAACATTGAAGAGACTTGGCCATAAAATCAATCCCTGTGGAACCCCACTGGTAACTGGCAGCCAGCCTGATGTAACCCCATTTAATCCTTTGAGCCTGACATGTCAGCCAATTGTTCACCCATTGTATTATATATTTGTTTAACTGTATGCTGGATGTTTTGTCCAGAAGTTTACTGTGATAAACAATATTAAAAGCTTTGCTGAAATCCAAAAAGATTTCATCAACTGGCTTCCCTTGGTCAACTAGGTGGGTAACCTTGTCATAAAACAAAATTAAGTTCGTTAAAAGGGAATTTCCTCTTGTGAACCCATTTTCGCTGTGACCAATAACTGCGTTGTCTTTCAAGTGTATTACAGAATAATCTCCATAATTTTACCAGGCACTGAAGTGAGACTGACAGGCCTTTAATTACCAGGGTCTTCTCTCTTGCCCTTCTTGAAAATTAGGATAACATTTGCCAGCTTCCAGTTGACTGGGACCTCCCAGATTCCCAAGAACATTGAAAAATAATTGAGAGTATTATTATTCATTTTGTTAATAGAACATGTTTCTGTGGCATCAAGTGCTCCATCAGTTTTAATCTCAGTTCCTATATTTGAGTAACAGCTGAATACTTCTTTTCTGGCAAAGTGCAATGCCTTCTGTTTCTGTCTTTTTCCTTCCCCAATATGCAGTCAAGTTACAGTGAGTCCCTTGGGGACAGAAGAGACCAGAAAGCCAGGTTGATTTGTTAGGCCCCAAGGCTTGGCCTCAGGCACAAGTATGTACAGTCTGCAAGCTTCATTCTCATCCTCAGTGCATATGCAGTCCCTCCATTATTGTTAATGGAAATGATGCACATACACTAAAAGACCAGATATTTCTTTCCTTCTTACTCTATTAAAGAATTCTGTAAATACAGAGGAAAATTAACAAAACAGACTAGAAAATCTCTATCCCGTATGTGTTTTGCACAGGAAAAATCTGGGTTCTAACTTTGAAATGAGAATTACAATATGTTTTTTAACTGACGTGCTTGATGTGCAATAGTAGCAAAAGCTTCTTCTAAAACCTTCAGCAGGGACAGTGAACTGTACCAAGGTAACCACAGCAGTCAGGTCATAGTGTAGTAGATGAAGTTAATGTTGACACAGTGAAGCTATTCAGAAGAGAGCAGAAGGAATTACAGTTGTTTACACCTCTAGCCAGTAAGTCAGCTTCATCAGTGCCCAACTGAAATGTCTCCATGCTAATGTATGTAGCGTGGGGAATAAACAAAAGGAGTTAGAGATCTAACTAAGAGATCTAACTAAATTCATGCCTGCAGGGCTATGAACTCATGGATATGAACTCATTATGGAGACATAGTGGAATGGCTCTCATAACTAGAGTGTCAGGATGGAAGGATACAAGCTTTTTAGGAAGGATCAACAGGGGAGGTGAGAAGGGGGCATCATCCTCTGTGTAAGCCCTTGTTATCATGGGACTTCAACCACCCCAATATCTGTTGGAAGGACAACACAGCAGGGCAGAGGCAATCCAAGAGGTTCCTGGAATGCACTGATGACAACTTCCTTCTCCAAGTGATAGAGAAGCAAATGAGGAGAGGTGCTATGATGGACTTTGTTTGCACCAAGGAGAGGCTGGTAGGGAATGTGAAGCTCAAGGGAAGCCTTGCTGCATGATCATGAAATGGTGTAGTTTTGTATTCAAAGGGCAGTGAGGAGGGAGCACAGCCAGCTCACTACCCTGAGCTTTGAGAGAGCAGACTTCACCCTCTTCATGGATCTGCTTGGTAGAGTACCATGGGACAAAGCCCTGGAGGGAAAAGGGGCCCAAGAAAGCAGGGATCCCCTCCTTCAAACTCAGGAGTGATGCATCCTAACAAAGAGGAAGTCAGATAAAAATGAGCCAAACTCAAACAGAAAAAGAAGGCCTAGTGGAAGCAAAGACAGCCTGGGAGTGATACAGAGACATTGTCCAAGCAGTTAGGGATCAGATTAGGAAAGTCAAAGCCCTTTAGAATTAAATTTGACCATGGGCATCAAGGGCAATAAGAAATGTTTCTAAAGGTACATCAGTGATAAAAGGAAGACTAGAGAAACTGGGGAGCCTCTCTGGAAGGAAAAGGGAGACCTGGTCACCCAGGATATGGAGAAAGCTGAGGTGCTTAATGACTATTTTGCCTCATTCTTCATCGACTAGAGCTCCAGCCACATGGTCCAGGAAAAGAAGGCAAAGGCAGGGACTGGAAAGATAATGAACTGCAGAATGTAGGAGAAGGTCAGGTTTGAGATCACCTAAGGAACCTAAAGGTGCACAAGTCCATAAGACCTGATGAGATGCATCTGCAGGTCCTTAGGGAACTGACAGACGAAGTTTCTAAGCCACTTTCCATTCTATTTGAGACGTCATGGCAGTCCAGTGAAGTTTCTACTGGCTGGAAGATGGGAAACATTTCTCATTTTTTCGAAGGGAAAAAAAGGAAGACCCAGGGAACTACAGACCAGTCAATCTCACCTCTGTGCCCCGCAAGATTGTGGAACAGATCCTCCTGGAAATTATGCTAAGGCACATGGAAAATAAGGAGGTGATTGGTGACAGCCAACATGGCTTCACTAAGGGCAGATCATGCCTGACAACACTAGTGGCCTTCTATGATGGGGTTACAGAATGGGTAGATAGAGGAAAAACAACAGACGTCATCTACCTGGACTTGTGCAAAGCATTTGACACTGTCCCCCATGAAATCCTTGTCTCTAAAATGGAGAGACAAGGATCTGAAGGATGGACTTCTCAGTGGGTAAGGAATTGGCTGGATGGTTGCACTCAAAGAGTTGCGGTCACCAGCTCAATATCCAGGTGGAGATCAGCGATGAATGGTGTTCCTTAGGGGTAAGTACTGGGACAGGCACTGTTTAACATCTTTGTCAGTGACATGGACAGTGGGATCGAGTGTCCCTTCAACATGTTTGCCAACACCAAGCAGTGTGGCGCAGCTGACACACTGGAAGGAAGGGATGCCATCCAGAGTGATCTGGAAAGACTTGAGAGGTGGGCCTATGCAAACCCATGAGGTTCAAGAACACCAAGTGCAATGTCCTGCATATGGGCCAGGGCAATCCCAAGCACAAATAAAGTCTGAAAGGAGAATGGATTGAAAGCAGCCCTGAGGGGGCCTGGGGGGTCTTGGTTGGCAGGAAGCTCAACATGAGTTGGCAATGTGTGCTTCCAGCCAGAGAGCCAACTGTGTGGTGGGCTGCATCAAAAGCAGCATGGCCAGCAGGGTGAGAGAGGTGATTTTCCCCCTGTATTCTGCTTTTGTGAGACCCTACCTGGAGTTTTGTGTTCAGATCTGGGGCCCCCAGCACAAAAAGGACATGGACCTATTAGTATGAGTCCAGAGGAGGACCATGAGGATGATCAAAAGGCACCTCTCCTACAAAGACAGGCTGCGGGAGTTGGGGTTGTTCAGCCTGGAGAAGAGAAGGCTCCAGGGAGACCTTATAGAGGCCTTCCAGTACATAAAGGGGGCCTACTGGAAAGATGGGGAGGGACTCCTTGTCAGGGAGTACAGTGATAGGACAAGGGGTAATGGATTTAAACTAAAAAAGGGTAGATTTAGATTAGATATAAGGAAGAAATTCTTTACTCTGGGGATGATGAGGCACTGGCACAGGTTGCCCAGAGAAGCTGTGGATGCCCCATGCCTGGAAGTGTTTAAGGCCAGGTTGGATGGGGCTTTGAGCAACCTGGTCTGGTGGGAGGTGTCCCTGCCCATGGCGGGGGGTTGGAATCAGATGATATTTTAGGTCCCTTCCAACCCAAACCATTCTTTGTTTCTATTATTCTTTGATCTTGAGGGGAATCACACTGAAATAGATTCAGCTTTCTATGCTTGAGCTCCCATTGCCTGTAAGACATGCTGTCTTCATTCTGTATATACAGGTGAGGCTACCAGACATAGCTTGTTTGCCATCAAAGGAGGAAGGTAAAACAAATTCATACAGGCTATCTAAAGTCACTATAAAAACCTGATCCTTTGAAATCAATGGATTCCCTTTAAATCAAATCCCTGATACTTCATTGTTTTAATGCCAATGTTCCATTTCTGTAACTTTAACAAGACACATAAGTTTATGTGTGAAAAATATTTACAACAGGAATATCAAGAGTGTTAATGATTCAGTTCAAATCAATCACCCACAACAGTTTGTTTTGCTTCACCTCCACATTTTAAGATAGCTCAGTTCTATACTCTCCATTCAGCCCTGCAGACTGAGGCACGAGCGAGGAAGAGTAAGATGGGCAAACTGGCAACACTAAGTGCTGACTCTCCAGCCCAAATGCTTTGGGTGAAGTGAGATTATGATGGGCTGGAAACTGTGATTCCAAGGCATACCTTAGTTTGTAGTAGTTTATCCTGGACTAAGCTGGCTGTTTCTAATTCACGATCCTGCCAATGCATACCTATCTGGTTTGCCTTATTGTAAGATAACTGGGACAGCAACTGACTCAGCTGGCGAGTTACTAAAGGTGGCACAAACAAGGGCTGATCTGGATGGCAGCTCCTCTGAATTGAGTACTACAGGCTTGGATCAACACATACATATACACATTTACTGCTAGTAATGAAAGGGGGAGAGAGAGAGGGGGGAGGAAGCCTGTGGTTTGACCAAAAGATATATTTGTCTGAAGAATCTTTATCCATTAGAAATAAGATTCAGTCACTTTGCTAGTTCTTGTCTAAATAAATAACAATAATAATAATAAGAAGAAGAAACCTATATTTTCTAATATTACTGTCTCTTTATTTCACTGACAGGGTTTAAATAATTTAAGAATGCATGCAGAACCAATGAGGACAGACAGACAGGGAATATTTGTATGCAAATGACCCTAAACTTTGTGGCTCCATGAGTTTCATCAATACCTAACAAAGTACTGCAGAATAAAAGTCCAGCATATTCTGGCAACTACTCCTTAGAGACAAGCTACAAAAGTTATTTCTTACCCTCTTAATGGTTCAGGAAGAAATATATTTACCATGAGAGATGGCAGCTGTATGTGGTTTTAAGGTTATTATTGTTATTGTTGTTGCTATTGATATTTTTATTATTTATATTTTGTACCCAAAGTGAACTGCCCATCACATTTGGAAGTTTAGGCTACATTTGGGCTAAACCTCACCAGTTAGATAAACCTTCCTCCTTTGTATATTCAGAACAAGTTTCATGAGAAGTATCTCAGAAACATCTGCCTTCATTATAATTATATTTCTATTTCAGCTGCACCAAGCTATTTACAGATGAGCCTGTTCATAAAGAGCTTTATAATTAAGCAAACAGAAATATCTTTTTATAGGATGCAGATCTAGGGGTGATAATCACACACAAAATACACAGCAACAGTTGCAAATAGAGTGTTCAATGCTAGTTATACAGTTAGTGATGTGCTCAATAAAGCCTGACATGTCTTTGTTCCTAAATGTAAGAAAATATGGTCTTCGCTACACAACAGTGTAAACTGCCTTTTTCATGTACAAAAAGGCCATATATTTCAGGGTGTATTGCCTGAAAGCCAGCATGAAAACAAGCCCACATTTCTCCAATGTGGCACGATTACCAAGCTCTTGGGTGGAAAAAGGCGCTGACAGCATATATATGAATTTCAGAAGTGTGACCTATCTCCTCCACAGATGGACACCAAAAGACAGAGAAGCAAAACAAGCACATATTTTGGAAAAAAAAAAAAAAAAAAAAAAAAGAGAGAGAGAGAGAGAAATGAAAAAAAAAATCTATTATAAAGCAAAATTACTGTCTAAGGTCTTTTCACAGCATATGTGCACCAGAAATCCAACCTCATCTCTTCTTAAGAATATCTTTGTCACTTACTTCTTCAAGATTGCAAACTTGCTCTTTTGCAGCACTTTCTTAGATTTTTATAACCAATTGTAGCCCAACAAGTGGGTTTGTAAACTGAACTGCTGTGATACACCATATGAAACCCAAGTCTGAGCAACATGCCAAAGAAAACCACACAAAGATTAAATTAAACTATATATGACACCTCATTTTTCAAAAACAAGATTTTGTTTATGGGAATTTCTATGTGTGTGTTTTGTTTTTTTTTTTTCCTTCTTCACATTTAAATCAGCCAAAATAGATGTCTGAAAGAAGACAGCAGAGAGCAGGCCCCTATATATAACCTAAAAAAAGCTATAAACAGAAGGAGTGAAGTGAGTAGAATAACATATTTGCTAAGATCTTCGCTAAAATCATGTGGGATTACTTTAGTCTATTCCAGGTAAACTATATATTCTAATTTGGCTTAGAATTTGCTATTAATTTATGTTATTTTTATATCCTTGGACAGATTCTTGTAAAATATTCCTAGAAGGATTTGAAAGGGAACTATGTCATAGATTTCAATATTTGTCAATATTTTTTTCATGTGAGTTCTTACAAATGTTAATCACACTCTCTATTTCAGGATATTTTTACACATTCAACATGCATGCATGTATTGTTTTCCTGGAGGACCTTTCCTCTGTCCCTAGACTATACAGAGTGCCTCTGGAGGCAAAGCTACAGGTCAGCAATGTAAATACTCTTCCATTCAACTGTACCACCTCCAGAGTGGTTTCTTCATTGCTATACCATGTATTTCAGAAAATGTTAAGTACTTCTTATAATCATGTTAGACAAACATGAGTCTTAAACTCAGTGATGAGAATTACAAAAGTGTTGCAATGCCTGATGTGTACTACTATTTACCTTGAAATGGTCTCACAGTAAACATCCAAAAATTGCTTCATTACTTTCCTTAAAACCAAAGACTTGATGGCTGGGTAAACTGTGGCATTGCCTTACATTCCCCATCATGCCAATCAGTATTTCATGCTAATTTCTCTGAGCTTCACCATCTAAAGACTTATTACTTATTACCTTAGTAACTCTTAACTTATATTTCAATTACAAGTTCTGGAAGAAAAGATCATCTTCCTGTTCTGTTAATGTAGTGAAGCATAATGGAGTCAAGAACCGGCACTATTAGGTGCCACAATGATTCAAACAATAAACAGGGTGATAACTCTTCATCCACAGAACTGTGCAGAGCAAGTGACTCCAACAGAGAAATTTATTATGTAAAACAAGAGTATTGTTTTTCTATTATGTTTCTATACAGTAAAAGCAAGCATGTCCTTTCATTATCAAATTCTTTCTGGTTAAATTACAGGGGTAGAAGAAAAAAGTATCAGTGAGGATACAAGATGTACATTGCCTACAGTTTGGACAGCAAATTCTGAGAGAAAACAATGCTTTCCGTTGCCTTCAGGAATCAGTGATCTTGAAAAGTGATAGATGTCTCAAATAAGACTTAGCAAGAACTACACAATCTCCTGATGACCAAAATGATTGATTCCTGAATGCTGGCTGGGTGCATGACATCTGTTTAAGATGCAGGAATGCGTAGAAATTAGCAGCCCTGAAATCTCAAGTCTCACGCACAGAAAACAGAAAGCACCATTGCTTTCTGTTCCAGGTTCATTCGAATTGTGGCTTTCCAGCATAATTGTCCCTGCCAGACAGACCCAAAATGAACTGATATTTCTAAAATTAGAGCTGCATTTCATTAACTTTTTAGTCTGCCGCTTGTGAGGCTAAGAACATGGTCTACACTTTGTGTGATATTCCCAACTCAATAAAGTGTGGAAAAAAGAAATGCTAAAGAAGAAATTCAAATTGAACTTATTGAAGGTTTCCATCATCTCTTTCTCTCCCCCAGTATGAAGTTGGAAGCAATGTAAATGCAGCACATCTGATTCTTGAAGTCTTTATTCCCAGAGGTTCTAGTTCTGGGATAAGCACGGACTTTCTGGCTCACTTCCAGCCTGCTATCAACTCACATTACTACACTGCTCCAGACTAAAATACAATTCCACAAAGGAATGTTAAAAGTTAGAATTGGAGGAATTATAATGGAGCAGCTTTCTATCAATCTCCTTTGATTGTGGCTGACAGCTGAATTTACATAACTTCTGGTGAGCATCAGTTACTGGTGACTACTGGATAGTGTTTCCAGTTAAAAAAGTAATACAGATAAGAGTGTGCACATCAGATAGCCTAAAGATTTCATCCTAACCACAAAGCTAAAAATGAAGACCTGTGTACAGTATTAAGACTGAAATGCTGGTAAAGCATGTAGGAGACACACTGTTGACACTGTTAATGCTGTCCCAGGGCCAGCAGCATGGCAGGGTGTGTCTTGACACTCATGTGTCAAATCTGCTCTGTGTTGTCCTTATGATGTGGTCAGAGCCTTATAGAACTCTCTGATACACTTCAGCATGGGCTGGATGAAAGAATAATTTGTAGTAGAAGAATATACAGCCTCTTAACAAGGGTTGTGATGTGTTCTGTGTGGGATATGTTTCATCAGCATATTCATAGCATGCGCCTCTGACAGATCCAAGTTTGATTCTCAAGGTGTGAAAGTGTCAAGCTATCATCAAGTCCCATTTTTCCATACATCAACTTTCTCATGTTTATCAGGAGAGAAGAGGCATAAAGCTCCTCAGAATGGGTATCTCCAACTGTGACTGTAAAAAGAAGGATGAGTAGCTGCCTGTATCAGCCTTCTCGTTAGTCAAACAAGAGGTTTTAACTTCCATCTTTGTGCAAGAAGAGCCTGGCAATGTAACACTGTTCCTGATTTCCTGTTGTTAGTATCAGAAGGAAAGGGGTCAAGTTTTTTCCATATTTCCTGAAATGACAGGAAAGCCTTAAAGCAGGAAAAACAGAATGGAAGGAATTATGTTGGATAATTCACACTGTTAACAGGCTATCGTGTACATTATTAGTATTACTTGCGTGATCTCCAATAACTGTACTGTGAAAATAACAGCAGTATTGCAAAAATAATAGCAGTATTGCAAAAATAATATTTTTTTTTATTGTATCTATCTCATGGAATGTTTTGTAGATGGTTTTTAAACTATCCTTACAGAGAAAAATGAGCTAATTAAGGTTTCTGCAACAGACTTAGAGAAGGTGAGAAGTAGGGAGAGTCAGAATGTGAGAATGAAAGATAGCCAAGTCAAAATAACTCTTAAAACCAAAAATGGCTTATGAGCTGTCAAAACTGTATTGCCATTGGCTAAGGAAAAAAAAAAAAAAAAAAAAAAAAAAAAGTGAGTTATCTGAAGTGAGTTATAAGGAAATGTAATTAAACAAGCAAAAGAGGGGGAGGAAGGAAAGGGCACCAAACCTGTCTCCCTGAAAGGGAAAGATGAGCTCAGAGGGAAAGCCCATCAGGCCCCCTTACTACCCTTAAATCAAGATCTTGGGAATGTCTAGCTTTGAAAGACAACAATCAGACCACGAGTTGAACAGCTGAGACACAACTTAAGATGAGGGGGACTAAACAAATAAGAGCAGATCTTATTATGTGTGTATGCTACAACTGAACTGTTTTATTTACTTTTTATAAATGTCTTTCCAACTTTTTACTTAAGAGCTTAACCTATTGCCTGACTAGAATAAACTTGTATTCCTCTCATTCTTATGCATGTTTGGTTTAATAGGCAGGACCACGTGAAACCAGAAAATAGGATAGATAATAAATGATCATTGCAGGCAATACTCATTTAAGCTGAGACGGCCACAGGATAGGTGAGTACAGAAGGAGACAAGGGGGTGATGCCCCACTGCTCCAAAAACAGCCACTTTTGCCATTGCCTAACATATTTGGTTAGACATTGAGTGTTCCAAGATCACTGTCAATCCTGTCACCAATACCTTTTCTGTTACATCAGGATATACTTACCCACAAAGTTAGCAATGCTAGAGCATGAGGGATCTAAACATGCTAGTGCTAGAGCATAGGGGATCTAAAAGTCCTTTGACTCTGCCTGCCAACTGCTAGGGCAATCATTGGTGTGGTTTTAGCAAAAGCCAGCTAACACTCCCCAGGCAGTGCCTGGGCATAATTTGGGAGCTAACATGGGCCAGAGACAATTCCCAGTGAGTGCTATGGATGTAGTCACACTATTTGGGAGGTAAGAGAATTTAAATATGGAGATGGTTAAGTGGTGCCAGCTGGACTCAGGGTCAGAAAAAAAAAAAAAAAAAAAAAAAAAAAAAAAAAAAAAAAAAAAAAAAAACAAGCCTTGGCACTGCTTTGCTTAGCAATTTGTATGAATTCATCTGTCATCCTTTACCCACTTGCTGTCT
The DNA here is from genome assembly GCF_963932015.1 of Anas acuta. NCBI lineage: Eukaryota > Metazoa > Chordata > Aves > Anseriformes > Anatidae > Anas > Anas acuta. Next base: position 101,867,961 of record NC_088981.1, read on the forward strand.
CTTTTCCCATATTTCAGTTCTAACTTCTTTGTGCAGAAGAACATCTTTTTGTTCTTCCCTTGTACATTAACTACCAGCACAAAGAAGTTCTACCACCCATCACAGACTTCAACGTGCTAAATTAACAGAATAAATAAATAATTAAGCAACACCTGGGCAGAATTTTAGCTAGCAGTCAGAAGCCAGATCAACCATGACTAAGCCCCTCAATTATCCATTATACCTCCAATGAAACTTATTTGCCTGCTACTCAACCTCCTCCATGACTTATTATGAAGTACTTACAGGTAAGACTGGAGCAGTATCAGCCTCCCTGTTATTTTGTAAAAAGAAGCAAAGAATGCTCCCATGCTCCCCAGGTTGGCTCATTGGCTGAAATGTCACTTCGCCTCTGATATTTGGAGTTCCAGGCTTTTGGGACCAACCATGCAGTGATCAGACTACAGGTTTTGATCTATACATCTGCTCATATGCAACCCAGCTCCCTCCCATGACCACCTCAGCTCTATTTTCTGGCAGTGCCATAGCAGGACAGTCCTATGTAACACTTGTTCCATCCCATGGACAGAAATCTGGAGACACGGTTCATTTTCCCCCATGGCCAGATAGATTCAACCCCCAATGAACCCTACACATGAATGAGTCATGAATCAAGCAGCCAGAACCCCACTGACATCAAGACAGAGCAAGCTGTAAGCTTAACGGACAAGGAAGAAGTTCCATAAAGCTGGACAAAATAGCTTTCCTGGACTGTATTAGCCAGTATCCTTTGTGAAAGAATTGATTTATAACAGCTGCATCTGTACTGGAGAAAATAAAATCCTGTTTTATCTATATATATTTGTTTTAAAAGAGCAGAAGGCTATTCAAAGCCGAGTCAATAGTGGCATTACTGGAACTCATTTGGAATGGACAATGTTTGGCCTATTGTGTTAAATTCCTGAGGGTTTGCCTATTTTTGTATCAGATTACAGCTTTATTAGGTACAACTGTTTTTACATTGCATTTTTGTGATTAATGATGCTAAAAGGATTTTGGCATTTCAAATGTTGTACACAAACCTAATGGGCAAAATCTTCTGTAAACTTCTTCTAAGCTCTTGGCAAACTTTCCTCGGGAGCAAATATTAACTCCAGATAGTGTTTATTAGCTTTTATAAAATAATCACTGTAATAGTGGCATGTAATTGCTGGAGGTAAAAGCACATCCAGGCCAAGAATTAATCAAGTTTGAGCTCCTTAATAGAAACAGGTCAGGAACAATTTATTTCTTGCCCAGCTTGTATTTAAAGTAATATAATTTTCTTCTGATTTTGTGTCATATTCCAAGAGTGATTTCATACACAACATTCCCTGAACAAACTGTGTTTTTAACTAGAGACAGGTCTGAACTGCAAAGTTCAAGACCCACTTTATACTCTGACAAAGTATGGAGGCTTTGGGGCTTTAAGCTTTAATTTGCACATTACTTGGGATAGAACAAGCAAAAAATTCAGATCTGAATCCAACTCCACTGCCTTTTTAACCCACTGACCAAAGTTTGAATGTGTCTGTACACAAGGTTTTATTTGAGGATGTCCTGTCAACAGCAGACAAATGGGAAACAAATATTCTTCTTCAAAGAGATCAGTATGCCAAGCTCATTAAGCTTTTACTTGCAGTCAGTCATATTGATCCAATATTTAAAAAAAAAAAAAAAAACACAGCAGAAAGAATACAGCCCTGACTGTATTGTGTATGGCATCTCCCACGCAGTAGGCATCAAAGTCTCTTGAAATTGCCCTTTGGAAAGTCAGTAAAGCCTTCCTGGTGAACCACTGCATGCCATGTAATTCCTTGATTGTTTTGACAAGAGACATGCAAGAAATATATAAAGCATGCCTATGTCAAAAGAATAAACATATCTAAGACAGTACCGTGTGGAAAAATAAATAAATAAATAAAGAACTGTAAGTCCCAGCATAAAGGACTTAACCTGAGTTCAGTAAAGGTACCACTATATTGCCTCACAGTTGATGATTTACCACTTACTACCAACTACTTTTGATGTTACCTTAGGCACTTATGAAAACCATTCTACGTGCAGTGAATCTATTTGCTGTGCATAGCTGTTGGACATGGATTTTCTTTGAAGTTAAAGCTGTGGTGCAGGGTGTGTATCAGGAGATGTGATCTCTCAGGCATATCAAGATGCATTGAGGTACATTTTTAACACAGGAGACGAGTTCTCATTAGCACAGCTCTCTGCAAAATCAAACATGCACAGGATGTTTCTCTAGCATTGAGGACAACAAACTTGGAATGGTCTGTGTCCATTCATCTCTCTTGCCTTCAACAGCAAGGCAGTTGCATCTAAAATGCTTTCTGTTAAAGTCTATGGCCCATGCCAACTCCCTATTCCTGTCTGGAAATCATCTGGGAGAGTGCCAGTCAGCACAGGCAAATAACATGCCTGTGACCAGCCTAATAATTTGACAGTACGGATAACTGAGTTCTCATACCTGGTTTGTACACTGGAGCTGTTTAATTTGCTAGGAAACAAAGACAAAGTTTCATGTACTCTATGTCATGCAGGATTTCTCAGTTTGTTTGTTCTGGGAAGCAAACCTGTCCTTCATCATGGGCCAGTCCTGTAATCTTTCATTTTTCTGTTTGTAAGGAAAGCGAGAGACACCATGGAAGTTTTAAGGCAAGAATCTCATCACCAACAAACAGTATGAACTGTTCTGCCAGGATAATCAGGAATAAAAGGCACAATATCCACATTGCAGAAATCCATCCATTTTCCACTGCTAGAATTCATACTTCTATTCAAAATAGATCACAGAAGCTAGTCCATTCTCCTTTTATAATCTGTTGAACATTAACCATCAATCATGTTTAATGTATATAAACACCTCTGCACAAAATCTTAGGGGATTCTAATTCAAATAAAACCATTAACTGTAATCTTTGAAACGTCTCTTTTTTTTTTGCCTTTTTTTTTTTTTTTAAATCATAAGATTTTCCTTTAGGTATATACTGATCAAACCAAAGATTATTTCAATGTTATTATTTTCCTAACCCTAACCTTTTAGAGTATACTGTGAAATCACAGTGTTGTACAGAGAAATAATGTAAATGGATAATGGCTCACAGTTGTTATGCATTACATAATGGAAAGCAATGTTTTTCCACTTCTTGGTACCGGAGCTTCACTTTAGAAACCCATCCATTTCAGCGCCTCATGGGGCTCCCCAGTTCCACGGGTGTCATAGCCTTCTATTTATCTAAATCACTTTTGCTATCAGCTGTGGAAAAGGTAATATTAAAACTAAATATGTAAGCCTGTCCGGACCTGGACTTCATCCAGCTCCATGCAGACCCATGCAGGTGTTTCTGAATGCTGATCTCCAGGGCTCCAAGGGTATACAGAACAGAAAATCCCACACTGACCCTGTCCAAAGCCTGCACAGGCTACAGATTAGTTGATTTGCTTTGCCTCTACATCCAGTGATTACCCTGCAAGATGCATCTCAAAGGATAGAATAAAATGTTAAATTTTAATAATCTTTTACTTTTGGTGGTAACTTTGGAGGGCTAAGCTTGGACACCAAACTTCTGTTCAAAACCAAATTAAAGAGCCTGCCACTTACATAGGAAAAATATGGAATAATTTGGAATAATTCCCAGGAGTTATTCTTCAGTCTGATTCATGAAAATATACATCTCTTTCTTTTTACCTAGATTTAAAATCCCAGTTTACCCATATTTAAAATCCTAGAAATTCTGTGGAGTTTCCATGGGTTAATTCAGAATCCATTGGTTCACATTTACAACTATATTTCAGCTCAGCCAGAAGAAAGATTGTGAAATTACAAAACCAAACTGACTTCTGTGCTGGAAATGAAATCCTAGTTGAGACAAGATGAACCTAGTTTTGGTCAGGAGCTCCACTGCAAGTAATTTTTATAGAGGCCCTATAGCTACAATGAGGAAAGACAGCAAAACTCTCAAATGCTGCAAGTGGTATTTACAAAAGTCCACAATAACTCAATTCTTTTTAGTGTTCTGCAGGAAAAATAAATAAATAAATAAATAACAGGCCTGTGAAGAAACAAAAGGAGTTTTCTTCTTGCTCTTCACAAACTGGCTAGCCACAATGGCAGTTTAAGTAAAGAATTTACCTTCAAGTAAGAATTTCCTCAAGAGAAACACAAGCAACCGTCCCCCCTTGTAGCAGAGCAAGCAGACATTTTGGGCACTAGGACGACAGCAAAGCTAGTACTATGTGGCAGAGAAGTTCCATACTGAGTTCTTGCTTTGCCTTATATATCATCACCCAAAGTAATGAGCTCATAGTCATACCAAATTATAGCCCAGCGAAAATGGATGCAACAGATTTTATTGCTATGTAATTTTTATATTATGTGTATAAAAATACACTGCTCACTATACAGTCATGCAAAGCTAAAATTCCTACCTAGAAAATCCATGTAATCTTGTCTTTGAGAAGACAGGACAAATATGAATCATGAATAAAGTAGAGGGGAGAAGAGCAGAAAAATGGCAAAAGAGATATTCATTAGATGAGGTATTAACTTGAACAAAGATTGTCTTTTTCAGAAAAAATTACAGCTTTCACCCGTTTCTGGTCACTTACTATATGCTTGTGGGAAAATAGCTTTTAGGAAGAAAACAGATATAACAAAATTAAACAGAGTTTTCTTACCGTAACAGGCTGCACAGAAGAAAGCAGAGTTGTAACCCAGAAATACACTTAAGAAGTTTTCTTCACATGTAAAAACATGAACCATGGAGAATTAGGAGGCCTTTTTTCAACCCAGAATCATCCCTGAGAACATTTTTTGGAAATCCAGGAAGAGACCTATGCCTGCTGGTATATGTGCCTCTGCATCTTCACCTCTGGCAACAAATTATGAGAATAAGAAGGCCTGACTCGATTTCCAGGCCCTGAGGTCCAGGTGTGGACATAGTGAGGCACAGCAAGCACCTCTTGAGTGTGTTTCCAGAGGGTCATGCAGAGCAGGCTTGCACACTGAACTGCACACACACATAAAAGCCACATTTCTGGAATTAGGCCAACTCACTTCTACCTGTCAGGCAGCACTTCTGCCTTTGCAACTGTGGTGTCAAATATGTCCATTTCAGATGTACAATGAAACATAGGATGAAGGTATAGCTATAATTTTATTATCACGCATTCGGAAGCATGTTGTTTGGTGAGTGTGACACCTCCTCCAGCAGGCAAATACTGTTTATAAAATCTTTTTCTAAATATGTATTATCTACATAGCACTGAGCATTTTATGGATGACTAAGAATCAAAATACTTCCCATAAAAGGTTTTTAATATAAACAGAAAACGCAAACTCATGATAGGTAAAATGATGTAAGAAGTAAGGCAGTAAGCAAAATAATAATAATAATAAATGTAGCACACAGCTCTTCACGTCTGGCACTTTTTAGGGAAGGATTAAACTCAAGATTTCCTGAAGAAAAAAAATCCAACCTATTAAAGCCATGATAGGAAAGCCTTTTGGAATATGCTGTTTTTCTCAGTTATGTTCTTTTGGGGTCTATTTTTATTTACTTTTTGCAGAGCTTTCAGCCTGTGACTGAACTGAAAACAGCCAATCTCTCTTTCTGGTTCATGTATATTAGCTCAGTGCTGTTAGGTTTGTTTCTCCAAAACAGCAGGGAGCTGGGATTTTTTAAAGGTTTCCACAGAAATTAAGAGGAGAGGGATATAATACCTTCAACTCAAATTTATTTCTTTTAATTCATTTTATATGCACTTGGGGCCTAAATAACTCAGGAGTAATTACTGAAAAGTAGCCTATTGTGTGACTTGCACCCCTTTGTGAACAACTATTGCCTTAACTCCAGATGCAGAGTATTTCGTAACATGACTACACTCCATATTCCCTTTGTGGAGCCTACAGACAAGCAGTGGATCCATTTTTCACTTGCATGGCAGAATAGCTAACCATATGTGTACAGTTGTATGTGCATACAAAGGCCAGCAATCAATTACTACTACTAGAAGTTCATACAAATCAGGAGACAGATGTAATGCCTCCAAATTTTCTCCCGTATTAATGCCCCCTAAACCAAACCCTGTAAAAGATTAAAGTTACTCCTGACAACACAACATGGTCCCTAATATTTGACTAATAAGCCCCAACCTCTGAAAATATGGTCTCAAGTAACAATAACAATGACAAGCAAGAAATTTTAAGCATTCATTCAAGTTGTTGTCTCTGTCCAAATTATAACCAGTCATAGTGTAGCTTGAAAACTTTAATATACAAGTTCATCTGAACCATTTACTTTGTACAGAGCAAGCAAGACAACTCACACACACAAAAAGAATCCATCAGCTGTACAACATACAGTCATATCATTATTTCAGGTCTCCAGGGCCTGTGTGAAATACAAATGAATGTGTAAGGTGTTATCAGTATGAAAGGAGAAAAATGAAGAAAATCTGGAGCTAGCTAGCCACATTTCACTGGGCTAGATAACTACATCTTTCCTCTCCTCATTTTTCCTCTCTATTACAAGCATCTGGGAAAAAATGAATAAGGTGTGTGGGGAGAGGACTCATGTCTGAAACTTTTTTTTTTCTTCAGTAAGCTGGAACTCTCAGGATCTAAAATGGCTGAGAGATTTTTTCTCCCTCACTCCAAAGAAAAAGGGCAGATTTGGGTTTTCTTTTCCTCCTTAACCCAAAGATTTTTATTTTTTCATACAAAGACTGCCACTTCTTTTGCTTAGACATTTTCTTTGAACAGAAAGCATTACTTGTTATGACATTTGATTTTAGAGAAAAGCATTAAACTGGTAAGTATTCTTGGGATGTTTTAAGTTTAGATTTTCCATGTACTCATTAAGAAAACGTAATTCTGAATCTACACAACGTTATGTAATGTAAATGGACATACATCTGGCTGAACACACATATATAGAATCATAGAATCATTAAGGTTTGAAAAGACCTTCAAAATCATCCCCCTACCACCAATATCACCCACTAAACCATGTCCCTAAGCACCATGTTCAATCTTTGGACACCTCAGGGGTGGTGTCCAATGCCAATGTACTGTAATGTAGATTTGGAATGAAATTTTCTTTATGGGTACATTCAAATACATACAAAAAACATTAGTATTACAAACCTACCACTCAAAAAATAGCAAACCACTGAATTAATATTGTCTTTTAAGCCTTAATTCATCCCTCTTTGTGAATATACATCATGAGGTGATACAGGATGAATCATGGCATATCTGTATCACCTCCCATTGTTGCACAAGACCTTCACTCATTCTTTACTTTCTCTTTGCCTTCTTCACTCAATATGTGAACATAATGTAGTATAAATTCTTTATGGGCTTTATGTCCAGCCTGTCACCACATCAACTGAATTATTCCCAAACTTAAACGCATATATCTTTGCCTGATACCTCTAGGACATTATCAACTATTTTTTTATTATTTTTTTTTAAATATGTTAGGAATAAATAAGAAAATAAAGTTAAATTTTTCAGTTTAGAAGAGTTTGCCAACTGAAGATCCTAGTTTGAGACACCTACAACCAGATGTCTCAGAATAATTGATGTTTTTAAGATCTTCATGTATCTTAAAACACTGCAACAATTGTCATTAGTTGTATGTTAGCAGTCAGCATTCCTGTAAGTCTGTAACAGCATCCTATGTTAAGCTCCCTGTAAGAAAGGAAGGCGCAGTTTGTGGTCAAGAGTAAGATATAATTAATGTTTGCCTAGTCACAAAAGAACTCTGTCGAGAACTGTAATCACAGAGAAAATTTGTACCAGAAACAGAAAACTGTTCTTCCCTTTCCTTCAGCTCTCCAACTCAATCTCTGTGCACAGTCATAAAGACAAGGTCCTTATGTTTTTTACCCAAGCAGAATGCTCTTTGCCCAAACACCATTCGTGCAAGTGCACTTTCTGTCCCATGCACTGAATAAAAGTGACTCTGAAGCAAAAATCAAATATATATATATATATATATATATATATATATATATATATATATATATATTTTACATGCTTGTTTAAATAAAAAGCAGAGGTGAGAGTATTTTTAAAATAAAACATACAAGTAGTCTGTAATTAAAAACGATCTGTCATGTCGTATCAATTATGGAAAAAAAATCCACTGGGAAAGAGTCACGTTTTAACTCTAAGCATATTGTCTATAATATCCTGTGTATTTTAGCACTCTAGAATCAAGTTTATCTTTGCAACTTTGTAAGAAACAGCCATTTAGTTTCTAGCAAGCACTGTTACAGACTGTTATAGTTAATGTATGCAAAGAGACAGAATTAATACTAGGTAGATAACCTTAAAAATGGTATTTTCATCCTTTTCAGTGCTTCTATTTGAGATGCTAAAGTTCTTCCTCTCTCCTCTGTCCCACAGATAAAACTGCAACCAATAACACTATTGTAAGTATATGTACTGCAAATGTGTTCTTTGGCAAGTCCACAGCAACATTTCTTTTTCTTCATTTGATCCAAACAGGCAACCCAACACAAAGGTAAGTAATTTCCTCCATATAAATATTATACACATTTTGCAAGAGCAAGATTTTCAGAGCAAAGGAGTGTATAGTTTTAGCAAGTCACATTTTCAGAGGAAAATATCCTGTCTCTCTGTCCATCTATTCAACCCTCCATTCTTGCAGTCTTCTACCTTTGGTTCCTTCAGTGGTACACACCACTGACAGCATTGGAGCTCCATTTCTCCTCCCAACTACTCTTCTGGGGAAATGAAATGGCATAAGCCTGCCATTTCCTGTGTTCCCAGGTCCTGTTCCCAGGTGCTGAATTTAATATCCATTTAGAGATAAGGCATATATCCCTTGCTCATGAGTATGTTCCAAATCCCCTTGGAGTGCATGTATGCATTACATGTTTGAGTTTGAGAAGAAAGGCTACTAGTCTCTCCCTGTGATGCTGATATTTCCCTTTTCTGAACAGTAGTACCTTTAGGGCTTTGTAGCTCAGCTTCCTAGTAACTAAAAAAAAAAAAAAAGGAAAGAAAAAAGACGGAATGTTCAGAAAAAGTAAGGGCTGAAGGGCTGAATGGAATATAGGTACTGTACATCTCTTTTTCCAGAATTCTTTGTCTAACACCAAAGCCTGTTTGGCAGCAAACAACTTTGTCTGAAACTTCAGAAGAACAGAGCAACATAAAGCAAATGCCACTTTTAATCTTATAAGTCCCTCTAACAAATCATCGTATTTTATGTATTTCTTCTCAAGACTGAACATTTGCTCAAACACAGAAAAGTAACTTGGCACTATGTAGAACAGCACCACCTACTGATTTTCTGCAAGAACCATGTGCTACTTCAGCACAGGTATTAAAATATTAAAATTACATGAGACAGAAGCACTTCAAAATATTTAAACAGTGATGCTAATATATATTCAAAAAATTAAATTATTTGTAAATTGTTTCAAAAATATTCTTAGAATAATGTGTTCTTTCAGTGATTCATGAACAATATCACAGGACATGAAAAATTGTTTGTAACAGAACTGAAAGCATCAGAAACAATTTTTTGCATTCCTGAGATATTTGTAAATGCTTAACCATTTTAAGAGAAGGTGATTTTTTGAAAATATACCATTTTTGTTCAAAATAATCCCTTGGACCAAAAAGATTGATTTCATTGAAAAATTTATATAGTTTAAGGAAATCTGGCCTGCTGGTGATCAAAGAAGTATTTGCAATTATGTGTGTTCTGTGAATGTAACAAATACTAAGACTGTACATAAAACAAAGTTCCCAGGTTGCCAAATATTGTCAGAAGTACAGAAACAAACAAACAAAAAACAATAACAACAACAAAAACAATGCTTTTTGTCACAACCCCAAATATTGAGATATCTTAGCTATTCCTTGAGGTTGTTTTTTTTGTTGTTGTTTTTTCCTATATGTGGAATGCTATCAGTAAGCATATTACTAAGCAACTTCTACTCAATACAGGACTAATTCTGAGTATATCCTTATTAGTAATTCAGATGCTCCAAAACTTGTTCATGTATAAGGTATGTACAATTTAAATGTATATATATATATATATCCTCAAGGAACTTGAAGAGAGGATCTAAGTTCTTGTCCTCCCCTGCTAAATTCAATGAAAAACATTCATTAATTGAACAATATCCCAAAAATGCACATAAGTGTACGTGTGTGTATACATATACATATATATATATATTATTTTTTTTTCCGTATGCATATGTATATAAGTGCAGATTGACCTTAGAGAAAGCAGGTCCTTTTAAAATGATATGATGATAGTTACACAATGGCCTTCTTTGTTTCTCCAGAGTTACGAATATGTAAACTTCCTAAAAAGCACAAAATAAAAAATTAATGTTATCCTATAAAAAATAGAAAAGAAAAAAAAAAAATACATAAATGCCTAAACCCTGATCCTCCTTAACAGCAATCCTAAACCTCATCAAAGATAAATCAATCTGCAACAGTGGCAGGCAGCTACTTAAGGCCAGCGGATGGGGCCAGAGCCATGGTAAGTGCAGGACTGTAGCTGACACATTGCCAGTCACTGCATTTCCACGCTCAGGACTGCACCATTTCTTGTAAGACTGCCACCAGTTTGACTCTTCATCTCTTTATCACCATTTGGCATCTTCTTGCACATAGTTCTCAATTATTCCTCCTGCACTTCTGCATTATTTTAAGAGCTTTGTTTTGATTTTGTTTTAAGTTTGAATCCAAAGATTCATTGGAAATTCCCTATGACAAGAGCCAGAACATGAGCAGGATGAACGGCTGTCTGAAGTGTATGATGGTGTCTTCTCCCTGACTGGATAACTTCTCTTTAATAAGACATAAGACATAGTTAAAGTGTGCCATCAAGCCAGGACAAAGCTACCTGAGCTAATATTGCTCTAATCTGAAATTTCCTTCCGTGCAGCATAGTTCTGTGCTTCATCTGAAAGAAGAAAAACAGAATCAGTGCCACACAACTTGGTTTACCAGCTAATCCCAAACCAACACAGCACTGACTTTGCTCTGGGAAGCTACCTTGGACTCCACCGTTTCAGCTGTACCTGCACTATGGTCTGGCTGGGGGTGTGAGCATATATTTCTATACAATCAGTCTCCTCTCAGATGTCATTCAGGAGTTTTCTTTCCTTTCAAAAAGAAAAATTGTCATTACTACTGCAATTCGTTGCCTTTCTGTGACACCTACAGAAGCAGGTTTGGCTGGCCAGCATCTGGCTGTTGCTGCAAGAGGTCAGCGTTGCTCTTCACCTCACAGCTGAGCACCACCAGGACAGGACATGTTCGTTTCCTCTGTGACCACAGAACTCAGCGCTTGGACTCTGGAGTCAAAGCATGAACTTCACCGAGAGATGTGTAGGTTTCTGCTCCATGCAGACACACAGCTTTTTGATTGTTCTTTTTCATATATCTACAGGCTCTACCAACTGCAATTTGATACTAGAGTACAGGGAAATTGTAAATGTGGAGATGCATTTTTCTACTACTTTCCTGTGGCGTATCTCTCACTCACATTCTGTTGTCATCTACATTTTCTACGCTCTGTTTTCACAACTCATTTGCACCTTCCCACATGAAGGATATCTCCGGCAGGGGACATTTATATTGTAAGTAACCTAAACATTTCAGTTTGTGCTTACTGAAACTGGCAGTAGTCTTTGAGCAATGGAGAAATGCAGGCCCCTGCACGGTCTTGAAAACACAATGTATTGTACACAGTCCTATAAGCTCTTAAACTCCCCACAGACACAATCCTACTATTCTCTACTTTTCCAGTTACCCATAAAACTTAACCTTCTATTCTCTTCCTCAGAAAAGGCTTGAAATGTAAATTAAGGGCTAGAAAAGAGCTGAGGTCTGTCTGCACGATTCAGTGGTAGCTTCAAGGAAGAGAGATGTCCTATTTTAAGATAGGAGAGAAGCAAAAATGTTGCTTACTCTTGCCACCTGTTTTGATCAGGGAAGCAGCTTTGATTCTATTGTGGCACTGCTTTGCATGTTTCCCTTTGAATAGAAAAAATAAATAAAATAAAATAAAATAAAATAAAATAAAATAAAATAAAATAAAATAAAATAAAATAAATAAAATAAAATAAAATAAAATAAAATAAAATAAAATAAAATAAAATAAAATAAAATAAAATAAAATAAAATAAAATAAAATAAAATAAAATAATAAACAAAAAAGCAAGTAGGAAAAGACCTAAAAGAGATTTGGGTTCAGCAGTGAGAACGGTGGCTGGGGAAATCCAGTAACTTACAATGGATGTTTAACCAAAAGGATTCTACTTAAGAAAAAGAGAAGTTGCTTACTCTGCTTGGGCACTTCCCTGAGGACCCCAAACAAACCATGGCAGATGAAATGCACTCGTGGGAGACTCAATAGATGGCACTCCTCCCCCTGAGCCAACAAAAGGGCTCAGCTTTGGATCAGAAGTTCGTCTTCCAAGGGGAACAGGGTGAAATCTCTTCTATAAGATACAGAACTCAATATATAAGTACAAATACAAATGTTTGACAGTAAACATCTATAAAACTTAAACAGTCTTGGGCCCAGCTTGCTCAGAGACTACCTCTCTCTGTATGTCCTACTGCAACTGATTGTTCCCAATTCCAGACATGGCAGTTGGGGTAACACATGCTATGGGGTCATGGCATAGACCAGAGGAGTGGATGTCAGGACATTGCAATATGAAATTGCCTTGGAGTATGAGAGGAGTCTGTCCAATCTTCCTACGTACATGGGATGGGACAAATGCTGTTCTTTAGTTGCCCTGCTTGGACATTTTCAGTTTAAAAATATAAAATCATCCACTTGTTCTACCTAGGACACGATTGCAATTTTTGGATAGATAATTCCTATATCTGTAAAGAATTGGTAAATTCTTCTATGATCTTTAAAATATAAGTAGTTACTTATTAGAGTATACAGAGAGCATAATACATTAAAAGCTAGCTAAATCAGTCCCAATGTCAATAACATTAACTTACACTGCAGTTCCTTCATCAGGGATTTTTCATATATTTTATTCTACTGAACAACATTTTCTTAATACTTGCCGAAGCACTTACCAATCTAAAACCACATACTTCTATGCTATCTTCGAAATCAAGTTTAGAAGTAAATTGCGAAGTGAAATGACAACTAATCAGAAGAGAGAAAAGTAAGACAATCTAGAAAATAAAGAAATGTTGGAACAGATATTAGAATTTTCCATTGCAAATTATCACCACTAACCGGCTGTCTGGGAAACACTCCAACCTGATGTTGGGTTCTCTTTGATAACGTGGTGTTTCTAAGCAACATTTCTAGTCAGCCCATGTGTATGAGTGGTCAGCCACCGCTCCGCAACTTCAAAACATGAATTTCTTTTGTTAGATGCAGATCCAATTTGCTATTTTTTATTTTGTTTTTTATATATATATAAAAATGCAGCAGGCATTTTAAGATACAGTTAAAAAAAAAAAGAACAAAAAAGAAAGAAAAAAAGCAGTGCTAAATATTGTAACGCATTTCAACATATATAGCTGTGTAACTAATTTATTTAGTACTACATTAATGAACCCCTTTTTTTTTGTTCTTAAGCTAAGCAGATGGGTATTCAGGTAGAATGTGTTAAAGTTGTCAAGAATTTATTTTCTAATTCCATTCACATAAGCAGCCAAAGGCATTTCTTACACAAGAATGACAGTGATAACAATTAGCTGGTCTCTTCACTCAATATGTTTATACTATAATCCCAGATGAAAAATTTTTCAGGATTTGGATCTGCTGAGCTAGAATTTCTAAAGTTCATTCCTTTCAAACCTTGTATGTGAAAAAGATGTGAATTCCAGTCCCTCAGAGTCCATGGGCTGCCCATCCACCTTGGATCTATGCTTTGCACAAATTCAAGTTCAAGGTGTATAGAATGATTACATAACTCATAATTGAATCGGGAAGTTGTTCTGATCTCACGCAAAAATAATTTTAGTTTGATATGTATGGATTCATATGCTTGATAAATAAGGAACAAGAATGATCCGGTAAAGTGAGAGGTACCAGTTGTACAACGGAAAGGATCTCTCACATTGGTAGCACTGGATCCGTTCTTGGCTGATGGACATTCAGCTAGACAAATTCCTGTGGACTGGTGGCAGAGATGTGGATATGGTGGAGCCAAAGAAGATCAACGTGTTCAGTGAAGTCAGGCACCATTTTCCAAGATTGTGCTCGGATCTCAATGAGACTGACTTCAGATCGCTGGCAAGGACAGTTGCATTCCGTGCTTAGGCAGAAAATATTTTAGATTTCTATAAAATCATCCTATCAAAATGAATATATTTTATCAACTCAAATCTGGAATATATGCATCCTACTAGTGCTAATTATAACAAGACATATGGTTAAACAGCACTTCAGATTGAGACAGTTTGGGGAATTTCTCTACCTATGATTTCTTCTTGACACTGGAATCTTTCTCATGGACATCTGTCAGTATGCAAGTTCCAGCAGGAATGTGGCACACTCGGTTCCTTCTTCCAATCCTTTGCTTCCATATTGACATAAAACCCACAGTAGGTGACAGAAAAGTTGCTTGCACCTGGCTCTCGGATAAAAATAGCGAGCCATTAAATTTTGATGATCCTCCATTTAAATGGAGCACATTTGGATAAAAGATGGCAACTATCCAGAGCAAACGGTTATTTCAAGTGTGATTCCCAGGAAAGATAATCATTGAACTACAGATTAGTTACTGAGAAATAGATCATCTGATAAACCTTATCTAACAATCACCTGAGGTATAGGAAAAGGGCTTATAGAAGTTGTTTCCTCTGAGATCACATCAGAAGAAAGAAAGAGGGAACAGACAGCTAACTGCAGGACTGAGAAAAATTCAGTGATTCAGACCTGAAACTAGAGAAGTATCATGGACAACCCAGAAAATTTTGACCCAATAAAAGAAATAAACCAAGCTAATAAGGAAACTGAAGCAAAAGGCTGAATGTGAAAATGTTTTGCACACAGATGTGTACTTCTAATGCTAGCTGAAGTAAGACATGACTGCTTTTCAACCCATCTGTTCATCTCAGCTATCCCATGCCTTTGAGAGGGAAAATTGCAAGTGCATGTTGATCACAATGTGGAGTTTTGGGAAAGGATGCACATGGAGAAGTAGGGGAGAAAATGATGGGCTATAGCAGTCTTGCTTCCCTGAAGCAATAATAGATAATATCCATATCAAAAACTGCCAGAAAAGGAGACTAAATCTGAGACATACGAAAGCTAAAAACACTTAGATACCTTGTAACATTACCCAAACACAGCATCTTTGAGCGTACAAAGAGAACGAAGTTTTATCAAGGCTGTGACACAAACAGTCCTGGAAAAATTAATTCATCTAGCCCGCAGCTATGTGTTCCTTTCTTAGCATATTGGCTCCTCTTGTTATAGACATGAGAGTAACTCTGTCATGTGCTCTCCCTTTTATGATAGGCTGTCTTCATGCAGGCCTGAATTTTGGCTGATTGTGTGGATCATGCCAATGCACAATATGTGCAGGGGCCTTTCTGACCTTCTCTAAAGCATCCAGAAGGGATTCAGGTGTTATATGGACTACACGACTACAGTGGGAAAAGTAACTACGGCATCTCGTGCCATTACATGGCCAGAGAAAAACATGACCAGACGAATCGGGAGTGCAGGTACCATCACTGCCTCAGTCTGGTTGTGGGTACTGGGGACACCTTGCACTGCAGTACTAGCAGAATAGGGTTGTATGGCTTTCTCCACCAGAGCTGCCTAAGGTGTTTTGCCTGCAACCTCTCTGAGCAGGCAGATGGTCTTCAGCCCTTCACTGTTACTATGGACGTGAACACGACCACTTTTAGCCCCCTACCTGCTGCTGTCAACCCAAAAGTACAGAGCTGAGGAGACCTGAGATTCTACTGTGGTAACTGCAACTGTCTAACTGAGTCATCAATGTTAAGAGCACAGTACGCTGGGATTCCCTGTATCTTCATAGAAAACAGTTACCTCTGGAGGCTTGCTGAAACCTCTGAAGATCAACATCATGCAGACAACATGTCTATCTTTCAGTATTCAGTATAAGCAGAACCTAGGTGACATAACTCATAACACAGAAGCCTCATTTAAATTCCTGAAATTAAAAAATAAATAAATAAAAAGAAATAGTCAGCTTAATTATATCCAGTAGGTAAACATATAAACATAGCCCCTGGAAATATACGGGAGCTTGAGCAACAGAACTCATGAAATAAATTCATCTGTAGAAAATTTGTCACAAAGAAACGGAGTGCATTCAGTGTGGAGCTGAAGGAAGCATTCCTAGCAAACTACTAATCTGTGTAAATTAATCTTTTATTTTTGTTAAGCATGTGCTGAATTTCGTGACTTGTGGGAATTGCCCACAAATATGTTTGTCACTAAATTCTGTGAAGAGATCTGTGTGACTGGGAATTCCCATGACTGACCTTGAGAAACGCAGCACAAAGGTCAAACCAAAAGGTCCATCTAAGCAGTGTCTTTAAACAGAGGTGAAAGTAGATGCTTAAAGAAAGGATATGAAAATAGCATGATATTTTGTCTGCTATATCACCTCAGCTTCTAGCACTGTGTGGATAAGTGACTTCATAAGCCAGATGTTGTAACTTTGTGGTTAGTACTGCTTGACTGATTTTCCGTACATGAATTTAACCGGTCACTACATCTGCAGTTCAGACCATGGGCTCATTTCATTTCCTTCTCTCAAGAGCATTTCCATGCTTTCTACCATGCAGGCCACTACACTTGAAGTAACTTTACCTATTACTTCATCTGATTCTCCCTATCTTAAAGCTCACCACTGCTCCAGAAAACCTCTGGGAAAGTAGAATGGAAAGACTAATGAATGTAACATCCAAATTGTGTCTATCCTCTACAGCTTGATCCAAAATCCCATTGCTGACTAAACAAAAAACAACGTTGATTTGAGTCAGATTCACACTACTGCCAATGTGTTTTTGTTGTGAGAGATGCCAAAAAGTCTCAGGGTGCTTGAAAGCTCAAAAGTCATAAACTGGGATTGAACATTAGATCCTCTATTACTGGGTTTTGTGTCCTGATTGCATTCAGGTAATAGTGTTTTCCTTGCAACTATAAATGGTTGTGAATTTAACAATGACATTTGAAATAATTGCTACACAATGTGCATAAAAATATTTCTGCGTGTTAACATGCTTGGTGAATATTCACAAAAATTGAGTACATAGAACAGAGTTCAGTATTACAGTGCCAATAAACATGACAGTCCCTTTTGACAAGCTTCATCATTTTCACCAAAAGTCTCAACACAAAGCCTGTCTGTCTGCATCCTTTGCCACAGCATGTTCTTTAACACATCACCTTAAGTACCAACTCTTTCTGTTGGTCCTCATAGTTCCTTTTAAGTTTTCTTAATTAAGGATTCACTGCAGACCTTCCCGTGATTATCTTCTCTACTCACGTTAGAGTCTCCACCATGATGTTTTCCCACCTCTCTCCAGGACCAGCCAAGAGGTAAGCCCTTCAGCAGCTCTTCGTATTCTGCTAGAGGAAGTCTAAGTGGAAACCAACATGCTTGCTATTCTATCTTCTGCTTTTCCACTCTTCAAGTAAAAGGCCTACAAGCAAACTGTCTTCTTATTCTCCTTCCCAAAGCCTTTTCCTGCACTTAAGTGTCCTATTCTGCTCTTCGTCTTAGTTCACATTTAGAGGGATTATTCATCCTCTTCCCCGTATTCCTATCCTGCTCTTCCAGCTTTCAGCTTTTTCTAAAATGTCTTCTGAGATCTCCATAGGGTTCCCTCACCAGTTAACTGACTTCTCCAAAGAACCTCTGCAAGTCTGTGACTGCCCCTGCCCCTCTTTTTCCAGTTATTAGATTCAAACCTTCCTAATCAGTTCCAGTTGAGGTGCAAATGCTCAACCACAGGAAATTACACTTTGGTTTATTTGGCATCCCTCTGACAAACACTCCTCTACTTCACAGGATTGTACAGGGTGAGTCCCTCCAGGATCAGAACACTTTCTGAAGTGTTGGTTTGATTACCCAAAATATTTCAGGGTGCAGACCCAAATTTTATTCCTAAAACAGTCCTGTTCTTTTAGAAAACAAGACACACATTTTTTGAATCTTCTACTTCAGTAATCAAGAGATGTGTCCTAAACACCTTGTGAGAGATACTTGAATCTCTTTATCTGCATAGAGTCAATTAGAGCATGAGCAAGGAGGGCTCAGCACCTTGGGGCTCTCTTTGCAGTAATGAGGTGGTACGTGCCCTGACAGTACCTTTGTGAATTGCACTGCTTTTCCTGCATGGCATTTAAAAAACAACAATAAATCCATTGCAGGCTTGGCCTTTCAATGTGCTTAGCGTTAAGCACGTAAATAGTTTAACTGATGTGAAAGAAATTGCCTACATGCCTACACATGTGATTAAATGCTTTGCTGGATCAGGCCAGAATGCTGAACCCGCTGTTGAATCAAGCATTGAGTGTGTATATAAACAAGATCTTTACAAACTGACACAAACATAGCACTTGCATTTCTTTAAGACTCTCATAGCTGAGTTCAGCCCTGGCCTAAATCCACTGACCTTATTACAAAAAGTCCAGCAGAGAAATTAGCCTTCCTTCTTTTTTGTTATAATAATGAAATGCTTAGGTAAAATTCCCTGGTTCTAATTTCATTAAAGACATATTTTCAACTGTTGCTATACAATCTCAAGTGGTGATTTACAGTATTGACAATATGCAAAAAACTTTCAAAATATTTGTATTTCTATTTTTACCAAGCCCCAATTGCTTTCATGAAGTATGGTGTTTGTGTTATTGGCCACTGGAGTCCGGCTAAGAGCATCGGAACATTATCCTGCCCTGCCCCTGCAAATAATGAACTCTTTTCCAGTCTGTAAAATGTTGGTGTTTTGTGGTTTCCTGGAAGGGAGATAGCAACTAGCAGTGCCTGCTCCCACTGAACATGATGTCAGATTTGTCAGTTTGTATCCAAGGTTTCAGGCCAGCCCTCCTGCAGGCATTAGTGCAGAATTAGGGGAAAAACTATTTCTTACCTTTCTTACTTTTATTTTGCCATCAAGATTACACCACTGTAAGTAATCTCCAGCTGGTATAGCTCCAGTAAGAGCCAGTCTATTAGCCACAATTCCATGCGTGAGCATAAGCAGCAATGGTGCTTTTGTAACATCAAAAGTAAACAGGGATTTATACATACTATTTCAATCTTGATCCCATTCCAGTTTTTAAGAAGTTTAATTATTTTTAATAGTTGCCATGAATTTTCTTAAAACTTATAGTATGTCTTTCTTTTTTCCTAGTTCTGTCTTGAAACATATCACAAGCCATCTTAAATAGGATTAAACTAGTCCTCCTAAAAGCCTCCTGGTAGAATTGCTAAAGGTTTAATTTCCTACTTTAATCAGTCATTTATTCTGCAGTTTCAGAAGTTTCTGTGAAGATAGAGCTTCCATTGATTGCAATAAATTCATATAACTGGGATTATTTGTGTAGGCTAAGCAAACTGATAAAAAAAAAAATAGACGTGACTATTTATTTTTGTAGATGGCTTCGGATATATTCCAACTTCTTTAAGGTTCATCTCCTATCAACAAGTGGAGGATCTGTGTTCTTTAAACCCGCTAGCATTAATGAGAATGATCTTTGCAAATGTGCTGCATGTAGCTGGGAAGGGAAGAGACTCTGATGCTCTTGCTTGTTAACATTCTCCTTTGTTTTTGCCCTCTCCAACTCAAACGCTTTCTAGCTGTTTTGCTGGCAGCTTTAGCAGCATTAATACATTCCAAACTAGAAAAGTTTCTACTTTAATATCTTACAACTAGCTCAATATGTACTGACCTCAAACCCAGGATAGTAGTAATTTGATATTGCAGCTCATTATTGTTACTCCCAGCAAGTTTCCCCTTGAAAGTGCCTG
The DNA here is from genome assembly GCF_963932015.1 of Anas acuta. Taxonomy (NCBI): domain Eukaryota; kingdom Metazoa; phylum Chordata; class Aves; order Anseriformes; family Anatidae; genus Anas; species Anas acuta. The sequence goes on from NC_088981.1 coordinate 101,888,004, forward strand.
ATGCTTCCCCCTCCCTCTAACATGCACCCTCCCACCCTCCATTCAGAATTTGTTTTTAATTGTTGAGGAGAGAAAATTCAGACTGTGAGCCAACAATATATTTCCAGAGGGTACAAGATATTAATAGAGCTACATCGTGGCCCCATATATTGTAATAAACTGTGCTGTAATTTGTTTACCCACCGTAGACAGTAACTAACATTCAGATAAATGGAGTTGGCGCCTGTAAGATTTATGATATACTTCTGTGCTTAGCAATGTTTAATCAGGGAGTTAAAATATTACAGTGTAAAATCCTTTACAAGCATGCACAAACAGAGAACTACCATTAGAGGCTTGGCAGGCATACTCGGTGTCAAATAGTACCTCCAGACACTCTCAAAACACAAAGAGGAATATTCAAAGCAGCTACTAACTGACTAGCATTATTTGAGAACCACGTCAGAGCTCATTTTTTTAGGGGGACTTGCTTTTGAAGTGACAGAATGATAGGCAGGGACAAGTGGGCTTGTCTGCAGAGCCCATCAAGCTGAAAGAAGTTGGGCTGGGTGGAAAGCACGGAGGTGGGGGGGTTGGGGGGGAGAGGTGAATTTTGGTCAAAAAGGTGGTAGATGCCTGTCACAGAGCTTAGTGTGTTTGGATAAGACAGGCTAGCATGTGGGGGGATCAGCATGAAGCATCACACCTGGAGGAAAAGACAACTAGCTCCAGCCTCAGTGCCATAAGCCTGGCTCCACGAAGTCTAGCCAACATCTGGAATGGATATCAAGAGACACAGTGCAGCCCTGACTGGCGCTGTACTCTACCTTTGTACTTTTCACTGCAAATTGAAAAGCAAAACAGACATCAAGGATATATTTATATAACTGTCTTCAAGCTGCATTTTCTACTCCCATCTGCTGCACATGATAAGTTTCAAGTGTTTTCTAATAAAAAAAGGATTTTTTTTTTACTCCTTGTTCAGTATACAGACTGACCTTTTTTTTTTTTTTTAATTCACAGTTTTAAAGGAACAGTAAATATTTTACAGCCAGAGGAAGTGTCAGCACCGTAAGGCTTTCTGCTATTGACATTATTTAACCACGCTGGCTATTGAGCCAAATGTGACAGCACGTGAGTTTGTGCGTGTGCACACATATTGTGTTCATTTGAGTTTGTACACGAGCTCACTTGTGTGCATTTGGATATGCACATATGCCTTGGAGAGGAACATTCCTGGGAGTTTTTCAATTTATTTTCACATCATGTTGTTGTTATGTCGCAAAGGGGGAGGACAGCCCTATATGTACAAACAGGAGACTCTGTGGTAAACCACTCTCCAGGAGGCATACACAGAAGGAATGCAGCCACCATATCAGAAGGGCTCTGTTTTTTCTCTCTGCTTTCTAGCTATGTAGCTGATGAGATCAGATCAGCCTCCTAGTCAGATTGATTAATTGTGAAGAAAATAACCAGAATGAGAAATGCATATATTTGACTGTGAAACTAATAACTTCATCCTCAAACCAAAAAACATTAAAATGGGCTGGGCTATAGGTGGGTTTCTACACAGACATAGAGAGCATGGTCCAATGTGCTCTTTGGCAAAAGCCAGCTAGACTCAGTTAATCCAAAATACATTGTAGACCACATGGTTAATGACATGTAGGAGTAGCCACAAAAAAAGTGCACTTATCTCAGGGAGTAAACATCAGCCAGTGAGAGACAGTAGGAACCAGAGATATTTGTGTAGTCCCAAGAAATAATCTCCTCTTGGTATAGCACAGTGGGCCTGATTCTTATCTAGCTCCTGTGTTGGTAAAAATTAGGGAAAGCTGCATTAATGGAAATTATGCCAGAGTATAAATGTTAAGAAAAGTGTTCTTGGAATCCATTGGTGAAAAGTTTCACCAACTCTAATACCATGAATAACAATCCTATAGGAACTAGCTAGAACATCAAAAATGTATTCATTATTACCTGTTGATCTCGTGAGAAAGAAGAATTGTACCGGAAATGGCTCCAGTTGCTCTCCCTCATATTGTAAAGTACTATTTTTGGCTGACTTAGTGCTGTGAACAGGAGCTGGGGATGCAAAATCTATACTTCTCTTCTGACTGCACCAATTCACCTTAAAAGCCTAAAGAACTAGTAATATCTCTGCTTACTCTTTCATAAAATACATATAATTCACCCATTAAGGGTAGACTATGTCTTAAATAATAGTTCTAATTAAGATAAACCAAAATTTTTTGTTGGAAATTTATTGCTGTCTTGCAGCTGTTCACTGAAGTGGAAATATGTGGGTTTTTTTGGTCTTCATGGCAAACAGTACCTTTTTTCTCAAGACAAACTTAAAAGGAAAAGAAAAATGAAAAAGATCTATTTTTATAATAAAAAAAAAAATATTTCCAAAAGTGAAAAATATTGTTTTCGCCAAAATTTCTTATATGAAAACCCCCGTCATTCCTAATTCACCTTACTTGTAATATGATTCAGCTATTTCAATGAAAAAGCACAATATGAGAGCAAATACTATATTTATAGTACAGTAGTAGAAGTTACACACCCTATGCTGTGAAAGTTGGTGGATTTCAAAAGAGCCAGAAGAGGTTCTTAGCACTGTTTGTTTTTTTTTGTTTGGTTGGTTTTTTTGTTTGTTTGTTTGTTTGTTTTTTAAAGAAATATCAAAATAAGTGCAATAGGGAAAGTGGATCATTTCATAATATATGCCAAAATCATTGTGTTAGCTAAAGAAGCATATTTGTTCTCTTCCATAACATGCAGATAAATACAAATATCTGTTTTTCACTTGCTCTTATGTTATCAGCAGCACTTATTTTGTTTGGTCTTTTTTTTTTTTTTTTCCAATTAAAAAGCTACAACTTCGTTAAAGCCTCCAAAGTTTTATTTTGGAAAAAAAGGGTGACATAGGATCTGTGAAGTGAAACTCACAGTGTCGGTAAAGTTGATGAGAAATTACAAAAAGGAGAAGCCTTTTCTTTGGTTGAAACCAGTCGCCCTGCATGAATCAGGCAAATTTCACAGACATAAATAAATAAAATTGTTTGCTCTAATTCTGAAAAAAAAAAAAAAAAATCTCTTTGAAATCTTACTGGCAAACCATGCATCTTTCCAATGTAATATTAGAGTTTTAGAGAGCTTCTAAAGCTATGCTCCCAAGTGAAGTTGCCACAGAGAAAGCAGCTAACAACAAAAGATCTGCACATGCTTGTCAATATGGAAGGTTTGTGGAAAGAAACTCTAGGACAGTGTTTGGACATAAAAAAGTACTTTCTCCTTTCCACCTAGACTATATCACAGCACTCCTTGATATGTGTTTTACTATGCATGGCCATTCAAAATAAAAGCTCCATGAGTTTGCTTTCTGGAGAGTAGAAAGGAGAGTAGAAACTTGTCTGCCTGCCTTTAAAGAGGGATCACAGATCAAAGGAAAAGCAGCCAGGTGGGTCAGGGGCAAACAACAGCATTTCCTGACCCCCCTTTCCCTCCCCCCCTCCTCTTACTTGTATACATATAAGAACCAAAATATAAAAATAAAAAAAATCTGATGTGTGTGTGAGAGTGAGAAGGAAAAGGAACTGAACTAATCTGAAGAAATAGGAGTATATGTAGTTTAAATTTTATAATTCTTGCATTTATTTAGTAGTAAATGTTTCTATAGTGACTTAGCATACATTCAATGTTATATACTTATTATATACTAGTGTCTCATTTGATAAATTTGGCTGGATGGAGTTGTCCTCTACGGAAGGTCCAAAGAAGCCAGAAAGTCATCTGTATTCGTAGTGAGAGGGTCATTCTGCAGCAGACCCCACTACCAGACCATCCTGTACAATGCAGAAAGTAATTAAATTAGCACTCCATTGAGTTACACATCCCACGCTGAAAGGCCCTGTCTGCAGATTTGGTATCAAGATTACATTAAACCCCTGAAATATGCTGGGTGAGGTTCAGTTTCTTAGCCTGTTCCTCCCTCACATTTCATGTGGTGTATTTCTCAAACAGGGAACCTGCTCATTCTCTCTGTTTACCAGTATCTGTCTGATAAAGTAGAACTGAAAACACTGTTGTACTGGAACGTTGGAGTTCAAAACAATCGCTAGCTACAAAAATAAAGGAAGGCCTTTCCTATGAAATCTATGAACTCGAAACAGGGATACAGAACTAGTCGTTGCCAATAACTTTAACTTCATTTATCTATATTTGGCAAAAATTGTGCTGCAGCTGGAGATGAAATGCTGAGCTAAATAACTGCAGCGACGTGAGCTCCAAAACAGCAATTACTAAGCTGTGCTGCCTTGTGTAAGATTTTACTTTTATTTATTGTATTTAAAGCAACTCTCTAGCTATGTACAGTACAACAAGAATTGCCTGATCAAATAATGTCTGATTGCAAGGCATCTCTGTTCCACTGTCAATATAGTTAAGTGTTTAGCAAGGTAAACATATCTTTCACAAAGCCAGATTAAAGAGGTGTGCATGGCAGTTTTACCATTCTACATACCTTTTTATTGTCTCTAATTGCAAGGAATGACTCATTTTAAACCTAAACTTGGCTTATCACAAACACTGAATATATTACATTTATTTTTTCTTCTAAAACTAGAAACACTATTGATAGTTTTAAAAGGCCGAAGAAAACGGGTACACAATCCTTACCCATTGCCATAGAGAAAGCCTCCATCTCTGAGGGTGGGGCTTTCTAACCTCTCTTCTTGGTTACGAGAATAAATAAATAAATAAAGCTGTTAGAGTAACAGTTCACCAGCATGGTTTCTATCATCTACCCTTTTAAAAAGAAGGGAAAGTTTTGTTTTTTTTTTTCAGTGTTGTCTTACTTGCTGGTGGATGTCATCATTCTCAAGTGTGAAGCCTAAGTAATAGTGATTGTGGGTGTTCTCCAGTATTCATAACTACCTACATGTACCCAGTGTACAGAGACTCATCTGTCTCAAGCACAAAGAATACTGAACAAATTTCATCATGCATAAACAACTTCATCTATGTAAATGTTGATCTTTCTGAGAAAGAAAAGGAGAAAAGGAAGTGACTTATGACTAACTGCTTTGATTCCAAAGGTGATATAATTTTTCCAAGTTGGCATAGTCTTATTACCAGCATTTGGTACCTCAAGCAGTTGTCTTAGTCCCTGTTTGCCATTCTTCTAACTCTGTCTTCTCTCTTTTTTTCTTTACATCCACATCCAGGAATACTGATACAGAGCATTCCCCTTCATTCATGAGCTTTTTAACCCAAACCAGCATAAAGTTGTAACTGCTTCAGTAATTTTCTAGATGCAGAGAGCAGCACTTCATTGGGACATGCTGTCCTTCAGCTGTTGGTTCACAAACATTCAGGACCGATCATCCATTGCTTTCACTTAAATTTAAAAATATAATTCCTCATTCTTATAACATAACTTTTACTTAAAGATAATACTGAAAATAATTCTTAATATAGTTCCAGTTTTCAACTGCAGACCACCTACCATTGATTACTATTAGTCATCAGTGAAAACAGAACTCCTGTTCTGTTGTATCCAGAATTGGTAACATTTGTTCCTTATCTACATCCTGGACACAGCTATGTCAGAGGAAGCAGTTACCTAGAGAAAAGTTGGTCATATTTCTCATTTTCTTTTAAATTTTCTTTCAGTTGCTCTTTCAATTGTATCCAATGTTTTATTCTTTCTGTGATTAGGAAGCACCAAGAGGACTGCTTATATCTCCTGGGATGCTTCTCCTCATTTATTCCAAGGCTCTGAATCTTCCTGACAGAGGTAGCAGTGGAAAGCATGTTTCTTGTCACCTTCCCTCAACTTCAGAGCCTGCCTCTTTGAAATGGATAAACTTCAGTCCAGCTTGCAGACTTGTCATGCAAACTTGTTTGCTCTGATTTTGTGATTCCAGACTCTGCTGAATTGCTTGATTGGTTGGTGAAAAGGAAAGCAAAGCAAAGTGAAGTAAAACAGGAGAAATAGAAGGCAAGGCAGGGAAGTATGCAAGTCCTGTAAGAAACTTCAGAATTCTTGGTGGCACTCATTACTGGATATAGACTATGAAAGCTTGGCTTCTGTCTTTATTTGTCCACCTTGTGGGTCACTCATGCAGTACTATAGGTACTATAGTACCATAGAAATATTTCAACATGTTAGCCTACAACTATGTCACCACTACAGTCATCAAAAAGCTTCACGTGGTACTTGTTACTATAGAAGATCTTTCAAAATGGAAATGAAGAATCACTAAGCACACGCATTTAGCAGCTATTTACATCCATAGACCAGCTGTTTTGCTGATTGAGAGGCTAATACCAAAGTTGATATTCCAGTCTGAATAGATTGGTGACCACCTGCATTTCACAACCAGGTCTTTGCACCTTAAAGGACATGAAAATCATATCATAGTTTATTTTTTCCTTTTCAGAGTAACTAAAAGATGGCACAGCTAAATATTTCTATTGCCATCACTTGGTAAACCAAATGAGCTGAAGCATTCCAGCATCATTGCTAGCGCATTTAAAGCATGGTTCCTGTATCCTGTTTTTACATCAGAAAGCTTATACTTGATATTCAACTCCCTACTCAAAGAGAGAGACTGTTACATACTTCTAGGGTAATCTAACTTATACCAGAGACTGCTGGAGATTAATTGACTGGGTGTTGCTGATGTTGACACTGTGATATATGACTGTCTGCTTCTTCTTTAATAACTTAGGGCCATTGCATATGCTGAATGTTGTATGGGCTGTGGTGCTTCAAAATAACATGAAGCAGCAACAACAGCAACATATAATTTACAATGGAGTGCCTATATTTTATTTTCACACATAAAACTCAGATGCGATTCTTCCTTTTAAAGTAAAGGTCCCTTTTCTATTTACCACATACCACCAATCACTACCATTTAAGCATCTTAGAGAAAATAATGTACCACATATCAGAAAAACTGACAGGGCAAACAACTGAAATTTAACACATCCTTACAAATTGGGAAGAAACTGATGGACTGATAAGCAAGCAAAAAATAATAGCAGCCACATTTCTTGTCTTAATAAAAGGAATTATTCTGAAAATTTATAACAGTGTGGTATTTATACACTTCCATAAGTCTTCAAACAACTCCTGAGTGATTCTGAGGCCTAAGTCATTGGTTCTGTTGTTCTGGAAAAATCAACAGTTAGTCAATATACAAAACAAAGTACGATCCTGATGAACCACTTGTACTAAACAAGATAATGGCATTCAGGAATCTCACTGTTATCAAGATTAAATTCTCTTTGAGAAAGACTTATGTGCACACAGATCTCTGATTGCATTTACTCTTTGCATTGAGATCCGTTCTCCATTATCCAATTCACCACCCTTTATGTCTTATATTCAGTTTGTAGGTACTAAATAAGAAAGTCTCGTGCTTTGAAACTTATGTTAATGTACATGATTACCATATAGTCAGTATCTTCTTCAAATTCCAGATATGTATTCGCTGCCCTTTGCAGTTCTTCTCTTTTTGGCTACATGGTCATCTCTTTTGTTACCAGTCTCTCTGCAATAGACTGGACATAAAATTCTATGTCCAGAACCAGTAAGGTATAGACCCCAGAGAACACTAATCCTGCTAAAATAAGGGGTTTCTTCTGGAGTTAAAAGTACTTCAGCTGAAAGCCAAGAGGTAAGGTAAAGGCAGCCCATAGTTTGTCCCACATCTGACTGAAGCAAACACCTTGCTTTGCCCTCTTAGAGACATGCAGCTTCCCAGGGTACTTTCTTTTCCCAGGGTATCTGCAGTACAGGTAAATTACCGTCACAGCAGTAAGGTAATTCCTGTTTCCACATACTCCTAATCTGCCTCTGCCTCATGTTCAATTAGGCTCTTTATACTGATTTCTAGACAGTAATTTTCTCCCGTTTATGCCATCTGAGAGCCAGGCTTCACCAGCATCTGAGCATATGGCTTATGATCTCTGTGAAACCCATGCTCCTTTTTGGTTTTACCACAGAATTCACTTTCATCTGTTTTATCATAACAAATCTAAAAGAATGACTTATTGCTCCCATTCTAGTATGACTCTAATGTAAATGACTAGTCAGGTAGATAGGTCTGTCCTTTTACAAGGGTGTGTATTATTTATGACTTGCAATCATTTAAAAAGCCCAGCAAAATCTTACTGGACATCAAGAATTGTTACTTCAGACAAGGAAATAAATAAGTAGCCCATATTCTCTGATAGCAAATGTTTTCTGAAGGCAAACTATTGTACTAAACTTTCTAAACAAGAAAAGAGATGGAGAACAATTTATTTGTTTTTTTAATTAATTTATTCATTTATTTATTCAATTTATTTTTACTTAATTTATTCATTTTTTATTTGGTTGGTTGGCCTGTTGGGATTTTTTGTTTGTTATGGAGATATTTTCTTTCTTTATGCAGAATGCAATATTGTTCAAAACAAAGGATATGCTGGTGTTAGTAGATCTGGCCTGAATATCGTTCAACTAACATTAGTTATTAGGTCAGAAATAAAACTTACCTTGTTATTAAATCCACATTCTAGCATAAATACTTTGCTAGTAAGACAACACATTTCTTCATATGGCAGACGAGAACTGAAGAGAGGGATAATAACTGTGGAATCTCACTTATCCTAAAACACTGCATAAAAGTTAGGCTGCATTTTTCCTCTGCCTTATTGAACTATTTTCCTTTAAATTCCCAGGAGTAGCTAGGTGAATCAGGAAAGCATGAGAATGAAGATTAAACAGATTTCCTTTCCTACACTTCCACTCAGGTGAGGGGAAAGGAGTCAAAAACAGTAGGGTTTTTAACTATATTTTTGCATGAAAAGAAAGAAAATTTGGAGACAGCGACATTTAATTTACAGATTATTAGCGACTTTTGCTGGAGAGAATAGTGCAATCATGGGTCTGCCAAAATGGCTGAGATTATTTTGGAAAAAAAATAATAATAATAAAAAAAAAATGGAAAGTAAAGGAATGAAGATCTTAGATAATACAGAATAATTCACTGAAGCCAAAAGAGCCAAGGATGAAATGTAGGGTGCATAGTTTCCAATTTATTGTTTCCTGTATTTCACACATTGCCTAATAAAAGTGCCATTACAAGAAACTCAATAGGCACTGTGGGGAGATTACCTCAAACATCATGATCAGGTGAAATAATACTGAAAGCCTGCCAAAAAAGTTTAATTTCAGTAATCCCAAAATTATTTCTGGATTTGCATTGAACAAGTGGAATAAGGGCTTGAGAGCTAGATGCTGGTAATGCTGCTATCACCCTGGTTTCATACTGTCTCCCAGTAACTGTGGACCTGCACAAACATGCAAGACTGACCCAGCTCTGTCTTTGACTAATCAGAGTTTGAACCCAAGCCACTGTTCTCCAAAGAGACTGCTCTAGACACTGAACTAGGCATTCAGAGTAATCAGACAGACTGTAGATTATTTTTATATACCTTGAGTTGACAAGAAAAGAGCCCAGTATCCTAGTGGCTACCAAGACTGTAGACTACCTTGGTTTCAGGCACAGTTCTGAACCAGTCATAACATGCAATTCTTGCATTTCTGAAGCAAATGTCTTGACAACAGACTGTCAGTCAGTCTAAGCACTATCTTCCTCAACCTGCTTCTGGTGGTGTTTCACAATAAATGGTTATTCATTAATCCTGTGAGTAAATCACAGTTTAGCCCAATGGTTAGAGCAATAGTCTATGAAACATGACAAGTGGCTCCTCATCCCTCCTCCACTGATTGCTTAAGTCACTTATGCAGCTGAAACAGCAATGACTTAGAAGCATTATTTACCAGGATATCCTAAACAGATGGCTCATGTTTTCTACAAGGAGTGAGACACCAGGATTCTTTCATCATTAGGTGGAAAGGGGGACTGTCTCCCCCTCTGAACAAATGCTCAGTGCTCAAGACAGACAAAGCGTGGGAGGAAAAGGGGCAAAAGTAGGTAGTGATGGAGAGTGACTGTCTCTTTTCAAATAGACAATAATGATAAAAGTGGGATTAAAAATCAGCCCTCTGGCAGCCAGGACACAGCCTCAGTTACCAGATGGCCTTGCCTGACCTCACTTCCTTGGCTGCTGTTTTTCCTGACTTGTCAGGACACACTCCTCAAGTCACTCCATCTCATCTGGGTTTAGAGCCCAAGTGTGGGTTGAGGAAGTGTCCCTGTGCTCTATTTCTGGCCAGTGGAGAGCTCCCTTACTCTCATCTTGGTGCAGGTGCTGAGATATCCAAGATGAGCCATGTCCTGAAACTGCAAAATATTTGGCTTCAAGAAGGACCTAAAGTGATGAGACTAGACTGCTAGACTGGGATGACAACATTTCATCATAGACAAGATGAAACTCTATGATTCAGCTTCCCTGCCCAGGCACTACACCTGTTTGCCTTACAGAGATAACATGAAATGTATAAAATAGTGGTTTCACATTCCAAAATCCTCGGGAAAAAAATGTATTAAGTGCACATTATTTTTACCATCTTTTCCATCTTTGGAGGCACATTCAAATGCATTTATTAACTACTCACTCTTCAACTATTTAAAAAAAAAAACCATGCAATATTTTTATAAAAGTTTGAGGAACAACGGATATAAGATCCTTCAACATAGTACCTGTATCTAACAGCTAACTGTTTTAATGATATGCAATGAAAAGAGTCAGCAATGTTGTCAGCAATGCTGACAAAGAAGGTATGCCAACTAATAAGAGAAAGGGAAAAGCACTACACAGCTAAGCATACTCACCAGCAGGATGAGGCAGCAGACAGGTGCAAAACAGCCATTTTGGGGTTCAAGCTGGTTTTCTCTGTATTCCAAAGGACCAAAACCAGAACAGCTTTCTGTGAAGAAAGATAAATTGAGAGCGATAGTCCAGAAGTGAGTAGTCAATGAAAAGGGACAGTATCTCAACTCCCACATTTTTAAGGATTAGGCCCCTCACACACACGCGCTGTTTTTCAATATTGTTCTCTGCAATAAAAACTGAGATTGTTTTCTGAACAGGATGCCAGCTGCTTCCTGTTCATGCTACTAATACATAACACTGCCATTGTATCAAATCAAGGGATCCTCACTCTGATCATCAGCCAGCAGAACAAATGCACTATATTAAGTAAATCCTTATAAAAGGCTACAGCTTCGATTGGTGGAATTCAGTGCAGTCACACTGACTTCAGCAACATTTTACTCCTGTTTAGGACCTAATCTCCATTTAAATGTATCTTTCACATAATTAGCTAATGTACTGTACTACATATTAGGGTATAGCATGTACCTTGTGTAATGCATACACATATACATAGGAAATACATTTCTATATTCTAGGCACATAGTATAGGCCCCATAGTTAGGCACACTTGCTAGTTACAACCTCTCAGGCACATTGCAGTGAAAACAACTACAAACAGCACAGAGCTCGCTGTAGCATGAGCTGAGTACTGCTCTCTTTTGCCACAAAGAAGCATTCTCCGACCTTCGGTGACTCTTACTGTAAGCATCCCCTTCTCTCCCAAGAGGCGATCTTCCCCAAGAAGCCACTGCCTCATTCCATGCAACTCAAATCTGCTGTTACCATGGTTAATATTTCTGACTTGATTGGCACCACTAGTAATTGAACTGCAGTCTCTTGAGTGCAGCAAGCTCTATTCATTAGCCCCTATTGTGTTAGGACACTGCATCAACCCACATTATTCTTCTGTGTTAAGGGGAAAAAAATCAGCCATGAATACAAACTTATGTTGCCATACAAGATCATGCAGTTGTGTTCTTGAATTAATTTTCTGAAATGAAATAAAATATTGCACATACATTTTATTTATATCAAAAGCAGTGCGATATGGGATGAGGCACCTTTGCTTTGACTGCATAATGTTATGTGCATCTAAAACCTTAAATAGCTTAGTATCAGATTTATAAGAAGAGTTCTAATTTACTCATCATAGAAGCAAAATATTGCCACATCTTTTCTCATTTTCTCCGCTTTATACAGGGTACAACAACTTTGTACAAAGTTGTTGATTTGAGTCTATATGTCAGTATGCTATATAAGCAAGGAAGAATCCTATACCAGAAGCTTTCCTGTACAAGGAAAAGGAAAAGCTTCATACTGCAACCTCCAATTGCCTATTTAGATCAAGATTTTGCACATATTATGTATCTCTTAGTAGATATTATGAATGACTCCATAGTATATGTAAGTGATTTAGACCAATTAAGAATTACTTCATAAATCTTGGTAATTTTGAGCTGTCAAATTTAACAGAAATACCTAAAATATAATAAATATTTTGTATCCTGATCCCATAAAGTCTTCCACAAATAAGTAAATTCTGACATCAAGGAGATAACCCTACCAGCAAGGTGTTCCTTTTGTTCAACTTGATGCTTTTTTACTGCAATAAATATCCTTCTGCTTTCATCTTTGCAAAAGTTTCCATGCTTTTTCTGTTTTATTCCTTTTTTCCTTTCTCCTGTACTCAGGCCATTTAAAGAGGCCTGAGAAATATTTGCCTCAAAAATTCTTTCCCATAGAGAAAATAAAAAAAAAAAAAAGAAGAAGAAAGGAAGATAAAAGAAACGCAGGTTCCAAAGTACATTGTTCTGCATTGCTCCATTAACCTGCCTTAGCATTGTGAAATGGATTTTAAAGTACGAGGAGCTTGCAAGGCTTCAGGAATGTGAGTTTGAGAAAGGTGGATGGGAGGGATAGACACTGTGAGATACCAACAATAGACAAACTGTCTCTCATCGTAGCTTGCTATCAAGTGGAGTAAACTGTTCTTCATGCTCTCAGCATAGGAGCAGTGCCAAGATTCTCACCTTTCCACAATTTCCACTCTGTGTTGAAAATGCAGTAATATATTCCCTACTTCTTCAGTTTCCAGATTCATCTGAGGCCACTGCATTAAGTGAGGTCAAATAGGTTTACAAGGAGTGAGGCAAGCCACATGAAACAACACATACCCTATAGGAAACACAGTCACACAAAACAAGTGCAAAAGAGCAGTGCTGTGAGATGTATACCACTGAGTCCACAGGATGGATGGCCTGTCAGTAGTCCCGACTTGTCTCAGCTCTGAGAGCTGCCAGTGCTTGGCACATCAGAAAAATCTAATTGTGTTCCATTTTATACAAAAGATTATTAAGGCACACAGAACTGGTGGCTCTGTGTTTACATCCTCTCCCATAGCATGCAGACCATAACACTCAGCTCTCTTTTCATCACTGCAAAGCTTACTTACTTAGTACTTGTGAGGTACTCATTTGCCAGAAGAAAGTCCATGATGCTATAAAAATCCCTTGTCTGGTGTCTGCCTGCTGCTGGGACAGCATTGTGAGGAGCATGGTGAGTCCACTAGACTTAAAGGCATTAGAGAGAAAAGTGGGCAGCAGACAATAACAGGAAGATCATTTCTTAAGAAAACAAGGTTAAAAATACATAAATAAATGAAAATTGATCACCTGTCTCATTCAGCAATCTCTGTCCATGCCATTCAATAAACAGAGTAGGGACTCGATGGAAAAACACAGTATGTGATCATGTAATAGTTCTCACAGTATGTATACCAATAGGTATGCATACCTGTAGGCATCAGATTAAGGCACACGGCTGTCCTAATACTGACATATTCACATTTCTGATTACCTTGTTTTACAACTGTAATTTATGTTTAATCTTCATTTAATTTATCTGGACTGTGCACTTACACACATGGTCTAAACATTTGGGTAGACCTGTGCGGTGCCAGGAGTTGGACTTGATGATCCTTATGGGTCCGTTCCAACTCAGGATATTCTGTGATTCTGTGATTTGGGTGTGCATCAAACACATTCATAATCCACCAAGGTACATGCCTTCTTGTACTTATTCTGCATGTGTAGATTAAACTGGTAAATTGGTGTGCCAGCCCACACTCTGTTCCACCAGTTACATTTCCAAAGCACAGCCACATGAGCTTCTGCAGTGTTCTGATTTCTTTTTCTCCTTTCTCAGCCACACCACCAGGTGGGATTTGTAGCATGAAGTAGCTCCACAACTGGTCATCTCTGGCGTGCGTTAACTGTGCGCCCTTTGTTTCATGATTTACACAGTCCTCTTCAAGCTCCTGCTGAGACCACAGCAAGCAAGACTCATGTACAAGCAGCCTGGTTATTTTCATGCCCGTCAGCTTTCATTCTTTTTGTTGGCCAACATGCCTGCTACATAAATAATCATGGTTTAAGAATAGAGCTAAATTCTATTCCTCTGTTTGACATACTGAACTAACTGCAAATATTCTCAGCTCAGCTTTTTAGAGCAGTTTGTAAACAACACAAAAAAGCAGATGTGACTCGGAAAGGACACTCTCATGTAAATATAAAAAGACATAATTCAAAGTACAACTGTAAGTCTCAGTAATTCACACCCGTTTGAACTTTACACTTTGATGGCAACAACCCTGACCTGACAAATACTACTGGGCACATTTGTATAAAATCAAGTACACTACAGGATCTTAAAACCATGGTCACATTACAATAATAGTAGTGGACTTTTCCTTGAGGCCAGTACATACACATAAGATTCTCTTAAGCACCTAAGGAATGTAGGTGCATAAGCACTGCTGAAGGTCAGTGGGATTTCTGTAGCTAAATCCCTAAGGCATGTTGGAATCAGTCCCTTACAATCACTAATTCAGGTACAAAATACTGTTATTTATTTCTATATTTTAACGTTCACCTTGGATAGAATAACAGGCCACATTTGGACTGATTCTGAGTCACACCTGCCTGCATACATATCCAGTGAGGCAGCCTGTGTCAGTTAAGTCATCTCCAATGAGGAAAAGAGCATCTGAATCTGGCTGTTGCTGTTTATTTTTATTATCTCCAGTTCTATTATCTTGCTTTATTCTCTTTATGTTCAGCATCTCTCATTCTCAACCTAATTTCCTCCGTGTGTGTTTTGATATACACGGTGGTTTTCTTCTTGGTCACATGCTCTTTTTTTTCTTCACTGCCAGGCTGAATTCAGAACGGATTAGTGACTTAGCTCCCTCCCTCTTCAAGCTGTATTTATGATGGTGACAGCACTTGGGTTAACTCCTTCCGGTTTTCTGATAGAACAGAAGCAAAATTAAATGTATTTTTTAGCTGGACAGCTACACTAGGAAAGTTTTTGGAGTTAGAGATATGTCTGTGGTAGCAGAAAGCTGTCAAGAGCAAAAGATACATAGCCATACAACCCGTCCCTGCATCCCCTATAGCACTGCCTCCCTTTTCATATTCACTCTCCTTCCCATTCCCACATACATAAGTGGGATGATACTCTGGACAATCTTGCTGCACCTGGCTGAGCAACAACGTCCATTAAATTTCAACAACTGTATCCATTAGAGCACACTACTCATCAGGAAAGGAGCAAACCCCTTACACATCACACAAGGCAATATTGTGCCTGTGCTGCTGCAGGATAATGCTCCTGGGGCAAACACCAAGTGCTGGGGGAGATGCTGCACATGAGGTTTTCTCCATGTGAGCCCCAGGCATGGAAACAGCACAGTTGCAGATGGGCTCCACAGAGAGACATGCACCGGTCAGCAGCTGCTTGGACATGATGCTCAGCACTGAGTTTTGGATCCCAGAGGAAAGAAATGGTCTCTGTTTTACTCTACGAATGTGAGAGGCAAATGCAAGACACAGGGTCCAGGTGTCTGAGTGCTGTTCACTGCACTGATACTGAACAGGCTTTGAAGTTATTTTGTTTGAGTATTCAAACAAAACAAAACAAAATCAAAAGCCATTTTGGTAAAACATGGCCTTAATATTTGGACCAAGATCCCCAAAAATGCTCACCACCTGAGGATTGAAGACTTGGGGTGTGTTCAAGTTCTTTCACCACTGGAATGCAATGAGGTTTCATTATTTTATGACTGGAAGATGGATACCAGTCCCTATAAGAAACTGCAAGTAATATTGCAAAAGATTAGCCTTATTTGGTTTTGTTTTCTTTTACAGAGAGTAACATAGCTGCTGAATCATTATTAATAATTGTTTATGTTATAATAATGCCTTAAGCAACCCTCAAGGACAAATACTAAAAAGGATAAACCTTGTACATTAGCTCAAGCAGAGCAAGGGAGATTTTGTTTTCCCTGGACCCTGAGCCACTTGCACCTGCAGGTGGGCTGCTCACCAAGTTGTACATATTGCAGGTCCTGAGCTATGTATGCTATGTGGGGTGCTGCTAACCAGGTGGTGCTACCATCCCCAATCTGCTTCTGAAACCTACTTACCTCTAAGCTCCATCTCTCCCCAAGAGATCTAACAAGGAAAATAAAATAAGCCTGGCATGCACTCAGCTATGTTAGTCAATCTGAATAATTCTCGAGCTTTGGTATCAGGCACCATGCAGCTCCCACTCACCTCAGTAGGAGGGAACTGGCCCTGTGCATTGCCCAATTTATCAACATGATACATGAAGTCTGTCTGGAAGATAAACAAGAGGACATATTGCGGTGACATACGAACTCTTTTCAAGTTGTGCATCCTAGGAAATAGATTACATGATGCAGTGTGCCTTTTCCAGCTCATGTTTCTAAGCTGAACTGTGATGTTCTTCCTGAGGACAAGCTGCATTTTATCCCACAGGTAAAGCTGACTTCCCTGTCTTGGGTTCAGAATTTAGTTGCTTGTGGTATTTGGCAGGTGACTAATTAGAAGAAATGTATAACCCTTTTCCTGATGAGATTTTTTGTTGTCTTTCTGTTTGGGGAGAGGTGAAGAAGTATGTTTGTATTAAAAGAAATGCAAGGAAAATGGGACAATTCTTATGGTATAAAATTGTCCCTGTCCCTATCTCCTCCCATCAAAGCTTACTGCAGAGGATCTTTGAGTCCAGCTCCTTCCTTGCTTTCTCTCTGATTCACCATCACTTAAGAGAGAGGCAAGAGCAGCCAACAGGCAGTAATTTTTCAATGGCATTAGGACTAATATTGTGACAAACAAGTCAGCAGCAATTCAACACCTCCAAACACAGAATGGCAGAAGTGTGCCTGTCAATGCACAGTTACAGAATGATTTGTGAACTTGCCATCCCTACTGCAAGTACAAAGGTGGGAAATCTCCAGAGGCCTAAAAAACATATAAGAACAACATCCCCTCTCCCACTGAATAGATCTGGGGACAATTGCACTCCCTCTGCATTTGAAAAATGCCCTCTTTGAATGTAGCTGATGTTAGAGTTATTAAATCTGCATATAGCTGGACTGAGGTTTTGCTGAAAACAGTCTATCCAGAAAGATAAACGTCTAATATTTTTTTTCAAATGATCCATTCTCCTATTGCTATTGATATGCTTAAAATTCATTACAAACATTGATGTTAAGCTTGAGTCACCTGATGGGGTAAATATGTTGGCATGGGGGGTTTTAAGAGATACATTGACAAAAACATGTCCTTTTAGTAGATATGCTAAAAGCTGTACTAAAAATGATGTTGGCACTGGCTATACACTTACACTATGACCATGTGTGAATTGAATATAATTAAAATGTTAGGAGCCACGATCCAGCCACTTTCCTCCACACCACTTACTCAAAGGCTACATTGAGTTTGTGCCTGATCTGGTCAATTCCAGAAATAGGCTGAAGGCTATCTCTTGAGACCTTCAACTCACTTCAGTGCTGCCTACAGCTCCTTTGCTCCCTTGTGCTCTTCAAGGCTGTGGCCTCTATAGGAGCCATACCGTCACTCAGGCAGTAGGTTGACTTGATGGTCCATCCAGAAATGTCCATGTGGCATATCTCTGTGTCCTAAAGCACTGTTGAGTTCAGCTCCTCAACAGTTTAGCTCCTCAACAGTAACCACTGGTTTACCTTGGGGCCTCCAGGTTCATTCCCAAGTTTGGCCCTACAGAGCTTCAAGGAAAAAACAGCAGGGATTAGTGTTGATCAGGGTGATTATTTCTGGTCCAGCCTCATGGCTGTTGCTACACAGTTGCACCTATACTATGCTACAACTATAATAATACACAGAGCTAACTAGAGATCACTTTTAGTCTCTGGAGCCAAGTGCCATGGCCCAGCCTGCAGTCCTACATGCTCATGTCCCTCCAAACCAGGATGGCCATATCCCAGAAATCTTTTGGAAAAAGTTCTTGTTGTGTATTCCATTCCCATTCATCCCTAGATGAAATAATGTGCTGATTAAATCCATTACAGGTACAGTGCTAGCAATTTAAGTGTAAATAATCTCATAGCAAGGCGAGAATGTAAACTCACAACCCAGCATAGACGTAGCTCCTGTGTCCATGCCTGCCCATGGAAAGCCAAGCTCAGAATATCTACAGTTGTCCTGGATTGCCAGCACTGAGTCCCATCTGGATCTGCTCCACCCAACAAACCAGGAGGGTCCACTTTATGGCCCTAAATACCCCCCGCAACATGGAGCTCAGGAAAGCAGGGCCAGCATATAACGATGTGACTGGTGAGCCATGAGTTGGAAAGTGCTTTTGACTAGCACTGACTGAGTTGTCATACGTTAGGGTCTGTATGAAAACACCCCTGAAAGCAGCAAAAGTAATGGGCTCACCATATAATAGCAATAGACATCAAGGTAGCCTGAAGGATTACTGAAACAGAAGGCACAGTTTTGTTACTTTGATGCTCAGCTTCCCATCCAGGCTTTTAAATCAACACCTCAAAATCTGAATAGGCTCCTTTTTGTGCAGAGCTACAATACACATGAAAATGAATACCTGGAACAATTTGGAGAGACAATATTAGGTTGGAGAATTTTTGCCTATTTCTCATGCAGACACAATCAATGCCAGTTTTGTGCATCTTCCTACCTGCATGAACAAAATAATTACCAGACTACAGCATTCTGCAGTAATGATCATTAACTGCAGTAGCAATATTGCAGGCTCTAGGGCCTTATTGTAATCTTCCTCATTTCAGTGTTAAACTACTCTAACTTCATTAGCTTCACTGGAGATACTCCACTTTACACCTACATAATTGAGAGCAGAATCGAGCCTCCACTGCTGTGGAAAATACTGTGTAGTGCAGCACTTTTCAAATAAAATGTAATTAACATGAAATTCTAGATCCATATTGCAATTTGCAGAATGATCACTGTGGGTGCAACATGACTTCCAACTCCCTCTCTCATCTTAATTTAGTTAGAAATAGGACTGCCTGTGTAATATTTTCTCCGTAGCAGCAAGCAGAGGCATATTTCTTTTTCTTTTCCTATTGTTATTTTTTTCTCTTTATAAATCTTTGTCAACAAAGGATTACTGGCTCACCTGAGAGAAGCAGTTAAAGTCAGATACTCGCCCATAATTAGGGAAACTTGGAATCCTTGACAGTGAACACCTGGCTTCTCATTACTACCTGAATTTTATACTTCCAAGTGTTAATCTCTCCTCAGGGTTTGCCTTGGAGTTTCATTCTGGTATTCAATGAAACCATCAGGTTTTCCAGGCACTGACACCTTTGAAATGTTTTCCACATGGGAACCAATACGAAACATGTGTGATTATTACCGATTTCTCTGTGTTGATTTCTATTATGGTAGCGCCCTGGAAAAATAGTACAGACAGCAGTAATAAAATCTTTCATTGAATGACTTTATACTGCAGGAAGAGTTGTGTTTAAAGGAGTTGGTTTGACAGGGGGGCTGCTATGATGAATGGTGTTATCATAATTATAGTTTGGTTTAAAGGATTCGAAGAACTTCTTGCACATTTTTTAGCCTTGAGAGTAAGCCCTACCAGCACTTCTCTTAAAAACCAGCGCTGCTGCCATTCCTCATAGCTCTGGATGAAATACATGAGTTAGCCATGGGAACAGGCTGAGCATGAACTCCAGGCTAACAGCACAGGGCTACAGCTCAGATTGCTACAATTTCCTTTGCTTTACTGAGTGCAGACTTTTCTTGTCTTCCCAACCTTTACCAGCCTTATGGGCAGGAAAGTTTTCTCATTCTTAAGAGCTTGAATGTGCTTTTACATCCACACACTGGAAAACCCAGGCAAGAAGACATCTTTGGGATTTACCTTCTGTTAACTGCAGACACTTAGTATCCTGTATCTGCATAAAAGAGTTGTTCAAAGCAGTAGAGGCACAAAGCACTAACAAACTATTGTGTAGCAACACGATTGATAAGAAATTGAAATAAAATGAAAGAAGAACAGCAAAGTTAAGAGTTCCCATGGAGCTGAAACTCGTACAGAAACATGAAAACAAGTTATTTTTTAAAAATAGTTATTTTGGTTTCTGAAAGGTGCCCAAGCACTGACACCCTTGACAATTTTTAAAGTTTTCAGTGAATTCAGAAAGACCAGACTATGAAATTTACTTAAGGAGTAAGTACTGCACTCATAGAATCATAGAATGGTTTGTGTTGGAAGGGACCTTAAAGATCATCTAGTTCCAACCCCCACTCACCGAAAGCAAACATGTAAGATTTATTTGGGCTCTGAAGGGATAAAAAGGATTGAGAGATCTTGTGACTGATCTAAGCCTGAGTATCCAAATTAGCAGTATTTTGCTGATAAAAGACAGTTGTGATTGAACCCCAGAAGAAAAAGCACAGAAAACAACTGAGAAATCCCAAATTAACCTATGGTGAGCTTTAAAAGAAAAAAGATTAAACTAATGAAGATTAAATGAATGAAGAATGCAAAATTTAATTAAAACATCAGAAAATCAAAGGTGTTGATCAAAGTGGTCTTTGTCTTGCAGTTTAGTGATAAAAAGTGAAAATATCAGTTGCCCACTGCATTTGCCTTACATGATTCAACTCTGATTCTGATGTCTGATGTGTCATAGATGCTAAGAAAAACTGAGCATAAATATGCTCCAGCAGAACAAGAGTTTGTTCCTCCTAGATGGATACAGAGAGTTTCATGTCCCTATTTGCCAGAGCCCAGTTTCATTTGAAACCAACCACAGTTTAGTTCTCACCACTACTGGGGGACACCTGACAAATTTTCCCTGGAAAATAGGAATTTCTTTCTTTAGTTGCATGTTTATGATCTGAGTTTTGGGTATGGCCCTGGGAGAGACTGGTGCTTAGAGGAGGCTGCATAATCTTGCTGTCAGAACTGGAATGCAAGGACATTTCCCCAGACCCTTAGTGAGGTCCTAGATGCATGGCATTTCCTACATTCCTTGGGGATATCCAATAATCCTTACCAGTCGCCTGGTCACTTGGGGAGCAGCTGCAGAGCACTGCCTCCTACTCAGCAGAGCTCAGGCAAAAAACACTATATCTTCATGAATATATTCTGCAGATTATTCGTAAAATTAAAAAATAAATAAATAAATCTGTGCCATAGCGACAGTGTACATTATGTATATACATATGTAAGTAATGCAAGGGGAAGTTTAACCCAGATCCTTCTTCCCTCAGCAGTTTCTCAGTCTACATTGACTGTTTCAATTCCTGCATTAGCCCTCTTCCCCTCAATCCCCCATGGCCTGTTTTCTCTCTCCATCGTAATACCCTTCCCGTCTCTGCCTCTGGTTTAATGTAAATGTGGGTTATCTGGGGTGATGATGACAGAACTGAAAATAGAGCAATACAATAGTCCTGCTCTAGAGCATTTGACTCAAAGCACAGTGGATGACTGGCTGCTCTGCTGGGAGCATTTCTGGTCACTCAGCTGCAAGCTCTGCAATTCTCGTCCTCCTTCCTCACAATCCAACTAATGCTCTCACATTTGTGTGTGTCAGAAATGAATTGCCTCAAAAGGCTGTAGGGCAGACCCGTGCAACAGCCAGCTATTTGTGACCTGTATCACAGATGTGTGCCCTGTCATGGGAATGATGTGATGGCAGCTTCCCGGCATGCAATCTTCATATATTTAGTGGTATCTGTTATGGGATACTTCTGCAAGTCCCCACTTCTTCTGACACCAGCTTCTCTCATTACAGGCAGTATAGTTCTCAGTTTGCTGTTAAGTACAGTGTCTGCAGAGGAGGTGCCGAACAATGTTTCGATGGTGCCTCCTGCAACAAGTTGGTGAATATGCCCTAGAACAACTGACAAATTCTGGTCACTGGTGAAGTTACAATGAAAATTACTGGGCTGTGAAATGTTTCTATGAATTCACCCCAGCTGTTCTTACATGATGATCAACCCCATGGAATTGTTAATCTTAACAACCACATTTCAAACAACTTTAGCTCAAGGGACTGACTGATGAACCAGCTTTAAAAGCCCATCTAACAAGTGGAATGAGGAATGGAAAAATGCTAAGAAGGGAAGAAGAGACACACGCAAAAGCAGTGAGGAAGGAGGGTAACAAAAACTCATAGGACCAAGAAACATATGTTCATGTGATGGGCAGGACTTGATTTAGCTAATGGATCAGCTCAAGATGTGGAAACAGCCTCTTTGAGAAACCAGCAGGAGAAAGATCTAAAAGGATGCCAGAGAACCTGTTTCCAGCCTAAATGATATACCAGAAGCATAAGGAAAAAGGGAAAGGAATGTATATAGGATTTACCACTTTTGCCTTGTGCTAGGAAGTAAGGAGAAAAAGATTTTAGGAAGCATAGAATCATAGAATGGCTTGGGTTGGAAGCGACCTTAAAAATTATCTAGTTACAACCCCCAACGGAACCCTCTGACAAGGTATTGGTAAATATATCCATGCCCTCCCGAACACTTACAATGTAAAACCGAGTGCTCACATACTTGTCAATGGTGATTTCTAGGAAAACATGTTTAAATTTGGGAAGTCTAAAGAGTTGGTGTTTTGTTTAGTGGAGAGAACGAAAACAAATGTTGTTTTGGATGAGCACAAATGTTTCATTTTGCAGCATTATTTTTTTTTTCAATTCAATGAACAACAAAAACATTTTATTGCTAGCATCACTTATGAGTCAGGCATATAAACAGGAAAAGAAAAAACACAGATTTATGTTGTACGCTGGTGCATTAGAGAAATCCAGCGGGAAACTACTTTTGTCAGGTAAAAAAGAAAACAGAGGAAAGAATTCTTTTAAAATCTCTAATAGGATTAAAATGACGGGGAACAAATGACTGCAAACCTCAGAAGCTGAAGACTTTTATCTTTAGGTGTGCTGGCACTTCTAGTATGAGCCCCCACTTCAAATATAACTACATAGAAGAAATTGATTTTCTGTTTTTATGACTTTTTAAAGGCACATTAATGCTCTACATAACTGAGTATATGCACAGTACTTTTATTATGTGAAATACCATTAATTTCAATGGGAGTTTGTGTAGTATGGTAACGATGTCATTAACTGGGGCTGTTAAACTCATCGGGCTATATACCGTCCTAAATTACACCTGTACACCACCACCCCCCGATCAGCATGCCCTCTCCCACACCTCTGTACCTGAGCCATACACACAGTGTGACCCTGCTCCCCTGGTTAGCTGGGGCCACAGACGAAAGCTTTGCAGCTGCAGCTAATGACTAGCAGGTAGGAAGTTTTGAGACGTAGCCCACATTACATCCATCTGCACAAGAAACGGGTTTGTCCAAAAGGCACAGACCTTTACTGTGCGGCTGTGCCATGGGTTGGAATGGCTTCATTTATCACCTTCCCCTAAAATGTCACAGGTTTATTCTTGCAACTATTTTGTGAAGTAGAAAAAGACCAACTAAATTCCCAGGAGTGGAACTGCTGCACATACATAAGATTTGATCTGCGCATAGCAAATCCCTTCAGTGACCTGAGCAGCATCCTGGCTAGAGGCTGCTTTCCAGTCCCATTACTGCCACAACTTGTATGGACAGCAATATACAACACGTTTTGTAGGTTAGTATTTCCATTTCAGTCTATGGATAATAACTTGCACACTTAGGGATTTGCAAGACTTAGTCCCTTTATTGTTTATGGCTTAAATTGCATCTTCTGGGAAAGCCTGAAATAATGGGCAGTGGGTAAGATGTGCTATCTTTGAAGTATTTCTAGGAAAAATTGTCACTCAGTATCAGTCCTCTGAAGGATTGCCAAGCTTCTTTTCTCTATGTGCTGAGCCTATGGCTGAGGGCACATTTTCCTTCTTGCCTTATCCACCCTGGTCACCTCAAAAAGAAGAGAGAAAACACAGCCTCATCCTCAGCTGTCCACTTGACCTAGCAGTTGTGTGGCAGGATAGACCAGGAACCGGCAGTGCCCTGGTATAAAGGAAGCTCTCACATCATGGCTTGCAAACCAAATCATCTATTTGTTTTTAACCTCTGTCCTTTGCTCTCTTTCCCATAAAAGGCCTATAGTATGGGTTCTTCCTGTCTCATTGAAGCCAATGAGTTTTGTTAAAAACTTCAGGAGAAGCAAGATCAAATTCTTTATTTATTTATTTAATTTTTTTTGTATCTAATTTGGATTGCAGTTGTACTGATTGACAAGTCCGCTACAACTGCATTGAATTGCTGCCCAAATCAGTAATCTGCTTTGGTGTCTTAATTAACTAGAGTCAAATTTGAATTGAATTGCTTTTCTTGGAGATCTTTTACGGTGACTGTCAATCCAAAGGTAAAGACTTTTATAAAAATGCTGCTGCTTTTTATTTTGTACAATTGCTTTAGATAAAGATATTTTTCTTCATCTCCTACCTCTCAGTACTTACATTTTCTTATTTCATATTCCTTTCTATTTCCTTTTTTCATTTTTAATATATTCTTTTCTCCCTCTTATTTTTTAATTAGCCTTCTATTTGAATTTAATTATTTTCTTCTCTTTCAGCTAACTCCTGTCTTACACAGCACACTATCTCACCACCCTCTTCAATAAAGCCCTGTCTCTCAGCTTCACCTGCCTCTTTCAAGTCTTCCACTCTCTAATTTATTTTTTTGCATTTCTAATCCCCCTCCCCCACAGTAATTCCTTTTTAACTCATAAGTTTCCTTTCTAGCCACAGGGTCCAGATTTCTCCCTTTTCACTTCCTTTACATCTATCCAATGCTGAAGCTCCTGAACAAGTGGCGCCAGATCTGTGCCTCTGCAGTACAGAGAAGAACTAGCCCCACAGAAGCATATCCATTAAATAAAACTGGGATGTTCCAGTGGGCAATGTCTGTTCGCAAATAATGGGAAAATGTTTCATGTTCCACCCAGGAAGGTGTAAGAGCATTTCAGTAAGTGGTTAATAAATTCTTGGTCTTTATCCATTACCTACCAACACTTTCCACTCCCCTTCTTCCTACAAAACTCACATATGCCATCTCTCTCGCCATCTTTCTTGGACAGATATTCTGATCTTGTTTTTACTACTTTTACAGTGGCTTCACAGTCCTAATTTCTGTTTCATTTCTCTTAAGCTATCCAAGCTTAAGCAAGAGCAGACTCAGGGTCTCTACTGGACTGGGATTTTCTTTTTTTTCTTTTTTCTTTCTTTTTTTTTTTCTTTTCATTTCTTTTTTTTTTTTTCCCTTCTATTTTTTTTTTTTTTTTCAAATTCAGTGTCCCAACTGATCTTAAACAGCTGGCTTTTTTTCATTTCAGGAGTAGCTTAAGTCTGCATTCTTCAACAGCATACAGCAGTTATCAGTTAATGAGATGACTTGTACCCTTGTCCACACTTGCATCACTATGGCTTCTTAAATGAGCTGATGTGCTGCAGCTGAGGATTAAACCATCTCTTTCGATATTGCATGCACTGCAGCACAAGTCACTCACTCCAGCAACCACAGAGGTGATTGCAGACCTGGGAAAGTCAAGATGAGCAGAAACCCTTGTGCATTAAAGGTAAAGCAACTTCAGCAGTAGAAAAAGAGGAACACAATCCTCTGCTGCTGTTCAGTTGCTGCTGAAATCCCCTACCTGTTTTTGCCAAATGTATATTGTTTTGTGTATTTTCACATCCGTTTTTTAATCCACCCACACACGGTTCATTTTTGAAAGGTGCATTGTGAGCATGCCAGGGCTGAAAAGGACACTCCAATATTCAGGTCCGTAGACTTCACCATTCCAAATCTATGCACATACAGTAAAAGGAAACATTATAGAAAAGCAAGAAAATGCTCTGTATTGGAGTATAATCTTTGTAGATTCAGACCTCCAGCATGCGGTAGCCACTTTGATACCCTGAAGCTTGAAGAAGAACTATTTTTGTAATAATGCCACATTCCCAACTCCACTAGACAATCACAAATGTTGGGGTATGGTTCCGTAGGATTCAATCCAAGTGCTGGCCCCGCGCTGAAGGCTATTCAGCTATAAATGACTACCTGATCATTTAAACTGCAGAGCTGAAGATAATTACATCCATCTTTTGGGTGTTATTGATTACAGAAGCACCACAACCTAACTATTTCAGCCCTAGGGCTAACTAGGTTCAGATGTACCCTTTTCTTTCTACTCAGACCACAGAAACGAAGATGCCTTAAGGAAGTATTATAAATGGGGACCCATTTATTTGTGCAAAGGTATACTTTGTTCAGTGATCCTAAATTAGCTGTTCCATTTCCATGCTACAGAGACAAAATTAATAATGTTTTTTCATATGTGGAGGCAGAATTTGCACTAAGGTAATTACAGTTGCCAAAACTCAGCAAAAACCTCAGTCGTTGAATAGTTTTGCTGTTACCCACTAGCACGACTTCTCTTCTCTGCAAAAATGTTTTAGGCATCTTTGACTCTTTATAGCAAATAGTTAAGACACCACTCTTATAACTAGTCTTATGCAGTACCAAAAGACTCTGCAAGATCACACAGCAGCTCTAGGCACTGTGCAGACACATGCCACTAGACAAATCCATATATCCATTCAACCCTGAAAGATATTTATAAGAACGCAAAAGGAAGGTATTATACTACCACTCTTGTTTGATGGTAACTGAGGTCCATCAGTTAATCAATTGTGTGCAGCGCCAAAAAAGGGTTGAAGGGAAGCAGCGGTCCCTTCCCTGGCAACCTCCTGAACTACTTTCTTATCCTTTCCACATTAAACTTGTGTGAGCTCTACACATAAGCAGCAAGTCTTCAGGCTAAAAAAGGATTCCAAATAAAACCCACTCCAAAACAAAAACCCCATTGTGTACTTTCTGATTAATTTTTGAATGCACCTGAAGCAACTGCAGGAGTAGTAATGATATTCTTCATAGAGCCTGTCCCTTAATGTACACCATAATTAGAGGAAACTTGGATCCCAACAGACATAGTCTCTAAAGACTCGAGTGACTGGGAGGTGAAAGGGGAGGAGGTAAGGCCATTAAACGTAGCCAAGACACCTCCGACTATCCCTCTCAGCACAGACCAATGCAAATATGTGCTCTGAAAATTAACACAGCTAGGAAGGAAACATCCCACAGGGAGAATCAATACCCAGCAAAGGATAATGGGAACCCTGTGCAAGCAGCTGTGATCTGCCCTCTGAACATTAGCACCTGTCGACGACAGCAATCAATGCTGGTCAATGGGCAGCTCTCCTTACAGCTCAATTCACACAGTGATCATTAGCTGGAGCCAACACGGTGGCACACCACACTGCCAAATGGTGTCCCTTTCTTCCCAAATGCAGACAAACAATGACTTCCCCAAATAATTGGCACTGCTCTTTTTAATCTTTCCTCCCTCCCTTCTGCTTTGCACATTTTGCAGTACATAGGGAAGATCCATTGGAAACTAGAAATTAAGTTACTCAGTTTAATTTCAGAATTCATTCTGCCATGGAGTCAAGGCATAACATGCACCTTGATTCAAGGAATACAGGCTTAACCACTTCTGTTGATACTATGTGGTCTTGCACTTTGTAATTAATTTATGATTTATTAAGGAATTGTATTTATTATCATTTCAAAGACTGTGAAAGAGCAAAGCTGGAGATGCCCAAAGCATGTGGGAGTTTTCCTCCATTGGACAGAGAAATTCTGCAGACAATAAGACCTATATCTGTCCATAGCAGAGTAAGTTGCATCAGTGAAGACAGTTCTTGTCACAACCTTTGTGCATGTCTCCGTACAGTCACACTGAATAATAGAAAAAGGACAAAGAATTGATATAAGCAAAGATTCACAACGTTTTCATGGAGTCCACTGGGCAGAACAACGAATTAGTGTGATGTAGTCAGCAGCAGGTTTTGAGAAGGTCTCTTTCATTTAGAAGGACCTCCTTGTTTCTGTAATAGCAAACAATATCAAACATTGCAGCTTTGTTTTAGAAATGTGAAGCATGCCATTTAGACCTGTGACTGTACCAGTCCGCCTGGTGTTCTCCAAACTGTGTTTCTGTATCCTTAGATATCCCTAGATACTGTGAAATAGGGGCAGAAAGCTGAACCCAAGAGAGGTCAAATGCTCACTCCCCTAAACACCATCTGACTACACACATGCTCAAAATTACAAGTGCACTTCTTTAGGCTGGGGTCTGTGATTCTGCTCTAAATGCTAAAAGCCAGAGGAATGTCCCCAGAAGCTTGCAGGAAGTCATCCTAGCCACCAAAAATTACTCCAGGTCTTGCGGTTCGCAGTCCTGTGCTCTCAACATAATAATATCTAGTTTCCCACTAGAGAAACCGGTAGCATTAGCAAGCACAGAAATGCAGATTGAGCTTACTGAGATGCCAGCTAGGGCTCTGAAAGGTAGACAGCTGAGCAGTGTACTGGAAAATGACCAGATATATTTAAACTGGCATGATCCAGTTCACTACATTCTGAACTACTGCCAAAAGTTCAGGGGCATTGCGAACACATCTTACGTAAGGGACACACGATTCTGCCATCTACTCATGGTACGGAGCACAGCTGAGTGCAGAGCAGGGACAGAGGGCAGAGGATATCCTAGAGTGTTCTTTCAAACTTGACACAGATTTCCATTTTGTCACGTTCTTAGCATGTGTGTTTATTTTCTTTGAATATTCAAGCATTTGGAGGCTTACAGTTGCCAGAGCTTATGAAAAGTGCATATTTAGCTCAAAGAGTTCCCAGATGTGAATTTCAAAATGACACTGTGTTGATTAGCTATAGAAGGCAGCCAGTCAAAGAGCAGAAACAATAGCATGTGACTTGGCATTCCCCAGCCAGCCAGAAAACAGTCACCCATTTATTTTTTCATGAATTTTCCAAAATCTGTGAGTACAACAAAAGTTAAAGGTATGACCAAATGTTTCTATCTTCCAGCCCGCATTTAATGTCCTGCCTGTCCTATCATCACTGCTGTTTCTTCTCCACCTATTGTTGGGAAATGTCTTGACAAGACCTGTGAAGTCACCTGAAAATGGTGGCCAGGACTTCAAGATTCCTCCATCACTGAAGTTATCCTGCCATGGAAACACATGGGGCCCTGCCCCACCCCTGGGAAAAAAAAAAAAAAAAAAGAAAATAGAGTGAAATGTGTTTACTTTCCCTTAATGTCATGCATAATGTCATGCATTGTTTGCAACCGATCATTCATCATCACAGCTCACCCCTATGAATGATTCATGAGGGGACAGCTGTTCCCAGGGCCAGCTCCTGAGTTGCACATACCATGGGAGAAGATCAGCACCTGAGAAGAACTGGGGCTTCTTCAACTCCAAGAGCTTCTTTTTTTTTTTTTTTCAAATGAAGGCAGGGCTGTAATGCACCCTAAAATACATTCAGCAGGGAAGGAGTGGGCAAATAGATTGCATGGAAAATTAAAATGTGTTTCAAGGTATACAGCAAGACAGGGTTTAAGGAGACATAGCA
This sequence comes from Anas acuta, assembly GCF_963932015.1. Taxonomy (NCBI): domain Eukaryota; kingdom Metazoa; phylum Chordata; class Aves; order Anseriformes; family Anatidae; genus Anas; species Anas acuta. The sequence continues at coordinate 101,917,674 of NC_088981.1, forward strand.
TTATTTTGATCAGCTGTAAACATTAGGATTCAATATTCTATGTGGGATTCTTCTGGCTGTCCACAAAATGCATGCATATAACACACAAAATGTCATAAAAATGTTGATGTGTTTTGTAGATATTATTTGTCTCCTGTTTCTCAAGAAACACTCTAAATTTAACTGTGGGCATTACAAAGGACAAAGTATAGCTAGTTTGTGTATCCATTTCTGATTTCCTTCTGAGTCTTATCTAGTCTTTGTATAATAAAATGCATGTCTCACATAACCATGCACTGCACTTTCTACCGCAGACAGACCTAAACTTGTCCTAATGAGGCTTCCCAGCTTTAAATTAGTGTTAATATAAAAATAATCTCCTCCTTCTTTCCTTATTATTACCACAACTGAAGGAGAAAGGCAGAAAAGAGAATTTAAAAATCCACTGAGAAAGCACAGTTTGTAATATTACAGCAATCATTATGATAAATCAGATTTTTTTTCAAATACACTGACAATTTTATCTTAAGAAAATAGGAAACTGCAATACAACTGAAATGGCAAGCAATTTCTGCACTGTCTGTGGATGTTGCAGAAATCAGAAACATATCTTATGCTTTTCTTCTCCCTTTTGTATCCTTGCCTCCTTTCAGTAAAACAAAACAAAACAAAGTAAAATAAAATAAAAAAATACCAGGATGGTATTCCACCTGGAAATCCCTAAAACCAGACAACTGCACTGAAGAAAGAGTGGTGCTACTCTTTCAAGCTCCACACACAAAATAAGATTGAATTGCCAAAACCCAATGACATTCCTAAACTGGACAGATGTTTAGAATACAAGAGCAAATGCTACTTAGAATTTGGATTTCAAACTCTTTAAAACCACTTCGATTGAAAAAAGTATCACAGACTGACTTTTCAAGAAAGAGTTCCTAACTGGAAAGCTGCTAAATCCACAGCCCAGATTTGGAATTCACATATTGCTCCCTTCTTTAGGGAAGGGTAGTTTACACCAACACAGAATGGGATTTTTTTATTTTTTTTTTAAACATACAGCTTTTGTTAAATGTCCTTTATCCTATTTGGATAGTGCTTTCTCTCAGCCCCTTTCTGACCTCTCACTCACCCCACCACAGACTCAGTCTACAAACTATTCAAGGTTATTTATACCACAATCGTTGTTTATACAGAAGTGGGCAAGGGAAACTCAGTTGTTTGTAAATGCAGGAGGGCAATTTAAATAGAATGAAGTTCAGCCCCAGTGCTGGAATTCTTTACTGTGTCTCCATAAGAGACATACAAACCACTTACTCTACAGAGAACAAGTTTACAAGTCACACATCATACATACACTGGAATTACATGGTTTGTGGTAGACCTCGTCGGCGCTACAGCCAAACTCTGTTCTCAATCTCTGGAGACAATGGGCTCGTATTGATATAAGGTTGCAGAATTTGACTTTAAATCAGTATGCAGGCACACCAGACAAAAAACAACAGGCCTCTGCAGACATATGTCCTTGATTACATATTCCTTGCACATGGAAATCATTTTTAGTTAGAGAAAAAAGCTTTTTGTTGTCTCCAGAAAGACCAATATGATGACTATGCAGCCAAGCATTAAGTAGCTCCCTAGAAGCAGCAGTGGTCACCTTGCTGTACCTAAAGAGAACCATGGGAGGATTTTCCCGGGAGAGAAGCAATGTGTCTAGCCACCCTTTCTCCCATTAGCAACAATTAGTGTAGTTCAATATCATCACATCATACGTGACACCAACACCATCATACTTGCATGCAGCCCAGACAGTTAATTACATGGATCTCTGCTTCATACTTTTCAGCTTGCTTTAGATAGAATTTTTCCATGACAGAAGTCCAAAAGAAAGAAACACCAAAGCATTATTCATTAAATAAATAAACTGTTTTCCTTGTTATAGAATTCCATTATTTTTTTTTAAATGATGATCATTTTCAATGATATGATAAGATTAAATTTTTACAGAACTGTAGGATCCTTGAAATGGAAACAAGGGAAAGACCTTCAAGAACATTATGGCTATAATATATGGCCTCTCCTCTCAGTACCATTCAGATTCCAGCTGTGTTCAGAACATGATATTATTATCTGTAGGAAGAAAAACAAAGACAGAAAGAGTGGTTGGTTGTCTGGAACAAATTACTACTGTTAAAGGTGAGGCATAACAGAGCTCAGAAACCACTGACATTAGGTATGTTGTGTGTGCCCATGCTGGTCAGTCACTTTCTGGGAAACATATTCTTCTCCAGCAGTTTTTAAAGTTGTACATCCTATACCACTTGTACTGAAGATCTGATTCAAGATGAATGCTACCAGGTTCAAACATACAAATTTTTAAGTGCTCCAACTCATACTTAAAACCTGCCATTACTTCTTATTACTTCATGTCTCACGGTTTTTTGACGACAAAGATTATTTTTTTTTCCTCAAATAGCATTTCTCTGCAGATTTCATTGTACCTTACCTAGAAAGAGACAAAACTGAGAAGCAAAGTGGTGAAGGCCATAGAGAAGTTCATCAGCAGAGGTGAGGTTAGAACCCTCAATTCACTACTTTGTCCGTGGATCACTCTACCAGTACAAGACAAAACTACATAATTAAAGCAACCAGACTGGTTTTAGGCCTCTATGCTGAGGATTCATCTGTTTTCCAGTGTTCTCTGGCAATCTAAGAGAGATCCTAAAGGCATTGTCTCAATTGAAAACTGATGAAGAAGAAAGGAAAGAAGGAATACATGTATACTGTGCATATAAAAGACATGGATGGAATTTTTTTAACCAAGTAACTCAGCAGTGTGTTCATATGGACATAAGAAATATCTGTGCACTTACAGCATTTTTCTGTGATGTTCAATAAACCTTATATCCCACGACAAACTGAAAAATTAAAAGGTCAGTTTTTCTAACAATAACAGTTATCTACAGTTTTTTTCTTCACAATGCTTACATTTTTCTTCCCACAGTGAAGGGTACTTTCTCACCCTTATCAAATGCAGTAAATATTTGAGACAGAACTGAAACAACTCATCCAAACAGACAAGTATCTCAGAAGAAAATCCAGCTGCATCAAGACAGGTTAGAAAGGGAATGATTTTGTAGATGCTGATATTCACTTCCTAAAATATTGCATATCATTATGAAGAACATGCCCAAGAATAATTCCAGATTCTTTTTCCACATTAGTGGTAGGCTTTTGTATGTGTGTTTATAACCAGTCTGTCTTCTGGATATTCAGTCATTTGCAGAGATGTTTTGTGTCTGCTGGGGCTCTTTTAAAGACTACTAATTCCTGCAGGAGAACTAACCCACTGCCCACTAATCTACTGCCAAGCATCACAACGGGAGACAAAACCTCACCACTGAAGATGCCAAAACTATTTCAGATCCATTCTGTTGTTGTGAATGTCCTTTCTGTAGTAGGTGGCAACAAAAACTTTGAAGCAGAGGCTATACTAAATGATTTCCTAAGGTCATTTCAAACCTGAGTTTTATTGTGATCGTATGACAGGTGGCAATGTGGTATGAGACAGAAACTGCATAAACCTGAGAATTTGCTGCCTATTATTATTGAGCTATTGCGACAGTTCTGCCATCTGATGTGAGGTGCTGCATGAACTCACATCCTGATCAGGTGAACAGCTTTCCTCTAACATTGTTTTCCACAATAATGGAACATAGCGGGGCATATAACATTCCATTATAATGAATATAATTTCTTACATAGGCCTGCACAACAAAATCCAGTGAAAACAGAATGGGCTAAAATAAAACCCAGGGAACTCTCTGACAATTTAGCAATGTCCACATAGTGTGCTACATCCTTTAAGCAGAAGCCCACACGTGAAGATAGAGTGTGAAATGCCTTTCCCGGGGCTTGACTGCAACCCGGGCTGTACTGCCAGGAACAGCACAGCCCTCAGCCATGTTCAACAGTTGTGCAACACTCAGTTGGAGCAATATCAGAATGGGACCCCCCTCTGTGACAAAAATAGGGCTGACAAATTTGTGGAAGGAGCCAATGCTTAACAGATACAGCGCGTGGCAAAAGGGAATGCTGCTTGGAGCGTAATGCAAGATAAGATTACACTCATACAGCATTGCTGTTTGCAGGAAGAGAGATGTTACCCGTCCAACACAGAGACACTCACATATTGTAATGAATCAGATTAACCATTGTGCTATTCCTACAGAATTAAATGGTTGTAGCGGCAAGGAAGGCTGTGGTGGTAGTTGTCCCAATGCTAACAGTGCCAAAGAGTTGCCTTGTTTCACTTGAGAAAAGGAATTCCAACCTTACTCTAACAGAAGTGCTCAAAAAGCCCCTTTTCACACCTATGCAGTGCTTGCTATCATGACAGCAGTCCTCAGTTATTAACTGCTTAGGATTATTTCAGTAAACAGTCTACTACCTGGTGTCAGTGGCCAGGCACTCAAAATCTACACAGGGATTCAAAGCATGCACACTCCGATGGAAAGATGTGCCCTGACTCCCATCCCCACTTGCATGGGTTGAGGGTCAAGCTCTTAGAGTCTGCACATGACTGGTAATTTTTAAATGATTACAATGGAAGGAAAGACTGCCTTTTTAATGCCCAAGCGCAACAGCTGCAATGTCATTGGGGTTGTGTTCTGAGATGCTCCTAGACTGCAGCCCAAATAAGCGTCTTAATGATACTTAGAAAATATGTAAAGCACTTCTTTTATATGCAATCACAATTCCATTTGGGTGAATCGTCTGTTTGTCCAGCCAGAACAGAATTAGAATTAATGAACCAGATTCTGCTCCGATTTGCACTACATGCAACTACAGTAAAGATGCACAGTGTGTAAACACGGAGAAACTTTGACTAAGTTACTTTATTTGTGACAGTGAACTTACAATTAGGTAACACCTTTCAACTCCAGTAGATCTCCAGGTTCCAAAAAATGCACAACACCAGGCTCTTCTTTATTTACATGTATTGAATGTTTAACAATTCTTAACCAACAACCTCACAAAACTTGTGTAACAATAAAAGATGATATCAAAGATGTTATCAAAACCACAAAAGGAGTTTGGGGAAGCAGATCAAAATTACATACACAGAAATGTGGAGCAAATCCAGGCACTTCACCTCTACTCCCATAACAAATACTTCTGGGACACTTTAATGATCATACTTGATGATGACCTTGTCTTGTTATCCATATAGAGAAGACAGCTTCTCTCTCACAGCATTCCAAAGGCAACAGTTTGTGTCATTAGAGGTGACACCAAATGATGGTCATTTGGATGTATTACTGATTCAAAGGACCATCATCTTTTAGTTGCAGTAATTGTTATGTATGGTAATTATGTTATTATTTGTGTTATACATGGTAATTGTTATTTATGGTAATTTATATAGTATAAAAAGTTATATGATGCTAAACATGTAACAAAATATAGACTAAGTTCTTTTCCTATACAAAAAAAGTGTAAACAAAATGAGTTCATTGCGGTGTGCAGAAAGGAATGGCTGTGGTCCCACAATTTACTGTTACTGACATCTCAAAGGAAGCAAGTGATGACCTAAGTGCAACATTAATGAAAAGAGTGATGGTTGACTAAAGGGTAATAGCTGACTGTATTAGTGGGGGATGAAATGGAAACAGAAATGAAACAAAATTATTTCCAACAGTTCTCTCATATTTTTTGTGTCCTTATATTAGACCAGTGCAAGGACAGAAGCATTCCAGACAATACCTGATATATCTTGAGATCTAATTGCTATCCCTAACAGACATTTGGCTTCTGTGGGTTCTTCTAGAGTGGTTGATCTGTTATAGGTACATACAGGAAGATACAAAGTTGTCCAATGCTCTTGCAGCCTGACAGACAATCCACCATAAATTTATCAATCCATGTGGTAAAACAAATAAAAAAAAATATGATATTAGAAAAAAAAAAAAAAAAAAAAAGTGTTTTATTCCAAACCTCTTAGCTTTTTGTAGGAAATGCCTGGCTATTGTATTGGGTTTACATGGTGAGGGCTTGGTAACATTGGGGCTGCAGGGGTGGCCTCTGTGAGCACAGCCCAGCAGCTGCCCCATGTCAGATCAGAGCCAGCTCCAGACAGCTCCAGAAGGGACCCGCTGCTGGCCAGAGCCGAGCCAGGGAGTGATGCTGGGTGGGCCTCTGGAAGAGCAGATTTAAGGAAGGGGAAAAACTGCTGTGCAACTGCAGCTGGGAGAGAGGAATGAGAAATGTGAGAGAAGCATCCCTGCAGCCCCCAAGGTCAGTACAGAAGGAGGGCAGGAGGTGCTCCAGGCATGCAGCAGCAGTTTCCCTGTGGCCTGTGGAGAGACCCCTGGTGGAGCAGGCTGTCCCCCTGCAGCCCATGGGTCCCACATGGAGCAGATCTCCACGCTGCAGCCCCCCCCCCATGGGTGGAAGAGCCCCCGGTGGAGCAGGTGGATGTGGCCTGGAGGAGGCTGCAGCCCCCAGAGGAGCCCCCGCAAGAGCAGGCCCCAGGCCGGAGCTGCAGCCCGTGGAGAGGAGCCCATGCAGGAGCAGGGGGTCTGGGGTGAGCTGCCGCCTGTGGGGGACCTGTGCTGGAGCAGTTTGCTCCTGGGGGATGGACCCCGTTGTACAGAGCCATGTGGGAGCAGTTCTTGAAGAGCTGCTGCCGGTGGGCAGCCCCCACAGGCTCTCCATGTGGAGCAGGGGCGGAGAGTGACCCTGAAGGAGCAGCAGAGATGACGCTTTAGGGACTGACCCTTGTTGCCTGTTCCCCTGTGCTGCTTGGGGGGAGGAGGTAGAGGAGGGTGGCTGAGTGGAAGGTGGTTTTAGTTTGCTTTTGGTTTCTCACCGTTCTAGTCTGCTAGTGATAGGCAATAAATTTTATCAATCTCCCTATGCTGTCTATTTTGTCCATGACGATAACTGGTGAGTGATCTCCCTGTCCTTATCTCAGCCCTTGAGCCCTTTCCATCATCTTGTCTTCTCCCCCTCTTCCTTTGAGGAGGCGGAGTAAGACAACAGTTGTGGTGGATTTTAGCTTCACAACAGGGTAAAACCACCACTGCTATGTAAAGCAAGACAACCTAATGAATGATACCTGATTGTCGGCACTCAGCACACTCTGAGTTGGCACTTCCACATACTAATAAGCTTATTAAAATTTTGAGGCCAGTGAAGTTTGTAGCTTTTCCCCATCCTGGCCAGGCTTTTTCCATCTTTTTCTTTTAGTGACAGTTTGTGTAATTAAAATAAGATTTGGAGAATGAGGTGCAGGATAGAGGGGAATTAGGTTAATGTGAAAGTCCTGAGAAACTTTAAGAGGTCTTAGCTGTTCATTAGGCAAATCTACACAGACCCCAGTACGTAGGTGAATAAGGGAGTCATACCTTAGGGACAAACACCAAATCAAGTGTGACACTTCAGCTTCACTGAGAAGAGGCCCCCGGGAATTTACAGCACAGTCCTTGCTAGTAAAGTGACTTCAGTGAAAACCTGTGGAAGCCAGCATATGGTTATGCCATCTGACTCCATGTTATACTTTAAAGGAAAGTGGTCTGGTAATGCATGAGGTTACAGTGCTACAACGGCCTGCAGCATATGTGCTTCTCTCACAGTAAAAACTGCTGTTTCCTTCATACACCTATATCAGGCTGTGCCTGCCTGATTGACTACAGCAAGTGACTTTGGGAGGGCAACATACAGCCCCAAGGAGGAAGGGCTATAACATATTAATATAAGAATGTGGCTGATTACAATATAAGCCACTGAAAGCGAGCTGACTATAGCACCCGACTGGAAGAATGCGGCTGTCTGCAGGGTCCCGCCAGGAGAATGCATCTATCTATACCTAGAAGTGCATGGCTGACTACAGGCAGCTGTCATGCAATCGGAGTGGACTGGTAGGGTGGTCACCTATCAAACCACCACGCCTGCTGTCATTGTTGGTGTAAATCCACCTCCCCATAACTTCCCAGCAGCTAACTAGATTTTGTCTCTGGGGAGGGAGGAGATGGAGGAAGTGGTCTCACTGTGAGTTTGATTAGAAGTTTCTGAATCTCAGATTTGACAGAAAGATATGTCCTTTGATGAACAAATACCATTCTGCTCTTGTACTCAAGGGAATGATTCCATTATTAAGAATCTGATTTATTTTTAATAACCATTCTGCTATAGGTATAGGAACACCCTGTGTATTATAACCTAAAAAAATCCCTAAGGGTAATTTGTTTTGGAACCAATATATTGTCTGGGATTTTTGAATAGTGGAGAGTAATCAAATGAAGTGCATTTTCCATATCCGAACCACTGGAAGAACAACACTGAAGTGTGTTTTGTTTGTTTTCTTCTTCCAGTATACACAGGGAACATTTATATAATAAAGCATTACCAAAAAAAAAAAAAAGTTCTAAATAAATTCTTTATAAAGGACAACCAATCCTGCAATCAGACCCATCAGGCCCATTCCGCCTGAAAGCCAAAGAGTCCACCTGCTCTTTGCTGACTGCTATATTTATATATGTACCAGACGGGGATTTGCCATTTACTCTCTGCCCTAAGTTAATGGAGCTCAGCCCTGCGCAGTTTTGGGGAGGATGCTTAGGATAACTCCGCACAGGGCCGCGGCTGCCCTCTCCAGCTGGTGCAGCATGCCTTCCCATGCTGAGCGATGGGCCCTTCCAGGCACCTGTCTTCTCCTTGTCGGCAGAGCAACCTACTGCCTATCAATATTCATACTCCATTTCCAAATCTCCTGCCCCATAGGCTTCACATTCAAGCGTCACCTGGCCTCACCTCTCTATTTTCAGTGCCCGTGCATGGGAGCCCTTACACATTTGAACATCCCAAGTGGGAGATTTTGATATCACTCTCTATTTACATGGATTGAGTAGTCTGAGCTTTTTCTTCTTCAATTGTAGGAGTTATTAGTATGTTTTGTCCTTTCTTTCCCCTTAAAAAGAAAGCTTAAAATGTTATTTGCTTTGGATTCTGAGAAGTACAAACTCTACCACATGGCAGACACATGTGAATCCATATGCTAGCATGTCTGTAAAGCCGAGAGAGATTAAAGCCTGAAGCTTCTATTAAACGCTCTCCTTTTTTTCCTGCATGCAACATTTTTAGATCGAGCTCTAAATGTTCACCGACTCATGAATATTTTTAAGCCAGCTCTGTTCACTAAGATAAATCATGCTGCTTGTGTGTTGGGTTAGTGACAGATAGTTACCTGAAAACTTCTGATGTAAAATGTTTTATAGCCATCTGAGGGGGGAAAAATGTGTGATCTTTGCCTGACTGCTGGAACAGTATGACAAGAGGAAACATACTGTATTCAAGCCCCACAGCATGCCAACTTTCTTTCTTTCTTCTAGAAATGGACAGAACTGAAAGGAAAATGACTGCTGGCATATTGTGAAAGTACTTCCAAGTTTGTACAAGCTCCAGTGATAGATGCAAACACAGACAAAACCCTTCATGGGAAACAAAAAGTTTTGCAAAGAAAGCTGAAAAATATCCTATGAAAGAAACAGAACTATCACGGTTAGGCTTTCCAACAGAAAGAAACAGACGCTCTCTAGGCTTATGTTCCAGAGTCAGTTTTATTGTAGTTGCTACACTAAATATAGATATTAAAGAATGTTATTCACACTGTAAAAAGCATATATCATATTTAAAGCAATGCAAAAAAAAAAATCTTTTCTTCCTTTAGAGATCTAAAATCCAAGGACTGCCTTGTCTCCTTTAAAGTTAGCTACCTTGAATTACCTCTCATTGCCATGGGGTGTGAGCACACAAACAGGCAGTTGGGTGATGAGTTACCCTGCATGAACTGCTCTGTAACAGCGGCTTGTATGTTCACTTCCACACAGCCATAAATGCAGGACAGTCTTATCCTTAATGGGCATCAAACTCTACCCTTGAATTAGAGATCCCATGGGGATGCAGAGAAATGTTTTCTTCCATTTAGAAGAAGAATGAGAAGGAAACTACCCACAGACAGTTAGCACAGAGACACTGTTTCTGTTTCTATATCCCATTCCATGATGTCATCTGAGCAGCAGCAACCTTCACCTGAGAGTCGTCATCATATGACTCAGATCATGCATCGCCACACTGGCCTTGTGCTTGGGCATTTAGTTCTTCCCCTGCCAATTCTTTCATTTTAAAGGAGTCCTAAAAACTGGTGATTTGTTTGTAGAATAGGGGTGCTCCTAGTTCTGGAAAAATAAGAAGTTTCTTTTCTTTGGAATGTAAACACAAAAGGTAAAGGAAAAAAATTTCCACCTACTGCTGTGTGGAAATGCATTTAGCATAATACAGGCTTCTATAGTTAGGGTAATAAACTGTGTTTCTTCTCTTGATTAAATCACATCGTAGTTATACTATCATCATTCACATGACATCACTGCTCCGCGAATATTTCAGCTCTGGGATCTGAGTAAGATATGGTAAAGATTTCATGCGCAGTGGAACTAAATTCCACTGTCTATTTAAATGGCCAAAGTCAGCAGATCCAGCCTCCCCTTTTTTTTTCCCAAAGGAAACCAAGGGAATAACCCACCAAGATCCTACTGATTTGGACATTATTTCCCTATAGGTGTCTTTGAAAATATTAACCTGAGGAGCTCAGCCAAGAGTGGAATTCTGCTCAGTAAACCCAGAGAACACCACTAACATCACAGAGTGGGAAGGATGAAGGGTAATTACAGTCCCGGCTGCCAAATTCACCTCAGTTGCAAGTAACCATGATTTGTACTGGAATTAGGAGGTGGCAGAGACACAGATATTCTGAAAATCAAGCCATTTTTATTAAATGGCAAAACATGGACATAAACATTCATCTGTGTTTGAAAATCTTCACCTTGATGAGTAGGGGAGGTCACAGAGTAAATCTGTGTAGGATGTGGACAATACCAAGATCATCCTTCTCCCCAGTAAACAGACCCTCCCTTCCCTTGTATTAAAAATATTGCAGAGTACATTGGTCTCTATTCAGATTAGTACTTTTGCATTCTTTTAATTAGATAACGTTAACAATCCCCATACTACCAACTACTCCCCATAACTACCATTACACTGATTCAGATTGTTTACATAAAGTTACATGTATTTGTAGTAAAACTATTGTTATTTATTATACTATTATTATACTATTATACCATTGTTGTTTATTAAATTCTTTTATTCCTATTTTTTATATAAATCAGATAAACTAGTGCATTAAAAAAAGCCCCTCCATTAGAAAGTGGTTATTAAGAGTATAAGAGCAGAGTAGCTCAGTAATCTTCTATCACCTCCATTTCTCAAGGGAGCTCTCCAACTACACAGGAAAGCACAGGTCTCTGCAGCCCTGACTCCCAGCCCTCTGTAATTCCCAGTCTTTTCCATGAAGGCACTCCAGAGGCACTGCTGCTCTGCTCTCAGACCACAGCAAGCTTTCAAACCAGCAGCCTCTGCACACACTTGCTGTTCTAATTTGGAGGAAACCCCATCCCGAAGTGCTTAGGATAGGAAATTAGAAGACACAATCCTTAAAGGCAAAAAATAGAGCTCCATTAGGTCACCTACCATTCTTAGCATCTGAGGCCTGTTAGGGCCATTTTCATATAATGTTTCTAAACATGACAGTCAAAACACAAATGGCAGGTGGAATCAAAGAGATTTCCTAGAGAGAAAAAATAAAATAGATAAACATTTCACAAAGCTTTTGGTTCTGTATCCCATTGACAACACTCAACATTTCTCTCAGGGCATTCTGCACATTTACCAGACAATTGCAATACCAGACAATTTCTTTGTTACTTACAGGGGCCTGGGGTCAAGTATGAAGCAAGCCTGCTGACTTTACAAAGCAACTGCTGTCTTAAAGACAGTCACTCAGAAAACATCAGTCTAGAGCATCTTATTGTTCTCATAGCTGTGGTATCTAATCGCCTTTAAGGGTAGGTTATTTGGAAGAAATAGGTAAAGCTTAATAAATTAAGGAATAAAGTAAACACACCTGGACTTTCTCTGTGGCAAACACTCTGGTGATCAGTGATCTGAATCTAATCTCTTTCCTTCTGTGAATCATAAATTCAGCAGTGATTTGGATCTCAATACAGATTTCAAATGTAGATATTTAATAGACCAAACTAAATCCATGATCTGCAGACATTTGGAATTCAAGCAAGAATAAAACTGGGAACAGTGCTATCTCTTTTCTTTAAATTAGCCTCCTCTTTCCAATTTTCTCAGCTCGCAAGCTTCAGCCTGCCTCAGAGCCAGTCACCATAGAGAATGACACACTTACCTGTTACTGACAATCTTTGCTTTGTGTTCTTGCTGCTCAATCTTACTATTCCAGGGTTAATACATGGATTTAAAAAAAAAAAATTGTGTTTCCCTGAATCATCTAATTAAATTACCTCCCTACAGTAGCTAAGCTAAGCTAATTGCTCTTACCCTACAATTCTATATTCCCATTTCACCTTTGCTGACTATTATCTAACCATGTTTCCTAACAGTTTCCCAGAAGAAACACTCCACCACTTAGAGTAATGCTCGCTTTCCTTGATGGAGAGGCAAAGTACCTTAGAGCTCCTCCAGAGTGAGTTTTAAGGACCTGAAATTCAAAGTTCAATAGCATCGTTCCTTATTCTCATGTTTCCATACCGCCAATGGACCCCAAAGGAAACCATCCTACTCTTGGCTCTGTCTCAGCAGTCGGGTGAGTAATTCAGAAGAATAATTCAACAATTCCAATCTTGGACTGTCTGGGAGAGTTCTCATTATGGCCACCTCTTGGGCTTCTCAAGCCACAGGCATTTATTTAACATCATCACTCAGCTATAACTCATAGTTTTGAAGCTTGAACAACTTCTCTTTCTGAATTTACTTATTCAAGTAAATTCAGAAAGAGAAGTCAGGAAAGGAGGGCAAATATGCCAAAGATAGATTGGATTATCTTTATGGCCCATTTTGGGCTTGAAACATAAATATAGGCTTATTCTCCTGTGGTAGGCTTTGTACTGTTCTGTCACTTTTGCTAGTCCCAGAAACTATTGGCATCCTTCAAGTGCCCCAAAATTATTGTTCCCACATGGGTAATACCAGAGAAGAAAAGCCCTTTTCATCAGCCAGCCTTCAAAATGTTTCTTGACTACCTGCAATATCAAGTATGTTATGATAGGAAACATCCACAATCCCACACGCAATCTTCACGAAATCAATGCATGTCAGAGGGATAAGTATGGACCTCACAGAATATCAGCCTTACTGCTCCCTGTCCAAGTAAATATCTGTGACTGGGACTGAAAGCAGTCAGCACATCAGTATAAAGATTTTTATACTGACACTGCACATCTTCCTTGCTTTTTATAGGGAAAAATACAGATTTTTTATGTGTAAAGTTTTCAGATAGTTATATTCAGGTCCCTTCCTGTTGTCTAAATTATACATCAAAATGAGGACATAATCCATTGTTTTTTATATTGAGTCAGATACTGGCTGGTTTTTATGACAACTAAATGTCTTTTTTCTTTCCAGATTTACATTGCACCATATTGACTTTAAAATGATAGTGATTTATCAAGGACTATTTTTGTTAGAATTTAAAGAAGGTGAGGCCCAGCAACTGGAAGTCATGAGCAATCTTGGGCCCTCAAATAGGTTTAGCGAGGAACAGATTAATAGATATATAAATCTAAGAAGATGGAAATTACATTCAGTTGTTTCAGAAAAAAAAAAAGGGGGGGGGGGGAGAGGAGGGGTAGCGTTTGCCATGCTTGTTTGGAAACCAACATCTAGCAAAATCTAGTAAAATCTTCAATGAAATGGAAGGATATATTTTTCAGTTTACATCTCCCTCTATTATGAATTTCCCAGGAAACTGTCACAAAGAGCACCAGTATAAAATTTATTATTTATTTATTTATTTATTTTTAGCAGGGATGAATTTAGAGTGACATTTTCCAGGACAATAAAAGTGCAGAAGAAGCTTCTGCAAAGTTACTGCGACTGTGTATGCCTCCAGTGGCTTGTATGGGTGAAATCTTAAATATATTTGGATAGTAATTATTCAGAACAGTTTTCTTTCTATGAATGGAGTGTGCAGGTGTGCCACATCCTGTTCTGATGTGACTAGTGAAGTACAAATGCCTCTTGTGAAATTCACCTTCCACTGTAGCGACTGTAAATCTGACTACCTGAAAAAAAGGCAGTCATGCTTCTGAAACTCAAGCAAACAATGCCAGTGGAGTACTTCATAACATATTTTCCCCCCTCCGCATCAGGACAAAGGCTTTCATGAAGTACAAAGAACAGGTGTGCGCAAGAGCTAAGTTGTCTCTATTGTTTTATAACAAGGCATCTCATTTTTTTGTACTTCAGCCCTGTGTCCATTAAATGCAATTTAGTGGGATCATCAGAGCTTGAAAGGGCAGATCAAACAGCACTAAGAATCCCAGCTGTGCAGGCCCCAATTCGGAGTGAACATTAACCTCAGCATTCAGCAATAATTTATTCTACTCTAGATAGGAAGATGTTTTTATTTGTTCCTGCCTGCTGGTCCCGTTGTTTGTTTGTGTTGCTTTTTTCTTCCTGAAACAGTCACAAAAGTATATCATATGTAATAAATTAGAGATTTTTTTTTTTTACATATAAATGTATACGTTTATATACATGACATAGATATTTATATATCTCTCTCACAAATAATGTTAGATGTGCCCAGAGATGAAGTGACATCTCAGAAACCCCTCCAGAGGATAATACTATTTCCAGTCTCATCATTTTACACTGCCTGTGCTGAAAGAAAGGAAACCTTGGCAAACACAGTGACTCTGCAGGCTTGTATTCACATCTTTGTACCTGATGGCTGAGGCAGAGGATTGCATGAAAGGCACTTGTTTTAGGCAGAAGATGGTGATCATTGATTGTACATTAAAGATAAACCATGAAAAGTTTTTTGTTTGTTTGTTTATGGTTTGTTTGTTGTTTTTTTTTTTTTGTTTTTTTTTTTTTCTGTTTTAGTCTACTGTTAGCTAAATCTCTCAAACACTGCTTTTACCAGTACCTGGTGATGAGAGATATGCATGGGGTGATTTGCATCCTAGTCAGATAGGCTGCACCTCAGCTGATATATGCATGATATATCTCTCCATTTCACAGTATATTTGTTCCTGATATTTTTTAAACTACAGGATACAGAGTGGTACAAACCTTGAAAGATGGTCAAGAACTGAAACCTGCAACTGTCCTTAAGTTAAAAGAAAGCAGTGCTAAGGAGTTAGTGTCCATGATGCTAACTACATAAAAGTTTAAATTATGTGCTAGAGAGGCAATTCATGTTTTAACTACAAGTGGCATGGCCAGCAGTTAAACAGTAGCAATCCTATTACTGTATCCAGCACTGGGGACATCCAGGGAAAGGTCACCTCCAAAAGACGAGTCATAAAGGAACTGCAATTAATGGCCAATGTACAGAAATAACCTTTTTTACCCTCTTTCTCTTCATGTTCTTTTCTTCTGTACCAGACTGTGCTACATAAAACATTTTGCTTGTTTTGATTTTTCCTAAGCACTGAGGTTTATTTTGGATCAGTGAGGTGAGAAACCTTTGAAAGGCTCATGAGACTCCATAAGCCTGTGAGTCCAGTGTTTGCACCTGTCAGGATCATGGTTTCCTTCAGCAGATTGCTAATGTGGAAATAGAGCAGACACATTTCTGCATTTATTTCCTTCTCTGTCTTAACAAGAAAAAAGCAGTATTGTGTATGTAATGTAATCAAAGGTTTCACTTGTCAGATTAAGTGGATTGTGTTTTTTTCAGAAGTGAAAAAAAGGCTGCAGCAAACTTGGTCTGCATTGCACAATCCTCCAGACACACAGACACTGGTGACCTTGGCTTGGAAAATGTTGGAAGGATTAAAAGACTATACAAAAAATAAAAATTTTAAAAACACTAAAAAATCAGGGTTACTCTTATAAAGGAAAACAATGGTTGACTGTGTGTTTGTTTAAATCTTCACAGTCGCATTAGGGGCTTGATAACGTTTTAGGTAAACATTCAGGTTCTACTGAGGAAGAGTACCACAGAGAGCCAAAATGTAAAATATTCAGTAAAGAAGCAAAAAGAATTCTTGCAATATCCATTTCCCTTAGACATGTTTAAGTTAGTGAAAGATACATTCCATAAAATCAAAGACAGATTTCTTCTGCTAAAATATTGCAACATGGCTTCTTTTCTCCATTCTTTCCCTTTAGAAATAGATCCAGTATTTAAATCCCTTCTACATGTAATCATCTACAAAATAGAAAGAGAACAGATCCTGGGATCTGAACATTTGCAGACAACATAGATCACAGCTACAGAAAGATAGAAAACAGACTTTCGTCTGGAGGTCAACACTTTCAGAAGCTCCTAAGCTCCTTAGCAGTCTAAGTCCCACAGATAAACGCCACTTTGAAAAATGAACAAATAAGAATTCAAGTTTCACCAAAAAAGAGAGAATTAGATTCCTGTGTCACTTCCAGAAACCAGGTATAGTTGAATAAATTGCTTAAAGTTTGTTGTTTTTAAGAAAACGTTCGTGCAGTCACAGTCCCTATCACACTGGGTGTTTTCGTGAGCCTTCAGATACCTCCATGCTTTTTACAGGACTGATCTATGGCCCTGAAGTTTCTAAATCTGGCTGACTGACTGGCTATATCGAAGTCCCACTGAACTTAGTGCTGCTGTATGAAAGGGCCATTTGCCCTTTCAAATCAGAAATTAACTGTTCCAGTTAACACTTAGCTCTAAGACACTGTGAACCAAAATCACAACCAACAGCATGAATGAGTGTGACTGGGACGCTACCTTGCCTTCCCCATTCCCTTCTCTCTTCTTGCACCCTTTTGAGGTTATGTCAGCAACACTGTGGAAGAGAAATGTAGGTACCCCACAGCAGTTCATCATCTCAGAATTACATTTATGCTGAGCCAGATCCTCCAGCTTTCACGTTAGTTTATGCTGACAGTGCAGAGAAAAGCAGCTGCACAGTAATGGAGACTCCTGCCCTACATTTCTATTTCTATCTAGCCCAAAGGAATCATAAGAGTATGACCACATCAATCATAAACAATCCAAATAAATTTTGATGCATGCTATGAAGTTAGATGAATATTGCATTAGAGAAGGTTGTGCCTATTTGTTAAAATAGAAACCATGAATGAAATTACTTTGTGCTTTGTGAATATTCAATAGTTACGTTGTGCTGCTAAAACATTCAAAGGAAGCACATCTGCATTAAAACATTTACAAGCACATGTGCTAATGTTGATGAAGGTAACATTCTCACTACCATCTTGGCATCTCTTGTCTTCATCAAAATTTCGGTCACCTAAATCAGGTGTTTGAAACAATGGTACATGCCCTACTTAATCATTCTTAAACCAAGCCAACCAACACATAAAGCATGAGGTAAAAAAAAGATCACAAAAGCTGAGATTGCATAGAATGTTAAACAAAGGAAAATAACAAGGAAAATACCAAATATACAATATAATACGTGGGAAATTCATAGATGAAGCATGAAGAAATATTCCTTAGACCTAACTGATGCTTCCCCAACTCATAGTAGTGACACAGAGGACACAAGGATCTAAGTAAATTATCTTAACTTCTTGTGAAGTCAAAAGTGCATTTTTTTCAAAATGGCCAACAGAAATGAATAGCAGGATGGAGATGATGTAGATGTTCACGCTAAGTCATGTCACAGAGATCTGTACCCTACCCAGTGGAGATGCAATACCAAGGATGGCTGTCCCCTGCTCCACGTGGCACGGTAAGTGCTACCAGGTGGGGATGTGGGCCAGGAAGCAGAAGAGAGCCCAGAACAGTTTGCAGTAGACAATTGGCAAACAGGGGCAAACAGAAAGATGATAGAAGCTCCCCCAGCTTCTCATCCCCTAGTAAACCCATGACTGTATGAATCACAGAGAAGTGAAACTATTTGTCCCAATAGTCCAATTACAAAGCTCAGAAACTCCAGTCTTCCCAGATCCCAGCCCAATATGTCCTCCATTAAAGTATAGTTCTTCCAAGCACTCTTTGAAGTCAAGACCACACTTACAGCCTATCTTACAGCTTGTTATCTGTTGACAGGTCACCCACTCCCAGTACCATCTTTTCATCCTATCCAGCTTTCCATCCAGAAAAAAAATGCATATATATATATATATATATATATATATATATATATATCTTTCTTCAGAAATTGTATTCCTCTGTACCTCATGCCTTTGAATACATCATCTCTAACAACTGTGATAGGAAAGTTCAGTGTGAAGGCTGCAGAACTTAGCAATAGGCTTGTGTGAAGTGCAAGCCACACATTCACTGCTGGCCTGTGTTTCATCACTGATTTATGCAGAGATGTACATAAACTACACTTACTACTGAGGAACTTGTCCAATGGTAATTGGAATCAGCAAGATGCCTTGAAGGATTGGGTATGGGCAAATCTTCTGAGAAGGTGTTTTTGCTAAAGAAAAAAATTAACATGGCAAACTGGCATCCAAGTAAAATATGAACCGTGTAGCATTTTATTTCCGAAGTCACACATTTCATGCTGCCTACCAGCTTTTAAAGGTCAAACATGTAAACTTAAGAAGTGTGTGTGAGTGTATACTAGTTGCAAAGCTTTTTTTTTGTCAGTTCTATGAAGCAATAACCCATGAAATATAGTTGATATCTCATGGGTACAGTTCTCCATGCCTG
The DNA here is from genome assembly GCF_963932015.1 of Anas acuta. Lineage (NCBI taxonomy): Eukaryota > Metazoa > Chordata > Aves > Anseriformes > Anatidae > Anas > Anas acuta. The sequence continues at coordinate 101,936,413 of NC_088981.1, forward strand.
CAAACATTTAAAATTGCACTTGTGGTACATAAAAGATTTATAATGATCTCACCCACAAATATAAATTTTATCCCACATAGGAGAAAAAGACCTAGAAGCAGAAGCAGTGAACAGCTGAATATGAGCACAGTGTCATAAATTCATAACACTTACAGCTTTTTAACAACCAGTCATAAATGTGACTGATTTCAATTTAATTTATGAGAGTTTGCGATAGAACCAGGATTACCTTCTCAAAACTGAGCTTTCAAACACACTGGCTACAATTATGGCCTTACTAGCATGTCAGCTAAGGCAAATGGGGTGGGGATGACCATCTGGAAGGTCCCCTAGCCACGCTACATGTGCAGGCTCAGACAAGTGGAGCTGAATGGTCTCCACCAAATTGTAATAAAGATCCTACTACTGCTCCAAGTCAAGCAGCACATTCCTTCACTATACAAGGCACCACTAAAGGGCATGTTAATAGGATCTATGCAGCTTGCCATCACCAAAACTAGCATTCTTCATATGGGTACAGCTGGGCAATGGATGACCAAGACATGCAACGTGCTACAGCCATGACTGTTTCTTGTGCAGGTATCAAATTCATCTCACTTCCATCACTCCTTCATCTACCCTATAAAATGACACAACTCAGACCTTGTAGTAGTTTACACATATTTAGAAAATTTTGTCTGGACTGGAATTTTTAGTGTCAGTTATTTGAAAGGAAAGAGTAGTTGAGAAGGGACCAGAAGACAGGAAACAGCACCAACCAAGAGAACAGGGGTTGAAAGAAGAAGTGAGATATGCTTTTTCAAGCATGCTCTCTCAGTCATCACTGGAAGAGTTCATGTCAAACCCCTGCCATAAAAGAAAAACCTCTGCTTTCCGTAATGCAATGTTGCCTTTCTTCCACTATTGTATTGTTTCAGTCCGGTATCTCTTAAAAGTAAAAAATCTGATTTTCAGCTACATGTATCTCATAAAAACTCCAAGACAAACCCTGAGATCTGGCAAGTCAACAGAACTGTTTATTTTCTTGGACATAGAGATCAAAATTTATTTTGGGTCTGGCAAGAGGAAAATTTTTGAAATACCCTGAGGAATCAAAGTTTGCCTCAGAGCTCTCTCTTTCTACACCTGTCAGAAGTTTGATTTTTTTCCCTGTCTACTGTACATACTGGTAGCTTGGAAAACTAGCAAACAAACAACTTCCTGTAGTTTCATCGCAAAGAACCAGGAGGAAGAAAACATATTTTACTACCTAGGCTTTTTGCTTCCATTTTTATCTTACACTGCACTTGTTCTTACATGTGGAAGATAACAAACATTCCCTTGTGTTGCCTATGTGTATGCATTTGAAGGCAAAATATTATGTCACAGTGTGAAGTAGTAATATTGTGCCTATTAAAACATCAAAACTAACTCAATATAGAAAAAGACATGGTGAGGTCAAGCTGCAGATGTATCCCCAGAGGTACTAAGGAGGACATTTTAGTCACAATTATTTTTAAATGTGTGTTGATGATGAAAATGTAATTCTTCCAGTTTTGAGGGATAATGTGTTTGCTAATGGTTGATGGCTATGTCATACAAAGAGGCAAAAAGTTTTATATTTTATTTACAATATATAAAAACTTCAAAGAACAAGAAGATCATTGATGAATAAAGGAGGGAAAACATCTAATGAATGATGTATGATATTTATTAGTTGCTGATTCATATCTTAGCCAAACTAATTGCAAACCATTAGAGAGCAACAGGGTGGTCAATGTGATATGTAACAGTAATCTGAGTCTCTTGCATAAAATTGTAGATATAGCTATAGTCAGTCCTGGGTCAAAAAGTATTGCAGAATTCACACTGCTTACAGTAACTTGCAAAGCACTGTAGAAAGTTGTGGAGATAATTGTTGCGTGTTCTGTAATAAAGAATAATGACATGACTACAGACACTACCAAGTGGTGTCAAAATTGGGATCTGAAGATATGGCCTCTGTTTTACAGACATACAGAGGGGAACCAGAAATTCAGTTGGTAGGAAAGAAATGAGGAGATTGCAGAACTCTTGTACTCAGAATAGTTAATATAGAGTTCTTCAGCCTCTGAGGGGAGGCTTTCTCCATACAACACTGAAATCAGTGCAGTACCCAAGCTATCTGGATGCATCCTGCATCCTGGACTGCTATGGTGGTACAAAGCTTCTGCAGCTAGAAGCTCCAATCATGGCCTCAGACTCCATTGATCTGATTTGTTTCCAAAAGCCCTATTGCCTTTTCTTAAGTCAGTTAGCACAATAAGAGACATACCTTTCTACCTTTCTTTGTACACTCATGTCAGAGTATATTCTCCAAACTTGCATGGTTAGGGCAACCAATAGTGTTGTTTCATGCTCAGAGAACAAGAAAATCTCTGTCAGTGAGAGAAACAAGAGAATCAATATGTGTTAAACAGTTTCATTAAGAAGCAAGGCTTTGAAGAATACAGAATGGTGTGGGGGTTTTTGCTTAAAAAAAATAACAATAAGAATAATAATATTTATGACCAAAATGTCACCTTTCCAAGAAAGTCACTGAAGAAATCCCACTGGAAGTCTCACCTGCTGACTTCAGAAGAAAACTTGTTCTGGAATGATAGTCCATTTATCTGGCCAAGGTATGCATATGGATTTGGAAGATCTGCAAGTCTTTTACAATTATTTTTTTTTGCCTTCAGTTAAGATGAAAAGAGGCATCTGAAGCATGAAGAAATATGATTCTGTGATTCTGTGATAGTTGTTTGTGTGATCAGCACGTCAGTGGTCTCTGTCATGATTTGAGTGGGGCTTTTTTCCAACTGCAGAGCTGCAATTCTTCCATTTTCCATTCCATCAGAAAACTATCAGAGAATCAGCCTTTGTCAAAAGCATGTATATAAAGTTTTTGTATGCCTGTGTTTAGTCTTCCACTCACAACACCTTGGATGTTAAATTTAGCTCTGCCTCTCATAAAATACAATAATCTGCAGGATAGAGCAGAGGACAGGTATTTCTGTCTTGATAGATGGAGACACACAACTCATATTTGCACTGGTGCTTCAACTGTTAACTAAAAATGAATATGAATTCCTCAGAGGCTGAGAAGAGGGAAGAAGGATAAGCTTTTCTTCTTAAATCAGCAGTCTGGAGAAATGACTGTGTTACATGAAACAGAATAAGAGGCTTCTACACTTTTAATTCTTCATGACAAAATATCATTAGTCATATTTGCAGGGTCTTTTCCAAATATAGCAGCCACAGCCTTACAGTTCTCTGTAGGTTCATTTCCACTGATACTGGTGGGCAATATGACCATATCCAGGAAACTAATATCAAAATAGCTTCAAATCCCACAGCTTCTAGAGAATCTAACTTTTAAAAAGCTGGGAAGGCTATGTTACTTACTGCTGTCATGTCCTGAGCCTCAGTTTGTGCAGGGGGAAAGAGTGGCCACAGCTGTCAAACTGGACACTGACTGTAGACAGGCTGAAGAGTGTCTCTTATATCTGCAGACAAGATTTATTCAAGAAGTTTTGCATGTGCCAGTGTAAAAATAACAGATCCCAGAAAGGCTCTGAAACTGTAAATATTAGGGTTATCAGAGCTAAACAGTTAGCAACTGAGTCACACCGAGAGAGCAGTTACTCATGTGCACAGTATAATTTCAGTAGCAGATCCTAAATCTACACTGCAGCAGCTATAGTGACTAAAACATTCTAATTTTTCAGAATATTATACAATTGTCATCACAATTTATCAACCCAGATAAAAAGAAAAATTCATCTTAGCACTCTGATTACAGGTAATGGGACAGATATGGAGCTGCAAAAGGCCAGTGTATATTTGCAATACTAGAGTAGGTGTAACCATTTGCTTCTTTTCTTCATCTTGGATACATAATACTACTGTTTGTGTGATGCAAAATTTAAGCTGAACAAGCCACCCTTTTGGCATCAAAAGTAGGAAACAGTGATTTGTTGACACCCTAGGTACAATACTTCCCAGATAAGAACTGAGAGAAGTATTTAATATCCATTTAATTGTTTCACAGGTCTGCACATTTCAGCTGGGAAATCAGCAAAAATAGATAGATAGATAGATAGATAGATAGATAGATAGATAGATAGATAGATAGATAAATGAATGATGTCACAGTGCAGAATGTTTTGTTAGTTTCTCAATAATCCTCAAATTTTGTCAGGCATTGCGCATTTACACTAGAATTTGCCAAAGGGAAATCAAATTAATTAATTAAGTAAGTAGGTGATTAATTCTTATCATTTGCTGGACTATTTCAGCATCTAAATGCATTTTACATGCATATTTGTTGTAGAATCCTTGTATGTAGATGTACCTCTTCTCTAAGCACACCACATCTGTCAGTGGTTGATTACCCATAAATTGACCTTGCTTGATCATCTTGAGCTTCCTTTAGCCTTTTTCTATCTGGAGACAAGTTGGGTGGTTACACAATGGTATGCCAAAATACCTTTCTACCATGAGATGTTAGGCACCAGATAACTGGAAGCACTGAAGGCTCCAGGCCAGCAGATCCTCGTCGACCTAAAACATGAGCCAACAGCTTGGGAGTAGTAAAAGGTGGTGGTGGACTGAAATTTGTGGAATGTTGGTTCTGTTCCTGGCTCTGGTTTACTTTACCTTCAACAAAACAGTAAAAAGAAGCAAAGCTATTCCACCCTCTGCAAAGTACGAGGAGATCTATGAGCCAGAAAGAAGTGACAAGAGCCAGACGTAATTATTATTTCAGCACAATTGCTGCATAGCTTCTGGATCACATTGAGTCACACAGTCTTTCATGTATCACTCGAATAGCTGTCAAATTCAGAAAGCAGCTATCCCCTAGAGGAATCGCTTCAGTCACCACATCATTCCTGGACACTATAGGGGTTTCAAAAAAATAGAAAGTATAGGATAGGTAACCAGCCACCTCACGGTCTGACCGAAGAGCAGGGACACACATGACGCTGAAGCGACACTGAGTTGTATGTACATAACACTGCTCTTTACCAGGCTACCATTTTTCTGCTTCTGCAGATTTTTGTTGTTCTGCAGAAACTTCAGTCCTTCTCCCCTTCCTCCTCCAGCTTTAGCATCATGAAGAGGTTTCAGAACCACCAGGAGAATGCAGTCAGCACAGGAATAAACCACAGCTGAAGAGGTAAGAGCTTTAATTTTTCTTGTGCATTCATACAATCACAAACAGTAAAGAAAGCATATTAGACATACCTAAGAGTTTGCTGTTTCACAAATGCTTTCCTTCATTTTCACACAAACAATATACATCCAGATAAGATTTCCTTATCTACCCTATCTGCTAAGATTTCCTACCTACCCTACCTCCTATCTGCTATGAGGAAGAGCATCACACTCTTACTACTCTGCATATGAATGGGTATACCCACTAGCATTAGTCAGACTTTGGCTAACGTACACCAGGAGATAGTAAAAATCCATGCAATATACCGATGGTTTAATGAAACATATTCATATAGAAGTGCTTCTTCTTTTTATTTTGCCATCTCCACTCACTTTAATATGCAATCCTCCATGTCCATGTCATTAAATCCACCAGCTTTCTAGACCATAGCCTCTACAGACATCTTCCACTCAGCTAATGAATATCTCCCAGACAACATTCATTTTATTGGCATCCATAAAAGTCCTAGCTTATTTGCTTTGCAAAAGTTAGATCTTTACTGGCTGTGTATGCTTCATTTAGTTAATTAAGAAGTACTCAGCAACAGCCTTGGCTTATCCTGATATCGTTAAAACATACTTTGTGTCCATTTGCAGTGCTTCAACATTTTAACATGTTTTTTTACTGTATGTTTTCACATAACTTAAAATAATGAAGAAAACCAATGACTAGTAATCAATTGCTATTATTTATTACTTTTTAGTCATGCCTGAAGATTCACACTAGACTGAGCATCTGATGCATCTACTGAAATCATCAGAACACAAAGTCTCTGCTTCCCAGAAGCTCATGATACAAACAAGAAACAAACAAAAGTGGAAGCAAAAATAGAATAACTAATGACACAATGTCTGATTAGGTGACATACCCATATCTGGAGTCCATGGAAAAGCCACGAATGTCAGAAGAGGTAATATTTTTCTTTTCTTTTTTTTTTTTTTTTTCTAGTTTCTTTATACATAGGTATCTAATGCAGTTATATTAACTATAAATTCTTTAAATACAGGTCATAGTTTTATAACCTAAAACCAGTGAGAAAGTTTGATGCAGTAAAAATAATTTGTTTGATGGTCTTTTTTCTTCCATATTGGGCATTTCACTCTGAGTATTCACATATTAATGGTCAGACAAGCCTCATAACAAAGTTCAGCCTTACTGAGCCTTGGGAGATAACTTCATAGCTGTTATTCAGTAATCACGAGAAAGATAATTGAACTAAGTAGTCATTCTTGACAGTCATTCATGATTATTATGTGATGTCATTACAAAATCAGGCCTCTGTGAAGTTGACTCTTCTTTCATGTGCAATGCCAGGCACACTGCTGGCAGTACTGTGACTTGTTTCATCACCCAGATACCAGCAGCATAAACTGAAGGCAAGATACATGTCTGTAGCAGGCATGCTTGCCACCAAACCTACTGTGAAGCACAGCAGAGTCCCATGCAGGATGAGGGTTGATCTACCTCTTCATAAGGTATTTCTTCAGGATACAGGTGAACAGGAAAATATTTGTGATTGCAAATTGTTTCCTGAGAGTATGGAAGAAACTACTTTGTGAACATCTCTGACTGCATGTTTTCAGCAGATTTTCCATGTATAACTCGCATAAAAGAATTGGGGAACCATTTTCTATCCCTATTCACTGTTATTAGTGCATTTACCTGTTAGGCAGATGGCTGCTTTGCAGATAATTGTTGAACAAGGGTAATATATACTGTCTAAAATCCTTTAGGCTTCACTATGCACAGGTGGTTCATTTTGTGGGCACGAATTTTGTGTAAGGTCTGTGTGGTAGAAGCACAGGACACGGGACATTCAAAGCTCCCCCTCAAAACCCACAGATTATGGTCTTCTGTGCCATCCCTACCGCACCATCCTTCCCTCTCCATTTTAGCCCATTGTTTTTTGTAATGTAGAAAGAATCCACAAATTCTACTCCACTCCATTGATCTTTTTCTTATTATTACCTCCTTATAGGAAAAAAAAAAAAAAAAAAAAAAAAAAAAAAAGCATTCATTTACTATAGTCAAGAATCCCCATGCCTTACTTTGTCCTTGACTTGGTTTTGGAAAGAAGGAAGAAAACCCAGAAATGGCTTTTCTTGCCTGTTTTACATTACTCTGAGTTCGAATATTTTGTTGAAATACTGCACTGAGCAGGAAGCCTCTCCCTGTCCCCTGAGGGTATTGCTAATGCATTGATATAGATTCTAAAGAAAGATTTGTGTTCCACATGGACCACAACTTCAAAAATAGTAGCAGCTCTGCAGTACAAAAGGTGCATTGCTCTGAGGGAATGTTCTGCAGTCAATCTGATGACTTCTGTGACCTTTTCCAATGAGATGAGGAAGATCATAAGACCTACGCATTGCCCCCTCAGTCCCCAGACTCAGAGCTGTCGAAGTCTTGGTGAAAGCTGTAGCTGTACATACTTCCCTTACAGCGATTGCTGTCTGACACAAAAGATGCCTTTGAAGACAGAGCCAGGCTAGCCACACAGTGCCAAATCAGCACAAGTTTTAGACTGATAGCTCTGACAATAGCACACTAACTAAATATTTTCTGAATTTATCTTTAGAAACATTAGCTCTAAAAATAGAGATTCCAATGTGCAGTGGCCAATAATTTTAAAGAGTAACATAAAAATCCCAGCAATCAATGACTGCACATTGGTAGTGAAAGCTGTTTGATGTCTCAGGTTGAGGAAGAACAGCTAAGACATCTGGGTTGTTTTTTAAGCTCTGACATAGATTTCTTGTATCACCTGGGGCTAGGCACTTAAACTGTAGGAAAGTGTTCCTGCAGTGTGCTTTGGAACCCTGGTCCTTTGGTCACTTATTATGGGGATCAGACTGGAACACACCAGGGCTCTCTTCTGGAGCCCTTTGGGGGTTTCATCCACCTGTAGAGCTTGGAATGAAATCAAGCAAATCAGCCAGGACCTGGAAAATGTGCTTTAGTTTCCCTGGTACTGATCTCTTTATGAATAAAAGGATAGACGGGAGGAAAAATGGGGAAACCTCCAGTTCCAGTGAGTCATAAAGTATCCAAAGTCCTCAGGTCAGAAAAATGTAAAAGTGGAAAGAATTACTGTTTGCATATACACGAGGTGCTGTTGTGCCTTTTGTGAGTTATGCCAAAGGAAGACTACATTAGCTGAAATAGGTCAGGAACCAATGACAAACAGCAGCTTTCATGCTTTGGGGAGCTGAAAAATATAATAAGCAATAAGAATACTACCTCAGAAATTCCTCATCATTCATTTGCTTGCTTGAACTGTGCCCCCAAAATCTGTACAGAGTTCTAGGGAACATATCTTACATTGTGACATTTCCAAGCTTTAACTGACAGAGAGCAGAAATGTCATTGAAGAAAGGAGCATCAACAGAGCAAAGAGGAATATGGGCAATTAGGCCTTCACCCTGAAACATTTCCACAGGCAAGCGGGCTCTGCAAAGTCAGAAATGCTGCTGGAGAAGGGTCTAAGACCCCAGTGCAGAAAGCATTTAAACACATGCTTTTGATTTGAACAAGACTTGACCAGATACTTCAAGTTAAGTGCAGTTTGATGAACTGAGGCTTGATGAATGGTTGCAGGATTAGATTTTTACACCATTCAACTCAAAGTTGCTTTTAAAAACTCTTCACTTCTATGTTTATAATGCTGCCTTCTAGAAACATCACCATTCAATATAAACCTTGCTTGTTTTCCTTTACAGTGGCATTAAATCCTGAAATTAAATTAATTAGTTGCTAATTTTCACTCTGTAAGAATGTGTTGACACAAGAAGTATAATAAACAGTGGTTGGGTCAGATAAATAGTGAAGCATTTACCTGACCCTGAGCCATTATTATAATTAGCTTGCTTTCACACATTATAGTCTGTTCATCAATCCAGTGCTCAACATGTTCCAAAAGGACATCCACACAACAGTTCCAGTTCACAGTCCCAGACAGACTGGAGAGAAGTGGTTTCTCTTCTATAACAGCATAGCAGAATGCAGCATTAAGTCTTTCTAAGCCTTTAAGCACTATGGGAAGGGCTGTTATTTCAAGCTACCGTTGCTCTGCAGCTTTTTAAGACATGATTTTACAGGAAAGTTGGTAATTTCAGTGTTCTATCAGAGCACACAGCAAAATTCAGCACCACAGTAGCAACAATAGCAGCAAATATCCAGGACTTTTCCAGAACTGCACCCAGAATGCAATCCTACGTGCCAAGTGTGTATTGTGCTTATTGCCTCTTGTCATAAATTTCCTCGTATTTGAATATCTGGCAGTATTTCAGATGGGGAAAAAAGTTTTAATTTAAAGAAGATTATCAGCTGCTCTGAGTTTTTGAGTCAAATGCCAGATCTTTCCAGCTTTTATGATATAATACAAACAGGTTATTTTTATAATATGAAGAATTTTTGATTTTTTTTTTAATTCTTTTTTTTTTTAAAACAAAGGAACATATGATGTCATGGACAAACAAATATTGTGTTAGTTTGTTTCTAATAACGGACACATTTTAAAGTTAGGATAACAGGAAAAAAACAAGATAAAAGGAAAAAAAGATGAAGTTAGTGTTGAATGAATTAATAGCAGGCAGGTGGCTGGGTGGGTGTCATGGCAGATAAACACTGAGATGAAGCCAAGGTAATTATAATTATAATCTGGCTAGTAATGCTTTCAGCTGAGGGTGTATAAAAACCTCTGTAAGTTAATACTGAGATGTTCGGATCAATCACCTTCTTGCCTGCTCCCCCAAAACACAATCTCATATGGTTAAACTCACTTTTAGTGTATTTTTATATTTTTAAACATTTTTATTATTATATTTTTAAGAGGGCTATTCTCTTGTAACTAGAGTTCAAGCAACTTTCCACTCTCATGCAATCCTGGAAAACATGAGTATGCAATCAGCTGAGTCTCTCCTGGCCTCCATGTTTTGCTGGACAGAATTCACCTCTTTCTATCATTGTCTTTCACAGGCTCTTTCTTTCCCTACTGTGCTATTCACAGGGGTATAAAATGCTCAGGCAAACAGAAGTCAATGGCAGATGTGTCGGCAGCACTTCTTTCTGTAATTTTACTAAATGGATGTAGCCCATAAAAGCAGCCTTAATTAATGGAAACATTTTAAAGGCACTTATAATAAGCAGGGAAAACAACAGTTGCCAAAAGCAAACTTTGTTAGCAAAGTATGTTTAAAAGTTACTTTCCTGAAGGTGACAAAAGATTTTATGTACACAACAATTAAAAAAAAAAAAAAAAAAAGGTATTTCTTTATTTATCCTGAAAATCTTGGAGGACTCAGGTTTGGGACATGTTTCGTCGTGCTTCTGTGCAACAGGGGGGCAATGCTTTCACTGTGTCTCAAGGGTCTTTTATTATTTAGAAGTCTGAACCTGAAAGGTGCTGAGTGCTCTCAGCTCTCATTGACTTCAATGTCACCCAGCCCTTCAGCCACCTTCAATGGGATCTGGGGGAATGCCACATCCTGCAGCAGATGTTTCCCCCATAGAGTATCTTCTCCAGTGTATCCCATCTCCAGAACACCAGGGCCTTGACTTGGATTCAGCTCTGTTTGATTCAGATCTCTTAGGTATGTTCAGAAGTGTGTCCGTACAAAACAGCAACTTCATCAGAATTTAGCTAGGTGTCTAGAAATTAGTACATATTTACACACTCTACCTTCCTGAAAGGAAAAGGAATAATTTTCTTCTGTGGAAGCTGCAATAACATGTCCTTCTTTTTTAATGTTGTCATTATTTTGGAAAAATATTTAAAAAAATAAAAATCCTGGGTTAATCTATTCTCATCAAGTAAATAACCTGGACCAAATGCCTTTTCATTTTCTAAAGCCACCACAATTTCTTTTGGCATGTACACACTTTGCATTGTTGCAGAGATGCTGGTGGAGAAACTGAGTAAACCCTAGGTTTTGCTTCATCAAAGGGAATCGCTTCCTTTAGGAAAATGTCCCCTTGCACACCATCTAACACTGGCTTTCCAATCAAATATAATAACTAAAAGCAAACTGTCCCTACCATCTGTAACAAAATTCCTTTAATTCTTCAAACACTTCTCTGTAAAATGCAGCTATTAGGGATAGACATACATTTTACTACATTTGTACATTAGAGTTGTTTTCTTTCATTCCTGATTGAGACAGTATCATTGTATTATTAACCCAGAGAAGTTCTCTGTCCTTTTTAATTCCAGAATAATGAAACTCATTGGAACTTGGCGGCGCTCAGTCCTGCTGACTAATCGTTGGCAATTGCTAATGGCAATTTTTAATCAAATCTTATTATTAAATCAGAATATAAAAGATTTAAAAAATGCAAGGTTGCAGCTAGAGGTCATTAGTCATGAGCACAAGAAATAATCAATACAATTATGGTTGCTCGAATTGTGCTGGATGGGCCAGGTGGCGCAGTGTGATAATGCATTACCCTTTCACCTCTGCTGTCCGACTTGCATCAGAGATAACAGCGAGTCTGCTGCTTTCTACTTCAGCTCCAGTAGATGCTTGAACATGCAGAAACGATTAAAAAGAATTCAACCAAATGGGTGAAACTAAATTCTTAGGCACACTGGTGTAAATTTTCAAAGGAGTTATTCCAGATTTACGCCCACCCCATTGCAATTTGTTTTAGCAATATCTCATCTAAAACTAAGATACCACATTAGATAATAGGAATGAGCTAGAAATTCCTGCTTAACAAAACTGTGAACAGCCTAACCTACTGTTAATCACTGTAGTGCAAGCAGGAAGTAATTAAACTGAAGTCACTGCAGATTTACACTGATGCTAACAAATGAAAACTGAATTGTTGAGCATTTCCTTTTCATTATGGGAATGTGATACAGTGGTTGCCTTCTTTTGCTGTCTTAGGAGTGTATTTAAGAAAGGATCCTCAGGGAGGGAAAAGGGACTAGGAAAAGCTAAAAAAAATGGTGAGTGTGGGTAGCAGGTGGAGCTACAAACAATCTGTGAAAAGGCTGCACTTCATCCTAATAAATGAATTTTCCATCTCAAACTGGTGTTAACTCAATGGCACTAGAAAAGTTTACACCAGCTGTGAATCTGGCCCTACTGGCAAGCGTTCAAGCAAAAATATTACCATCCGCTAGCATTTACTTTCCAAAAGACATGCTTTTATTTATCTCCTTTTAACAAAATTATTGGCTCCGCTCCAGTGTTAGGCAATTTTTAAAAGATTTCACACATTACATCTACCTGGACAAGGAGCTGGTTTTTCTCCCCCCGCCTCAGTGGGGAACATTGGAAAATACTTGATTACCAGCAGAGGTCGATGTAGGGGGCTTTTACTTATCAGGAGTATTACCTTCACTGAGAATTTAAATACTTCCTAAAATACCTATTTTGGACAGAATTTTCTTTAAAATAAATGTTCTCAGTTTCATTTTGTGTCACTGTATTCCTTACACTAAGGACACATCCACCCTCAAAAGCAAAGAAAGGAAATTCCAACACTACAAAAATGCTGTGTTCATATGAAAGCCTGACAGGCCAAAAAAAAAAAAAATCTTATCCTGATTTATTATTTTTTTTAGATAGTAAAAATATCTCTTTTTTCATACATAATGTTCCATCCTGTGTACCTTCATGTACATATGAATAAGAAATAAAAATTCATATAGCATGCTAACTACCCACCATATAGACATAATTGCTTCTGGAAATATTGTACTTGAAGACATTTTCATGTCAGCTGTATGTGTTCGGGTATCATCATAACATGGTGTTTACACCAGATTAATACCATATGCTGTGTGGGAATTATGTCAGGTTATAAATGGAAATACAGTATAATATCTGAAATTCAGGAGTCTGTTAGAGTCTGATTTCTTTTAAAGTGCTGTTAATCAAGAAGAATGTAACTTTGAATAACATTGCTTTTGACTTACACTGATACAGCAAGGGTAGAACCCAGTTGCGGCTGCCTTCAAGTTTCATTACCCAAGTCATAAAACTATCACCAATTAATATTATTCTGCATAATATTAATGGACTCCTGACCTCATTAAGGCAGCCAGTAGTGCTGCCACAAAACCATGGAGAATCCTCAGATCTGGAGAGAATCCTTTTTCTAGCTTTTTTTCTCCCAAAATGGCACTGCTTTTCCATGTCTCCTCTAGGCTTCTTGTGATGCTGTCAACACATTTTAACTCAAAGCTGAAAGCACTTGTTTAATCTGCATTTTACTCACTGCCTAAATAGTTTAACAGTTGTCGAGAGGGTCAGGAATAAGAAGAAAAAAAAAAAAAAAAAAAAGAAAAGAAAAAAAGTGGAAGAAGTTGAAGGATGTGAAGAATACAGCAGCAGAAGTCTAAACAGAAATTGGAGTTAAATACAGACGAGGAAAACAAATTAAGGAGTAAAGACCAAGTGCTAAAGCCAAGGAAGATTTCCACAGATTTTAATCAGACCCCCAAGGAATGACAGTGTGGAGAATAATGAAGGACATTGAGAGAGATGGCACCATTACCACAATGGAATTTAGCAAAACGAGAGTGTATGGTCACAGAAAGAGATGGTTTACCAAGGGAACACTTCCCAGCACTGCTGAAGAAGAGACAGGCTCCTTCATAGGCTAAGATTTACTCTCTGGCTTCTGGCTTCAGAAGCCAGAGAGTAAATTAAGTTGGCCTTGGGCTCCAGGTCTCCATCCTGCTTTCCATAGGGCTTACCAGTTTTGTGCCAAGCCAGGAGAGAACAGCAGCAGAGAAAACCTTTCTCTCCCTTGTCTTTCTGCAGACCTGCACCTTTTACAATCAGACTGCCTGAGATGAGGTAAACACCTGACCCCTTGTCCAACTCCTTAAATTGACAGCTAAGTTCTTCTGAACAGACAGCATTGCTCAGGTTAGCAGCTAGAAAAAAAAAAAAAAACACAAACAGAAAACGTTAACACAGAGCTAAAGCTCCGAGTTTAAATAAAACTGTCTGTGCAACATTATGAGAAAAGCTTTCAGAAAATTACAGCCTGTGAGAAGACTCAAAAGTAAAGGGTGCATTAATCCCTTATAAAGTATAAAAGTATAATTCAGGATTAAAGATAATTTTTAATTGTAGAGTGGCTACACGTGCTATAGGATCACAGCTTCTCGTGTAAGTAGTGAAGGTACTGCAAGGTAGTCTTTGGCATGTTTTCCTCTGCCTCACAATGTTATCCCCTGTATTTTCCATTAAAACATGGTATGCATTCAGTGTTATTCACTTAAACATTACCTAACTCTCTTAGTGATGACAGATTGCCATTTTGATTAAAAATTTAAGGGCATGCTGTTGGTTTGACCCTGATTCATATACTGAGTAGGACGTGATATCTTTTGTGCTAATCTAGCTCCAAGCAGATTAATATATATATATATACTTGTAGATATATATATGCATACACATATAAAAATATATGTGTACATAAAAAACTGTTGGAGGATTGAATGCAGAAGGAGAGCATTAACTCTCTCTTTGCACAGGACCTATTAATATGAAAATTAGTGTAATATGATTAACTGCTCCTTTTAACACCAAAGAGAGTGAGTCTTGAGAGATTATTTTGCAAGTTGATAACATTTCCCTATCCAGTTTGTAACCCTAGGGAAAACTGAAAAAATATGGATTTTGATTTGAACAATAATGAAATGGTAAGTGATATAGCTTTGCTGTCTTATAATGACTGTATTAATTTGCAAGCTGTAGTGCTAAACCAGAATAGAGGTGCTCGAGGAGATATGCCTGTTATCTAGGCAACAGTTAATATGATGAAAATGCTATTTAGAAGCAGCTCCATGTTTTTATCATAAATATAACTTTAATTCCTTGAGAATCTCCATAAAGTCCTGGTAGAATGTAATAAATGCAACATAATCTAAAAGAGAAGACTGTCATTTATAACCATTCCCAATATTAGTTATGGATCTTTTAAAGTTTGAAAGCACTTTCTGTAAGAGAATCTATCCCATATATTCCATCCTATATTACTTTCCCAGTTTAGAAAAATGACTTAACTGTGATAAAGAGATTCAATTTTTACCTTTTGCTTGCTTTTGAGTTAGCATGGCAGACCTTATCTATTAATTTGCCAGTGAGATTCTCTCTTCAATTGTGCTTTTTCCCCAAAAGTGAAAAAGTCTTTTCAATTTTAATTTCAGTGTAGGAAAGAAGTACTCCACAAGCAGATTACAAAATGGAACTATACGCAGACTGATGTTTTATCACCAGACTAAAAGTGCAAGGCTTCTTTGAATGCAATGCTCTTACAATTGTCAGAATTTTATATTACTGATGTTTATATATGATGAGGCTGAAAAAGCCTTTTATTGACTGGTGAGACTACTCTATACAGATTTCATGTCACATTTACTGAAGCTAAATTTAATTTGGCAACACTGTAAACTATGGCCAATTTTTCTATAGGAACAGTGTAACTTCAGCCTTTGAATTTATTTATGTATTTATTTATTTATAACTTATTGAAGGTCAGCCTAGTGGCCTGAGAAATGCAGGACTGAAAGAAGTGATAAACACAAGTTTACACTGAGTTACGCACAATACCACAAGACCTCAGTCAGAACCTCCCTCATCTGGCCTCTCCATGGTGTTCATGTTTTGTGTTATATCTTGTAACAGTGCAGATATACTGGCATGCTCTACACACGTCTTCCACTGGGAAGAAGATATCATATTGAGGAAGGAAGAGTCCAAGCAGTGACCTTTACACACCACACCACATTGCCAAACCTGGTAGGGTGCTAAAAGGGGTTGTTCTCATTCACAAGCCACTGCTCCCAATGGTTCTTTCCTGAACTTTACAGCAGCATCTGACGTAGGCTAACAGGCTGATGATGTTCATGAAGGGAAAATATTTAGGAAGGCATTGTTAGTTGGTTGGTCTTGCCCAGGTACATAGAACAGAGAAGTATTTTTTCTAAGTGTTTTTTTTTTGTTTGTTTGCTTGTTTGTCGGTTTTGTGTGTGTTTTGTTGTTGTTGTTTGTTTGTTTTTATGGTAAGTGTAGGCATTTTGGGAAGAGCAGTTCACGAGCTCAAGTGTACTGCATGAGGCAGATGTTTTTTGCAACAGGTTGAAGCACATCGTGTTGCTACAAGGTCTGTAGGCAAGTGTGATGTTACCACATACTTAGTGGTACAACAGAGGTAAATGAGGAGGCAAATAAAGATTTCCTAATTGATGGGGAACACAGATCCTTCTGAGTAAGGACAAGGAGTAACTTCATTTCTCAAGGGGAGGTTGCCTCCTCTTGTCCTGCTTAAAATAAACAAAGAGAACAAAATGGGATTTATTGGTAAGCTTTAGAGCATGTGTTCTGATGCTTATTTGTGCAGTTATTGTATTTTATTGTACGTTACTGTACGTACAATTGTTGTACATACAATACATTATTGCATTTTTTCACCACATGACAGTGGCACAAAAATAAGCTGTGATATGTTGAAATAGACTTACAACTTTGAAAAGGAAATACACTGGGGGGGAGAAGTATGGGGAATATATTAAAATGTATGTATTCCATTGACTTTATATATACGTATATATATATATATATATATGTATGCATGTATGTATAAAATACCTCTAACTGCTCATCAGCCAAGCCAACAGTTGACTTATAATCACTGAGGATGCAAATATTATGAGAGGATACTCTCTCTGCATTCTATCTACATAAGCAGTTACTCTAATAAGGAGCTGTCTTCTTTTCTATATATACTGCATGCTGACGTGATAGTCACAGCTTTTTGTATTGCACAACACAAAAGCTTTCACCTTTTTCTTCTCTTGAGATAGAACTGACAGAAAATGATTGAGGATATAAGGGAATCTGAAGGACATTTTCCCCACACTGGTATTTTTCTTTAAATGCTCTCTCCTGGGTTAGGGGAGCAGGAAGGAAGTTTTTTTGTTCAGCTTTGGTGTGCACAATGTCTTAGTTTCTGTGCAGATTGCAGGATGTTATGGCGTTGACTATGTCAATATTGTCTGAGTGCATTCTTAAACCCTGTAGCTCTGAGCAGGTAGAAGTCTGTCTGTAACTAAATGATAAGGCTCTATCTGCTATAAATACAATAACATCATCCACACACATGTACAGATGGCTACAAAAGAGTGATGAGACATCTTGTTTTGCCAAATATAGAACCTAATGAAAGAAATCACAGACTCTACATTTTAGCACTTGAGACTTTTAATCTTCAAACTTTTGAGTTCAAATTCTTCTTGGTTCTGGGAAAACTTGGGTTTTTATTATATTATTTAGTTCTTCCTTCCCCCATTAAAATCCTAGAGCTCATGTTAATTACATGTAAGAATCTTGGTACAGGTTTCGATTTAAAGAGAAACATTTTTCTTCTGTTAGCTTTATATTTTTCCTTCAGAAGGAAGGAAACTTGTCTCTCCAGTGAAGGGACAAGTTTCAATTACAACAGGAAACACAGTCATCCCAGAAAAGTTTTGGGGAAAAAAATCTTCTAAAGTTTAGAATATTTTGCAAAACTCACTTCCATCTTTCATCAGTCTTTCAATACTGTTATTAAAATGTATGTGTCCATTTTCATTTAGGTTTACACAAAAAGAATCCATTATCCACTGTCATTTAAATCCACTGCCAATTTCTCAGCTAGTGTAAACCACCATTATTCCAGCTTGGTGAAGTAACACTGCTGGACATCCAGCTCAGGATCTGATTCCTGTTTTCTATTTCTTCTGATACAAGGTAGCTGGATGAAATTCTGTGGTCTGTGTTTTATAGGTAGTTAGACTAGATGCTCTAATGGTCCCTCTTCTGCTTTTAAAATCTATGAATCTAATGAAAATTATGTGTATGCATCAAGGGGAAAATATGGTTGTTTACTGCACAAAATTCTTGTGCCTCATTTCACAAGAAGACTGTGAAACCTGACTATTTACAAAGCCAGGATTTCTTTTCACAGTATTGATAATTATATTGCAAACAGTATTTAGCACATGAAATTAATAAATCTTTTGCTTCCTCGTTTACACCAGTTTCCCATATTGTATTAGTAACCACACATTAGCTAATCAGCAGGTTGAGGGGAAAGCTGCCAAAAGCAGATCTGATAATTGGCAGCAGTCAAACAATCATAGCAGGAAACTTTACACTTCCTGCAGACAAGGCTACTGATGAAGACAATGCTGAGATACAACTTTAGGGAAAAAAAATAGGATGTTTAGTTCTTTCATGTTTAATGATCTCTTGGAAAACTAGACCACTTCTCACAGGGAGGCAAAGGGGTTTTGCTTAGAAACAATGTAGATAACCACCCAACACTGGTAAAGGGAAGTTTGGTAATCTAATAATCATCTAGAAGCATTCATGGGATTTGCTCTCTGCCAAATTTTTCAAGTCATTTAAAACACCTTTTTATTTGTCAAAGTCCATGTATGGTACAGTTATTACTGTCATAGGTGAGAACGTGACACATTTCTCCACACAACATTCCCCTGAGATAACTAAATATTAACAAATCCATTCTCCAGGTAGGGATATAAATACACATTAGCCAAGTTTTAGACCCACCAAGACTCTAGGAGATTTGGATGGGGTTTAAATGAAAAAACAGTATTCTAAATTTCATCTCATCTGCTGCTTAGGTTTGGCACCATCTGAATCTCTTCAAGTGTTTAAGCTAAAATTTCCCAAATCTCTTCAGATATTTTCTTTTTACGCAGAGAGAGACACTTCATTTTTTATACTGTGAAGAAGCTGTTCTTTGGCCAAAGAAGCTTTGACATCCAGCATTATCTACAGCTAGGCATCCTTCATTTATCTCATTCTTGGCAACATTCTCACTAATATTTTACATCAAATACCCTTCAGATCAAGTACAGCAGCAGTGGCTTTAGAAGAACAGAGCTGAAGATCTCCCATTTCTGCTCACACCTGAGTTGACTCAGGCTCTCTGGACCACACAGCTGTAAGTTTCTTCCACAAGAAAAAACAATTTCAACAGGAAAATATGAAGCATCCTTACTTCAAAATAGCCTGTATCTGGATGGGGAGAACAATTCCAAAGTGGTGGTAGAGGAACAAATACACAACCACCTAGGAACTGCACTATAGGTCTTTTAAAGAAGAACTGCTACTCTATTCATTTTATAAAGTAAAAGGGTAGGAGAATGTATAAAATTATGAATCCTCAGAGAATTTTTTTCCTGTATCTAAATATATAGCACCCACAATTCCTACAAAGTAGGTATTTAAGAAACACCTATGGCATTAATTTTCACTGCTTCTCCCTACTACACATGGCTGATCCATGTATTCTACCCCCCTTCACACCAAGTTGTCAAATTAGAGACCATATCCTTACTAATTTCTGATTATGCACAGAATCACTCTTTCTAGCCAGCATTTCTCTTTCCAAAGAAACAAATACCTATTTTCAACCACACCGTGAAATAAAGAATGTGGGCAGGCCAAAAATTAGCTACAAGTTCTGAGTATGAAATTGTAGCAAAACGTATAATGAAAGAATTTCAAATGTCAAAGGAAGAAAAGTATGATGTCCTGTAACTTGTCTACATCAACCTGCCTATCCTAGTCACTGTTTCTACAGTTTTTTATAA
Organism: Anas acuta; assembly: GCF_963932015.1. Taxonomy (NCBI): domain Eukaryota; kingdom Metazoa; phylum Chordata; class Aves; order Anseriformes; family Anatidae; genus Anas; species Anas acuta. The sequence goes on from NC_088981.1 coordinate 101,956,257, forward strand.
CATCTTTGGGTTGTGTTCCCAATCCATGCATAAGCACAGCCCAAAAATACAGTCTAATGACTAATTTTCACTGGTGGTCTTCAGGCAGAAAAAAAAAAATATATGTATATATATATATATATATATAAACACAAATAAAATATTAAAAAAACAACTATAGAACACTAAGAGCTAAAGAACAATCACTGCATTGCTCTCATTTTCACACACTTTATGGTGGTAACATTTCAAAGACTGTATGGGGAGTTCAGTATGATATACAGAAAGTGACATGGGGAGTGGGAGGAATAGAAATAATGTCCAGTAAGGCTGGACTGCCAGGCTGCCTTTGTAGCCATGGAAGTCAGATACACTCCTCAGGAGGTGTGCATTTTGGAAGTGTGTGTGTTGGGGGGGAATTTGTGATACCTGCACTCCCTTAAAATATGATCACCATCTGCTCACACCTCTTGAATTTCACTCTTATAATCTCCTTTACTGATCTGAGATGAAGTTCTTTGGCCAACATAGGTATCACAAATTCTGGGACTGTGTCGTACTTTCATCTGGGGTGCACCCTAGGAATAAATATCCTCCAACTAAATGGAAAATGAGCCCAAAATTTTGCACATTTTCCTACTGAAAATTCTAGCTGAATTTCCTAGCTGATTCTTCAAGCTATCAAGCATATCAAAACCACAAATGATATTCTCACTACAGAATTTTAAAAGCAGAAGGAAAATGCAGAAAAAAAAAAATCATCCTTGAGGTAATACCTAATTTCACAAAAAATCTTTTGCTTTTTATGTTCAGTGCAGGAACATCAGAACCCTCTTGTAAGCCATGTGTTTTGTGGATTAAATGTTCACTTTTCCAAGGTCGCACAGAAAAATAGAACGATAGTCTTCCCCTACAAATTTCAGATTTACCATTTAATTAATTGACTTTGGCAGTTGGCACACAACCTTTAAAAAAAAAAAAATCTGAAATGTCAGCCTTGAAGGGGGAAAAAAATCATTTGATGAATTTAATCTAAGTGCCAACCAAAGCACAAATGTTCCCTGTGGACCCGTTACAACACTGGAGTTCACAACTGATTGCTTGGGAATGAGCAAACTAATGCAGCAAAATATTTACTAGCTAAGTAGATGTAGTTTAATATATACACTCTACTCGCCAGATATTTACACCTGTATCCTGTAAAATGCTGAAATCTTCAGACTTGTTAGATTAATTAATTTAATTAAGGTAAATAAATAGAAATACAGGTTGCTGTTTTCCCAAATAAGAAGTTTCACAGACTGAGAGTGTTCATTTATGATTTCTTTTTGTTGTTGTTGTTTTGTTTTTTTTACAAATGTGAGAAACCACAAAAAGTTGTTCTCCTGCTTCCTGTATATGCATGTCGTGCAAATTATATATAGTCGACTGGATAGTCTTCAGCAGTGAACTTCAGGTACCATCTGTACACATTTCTGGCACTATTTATTTGCAATTAACCAGGGCCTTATGTTTTATCCCCTGCAACTTAAAGTCTTAAATTCTGGAGGAGGTAAGTTTAGCAGAAAGGAATACTGAATCCAGCATAAGGCTTTCTAATGAGCAAAACCTACCCTGCTACTCCCTATTTAAACCATTGTGACTGAGGAAGATCACTTTTGCTAGGTAAAAAAAAAAAAAAAAAAAAAAACTTTTGGTAAAGAAAAAAATGATTTAATAGCACCTGCAAGTGCAGATTAAATCATTTGTAATGATTCATTAAACTTGATGGCTCAGATACTCCACCAGTGAAAACAAGCTCCGCTGATTTCACCAGAACACAAGGACTTAACTAAAAACCAGAAAGCCATGGCAATTTACCCCAGGTGACCCAAGGTGTCCAGTCACATAATAACCCTTTCATCCTCCAGAGCTGCTATTGAGGTCAGTATTTAAAAAGGAGAACCTGTAAGAGAACAGATATTGATGTGAAGTACCAGAAACTTTACTGATGCCGGAGACTGTTTCTTCTCTTCTTTCACCCCACCACACTCATCCCACAAGTGGGTAGAACAGAAACTGCACATCTTGAAACTTGCAGATGCACTTATCTATCTGCAAAGACACCCAGCTTAGGGACAACACTTAAGCAAAATGTAGCAGGTTCAGAAAAATCCCTCTGTTCATAAAATCACATGAAATATCTCTGTGTGGATTCCCGTACGAAAAGTAGTAGTCAAAAGATCCGGCAAATTAAGTAGACATACTGACATTACCAACAAAGGAATAGGCAGAAAAACACAGTCAACTGCATCTCCTATTAGCTAAATCACTTCTCTGCTTTTAAAACACGGGAGAAAATTGGACAGGCAGCAAATATTTTGTGACAACATGGTGCACCTCAATTCTTCATAGCACCGCTTTCACTAATGCTATTTCAGTGTCCTAAATGCTGAGTGATGGGTGCTTTAACACCCTTCCCAGAAACACCCACCTGTGATGGTAAGATTGGTGGAAATGACTCGTGATGCTGAAAATATAAACATTTCATCCCAGATACTGGTCACATTCTCCTAAGCTGAGTGAAATTCTCTGAATCTTGATAGTGTTCAAGTACATCTGTGTGTGAGCATGTATAAAAGTGAGTGAGGAAGTGGGTGGGGAAAATATGTGTGGTACAGAACAAATAAAACAGAAAATCCCCTCTTTCCATGCACAAGGAAAGTCTATTCATGTCAGCACAAGTACTTCTGAGGCAAGTAAACAAGACAAGAGGGAGTAAATGACCATGTTCCCCTCCAGTTTAGATACCATCCCTGAAAGCTGGTGAGGAATTATGTGTCAACACATTAAGGAGAAGGAAGTGATGAGTTGTACAATGAGAAGAACATGAACAAACATCAACACAAAACAGTGTCAAGAAGTGATGAGGATTAATGAAATTTGACTGCCTGGCTAAATTAAATCAGTACGGAAAAAGAAAAAAAAAAAAAAAAAAGTAACCAGACTACATAATATTGGTCACATCATTTCATAGAAATAAGTCTTACCACCTCCTGGTCGCATCATTTCATAGAAGTAAGTTTTACCATCTCCTGGAACAAATTTACCAGAACTGAGAAAAGGACCAAGAAACTCAGAATTTCCCTCCCTCTTCTCAGGCTCAGTAGCACCAAAGTGCACAGTGTAGAAGCTATGACAGGGAAGCAGTGGCACTGCCCTGAGCATCTTCCCACTGTGACCACAGCAACTGCCACCAGCTACCACACACATTCACGTATCACGTCAGATATCATATAGATTACAAACCAGAATATCTGAATGTACCCTCCTGTTCCTGAAATTAGAATCATCAAATGGTTTGGGTTGGAAGGGACCTTAAAGATCACCCAGTTCCAAACCCCCTGCCATGGGCAGGGAAACCTCTCAGCAGACCAGGTTGTTCAAAGCCCCATCCAGCCTGGCCTTGAACACTTCCAAGGTTGGACATCCACAGCTTCTCTGGGCAACCGGTTCCTCATCACCATCAGAGTAAAGAATTTCTTCCTAACATCTGATCTAAATCTACCCTCTTTTAGTTTAAAGCCACTACCTTTTCTCCTATCACTACACTCCCTGACAAAGAGACTTTTCTTTCTTTCCTTCCTTCCTTCCTTCCTTCCTTCCTTTCTTTCTTTCTTTCTTTCTTCCTTCCTTCCTTCCTTTCTTTCTTTCTTTCTTTCTTTCTTTCTTTCTTTCTTTCTTTCTTTCTTTCTTTCTTTCTTTCTTTCTTTTTCTCCTTTCTTTCTTTTTATTTTATTTCTTTATATATATATATATATATATATATATATATATACAATGGCAGTCCAGTATAATTTATATATATATATTTATTTATTTATTTTATTTTTTTTGGATTAGTGTCCATCAGAATTGGTCAAAATGGATACTCAGAAGGCCTGGTATAGATTTATTTGTCCAGTCATTCACCTCTGAAATTCATTAGTATATGCTTGTGATAGTCTGAGAAGTGACAGCATTGCAATCCTCCCATTTCCCCATTTTCCATTACTCAATAGTTTTCTACCTAATCATCAAGATATAGTGGCAATCTCTAGGAACAAGGAGCCATTGCTGATAGTGCCCAAAACTCGGGGCAAACTAAGTTCAGGCTGGACCTCATATTTTTAATAGACAGTTACTTCCCATCATATCTCTACCACAGCTAGCTCATTCACATTTGCCTTGCCAATCCCTTGAGCAAATTCATGAGAAAACCTAGTAAGAAAGCATAACATGACAATAGAAAGTTTCTGGATGGGATAGGTGACTCTATGTTCCTCCTTCAAGTCAGGCAGGCACGCAATTTTTTTTTATGAATAAGGATTTATGGTTGAACTCTGCATTGCCCTCAAAGCATGTGATGTGACTTCTGAATGCTTCTGCCAGACATGTAGGGTCAAGGTGTGAAGAGAAAAGCTGTGGGTAAGTGTTGAGCCCCATGATCAAAGGAGTTCCTCATGTAAGAATATTCCTCTCTGGTACACAAGTGCTACTTCCATTCTGCACACAAAATGGAAAGAACAGACTCTAAATATTTTGGAGGGTCTTTCATAGATCTCATTCATAGTGGACTGGTATTGGATACTTAAATCGTCCCTTTTATAAAGCACTCTTTTAACAGGAAGAACTGTGCTTGGCATAGCAAGCACTTAGTCCCAGCTGCTCTATAGGCATTACTACCATATCATAATGCCATTGATCTATAAAATAAAGGTAAACCTTGAAAATAAGCATCAACATTGTTTCTTCACATTTATTTTTAATGAAAAATACTCTTCATGTAGTGATTTAATTTCATTTGGACTAGTCCAGTAAGTAAGGTCAAGCCCTTGTAAGAACTACAAAGGCCAATGTTGTTGATCTAGATAAATTAGGTAGAGTGTCACAGCATTACTCTTGCATTAGTGTGGGAGGCAGATAAATGCAAGAGATACAGCTTTAGGGCATAATACTGCAAACAATGTTCCTATGATTATCTAGTTAATATAACACTTTGTTTTGGAGACTTGAACATGTGAATTAGAAATGATATGGTACCAAGTTTTGTTCCTTTCTCTGGTAGCAATGCATTTTGTTGTCTTGAGGACCTTAATATAATAAAATCTTACCTGTCCCATAGAGGTGCTGTGAGCATTAGTTAAAGACTGCTAAGTGCTTTGAACACATAAAGCCCCATGGCTCACAAATACATGTATTATGAAATATAATTATGTAGTTATTGGAAAAGTCCCTGATTGTCTCTTAGAAACAACTGTCACACAGCACTTACTATACATAGGGAGTGACACATAATGATGAAGCAGTTAAAACTGAAAATTATATTCTTGCTTCTAGACAGAGCATTTGCATTTTTGGAGAATAGCCTTGTTTCTTTTTTAGGGATTGGCTTAAGAAGCTTTCAGAAAGGCTAAAAATACCTTTTTGTATTAACTAGCTTTCCCTTTCTTTGAGCTAAGCACACAGAAGTACCAAACAGTTTTGATAAGGTCATGAATATTGACACTACAGCTAGAAAACTATAAATGCTAGTATGTTATACAGGCTCATTTTATGTAGCAGTAGGGACCATTCACTACTAAACAATTAATATAGTTTGAATTTAGGATTGTTATATAGGTTGCCTTCAGGCACAACGCATGCCATAGTATTTTACCCAAGGACTTCTGCATAAACCCTGCAATTACTGGTCAAGCTAGAGCAGCTTTTTGCAGAGATACATTTTAAAATCTTCATATGTCTGAAACTCCACCAGAACTCTAAAAATAAATAAATAAATAAATAAAGTAAAAAGAAAAAATCACTGTCTTAGCTTCTGCAGTCTCATACATTTTACATCTTACATGAACTTGTCTAGATTAAGCATTCAATCACAGGATCCTGCTATGGCTTTGTCTGCTAAATTAGAGATTCCCCATGTATTGGAAAACAGTTTCTCAACTTGGGACTTAGATACCATGATCAAGTCACCTCTTAACCTTCTTTTAGATAATCTAAGTACATTGAGCTTCTTTAATCTTTCAATGTCAGGCAGGATTTTCAGACTTTCAATTGTTCTTGCTGTTCTTTATAACCTTTTGAGATTACCTTAATTCTCCACAAGTAAGGACATTCAGCAAAAAGGATTATGGGATGCTGTGTAGAAATCCCTGGGAAAAATCCCTAGCTCTGGAACACTTACCATGGGTTTGGTATTAAAATCAGTGGCCACTGGCTTTTTGCATGGCCTCAGTTAAGCCAGGCTGGCAGTTTGCTCTTAGAACAGAAGCCAAAGAATTTCCAGTATCCAGTGACTAGAGGTGACAGCAAGGCAGAGACCTTCAGAGCCAGAGCCTCTAGGACTTAAGATTTGATGGAAGAATTTATATTTTAGTATGTTTTCATATTTTCCAATCTGAATTAGGATCAAATAATTTTGATTTAAAGCTCAGAATCCTCTAGGAAATTGAATCAGCTTCCCTCACACAATTTTATTAATAAAATAACTTTTATTTTTCATTCCTTATTTGCCGCATCCCATAACAGCATTAAAAAGATCTGTGATTTGGAAAATATCCCTTTAAATTTTAAAGATTGTTTTGCTAAATCAAATAGAAAACAATGTTTCTACTGCAATCAAATGCTAGCAGACCGGACTAAAATGATAGGGCAATTAATGGTTGAGAATGCTTACATTCATTAATAATTACACAGCATGGTTATGAAGCATTCTAAGTATTTGAAATTCACCACTTAACCTAGAAACACCTTGGTTTCATAGACAATATAATAGTATTATTATTTTATTTATAGATATGTGGTCTTGTTGAGATTGCACAGTTGCATCAACTCCTTCCCTTTCCTGATAATTCTCACTTCCCAACAGATAAAACAAACACATGATCATTAATAGGTAGAAAAGTGGAATGAATAACTGAAAGGATTAATGTTATTATCCTCATTCTCTCCTGCTGTAATCTGTAAACTGTTTTCTAGGCTAATTCATCATTGCCCTAAAGCTTGTTTACTTGTTACTAGAATGTGCATATAAAATGCTCCTAAAAGAGAATAATTCAGTGGTGTAAATCAGATCATACGGTGCCCAAAAACCACACAATGGGGACTGAGTTTCTATTCTTTCTCTCCTCTTCTTGTTCTGGATGCCCCATGCCTGGAAGTGTTCAAGGCCAGGTTGGATGTGACTGAGCAATCTGGGATGGTGGGAGGTGTCCCTGCCCATGGCAGGTGGGTTGGAACTGGGTGATCTTTAAGGTCCCTTCCAACCCAAACCATTCTACGATTCTTCTGACTTCTTTTGCCAAAGCCCACCAGTTTATGTCCAACCCACCAGCAAAGGGATTTGGCATTAACTGTTTCTGAACCACACAAATGCCATGCCCTCTGTTGTGAGTGAAGAGACAGGCAAGATATTGAAGATACTTCTTAAGTACCAGTCTTTCTGCACACATCCTCCTTCCCTTAATGACATATCCTGTTCTCATCCCTGAGAACCAATGCAGGAAATCCAGCCCCCCAGCCCAAATCTGACAACCTGCCCAATTTCTCAGTGGTCTTTGCAAACCTAAACAGTCCAGTAAAGAGTGATGTAATAAAAAGGTACTGTCAGGCAGCTCACTAAGGGAATAAAAATAATGATAACAATGCAGCCGTATAGTTTTCCTGTAACAAAAGTAGTGAGTGGTGTTATGGCCAATGCACCAGTGTCTGTACAGGGCAGTATAGAATGAGCTTTGTCTGGGGCACCAAATGCTGAGTTCAAAATACAGCTGTGTACCATGTTTCTGAAATGCTCATTACTCAAAATGCATGCCTAAAAGTGTAGTTTTACAGGTCTCCTACATGCTAGGATGACACCTTCAAGGTCCTTCTTCAGGTAATGCTGGCATAGGTCCTCCACCAAAGCCTCAGCCCAAGAGGCTCCTGGGGAGCAAAACGCAACTCAGAAAAGCAGCTCTGATTTCAGGCTGCAGCTCTATCCCCCATTCTGCTTCTTACATGCCAGAGACCAAGATAAAGGACAGGAAATAAAAACTTCTGCTCCCTTTGTTTTTAATGTATTTCTGTTTATCAGTTCATTGTATCATTTTGTGAGGCAGCTTCAAAGCTTTGCAGGCAGGCTGAATATTAACCATTCCGCTACGATCCACTCAGTCACTCCTGGCACAGGTTAATCCCTGTATCATAGGCTGCCACCAGTTTGCTAAGCAGCTTAAAAGGACATGTTATAACTTTGACAATGACCTGCTAATGGTTTTACATTTCTCAGAAGTATTATGAGCTATCTTTGTCATTTTTATCTTCTAATGAGATCAATAAATTTAGGAAGCAGACATAGATGGAGCAAACTGCAATGCCACAGCCAAGGACGTGGCATGTATAACTGCTATACTATAAATAATAATGCAGAAACTATAATCAAACCTTGACTTTTACAGAGGAAAATTGAGTTGCAAGTGCCTCAGCATAAAAAGAAAAAAAAAAAAAATCCTCATTTGTTAGGAAAACAGTGTAACCCCTGATTTCTTCTTTCATATCACACTATGCCAATCTCTTAATGAAAAGCTTCACACTGAGAAACATGTTTCACTCACTGATTTTTTTCTTTTCCAGTGGGAAATAACAGTTTTTGATGTTTTAACCCTCCCTCGCAGTCTTTGGTGCCTCTACGTGAAATAAGCATGTCAGGTTAAAATTTTTGCATAGCTGCACAGCACATTTTACTCTTTCTTGAACACATATCATTATCTCTGCCTTCACCCTTCCAACAGCTACGAAAAGTCCTAGGCTTAAAAAACACAGAGATCTCAGGTGGCTTCCAGTGCAGGTGACCACAGCTGCAGGGTGACATGGCATGGACTGTCTCTGTTGATATGACCCACATGTACCTGTTATGCCACACTGTGACCAGTTTGGGGCAGGATCCTGGCTGTCTCTGTGTGGCATGAATGTTAGAGATGCTCCTTGGGTGCTGATCCCCCGAGGAGGTACACAGTCCCAATGGTCTCCAGAGATAATGAAAGAGTGTTTTTGCAAATGGGGTCAACACACCTAGGACCTGAATGGCCTGGGAGCAAGGTACACATCCATTTTACCCCTAAGGTTATCCTCCCCAGCACCTAACTAGCCCACATAAGCCCCAAAACATGCTAACTTTCAGCATACCTGAGACCCACATTTTATTTTACTGTGCCTTCAGTCTCCATTCAACATAATGAATTGAAACCAAGCAGCTGCACCCATAGTTGTTTCTCCAGTTCAGTAACTACATGCACAAGAAGGTGCTGTGTGGCAGAACAGAAGTTTCTGGAAGCATACATCTTCAGGTACAGGAGTTCCAGGTAGAGAGTTATCAAAACAAGTATAAACAGATAAGTATTTAAATGGTCCTCATTTCTGCAGCATGCAAGCATTTGTCATGCCATGCTTGTATAAGAGGAATGCACCACCTTACAGAGCACCAGCTGCACATCTCAGTCAGAGCAGAGGTCTGAAAAATATCTTGTGGCAAACGGCTCCACATCCTACCTGCCTATTCTGTAGAGAAGAACCATTCCTCTTAACAGGGTTTGGATCTGCAAGCTGGTCATATTAAAATTCTGACTATAAAACTTGATGGATTTATGCCTTGTACAGTAAAGACATGTTTAAAGAGCTTGCCCTTGACAATTGTAGTGGGTATTCTATTAGAGCACAGGTATTCTTCCCCATTCTTTAGCACAAAGCAAACTTTACTGCTAGGTTACAGAGCCTTCCTTTGGAACACAATTTAAGCAGCAATAGCATTAAATGTAGAAAGAGATTCATACCAGCTGTATATGTCTATAAACAAAGACAGGGCTAGCTAGTAATTCAAGTACCCCAGGAACGTATGGCTTGGCTTGGCAAAGATTTTCCTACTGCAAAATAGAATGGTTTGGATTTTGCTTTTCTTTATTTTTTTATTTTTTTTTTCTAGCAAATGATCACAGACGACGAAAATTAAGGCAATTGAGCACCTTTGAAATGCCAGCAGTTCCTGCCTCAGTGCATTGCATTGTTGCGATGTCAGGAACGAGCCCCAGGAAGGCTTTCAGTGGCACTGCAGCCATGCTGCTCTAAGTGCTTACTGCTGACACTGGTGCAGATGAGCCCAAGCTACATGTGAGCAGAAAATCAATTACAGAAACTAAAGAATGGGAAAGGGAAAAAAACAAGTCTCCAGTTATCAAATATCTTGCAAACTATTGTGCAACTCACAAGCCAAGAACATCCTTGTTTCTCAGCTTCAAAAAATGCCATTTTTGTTTTGAACAACGGACCTGGACTGTGTTTTCTAAAAAGTGTGCTTGTTGCCCAATGAGGACATGAGAGTCACATTGCTAGTCTGTGCCCAAGAAAAAGCATAGAGTTCAACATACACATTATCCCTCAAGCATATGTGAGCAGGACTAATGCAAAGATACATGTGCAATATTTAATCTAGGCTTTATTTCTCCAGCAGCATCTGTATTCTGCTCTTCACCTGCTCTGAAATGAGGTTAATAAGGGCTCCAAAATGGAAATGCTGGGCCCAGCTCTGCCCCCTCCCTTACCAGATGCAGTAGCAAAATCTCTTTGATGTCAATAGAAACAGGATGAACCACACTGTTTGTTGGGAAGTTTATGTTTCTCTATTCCAGATACCGTGTAAACCCACCTGGCCTTTTGTGGAAGGTTTGCCTTCTTTTTTATTTACCAGCAAAAAACAGCTCTTGGAGAAGTTTCATTCACAGTCAGGTATGGTGTCATAGGTGGTGTCTCCAGCATGATTAGGAAAAAAAATCACTTCACCTATTTCTGGTTATCTATAATGTAGTCACCAGTGCCTGATTTATCAGGCTGGACTCTCCTTTCCAGTTGTTAAAGAGGAACACAGGCTTCACTAGTCTGAACATTGATATCAAATTTAGGGTGACACAGATCATGCCCCAGCAGTGCCTGTTTCTGTTTGCTGACTATTAAATCAGTTTGGAAAACAAGCTCAGATTTTGAGCAGCTACAGCACACATGTAATTTCGACCATGTCTTCCACCTACCATTTTTTTCTCCCATTTCCATAGACATGGCTGCAAGGGGCCCTGCTCTTCCTGTATAGTTGCTTTTTTTAGCCACAATTTCACCAACTTCTGACACTATCTATACATCCAGCTTCCATTTTCCCAGTAACCACCCACTTTTTGAGATGTGTCCCTCTACACACACAGTTGCAAGTGTTTAATCTCACATGGCAGCATGGAATCTAACATTATTTAACCCGTGCAGTATGTCTCAAGTTCAAAATATACCAATGAAAAACAGCTACTTTCTACATGTTAGATGAGTGGGCCATTGGAAGAAAAACACTAAAAACCTGTTTTGTTCTCTACTCCTGTCTCCAAATCCCATCCTATTTGTCTTTAGCCTTTGCAGAGGATTTTAAAAGCTGAGGTGGGGATCACCAAGCTGATGCTATGGGACTTCCCAAGACCTGAGTGTACCTACAGCTACTTTTGATATGATGATGGTCTGGAGGAGTAGGAGGAGATGAGAGAGACAGAGACTCTGAATATTTCTATGCCAAAATAGATACAGGAAAATGACAGCAAGAAGACACAAAGAATCAAAATACTTTACAGCTATTGCCTTCAGCTGTGTTTCACCTTGTTTCCAATATTTCATCTCAAAATATTCATCTCATTTCAAATAAGAATGAGATGTCCTTGTTAAATACATGCATTTTAATCAATTATTTGCTGTTATGGTTTAATTATTTTATATGGTATAATATAAACGAGAAAGAATATTAGACAAGCAATGGATTCATACTGTTGAAACATCATTCATATGTGGAACTTAATGACATTTGAACATTTAATATTTCAACACAAAGATCAGGAGTTATGTTTTACAATTATTTAAAATCTTACACATGAGCTTCACTGCTTCATTAATAACAAGCTAAATACAAAAGCCCACTATTATTGTTAAGGATGAAAACTTAATATCTGCTGAAGCCATTGACCTAAATACATACAGAGAGCTACCTAAATGTATTAAGGAAGGCCTTTTAAAATGGTACTACAATGCCAGATCACCTATTTGAGACTATAAAACAAGCTCCTCCATGCACATGAAGTATCAGTGACACTGATGAATGAGTATTAACACTTCAGTGATGAAATGAGGAGACAAGAATGAACACCACCTGATACTGTAAATAAGCATGCTTCAGATAAAGAAGGCATAATTTTCTATCTAAAATCTAACCATGACCTCAGTCCTGACCTGAAAAGACCACTTTCCCTAGTGATTAGATCAGAGATAATCCTACTGTGGCATGCACCCAGGTGTGTCGAACTGAGCTGAAGTGCTTTTGAAACAAACATCAGATTTTTAGTATTCAAAAGCAAGATCAGGAATATCTTGCAAACTGAATTCAATTTGTGCAGAGTGAGCATCCATTATTTTTTACCTTGTTAGCTAACCACACCCAAATTTCAGACAGCATATTTTAAAGCCTTATAAAATATTCCAAAATTACTAGCTTTTTTATAAATATTACTCACTACTATGACTGCCTTATAATCTTTAAAACTCTGCCAATAAAATTTGCATGGCGTTTTATGTGTTCAAAGAATCAGCACACTATTAGGCTGGCAGGTACACGTTTTTCTAATACAGGTACTCCACTGCTAATTCATAGTCCTAAATGTAACACTCAGAAGACCAAATATTACATTCACAGTGCTGTTACCACCACTCAAATTGCTGTTACCTAAACTTTTTGCATATAAAAGTGTTTCATCCCTTGATGCACATATCTGTCCCTGCCAACTCATCTATACAAATTTCAAATCCCTGCCTTCATATATATATTTTTCTTGCTTGCTTTGCACACATCAATAACTCCTGATCTCCAGCAGTAATACACCTTAGCACCTGAAGTAGTTATCCTTAAAGCATCAAGTGGAGAAGATCTATGACCCACGTCTTTCAGCTGAGTAGGCAGAGTGACCTGCAGCAGTCACTCAGGAGGACTGTGCTCTTAACTGGAAAAGTGCATCTCAGCTAGACAAGGTATGGCCTTGTAGCTGTTGCTTCCATGGATCCACAGGGCTGTAAACCTCCTTCTGCCCTGTGCAGAACCTTTGAGCCTGATGCTAGGTGCAGGCCTGGCACCTGATCCTTGATGTTTTTTAGCATTTATTTGCTGAGCTGTTTCCACATGTCAGTACCTGGTTACTGCAACAGGATTTTCTATGCTCCTGTTAGGTCAGAGGTTGGACTTGATGATCTTGAGGTCACTTCCAACCTAGACAATTCTGTGATTCTGTGATTCTATTCTACCAAAACATTTAAAAGTAGCAAGTGCCCTTGTGAGAGTTTCGCCTGTACAGCAGCAAGTGGTTTCAGCATGCTGAGCAGTTTCAGCACTATGATTATTTGGGTCTAATAGGAACAGTTTCCAATATGCAGTCACCTAAGTGGTTTTATTTAAATGTTATAATCTCAGTTGCATGAGACAAATAATTTGTGATGAAGCATCTCCCACCTGTCTGTTCTTGGGGTCATTTTTCAGAGACACAACCCCACCCAAGAAGAATTCATATAAACCCTTTCCTGGTACAGCAATTTCCCTTTACTCTGCACTAACCACCAGTTTAGTTTTGGTATGACACTTTGCCACTGGAATCAGTAATGGGTCATCTTAGCATATAAATTATCTCATGGTATGTTTCTGCGCACCAGTAAAAACACCAAGTAACAACAAAAAACATTTTCAGGTACCTAAAAAGAGTAAACGGATGTAGTGGAATATTCATGCATTCTCCACACCATAGTTCAGGCTTGCCAGGCACAATACTTCTTACCATAAATACCAGCTCTACCTTATTAATGAGGAAAGAGAGATAGCTCCAGAAATACATCTATAGTAAGTGACATCTGGGGAGGAAGCACTCCTCACTCCTTACCACAGTACCACTGCTGACCTTCCCTCTGGCTCCGCATCCTTTGAACCACTCAGAACTGTTTATCAAAATCATAAATGAGGCACAAGTCAATTACCTTTTTAGTGCATAAAGCCCTGAGCGTTGATTACATGTTTAAGAGGAATATTTACTTTTTAATCAGGGTTGACTGTGGGGTGTGGAGGTAAGGCTATTTTGAAGATTAATTAGTTAATATTTGTAGGTTGCTTTGAAGCTACAAGATAACTAAGTATTTTTATAGCACCTAGCTAATAGCCTTAACACTTTCAGCCATACTAATGCCAAGGACTTGAAGAGCAATCATTCTAAGTGAGACATTTTTTATTTAAACATTTGGTAGGCTGTAGTGACAACAAGCAAAATGGAATTTGTACTTTCAATTCTAAACACTATTTGAACTCCACCAAACCCAGCGAGGAAATGGTACATTCTTAAAAGATCAGTAGAAGGGACAGGTAGCTGCACAGTGTTTACTTTTACCTCCTTTTGATTCAGTGTTTGGACTTGACAAAAACGAGCAGTTTATATGTTACAAGCATGGTGTATCATGGTGTATCATGACATCCTGCTGAAGAAAACCATGAGCTTACATTTGTAGATGAGGTGCACTGAAGGATTTAGGATCTTGGAAAACTTGGACCTTTCTCCTGTCTAGGTAAATAAATCCCACAGTGGGATTTAGGTGCATAAATATTTTCTGTATCTCAGCCTATATGACTTGCACAAGGTCAAGCACAGACCACATCTTAGAGTAAAGGGAAGAAAAAGTTCCAGGTTACCACTCTAACCACTGCCTTATTCCTTCTTCCTAAAATGGACAACTAAGCTCCCATGCTCTGCGGTAGGACAGCCATTTTGAAACAAAAGTTCTGGAATTTAGCTTTATTTAGTCTCATGAACAGCCAAATCTATGCAAAGGATTTGGGGTCATAAGGAGATGTAAGCACAGTCTATTTTTTAGGCGAGCACAGACTACAAAATCACAGAGGATATTCAAACTTTGGGATGTACCAACTGCATCCCTTCTGTATACCTCATAGCAGCTGGCCAGAGCGCAGTATCAAACCCCAGGAGGAAAATGGTTATTCTGTCAGCCACAATGCTGGTGTGCATCTGCCACTGTGAGAAGAGGAGATTATGAAAACAGGAAAAACAATAAAGGTGGCACACTGATGCCAGCCTGATATTCCGAGACCCATCCTCAGGAAAGTTAAGAGGCCTCTTGGCATATGGCTTCAGCTGAGACGATGGGCAAGATAAAACCCTAAGGTCTCCAGCTGAAAATATAAATGACAAATAAAAAGAAATTTCTGGAGGGGAAAGAATGGAGCGAGCCACCATGCATGTAACCAGCATTTAAAATCAGATAACAAATGGGAATCTTGTTATCATCAATTATGAAAAAGCATAATGTCGCAAAAAAAGGCTCAAAAATGTAAAAGAGACAAGGTTCTTTGACTGAATATGCTCTCACTGCATCCAGCACAAATTACACAGGCTGGAAAACTGAGCAGATTCTTACAGGATCAGGTATTATACAAAGTGTTCAGGATTTGGGTTAATGAATACAGTGTTCTCCCAGATGTTCCATCATTGTTCCAGAGTGGGAGGAAAGCTGGCTGCAGACCAAATCAAATTTTTATATTCCTCTTAGATAGTGCCAGACACTAAGATTTCATCAATATAACATCTGAGGCACAGAGACAACGCATCATGGTTGGATAACCCTATATTCAATCCATTTTGCTGAAGACAGGACAAATAAACTAAGAATCAGAACATTCAATGAGTCATATCAAAGGTATAAATTGAAAGTCAACACTTGTACTGCATATAATCTAGCTGAAAAAGAATTTATAGTCTGGAATTTCCCATTTAAACACTGCTGCTGCTTCTTGCAGATATACTCCAAATGCTAACTTTAAACACTGCCAGTCCTTTCAAGTTGGGTTTTTTGCTTACTTTAGAATATCTTTAGGATGCACATCCTTCTCCAGGGTAATGGAGAGTTTAAGAAAAGAAATTAATTGCTAAAAATGCCTGGTTTGCTTAGAAAAAAGCACACCATTTAGTTTTTAGTAAGTAGCTAAAAATCATTTTAAATTATTTTTCTTTAAACATATCATCCTTTTCTTCTAAGCAGAATTAAACAAGGAAGCTTCTGGGATGTGCAAAAACAGAGATCAGTCAAGGCAAAAAAGGGTGGTCAGCACAACACTCCAGAAATGCTTCAGAGGTGATGACAGGAATAAAGAGACTCAACATCTACAGGGGCCCAGAAACTCACCACAAGAAATAAACCAAACTTTGCACAAAAATAGACAGAAATTAATAATAATTAAAAAAAAAAAAAAAAAAAAAAAGTTCATCTTGAGTGCATGGCTAATCCTCATGACCAGCAAGAGTCAAGCTGAAGTCAGAGATGAGGGTATCCTTGGGGAAGGAGTTTCAAGAGTGAGAGTATGAGGCTTAAAAGCAGACTGGATAAGGCCTGTGATTAAAAAGCTAAGATCCAGTTCAGTTACACTAATCTGATTTGGGCCACACTCCCACTTACCCTGTTCACTTAGCTTAAACAACTGTGCATGTACATGTGTGCTTACTTGTGCATACACATCCACGAGACCTAAACACCTGCACAGATTTTTTTATACTCTTCATAAGCAGGTCAGCAGTGAGCATTCACTGGGCATGAAACAACATTAGACTGTAAAATGCTCCCTGCCTCATGTTGGTGAGGATTTCAGTTTGGGGTGACAAGCAAATATCTGGAGAGTCTCCTCTGTAAATATTTTCACCAAAATTATTTGATGTGCTGCTTCATGGGTATTATTTCTCAACACACATATATGGAGTCACATAACAGGAGAAAAAAACAGACAGGAAGGACGACTTGCCATGAGGCTACTGGCCAAGAGTAGGTCGTGCTTGTGGACCCCCTTCAAACATAAAGGAGTGCAGTAAAATTCCTCTGCCACTTCAGGGACCCATCAGAACCTGGAGCTAGGGAGCTACTGCTTCACCATGAACTCATGGTACATGGGAGACATGAGGTGGGGGACAGCTGACTGAGCACCATGCTTGGACCACAAGTCCAACATTTAGCTGGTACAACACTTACGGCTATACTTTCTCCAGATTCAGTGATTCCAGATTCCATGAATCAGCACATCAAAAACTGAAATATAGTCACTCCATTGAGAATGCATGGAAATATATCTAGCCTGAATTTATCAAAGATGAAATTCAGCCAGAATTATCTTCTTTTTTGCATGTCTGAGGGGGGAAAAAATGTAAACTTTCAGAGGAGGAAGAAAATATCACCTTCATTTATGTCCCATCTGAAACCTTTCACTTCACCACTCACAGAAACGTGGTGTATAAGTGAAAAAGTATTGACTTGTTCTTAAAGGGAAAAACTATTTGCATAATATAGTTTCATTAAGCCTATTTCTGTGTGTCGAATAAGTTGATAAAGAGGAAGATGTATTCTTGGAACTTCAGACCAGGTTTTGTTGATGATAGCTGAAAAACTTGAACTGTATCTATTTATCTGGAGACTATCCTGCCTTAGCATAAAGCATGTTCTCTTCAGCCTGCATTTACCTGGATATATCCTGCATTTCCATTCAGCTCTGACTTGTTGCTTTTTTTTCTTTAAAGTAATTATTTACAAATTAGATTTCTTGAAAGTAAACTATCGGAGGAGGCACACTCCACCTCTCTACAAATGTATGCAATAGATCTAATTATTTTTCTGTAAACCTACAAACAACATTCTAAATAATGACAATCATTAGGAAACATTAGGGTCTGTCACTTATAATCTCTGCCAAATGCTGATAACATTTTATTACTGCTTAGAAAGGTTGATTAAAGCTTGTAATAGATTTAGTGAGGGTGAAAGATTAACAAAAAAGGTATTTATGATAGAGACACTAAAACATAATATGTTCTTAGTAAACACTCAAAAAAACCCAGCCCTGGGACATTTATAGATGTTGCTCAAGACTTAGCTTTTCTTCTGCACAATGAAAACTGATAACGAGTTTCTACATGCTAGATGAAAAAAGAGAGAGAAAGAAAGAGGGAAAGGGAGAGGAACACATTACCTTTGCATGTCTCATGTCAGAGCAAGCGAGAAAGTGCACTTCAGAAATAAATCAGCTGAAACCCCTAAGTTCCTGCGATTGCTCTCGTTGGACCACTTGAACAAACCTCTCACTTTGAAATTATAACAGGGGAAAAATAAAAATCTGTTTGGATCAGAAGGCAGTGGCTATGGGGCAACTACTTATGCCTGGCCCTAGAGGAAGATGTTACACCTCTCAGTCCATGTGCCCCACACCCCTTCATGGAGGGACACTGGCTGACATGATGGGCATCAAAGTTTTCCTCCTGCTTGTCTTTTACTAGGAAAGGTGCTGCCAGCATTAAGCTAGCATTTTGGAAGAGTGCATTCTACTGTGCAGCTGTTATGAAGTACAGAAAGGACTGCAGGAGCATGTGGAAACACCCTTGCCAGTGGCGAGGACCACAGATCTTCTGGAGAAGTCAACCTTGCAGCTCATTGCAAAGATGCCAGAGTGGCTTCGGAATCTCTCGTGCCTCGGGAGAGAACATGTATTTCCGGGGCATAGTAGAATTCTTCCACAAGGTGTTTGATCATTTATCCAGCCCTTTGCAGATACTAATTCAGTGGACTGCAGGATCAGCTTGCTTGTTGCTTCAGAACAGCCTCTGCTGAGGTCAGCTGTGAAAGGACAACTGATAAGCAGGTGCTCAAACTGAGAGTTTACAAGCCCAGGCTGAGGCTGTCAATGCACATACCATGGCAAACAGCTTCAGTTGTCCTAGTTCAGACTTGGCCTTCCATTGTTAGCTCTGTCCCTTTACCACTCCTCTAGTCAAGGAGATGGAACAGGAAGGTTCACCTGGCTTCCACTGCCTTCAGCATGCCTCAGTAAAATAAAATGATATCTATTCCAATAGTCTGTGCCTGCTGAGCATCCCTACACAGACATCAGGGAGCAGGGCAAACCTCCAGGAGAGGGCTGGAGCAGACAGCTGGGGAGTTAACTGGTTCAGCCTCCCTGCCTTAAGCCAATACAGAAAGACTGGACCTCTCAAGGTCCTTTCCAACCTGGTTCTATAACATCCACTACAAATTATCGTCTCTGTTGTTTTGATAATGACAGGCTAATACGTAACAGTACTTCTCAACACCAACCAGCAGACAGCATGAAAATAATTTGCCAGGAACAAGAGACCAGACAGATCATAGCCAAAACCAAACACATTAAAAAATAAAAATTATTTCTGTGATGTGCATGTCATAAGTCTGTATCCAGATATACATACACAGTCTGTAAACATATTAACTCATGGCTTATCAAAGAGGTCAAATTTTGGTGAAGTAGAATGAGCCTGTGGTTTATTCAAGCAGAGAGCCACTGTCTGCACCCTGTGAATATGTTTGTGAGTTAAAGTACTGCGAAGTGGATGACAGATTACAGAACCTGTGAATAGAAGTCAGCCTGCCCCAAACCGTTCCTCAAATGCACAACGCGGGCAACACTGACTTCAAGGATGACTAATGGCTTTCATGCTGAAAAGTGGAATTTTTTTTTCTTTAATGTCAAGAGATGATCATTGAAAGAGTGCAGATTTCAAAACTAAAGTTGTTAGTAACCCAGAAAGACATAAAACCAGATCTCTCTCAGGTTTCACCATAAGGCACTGTGTCATAGCCACCGAATGAGCCCAAACACCTCTTCTGAGTTGATATTATACAGTGATTTCTTTCTCCCTCATTCTTTCATACCTAGGAAATGAATAAAGCCTTGAAAAATGTATTTCCAGGCTATTTAAAGATACATAAAAAGCAATAAATGTAAACAAAAGTCTCATATTTATGTGTTGATGTAGTGAGTCAGAATAAACATGACAGCTTTACCTGAGAAGCTAAGAGTCTGAAAACAAACCCCGTGTGTTTGGCAACAGGCACAGAAGATTTTAAAAAGAAATACCAAAAATAAGCTCAGTAACATACTTTGCAACTCCCACAGGTAAGCCTCATTCACCCAGGCAGAATCACCAAAGTCAAGAAAAAAGGAAACCTTATAATGCAGGGAGCTGAGCATCCCTCAGGCCTGTGTCCCTGCATCCCACATGCTGCCTGTATCCCACAGAACTGTTAGCCAAAACCTGTTCCTACAAGGCTAACCCATTCTGACAGAAAGATTTCTCTTGGAAGCAATAAGAAATTAAAAGACCAGCAAAGGCTGGCATAGTGAGTGAAAGCCATAAGGCACAGAGAGGAAGGAAAAAGACTGTGGCAGGCACTGTACTTCATTTCCAACATTTATGTGCTGGGACCAGCACAACCAGGATGTGACCAGCTACAGGATGACAAGGACTTGGTCCTCACCAGGGAATTCTGGCATGAAGCTGGCAGCCTCCTCCACCTCCCTGGCAATGCTATTCCTGACCCCTGTCGCATGTGAATACTTTGAATATGATCCGGAAAGTTTTTCTACTGGTGCAACAAAGAAGACGAGCAGATGGCAAAATACTTTGCTAACACCTGATTGTCGTTATGGAAAGTTAATCCTATGTAGTCTGAACCATTTTGGAGTAGACCATAGACAGGGTTTTCTCTACGCTGAGTACTGTGTTCAGTTTCAGTTTTGGGCCCCTCGCTACAAGAAGGACATCGAGGTGCTTGAGCGGGTCCAAAGAAGGGCGACGAAGCTGGTGAGGGGCCTGGAGAGCAAGTCCTATGAGGAGCGGCTGAAGGAGCTGGGCTTGTTCAGCCTAGAGAAGAGGAGGCTCAGGGGCGACCTTATTGCTCTGTATAAGTACATTAAAGGAGGCTGTAGCGAGGTGGGGGTTGGCCTGTTCTCCCATGTGCCTGGTGACAGGACGAGGGGGAATGGGCTAAAGTTACGCCAGGGGAGTTTTAGGTTGGATGTTAGGAAGAATTTCTTTACTGAAAGGGTTGCTAGGCACTGGAACAGGCTGCCCAGGGAGGTGGTGGAGTCACCATCCCTGGAAGTCTTCAAAATTCGTTTA
This sequence comes from Anas acuta, assembly GCF_963932015.1. NCBI lineage: Eukaryota > Metazoa > Chordata > Aves > Anseriformes > Anatidae > Anas > Anas acuta. Next base: position 101,977,319 of record NC_088981.1, read on the forward strand.
GATGTAGAGCTTAGGGATATGGTTTAGTGGGTACTGTTAGTGTTAGGTTAGAGGTTGGACTCGATGATCTTGAGGTCTCTTCCAACCTAGAGATTCTGTGATTCTGTGATTCTGTGATTAAGTCTGGATGAACACAGGAGACTATGATAAGCCTAGGCACGGAAGAAATTAAGGAAAATTTTGAAATCTAGTTTGTATGTCCAACATACAATTACTTTAAAGGATAGAGAGAAGATCAGAAGAACTGTATGAAATCCATGAAAACTTCCATATTGTCAGTGTCTTAACAAAGCTAAATATCTTGGATTCTGCTGGAAATGGAAAAATATCAGACAAATCCAGGCAGGTTTGACTCAGTGGAAAATTTTCCCCCAGTATTGGATAGGGGTAGTATTTCAATTTCTGTCTCCCAGTTAAAAAGTTCTGTATCACAAGTACTTATCAGAAGCATTGATACTTTGTTCACGTCTCTTTGATTCAATAAAATTATTTTGGTGTTAGGTATTCCTTATTTTTACATTTAATAACAAAAGGTAGCAAGCCAAAGGTTAATCCATGATTTTTTATTAAGATTCTTGTCCATTCATATGTCTCAAACTGGGGAATGCATGGGTGTAACATGGACCTCTGTATTTTATATCTAGTGGACCTAATAAGAAAATAAATGACATTTTCATTCTCCATATTCTACTGCCTAAATAACCAGGGTTTTATTTTATCTTTCCCTGAGCTCAGTTTAGTGTCAGTAAGAGGTTTGTTTTGTTTTGTTTTGTTTTTCCCACTGGATATTAAAATAAATAATATATTAAAATAAATAACCAATAATGAAGCAAATGAATACACACTTGTTTGATAGCTGAGTTGTGGTATGTTCCCTAGATATCAGGAGAGCTTTCTGTTACGTTACTCAGTTTCAGTTTTTCTACTGCCCAGCATCCACTCTGTGCTTCCACCCGAATTTATGACACTACTTTTTTGTTAATGGCAAGGGAACATTTCTCTAAAAGGTATCTTTCCTTTTGGTGGCATCCTAGCTGTTGACAAAGGCAATGTTCTTTGACAATTTAGGACTCCACACCTGCTGCCCTCAGGGTGGGAATACACTTCCTAGAAGAAATCACCACTGGGAGCAGTGGGATGGGCCCTGGATGGTGAATCCCCTTCCCTGCTGATCCAGGGAGCCCCCCCTGCTCCTGGCTCCTAGACCTCACAGTGCCCTGGCAGCATCTTCTCTTGAAGTAACACACTGTTAATCTTGTACTGCTTGAAATGGTAAAAAAGCTCCAAAAATTAGATGTTTCTAGTGTCTTTCTTGAGGAAAGGTCATTTAATTTAAAATATTTCCTCATGATTACTTTCTTTCTCCAAGTCACTCCAATTTCATGAGTTAACAGTATATAACTTTAGTTTCTGACCTTGAAGTAAATCTCATTCATCAGCAGCAATCCTATCTATCTCCCTCCAGTAAGCACAGAAAGTCCAGAAACAAATTGGTCTGACAATAATAGAAGAACTCGTATGCGTATCAAATATGGTCAGTCCTGCAGGAACTACTGCATATCTTTCAATATACAAGGGGCAGAGCTGTTAAAGGAAACACGTCACCTGTTTTTTACTTGCTCCCCAGGAGCCCTGGAGAGGAACCTGAACCCAGAGGATCAATCTGCTCTTCAATCCTCTCTGTGTGCACTTTTCTGCCTTGTGCTGTTCAGTCACAAATTCGACTTTCACTTCACGTCCCTGCTTTATCAGTTCCTATACTGTCCCATGCAGAGACAGCAATTTCTGTTGATCACTGGATATTGTGGAGCAAAGTGTTGGAGACTGGTATGTTAGTTGACTGTGCCTTTCGGGGTAGGTTTTCTATGATAGACAACATCCTGAAATCATCCTTAGCTCAAGCAAGGACAAATATTCTTTTATCCAATCCAAAATAAGTAATACAGTTGCAGAGGTTTATAACATTAGGCTGGCAAAAAGGAAAGAAAACTTTAAAATAAAGTCCAAATAGTCTCACCACTCTCTTTTTCCCCCCTCCTGTCTCATCTTATGTCTACCTGCCAAACAATCTCTAAACAACGTCAAATCCACATGTCCAGTGTCTCAGAGTTGGTGTACAAACTCCATCCTAAATATATATTCATGAGAAAGAACTTGCATCTGAGGAGGAAGGCTGACATATAACCCTGCACTCCTTTTTGGAGGTTTGCTTGAAGTTTCATTCAAATTCATTTCCCCTCCTCCATTCAGGAGGCGTTTCTGTGTCCTTTCCCTGGACTATTAACTGGCCTAACTTCTTCAAATGCAAATGTCCCTTCAATAGGCCAGGTGCAGACTTCCCTTAAGCTTTACTGAGCTATCAGTAAATCATTAATCCACAGAGGAGTAAAACACCCCTACTTAACAAGACAAATATCAGTGTGAAGCTTTTCCTGGCTCCAAATTTCATATTTCTTAAAAAGAAATATATACATTGACAATCACAGCTAATGCAAACATTTGGTCCTTTTGGGCTAGACAAGGGTAACAAGGACCGTGGTACAATTGATGGACCCCAGCTTCTCCCAGGGGGTTACTGTGAGCCTGATGTGACATGCCCACCAGGAGAGCAGCAGGAACAGAAAGCATCCCTATTACCAAATGTGAGAGGGGCAAGCATTTGAACACTATTCAGTGTTTGAGACCATTGGAATTTGTGGTGGCCACGACAAAGGGTCTGAATAGATGCATTCTTCCACCAGCTTCTGCCATGTATTTATTAATCAGACATAGCAAAAAGGGGAACAATTAAACCACAAGAGACTCTAAACCTAAGAATGTCTTAAACCTCACCATCTCCAAGTCACCCCATAAAAAACTCCAGAGACAGCCAGATGCACTGCTAAATTGCCTGCTGCATCTGGGACATCCTGAGAACACAGCTTCTGCGGGAAGTTGAATGAGGGGCAGATGTGCTGAATATCAAAAAGAAAACTCCGTTCCATCCTACCCACAAAAAGCACCTCAGCCTGCATAGATCACACTGTCCCACTCTTGTGATCAGTCATCTGAAACCAGATACTTCACAGAGCCATGCTGAATGCGGAACTGCAGACACTGATTCACTCTGTTTGGGGCTGCCCCCACATATAAAAACATTTTGGTTATTGATCTAAAGATTCGTGACTCACAGGCTCAATATAGCACTAAGTTTAAAAGACAGCTTTGTTCTTGGAAGTGACACATAAGGTCTCCTTGGGGCAGCAAGCCCTCCTCTGTGGCACCTGCTCCTTCCAAAGAAACTCCACAAAGAGTTGAAGAGCTGCCCAAAAATGAAGTAACTGAGGAAGTGGGCTGTGCAGCTCTCACTCCATCCATCCACCCTTTTCCAGCTTGCCAGGCTTGGATGAGGCATCGCCATCCATGTCGCAGTGTATCACAAGGGATTATCATCATGTCTCTTCTCATTTCAGAGTAGAGGGATCTGAGATCCCTGGGACTGTCAGGGATCATTCTCTATGTGAAGCTCTATTTAATCAAACAGCTTTAGACCAAAAGACAATCTCAAGTCAGAATCTTTACATCTAAGATGTAACCTTGACCTAAGGAAGCACTTTCTGGGGCCACAGAAATATTTAGGGGCCAGACTTTGAGGCTCTCATAAAATTTGTATATGAAAGCTGTAGTAGCTGCAAGTAACTTCTTATGGCACTCAATCATTTACAGAATATGCAAGAGCATACTCTTCCAGTGTACTCTACAATACTTTCCTTGCCTGGGGAAATTCATTTTGGATGTCTGATGCCTTTTTGAATTAACTGGCACCAGTCTTGTAATCAAGCACTGTTGAGCCAACAGGAAGACAAGAAGTTAACAGTATTTTGGTGTGGAATACATACAAAACCAGAAGAATTGGCCCAATATGTTACAAAAGACCACAATACGTTTTCTCATTGATACAAAAATTAAGTATATAATCACATGATGAGCAAAGGACTTCGTATGATGGTATACAAATTTAAAACATACAACTCTATTTAAATAAACTGCACACTGTGCTATATTCCAAAAAAAGATGAAGTTACAATAATTGTCACTTTTAGTTTTATATGATTTTACAAATAAAAATTTGAGAGTTGCCATTAACTAGCACTGACAATGCGTGTACAGTACACACATTTGTCAATTTCATTAACCTTCCAAATTAGGTATTCACAAGGAGCTAATGGCAGCATAACACATCATTACAATATTCAATGCAATTTCATGGATATTATGTATAGGGAGAAATTTTAGGCTCTCTTGTCCTTACAGCTGTTAGAAAATATTATACTTTGCAAATATCCCATTAGGGATCGGCAAATGCTAAATAGCAGAATCTGAATAGCATGAATTATGTCCCCCTCTCCCGCCTCTCCTCGTCAGGAACAGGGTGCCTCTATTTGTGTCATATTTGGCCACAAGTAAGGAATACAAATCATCTGCCTGGACTTTCCATCCTCCTCACCATTGCTAGCCTCCATAGCTAGGATTAGGATCCATGAGGTTTGGGCTTAATTTACCCATTAACTTTCTTTATGACCTTGGGCAAATATATTATTTCTTGCATCTACAACAATTCCCTGCTTCACAGGGCACAGTGCAGATAAAATCTATTATGGATCATGAAGGAGTGAAATACCCATAGAAGGGTTACAGTCCTCCTCATAACTCATAGAAAAAAATAGGTTTTATTGCATGAGAAGAGGAGGTCTTCCAGCTGGGACTGTGTGGGAAGGCGCTGGGTACAAGAAGAAAAGTTGAATGTGGGCAGGTGTGGGAAGGAGAAGAGAACAACAGATATTTTGAATTATCTAAAGGAAGATTTATTTGGTGATGTGATGGGGGAAGATACTCAGAAGAGAAACAAACTGAAAGGATTTTAAGTAAAAGGAAGATTTTTAAGAAGTGAGTATATAGGAGAAAGTAATTTTGTGACACACAAAATGAGAGATGGGTCATAGTGCTGTACACATCAGAAAACAATGTGTTCTTACCAGAAGCAGAGAATATGAAAGAATAACATTGTCCTGCAAGGCCAGAGGAGGAGGAAAAGTTGGTGAATGACAGAAATCTGATTTTAGCTTTGACGTACTTCTAAGAGTTTTGTTTTCTGGACCACTTTGAATTCCTCAAACCAGTCATCTGTGAGTCAAGCGAGCAGAACTAGACCTCATGGAGACTGCTCTAGCATCAGTAGAGAATCCTTAATTACAAGATAACCAAAGAGTTTTTGACTCTTCTTTTAATTAGGAAAACTTTAAAAAATAAATAATGTATGTTAAATTCTCAGTCTTTTTCCTTCTGATCTGCAATAAAGTATTCAAAAAATAAAAGCCATCAGTAGTAACATTACAGTAAACTAAACAAACAAACGCCCATGTGTGATCCATAAGAGCAACAAATTCCCACACAAAGCATGCCCTACAGAAACAGGCAAAGTTACCTAAAGCAATTTTAATTGAGTTTTGCATTTCTGCTCAATGGAGCTTTCCCCACAGGTCCCAAGCAGAGCTCAGTATTCACCTTGTTCACCTTGTCAAATAGGACTAGAAATAAATGCCCCTGTAGCTTACTGAAGCTTACTTACTTTTTTTTTTTCAACTTTTTTTTGGTAGCTGGTGACAAGGCAAGCAGTGCTAGCAGCCTCCCTTACCCATTGTTTCTAACCCAGTTGGCTACATTGAATCTTGCAATATTTGAGGTTCTTTATTCATGGGAAATGCTTTGGATGGTCCAGCTTCGAAACAGCCAGCTCGTGTTAATTTGAATCACTTTGGTTTGCTTTTCTCACTGTTGCTCTCACTGCCAAGGGCTGTCAAAACACATTGTCCTGCTTTCAGAAAAGAGCCACATACTGTGTCATGGAGAGATACAAAACACAGCTGATAAAACTACACAGAAGAGTTCAGCTGTCTTCCTACTCTATGAATTTAAATAACAATCTCCTATAGAAGAGCATGAAGAAGCAGTTTTTTCATTAATTTGTCATTTTCCCCTCCATACAGAGCACCAGCTTCACTTTGCCACCTCATTTTGCATTTAGTTTTGTCTGTTTTCCATTTTGGAGATTTGATGTCATGTAGCCTACTGGAAAAGTGAGCTTTTAACCATCTTCCTTTCAGAAGAGTTGAGTTATCCATTCAACCAGTTGTGGCAGTTTAAAGTCAGCTTTATAGGTAACCTTTTATCACCTTGTGCCTTTGTTTACTGTTATAACATAAGATGGAACATGGAACAAACTCTGCATCTCCAACAATAGGCATAAAAGAAAATGTAATGTTACAGCCTGTTTAAATTTTGGTCAGTATAAAACTGTTTGATAGCTAGGGGAGAGGAAAAAAAAAAAAAAAAAAAAAAAAGTAAAACAGAAACATTTTTTCTTATAGTTGCAGATTTACCACAGACAGAAATAGAGTAATCTTTGACACAGGACAGAGGGAATATTTTTAATAAGGTGTTGTGCCAAATTGGCTTGTTATGCTTATACATAAAGTATCCTCGTGTCCTTTAAATTAAAAAAAAAAAAAAAAAAAGTTCAAGCTGGACTGAAGTGCCAGCAAATGTTATAAACCAGTGGATAGTGGGTGGGTGGTGTGAAAACGTTTCATAACTGCTAACAGCAACCCTGTTGTGAACCAAACAGCTGTGCGCAGAACACAGGTGTGCTCACACAACAAGGGCTATTCATGCCTTCCCACAGGGCGCTGGCCAGGTTTGCAGAGACACAGCTGACCACATAAAGCATCAGAGATGGAAAAGGCTGTGAGAGAAATGTCCACTAAAAGTGTAAACACCGGATGCCACACAGGCGCATGCGCACACGCACAAACACACGTACGTGTTTAGCACGTTCTGCTCACTACTGAAATGAAGCAGAGAATATAATGACTCAGGAAGTTAATAGGAACATTATTTGCATGGAAAAATAGGTAAGCAAGTACTGGGATATGGCGTGCACACACACACAAAAAAAATAAATCTGTATTTTTATTGACCTTATCAGTCCAAAAGATCATTCAAATGATGTACCCAGGAATTTATGATTAAAGAAACTTTAGAAGAGGTTCCTAATAAAGCTTATGGAAGGATTACAGATTCTCTTTTCCTGTGCAGAACCTCCAAGATAAAAAATTAATTTCTGGAAAGTAAAATTGTATGATTAAAAAATAAAATTGTTTACGTTTCTTATGTTCTACATAAAATGTTTTACAGCATTTCTTCAGCAAACATCAGAGCAATAAATGGTTGTGGGGGGTGGGGGGTTGGTTTTGTTTCTTTTCTTTTTTTTTAACGGGGTTACAACAATACTGTTTATAAAAAGCAATTCATATGAAAAAGGAGTGGTAATTAGAAATTCCCAAGTTCTAATTCTGACTATAGAAATCCTACTTTGGGCATTTAAACTGAACACATGAGAAAACATAATGGTTCAACTGCAAAAGGTAGAATTCCTTTGTGGAAAAAGCACAGGGCTATCTGCCCAAATAGGTCTTCTCTATCTATTGTACATATTATGAAAAAACTGGGGGAGGGGGGTTGATATATTTTTTTTTAATATAATCTCCAGATACAATATTTGTATCCAGGTGGTATGCATCAGGAGCAAATGTTAAAATGTTTTCCAATTGCAGATATATAAAAGACACCTCTTATTAAAAAAAAAACATGGCAATGGAAGTAAAACATAGCATAAACATGATGCTGACTAATATCTCTGCATTTAAAATTCTCACTAGCCAGTCTATGGTGAAATCTTACACAACACCAGTTTAGGCATAGCAAAGCCCTGCCTGGTTCCCATGAGTGCTGGTACTCCTAGATTTAATTCTTCTTTCAAACCCACATACAAGCTATCAACACTGAGCAGGGTCCAGCTAATAAATCTAATGATCAAGTGACACTTTGCACCTGGAATATCCTCCAATTCTCTAAATACCTTTGGGCTCAAACAAAGTTATGAATCCTCTCTCTTTCAAAGGCATTTAAATATTGAATCACAAGTCCTGTTCCCAGCAGATGTAGGGCCTCAGCACTACAATTAGAAAAGCGCAGTGGTGAAGATATATTCAAGAAGCTGCTGCAGATGCGCACTTTTGGCCGCCAGCAGCAGCGACCTAGATGTGTATCTGGCCAACGTTCGGAGTGTGGCTGTTCCACTTCTATTAGCAGCAGCTAGTGGTCAGCCTCCCTGAACCACGCTTCACAAAATAGCATGCACAAGCCTCACTGTTTACACGTTATGGCCACTATCTGGGGTAAACTGAACATCCTCTCTCACTGACTACAAAGCCCTACAGAAATGCTTTTATCGCTGCTGTCGTTGCTTTCTTCTAAGATGGCCCCATCTGTCACAGGAAAAATAGGTCCCGAGATCAACCTAGATCAACAATTTGCATGTGTATTTTTGATGCTGCTTGACAATCTGATAAAATCCAGTGTTTATCACCATTAAAACACTTGCAACTGAAAAGTGGCCCGTGAGCCTTCGCACATCCACAGAGCACAAGCAGCTGTGCTCCAGCAGGATGTGCGTTTCTCATTAGTCCCAGTTTTGCCCATGAACCTCATGAGGAAAAACTATCTCAGAAAACCAGAACATAATTCAATTCTCTACCTCCATACAGCACCTGCCCTCTCTGCCAAGCTGGTGAAAAGTCCCTGGAGTGGCTGATCACCAAGTTTTTGTCTGAGATCTCCAATTTACTACCTGTGATCTGAGAAATAATGATCATACTCAACCAAAAGAGTTAGTTTGCCTTCCTCTCAATGTTAGTCCTTCAAGAGTCTACTGATACTGCAGGTATTAATTAATCACAGCTTATTTCTATAAAATATGCTGTAGTAATTTAAGCAGTACTCAGGCAAAAATAGTGTTAAGATTGGCTAGCAGCTTGTAATTATGAACATTTTCTTTGTCACAGCTTACTTAGAAGTGATTTACACTTGCCTCAAAATGTTGAGCAGACCTGAAGCGAATGCTCGCAAAATTCTCAAGATCCTTTTTGAGATTTCTCTGCAACCAACAAATTCAGCTTCTTACCAAAAGCAGCAGAATTTGATACCTTCCAACAGAATGACAACTATCTGCCTTGCAGCACACCATTTAGCCACTGATCTGTATTTAGAGTCAGCCAGGGAATTACAGGGTCATTGGATCTGTAATCTTTCAATAAGGACTGGCACCAAAACTTTTGGCTTATGTATGATGTAAATTGTTTCAGCTCCAGAATCCTTGAAAAAGATCTATAAAAAATAAGAAAATCTCAGGATCTGGACCATGTATACAATTGTTATGAGTTTACACTAGCTACACTTGTGCAAAACTAGACTAGTTTCAGCCTAAGCAGATCTAACACCTTTAAAAAGAAACCTTAACATTGGCATTCATATCTTAAACCTTCCAATCAGTCTTACAGAAACCCTATTTTTGTGCTTTTTCATGTGGAAATGAATGACTTGCTGTTCTTTTGTGTGATAATTTAGCTAAGCAACAATTATTACTTTGTGTCCTCAGCTGTGGAAAAGACAGAGTTGAGTTACTTCAGTTCATTTGCCTTTCTTTCTCTCTCTGGATTTATGAATTATATATTTTTTTTGTCTTTATAAGCAGAATAAAGTATACATTACTCTAGAAATTCACTTTCTAATCTCAAAAAAAAAAAAAAAAAAAAAGATAAAACTTTGCATTCATATACATGTAGGATGGATTTTTTTTTCCAAATTTTTAATCCATTTTTCAAATTCAGGCCAAATTCTGCCCTTTAGCTTTCTTCCTTCTTAGAGGGATCTGTACATGGAGATTAAGAGAAAAAAAGAAAAAAGAAAAATAAAAGAGAAAAAAAGATGGGATGGAAGTACTGCCGTGGAAAGAAAAGACACAGTGTATGAAAATCTTCCGTCTTTGGTCATAACATCCATTTATTCCAGAATTGTGATTTTGTAGAGTCTTTAGAGAAAGCCTGTAGATAGATTAAAATATGGGTTAATATAAATGCTACAAAGTTGTCTTTATAATAACACATCCAGCTAGTCACACATTACAGTGGTGGGCCTAGTAGCACAAACATAGCTAATGCCACTGCAAAAATTCAAAGCCCAGTGAAGACTTCCATTTACAAACTACACTAATCACTTCTCAGAAGCAGATTACCTTCAAATGAGAAAATGCGAAGAAATAGCACCAACTGCAGCAAACAAAAACCCCACCAGTTATTTAAAGAAAATTGCACACAGCAATGCTGCCAAGATGCCACAGTGTCTCCGTCACAGTCGGAGGTGGATGGCTTCTGTAGGCTTGGGCAATTCACATTTCAGATTCTTTTCCCACTGCCCACATGTTCAATTTTACTCAACAGCAAGCCCTATTTGTCCCTTATTTACCTTCTAAAGCAAAGCCCACATTGGTGGGAATGAACACCGAGGTGACACTTAGAAAAAGCAACATCATTTGAACAGCTGTAGACAGTCTGTTATTTATCAGAAATTTTAACAAAGGCCAAAGGAAAAAAGCAGCAGTTCAGTAGAGAGCGAGTCCTGCCCTAGCACAGCTGTTACACAAGATGGGAAAATTTCAAAATGAGAAAGTAAACACCACTCTATATTCTAGCGAAGAGGGAAGAGATTTTTCTTCCCAATCCTTGGAAATGGCAAACTTAACACTAATGAAATGCAAACATTCCCCTAAACCCCCAAATATAAAATAGAGCTGATCCAGTTGTGATTCTTTTCTTGTGGCATTACTTTGCCCACACTACCCACAGGGTGAAAAGCTGTGGATGCTGGAGCAGACCCCCATCAGCAGTAAAATAGGATTGCCTTATTGATTGTCACGCACTGACGGTATTGCTGGGCAGACGCAGAGTTCCCAGTCAGCCTCTGCCAAGCTCGCTTCTTGTTGTGCTGAGATTTGGGGAAATGCCCATGGGGGTAAATAAACTCTTCCTCCAGTAAACAGCCATAATAAAAACACTGCAGAGGGATGCTTTTGAGAGTCCTTTCAACAGGTTCTTGTTCAGGGCAAGAGCCAATGTTCCTTTGATAGCAGTATTCGGAATTTAAAACTGCTCCCCTTCCGCATCAGGGCGCAAACCAATGACAGAGCCAGCATGAACCAGCCTGACTTGGCTCCTCTGTCATTCGGAGGCTCACATCCCTCAGTGCTGTTCACTTGCTACTCAGGTGACAAATGCACTGTAGGAAAAATAATCCCAACCCTCTAAGAGGGGTACTTAAAAGATTCCCACCCTGCAGCGTCAGGTGTGCAGAGCACAGCTTTGCACCAGGTAATATGTAGACCTGCAGTGTTTGACCTAGAGACACAAAAGTACTTTACAAGCCACCTGTGGAGCAGTGTGGTCCTCACAACACCCACCCAGCTCTGAGGAGAGGTGAGGAATGAGTGCCCCACTGCTCACCCACATGGACTCAGGCCTGTAACTGATGCATGGGGCCTCTCCTGGGGATGAGCAGTGAGTGGAGCAGGGAAGGCAGAAGCTCCCTGTCCATGGGTGCTCATCACAGGGTCCTCCCAGCACCTCCATCACCCTCACTCCCTGTAGCTGGTTCCTAAAAATCAGAATGGGCTGGTTTTCCCAAGGCAAAACATGCACCTGGGAAACCATTCAGAGTTATATATTCTGATCTACCTCTCAGGCTGCCAGAGGGTGTTAAGAAGTGGAAATAGTAGCTGCTGTTTCTAGCACAGATATTCGCTATCCTTACCCCTCACCTGGGGTAAAACCAGGTTTGGGGCATTGGCCTCCCCTACTCATCTTCCTTCAAGAAGAGTATATGGGGCTCCCACTCTGCCTCAGTGCAGATCTCAGACCAGCAACAGCCTCCAGAGAAGGAGATGGCCAAGATCCCTGTCAGGCACTACCACAGCTAAGTGGTCTTCCAGCCAAGAGCAGTGCTGGCCACCACAGAGCACTCAGGGGTCCATACACCACTACTGGGATGGCACAGGTAAACTGGACATTGCTCAGTACCTTACAAGCTAGTAGGAGATAATTTACAGGCAGGAAGGAATTTGTTGCTTCATTTATGGTTGGGTCTTGATGATTCTATGAATCTTAATAATTTAATGTTGTATTCTACTTTTAGCAGTTTTCTGTTATGTCTAGGAAACAATGTATGGAGATCTGGGCATCTCCTAGAGCAGCTGTGTTGCACAGAAGCTTGTGCCTCACAGCACTGTCACAGCAGAAATCAGTCACTAATCAACACAGGCACTGGACAATTTCTGAGCATCAGTCACGTCCTTTGACTATTTTTCTTGCAAAGAAAAATAAAAAGGCAGAGCACCACAAGAACAAACATAACCCGGTAGTTAAGAGGACAGCTAGGAGACACTGGATACAGAGTAGAGTCTTAGACCTTAATCTTCTACCTCCCGTTTGAATGTCTGAGTCACTGGTTAGGATTATTCTGGGCTAAGCTCTATCCACCTCCCTTGTTGGAAAGGCTTCCTTTTGTGTAAACAACCAGATCTTAGTTGGAAAGTGAACCTCACTCATAATCTTCCACCTCTTCCACATGAAATTCGTCACTGTAAAAAGTAGTCTTTTTCTCCATGATTCAAAGTATATTTATTTTTACAAACAAGAATAGCTTCTATTTGGGGAAGTGAGAGACTCATGACAAAGTGCTTCAGGGGTCTCTTCAGCAAACTACATTTCTCACCCTACCTCTAACCACTGGGATGTGGTAAGGCTGGGTAAGTCCAGGGTAGGTGGAGCATCTTGACCAGAAACTCTCTGCAAATGTTGTCAGAGTTAATGCATCCCAGGGTTATGGCAATCTGACATTTGTCGATGAAAAACTGTTTAGTCAGAATTTTTTTCTGACAGTCCTTCCCCTTGACTCTGTTGTCCAACTATTTCCCCTGATTATTCAGTGAGCAGCAGCCGGCTGGAGCACACGGAATGCTCTGTGCCTTATATCATACCCCAAAGGTCCAAAGCAATACACCAAAGAAATAACACTCTAGCTGTGTTTCTGAGCTTTAGCTTAGTTATAACACCATGGGTAATAAGAAAACTCAGCGTTCCAGTTACTAATAGAAATTTTACTAACTTCTGAAAGGGGAGTTTTTAATCATTCACTTGCAATATTTTCCTTTTTAAAACAAATATTCAAGTTTCTAGGAATTTCTGACTACTGAGCTCATGAAATGGAGCCCATTTTTGCTGTGTCTAGGGAAGGATAAAGAAAACATGATGCACAAACCAGGAAAACTGTAGAAAAAATATTGGCTGGAAAGTCTGTGTTCCTGAAGACAACCAAGGATAACATTTAACCAGAAACTGCTTTTGACATTCAGCTGTCAGTAGTTCCCCTAAGCACTGGAGCCTCTCAGTCTGTGAATAAAATTCTGATTCATAAAAATGCATACACTAAATAAGAGTATGAATCTACCAAATTTCTTCAGAAAATTCAATAGGAAATGACCCTTCAAAAACTGATTTCCAAAACTCCAAAGCCTGTTTTTTATGCATGCAAATTGATAAATACACTCATGTATATATAATGCATGATTTTATAGGTTTCATTTCAATTTCAGTGTAAAATCTACTTCTTATTAGGAGAGAAGGATTAGCATCTAAATGTTAGCCAGGTGGTTACAGAACTTGCCTGTATGAAACATGATAGGTTAAATCCCATTTACACTAATTACATCCACAGCAATGCTTGCACATACAACCTCACATGTGTTTCAGCTTTGGAACTTAAAGCACATTAGCTCAAAGTTAACTTAGGACATCCATGTCTTTCTCTGAAATAAGCTGAAGAATTTTCCCTTGATTTTTTTCTTACCCATCAGCAGCTCACCAGAGGCTCAACATGTATTTTCCTGTTCACAAATTACGCCAATTGAAATGCACAAGCTGTGAAATAGAAGAGATGAAAACAAAGACAACAAAACTCCTACCACTGGTCAATCTGCACATAAAATCACACATCAATATAATTTATTATAAATTCCCTAACACCCCCACTTTGAATTTAACAGTTGTCAGTGAAACTGGATATATTGTCTTCTGAACAAATATCAGTTAACAGAAAATATTGCCTGTTTCTCTGGTAAAATAACTTCTGAGTTTTCTCATCAAAGGATTCTTCTGTCATTAGTGGGTCATTACCATACATACAGTACTCTGTACACTTTTTATAGCTAAAAATATATGTATATCTTCATACACAATACTGGCAAAGTTCTGGGATCCATTACTATTATTTTGTAGGATTCAAAAAAGAAGAGAAAAAGAAAAAAGGCATCTCCTTATCCTCCTATCACTAAGGCATAACTGGGGTTGATGAACTGAAGAGACAGAGCAAGAAAAAAAAAACAAGGTTACACCATTGTAAGTCAGACGGTTTCAGGGAGAACAACGAAAAAAAAAAAAAAAAAAAAACATTGTCACACTTACTTTAAATAAATAAATAATAGAAAGCATAGAGGTTCTGAACCATATCCTGTCCAAGTCAGTGGAAAGATACTTAATGGCTACAGTGGCTAATATTTTTATCTGATTTAAGCTGAGATCATAAAGCATGATCACATGCTTTTAGTTCACATGTAAATTCTGTTAAACACAGTGAACCTTATGTTTTGCAAATGCCTGATGAATGTCTTTGAATAGGCTATGCTATGAATAAGATGGGTTTCAGGAAGACATTTAAATGGATAGCAATAACTTTTTCTTGCAGAACACTTTATTCATGTGAAAACCCTGAGCTGGAAGTTGCTGGAGGCTGGTATTGCATGATATACAGGTGCCCTGCACCATCCATGAGCATCTCCTGCCAGTCTCTGCCAAAAACAGGACACCAAACTGTGGGGGTTTTGGCTAAAATGGCCTTTTTAGGCAAGATATTGGAAAATCAAACTGGTATCTTCACAAAACTCTTCCTCTCCTCTCCTCTCCTCTCCTCTCCTCTCTTCTCCTCTCCTCTCCTCTGCCTCTCCTCTCCTCTCCTCTCTTACACAGTCACTGTTCCACACATTTTCTTTCTAAAAATTTTTCATTTTAAATAACTGTCAGATTAAAATCAGCCTCACAGGACCAGCCATACCTGACTGCAACAAGCAAGTGGCTTAAACTTATTTCTTTTATTAACAGAGTAGTGTAGTGCTCTTCCTGCCTAACATTTTACCAGAGCATCTTTCAGAAGCATTAGCAGAAGATTACACAGTCCTCCTTGATTATCTCAGACCTTAAATTTATTATGCCCCTATCGCACACAGCTATTATAGTCAACTGCAGGTTTGTAATTGCTCTCAGTGGGAGAAGGTTCAAGCCCTTTATTTCTTCCTCAGAAGGATATTGGGCCTGATCCAATTCAGGCCAGGCTCATACTGTTTTGTTCTCTAAAAATCTATTTCCTTATTTTTACATTAATTCAAACTACAAGATAGCCATCTTTATCTCTGGCCCTTGACCTTAGAGATAACCCTTCTATATTCCAGCAAATAAACATGTAGCAGAACATAATATTAATTAAAAGGCAGTATATCTTTGATTTAAGCATCAAATAAAAATATGACAATATCACAGAAGGAAAAAAATCCTAAATATGGTTCATCATATAGACGGTGGGTAAAATTAAAGTGCAGCTGTAAGCCAGTACCAACAACACATGCATACTCTACTCTGACGCAGATGCCATCGTTCAGCTGGGTCATTGCTTGAATTCAGGGGTCAGATCCTTGCCCACACGCAAGCAGCTTAATTTACCTTCACATCCCTGTTAAATCCTGCCAACCTACTCAGAAAGGGAAGAGCCACTGTCTCAAGGGAACCTTTCTGTGGGGGTCCTTGACTTGATGGTGGTATGAAAAATATGAAATGTTCACCTCTACGCACACATATACATCACCTGCAGTTGTATTCTGGTCAGTTTGCATCTGGGTGTTTTCTTAAAGGAAGATGCATTTGTCTTACCAGTTAATTGTTCTCTGTGAAAACAAACTTTGATGTTTATTTTTTCCAAGATACCTAAAAAATACCATTTCTTATTAATCAGCGGGCATAAAAAAAAAAAAATGTAGCTCAAAGATTTTGTGGGAGGAGGCCAAAATAACAGTGGTTGGGGAGGGGGACAGAAATCATTCAGTTGCTGCCACTCTTAGGCTTGATGGGGTTTCCAGGAACACAGGGTTTAACAGTAGCTCAGCAGTGCAAATGGCCAGTGTGTAGGCTTGGCTTTCACACATCACAAGTCTACAAAAGCTACCTCTCCAAAAAGATGCCTTCATTACTCATGGCCCTCCCCTGGGAATCCTACACAATAATTGCTTCCAAAGAGGGAAATCAACAGAGTTCTTCATCGGACAGAGAGACACTATAATACGGTTTAGGAAGTGATTATCATAGAGAGATGCCTGATTTAGGAATTAATGTGTGACAAGTCCCCTAGCACTTGATTTTGTTCATAATCTGCACTGCAAGGGCTGCTACTCTTCCCATTCCCTCAGTATTGAGTTTAAACAAGAAGAGGAATAAAACCAGCTTACAGTATTTGCCAGCTACAGAAACTGTATTTGTCTTCTCTTTAAATGCTACGAATTTCTCCTTTACTACATTCTCAGATTAAAAAAAAAAAACAGTTGAGGGTACAAAACCTAGATTTATTACCCATTGTATGCGGAGAAATCTTTCAAAGCTCAGGACTTTGGGATATGGAATTTTCATTTTATAATATCAAAAGGTTTAGACAGTAACAAAATTTTGATGTACCTATTTTTATCAAACAACTGACCAAGCTAAGCTGTAATAATGAATATTTGGATGCTTAATTTATGTTAGTGAACTAAAATGCCTAATAGTTAAAAATTAATTACATGATAAATAACACTACTTAGTAAAGTTAATATTCTTTGGATGGGTATAATAACTGCATTTTCAGAACCTAAAATGTTTTGATTTCATTGATGTGTCATTCTAGCAATAAATTTCCTGTCTCAGATACTTGTTCTAGGGTTAATTTCAATATATGTGTTACCAGAAATTACCATCAATTTTAACTAAATTTTAACATTTTTTCTACTTCAGAGTACAAATCCATACTGTTTCCTCCCAGCATCTCCAGTCTGCTCCATCACAAATTACTCCTAAGACCCCAAATATTGGTGTAAACATTTATAACATAAGTGCTACCATACTTTGTTTTGTGTTATGTGTATTTAGACAAACCCAAGTTTTGATATTGAAGGATTTCTACTTTAGAGAAGCTCTGAAACCTTAACAATTGATATGCTGGACTGCCAGGGAGACTCTGGGAAGGCAAAAACTGAGCAGTGATGCTGTAGCATGACAGAAAGATCCAAACTGAGGATGTTTGTAAAAGACTTTCAATGAGCCAAAGAGATTTTATGTGAATCCATTCAGTATAGCATTATTATGGCAAAACTATTAGGGCAGCTCAGTTTACACAGCACAATCATATTCCCGGTGTATGAAAAAAAAAAAAAAAAAAGTGTGAAAGTAGAAGACTACTTAGGTTACAAATACAAAAGCTATAATGCTCAGCAATTTAGGGAACTTTCGCTGTTTCCTATAACAACCTTATCACATTTTCTAAGATCTGTCATAATAAGGAAACACTTACAGCATTGATGTACTTAAAACTTTGCTACTGAGAGCAGTCCATTTTACAAATTGCCAATTAGTCATGTTCAAGTAGTTACCACTACAAATTTGCTGGAATAAATGAATAAAATAACAACAGCTTTGATTTTCTCGTTTTTTAATCTTCTGCAACTTGATCCTTGGGAAATTGAGATTTTGAAAGTGCTCGACATGCTGATTTAAAATATGGAACCTGGAATTTGCCCAAAATGATGATATCCTCATAAAAAGGCAGGCTGGTCAAATTTGTTAGTATGAAGCATAGACATCCAGGCTTTAAAGACCCATGTGCTGAGAGAGTCTCACATTGACATGGCTTTAAAGGTCACATACATACTCTGCCTCAATTGAACCCCAAGGGATGCTGTGGCTAAGCACACAAGATGTTCAGATACTACAATTAGGTTTAAATGGGCATATGGCAGAAGAAATCTGTTCCCATAGGAGGAGGAAAAGGAGAAGTAATATCACAAGCAAAATTAAGAAAAATCAGGATGACAGCATATTACTAAACTAATAGAAGGGGTGATACAAAAGGGAGGAGGTTGAGTTGCAGGGAGACACTTGAAATTAAGAAGCCAATTGTGGGAGCATGGCAATGCATTCAGTGCTCGTGTTGACCTTCAGCCAGAGGAAAATGTCATTCCTTTTCATTCATTTGGATTTGGATATTTTTCACATTTATCTAGTGTTTTAGGTACAAGGCAACTAATCTCAAAAACAAGCTTGGTTTGAAAGCTTAATAAATGTGGGAGTTCACACAAGACAAAGAAGTAAATGAGTAAGAAACATTTTTTTTCCCCTCCTGTTCAAAGACAAGCTGTCCTCATACACTAGTCTCCAGATCTCAGAATCTCTCAGATAACACTGTCTATATCTGCCAGGCCTCCTTCACAGAGCAGAAGCTAATTTGGCTAACAAGTTTGGACCCAAATCTAAGATACTTCTTGAGTAGTCCTTTCCTTGAGCTAATAAGATACAAATCAGCCTCAGAAAGAATGAAAATCTTGTGCAACAGTTTTACTTCTGCCATGTCTGAGCTCAGCTCTAAAAGTGTAGTTTCAAATGCAGAAAGGGTCATTTGTCTTCCAAAATGCATTCTGGGGTAGCACTTAGTTCTGCAGTGTCAATAAAAGGGTAAGCAGCAGGGTTGTGGCGTCCTCTTCACTATCTGCAAAGGAGCATGAGGCATCTCACTCATTTTTCCATTCAAAAAAAAAATTTAGATGAACACAAGAAATTCTTCACATTTCTACTATCCTGTGTATTAAAAAAAAAAAAAAAATCCAGAAAACATTAAACATTCACAAGCCCTCCCATTTAAAAATTCCTCAGGTCTACAAAGTGCACCTACCTGGAACAATGTCATTTTGGGAAGGACTTTTCCGTATGGACAAAAGATAAATGATGCAAGAATCCTCTCCTGACACCTCCCCTATTGTATCCATAAGACAGGAAGTATCTGGTAGCTCTCACCAGGCTGGGAGCCAGTAGAGCTGAATATGGGGTAAGAGGAGGAGAGTCTGAAAGAGGCTACTAAGGGAGAGGGGCAAAAATCTCAGCATCCTCATGGAATTGCCCCTCAGTTTAAGCTCTGAGTCTCGTGTACAAAGCACAGTGCAGACTGTAAGCATCCTTGCTGTGACTTGGAAGGACTGCATGGAGTACATCCCAACTTTCACATTTTTGTGGTCCATTTGTTTGCTTTGTTTTCCTTAACAGCACATTCTAACAAGATTATTTTAATTAGAGTCGTATCTATATACAACTTTGACTGCATCTTAATGAAGGGCTTTTTTTTTTTTTTTTTTTAGTCTGGTATTTTTAATTTATAGCTAAAATATCTAATTACCAAAGAAAATATAATGAAATCCACTAAATGTGAAACAACAAACAGCAATTCCAATTAGCAGGGGGACTGATAAAAGAATTTACATTTCCAAAGCTAGAGCCAGATACTTTTTCTTATTATGTTACCTGCTATTCATTTCATGCTATCAAAGCTCCTTTGCACAACAGAGAAGAATTTACAAATTCCACCCGTGATTCTTCCCCCAGATAACAGCACAGAGGGGGAAGAAGGAGTGGGCAGCAAAAAAAGAAGAAACCAGGGAAGTTTCAGCAAGAGCTTGTGGGGAAGAAACTTGGAGCTTTTTTGCCCCTTTCCTATGTGCAGCTTTTATCTGCAGAAGCACATACAAATCCATCAGACACTTTTGTAAATGTTGCCTGTAGAGCAAGTAGAGCATTGTGACACTAGCTTCAGCTCCTAAGACTCCCATAAAACACTTTGCCTGCACATAGGCAAAATTATGCCAGGAGACATCTGGCTACTGCTGCTTTCATTGATTTTGCTCCCAGGAAGACTCATCATGTACCTCAATGTCACTCTGTATCACTCTGCTGAGGAGCTGCACCCCAGCTTTTGTGTACAAGCTTTTAATTACCGAGCGTGGCTCCCACGAGCGCGGGGACTGATTCACACAATAAGCAGCACTGTCACCTTCCCTGTATTCAGCCAGACACTGGAAATGATTAGCCCGATGTGATTTCTTACAAGACTGAATTGCAGGCTAGACACTGAAGAAAAACACCTCTTTTCAACAGAGAAATGGGAATTTAGCAGACGTTAGATGGTACAACTACAGTTGTAATGACATTATTCTGGTGCTTATCACATAAAACTCCAGATTCAAAACTCAGCTCTACGGCATGTTTTAGCTTTGTCAGTCAAAATATTCAGCTGACATAAAAATCAGACAGAGTGAGGCAGGGATTTTTTCATGTTTCGACTTTCCATCCTGAGGAGCCTGAGGACAAATAACTACCCATTTCTAGCCTTGTATGAGAAACCCAAACCATTCCATTTGAAGGAAAAAAATAAAGTTGTGGAGGTCTGTTCATTTTTGTTGTGCTGCTTTGATGGGAAATTCTCTTTCTGCTCACTGCCTCCTCTCCTTCCTCCATCTGGCTTGGGAGGCATCAGTGACAGCCAGGAGAGCACACCTACAGGGTGTAGGTGGCACAGGAGCCAAACTCAGCCCCCTTTCCAGGCCTGCTAAAAGCATTCCTTGAAAGTATTGCATCTGGCCAGGGTGTAGCCTTGTGCCCAGTGCCTTCCTAACTCCAGCACACAACAGGAATGGCTGCAGGGAGAACTGGTTTCTGATCCAGAAACCCAGAGTAGCGATGTTTCCTGCCCACACATCCTTGTTCCAATCCTGGGAACTTTCCTGACAAATATTGTGAAGGTCAGCTATGGCTATCAATAAAAATATGCACCACCAGCTCTGATGACACTGCCAAATAAAAACATGGAGCTGATTTTATCCTTCTCCTCAGTCCTCTTTGAATCTGAATTTTGATCTGTTTCATCTTTTCTTATCTTGTTCCCTTTGTATTTTCTGCTTCCTGTCCCAAAATGTTGGGTAATACTGCTGTGCGCTGGTAGAAAGGCACTCTGCTCCCCAGAGCTGCTGGCAATTCAGCGGTGTGGGAACTGATTCATGTAGCCACATGTAATTTGTATAGCACTTTGGGACCCTTCTGGAAGAAAGACACTATAGAACAGCAAGACCATTTGCATTACAAAGGTTCTGGTGGCTGTTTCTTGGATTAGACACTTTAGATTTGTATTATGTTTCTATGTCAGAAGAAATGGGAGCTGAAATGAAGTAAAAAAGTCTTTTCCCCAAAGTCAGATATGCATTCCATATATTAAGTACTGTATATTCATTAGCTTTCTGATTTTTCCTTTCCACTTTCCAAAAAACACTTATTTTCCGTATTCTGTTTCATTGCTTAAAACAAAGCTTTAGAACATTCAGATTAAGGTGTTGCATTTTGAGTTTAACATCAACATTGCTCTTTCACAGCAGAAACCTAGCCTCAGAGGCAATTCCAAGAATTCAGCTTCCCAGATCATTAGATGAAATAACACAGTTGCACTCTCTGATGGGAGTGTCCCTGTCTTGCAGGGGAACGCGTTCATCAGTGCCTTCTACAAGCCAGTGTCCAGAAAGGGCCAGTAAGGTTGTTCTCAGGCAAGATGCCAGATTGTCTTTTCCTGGGGAAAAGGTACCTGGAGAAAAAGGGGGCAGAGGTACATGTGAAGAGTCCTAGGTTTTAAATAAAGAAAACGACACATTTTCTTATATGAAAATAAAGAGTTAATATGAATTCAAGCATAAGAGAAACTGTTCCTGAATCCTCTGGCCCAGATGTATAACTGATATAAATAAGATTAGCTTCACTGACTTCAAACCACAATTTACGCCAGATAAAGATCTGGCTGACTTATTTTTCCCCCCTTAATTCATTAAAACAATTACATGACAGTATCTATAGCCCTACCTTCAGCAACAGGTGAGCAGACAGCATTCTCTAACAATGACAAGAATCCATCCTTTCCTAAATAGCTTTTAGTTTTAAAATGCCCCATTGAGTGTTTTCTTACCCGCGCCATAGGACAAACTTCTTCCATTTACAACAGGGATATTCCAGACTGCTGGAATTACTCCAAACACATTCAACCGCAAATGACAGTGCAATCATTCAGTATCCCTCTGACCAAACTTATATATACATACCATACACTCCTCTGCCAGCACAACGCTAACTGTCACATTTTCATGTCATTCCATATAAACAGACCCTTTTCCTTTTTTAACTGATTTTTTATAGTGAAGAAGTTGTTTAAATTGATACTTTTGAGTGGGGGACACAGTCAGAGATTGCATTTTACTTATACAATGAGAGCATCCTATTTTAAGATATTTCAAAGAAGTCCTGTGGTTTATCTACTCACAACATGATGTCTGACTCGATCTGCCTCCTTACTGCATGACGGTCTAATTGTTCTGCACTTTCTCCCACTTGGAGAGGGACCAAAAGTCCACTGACTTTACCACAGCTCCAGCTTTGGGTCAAGACCTCATTTCATAAGAAATGGTCTGTCTGCAGCAGGATTTACTGCTGGTGGAAACTGCTATTCAGTGTGGCTATGGATGTCACAATCTGGTCCTGAGTATTTTTAAATGCATTCTTCCCATAACTTTTCATGCGTGTTCAGAAAAGTTTGAGTAAAACCTTCAGAAAAGATGATGCTACAGCAAGCTACTGCAAAGAATACCACAGTAGAGAGTGTGTCAGTGTTATCAAATAAAACAAGACATACATCTGTTATTTAAGTTATTACAAAGCATTTGGTGTCATACTCAATAAATAATACTCCAGGAAGTTTAAATGTTACCCTGATGGACAGTTAGCAAAGAATAATTTTAAAATGAATAGCATATGTGGAGAGTATCTGATGGTTTTCCACTCTGAAAACTGAAAGAGAGCTATTTGTGCCAGAAATTGACACTCTTCCAGTCATCACCGTGCTAGGGTAGCTGTGCTCCAATACAGTATACAGTGTGCATAAAATATTCTCGCAGTTAAATGTGGGCCAGAAGTGTAGGAGAGAAAGAAAAAAAAAAAAAGAAAGAAAGAAAAAAAAAACAGCAATGTAGTTAGGAATTCCAGGCTGCTGGTTATTAAAGTGCCCTTCGTTCACCTGCTACATCCAAATCACAGCGCGGTGATTGGCGTTTGCTCTTGTAAGCGGGCATTGTGTAAGCAGTGGGCAGCTGGAACCCTCCGAGAATCTTCACTTGTCAGAGATGAATCAATCATCTCAAAAGATGTCAGCATCTGCCCAAACCATTTTATATTAGAATAAATGGCAGATGGTGGTGTTTTTATATTTAATCAGTTCCACCAAATGCAGTTTCATCTCTTATAAAACTAAACCATCTGCAGTGTGTAGGTGTACAAATCTAGCTAAATGCCCACTGCAGAGCCTTTCCTCTTAAAGGTAAACTGTACATGTTTAACATTCGTGGATGCTAAGTTCAATAAATTTCAAAAGCTTTAACAAACTGCTCTGTTTTTATAAATACTTTTTTTATATTTTTATATTTTAAATATTTAGTATCAGTGGTCTGTGCCTACCTCTCACTTCTGAATCTTATGTAAACTGCTCATACTTGACAGTATTAAAATACTTTCTATGAAAGATCATTCCTCCCTTCTTTCTATCTTTCTATAAAAGTGTAAAACTCAGGTCCAGCCTTGTAAAACACTGCACAGGAAGAAACTCAGTGACTTGTCCAGTACAGAAGACCCCAACTGTGGTATAACTCAGAAAAGAAAAGATCATCCTTGCAGGATCAGAACTGAAAGTCTTGATCTTAGTACGGTTTTATCTTAATTTTAGCAAGGCTTTCAACACTGTCTTCTAGAGCAGCCTCATAGACAAACTAAAGAAGTACAGAGTGGATAAATGGACAGTGAGGTGGACTGAAAACTGGCTGAACTTTTGGGCTCAAAGGATTGTAATTAGTAGCACCAAGTCCAGATGGAGACCAGTTGGCAGTACCACAGAGGCTGATACTGGGGCCAGTGCTGCTTAACTTTTTCACCAGGGACCTGGAACACGGGACAGAGCTCACCCTCAGCAAGTCTGCAGATGATACACAATTGGGAGGAGTAGTTGGTACACCAGGTACTTGTGACATAGAGATGATCCAGAGGGGACCTCGACAGGCTGGAGAAACAGCCACAAACTGAAATACAAGAAATTCCATTCAAACATAATTTATATATATATATATATATATTTTTTTTTTTTTTTTTTTTTTTTTTACTGTGCATGTGGTTGAGCACTAGAATAGGTTGCCAGAAATGTTGTGGAACCTCCATCCCTGGAGATATCCAAAGCTGGGCTACACGCAGTCACAGGCAGCCAGCTCTGCTGCTGACCCTGCTCTGCACAGGGAGATCGGAGTAGGCAATCTCCAGGGGGCCCTTCCAACCTATTTAATTCATTCTGTTATCCTGTGGAAATTAAGTGTTCTTTGACTTTCCCTTTTTTTTTTTTTTTCCTAGTTTCTCCCTGTGTGGCAGGCTGTTGCTGTCAACTGCATGGAGACACCCATGATACCAATATAAATTTCCCCAGCACCACCTGGGTGAAGCCTGACCAACAGCAGGTTAGACAGCTGATTTCCTACAGTCAGGCGGGATTTGATGGGAGCGAGAGGAGTAACAATAAAGCAGCCACACATCTTAGCACTGACTTCAGTCTTTGCACTTTTTCCATTTCATTCAGTCAACACCAATGTTGGTGCACAAAAACTAGCACAAATTAGAACTACTGACGTATACTGGACTCTGCTCAGATTTAAACTAATAGTGAAATCACTTGGAAGGTCTCAAAGTTCCCAAAGTTTCATAAAGAAAAATATCTATATTCTCTACGAGAAAGAATTAGCAATCCAACAATGGAAAATATTAAGCATCTATCTAGTTATCTAATATTTCAGCAGCTTTGGAAAGTGATCTAAAAATAAAAACTTGCCACAAGTTTAGAAAAAAAAAATCATTTGCTCTGTCATAAATCTGCAGCACTAAAAGTAACATTTTCCTTAGCACAGTGTCAATAAATACAGTGTCAGGCTTTTGTGTATCATTAAATAATGTACTTTTCAACCCAGCAGAGGCTATACCTTGGGGAATGGCTACAAGAAACCAGGGAGAGGGAGGAGAGGAACATTCTATATTTTTTCTACTTTTCTATATTAAAAAAAAAAAAAAAAAATTAAATGAGACTGAAACACCCTTATAAAGCTGCCACCCAGGCAGTCCCTGGAAAGGCAGGCACAGAACATGTGAGCGAGGGCTGCAGCCCAAGGTTTGCAGGGGAACAAGCTGCCCGCAGAGGCTGGACACCCCAACAGCATTGGCACGACAGGGACAAGACTATGCCAAGAGCAGCTGGCAGGGAGAAGGGCTCAGCTCAGAGGGATTTACACCTCCCACCTTACACCCCACGCAGGAGAGGAGCAAAGCAGGGCTTGTAGTTGAACAACCATTCCTTCCTGGCATTGTATCTAGGACAGTGGACTTTGCTCAAGGTCACCTCCTAGGGCTTTCTTCTGGTCCCCAGGGAACGAGCAGAAGGAGGTATCTCAGCCGGGAAGTAGGGCACCCATCTAGGTTATCACAGTGGTTTCCGTTTGCAGCAATTCATGGAAAGCTTTTCTTCAGTTTCAGCCCAAGTGCATTCACAAACACTCCACTCGGGTTTCAGTCTGAGCTTGCCTGTCAAATACGGCTCATTTGAAACTGAGTTACTCCTGAAACTCCTGCTTGCTGCATGAAAGTGAAAACTGTTCCTATGCTGCATTGTTTAAAAAGTTGTCTTTTTTTTTTTTTTTTTTTTTTTTTTTTTTAATTCTGGAGAGCTCAACACTTATTTTTGAGTTACTAATTAAGTTTTGGGCCTTGAATTCCCCCTAGGTCAGTCTTTTTTCAAAAAAATTTTTAGGAGTCATCCAGTACATGCCTATTCACCTTACCAAATCCTAGTTTCTGTGTGGGAATCATTTGTACTTTCACATCAGGCTGTTTTCACCACAACTTGCTTCAATACAGTTTGTGTTAATAAGCAGGAAAAATCCATCTTTGAAAATGTTTCCTCTGAGGGTTAGTGTCTGGGCACCACAGCAGGGCAAAGAGAAGGCTAAAATCTAGGAAAAGTCAGACTGTCTGCACTGAGTGCTAGAGCTGGAGCCTGGGAATTTTCCTAGAGGCAGAAGAATGAAACAGAGCATTGATACAATCCTACAGAAGCACATACTTTCCCTTGATAAAATCACACAGATTAAGAAGCTGGGGAGGGCAACTTAAGCAACAAAGAAATCAAGACAAAGAGATGGAGAAGGCAGTGGGCCAGGGAAGGAAGTAGGAACCAAATGAAACCAAGCCTGTGAATCAGAGAAGCTGTACACCACATGAGGACTGTGGGCTCCTGAGGAGGTTCTGATATAGACATGAGGAACCCCTGAGCATGGGGAGACAAAAGGCAGAGAGTGTACATATGATTTCTTCTTTTGAGACAGAGAAAGATGCATATACACACATACAGATTTTTGTACATAAGCACACATTTAGCGTTCATAAATTTGCATACCATACATATATATGCATCCATGCAAGTGCATGGATGTGATATTTCTTGTGCTATTTCAGTAGCAATCTGACTGGTGCGCAAAGAGCGCAAAGAGTGTTTGCCTGTTTGCTATCAGCTGCCACATCCCCGAAGAATAAATTGTAAACTCACTTTTCCAGTAGGACTGACGTTCTCAGAAAAGATGAGATGACGTTAGTCAGGAGCTTGGTGGGGAGGCCAAAGGGGCTAATACAGCTGTGAAAGCATAACAGGCAGACAGGCTGTTTATTGGAAAACCACCAGAGAAGCCAAGGAAAGAGACCATGCCACAAACCACTCATTCAAAATGGAGCTTGGGAGTGCACCACAAGTGTGAAAGCATAGCTTAGCTTAGCCAGGGGTGCCCTACCAATGCTGTGACACTTTTGAAATAATAGCTTGATATTTGTATAAAATACTTGATTCATTCTAACTGGCAGGAAAATCATTGGTCCAAAGGGAAAGTCTCTGCATTATTAATTTAATAATCAAAAACGTTATTCAGAATTTCCAAACAGATTTTTTTTTCCCTCCCAGAACTGCACAAGTGTATAAACACTTCATCTACAAAATCTATGTGTTTAGCTGCAAGGGACTGCTATAATTATTTTAGCTGTGGATAACACCATGAAGTACTGTATCCAGCCACTGTCCTCAGATCATCGAAATTAACATATATTCAGAGATTTTATTATGGTCTACAGAGATTCTGTATACGCAGCTTTCAAAAATGCAGCACCACCAGAATAGTACTGATCTTAGCCCACCCAACATACATAAATATACAGCATCTACGGCAAAACAAAACAAGCTATTCCGTGACTTAAAGGCCTAATGTTGCTAAATGCAGAAGGCAAGAAAAAATGGTAGGCAGGAAAAAAAATATTGATATACTGATATATATAGGTTGGTTTTCTAGTGAAAAACAATGCCAGAAACAGAAAGTACATGATAGAAAACACAAAGCCCCAGAGGCAGGGGATGGACATCAAACTGATAAATTGGTACAGGAAGGTGCCATGGCAATAAAGGCAACTTCTGAAAGGCCCTGAAGTTGAGCTTGGGAAGCTTTTGTTTGATGTAGCTAAATGGGAAGCCAATGAGTGGCATAAAGGGAAAGCAAAACTACTACT
Organism: Anas acuta; assembly: GCF_963932015.1. Taxonomy (NCBI): domain Eukaryota; kingdom Metazoa; phylum Chordata; class Aves; order Anseriformes; family Anatidae; genus Anas; species Anas acuta. The sequence goes on from NC_088981.1 coordinate 102,005,137, forward strand.
GGATCACCTCATCTACTGTCATGTCAAGTCTCTATTCAATTCACAGCTTACAGATTTACCAGCTAGCACATTCCTGACTGCAGATTTCTAACTGAGCCAACTGTGCAGAAAGTTTTCAGTTTGGCTCTACCAATAACGCCGTTTTGTTCACAGAGCAGAGAAATGCCGGAGGAGAGAGCTCTCGTTTTCTGTCACTGCCTTTGCATGACATTCAACACGCTGAGGGTGGCATCCTTACCGAAATGCACCATGCTTTGTGCAGCCCTGTGAGGGACCCAGATGCAAAAACAACCCCAGGGTCCTGTTCTTCAGATAGCAGAGACCAGATTCATTGTGGTCTTGAACAATTTTGCCACTGGGGACAGGAAAGAGGATGGAGCCAATTAATTTGTACCAACAACGTTGCTTCCCAGCCTATTTATAGTGTGACATTAACAACCCTGGAGGACACAGTATTTGACTGTCCAACTTGGAGAACGTAGCTGGAAGGGAAGGAGGGGAAGGAACAGCAGAGGTAATGGAAATCATAACAACATGTAGGTTACAGAGCCATGAAAAGTCTCTTCTGTAACTGAGGAAAATGCAGCAAATAGGAGTAGAGAAGGTGGGCATAGGGGTTCGGGGCATAATCTTCAGTTAGTCACACCCAATTAACACAAATTAACTCCTCTGAGAGAAGTAGAGCTGTTCTGCATTTACACCAATATAAATGAGAGCAGAGTCTTACCCAACATGATAACTACTTCTGCTGATGATTTCTTTTGGCTTGTTTCTTTCTCACCCCACAAAATGCTGAAAAATGGGCAAATGAACATGGAGCTCTCTTACAATAAATTGGATGAGTGAACAGAGGAAAATCAATTTCTTTATGATGGCTCCTACTATGAACAAAACCAGAATGCCTAACGAGTGCTGGAATGATAGATGGAGTTTGAGGACAGAGTCTATTATTACATTATGTTAAACTAAAACAGCTTTGTTGACTTCAATACATTTATTCCAAATTTTGCACAGATAGAGATTGTGACTGGAATATATACAGTATACAAAGTTTTGGAGCAAGTTCTGGAAAGTAGGGGCTTCCTGCTTCCTTGACACTGAGAACTAAATTGGACCAATCACCAGTTGCTCAACACACCATGAAAATCATCTAACATTGCTATCAATGGATATGCCAGATGAATTAATAGAAAAAATCTCTAATTTATGAGGTTTAAAAAATAAATTCTTACCAGGGTTAGAACTATGGAGAAACTTTGCAAGGACATTAAATAAGTCATTTAAATATAGTAAAACTTGCTCTTTTCCATTAAGTGCAACTGACCAGTAGAAGACATGTCTATAAGACGTTCTCTAGCTCACAGCTTAATTAGAAATTAAAATGAATGCCATATGCAATAATTATGACTTGTGTTCTCAAATCTTTTTTTTTCATATATGTTCCTTTGAAGCAATAGTTTGCTTACCCTGTTTCATACCTTTTATATGTATTAAACAAAAAAATAGGAGTATACATTATTACAAACATATCCAGACTCTTGTTCTGAAGTCATGCTTCCAGGGATTTAGAAGGTTTCAGGTGGACTGTCCAAAAGGATCATAGAATCATCTAGGTTGAAAAAGACTTTCGAGATCACGAGGTCCAACAATCAAACTGACCTACTGAGTCCCATCACAAAACCATGCCCCTTAGTGCCACAGGATCCTCCACATTGCAACTGGACAGCCCACCTTAAACCTTATAAATCACTGGACTATGATAATAACGTATCAGAGATATATTAAAGGCAGCAAATATCACCTGTATTAAGGCCTAATCAAGGCTTTCAAATAATCTTTCCTGTTGCCAGACTCTTACAGTATTGCCCCTGGCAAATCTGAAGATAGGCACCAGACCAGAAACTGTTCTTATCTGGAATACTAATTTCTACAATGCTCCATTCAACTAATGAACTTGTTTTGTAATAGAACGTGTTCACGTCAATGCTAAAAAAAGCATGTATACATTTCAGGAGCCATCCTGACTGACATTAATATGGAGCATTGAGTCACATGAGGAAGTTACCATTTGTGGGACATTCCTCATAGTGCACATTTTGGAGAGTAGATAAGGATGATTGGGTTCTTCAGTTTGCAGTGGCTAGAAGATAGCGATGTTTCTGGTCTGCAGATGGCAGGGGAGGAAGAGAGATACTGCTGCTGTCAATGGCATGTTGAAGTGAAACGTGTCCCATGTTCAGACTGCAAGCATCTTTGTGGAACAGACCTTGCACAACTCCAGTAACAGCTCAGCCGAAGATGGTATTTCTTATACATATTAGGGTTGGCTAACAGGGCAACCTCCACAGCCCTGATTTCTTACATCTCTTTTCCTGACAAGGAATAAAGGAATGTCTTTATTCCTGATCCCTTTATTCTGACTTCTTATGTCTTTATTGTATCCTGCAGCACAATACCAGAGGAATAGTGGAGCACAGCACAAAAACTCAGTGTATTTATTTGCTCTTTTTTTATTATTACTATTTTTTACAGAAACAGAATCTTGTAAAAAATGACATAGAAAGGGAATATCTATCTGCAGGCATATAGGCATAAGACAGACCCTGAGGGCTACAAAGGACTGCAGTCTTTTTCTGAATTACAAATATTTCAATGTTTCAATATTTTTGACGCTGAAATATTAGTATTTCAAAAAATAAATCTTTTTATATATCCAAATGTTAAAAGCTAATATTTTTGCTTAATTTATATCTAGTCGCATCCCTAGTTATTATTTAACAAAGGGTTCTAAAATCTCCTGCTAACTGTTCACAAGTAGTCATGGTTTCCAATGACACCTTCTGTGCCAGTCCCCTCCTCAGTAAAAATGGAGAAATCTTGCGCTATGAACCAAGTCATCATGACTGATTTCCCCCAAGTTGAAACCTAGTTTTGCTAAGCACATAAACCTACTTTTAATTTTAATCTCTGTTCCTGGAGAAGGTATTGAAAGTTAAAAGTTTTGCTGATTAGAGGTTGCCTTAAGCACATCTTCAATGCTTTGCTGAATCAAGTCACAAATGCTGATTAAGATGGAAAACTAACTCTTATCACAAGGAAGTTGAATACAATCTTAGAAGACATCTACTTTTTAAGGTCAGATTCTAAGGCCTGATATTCACTCTCTATCTGTAACATCTCAGAAAACGTATGAACACATCTGACAAACCAGGATGCACGTTTGTTGGCCACTCCCGGTTACTAGACAGGCTAACAGATTTGTATCAGACACGCATGTGCATTTCCTGGCTCCCCTCAGTAAGTGACCTACTTGAGCTGCCTGTGTGGAAGGTTATGGTTTAAGAAGCTAAGTTTGTGAATTCCCCTCCTCATGCAGCCTGCAGACAGCAGTGCCCATGAAACTCCTATGGATCATTTCAGCGGACGTCTTGAAAGGGTTTGTGCATGCCAGTATCTACCTGAAAGTAAAACCACACCATTAGAATAAATTCAGGACATTCCCTGTCAGCTACAGAATACAAAAAGTTCTCTTGTGATTTTACCTCAGTGCAATTCCCATTGGCTTAATGAAATTATAGACAGCAAATCATGGCAAGGCTGAATTCAAGATTTGCAGGGAGGCAGTCAACATACCATCCCCGCAGTAGGAAATAAATATGCATCAGCTTTGCAGGAGACCTTTGTACATAGTACAATGCCTCCTAGATTATTGAACAGCCTTTCCTATCACCTACCACCTATATTATAAAATACATGCTGCCTCCCGTCCTCTGAGCACAATTTGAGGAGCAAAATCACTTCTCTTTCTGTCAACTCCAACTAGGCAATGAAACTTGTTATTACCTCCCTCCTCACTCAGCCTCCTTGGAGAGCAGTGTTCAGATTTCTTTTCTCCATGGTACTACATCAGTCACTATTACCAGCCTTCAGCCTTTGCTGGATCTATTACACATCATTCTGTAAAAATGTTCACAAAGATTGCTTTCCATCCCAGGTCAGGATTCGATGCATATCAAGAAGGCCTATAAAAGGAATAGAGCCGTCAGACATCACGTCATGCTGAAACAACCCCAAAAAACAAGTCGGCTTTTTAGAGGAGACAATGGGCTTTGAACTTGGTAATTACCAGTTACTCCTGATGACTGTACATAGGGAAACCCACAACCTCTTCTGTTCATGGAGGCTGCAGATGTAAACCCTTCATTATTGTTGCTGCTATACAAATGTTCTTTTGCTTTTCCGTGTATTTAACCTTTATAATGGCAAAGAAATTCAATCTTTAAATCTGCTTTAATTATATTTCTTCTTGACTGTTGTAATAAGGTCTCTTGAGTGACATCTTTATTTGTGTAAAAGGCAAAAGAGTTTGCAAAAATGGGTTTTAAAACACTACCCTGGCCCACAAAAGTATTTCTCTCACAGGACACAATAGACAGAGAAACAATACAGTGTTTGCCTAGGAAAAAAAGCCTAAAAGGGAAAGAGTTTTCAGGGATCTAGTTAAAACTCAAAGTGTTATGAAGATTACAGATGGCTCTGCAACCTGAGAGGGCTTCACAACATGGCAGACCCCTTTCAAGACTATCTAAATTGCCTCTAGTGTCCAGGACAATATAAGATTCATAAGGCACAAAGGCATCTTTGCTCATCTCCTGTTAGATGTGTTTTTTCTGGTGCCATTTATAAAACCATAAGGTTCCACTCGTAAAATTACCATATTTTGAAAGATATTTAAGCACCCCAATATTCAGAAAATAGAAGCTCAAATACTTTTAAAATTTGGGCCCATTAGCAACTGGAAACATGGTCAGATTCAAGGAATAGGTAAATGCAATTTCATTCACTTCTTTTTTTCTCTTTTAATCATCAATATATCTTTTTTCATATATTGGTCTAATTTAGACTGCAAGCTCTACTGAGCAGAAATATACTTTTACATGTATAGAATGCCCCATAAATTAATGGCACTAAATGTGTTTTTATAATAATAAGTAAGAAAAAAAAAATCAATGATTCAGTGAAATGATACTTTCCTCACACTAGCAATTGATATTAATGCCTCCAGCAATAGCTGATGCTGGCTATCAATATCAGAGTCTCAGAAAGATCCTGGAAATTGTGCTCATGTGTTTCTACAGTGTTTGCATTTTTGGACTCTTGGAAAGTAATTGAATTGTGATAAAGCATTGCAATACAAGATGTCTCTTGGTTCCTTGCTGACATGAAGGCACTCTGCTTATCAGTGAATTAAAGGCAACTTTTTACATCCGCATGGATAAATCATTGCTGATATATTACCATTGCATAAAACGGCTAGGATATGTGCAACACACTCAGCTTTTGTTTCATTATAAAATTCTTTGAACAGCGATAAAACTGCTGTACCTCCCTTTATATAGGCCTTTTGTCCTCTCCCAGCTTTTCTAAGTGCTTCTCTGGCCCACATTGCAGGACACACAGTGTGGTTTCAGGCATATAGTTTGCTCCAGTGGTATGTATGCAAAATGAATGCAAAACATGCAGCCAAGATAAGCCCTGGCAGATCTGGAAAGCAGAGCAAAAGAGATCATTTTGCTGGTAGATCATTACCTTTAAAATCTCATCTATTTGGTAATTATACCACTAACAGAGGGAGAATTTTTTTTATTTTTTTTTACTTAGAGATATTATCCTGTAATCATATATAACTTTCCAGGATGCCTAGTGCCTGTTTGAATGCTCAGGAATTAATTATTTTATCCACCTATTTACACAGGACAAGGCTGCTAAATAATGAGACCCATAAACCTTCATAATTAAAGAAAAAATACGGCTAGCATAGAAACAGGCACAGCCTTTGGTGGCATAAAAGGACACCTCTAGCTAGTTAACAATAGCCAATGCATTCCTGATCATAAGTGCAATGATTTTAACAGCTGGTCTCATAAAATAGATTCCCAAATTAATACATTTAAGGCAAACTTGAGTTGCTAGATTAGGGCACTCTGCTCAAGCAGTGGGAGCATTCGTTAAATTGCGCATCAGATACCTATTGTCTGAATGTGGTACTGATAGTCACATTGTAAATCTGATTCTCTAATATTCTTGGGATGCAATACACTGCATTTTTTTCATCATTTCCTCTACATGTAAACTGATCTCTTGCATTGAAGCAGTACTATTTAAAACAAAAGGATTTGATTTATAGCCAGTCCCCAGCCTCATAAATCACACCTGCAGTGTGGTGCTCTGAGCTCCCTGTGTTCTGCCAGCATTTACCTTTTATAAATGATTTGGGTTTACCTCCCATTGTGATGGAGTCTAATACAATTGCATTCTTTTCTCCCAGCATTCACTCTTGCTGTTGCTCATTATTCCCACTGGGAATTCAGTCCTAGTTTTTGCAAGCTTGTCGGGGGGGAGGGGATTCTTCGTGGTGTGTTCTTTTTTTTAATTAAGGAACATCAAGTTATAAATTTATGTTCACATTCCGTAGCATTTTCTATCACTAGATATACTGTGCAGTGACTTCTTTCCTCCCCATTGACTACGCTTATATTTAAGTTCCCATTTGCTAGGCTAATGATTTGGAACTTAAGCAGGACAGTAGCTTGAAATGTCCAACACACTGAGTATTTGACCTTCAGGGTAACCCAAGTACATACATCAGCCACTGCACAGACTGCATAAGGACCTTGAATTCTCACTTTAAAAAAAAAAAAAAATCAAAAATAATATTTTGACACCCCCCCCCCTCCCAAGGTGACTAAAGTCCAAGGATTTTCTACTTAAATCTCAGAATCTATGAGTGCCCAAAGATTAAGTGCCCAAAATATACTTATATAATATTTTGCAATTATGTCTCTACTTTTCAATCATATTGCAGTTCTAGTTGGTTAAGCACAGTTCAGAAACTGGGAGATACAAGACTTGCTCCTTGAAGCTGGCAGTCTGAAGTCTTCATTCAGGGAATCATTTCTAAGTCATGGCATCATTTAACTGAGATTGATGGAATCTGTGCACTTGATTTCCCCTGTACCAAAACAACAAATGACTTAATTTGTTCAATTAATGACCATCATTACTGTCATTTTTATGGTTACAGAATACTGCTGCTATCATACCTACAGCCAACAAAGAGTTAATTATAGTCTGAGGTTGTTAAAAGCCACAAAATCAAAGTTATGTTTCTGTCACGGATATTCTATACAGCTTTGGTTCCGTTTTGAGTCCAGCCTTACGAACTTTTAAAATGGAGTCTGTTATTTGATGAGATGGTTGCAAAATTTAGACTTAAGATTTGGATGACTGTAATGTGTGTCAGCTGAGATCAGACTCAGACCTAAAGTAGCTGGAAAAACATTTCTGAAATGAATAGTCGTTATTCAGAAAAACTACTCCTTTTCCAACATAACTCACAGGTGGACTGGAATAAGTGGACCTGTTCCAGTTCAATGAAGGATTAAGTTAAACACTTCTATTTTCAAAGTAGATTAAGTGAAACAAGAAGACATTTTGATTCCCGAATTAGAAGTGTCCACACATGGACTTAAGCAGGAAGAGCTTCTGCACTTGAAATGCAAGCCTTACTTTCATCCAAATTAACTTTCAAATAAAGGCCGAACGCCTTGAATTACTGAGTCCATTGTCTGTAAACTCATATAAAAGCATTTTTATGAAAAGTGGTCTTCTCAAGTTCATAGTGTGGGCATAAAAATAATCAGTTGTAACAGTTCTTGCTAGGTAATGACTAGCCTAATTTTTAGAACCTATTTTGGATTTACTGTGTCTGATGTATAAGAACTATTGATTCCAATAACTGCTTCCAAAAAAGAATTCAGCAAATTCAAATGTTCTGAACAACTGTTTTAATTTTCCAGTAGTTCAAAACCAGATTTTCTTCCAAGCAAAAAAAAAAAAAAAAAAAAAAAAAAAAAAAAAAAAAAAAAAAGGCATCTATAAATTAACTCATAATTACTGAGAAGCAAATACCACTTTTTAATGCCAACATTTGTTACCTCAAGTTTCAGTTTCTTGGATTTGTAATCCAAATTTGAGAGAGACACGAGAAGAGACGGTAACTCTGCAAATCCATTGTCCATCTGATATTTCAACTTGTTGTGGGACAAAGTAGTAAAACAGCAGAATGCATGAACCTCCTCACTCTTTGGAATTATTCTTTAACAAGTTAGTTTTACTTTGGAATTTAACTGTGGCAAAGTTCAATTATGCAAATCCTGGTACACATGCATAAGGCTAAATTAAGTCTTACTGTCTAGTCTTGTGATGCCCCAAAAGCAACCCTGCAAAGTGTGTAACTCCATGGACTGTTGCAAGTCCTCCATTGTGATTTGTTTTTTTGTAAGTACCGTCATATATTCAGCCTCCCATGAAAAGAGGTCTAGGATTATGGGCTTCATTCTGAAGTAGCTTCACATGCGCTACATCCACTGAAGTATTAGAGAACTTTATTGTGGGCTCAGTCCAAAGGTACTTCAAGTGCTTTTCATCCAACTGCATGTTAGGCATCATAGTCATGACATACAACATATGCTTATACACTGGTTTCAAATAGCCCTAAAATTCCAAAGTTTCTTCTTGAAGGCAGTGCCTGTGTATAAGGTCTTCTCAAAAATAAATCTGCAATAAAAAAAAAAAAATGCTGTATGTTATGTAAAAAAAGATTTTTGGTTGAATATGTGAAGTCTATGTTGTATGTCATGTAACAACAAAAAAAAAAAGACTTTTAGTTCAATATGTAAAATCTACTTTTCCATCAAAGGAGTCATTTGTGTTAACTTTGAAGCTTGATTTAAATATTAACAAATCTGCAAGATTCTTTGTTGTCTTTACACAAAGCAAAAAGACATTAAATGTGCCCCACAGTCTACCATGAATGTAAATTATTTTAGTAAATGTAGATATGTTTTAGTTAATTGTTTTGTTTATAATGTGTTGCAGCAACTACATGCTATATGTGGAACACTGATAAACTCATCACTTCTTGGATACTGGCACAACCAATTTAAAGAGGACTTCTAAATTTATGCACACTAAATTTACATTTGCTCACACAACTGTAACAGCTGGAAATTTGCAGTTTGATTTGCATACAAAGCTTTGACTCCTTCATGGACTGCACTGAAGACTAGTATCTACAACTCTACTGGAAAGTTGGCCCCCTGTGATTCCTTACATGCTAGTATTTTGGACATGGTCCAGCCAGCTGGTTTCTGAGTTCACATTTATATCACAAAAAGTCTTGCAATCCATTACGTTATTGGAATCCAAACGCCAGCACCAAATGCTTCTGTAATAGATCTGATAGTTTGAAAATACATTGAAATATCCAGACCTAGCAAAATAGGAGTGGCAATTTCCACTTCTCCTGCAGCCTGTTCACCCCTGGGAGAAATCTATATTTAAAAAAAATAAAAAAATCAACCAAGCAACTTGCAAAATAAATACCTGATAGAGCCATTAATATGCAATAATAGTCAATACGGATGGCTTTCCTGGCAGTAAACTACTAGCTGGAGGAACCATTAACTTCAAGAAATTTTAAAACATAGGGTGCAATATGATTCTGAAAGCACTTATTCACATTATCAGTCCTTATTCTAACAATGTAATCCTGATTTGTGAGAGCCAGATTTACTCATTAAAGTAATATCCTATGCAAGTACCATAACATACTTACTGTTTCTTAGGTACATTAATAAAGTACTATTTCTAGATCATTTGTTAAAGAGTTCTGCAAATACTTCTTAGAAAACAATTTTTAAAAAAGGGAAAGGAAAAAAAAATATTTTGCTTTCTTAAGAGCTTCAAATTTTAAAGCTGAGCTATACATTCCCAGTAATGGTCTTGCTTCAGTACAGTAAGCAGGAGGGAAACAGGACTTGCTCTCAACATTTCAATAGGCTTAGCACTTTCATTAACTAAGTGTTCCTCCACTGGTGCTCAGTTGGATACCTTTTTTTTTCTTTTTCATTCTGAGAAAAAAATAATTCTTGTTCGTGGCCCTACAATTGATGTCAGCACTTTGCAAAAATACGTACACAACTTTACTATTTCTCCCCTGTAAACCCTAGCCACCTTTCTCTGGATGGGTCAAGTGGTTGCAAACTACTAATCATCATCCTAGATCATTTATGCAAAATTTATGCATCATCACTGACCTGCCTCTAGAAATGTGATATTTTTGGTTTATACAGAAAATCCTGTTTTTTTAGAAGAATTCTTAGAATGACAGAAGTGACAGCCAATGCAAATAACAATCAAATGTTTCTGCTGCAAAAGAAATTACTTATTCTCAGATGTAACATCAATCTCATCTTATCTAATTGCACATGTGGAATAATTCTCTCGATGCCACAGGTTATTCTGCTTTCTTGATCCTTCATGAAAACGATTGGTATGCTCCCCAGAACAGGTCTTGAGACTTTTTTAAGGAAAGCACTTTGACAAAGAGAGAGCAATCTTTGAAGAAAAAGAGCTTATAGAGAAAAAGAATTTTCCTTAAATGCAAAGGAGGTAGAGAAGGGTAATGTATTTCTCAAAGGCTCAGTAATGGAATGCACAGCTTTGCACTCCTAGGTGGCTAGTTCAGATATAGCTGAGGTTGTCAGTCATCAGAAGTGGTAAGTCTAGGCTTAGATACTGATAGGCTGCAAATATCCAAGAGGCAAATTATTTACAGCAGCACAGGAGACTGAGTGGAGGGAAAATAAGGAGAAATTAATGTTAGCTTTCAAAATTACATGAAGACACATCTCTAGATAGAATACAGTTAAGAGAAATCCTATCTTCAGGGTGAGGTGGACTAGTGACCTAACAGCTGTTTTCTACAAGATGCTTTCAGATCTAATATGACTATTGCTGCACTCAGGTCAACTGAAAATTTTCCCTAGACTAACTTAGAAGATTGCTGCTGTCCTTCTTTCAAATATTCATCAAAGCTTCTCTGTCACACAATCCATAAAAAATTAATCATCTATGGTAGCTAGGTTCAGAATGGCTGGCAAGGTTCATTATTAAGTCTTTTTTAATTAAAATATGACTATTAAATTCAATACTTAAAATGTCATTGCTATGTTCATTATTTTGAAGTTACTCCAAGTGTCACTGAATCTCAATGATTATAGAGCTAACCTGTGTATTCTATATCACCATCAACACCATTGGTTTTGCTTTTTATTGTCTTCTTTCAAGTTACATGTAGCCTCTTCAGGCCTGAGGCTATGTCATCCTATCAACTAACTAGTACATTGGATTCTGATACTGCCTGGGCTTTCAGGACACTGCTGCAGAACAAATCGCCATCATGATCAATATCTGGAGAGCTATGACATTGCTAGATGAGAGCTTGGCTCAGTGACTCCATTAGCACCATCAATACACATCTGATGACCATGAAAGCAGCTCTGTGATGTAGTAGAAGTCACTTCAGAAAAATCATTGACTGACTTAGTACACAGACACAGAACTGACAATTAAATGAACTAACAGCTTCAATTTACTTGCTGTGATCAATTCAAGCTACTGTGTAGTCATGTGGGGTAAGGGTAGGAGCAGCATGACCACGCCTGAACCCCAGCTTCCATTTTGTGACACAGTCCCCCAACAGAGAATTTTTCTGTCAAGGGCAAATAAGACATCTTAAAAATTATTTTTCAAAGTTAATCTTAAAGGTGCTCTTTCAGACACAAATAAAAATATTTTGGCCAAAAAAAAAAAAAAGTAACAATTACATGAAACAGCTGTTGAGTGGGCAGCAGATACTGTTTACAGTGGGCAAGAAAACCTCCTTCATCTCGAACAGTCTACTGAGTATTCACAAATAACCCATACCTGGGTCTGACTCGTTGCTGTTTCACTTATTGGCTATTTAAATCTGTGCAAAGAGCATGAAACTTGGTCACTCTGTGCAGACTTTTACAGCTACTTTGCACCCCACGGAGCAGGTCCACAGTGCCAACGCAGCAGTTCTTGTGCCATTACTTGCAGTAAAGCCTACATTTACAGTATGTTTTTCCATGCTCCTCCTCATCCACTGTTTTTCTTCATCCTGGATACAGGAATGGTTTGTTTACTTTTCATATCCTATCCTGTCTGAAAAGGGTACAACACTCTTTAAAACTGATAGAACAGTAAGTTGCACTGAAGTGGCTTTCTGAAACTCATCCAAGTTCTTCAGCACAATTGACGCTGTTTCCTTTTAACATAGATGTGGCAGAGTTGAATAGACTCCCTGGAGACTCCAGATATTTTCAGTAGTGACAAGAGCCCATCCCAAACATAACTTTCAATCTGTTCATCCCTCCTTGAATACTAAGTAGAGCCTTTTCCTCTTACAATGTACCAAAACTGTGTCTGTAGATCAAAACACCTCCAGCACTTCAATACCACCTGACTTGCTTTCTAAGATATGCATATTAACACCACAATTATTCCCATTGTTAGATGTAGATCAATCTAAAAAGATTGTGCACTGCCTTTTATCTGACCAGCATAGGAAGTTCCACTAGGAGATGCACATTCGTGTCAGGGGCAGCACAGAGCATCTTGAAATTTAAAAGAAACTCTAATGAAGAAAGGATTCAACAGAGAGAACAGTAGAGATTTTATGCAAGCCAGAAAGTGTTGGAGTCCTAAAAAAATAATTATTAAGTTCTAAAATAAAGTGCCAACGTTATAGCAGATCTATATAACAACATGAGTCAAAAGTAACTTCAGAGAAAATTTACACTTTTTTCATCAGTGATTGATAGGCAACTATGTAAAAGAATTCCCTATCGTTGGTCTTGTAACTCATTTGTATAGACATAGGATCTCTGAGAATGCAGTGCAAATTCAGTCTTGGCAGAGCCACAGTTATTATGGAAGCAGTATCTTTGATTTTTCCAACAATTGTCTGCATATAATCTCATCTAAAATCTTACACTACAACAATAAAGTTTGGAGACTGTTTTTGTGGAGTTTATATTATTTTTTTCTTGGACTGCAAGATAATTCTAAAGAAAAGAAAACAATTAAGATGCATTGTTTGAGCATGATCAGTCATTCAAATAAATACATCGTTTACAGAACACATTTCTCTCACATTTCACATACTCCAAGTTTATACGTGTGACCCCTCCTTCCAACAATTTGCATGCAATGTCTGAAAATTCTTCTCCTGCTAGAAAAATAAAACCCTTCCTACAGACATGCTAGACCCCCTTCTAATGCCTTTTCAAAGGGAGATGGGTCTTGGGATAAAATGCAAGACATGAAAGGCCGGAAGATTGCACACAATTCTCTTGTGAAACAAGAGACATCATGCTCTGACAGTGCAGCCAGCCTTTCAGCATTGCTATATGTCTGCAATCCAGCCTGTCTTCAGTCTTGGAGCACAGCTGCAGTCCCAGGGGTTTCCTTCCCCCAGGCCCTTAACACCAGGCTGATTCCTGGCTCTGACATCCTCAGCTTCAGCCCTTCCACAGTTCCCTGCATCCCAGCACCCCTTCCTTACACATGCATCCCTGTGCCGGGGGCTGACCACCCACAACACCCAGTGTGGAGGCACCGTGATAACAGCGCATACCAAGGATGCAAAAGAGGTCTGAAGAATAACTTTGACAGATAACAGAGCCAATTAAAAGCAGTGACACGATGCATGTGCAGTTCTACAGAAATCTATGACAAAGGAACAGAAGAGCAGTGTTATCCTGCTATCTCAGCTCAGAAGAGAATTTCTACTGACTTCGTGGGGCATTGTATCAGTCAAAGAGTAGCAAAGACACAGTATTTTGTGGTCTTAGGAGATTTCACAGTTGTGTGACATATGCATTCAAAAGATAACAACTTCAGGTTCCTATTATTATGAATGCATTAAGCTATGTTTAATAGTGAGCACAGCATCATAAATATTTCTGAAACCATTTTGTTTATCTTCTAGCATTGAATTTGATATGACTAGAAACACTTCAAAATTTGTTAAAATAGTTTATAAGCCAAGTATTGTAACCATGGAAGCTCATGCAAATGATCATGCATATGTACTTGAAAAACATGCATGTCACATTATATTTGGCATGATTATCAATTGGCATTTAAACAGTGTAAAACTGGTTGCAAGAACAATTTAGAGTTGTACTGAATGGCTGTATTACTAAATATCTTCATATTGTTTAAGACAAAATACAGCATCTAATTCTAATTTTTAAATGATTGTTATTATTTATATGGACTTAGCTGTCCTCTGTCAAATAATCTCATGCAGCCCTTGACCCAAAAAGCAATTGATCATCTAAACATAGAAAGGTTTGGTTTTGGTGGTTTGGTGGTTTTGGTATTGGTGGTTTGGCACAACACAGCATCCTTTTTGCAGTTTGTGGACATAAGATCCAGTGTTGTAGTACACCAGCAGTGAAAATTCAGAAAACACACCTCCAAAGGAAATTAATTGGAATGACAGGCTGCCTCATTCTGGAACTGAAGCCTAAACCAAATTGTGCCAGGAAACCAAACCTGATTTCTTCCTATTCCCATTGTTTACTGGGGGTGAACAGGAGGTGCAGGGGGGTGAACACTTTACTTTGCTTAACACTTCACTTAATTCACAGTTCCCAGTTTACCATAAGTTTGACTTCAGTGGAAGTAGTGACCAAAAATTAGAGTTCAAATGCACAAATGACAGTTCATCCTCTGAGTACTAAACATTACACAGGATATTAACAACCAACTTTTGCAAAGCCTGACAGCACAGGCTTTGTTGCAAGTTGTTGAAAACTGTGCACTACCTAGCCAGTTAGCAGCGTTCACCCAGCCTCCTATGGGTGGGAGGCTAACCCATCCCCTACATCCTGCTTGGAGTAGGGTTCATCCTGCACATTCAAAAGCTATACTACCAGGAATTAAAACCGTTCTCCCTCTTAATCTGCACTGAAGGAACTAATTATTTTTTAATAGTGTCATGCTTTTTGTCACTGAAAACAACTTTCTCAAGAACGAGACAGGATAACACATTTTTTGTTGTGCCTTTAAGTCACTGAAGGACAAGATGCCTGATCACAGAGCCACAGGGTCACAGAGTGACTGAGATTTGCAGACCCTCTGGAGACATCTGGCCCAACGCCCTTGCTCCAGCAGGGACATCTAGAGCAGGTTGCCCAGGACCATGTCCAGATGTTTCCTGAATATCTCCAAGGAAGGAGACTCCACAGCTTCTCTGGGCAACCTGTGCCAGTGCTCAGTCCACTCATGCAGCAGAAAAGTTCCTCCTGATGTTCTTCCTCCTGTGTTTGTGCCTGTTTGAGTCTGTAGCCAGACAAAAAGATGACAGGAAACAACCAGCTTGCATACTAGGCCAGGTGGCAAGACAAGCAGGCATTGCTATATGAGAAAACAGAAACTACTCCACACCTTTCTCTGCATAATCATAGGGTCCATACGCCTAGGGAACAGTTTTTCACTCCGTTAATGATCCTGTCATGAGCTTTGCGATAGAGACTGGTTTTGTGACAAGCTCAACTTGCTCCCTTCACACTCTCCTAGCCATATCAGGAGATCAGCCTCAATGTCTTTTGTGATGGGCACACTATAAATAAATTACTGTGAAACTTCTGCAAACTGTCATCTCGAAAGGGCCAAAAAGCCTAATTTTTGTCATTATGGAAGCTTAGGGGCAGAAGTTTGAATCTTTGTTCTGTTATTTATTTTTTTTTTCCTCTGTTAAAATGTCAGTTTAATGTTTTTGGAAAGATTTTGCCTTTTTTTTTTTCTTCTTTTTGTGGGCATATCATCAAAGCCTATTAGTGTAATACTTGCTATCGTTCATTTACTGGAGAAAACTCGTTAAACACATGTCACTTCAAAACTGCGTGACATAACATGAAATTAAAATGACCTTTATTTTGGCACACTTCTTCACTGAGTTAGGGTATTACTGAGTCCCAAGTGCTGCCTGTTTATGAATGCCAGTCAGGCTACTACCATGGCTCTAATGCGCTCAGAGATTGTGCAGCCTATGAACAACTGTAGCTAACTGCAAATACTGAAGTAACTGTGGGGTAAGATCCACTACTTTAAGAAAATTGATTAATTTATGTTGAAAATCTGACCAAATAGAAGTGGAAGCATTGACCATTTACTCACTTTTGTCAGATGTTGTTTCAGCGTTTGGCCTCCTGTCTTGCAATCCCTGAACTTGCATGTTGGGTCTAGGTTACTTCTTCCCATCCATTTGGTTCTCACACTACGTCTGTAAGAGTGACAGCTGAATGAGTCACGGTCATGCTTAACTTTAAGCACAAAGGTGTCCAATTCTTGTTCTTAAAAATGCACATGACTGCATCATAAAAAAAACACAGGCTACAACACAGAGCTTCAAAGCACTGCCACAGTGTGCACAGATGTGTACATCAACCCTCTTGCACCCACCACCCCACTTTCAGGACCCAAAATAGCCAAACAAGAATCAAATTTCCACTCATTTCCTGAGGTTGCTCAACAACTTTGGACAGCATCAGATGAATGCTGTGGATCACTAAGTTTCTGTCCCCTGGACCTTTTAACATACATTCAGCCGTCTCCCTCTCACATCAGGGGACTCCTCCAGAAGAGGTGCCGAGCTCCAAGACAAAGACATGACTGATTCTTATATCTGTTCCAACAAGGGGCTCCATGGCTATTGCAAATGCAGCATTTCACTGTGTCCAGCTGAGGTCCTTCTCCTGAGGCCTAACAACACAAAAGACAGTTTGTAATAGCTCCCTTTGAAATCAAATTAGTAATGTTTCAAGGCATGACCCGTAAAGGGTTGCTGTCCAGAATCTACATGTGTTTGACAGATACATCTTCCACCTAACGGGCCTCTTCAAGAGTACAGATGGAATCAAGATGTGTGAACATAGCTCCAAAAAGAGAGCCATGGGATATCAGGATACACAGCAAAGCACTCTATCTCAACAGATGAAAAGGAAACAATATCAGATACAGTGTGAAATAGCTCACTCCAGCTGGTAGGCCAGATTCTGACACCATTATATAGGTGAGATTATTGCAGACGAAGATGCTATTCCATATGTGCAAAAGCTGGCAAAATATAGCCCAAAGTAAACTACAAAACCTTGTGCCAACTCCTTATAAAGGTCACACAAAGTCACAATCTCCTTTTCACATATGCTCATACACTGCAAAATGCAAAAAATTGCTGTGGGCTGCAGTTCCCTGTGCCCAGGTACACTTATGGGCTGGAGATTAGAGTCTTCACACACCAGCTTATCTTTACCTAGCTAGACAGTCGTTTGTTAGCTGAAGGACTAAGCATGGTAACTTATGTATGGTGTGTGATTGGTTTGAAAGGGCTAATAAATATCAGGAGAGGACATTTTGGAGATATATATGCTAGTGTATCTGATGGCACAGAAACTGTGGGTCTTGAGGGTAAAACAAAATGAACTGAAAGGATAGAAAAGAAAATGAGTTTTCAAGCTTGCCATGATGTATTTGCTTATTTGCCAGAAAACTTACCACCCTATTGTCCTGAAGGGCAAACCTCTCTGGAGCAGGGGTATGAAGATGAGAACTCCTTCCCATAGTGTATGATAATAGGAAACTGTTTGCTAGCTGGCCTTTCCAAACACCCACAGGCCCCATTTGACTGTAGAGAAAATTAATTTAAAGCAAATTAATTTAAAACAACTTCCTAATGCAGGCCAGGCCTCAGCTTCATAATTCATTTTCACATGAATTCACAGACAAGAAAAAAAAAAATCACGGTAGTGTATCAAAAAACCTTACAGCAGCCAAATAAAATGAAAAACCTGCTGGCAGGAACTCCACCAGCTACTTCTTGCTGCCAGTGTCTGCTGCCTGAGAAGAGGACACAGCTAGGGATGAGCTACATATATTTTACAAGATGGAACGGAGTTCAAGGCAAGTCCTAAAAAAGATAGGCTGTACAACGTGTCAGGACCAGCCATTTCTGAAAAGAAACTAGGTACTTTAGGGTAAGACTAGGAAAAGCCTGGGAAAGACAACAGCAGAGTGCACTGATGGTGTACTTAACTTACATTAGACCCCCCAATGGCTCATTTCTTCAATGACCTTCAAGTTCTGTCTGCACTAACAGGAACAGCAAATGTTTCAGGAAATGGAACAAATTTCTGCCTAATTACGAAAAGGACAGAGGAGCATGCAATGCTCGTAGGCAGTTCTGAGATAAGGTTATAGCCACAACTTGGCCTAAGTTGTTATATATCAACATTTTCAGCTGCATTTGATTACATTAAAAAGCCATAAATCACTGATTAACGCACATGATTTTCACACTGTTTTTCCAGGAAGTTACTTTAGTGAGCAGGTAACTGTCACGTTGATTACAGAACTAAATGAGGGTGCCATCCTGATAAACCTGGAGAATAATATCCCTATGAGATATGTGTAATACGAGACTCATATCCTGATATGAATGAACAACCCAAAAAAGGATGGAATTTGATTAACTCTGTGTTAGTACAAATCTTCCTTCTTGGGCTACCACAGCAGTCAGTTGTCACCTTGGCTTTGGTCATTAACAGCAGTCCCTCAGGACAAGAGCAAGAAAACCAAATCATTACCTCCAGAATTTGATGGTAAAACACCTTGCACATGAATGCTACTGTGGCAGCAGCTCTCTCTCTTGGATTATAACCCTAGTTAAACCTTTGACTAAGAAGTTAATAAATGAATGGTAACCTGATCATTCTTATCAGTGTTTCTGTAACAGCAGCAGAGTAAAAGCTTCCCATTGTGTCTGAAGCAGTAACTGGCATTCTTCATGTGATTGTGATTTGTAAATAAGCTTGGCCATGGAAATTGTGCTGTTGGAGTAGTGGGAAAGAGGAAGCTTAAAAAAAAAATATAAGACTAATACATTAATTACAAGTCGAATGGAAGCCCAAAGGCAATGATCAGCCTGTCTCACAGACTGTCACTCAGGTTAGCGAGTGTTAGCCAATGCTTATGCACTGAATTCTCCCCTGGAGTGGTACCTCTTTCTTTTCAGTCTATCATGACATATTTACAGCTTTGTCTCTCAGCAGTCTCTAGTGAGACTCTAGGGATCCACACTGGCCTATCATGAATGTTATTTTCTTGTGCTACTACTGCGTAGAGCCAATAGAAGATATTCAGCAAGGAATTAAGAGTCTGTGTTAATGTGATTTCTGTCATCCCCCTATATCCTGGATTAGGTTAAACATACTTTTTTTTCCCCCTTGCCTGCTTCAGCTGTTTCCAAGCATATATGGTGTAGAAGTAAGTTTGCATTATCTACATCTGTACTAGAAAATTGAACAAGCCTAGGACCGTGTTGGGGGATTACAGCTACTGGTTACAGACAATCCCTGTCCATTCTATTTAACCCTCTTAGCCTCCAAAACAAGATGGTCATGTGCCTATGCAGGATGGGGTCCTGGTCAGAGCTAATGCCTGAATGGTACCCATAAATTATTTGGGAGAATCTTAGCTGGACCTGACCAAAACCCAGCCAGGGTCTCTTCTAACACGTTAAGTGTAGACAATACAGTGTTTGGGAATGTTTCCTGATTTTTTTATTTTTTTTTTAATGGAATATACATTGTTATGGAGAACAGAAAAGAATCTCAAATTCGTAAAGAATCCAAAGTCTGGTGCTTTAGTTTTACACTTGTGCTGTCTTTTGTTTTCATTTGAACTCCCCCTTTTTTTTTTTCTCATACAGTCTAGAAAGCATATGAGGTACAGGAAGCATGTGAGCATATAGAACAGAACCTGTCAAATCCCATAATAAATGTTTCTTTGCAATCATATCTGTTCTCTTCTTTCCTGACATGCTCTTGTAGAATCACATTCACATATCTTGCACACTAAAATAAGAAATACCAAAGCATACTAGCAAAGAGCCAGATCCCTCCTCACCAATGTTCCTATCAGCCAGTTCTTTGGTCAAAATCACCTTACAACTTTCCAAAATCATATCCTACTGATTTACAAAATTATTCTACACTCCTATGAACAACCTGATTAGCTGTAAATGTATTATCAAAGCTAACTCATTATATTAGACCCAGGGAACACTACAGGTATGTAAATTATACAATCACTTCCAGAAATGATGCAATGCACTCAAACCAACTGCCTTTAAGTCCTTCATGTAGGAAAAGAGACTGAGCCTCTCCTAAGGCTCAGTGGCCTAAAACCATATAGCAGATTTAAACCAGAAATTGAGTCATGTTAGAGAGCACAGAAGCATTTACAGGACAGAGTGCCACAGTCCTTGTCTGAGTGTGACAGGTCCTACTCTAAGGTCCCTGCTTACTGGGTTATTCAAGCATTCACTGCTGATGCAAAGTCAATCTGTTCCTGCACAGTTGTGCAGCGAGGCCACATCATTCCTCAGTTTCACTGTCCCTTCTCAAACAGATACATAGGCAAAAGGACAGTGATTTCAAGTCTTTACAAAGGGGAAAAGTTCTGCTCAGAAACAAAAATCCCTCCCTAGTATTACCTAGTAGTAGTAACTCCAAGATTCTGAGACCACATTTAGCTTTACGGAATAAAACATAACAAGCTGTCAAAATGTGCATAAATAAATTAGAGCCATTATTCCAGCTCAGAGTTCTAGGGACATAAACAATCCTCTTGAAGTTCGCTGTGACATATTTTGCAGTGGGAGCCAGTCATTAGCATTACCTCCTGTATGCAGAGAGCTGTACATGCATTCTGTCTTAGGGGCTGGCACCACAGCACAGAAATCAACAGGCCTGCCTTGGAATAGAAAAGAAAACAATCCAGGGCCAATTCCCTGCCCCTGAGCATGAGTTTGATGGCATAGCTCGTGTCCATATGGCTAAACTCTCTCCTTCTGCTCGCTCCCCAAAGAGTTGTCCTCATCCATATCTGCCTGCTTGGAATAGTCCCTGGCTCGTGCTGCTGTCCTAAGCCATACCCGTGTGCCATCAGGGAGAGCACTGGCTGGCACTAGCATCATGCTAAGGAGAATGCTAACAGTTAAACACCACAGATCACTAATGTTACTGCTCCTAGTTTACTAACACATATACACTCCATGACTTCTGCTATAATATTACTCTAAAAGATGTTTACTTTCTCGTAAGTGACTTTCAGTTGCATAATAGGAAATATAGTGAGGTCCAAAAAAAGGCATGAGGAATTAAGATACACATACATTTTGGGTGCACAGGAACATAAAGGAGCTGTACCAGGTGAGGCCACAGCACTTGCCAATGAGACAAACTTAGGAAAAGCACGAGATCAGGGTAAGCACGACATATTTCCTCAGTACACTGCCCTGCAGCAGCCAGTGATTCGTAGACTTCCTGAACCAAAAGTGGGATTTGGGTATTCAACAGCCCTCAGGATTCTTATGAAAGAAAATGAACTCTGGACTTAAATGCTGCATAATTAAAAAGTCAGCAACAATAGGCTTTAGCAATATGAATTATAAACAAGGGGCAAACCTGTTCAATCAGAAAATGTATTTTACATCAAAAGAACATCAAAACAAGGATGAACAAGAGTATTGTTGTTATAAGACTGCATCAAGGTGAAAGCTACAATCTCTAAGAGCAAAATGGCACTGACATCCTCACAGAAGGCCTTTGCTTGGGCTCAGTGCACATGAAACAAAACAAATTTCATAGTGTATTCTAGGGAGAACCTGCTGTGATAGAAATCCAAATGGCTAGCAACTCAGCAGCAAAGCGTAGGATTCTTTCTATTTAGTAAATGACAATTTCTATCACATAGTTTTCTCTGGACACTTTTTTTTGTTCGTCCCTTTAAGGGTTTGCAATCATGACAGCTGTGTCTTTGGGTCCTTATGGGTATTTTTGAGCTACTTTCTAAATCCATATTAGGAGCTGAGGCAGCCACTGCAGTAAGAAGAACTTTTCCATTCTTGAGTGGGAAATTCCATGAGATAAAACATTCTTGCATTTTGTCCAGCAGAAATACTGTATTTCCATTGAAAATGCCATACTAATACACTCATTATATTTTTCTAGAAATAAATAGGGCAAAAAACTTCTGACCCTCTGTCTCCCCTTTTTTTCTCCCTCCCCACCCCCCACTCCCCTTCTGCTCTGTTCTTCATCATAGTATGAGGAAGTTGGTCAAAACAAAAATCTAAACACATTTTTTCCCTCCTAATAATAAAGTAATGGATATTCCCTTACTTTTGCCTTGGTGTATCAAAACATACTGAAGGAAAACCATCCTGCTTTCCAAAACTTGATGTGACCATTGATCAGTGTATCCCTATGAGTAAGAAGACAAGAAAATGGGGCAGGAGACCTGCATGGATGAGCAAGAAGCCCCTGGCAAAACTCAATCAGAAGAAAGTACACAGAATGTGGGATAAATGACAGGCCTCTTGGAAGGAATATAGGAATTTTGTCAGAGTATGCAGAGATGCAATGAGGAAGGCTAAAGTCCATTTGGAATTAAATCTGGCAAGGAACATCAAGGACAACAAGAACGGCTTCTCCAAATACATCCATAACAAAAAAATATATATAAATAAAGACCAGGGAAAATGTGAGCCTACTGCAGACTGGGGTGGGTGCCCTCATGATGAAGAATACAGGAAAGACAATTACTGCAAGTCTTCTTTTCTTCAGTCTTTACTGCTAACACTAGCCCTCAGGAATCCCAGACCTTGGAGAAAAGAGAAAGTCTGTAGAAGGGAAAACTTTCCCTCAGTTGAGGATCAGCTTAGAGATCATTTAGGCAAACTCGACACCCACAAATCCATGGTCCCCAATGGGATGAAGGAGTGAGGATGAAGGTCCCCATGAGTGCTGAAGGAGTGAGCAGATGCTACTGCTAGGCCACTCTCCAACATCTTTGAAAGGTCATGGAGAACAGAAGAGGTGCCTGAGGACTGGAGGAAAGCCAAAGTCACTCCAGTCTTCCAAAAGGGCAAGGAAGACTCAGGAAATTACAGGCCAGTCAGCCTCACCTCCATCCCTGGAAAGGTGATGGAACAGCTCATCCTGAAGGTCATCTCTAAGTATGTGAAGGAAAAGAAGGTGGATTACCAAGGAGAAATCAAGCTTAATCAATCTGATAGCCTTCTATGATGGAATGACTGGTTGGATAGATGAAGGGAGAGCAGTGGATGTTGTCTACTTTGACCTCAGCAAGGCTTTCAACACTGTCTCCTACAACATCCTCTTAGGTAAGCTCAGGAAGTGTAGGTTAAATGAGTGGACAGTGAGCGGTGCAGTCTAATTTGAGACCTGTAGCTAATGGTGTCTCCCAATGGTCAGTACTGGGTCCGGTCCTGTTCAATTTATTTGTCAATGTCCTGGAGATGGAACAGAGTGCACCCTCAGCAGGTTTGCTGATGAAACTGGGAGGAGTGTCTGATACACCAGAAGGCTGTGCTGCCATTCAGAGAGACCTGGGCATGCTGGAGAGTTGGGCAGAGAGGAACCTCATGAAGTTTAACAAAGGCAAGAGCAAGTTCCTGCACCTCAGAAGGAATAACCCTATGCACCAGTACGTGGGTTTATGAAAGACAGGTCCTCCTTAACTATCCTAATCTCCTTCTATGACAATATGACCTGCTTAGTAGATGAGGGAAAGGCTGTAGATGTTGTTAACCAGACTTTAGTAAAGCTCTGGTGAGGCCGCACCCCAAGTACTGTGTTCAGTTTTGGGCCCCTCACTACAAGAAGGATGTTGAGGCCTTGGAGCATGTCCAGAGAAGGGCATGAAGCTGGTGAAGGGTCTAGAGAACAAGTCTTATAAGGAATAGCTGAAGGAACTGGAGTTGTTTAGCCTAGAGAAAAGGAGGATCAGGGAAGACCTTACCGCTCTCTACAACTACCTCAAAGGAAGATGTAGAGATGTGGGGGCCAGTTTCTTCTCCCAAGCAACAAGGGATAGGACAAGAAGAAATGGTCTCAAGTTGTACCAGGGGAGGTTCAGGCTGAATATTAGGAACAAATTATTTACTGAAAGGGTTGTGAGATGTTGGAAGAGGCTGTCCAGGGAAGTAGATGAGGGTATATACCTACGGTTATTTAAAAAGCCGTGTAGATGTGATACTTAGGGATATGGTTTAGTGGTAGACCTGATAGTGCTATGTTAACAATTGGGCTTGATGGTTTTGGAGGTCTTTTCCAAACTAAATGATTCTGTGATTCTAAATATGTATAGGGAGGGTGTTGAGAGGATGGGGCCAGACTCTTTTCACTGGTGTCAGGTGACAAGATAAGAAGCAATGGGCATAAACTGAAAACTAGCAAGTTCCATCTCAATATGAGGAAAAACTTTTTTACTCTGAAGATGGGAGAGTGCTGGAACAGACTGCCTGGAGAGGTGGTGGAATCTCCTTCTCTGGAGATATTCAAAACCTGCCTGCATGTGATGCTTTGCAACCTGCCCTATGTAACACTGCTTGAGCAGGTATGTTGGACTAGATGATCTCCAGAGGTTCCTTCCAATCTCAATCAGTCTGATTCTGTGACACTGTGAGAGGAAACATTCCCTAGAAACTTAACTAGCACTAAAATGTTCTTGCCTTGCCCTGTACTTACTCACATCTCAGTCACAGCCACACAGGTGCAAGTTTTAACATCTGTGATCTGACTCCCTCTGAGACTTCCCCTTTACCTCCATGTACTTTGTAAACATGACACGAGAATTACTGCAATATTTTTATTTGGGAAATTAGGGAATTAGAAATTAAGCTGGAGCTGGAGACAGAGCCATTTTGACTAGGATACAAATCAAGTTGAATTCAGCCTTCAGCCAAATTTGGAAAGGAGGTTTAAGGTTCTGC
The DNA here is from genome assembly GCF_963932015.1 of Anas acuta. Taxonomy (NCBI): domain Eukaryota; kingdom Metazoa; phylum Chordata; class Aves; order Anseriformes; family Anatidae; genus Anas; species Anas acuta. The sequence continues at coordinate 102,029,936 of NC_088981.1, forward strand.
AAGGCAGAATTCCCATATTGTACATATCACTATGTGATATATAGTAGAGGAAGGCTGATTATGTCATTTGATTTTGTTCTGCCAAAGATGTCCTAAACTATAAAATGGTGACAGTAGTACTGCCAACCTCACAGGGCTCCTGTGAGGACAATGAACTGATTTGCAGTGCTCCTACACCAGGCAAATATTAAATGAAGGGTAAGGCAGCCCATCACCACCCTATGGCCTCCTCATATATCAGAGAAGCATACGGGGCTCCTGGCATGCAAATCACTCTCATTTCTAAAATACTGTTGTTACTGATTACCAGCTATTCAAAAGGAGCAAACAACAAGCCAACAATTTTTCCAGCAAAGGCCACGTAAGAAATTCTGGGATCACTAGATACTGGCAAGGGCAATACAAGAAACACAGTATCCCAAGACACATAGGAAGGACTAGGATGGGATCAATTTTATCAGCCAACAAACTTCATACAATTGTCACTACCCACAAACAGGCTGATTATAATATTATTTATACATAGTAAATTAGATTTCCTTTCACCAAGAAGAACAATCTTTGCTCTGCTGCTCTACTCTGGATTGCGAGGAAAGTAGGGAACCATACAAGCCAATAATCACAGATCTTTCCTTATTTTTTTAACCCAAGTCAAAACTGATCTGGCTTCCTCAGATCACTTATCACCTTCAGATCAGAACATAGCCACTATATTAATGCAAGACATAAAAATACCATGCTTACAGTTCTATGTGCAAGTCTAAATTAAATATGGGAAGGGGAAGAAGGGAGTACAGGGCAAATGGATCTAATAAAAGCAGATCAGAACACATTTGGATTACAAACGATTTCAGAAGAAAATCCAGGAGAAAGAAACTGTAAAATGATTCCTCAAACTAACCAATAACTCTAGTATGCCAGCCACAGAGCAAGGACTCAGTGCTCTGTTCAAGCTTTATAGCAAAGGGAAGTATTTTTATGATGTGGAAAGTATTAGGAGGGTAGTAGGTACCACAAACTCCTCAGAAATATTGATATTTTCAAAGCAGTTTCAAACATCCTCTCAGAAGTAACAGTTTTATATGACAGTGCCCCCAAGCTTCTCACTCCCCTCTACTGATATTAATGTCTTGGAATATACATGGAAAAAAATAGACATTTCTACAAGGTATCCTCACAGTTTCTTGAAAAGGACAAACACAAAGAAGGGGCTTTTCAGAAATACCCTATGAGGTTCCCCATTTCTTCCCCCTCCCTGCGTCATGGCAAGAGGAAGGGCAGTTATAATAAATACAGGATTCCCCCAAAAAAACTAAGACAGGCTTTTTTGAAAATGCCATGTACACAAGATTGTTTCCCATTTCTTTCCCCTCTGGTGGTTAGAGTCCAGATTACATAGGCACACCTTATCACTGAAAACAGACAATTAAATATGGGAACGGCTGTCAAGCAAATGGTCTGTGTTCTTGTGAAACCATTTCACCATTCTTCCACAAACAGGAAAATATTTAGCAAGAGGTGTGCAAACTGGGTACAGATGCAAGAGTGTGATTGAAAGGTGGATGTCATCTGCTGACAGCAGATCTAGACATAAAGATTCAGCATGAAAAATATTCCCTTTTTCCTCCAGACTGAGAATTTTCTTCCATTGGCCTAAAATGATTGTTACTTTTATTCTGAAATTTCAAATGTTTTCTATTCACACTTCCAATAACAAACTATCATCTGCAGTCCCATATTTACAGTATTTCTCTGAAAAACTCCTGACCACAGCAAAAATGTTCCCCTGCTTGCTCACATAGACCAAAGCATTTGAGCCATTGGAAAATACAGCAGAGAACAAAACATTCAGCTGTTAAAGCCCACACATCCAGCTAGCTTGTCTGTCCTTCTCTCTAACAGCCTTGCAGAACTTCAGTTCAGTGACATGAGAAACTCCCAAATCTGGGAAGTGGTCAGTCTGCAGAGAAAGTACTTTCCAACTGCTTTGATGTGTTCTGGTGAAACTCTACATTACTCCAAAAGCCGTGGAGACACACACTGCAGTAATATAAGGGATGAAATTTGTCCTGATATTTTTCACCACTAAAATCCTGCATAATCCTCATTTTGAAGACTTAAGTGAGACTTAAGCAGTACATAGCCTCGTACCGGGTCCTCTTTGTGTTGGCACAAATTTCACCCAGGCAAGACAATATTTGCTCAGGTGCAGTACCTTGGGTGAGAGTTAATCCCTTTCATTTCTGACACAATAGTTATTATGTACAATAACTAATAAAAGCCGCTCTCAAGATCGACAACCTACACATTTTCAATTTCCTCTCATGTACTCCTTAGCCTTTCATAAGCTCCTTTGATCCTGTATAGGTGTCAATCTTTGCATGCTTATAGGTCACAAGAAAGTTCATCTCATGTTAATAGCCCAGTCACCTTAGGATGCATTGATTTTAATCCATTTCCATTTCCAAATTTAAATTTACCATCCTGTTTCAGACACTTCATTATTCTCAAAGATGCCAAGTTGCAGGGACTGTGATTTTGCTTGGACTCTGTATTAAAGAGGAAAAAGTCAAGTCAAATATGAAAGCTTCCTTCTTGCCTGGCCTGCTGGGGACGGACATGTGCATATACACTGTCCCCTTCTTTATCAGTGTAAAGCTTGGCTATTTCAGGGAGGGTTTATTTGGGCTCCTAAACCAGGAGCCCGATTTCATGCGACAGTGATCTGAATCATCCAAAATACACAACAGCTCAAAATACAGCTCCTTCACCTCCATCACATTCACATGCTCAGGACCCACTGGGAAATCTGCAATGAGGACTCCATGTCTGGGGAAAGGCAGAGAGGCTGCCTGAAGCAAGGACCCTAGGAGAGCTCAGGGTGCTGCTGATGGTTTCTCCTCACTTCCCCTTTTTCTGTTTCTCCCCATTTCTTCTACTGGAGGAGTAAGATGTCCTGCATAGTTTTTTCCCTTTTCCCCCCCCCCCCCCCCCCCACAAACCACCAATACCAGACCAATGCTCCCAAAATTCTGCATTCTTTGCTTTTTCAAACAGGACCAGATGCTGCCAGTGAGCAAGGCTAGAGGGACTGGACTTAATCTTTTCTGGGAAGGCAAACCTTATAGGATTGTTTGTTTTCATTCTGCTGTAAGACATTCCAGCTAGTGGGAAGTTTCAAGAACTTGTTCCAATGGCTTGTTTCTCCTGCTCTCTCCCATGACAAATTGAAATCAATATTTTTGGATTCTTCTCATTCCCTTAAAGACTCTCTCTTGCCTTCTCCTCCCTCTCCCCCCCCTCCGAGGTCACACAAACTTTGCTTTGGACTCCAAACTATTTTTCACATTACTCATTTTAGGTGTCTGAAAAGCTTCTTACTCATCAGCCCGTAGAAGGAAGTGTTCCTTCCAACCCCCCAGCCCCCACCCCCTTTTTTTTTTTCTTTTAAAGACAAAGAGATACGTATCTCAGCAGCAGAAATGAGATTTCCTTCATGCCATCACAACAAGGTGTCCCCAAACCCCATTTGCTGTTCCCTGCTTGGCACGCAATTGTTGGCTTTGCTTTGAGCCTCATTTTCACTCAGAGCCCCATTTTTCTGGGGAATGAAGAAAAAAGAAAAAAAAAAAAGAAAAAAAAAACTGTGCCAGTCAAGGAAATCTAGGGTAGCTTTTCCGACAGGTGAAGTAACTGCAGAAAATGGTTGTGGAGCTGATTTCTCACCAAACACTGTGTTGCCCATCACTGACTTCTGGTAGCCACCAGCTTAAGCTATGCTCCTAACTAGAGATTAAAAACCCCACAGCCCAGTGTCAGTCTCCAAAGCTCAGCAAGGATTCCTGTCAGCAATGGCTGGAGAAGAGATGAGCCTGTAACACAGGAAGTGGCTTGTGAAGCAAGAAGCAGCCTTCCTCATTTACCAACAGTTCCCTTTTCTGCTTGACCCCTCTCCTGGACCCATTTCAACTAGCCAGGGAATATAACAGTGCAACCCTACCTGTCAGCAGAGAAGCATGTTTGTGCATCTCGCTGTTCTATCTCTACCAGAGCTTGGCTCTTGGATCTCCTCAGGCTCCTGATAACCCCTGATGTTACCACAGCTGTTTGTTTAACATAAACCCATAAAATTCCTGAGGTTACCACATCTCCCTTTTCTCCTGTCCACACCCAGAACCTCCTCTCATCTTCTTACATCCAATAAACAACTCCCTGCGGGGTCCACATTTACTGTGATAACTAACAAGTCCATTAAAACTTCAGCTCTGACACACATTTTATACAGCAGCCTTCAGTGCCCTGATGTCAGGTAAGACTGTGCTGAGGCATTCAGACTTTACCAATAAAATAATATTTGTATTCTCACAATCATTTACTGAAATCTCCAAGAGAGCCATAGCAAGAGCTATGAAGTACTTTTAAGGAAATATATATATTTTTTTTTATTATTATTATTTTTTTTCCCCTATAGAAACTTCAGCAAGTTTAACTTTATTTAGACAGGGTGGAAAGCTTTTCACAAAGAAAAAAAAAAAAGAAAAAGATATTGCTACAAAGCCAGTTTTGTCCAGCTCACCTATTCCTTTGGTTCAGAATGGATCAGATGCAAGTAGCACCATAATCAAGTTTTTCTGGTTTGGACCCTGGGTGGACAGAGTATAGCTGAAATCCAGATGAGCCACATTTTTTACATCAGGTAAGCCAAGATCACATACAGGGCAAAACAAAGCAATTTGCAAATGTCCCTATCTAGGCTGCAGGTCTGAAAAATATGCTGAGCTGCTTGTGCTTGTTTGGAAACACTCTTAAGTCAGCAAGAAGGTCTCTACTTGCTGCATTGCTTCATCCCTACCTGGGACAAGGTCCTGTGCAATTGTTTGTACAGCTGGATAGAGCATTCAGGATGTCTGTTTGAGACGCAAGTCCTAATTCCCCTCCTCTCAGTCACTTGAGAATATATTTTCTGACAGGCTGTATTATACACAGTTTCTTCATTCAGTTTTCTCTGAAGCTGAGATTTTGATAAATGCGTAGGTCTACAATTATACAATGTAATAGTAAAAGAGGATGAAAATACTGGTCAGTCTCTATTAAGAGTTTTTCTTTTAATAAAACAAATATCAGAAAGTGCTTATTTGTACATACCTTTCTGCAAGTCCTCGGCCTGTTTCCCAATCAAAGACAATGTTGCTCATGCAGCAGCAATAAAGCTGTCATACCGCCTTTGGCTGTAACTTGCAATCTGTCCGTATCCAATACTCCACTGAAAAGAAAAGGTACAGACAGGCCCTCAATCTGGATGAATTGACTGGCAAGGGGCTGTGCTACCTCAAGTTCAGCTTCCTTTTTTTCCTTGGCAAATGCATTTAAATCCTCCAATATAGACTTACACCGTTGTATCCAGGTGCCTTACCCACAGAAGCTTCAGAAATTAATCACGCTTTCTCTGCAATCATGGAAACATCACTGATTTAGCATGGAATTACTTTTCAGTTTTTCTCCTCAATTTTTCTACCTTTTCCCACTTCCCACAAATACCTGTCCTGGCTGAAAATACCACATATCGTATTTTACTCTTGCAGAGGATTTTATCTGTGACAGTTAACAAGATTCTGCAAATGATTTTTAAAACTGTTATATCTTTGACATTTCTTAAATTGTTTTACAGACTTTGTTGCTGTTTGGTTATGCTCATAGACACCTGTAAATTCAGTATACTCAGAGATAGTCTCCTGTCCCACACTTTCGCAAACTTCCAGATTTGTGATTCATTTTAGAAAAAAAAAAAGTCACAAAAAAAAAGTACCTTTTTGTTATGTTTCATAGGAGAAATGCAAAACACTTATGAACAAGAACTGCAAAAGAAAATATTGGAGCAGGGAGCTGTGTTTATAAAGTCTTCTTGTCAGTTTAATGTATGCAAAATGAAAGATACTCTATAAAGCCTGTTAATAAAAAATATTCCCAAGCTAAACCAAAGTCAACGGCAGTATTTTTGCTCAACTTTAAACATTATTAGTTTCATAACTAATTATCTCACAATTGCTAATATTTTGCCTTGATGAACTCTGTGCTGCCTCTTCATTATGAAAGTGCTGCAAGGTAATACAGCAGTTACATGACAATGCAAATAGGACCCATTCAATTTGCACAAAAAAAGGTTGCAAGGAGCAATTAGCACTTCATTAATATGATATAAAATGCTAATTTGCCATACATCCCAAGTGACTCAAAACTCCTTTCCATCCATATGTGCAAATAATAGTTAATATGATGCAGTGTGTGTGAATCAGGTTCATGGTGCATTAGCCGGAATCCCTGTGTCAGTTTTCTGTATAATAGCTATTAGTTAATATGAACAGTAGCTCATATTTAACCTATGACAGCAGTGTTAAATGATAAAAGGATCTGCTGGCAGCAATATCTCATAATTCCACCCCTGTAAAGTTCTCCCTTCCTTGCTATCCAGGATGAAGTATTGGGAACTGACTTCTAATCTAATTTATAAAGCAGATTGAAATGAAGTGCTGGTAGCACTCAGCTCGGCTGCTCAGCATTTTGAGAGGCAAGATCATTCCCGGTGACTTGCACAGCTCAGGCATTTGAGCACTCACTGGCAGCTTCTAATGATCAAAGTATTTGACTTAAATAATTGATTTATTTATACCAGTAAAGAAGCTCCAGGGGGTTGTGAATATTATGAGATATAATCACACCACTAGGGAATTAGAGACACTCAGATGTGCCTTGTGCCTGCTAATGCCCTGCGGGTGTGATTAGGATATCACACATCAAAGGAATTTGCTCTAAAATTTTTCATATAATAAATTAATAAAAGTAATTTATTTAAATAATTCCACTGATTTAACGGGACAGATCTGATGCGAGATGCTGTGTGCAATGAACTACTGTGGGTTGATGCAGGACAGAAGAGAAGCCCTGACCATCTCCAGTAGCTGCCACAGCACCAGCAGAATACTCTGGGTAGCAGCCCATGATGAGGTGTTAGCATCACCTCAAAGCTTACTGCCTGCGATGAGCATTCCCAGAGATTTTAGCCAACCTGCATTGTCTGAGATGGAGTAAACAGTGCTCCTTCAATGAATCCTTTCCAGAAGAGAAATGTTGATTACCAGTGACACAGAAGGCAGTACAGCATGCTGGCACAGGCAAGCTCAGCGAGAGTTGAAATACCTCATAGATAACCCAGTCTTCTCTGACCAGGTTATTTGTTCAGGTTTTGAAGAAGAAAAACTGCCTTACCTGTTTATATGGTGTGGCCATCGTAGACTGCAAGTGTTTTACAGTCCTTAATGCACTTTCACCCCAGCATACAAAAACAATAGGGAAATGTCCTTATTTCAATTGCATTCATAAGAAATTGAGTCACACAAGAGACCAACTAAGTTGCTTAAGGGCACACAGAGTCTGTGTCAGACCAGGGAATTAAATTTGAACCGAGTTTCTGTAGTTTGCTTCTATTCCAGAAGTACATGGGCTTTTCCACAAGGACATTACAGAGCACATTACAGCAACAGGCAATTAACATCATGTTATCTTTAACCTCATCTCCTGCAAGGGAAGTATACAGACATTTCAATTCCAGAGGTACAATTCTTTCTTATATCCAGGACTCACAGGGAAGTAATAAGGGCAATGATAGGAAACACAAAGGCAGCCTTTCAGAAAAAGGTTGTGCTTAACCCCTGTGGTTCCTCTTCAGTATGAAGACAGAAAGCAGTATGTGGGGACAAGTTGTGCCTTGGACAAACTAGTACTCCAGGTGAAAAACATGATGGCTGTTCTTGGGTTGCAAAAAGAATGAGTAAATAAGACTTGTTGAAACCACGTCTCTACTCCCCTGGGGTCAGGCATAGCCTGTCTTTAATGCCCTCCAAAGATGTTGCAAAAGAACTCCAAATCAGCAACGCTGTTTAAACAAGTCGTGCAAGTTGTAAGAAAAGAAATCAACAACAGTTATAAATTTATCCAAAAGCACTGTCTCTGTGGCTAAAATTAGAAGGGAAGCGTCTTCAATGGATTTGTTCATGCCTATGGGCAAAAACCTGAGGCTGCGTTCGATTATTCCACACTTAAGTGCCATTCCCATCCTTGTGTATCTGTTCTGATTTTGGCACAAGAAGCATTGTGCATGCCTACTGGGCCTACTATCAGTCTATGTCACAGCAAGAGGTACCCAGAGACATATCACAAATCAGATGTCCATCATATCATACGTGTTTTTATTGCAAGGGTCTGAAGTCAGCTTCAGACACCCCACATCCAAAATTCAGTCTCACTCACTCAGGGAGTTCAAACGAAACTCCTGTCTTGGAATTTCAGGATTTAAATTGAGTCTGGAGTCATGCAGTCCACTACCAATTAGCCTGACAGTGTTACACATAGCATGCTGTGCTGAAAACAAATGTATGCATTTCTCTGTGTTTATAACCTCTCTCTTTCTTTACATCATTCTTCCTACAAGCACATAATAAATACAGTCAATCCTACTAATGTAGTTTTACAGGGGACTTTTTTCTCTCCCCACCTTGGGCATACAGCAGCATTCACTCAATGGGATGTGACATAGGCTCTGTGAGAATGCGGCCGCCACATTTAATAGAGCTGGTTCTGCCCATATTATCTTGTAACGTGACATCTATTTGCCTTGTATTAATTATGTTGCTGTGATTTCTGGGTTAACCCATCCTGATTTAGCTTTGTAGAATCAAAATGAATACAGTTACTGTAAAGAACCAGAAGAACTCAGAAATAGTATTCATATACAGGCCCATTTTTAAAAAGAAGGGTAAGAATTCAGCAAATCACTGACATAACTATGATCATTCGAGACAGTCATGTCACCAACTCTGATCCCACAATTTCAAATTCTTCTTGTTTTCTGTGACTGCCAACTTGAGCTTCAACAGCCACCTGATCTGAGGGAGTCTGATGCTGACTGGGTAATCTCAGAGGTGATGCCAGGCTGGATTATAACACGGTTCAGTAATTCTGATCCTAACACTACCTCAACGTGCATCCCACAGCATGGATGCCTGTTAGTTAAAACTGCAAATACAAGGAGTCTACCCTTGAAGCACACAGTCAAGTTTGCAATTATCCAGTGAAGATCAAGGACTATTAACAACATCAGGTTTTAGAACAGAGGGGTTGGTTTGATTGTTTGTTTTTTAACAGTGTCTGCTCTGTTATCTCTATCAGCTGTGACCTGTGTGTTACTCTCAAGGATAACAACAGCTACAACACCTTGAGCAAACCAGCTTCTTAGGAACCCAGAGAAGTGAATCACTGAGAGACCAGAAAGCACAGACCTTCGATGTCTCAAAGAAAATACTTATTATTGATTGGAGACAAAACTTGAATGTCAAGGAACGTAACAGATGATGCTTATAAATATGCCAGAATGTTCCATGATTATAAGTATTATTTATTTCTATATATGGAGGTCTGTAAGGGACTATGAAATTCTCTTTACTTGCATGCAGTGGTGCCCTTGGCTTTAGCTAAAGGGTGGCTAGAATTTCTCAAAACAACCCCAACAGAGCAATGGGGAGCATGGAGGGACCTTGTGTCTACTATTAGCGTAACAACAGCATGCCAACTGGCAAACCATAGCTAAGCACAGAGGAAGGAACATAACTGCATGCCAGTGCAGGCATGTGAATCACAGGACAAAGGTGACTAAAGAGTAGCTTTTGTGAGCAGGATCTGGCCTTGCAGGCTTGGCCATAGCAAACCAGGGATGGTAGTGACTAACACATGGCTCTGATGAGCAAAACCACAGAGACAGCCCAGGAACAAGAAGGAAGGTCAAGGCTTGGGGTGATAGTGCATCATTTTCCCAAGGATACAAACGTGTGATATTTGCATAAACTGAATATCTGGCTTGCCCCATCTTCATCCTCCATTGCAGTAATTCAGTCTGAAGGTAACAGATAAATGAATCATCATGCCAACTCACACCCAAGTGAAAGATGCCAAGTAAAATCTAGGGTTGAAAAGGAGGAATATCAGGGCATAGGAAGCCAACAGAAAGCCCAGCAAGGCCAGGGGTCTTTGGAGATGAGAGGCATTAGGGCAGATCTCTGATGGGTGGTTTCCCCTTATCCAGAAAGCCACCCGCCTTGCAGCCTCTCACACCACCTGAATTCAGTTAGAAGCTACTCTACTTCATCCCAGTGCTGGTGTCCCAGGCATTGTGAAATCTTAGTGCTGGCAGTGTTTGCAGCTGTAGGAAATAAGATATAAACTCTAGTGTCATCAGTACACTGCTGACAATGGAGCCTGGTAACCCTATCACCAGCTAGGGCCTGAAGGAACAGAAAGAAAAAAAAAAGAAAAAAAAAAAAAAAAGGCAGTTAAATAAACCACAGACTTGGTGATCAGCAACAGACCTGCCTGTTCATTCTGCCTGGAAAGGAAATTCCCTCCTTTTGAGCTGGCTGCTAATGTGCCACTCTCCTCCAAAAATGTGTGACATAACATGGCATTGTCCTCCTGAAACAGCCAGGCTTCTCAGCAAAAGTTTCAAATTTGGGACTTCAGTTAGATTATTAAATCCACACTTACTCTCCTGGAAAAAGGCACTCGGGGGCTTTGAAAGTTGAGAAGTATGAAAGAGAAAGTGCCAACATGAGGCACAGCAGCTTGAAAGTGTCACTCCATGTACTGATCTCCTGGTCTAGCCACCCCATAGTCATGGAGGGAGGTACCCTACCTTGCATGGCTGCTTCGTCCAGACTTTGTGGGCCACATGGACCTTCTTTTTGAGAAGAGGTTCTGTGAATCAAATGAAAAAAAACGTTAACTGCAGGGCCAAATTCAGTCTGTGGTATACACTTGTAGAGATAGAGCCAGTACCATCCTGGGAGGAACTGAGTGACATATTTCTACATGAAGTAGAAAGAATAACACTTATCTTTTTAGAACTTTATATTGCTCCTGATAAAATCAGTAGGAAATTTGTCTTTGGTTTCAAAGGGAGTAGAAGCTGTACTATAAATTTTAAATAGAGTTTGCAAGGTATTTTTTTTAATCTTGCCTTCTTCCAGAAAGTTACAAAATGTGAACAGCTTCTTTGCAACTAATGAAAACAAATGTAGAACTCATTACTTCTTAGCACCCATTGTACATGACAGAAGCACTATGTTTTTTTTTTTTAAAGTGCACTCCCTGTTTGATGAAGAGCTGCAATGATTTTAAGTAAAATGTTTAAACCTAACTCCTCATTACTTGTAGTCCCCCACCCCCCTGCTTGCCTGACAGGCTTGGAGGCTGTGAAAGGAGGAATGTAATGAGTATACATTAATGTTATATACTTTCCACGGTTCTTGTTCTGGTGTGACCAGATTTATGTACAGAGTAGCTTGAATGTAATCCATCAAGATTATACATAGCATTGGTTTCAACATTTCTGCAGGTAGCACAGCCTCCCAATTCTCTTAGCTGTGGTTGTATGAAAGGAACTGAGATGTGGTGACACAATGTTCATTTGTTTTGGTGGCAAGACTCAATTAAAACAACATAACGGGGTTTAAAAAAATACTAATCTGTGAAAAAGTGTGAAAGTGAGTTAAGTAAAACCTTCAAATATTCCCTTGTTCAGGACAAGCTGTGTGGGCTGACAGCTGCTCCCAGGGGAGCGAGAGGTCTTAGAAAAAGCCCTGCTGCGAAAGGACTGGCTGTTAAGGCAAATCCCCACCAGTTGGAGCCCTGAGGAGGGTGAAGCCCAGCTATTGATGCCCAAACACAGAGAAGACATTGTAAAGGAAACATGGGGGATGAGAATGGCAGTGGAGGAAACAAAATCAGGACCATGTCCCACACGGGGGGACAACAAACTTGGGAAAGAAAGAAACTACTTTTTCGCTCAACAGTTTTCAGGAAGAAAGACATGTCCCGTGGTGTTCAAAACACCACCTGGGCAATTAGGGTCACCCCATGCTACTTCTGCTTGAGGCATGGAGGAGAAAACTGTGAAGACTGTGGGTTCTTAAAAAGAAAACATAAGTACAAGGAGCCTTCCTTGCAAGGAAGAATCATTTCAGTTGCTGCCATCATTGATGGACACACACAAAGAGTGACCTGAGTATTTCTATCTTCCCGTTTTCATCATAGGTTTTGCAATAGCCAAGGTTGTTCCCAGAACCCTAGGATCCTAGGGCCTTGTCAGCAGTGGTCCCATTTTCCAAAAAGGATTGAAGTCCAACCAAGTCATGTTTTAAAGTCTTTTCTTTTCACACGCAATCTACAATCACAGGTGTGCTGTAAACTGTTAGAAGTAAGTTTTAGGCAGTCTCAGGCAGGGGTGGGCAAGGGAAAGGAAGAAGGGACACATAAGGAGCTTTGGCTCTGTAGAGTAGCTCAGAGTAGCTTCACAGAGCTAGGATTGATGCAGAGAAGAAAAGCTCTCATTGTTATTATACATTGTCCAGAGCCATAAAAGGATTGAAATAGAGGGCAATAATCATAATAATTTACATTAGAGAGTGCCTTTCTTTGAGGAACTTATAGGTAATTTTACACACCTGCAATTCTGATATGCCATTACACCTCTCTATGTTGTTACACCTATAGCTGTGTCATGGCATAGCATATAGAAACGCTGAAAGTTAAAATGCCGTGCAAGGACACAAAGTCATAGCAGCTACCAGGATCACAAAAGTCCTCCTCCCAGACCTCTCACTGAATAGATCTGTATAGTCAATGCTGTTAAGTGATATGAATATAACGACCAATGAAAAACAGAAACATTGAAGGAAGATTAAACACTAAAGGAAGACAAGGAGTTTCCTTATTTAGCACTGCAATGCTCCAAGTCTCTTGTATACCGTTCCTAAGTTCTTCTAATGCATGAATTGCAGAAGAGCAGAACAAATTGCTGGAGTCCTCCACATGAAAGAATATTTCCCATGTGTGAAGTTGGATTTATTTCCCCAGAATTTTATTCCCCCAGAACCTCTTTCCATGAAATAAATACACTCAGGGAGAGGAATCTATTTGCAACCTCCATCCTTCACAGTGAATTGTCTATGATAAAGGTTGTTCCTACAAAATAGGCAGGGTATTAGCTGTGGAAGTATAATTAAAAGACATCTGTACAGTTCTTGGAATCCTCAAAGAGAAGATGTGGCTAGCAAGACCTGGGACAGCCCATTAGCAGCCTGGTTTTCTCATGACAAACTTTCATGTACACCCCATGGCAGTTTCCATTAAGAGCAGTATTGCATTTGTTTAAATTTGCATTAAGAACAGCAATGCTTTAATTCTTAGAAGACGAAATCATCCCAGCAATTACTTTACAAGACAAGCAACTCTGCCTTCATTTCAAAATAAATAAATAAAAGGAGCTGTGTAGTTCTGGTGTGCACAGAGAGCTGCAGGAACTACATGGAGCTGGCCGCAACGAACCTACCTCAGGAAGGCTGAGGAAACTCACAGCTCTCTGAGATGCACATACTACAGACCTCTAGCTTGAGACACCAAGATAAAGCTGGGAAAGAGGTGTTTTAACATGCTGCTGTTTTAACATGCTGCTTTAACATACTCATAGCTTCTCTTGGACCCCTGTCTCCTGTGCTGGCACATCCATGCTCATGAACTCACAGCAACAAACAGTGAACAGTCCAGCTGATTTGACATTAGGTGGGCCGTTCGTTGGACTTGATGATCTTAAAGGCCTTTTCCAACCTAAATGACTATTATAGAATTAAAACTATGAATTTGCAATGTGGTGCTGCTGTGTAGGAACTCCAGCCGTAGTCCCCAAAGTACCAAGGATACTCTGAACTGCAATAAGTGGGGAAGAACAGATCTGTTTCTGGACTTATGACAGATCATGTCTTGTAGAAGCAGCATATGTGTGTTTCAAATGGTTGTGCTTCTATCAAACAAATCACAAGGAAAGATACAGCAGTGTTTATGTTTTCACAAGCCTCACACAACAAACTAACACCATTTCCAAATAACTGCCCTAGCTGACCACACAGCAGCAAGCACCTCTATTACTGCAAATAAAAAGAGCAGTGCTTTAATATAGGAATAGTTTGCAAATCACAAATTCCCTTTTCCCAGGCCCCAGTTGTTACTTTATTATCACCACCATCTTTAAATCCCAGAGAAGGAGCTAGGGATTTAAAACAGATTATCAACATTATAGCAACATTTATGGAACTTGGATCTAAGCAGAAAAGTTGTAAGAAGGAAGACTTTGGAGGAATTACTGGAAAGTTGGTCTGTGTGCACTGCTGGAATGCTTAATGCTTCTCCAGCTAAGTTTCGGTTTGGTTTTACAAGCATGGCATCCTTTGCACATTAGCACATGGTATATGAAACTTCACCCTGCTTTCCCAAAATAGCAGCTCTAAATGAGTTTCATGGTAGATGTCCTGCTGATCATACATGGGTTTATGAGCAATACAAAGAATCAATAGGATGCTTGCACTCCATGCATCAGCCCAAGTACAAGCACACTGCAGAACGCCTGCCTCATGCCCACACAGCATTATTTGCAGGCTAATGAGCAAGGAGACACAAATATAGTCATACTACAGCTCACGAGTAAGTTGAGCTGAAGTAGTAGCATACAATGGTGGAGGAACTAGGGAGGAAGTGGAAAGGAAAATATGGTAGCATGTCTTCTGCACTCTCCCTTCTTCTACTAAACACATGCAAGGTCCTCTATAAGCCAGCAGTAAGCTTAGGATCCACCTGAGGGCATCATCTTGACACAGCAACACACCATATTCACATGCAGCACTGAAACCCTTAGAAGGGAATATTAATACTTATCCTTCATACTATAAGACTCCTGCTAACAGGACACAGGAGTTAGCTGGAGCAACACAGATCATGAGATGCTAATCTCTGATATAACTAGAACTTCAAGAGCACTAAAGATAAATTTCCCCAGCAAGACAGATCACATTACATCTTATAGAGTTATGGAAAGGCAGCCAACATACTGTGATCCCCATTCCTACTATATGATCAAGCACATCCTACTCTTTTGTTCAAAATATCTCTGTTTTGTTGCGTGACAAGAAACCCACACAACCAGAGAGGAAACTGCAATGACAAGAGTCACCTCAGCCCATGACTGGGTTGGAGGTGTGTCCATCACACAACTGAGAGTGATCCTAATACGTGACTAGAGCAGAAGCATCCCAAGCATGTGGTTCCAAGTTCATGAGCCCTCACATCACAGAGTCCAACATTCATACAAGAGAAGCCATCACACGTGACAATTGGACAACAAGGAGTGTCCCACCAAAAAAATAAATAAATGGGCAGCCTGCAAATCACTCCCTGCCTTACAGCTCCAGGGACTTTGAGGAAGCAGGTCTTGAGCTGGATGAATTAATGCCAGGTCTGGATATAACTTGTAAGACCTTAAATTGTGCAAACCTACTACAGAGGCAAAAAGGAGGGGAAGTATTGCATATATTGCATAGTTTCTAAGTTCTTCCCCACCCAAAGAAGCTCAGTAAGGTGAACGGCTGCATTGCCAGCAATTTTCTCCTACAATGTCTATTTCCCAGGAGGCAGGGACCAGGCCTAGTTAAAATAATCAGGTCCCAGATCACAACATCTTGCCCTCCTTTCTGCACCAGGAGTACCATTATGCTGGTATGCATTGCTCAGCCTCTCACTATCACACATACAATTAAGTTCAGCTTCTAAAAGCCCTACCTGTAATTGGAGCCAGCTGCAACCTTTCTGACACATACTAATTGCCAGTAATGATTTAAGTGCAGTAAATTCACATGCTGCAATTGTTTTAAATAAGGGAATCTCTCATAGCTTTTCCCTGAGAAAAATCTGTTAATCTTTGCTGCTGACTTATCAAATCCTCGAGTCACCTGTTTGCCATCATTTTCATGAGCTGATAACGTGTTTATTAGAGCCATAATATGCAGGTGGAAGCGTAAAGGTCTCATTTGGTGGAGTATGAATTCTGTCTAATATATCTGCATGGAAAAACTTGGTTTTACCATTCAGCTGTGCTTTTGCAAAGAATAAAATCCAAAATAGTATCTTTTATTCTTTTCAAATAGAGAATTAGCTTTTCTAAGCTCAGTACATATCCCAAAATACCTTTTGGATGAGCATGACAGATTGTTTTTTGTTAAGCCCAAGATATCACTTCCTATGGTGAATGCATGTAGTCCTAGATAATTTCAGCTTAATTGTATTCCCCTTTTAATTACATATATATATATATAAGCAAGTTCTACAAAGAAATATATGCCATGTTGATTCTACAAGGCTGGCTTAAGAGTTCTTCCCACAAACTATTTTAATTTCCTACAGAAGGTACCTGAGATATTGCAAACAATACATTTTGGGCAAAATTAACCTAGTATCTCCCTGAAATATTCAATCTCCTTTCTGAGTAGTGGAAGATTTTTTCTTCTGGGTGGGAGATATTTTTGGTTGTGGTGGGTTTTGGGTTTTTTTTTTTGGGGGGGGGGGAGGAGGAGGAGGAGGAAGAGGGAAGGGTGTTTGTTTAATTTTTAAGGCATGCTTGTAAAATTACAGCAGTTTGAAAATGAATGCGCAAGGTTTGTCAGTCTACTTTTTCCACCAGTAAGCTACTTAGAGTGGACAATCACATAGCAAATGGGTTCTGCTGCAGCTGAGTTCACTGGCTCTTCAGCTGGTTTATCTGTGTGACTACATGACCTCAGCTCCTAGGGGAATGCATATGAAAAACTAGCCTTAAATGAATGTTGTCATGTCTAAGACCAGGAGAATAAATACACTGTTCCAAAATAAAAACGATGCCGGTTGCATTACAGTAAGGAACCATTCCATTGCTCACGAGTATAGTGAAGGAAACAACTGTCTAATTCTTATTGTCAATTTTTTATTTTTTTTAATCGGAATATTGAAATTATCTTCCCATTTCAGGACGCATATCAATAAGACTTACTATATGCCACTGCCATCACAGACTCCACAGTTTCCTTTTTTGTTTTAGAAATGTCCTTAATTCTTGTCTGTGTCAAGTAGGTGAGGGCATGGACAGACAGAACCTACAGCAAACCATGAACAACCACATACAGTGTGGGGCTTACCCCAGGTATTTACTATCTCCAGAAACATGTTCAAAACCCTTGCCTGTGAGACTTTAGGATCCTCCTGCTTCTATCACCGGGCATTAACAGCAGGGGAAATGTATGGGCCAAAACGTGAAGCAAGGATACTCAGCCAAGTATCTTCAGTTATATGAAAGATAAGAGAAATAAGTACTAAAAGAGAAGTACTAACCAGACACTCAAAGAATCAAGGCAGCTTTTCCTTGTGAAATAACAAGCTTGAAGCTGAAGAGAAAGAATATACGAGAAAGAAAAAAATATATATATAAAAAAAAAAAGATGCCAAGTGAAAGCCTAGATTATGACTGGGACAGCCAAGCTTTCCAATTGCAAGAAGAATTTCATCCGAGTTAGGACTCCTCAGTTTGGCTCCTGAGAATGTAAAGTAGAGGCCTAATTCTAGGACAGTATGTGGTTTACTATAAAACAAATCTAGCATATAATAATTTCCTTCCACAATTCCCATGACTTGTGGCATGGGCCCAAAACCTCTTCCATGATTCACGTCCAAACCTCCCAGGAGAGCTCTGATGGCCAAATTGTTAGTTTTAGTGCATGAGTAGTTTGGGTGAAATGACAAATGCTAACACTCAGTCACATTGTGGAGAAGAGATGACCACAGTTATGGGCAGACAGCAGAACTCCACTGATGGTTTATTATTAGTATCTTGAATATGCGTAAATCCCCCCCCCCCCCCCCCCCCCTTTTTTTTTTTTAAGGTAAATAACATTTTCCTACCTAACTCGCCACTCCTCGGGGACAATTTGTTAGTCATTCCACAGCACAGGCCAATTCCTCTTTTCCAGAGAGGAGAACAGAATGTCTCAGCAGATCAAATAATCAAATGCACTGACATTCTGAGGTGCCTTAAAATTCTTAAAGTCTGCTTCTATGCCCAATAATCTCCTGAATCTGCATTTTATACAAACTCTGAGCCAGTGCTGACCATGCCCAGACTAACACCTCCTGGAATAGCTTTCCCTACCACTGAAAACCTTGCCAGAGTAAATAATGTACCAGTTTGCTGATGCAGTCTATTCCAGAACTCCTCCTAGCTTTAACCTTTCCAAATAGTCTCTGAATCTGAAAATACAGCTAATCTGTGGCTTCAACTAGTCAATTTATTCATTCCAAATTTCATGTTTGTTGTTAATTATCCCCTTTTTCTTCCTGTTTGCATATTAATCATGGATCAATCCATCAAATCATGCACAGAAACAAGTCCCAGCCTCGTGGTCTCTGTTCACTACTCGCTGATCAGTTATACCATGCTTTTTTCCTCCTTGTCCCAGTCTATATGGCCAGAACTCTTGAATTGAAGAGAATACTGACAAATATTAAATAATATATATACCTTTGGCACAACTTTGCAGGAAAAAAAAAAAGGCATTTGTGAGCATTTTTTGTAAGCACAAAATTTGTGAGTATTCTGGATTCACCAATTTTCTAAAATACCTCCTCAGATATCCCACTATTGCAAGAAAAATATTAGAGAAAAAATAATAATTAAGAAATTCGTGGAAAAAACTTTGCAACATTTGACTATTAAAACAATCACTGGAAAGACTGCATTGTGCAGTTAGCTCTATCTAACCACCTCACCTAAAACTTGTGGCAGTTAAAGATAAGTAGACAGTGGCAAGCAGAAAAGCAGAGGTAAGCCTCAGAGGACTAGCAACATCCTTTTTTTTTTTTTTTTTTTCTTATTTCAGAACAGTTCCTGCTTCACATGTGGTGTCCCACACACCCAGTGGACCACGAGCTCTGAGTGGGAGCAGCAAGCCAGCTATTCCTGTTTTTGAAGCAGAAGTGAGGGCAGAGAAGGAGAGGACCATGGTGACCACTGAAGAAGCAGAATATGAAGAGCAAGATTTCCTGATTGAGGTTAGAAGAAAACATGACTGAAGAAAGTAGTAGTCTCCTAACATATTTTCTGACACCTCCCAGAGATATCTAAGCAGCACTGGACTTATCAGATGGAGGTATTGAGAAATGGAAGTGAGCCAGGGCCCATTATGTGAGGACAGGGGACAGGCAACAGCAAAAGCTCAAGCTTACAGAACAACATAAAATATATGGTGTCTATGCAGCCCCTTAAGCATGGAAAGAGTAGGGAAAGAGTTGGGAGACAAAGATGGGCCTGAAACCCTGTGTGTTAAACAGTCAAGGGCATGATGGAAAGGAGTTGCTTACAGCCATTGCAAATCCAGTAGTGCTGGTAAGAATAAGAGTTCAGGCCAGGCCAAGGCACTCCGGCTTGCCAAACTTGGAAGTGGCTTCATTCATACCTAAGCATCCTCTCAGCCTCCTATCTGATGGGCTCTTACTGCAGTTCCCCCATCTCCCATATGTGAATAGGCAGTTGTAAAGTTATGTTCTTACTTGCTGTAGGTTACCAGAGCTGTAATAACAGTGAAAAGTCTGGAGAGAATTCAGGACAAGAATCAAGTATTTAAGAAAAATGCCTGGTTAACTATCATTAATAAAAACCTCTTCACAGAGCAGCAAGTTTCTGTATGTTATTTATCATCTGAACTTCCCTTGAAAACAACCACTAGCCCCCCGAGGACTTTTCCAACAGTCACAGAAGATGTCTAATGAGGCAATGTTTAAGAGACCTAATTATGAGAAAAAATAAACCTTGATAACCATCTTATCCCACATACAGCTCTAATATGACTCAAAGTTTATTTTAATAATCCTTATAGGTGAACACAGCACAGTCCAAGCTGCACTGAACTGATGCAGCTACTGAGAGATGGTGAAGAGGAGCTGGAAAATCACCCACGGCAAGACACCAGACCAAGTGGAGGTTAAAGAACAGAGACAAGCTACAGAGAACTGAAAGCAGCAGCCTTGAGAAAGCAGGGCTTTGCCTTGCAAACTAATATCATTATATCAATTTTGGCCACTTTGCTCTGATCACCTGTGTCAACAAGGCATTTCCTCTGTTCTGTACCTTGAGCCACGTTGCTGCACCTGCCCTTGAGGGAGGAGTTATTG
This sequence comes from Anas acuta, assembly GCF_963932015.1. Lineage (NCBI taxonomy): Eukaryota > Metazoa > Chordata > Aves > Anseriformes > Anatidae > Anas > Anas acuta. Next base: position 102,050,060 of record NC_088981.1, read on the forward strand.
GATTAACCCAGCTTCCTCTTATCTGTGTTTACTCACCAAAACTACTCTTCAGAGAAAACTCCCTGAATCAGTCCCAGAGCTGCAGTTTCACTCATATGCAAAAACCCAGATGTAGCATTAAACATGCAGAGCTAAAAAAAAAAAAAAAAAAAAAAAAAATGACCTCATTGTGAGTAACCACCACAAGCCAAGCTGGGTGAAGTCACTGGGGATTTTTCTTTCCAGCACGCCCACACCACTGGGACTCTTTCTGAGGGACAGACACCTGCAGTGCTGCTGGGCACAGCCAAACCATTCTTCCTCACTTTCCCTGAACTGGGGGAGAAGAAAGTGGGCAGCCAAGAGAACAGATGAGGAAACAGGTTCAGACATGTTGCTTTTGCTACCTGCACTGGGCCAAAAGCAAATAAAGAAAGAAAGATGAAAAAAAAAAAAAAAAAAGGAGAAAAAAAAAAAAAAGGAAGATGATGATGGGAGTCATAAGGAATTTTGCTTAACACCACTGCTGGCTCTGCTCCAAACTCATGACCCTTACAGCATGTCACTGAAGGATTGCTAGGCAAGCTGCTGGAGTCACTGAAGCAAGAGAGAGAAGTCCCCAGATTTCTTACTGTATGTAATTTTGTATACCGTGAGCTAACCATAAAACCCCTGAGATACCTCTTGGTTTTAATCTTAAAATGGGCCTAACAAAGACACAGAGGACAAGGAAGGGAGAAGAAAAAATGAAGGGGTAGGGGTGGGGAATCACACAGCCTTTAGCTTTAAAGCTAAAGTTCTGATATCAAAGATAGCAGGCTTCAGCAACATTTTGTTATGTGAAGCAGTCATTCAATCCAGACCTGGGAATAAAATCTCAGGGCTGACTGCCCAATTGCTGAGGCGGAGTGAGACACAGTTCATAATGAGTCTTCCCACAGAACAATCGGCTTCTTCAAGGTGAACTGAGATCCTAACCAAAGGACAAACAGGAAACTGTTAATGACAATCTTAAAAGGTTAGATAAGAAAACAGGTGCTAAAGTGCCTTATATTTATCTACTTGGCTTTCACCTGCAGATATTTGTCACCACTTAGTGCCTCCTGTGCAGACCTCTACTGACCCACCATATTACTTGCAGAAGCCTTCACTTCACATCATTTGTGCTCAAGAACTGTAAGCTCATATCTGCTTGTGAAAAATCTGAAAGTGTTCTTAAAGGCAAATGAGCTTGCATTTCGCTCATCTGTGAATGGTGTTTTGCCTTTGTAGAGGCCATTCTCTGATAATATAAGCCCGTATTTTTGTCAAAAACAGTGATTTGGATCTTCAACCCAGGAATCCAAAAGGTTTCATTCAATACATCTATTAACTTTTAGCATACTGATTTCTTGGGGCAGAGCTCCCTTCACAGCAACATGAAACTCAGGAAGTTTTCATCACGACAGAAGGACCAGTTCAAAATTCAACAAAGCGTTCAGATGTAACTCTCACAAATTTAAAGCTGTAACATCTAGCTTTCCAGGCCCTTGTGCCATTTCTACTGGCAGAAGAGTAATCCCTGCCAGTAGAAGGAAGCCTATACCCATCAGTATGACAACCTGCAATTTCAGAAAAAAAAAGCCACAATTTTCTAAAAGTGGGCAGGAGAGAAGGATATCAGCACACTGAAATGTTTTCTCGCCCTCTAATTCTAAGCACTTATACCATTGCTTCTGAAGTCCCCTTCTTCTATCAAGTGGAAAATTTCTGAGATTCCAGAGGCACACACGTGACTTGGCTAGAAAAATGCAAGGCCCAACCTTTTAGCACACAGGCCACCCACATGAAGAGATCACTCACAGGACCTGGGATAAGAAATCTGAACTCACAAACAAATCAAGAGTTTGATCTTGGGCAGGTTTAGCAGGGCTCAGAGTCACATCAAATGAGTCAAACGGGAGGCTCTGGCTCTTTGCAACCAAAGCTTTATGATAGAAGAAGACACAGATCAATATTGGAGAATAACAAAATGCTGTGAATGTAGGTTGGTTGCAGAGGTACAAAGGAATACTAGAATACTTTTGAGTTGTAGGTAAAGAGGAGATGGGAAAACACAATTTCTCACCAGAGGAAGGAAAATTAGGAAGGAAGTGAAAAAGAGGAGTTGACAAGCAAACAGGACACTCAGATAATACCTGTTAAATTGAGACTTTCTCAATACCTAGAAGACAGAACATATGTAAGGCGTAATGATGCCTTAATACCACATCATTTTCTGGTATTCTGAAAGTTTACATAGCTGCAAGGCAACAGTTTTTCCCGATAAAATCATTCAGCAAGAAGCTTTCTAGTGATTCACTCAACTTCTAAAATAAACACTATCACAGCTGATTATAAGCACTTACCCATGCTGTAACTGCTGTCATGTTCAGATACACAGAAGTATAACACTACCTTCAGTAACAACACCAGGAAAATGACATTAGTTTTCTGAGTCAAGCAAGGTCTTTCTTTCAGCTCAAGGGCATTCATCTGTTTGCCTGTAACACGGGAACTTTTGAATGTCATATCCAGGCAAGCCCAATGTTCAGGAGAAGTTCTACAAATCAAAGCACAGACCATATGATTTTGATGACAACCCGTTCACCCAAAGAGAAAAGTGCAGAATGCATGCAATCCCTCGCCTCTCCCTAGCCAAACCAATAACTTTATTTCCCCCTACAATTGCTTATACACGGAAAAGAAAAATAACAGTTGCTATTAACCATCTGCTTCTCACCCCATTATAGTTAAAATGTGGGCAACTGAATAATTTACTTCTTTTTGCTCTGCCTGGGAGATAAGACTGCTGCGAATGAAAAGCATGTTTCCAGATCCTAGCACAGGAACAAATAAGGGACCTTCAGCAAATGGGAGAAGGAGGGTAGGAATGGGGGATGGGGACAGGGGAACACCCTGTTTCTTGGTAGAGATTAAAATGGGAATACTCTAAACATAAAAGCACAAAATGGTGGCCAGCAGGAATGCCTGAAGAAGCAGTAGATGGGAGGGTAGCTTGGAAAGAAACCATGGGGAGAAAAGCATGATGAAATGAACCCTGGGTGCCTACAGTACATTCATGGTTACAGAAAACAAACAACATGGTGATTTCCAATATTATATCTTTCCAAAAGTAGTAACAACAGCCCCTCTGACAACCTTTGAACTTTTTATGAGCCAGGTTTGTTGAAAGAAGTGGGTTGAAATGAAGTCATGAGGGATGCCGGACTTACTCTGTGTACTGAAGGGTGCTAGAGAGGCAAAAAGACAGGGTAGGCCATAGTACAGGCCGAATGTCACACCCAGGGACAGTCAAGGAGCATGGTGTTGATCTGCACGTATGCATCTAAAGGCAGGTGCTTGCTGATAAAGAGGCGGCATTTTTACCTCAGGGTATCTAACACACACGTCAGCTATCTTAAGGTTAAAACAACAGTGAAGATGAGGCACTACAAGTTTTACCACGAGGTGACTTGCCAAGATGATTGTTGTGCCCCTGCCCAGGGTTGACCTGAGGGAGTTTACCTCATGGTAAAACTAATAGTGTGTTACCTTCACTGAGCTTTCCCATTCAGGCAGTTGACATGTACCTCCGTCACTCTGAGGAAAAAACACTCCGGTTTTTCTAACAGTGAAAGTTTGGTGATTCACATCTAAGTGCCCTGTTCAAGAAACTGAAACCACTTTTCACTGGCTCTAGATGTCATTAGTATTTTTTCTTTGCTTACTTTCATTTAAAAGCAGATCATTTGACTAATACACAGATGCATACATACAACAGACAAGACTGCAAATTCTGCAAAGAGTCTTTCCATGTACTGTGAATACACTTCATAAAGATCTGCAGGTACTGACTGAGTAGTCAGTTTGATTTCTCCACACAACCTGAACATTTCATCATGGCACTGTCCTGCAAACAGTTGAGAGGAAATTTAATAGAACACGTTCAATTCTTTACCACCATCACTCTGGAGGAATTTTGAATAAACTTTATTATTCAGCATTGAAAAATATGTCAAAAGTCAACATGCAAGTGAAAACCCTTTCATGCGTACCCATACCTTACTATTATGTTCACGTGCCAGTATCACTAAGTCAATGAATACACATTAAACCTTTCACAAGCATTAATTATTCAGAATAAAGCTATTTTTTTTGCTTAAAGTACATATTATTCAAAAATTATCAGAAGCTTACACACTACACTAATTGGGAGCCACTTTCATGTTCCCTGAATCACAAGACAGATATGCTGGGCAATCACTGTAAGCCCTTCAGGGCAGGGGCTGGCCCTTCTTTGTTCAAGAAATGGCCAGTATATATTTTTACTCATAGTTCACTACGAACAACGATCAGTGACAATTAGTAGCAATCTCAATGATCTGTAAATGCTCCTTTACAAAGGATTTTAGAGAGCGGTCTTTTAACAAAAGGTCTTTTAATTAAAGCTGTCTTGGCCTTTCTGCAGAAACAGGCGAAGGAATTGGATTGATTTTTATGTGTCTCATTCAACCAGGCAAGATACAACAAGGTAGTCAAGCATCCTCTGACCCCTTCCACATTTCCCTGCTCCAGTAAAATGACCTTTCCCATTCTGCAGCACCATGAGCAGCTGGCTGATGGACATAACTGGCAGCTGCCCTCAGTACAATACTCAAAAAGGTTGTGTATCTCTACACAGCAGTCAGAAACACATGGTGTGCCTGCTGGAAGCCTTTTAGATGCATTGGCAGATAAACTCCCAACTGGTGTCTCTGGCATTTCCCCCTGGGATAACACAACACAACTAAAACTGCCTCCTAGCAAAGAACCAACACCTCACGTCTGCTCTGCCTTGAGTGAGCCACCGTTTCAGACATCTGCCCCTTTGCATGACTACGTTAGGAGTTCAAGAACCTGGGAGATCTATGCACCAACATAAGTCTCATACATAAGTCTCATAAGTCTCAACACAAGGAAGGTCAGCCATATAGCAAGTAGAAGTTAAGCAGGCATACATAAACAGTTAGCTTTGGGCCTAGATTCCTCCTTTCCACCATTCCAATAGTGTAAAGTTTTCCAGACTTCCAGGTACACAAACACAGAAAGTTAAGGTAGAAATAGTTTTACAGTCACAACTAGTGCAGCCACTAAGAATAGGCAGGCATAAAAAATGACATTTTAGCCATCTCAGAGTACTTCAAAGGTCAGGAGACTTATCACGCTTTATTTATTCATTTTGATTACAGGACAAGGTATGGATTATATAGTAGCTCTGAGTTGGGACATGCAAAGATGGTATTAACAGTCACTGTAACATACAATGCAATAAAATATGGCCTGGATTTTCTTTTATTTCAGAGGTTTTGGTCATGTTTACAAACCTTACTGTATTGATATAAGGGCTAAAAAAATGTATTCTGGTGGGAGCTGAGATTCTCAATGCCACCACCTTCATCCAGAAGCTAGAAAAATGTCAAATATTGTGAGACTCACAATACAAATCACAAGGGAGGGTAGGCAACAATCTAAAAGAACCTAGAATCTGCCATGCCAAATCAGGCCAACTGCTCAAGTCCAGTATCCCACTCCTAGCAGAGGCATTTAATCACTGCCTCTGATTTAAAGACAATAACCCCATAATGCACCTGGCCAATTATGAAATGCTGTATATGAATAAGGGAAAATCCTTCCTGATCCCTACAGAGACTAGCCAATGTCCTGAAATATGAGATTTAATTAAGCCTGTCTTATTACTTCAAATGTTACAACTATTCATAACATTTTCTAGGCCCTTTTCAATCCGGCATGGCATTCACATTTACAACCTCCTGTGGCACAGGAGTCTACCAGCTCAGCTTCATGCTGTGAGGCACCTTCTGCAAAAGAATGAAATTTATGGCCCTTTTTTCCTCATTTTCTTAACACAAAGCCATGCCAGCCAGAAATATATGTTTTTTCAGGTGACATCACCTACCTCAGCTAGTCACCCCCAAGCCCACACAGCTGTTGGCCTGGTGAATGGGACAGGGCCTTAGCGCAGAAACAAGGTGACACAAAAAAACAATGACATGAACCTTCTCTTGATACTTCTTTTCCCCTACTCATATTTTTATCATCCTCTCACCAGTTAATGAAACTTATAATGAAAGTCTTCTTAACAAAGGAAAAAGGTTGTTGTGGGCTGAGTCTCTGGTTAATTTGCATGGTCATCATAGCAAGAGTCTATAAGTAACCAACCAATGTCAAAACAACCTGTGAAAAAATGTCAACCAAATAGCATTTTCACTCCTATCAATAGCTCACAGAGTCCCTAGGACAAGGCTCCAGGTGGAGCAGCTGTTCCTCTTTGCTAGAGAAACCTCCATCTCACATTTGCCCTTGCCTCACATACATGATACCGTTTTACAAAGTACAATGTTGAAGTTGGACTAATATTGCTACACATGGAAGGTATTGCTACACTTAAAGCAAGACACTATAAGTTTGCCTGCAGGGGAAAGATGAGGATTGTTATCTACAGTGGAACAATTGTTAATAAAAACATTTTTTAATTATATTATTATTACTTTAACATCCATTCTGGAACACACACTGCTTTCTACCCCTGCAAATGCACAAAAAATCACTATTAACATTTTGAAAACAGCAGATAAGATAGAAATGCAAAACCTTAGGTACACGTATAAAGAGAAAAGGAAGGAAGGAAGAGGGAAGGCTACAAGTTAATAATTGTTCAAAATCTGGAGTCTACAGTAAAGAGGGAAATAGTTTCGTTCTGTTAAACAAACATCTTAGTAATCACAGGGTCTCCTGCATGTTTGTCACCATCCTCTGTGTAAATTACAATAAAAGGATTTGTAGATTTGTTGCTTCAGACTTTGCCTTATACAAAGTCACTTCTGAAGAGAATTACATTGGAGGAGGAAAAAAGAGGAACTGAAGGAGAAGTCCATTCAGAGAAGAAAATGTTGTAGTTTTGGAAATTCTCCTCCCTGAAATTGCACAGTACCTCATTTTGGAAACTCCTGAGTAATATTGCAGCAGCCCTGGAACTGAACAAGATTCTTGGCAATGCCAGCTGACAATCTGGCCCAACTGTGGCTGCAATGCTACACAGCCAGCGAGGCCAGAACCCTGGCAGCCCATTGCCTGATTGTGTGGACCACTATTGAACTGGAAACAGTTTCCTCTAGGGAAAACTGATATTTCCCCTGTGATTTTTTTTTAATGTTTCTTGCTGGTAACCTGTATGACAGAGAAAAAAAATATCAAGAAACTGGGGGTGAATTCAGCAGAAGACCCTCAAGATGGTTGGAGGTTGGAGCACTGTCCCTGTGAGGAGAGACTAATGGATGTAGACTTGTTCAGCCTGAAGAAAAGATGGCTTGGGTTCAGACTGGATGAAGAAAAAGCTTTTTCACCATGAAACCAGTAGAAATCACACAGTAGAATAGGTTGCCCAAAGAGGCTATGCAGTCCATGTTTCAGGGACTTTCAAGACCTGACTGGATGCAGAGCTGAACAACTCAGAGTCCTTCTGAGGTCCTTTCTAACCTAAATGATCCCAACCATCTCCACCAAACACAGATCTAAGAACAAAACCACTGGGAGGAGATGGACTCACTCAATTGCAAAACACACCATCCCCTTCCATCTCCTGCAAATGTCATACAGCTATTCAGCTTCTCCTCATCATCAGTGCCTCTTGATCTGCATGACCAAAGAGCTTATCAAGTACTTCTTGTGTTATCTGACACTTATTTATATACATTTCTACAGCTTTTACTTCATTGGTGCACAAACAGTGCACAGCTGATAATGAATCAAGGTTCCTCAAACATCCAGAGCAGAGCCTACAGCCGCCAACTCCCTGCCGCCAACTCCCTGCAAAGTTTGGAAAGGCTTCAACCTTTCTTTTAGTTGTTGTGTCCTATAAATAATATTGTCTGTGGTACTGAAGGCTCTGTTTGACCTTCTGTGACAGATTACAGTGGTAGGCTTCACCTTCCTGTTGTTTGCCATCTACCTGGCTATTGTTAGCCAACTAAAAAGTTTTCAGGAGCAAGTGAAGCAAATGAAGTTATCCCTAAATGTTTTCCTTCCTGTTAATATCATGCTTGAAAAAAAAAAAAATAATAATAATAATATGGATATCAACAAGTGCATAATATCTATTGAAAAACTTTGAAAAGCTTTCATCAGCCTTCAGATGTGATGATGCTCAGCACACAACAATAAATATATTGGTCCATACAGATCCTGAGGTCCTTAAAATCCAATACGAAGTATATGAAGTCTCTGTGAAGATTCTAATAAAACTTTACAGGCTTTGGAGCACACAAACAGAGTGGGAACAACAGATTGCTATGATTTCAGAGAACTTTGTGGTTTTCCCTGTTTGCCAAAGCAAAATGTCAAGGGTAGGAATCCAGGGAAAAACAAATGTACATGGAAAAACAAATGTACACTTTTACCGTCCCATACAACCATGTTAATTAAAAACACGGTACTTTTCAGTATACTGATCTCCACACCTCCGCAAGGTAAACACGACACCCTGTTTTACAGATGCTGAAGTGAGGTGCTGGAAAATTAGGTGATAATGTTGAAAATCATACAATGAACAGAGAACCAAATCCAGGTTTCTCAAATCAGTATGGTGTCTATACACTGTTAATGTATCTTTTCATACAAAAATTAAGTGTCTTCTGTCCTCAGAAAAGGTTTGCAAAAGTCTTCAAAAGGTTCATTTTCTCTCAATTTACTAAAAGATTAATTTGTGAAAATTTAGACAAGAATTTGACTAAAAATATTAACCCAATAAATGCTCAGACTAGATCTCCTTTGAACACTGTGAAATGGAATTACCTTGGAATTTTTGAATTGTATGTGCTTTTTCTACCTTTTGCTTTTTTCCATTTTGTACAGCAAGAACAAGCCTTTACCGGCTGAATAAATGAAGAGACTGGGGTGGTGGTGTCTAGAAACTACAAGATTAGACAAGTAAAATCTACCACAACACCTGCTGCTCTTCTAGATGCCCCACATGCAGCATTTTTAGCAAGAATTACTGAGTCAAGAGATATCTAATTAACATTTAGTCCTTGTGCTTTCCGAGTCTGACCCAGGTGCAGCAGTGAATATGGTAGCTGAAGTTTCAGTTTTCTAGCTTTCAGTTTTTAATGAAAAAAAAAAAAAAAAAAACTATTTTCTATCAAACAGCAGTTTTAATGGAAGGTTTTTTGAGCAGTCCCATTGCCAAGTGCTCTCAAGCCCCATTAATTCACTGTGTAAAGGCATTTAGTATCTCTAAGTGCTCAATACTTTTGTACTTGACCCTCTGGGATCAACATAACATGATACTTAGAGCCAGAAAAGTAGTTCCAAGTAGCACAAAACCTGAAAGTGTCGATTCACATTCACTGGCAGCTTTAACTGGGATGGACAAAGCATTTACCATTGCCAGATGTCACCTCTGTCCTTCTGTTGGATGTTACCATCCCAGGGACAGCGTAGCAGAACAAGCATCCCCTCCCGAATCAGCAGGGTTTACAGCCTGAAATCGGCAGCAGCTCATGAGTACAGCAGGATAAAAGCTCCTTTGGCTTGGGTGCAGGCACACATCACATTCAGCCAGCCCCGTGGCAAGGCAGCATCCCCAGCAGAGGGGTGGGGAAGATAGCTGGGAGCCGTTTCTCCTTCAGCTATCTCTGATTGAACTCTGTCACCAAACATGAGTCAACACCCAAAGCCAGTTAGCTGGCTGCTGGTGTACAGTGCTGCTAGTTTATAAAAAGGAATGACCCCATAAAAATAGTTAGGGCTCAAACTTTCAGTATGCACATCTGTTCTTGGAGGCAGACTCTAAGGTCACTTTGAATCGCGGAATGAAGTATACAGCTAGTGAAATCCAAGAAAAATGACTGCCTTTCCCCTTGTGTCTGAACTTTTATCTGCTCATCTGAACATTTTGCAAAAACCAACAGAAAACCTATTACAAAGATTGCTGGTGCATGAAATGATTGAGAAATATTTGCAGTTTGAAAGCAGTTTCACTTCCTGCCTTATACCACAAAGAAGCTTTTTAATAAAGTTAACATCACTGTTATTTGTTTTACAACTATGTTCTTATTTTGTCTATTTTTGATTTCTTGAATACTTATGTTAACACAAAGAAAAATTTGCTCTTGGAGCCAGAAGTTCATGGTTTTTCATTGTAAGCCATGCTGATGATAATGTAACGATGTTTCTAATAATAATACTTTGCACTTACACTGTTAAGCAGCTTTCATCCAAGTATTTCAATGCACACTACCAATTTTAGTTAAGCTACCTAAATACGTGCATGTGATTTTACAGCTGGGCAGACTAGGTGATTTTGTGACCTTCTTCCCATAAGCATAAAGCCTGAAAAACTAGATTGTGGAGTCCTGAGTTAAAATACCCCAGGAACCATTAAACTATACTGCCTAAGCAACACCTATTCACAGTAGTTAAGCTCCAGAGCTGGTAGAATACTAATTAAATTAATTTTGCGAATGCTTCTGTGCTGCTATTTGTGAGGTTGTGTTCCAATATGCAGACAAGCTGTTAGATAGTCATAAAATATATTTGTGAGTCCTGCAAGTAATGAATTTCAGCATGAATAACTATCTAAAGACAGTCCTACGAAATAAAAATCATAACAAAAAGCTATCGTATGTTCCCTACTATTATTTTTGGTGACTTAAAATGTTTCAGCTACCCACTCAGAAAGCCACGTGACCAGTATCATAATCTTGCAGGCTATGTCTCTTTCTAGAAACTACTTTACACTGTGACCAGAATAAAAAGGCTAAATTTGTTCATTACGGTTTTGACTAATTCAGTTAAACACAAAAGCAAATACCTTCCTGACCCACAAGGGAATTTCTATAGGGATGGCTGACCAGTAGCTCTTGCTTTCTGTTCCAAAGGAGGGTCGCCGGTTTCTATGACAGCCTCTTACAAAGTTGTGTCATTGGCAGTGGTGGCGTGTCAATTACCCGATGAATATCACACAGCAGGTCTTTGTTAACAGGGTGATACTTCAGCCCTTTTCCTGTGCTGCATCGAAGGTCAGGTTTCTTGCATCTTCTTCTGAAGCCATCTGGGGGCACCTGCTGGCTGTTGGACTTGCTGGACCCTGGCTCAGCGTTCGCAGGATTCTGGCCATTCCCCCACAACTAACATGGCATGTATATGTTGAATGTCCCTCCCACACCACCACCTTTTTTTTTTTTTTTCCCCCAAGAAAAGTTAAACATGCATATTTAAACTCAGAGCTTTTTATTCCTATAGGGCTAAGTGAGTTGCAAGCCCCACACCAAAACACACTCCCAGTTGGTAACAAATGTGGGAAAAATGCATTAAAATGGAGTATGAACATCAGCAAGCAAAGAAGGTATCTGGTTATTGATGTGTAACTCTTTCTTCCATGAAAAAAAAAAAAAAAATAATAATAATAATAATAATAATCTTTGCCCAGAAATAATCCTACAGTGAGTTGAAGGGTGGGAAACTATAGCAATGTCTATATTCCTCCTGCATAGGTAGACATTTGTGTAGCACTCTGTAAGGTTTAAGCATCAGCACCTGAAACAACTGGAAATAGAAGAAATTAATGAAAGAGTGCAGAGACTTCCTTGCCCCCAGGGAGGCCTCACAGCAGGCTGAGGCTTTTGCCGTTCTCTGTCCGAGCCCTCCTGTTGCCTGCTGGCCACTACACATCATGCAGCAGGGAAGGCTGCATCACCGCTGGGCATGCAGGATTTGCACACTGTTTCCAGGAGGGAAGTGCCACTCTGGAGACACACAGAGAGCCGTCTATGCTTCAGAATTCTGCTTTTTAGCCTTATCCAGCAGTAAAATCATTCCTTGCAGATGGCAACATCAGCTGATGGTCCTTTGCTGTATCCACGTTACATTCAGTAGCCAAACAATTAATTTTAAACACCGTGTATAAAATACCATGCTACTTTTCACGGTAAAGACATTAAGCTGTTCACTGTGGCAGCCTTGGCCTGATTTCTGTCTTTCAGCTTACAATTTATTTTTTTTCCTTGTCCTGACCATGCACTCAAACACACAAAGATCATCAGGTCAGGCTGCCCTACAGGCAGGGCTGGGCTGATGGTGAGTCTCTGTGCATGCCCATCACGTACACACGTACCTGGAAGGATGACCATGTTTCAACCTGGAAAGCAGGACACAAACAATGGACAAGTAACATTAAACAATTCAAGCAGTATATACAAAAGGAACCTTGGAAATCAGAGGACAACCGTTCCTTGTTTCACCAGAGAAAATGAGGTCAATTTATAACAGGGAACAAGGTGTTTTAATAACAGTATTTTTCTCTGTATGATACTTTTTTTCCTGCCAACTCCCCACATTTTGCGTCTATGCTGTGACATCTCTTATACCCACACCCCACATCCCTGCACTAACTTTATTGTTACCCCGGTTCTTTCACTCCAGCTTCTTATAACTAAAAACTCCACGTACATGCACATACATGGAACATATATATCTGTGTTCCTTTTCACCCATATGAAGAACATGTAGTCCATTTTCACCCATATGAAGAACATGTAGTCCACTGTTCACTGCTCTGAACCTCCTTTGCTCTCCAAATTCTCTTCTCTGCATTGCACAAGATTTAGAACCAAACCTTGTAACTCCTTCTAGAAATAGATGTAGGTACCAAATGCGATATTAAGAGTGCTGGGAATTGTACCTCTTCATACCTATTTTCCACTAGATCTGAGCACTCATCATTCAGGGTATTAGCTTGCCTTCTCAGTCTCTGGAGCTAAGCAGGGACAAGTCAGGCTGCATTTGGTCATGCAGTTGGGCTAACATATACAAAATACGTTTGTATTCACCATATGAAGAACGGATGTTACCATGTCGATGGGCACTGTAATAAATAACAGGTTACACAATACAATGGAATAATCTTCCATGCTATAGCAATAACAATTGGTAAATATGCTGGTTTCATTTTTATGGAGCATTTCAGATTTTGTCTGGGTTTTAGTGCACTGCAAGCAACATTTGCTTTGTGTTAGGTTACTCTTCCCTTTTATTCTCTTTTAAAGCAATGGAGATTTGTTCTGTAGTTACTGATTTTTTATTCTTATCATATATACCACTGTGGTATCCATATAAATGCAACAAGATTAACCGTTCAAGTGTGACTAAAGAAATCTTGGAAATAACAGGGATAAAGTGATATATTCCCCAACCCCCACTTCAGCAAACAAACAAAAACTTGCTGAACAGTACATGTCAGCCAACATAGAAATCTTCAGTATTGTTCCCTTCTTGATCTTGATTTAACAGGCAGAAAAATTGGAAAATGTGGGAGGGAAAAAAAAAAAAAAAGGCACTGTACAAGTACAGTTATGAGGACAAAGAGAAATTCTCGTGTGCTGCATTAAATCCAATTTCCAAAGCCTTTCCCAATGTAAACCAAAGACCTCCTTACTGATTCAACTAACAGAGGAAATCACAGCCTATTGATCCAGTTAGCATAGCTGCAAGTTGTATGCAAGTACGCAGACACTTATTAAACACATTTTGGAAACAAAAAGTTGTTTCTGGTACATCATCCTTCTCAACATGGCTGTAGCAATGCTGCCAATTGTGCTGCAGTTTAATATAGATTTCCTATGGAAATTAATTCCACATGCTGATGCTTTACTAGTTAATGCCTATGAGTTACTCATTTATCTGTTTTGCATTTATCAACTGTCAATTTCATAGAATACCCCCCACCTTCTCATATTATGAGACAGCGAATAGTAGCTCCTCATGTTTCCTCCACTCAGTAGTTTCCAATAACTGTCTTATGCTTCTCAAGGAAATTTTACAGTGTTCTAAATCTCTTTCTATACAGGCCTCTTAACTAGGATCATTACACTCCTACTTGGTCTATTTTATTTCATACAGAGTTTGTGAAGCAATCAAATACTTTCAGTATAATTGATAAGACCTTTATTTATAGAGGTTATTGTTACTGTTTTCCTTATTAGTCTTTTCCTTTACAGATAAAAGGCAGTTGTTAGGTGCAGACAAGCATACATCCCTATTGAGATTGCAGAGGACAGGTTGTGTATTCACTTTCTCTAAGTGATCTCATGTATTTCTGTAGGGTTGACTGACTGTGTTAAGGCTATAAATTGGTTTGGGATATAGTTTTGCAAGGAAAGCATTGTTAACCAAAGCTGGATCCTCTTACTCTATTCATATGCTTTTTATTCTACTTTATTCTCCTTCAGCAAGTCTTCACATGGGAGATTTGCAGCTCAGAAACAGCCTGAAGTCATTGTCTCACAATAAGGAAGCATATCTAGGGAGACCAATTTCCCTTCTGTATTATCAGTACTCTTCATGTACGTGATAATTATAGGTCAGGGCCTGATTCTCAGCTTACCACCACAATAATGAAACTCTATTAATGTCCACTAAGTTGCTCCCACTATAATAGAGATTTCCAAACCCTACAATCAGTTAAGATAAATATTACTGTTTTGCGAATGACCTTGTGTGGATCTTTGTGACCATATGTTTGAGTTCTAACATGCATCCTGGACATAAACATCAGCACACTTTTTTTTTCAAACAATTTGTGAAAGTGGTTTTGTTAAAAGCAACATTTGGTAAAAAGTCCTTTAGTGGATGAATTTCTGCACTTAACAGAAAGCAAGAAAACAATTGTTTCCTGTAATTGGACAGTTTGATTAGAGGCAGGTGGTGCAGAGCTAAGAAAACTGGAGCCACGAAGCCAATTTTAGCGTCAAGCACATTTCCTTTTGCTTTAGGATCCAGAAGCATAACATGTAAATTACTTCCAAAAAAAAAAAAAAAAAGGAAAAAAAAAAAAAAGAATGTAAATTTAGTTCCTATTTATTATCCCTACTGGTACTCTCTCCATAGTAGAAGCTTGCAGCACAGAAAGGAGGTGTATACTTGATGTTCATAACACACTATGCACACAGAATCATGGGTATAAAAAGAACATAGAAACACAGAATTAGGATTAAAAAAAAGCTCCTAAAGATTTCCTTGAAAAGATATGCAAGAGATGAGGTGAGTACCTGTTCTTGTACAACCCAATTCAAACACACCTGCACTAAACTATTATTGAGAGTAGCTGTATTACTTATTATTTTTATCACTAGTGAAATAAGGAGTCCCAGTGATGGACCATAAAGCAGCACCTCTGAGTGCAATGGAATTAAATTTCATTCAGCTCTTGCTGAGATTTCAGTGGGTATCAAGCCCAATTACTACACAAGTAAATACAATAACCAGGTCTGCTCATCCACCTCAGCGCGCATTAAGCCAGAGACCATATCTAGTCAAGAAGAAACTGTAGATATATGAGCAATCTGAAGAGTGCAGTGTCAGTCTGAATCTTGCTCCTCACCGCGGTGTACCCGGGTATCTGACAGAGCAGACTGACTGATATCAACTGCTTTAAATTGCCCTAAAGTCCTGCCTGCCATGGAAGAAGAAAGAGGCTGAACATTTTATATACAGATGGTTTAAAGTATGCAGAATACCTTACATTGAACTGGGATAGAATTAATTTTCTTCTTCATGGTCCACTTCACATTGAGCATTCATAGGAGTACGGCTTGAACAACAGGAAGATAAAAAGCTCGGGGACAAATTTGCTGCTCCTGTAGAGCAGCGTGTAACTTTGGTCAGTGTTCAGTGTACGAAATGGATCTAAACGAAGAGAACCAGCTTCTCATAGGATGACAACACACCAAGTGCCACCAAACACTCCTCACCTACTGAGCAAACTGGGTGTGCAGGAGACACCCTGCCCATCACCCCCATCCTGTCATGGTAGAGAGGATGACGTGACCCCATTCCACCCGCTCCGACCGACAGCCTGCCGCACGTCTCGGCAGCGAGTGAGAACAGAAAAGCGATCCCAGCGGTGCGAGGCTCGCAGTGCGGCTCAGCTGGGCCCCGCGCGTGGGAGGAGGAAGTCGTCTTGGTTAGCTGTCACCCAGCACCACCGCCAGCGGCTGCACACTCCCACTCCCGCCACCTGCATCCTACCCGAGCGAGCAGCACCTCTTGCTCCAGATTTAGACGGTGTGTGAGCACACAGCCTCCCTCCTGCATTGCTGGGAAGGGGACGGGGAAGGCCCCTGCGGACGGCGGCGCTAACCCACGAAGCGCTGCGAGCATGGGGGAGGCAGGAAGGAGCTGAGCTCGATGAGTGCAGGGCAAAACGTGCAAGGGTTACTTCTCATGTCACGAGCAGCTCACAGCTGGGCCCAGAACCCCAACCCAGTCTTGAGCACGGGAGTGCCTTTGGGCAAAGCTTCATCCAGAAGCACTGCCTGGTACGGTACTCAAAGGAAATTCAGACAGATCAAGTTGGAAGTGCCAGCAGCGTGATCGCAGGGACAGCTGACACTCATGAAAAATACATGAGGATGATTTTCAACACCACTTACATATGTGAAGAGGCAGAATGAACTTCCCCAGTTGGTGCTTGTATCAACACATATAGAAACATTGGTACTATTGCAATAGCAATATTTTCACAAGGAAGATAAGTATTGAACAATATCTTTTCTGTATTGGGCATAAACATATCTTCAATCAACATCAGCCATGCGTGGCCTCTTTTCCATCTATACTTTCTATCAAAGACACATTCATTGTGGGCAGCACCAGGCATACATGCTAGGCAAGTGACTTTTTGCATTAGTACTTGCACCTTTTAGATGAGGTAACATGCTGTATACAATGCCCTCGATATTTATAAATTAGACTTAGTAATAACACAAGATTAATGAATAATAGACCTTCTAAATGGTTTCTTAAAGTCAGAAAAAAATGCTCTTTCTTAAAGAAAACAACAAATTCTGAGAGATTAAAGTGTGGCTATATGAAATCTAGGAACGGCCATGCATCTCTGACACATTTCACGGTCAGAGCTAATAACTTGTTAGATCCATCTCAAAATATTCTCTAGCTTTTTCTTAGTCATCCAAAAATTGTTCTTACTCTGGACATTAATTCTTTGAGAGGAGCCTAGTCAGGACGCAGCAGGATGATTCTGTCAAACCCATCATTAGTTCAGTTGTGACTGGACAGAAAGATTTCACATAAGAGAAGTAGCCATTTCTGACAAAATGGGAAGTGCAGCACTTTCTGAGCATCTTCTAGAGCTCATGCCTCATTTGGCAAGTTTCTGTGACATTCACTAAGAGAAAAAAAGGATGAACAACTCCCTGGACATTGGTCTGGATGAGGGTCCCTAAAACTAAGAATTTGTTCCTCAACGCTAAATAAGAAAGATCATTCTCTGTTAACGTCTGTAATATCTGATTGCTCCATAAGGTCCATAAGTTCAATTCTAGTCACAATGTTAGTCCACTGAAATTCTTCACATTTCCTCAGAATAGTAAAAACAAATAGATTCTCTTTGTTCGACACAGTATTTCTCATGCAGCCATGCTGACTGTGAATAATCAGATCACAGTATTTAAGCTGTCTCACTATATTTTGCTTTAGCTTTTCCAGCATCTGCCCCATGGCTATTGTCTCTTTTCATACTACAGTATTTACCTAAATGATGCAAAAGCACAGGGACACTGTGTACACTTGCACAATTGCTAGATGGACAAAATTGGAATAAAGTCAAAAGAGATTTTAAAGATGTTTAAGCATTTAACTCCTACAGCATTAGGAACAAGGCATGTCACAAAACCTGGTTGTTAGACTAGGACTGGAACAGAACTGCATTCCTCTGTACAGCTGGAGTCTGATGGTCATGTCTGAAGTGAAAAGCGTCTTTATCCCTAAAGCGGAGAGAAAGCAGGCGCAAATCAGCTGGAGATAAGGTCAACAACTATGGCAAGGGAGGAACTCCTGTCCTTGTTAAATCTCCAGCAATTCCCAGTCCAACTAAACCTCCTCCAGGAGCTGTGAAATGCACCAGCTCCTCCCTAACCTACAACCATCCACTTCAGACACAGGACACATTCCTTAGCCCATCCCATTACAACAAATATTCTGCAATAAGCTTATCAATACCATAATAATAATAATAATAATAATAATAATAATAATAATAATAATAATAATAATAATAATAATAATTAATAATAATAATAATAAAGGAAAACCTGCTGAAACAAGGCCCTCCAAGACACATTCATTCTCCAAGAGGAGAGGCTGAGAGAACAAAGACCATATGGCACGTATTACTGAAGGTGCTTGGATACTCCATTGAAATGTGTGGTACAGAAACACACATAAAACAGAAACCACCCAGCTGATAGTACTCTAATATATTCTGATTCTCATCTAGGTCATGACTGATGTTACACTCTTACCAGTCCTCCAGCCTCTCCTTGTTATCTCATTTTGTCCCATTTGCCTCAGCATTCAGGAAAGCTAGTTACCTAAGCATGGGTTATATCGACCTTGAGAAATTGAGTTTTCAGGCATTTCGATTTCATGATCACCTGTTCAGGTGATCCCGATCTTCTCTAGTAATTCGCTTTTCTCCCTTGGGAAATTTCTGCCATCTGTCCTCTATTCCTTCCTGAAAATGGAGGCAAAGATAAAGCTTTCAGCAACACCCTCAATAAATGCCTTCACTTTTTCCTCACAGGCCCCATCATCCCTTTCAGTAACCTCTTATTCCAAATGAACTGCAAGCAAATACATTTAATTCTCTTTAAAAGTGAGCAAGGGTTTCTATCATCTGTTTTATTCTGGCCCACTACGTATATTTCAAACGCTTATGCACGTTTCCTTTCATTCTCCATCTGTCTTTTTTTTTTTCTATTTTTTTTTGTCTGTTCACTTTCTGTTGAGGATTGTCATCTAATGTAGAGCATTATAAGAGAAGTCAGGTCTTCTAAGTCAGCTGCTTATCCCTCGACTTGCTATGTGACCCCATGTGTGTCATAAAGCCTTTTTAAGCCTCAGTTTCCTGTCTTTAAAAAGGATGTTGTCTGTTTTAACCAGTATATTAAAATAGTTTAATTTCATCAGAATAATAACACCTTATAAATGCTCAGTACTATTTCTATTTCATGCCAATCATGCCACCCACATTAATAAACTGCTTTGTGTTTACCTCTGGGCTGATAAATTTGTCATAATCAATTGTCAGGCTCTGGGTTCACAGCAAATAACTAAATCTCACTTTGCAGCCATCACTCCCTTGTTCTTGAATCCTTTCCCTTCCTGTGCAACTTTCCTCCGAAAGTACTTCATGAAACCACACAGAGACAGCCTGTTAAAGTGAAACTTATTTTTTAAGCTCAACAACAGCTACTGTAAATAGAATGGTCCCCTATACTGCTAGTTGTTCTCATTCTTTAAAGATTTTAGTAACAGTGTCTGAATTCATGCATTCATTAAAAGCACTTTCAACATGTTGGAATCACGTTGAAATGGGGAAGGAGAGTCTAATACAGGTAACCGGGGGGTGGATCCCATCTATTTAGTTGTGGCTTAGAGAGATGCAGAAAGTGTGTAATATTCAAATAATGCCAGCAAATTAAAATTTGATATAATTCGCTCAGCTTTGGTTTGGGTTTTTGATTTATTTTTAAGTATGATATTATGTGAAATAACTGCCAGAGACCAGACACTCTCATTTTAGTTTTGAATGGCCTCATTAACATTCAGCTCCATGAATTCTACTGTGTTTTTTTTAGCAAAGCAAAAATGCCCTTCCTACTCAGAGCAACCCAACAAAACCTAATTTGGTTACTGTCACTGGAACCTTTGTGGACATAAGTCCAGGTGGCCTTTGTGCTTCATGTAATAATTTGCTAACATCTTTTACATGTCAAGCCTTAGCTACATTCCCCATATGCCCAAAACTCCTCTCATGGAAATGATGTGTTGTACAATTTATTGGGATAGAAACACCTCAGTCATCATTTATCCTTGTTTATAAGAGGTTGTATTATCTCTTCAGCTGGTTGCTCTAGCAGAGAGAATTTCCTATCTGTTGCTTTCTATTATAATGTCCTATAATGTTTCCTCTGGGCACCTTCAGTAACACCCATCTGTGGGACACAGTGCATAAGGAGAACAGTGTGATGATTTTCATCATTACTTTACAATATGAAGGCTTGATCAATGGCCTGATCTTAGACATTGACAGGACCAGAGCAGAGCTGAGTGTATATTCCAAGTCAGGTATTCCTCTCTTCTGACCACATAAAAAGGGATATGGAGAAAACACAGCTATGGCTCTGTCTCAGTAAACCCATCAGGCACAATAACCCACAGCAGGATCACTCCAGGAAACTTGGAAGGGAACTTCAGGTTCTACAAACCAAAACTTTTTCTGTATATTTTCAGTGATCAGCTATTTACAACACATGCCTATTATTTCCACATATGGCTCCTCAAGGGTGCTGCTTTTGTGCCCTGGCCTTTTACACATTTACTCCTAGACAACATTCATGATTTTTTTTTTTCTTGAATATTGCTATCTAAAAATTTTCTTCTCCCTCCAACATCAGTTACCTGTTCTTCAGCTCACCTGTGCTCATCACTATTTTTGGTCTCTGTCTGATTGCCTTAGCCTACAGCACAGATCTCTGACCATTCCTTCCCACTAACCAGTACTAATGAGTGGGCAGGAACTGCAGAAGATGCTGACTTCTCAGCAACACTTTGATTGTTCTTGAAGATAAAATGTCTACTATTCTTCCTTCATCATCCAACGATAAACATATACATTTACCAGCAAACAAAAGTACTGCTACTCTCATATAAGAACTGTTAATGTTACATGGACTGTTGTATCTATCCAAGATGGATTCCACTTCCCTGTTGCCTTCTGCAAGCCTCTTTGACTTCAGGCCTTATTTTTTTTTCTTTTTCTCTACATGAGGATATATCTCCCTGTGCTCTTTTTCACAATAATGCAGCGCTTTCCAAGACATTAAGGATTGGTTTGGCAACATCAAGCTCTTCCACCCCTTCCTCCCCACTGCTTCCTCACCCCTAGAGCTCAGTTCTCAGCCAACGACCTGCTGAGACTCTCACCCTGAAGGCTGCTCCATCTCCAGCCCACTTAGCTGGCTCCTGCTCCCCAAACCTCTACCTGAGAAGTGCTGAGTAGCACAACTTGCTTGAACCTCTCACCTTTGCATTCAAGCAGCTTTGGAGGCCTGATCCCCAGGCACTTTGTCCTACAGGACATCCTCCTACCTCTTTAGACTCTCACCCTGCAGATGTACCTCTTGGAAAAAAAGGAAAAGGGCATGTCTCACCCACAGACCTTTCTGGTTCAGCTGATCCTCTCACAGAGGATGATATGTAGAATACATATTGCAGTCATAAATTGTCGATAGTTAAAAGAAAAGGAACCCTGCGGAGATATCTGAAATCTCAACTCAGACAGGCAGCAATCTAAAATAAACTACAGTTGGCGTTTCAGCTTTGATACTGCTGCCACCAAAGGCAAATGGCACAATTCCCATTGATTCCAATTAAATCATAGGCCCTCCTTTTCTTACTCATCTTTCTTTTTTAGATGTCTCTATTTGCCTTTCAGTAGGACATTTTTCTGCAATACGGTGTAGTTCTCATGACCACTACATTTTTTTCAGAGAAATCCATACAAGTGCAAAAGTTGGTATTCATTTTTTTAATAAAGGAAGTAGGTACGATTTTTGGCTCCCTTAATTAGCAGCATGGATGAAAAAGCAGCATAGTTTTGCACTCATGGTTAGGTTGGTTTCAGTTTGCGATGTAATCCATCCTAAGATCCATAACACTTTCTGCATATCTTTCTACTTAAGAAAGATCACTCTCTTATGACACTAAATGCATAAATACCAAAGTGCAACTGTTACCCATATTGCAGTGACACGGGTGTTTAGCCCTTACACACTTAGCTTGACCTTGACATGCCTTATCTCAAAGCAGACCTCCCTCCCTTCATTTTTAGGCAGTGCCTTGCACACATGCATGCTGATGTGTGGCATGCCTGCATTGGTGCTGCCACTCTTGCGGGAGTCATGTCACCACAAACTGTGCAGCTCTGTGCTTCGCTGTCCTTTCTGACAAGGACAGGCAATGAGAGGGTCTCCTGGTTTACATTTCAGCTGTGACACCGAGCGTGATACCGAATCTGCACTGTGGGCACTTTAGCTGCAGCTGTGTTGAGACATTTTGGGGTAAAGTTTCAGAGTTGTCAGCTCTCATGCTCCACTAGGCTCACAATCCTCTTTCCTGGAGGTTATTATCTTCTGTCCTTGAAACTTTGGCTTTCCTGGTTGCAGAGAAAAGCCTGAAAACATGGAATCTGATAATATTTTGAGGTGTGACTCATGACTTTTTACCATGAAGGGTACATGCTCTTGCCTCCTTTCAACTTCCCTTTGCCTCTTTGCATGCAGCCGTGCACCTGCAGATGGTCAGGGAGGAGTGCTTGCACTCATGCACCCTAAAAGCAGCTTCTGTGTATGCAAAAGCCAACACCCGCTTGCACAGGTGTCCGTATTCCCAACGGGCGGGTGCAGGGGTTCTGCTTGACAGGGCTGCATGTGTATAAGCAGTTGCCCCTTTGGGCAAACTCAGTCTCTAAATATCACATTTTAGCAAAGTAGCATAGCTTCTTCCACACATTCCTTCCACAGAACATTTTTGCAAGTAGTTTTATAACAGATGTCTGTCAGGTTGTTTTTTTTCCCCTATCTGACACCATTTTGCAAAGCTTATAGCTTGATGCCCCTGACGGATCCTGGGATGAATTTGCTCTCCTTTGCTTGTCAGAGTTCTTAAAATAGCTCAATGCAAGTTGCACATCTTTAGGACAAGATTAGATCCATTTCCTGCATGTTTGCCCAAGCAGGGCACACAGTACAAAGCCTTCCAGAAACAAATTACTGTCATTCGGACAAGGAAAAAAAAAAAAAAAAAAAAAAAAAAAGTAAATATCAAATTGCCATTGCCTATTACCCCTTCAAGGTCCTCACTTTTCCCAGTGGTTCATTTCTGCCCCTGCTTTTATATTGTCTTTTTTCTCCCATCCCACCCTCCATGATGAGCCCAGCCTCTATCTTCCCACATCCTCTTCTCTTATATATCAATCCCCCCAGCACACACCTCTACCTCAAAGAAGAGGACAGGAGGGAGAATGACCCCTGTCCAGTTCTCTGAATGTGATTCTGTTAGCAAAGGGAAACAACAACCAAGACATGAGCCAACTTTCTCTCTGTACCCTGCCTGAGTGGCCATGCCTCTGAGAGTGGCCATCTTGGGGCAGGAAACGCCTCGATATTTTTGTTCCGCGCAGCACCATCAGCAACAGCAGCAACACATTAAAAAAAAAAAATAGTAATTCTGAGATTGCTGTATAGAGGAGGAGGATGGAGGATGCCAAGGTGAGCTGGCATGGGACCTTAACAACGCAGGGCTGGCAGCCCCATGCTTGGCTCCTCAGGGAGCTGCTGCTATCACCCTCTTGTCACTGAGCCCCTTCCCTCCTTGTGTATCACCACCCTGCACACCTACCCTGGATGGCACCTCAGGAAATGACAACCATAATTG
This sequence comes from Anas acuta, assembly GCF_963932015.1. Classification (NCBI taxonomy): domain Eukaryota; kingdom Metazoa; phylum Chordata; class Aves; order Anseriformes; family Anatidae; genus Anas; species Anas acuta. The sequence goes on from NC_088981.1 coordinate 102,073,634, forward strand.
GTGCTCAGGCTATCTATCAGGCACAAACAATGCAGTTGATGAGGGTAATTTTCAGATGAGTTGAGATAAGTATGTTGTGTTTCACTCTGACCTTCGCAGTTATTTTACACAAAGCCCACAGCTCGGTTAACTGTTTCTAATGCTGCTGCTGACAGTGCTAAATGCGGAGAGAAAGAACCAGCCCAAACAAACCACCGGGGAGGAAGCATTTACAAGCGTCTGTCCTCATTAGCACCAGTGCTCCTCAGCTTTCTCCAAGTTCTCCAGGGCTGGCAGAATGGAGGCCTTGCCCTGTAAGGGATGTGAATCTCTTAATACTCTCTGGATCATTTTGTCTGAAACGACACTAGGTGATGCCACCAACCCCTCAACACCACGGCAGCCCCATGGGAACCTGCTCAGAACAGCCTCGGTCACCCTCATTATGAAGCTGCCCAAAGAAATATCACTCCAGATACCTTTAGCAGCAACCCCTATGACTCAGATAGTGCTTCTCATCGGTAAACGTCAAAGGTAGCCAAGCATCATTACCCCATACAGATGGGGAAAACCAGGCCCGACAGGGTAAGTGATTTGCCTGCAGCCCTGTAGCACCTGGCAGACCTCAGCAGAAACCAGGGCCAGGGCCATGTTGCGCTAATTCACGGCAGAGAGCCAGTGCATTACACTTGCCTCAGAGGGGTTACAGCCTGCTTGCTCCTCTGCATGCATGAGCTGAGTGTGACCCCACAAACTCTTTTGCCTGGAGACAGGATGAAATATAAGGTTAGTGGGTTATTTTTGCCTTTAAACATGTTCTTCAGCCTAGTTCCACCATCTAGTATACATGAATACGAAGCAAAACATTATGTGTAAGTAAGTGGCTGAACTCAGTAAAGCTGAGAGTTGCATTTAATAAAGTAGCATATTTGTGATTATGGAGTTTTGTTAAAAAACATTTTTAAGATAACATCTTATTTGTACAATGTAGTTAAAATAAATGGTTAGGCTAATCAGTGCAAGGGTTTAAATAGTCTTAAGTACATTAGCATAATCACTCGTGAAGCACATGTAGTTTATAAATGAATTAACAGCTACAAATTAACGAAGAAATGTCTGCTGTTTAAAGCATCTGCCCAATTTAAGGGGAGAAAAACAGGAAGTGGGGCGTTCTGATTTCCAGAGACTCCCAGTTTGTACGCTGTGAAAACACTCGGTTGTGCCCTCCACTACTCATCCTGCCCAGCCGCCCACAGTGCTCCGGAGGGCAGCTCTCAGGAGGTAGGACCTGGTGTGTGAATGAAGCTATGCAGACCCTAGTCCTGAACTCTAATCAGCTGCACGTTATTCAAGATTTTTGTATATTACATTGCATTGGGGTTAAACTGTTACAGGTTTTAAAAGTACTTGTACCTTCCTGGTATTTAAAAAAAAAAAAAAATCTTTTTTATTAATAGGATGATTTCACAGACCTACTGAGTCTTCTGAAGTGAGTAGGAAGCATGTTTCCCATCCTGTGTTCCCTCATCCCTGCACTACACATGCATTAAGTAAAAGAGGATGGCTTCTTCGCTTCCTGAGGTCAGACACACCTCAGCCAACCTGACAGCACAGGCCTCTTGGAGTTGAGGAAGACAAGTGCTTACATGGCTGCTCTACAGTCAAATAAGGAGCCCACTTAAGCATCCGCTGAAGAAAGCCCTGCTGGAAAGACCTCTGCAGCCCCACATCAAAGCCCCCATTGAACATGCAAAGGTGCACACATGATGTAACACATGGGCCTGGGTTCAAATGCTTAATTTCCTGGAATGAAGAATGAAGGGCTATATGATTCTTGCAGAAATAATTACATGGAAAAGGTGAATAAGAAATTCTCATTGAGAATGAGGGACACAAAATAGAAATCAGGACCCAGAGTCTCCAAGGAGAGGTGATTCTCACCAGAAATGGTAGTTAAAAGGAGGAGCTCCTCACCAAAGGATACTGTGAACATGTACATGGTTTCAAAATTATATGAATTCAGAGGACAGACATCCACTGGGCTACTAGACACAGACTTCTATGGCTCTGGAAGGAAGTAAATTTATAAGAAAATATCCCCACATTTGCCCTGTATGTGCTTGCCCAGGCATCTGTCTGACCATCATTAAAAGACAGAGCTAGGGCAGCCATTTTATGCTCTTGTCTATGTTCTTATTTTTTGCTTTAGACTGGTACATGTGGGAGTTAAGACCTACATTTTCCAAAAGGGAAAGCAAGGGGGAAAGCTTTACCCCAAGGAGGAAGGATGTTCCTATAGTGGTTTGCTGCATAAGATCGCTTGAACAAGCTCATTAACCTTCCCTTCCTCAACAACCACCCCACCCAAAAAACGCACTGGCAGTGGGTGTGCTGGGGCTGTGGTAAACACCCCGTGTCCCCTCCCTGCCCTCCCTGACAGCTGAGACGACAGGTTCATTCGTCACTTTTCAAGCTACAGTTTCATTGTGGGCATGTCAAACACCATGTATAGGGCAGAAATTCAGTAAACACGTTGCCTTTTCTGTTAAATCTGTACTAACACCACTTTTATTTTTTTTTCCTGTGAATAAGGATACCACTATAGCACACTTATCCCTTCAAACATTAAGTCTTCAAATGTGATTTTGTATTGTTGTATTTGGGACAGATGAATTCGTTTTGTCTTCCTGACTGACTGGGAACCACTGCAAGGCAGTACTCAGGAACCTTGCACTAGAAGTCCAACCTTCTGGCTCAACTCCCTAGTAAATTTACTGTTATTTTCATATTAAGCTAAGGGCAACCCAGTCACCACTCACACTGAGAGGTATTAAAAATACTTCCCCCAGTTCTCAGAAAGAGAATAATCTAAAATCTCAAAGTATTTGAACTGAAAAGGAAAAAAAAAAAAAAAGAGGAAGCCTTAACGTGAAGAGCTATTATTATGCCTTCTCACATTTTGCTGTAGCTAAAAGCATGAGTTGTATATATAACTAATGCACCACCCACCCAAGCAAAAAATACTTGCTTGAAAAAGTAAAAGCATGCCTGTCAGAGCTCATCCTCTTCATTCAGTCTCCATTGTATATTTTCGTTCCTGTGATAAATTAGCCCACTCCTTCTCAGGTGATGCTAGCCCTTCAAATTTTAGCACAGGGCATACTCAAGTAAAATCATCAGTGCTTTCTTAAATTCACTAGCAGGATGAAATCACAGGGCATCTAGTACTCGGCAAAGCAAAACCGAAATATGAAGGTAATGGGGTGAAAGTTTGAGGCCTGCCCTCCACTTGCACTCACTCACACACATAAATGTTTCCATCCTGGCAGCTATAAACACTGTTTACCATCAAACACCTGCAACATATTTCCAATACTCTCATGCTCACAGTCTGTGTTAGGATGTAATCTGTTTTGTATGCTAGTACATAGAAGAAATCTGAGATTGCCCCGGAGGGTTACAGTTTGTAGGTGGAGCTGCCTGGTCACATCTTTCTTCTTAGTACTCTTATTTCTGTCTTTTTCCTTCAAGCTCCTAAATGTTCTCGGTCTCAGCTTTTTTTCGTTGTTTTATTGTTTTGTTTTTCATTAAGCATAGCTAACCTCTATATCAGTGTAAGCCATAACCATTTTCTGGTGTATGCAGGCAGACTTTCTAGACAGTGAAAAAGAACAGAGAAAGTTAAGCAGAGACTCCTCTCAGTCAGTAAAACAGCATCTTACAATTTTAGCTCTAGAACCATGCTCACAGATACAGAGAGCAAAACAAGGAGATTGTACTTTATCTTTTCGTGGAAAGATGGCACAATCTGAGAACAATTATACTTTTGGAAGGAGGTGGTGACAAGTTCTTGGAATTTCTATGAACTGTAAAACAAGGTTGAGAATTTCTAGACAAGACTCCAGACATTCAAAATATTTACCAACTTCACAGGTGGTTTTACAAGGATATTCCAGTAGATCTTGGACCTCTGTGGTGTACCATTACTAACATCAGTATAGCAGAGAAGTCCTCTCACTAGTTATGTTGCTTTCACAATCTCAAAACAAACTCAAGTGCAACACAATTGGCCCAGCTCCTAACCTCTGTGCAAAAGAAAACTATTTCTTTTAAGACAATGTCCAGGGAAAGCCATAACGTCATACATGGTTCCTGGACAAGGTCACCTCCACAGTCATCATGTTTCTTCAGCATGTCCTAATGATGCATTCTAATTCTTCCTTAACCCACCACAGAAACCTGGACAGAATGAGCTGGGAAGCAATTCCATCATTTCTAGGGCAACCGTCCTGCCAATGCATCTGATATATAGATCAAAGCTCTATGGTCTCCAAATGAGAGTTTTAATAAGTATCTAGAGTGAGTTAGAAAAGATATAAATTTGGGTGCTAGATTCACCAACAAGCACCATGACGTAGATATTTTGCAGCTTACAGCTGAGGTCAGCATTAACACGGTGACATACCTTAACCGCTGGCATGCAAGGACAGAATAAAAGATTCCAGAAGATCTCTTCTCAGATGAAGTATTTGAACATGCTCCCTTGTGCTGCAAGGTATAATGGTATTAAGGTTTTTATGGAGTTCATGAGGTTCAAAGCCATTCCAAGCCTTTGCTTGGTCATAAGCAATGATGGATGTGATCATTCAGTAGAAGAAAACTCTGCTCTGAGACTTGTGCATCAGCTTGGTCTAAACCCACAGACATAGCTGAACTCAACTTCGCGCAAGGAAGGAGTCTCTGGGATTGTTCCCTATGTCAATTTTTGTGGGATTGCTCCCTATGTTAATTTTTGTGATACAGAGCCTTCTTTTCCCAAGGTTGGGGTGGACAGGAAGGCCTATAGGCCTTCATGGCCACTGAGCCCTTCAGATAAGTGGGATTTGGTTTCCCTATACTGATATTTCTACCTTTGTTATGATATAAGTTTAGCGCTTTTAAATCATGCAAATGAGTCTAGAGATTGCCATGGGTGTGTGTTTGAGAAATCCAAAAATAAAATAATGTAATGCAGCCAAATACTTAATTACCAACATGTGCATCTGTTGTCAAACCATACGCTAAGTGAGTGGCACTGCTCATTAGTTCTGCTTTCAGGAGCTACCAGGCGTTCGTGTCATCACTACCAAGAGTCTTCTGAGTCTGAATCATCTCCGGAAGGGACAGATTCTGTCACTCAGGCAGTCACTGTTAACAAGAATGCTGATGGCGTAGCAGGTGTTTCCTCCACTTCTCTAAACCTGGAAAGGTTCTGGCACGGTTTCCCTCCAATTTTCCCTCTTCAGAAAGGAAAAACAATCTTTCTCTCCTGGCTCACATCAACACGCAGTCATGTTCCAATAACTCAGGTACTGGATGCAATAGCTCCTCTTCTCTCTGTTCTCTACAATACTGCATGATTATCCCTCAGTACAAGGTTTTTGGGAAAGACTGCTGGTTTATCCAGCCCAATCCTTTTTCATGCAGTAACTCTATAGGCCCAGCAAAACAGAAGGGAGCCTGTGACCCATAAGAGTAAAAAAGATCCACTCGTCATTTATCTGACCTGCTAATTTGAAATGTGTTTGAAATGCTCTTGCAAAGTCGCTGGCTGATAAGCACTTTTAAACCTTTATGGACATCTAATGTACTGAAATGGACTTGGAGAGCTTCCTGAGCTCTGTCCGCATCAGGCAAATGCCAGCTGGGATTCAAAGAAAAGAGCAGAGCATTGCTACCAAGAAAACAACTCTCAAGCTGTAAAGAACATCTGTGATGGCGAGAGGACCTGCGCAATCCCAAATATGGGTCAGACAGGGCTTTGCTGAATGCCAGTTAAATCCCAGCCCAGTTCTCCCACATCGCCTCTGAGCCAGAGAAGCACAACGCAGGTCTCTTCCCTCACTCATGAAATGTTTCTGGCCACAGAGGGCTCTTCGCAGGGAAAAAAAGCAGTTGGCCAACACTGAACGTGGCCAAGTCCAGGCTCAGGTAGTGGCATTTCTGTGAGCACAGCAATAACGGGTTGCACCCACGCCGCTGCTAAGAAGCTGGGGAGGGCAGGATTCATCCCCCCTCCTCCTCCCCACGTCCCACTTTAATGTGCAACAAAAAGGCCAAATCAGAGCCTTGTTTTTTCAAATTGCAGAAGATGGCTCAGGCACTTCTTTTCACTCGTAATCAAATGCACATTTTCTTTCTCAGCACAGCGGCTCCCAAGAGCCAAAGTTCAAGTTGGAACATCGAAACTCACATGGCTTAAATCACTGGTGGGATACCTCTGGTGCTGACACCGATGTACCCAGCTCGGGCCTACTGAGAGCTTGGACAGTGCTGGGCCCACACGCTCCCCTCTGTCAGTTTTCCTCTCCCTGCCAGCTGCAGCAACCAACACTGCCTACAGCAAATGTGTCACATGTAGGTAGGTCACTAAATATCATGCCCAAATGCAACACAGGACCAGATGCCATTAAAAAAAAAAAAAAAATCCTGTCGATGTAAGCACTATGCTTTTACTTCCCCAAGTCTGACAAGCCTCCTACACAGCCAGCAGCAAGCAGCTATTTCCCTTGTAATATCATCAGCCTCCAGTAATGTTCACTTGCCTGTTTTTAATCCCCTCTGCAGCCCTTCCTACCATCCCATGATAAATCCCTTCCCCTCTACCATTTCACAGCTGCCCAAATCTTTTCCTCTCTCTCCCTACCACATCTGGCTTATAGACCATTCTCTGCTTATTCTCTGCTTATTTCTGTTAACATTTTCAAAGTTTATCTAGGGCATGACAGACTTTTTTTTTTTCCTTCTTGGAGGTGGAGGGAGGAGGAGGGGGAACCTGCTGCTCAGCTGGCTTTGGCAAGCCTGGGCAGCTCTAGCTGAACTCCCCAGCCCTCTGCCAAGAACAGCCTAAATAGGAGCACCAGAAACATCTTTTAATGTTATTTGTATTAATATTTTTGGAATCTTCACATGCACACTGGAATTGGTTTTAAAACCATGAAAAAAAATAATAGAGGAAAATTGTTGGCAACTGCATGAAGCTCAGACTGTATCATACACAGTACTGTCATAGGGAAGTGGCTACATCGGGATGAGGGTCCAACTGCTTGCATCAAAGGCATGTTTTTCCATCACTTTATTTAATAAAGTTGTTCTTAAAACAAGGCTGTTTATAGCCTTTGGACAGGAGAAACCATTCCCTACTTTGCTCATCCTAAGCAAGGTCTATCAACAGTGTTCGCATTCTTGAGGAGAAAGAAACCCTGTCCCCTCGAGGTATCCCCAAAAGGCAAAAACAAAGACCACAATGAAAGAAAGCTACCTATGTACCTTTCTCCTCTCCAGTTCCTTCTCCTACCTGCCAGGGAAGCAGGATGGGGCTCTGCAAGGCCTCATGCAGCCCAGTGCTTTCCTGCACCACCTCTGACATGTGCTTGCAACCTACTACATCAGGCCCAAAGAGCTCCTCAGAATTTCAGGGATTTCAAAGCAGAGTGCAAACCGGGCCACTAAAATGTCAGTTATGAGGGAACTGATCACACTCTTCATGCTAGAGATAAGACTGGGCTGGGAGAGGGGTTGTTAACCTCTGGACCTAGGACCTATCTCCACAGCAGTTTGCAACCACAAGTCAAAAGCCTTCTTACAATAGCAAAACATACATCTTGACGCATAAAAGGAAGCAAAATAATCTGTGTGAGTAATCTAGCTATGCACACTTTAAGAGGGAAAACAGATAAGAATCTTTCAGGTGAAGTAGGGGGCATATACTTGCAGAGAAATCATGTTTCCCTGGCCTAACATCATTTCATGATTGCATCTGTTTCCCCAGCCAAGGAATGTTAATTTCTATTCTTCAGTAGCCCAACCCTTGATTCTAGATTCTAGATGGGGTTTGCATTTTGGTTGTCCCAGTAAGGGACATCATCCTAATAATCTGCAGTATTGGAAAGCTTTTCTTACTAAGTGGACAAGCAGGATGTACATTCAGGCCTCTCCCTGTAATTCATTGGAGCTGGGAGAGCTTAAAAATAAATGACACAATCTGCACTTTCCTAGAAAGCAACGGGCTTTGGATTTTTTTTCATTTCTTTCTGCCATATGCTGGAAGTGACTATCATTTTACATTTATTATAATATTTTGAGTTGTTTTTATGTGCTGTACATTCTTTCTCCTGTAAAACAAGATCTGGGGAGGAAATTTGATAAAGTAATTTTATGTCTTATATTCATTGCTACTAATTTCACTCACTGACAAAATTAAATTCCAATCATCTGAGTCAGCCTCTAATTTCAGATCATCATCCCATTTTCCCAGTGTTTTGTCAAATAAATACACTTGTATGTGTAACTACATACAGAAACCTAAAAATGATCTACATGACACTCTCCAGCTTTGCAAATTAGAAGAAATTAGTTCTTCCAGAGTAAGCTATTTAGGTCTCATAATCACTTTCCACCTCACTTTCTAAAGCTATAGTATTACCAAACTTCTATTGCTTTGTGCATATAGAAAGCATTTTATTAGCTGAGACCCACTTCCTTGCTTCAAAGTTATTACCGCCTAAGAGCTTGACTATGATTGGGAAATGACAGCCCAGAGAATTGGCCTGGAAATATATTGTGGTACATACCTGCACCCATCCACAGAGGCAGGGCACTGACCCCACTGGTGACCAAAGAGGGCCAGGGCATGGGGCCAAGCCCTGGCTCAGGATCACCCCACTGTTGTGCTGTCAGTGCAGTCCTCAGCACAGAGTTGTCTCACAGCAACCTGCTCGCTCTCAAACAATGCCTGGTCACATTTCAGCAACTACCAGGGACCATTCCCAATACATCTTTTGGATGGGCCACCTTGTTTGGGTGGGAGGGGAAGAGGATTTATGGTCAAAAGCCATGACGTGCCAGCTGGCCTTGGGCAGTGAGCAGTTTCTCGGGCTATTTTATTTATTAGTGTAGAAGTAACCATGAATACCACAATTCATTTAGCACAGCAAAGTTCGCAGAACGGGCACTGCCTCTTACTGGGGCTACCCTGACTGCTCCAACCCAGCGGACTCAGTTTGTTTGTATTCTTTTGTTCCCTAAGATATTTCTGTAGACTCTATTTAATCTCCCCAGTCTTCATGCATTGTCTGGGCTGATTTTTAATTGACCAGAAAATTAGATGAATGCATCTATTAGGCCAGAGCACTATTTCACCTTGATCTAGTCCTCAAACTGAGATTGTAGATTGCATCTCCAAGTAGCAATCTACTATCTCACAAAACTCTCCTCCTCTCTCATGGTCATTCTGTCCCTGAATCTAAACTCCTATTGGATTTAATTCCAAATACATTAAGTACACACTGAGATCAGCAGAAGCAAGTTATAGGAAAGATAAAGATCCTGTTAAACAGAAAAAACAATCTCTGATTTAGTTAATACTACTTAGCAATTTCTATTTTCAAAGTACATTACAAATATGAATTAATCTTCGCCATACACAGGGGAATTAGGTATCATTATGTATTTCTTTCAGATGAGGAAAACAAGAAGAAAGGACAAAAACAGCTGCTAACTTAAGGTTCCTTGGTTTTTGAGCACTCCCATCCTGTACAAAACAGAACCAAAGTGACATCAGGGACCACCTGAAGAACACGGCTTTCTTGTCACTTTACCACGACACTGTGGAACCACCGTGGGTGCTGACAAAGGTTTAATCTGCTTGACAGACACAGAAAACACAGAACAAATTAGGAAAGGAACCAGAACAAAAGCTCCTGGCACCCAGCCTACATCTCAAACCACTGGACAGCGTTGCCTCTCACAGTTAGAGAGATTCACAGCTCCAAGGGGAGAAAGGGAGAGCATGCACCAGAGCAGAAATCTGCCTGCTATGGAGCGTATGGTACATCTGTGTAAGGTAAAAGAACAGATATGTATAAACACTGGAAAAAGAAAGTGACTGTTCAAACACTAATAAAGATGAGATATGTTTCTGTGAATACTGCCCAGGTGTTCTTTGCAAATCTGATCTCATAGGGACTTTCTTGTAAAGTATCAAGGTGAAACAACATTCAGCTTATTATGCTTTTTAGTAAATGCAGATCAGTCAGTTCTCCTGCTCAAGCGTTTATTGATTTCCCTCTCTGTGGTTATGGTTTTCCCTTTCCACTGCTCCGTTACCCTGTCCTACAATGTTGCTTAATTCTGCTGCTGCCTTGACCAGTCCTGATGAAAGAAGGTGTTTGTAGCTACATGAAAGTGACCAATTTTCCTTCCTTCCTTCCTTCCTTCCTTCCTTCCTTCCTTCCTTCCTTCCTTCCTTCCTTCCTTCCTTCTTCCCCAGATCTGCAACCTTTCTGGTGCTGCAGTCTGCCTATGGCTTGAAATCATTATGCACTGGTTGCAAACAAACGTGAATAAATTAGAATAATATTCAAATTAGTGAAAAAAAAAAAAAAAGAGTAATGGGGAGGGGGACTAGGAAACCAAGGAAGGAATGCTAATTAATTTAAATAGATTGATTTGCCCTGTTTGCTCAAAAAATTAATTACCAAAAAAAAAATTTATAAATTAAGAATTAAAAGCTCCCAGTAAGAGGAGCCAAAAGGTTTTCCTCTGGAATCTATTACAAGTATCTGAAAAGGGATTGTGTCTAATTAGACATTATTTTGCATCAAGATGACCTCATATTATAATGAGAGATATGCTAAATTACTTGGAAATAATTATAATGATTGAATATCCTCTATGACTGCCAGTTTGGGAGCTTTCACGTTCACATGTATTCTACCCACCTCAGTTTCTTATGGTCAGGAGTTGAATCTTTAGCTGGTACCTAACCTGGAAGAAAATAAATTTTTCCAAAACCTCCTCAGGTGTCAAATAACATTTATTTATTTATTTATTTTTTAGACACTTAGCAACACAAGAGACAGATGCAAATGCTCATGTAATAAAACCACAGCCTAAACATGTGGCAGGTACCCAGGCACAGTTATTTACACTCCATTCCCTGAGCAGGGCACTCACAACGCAAACAGATGTTATTAATTTTTATCTTCACAGTGAATGTATCCACAAACACTCTGCACTTCTAACACGTACCGCTCTAGGATGGAGCTTAATTCTCATCTACATATTTCAAAAATGTCAGCTCGGGGTCTAACAAGTGTCAGTTACGATTTCAGTCCTATGGCCTGGCTCAATGAATCAGTCAGGCTGCCTCTAAATATTGTGCAGTCTACCAAAAGGAAGGTCCAGTACAACGAGCTTTGGACATGCTGGGTTGTGTGATTAAGGTAAGAAAATGCTCGTCTTACTAGAAAACATTTTGAAAGTTGGGTCAGAAGGATGTATCAATAGCAATGGATGAGCTGCAGGAATTCCCCCTGTGTTTTGGGATCTTACTGATCCACACAGAGGTGGGTTGACCTACAGTGAGCAAAATACATTGGGACGAAAGTGGAGCTGCACACCCTGAGAGCCACCTGAGGAAGGGAACAGCTTCAGAGTCACCCACAAGGCCTTGAAAGACACAAAGGATAAGGGCTTGCAGAGCTATATCAGGTCCCTGCATGTGGCCAGCATCTGAGTTCAGCTGTAAATCAGGCTGGACAGAATAAATATGAGGTCTCCTTGAGGAGGAAAAAAAATAACTGCATGTCGGTGTGGCAGCAAGGCAGACAAGACAGCCAACTTCATGCTCGTGGGAATGGCTGAGGATGTCTCACAGTGCATTCAGCTGGTGTAACTGGTCTCAGGAAACACGATTACAATTTAATCTCTCTGCTCAGAGTCCATTTTTGAGCCTGGTTCACAAGACCTGGGTATGGATCTTCCTGAAGGCCAGTGTATAGACAGCTGGCACGGAAAGGTGTACTGACATGGTGGTCAGCTAGAAAGCAGATGAGCAGAAAAGGGATCCGTGTGAGATAGCCACCTGCTAATGTGGCAACAAGGATGCTCCTGCTATCTGAGCACCTCTCCCAAGTGAAGGACTGCGCTCTTCTGCCTGAGGGGTGGCAGCGGACAGAGAGAGAAGGAATTACTGAGCCCACAGGGCAAAACATGGCAGAGAATTAAGAGTAAAGCCCATTACTGGCTCCCACAGTCACTGACACAAAGGGTGGGTGGGATGATAGGAGGACCCCAAACAGCTTCAGCCCAAATGTCAAGCAAAAGCCCATCCCAACTCCACAGAACATAGACGTGCAGAGGCATCTGGGCTCCTCAGTCTCTGAACTGCTCTGTGCCTTGCAAGGTAAATACACAAAGGGGAGCATGCTGTTACAAAACAGGCCGGCATCTGAGCTGGGAAGAGAAGGTGCATTTCTCACATCCCGGTCCAGTGCCCTCATCCACCAAACCACAGCACTTGGGTCTCCCCACTGATGTGCGGGCTGTCAACGCAGGCCAGCCACAACAGCCACATGCATTTTCAGCTGCTGTAGTGGTTCAGAAACAACACTTTTAATATTTTGTGGTATTGACTTATCCATTCATTGTATGGTGACATTAGCACCCATGAATAATCATAAAATAAAAAAAGGATAATTAATATTTAACTTTGCCAGAGGGATGTACTTAAGGGAGAAACCATGTTTTAGAAAGAGCAGCTGATATTTGTCAGCTGGAGAACAGGACTAATTAGATGCATCAGGCAGTGGTGACATGAAGTTGAAAAACAGCTTGTCATCTCAGAAATGACTTATAGCAAATGATTATATATAAAGATGCTTTGTTATACGCTCACACACAGGTGTGTTCCTCATTTTCCAAATACTTCCTGTGCCTATTGTTCCTGTGATAAAACAGGTGCAAAGCAGATTTCCTGTTCATAGATACACTGTAATTATATTTTAGGTAGAGCAGATATGTGGTCCATTTCTTATGGTCAAACCAACAAGGTGCTGAACACTGAAGCACCCTCTATTCTCACTGATTTCCGTGGAAGACGGTCAACAGCTCATAGGATCAAAGGCTTGATGTCTGAAACACATAAGGAAAGTGATGTTGTAGGGGATGAGGCAATGAACCTGGAGGCCAAATTCATGTCTGTTGTAATGTTGGTTGACTGCAGCCAGACAGTTCATTGATCATAGCAAAGGATTTGCCCCAGGGTGTTTTAATTTAAAACAGATTGACATTAATCTGAAGAACAAATCACCCAAATCCTAAACTCTGATCTGATGCAAGTCAGATGCAATATGACAGCAACTCAATCTCCTGGGCAGCAAGGCTGCTAGCTTCAACTTCACACTCATTTCCAAACAGTGTCTGGAAGTTCGTGAATGCTGCTGGAACAGGCTCAAGGAGGAATAACTTACCCCAGGTAGAGGCACACATCCTTCAGGACACACAAGATTTACAGGAAAAGCCAAGCTTCAAGGGGGACTGGAGTGCAGGTACCAAGAACAGGATGGGCAGCTTTAGGAAATAAGTGCTTGAATGGTGAATGAGCTGTACTTATGCTGAGCAAGCAAAGCAGAAGCATAAATTCTGAGACACTGGTTAAACTCCAATCACGAAGCATTTTAAATAGCTTGTTAACTTACATAGGAAGTTGAACACAAACTCTGATCATTTGGATTGAGCTGCTCAGACAATAAAAACATTCAGGATGAAGTATGGCCACGTCCTGGGAGTAATTTGTTTAAAACAATATTTGAGCTGTCACAAAATAAAAGACAATATTTCTCTCTGTCCATAACGAAATCACACCAATGCATACACTTTGGCACCAGAAAAGAATATTTAAGGCTGCATGTAGCACCTGTAATACACTGCTTATATTTATAGTCCTGCTATGATTGGTTTCTAAAGAAAAATTATGTCCACAGACAGCATGTTTTGTTCCTTCTCGTTACTCATATGCAAGAATGAAAGATCTATTACAACATATTCTTCCTTCCACCTGCTTTGATGAACTGCCTCAAAGCTCTCTGGGGAGACTGCTGCAAAGCCTGTGACTTAAAGCTTAGGCTCAGAAAACAGATACTGGATTGCAAGAGCAGACTCAAAGGTCAGTTGAGAGCAGCGCAGGCAGCAGATTGCAGTTCCATTTCTAAAAGCAAAGGATACCGCTGTGGTACAGGTGATTCCCCTCAAGCCTATACCCTCACAAGGCAAAAACTTAACAGATCTGCCTTTAGGGACAAATGTAAAAAGTTCAACTTGAAACTCTAACACCTGTTTTACAGAGACTTCTCCAGATTGCATATTATTTAAAAATTGTGTTTCACCCCAGCACCATTTCTCACTAACTCAGTTAATGATTTCTACGTCTGCTCAGTTTTCCAAACAGTGTATTTTGCTCTGTTCAGGTTTGTACAGCATGCCCATCGTTGTGATATCTCAACACCTCCCTGCAGTGTGACAACCCACTTCCCTGATGTGCATCTGTCACATGTTGATCTTTCTTTTTTTCTCTCTTCTCCTCCCAGGAAGAAATCTTCATAGATGAAAATAAATATGAATATATGCATTTCACTTTTCGAATATAGCTATCTAATGCATTTATACTTTCATGCATCACATGTAACTTTTTAGAAAGCTATTGCTATTGCTGTCTGCTATTACCTTTGCTTTCAGTACTGAAGGCAGAGTTGAAGAAATGCATCTGAGCAGAGTAGCTAGGTTTCTGGCAGGTCCCATGTCTTACTGAAATTTACTCTGCAGAGTTGTATGGGAGCCTGATAAATTTTAGCCTCATGCAGAAGCAAAAAGGGAAATATCTGTTATAGAGCCTCAGACAAACTGTCAGGTGTTCGGGCCACGCACTTTGCAGATAAGTTCTGAGATCTCAGCCTGGACTTAGCAGATAGCTATACCGAACAGTGAGAAAGATAACACTGTGACTAACACTGAGCTTTGTACTCAGGATCCTGACAGCACTCTGAACACTGCAGCACCAGCTGGTTCACACGGACGCATGGTCATCCTGCTTTGTGATGACACTGACCTGGAGAAGCTGAATGCTTTGTCCTTTGTCACACGCCAGGCCACCAGGGTGTCACAAACAGAAACTGGGGCATTGGGACACAGCCCTGTGCTCTAATTATGTGGCAACCAGCATCTTGCTTACACAGGCTTATGTGCATCTGCAAAACGAGGTGATTGACACACTTCCCATTGCGTTTTCTGCAAGCATGCAAGCAACTGCATGGCCAAATGCATAGCACCTACTCAGGGCTTTGAATATTTCCTCAAACCTATTTTCCTTTAACCCTTTCAAGCATGCTGTTGACTATGGTTAATTACAGCTTTAGAGAGAAACACATTAAAATACCTCAGTGTATTTCCTAGAGATACAGAGGTTTCAGCATGCACATCTGCACAGCATTCATCGTGTTCCTGAATGGTCCTTTACAAAACAACATTTCTGTCATTACATTTTTAATATAACAATTCCTGTGGGGAGGTGTTGATGAGGACTGGGACACAGCTGAACAGAAAGCAAAAAGAGTGCAAGATGAAGGGCTGTTTTCAGCTCACAGATGAGTGATGGTCCTTGTAGGAGCTTATCATTAAGTACAGACAAATTGTAAGTTCTGCTGTTTTCAGTAAAAGCTACTAAACCGAAAGGGAAGACGGAATTTGAAGGAGGTGATCTCTAAGTGAAGAATTTCCTTGAGTGTAAGAAAATATTTTAAATGTGGAAATCATCAAAGTTCATGGATACTTTTGAGAACAACCAAAGCCAAACTGGCTCTTACAGCTGCTTTCCCATGCCTGGATGCATAGAGCAGGTCCCTGAATCCCTAAGGAGGGGGGACTCTGACACAGGGACATAGGACCACCAGCTATCAAGATGGTATGGTAGCCTCGGAAATCAGTTGGCAAGGCCGTTCTAAGTCAGCACAAATATGACATGAAGCAGTCGTGGTGATTTGTGCTATCACATGCATCACTTGTGACTAGGAGCACTTATCTTGGGAGTCTTCACAGTTCAGCTTGCCGCTGGTAACTCATTAACTCAAACACTTGCAGCTGCCTGTGCACAACTTTATAGTTTGGCCTTTGGAAAGCCACTCACACCTTATTCTGTTAATCCATTAATTGCTCCCTGACAAGTGGTGATCTTCCTCGTCCTTTTCTGCAGCCAAGCCATGTGGATTCAGGATTTGCAAAGCATTGCGCCTCAGGTTTCTTGTCAGAAAAACTAAGATAGCAACATTTACCTACCTCAGCAGGTAGTCCAGATGTTTAATTTTTTTTTTTCAAAACTGCTTATAATATAGATAAGAAATAAAAATAAATATATATATATAATTTTTACTGTGCAATTAAAAATGTACAAAAGTTGTTTTCCCAAGCAATAAATAGCCTATTGAAATGAACCCAACATTTATCAGACTATTTATTGTTTTAAGACTTTGTAAAAAAGCAAGACCATTTGAGTAGTCATCCTGACCTGATGCTTAACTAGCATATATTCTGAGGAAACAACCCACTCATGATTAAAATACCACAATGTCTGCCATTTGTTTCAATCAAGGTCAGCCAAATTTCATATTTCGTGCTGGCTAATCTAGTCAAGGGCTGTTTGAGGCTCTAGATACAATATTAAAAGATCCAGCTTGATAAAAGCTAGGACAAAAGACGGCTGCACCTGAAGCTGTGTTGTTGAGACCGGGCTGCTAAAGTTACTGGCGCTCCCATACACTGCACAAGATTTGATATGCAACTTTGTGGTCTCCTGGGCTACCAGATCAATTGCTTGCTGTAGTCAGAGTCATATAAAGCAACTCAATTGAACTCAGAAGGACTTACGTTTGCAAAGAGAGCAATTTACAGCCTCTCTGTCCAAAGGAAAGGCTGTCATTCGTGTCTACGTGTGCTCTTCAGTGCAGTAATTTCCATCCAAAGAAGTCCTGACCATGGTAGGAGACATAAGAAGCACATGCAAGGTCCTTTGTGCCAGGAAAACTTAGAGGTTACAGTGTGGAGGAGCACAAGAGCAGACCCCACAATCAGGAGCATGTGTGCTTTAATAATGATAAATTATATGAGGTGTTTGTTGATAATTATTAATATTTATACATGATTTAACACCTTTAAAAGTGACATTTCTGGAGGTATGGAAGTAGAAGACTATTAAGATATGAAAGCCTTTGAAAAACATCATTTTTATCACAGATCTGCCAGTACAAGGTATGGCTGTATAGGATTTTAAATATGAAACGCATCACTATAATGGTTTTAAGAGAAAAAATGGCAGGTGAGTTTGCTCTTGGAGTAATAAGAGGTTTTAACTGTGCAGTGCCTAAATGCATTGGTCTGAAGTGTTTGCAAACAAGGTAAGAGGATGTTTTACTACTGTGTATCCTGAAAGTCGTGTGAGCTCAGGCTATGGTGTTCAATGTATTTGTACCATTAATGTTTTAGAGTGCAGCAACTTTGGTGACATTGCAGTGAGACCAAACAGCAGAATTGATGGTCACCAGTAGACTAAGTTGTTCAAAACACACCATGAAGGAGCTAAATGATAGTCATAGCACTACGACTCTTACGACAGTGATACATTAGAAAGTTCACTCGGTCTCAAAAACACCTCTGTTTCTCTCATGGGAGCAGTCAGGTCTACATATCTACAATAACTTTGACATGACTTAGCAAAGAATTTAGAGCCTGTATTTAATTAACCTAGTTTGGATTCACATTCAACATCAGCTTCATGGCAACTCTCAGTGGGACGGTTTGGGAGAAATCACAAATGACAAAGGAGGGAGAGAAGGAGGGAGAGAGGGAGGACAGACTGGGGAGAACCTTCTCCTGCTCCAAGCAACCATCTCATACAACCCCATTTCTCCAGCCAGGTAGCTGGGGTTTTGCTTTGGTTTTTAATCAGTGGTATTTCAGCTCAGAATGTCCTGTGGCTGTCCAACAGAGAACTGAAAATATAACTGATAAAGGGATGTCCACACATGGAAATAAAAACCTGACCTTAGCTGCGTTAGGAGGGATGCAATGCCAATGGAAACAGAAATTCACAACCCACCCCAGCAAGCTGTGACTCTTTAGTCATTTACACATGTATAAAGAGGGTATAACCTCCTTCTCCTTGATGAAGTTTTACATCTACTTGTCAAAGGTATAAATGATTCCACAAGGCTTGAGGCATTGAATACTCATGGCCTATATATTTCTTATTAGCTATTACAATATCTAAAAAATATTTTATTAATTTGACAGACTTTATTAGTACAGAGGTTAATTGCCTTTCTCTGACACATTTTCACTGCCTACATCTGTGTCATAACACTGTTTGCTTCATTAGTTTTTAAAGTGGAACAGCTACAACTCAGGTTATTGAAACAATAACACATCTACAACCGTGCTCCTGTACCACACTGCTCACCATTCAGCTGATGAATCACCTGTATTTCAGGCAAAGCTGGCCTAGCGTTTGGACGAACGCCAGGAAAACAGGTCAGTGTTATCAGCTGTAGGCACTGCTAGCCCTTTTCATTTCCCTTGCCATCTTCCAAAAATAGCTCTTTCCTGCAACAAGGTATTAGGAGTTAGGATGACAGCAGCTGAAGGATTCCTTTCTCTTTATCGGGGAGCCTTGCTTCTCATTGCACCGATTTTTCAAAGCTTGATTTGTGGTTTTAGCAAGACGTAAGATTTGGCTAGAAGTTTTGTTCTCCAGGCCATTACTCAGAGGCTGCACGTCGGTGCCGACTGAATGATTAAGTAGGAAAAAAAGGATTAGCTGTTTGTGCTGAAAAATCACCAGGAACCTCAGACACGCACCAGCACCTACTGATCAAAGGACAAAACAGAAACATGGGTTTCCCACCACGAAAACGTGCCTGTCCCAGTGGAACAGCTCTATCTTGCAGCCCATGCTCAAGAAACATCAGTCGGTGTGTCCGAAGTGCCAGCACGGCAGCCTGCTGCATGCTGGCCACAGAGAGAAGTGCTCTGAGGACACGAGGAGCAGCTCACAACCCAATTAAGGCCCGTAACAGAAAGCAGGCACCCAGAGAGCACGAAGGAGCAAGCAAACAACACAAACCTAGCACTGCCTGTTTTTTAAGGTTGTGCAGGATCAGCTATGGCTGTGTCTCCTACGGCAGGGGTGGATGTAAAGCTCTCAAGCTATGGATGAATGTCTGAGCCACACAGAGCACATCCTTTTCCTCTCTGTCCTAAAAGGGTCGCTGTGCACAGCTCACTGCCCAACCCAGACACGCGTTTGATATCACACAAACCACCACCCTTCGCCGCCGGTGATGAAATGAATTTTAGCCCCCAGGCTTCTCCCCGTTAATGACTTCCCTGTTATAGCCCACCTTCATCTCTGCAGCTACACGGGTTTGGCACCCAGCTTAACGCTAGCTGAGTGTTAACACTGTGGCCAGAAAGCACCTTCAGACCCCAGGACGAGGCGATAAGGCCAGCACGAGCAGCCTGGCAGCTACCACCCCGCGCCGCCTGGCCTCCCCCCTCCACTCTCTGCAGAACAAAATCACCGAGTACAGTGCACACAGGCAAGAAACATAATTACGCACACACACTATCTTGAGCCCTTCATAATTACATTTTAAATTGGTTTACTCGGAATCCTTTCAGCTAATCATTTTCACCCAACTCTAATCAACTCTAAGCACTAGAATAAATATAACAGCATCTTTACCTGGTTTTGCCCCTCTGTTCTGCCTTAAGCCCCCACACTCCAGTTTGTTGGGCTCTGGGAATTTGGACATGGCCAGTTTTAGGTTCAGCTTTCATTATTAGCAAGCACCAGGCTTTGCTTCCAAGCCACCGAAGCTTGCTGGCAAAATTCACACGTGCAAACCAGTGGCAGTTTCCGCCTCTGTGGAACCCCACAAATGTTTTCTTCACTTTCAGTTCCCGTGCCTCTGGATATCTTATAAATACACTGCTGAAAGAGAATTCAAAAACCCAGTGCAAATGTACGCCTGCTTCTCATACAAAGTCAGCAATTACCCTGCTTTGCCTTAAAACTGAGCCTGAGCCAAGGGTGGCTAAGCTCAGCCTGCACCGAGGGAAGCAGATCACAGCTTCTTACCTGCTATGCGAAATGTTCCTACACAGACAACTGTAAAATCTGCATTTTCATGAACAACTCAGCATTTCTCTGAGTTCCCTCTCATCTGCAGCTTGCATTCACAGTTTAGGATAGGAGGCTTCAAAATTCATCCCTAGGTACCTTCAGCTTGACTCACCAGCACTATGCATTTCCTATGTCCTTCTGTCTGTCTTTCAGTACACGACCAGTCTCTCTCCTTTACCTCTGTGCATGCCCTGTGTTGGCTGCAGCCCCACCTGCATGGCAAAGCGCAGCTCCTAGCAGGCTGCTGGTACAAAACCTTCAGGGCAGCGAAGGAGAAGGGCAGGCATTTTCTCTCGGTTCACACGCATCCTCGGTAACTCTCCCAGCAGTGCAGCAGTGTGAATGCAGCAGCCCTCAGCAAAGCTTTAATAGCAAAACTGAAGGTGTAAAGCTTCATTACTTTTAAAATATACCACCTAGTTCTGCATATTCACTGGTGTACATGCTGCTCCGTCTTACAGCATGGAGCGCTTCCCAGCCGCAGAGCTCAGAGCTTTATTCATACCAAGGAATTAAAGTTTCCCAGAACTCAGTAAGACTGGCTACTATTTTTAGTTTCTCATTGTGGGCAGCTAAGGGAGAGACAAGGAGGTGAACTGCCTCACTGGGGGTTCAGCATGGGCCTGAGGTTTCAGTGGGCTGGGGGAGGTGGGAGGAGAAGGGGATCGCTGTGCTCCAGAGACAGAAAAACATCTCAGTATTTTAATCGACAGGCAGAAAAACAAGTAAAGAGGAAATTAAATTTCCATAAGGCCTTCTCTCCATCCCCATCGTGAGGCATCACACCCGCCAGCAGCTGGCCAACAGGGAACATTTGCCCTTGGCCTTCTCTTGCCACACACCCACCTCACGTAGCTGCACCCACATCCCGCTTCCCTCTGCACCAGCTCTTGTTCCCTGCCTCTCCCGAGGACCCAAGCAAGCTATTTGCCCTCAGTCAACTCGTGTTTATGGGTTCTGATACAAAAGACAAGTGTTTATATGGCATACCGTATCTAGGAAAATGTCATGCTTCATACATTCAGTTATCAACCACTATGCCAAGTGCTTTATGTTATCTACAAAAAGCAGACTTCAGAGGGAAATGAACTACAGCAAATCAAAGTCTACTACTAGGAAAGAGAGGGGAGTTGTAAGCCAGGCTTGCAGTGCTCTTCCAGCTGCATAACTTGCTAAATAACTTTACCCAGCGGAAGAGTCAATAAATGGTCGGCCCAGTCGCAATCACAAATAACCACTCACCTGCTGTTACCTGGAAAGGTTTTTCTCAGCCACTGAGACACAACATCCCAGGCACAACTGCAGCAGACAGCAGCAAGCCAGTTAAGAGACAGCAGCAAGAAGGGTAAAAAATCACTCCCACAGCAGCTGGAAGGGAAGCGAGGAGAAAGTCCCACTCATCCCACTCAAATACCTCCAGATGCTGCTTCCCCCAAACTGGACAGCAGAGTAGTACTCAGGCTAGACTCTCCATGCACACGGAGCTGAGCACTGATGCAAGTGCAACAAATTCATCACACTTCACTGTCCCACCTTTTCCCCGTCTTCCCTTGCTTGCACACACCAGGACCGAAGCACAGGGGCCAGCCTCCCTACCTGCAGAAACCCTCTGACCTCTGCAGCCAGCCCTGCAACAGGTCTGAGCCCTGCACAGGAGCAGAGGATGAGCAGCCCCGTTCACCCCTGCAGCAAGGGAAACACCTGCCACACAAAAAAATAACCCATATATTTTTGTCTTAATGCAAAGGGCTGCAGAATGCCTGTTTCACATAATTTATATTTTTTTCCTAATCTTGATGCTGAAAGGTTGAGAGGCACTGAATAAGAGACAGCTCTGAAATGTACCAGCTCTTCCGGATTTGGGGGAAAGGGCTGAGAAATTCAGAAATTAAACCTTGATCCAAGCTTTATAGAGGCTGCTTTACATTGTGAGACAAAAACGTGGCCTGGATACATTAAAATTCCAGTGGTTTGTCCTTTGGACTTGAATCTGTATTTGACAGTGTGAATGTATATGTATCAGCAGTTAAGGAAATTACCATAGGAAATTAAAGGCACTAACACACAAATCTGTGGCCAGTAAGAACAATAAAGAGGAACTGTTTAAATATACCAGGAACAAACAAAGTCCTAACAATGGGATAGCTCCAACACTAGATAGGAATCTCAAAATTGTCAGTCATGATTCATAAAAGCAGAAGCATTCAATAAATATTTCTGGTTTGTATTTGGAAAGTAGCAGGATGATGTATTCTTATCTCACGGTGATAAGGAAACACTTTCTATTCCATCAGTTACTCAGGAGAAAGTTAAACAGCAGCTATCAAAACTCAACATTTTTCAATCTGCAGCACTTGGTAAGCTGCACCCCAGCATATTAAAGAAATATGCCAAGGAGTTCTCCAGAAAAATTCATGCTGATTTTTAACACATCCTGGACCACTTCCAGAAGACGGCAAAAGCTCACGAGGAGTCACTGTTTACAGAGGGCAAAGCAAGGAGCCTGGGCAATGACAGGTTGGTGAGCCCACTGCTGACCGAGGAATCAAGTGGATTGATGGGAAGGGTTAACAAGGTAGCAGGCTTTCCAAGACTAATACTACCCTGTGCAGCTCCTGGCCTGCATATCACATGGCTCAGCAAGTGCCCTCTGCCCCACGGCTCATTT
The DNA here is from genome assembly GCF_963932015.1 of Anas acuta. Classification (NCBI taxonomy): domain Eukaryota; kingdom Metazoa; phylum Chordata; class Aves; order Anseriformes; family Anatidae; genus Anas; species Anas acuta. The sequence continues at coordinate 102,096,331 of NC_088981.1, forward strand.
GCATTGCAGCTTCATCCCACACCGACAAGCTCACATGGGTCAGAGTTGAAAAAGGCTCAAAAGACGGCAGCGTAATTAATAGTCATCAACACGGCTTCGTGGAACAGTCTTGTCAAATGAGCTCAGTGTGGCTTTTTAGTGAAATTACAAGTTGAGCTGATAAAGGTAGCTGTGTCTTCGTTGTGTGTTTCAACATCTGTGAGGCATTTAACTCAGTCCCACGCGGCACTCTGATTAAAATAATTAGCGCTACCCAGAACGAATGTACCTCATACTAAATCGATTAAAAGATGGTGAGCCAACAGAGCTCAAAAAGGCAATCCTAACTGAATCATCCCCATCTTCGGAAGATGTCTAATGGGATCCCACGGAAGACTTGTCTTAGCCCAGCGCTGCTCACTAACCTTAGCAATTATCTGGAGAAAATAAAAGAAAAAAAATTGTTTCCATTAAAGCTGATTGAAAAAAACATACTGGAGTGGTAAATAATAGAGGTAGAAATAGTTATACTGGCAGATCCACATCACTGGGTCAAGTGGATTCTTTGGAACATGAGTTTTAATAAGCCAAACGCATCAGGTACAAAAGAGCTCCAGTGTTTTTTTATGGGTTGCATTATGCAGGAGATCAGACCAGAGGATTGCAACAACCCTTCCCATCCTTAAAACCTAAAACTCCCTCAAGGCATGCCAGGAGCCCCACAGCAGACACAGAAAGATCTAACAGGCATTCTGTAGAATTCAGTTGGACAAATAAAGCTTTTTTTTCCTAGCTGCATCCTCTAAAGTAACCAGGAGAAGAGCAGGCAACGATGAATGTTAAAAACATCATATTCACAACTCTAAGATGGTGAGACAAACTTTCTGTGCATCCTCAACAGATCACTGGGATTGACAGGCTCTACCAAAGGGTGCTTCAGAAAAAGAACTCAACCCCCTTCCCCGGCTGCCATCATTAGGTTTCAGAATAAATGCTGAATGAGAGGGAAAGGATGGAAGCAATCACTCCTACTCTTTGAATGGCAGGAAGACATTTCTGCTTCACATTTCACGTGAGAGACTGCCATGAATGTTCAATCCCCCAGAAGGTCAGTGCTGAACTCGAGAACTTGAGCATGACTTCTTTTTCCTCTTGATTTTCCATGTTGTCTGCCTCAGACTTTGACCTAAGCGCTCCTGCTTCCAGGCATGCAGTCAGCCTGCAGAGTAGAAGGGGATATAGTCATGACCATGGCCTGATCCATGCTCTTATCCATGCCCTCCTTGCTCTTATTAACAGGGGAAGCAGCTACCAAGTGTGTGTGTCAGGTCTTAGCAAAGAGCATGCAAGGAGGCACAGGAAGTTTCACACTGCCCAGCATAAGGATCTATTACTTGCTGACTCATAAACCTCATAAAGGTTTAAAGTCCTTTTTACTTTAGAAGAAAACTAAAAGAAGAAGCCGCCTCTGGGCAAGGCTTTGAGCTCTTCTCCTTCCACTGTTTCAAAGCCATTTTGTTCAGTAGGCTGGAGCCCACAGCCCAGGGAGCTGATTTCTGCCCCATCAAACAACCCTCTCATTTGGGACGGACTGGGGCTTTCTGGGAAAAGGAGCCATCACCCAGGGGAAGCCCGTCAAAGAGAAAATGCTCACTTCCCAGCCTCAAACTCCAAAACCTTGATTTCTCCCAGAGCAGATGCTTCCCAAAATAGCCCCAAGAATAAACCTAGAACATGATCCGAGAGGAGCAACAAGAGCAAGGGACGCATCCTTCAGCACCAACCCTCTGTGGAAGCTGCCAGGCAGTTTCTGCACCTTGCTGCAGCAGCAGGAACACCTCCAAGCTGAGTTCACTGTGTGCATTGCACTCCAGTCTCCATCACCTCCACCACAGCACAGAGAAGCAGCAATTTTCCGAAAGGCTTACAGAGAAGAGTTACCATCCTATAAAATACCAAAGAGCTGCTTTAACATCTCTGTGGAACAACTCACCAAGGGAGAAAAGAAGGATACCAAGTGCTGGGCTCCTTGTGCTGACAAAATGAGTTATAACTGTTGTGAGAAACTGCTTTGTGCTTGTCAAGCCTCAGCCATAACACTGCAACAAGGCAAGAAATTAAAATGAATAACTCATAAAAAGAAATCAAAAGAAATAAAATGAATAACGCATTATAAACAGGAGGCATATTTCTTAGAGCGACATTTTTTTAATTGTCATTACACAAGGTGCAAAGAAATCTTGTGTTTAAATCTTGCATTTAAAATCTTGTATTGTAGTGCCTATATCCAAGAAATAACGCGGTTTCAGGCTCAGAAAGCTCACCAGTGCCTGCATGCCTGGCGGAGCTGACTAAAAGACCAGTAGCAGCTGGCAGGAAATGGGTAAGAAAGCTGACCACAGATAAACTGTAGGATGCTAAAGAGTAGCAGAAGATATACTCTGGGAGAGGAAGCCGAGCTGTCAGGTCACACTGTAGTCTAGTGCATACAGTACATACAGTCCGCTATTGAAGTATGTGGCCACCAGATAATGGTCAGGGGACACAGCTGTCAGTCGGCGATGAAGTAACTCCAAGGAGCCTGCAGCAGTGTGGTACAGCTGCGGATGTTTCTGTTCGGCAGGATAAAGCCTGCCTGTCTCAAGGGTACTGTAGCAAATTCAGCCTCATGTGAGCAGCACTAAATAACGAGGTTCACAACGCTCGATTTAAATCAGCATGGATCAAAACAGGATACTCACTGCGTAGCCTAAATAAAACTGAATTTGCACACGCTCGTTTTGCAGGTAATGTTGCCAGAGGCTTCAGCAAGCGTTTTTCTTTGTGCCGCAGAGTTAGGAAATCCACAGCTCGGCAGAGTCCATGAATTCACTGTCGACTTCAGTGGGAACAGGGCAGGGCCTCAGGTATCGTTTAACATTGAAACACTTTGCCTGGGCTGCATGCTAGTGTGTCCGCTGCGGAGATATTGAGCTTTCCTCATTATATGGGGAAGATAATTATGGGTCATTAACCTGCTGGGTGGCAAGCAGTACAGCATGCTAAGTGCATCCAGGAGAAGCGTGACGACAGCAGCAGTCCAAAGGAGAGGACACGTTTTGCCAGTTTTGCCAAATGAGTGGATGACCAGAAAGCTGCTGCTAGAACACAGAGGGAACAAAGAGCACAAGATTAAAATATACTAAATAATGGCTTATAAACACAGGCCTTTAGTCACAGAGCTCTGCGGGAGGCTATTTTAGACAATTCATTGGATGAAACCTTATTTGAGGTTCGGGAGCCCTTCATGTGAAGGAAGAGCCTCATCCAGACTTACAGACGTGTGTTTAACAACATTTGCCTGATGACCCCGATGGGAGGCACTGGCTTTCAGACCACTCCAGGAGAGGCCCACTCTCATCCTCATCCTCTGAGGAAAAAAGGAGCCCTGCTCATGCCAAGTATCATTTCAGCATGAGGGAGAGCCACAGATGCACTGATGTGACATCGCTTCAGTTTTGGTTTGTTTTTCTGTTGTTTTTTTTTTTCTTTTTTCTTTTTTTCTTTTTTTTCTTTTTTTTTTAAATTCCAAGCTGGGTCCTCTAACTCATGGAAACAACAAGGCTTTGCACCTGGGAAGGCCGTTGTGCCTTTCCCTCCGACACGCAGGATATCAGGGTTAGCTAAATATGAGTTCAGCTGCGGGACTGACTCACCGCTTGTTCCTGGAACCGCCTGAAGGAGGGGAGGATGCTGTGGGCAGGCTCTAACTGTATCATCTGGGTTAGGGCCGGTAGCAGATGGTCCTGAAAACATACTTCCATGTGGGTTTAAAATAGCACAGCACCCACAATCAGCTGAATGGGGAAATGTGAAAAAGCCTGTCACACAAGGAATGCTGCTGTGAAGATCTGCAGTCAGGAGGGGGTCCGAGGCTTCATCAGCCCTCGCAGCGTGGAAGTGCCTGATGCTCCTCGCTCACATCAGACTTTGCTGCCCAGTGATCCCACCAGCCCTGTCAGGAGCATTCTGGCCTTTGTATCACATTTCATGTAAGAGAACGATCTTTTTTTTTTCCATGCTGTAAAGTGAAATGAGGAAACTTTTTCTGAGAGCGGCTTTTCTAGTTCAACAGCACTCCCTGTCCACTGTGGTGCAAAAGCCTGAGCCTGAAAAGCTGCATTTAAAAAAAATGATCTCTTCTCCTCCATGAGTCACCTGCTGTACGTGTTCGCCAGCAGTAGTGGCAGCCTTAAATAGCCCGAGTCTACGGTTACATCCCGCGGCTGCCTTGATGCCACACACAGAGCAGGAGAGGCGGTGACAGCAGAGGATGGACAGCCTGCCCCGAGGCACCACGAGGCCAGCTTCCCCAAGGAGTGACAGCTAGCTTCACCTCATAGATGCTCATCCCCAGCGGCCCTCTCAACAGCCAGCACGGAGATCCCTTCCCCATGCACACCAGGGAACCCTGCTGGGATGTATTTTCGCTTCTCAAGGCTTAGGTTGACCCCCAAAGCTCCCAGCAGTGAGGGGAGTGTGTCAAAGTGAAAAGCACGGGGCTACATCACTTTCTGTGCCTGTTTCCCTAGGGTATAGGGATGGGGGGACAAAAAGAGCACCTTGCCATTCCTCTTATCCTCTGTGCTGCAAGGGTTGTTACTGAACAAAACCTGTTTCCTCCTTCAGTAGATGCACAAATGCATCAGCAAAGGTTTCTTGCTCCTTCCCCTCTCCCCCTCCTCCCGCCTTTCTGCCATGCAAGCACCAAGCGCGATCTAGGCGGTAACCTTTAGAGGAAGAGAAATATCACAGGCACATCTGTTTTTACAGCTAATTGGCCACAGTTTTTGAAATGGGCAGAAGTGGCTCAGATGAACAAAAGAAATCCCTGAGAAGCCCTGGCCCCAGGGGAGGCCTGGCTCTAGCTCATGGTGGAGTCAGTGGCAAAGGGCCCGCTGACGCCAGACGGATACATCAGGGTTAGCTGGAGACTGCACCACCCGACGGTGCAAGTGGGTCCAGCCCCATTTGCTCCGCTGGAATTGCGTGTGACTGCGCAACAGCAAATTTGGGCCTCTGCTGAATGCATGTTTAGAAAGCACAGCTTTTTCTAGGTCTTTAAAAGCAAACACGGGATATCTACATCTTGCACTTTGTTTTCAGAATCTGCCGTAAACTGTTTTAATGCTGCAAGAAAGCATTTCAGAGCACATTTTAAAAAACAATTTTCTGCGTTTGGCTTGACTGGGTTTTTTATCAGCACAAAACCATCAGTATAGCACCGGCTTGTTATGCACTTACTGCCAATACAATAACAGCTATAACTAGAGATGCTTTAGATGGAGATTAGTTATTACTGCCTCGTTTGGGCAGAGTGGGCTGAGGGAAGAAAAGATTGTCACGGTGTCTCTGTAGCCCTCAGTCATAACCGTTCCAGAAAGTATTAAGCTTCCTGCTTGCACTTGTAGTACTTATCCCACATATCCCCCAACTGCATCAGGAGACAGTCTCCGAAATCTAGCCTCAGAGGTTTTAAGAGATAGGAAAGCTATCTGAGTTTATACAGGGCTGTGATTTCCACCCATTTTTTTCACGTTTTGGTTCTACCTAGCTGCAGGAAGGGAGCTTCCCTCCGCTGTCACCACTTGCTGATCTCCCTGGACAAATCCATACAGGGCCAGTTACTGTTCCTCTGTGCAAACAGCAGTTGCACAAATTGGGCAAGGCACTTTCTAGATGCAGAGGAAGGCACAAAGGTACAATCTTAAAAGATCTGAATAGCACTTCTGTTTCTGCGTTCAAGTATGCAGAGAAGAAAGTCTCCTAAAATAATCTCTTTCCTTGTTGCCTGTGCAAACTATATTCCCCTTTAGTGGGAAATGATCACCTCCCCAGGACCCTACTCACTTTTACTGCCTCTCTCTCATCTCACTCCAATAATTCAACATACAATAGCGAAATACCAAGTCTAACGTATGGCACAATCTGGGTACACAATATTTTGCAATAAATGTAAATTTGATATATATATATATATAAACAGAAAGAGCCTGACTGTGAGAAAGAACCACCCTACCTACTTCCCATTCGTGTTATGCAAACATTTTTTACATGTGTCTTTGCTCACTGAATGCAAACAGTGGGTATGTGCATAGCCATGCCCGCAAAGCACACATTCTTCATTAAAATCCATGCAATAAATTTGTATCTGATTGACTTTTAAACACTTCACCTTCCCACAGCTCCATCTTCATCAGACTTAGTGATCCAAATCCTGTTCTTCTTCAGGCAGCCTGTCACAGTCAGGGTCTTTTGTCTCCATTAGTGGAGAGCCTCCTCCTCTCCCCATGGGCATTACTGGCCCGAACCCCAGAATTAGTCACATCCAGTCTTGCACCACTGGCAAAACGGAGCTTGGTGTTATGCAAAGGGAATATACAGCTCTTTCCAGCAAGGTGCTACTTTTTTTTTTTTCTTCTGGAAAATCAAGGCACATGAGGACGTTAACGTGCCTCATTTTCACATGAGGGAAAGTTTTTCTCAGGTTATTTTTAGAAAGATTTATTGGTTTTAATTTTGGTAGTCGGATCCTAAAAAAAGGAAGCATGGCACATGGCCTCTTAAAGAGTTGCAAAACCCACTCTCAATAAAATTTAATATGCCCTGCATTAGCTTTTCTTTAATGCACACTGTGTGGAGTGCAGCAGTATAACATTTTTAGCATCAATCATTTCGGCACACTCCTGAGTAATGCGACTACCTCACACCTCTGCAGATAGGACGTTTATTCTACAGTACCCCTTCTTTTCTGTGTGCTATGTGCATGAGTGCATGTCCACAAACACGTGTATCCCTGCCAGCTTTTTCTTGCTCTTGGAGGTTACTCACCAGTGCAAGAGTCACTAGCAGCACAGAGATCAAGGGAACTGTGCTGACACAGACTTGCTCTAACAGAGCAGACTTTCTCCCCAGAAAAAAAAACAAGAGCTCTGAGTACGTGTTGGTTTGTAACCTGGATGCGCACGTCTGTGTGTGTGCCTATATATGTAAATTTCTTGTCCACCAATTCCTGATGGAACGAGGGTGGCCAAATCTGCTGCTGCAGTAAATTGATGGAGTCCTGTGCAATTTGACAGAGCTATAACAGGTTACACCAGCTGAATGGTTGGCTCAGATGCTCCGGAAAGCTGCTCCAGGAAAGAATTTTGCTGCCATTTCTATTATGTGAAAGCAGAGCTGCTATAGATTCTATTATTTATTGCATATTTCATGCCACTGGTGCAATCAGGAGTGAAGTATAGAATGAAGAGGAAAGGGACTCCCTGGGTCACCAAATCCAGTCCCTCCAAGATCACATCAACAGATGTTTTGCTGAGAACAGCCTCTGAACACTTTCTCCATAATGCACAAAGACACACTACAGCACAGACCACAAAACGTTTCTATCAACCTGAGAACAAACTAAAACTCCTAGGATACAAAAACAAAATAGTTAAAAACCAAAGCATACCACAGGAAGAGTGAGAGATCAAAGCATCACCAGTATCGTAGGTCCCAGCAGTACCAGGGAATTTGCTCCTATCCCCTAAAAGAGCGTCCATTCAGGTGCCACCATATATCCTGGGTGCCAGAGGAGCCATCTGGAGTTTTGGCTTCCTGAAGTTAAAATATGCGCAGCAGATCAGCAGATTATTTATCCAAGTAGATACTGACTGCTAACATTTTGGCTAACAATGCAGACCTCCGTGAACTGCATGCTCAACTTTCTACAGCATAGGTTAAATACAAAAACTGTACGGAAAAGGACTTTTAAGAAGAAGCTCCTGTTAATCAGCCTGTCACTGCAAAACTATATAAATAAGCTCATATTGTCCCACAGGTAAGATTATAAAAGTGGCAATGTGAAAAGTACTACTGATTTAAAGCAAGTATCCCCACTTCCCTAAAGCTAGTTTTACTTTAGGGATAGTATCTCATATAACACAGAGATCATAACATTTGGGTTTTCAATAGACACAGTCAGATCAGTGCAGCTTTGAACCTCCCTCCTCTGGGGGACATTTACTGTGCTTTTCAAAGGAACAGGTGGATTTGAAAGCAGAATTAGCTTCATATTTAATCATTCAGGGTTATCACCTAAGACCAATTTTCAAACAATTGGATGTGAATTGGCCACAGGACATGGTTAAAAGGAAGTTCATACAAAATAGAGCACGTGAAAACTGGAGCCAAAATACATATGGCCTAATTTAAAAACAGGATTAAAGGAAATTCACAAAGTGATTTTGCTGCCAGATTTAATTAGTATGTTTAATATGTGAGATCACCTGAATCTACTTTTACTTGTTTTGTGTCCCATTAAGAGTTTCACAGGAGCAGTAATATGATTGAGTGGCCCTTGTGAGGGATGCAGCTTAGGCTGCTTTGAAACAAATTGAATTAATTTAAAATGATTCTTTCCAGGTATGACATTCTTGGAAACAGATGTGGGGACAAAGAGGGAGGGCATCAGAAGCATAGATGCATAGACATAATAACAATACCCATGTTTTTTGTATATACAGAGGCACCTTTTTTAATATCTACAGAAATATTTTAACTGTAGAAAGCCTATTCTCATAAGACTATTAAAAAGCCTATTCTCGTAGGATTGCAACCAATGTTACCTGTTAGAATCACATTAGCATTTGAGATACTGCAGAGGCAAGGGTCCTCATACAAATTGTCCATCTCTACAAGTTCCCTAAGATGTGATAGTTGTGGGGATTGGGTCCTGGGGTTTCTTTTGGAAAATGTTAGAGGGGAAATTTGCACCCAAAGGCTTTACATGGGTGAGACAGGGTAAGACTCCAGGTCTCTGGCTGAGTTAGATCCATGGTGGAGGAAACGGGGCCTTATTTTCAGTGACATTCACAGCTTTCCACTTGATTTCACTACCGTTGATTGATTTACATGGATCTCTCTCAGATTCTGCCCTGCTGAGCAGCAATGTAAACCCCTAAATTGGATAGATGGAGCAGATTTTGTACTATTTCCCAAACAAATGGTATGATAAATGGTTTAAATAGTACAGTTTCATACCTAAATTACAAAACAGCAGCAGAGGAGACAGAGACAAAAGCAGAAAGGATAGTATCTGGAAGAAAAAAGAAAAAAAAAAAGTTCTAAGACTGATTTCTGGACACTCAAATCACCTAAAACCTGCACCTAACTCTGCAAGCTACAAGTGCATGGCAGTCCTGAAAACAAACCCATGCATGTGCATTCTGATTTTAACCTGCAAAAATATTTCAAAATCCAAGCCGTGATCTGGCGAGACACTGAATGTTTTCTCTTTTCATCAGACAAGCCTACAAAGAGATACTGAAGTGTTTGTACTGTAGAAGCCAGAGTTCAGCCACAAAGGCTAATTTATGAAGCCAAAAAGCAATTGCCCTGCAGACGTTCCCACTGCCTTCGGCAGAACCTCAGTGGAGACTGAGGGCGCTTGTCACTTCACAGGGGGTGCTCTCAGCGTCTTGCAGGATCACGTTGGGTTTACATATGGATGAACTGAATATTTTTTTGCTACAAACGCTCTTCCCCTTCCAGGCCTCCTTTGCTTTCAGTTCTGAAGGGTGAATTCATTGAAAACATCTGCACTACGAGAAATGTTCTGTGCTTTTTCCAAACCTCATCCCCGTGGTGGCTATGTAGTAACAGAGGATAGACAGAGCTGCATAATGCAAGCCCGCAAGAAAGAAACAGCAGCAGAGAGGGGATGCTGAATGCTGGAACCTCACCTTATGGACCTAGATCCTACCTGGGCGTCACTTACCTTCTGCGCTGGGTTCTGCTCTGCGCTACACAGCCAAAAGGTTTCCACAGCAACTGCCACATCACATCATATTGCTTGTACCTCGGAGATACACAACACCTCTGAAGTGAATTTTGCTCAGCGGCCTGTCATGTTAACTTTTGTACATCTTCGAGCTGTTGCACGCTCCCCTTGGTATCAAGGCCAGTCCTGGAACTGTTTTCTGGGGATCTTACATAATGTGTATTTCTCCTCCTTTTGTCCTTTTTCTGCCTTTTCAGATGCAGACTTGCAGCTGCGAGGGAAGGAAAGGGCCCTGTGACCATGTCACAACAGCATGGCAAAGGCACAGAGGGGGCTGATCCTGTGTCACCCTCAAGCAGCCGAGATGTACCTGGGTGAGGACTGAGAGACAATGTTTATGGTAGCAAACCTCAGTGAGCCGCGTGAATTCTTCACACGCAAAAAGGGGGAAGATTTATTTTTGTTTGGGGAACAAGGGGCACAGACCAGCCCCCAGCAGGCCCACCAGGAAGGCATGTGTAAGGGCTTGTGTGGCCATCTGTTTCTCCTCTGTACTGGCGCTCTGGTGCCAGCTGCCTCTGCAGCTCAGCCGTCCCACGTGCGGGCTCCCCTGCCCGGCCCTGTGCTGCTGTCCGTCTGCTCCTCGCTAATCCCACATCACCGTATGTCCCTGCTGTCCACCAACCCTATATACCTGCCCTAAACCCTATATAAGTCACAGGAGGGGATGCTGGACATCTCCTCAATGGCGTCAGAGCTGCTTGTGGAGCACCTGAAGCACTCAAGCAGATCTCGCGCTCACTTCACCCTGACACCCCAAACCTCCCTTTACTGTAACGCCACAAAAACACATTCCCAGCCCAAAAACAACGTGGGGCAGGCAGATAGGCGGGCTCGAAAGCTGCAGCCACCTGGGAGACGTGCGGGGTGACGCAATGGAGCAGGGGCAGTTGCCAAAGTCGTTCTGACAGCAGAGGCCCGGGGCAGGCAGGGCGCCGGCGGCGGGGGCGCCGCGGAGGGGAGCGGGCCCGGGGCCTCCATCTGCGGGGAGGTGTGAAAACAGGCAGGGCCGCGGCCAAGCTCCCTTTGGGGTGTCTCGCAGCGCTGGCAGCCGTGGCTCGCCGCTTAAGCCTTGTGCTCAGAGACCATGAACAACTGGGATTGAAAAAATATGTATAACCTGGCTGGAGGACAGCTGGGGGGAGGGAAGGGAGAAGCAGCGGTAGGCTGAGTATCTGAAGGATGCTGACCCTACTATGAGGGTGAAAAATCACCTAGGATGTTAAGTTGTGTGTTAGCGTTCCCTGGATGTACTGCTGGATGACATTAAGAGCAGGGCAATGAAACCCAGCCAGCTGGGAGAACCGGCTGGCAGACTGGCTCTTACTCCAGTACCTCCATAAGGAGGGTAGCAGGGTTGATCCCATGGCTCACCCAAAAAGCAGCAGCCAGGCCTGGCCTCCGCAGGTCACTTGCCAAAGTGAAGTTGATCCACCAGTATCCTTACAGTGAGCCCAGGAGCCACAACAATGGATCAAGCGTGGATACAACTCAGAACAAAACAATGATGCCTCTCCCCTAAGAAATTACAATCGATCTGAGTGTAAGAGAAGTAACAACAATTGGAGGTAGACTCTCCACCAGGGATTTAGGAGTTTACAGTGACTTGCCACAGCGCTTCCACTAGCTCTTCTGCCTGCTCTTTAGCTTTAATGCTTTCCAGCCAACAAATTAGTCTGTACAAAAACCAATATTGAATGCAATTTTCACTTTAACCTACATGTTGAACTCCAATGTCTTCAGTGAACCCAAGGTTAGAGATGGACTGATGCACTTTTCAGGATGGGCTGACAAACTTAAATGTAGCCGAGATTATTATGGACTAAAATCCATAATAATAACTTCATAATTTAACTGTTTGTCTGCCAAATGCACTGCACAAAGGCTAGCTCCTACCTGTGCCCTAGTATTGCTACCTCTACAGCAGGCTGTGACTTTGTGACCAACCTCCATAGCAAATCCAAAGCCTAAGCAGGACTGGCAAGTGAACTGCAGGACCCTGTTACAAGCCCTCTCATTCTGGTGTTGTAGGATCTGGCAAGGCAACACCCTGGGGGAGGAAAAGGTCACACCACTACTGCCAATACTGGCTTCCAAAACAGAGAGCTTCTGTTTCCTAGCATGTCAACTGATGCAACTATTACAAACTTTTGTCTACCTGTTGGAGAAGAGTCAGGTAGTCTGTACAAGTTAATTCTCATTTTAGCTCTTTTTTATTAATATATATGTGGTAATTTATGTTACAAAACAACAAAAAATATTTAAGAAGAGGGTTTATATTAAGAAGAGGGAAGGGAAGGGAAGGGAAGGGAAGGGAAGGGAAGGGAAGGGAAGGGAAGGGAAGGGAAGGGAAGGGAAGGGAAGGGAAGGGAAGGGAAGGGAAGGGAAGGGAAGGGAAGGGAAGGGAAGGGAAGGGAAGGGAAGGGAAGGGAAGGGAAGGGAAGGGAAGGGAAGGGAAGGGAAGGGAAGGGAAGGGAAGGGAAGGGAAGGGAAGGGAAGGGAAGGGAAGGGAAGGGAAGGGAAGGGAAGGGAAGGGAAGGGAAGGGAAGGGAAGGGAAGGGAAGGGAAGGGAAGGGAAGGGAAGGGAAGGGAAGGGAAGGGAAGGGAAGGGAAGGGAAGGGAAGGGAAGGGAAGGGAAGGGAAGGGAAGCCTACCAGAGTAACTCAGGATTTCACTGAGACTAAGCACTACGAGTATGAATTATTTGAAATATACTGGCTAAAACTTCCTGACCAAACACCCTGCACAACGTACAATTTGAGTTTGAGTGAGGTATGAATTCACTCTGGATCCAGCCCCATGAGGGTCAATCTTATGTCATAAAGTACAAAGCATAACTTTGAGATTAAAGAAAACTGAAAATAAATCCTTGTTCTGCTTTGGTAATTTTCATTTACAGAGTTGCAAAGCACAAATATTTATAAACAATACTCTTACAGGACTTGAAGGGTATTCTTCCTATTTGAACAATTACTGTTTAAAGAAATTCTGACCTCACTTAAAATGAGATGGAGCATGTGAGCATGCAGAGCTTTGTTGGAGAAAATAAATACTATTAAAAGTAAAATTAGCTTTGGAAAACCTCAGGCAATAACCCCAACCAATCAGCCTGGCAGGCTTAAACGCAGATATGCAAGAAAGGCTCAGATAATGCAGTGATGCAAGATGTAAAAGTATCTGCTTGCTTGGGTAAGATAGAAGATCGCTATTTAACACCACCAAGACAAGCACCTCCAGGCTCTTTTATTTAAGTACTGAACTAACCTGGCTCTATTTAGCTCACAAAGTCTGTTGCTACCAGATGATGATGAAGTCAGAGGCAAGATAACTGGAGATTAACCTTTACAGATATTTCTGTTCCTGAAATTACTTCCCTTTCTATGCTCTGCTACTGGCTCTGGCTCACAAGTTTCTTTTTCCTTCTTAATGTTAAGACAATTCAGCCACCTGAGGATCAGTCAGGCCCTGATATTTTGCTATCTTTGATATTTGTCTGTTCGTCACATGCTGTGGAATAGAGTCACCATGGTAGGGGAACACGAGGAACGTCTAGTGTCTCATGTGAGCAATCTGTGTCCGAAACACTGGAGAAACTGTTTAAGATCTGTTTATGCTGTTACTAGTCCTGTGACACAGCCTGGCTCATAGGAAGTCAGTTTTCATCTGCATGCCTTCTCAAGAGTACCTTTTTTTTTTTTTTTTTAATGTTTCTCTTTTTTGCATTTGCAAATGAGCAATAATTACTTTTTTTTTTTTTTTTTTTTTTGAATAGAGGAAAAAGGCGAGGTAATCATGTCTTTTAAATGCTTCCTTAAATCCCTAAGTAACATATTACTCTATCACTGAAAATCCCCAGTGGCAGATTTTCTGACAAAATGAAAGCTACAGTCCACCACAGACATTTACATGGAAACCCTCACGCAGAGGCAGTGCCAAAACCCCAAAGACTGACACTGCTGTTACGGTGTTTTGGACTGCTGTAGTGTTTTCTGACCACAACCTTTCCTTCCCTTTGGAGGCAAATAAAATGAATTGTCTTCCTAAAGCCTCCAGAAGATCAATGTGAGGCACACAGAGGATCCTGAGACTTGGTATTAAGAGGCAGAAGCTCCAGTCCTGGTTTCTCAGCCAACCTTCCTTAACTCCAGAGATGGAGGAGGCACTGTGTATATGGGAAATGCAAATGAGGAAGGGCATGTATGTGATGGACGGGAGGGGGCAGATAGTTACTCAACAGTACAAATAAATAGTAGGAAGAAAGGATTATAAGTATAGCAGTGAAAAAGAAGAAAATGCAGATACAAGGCCAAGGAAATATCAGTGCTGTCTGTATATTTCTATTGTGAGTGTTATCCTGAGGAGGTCAGGAATGCTAGGCAGGGGGTCTGTGGTCTATGGTTTGTTTTTCCATCAATACATATGTCTGACTTTGAGTAAAAGATTAACGAGACAGCTAGCAAATGTCCTAGGAGACAAACGGATAAAATGCTGTTTGTACTTGTCAGATCAGGGAGGGCTCATTCTCATCTCTCATTCTGTGAATGAATCTGCAAGGATGCACACCTGCACCAGGAAGATTTCCTTGACAAGGTAACCCTTTCTACTGCAGAATGCACGAGCACGTCAGCATACAGCTTACCTGTCACGTACATTCTTTCGGTCAATGTGGTTTGGAAAGAACCTTCCACCTACTTTTTTCTGCATGTGACGTACTTTGTTGCATGTTACAGAAAAGCCCCAGGTAAAGTAAATGGAAACTCTAACCAGCAGCTACGCACCTGGTGTTTTTGCATTTCCCAACAGATATTACAGTTGCTGGAATGATGTGTGAATCTTCTACAACACCTCCTATTGACAATTTAGTTTAGGTGTGGCATGAGAGAGATCTGTGTTATTGATACTAATGACCCAGAACCTGTTGCTAAAAGAGAAGGAAGAAAAGAACTGAGGAAATTTATAGTTCTGGGAAGAAAAGGGGAAAAAAACACATTTACATTCAATGTATTTGACAACAAACAACCAGTCTGATATAGGCTGAGAAGTTTGCAAGCAGGTTTTCTGACACTTTCTTTTCTCAGGGACAGTCACGGTGGTGGACAGAACAGCAAGATTGTAACTAAAGCTTGTTCTTTCTAGTTATCAAGGACTCTGATGCTTTTTCCTCTTCTGTTAGTAATTTGTGCTATTTGCGATCCCTCAAAGTCAATGGTGTAATGCAGTTGGCCTGAGTCCCACTGCAAGGAATGCAGTGGCACCCAGTCAACCACAATCTCCCTGCAGATCTCACTAACCTGGCAGCTCAGCTTTGTTTAGTAACACCACTAAAAATGAGAGCACCTTTTCCTTTCTTCACCACCTTCCTCCTTTTTTCTGAGGTCTTTTCTGGAAAAATCTGGGAGAATTAGGCAGATTCCCCAGGGGTAAAAGTGACCCATCACTTACAACACTGTCATAACCCTCAACATCTCTCATGTTCTGATTTTTGCTTTACCTGAAACCTGTGAATTGTGAGTCACATCCATTTTCCTTATGCCACAATGGGGAGGAATGCTGATATGTGGGAACTGACAAAGAAGCATGAGGGAACCGATGTTCACCTCTTCATCCTGATGAAATCCGCTGGTGAATCACAGGGTAAGAACTTGACCTCACCCATAAAACTGCATGAAGATTGAAAGAACTTCCTTGAGTCTTCTTGCTGTGCCTCTGACTACCAGATTTACTGGCAAGAGATGAGCACTTAAGCCACCTCACTAAGCTCAGGGAGAACAAGTTCAAGTCTCGCCAAGGGCCACCCTTGACAACTCAGGCATAAAAAACAAGAGCTATTCCATTTGGTGAGTCAAAAGCAACTGGACCTGCTACTGGATGCATCAGACAGATGCTGTCAGCAGAGGAAAGGGACATAACCACCCCGGACCTGTTTATAGTAGTGACATCTGATATATTTTTGTGAGAAATATTTGGAGCCCTGAATGAGAAGGTGATGTTGCAGGAAGTTAGCCCTCAAGTAATGTTTCTCTTTTCACTTCAGCCTGCCAGCACACGAGGAAGTGTGGGATAAACTCATCCAAAAAATGGAAAACAATTAGAAAGCTCTAATGCATCTTCACCCATCTCTGAAGAGCAGGAAAAGGGAACACGATTAAATGAATGTGATTTGTTATGAACTGAACAGCCTTCTGTATTCAAGGCTCTTTGTCACCTAGGGATTAAAATGACCCTAATACATTTGTTCACTTTCCTCTCCTGAGTTCAGCTCTGGAATTCCTGAGGATCTCGCTCACAGTCACTGCCAGGGTGCTGTGTCCTCCCTCCCTGAGAGTGCTGCCAGGAAATAAGACACATGCTGGCCCATCCTGTACTGTATTCTTACTTCTATTTTTTTCCTTCTTTGCAGCTGCAAAATACAACTGAGCAAGTTAAATTCCACTTCCCTTGAACACGGAAGCGAGCAGTGCATTTTGTCACATGGTCACGCCAGCATATCGCAACAACAAGCAGAGTCACCTGGTGAAACAATCCATTTGGAGATTTGGAAGGAACATTTCCTTAGGGCAGGTGACACTGGACAGCTGGCAGCCCTCTAACTTTTGTTCCGAGAGTAACACCTACGTTGGAGGGCATCCTGCCAGAAGCTGCACCCAGCTGGGATGTAGCCAGCCCAGGTTGAAAGGGAACACCAAATCCGGCAGGATGATTATCTTTTACTGATGTTCAGGACAGAGGTACCTGAGAACACACTAGCCCCCCTTAGGTATTTAGTACTGTTTGGTAAAGTCAGGCAGCTAAGAAACTTAATCAGGTCAGAGCCAGGCTTGCATATGTTTTCTCCACAGGGATTATGAACTACTTGCCAAATATTCAGATTGGGTAATTGCTACCTGGATTACCAAGGGTACGCAGCCCCAAAAGAAAATAATTGCTTAGAGTTTCTGATAGATTGCATCACTCCATGCCAAAGTATACGGCAGAATGAGAATCATCAACACATGATGTAAGGATATACAAGCCTGCTTGTAGTTCAGATGCTAGAGCTGAACCCACTGCGGCTGGCTGAAGCAGGAGAAATATTAACCCTTGCATTCTGCTTATAGGAAAGCAATAATTTGATTCTGACTTCCAGAAGCATTTGGGGAATCCAGAGATTCCCCTAAATAACATTGCTTTTCTTAGAACACAAGGGAAAAACATTCATCCCTGCTCAAAAAATGAAAATTTGATCAAAGCTAATTTTACCCCAATGTCTAGCTATGAGATCATTGTTATACCAGTATACAAGTTTAGCCTCACATATTTTATGACCAAATGCAACTTGGAGCAGAGCCTATACTGTCCGTCAGGGGTGCTGCTTGCAGGATAGAAAAATCCATCATCCGTTGTATTTAACTTCAAAGCTCTGGTGAAACTCAAATTCCTTCGAACAAAAACAATTAGGTGCTACAAAGTTATATGGAAAGTAGGCATTCAGCATATATCTTGCATGATTGTATGCAAGAGTATGATTCCTGAACCATTTTAGAGGTCCTTTTCTTCTTTGCAACCACATAGTAATATAATCAGGGGAAGAGAACAGAAATTATTCAAATTTTCACTCTCTTCCAGTCAGCCATGCATACAGTGCTGACTCAGGAGCAAACATTAAAAAGCAAAGAGCCATGAGGGAACTTACAAATCCAATTGTACATCTCCCAAGGGGAGTCATTACAACAGTGTCAAACAGGCCGCAAGTAGAAGGAATGAATGAATAGGTGGGGGGATATTTGGCAAGATGGAAAAAACAATGCTGGTAGAGAAGGCCCTGATAGCAACAAGCCACATCAACACCCTCAGCACTCAAACTGAACTGTGATACAGAGGCCTTTAAGGAGGAAAATAATAGCATATATCAAAACTTAATAAGGAAGACATGGTGTAGAAATAATAGAGAGCATTAAAATATGGCCCACTTATGTGTGCCATTAGAATACGTTCCTCCTTGTTTTGTTAGGTTTGTAGCTAAAATCACTACTTTTAGACATAACTGCAAACAGACTCAGAACAAAATCTCTAAAAAAGTAGGGAGACAGCAATATTATTAGGGCTCATTCAAACTACTGTACCTGGACATAGATGAAATATTAATTAAAGGTTACATTCAAAGCCTTCAGAAAAATGATTATTCAACACAACAATGATGTTTTGCCTAATTGCTTAATAAAGTTTTATCTTACTATGCACTAAAGCTTAGACCAAAATGTTAGTGTATAAAGAAGATCACAGAGCTTTAATGACAGGCTGAAACTTGGGAAAGACATGTGTGTATTAACATTTAGCTTCAGAAAATATGCAAATTGCTTAAATAACACTGCTTTTGTCTTCTATATGAGATAATGGATAAATAGTCAACAGCCTTTATTTCACTGTTGGGTAGATCATCAAATTAGCAGCTAAATTAAGGATCCAATTAATCTCTATTAAAGACTTCTTTGTCAATACAAACAAAATCAATGCAATTTAAGATCATCATGTATGTCTTTTTTTTTTTTTCTTTCTCTCATTGCTATTAAGAATAGGTTTTATTAACCAATGCTCAAATCGCAGCTCTCTTAAACTGGGAGATATCCAAAAAACAAATCTTGAAACTTGCCTCCCTCTCCTACATATGCATAAAAATTCTTCTTTATCCTTTGCAAAAATATCTCTTTTCTTGAGACAGGAACTACAAATTCCACTCCTCCCATTCACACTGAGGAGAACATTACTCCCTAAACAGAGCCACTTAGTCCAAAACAAACAGCAAGATATCTAAAATATCCCTTAGTTTACTAGGGGAAATAAGACTCAGAGAGAGCACCTCCTCCTTGGGACAAAGGAGGAAGGGAGGGTGGACTCGGTCTTTGCTCCAGGTCTATCCCTGCTCCAGGTACCGTGATCAAATTTATGAGCATTTCCACAGGGGGAAAAAAAAAAAAGTGTCAGAAGGACACACATGGCTGGAATACAGCAAAACTAATTCCCACAGGCCTGGGAACATTTCTATTTTTCATGATAGAGCTGTTAATCTTATAATAAAGTTACTTTTTAATGTATTTTGTACTCAGCGATGAGCTCTCCTAGCACTGACCTCAGCGTGAACAGCACTCCCTAGTAGAGCACTGTGGAAATATTGCTGGAGGCAGGTCTTGGACTGCTGTCTTTTGTCTCACCATTTAGTCTCTGCAGAAAGATACTACCAGAAGCAGTGATAGGCCATAAAACTGAAGACACCATTTTAAATCAAAAGGCTTTCAGTGGTTGTATTAAAGGGGCTATCTGTGTTGCCAGCAGTGACTATAGCAATTACTTGGTGCAAACATCTAGGCAGGTGCATAATTTAAAAAGAAAAAGGACATCCCCCTCCTCTTCAGGGGATTATATTCCTGACTTTATATTCATTAGTTCTGTTTGACTGAAGAAGGAGAAAAGACAAGGGCAGAAGGAAAGAAAGAGGAGTGAGGTAGGATTAAAAAAAATAAATAAATAAGTTTTTTAAAAATAGAAAATTGTTGGGAGAAAAGAATGGGCAAATAAAAAGCAGAGAAGGGTGATGAGAGAGAGAGATGATAACTGACTTGGACATGGTGTGAACCACAAACCTAGTCATTGCTAGTGTCCTGGAACAAAAATAACTCATTTGTCCACCAGAGGCAGGGCAGCTGCTGGTGTACGGGTACAGTGTCTTCTTCACCACCTCGGCACTGGGCAGAGCCCCAGTCCACTTTCAGATCTGCCCCCTTCACTGTGCTCTGTGACAAAACTCATAGTGTTCTCTCAGTCCTTGTGGTTGTGGTTAGGAAACTGCCGCATGTTGGGTCTCAATAGAAAAAGTATTTTAATACAAGAAAAACAGGAAACTCAAGCACGTTTTGGGTCTAATTCAATTTCAGTTCCCCGATTCCTTTATTTTCTATGGACAAAAGGCATGTAACAAAATTATGAACTGGGACGTGAAGAAAGCAGAACTGTGCACATGACAGATAAAGCTGGCTCATTATGTGAAAACTGAAGCCATGCAAAATATAAATTCAGAGCAGATTAAAACACCTCTCATCCAAAAACCAGTTAAGACCAGTCAAGCAAATACAGGCACCTGGACAGAGTCTGAGCAGAATGTGTAGGAACTGGCATAGGTCATGGTTGCACAAGAGGAGACCAGCTTATAAGAAATGCAAATATTCTTTCTTCATTTTAAACTGAAAGCAACCTCTGACTCTGGAATCTCCAAACACAAGGTACAATGTACCAGTTCAATGTCAGCCTCCCTTCACTCTCTTTGCAGGAGCATCAGTGCATTTTAGTGCTAATGTACTAAAGCATGACACTAGCTCAAGATAACCACATTCTATTGAGAAACATAACAATAGAAATAATGGAATAAGCACTTCATGCAATTTGCTAGGAATGTAGTTTGGACACCAACAGCCAAAACAAACTAAAATGGCAAATGCGAGGACTCTATTTTGAAATGATCTGCAAACAGACTCAGCAGCTTTACAGGGGGTCATATTTTCCACAAGGATAAACTGTCCTTGAACAATATTTTCAATGTTCTGGGTACTAATGTGCTTTCTTTTCATATGGATAGTTCTCACCTCCTCTCCTTTTCCTTGAACAAATATTTACTGTGACCAATAAAATTTTGCTCTACATTTATGAGTTAAAACAGCATCACATTCCCACACGCTGTTTTATATACCCATACATAGAACATATGTGCCCACAGAAAATGACATCTCTAAACTACGGCTGATGGAATTATTTTTAAGTAATCATATTCACTGTAGATTTCAGTCCTGATTCATCAATACATTTAATTCTCTCTGGTATTAGATCTGTGAGTGAGCGGAATGAAGTATTCAGCTCGGGAAAGAAGGTGACATATTTCACCAGAGATAAAGCGTTTCTGTGAGTATGTGAAAGAGGGATGCCTGATGCAATGCCCATCGTGTGAGCATAAACACATCATCTTCACAGGAACAACTGACGTGTTTAATTTTAAGAAAGTGACCAAAAATATTTTTAGTGAAATTATTCCTGCCCTTCTGCATGTGTTCAAGGGTTTTACCAGGTCAGAGTTTAAGTGGGAAAATTATAGCCTGTGAGATGCCAGCAGACCGGTAGTGATACACGTTTGAAACTACTCTCTGTTATTCATTCATTATTCACCTATTGTTATTTGCTGCTCATCTTCTTGTGACTTTCTGCAAATGAGTCAGGAAGTGAAATGCGTGAACTAGGAAAGTCCAGGTTTTGGAAAAAAAAAAAAAAAAAAAAAAAAAAAAAGGAGGGTAGGTAAAAATTTCACATAAAGAGGATGATACGATTACATATGATTATTCCACAGTCCCATTAAGGGAAGGCTTGCCCTCTCCAGACCATGGCTCTGAAACAGAAAGTGTCATCTAAACATCTTTTCTGTCCTATGTTGCAAAGTGCTCATCAACCTGCACGGAGCCCTGTTTCAACACCACATCCGTACAGTGCCAACCCAAGCCCTCAGACACCATATCGAAACCCCAGCCTCCCAGCGCCACCATCACTTTTTGCACCATTTCAGTTGCCTAAACATACAAAAATGAAGACAGAAATGAATTGAGAAATGACGTAGATGGTGTCCCCATGTGTGCAGGAGGGTGGTGTGGCCATCATCAGCCCTGGGGCCTCCAGCCATGTCCTGGCCATGCCAGCAGGCACAGGGCCGGCCTGGCCAGGCCGTGCGGTCGGCTAGCACAGCTGTGCTGCTTGCAGCTGAGGTGGTGGCCTCATGGTTGCTAGTTTTGGCACCTCTGCTCCACGCGCCAGGCACGCCCTCAGGGCACCAGGGCCTGTCAGCGTTTCTGCTGTGTTTATATAGCTTTGGGGAAGTCAGGGACTGGGCTCCACATGCGGGTCCTTTTTGCTGAATTCCCCTCCAGGAGTGCAGGGGCAAAGAGGAACACATCTTTGGTGAACACCTGCAACCAGCAGTTCCTTCCTCAGGCACTGAAATAGATTTTCCTCAGACTACAGTAAAACAAGATACCGGCTGTTCCCCTTCATACACCCCAAAATATAAGCAGTGGTACTAACAAGAAAGAAGGTGAGAGTGCGAACAGGTTCCTCTGGGAAGCAAAAGTACTAACGTCTACATTGGGGTTGGGTTTGGTTTCCAGATCACAACCACTCTCTGGTGCTCCCAGAAGAGGCTGGGGCTTGACCTATGAAGCACGTTGCAGGTCTCTCACACACAGCAGGCTCAAGCACACTCTTCTCCGAATGCTTTTTCTTATTTACTTCTGTTCTTATGGATCTCCTTCAAGTCTTCTTGTCTTCATGGGAGAGGATCAGTGGCCACAGACCATCTGAAACAGTAGATGGTGGAGCCTGGTGGATTGTGCCTAGGTGGAAGAAGAGGAACATGCACACAGTGTGTATGGTTGCCCAGCAAATTAATTAGTACCAGACCTAATTTGGTTTAGGGCCTAGGGCCTAAGCCTGCAGCTTGAAATGATGAGTGTAGCCATGCTTTATTTTCTAATTTACATTTATGATGGTTGTGGATAAGCTTTGCTTTTAGTCAAGACAAGGTGAGAGTAGCGATGCAGCCATCAGGTTGAACCCAGCATGAGGGTGGAAGGAGGAATAATTAGCAGGTCAAGGCACCTAGTCAAAGACGAAAGGAGTGGGAATTCCCTTCCAAAACACAGAATTTTGTCCAGCATGGTGTTCAGCAGTCTGTGGTACCTGGTCCACATTAGGAAATCGGCAGAATGCTGCACATCGTACTACAGAGCCCTAAGTGTCAAATGCCAGGTGAAGTGTTAAGTAGTGAGAAAATATTCTCAACCACCAGCATACTGAAAACTGCACAAACTATTGGTTTTGGCACTTGTGCAAAACACATATGTCTGGGTTGCCTGGAGTAGCAAGAGATTCAAAATGCAGGACTGGCAGAGGTGTTGATGAGAAGGACTGGGATATGCTGCACTGCTGGGCAGAAAAAAATAAAAGGATATAATCCCATGTGCTGAGCTCAAAGGAAATCCAGATGGTTTCCTGATAATCTTAAGAATGCAAATTTCAGATCCATCAGCCCAAGAAAAGGGAACTACATGAGGCAGAGTCATATCACAACTTTTAGGAAGACCTTCTTGCTCACTGGGTTGCTAGGTTGTGAAGTATTTTTTTACTTAATGGCAAGCACTTTAAGTGCAAACACCTTTGTGACAAACAATTTGATATTTGAAAGCTGTATCATCTGAAACATTACGTGTCTCAAATTTGTTGTAAAACACCAAAAATCTTCACTTTTGCTCTATGATGACTTTACTTCCAAACTTGCAAACTCTGCTTTAAAGAGAAAACATTTTTTCATCTTAATTGCTTACTATAAAGCACTTATCAACAATATCATTCTATGGGTCAAATTACATGGTCTCCACACCATGTCTTATACACAAAAATGTCTCTCTTTAACTAGTCCCTAATCAAGCTCTGGTGCTGGTTTCAGGGGCTTTTCAGGCTCTTTGGAGAAGAGACAGCAGGCTGAGCTAGACAGCATTGGCAAGCAGCCAATGTGCAGGTGAGAGAGGAAAGGGACCCCTACCTCAGTCTCTGCCCAGCATCCCCATATGCCTGACACCTTTCTGCCTTGTATGAATAAGATGTCATTGATTTTCATAAAAGAGATGCTATTGAACAACTACAAGGAAGCCATTAAGCATTGTAAATAACTAGAATAGAGATACTGTCAAAATATACTGAATAATTGTGATTTGTGATGCATGAGCTCTGCTGTGCTGCGTATGTTAACTTACTAAATTGCAAAATGAATTCAGCCGCTAAGGGTCTCCCAGTCAACCATGCAAATTAGCACAGTTCTGTTGTAATGTTTTATATTTCAATACTGCCTTTAATCAGAAGATCTCAACGTATATTTGTGATCCATAATTAATAAGACATACTATACTTCCATGAGATATGTAAGTAGGATTATAGCATACATTGCAGTACACTCATTGCACTGTTCCACATCAGTAACAGTTGTTGAGTGGGATCAAGCAGTAGCAATAAGCTCTGACGGTTGTCTTGTTTCTAGTTTACAAATGTGCTAGTCATGTGAACGTGTACATACATGTGTCCTCATTGCTAGACTTTCCCTCCTTGTGGGAAAGACACAAAACTTGCAACAGTCTTTTCCCAGATGCCTAATCCTTGCAATTTTCCAGAGGAATTCTCAAAAGGAGGAGCAGAAAGGGGACTGAAATGGAAGTGTGTTTGTGTACACACATGGGTGTATGAGCTGTGAATTAGTACACATCACATGTCAGAAACATGTGACATCTGAGAAGCAAACAGGTAAGCCTAAAATTTACCATTTCAAAACAACTGCATGCCTAACTTGTCTTGCTAATCACAGGAAAGATTATTCACGGTGAAAGAGATTTAAAAATCCAATTTAGTCTTAACCAGGTATCCTTATTTAAAGGCTGGAAGGAAAGTATTATTTTACAGATAGTGATCAGAGACACCAGGAGACTCATTTTCCCACAGTTACGTTTTAAGTCTGTGGCCACATTGGCAATTGCATCCAGTCAAATTACTATTAATTCTGCTTACAACATCAGTGCCTAAGGACTACTGAGAATGGAGCGCCTTCGGTCTTGGTAGGCTCTGTACACACCGAGCTGTAGCCAGCCCCTGCCTGGAGCTCTCCCAGCCAAAATAAAGCACGATGGAGGCTGCAGGAAAGGCAGAAACACAACAAGCAAGCTGCTTAACAGAAATAACCTCAGGAGAGCTCCGTTCTCATTATTTTTCTTGACAGGATTTAGACAAAGAAGGGACCAATGGGGAAAGATGTAAGGAGACACAGGCTAGGAGAACTGACCATAAAATACAGCAGGCATGGAGCAAATATGAAGTGAAGAGACAGTGGGGAGTGAGAAGATGGAGCTGGAGCTCCGGTGAAAGAGGATGGAGCACAGAAAATCATCCAGAAGTGCAGCAAGCTATCACAGCATCTAACAGTCCCCATTTCAGCAACTCTGGTAGCTGTTCCTCTCTGTGGTTCAGCGGAGGCACCACTTGTGTCCTAACATCCTCAGAGCAAAAGAGCTCCCTGCACAACCCTGTGCTGAGGGAAGGGGGAGGGATGGGCACTGGCCAGAGCCCGACTACTTCCCCATCTCCTCACAGCCAGCTCAGCCCTGTCTGCCTCTGCAGCTGCTCCACCAGCTAGAGCTCGGCCACAATGCCAACCACAAGCCCAAACTTCTTCTCTTGCTAGCTGGCTCACCGCTTGCATCTCACACAAGAGGCCTGCAAACACGTTGAACACTCCTGCCTCTGTTCTTCCTTATCCACGCTGTTTCCCTGTCTGGTTCAGTTGAGCATAAGTACATGCAACAGATGAGGGAGGAAGAGAGGAAAGAGGAGAAAAAATGTTCACCTTTACAGCTCATCATCTAGACTTTTTTTAGGGCAGTATGTGACACACATGCAATCCACCTAAAAGCTGCTCCTATTAAACACAACTGAATTTGAGGGACAGGTTTCTACCTCTATTTCTATTTGTGAAAGATCTTAAAAAAAAAAAAAAATCTAAATCTACTTGCTCTACCAGAGAGTTATGTCACACACCCTTTTCCTGAAGACAAAGAGACACGTATGTACTGCACATCATGGTTTACAATAGCTGGAAGTAGAAGATGAAGGCATTACCACCTACCTCCATATCCCTGTCTCTCGCAGAAGGTCACGGAGTTGAAGGAGATGGACGTACAACCATTTCTTGTCATATCTTGCCAATCCTCTGCCCCTGGGTCTATTATGCTTAATGCTGATCCACCACCTGGAGTCTGTGTTGGCTGTTTGTAATGTTTTTCATGGCGAGTAACCATAGTAAGCATGTGTAATGGACCTCCACCCACATTTTTTGAAAAGATCTAGGACTGCTGGAAAGATGAGGTGAAATCAAACTGGGCCCTAGGCAGCACCACGTAACAGAATCCTCCGTGGTTTCCCTCTCTGCTGAAGGGTTTGCAGCAAAGTCTTCTTCTCCCTTTTGGTACATTAGGAGTAGCAGCAAGCAAGGAGTTACAGCCAGGTCACTTCTCAACAGGTGTCGGGTAAGAGAAGATATTTTCTGCTCCTAAGCCACTCTGAATCCTGTTCAGCAGCAAGTTTTCAATATCCTTCAGACAGTGCAACACAGCTCACTGCCTCTTAAAAGGTGACCTTCAAACAAAAATATCAAAGTTAGGGCAGGAGGTTTCTGAAACATTTCAAACTTTCTTGCAAGTCATCATTACAATGGCCATTCATGGGTAAGAATGAAAAAAAAAATGTAAAGGTTAGCCCTCAAATGCTTTTGAAAAGCCTCATGCTATGTTAAACAAAACCATTACAACACAAGCTGCAGCCTATTTCCAACATCCAGAGCCAGAGATCGTATAAAACTATCAGATTAGATTTGTATTGTAAAGTTTCTACTAAAATAAAGTCATGCCTGATAACATTGATATACTACATACTATTTGTAGGTAAATCAATATTATCATTACCCCCCTGAGTGCAATACTAAAGCAAGGTTTGGTAATCAAAGCAGACTGCATTTAACAGAATATCAGAAATATTTATGACCTCTTTAAACAATTGCAAGACTAAAAGCATGAGAGCTGATGATTCAAAGTACAAAAGCAGAATTTTGACAGCGCTGTGTGGAAAAGGAATTTTCTCTCTTTTTCCTTTTGGCACACCACCATCAAATCCCCTACATGAAATCCGGCCCTACAGTAAATACCCAGGCCACGTATAACATACGTATGCACCCCCAGGCACCTAAGGCTTCAGCTGTTGCAAAATACCACAGCTTTCTTGACTTCAGCACTTCAACAACTGTATGCAGCATCTGAGGATGTGGCCCAAGTAACCTATTCCATCAGAAAACAGAAATACATCATTTTTTGGTATAGCTTTTGACAGATTAACAAGGTTAAGGTTGCCTTGGAAATGAACATGGTTTAGTCTGTGACTTGTCTTCAGCATTTTTATACAACAACTATTTATGCTCACCCACAAGGTGTTCAGGCCAATGCCAACACACAGTATTGCCAGACCACTGGTGTTCAGGGTTTATCAATTTTCATTGATAAATTAAAATTCAGGAAACTAAAGGCATTAAACCTCAGCTGAGATTTTAAACCTCACCCCATAGAAATGCAGATTATGAGATGAGGCTGGTAATAATGTGGCTGTGACTGACAGAAGGCCTGGCTTCACAACAAATGCCATTGATTCTTACACCTTCCTAACCTAACTTTCTCAGACAGATGCTTTACTTTCATGCTGATATTTTTGCAAATGTGATGAATAAACTCTATTTAAGAATAGAGTTTCCTTGTCTCTTTGTCCAGTCACTGGGTAGGTCACTAGGATCAAAAGTTTAGTAAAGGCTGCAAAATAAAATCTGCTATTAATACAGACTGTGTTGTTGGCTTTTTGCTTTTTTTGGTGTTTTTGTTTATTTTTGTTGTTGTTGATGTTGTTGTTTTTTACTAAACTGGTTCATAAGAAGACTCATTTACTCATCTGTTCATTCTCAAGAAATGTAAACTCCTTAATTCACTGCACATTTAATTGGAAAAACCCATGGACCTGTGATATATCTGGAGTCCTACCACCCAGAGAAGCACTGCAATTTGATGACACATTAAACAGCGTCATTAGTGGGAGCAACTTCTAAGTATAAACACTGCAAATCTTTACAAGCAGTGGTTAATTGGTCATTGAAGAAATTGCTGTTAGAGGGTCCCCTCATCAGCTGGCGGGTACCATCCCTCTGAAGGAGGTAGCTGCCCCCACCACAGAGCTCCTCTTCGTTCCTGTTACAAAGACTAACAGGTTAATTTAACCCAATGAAAGCTCTTTACTTTAAGCTGCCTGACGTTGCCCTGAAGCAGATTCTCACTGTCTGTATCCAAATGGATCTGCCAGGGCACAGCATAAAAAATAAATAAATATTGGTAATGAGCAACAAGAAAGAAAGAAAGAACATCTGAAACCAGTGTGCTGTTTCTACAGAGGATGTCTACCACATCCGAAAACACAAAACATCATCCAAAGATGAAATCTTCAGGCAAAACCAATCTTTGCCTGCCAATGCTTTTTCCTTTTGAAGATATTAAACAAGAAAATAATTGCAATGAAAAACTACTCCTCCTTTACTTAAACAAAATCTGGGGAAGCTCTAGGAATACATACCTTGGAGAAAATTGATACTTTCTGGAAATAAGGTTATGGAAATTATTAACAACTAGTCTACTTCCTTCTGGTAATGTTAGAAATGTTAGAATGTGAAGCTAAGCAAAAAGGCAGTAAATTTCTGCAGTTAGATCTGAACTACAGTTCTCTAACACTCAGTCTTGAATAGTAACTCAACAGCATAGTTTGGCCACAGCAAGTTTTCTGCCTTGATTTGTAGTTCTTTCCTGTGAAACTCTGAAAGTTTGTTAAAATTTCAGGCACTTTTATGTTCTTCACATTTTATTTTTCTGTACAACTGCCCAAAATGCTGTATTCTGTTATTAAAAAAAAAAAAAAAAAAAAAAAATTAAAGTTCAGTTTCCAAGGCTTTTTCTGTAAAATGCCAATTTCCTCTAAAACACTCCCTTCCGATTGGAAAAAAATAAAATAAAATAAATCACTTTTGAGCTTTTTAGCTTTTCTCAGCATGGATCTCATTTCAGACTTGCAGTAATATGTCACCTTTCATCCCAAATCTTGGAATAGCTATTGAAAATGATTTTTGAATTAGCCAGATCCTGAAATAAAGAAGAGGAGGCACTTCTGTGGAGTTTGCATTGATCTGTAGGTTCGCCCTGTAACTTGACAAAAGTCACCTATTTATGAGTGTGGTGTTGGACTCCACAGGCAAGAAGATGAAGGAGTGGGAACAGCCAGCAAAGAACAAAAATCTTTTCAAATACTTTCAGACTTGCATTCAACTCTGCCAGGTCCTTACTGAACAAAAATTAAAAAAAATAAATAAATAAATAAAAATAAATAAAAACAAACATAAATTGTGCCATTCTGTACTAGTCTAATCAGCTGCTCCATCTTTATTTTAACTTTAGTCCTACAGGAAATGAAACCAGGTAACTTGTGTTCAACCTAGGCAAAGAAACCAATGCTGCAGCATGTGGACAAGCAAAGATCTCCTTCGTTTCACATGGGAGTCTGCAAAACCCAGCATGATCAGCCCAACAAGATCAGTCCCTGGAGGAGGCTCCCCAGGCTTCCCTCAGCCGAGACCTGCCTCTTCCCTGCTGCTGCAGCCGGGGGTCTTTTCACAACAGAAAGCAGCACTTATGCCAAATTGTGAAGTGGTTTTACGAGGTGGAAAGGCACCAGCTTGGGGCTGAAGAAAGGCCAATAAACTCCTCTAACTGGTAACAAAATAACAGATTTAAACCCGGGTCAACTGAGGTGAAGGGCAAGTGCATTAATCGCCTGTATTAACAAGGCTCTGTGTGCCTGCGGCAGTACTCGATTGGAAAAGACAGTATGTCTTGCTGTAAATAAGACAAATAAACAGCAGCTACAACAACAAATCTTCCCCCATTTTTTATTTTTATTTTTTTCTATTTTTCACTAAACAAGTAATCTGATTTTTATTAAGTCCTCTTCGAAGTCTGCATGGGCCTGCCTGCATAGCTGTCCCTGTATGCTCTCACACGTATATCGCAGCCCGATGAATGCTCGAAAAGGAACTTCAGCCAGTTTTGTTCTTAAGTGATAATCGAAGAAATCCTCCCTCACGTGTTGCGGCAGTGTGAGTTGGCCATACCAGGACGAAGAGTCATGCAGATGTTACCCAAATGCTTCCATTAACTTAATCTTCCTCAGAAGAGCCCTTCTGCTGCCAAGTACTTAAGAGTGTCACTTGGGATTTAGATGCCATTTTTGTTCACTACTGAAGACTGGTCATGTGTAGGAATCTGCAGCCCTGGTAATAGGGTTTAGAGAACACCATGAAAATAGATTACTGGCTGATAAAAACGTGTAAAAAATAAAATTTTACCTTTTACTAGTCTTTACATGCTTTCTGGCTTGGAAGTCTCAATGGTTGTTTGTTCCTGTATGTTTTCTAGAACACAAGCTTAGAACAAAATAGGGGTCATCATAATTATCTGAGCTGCTAACAATATGAAACAGGAGTCTAGATCATTAAATGTTTTCCTTCACATCATTTTAAAACATAAAACTGTATCTTGTTATCAGAAAATGCATCAGGCTCTTTCAATTGTCCTAGCATATGCTGTTATTTCAGTACTGAAACTGGTCTTGCTTTTTTCCTTTTTTAACTCAGTTGTTATGTGGGAAGATGTAGTAGTATGAAATAGCAGGAAATAGTATGTGTAAATTTAACTTTAAAAGTTTAGTATGTGTTTTAGAGAAAAGATTAACAAGTCCTATTTTTTTTCAACTGTCTTTTTATCTCCATTTTTTTTTCATCTTGCATTTGCTTCAGTCAAGCAACTCCAACAGTTCAGAAGGACAGATGTTCCATCTCATTCTATTCCCAGACAAGTCACTCTGTAAAATTACATTTCTTTCGAAACATTAGTACAACAGTTTAAAGCCTATCAGAAGTTTTAAAGGAGAATTGCAGAGGAAAAATGAGCAATGCGTTTGAATCCAGTTTCTGTACTGGATTTTTTTTGGTTGCGGGACCCCTCCTCAGCCAGATGCAGTTTACTATTTATTTTCCACCCTGTAGTTCCTCCTGGTTTGCATGGACAGAAGCACCACAAGCCTCACTGCAATCCATGCAGAGTAGGTGTATTTGCGATAGTAAAGGGTGATGTGCTCTGGGATACGTTCAGTCAACCAAGGCATAACAATACCTCTCGCAAGGACAAAAAAATGATTTAAAATACACCACTATGCTGACTGGCTAATCAAGGCCTACTCAGTAAGGACATTCAGATCATGCAGCTATATTCCATATCATCTCTGCTAATCTGCTCGTGCTGGTACACTTTTACAACTAGGCTAGAGAGGCAGAAACCTTTGGTCTATGCTGACAGGAGCCGTACATCTGCATTGTCTCCTCCTGAACAGGTTGGTTACAGCAGAAAAATTAAGGACAAAGTCTCAGAAAAGACAAATTAAGATCTAAAAGCGGTCACATAATAAAGTGAGAGACTCCCATTCACAAGACACTCCATGTGGGTTCATCTCTAGTACTGCTTTAGCTGGAATCACAAGGGCCCTTTTGAGCCAAACTCCAGATCCATCCCCATTTACTCTCTTTAGCTCCCATTGCAGAGTTTACCCCTTCAGGGGAAAACCAGAAGGATGTGTTCCCAGAGAGCCCTCAGCTATTCACTTGTCTTACTGGCAATCAGTCCACAGCACTAGATTAGCATCAGTCTGAAGGACACCCCTGAAATGTGCTCAGTGGGCACCAGGTCCAGAGCACCCACAGCTCCTTTCTGTTTCTGTCACTGTCACTTTATATTTGATTCTGGTATATAAAGATAAAATTAGCTTCCTAGAATCCTACACCATATAATACCTTCCTAGGCCATTTTTTTTCCAAAGAAAGCATGAACTTTTACTAACGATACCAGAGGGATTTTTCTTCTTAAATCCCCAAACCTGCAAATACTCACATAAATACACATAATGCTTTGCATGTGAGCATTTCATGTAACCCCCGTGTTCCCTGTACTTAGTAAACCTTTATGTATAAATCACCACTCTGAGATCAAGACTCACAAAGGAGATCAAGAACTTCACAGAGAAAGGCTCATGCATCCTCTTGCTCTGTTACCAAGCTTCACCACGTGAAACATTGAGCTCAGATTAAAAAATCAGCCCAAGCCAGTCCATGTAGCCTCAGACAGACTTTATCCACCCTTATCCACCCTCCCATATCGCCACAGCTTGTTCAAGGCACACTGAAGAATGTGACTCCTAGCTTTTGAACTTCAAAGGCACCACTAGAGATATCGACAAGGTACTTTAACATTTAACTCTGGAGGTTTTTATCCCTCTAACTTCAGCTATTTGGGAGTGAATCATTGAAGATTCCTCTACCGTCAAAGAGACAGGACCCTTCAGGGTATCGCCTTTAGGTGAGTGGAGTCCCGGTTGTAAAGGACAGTTGACTGGGAAAATAGCCAGGTGCAACAGTGAGAAAATTCCTGCCATCCTACTGTCAAGAGTTTTACTGCTGATTTCAACATGAACCAATGCAGTAAGGTTTCAAGGTAATTGTGGAGACCCTTTAGTTAGTTAGCACTATTTACAGCAGAACGTTGTATTCCCTACTCCCTCTAGCAGGAATTAAAAGAAAAAAGAAAGGGCGATCATGTTTGGGTGCAGGAATAGAAAACAGTTATTGTGTTAACCTCCCTGAAAAGCAAGATAGCACTCAGTGAAAAGTGTATTAGGTCAAATCCAATTATTTAGTAAGTCCAAAGAGGTCAATAGAATTGCAGCACAGATGAATTTGGGCCAATGTTGCAAATTAAGAAAAGTGAGCTAAATTCTGCCCCAAGGCACATCCACTGAAGTAAGAACTGTTCTAAACATTTAGCAGAGATGAAAAAACTGAGCTTACACCACATAGTATCAAGTCATGCTTGCTCTGGCAGCGTAAATCTCTTACCAAATGCAGTGGACCTACTCCTTAATTTGGAGAAGCAAGATCTGGAGGTTTCTTTTTACAGTTACACATAAGAATGTGATCACATTAGGAAGATTT
Source organism: Anas acuta (assembly GCF_963932015.1). Taxonomy (NCBI): domain Eukaryota; kingdom Metazoa; phylum Chordata; class Aves; order Anseriformes; family Anatidae; genus Anas; species Anas acuta. The sequence continues at coordinate 102,128,949 of NC_088981.1, forward strand.
TCTGTCATCACTTTTCCTTCAATTTCAAAACAGAATACACAGGGTAGGGGATATTATGAAATCACAGTATTGGACTGTATCCCAAAACAAGGATTACATTAAATAAAAAGGGAAATACAAGCTTGTTTCATGACTGTAGTGCTCCAGTTTTACTTGGATAACTCTAACAAAAGTAATCAATCATGCTTGATTTACAAATGTACAGGTACCTAATAGGGGATGGAAGATCTTAACAGCCTTCCAGGGAAAAGTATGGAAAATATGTGCTTCCTAATAAAAGCAAAAATTGTTTTTATTATTAAATGACTCCTCTTATTCATCCAATACCTGTATAATATTAGACAAAGATAACCTGTAGCTCCAAAACACAGAAACAGTCCCTTTCTTCCCTCATCTCAATGAGTTAGACTTTCGTGCCTAAAAAGCCTATCAAGCTCTCATCTAATACTATCTTGTGCTAGTTACAGCTAATTAAGACAGACTTACAAATTGCAAAACTACTTCCTTTATTACGGAATGTTACTGAGTTCATGAGCTTTCAAAATCCTGTCAGGTATTCTTGGGACTTTGCATAACTGGGAGTGAAAACTGAGGTCCCCATAGTTATCCAGGAGCCCAGGTCTCCTAGAATTCAATCAAACACAGTACTCTCCTACTTTAGAGGGTGTCTCCACCAAAATAATCCATCCATGTTAAAAACCAAAGTCTGTTTTCAGGCTGAGCCCTGGTTGAAAAATGTGGGAGAACCTTAAGGAAAAAACTTGCTGCCTGATGATAGTAATTTATCTTCAAATATCATCTGCTTTTTAAATTTTCAGACAGTAGGACTAAAATATCACACGCATTTTACATTTTTAAAAAGGAAAGTCCTGGAAGTACCAGAAATAAATGGCATTCTCAGGGCCAAATTCTGCACACTTTCAGTAGGAGTCAGCCGGAAGGAGTGGGAGTGAAGTCACCCTAATTGGTAACAAAGTCGTTCAGTTCACTTCTAGTCTGGTACTAATTTCCTTGTTACACTACGTAGAAAAAAATGAATTCATTTTACAAGTACTTCACAAATAATTTACAAATAATTTCACAAATAAATGGTCTGAATTTTCACGTGGAAAATCAGCCCAAAGTTAAATTCTGCCCTTGGAAAAAGCATTTTTTCACTAGCTTATGAAGGCCCACACTTTAAAAGGAGGAATTGATGCAAACGCTGCCTCTGTATGTTCTGTTGATCTTACGTGAGAATTGGTTTAACATTAGCAATATATGCAGCACAAAAACTCATATGTGCTGAACATTGCAGGGCTGCCAATTTAATTTGAAATGACTTGACAGAAAATCTCTAGGCCACCAAATGCTATTATAAAGCACTGTATTCTCATTAAAGGTCTGAGCCCTTTTTTTTCTCCCCGAGGGCAGACTCCTCGTGAGGCTGTCCCTCTGGCATAACATGTGATAGAGCTAATCTGTCTTCACTTGGACAGCACTGCGGATATGCAAACCCAGGTGGCACTAATAGGTTTACAGTAATAACTATGGAATTGGATACAGTATGTTACACTGTGAGAAATTCCCACAGATCAATTTTTGTGGTGAAGGTTAACCAACAGACATAGAGCCCTAATATTTTTTTTTTCCATGGGTCTGTTAACAATTTTACGGGTTTAAAAATAAAAGAAGAGAGAATCTCCCATATTTGGAGAGAATATAAATATTTAACTTTTAAAACATATCTGCAATACATGTGCATAAAAATGCTCTCTTGTAAAGACAACTTCTGTTGTCAGTTATTCCAGAGCAAATCTGGAGGAATTCCATTGGCTTCAAAGAAACATACCAACACAAATGAGAGCAGAATATGCCCCCAAAATGTATTTAACATAATATAGCATCATACCATTTTGTTCCTGCATTTTAGTGGCACTTTTGTAACTTTATTATTGGAAATTACAATGAGAATAAAATTAGCTGCATAATTATAATGAATGCACTATACAATTGGAAATACCCTTGTTGTAGTAAAGCATTATAGGCAGAGAAATAAAATTGTGATCTGACCATTTGTGGTCATTAGAGATCCCATGGTACTCTTTGTAAGATTAGGGGCTTTAATCTCAGTGTGCTGGCCAAATTCCAGCATGGGTAATTACATTCTCTCTACCTAAATTCTCTGCATTTTACCCAAGGTGGTTGCATTTCCATGGTGCATGAAGTGTTCCTTGCACGTGGATTTTAAAATTCTGTAATACCCGTTAGCATGAAAGGTGTTATACAAGATGTGATATCCCTGTTACAATTAACTTAAAGTATATTCATTCCAGAAAATAGAAAAAGCCATCTGTCAATCAACTACAACATTTAATGTGCTGATTAAAAACATCATTTCAGCTCGAGAGGCACTCCTGTATTGTGGTATGTTATAGTCTTTGCAGTCATAAATTCCATACCCACGTTAGCTACCACAGATGGAACATATTGTGAAGTTAAACACACAGCACTGGTGACTGAAGAGGATGTATACAACCACACTGCAAATTCACCCAGCTTGTCAGCCCCCAAACAGCATTATTACCAGCTCAAGCCAAAGCATCTGTCTTGCTTGAGACTAACAAAGATCTCCTCTAAGGAGTGTAATCATTTAGGAGAGGCGGTTCCAAAACTGAAAACAAAGCCCAACAAAAGAAGTACGTTTCTCAAAGTGCAGCCACCTGAGCACTTCAAATGTAAGGTACCTGTCTACCTGCAGACAGGACGATGGGTGGTTGCCTGCCCAAGCAATTTATTTCTCCCTGAGATGATTCAGGTAGTGCCTCCTACTTCAACACCTACTCATCTTCACCAGTAAGCAAAGACATATGGAAAGAGGGATGGTGTACTGTGCATAGCTGTAAGATGGTTTTCCAGCCCAGAATGCCACCTCACGTATGCCTTGTGCCTATGATTTTGTCAGCCATTTTGGTTCATCTTCCACAAAAAGCAATGGATGGGAAGCAAAATAATATAAAATCACAAGAAAAAGCAGTCAGAAAAATACTTCCAAGCCTTCCTTTCACCAGCATCTCTTTGCCACATTTTTGATGCAGCCAGCTTTCACAGTAAGAGGCTTGATATTAGTCAAGCACAGAAAGAAATCATTAAAGTTGATTTGAGTTTGATTCATTTAATTCATCTACAAAGGAGTAGAAAACAAAATAAAACAAAATGAAACAGAAAAAACAACTTTCAGGATTGTTCTAATCACTGATCCAGTAAGTCATGGGCCAGGTCCAGAGATGCTCGCTGTAGTAAAATGCTATCTTTACTGCATGACTGGTTGCACTGAGATTAGCCATGTAAATTCAACATAAATCACATCTCAGAGCCTGTCCTGGTGAAACCAGGCTTAAATATATATAAATAAAGTGGTTAATAGACAAATCACTTGTGTTGAACAGTGCCATGTGCAATGATTGACACTAAGTGCAGCTGGAAGCAGGAAATCACTGATTTTCAATTGAAATTTAAGCAGGAAATCATTTACTATTGATTGTTATTAAGCAGACACAGTTGTACTGAATTAGTGCAAAACGATCTGATGCATGAAAAAACCTACCATTAATCAAGGTAATATTAAGTGAATTTAACTGTATACTTTAAACAGATCTTCTCATTTGTTTAAGCCTTCCACATCAATCTACATAGCCTACTTACACAAGATAGAGTTTACAGCTAAGATTAATGTTGTTTTCCATATTTACAGAAAGTATCATTTCTCACATCAGAAAAAGACTTTATACAGCGGTTTCTGCTAAAAGGTTGTTTGACAACTGATACCTTGCCACTGCCACAGCAAACTCTTTTTTCTCTCTAGAGAAAGCTGAGGTATTTCAGACACAACATCTGATACAGATTTCACTAGTCTGCCCTTTTAATTTTGAATCTTTGGATTACTATATGACATCAATATCATTGTTGTTTCGATGTGGGATCATATTCAACTTGTACACAGCTAATTTAGATATCACAGCTAGGGTATTGTCCTAGTTCCAAGAATAGCTCTCCCTTCAGATAACCCATCCAGGGCTTTCAGACCTGACTCCACATGCAGTCAATGAATAGAAGTAATCATGACTCCTAAATTAGGGTCATGAAGCTTAAACACCCCAAGACTGTATTCAGTTGCTTTGCATTGCACAGACACAGTTCAGATCTGAGCTGATCCTATAAAATGCAGGCATCTCTGTGAGGTATCCGTTTGGAATACTATCTCCCTTTGCTCCACATCTTGCCAATAAAAATGGAAAGACACCTCAAGAGCATCGCTCCAGTCACTTCAGATCTCAGTCAAGTCTGCAGCTGCCAAACTCTTGATGAGGTAAGCTAAATCCAAGATAAAAATCTCCCAGGGCTCAAATCTTAAACACATTAACCAGATAAATGAAGTGAGAAACAAAATATTATGTCCACTGCATATGAAAAAAATGAGACTCATAAGTAGTGACTTGTCCTAAATCCCAGCTGGCACCTAAGGAAAACCATGAATGGTTCTCAGAGCTCTGGTCTGGTGTCTCACTTTTAAGGTGCCTTTTTAACATGTGCTTGCAAAGATGTGGGATCCTTAGTGTCTCATTGATCAGTTTTAGCAACATCTTTGAGCAACAGAGGGAAAAAAAAAATCCATCAAGAATTTTAAAAAAAAAAAAAATTGCAGATTTTTTCTACTTTACTTCTAAAGAAAAGGCCTGTCTGAATCTTTCAGCTTTAGAGAAAGGTCTGACTGAGTTTAAAGCCAACTAATAAAACTGCTAATTAATGAACTGGCAGCTCCTGAAATGGTTGCCACATTTTCAGTTACCCACATCCAAACCCAGCCTTTTATCTCAGTTCTTCTTCCTCTTTCAGTGAAATTTCACATCACCTGTTCCTACAAGATCACAACATCAACTTTTGAATTTCCTTTATTTCAAACATCTCTATTTTCTCTAAAAGGATATCACAATATTCTCTATTACGTAGGCTCTTGAAACTATACCTTATGCAGTTTTATTCTTTACCAACTCTCTCCATCTTTTCTCCATCTCCAGACACCAGTACTCATCATTTTCCTGAGTTTTGCAACCCGCTAATCTGCAGATCGCCAGTACCTTCATTGCCCAACACGAATCACAGTGCTAACTAAAATCACTGCTCTGCTTTGTTCTGTACCCACTTATCTTCCTTTACAACCCCCTTCCCTCCCTCTATCATAACTGTTGAACAGCACTAGTTTCCTAACATCTCCTCCCTCCTTCCCAGATATCTCTAAAATGCCCCATGTGAATCCTCCTCACGTTCTCACTTTCCACCCATCTTTTAGGTTTTGCTCTCGTTATTCACCAAGTTACTGTTCTCCTCATTTGTCATTCACTTAGAGTACATTTCTCCCACAAAGCATCTTAACCACAATGCTATTAATCTCCATTAATAAGAAATGAGAACATCCAACCTATACATTTCACACAGCTCAATACCTGCCGTCTCACTCAGCTAAGTCTACCGTGAGCTTCACCTGGCCATACTATTTTCTCCCTCTACTACTGTATGGTACCATGGTACCAAGAACTCTCCTGAAGCTCAGCAGATAATAAAGCAGCCGTGTATGTTCAAGTAAAGAGATAACAGTAATAATGACCATACACATATGCAGCAACTTTTCTCCAGATGGATCCCAAAGCACTCGATATCATTTGCCAATTAACTGTACAAAATGAAGTATTTACATAGGAATCATTTCACCCACTAACAGTGGCATAATGCCAGCCATGCTTTAATTGCACAAAGTTATACAACACAAATTTAAGACAGGAAGTGAAGACTCACGTCATATTTCCAGGGAGAATCAAGGCTGGCATATTATAATTACCCGAACTGGTTGCAAATAAATATTTGATAAAAATGACACTTTTTGCCAGAATTTTGGAAGGATTCAAACCATTTTTATCTGGTTAAAGAACAGAACGCTTAAACGCACCCCAAACTCTGAACACTTAAAAAGATTGCTGCAATTATAACAAAACAACAACAAAACAAAAACAAACAAACAAAAAATCACTCCTGAATATGTTTAATAATACTCACTACTTGAAACCAGACAAAACCTGAGCCCACTCTTCAACAATTGCCATAGGACCTTACTCATTGTAAACCGTGACTTAAGATGACAAGAAATATGTTATGGAAATTTTAAAAAGTATTTTAACTATGTGCTCACATATCTACATTTAAATGATAACTTAAATGTATTAGCCTAATAAAAGCTGAAGTAATTCTTGCTCACAGTTTTTTCTACACATTGGCAAATACACAGGCAGGCATTTACTGTTAATATTTAAACTGAAGTTCCATAAGTAAAAGCAACACTTAGTTCTCAAAAGGCTTTTAATTGGGTGAAGTCCTGGCACCGTTCAAGTCATTTGGAATTTTTTCTCTAACTTTAGCATAGTCAGAGTTTCCCCCACAGTCCACGGGATGGAAGACTGAATAATGAAAAAAAAATATTTTGAATAAATTATTCACTGATTGCTCAAAATTTATGAATAATTTATTTGGAGGAGAGTATTCAACCATACATAAAGCTGGTCAAAGAGGGGCAAATGCGTTTCTGAGTAATTTATTCAACAATTAATGGGGAAAAAAAAAAAACTATTCACAAATGTCATTCAAATAACCGTGGACTATAGTAACTTGGTTTCCAGTTTTAAATGACTCGGTATGTCTTTTCGGAAAGTGCCAGGTTTTCATGCACACTAAGCTTTCTTTCATTATATGAGATTCTCTTGTTTCTATTTTTCCCTTTACTCTAGGGAAAGAAATTCTTTTCCCAGTACCACTGACACTGTTGTAGGCCTGACTCACTTCGACTGAAATCCCAGTGTGCAACTGTGGTGCCAGACTTTAAGTGACCTCTCTCTTCTCCAAGAAGCATGAAACAAAGGGAAATGAGCATGTATAGGTCTGAGCTTGGTATATATTCTAAGAAGGGAGGAAATCCACCTCAGGACATCAGCATGAGTCAGAGGAAACGCAGAGGAAGGGAGACGGAGGAGGATGCCACGTTCCTCTTCCACCCGTGTCCACGCCTGGACCCGTCTTCTTGGAAGGATCTGGGCATGCAAGTGCATGGCTCAAGAGCATTTCCATTCTCAAGCCACGACCTGGTATGTCACAACCACCAGTCAACTAGGTTGCTGTTGAAAAGAAACCCTGGCATTTGTTGTAATTACTCTTAATTAACTGTATCGATATTAATTGCAGAAAAATTGTCATTGTTTTCCCACTATGCATTAAAATGCGTTGTAGCACTCTGAGTGTTGGCTGGTGTTACTGACTCAAAGGGATTTTCTCAGCGCCCTGAGCACAGCCTAATGGAGTGCACTCATCTTTCAACAGCTTGACACTTTTTTTTTTCAAATGCAACTTGAAACAATAAAGGTCAAATTTAAAGACACAGAAAGACAAACTACCCTCCTTTACTGTTTTGTTTTTTGTCGTTGTTGTTGTTGTTGTTATTATTTAATTGTTCACTTAAAGTTATTCACTAGCATTTAATGAGGACTTCCAGGTTACTTTAAAACATCAGGGTTAAAGAGAAATGAACTGCTAAGTGGAATTTACCTGAAAGGGAGGCAGAAGTGGAAACAGGGCACTGATGAATACAGCATCTGTCCTCTTCATACACAAGGTGTACAGAAATCGGTGACATTTCTTGTTCTGAGTAAGAACAAAAGCCATGTGAAGTGAAAGAAGCAGAAAAGATCAGAGCACAAGGTTGTATAATAGCTATTCTCTAGCAAAAAGAAAAAAGAAAGTGGATATTTTTCATCCAAACTTGCTCTACAATAATAAAAAAAAAAATCTGTATGATATTTTCTTAATTTAGAATTCTATAATACAATCTGATTTGGCATCTAGAACATATAATCATCAGCAGAATGTAAACGCTATAATCCTTGTGACAGCGTCTTTTCTACCTATTCTTTCTGCTGCTATTTTGGGTTGACTGCAAGAAATCATACGACACCGAGTACTATTTTTATTAATGAAGGTTAAGCATAGCTGAGTACTGCTGAGTAAAATCTTATTTAACCAAATAAATAGCTGTTAGAAATTATGAATACACACAGTAACGTGCCTGCTTTCATCTCCACACAACACACATCCATTAACGCATCCGCTGTGCAACAGAAATTATCAGAGGCGTGTATCAATTGAAAAAGACTTATTTAGTAGAGCGTGGTTTTAAAGGTAAATATTTTTGGGGATTCTAGGACTATTTGCTGGCCTGTAACAGAGATGCAAGGTCTGGAGCTGGAAAGAATCCAAGATTAAAAGTAGGTGGTGTGGTTTACGGTGCAAGTCACTCCTCCAGGGGCATTTATCCATCTGGGGCAGGCCTGAAGCCAAGGACAAGATGCTGCTGGAGGTGTTGTCCTTCAGATGAGATCTATAGTCCGGCGTTAACCTGTGTGAAACCAGCAGAAGGATGAGGTCGGGGCTGGGAAGGAAAGACAGCAATTTGGGAACCCACAGATCACCAAACAGCCCCCGGGCTCACGCAGGCTTCGCAGCATTTCCAATTGTCTGACCTCGCTGATTAGCACGAGGGGGAAAGAGAGGAGATGGATGGGGTTTGTAAGGAAGATGAAAGAGCAACTGAATCCTGACAAAAACAACCTTCCTAGGACCTGTTTCTAATGTCAGCAGTTAGCTGGTATTTTCACATTTAATTTGGACACTGCCAGACCAAAGTCTCCCAGGCACAACCTGTCACCACACTGATTTCAACGGTGTTAAAGTGGGATACGTTTGTTCTGTTGATTGCATTTTAAATTGCCATCATCTCCTCTTTATACTTGTAGCATTAGGCTGAGATTTCTTCTTCAGTATTCATTTCAAACAGTAGCCTTGCCACACATTAGAGCATTCAAGCTGCTAACCATTTAACCACCCGGCCCCCTGAAAGAAAAGAAGCCTTTTTCTTTTCCCCTTCCCTCCCTAGCAGATCAATGTTCGAGCCCCATCCCTTCCCTATTGAAATGACCCCTCTGCAAATATCCTGTTACCTAATATTTACCACACTGGTGCAGAGTCCGAAAGGTAAATTTGAAAAGAGCTGGTTTCAGCCCTCATAAACAACAAATTCAGAAATGTTTCAGGACCAGCAGGCACGTAGGATTCTCTAGCTGCAGCAGGACTACAAAAAGCCATTCACGACATCCTTGTTGACACTTCTTCAGGACCCCACTTGCTCATAAAACTGCAAAAGGATTAACCGAGGAGTTTCACAGAAATCACCACAATATATTTTATAACCCTGTTCTTGCTGCCCTGATGCAATCAAATTCCTTTTCAAATCACTGCATACTTGGAGCACACAAAGTTTCTTCCTAAAGCAGAGGAGAGGGGCAGAAGGCAGAACAAGAACACATGAACAAACAAATTGATAACAAGGAATTGAATTCAAACTCTGAAACTTCCAGAGCAAAATTACAAAGAAAAAAGGGAAATTTATATCCACATAAGCAAAACACATCACTCCACTGGCTCAGGAATTCCTGATGCGACCTTGCCTATGTAAGTGGGAAGCCGGATGGCATAGCTACCTACTGGTAAGGTACTGAAACATTTCTGGAATAACAGTTTGGTTATCACAACAGCTACTGCAACTTTCTACATTCAAGAAGCAGAGCAAAACCAGCTCTACTAAAGGATAGTTTGTATGCACTTTCCGTGGTGCATTTCTTCCAGAAGAAGACAGACTCAGGTGTATTCACTCTATCCAGCACAACTCACTAGAACTGAACAAAGAGGAATCCTCACAACAAACATCAGGGATTGATTTGTCTCTCAGCACCTGAGTTTGAGAGAGTTCTCCCTTTGGGCAGAGGGGTTGGTCAGCACATTGTTGGAGTAGCGCTGAAGCATCTTTTAAAAGTTGTCTACAAGTGAAGAGATGACCTGAGTGAGGAGGCCAGGACCAAGCTTTGTTCCTGCCTCAAGCAAGCATTTTAGTGCACGATCCTACTACATTACACACCTTATTAAAATAAAAATTAAAAAAAAAAAAAAAAAAAGTTTCATTTTGCTTTCATGAGCAATTTACATCACATTTGTGATTTTTAAGCGGAAAACCCTTGGCACCAATTTTACAGATGACATACTAAAAAGGTTGTGGATTTTTTTTGTTGTTGCTTTTATTATTTATTTTTTTCTCTGTTAGAGAAAATAGGATTAGAGGTAGAAGTTTTTATATTTTACCACTTCTGAGACATATGTTCTGCTCTCCCACCAGTTATGAAGTGATTACTGGAGTGGCACAAACAGATTTTTTTTAACAAAGTGAAGGTGTGATTTTCTCAGGTTCTGTGAGAACATGCACACTTATTTTTACCAACCCAATCTGTTTTCCAGTAGTTTAATGTCCGCAGGGTTTATAAGGCTATCTTAGGTGTCGGATTCAATGCAGTTTGCAGGGTGCCACCTGACTGCAGGAGTTTAAAGAAAAAAGACACGGAGAAAGCAGAAATAATGCAAGACTCAAAGTAATTTGGAGACTGATTTAAACTCGCAAAAAGATTGACCTTTTTTGCTGCTTGCCCATATACGGTTTTCTAAAGCTTAAAGGCCCTCATATCATAAATACTTGGTTCATTTCAGAAACCCCACTGACGATCTATCCCTAAATAACTTACATATACAGCCTGACTTGTAAAATTATTATTTTAACTCCACAAAAAGGAATTTGATCTTATAAACACTTACCGCTGGGAGCACTGCTTCCCATATGGGAAATGGGGCTTGATCTCTTGCACCTTGCCTATTTAAGCTGACCGTAAAATGTTACCAAAGGAATAAGAGGCAAGTTTTGACTTGATACCAGTTCCCACCCATATTTCAGGTATATAAACCCCTTGACAAGATTTCCCTATGAAGCAATGTAGGGAAGGAGTTCACACCTGAATTGGACTGCTCACCTCTTCCACAATCTTAGCCCCAAAATCTATGTGCCATGCTCCCCCAGAGACTCTTAAAGCTAAATTTTGGTCTGTTACCCTGGTACAAATTTAGAATAACCACTTCAAATGCAGTGTAGTTACTTAGGACCAGAGGAAGTGAGAACAAAGTTTGGCAAGGACTGTACAGTGAAGTAGTCAGTTAACACTTAATCCTTGATGAAAATCCTCAGGTTTAGTGTCCATACAAATAATTTATATTGATTTAAAAAACAGTTACCTGAAAATCCCTTTGCAGATGCATTTCAAGTTACCTATATATCAGTTTAGCTCTTAATAGAGCAATACAGCCTAAGCTACAGATTTCAGCCACACTGACCTGTGTACATTTGTGTTTCTGCAAAGTTTTGAAGCAATTTTAAGTAGAGTACTTTTTGAACAAAATGCCTTTTGTTAAGTCACTGCAACTTTACAAGCAGATAGAAGTTCTTCCATAGGACTATATGCCTTAAATATGTTTGTGCTCAGTGGCTTTACTGTGTCAGTGCTAAGACAAGGGGCTTGTAGGATATTTTGTTGATACAGAAAGGTTCAGCCCTCCTAATCAAGATTTTTCCCCAGAACAGTTTTCATCCTTACCTCTGTGCTGAGGGATCGGACAGTGAGGTCAAAGTCATTAGTCCCTGACAAAAGCCTTAGCAGGTCACACTAAGCACGCTCTGTAGGATTTTTTGTTGTTGTTACTTGTTATTTTGGATGAACAGTACCCCCTCCATGCCCACTGGGATTTTCAGCACAACCTCACACAAGTTAATCTGGCCACACTCGCAGGGGCAGCGAGGGTCCGTGCTCAGCAGCAGCAGTGGTGGAGCCCCCGTGGCACTGGGGCACGGGCACACCGCACCCTTGTGAAGTGCAGCTCTCGTGAAACCAAAACTTTAGCTCTGCAGCTGAAAGGAAAATGGGGACTGGGAAGAAATCTGCAGATTCAAATTTAACAGAATGGACAATCCTTTTGTAGGAAGTATCTGGAGATAGGCTTTGTTGATTCACCTAGAGACCTTTGACAATGCCTGTTACAGTATTTCCTACTCTTGAAACACCTCCTCAGTGATGGAATCTTTCCCTTTTTTTTTTTCCACATAAACTTCCCATCCCCTCTTATCCCACTCCCTTATTTCCTGCTGTCTTTACCAAATTTGTATCAGACAGAGCTATGAACAAACAAACACTCCCCTCTTAAAATGTGCTGTATACACTGTACTATCCTGTAACTATTCAATGGTCATCTCAAACATCTTGCACGAATTATAACAAGTTATTTTTGTTTTTTTTTCCTATCTGTTTAATACCATCATTAAAAAACACAATGGAAATTAAACCATAATAACCTATGGCAATGCAAAATGTTAAGTGTCTGCTCTAGACCCACAGAGGCAAGGAAATTAAAAGAGGCTTAAACTCTGAGCTAATGCTTCATCCCTAATTCATTCTCTTGTGCCTATATATTGAAGTCTCAGCACAATGAATCTGTGAAAGGACACATTAATGTGTCGTGGAACTGGTGCACAATAAATTGATGGGGAATTTAATGTAACTCTGATCAGACACTGGCCCAGAGATTTCAGTGATGAGTAATACCAGGCAAAGAATTTACATTTTAATTCAGGCTTTCCCTGAATTTTTGGCTTTAATTCAGTACTTTCAGGAAAGAAGGTTTCTGTTGAGGCATCCTAAACAAGGCAATGAATACTGACAGCAGTTAGTACTTTTGTGATTTAATTGCTTAGGTATTACTTAAAAATAGTAGGGCATATGTCACAAAGCAATGCCAGGGTCTGAACTGCTCCTTGTAAAGACTACTAAAAAAATATGAAGGTCTGTTTAGAACCAGAGGAGGATACTAGCCCTGATATTGCAGAAGATATTTGTACTGATAAAGGGCTCAAGAGATCTCATAATCCTATATTTTAATGAAGCAAATATATCTTACATGATATTAACATTAAATCAAACAGACAGTCATGCTCTGTAATATATTTTTTTTTTCCAAGAAAAAGCTCACTATTCAAACTTCTTTTTGCCCCAAGCTTGCTTTTTAGTTTTACTATGAAATGGAACAAGATTTTAAAGAGTAGAGATTCTGAAAATTAGAGAAACGGTATATTCTTCCCGCTGTAAGTATCCAGACTGACATGACAAAGGAAAATAGAAGGTGTATGCAAAAATCACTGAAAATAAATTGCTACATGTGCCGTATCTCGTAGAACTGTCGAACAGTTTTTATTACATTTTTGTTCATTGGAGATTGCTATAGAGATCTCTGCATTGCAAGTAGCCACACCATTTCAGTGCTTTGCTGTTTCAGAAGAGCAGATTTTCTTGATTAATAACAAAAGGTTTTGTTGGGATCAGAGCTGTTTCCCACCATCTCTATGCAAACCCGGCAACACAAACTGTGTACATTAGCATTTCAAGGAGCCTCCTATTAATGATGGCAAGAAAAGCTCCTCTCGGTGGGTAAAATCCATTTTGTCCTCTCTTGTGACATCTGTTCTAACTTTTAAAGCCAGAAAGGAAACTAGATAATGCCAGAGAGTCTTTTGATTTACTGTATTGGCACTTGTGATGATGCTTCAGACTATAAAAGCATGTAACCCTAGTGGACATACATGACTGTGTAAATGTGAACATCTGCATATTCCCACAACATAGGGTGAATTGAAGAAGTAATTCCAAAGTTCTTTGTTAAATTTTAACTAGCTTTTTTTTCACTATTTCATAATTATGCTCTCAATTACTTCTATACCATACAAAACTCAAACGTTTTACATTGTATTTTTATGTAAATGTTTAGTGCCACATATGCTTTTTGATTTCATTTCCCCAAAGCTGATTTTTTTTTTTTACATTTTTGTGAGTAAAGACATTTAAGTAAACAAAGTTGGAGAAGCTGAAATATGTTTAAAAATAAATAAAATAAAATAAAATAAAATAAAATAAAATAAAATAAAATAAAATAAAATAAAATAAAATAAAATAAAATAAAATAAAATAAAATAAAATAAAATAAAATGCCAAACAGCGTAGGATAAGAAAAAGTAAACTAAACCCTGCAGATTTCTTACCTCTTTACACCATCTGTGCAGTATTGCTCTTAGGCCTTTTACATTGGTCATCCTGGGAACAAAGCTGAAGGCAGATTCCAGCAGTTTTTCCATTCACTATTCATTCAGAGGTTCATCAGCTCCATATGGATCCAGCCAACTGCTGTGTTAAATCAGAGCCTTTTCCCAGAATTGACATGGTAATGAAGTCATGGTATTGCTCACAGAAAAGGCCTCCATAGGTATTTTCCTCTCTAACAAATCCAGCCTTTTCACCCCATTCACTCCCTAAAATTATCTCATAACGTTACAACATCTGTGAACTGGGTTTTTGCCTTTTAATGTCTAGCATGTTTTATTACATGACTATGCATTACATACTGGTTAACAAGACTCCTACACAACCAAGGAAATAAAATAAACTTGCACTCTTCTCTTTCCAGCTCAGATCATTTTGTCCCTTTGCCTTTTAATTTATATCTGCTATATTTATTTTTCTCCAGATAGAGCTGTCCAAAGTAGTATATACAAGATGAACTTCGTTTTCTTTCTGCTTTTTATCAGAAAGTGTATTTAGGAATATTGCAGGATGATAAAATGTTTAACAACAAAATGGTAGGCCCGTCAATATAAACAATTGCTAAAAGGAGAGTGTTACAATTTACAACTGTGTTGTAAGAGTTTCCTTCAGTTCATCCCAGGTATGGATCTGAACTTTAATGCCAATGGTTCAATACTTGTGAAGTTAGGGACTAAATGTTTGTTTTTGTAATATGCCATCTGCAATCAATATGTAGGTACTGCTTTGATATGACAATGGGAGGTGTCCCTATTGAAAACTAAGTCTTTCTTGTAGTAATAATATATTTGAACAAATATCCCTTGACCTACAAAAGCAGGTATCATTCATTACACATGGGCATTCCCAAGGTTAGCCACATAGCAGCTTAACAGATTGGCCAGATATTTGCAGTTAGTGTATGTTTTTGAGGTGGTTTGTCAGCACATATTCCACTTCTAGTCAGCACGTAGGTGATCAGTCAGTACATCCAGATTTCAGGTCTGCATTTACCACTTTTTCACCCAGCTCTGGGTCCCAGTAGACTTTGGCATCTTGGATTGGAAAGCAGAAAGATATGACAGATATGACTCCTCTCCAGCACCCCAAAATAGCATCCATCCAACACCATAACTTGGAGGGAAGCAGTACGGCTGATAAACAGACATCTCAGGATCGGAGTAAGATTGGATTTATGGAGAAAGTGAATAAAGGTTCTTAGCAAAACTGCCTGTGGTATCCAGCTCAACTCGAGTACCATTCACAGTTCTGGTCCCTGCAACCCAAGAGAGATATAACAGAGTTACAGCATGTACAGGGAAGGGCAACTGAAACAATCAAAGTGGTTGTTCTAGGCAGGAATGGAGACTGAAAAAGATGAGGCCCCAGGCTGGAGGAGAGGTGGCTGAGAGAGGGAATATGAGCAAGGTTTATATAGAATCAAGGTTCATAGAACCACAGAGGTCGTGGAAGAGCTGAAAGCAGAACTCTTCGACAATTATTGCAATGCCCAAACTAGGGGTCATTGGACAAAACTAGTAGGAGATGGATTGGTTTGAAAGTAGTTCATACAGAAGTTATTGAACTTCTGGAACTCGCTGCCACAGACAGCTGTGGATTGAAAATGCATCATTGAAACTGATCATAAAAAAAAAAAAAAAAAAGAAAAAAAAAAGAAAGAGAGAGAGAGAGAGAGTGAACAAAGAGTCCATAAGCAGATATTTAAAGGACTACACAGGGCTATACTCTAACATGCCTCATAAAACTGTTCTGCATGCTATGGAAGTCAAGGGAAATGGACTGCATAAAGAGGCCAGGCTAGTATGGTCTCCTGAAATACCATCTCCTGTTTCCACTTTTGGAGACAGAATGCCAGGGCAAATGGGTGTTGGTCTGACCCAGTTAGTGCCATTCTCAAGTTCTTTTTTACATCTTGTGAATATAGCCCCACTGTCACTCAGATCCTGTAGATCAGTGTTCAGTCCACTTAAATAATAACCATGGGACTGCTCTGCCAAAACCAGCATCAGATGTGGACCAGCTATTCAAAGTAAACATACAAACTGTCTAAACATACATAGAGCACAAGACCATCAGGAAGAGCTTTGGAGCAGAAATTGTGACCTCTCTCATACTCACCTGACACAAATATTTCAGTGTCTCCAGTAACAGAAGAGATGCTTTACTACTGAGCAACAATTTATGGTTTTCTCACTGGGGTGCTCCAAGTGAGTATCAGACAATCCCTGGGAGATGTGGGACCACATACAGTCACTGCTGCCTCAACTAGACGCCACAGTATATCTACCTGACAGCATCTGTACTGGATTAGCTCCTGGGGAAAAGTATTCTTATCCAGGCTTAGTGCAGTAAGGTACACTGTCATGATACTCCAGATGTAGCTCCTGTTCATCTGGAAAAGGAGCAACAGAAAATACTAGCAGGACACACATGCTTCTCACAGGTGAATAAACTCAAAAGTATCCATTATTAGCAGGAATAGCTGAACAGGCATGTCTGCAATCCTTACATCTTTAAGTCTGATATATTTAAGGATACAAAGGTCCGAGTCTGAGGATTTTCCTTCTATACTACAGCTGTGAGGCACAGTGACAGCTCCACCATCATGGTTATTCAGAAAAATGACCCTGGATGCATCCAAACCTGTCCTGGGATGCACAACAACAGCGCCTTGAAGAAAAAAGTAGCATTTAATGAGCATGTACAACATTCTTAAAATACTTAGAGCAATTTGGGAAAAATCTTTGTTTCTACGGAAATAGGAAGAAATGCAAGAAAAAAAAAATCCAAAAAAGAAAAAAAAAAAGCACACATTGCAAAGAAATAACATCTGGAACTTCTATAGTGGATTATGCTAAAGAATACCCTGCCCACAAAGACTTTGTTTTACCTATCCATGAAAAACAGCTGCTGAGTCAGTTAGAATCAGCCCACTCCATTTGTCCTCGCTTTAGCTTTCAAGCTAACTAAAGTTTCTACCACCTAATACAATGCTAACTGTTGGAGCACGACATATTGAGCAAAGACAAATACCGTGCTACCTAGGGGCCTCTCTGGTCCCTCTGAATTCAGACAAAACACTGCGACAGACCCCATCCTGTGAAGTGATACTGGGCCTTGACACAACTGCTGCAGCAAAAATGTGGAACCGAGAGTAAAGCCGAGGCAAGTTTCAAGTCCTTGTCGGTCAGCCCTGCCGGGGCAGCCTCACACACCAACGGGATGGTTTCTACCAAGGTTTTGGAACCAGGCGGTTACGAAGAGGAAATGTAATCGCTGTCCTCAAGAACTCACACAGGACACGATGCCTCCTCTTCTCCAGGCAGCAGATTTTCCAAGCTGGCTTTAAAACCAAGCTCTCCTGCAGGGCACAGGGCTGAGCTGCTGGCTTTCCCCCCGGGAGAGCAGCACAGGGGCAGCAGGGAGGGCAGACGTGTCAGTGCTGGTGAGGAAGAGGCACGGGCTCTCTGAGAGCTGATGCCACAGATTTGGGGCATTCTCTGTGTCTGGAACTGATCTCATCCTCTCTTGGCAAGAGCTTTTTAGCCATTCAAGGCACTTTAGACCCCTTTATTCCCAACTCAGACAGAATAGCTGTTTAAATACAGCCTGGGGCGTGGATGTATGGCATTGTGTTGCAATTGCTTCCCCAATATTTGCAAAGAGATTGCTTATCTATTATCTAGGTGTTATGCATCTCCCCTGCTTGCTTGTTCCTATAGGCTGCCATTAGGAACAATGCAACCATGCCAGCAAGTCTTTTAACCCAGTGTACAAACATTCAGGTCTGGGAACAGCTCATGCAAAGTATTTACAAAGTCACTGCACCTATTATTCTGAGATTGCTGGGGAGCATCTCCCTGTCTGCCACAGAGCTGTAAACCCCCTGAGATGCTGTACTCACATGGAAATGCTGCCGAAGGGAACTGGTTTGAAATGGGATGCTGGCACTGCTTGTACCTAGCACTGCTCTAACCCAGAGAGTGTGAGGAGGACCTAAGGAGGTGAATCTGTCTCCTCAGACAGCCAGGCCTACACTTGCAGGTGGAAACCTGTATTCCAGCCCCTTTGTAACCTTCACTGCAACTCCTGTACTTGGGGTATGGGCTGTTTGATTTAGTGACACTGCACGAGACAGGAAACACATTCCCTCTCTCCCTGCCCCAAGAAGTCAGAGGCACCTTGCTCGTCTGTCAGTCCTGGTTGCATGAATGTAATTCATGGCTGAATGAAAACAAATGAAAAGATAATTCCTGTTGGAGTCAGACCCGCAAAAGTTTGCAAAGGAATGCAGAATCCTTGCTTGAAAAAATCCAGGAACCTTGCTCAGGGTGATGACTGAAATGGAGTCTACTATTAGACAACTTCCCACATCTACTCAGGATTTTGGTGCAGCAAATTACACAGCTAATTCCTGCTTTACTAGTGAGCTGGAAGAGAAATCCCCAAGGTGAATAACAGCTTTATTCGTGGACACAAACTAACAGAACCCACAACATTGTCCCAGCTAAAGTGTCTGGTGTCTGAGGCACAGAAGCACAAAGTATGGAGGAGACTACGCTGCCATTCCCCATCACCAGTGAAGGAGCAAGGAAAGACAATGCACGGCCCTCAGAACTGAAAATTTTCATATGTGGAAACACTCGGTTTACAGAATGGAAAACAACACCTGAAACAGGTGTATAAATTTAGGACCACAAGATAAAAGCATCAATTTTTTCTTCAGCTTAGCTCACAGGGGGTCCGGTTCGGCACTGATGAAACTAGTAGAATTCTTGCCTTTGATTTGCAAAGGGCAGATCCATCATTTCCCTTCCCCAACAAAGAGGCTCTGACTTTTCACCTCCCTTGATTTTAGTCCAGCATTTAACAACAGTCACTTGGTGATTCAGGAAACTCATCCTTAAGTGTATAGCGCTACTAATTTTTATCTCACTTGTTCTAATCCTTGCCTACTGCTGGTTGTTGTTGTTTTTTCTCTTTTCTAGGCAAGTGTTTTCTGCTTCCCTTTATCTGTTCCATTCCAAATTTGCTGTCCTTGCCACTTCTTTACATTCTTGCTTTCCACTTGACATTCGTGTTTAGGCACACTTCAACCAAATCATTGTTTCCAATCAAGCTACAACCTGCAGCTTTTGTTTCCGTTGACCAACAGCTCCCTGGTATTTGCTGCCTCTACATTTAATCCATCATGAACCACTGCAGAGGTATTTTTTCCTCCGTTGTCTAGACCTAGAATTGAAATTGCAGATCATTTGTAGGATTACAATCAACTGATACACTGATACAGAAATCAAGAAAGAAATTTAGCACAATTAATGACCAACTACACTTCCCAAAGTAAAACAAACAAAAAAAAAGTAAAAAATTTTCACCAGTTACTTCAAGATGTCTTTTTTGGCCCTCCATAAGAGCACAAACAGTTCAGATAAGCATTATGCACAGAACAAGAACACATCCATAAAATAAGGTACTCATTAAGAGCAAGCTTCAGTGTCCAGATTCCCTACCAAGATGCCAAGAAAAGCAAGATGAAGGACTGGCAGGAATTTCAGGCCTGCTGTATACATTCTTTTGTAATTTCTTTAAAGATGAGGTAGGAGAAAATGTGCTTAGTTTTTCGTAAAACTCTTTAAAAAGAAGCAAAGTTTGCTTTGAAGTTCACAAACTTGCTCATATTTTAGCTACACTGAACTGCTTGTTAAGTGCAGCAGGAACAATCTGTTGCACTATTAATTTAAGATATCCATATAACTGCACTGCTAATGATGCTGTCACTAATAGGAGAGGGAGTGCTTCCTTTGTAAGACCTGCTCCTGCAGTGAGCTTCACATTGGCAGATTATGAGTCAGTCTGGGCCTCACAGCTGGATTGGGTGCCAAGTCCCTACTCTTTCTTCTTTACAGTTTGTTTACATACATCTTCTGCAACTTGCTTAATTTTATGTCAGCCTAGAAACTTCAGTTGCCCTCCAGCTGACCACCCAGCTCACAGTCAGGCATGAGGCAAGGAGAAGATACTTGAGCTCACCCCCCTTTAGCTGATTTAGCCACATTAACTGCAACCATAGCAGAGACCTGTGCCTGGACTCCTTAGAAATGACAGTAGAAAAAGAGAGAAAATGTCCCAAATCAGCAGAACAGCTGAGAACCATCAGGCTACCAGGCAGCACAGGAGTGGGTGCACACTTGGGTGTGCATCCTTCTGTCTGTAGGCCAAGGTAACAGGGCTTCAGTTCTGCACTTTCACCCCACACTGGGTGCACAGACCATTCCAGAAAGGCAACACATAACAAATGACAGCTAGGGTGGAATTTAGCTGCTAGAGTAAGAGAAATAGTTTTAGTGTGTATCTGCAGGTGTCAATTTAAGTGGTGAAAGGCAGGAGAGTCATTCAACTGACTCAAAAGTAGACGTGCACATTGGAGCAGCTGGCTGGGCATTCCCTGGAGAAACCTTTGAGTGCATTTATTAGACATCTGCTGACTAAAGTCAGTGTCATTTCAGGTGCAATTAGGTGTCCAAAAAAACTATGCAGGGCTGGTGAGGATGGCACACCACCAGTAGGACTTCTTTACCAATATATAGCAGCAGCTGAAGGCCAGATTGGAGACTTGAGCACTTCAGATGGTGCTGGACTCCCACATGTGAGCAACTCAAAGCAACCCTCTAAACACTGGTGTCTTAGTCTGTGAGGTGAGTCCTACCCTCATGTACATGAACATGTAAGAAGATTTCAGGGGGCATCTTTCTAAATAGGTTTCATGGGACACTGTATACCTCTAAGAGACACCAGAAGAGTCACCATAATCTTGGTGCGTTTGAGGCAGGAGAATGTCCAATGCACAATTAACCTTCACCATTGTTTTATACTTTCAGGGGTTGTCTTAGAAAGGGTCTAGAAATACCTTTTAGAGATGAATCTGAAAAGCCTTACACTTTGAGAAGCACACAAACACATGGAGTCTTCATATCTACGTGAAGCTGAACTTCTTGTTCCTAAGCAAATAATTTTGGAAGACACCATTAGCGTCATTTGGAATTTGTGAAATGTAAAAATGTATTTCCCACCACCGACAAAGAGACATGCTGTGTGCCTGTGTTGCAGGGGATGTTCCTGCAGAAGGTCTTATGGATGTTTACAGGGAACAGAAAGGCGCATTCTGCAAAACCAGACAAAAGCTGCAAACCAAATTTGCTGAGCTGTAAAGCCTACAAACCTGCCAGAGATATTTAGAAGCAAAAAGGCAGCCTTTGAACTGCATGTTTTATGCAGCAGGGTGCTGCTGAAAAGCCTCAGATGGGCTCACAGTGACAGATCAGGCAGCTTCTCTTCTAGTTAGGAAAGGTGCCTCAGCTGGGTTGGGGCAGAGGGATTCGTGGTGCTGTTTCTCATTGGAAACGATACCTCACAATTAAGGCTAATCCTTCATTTGATGTTTACTCAGTTTACTGCCATTCTGCACTGCCCACATCTGGCATTACACTTTGTATTTATTCTAGCCAATATATATTTATTCGTCGGCTGCGTCTTTCCTAGCCAGGGTTGAGATGGCAATTTCATTCTAAGTCTCTGCATGCATTGATGGATACATTACCTTTTAGCTGAACTTTCACATGCTTGTTCTCTGGCCAGAAAATATTTATTTATTTCTCAAAGTTAGAAGAAAATGTGTAGCCCTTTTGAAACCTCTCAAATTTAGATGTGAGAATGTGTCATTTCAATATTTTTTTAATAAAGTGGGTTTTTTTATTATTTCCGTTTTTGAGTCCTATCGTTTTAAAACAGCTTGGAAATTGCATGCATAATATTTCTTCAAATATTATCACAGACGTGAGAAAGCCACAAGATTTTGTTTAGGGAATGCAAAGGAGAAGGATCACCACCACTCCTAACTGTTTGGTATGCACTCCAATGGGAGGGTAAAATGTGTGACTATGAGAATGTTTAATGAGTCACATTTGCATACAAATAGTTACAGAGCACTCAAATGAGTCAGGAAAATTCACACAGTTTCTAAAAATGAGTGCATATGTTAATGCAATGGCACGGCTGAGATTGTAATCGAAGATAAGCAAAAATATTTACTGCTCTGATTTCAAAAGAGACCTTAACTTCTGCCCATCCCTTCCACCTACTACAACAGCCTCTGAATTATGTAATATTTGTTCAATTCAGATCTTGCCAGTGTTTATCTATACAGAGCTTTGATTTTTTTTTTTTTCCTTGGGCAGGAGGGTGAATATTTTTGGTACAATCCAACATTATTTTTCTTGCATGAATGGCAAAGTACATTATATCTATATCACTTTCTATTTTGTGGCCACCATATCTGCTGACTTTCTTATCCTCCCTTCTGGGGACAACGCTTAAAAACAGCACTGTGAGACATCTTGAAGGTTATCCGAAGTAGGGCATGGAGCAGTGCTCAGCCACTGATTACACAAGGCTCTGCAGAGACAAGGCCCTTCTCCTTAAGGTTTATCTCCTACCTGCTAGAAAAACCAGGGTGGCAAAGCTCTCCGTTACAGGCACGTAGTCAGCCCAAAAGGAGCATGCACTGCAGGTGATACTCTAAGCTGAAGGACTGAAACTGGACAGGATTTCTGGCAGTAAAGAAATCAGATGAATAAATAGAAAGTTAGTGTAGTCTGGGGCTACGACTCTAAGCAGGATATATAATTATGAAAGACATCCAGCAAAGAGGTTATAATGATACCTGTGTGTTATAAATAAATTCTGTGTCCTGGTGAAAAATGGGACTTGGGCTCTCATGGTCTGATGTGCTGGTCACGAAAGTCAGCAAGTGTCGGAGAGCTGGGTTTTGTGCAAGAGAAAGACAGAAAGGAGCTGCTGGTTTGGGGGAAGAAGGCTTGGGTGCATGCTTGCAGACCTGTGCCAGGCAGTATTAGAAGGTGATTTAAGATGACTTAGGATGAGTACAGCCTTCTGCTGCTATAACGACCAAGAAAAAGAGTGCAGTTCATGTCCAGGACCCACAAGTCTGTTTGAAGAGCTCACTCTCCACTAAAACGGTTTATAAAAGCTAAGGTAATGTAAAAGCAGAAAGAACAAAGAGGATTTTTCTTTCTCTGTGCCTCACTGCAACAGCCAAACAGCCCAAAGATGACTCGTATTTGCAATCATGCTGCCATAGCAGCTATCACAAGCACCTACCCATGCCCTGGGTGACACTTTCATTGCTGTAGGGGAAGACATCACGTGAGGACTCCAGGAACTAAGCACTGCCTGACTTTTGCATCTGTCATCCCTGCAAGCTGCCTGGTTTTAAAACATTAGCAAAAAAATGGCAAGGTAACAGCTTGTGTTTGTTCTGTCATCCCCCCACTTCGAGACCCCTGACGCTCCGAGAGACAGACTGCGGGTCAGGTTCTGCTCTGCCCCGTTCTTTCTGTAGTCATTTACACCTGTACAAACTGAGTGGAAAACATGCAAAATGGTACCATTTTGTTTTGATAGTGTTTTACCCTCACTTCGCAGGGGTGAGAATGAATAGACAGGGTGCAAGGCAGTGGAGAATCAGGGATCCTGTATATTAAAAAAACAGCGCAGACAGCCACGGGAAGTGTCAAACGTGATACAAAGGGACTGCTCGTGCATTCACGCTCAGCATCTGTGATCCGGACGGCATAAACAGAAGCCGGTATCCTTGTGCTACGTGGGGCTCATAGGGTTTTGTTTATAGGATTTAAAAAGCCAGCAGACCCGCGGGGCTGGATGTTGCAGGGTGCTTTGCGAACACCGATCTCGCCCGTTCACAGCATTTCGGGAGCCTCCTCAGCACACGCCGAGGGATTCCCTCATTGCTGGGCGATGGCGAAGGCTATTGTCGGATGACGGCTGCTGGCTCCCTGCCACGTGTTGTCGGAGCCTCCAGTTTTAATTAAAAACCCTAAAACAATCTGAAGAATCGCCCGTCTGAAGCTCCGATCAGCGAGGATGCCTGCCCCCTCCAAACACATTTAGGCGAGTAATAGCAACGGGAAGGGAGCTTTTTTTGTCACTCTGCAAAGGGTTAAGATCAGCGCCCGCATGTGGCTCCCCCCAAAACAGACCCTTGGTGCTCGGAGCCAAGACGTGTTAACATATTCTGAAAGGGTGGACGCTGAAGCGGTCCCTTGGTGAGGCTGGGGAGCTGCATTCACAGATGTGCGAGAGCCACGACGAGCAAAATGAGCGTGGTGGCTGAAAGCAAGCTGGTGGAGCCGTGACTCGAGGAGAGGGAAGGTAACAACTGGGGGTGCTGAGAGCTGCTCTTATCTGTGTCAGCTTCCAATGACAGCTGGTGATTACTAAAAAGGCATTATGGCCTTGTCCTCCCCAGCAGGAAAGAGGCTGATAGGAAAACCGCAGTAGAAATAAGGCGAGCGTGTTTTCGCATAGGCTGGCTAGAAAACAATTTAGCTTGCACTCTGCCTGGCCATTATCAGCAGTGCCCCACAGGCAGCGGGGTCGAAGTGCGTCCTGAGGAGTGATTTGAAGGAGAACAGCTGGAGAGGGTTCTCCAGACTTTGTTCCACGCGTGGAGGGTAAGGATGCAGGAAAGCGTGAAGATATCTGGGTGGGAAAAGGACCAGTGCATGGCAAGGCTGGCATCGCTCACAGAGCAAAGGTTACGCTCAGCAAGGCGCTAAGTTAACAGAGCTGGAAGGAACGGGTAACAAGAGGCTGAAACAACAGCAAGCTGCTTTTTCACCTGGAGAACAGGGGCAGAGCCAGTGGAGGGATGTGGTATGATGTTAGTGGCTGTAGGTGCAGGTTTTCCCCTTATTTCACTATATAGTTTGGGAATTGATTGCATTTTTTGTTGTTTGGAAGAAAATCCCATGCATCCTGGATTTTGTGTTGGTCTCCCTCATACTATAAGCACGCTTGAGAGCTATTAAGCAGAGCAGTCACCAGCTAAGCAGTTAAAGCTGGGCTCTGACAGGTTTCCCAAGCTGCTTCTGAATGTCTTTGGCAAATAAATTCCTCCTCGCCTGCTAATTTAAGACTTTTAAAATAATTTAGCTCTCAAGTACATAAAATAAACTGATTATCTTGTTCTTTACAGTCTGAGGACAGAATCTATTTAGATCCTGAGCAGGCTGGCTACGTGCAAGTGGCAAGTTTTAGATAAAGTTCACTTGCCAACCCAAAGCACTGAAACAAATTCCCTCTCCGCTCTCACAGGCAACAGCTTTACCAGCCAAACCCCTGCTGTGACCCTCATACACATTCACAAACTCACCTGAAGCTGCATCCAGAGCCATGGGGCTGACAGGGAAAGGCTTCCTGGGTTTTGCTGTCTCTGCATCAGGCCCCACAAGAGTAAAGCATCACGATCACCGGGTCTCCATCAAAGGAGTACCTATGGCCTGTGTCGTGTCTCGCCCATGGCCACCCCTGCAGCAGCTCATCTACGCGGGCAGCCTGCTTATCCTGTCGAGGAATGTACATTTGCAGCTTACACACACGTGCTTGACTCTCCTCAACAGTGGAGAAGAGAGCGACTGATATACTGCAGATTGCCAGTTCTGAAAGGTGTGCTGCTGCTCCAGTGCAGAGAGAGGATCATCTCCCAAAATGGCAATGCCTTTACCAGGTTTAAAATAGGAACGTCTACATTACAGCAAAAAATAACCACCCAGACAGCAAAAAATTACCTAAAACTTTCCCATGACATTTGTTTTTTCTTGATAGAATCTATACAAACACTATTGAAGACAGAGCAGGAGCTCACACAGAAAAGAAGAAACCATCGAAGCAGAACATAGTCACTCTCTACTAAACCATTTATGCAAACCTAGGCGAAGAGCAGCAAGTATTCAGCAGGGATTTTACATCAGATATGACTTCAGAGTGATGCTGGATATAATGAAAAGGTCCCGTACCCCAAAATTATACTGAACGGACACAGGAAGAAGGATTTTCCCGTCACTCTTCAGGACAGTTCTGGGGATGTGTTACCATCATGCTGTAGAAGAAACCCAAGAATATTGTCATGAATGTTTCCTCAGAAAATTCTCAGAGAACTGACCTGGTGTGTAAAAGACCAGTGCTTCATATCCTGGCCTTCCCCAGTTCAGACCGCAACTTGGGATTCCCAGCGTAGCAGATGAATGCCCCACACAACCACTTCTGGAGTCTCTTCCACGGCAATTTATGTGAAACTTTATATGTATCAGTCTTGAGCTTGTATCTCCCAGAAGCTAGAGGATTTACGTAGCTAGGGGTAAATGTACCATAACTTACTTCATAAGTGGTCCTGCCTATAGCAGGACACAGAAACGCAAGGAACATCTTCAGAAGCACTTTCTGAGTTGTGTTGTTTATTTTAGCTCCTGATTTCAAATGGGAAAAAAAAAAAGATTATATATAAACCTTGAATTCTCCTTCTCCCATTTCCCTTTAATCCTTAGACATCCTTGTTTGTGCCCCAAGTCCTACTCCAGCTCTGTCTGGCACCATCCCTGGTCCTCCAGCTCAAGCCAAACAACCCAGCACCCTTCCTTCTCCACTCCATCAGCTTTAACTGGCTCCTACAGTCACCTCGCTGGCTCTGCACCACCTTGTGAGTTCCCAGCTGCAGAGCAGACATCACAGAACAGTTTGGGTTGGAAGGGACCTTAAAGATCATCTAGTTCCACCCCCCCATTATGGGCAGAGACACCTGCCACCAGCCCAGGTTGCCCAAAGACCCATCCAGCCTAAAATCAGAGCTAAAATCAATCTGCAGGCTCTGAAAAGCTTACTGGAAACTGGAATGTCCCTTATTACAGCGAACGTCTGTCGCCCCCAGAATCACTTACTAGAATATCCTCTGTCCTGCCCTCAGAAGGGACATTCCCTTTTCAAGGAAAAAAAAAAAAAATGATATCTGTTAACTTTAAACCAGTGGTCGTTTGTGAAGCAGCTGACCAGAAAATGTCCTGGTTAATAATGGCAGTTCTGGCTGCCAAGCCTGTGATAGATGGGACCTGTTACTTCACAGTGCTTGGCATTTTCATTACACTTGAGATCTTTAAGAACAACTCCCATGGACTTCCCATGTGGTACGCAGTCTCCCGACCAAAGTCTGCTTTAAATGACTTGTCTGTCATCGTCATCTCACAAAAATAAATAAATAAATAAAACTTTGTAGCAGAGGCATGGATTGAATTAAGTCCTCCACAGCAGAATTCAGCTGTTTTATGGGAGCATCTTGCCTCTTTCACAGCCCTGTGCATGTACTGCTGCAATAACTGGGACAGGGCTCCCACAGAAGGCAACCTCCCTCGCTATGCAAGTCGCAGCTACACAGTAAATGAATAAGCAGTGCCATAATTGAAGTCACCACAGCCAAAACCAGGCTGAACTATGGCTCAGAAATGCATAAAGTTTACAGCTACGAGCATCTAGCCTAGAGGTTACACACTACAGCCTGCAAATCCCCAGTATTCCACAAGACCCTAAAAAGAACTTGTTCTGGGTGAAAGTCCATTAATCACTGTTCATTTTCTGTCTGTTGTCAGGTGTTTCAATTAAAATGTGCCAAGTCACACAGGAAACAAAAAAAAAAAAAAAAGGGAGATTTTTCAAGTGTCTATAAAGTCTGAGAAGCAGTCCTGGCACAGGCCATCCACATGAGGACCACGGTACCCAGTTAAACCTCACGTTGGCTGGGCTAAGCAGAGCTTGACTTGGAAGCCAAGGGGTATCAGGAGAGATTTAGAGGTTTTAAACTTGTGCATTAGGTTGAGAAAAGTCACTGCAAAAGCAATGATTTTATCAATTGTCTGTAACCGGAGTCCTGAAAGACAGGGTTAGTTGTAGGCATCTACCAGACCTATGCCCTACGTCAAGTGAGATGAATCCCACCTCCAGAGTCCAGAGGCCTGTAGGGCTGTGAAAGAGAATGAGGAGCACAAAAGCACAAAACCCACCCTACAAAAGTGGAAAGAAAGAAGAGTGACATGGCAGGAAATAAAGAAACTACAAAAAGTCCAAATTCTGACCCAAATTTAAAGAAGAGCAACTGAGATCATCAGCTAGGTATAAACCAGCTGTTCTGTTCTGGCCTAAAATATCCTAAAAAGTTTGTGTATCCTTTTAATCTTCTCAGACCTCTTGTCTCTGCTGGAAACAATAGCTCGAGGCCTTAAGTAATTTAATTTTGAGTCCATTCCCAATTACTTTTATGTTGCCAAATTTAAACATCTTGAGTGCACATATAATTTCAGTATTTTGATAAAAGAAGCAAAAGGGCTCCTCGAGCATGTGTCTTGTACTACTTGAAGGCACTCAGCCTTCTGGAGTGATTGACGCGAACAATGTGGTGGAATCATCCCCAGCTACACTTGCAGCTAAAAACCCATCAGAAGAACATACGACTTTAATTTTGCCAAACTGAACGCCATCGCCTCCACCATCTAGATTTTGAAAAGGGCTGGACATAACCTCCAGAGGACCTCTGACAAATATTAAATTATAAAAACACACAGCTTGTCTTTTCCTGCAATCACCTATTTGCAAAGATTGTGTGTGCACCAAACTTAGACACGCACAAAAAAAAAAAAAAACACCACTTGCACGGTTGAAATCTGATAAGAAAGCTCGGTGACCTTTTGCTGATCTCTGATGAAACAATGAGGTACATATTTGGGGTTTATCCTGTGCTACACCTCAGCATTACTCCACGCTATCAAAAATGAAAAACTAACTTTTAGAAACTGAAAATTACATGGTCACCTCCTCGGGGCTAGGATTAAAGGCAGCATTTTTAAAGGCACCTAGCCTTCAGTTTTAGGAGTTGAAGAGAGATTTTTCTGGGTGAAAATGCCTAAAATGCAACATAAGCTTAGTGACACTTTCCCAAAGTACCTGACTTCCATTCATTTAGATAAGCAGCATTTCAGCTTTTTGAAAGTCTCAGCTGAAGCCTCTTTCTATCTTCCTGTGTTTTAATGCACATTTGTGTGGAACTGGCACCTCTCAAATTAAAATTGTACAGAGTCACTTAGACCGTCCACAAAAGAAGCTTGTATGGTGTCCTTTAAGAGTACCACACTCAGATAATTCATGCCAGCAATCCATCTCCAGCCTTCCAGGGGAAGGAATTGCCATCATACAGAGAGAGAAGTAAAATGACTAACATACCCGATTTTTAAAGACTAGAATCAGGTATGATGACTGAGAAAAATTAGTCATCTACGGTGGAATTCACCTCCCTTGGCATCTGTAAGTCAGGCTTCTGATCAGAACTGGTTGTCTAGCTTCTGCTGAGAACTGCCGGGGAGAGGCGGCCCCCAGCGAGGAGATTCGTTCCATCCAGAGGTGTCAAACAGGCACAGAAATGAATCATGCTCTGCAGGTGTCTCTTGTTCTCTCTTCCCGCTGCAGAGAGACAAGGCACCAGCCCTCTAAATAGCTGAGATAAGGTGAGATGAACCTCACCCTCCTGGGTGAGTCTGCCAGGCCAGGCTCAGCATTCGAGGTCTGTGCCATCCAGGAGATACCTTTGCCCCAGAGCT
Source organism: Anas acuta (assembly GCF_963932015.1). Classification (NCBI taxonomy): domain Eukaryota; kingdom Metazoa; phylum Chordata; class Aves; order Anseriformes; family Anatidae; genus Anas; species Anas acuta. The sequence goes on from NC_088981.1 coordinate 102,158,611, forward strand.
ACAGTGGCAGGCTGCCTCTTGTTTATAACCCCTCTGGCCCTTGGAAATTTGCATCCTTTTCTTTACCGTGGCAAGCTTCGACAGGAGGGGTGGGTATCCTCCACCTCAGTCTTATCTTTAGTTGTTGGGGGTGCACTGCAAGCAGGAGGGTTTATATCTCCTCTGACAAGGAGAGCACTGAATCCAAGGCTCTCACTTCCAGGGCAAGAGAAAAACAGATTATAAGAGAAGAAATGCTATGCCTTCTCTCCCCCTAAGCTTTCCAGTAGCATTTAGCCACCATCTGAGCACACCTCCTGGATCAGGCAGCTCAGGAGATTTAGACACGTACCTATTTTGTGATTTCCAGTTGGGTTTATGCAGCAGTGGCCAAGAAAGTCAGCTTAACCTAGATAATGCTGACCGTGAGTTCATGGCAAAGAAAAGTTTTAAAAGCCTGAGAAACCTCTCCAGACCTCATGTGGTTCAGCAGGACCTCAGGGGTGCACGTGCTTTTGGGACTGGGTGCACACATTTTAAGTTGCATTTCCAGGATCCGAGCCCTGGGTGGAATCAGCCTCCCCAGACCGTAAAATATCCTGCTCTGCACATTAGGTAAAAAGCAGCGAGAACGCTGTGGGTCCTGTCCTGACACAACCAACCACAATAGCTTTGGAAACCGCTGAATTAGTGCTGCCTGCTTAATCCTACAAGGCTTCCCATCACCTGAGCGAGGTGTTCGAACCGAAGCGAGCAGGAGGGCGAGATCACAGATTCACCAGCCATTAGATCACAGCTGCCGTACAGCCTTCATTCTTCCCCTAAATATATGAAATATTATTACAGAGCAACAACAACTGCACAGAGCACAGTATACAAACACATCTATTCTTAAAAATGTAAATTTACAGCTTGACAGGAGTGAGGTGGCAGGACCCTATCTGCAAGAGCTATTTAAAACCTTCTCCCACCAATGCAGTTTCCAGTCCTTCCTTTTCTCCCAGTGACATTAAGCCAAGCATCAACCCTTATCAGACCTTATTCACACAGGCCTAAAAATCAAAGTTAGGCCAAAGTGAGAGGCTGGGGGAGCTGGACGAGCCAGGCAGGTAACTAATGAAAGAAGAAGCCCCTTTTTTATTCCTTCATTTATTCCTCGGCATGTGCTAGCTACTGTCGGTATCCTCATGACTGGCTCTCCTCTCTTTGCCAGCCAAAATGGGTTTCTGGGAGAATTGTAGAGGGGTACAAAAGTTTTTTAAGTATTTAGTTTGGGGTAAATGGGCAAGAATTAACTGTCGGATTTAATACACCTCCCAGCAGTATCACTGTGGCAGCGAGATGCCGCTTGCAGAGATTTCGTGGCAGTATTCTTCAAGGAGCAGCAGCTGAGCAGCAGCCCTGTGCAGGTGGCAGTGTACATACAGAAATGCCCTCAGGGCACCTGCTTATAGAAAGGAGAAACCCTACACGACAGAAGAAGACGTTAGAACCAAAGTGTGTGGACCTGGACTTCATAAAAATGTCCCTGCAAAAACCATTCCTACAGAGACACCCATCTTCGCAGGGTGGTGCTAGAAAACATAGTCTGAGCAAAAAGGCATTCCTGCAAATTTGGGAGAGATTGTGCAGCAGTAAGCGTGTCAGAACTCAACCAGAACAGGGGCCTGTCTATCCTCTAGTCCAACACTTTGGGCCAAAAAAGCAGAAGTCTAAGAAGAAAGGAGAAAATACGTGTGTTTGTGCCACAGCTGGGGGTGGCAGTGAGAGGTCTGAGCGTCAGGGGTGCAGGACCTACGGGAGGAGGCTCTGGGGACAGGGGAACAGAAGGAACATTTCGGAAGCAAGGCTGAATGGGGACAGGCGTCCTTGGGACAGAACGGGGGGTTCAGAGTGGGATAGGTGGAAGTGAAACAAGGATGTGTGTCCTTGTGAGGTACCTGGGAGCGATGAGGGGCCCTGCTGCAGCCAGAGATGCTGCCAGAGGGGGACCCAAGGGGTCTTGGGGGGGGAAGACCTGGGTGCTGGGATGCCCCCCCAGCAGCAGGGTTGTTCCCGAACAGCCCTGGGAGCAGGGAGATGTCCCCCCGCTGCCTGCTGCTGCTCCTGGGGAGCCAACGGCAGCGCTGGCACACGGCCGCACACGACGGGCGCGTGGCTCCCAGCGAGGCACAGGGCAGGGGGAACAAGGAGGGCCTGCTGCTGGCATGGCACAGAGCAGGGCACCGAGGCAGAGGGAAAAAGCAGAATTTAATTAAAAAAAAAAAATCCCTTCCCCCAAGGCAGCTGCAGAGTGCGATGAAACCCCCTTTTAGGCACAATCAGCCCCGAGCATCTGGGCAAGGATGAGGTGGGTGCAAAGTGCACGGGGAGGAAATGTGTCAGCTGCAGCATCTGAGAGCAGCAGAGCAAACTCAGAGACGGGAAATGAGCTTGCAAAGTGCACCCAACAAGATGATCGCGGGGATAAGTTGCTTCTATGGAAACTGCAGCCCGATGAACCAAAAAACAGTTCGATGGCAAAGTTTTAGCAGGAGCCGGCGCACGCCTGGTTTTCAGCTACATTCCCCACCCCCTAAAAAAAAAAAAAAAAAAAAAAAAAAAGCTGCACAATGTGTTTCTTGTTATGGACAAAAAAAAAAAAAAAATGGGGACACAGGTTTTTTCCTGTATGGGCTACATCATATTAAGCTGTAAGTTTAGTTCTGGACAAACAATCTCTTGTTGCATCTCTGGGATGGAGGTTAATGAATTCCCACAGATGATGTTGGCCAAACAGTGGTCGGCTTGTGACTTGATTTCCAGCATCATGATGTGAGGGGATCAGTATAGAAAAGCACTTTGAAGGGAAGAGGCTGCCTACAGCAGGATTGTTTCTACAAGCTAATTGTACTGAGTGCAGCTGCACAAAGCTGGATCAACAGTAATAGAAGGCGGCGCAGACTTCCTGACGCCAGCCCCGCAGAGCTCCCACCAACAGCCTGGCAATTCCAGATTGTTTTCCAGACCTTATCTCTCCCCCAAGTTTTTTTTTTTTTTTTTTCTTTTTGGCCTCTTTTTTTTTTTTTTGTCTTTAATTTTGTGACCGGAACAAAAGTAACAGGAAAATCCTTTGTGAAAGTCGAAAACGCTGTTACAGCCCGGTGCGTTTCGCAGAAGTTGTAACTCAATATTTCGCGTGCAGAGAGTCTCCCCCCCCCCCCCCCTCCCGCTCGAAAGGAATAAAAGAGGGGGGTGGGAGAGAAAAAAACCACACACCAAACTTTTTAAAACTCCTTTCTTTGAATGCACCCGAGCCGTGAGGCGGACAAAAGGCGGGCGGGGGGCTGGCCGAGGTATTTCACCTGGCGCGCCGCGAAGCCCCGCACCAAAACCTACGCGGCGGTGCCGATGGCTTGGGAAGGGGCCAAGCTTCACAGATTTTTATTTTTTTATTTTATTTTATTTCATTTCAAGTCCCGTTTGAGGCAATTAAAACCATTCGCGCTTATTCCTCGATAAATAAACGTCGCTAACAGCGGCGAGGGCAGCGCCCCCCCCCCCTTTTTCTCCCCCCCGCCATTTCCCTCAGGCGCCCCAAAACTGAGCGAGGAGTGAGGGGAGGGGGGGGGGGGCGCATTTTTTACCTCACAAAAACCCCCAAAACCCCTCCGGAGCCTCATGAACACCCCCCAACCCCCTCAGCACCCCCTCCCTGAGGCGGGCCGTGAGGCGTCCGGCTCGGGCTGCCCCCGCTGCAGGTGCGCCCGGGAGGGGGAAGCGGGGCCGGGCCCGCCGCCTGCCTGCCGCCTGCCTGCCGCCGCCGCGGGCGCAGCCCCGGTCGCCATGGCAGCCGCCTCAGCGGCGCCGCCGGGCCCGGGCGGCGAGGGCGGGCGGGCCGAGGGGGGGGCGGCGGCGAGGGGCTGATGTCACGGGGCTGGCGCCGCGCAGTCCCGGCCGGCCCCGGGCTGAGGGAGGGGAGGAGCGGGGCCGGGCAGCGCCGGGGCCCCCCCCGGGGGGGGGATGCAAAGGGGGACGGGTGAGGGGTGAGGGATGGGGGGGGGGGGGGGGAGAAAGGCCGCAGGGCCCCCCACGGCGGGGCTGCTTGGGAAGGGGGGAGCCGCGCGGGTAATTAGTGGGGATGTTAATTGGCTTCGCGGGGTTGTTGGCGCCCGCGCGGCGTTTTTTGGGGCGAGTTCTGTCAGTTTTGGTCGTGCGCGGCCGCCCCGCCGGAGCCGGCTCTCCCTGAGGCGCTGCTCAGTGTTAAGTACGGGGATGGAAAACGCGAAGGAGCTCGGCTTAAAAACCTGAGACGAACCCCGCAATTAAACAAAAACAACTCGTTTATTGCTTTATTTCTTTTTTTTTTTTCCACTGATGTCCCCCTGGCTGCTACCGCCGGCGGCAGCTCCCTCACGGCCGCCCGGCGCTAACAGTCCCAACGGCCGCGCGCAGCCCCGTGCGCTCAGCCCGCCCGCCCGCCGCGCACTATTTACTCCCTCAGCTGAGCGCCCGGGCCCCGCCCCCCCGGCGCCGCCATTGGCTGGGCACGCGGAAGCCCGCGCGGCCCCCACCCCTTCGTGGCCGCGCCCCGAGTGGGCGGGCTCTCGGGATGATTGACGGGTGCTCGCTGGCCAATGGCAGCGCGCGCGGGCCGGGCGCGGCGGCGCGGCGCCTATAAAAGGGGGGGCCGCGCGGCCCCGCGCCTCAGAGCGAGGTGCGGCGGCGCGCTGAGGGAGGCAGGCAGGGCGCTCCGCTGGGCTCCCCACCGCGCGTGCAAACAGCTCGCTCCGCTCCGTGCCCTTCCTTCCTTTCCCCTCACCGCCTTTCAGCGATGAAAGCCTTCAGCCCCGTGAGGTCCGTGCGGAAAAACAGCCTCTCGGAGCACAACCTGGGCATCTCCCGCAGCAAAACCCCGGTGGACGACCCCATGAGCTTGCTGTACAACATGAACGACTGCTACTCCAAGCTGAAGGAGCTGGTGCCCAGCATCCCGCAGAACAAGAAGGTCAGCAAGATGGAAATCCTGCAGCACGTCATCGACTACATCCTGGACCTGCAGATCGCCTTGGACTCGCACCCCAGCATCGTCAGCCTGCACCACCAGCGGCCGGGACAGAGCCCGGCCTCCAGGACCCCGCTGACCACCCTCAACACAGACATCAGCATCCTCTCCCTACAGGTAAGGCTCTTCCCTCGGTGTTCCCGGGGGTGGTGCAGCCGGGATCCCCCCTCTGAAGGCTGCCCGTGCTGCCCAGCAGGCTAACGGCGGGGTCTGGTCTCTGCTCTCTCCCTGCAGGCAGCCGAGTTCCCCTCAGAACTCATGTCAAGTGACAGCAAAGCACTTTGTGGCTGAATCCGACGGTGAGTAGAACACACCTTCTATTTTGCTTAAAATAAAAAGTTCAGATGAAAGTGGTTGGGCTTTGAATGGGATTCCCCCCCATCCCCCCCCCCCCCCCCGATGACTGTCACATGCAAAACAAATCGCTCCTAAAAGTTTGCTTAGAGTTGACTTACTATTGCTAATAATCCTCTTGTTATTGCCAATAATCCTAATCCGGCTGTAAAAAAAAAAAAAAAACCACTAGCCTCCCAACTGAGTCTTGCAGTCCAAAGTGTGTCTTGCTGCTAGGGTTCATTAAGCAGCACAGGCTGTCTGCTCTGCTACTGCTTAAAGCGAATTCCCTGGTTATCTCTTCTTGAAGTCTTAACTTCCTGGGCCAAAGTGACTGATTAAGTTGGGAATCTTGGCACAATTCCGTGAATTCTGTGATGTGGGATCGTCTGCACTATCAGTTAAATAAGTGACTGCTTTTAATCAAATAATTGCTCTAAGAGGCAGACTGGCGCCTCTGAGCATTGCGTTTGCAGAGATCTAAATAGAGATTGGGCTGAGAATCCTCTTTCTACCCTTTCCCTTGAGTGTATGTTATTTTAATGTTCAATTTGCGCTCTTGAGAGCGAGTGTGTGAGCGTGTATGTGTTGCATCTGGACGCCAGGGTTTGCCCAATCTTTGAGTGTTTGGTTAAATGTTCAAACTGTGGCTTCCTCTCTGGCGCCAGTCTGTCCGGATCTCTGCCCTGTTAGCATTCTCCTAAATATGCCTCTTTTCAATCTCTTGCAGGTGTTCCACTGATGAGTTTTTTTTTTTTTTTTTGCACAAGAAAATGTCTACAAGATTTTTTTTGAGGTGCTGAATTTATTTTTCAGCTGTATCTGGAGGGGGGAAATCCACGTTAACTAAAAGGACCTTTAAAAATGATTAAAGAAGAAAAACCAAGATTGATCTTTATCCCCACCCCATTCTTCAACTTGGACTGAACCTAGTTATTTATGAAGAGACTCTTAAATACCCTTTCCCTAGTTGGAAGGCTTCCTTTATATACTATTCCCAACGTGGGGAGCGAAACAAAATCTCACAAGGAGTTGCCCATTTTAAAGCAGACTTTGCCTTTTTTTCCAAAGGTGGAGCGTGAGTACCAGAAGGATCCAGTGTTCAGTTTTTTAGGAGCGTCTGTAGTCAGAAATTACCTTTCTGACACAAACCTAGGACTGAATGCTGTGTATATATTTATATATAAATATATATATATGAGTGAAACCTTGTGAACTCTTTAATTAGAGTTTTCTTGTATAGTGGCAGAAATGTAAATTTCTGCAAAAAGTGTAATGATGTACTTAATCATGCTAAACTTTTTATAAAAGTTTAGTTGTAAACTTAACCCCTTTTTATACAAAATAAATCAAGTGTGTTTATTGAACTGATTGCTGGCTATTCTTTGGGGACCAACTGTTGGCTGGCTATGATTTGTGGTGTTTGTTTTTTTAAAAATACTTAAACATTCTGTTACAGTTTTACCGAGTAAAAGTTCAAATATGTAGAGAATACAAAGAATAAAATTACCTGAAGTGAATAATAATTCTTGTAACTCGGAAAGTCTTATTTGAATGTATATGACAAACTTCTAAGTGATCTGTCTGTAAACAGTGTGAAAGGAGCTGGTAAAGTAATTTATTAAGGAGGGGATGCTATTGACAAAGTGTTTGGAAACATGCACAAAAGCGGTTAATCCTGAGACATTCCCAGGGAATGTAACTTTTTTTTCCCACCCCTACAGATGATTTAGTGCTCAGTAGTGATGCCCCGGATCTGTTAATTTGTGTTCAGAATAATCGCTCCGAATGAGGGGTTGTGGGTGGTTATTAGTCCCCCAACTATTAAATTTCTCTAAAAAGGCTTTGAATGTGCGAGCTGGTGATGCGTTAACATGGGATCTAAAATGATGAAGTGACTGTTGCCTTTCCACACTGGAATTTTCATGCTTCCATGCAGTATTTCAATGAAATGGGGTTTCTAATCAGTTGCAGCAGCAGCTCTGTATGACTAAGATACTGAGAATTGAGCTTAAATCACTGTTGTGTTACTGATTAAACTTTGGCTGCTCCTAAAGGAACTCTTTCTCCATAAGAATTAAATTAAGTTTGAAATGGGACTCGAAATTCTTGAAAGCCAGTAACAGCTTTTCTTTTCTCTTTTGCCTTCAGACACGGTGCAATCCGCCCTACTTATTGCAGGGCATTAGCCTACCCTCCGAGCCCACTCTAACGAGCATTGTTCATTGCACCTCTTTAGCTGTCATAAGACGGGATGTGGGAACGGTGCCTTATCAGATGATGTTCTAATTTAAGCTCAGTTAGAAACCCACCTCAGACAGGAACTAAATTTCGAGTCCTACAAATGAATTAAAAGAGGATCACAATGCGAGGGAAACTTCACCGGTGCTTTGGGGTAAGTAGTGCTCCCTGGAGGCCTCACTCACGCTTCTGAGCGTGTTTAGGATTTCGGGGCTGTGGCAGGAGCCTCACCTGGGGCCAGCAGCACTTTCAGCAGCGGGCAGGTGGGCGGGTGGTGCGCGGGGGCAGCGGCAGCAGCTGCCTTCCCTTGCCCTTGACACCAAACCCATTGGCGCAGGCTGGGAGAAAGCCAGCGCTGAGCTCTTAATGCAGCCGCGCACCTCTGCCAGGATCAACGCCATCAGGAGACAGCAGGGTTCTGCCGGGAGGGGGGAAGGCCGGGGATGATCTTCTCACAAGGCGTCCAGCAGCGATTAAGGAAATCTCTCCCCGTGGCACACACTCGCTGTGCCTCCTGTGGCCGAGCCCCGCTACTGTCTGAGCGCTGGGTTTGTCCCAGCTCGGTGCGATGAACGTTTAACCCTGACAGCCCGCTAGTAACAGATTTCATCACTGCACATCGCAGTTCCTGAAATACTCCTTTTTGTGGGGATTTTACTGACGTGAACAGCAGCTGATTCGGGGGGTCAGGCAGCGCTCAGGGCTTAGTCCTTTCAAAACAGTAACAATCTCCACATAATCACCACCCCATTTCTCCCTCAGAGCTAATTTTTCACCCTGTTGTTCGTTTTAGGGTGAGACCACACTGGATGTCACATTAATTTCATCAGCTAAACCAGGGGTTTAAAGAGCTGCAACAGGCAGATCAACCCCTCCAGAAACTGAGGCGTTGCAACTTCAGTATTTTTAAGCTCGGGGATGATGAATATGCGCGTAGAATGAAACAAATTTCCTCGTCATGCATAGCCAAAAGAGAAATTCACAATTTATGAGGTGTGGGGAAATGAGCAGGAAGAAAAAAACACAAACATGTTTTTAAAACTGTAAATTAAGAAAAGAAAAAAATGTTTCCTCTTTCACAATTAACTAATTCATCATCTCCACACCGCATTCCTCTGCTCCGAAGTAGGAGCTTACCCTGCCTGCTCTAACTTCGGGGATTCGCTCTTTGGGTTTGTTCTTAAGACTTTGCAGTGCAAAAACAAACAGCAAGGTCAAAGCTTAGTGCGCAGGAATTTATGTTAAGGCTTCAAAGTTTCCTTACAGATTTGGGCTTTATGCTCTATCATTGCCAATGTACCCCCAGAAGACAGTAGGAAACTCTCTGAACTTGTCACCGCTTTCTCTGGCCCCGTTTCTGGAAGCCAGTTGTTGCCAGCAGCCCCGTTAACTCTCAGCCGAACACAGACGAGGAGACCCACACCCAGCTACGCGCTGGTGGGCAACGGTTGGCAGCGATCACATTTACACACTGTAAACGGCGAGTGGGCCACGCACGAAAGTTACCAACACACCTACAGATGTAAATGAAACATCCCCATTTGGGAAAAAAATAAATAAAAAGATTTAAGGAGGCTGAGGGTGGTTCTTCTCTTGCCAGTCTTTCACACCTGGCCCCTTCCCAACACCTGTAGTTGCCTCGCTGGGACGTCCAGGGAGTGCATTATCGGGCATTTAACGCACGGATGTAGCAGAAGGGTTCCGAAATCCCCCCTCAAGCATCACGACTCCCTCCGGTCCATCACCCACCAGGTGCAGGGGATGCATCCAGCAGCCCTCCACCGTGTCTCCTGCACCAAGCCGAGCCACTCGAGGGACCCGTGCGAGTATTTTGAGGGAAAAGCCGACTCCCGGCTACACCAGCAGGTACCGAGCTTGAGTCGCCCTCTTCCAGCGGTGGCCCGGCTGCGTGGAGGGCCACTGCCACCCTCTGGCCCGGCCGGGGACAGCAGGCTCCTCTCCGCCACCCATCTCCCGTCGGCTGGGTGCAGAGCAGACACGGATTTGCCGTTTTATTTTCTGTTAAAAGGCTGGATCTCCCGATTCTTTACGCCTTACAAGTCAATATCAGAGCCCCGATCTTCCACGGGTTGTTTAAACTCCTGTTGCAGCTGCAGCTGGGGAATGATGATTTAGCTAATTCTGCTCTGCTGGCTGGGAATTTCACTCCTAAATGAAACGGTCCCAAAATTTTGAAGGAAAAGTTGCATAAAAAAGCTGTATTGTTAAAGGCAAAGTACCGTTTGATAAGCATTAGGTCACGAAGCTTATATTTGACTCTGGAAAGCAAAACATGTCCTCTACACAACCTTATGTGTTAGAGATTCTCCCATACAAGTCTGCAATCTGGATCAATTTATGCAATGTGGAAAATATATTAAATGATTTGCTAATGAGAATACTGTATTTGTGAGTAAGCACCCCCTTCCTGTTTACCACTGTCTTTGCTTGCTTACATGCGACAAGAAATGATTTGCACAGCCTTTACTGGAAGCTGTAAGGGAGAAGGACAGTAGAATGCAGCTGTCACGTGGCAAAAGATTGAGTAAGCTGTACAAACATTGGCACCGAATATTAGTTGGAAAATAGTTTTTAAAATGTACTCTTTAAAAACACCATTCTACAAAAGGATCGGTATTTTCTGAATCTACAGAAAAATGGAAATGTTTGATGCTTGAAATCCAGTTTATCCACATTAACATCATCCTCTCTCTCAAATAGCCATTTAAGTTGTAATTCTAAAACATAAGGACCAAATGCAAACAGCACTTCAATGAAACAAAGCTTATATTGCACAGCAGCAGTCAATGTTTGTGTAAGCCACATGCTAAAGCAAATCGAAGGGGGAAACAAAAGAGGAAACAAATGCAGTTGCTTTTGGAATCAATCACAGCAACTGAGAGGAACTCATGTTTCAGTTTGTTGCTTTCCTTGGGGAAAAAAAAATATTAAAAATTAAGGGACACAGGAGAAAGAATGTAAATAAAGCCAAACTTACTGCTGCTAGCTGCCCCTGGAGCCAAACCTTTACCTCCTGTCTGTCCTCGCAACACTGTGATGAATAGAGAGAGAGCACAATATTATATGAAGTTTTTGGACCTATCCAGATTCAAAACAATTCGGCTACATTAGTTAGCCAAAAAGAATGTCATTATAATCTCTAATAAATAACTTCACAAATTACACCATGTCTGTGGCAATCAGCTTTACAAATAGTTCAGGTATTTCTATGTAAAACAAAGAGCTTGAGCCGGCTCTTGAGTTTTACTGCTGATGGCAAAACTTCAAATGATTGCCAAAAAGCTTTTTAATTTATAAATAAATAAATAAATAAATGAACAATCTGCTAAATTTCACTTGCAAAAAAGAGGGAATTACTTTGATACTTACTGTCTTGCAGCTGGTGCCTAGGAGAGCAGCAGTGATGCTTCCTCCACGTGCTTGCAGCATCTCATGTTCTCTGAGAAGAGTCTTCCAGATATTTTGTGTGCGTATACTCAGAACTGGAATATCCTATTCAATTTGTACCCATCGTTTTACTTTTTCTCATCCTGAGAAGAGGCATAGTGCTCAGAAGGTGGAGAGGGGGCAGGAAGAAAAGGGGAGGACAAGGCTAATGTCCAAAACTAAGCATCTCACACATTAGAATGGGAAGACCAAAGCAGAACACCTTGCCTTCAAGAAGCAATAAGCAATGCTTCCTGCCCACACCAACCACGGCACTCAAGCCCCAAGCTTCTTACATCCCCCAGAACTGTGCGGGCTTAGCTCCGATCTGATCCCAGCATCTGAGGGAAATGCAACCCCTGGAAGTGTCCTTCAGACACATTTTTGGTAAATCTCAGGCTCATCCGAAAGCTGTGTGATCTTTTAGAAACTCATTGACAGGCCCATGCCGGGAAAACTCATTCAGGCCCATGCCGTCAAACTCATTGACAGGCCCATGCCACTAATTTAGCAGTCTGCTGGAAACCAAAGTAGAGAGGAGATGACACAGGAGAGCCTGTGCTCATAGAAGTCACCGGGGCTGAGACTTCTGCCATTTTCAGACCCTTATTTTCATAATTTTCATAATATCAACACACTCCAGAATAAACTTGTACAGTGTCAGAAAGGCACAGGGACTCGGCTCATTGACAAAGGGATAAAATGTTACACAAACACCATTATGTAGAAGGTTAACTACGAGGGATGTGGAAAGATGACAGAAAACATCCATCTTCTAACTGTTAAGGGTAAGAGATCTGACCCCAGGACAAGAACATATAAAAAAAAAAAAGACCAAGACTATGAACAATTTTTTAAGGTTCAGATTAAGTTTCACCAGGAATTAATATACAAGACATAAGGCAAGGGGAAGGCTATTTCACAAAAACTGGTTACGCTCTTTCACAAATTCTTGGAAAAGTATCTCATTTGTGCTTTTGTATTTGTGCTTGTAAATACATAGGGAAAAAAAAAAAAAAACTGTGCTCGTGCTGGGGGTTTGCTTTTTTAATTAACAAATTTGTGTAAAACACGTTAAGTAAACCTCCCATTAGTACTTTTCAAAAGACATAACAGTGAGGAGGCAGAGGGAATTACATGTCACGTCTATAAACTCAGTCTGGTTCTTGTTAAAAAGCTGTTTTACTGCACATAAACATTTCCACCCAACAGATATGAAGCAAGGTGCTACACATGTGGACACATGCTGCTTACCAGTCCTTGCTGATTCTCATTTTGCTCAGATTATGCCATCATTACCCTTACCACTCTTACAAAGCTCCACTCTTGGTTGGAGCTCACCAATTACATAAGTATTAAAACTTACAGTAAATATAACATGAAATTCCTGAATTCCACTGTAAATCTACTTCTTCAGTCATTCAAAAACTCTGAGCTCCTTTGAAATTGGGCTTTTTGGACTGAATTCATTTGATTCAACAAATGTTTCTATATGCACCTATCTAAGGATCTTTCTATCTAACTCTTAAAAAAAAATGCTTAGAGGGGGAAAAAAAAAAGAAAAAAAAAAGGTTAACTGAAAGTTTGGAGCTTTGTAATCAACATAGACATAAAAGCTGTGTATGTTAAGCACATACCACATCCAACATGCAATTAGCAGTTTATTGACAGCATGAAGAAAGTTCTCATAAACTGAAAATCTGAAACAGATTGTCACTAATAGTGAATGGTATGTTATTTTTTGGCAGCTTTGAGTGCTTGCTAATATTGTTATCGCTATCTTAGGAGACTTTAAGGTCAGCAATATTGTCCAACAGATATAGGCAAGGTGGAAAATACATGTCTATACTGATATCTAAATCTTACGGCTCTTGATGCTTCAGGCAGTTGGTTCATACTCATCTGTGTGAGCTGCCCTAACACCATCAGGTTACCGTGCAGGCATACCAAAAAGCAAATGCTGGAGGGCTTTAGTGAAGGAGAAATTCTAACTATTACTTTGCTTAATCAATTACTGGATATCTATTGCTATGTTGGAGGCACTGTAAGTGTATGTGGTAATTGTAAGGTAATGGTGTGACAGTTTTATGTAAGACATAACAGACAAAGGTCTTGGAAATGATCACTTGCAAAGAGACCTTCAGCTGGAGCCCCTTAAATAACCGAGGGTTTCATCCAACAAGTATACATAGGCAGTTGCCAGGTTCCTGTAGGGGAAAAGAAAAAAACTCTTCATAAATGTAATCAATTTCAAGTACTAACAAACAAACAAAACCACCATACCACAAAAGAAATAACCTACTACTTTACTATATTTTAGTCTGAACTATAGATGAGATGTATTTTTTTTTTTTTTTTTTTGATCGATTCATGGCTTCCACACATTTCTTAAGCACTTAATTACAAGTCAAGAAAGAAAATCAATTTCATTTGATGCCTATAATACTGGTGAATGATTTAAGGTATCCGTGCAAACACTTAAAGGCTACAAACACTTCTTACCTTTCCCTTCAAAGTTCTGGGGTTTAAGCAGCTCAAACAAGTAATTTATCAGCTGTTGAAAGTGATGAAACAGGGCTTCACTGATGTGGGGGAAAATAATGATCTCCTGGTTAAGACTTTGAACTGGGAATTACGAGACATGGCTCTTATTCCCGATTTCCCACAGACTTTGTATGTGACCTCCGTGAGTCATTTTACTCCTTCACATTTCTATACGCATGTAGAAATGGGAAGTTCAGTTCTCTCTCTTGGGAATTCGCATGAATCAGCATGTCTGAAGTGGCTGGACACTGGGCTGCCTTTGTAACACTAAACTGAACAGTAGCAGCAGCATTCTTGGGCATTAAAATTGGCCATTTATCCTCTGAAATTGTACCTGCCACATGCTCGAACAATTGCCAGTCATGACTAGGGAGTTACGTGGCCTAGAAGCCCTCCCAGAGTTTTTAAATATCATGTTTTGTTTTCCAGAGAGATTATCAGTATTGATAGGAGAAATTCCACTGCAGTAGGCCAGGGAACGGTCATTAGCTTGTTGTGTTAATTCAAGCCCTCACTTTGCTTACGTTACTAAATAAATAGCTGTGCAAAAAGCACTGGGCACACTCACACCCCTAGGTAAGGAAAAAGCTGCTTCTTTGGGCCCGAATGTTGGTAAGATCATTTTATGTAACTGTATTTTGCTTAAACAAGTGAGTTAGATGCACATTCTCTCTCCTTTCTCATCCTCCTCTAGTAGGATAAGGATGATTTACATTTAGCAGACCCTTGAGGAATTGAACAGCATAATGTGAAGAGATGAAACAAGAGCCTGAATGATCCTGTGACAAAGGAAAGAAAAGACACTGGAAGTGCAAAAGGCCTCTTTTTAGCCTCTTTAAGAGGTTAAAAAGCAAACATTTTCACTTGGATTCTTCCAGACACACACATTTGAATATGAATGTTAATAACATTTTAACATGGAAACAAAAAAAACAAAGTGAAGAGCAGCTGGGCCTAAGGTCACTGAGCGATGTACAGGAATCAAACTTGTGACTGGAAGCCTGCCCATTAGGGTCACATACAAGAAGTTATTAGCTTGACAAGGAAAATACTTCTGTATTTGAGCTGGCAGCTACGATCATATGTATCCCATATGACTGGAACAGGCTTGGGTTTCTCTTTTGTTGTCACATTGCCACTGGGCCTCCAACCAGACGCGTGTCCTGTATCACTTTATTTCACGCTGCAAAGACAGCTTTAAAATGTCTTCTTCTGTATTTGAACTTCTATTTCTACCCCTCTGAGGGGCAATTTTGCAACTCTTGCTCTTTCACAGGTATTTACACCCAGGCCTACTCCTTTAGGAGTCTCATCAGTGACAGCCACTGCCTTAACCAGACCTGTTCATTAGGCTACCTAAACCCAAAAAGCGTAGGCCAGAGTGGCCAGGGGTCATCTTATGATTCCTCTTGTTCAGTTGTTTAACTCTCAAGAGCTCCCAGTGAATTGAATTCTGCAACTTCCCTAGATAACCCTAATGTTACTTTAATTATTAGGATATTTTTTGTTTCAAAATGTGGTTTATTCCACCACAAATTACAAGTTGATTACTTTATGCTCCACTGATGGAGCTTCTTAAAATCTTTCTGTAATGATGTTTTTCGTATCAAGAAATTATATCCATTCAGGCTCCCTTCTTTTTAACTCAACAGATCCAATTCTTTCATTGCTATATACTTGTAGGTCGCCTTTTTCCTCCCCACCCTGTTCTCCTCCAGTTGCTTATTAAAGGTGCTCAGGTCTGGACACAGAGCTTCTCCAGCAGCAGGGCATACCTCCATACCTCTCTTGTATCAAACAATACTTCCATTAATATATCCCTCAGAGATTTCCTTTTCTTCCCTCCACCTTCAACAGTATCACTTACGTTGTTGACTTAGTATTAGCTTACTAACCATGCTAAACCTCTATTGTCTTCTGTGCTAGTTTAGTGGGTTACACTGCACTTTATATTCACGCATTTGATTTCACTGTGATAAGTGCAATACTTTATACTTGCCTTTAATGACATCATGTTAATTTACAATCCCCTATATCAACTGATTCTGTTCTTCAGGGTAAGGCAGGTTCAGACAAGAATAAACTTAGAAATTCTACCAATAAGGTTGCTAAGAGAAATACTAAATAAAAATGGAACAAACAGCCCCCATGTGACCCTATTATTTGACATGAGATAATTGACAATCACTCCAAATCTACCTTTTTAAGAAGCCTGGTTTCACTTCACTGCATTTGCTTGGCCTTTGACAATAGAAGTCTTACTACAGTCAAATGTACCACATCTGCTACATCTGTCTTCTGCAAGCCACTTACCAAAACAAAGGCAAAAAATAAAGCCACTTGATAAGGGTAATTCCTGAAAACTCCGTATTGACTTCCATACTTGAAGCTTAAACATCTGATGAATAATAAAAATGTGATGAATGAAAAAAATATTCAAAGGTAACCCCAAGTACTGTCCTATAACAAGCCAAACATTTTTGTGGAATCCAATTACCTTGAACTATTTTTCTTCTTCTGCCTGTTTTGTTGTTGTTGTTGATTCTCCCAAGAGCTTTAAAGAGAAAACCTTACAATAACGAAACGTGAATGCATTTTGATGATGTTTTCTTAACAGTATTTTCACATCCCAGTAATTCTAAGGTATCTGAATTGATTAATTTTCAGTGCCACATTAGTTTACAAGGTTTTCATGACTACATTGTTGTGTGTTTTTTTTTTTTCAAAAATCCTTTTTCTTCAACTGTGATGTACATTCTTAGAAGTGTTGTTCATTTACATATTTATATTGTAATTGCACGTGTTCCAGGGTAGTTGAGAATCATCAATTTTTGCACTATCCATGGCATGTGTTCAATACCACATTCTCAATTTACCCTCAAACTCTAGATGCTTCTTCATCTCAGTCCTTGCTCCATTACAGAATTCCAAGTACCAGAAAGACTTTTAAGGGTAACCTATGAATAAGACTTTTTTCTCCACTTCAAAACGTGTATTTTAACATCTCCATGCATCCCTCTCAGTAACCTGGAAAAGCGAGTCCAAGTCCTCATACCAAGCCTGACAGATTGATTAATTTTTCAAGCACAGCGTGAACCCCTATATACCTGTGTAGTAGCATAACTCTTGCTGAATGTTGGCTCCAAGTCTGTTGGCTCTGCTTTAACCAGAGATGAGCTTGGCAACTATCGAGGGTGAAGACTCTTCTCAAGGGCTGCCACAGCTCTGTGAAGTGTGCCACTATGAGGAGGTTCTACCTTCACGATCTCATATAGTATTACACTGTTTAGAAGACTTTGCAGATAGCTTTGTTCAGCTGTTAACATAATCCCGACTTGATCACGAAAATGGTACCCCCCCTCAACATATTGGTCATGGAAGAATGGCTTGGGTATGGGATAATATGTGAAAATTACACTTGGAAGAAGGAGAAGCTGTAGGACCTTATGGGTGCTTTATCCAAAAAAGTGGCAGAGAAAGCCGTAAGTGTGGATTTCACCTGCTCTCCTGAACAATGCTACAGCCTGAAAAGAAACATGATAATGAATGGCAGAGTTCACATTGCACTTGCAAACACTGGAAACAATTCCATCAAACCCAGAGAACCTTTGTGAATACTGAATAAATGCTGGTGCACCAAGATGACTTTGCCAAGTCAATGCAAAACAAATTAGTGGATGGCCATGCATCTTTAGCTCCAACACAGCCCAGAAACTGGAGCTTTATGCGAGAGAACTGACAGAAGGCTTTGTATAGAGCCCTTTATGTTCTCGATAAGGACCTCTGCCATAGCACAGGAACATCAATATTCTAATGCAGACAAATGTCCAGTATTTGCATTTAAATAGGAAGGTTACTTGGACTAGGACAGGTAAGGAATTTCTCATTAAAGATCCAAAAGAGATAATTTTATGATTTTTGACGAAACAAAAAATTCTGATGTGAGAAATCCCAGAAATGCGTATGCTGAACTTCTGATCACAGACCAAAAAGGGATTGAACTGAAATTAAAGATATGGACACCACCTTAGGAACAGAAAGCTCTGCTTCTTACGTTCAAGACTAATCGTATGTAATGAAGCTAGTATATACGTACACAAAATCAGGACAGAGAAATTAGGATTCTTTCCCCAATTACGACTTAAGTCACTGTACATTTTAAGCACTCAGCAGAGGAATGGGCAGGTGAATATGGTACTTGATGTATCAAAACCAAGGACTTCTGGACTGTGAGGAGCAGACCTTGTGCCACACTATTTGTTGTCACAGTACATCCACTTTGATGTTGCCAATTGCCACTTGACATGCTGTTTCTGAATGTGGAAGTTTTGAGATACTGATGAACAGAATTTCCTCCTCTTCACACATTAGTTTTCAGTTGGAGCATTTCACCAAGAAATGACATGTTATGGTCTTGGAATAAAAATATGCAGAAAAAAAGACATTTTTGCATAAAGTGTTTGAGTGTCAGTATCACAGAAACTTCTCAACTTCTAGAAGTATGCCATGGGATTACACAACTCACAGCTAGACCTGAAAATAGGTGCTGATAGGTATAAAAAACAAACTTTTTTTTTTTTTTTTTTTTAAAAAAAAGGGGGTTGTTTTTCCAGGTATTGCAGAAAGACTACAAAGGAGCTCATCATAGTAGGAGGATGAGCGTTCAGCTACTTTATCCAACTTTTCACAGCCTGAAATGAATCTTGAGGAGAAAAAAAAAAAAAAAAAAAAAAAAAAACTCTCCTCCCCTGCCATTGAATTCCAGGGAATGTTTAGGTACAGGTGATTCAGGCAACTTTTTTTTTTGCCTACTGTCCCTTAAAAAAAATAAAAATAATTGAAGAATCATAAAAGTTTACAGAACCCGAGCAAGCTGGTCTTAGAATGTGTTTTTAGAAACCACTTAGGCAAAGAAATCCTGGTCCATCTTAGATGAGCTATCATTACTGTTGGGTCTTTGCTAAAAGGCAAGTAGTCAAAACAGAAGTTATCTGCATTCTTTCTGAAAGTCCAAGTACTCTCAATGACAAGAATAAAAAAAGTCCCCTTTCATATACTGAAAAGAAAATCCAGAAGTGGGGATTAACTTTTCAGAATTTGAATTTAAAGCGTAAATGCCTTCTCTTGCAAACTGAATCACCACTGTACGTTTTGCTTGGTAGTAGTGTTTTTAGTACTGTCATGCAGAAAGAGTTCTGCTGGTCCCAGTATTGCAAAGAACCCACCACATGCTTAAACAAAGCACTGTATAGTACTTTATTCTTCAGCTTGAAAGTTGAAATGAAGACTGTGAGAAAAAAAACAATTATTGAACACTACAGCCATGGACTACAAAATGAAGGACCTCAGTTCATATTAGCAAATAAAAAGATCTCATGAAGCTGAGCTAGTCTGATAGAAGAGAAGCAGAAGGTAGCACAGATGGTGAAGACAGAGGAAATTATTCAGGATTCCAAGCCACACCTTGAAAGAAGCTACTAAAAAGATTATGTTGAAAATTAAGACCAGAAGGCATCCAAGAATGACAAAGCCTCTAAACCCTTCTTTATATTCTGAAGTTGTAAATAAGTCCTGAAGTTAAATGGGTTATGGTTTGAGGGCTTGTCTTACAAAGAACAATGAAATATCAAGATTTCTTTTCATCTTTGAGAGCAAAAATATCTGAAAACCAAAGGTTGGTTCTTGAGTAGGGAAGAGGACAGAGAAGGAACAAAAATATTGTAGAATCTACATCCTACCCATCTCAGGTAAAACAAAAACTGAAACCCACACAGCACCTCCACCCCCTGCAGACTAGCATTTTCCGCCACTGCTGAAGTGGAAAAAGTTGCATTGTAAAACAGATCTAAGGTTATGATGAAGACGTTAGAGAGGTAAGTTTCTTCAGTCCAAAATGACTGCCACGCAAAAGAAGCTTGAACTTACAAACTTAAGCTTTGGCTAAAAAGGGACAGGACCACAAACAGGCTACAAGGTTTACAAAGAGAAAACATCAAGAGGATTGAAAACAAAAATGCTGAGTGATAACAGAAAGCTAACTTAATACAAATCTCTGATTTAGATGTCAAGACTTCTTACTGGTTTACATGAGCATAAAGTAAAGGGGACCTCTGATGTCAATAAAAGTCCAATCTGACTAGCAGACAGAATCTCAGTACTCAGTTCTTGACTGTACTAGAAAATTTGTGTAATTCTGTATTCTACCACTGCCGTATTTTTCTGGTGTCCAAAATAGTATAATGCTGCTGCATCTCAGAACTGCTACGACAAATTCAGAAGGATTTGAAGATGCTTGGAGATGTAAACTGATACAAGAGTCTGTTTTGCTTTTAGCCAAGGACTAGCCCCCACATTATTCTAGAAGAAATATTAAATAAAATAATAATAATAAAAAAAAAAGTTAATCCCCTGCTGATTGCTTCCCTATAGTTTAATTAGTGAGGAAGGGCAGTAAGGCATCACAGAATTTCCATTAGTTTTACTGTCCTCTACAGTCAATATTTTATGCCTATGATTTTATTTCTAGGTTCCAGGGACACATACAAAGCATTCATGCTTTCCCTTTGTTTTCTATCTTGAGAAATCTTGGACGCAAGATTTTTTAATGGACTGTTACTGTTCTCCTCTTATTTCATAAACAATACAAACATACTCAAGTGATGACAGAGAAACTCCCTTTGGGTTATTTACTGAGGTAACTCCGCAACCCAGGTTACTTCTGTAAGTAATGAGGATATGATGATAACAAAAATACTTGAAACATGAAAAAGCTCTGTACACTGCCCCATGTAACAGCATGAGAAAAAACAAAGAATGCACTGTTATAAAATCCCATCTTTCAGAGAAATATACACACTCCCAAATACAACCTTTCGTTACATGAAATCTCACACAACTTCCCACCTACCTTTTTCCTCCAAAAGACCACATTCTTCTGAAATATTACAAGTTGTGTTTTTTTTTTTTTCTTTTTTTTTTCCCTACTTCTGGAGAAGGTGACCCTATGATACATTAAACTAAGAGAAAGAAATCAACTAACATCTTCTTTTTAGAATCTTATCCAGTATCACTGTATCACTGCTGTAACACATACACTTGGGGACAGAGTGGAGAAGCATCTTTTAATGCTTCTTAAGGCCCCAAAACTTGGTGTTATCAATGTCTTATTAATGACCTATAATCTCTCACGACTGAGAAAGCGTTATTAAAAAAAAAACAACGCACTGTAGTTTGGAGTCTTCATGGAACACCACACATACCTTACTAAAAACAAAACTTAACAAAATACTAAATTACGTATCAGAGGAATCAGACCTGAAAAATCAAAATACAAACATTAGACTCAGAGTTCCATAAAGAAAACTTCCTCTATCATTAGTCTTATGCTTCAGCACAAAAGAACTGAATCAGTAGTGCCAGAAGTGTCACTAAGCTGTAATGACCAAACACCTCTATTACAGAATTCCAGGTGAAGACTTTAATGAAGTTAAGTGTAAGCTACCTAAGTGTAGTATCAGAAAAATACACCAAGAAATCACTACAGGGAAGAAAACAAAACAAAGAAACAAGCAAAAAAACACTTTCCATCAGCTTTAAGGTTTTTTTTGTTGTTGTTTTACTTCTGTAACTATTATTTATTTATCGAAGGACAAACTGTACTGGATACTCAGCTTGCACAACAGACATCTTTATTGAAAAAGTTATCTAGATATAAATTTTAAATCATCTTTTTAAAACCATTTAAGAGGTTTTCATGTGCCAGTTAGTCTTTAGAAAATTCTAGTTCTGCTGGAAATGGTTTGAAAATATAATTTATTTTCATATTGTTAAAATTTTCAATCTATTCATTTTTCTCCTTTTCATAGAAATTTAGAAATCTGTCAGAACATGTCAAGTTCCTGAAACTATTCCATATTCTCATGAAGAAATTATCCTTACCCCCCTTTTATACTGACAAAAGAGCCCTTAACAAAGGCAACAGAAAACTAAAAAGCAACACGCAAGGCTAACTAAAAAAAGTAGATAAGGTTAATGTGTTTTTTTCTGTTTAACTGAATTTGAATTTTCCTTCAAGTTTTCCCCACCGTCGCTATCATTTGGCACAGAAAAGTGTGCCAAAATTCTAACAGCTGTTTATCTAAGACAACTAATTAGCTAATGTATTCCTTATATAACACGACCATTTTATAGCACTAGCACGTCTAGTATAATTAACATGTTGCAATTTCTCTTACATGTCTGAAAATTCACAACTAGGTATTAACACTTACATTTTACCACAATTGCTACTTTCAATTAAGAGAAATATTCAGGTATTATCATATTTGGCAACTTTTTAGTAATGTATTTAGAAACCTAAACAAACCTGTCACAGGTGATAAAGCTATACAGCATCAAGGCCATGGGGTGTAACACACTGAACTAAGAATAATGGATGCTATTGGGACTTTCTGCCTGTGGCTCTCATGGCTGTACGGAGATTTTCCCATATTATTCCCATTAGGTTCAGAAAGCTTAAAAAAAAAAAAAAGGCTTAAGCTGGTGAGTAGCCATAAAAGTTACATAAACCCTGCAGTATTATTTGCATCCAAATTTTTCTTTTCAAAAACTATTTTCACTCTACCATACAAACATATCTAGGCATCAGAACAAGAGGACAAGCCAAACTGTGCTCTTCATATTCAGTTAGGCAAGAAGTTATGGTTTCAAGTTCCTGTAGTGTTCAGTCATCCAGAACTAGAACGGATGCATAAACCCTCATTACAAGAGTTCTGGAAAGTGGTGAGTAGCAGAAATGAGCTTGCAGTCGTGTTTTGATTTTATACTCTTCATTCATTTCCACTCTCCATGGAACTCTTGTGTTCCATGAATCCCACAAGTCACACAGCTAGCATTCCATATTTCAATGCTGGAAATTGTTTATGGTCCCTTAATTCCAAGAATTGTGCAACAAAACCAAGCAACTAGTAACCATAGGAACTATAGAACAGAAAAAAAAAAAAAAAAAAAAAAAAAGACAAGTTTCAGCAACGAAACTGCAGTTTAATTCTTGAAAATGCTATTTTTTCATAACCTACCTGTAACATTAAACCTATGCAGTAACACGTATCTACTACACACTAAAAGATACTTCTTACTACTATGCTGTGTTTTAAGTACTCCGTTTCTCTCTTCTAGCTCTTTTCCTCTCTCCCTTTATCAGAGCACTACATTTCCGTTTGCTTACACCTGTATAAAACAAATTAAGAAGACGCTTTAATGAAGAAGAAAAATGCACTGTCTAGTCATTTTCATGCAAAAAGATTCAAAGTCTCAGTCATATTTAATGTCCTGTTAACGAACAGCTCTTGTAGCATACTGCCCTTGAATTGTGTATGAAACATTTGCATTCTGCTGATTGCAGGAACCGTAAGGAAGCCATTAACCAGTGATCAATGCCATGAACACAGAGGACTGTATAAACTACAGCGTGCATCACTATGTCCTGCAGCTACAGCAGTTAAAAAGAGGCAGGACTGAATCACTGCTTGGAACACTTCAGCAATTTTAGGCACCCACATCCCATGCTGAGCAGAATTCAAATTGACTAGAAATCACTCTCATACAAAATTTGGTAATTTATAATATGGGAAACCGCGTAGTTCTCTTCTGGAATTTCCTATTACTCACATCTTTATTGTGACAGTGCCTAGAAAGCTAAAGAGAGAACATCAAGCCCTGTGCAATCATAGACAGACACTTCGCTCCTATTGGCTTTTAGTGGTGGTGAGCAATTACACTAATTAATATAATTAGGAAACACTGAAGAGTTTTCCACTCGGCTGCCTATTTCACCCCAATCCTGGTATTTTATAAAGACTTAAGAGAAAACTTTCAGGGATCAAAAGATCTCAAAACCACATGAAATGTTAAAATTAATCTATTTGGATTATTTGAGGACTTCAACAGACAAAATGACTTAACTGGTATCTTTGATCAATACCGTGAATATCTTTAAACGAAGAAAGCTAATCTTGTTTTTCTTTATTACAAAGCAATGCTTGTAAATATCTTCCTGAAACAAAACAAAACAAACAAACAAAACACCTTCATCCTGAAGATTCCAGAAAAGTGAGTGATACATGGTCACTTTCCTCCTCCTTTCCATAGGAAGGTCCTATACTGAAAAACTGTTCCCAAACTTTCAGCAAAATACCATGAAGCTACATTGCGTTTGGAGGGTTGTTATTTGGTTTTGGGAGACTTCCAAACTACTACCTTTTAAAACTACCTTAAAGTAATAGTCTAATAAATATATGTGCACACAGATTCCCGTTACTTCTGTAATGCGCCGATTATATTTTAATTCAGTTGAACACAGCAATTTAACAGAATCCAAAAGTGCAAAAGAGCAAGTTTCCAGATCTTTAAGTACTAGGCATCCATGGAATGAAAAAATAAAGCAGGTCTTCTTTTCTATGCCAGAGTCAACATTCTCTTGACTTGGATAACAAAGGCCATGACCACACGGTCCTGCTGGAGGCATCTGCTTGAGATGCACGAGATCCAAATAGGGAGGTGGCCCCCTCTCCATAGCTCAGCACTTCCTTTGGAAATGTCTGCTTTGCCACTTCCATGTATCAAATGTAGTTTTATACTTGATGCTTACTTAGTATTGTATTAATAACAGTATTGTTTTAGAAATCTGTGATGTACTTTAATCAAAACAACATGCACAAAACATTATTATCAAGTGAATAAACAAAATACCACTGCAAAAATGGACACAAAGTCAATAGGCCAATTTATTTTTTATTCTCTTTGTACTACCAGAGTCTAGTTTGAACAATTTTTCCCCTCAAAATCATGCAGATTTCACTGGACAGTACAAGTATTTACTACAGTAACATTCAGGTACATTACTCAGATGACAAAAACTTTCAAATACTGTACTTCAGAAATATAGGAGCTGGCATACAGCTCAGACTAGATCCCAAAAAGTACATATTACTTTCAAAACAGCAAAAACTACTCATCTTTTCTTTCTGGAACCAAATGGTAAACTCTGTACCAAGGAAAGATCATGCACAGCAATAGATATTCCTTAAGTTCAGACATCATATTCATATTTTATCCTTAAAATATTTTAAAGTTACTCAGTTGTTTCCATCTATTTAGACCAGTGACCGTACC
Source organism: Anas acuta (assembly GCF_963932015.1). NCBI lineage: Eukaryota > Metazoa > Chordata > Aves > Anseriformes > Anatidae > Anas > Anas acuta. The sequence goes on from NC_088981.1 coordinate 102,183,371, forward strand.
TATAATAAATAATGAATTCACTAAAATGATAAGGCATTACCTTATAAATAACTGCCAAGTCCAATAACATATCAAGACAATGTTCCTTAAAATCCTTATCACCATTCTATCCAAAGTTCACAAAGTCAACAGCAATTACCGAACATACAGAGAATAAAAGTAGACACATAGCCAAACAGGTACCCTAACATTTAAATTTCAACATATGTAATATATGTTGCACACACTAATCCACTTGTTAATGCAACATTTGATAAGGCTGTCACAGGTTGTGATATTTTATCTTCTGATATCTCTGATGTCAAATGGCAAGGACGCAGTCTCCACTTTATTTGTAAGTATGTGTGTATGTAAGACTTACATGGAAAGTTTGGGAGGGATAAATATTACATATCCCAACGCAAACATAAAATCACATTTTAATAATTAAACCATACTTAATTCTGTAACATGTGCCCCTGACCTAACCTTTACACAGTGTTAAGGAACTGTTTTTCCATCCTAACAAATACTGGTTTTATTTCTGGGGAAGGTCTGAAGTAATTTTTTTTTTTTTCCTAAAGGCTCTTTCTTCTCTTCAAGAAAATCACTGAAAATAATCTAGACCTTCTATTACAGTACTGAAAACTACATAGCTTAATGTAACTACACACTGAAAGAATTCCAAACAAGCTACAAATCACGGATGTACTCTGTTTTAGCCTGGCTTCTTTTTACAGGATACTTTCTCTCTCTTCTCCAAAACCTGCCCCTTCTGAGGCAGTAACCGTGTTGAGCTCCGATGAATCTTTTGAAAGCCTAGTATAACTTGAACGTTGGCTCCGTTTGTGAGCAACACTCTTCAGGTTCTCGTTCTGAACTGCAGTTGAATTGGAACCTGAGCTAGGGTGCAAGATAATTTGAGATGAATCTCTGGTACCTTGTATTTCTTCAAAATTTTGATTAGCTCGATTGTTTGGAGCACTGTTATTATTTAGGGTTACTGTACTAGGGGTTCTATTTAAGTTATAGACTTTCTGGCAGGCTGGCCAGTTTTCTTCTGGGCTACTTGCTATCAGGCTGCTTTCTGATGGGCTCTTCTTATCTTCTGAGCAAATAGACATACGAACCACAGCTGGATCTTGAAGGCCACTAAGGCTGTGCGGAATTCCTCTCTTTGCACTATGACTGTCATCTTCAAGCTCAATGAGATTTGCCTTTTCAAGCTGTGAATCATCTGCTCCTTCATTATGGAGGGAATGATTGGGAGAACTTTCGTTGGATCTTACACCAGAGTCAGACGAATCTTTTTTATCCAAAAGGGCATCTGTCAAGTACTCCTTTGCTTTGATGAAGGTTCTAATAGGTTCGGATCCATGTTCTGGAGATTTGGGTTGTTTGTCGATTTTTACATCTGTTTTCTTATCTTTACCTTCCTTAAGAAGTGGGGTATTATCTGACTCCTCAGTTCCTGACTCATCTTCATCACTTGGAAGCTTCTGATACCGGAGAGTAACTCCCTTAAGCTTTAAATCTGCAGCCTGGAAAATACTTGTTCTTTCTGAAGACTTCTTTCCTAGCAGAAGCTTGGAACCAGACTGATCAGATTTTTCATCTTCTTCAGTAATAGGATCCAAAGGAGATGCATCATTAGTAGAAACACCTGAAGTACTGTAATCAATAACATCATTCCTCTTCATCAGGAAGGACTTTCTTCCATCATCTTGTTTCTGCTCACCATCTTTTCCTTTTTCTTGTTCTGCACTCGAATGCAAGGAACCCCCTGATGTACTCTGCCCCATATAGAAAGCACTCGAACTATGAGGGGAAGACCTACCACTTACTGTAGTGGAACTGGCACCTCCTTCTAACTGTGACATTTGAGCTATATATTCTCTATATGCATCTCTATATTCTGCCTGTACCTTGTCAGTGAGCTTTGATATTTCAATACTTGAATCTTGAGAGTTAAGACTTGAAAGACTTGGCGTTCTGCGAGTTTGTGACTGGGGAAAAAAAAAAAAAAAGAATAGTTATATGAAATATTTATTTTGACTTTTACTGATCATTCTAAGTTAAGTAACAAAGCATAAAGTTTGTGCTTATTTTTTTTTGTTATGATTAGTCATGCAACTGAAATTGTCAATGTCATATGCTCAAACCCCTCAGCAAGCAGCATATGCAAGATCTTCAATCTACTGTTCCACAATTTCCTTTCTATTTCTTTACTATAGGATTACTGCCAGCTTTTTGTAGGATCAACAATGTTATGTATATACTAGAATACTGAGGAACAGCTAAACATGAAAAACTAAAATGTTGGTTAAAGGACTTCTATATGCCCTGACTCCTGCCCACAGCAAAATATAAGTATCTCAGAAATATTAACACTTGATTTTTTATGCATTATTCGCTGCTTTTTATCCATACTCACGGCAGCTATAGTTCTTCACTAACAAGAGAATTATTTGATTATGTTGTACATTTCCACGAATACTCCTTCCCTGTTTTCTCTAGAAGAACAAACTACCTTCCTCACTCTTTCAATTTCATTTCAGATAACTCTATGGGCATCAACTATTTATTTAAACTTGCATCTTGAAGTGTTTTTAAAGATATTTTCTTACACTTCTTTCTGTGCTTTTGACACAAAAACAAGGTTAAAAATTTGAGTCATGCCACTTATGTTTTGAAAAACATACATTGATACTTGTAGCTGTAAATGGAGTAAGGGTAATCAGGATCTTACATATACGTGTGCATATACACACTCAAATACATATCTGGGATATATATCCCAAACATCTTTTCAGCTATATTTTCCTATTTTGATGGGACTTTCAAGATTTTCTAATTTAGGCCTCCAAAATCAGAGATTAAAAAGCTGCAACATGGATTTTTTGGGGAAATTCTGACCACTATTTAGATAATCTAATCATTCATTAACTGTATTGTCTTGTTTCTTAAAAACGAAAAAGAAAAGCACACACTTAAGATAATTTCATAAGATAAAAAACCCTGACCATAACCTATGTGGCAGAAACTATAGGTACAAAAGGATGTGAGCTGTGGAATGTATGATGAGAATACATATTGTCAAGACAATGCTCCAATATCCTGAAGCATTGCCTGTTTAAAAAAAATAATAAATATATATGTAATCTTTTAAATAATATAACTTCTGTCTAGCACATACTTAAAAAAATTCATACAGTGTGTATACTATAAAAAACATAAATCCTGCAAAACATTACTGTAAGCAATAGCTTTAATTTTTTTCTTCTCGAGGAATGATTACTGGAACAGTTTTGAGATGGGAAAGACTAAAGCCCTTGACTCTCAGAGAGTATGATTTAAGAGTTTTCATCTCTGCTGCACTTCAGTCTTTGTCAAGACTGAGAACTGGAAGTACCTGAACTGTCACAGCAGATTTACTTCTTGACCTGTCTGTACCTCAGAATGTAAAAAGCCTGCTACTGTACTGGTAAGCACGTAGAACACATTTTTTTATTAAATACCTGCCAACTTAAGTTACTATGGCGTGGAGGAGCTTCATCAAGACCAATTGTGTTGAGTTCTTCAAAGCTGAAGTTAAGCGTGTAGGGAGCTTGACCAGAAAGACCTGTAAGCTCAGTGTGAGGCAACTCAGTGCTATGCCCAGGACGACGGGTAAGTTCACTGTGAGAAATCGCAGAGGCAGCATGCTCAGTCGTTCCACGAGGATCTTCCTGAACAGCCTGATTTTCTGAATTTCTCATTTCAAGTATCTTTACACACACACAAAAAAAATAAAGAGACAGAGCAAATATAATCATATAAATAGGAAAAAAAAATCAAAACTGTTAAAGAAGGGCTGCTACACATACAATTAAGCAATTCACAAATATAAAAGTGTACTTGCATATGTGTTTGTGATCATGGCAAACCATGAAAAAGGATCTGTTTACAGACCTAGTACATTCATTGTCTTTAATACAAACCACATTTTCATATCACAGATTTTTCTTGTATTTACAGAATTACTTATTATTACTGAGACCACTAAACCAACTTACATGCCACAAAACACTTCCAATAAATTTTTGTAAAAGAGTGATAAATTACTGATCTTAAATTAAAAACAAACGCTCCATTTTATAGCTTTAATCAACCTGAATCTAACAATAAATATTGTCTTACACTTATCACTGTTTTGAAAACTGATTTCACAGTTCATAGACTCACTGCAATTTTCAGAAAGAAAACTGGCAATATACTAAAAATACTTAAAATAAACCACAATTCTCTGTGATGCATACCCCTCACTATAGAACTGACATTCACTCTCAAAGTGGGAGGAGGGAAATTAGATATCTATATATGCTTCAGTAGTAGTATACTGTGAAAATGCTGCACTGAATACAAGTACATGTCAATAAAATATTGCCCATTCATCTGGTTGGCTTGATCTTTAGCTTCAATTTAATTAAAAATAGTGCTTATGCAATTGGGTGATATGCATTTCTAACAGCCTGGCTGTCCACTTCCTCTCACAAATGTGCTTTGAATTCCCTGACTAACAGGATGGAGGCCTCATAGAACTAAGTTCTGACATTTCATGGAAGTAGTCAAATTTTATAAAAAGAGCAGGAAAAACTTCAGAATTCACAATCAAGTAAGGCACAAATCCATAAATAACTAGTTCTTGGTTGCAAGTACTCAAGACAAAAAGACAAAAATCACAAAATAGTAAAACACATGCTTTAAGATGTTACTTATTGTTTTAAACATAATAACAAGCAAGCAATACAAAAAAAATTATAAGGTTCATAACAGAAAAGACTAATTTATGGTGTCCTGAAGAACTGAAGAGGAGGTCTTACCATGCTCCTGAACAGGTGCCAGTCACCAAAATTCATATTCATTTCTTTTTTCAGTTCATCAATGTTGCACTGAGCCAAGACACGTCCATTTATATTTGCCTAAAAAATAAAAGTAAAACTAAATAACACAAGTTACTGATACAAAAACTGTCGTGTGACAGTAACAGACCAGAGAGGTGAACACACTGATGGAGACTACTACAGAAATTCTTCGATATATCTTTTAAATCCAATTCTACATAATAAAAACATATATACATATTTTAGAAAAATATTACTTGGTGATTGCTGCTGGAGTGGAAGAACCTGTTTCATGAAACTATGAAAACATTTTATTAAACCCATCAAAAACATGTATATGAAAGGCAATGATTTTGTTCCACAAACATACATAAGGAGAGGTAGAAAATGGCCATAGACAATAATCCACATTCAGCTGCCTAGATTTCTCACACTCACAGTGCAAACACTGCAGACATTCAGGTATTGAGATTATCAGGCTGTTAAGTCCCAAGCATCACCTGACCCCTGGCTTGAGGCATCTAAGATCTACATCCAGAAAGTTCCCTCCCTGCACAAATACAAGCTCACATTCTTGCTGTCATCAGAAACCCCTGGGATGGAAGACCAGATTTCTATTTTTTTTCCCCCCATTCTTCCTCATAACTCAGAGATCAACGGAAGTGCCTAAACACCTTTTATATCCCAAGGTGATTCTTTACGTTGGACTTAGGTACGCTGTACTTAATTCCTTTGAACAGCACCAAATTCAATATAGAACCATTTCCACTGTGAAGTGAAGGGTATTTTTCTTTGTACCATGTATTGGTGGATGGGCAGGACGTAAAAGAGGAATCATGTCTTACAAGGGTAGCTAGAAAATGGAAGACTTGAGTTGAGCACTCTGCTTAGTCTTAGGGAATTCAATACTCCAGTTGCCACATCTCAGTAAGATGTACTTAATCAAATTTAATCAAAGGAAAAAGACCAGACAGACATTTTCTTTCATTCAACCACTCATAGTAAGAAATACAATGAAATAAATAAGAGGAATCTCAGAAATAACTGAGGAGCACAGTCTTTTAGCACCACAGAGCCACTGAAGCAACTGCACTTTTTTGCAGGTAGACCTAATGAGCTACAATCTCACATTCAACTTCTTGCTTTAAGCAACGTTACTGATGCTTCTGGTGATGAACTTGTCTCCTATTTCTTGAATCAACAATCTCCCGATATTTTAAGATATGATAGATGCTCGCACAAATCAATCTCAGCAAAACCATTCACTAATTACAATCTTTTTTACAGTATTTTTCCCTTCTTTCTTCATAAAAAGAGCACACAGAATGGTGAAAAAAACTAATAAAGACAAAAATGAATGTTTTAATATCTCACAAAAAAGAGTAGCAACAGAAAAATGTAAGCTGGCCTTGTTCTGAAGCAAATAGGTGTGGAATGTGATAGAGAAATAGAACTGTTGTGACCACTCATTTACAACAAAAGATATTAGACAATTTTTCAAGGGAAAAAAATAAGCTTCTATCTAGATGTAGAACACATTTACAATACTATTCATCTAAATAAAACAATTTTAAAATAATTTTTCTTGTTTCTTTTATCAAAATAACTAGTCTCATTAACATGTATATTTCTGAGTTTTTCTTTCTAAGAGAGTTTTTTCTCTGAGAAATACATGCTTGCCTTAAAATGCCCTTTCAACTTGGCTCAAATTAAGATGTTCTGATATTCAATGTATTTCAACAAACATTTCCAAAGAACAGAGGCAGTTAAATATTTCCTTTCACATGTTATGTCTGTGTTTAGGTATTAGATGCACTGATGAAATTCAGCAGATACCTTTCTTATAGTTGCAGAGTACTGAGGGAGCATGCTCTGGTCCAGACCATCTATCTGCTTTAGCTTCTCACAAACAGCTTCCACGCTCATTGTGCTCAGAGACACATGTGATACTCCTGTGGTCGATCCTGTGCCTGCTCCTCCTCCCTGTAAGAAGTGAGAAAACATGCATAAAAGATATGTTCAAATACTCAGTACACCCAGAATTTCTCGATATACATGAGCACAAGCCAAACTGTGTTCAACTACATTTTAAAATAAGAGATGAGAACAAGAAAGCACAGGCATTTTAATTAATATCAGAATATCTATATACTGGGAAACACTCATAGACTTTATATGAGAAAAGCCAGAGCATCTTGAGTCCTGCCTACGTGAGAAAACAACTCCTAAATAATGTTATTTAAGAAAACCAACAGAAATCAGGAATATTAAGTAAGGGTTAATCAATTTCAAATGCATCTTTTTGCAAAGTTTCCCACTGATTTTAGCAGTTAGTTTGTTTTTGGATGTTGGTTATTATTGTTATTACTATTTTTAAATAACCCAGACAACTTTTTCCTGTCTTAAAAAAACTCCTGGCTTACCATTTGACAAAGACGACCTAAAACACAGCTCCTCAATTACTTGGATTCACTGGGTACTTTTAGCCATAACTGCTCATTTTTGTAAAATCAGTCAAGGGGCTGCGTATCACCATCAGAGCTGGGAAATACAGTGCAGCACTGCTGCTGCCCTCCAAGATACTGAAAGGATGTTTCATGTATCTGGGGCTCTGGCAAGACTTATGTAGATAGAAAGCATTCACATCTCAGATCTGTAATGGAGAAGTTGCCCTGATAACGTTGCCAGCATCTGGGCATTTCCAGGAAAGCGTGGAAAACCAAAACAAATACATCTGCACACAGTCAGCATATTAAGACAGTGTTTTCTCAAAAAAAAAAAAAAAAAAAAAAATAACACCCACATTATTCCTGGATGGGCAAAGTGCAAAGATCTGAACAGTTAAGTTAGTTAACTCCCAATTCCTAAAAGCAAAACCAGAACTAGTTCCACCAGGTGTGCTTTTTTTTTTTTATTTTATTTTTTTCCACCCTCCTCTGGGGAGGGAGGTTGTACCTTCCCTTTTTATGAACATGCAGTTTTGGTTTGGGCTCCACAGAACATCCACCAAAGTGAAGCTCCTTTTAGGAGAATGCAAAGTAGCTTCTGAAGCTTCAGAGCTCATCATCACATGCATAAATTTAAAAGTACATTTTAAATCTCCAAAGTTCAACTAATCAAGTTAGGCTATATTTCTTAATCACCAATTAAGGCTATTTTTATAATCCCAATATGTTGTTTTTGCTTTTGTTTTTAATTTTTAATTACTTCAAAGTTATTTAGTTAATCTTGCAGAATTAATCAATTAATAGATCCAAAATAATTACCTACTAAAAGCAAGAATTATTACACTTAATGCCATTAACCATATCTAAATTGTCTAAAAGCAGAGTATTTGAGAAGAAACTATTCACTTATAAAGGCAGCAAACCCCAAACTCATTCTCGACTACCTTAACCTCAGAGTTATCTCATTGTTTTCGGAGATATCCTGATCTGGGGAGGTTGGCAGATTTCCCACCTGAGGTCCAAAGTTCAGATTGCACACTGGAACAGGCTCCCCAGGGACTACTTTATGAGTAGTCACTGCACCAAGCCTGTCTGAATTTAAGAAGCCATTGCACTGTGCACTTAGTAGCACGGTCTAAACTTTTGGGTAGACCTGTGCGGTGCCAGGAGTTGGGACTTGATGATCCTTATGGGTCCCTTCCAACTCGGGATATTCTATGATTCTGTGACATGTAATTCCCCCCGAGTTCTCTGCCAGATACGCTTGAAATGGTCTCAAAACAGGTGAACAATCAACTTCACTCAAAACCACCACAGGAGGTGGTGGGGATCCTAAGCACCCTTGGCTGAAAACAGAGCTGGGGCTTCTTCTTCTGACCATTTACATAATCAATATTACATGTCAATTGGGCACTAAATAAAAGATAGTTCTATTTTCTGAGTAGGTAGTCTACCTAAATCATTGCACCTTAGCATTGTCCTTTTGGTACAATCCAGGCACCTGGTTTAGTGGCACAGCAATCCTTCCAAGGCCAAGCCACTTACTCTTCAGATTCTGCACTGTTTCCCTAATTACGTGCCTAAAACACCTAATTAGTTAACACATTAAGCACGTAGGGAATTCAGATCTCAGTTTAACCTGATTTTTAGTACAACTAAAATCCTCAACTAGGTAAGGATTTAAGCCAACCAAACTGATGATGTTGACAGGAAAAAGTTTAATCTACAAGCTAGTTATTACATATTTCTAGTATTTTTGTATATTGATGTAATATTCTGCATATTCATATTTCTGTAAATCTGTATTTCTTCTCTTAAAACCATTTTCAGTTTTTCTTCAGACTCCTAAACAGTTTTGTCTAATATTTTCCCATAAACACACTATTTACTATTGCTACGAGTTTAACACATCAATAAACAAAAGGTATCATGTCGATTCAAATCCTAACTACCTTTTTGAAAGAACCTTTTACAATTTAAAACAGAAGAAACAGTTATAGCCAGAATCACATCGTGGCACTGCTAAAGGAAATGATCCCTAAGCAATGTGTATAAGCAATGGCCTGTGTTCACTAAATTTATTAGGTGGAATATCTATCAGTATCTACACATAAATGAAGTTTTTAAGACACTTCTAATTTAACAGTTCTCCTTCAGATCAAAATATTTCTTTAAACAGTCAAGAACAAGTCATACTTTCTGCATGCATTAAGAGTTAGTTTAGAAAGTCCTCTTTTCTGTGTATAAAAAATATATGGAAAAGCAGTCTAATATTTAGACTGTTTTTGTTAAAGCGTGAACTGTTTGAAAGAGATGCACATTAATCCAAATCATTCTTTATAAAAAGCACTCTGAAGAGTAAGTAATGCAATAGCTTTAGGGATATTGTCATCATGTAAGTGAATTAAAACTGTACTTAAACTGACACATTTTTCAGCCTTAGTGGTTTTGTTAAAGATGCTTAAAGAACATTAGTCGGAGAAGTATTTGCCATGCAAAAGCTAAAAGCAGCTTGTCAAAACAAACCTCAAGGCTAGTAATGAGCATTAGTTTACAGACAGCCCAGCATGAAGTGCCAGTATGACAGCTTCTGAAATGACTCTAAAAAGTGCGTAATTCACAGAAAGTGGCTGTACCTGTCTTTGTCTGTTTAACCCAGACTTACACGGCTTTGAGGAGGAATAAAACAGAATGAGAAGAAACAACAGCTTAAAGTGACATCAACAAGACTGAATATACAGGTGACATGCTTTCAGGGAAACAGAGGAAATCAGCGTTAGGACAGAAAGGTACCATACAGGGATACTTTCATAACACGATGAAACTTTTAGGACAGACCTTCATAGTACCCATTTAGGATATGCTACAGAAGACCATTTTCCCACGAGCAGGCTACTCTGTTTTGGACTTGTAAAACAGCACAGCATTTGCTTGCATAAGAGTTTTACACTGTATTTCCAATGGAAAATCTTGCTGTTAAACACATTCTCCTGTCAAGATCACATTATACTACCTGCATTTAAAATATCTTTGAAACCTTCTACTTAAGCATGCAAAATAAAATAAAAATCCCACCACCCACAGCACTTAAAAATTACTACTAATAACAAATAGCAAGAGTAATGAGTAAATATTCAAAACACAACAATGCCACAAAAGCATAATGTTCATTCATGCTCAAACTTTAGAAAAGCAATTCCCGTTTCTTAAAGGGTCTTCTACATTTATCTACAGTGCATGCACTGGGCCACGTTAGCTTTCAACCAAAGAATGCACACTATATTTTAAGGTATTACTCATTCTATGCAGCATGAAAAATGTATTGAAACAACGTAATTATATTGCAACAAGCTGTATCCTAACCAGCCATAATTAACAATGCAAACTGAAACAGCCAACTAGGATTATTATGGATAACCACTTCTAAAGGCAGCTTGGTTTCTAATATAAGAGGGGACACTATGGGTAAGACTCCATCTCAGTGAGAAATTCTTTAGAAGAGCACTCTAGAAGTTTCTGCAGCTCCTGTCAGGAATCACCTTTTGTGTAGTATAGTAAATACATTAAAAAAAAACAAAAAAAAAAACACTTATAGTTTATATTGGTAAGGTCAAGTCAGCAGAAGTGCATGTTTGCCTCTGTCCTGGTTTTAGCTGGAATAGAATTAACTGTCTCCCTAGTAGCTGGTGCGGTCCTGTGCTTTGGGTTTAGGATGAGCATCATGCTGGTAGCACACGGATGGCCGAGCTGTGGCAGAGCAGTGCTCACACTGCCCAGGGCTGTTCTGCTCCTCACTGCCCTGCCAGAGAGGGTGCCTGGGGGGGCACATGGCCAGGACAGGTGGCCCAGGCTGGCCAAAGGGGTGTCCCACACCACTTGGTGTCATGCTCAGCAACAGAACTGGGGTAAAAAAGAAGGAAGAGAGAGATGTTCAGAGTGATGCCATTTGTCTTTCCACGAAACCGTTCCACGCACTGAGCCCCGCTGGCCAGGCAGTGGCTGACACCTGCCTGCCGAGGGGAAGAAGTGAACGGGTTCCCTGGTTTGTTGGCTTGCACAGGCAGCTTCTGCTTGCCCCAGTAAGCTGTCTGTGTGTCAACCCATGTGTTCTCCCACTTTTACCTCTCCAATTCTCTCCCCATGGCACCTGGGGAGAGCAAGCAGAAGACTGGGTGGCACTGAGCTGCCTGCTAGGGCCAACCCTCAGCAGCCTCCAGCACAGATGGGCAGAGGCTGCTATCTCCAATCAATAAAGAAATTAGGTGTGACTTAAGCTGATACCCTAAAATTTGCAATGCATCTACATTTTGATCCAACTACATAGATGGTATTGGTAAACTTACTGGTTTGACATCTATGTAAAGAATAGTAAACTATGGTCTAAGATAAACAAGTTTTAATCAACAAAATCCACATACAGATGGTAGCACAAGTCAGATTATTTATACACGATTGATTGCTCTCAAGGTATTTCTGATTTTCATTAAGCTAACCTAGATTTATGTTAATTTTACAAGATAATGATTAAGATTTGAAATTTTAGAACAACAGCAGGGGCCTTAGCATACATACAATCTTCAGCACAGCTCTGTCAGCTCATGCAAGGAATAGCACAATGGTCTGTACAAAAAAAGTGATACTCCTGAAGTTTCTGTTTCTTGCTCTGTAAGATTAAAAATAATGATTAATTCTGTTTTACACAGAAGTAAAATTGCAGTATTTCTGCCTTCTTTCCAGATTTCTCAGAGTCAATTATGATTCTACATGTCCCTCTTGTTTTCAGTCATCAAATCAGTTACACACCTTGGTGCTCATTAACTATTTTACACAGTTGCCCCTTAAAAAAAAAAGAAGTTTGTTTTGTTACTTTACATACACCAATCCATTTGTTAAGACACAAGTAAAAACTATCATTTATCTAGTGGCAGTGATCCATTAACTGAGAGCTACCTAACTAGCTGGGTAAAATTATTGTACCTACCACCTACAGATAATTACAGTACCTCCAAAAAAAAAGTATAATACTGTTTCCTTTTAACTGAAATTTCAATAAAGCACTGACAAGATGCAAAAGGACTGGGAGACATGGGACAAGAAGATACTGAGATAAGGAATCAAACACGGGGAAGACATCAGCTTTTCCAAAAAATATACTACAAGAAAACATTACCTCAAAGTCATCCCTTCACCCAAGGTACCTGATGACCTGGGAAAGAGAACTTTAGGGTAAATTCTCCATTGCATTTCCATAATTGCTAAATTAAGGTTATGTAGAATTAAAAACAGCAGTTCTGGGGTCTGTGTTTTTCTTTTTTTTCCCCCTCTTCATTATACAATGAGAATACTTTTTTGTAACAATTTACTAGAAGAAAAAAAAAAACAACAAAACACCACCACTGAGATCTAACTATAACTGTTGCCAAGGACTATTGGCAGCAATAATTAAGAAAAAGATTAAATTGTGTTAACCTCTTTGGTATTGGATTTTCCACTGATTCCCAGTTAGAATTAAGACAGAAATCCATAAAGAAGACACCTTTGTGCAAATACTTACAATAAAACAAAAACAAATCGTGGAAAAGGCAGATGTCAGCATTCTGACTCAAGAATAAACTTATTACCTGTAATTTTATTTTTAGTTTATTTCCATGAAGCGTTGCTTTATACTGTGTTAACTGCAATCATAGAATGACAGGATTGTAGGTGTTGGAAGGGACCTCCAGAGACCATCGGGTCCAACCGCCCTGCCACAACAGGTTCCCTAGAGCAGGCTGCCCAGGCAGGCGTCCAGACGGGCCTTGAATATCTCCAGAGAAGGAGACCCCACAGCCTCCCTGGGCAGCCTGTCCCAGTGCTCCGTCACCCTCACCGTGAAGAAGTTGTTCCGCATGTTGGTGTGGAACTGCCTGGGCTCCATTTTGTGGCCATTGCCCCTTGTCCTGTCCCCACAAACCACTGAGAAGAGGTTGGCCAAGTCCCTCTGTCTCCCACCCCTCAGGTATTTATACACACTGAGGAGATCCCCTCTCAGTCTTCTCTTCTCCAGGCTGAACAGACCCAGGTCTCTCAGCCTCTCCTCACAGGGAAGATGCTCCAGGCCCCGTATCATCTTTGTGGCCCCCCGCTGGACAACAGCTTTATGCCACCAGCTGAAGTAGGGCTCAGGTGACAGAGCTGACTGAAACAAGAAGCACACAGCTAGAATCTAAGTCACAACTGACCAAGTCCATTCTCCGGTCTGTTTAGCTACCACAACACTCATGAGAGCTACTGAGAAAGGTAAGGGAAAAACTACAGGGAAAAATGTACTACATCTTAGAAGTGAAATATTAGCTCTTAAATTCATTCACGAACTACATTAGTTTTCAACTACTCTATTTGCCCACCAAAGCCACTGATGCAGTGTTAGTGAACTGCAGTTATGATTAATGCAGACTCATTACTGCTGGAAAAGCAATGAGATGCTAAAATTTCCACACCACATGACTACTCATTTACCATTGAGGGGTCTGTGGGTGAAGCAAGCCCCTCATCAGCATCCTCCTTGATAACATCCTAACAACAACAAAATATTACGGTTTGGGTAAAATAATCAAGGGCTAAATGAAAAATATGAAGTAAACAATGAATGAGAATGATCTCATAACAGTACAGAAACGACACACACATTTGTTTTTCATTAGTGATTAAAGAAAAGATTTCAAAACCTTTTGATAGTTTTGCTCAACGTATCAATATCCTAAAATTAGAGCAATTGACAAGTGAGGTTTTTACTGACTTTTTTTAAAGCTTTCTTTAGTTCTTAATTCCATTTGAACAACCATCTGTCAGTAAAATAAATACCATTAATAGGAATTTATTCTGTAGGAAGCTAGAAAAGTCTGTTCATTCTTCCCTTTCAATGGATAAAGCTGAATTATACTTACTTATAAAATCATGCTGTATCTAATGCACACTTAAGATTAAATGTATTTTGTTCCACTTGAATGGAAAAACATTTCTTTTAACTTTGGCCTTCATATTTGTAGCATTCTTTACAACATCAAGGGATGTCTTTTTACCTTCTTCAGATATCACAGAATTCGTATTACTAAATTTGAATATAAATTTACCAGCAGTATTCTTTTTCTCACAACATGCTGTACCAATTTATTATAGCACAGTTGACATGTTTATTGACATATTTTCCTGCCAATACTACAGGTCTTGATACCTGGATGTCAGAATTAGTTTTCACCTTTCAGTAATTTGTAAAGTTAAAACAAAATACATTTTAAATTGCATGTTAATAACACCTTTGCTTATACTATTTATAAGATAGAGCTTGCAGTTGTCTAACACCCAATCATCATTAGTAACCTTCATTCGCATTACCCACTATATTTATTGTTTAGGTTAGTATTTGAATTATCCTTCAAAATACTTACTAGGCCATTGTTCTGATCTCTGGACAAACTCGTTTTTAGTGGTGGACGTGAGATGAGATGAGAACTGCCAGGGTAATACCTTGGCATGTAAAGATATGGGGCAAAGAATGGCTATGGAAAAAAAAATAAAAATGTAACAAAAAAGGGACAAACAATTACACAAATCAAAATGTAATAATAAAATAAAACTTATTTCAACAAAGCATATCCTGTAGTTGAGTTTAACAAAGTGAAAAGAACAATTATTAACAGCTTTCTTTACTTTTTGCATTTAATAGAAATCAGTCAAAAGCACTGGAGAGAGTTCTCCAAAACCCCTCAGCAACTGACCCCCCTCTATTCCCTTCAATGGCAGTGGGTGCTCTGGCATGGGCTGCTGGAGGAACAGAACTGGACACTAACATCTGATTTGAAAATGTGAAAAGGATTTACGCTTAGGATATTTTCACTAATCTTTAAGCTACTGAAATCAAAGTTAGATTCTCAGTAAAATTCAGAATGTTTCACAGGACAAAATAATTATACACAAAAAACTGGATACATAAAAGCATCACTAGAGCTTCCCCTGCTTATGGTAATCAATCTGGAGGTTTTTTTGTTTTTGTTTTTGTTTTTTTCTTCTACATATAATAGACTTTAACATTATAGCAGAAAATATTTAGGCTTTGTTTAGTTAGGAATATGCCTGTGTGTGTTGTTCAATACAAATACCATTTTAAAATAAATGTTAATTATCATAAAACAAATATCAGAAGCATTTTTTAAAAACAGAAACATTTTGTTTCCCACAAACACAACTTAACTCTAATCACACTTCTAGTAACCAGGTGCCTTTTTATCCCTTTTTACTAACAAACTTCATGAAAACATACACTATCCAAGTTTTAATAGTGTATCAGTGTAAGAGGTCCAAATGAGAACTCAGGCTATTAATAAAGTCACTTCTAAGAGATACAGGGATCTGAACACTACAAACACCCCTCCTTTTGAATAAAGCACTCCAATCCTTGAAGTGCTGAAATTAATTGTATGAACACGTTTCCTGAAATCCACACACTACCCACTGGCATGTGATAAAAATGCATGTGCATTTAAGAATTTGGTAATGCATTTACGAAGTGCTTCCCTAATATTGTTAAAATTTTGTTATCTGTGAATTTGACCTAGGTTTTGAAATAAAGACCTTAATTTCCTTATCAGTTTTCAGTGGAAAAAAAAGAATCTTCAAACTTGAGGATAAGCAGAATTACAGAACCTATAATTGCAAGGCCCGTCTGGATGCCTACCTGGGCAGCCTGCTCTAGGGAACCTATATTGCTATTAATTCATTGCCCAGTTCCTTAAGAAGTTTTCAAAATAAATTTTCATACATAACATTTTAAAATTGTATTATCCAGCTATTTAACAACAACAAAAAAAAAAACACATAGTATTTTGTTTGTGTTTCTGCACATGACAAGATTCTGAGTAGTCTGCTAGACCAAATTCACTGTAGACTAAATAATTTTATGACTTGATGGCCAATCTACGAGGGAGGAGTAAAATATGTTGAAGTATTCCACTTCGGATTTATCAATAAAGACAAAAAACAAACAAGCAAAGAATTCTGCGTTCAGAAGCAGCTGTAAATGAGTGGAATTCCTGTGTACAACAGTTAGATGGCATATGCTACAACTTTGAGTAATTATGACAAAATACAAACTGTTCCCTGTTCTTAGCTGCAAGAGGTAGGCTTTGGACACACCTGTATACAATTAGCACAAAAATTTCATATGCTCTTCCAACATACAAAGTTAAGATGAGCATTGTAATCATTAGTCTAACTGTGGGAATATGTTTTTGTGTGATTTTTAGTTTTACTTGGATAGGTAAGAGAAACAGTACCTAGGCTTTGCCATACATTTACTGGCTGGTACAGAATGATTCAGAAAATACAGATTTAAATTTATTTCACTGTCATAAGGCACATTCTGTGGTATGTCGTGGAAATAAAATCATTTTCAAAAAAAGTTTATGTTACTTCTTAAATAATTAAATGCCTCAGTTTTCCATTAACAGCTTAAACCACGTGGAAAACCCACAAGGCATGAGAGGCTTAATTATGATACTGCATCCAAGTGCCTAGCTCTCACAGCAAAGACTATCCTCTGAAACATCGTCAGCACCTGCTTGTTGGTTGCGAGTCATCAAGCTACAAAGCAATGAAAAAAATTTCCAATATGGCAATTACACCATAATTTTTTCACAATTTCTATTTATGCTTTGTGCCCACTTCAGCTGCTTCACTGCTTCCAAACTGTGGAATCAATTCTCCAATATAAGCCTAAACTCCGCAGTCTCAAAGTATGATAATACAGATATCATGAAAATGTGAGATAAGTATAAATCCATGTTGGGCATTACCCACTGCAGAGCTGTTCTCCAAGTCTGCAGACAGCCTATGAAGCATAAGCCTGGCCAAGATACCAAAGAACTTGCCTCTGTTCTGAAAAAAAAAAAATAATAAAATTCTCCCCTAAAGTCTAGATCCTGCTCAGGAAAATCCTGCTTAGACCTGCCTACTGCTCTGACCTCTCCCACAGGAATCACGATATCAACAATGGTTTATGAAAGCAGCAATTTTGGGAAGCTGAACTTGAGTCCAACTTGTTGCCAGGGAGCTAGAGAGTAATCTGTACACCTCGATCACAGTCCAGTACTGAGAGCCAGAGGGCCAAGTTGAAGAGCTGCTGAACTGGACTGTAATCCTTCCTTTAAAGCTATGCACACAGAGAAAGGGGCTTTACACCAAGAACAAGGAAATTATGTGACAGGACGTTCAAGAACCGTAACACAAGAACATCTGAAGAAAACAGCAGAAACATACATAATAATAGTAATAATAAAAAGTATTTCCTGAAAATAAGCAACCTGAGCTTCTCCCAAGAGTTCAATGTTTATTTTTTTCTCCCTAAGGACAAATGATTGCTTACAGACAACAAGACAGGAACCATTTGCTGTTCAGAAAAAAGGCAATGCATCTATACCAAGAACTTAAGAGCACATTGCCATAAAATTCAGACATTTCCAGAGCAGTATTTGACTCCATTGTGTTTTGGCATACAAGTACCCAAGACCTCTCTTAGATACTTCTACTATACTGCTGGGGAGAGCCAATTCTTTTATTACCGTTGTTTTATTAAATACTATTCTTACAAAAACCTGAGAAGTGAAATGCCATTTAAAAGCCTGAATTTAAATCCTGAAAATTAATTTAAATTTTTTAGATTTAATTTTTAATTTTTTTTAGATTTAAATTTTTAGATTTAAATCCTGAATTTAAATCCTGAAAATTTCTACTATTATAAAGTTCTCCTCATTTATCTCAGTACACAGCATTCATGACAGCGTAACTCCATAGGAGAAAGTAATAAATGTGTTTGTGTGAACCACTGAAAATGATTATGTCCTGGAAGAACAGTATAAAAAGCCAGAAAAAGGCCAAAACAGAAACATTTTAGTCTTAAGTATGCAGAAAGGTAAAATAAATAAATAAATAAACAAACAAACATACCTTTAAGTCCATATATGCACATAATAAAAATGAACACGTGAACTGCTTGTAAGAACAGCTATGACTCTCTAATAATTGGTTTTGTAGTGATTGTTAGAGGCATAAAAACATACAAGTTTCAGTTGTGTATTACCACACACTGTTAACCTTGTCATGTACAGTAACACAGACAAAACCAGGACTTCCAATTAAATGTTCACTTTAAGAAAGCTGAGTTACTATCAAGAGGAAGATTCATGTGATAAGCATTGATCAGTACAGGACTACTTCAAAGAACATGTCGCTGTAAGTTATTTTCAACAAAACAGCATATATGCTCAATATAGTATTAAAATAAGAATAATTTTAGAACAGATAAAAGGTTCTGTGCTACACATACCCTTTTCTGCCTTACTAACACTGATTTAGGTAACAGATAACATTTTTTTTCCAGATTATTAGCTTGAACATAACCTACTATCAAACAGTGTTTGTTAAAGCAAAGAGCATTTCTTATATATAGAAGCAAGCCACGAATTACATCAGCTTTCTGATTTTCTTTTTCCCTGATAGCATTACAAAAAATAAGAAAAAAAAACAAAAATACTGAATACATTCCACAAAAATAGAAAGCAACGAATTAATTGTGGAATGTGCTCAGAGTTTAAACAACTATAAACAAAATCACCCTAAATAGATCAGTACTACAAATTTTAATATAAAATGCAACTAAAAAAGCATTCTTATTAGCTGTTGTCTCATCTAATAAGCAGATATATACCTCAGCAACTTGGAACAATGTTTAAAATAGCTCATCTTACATTGTTTAGATTGAATCCCACTACAACTACATTGTTTATATTAAATCCCACAATACAGTGAAGTATTGCAACTTTCAAGTGAGCTGTGCACAGGACTATGTTTTCTAATGCCCACAAAGAACTAAAAAAAATGTATGGTTTATGCAATTTATTTTAATTCTTTTAAACTAGTGGAACTTTAGTTACAGGAAAAGATCCCAAAATAAGAGACAAAGGGAAGACAGATGTCTAGATATATTCTTGTGATGTAGTTCCTCACATGAGTTTCTGTATGTTTTAACTTGTCACCAAGAAAACACCAGAATCTCTTCTAACTACAAGTATAGGACTGCACAGTTTACTACTCACAAAGTAATAAATAAATAAATATCTACAGCATCCCACCGAGTCATGTCTAAAAACAATTTGACCTTTTTTCCCCTTGTTTATTTTGTTTTTCTAATGCAATTTACCACATTTCTCAATGATGCTACAATGACTGAACATTACTGTGAAGTTTACCAACTTTGGGGCTTTCGAACAAAACTCTATTTCCAAATATAATTTGCATGGTCTTTTAAATATTTGATAGACTACATCTGCAATATTACCAGACGAAATGAAAAGAAAGCGAGTTGGTTCTCAATTATTTACCCGATTGTAGAATGGATGCTGAGGTCCTGTCATACCACTATAGTAACTGCTATGAGGCTGGGGTGATAAAACTCCGCTGTTGAAGGGTCCGTTGAACGAGGTTGTAGAAGAGCAGGCTGATGAAGGCTGACTGAACAGAGATGTTGCTCTGGCAGGTGCCTCATGTAGAGGCAATGTGGGATAAGGAAGTCCTCCTATATTCATTTGATCCCTTGCAGCACGAACATCTGAAAAAGGAATGAGATTTAGCTTGAAATATTTGAAAAAGTTCTGATTTGTTTGCGAATTGTGTCCAGGTCTCAGCCCCCTGCTACAGTAGAGATGTAGACAATCCAGAAGGAGCCTGAGGCCAAGGGGCTACCAAGATGATGAAAGGACTGGAGTACTTCTCCTCTGAGGAGAGGCTGAGAGCTGGGACTGCTCTGCCCAGAGAAGAGGAAGCTCAGGGGGAATCTTATCTATATCTATCAATACCTGAAGGGAGCATGCAAAGAGGTCAGAGCCAGACTTTCACTGGAGCCCAGTGCCGGGACAAGAGGCAATAGTCACAAACTGGAACACAGGACGTTCTGTTTAAACACCAGGAAATGCTTCTTTACTATGCAGGCGATAGAGCATTGGCACGGAAACCATACCTGAATTCAGATCCCACTTAGGATACTGTCATACCAAGAATTCATAAGGATCCTATTTTAAAGATCTAGTTTTCTCCAAAACTTTGGCATCTCTAAACAGGTGGACACGTTAGGATGCCCTAGCCTTACTCCAGACCTAACAGCAATCCCTAAGCAGTGCCATACTGTAGGTCACAGCAGTTCACTCCAGCAGCAAGTAGTCGCTGAGCAGCGCATTTTTGCATACCAGCACTTACCTGAATCTGATTTCATTTCTGAGACTACAAGCTAGTTAACAGTAACTTGTGAAAAAGATAGTGTACAACTAATGATACTTGCTCTAGGAGCAGTTTAAATATCATTCTAACACAGACTGAAAAATGACTGGTAAGTACCCACTGCACAGGTGTCTAGTAGGGGAATACATCAAATGGACACATCCCATTTTGTTTCCCTGGCTTCAGTTCTAAAGGATCTGACACTACTCAAAATTGTTAATGATGACCTGCAAGTAAACTTGCATTTCTACTAATATTGTGTAATACAAAAACAGCATGTGCGGTTTTTCCATGACTGCTAAAGCTATCTTTGACTACCACTAGCACCTTGCCCCCTTTAAAGAGATGCTTTGGTCTTGTATGATTTGGCCTTTACAGAAAATCTATAGAGTGAAACTGAACAACTTAGTTCTGAAGTCAAGGTCAGATGACAGGAAGGTCTGATTTGACGAACAACTCAGTATTCTCTGTAATATGCAAAGCAGTTCCACCTAAAATAAAAAGAAATGATGAAACTGTCACTTTCCATTTATTTGAAAGCATACTCACCTGCAATGATTTCTCGTAGCTTGGGGTCTAAGTTGACAGTACATGGCAAAAATGTTCTTACATCACGTGCTACAAGAACAGGTGTTCGGGAAGATAAAAATACTTCAAAGTTCCTTATATCTCCATCAATTTCAAGCAGAGGTTCAACATCTTTAGTCGTTGGGATATTCTTTGAAATTCTGGTTGAAAAAATATAGATAAGTAATAAACAAACCACATTAGAGTCTGACTTTCATAGTGAAATGCTATAGAAAAAGACTGTTCAGTACAGTTGCATCTGTTCTCCTGTTTGCTGGAAAATGAAAACAATCCATAAAAACCTGCACTGTCTTCAGAAAGAACAGTTTAACATTTTCTATTATGAAAAAAAAAAAAAAATCAAATTTTTAAGTAGTCTGATCTAACTGCAAGGTTCAGAGAAATCTCAGAGAAGCCATACAGAAGACTAAAATCAAATCAGGAATTTATAGAGCAGTAAAATCAAATCCAAAATAAGGGCAAGTTAGCATGTGTCAGCATTAACCTCAAACATTTATTCAAACTAATAAATAAATTAGGAATTCCACAGTCAAAATTCTAACTTTTAAACTAGTATCTCTTTCAACAGGAAGGGTCAGGCGTCTTAGACATTAATCAGAACCCAACAGTGAATGATTTCATAGTAGAAGAGAGGAAAAGAGAGTACCTGCTTTTGAATTATTCACCTTCTTAAAAAGGCAAGAAGTCACATGTATACAATAACAGAGGAGAACAACAAAATAGTCAGACGTGATCAATATGATGGGCTGTTGACGCATTACAACTACTGTCAAGGAATGGGGGTGGGGTTGTGGTTTGTTTTTTTTTTTGTTTTTTTTGTTTTTTTTTGTAAGCACTAATATAAAGGACAGTTTTATGGAGAAGCAAGGATAGGTTTTTATTTTTTCTTTCTTTTTAGGCAAACATAACACAACAATTCTGAACGAAGTCTATCATCAGCTGAATTACCTTATTTTACATTTTGTTAGCTTTTTAAGAACAATGATCTTCTTTTATCTTTATTTTAGATCCCATATAAAGGGTACTACTTTATGTACCATGGGATTACTCCAGAAATAACAATGGCAGATTTACACAGAATATTTAGTATTAAGAGAAATAAAGGAACTGAGGATCAGTACTAGATGTTTGAAGTAAGTACAACTCTTCTACATTAAAAATGTATTTTAACCATGTGCTAATCCCTCACTCTAATCTTTTAGCATAGTGCAAGACTGTACTAAAAGTAAAATTAACACATTCCTGTCAATTTTACTAGGTATTAAAGAAAACACCTAGTCCGAATGGACCATGTACCATACATGGTCCTACAAATAACTTTATTCATGATGAGATTACATACTTCTACATTGGAGAAGTAACCAAGTATAAAAGCAGGTGTAGTCTATTCTAACAAAGGTCCTGATCCTGCAAATCATTATGAGCTGCACTTCAGATAGCACTGAAATTATTCACATTCAATGTATGTAAGGCTTCAAGGGCTCCAGCCCTAGGAGAACAGAAGGTGAAGTTTCTGTAGAAAGAGAAACTTGAGACTCAGAAGTAGGTTACAATTTCAAAGAATAGGAACAGTTCATCCTCCATTAGCATTTTAAAAAAGAGATAAATATCTAACAGGAGTTAAATGATCTTCACAGCAATGAATGAACGGTCAAAAGACAAAAATTTAAGAACATGGGCAGTATCAAGGTAAAACTTGTATACTCATATTCTGAGAACTGTCTATTTTACATTAATATTTAGCTGCTACCTTAGGATTTTGCCTTATATCAAAACTATAATTAAACTATAAATTTTAAATCAAACAACATACATCTTAAGAACTGGAACATTAACATGCATTCCAGTTATTCATATTTACTTTGAGTACTCTAGGCAAGAATTCTCATTTTGCCAGTTTTAAACTAAGTCAGTTTTTAAGGCAGGGACCGAAGAGTTAAAGAGTGGCCTAGTTCAACACTTAAATCCAGAAAATAGAATGCCGAAAAAGAATGTGACACAGATTTAAATAAAACACACAGCTGATGAATCACATGAAACAAATTAGCTGAATTTTAATGCCAGCTCTACTTAAGGCTGAATGTGAACAGTGTTCTGACTACGATGAACAAAGCCACTGTTCAGAAGCCAATAGCCCACTGCTGGTGTACAGATTGAAGTCTCTATTCTAACCCCCTGAGCTCAACGACTTAAGCTATGTCTTTGCAAGAAATATTTATGTAAATGATAATCTTTTGGCAAAAAGCCACCAAAATCATATGTGCCTGCACTTCTCAGATGAAGAAAAAAAAAGGCTAGCAGGTGAAGAACTTTAAGGGTTGCTTTTGCTAGAATATAAGCACACAGATCTAAAACTTAAGCACTATGAACACCTTATTCTCCTTTTGGGGATAGATTTTCCTGAAGCAGAACAATTACTCTTAAAATCAGAAACATCAAAAGAACTATCAGTGTTGCTGAGTGTCTGCTTCCGTGAGAAACTACTTGAAATTACAAGAAATGGGACTAAAACAGAACATCACATTGACAGAAGTAAAACTTAACACCTCATTCCATTATGCCTCACATGATCTTTCCATAGGTAGTTAAAATCAAAAACTTTTCAGTATGGATTAAGTTATACTCCAATAACAATGGGTTATTTCTTGATTTTTTTTTCCTCAAATAAAATGATTTATTATAAATATACATAGATAAATCATCTTCCATTCAAAAGACTGTGAATTTGCTCTGTTTACTAGTTCTGGTTCATCTTACATTTCCATGACTGACTTGGAAGATCACCACATGGTCCAACAGCACCGAATGTTACCAGCACAAGCTACAGGAAGATGCTAGGCTGCCAGGCTGTACATGACACAGCCTCCCTTTCACCATCTGCTGCTGGAGGTGGTTGCCACCCCAGGATGTGACCCTGCACCACCAAGCCAGCTGGTGGTCAAAAGGCAGAAGGATTGAGCAGCCTGAGTCATGGAATCATAGAATCATTAAGGTTGGAAAAGAACTCCAAGATCATCTGGTCCAACTGTTCCTATACTCCCAATGGGACCCACTAAACCATGTCCCTAAGCACCATGTCCAGCCTTTCCTTGAACACCCCCAGGGACAGTGACTCCACCACCTCCCTGGGCAACCCATCCCAATGCCTGACTGCTCCTTCTGAGCAGAAATGTCTCCCCATTTCCAACCTGAATCTCCTCTGGCACAGCTTGAGGCCATTCCCTCTAGTCCTATCACTGGTTACCTGTGAGCGGAGGCCGACCCCCAGCTCCCCACACCTTCCTTTCAGGTAGCTGCAGAGAGCAACAAGATCTGCCCTGAGCCTCCTCTTCTCCAGACCAAACACCCCCAGCTCCCTCAGCTGCTCCTCACCGGACTTGTGTTCCCAGCCCCTCACCACCTTTGTAGCCCTTCTCTGAACACATTCCAGGGTCTCAATGCCCTCCTTGTACTTGCTGATGCTGAAGGCCGTGCTGTGCCCACATTCCCTGTTCATCTGGCTGTGCCAAGCCCCCGGGTATGCCAACAGGCTCCATCCATCACCTCTTCTCCCCCTGCCAGGGGTTTCGCTGCCTGAGCTCCAGGCCAGCTCGGATACAGTGCAACTGGGTAAGCTGGGACCTGGCTGCTGCAATTAAAGCTGTGAGAAGCCTCACTGGGTGCTACCCCTGCCTGGCTCAAGAGCTGCCTTCAAGTTCAAGCCTCTGACTTTGGTCCTGACCGGAGCAACGTCTATTTATCTTAGTCATCTTGACCTTGACTCACTGAGTTCTTCCTGGCTTGATCTAATACATACCTTGTGGCTACAGACCTGCCTGGTGATCACTGGACTGTTGCTGTCCCTGGTCACAGTAAGGGAACACACACTTTTCCTCCTGTTTGGGTACCACAAGACTGCACCCCTTGCCTGTGAGGACAACATCCTGCCTGAAGGTGAATACAAAGGCATCCTACGGGTTCCTCTTCACACACCTGAACATTTTTTCCTCAGCTTTTTACGGCAGCAAGTAACCAGGCAAATAAGAGCCATTTAACTTTTGCACTCCATAAAAAGCAACGCACCTAATTAATTAAAAATATTAAGCGGCAGGGAAACAGAAGGCACAAACAAGAAGGCATGTCATGTTTTATTTATTATGTGCCTTTTAAGTTTTTCTCTCAATACAGTTTAAGACAAAGCTTAAAACAATGAAATCATTTCTTTTTCAAAACGACACAGACATTTTTTCCCCTATAGGTCTGATGCTAAGAATAAACCTTGAAGATCTGGACCACTTTGGAACGCAAGATAAAAATTTTATGGTTAACAACCTGATAATTAGATATCTGATCTCTTAACATCTAATAAACTGATACTACAAACATAATGCTTTGCTCTGAAGAAGTTATTTATCCTATTCCTCTCAGATCTGCTCAGAAAAGCGATGCTATCTGCAGTCACAGGGGTGTATTTCTTCTGGACTAAAAGCTCTCACACAAAACACTCCATAACATCTACAGTACTAACATTGTATTAAGAATAGAGCTGCAAGTATTTTTTTTCTAACTGCAACAGATAGTTTGGACGTTGAAAGAGAACATTTGTTCACACACACACTTGTGTAAGAACAGGAATAAAAAAAAGTCATCATGCACTCAACACTAAAAGGGAATCAATGCTTTATTTTAATAAAGGCAGAAAAGCTTTAAGTTCGACACAGCTATCGAGACAAAAATTATAAACCCCTCAGTGCATATTAAGTAGTACAGAGACTTCACTGAACAGATGCAATAGCTATTTAAAAACTCCTATTACCATAGGTATTCAGGAAAGCTTTCTTTGCAAAACTAAGTAACCCATCCAAGTAACAGCAGATGAAGCACCTCTTCTAAGCGCTCTGGTTTTGATCACTTGAGAAAGAAAAAGCATTTTGGTCCTTACAAGGCTGATATTTATTGATCTACTAATCTGCCATACTCAATATCATGCTCCACCACTGAGCCATATTACAAAGGTCTGATTTTAATTCAACTTTCCACAATACTTCCTACATCAGCACTCTTTAAAGTGTTAATACAGCTACAAAAGCCTGAATTCATTCACAACTTCACAGTGCTTATTTGAATTAAAGACAAAAGATTTTTTAAAAATAAATATATTTATTATGCATAAAAGCAGCAAAATGGAATAGCAAAGAAGAATTCAAGACTGCTCTAAACTGCTCTATAAAAAAAAAAAAAAAAGCAGCTATGTCTCACTGAGAAGTCCCACCAGATCATTCACACGAGTGAAATATGAGGATACTGTTTTCAGCATTTGCTCCTAAGAAAATCAGTTACACAGCTACTTTATGGCTTTATGTGGGTCTTCTTTCTTTCAAGACCTTCACCTGTAGGACTTCAGCATTTCAGCAAATATTTGTGGGTCCTATAGGATTAGAAATTGCCATGGGTCATCCTAGCCTCCAGCACAGGATTCTTCTCTGGGGCTACATCATAGCATACAGTTTAACTTCAGAATTGGGCAAAAGAACATTCAGTCCTCTTCCAGAAG
Source organism: Anas acuta (assembly GCF_963932015.1). Taxonomy (NCBI): domain Eukaryota; kingdom Metazoa; phylum Chordata; class Aves; order Anseriformes; family Anatidae; genus Anas; species Anas acuta. The sequence goes on from NC_088981.1 coordinate 102,210,106, forward strand.
CCCAGAGCAAACACCTCACTCACAGAAGCACAAGTTCCACTTCTCCGAGAAAGGAGGAGACCAACCCATCAATCTGTTCCAAATGCCATCCAAAATTGGAAGACAAAAAAGGTACAATCACTATGCTACACGAACTTCAATAGGTTAGTAATGTTCAAGTTAACTAGGACCAAAGACATTTTACTTCCTTCATGCAGCCTTTGGATTACCTGAGCTGTACCAGGTATTGTCCTTCTGAAGCAGCTTCCTATCACAGAACTGACCTACTGATAAGGGCCACTAGCTGTGTATAGCTAAAGGATGCATTTACAGCTTACCATCTTACCCCACAATGCTTTCCCATACTACTGAGTTTTTGAATAAATATTCTCACTTTGACAAGTATGTTCAGCAGGCACAAAGCAATATTATTTCCAATTTTATTTCCCAACTTTGACTCCCCCCAAAGTATACAAGCGTCATGAACTGACTTAAACCATTTATTGTGTTGCTAAAATTAAGGCTTCTGTGTCCTGCCCTAAACTAATATCACTCAGTAGAGTTTACAGGGATTGGAAATACACATAAGTCTTGTTTATTTTGTTGAGAGATATGTCATTACTGCACACTAAAACTATTCTGTAAGCATTTAAAGAATTATTTGGAAATTAATTCAGAATAATAAGCAAAAATACAGGCTGGGTGTAGAATGGACAGCAGCCCTGAGGAGAAGGACCTGGGCATGTTGGTTGATGAGAAGCTCAACATAAGCTGGCAATGTGCCCTTGCAGCCCAGAAAGCCATCTGTACCCTGGGCTGCATCAAAAAAAAAGCCTGGCCAGCAGGTTAAGGAAGATGTTTCTCCCCCTCTACTCTGCTGTCATGAGACCCCACCTGGAGTACTGCTTTCAGCTCTTGGTCCTCAGCACGAGAAGGATATGGGCATATCACAGTGAGTCCAGATGAGGATCACGAGGATGATCAGGGTGCTGGCTAGAGCACCTCTCCTACAAAGACAGGCTGAGGGAGTTGGGGTTGTTCAGCCTGGAGAAGAGAAGGCTCCAGGGAGACCTTACAGTGGTCTTCCACTACCTAAAGAGAGCTACAGGAAAGCTGGAGAGGGACTCTTTGCCAGGGAGTGGAGTGATAGGACAAGGAGTAATAGGGCTTTGGGCAACTTGGTCAAGTGGAAAGTGTTCCTCCCTATGGCAGAGGTGGAATTAGATGATCTTTAAGGTCCTTTACAACTCAAACCACTCTATGATTCTATTACAAAAGGTAACAATAAAGGGTAAAAGAGCTTTGGAGAACTCCCTGTCTTGTTCTGATCAGCTTTTCCTCCACTCCTTTTCTCTCCCTATCATCTTTTCATCTGAACTCCCTGCTTACTTGTCATGCCTTCTGGTACTCTTTACTTCTGTTATGTCATGCCTCACACAGGTCTGTTTAGGATACAGCCTGGGAAATGATGATCTAGTACTCAGCTGGTATGCTGTCTATTAATATTGAGACCACACTATTAGCATAATAAGAAACATAACTATGTGCCCTACATAATAAGTATGGGACAATACAAGGAAACTAAGAAAAAAATCAAAATGCAGGTTAAATATTTAGAAGTAACGCCACGCTGTGAGGTCTACAAGAATAAAGAATTGTCTCCTTAAAAGAAGCGATTTATTTAAATCTGGCCAGGGCAAAAGATTATTGCCCAGAACATTAAGGGCAGAGCAATGAACGTGGCACCTTTGGTTTCTATAATCACTGAAGACCTACACTTCTGAAATTAATACATCAATAGATTTTAAAGAAGTTGCAAATCCCTCAAAAGTTAATTTTGCCCTTTTTATTAAAGGTATTTAAACAGTGTCAAAACTGGAATTAACATAATAACCTTCTAGAAAAGTTACATTTCAAGTGATCTTGCTCATTTTTAATTGCTAGAAATTTGCAGAAAACATCTAGCATACTTTTTAGAAGAATAATTTAGTAGATACTTGTCTAAAGCACTGTAATGGAAAAGTAGACAGATAATGCTTATCTTCAGTTTTTATTTTACTCCGTTTCTTACTTATGTATATTAACAAAAAAACTCAAATGATTTAGACAAAAGCTTTTAGCTCAACACATAATTGCAACAAAATTACAATAATTGTACCAATTAAAATAATCCTGAATGAACAGTTTGTCATCTTAATGTTCCAATGGTTTACAGAAGGATCTACTTAATTAGCTGAAATTGCTTTCCAATGTTAGTATCAAATGTCATTTGTTAAAAGTTGAACGATTTCGAAAATAATTTAACAAAGCAATTTTACAAAACACCAAGAACCAACATTTTCTTTTCAGCTGAATAAAGCAAGCAGATGTGTCATCAAATTGCTATAAAAATAAATGAGCCTTTATATGTGGAAAAATAAATTTTACTACTAGTGCTACTGAATACTATTTTCTTTTTTTTTTTGGTTTTGTTTTTAATGATATGAAATTATTTTATTAAAGAAATTGATTTCATTTATGTCTTGGTGGTATTTTTAGTACACTGTAAATACATTTCCTTGAATTGAAATAGTAAACAAAGTACCAATATTCAAATACAGGTAAAAGAGCAATGCTTTAACCCAAGTCACTTCCTAATTTAGTTCACACGGGCTTATCATACAAAAGATTTGAACTTATCAGTAAAATATGGCACCCATGAAACCACCCAATAGAACTGCAAATCCACAATAATCAACCGTTGTTAAATTTGCTTCTAAATTAGCCTTTACCAATTTAATCTGGGGAGGGGAAAAAGAAGATGAGTTGTCCAGTAACTGTCTAGTACCAAGAGCCTAAGTTCTTCTCTGGTTGCCAGTAGTAGAGGTAACTGTTTCTATGGCTATTTCCAAAAAGGGGTAACTTCAATAAAAAGAGATGGGAAAAAAAAAAAGGCAAGCAAAATCTTACACCCATACTGAAACTGGAAAGACAGTATGCAGAACTGAAGAAGTCAAGAAATGCCAATACTTTCCATGATTTCTGTATCAGTCAGTGAAGATGTCTTCTACAAATTATTCCTTAGAATGGTACAACAGTTGTAAAACCATTAAGAAAAAGCAGTAAGTTAGATCCTTTAGTCCTGCAGACAAAAAGAATCCTGAATGAAGGAAAGCTATTATGTTACTCTTCTAAATTTGGTGTGTTCTGCTTTGGCACATTGATTTGCCATCCACCATAGGCAGGCATGCCTATGTATGTCCAAACACTGCAGAGGTTAAATTCAGCCAGACTGATTTATGAATTTTATGTTAAGTTTAAAATAATGGCAACTTACAGCACTGAGGAAAGCACAACCATTTTCTCATCCTGGAAGACATATCTCATTTTTCAAACTCAAAGATTCTTGCTTTCCATAGTTTTCTTTAGCTTCCAAGAAGCGTGTTTTCAAGGAAATTAAGTAAAGGGTGGAGCTCCTAATCTGAACAGATGGTTCGTGAGAGTTTCTTCTATCTTGAGCCAAGCTATCATGTTCTAATATTCTGAACGTAACGAGTGTAAGAATAGGCATGTCACAGAAATTCAGGGACCAGCAGCGACTTGCCAAAATCCTCACAAAGCTTAGTACCTCGGTTTCAGCAAAGCCTGGGAGAAGAGCGACAGTTAAGATGTCCTTCATGACAACCCCCATGACAAGCGGAGCAAGATCAAAACCAGTCGGTAGGAAAGGCTTGAGCAGGAGGTTGTGTGAATACCTCAATTCTGTGTCATTAAACAAAATGTAAGTTCAGTTCTGGGGACAAGGACGCTTCTTCAAGCACTAACACTGTGAGTCATGGTCTCCCTTAGGACATCCTCCCTAGACACCAGTTTTCAGTTTTATTTCTTACTGTTTCACCATGTAATGGCTAGAATTATATTCAGAAAGACAAGTCACCTAGAGCCCATCTGCATGAGAAAGAGGAAAATACTCACCACGGATCTATCAAATTTTTGAGTCAATGTTCCATCCCCAGTGGTATCCAGACATGACCAGGAGGAAATTCTTACAGACTAACATCAACTTCACACTGACTTTTCTTCTTCCTACCCCAAGGGGCCCTTCACAGCAAAGAGGTCATTAAATTGTCCTGGTAGGCCGCAGTCTATTCTCTGCCATTTTGCTTTCAAAGGACAATTGGCACTTCACTCCACTGTAGTGTCCAGACCTGCCTGGGCAGCTCTTCATGCTTACCAGGATCTGCAGGTTTCTGTGACTGGTGATAAAGCCTGCCCCAGCACCTGGTATAAGTGCTTTAAACATAGAATGTTATATAAAAGTCATTGCCACTCCTCCCCTTCCACATGCATTTTTGAATTAAATTAGCCTTAGCTGCTGTGTTGTATGCTGAATTTAATCTTTTCCTCCTGTTGTAAAGATCTTCAAGATACTTATTTGTGCTCAGTTTTTAATGGCATCAGCTACTGACTCTCAAGGACCCCAAATAGGCTTTAGATGGAAAGAAAACATCACACAACTCAACTTAGGCCTCTCATTAGCAGTTCTGGCCATTCACACTGGCATAACTGTAGATGCTGCAGGATCTTCTGGAGTAAAAATTTAGACATCTACAGTTTTTCAAGTGTTTACAAGCTTGTTTAATCATTTTCTGAATTGCACTCTTGAACTCAAAGAGCATATACATGCCTGTGTAAACCTTACCTTATTACAACTGTGTAAATCTTAGTACTTGGAACAGACTTTAATCAGCAAAGTCAGCCAAGCCGCAAGCAGCCTTAAAAAATGACAAGGCTGCTAAAGCCACCACATCTAGAAGAGAACCGGGTAGCTCACAAATGCTGCCTCCCTCATTAACAAGTGCAGTTCAGAAGGACAAGTGCCTACTGGCAAGATAGTTATACAATCGGTTTAGTGACTTCTAGGAACATCCTCCAATAGACAAAGCACAACAGATTTCAGTCCCTGCCGTGGTGAGGACATGAAAAGATGTTTACATATTACATAGACTATCTCCTTTGCTGAGTAAACTTAATGAGGAAAAGAAGATATTCCCTCTCATTCAGTTTTAGCACCAAGATTATTAAACTGACATGGTATCAATACCAAAACGCTGCTTTCTATAGCCTACAATAGTAGAAAATATCAAGAAACAACATAAGATGGCTCAGAGGCTCAAACTGAAATGATTAACTAAGCTCTTGATAGAAAAGAAATGACTCAGCTGGCTCAGACTTGAGGAAAACATGAGAATCCAAAACAAAAAAAAAGAAAACATTCTTTTCAAGAAAAAGCAAAACTAGGATTCCTCGTAGCATAGGAAGTAGGACAGTGATGACATTCACAGAAAAACATGAAGTGAAACTAGGGCTCTTTTTATCCTCTAATATCTCTTCTACTTTAGTACATCCTTTTTGAAATGCAGTGACTGGAGTCCCAGCATTCAGAATTTAGATACATAACAGATTTGTTTAATAAAATAACTTCCTTTTATTTCTTTGCTAATAATTCCTACAATTTCCTCTTCTGACTGCTGCCGAGCACTGAACATATTTTTTCAGAGTATCATCAGCAACGGATTTGTGAATTCCTTTCCTAGGTGCAGATTTACAGCCCATTACTACGTTAGCAGGATTACAGATGAGATCATTTTCCCTGCTATGTTATGATACATATAACCACAATGACTTGCATCTGCAATTTGCTCATAGCTACTTTCACAACCCTCCACAAAAACAGTTGTCCTGATTTTATCTCCACATTGTATTTTCTCCCTCTGTCCAAGAATTTACAGGTATATCAAAGAGCTCAAGTACTATCTTCCTAACCTTACCTGCAAGATTCTCATCAGTCATTCTTCTCCGTTTTGCTTCCCTCTTCTGCTTTCCTCAATTTTGCCTGCTATTACCCTACATTTTAATATATGAAAATGTACTAGAAACATGGTTTAGTGGGTGATATTGGTGGCAGGGGGATGGTTGGACCAGATGATCTTGGATGTCTTTTCCAACCTTAATGATTCTATGATTCTAAATACTTTTAGTTCAGGATCTTGGTTAAAACTTCAAAAATTTCCAAACATTACATCACATTTTTTATATACATTTTCTTGAAATCTGAATTCTCAAAAGAGTCGGTATCTTCTCTACAAAAGCCACTGTGGCTTTTCCCAGTATATCCTCTATTTAGACCTGGCACTCATATTCATTCTGGTGTCACGGATATTTTATGTGGTCTTCAAATGAGAGCACATTCCCATGGTTGGCCAGTTTACAAGTCTGAGATGTATCAGTTGCAAACATTCAATAGAAACTTGCTTTAATCTGACAACTTAATTCTCTGACAACTTCATTTACAGAATGCCCAAGTATTTTATTACACTTCAGGGTTTTAAAACATTTTTTTCTGCAACTTATATGTGCCATTTCGCCACAGAACTGACATTAGGGAGACTCTTCACAGCAACACTGAAGAGAACTCAGCACAACGTAAATGCAGAGAAATATTAACTGTGTATTGCAGTTATAAATAAAATGGTAAAAACAATGAAACCAGACCAGGAAAAATATGTGGCTAATGACCACAGAATAACCTAAACACTAAAGGGAAAGGAGAATACACTAGATGAGAAATCAAAATGGGACCTTAACTTGACAAGGAAAGAGACTGCATGAAAAACCTGTTGGTGGAAGATTAATTGAAAAGGCAACATTTAAACCCAAGAGAGCAAATACTGGTGCTATTTAGCATACCAACTGCAAAGCTGAACATAAAGATCCAGACCAACAATGACTGGAGAGTAAGAGGATAGAAATGAGACCACACAACAAGTCAGTTTAAGGCAGTAAGAAGATTAAAGATATTTTTCTGCAGAATCTGGACTGAAATTCAACACAGACTGAACATTTTTATTTTCAAGATTGGACACAATTACAAAACATGTGCTTGTTACTCTCTAACAAAGGAAAATAACAACACCGTACCTCTACCTCTTACTAAGGGAGAACTAAGCAACTCCAGTCCACAAAGATTGTCCACAGAGGTGTGCCTGTTGCAAATTGAAGCCTTATTTTCTTGGGTTTTGTTTTGCTTTGTTTTATACAACTTAGGGAAATCTTGCCCATGCAATATTCAATAGGATCTCCCATCTCTGAGTAGTATGACACAGGAAATATATGACTCCTTCTGAAGAACTGTTTTCATAATGCTAAATATGGATGCCTATTGATGAGTGTCCATAGAAAAAGCACTAGCAAATTTATTTTCTGCAGCAATCCTTCATGATAATATAGTAGTTAGCTTTTTTCTTTTTAACGGAAACAAAGACATATAGATATTTTTATTTAGCAATCAATTTGATACTCATTTTTTCTTCCAGAGCACTTCAGCTACTGAAAGCAGAGCTCCCACTAGCTTCAGACACAGCTCTGAATACTCATCACTCTCTAACATGAGCCTACAGAATCATAAGCTGTATGCCATCTCCCAGAGGTACAAATACCAGCCAAGTGAAAGGTACAATAGAAATGACTAGTCCGGCATCACACAAATTCTGACACATAGTTCTAGAACAGCTTTCAGTTATCTTACTTTAGCTTTCCTGTTCCACTGAACTACAAGAGAAAGCAGCAAGATGTGACAGAAAACGTCCCTTCCCTTTGCTACATACCTGTCTACAGTTTACCAAATTAAATTCTGGATGTTACAAGACACGATTCCTCTGTGGAAAAATAGCATATCATCATTTAAAATCATGTATTTTATTTGTAGTTAATTCCCCTCTGTGTATGCACTGATTTTATTCTTTCATTTCTTAATCCTTGATGACCATTTGGATCCTTTTCCTTTATTTTTTGTATGCTGTGAAAGCATCGCTTATTCTCTGAAATAGTACTGAAAAACAAAACCATCTAGCGAAGAAGATCGCTAATTTTAAATATAAACACTGACAACCCTCAGACCAACAAGAAGCTGTGAGCGCTGCATGGGGCAGACAGGTATTCTTCTAGTGCCACCTGCCGGCACAGCCCCACAGCATCACACTCCCTACAGCACTGACTGCATTGCACAGTGAAAAGCTGCCTGTAACCTGCCTCCAATACAGCAGTAAAACAAGATGTTATTACCATTTGTCATACCCTCAGCGCAGGCACAAGATATCTGTTGCAACTCTTCAGTTGTGGGTACCTACAGCAGATCTATCCGTCGGGTTAGCCTCCTGCCCCACACCATCTGCAGCTCAGAGGAAGAGCTCTGTAAGAGAATCCTTGTGGCTCAAACTCTGTAACACAAACTCTTAAAGTTGGAAAAGCGACTATAATATTAAAGCATTTTCCTCATATGGAGGAAAGCGATCAAATGCTGAAAACTCCTACAGGTTTAACAGAACCTCCAAAATTGCCATTCTCAAAAGGAGGTGTCCAAGCAGAGCCCTCTCCTCACAAACTCAGGATTAAGAAATGCATCAAAACCAAAGAATTTGCAGCATCGCAACAAGAAGTATTCTAACACAAGCTATTCACCACTAGGAAAGTTATACATGTATTCTTGATCCAGTTCTAAAGTACTGAAATCTTTTCTAAAATCCTTCCAAGATAAAAGCCAGAGAAGTAGTGATAAGAACACAGGTCAGGAGCAGAAATTGTAAGAGTATCAGAACTGGTATCTATTCACAAGACTCCAAATGGGAAAGCTGTTTTTATGAACTAGAAAACCTAGGGAAACAGAAACTGAAGTTCTAAAAGAGGAGCTAAAGTAAATACCCCATTTTGAACTGATACAGAAGCAGATATTCAAGCCAAACTATTTCAAACAGTTGTAGATAAAGAACAGCAGTGACATAGAAAGGATTGTTTTGGATAAAACAATTTTTAGAGCATCAGATAATCCTGGAGAAGAGTTCATAGACCTTTTCGTACTCAGCATATGGTAAATATAATCATCCAAGTCATCAGACAGATGAGACCTCAGCTTTATCACTACATCAGGAGAGTTGTATATTTAGTTCCTCACATAGGTTCAACAGAAGTGGGTGAGAGAGACATCAACTCTCTTCCTGAATATGTAGCAATGTTATTTTTTTTTTATTGGTTAAAAATAGCCAACTTCCTTGTAATTTTTATTATTTCCATATCAAACTGTCCTGTTGGTATTTTCTGCACTATGCAGTACAGTGTTCTTCACATTACAGATCCTTTGTACACTGTAAATGGATTTATAAACTTATTAATGCCTATATAACGAATTGGCAAGCTACTCCAGTGGCTATACTACTTCCAAACGCAACCTACGTAGCAAGAGGCAAAACAGCACAAGACTCACACATCTCCTCCACACCTGAACTAATGAATCCTGACACACTCCAGTTGGCACTGAGCACCAGCCATTCAAGCATCTCTACTAACAACAAACAATCCAGAGCCTGAGTAAGTCCTTCACATTCAGCCATGACTGCCATTTCCTTCTCCTCAGGGTGGTTTACCACAGATTTGACGTTTGTTTGTATTGGAATGACTTGTACTACCTGGTTTTGAGAATAATTCAGCTCTCTAATACTTCCTTTGGCTCATCAGAAACCATATACACATTGGTGTGTCTTGTAGACAGCACTGGACTTTGATCACTCTGAAATTATTTATTACTGCTGTTGCTAATAATCAGAAGGCAGTGATGAGTCCCGCAAACTAATTCCAGGTATACCTTTGTAGATAGTATATAAAGGCTCTCTGGTGAAAAAAGAGCATTATTGTACATAGCAGGAGATTGACAATGTCCCAACATATTAAGTACAAGAGATATCACGACAGGAGAATCCAATATGATGAAAGGATTAAGGTCTCAAGCAAGAGAGTTGAGCAACTGTATACAACTTGTCAGTAGGGTGAAGAAACATACAGAAATAACTGGGATTTGGCATTACTGAAAAGGGAGTGCTTACATATTTATTTCAGGGTAAACACGGGAGATTCTTACTCTGTACTAGTACAAATGGGATTGCACAGAGACTAAATTGCATGGGATTAGAAAAATCATTCCAAAACCTCCAGCACATAACTACTTGACAATGCTGATTACCCTCTACTGTTAAGCAATGAATGGCAATAGGGAACGTAGAAAATAATCTGTATCCATAAAAAAGTTTTTGTTTAGATACAGCATTAGGATCCTTCAGAAATAGTGGCACAGACCTTATTTCTTCTTCAGGAAGAAACCACCTGTTTGTTCAGCCCTAAAATGGCTTAATTTAAAATTGTTTAATAACCTTTTAAAAGAAAAGACAATTGAGGTTTTCCTGTTTTCCATAGTTTTGAAGACAAAACATCTGATACCAAGGTCTTATCTGTAGTCCTGTGGATTTCTCTCATACTGACTCGTCTGGAACTGAAGATTATCAGGGGCAGGGGGAGGGAACTGTGTTTGAAACTACATCGTTCACTCAGCCCCAGACATGATTCTGATAGCTAAAAAGCAACGACAGTGAACTTGACTGCTCTTATTGCTTTTAATCAGTCAACCAAGGATGCAGTCTGCAGTTCAGTAAGAAAGGGTAGTTGGATAAACAATGAAAACATAAAATTATAAAACATGCCATACAGCAAATCTAAATAAAGGTAAAGTTAGAAATATCTACAGCAGGGGTACTGTAAAGTATGACAGGAGAGGAATTCTGAATTATTGTACTCACCTGGATCACATGAATAGTTCTGACACCTCATATTTTAATCAGTACATTTTTACATGTACCTTACACTCACAGAGAAAATGCAAGATTTAGGAATTGTGGATTCATTCTTTAGAGGAAAGCGGGTTTGTTTGTTTTTAAAAATCATTACTTATTTACATCTTCAGTTTGATATTTCATCACCAAACACCTTCAACCTGAAGCCACTCCAGTCTACTACATGTCTTTATCAATCTTCAGTCCTCAGCCTCATCATGCCCAGTTCCCCCCCTTGTCTCTCTACCTTCTGTGTCCCTTGACTGCACTTCCCAACAGAAACCATCCCAGCCTTCTTTCCCAATCAATTCTAGTCCCATTCTCACAATGCTTCAACCGTTTCTATCCCAACCCAGACCCTCATTAAATTCATCTCCCATTCCTTGGCTCTAAGCCCAGGGCACCTTCCTAGAATTTGCAATGTCCAAGGAACAAATAGAAAGGAGAATAAACTTGGACAGAAAAGTCTCCAGATTTTCTGGCAACTTCTTTAGTCAGCACCAGTCTTCCCTCTTTACCTCGGCTGTTTCATCTCATCTCAAATATTTCTTAAAAAAGTCAAGTCAAATTCTACTTTCCTTTGCTGACTTCGATTCTGTTTGACTCTGATTCTGTTTCCAACACCCCTGGCCCCAAAGGGCCTAACTCCCAGCCATATTATCTCTTTTTATTCCTCCTCCTGTCACCAAGTCATTTGTCATAATTCACATTTCCTTTCTTAAAAGAAGCCAGGTTCTAGAGGCACATTCACTGGCAACACAGGGACCACTTCCTCTCAGCTGCAACACCTAGACAGCTCTCCTGGACAGCAAATCCTATCAGCAACCAAGAAAGAAAGCCATGTTTCACCCTCATATTTCTTAGCTGCAGCAAAAGGTACTGCTATATCCTCAAGAACGCTTAGCACTGAAACTCCAGAGATCTTTGCCATTGAAGGCAGGTTGTAGAGCTCAGTTCAGATTCTGATTTCTAACTAGAAAAAAGTTCTGTCCTGACCATGGTAAAGATGAAAATTGCATCATGAAATAGAAGCACAGCCAGCTATCTGTAAAAGAATTCCAATATATTTTTCTTTGCTTTTAATATAAAGCATACATCCTTACATGTTGCATTAAATAGCAATAAAAGTAATTTTTAAAGTTGCCAATGTTAACAGAAGAGTGTAAGTACAAATTCCAGATTACAACTTGGTAGCTGTTGGAGAGCCATGCTATTCCAATCATCATTAGTAATGATTCTTTTAATAATTGAAAGTGCATACTATTATCAGAATAACACCTACCTCTCATATATGGTTTTCAAAGTCAGCTGATCTGGAACACCTTCAGTCTCTTCAAGATGCAGTATGAGCCACGATGTTCTGTAAGGCCACTGCTCTGTGAGATTGATCCAACTGGCCAGCCTATCCCAATTGAACGTGATCTGATTAGCTCTCAATAAGCGACCTAATACAACAAGAAAGCAGGAAAAAAACAGAGAAAGGTTTGTGTTTTGTTTTTTTAAACCACTTTCCCTTTTGAAAGGTCTGCTTTCACATATAAATCATCACTAGATATAAAAATCAACAGGAAAAAAAAACGAGCCAATAACATTATTTTATCAATTATATTAGCATTAAATTAATGGAACAGAAAACAAGCCACAGGGTTTTTTTTTTGTGTTTTTTTTTTTTTTTGGTTTGTTTTGTTTACTTATTTTAGAACAGCAGTTACATTCAATTCTTTATAACCTGACTATAGGGATATTTCAGAGAAATTGTGCATGAATTGAGATATTAGGATTACATTATTATGACTGAGATATTAAGACAATATCTCAATCGTATTACTACCTTAATATCTCAATTATAATAATGTAATTGAGATATAATAATATAATTGAGATATTAAGGCAATTTTTGTGAACAATGCAAACACTGGGAATGCAACTTCAGAGACAGCCAGCAACTCTGTGGTACACAAGCTGGTTGGACAGAGCTGAAGCTCAGCTCACAGACATACAACCGTGTCTTTGTGTCATACTTCCCACTGAGATGATCACCTCAACTCTGCATCAGACCAATCAGGAAATTTTGTTCCCTTGAATGCAATGTTAAACTGGGCACTGGATGCAGCACTGTTATTGCTGTAGCAGGTTTCTGCAGCTAAATAAATCAGCGAGAATCAGTTCAAGTGTGGCTTGGATCATTACTCTGTGCACCCACTGGTAAAGCAAACACCCTGTATGAGTCCTGCAATAGCTGCAGAAGGTTTATTAGCTCCAGCTATTTGCCATCCAGTAGTGATGGAATGATTTCTGACCTGTAGCCAGCACAGGCAATACAGCTACAATCACCTGATGTTGAACTTAATGCTGAATCTGTTGAACCCATGCTTAATATCCATGCAGAGAACTGCAGTATTTTCACACCTGTTAAAGTTTTATTACTGAAATTCTCCCTCAAATGATTCAGCTCTCATTAGAAATTTAAGAGATTATTTAAGCATTAAGTGATATTATAAAAAGACAGGTCATTTAATATAATCTTGTATTGCTAATATGAGGTAGGTAGGGTAGAATTGGATCATAGTCTTCCTAGCAATCAAATTTCATTAGGCATACTGAAATAAGAACTTTTAGAAATTCTATTTTCATCAACATACACTAGAGCTTATGATAATTTGATTAACGTAGGAATAGAGCAGTGCTCTTTGCCTTCAAAACGCACTATTATTCACTTTGTTCTGCTGCAGTACAGTGCAATACTACTCATCATTTAGTGAGGTCCTTTACCATAAGACCAAGTATTCAGATTAAAAGAGTTGAAATGGCATAAAAACCAAGTAAACTATTTTATTCCAGGTAAGAGTTCTACAGCAGAGGAGCTGTAGACAGTAGGATTAATACAGTATTTCAAGACTCCCTCTGAAATGAAGGGTAGGAATCTGTAACTAGATTCAGTGTTACAGAAGAGCTCAAAGGTACAGCAGTTCACCCTAGAACACCACTGATATCTCAAGGGCCAGTGGGAATTGCATGTAAGATTAGATACAGAGAAAAGAACAAAACAAAGGCAAACATATGTGCAGTAAATGCAACGTTTTTTCTCTCAGCTATTTCAAATCCTCAGAGTGCTACCTGTGCTTTCACAGAACTCAGCTCTGAGTAGAAGAATAACTGTTTACTGTCTGCTCAATTACTATGCTACTTAATTTTATGAGCTATGAAATTTGCTTACCAGGGGCAAAATGTTCTCCTGAATTAACCTACCTGTTTGGATCCTATCCCATCTAATGAACATAACTTAATATACTAAATATGCAAGTTAAATAGTATTAAAATGTTTTGAAGTATTAAGCACAATACACCTGATAGATCTGTGTATCCCTTACATTTTCCAATTAATCTTAGAAATCATTAATATTCTTTGCTTCGCTAGTGTGAACAAAGCAAATTTTCTACAAGGGTCTACATCCTAATCAAACATTCAGAACACAAAGCCTGGAACACCGAGAAAGTCAGAATTTGATCCTCTTTAAAAAGCTGATACTGGCTTTCACAACAAAATAAAAAAAAAAAAAAAAAAGGGCCACACTTACCTGTCACTGAAACTATATTTAGCAATCTTCTCATGGTCTGAGGACTGATGTCACTGAACCAATCCTCTGTAACCAAAAGCTTGGTCAAATCAAAAGACATTTGGCGGGTAATGGTACGTTGCATCTGGCGTCTTCGATAAGTATCCTTACAGAAAAAAGGAATTCCAATCAATATCAAGAACTATGTACTTTAAATTAACTAAATTTTACTTGATAATAAAGTTAAAACCTTTCTAAATATTTATCTGTGATATCTATATAGATCCTCTTTGGGGCAGCATCAGTCTACTGATTTAAAAATACACTTTTCCTACATGGATCACACTTAGTAATTTCACAGGAATGGTTTGGTAAGTCTTCAAAGTTGACACCAGTAAGTACATTAAAGAGGGAAAAAAAAAAGGAGTATTGCTAGTATTAGACATTTTAGTATAAAATCTCTCACCCGTCTATTGAGAGCAGTTTTGCTACCAAGTTTGGTCATCTCTCCAAGGCTGTTCTGAGAAACTCTTCTATCAACCTCTTCATGCAACCCTGTTGGGGGTGAGAAGAAAGGGATTTTCTCCATTCACGTAAATTTGACTGAAGTGTGAAATAATGTTAATGATCTACCAATTTTGTAAATAGTTTATTCCAGAAAACAGATTTTATCACTGCTTTTTATAACTTTCATACCATCCTCCTGAGTAACTTTACCTGCACTATCTGTATAAGGAACATCTCCATTGGTTGTTGAAGCTACCATCAGCTTTTTCGCATTACTGAGCCCTCGGCTATTTAGAAAAACGGGCAAATGAACTATATTTCGCATGTAATCATGTCCATTTATGTTTGAATCCCGTAGAACACTGTTGAGATTCTGGTTAATAGCCTTTATTATGATGTGTGGGTCGCTTGCAAAAATAGCAATAAATGGGCCTTTTGAAAACAAGACTCGCACCTGTAAGAAAGGAGACAGTAAGCCTTGTTAGTAACTGTGGGTCATTTGAACATCTGACTCAACGTGTTATATTCACTCTGTCTGAGTTATAAACTTGAAAGGGCAAAGGATGCAGACAGATACCTCATATTGGAAAAACTGACATCTACTGTTAGGTACTTGTACAGAATTAGAAATAAACATCCTTAACACAATAGCAAAAGTAGAAGTCATTACCAAGAAAATATTAGGGGTGGATGTCATAGACCTCCTCCGTCCCCCCCAAATATTTAGCATTTAAGTATTTTTCACCTGAAGTACATTGAAAGTATGTCAAACCCCTCCAAACAATGTAAGTTTGTTTCAATGGGATATTAATTTTCATTAATTTACACCTGTAGATTTCAAAACATTTAACAAATTAACATGTCTAGTGCTACTACGATTTAATTTTCGACTTCTGAAAGCCATTGCTCTTTGCTCTTAGTGTTACAGCTGTGCCAACATACGTAAGTGTGGAAAAAAAAGACTAATACAGCACAAACTCTATATATGTGCTTTCCATCTGCAGAAAATACATCTGCACCTGAGTATATCTATGGAAGAGATAAAGACAGAGATAGTGGTCTAACTCACAGTATCGAGCATCTGTAAGACTTTGTCCTGTTCACAAGCATCCAATCCATCAATAATTACAACAAGCCTTGTCTGATTCTGAGTGAAGCCGTCAATGGTTTTTGCCATTTTGGCCATTAGCTCTACTTCACATTTCAAAACCTAAAAAAAAAAAAAGCAAAGATCATCTTTATAATACTTGAACCTCATCAAAAAAATGCATACGATTCCTTTTGCAGATTGCTAATTGCCACAAAAATACTTCAGTAAGATTACAAAAAGTAATGCTTAAAAATACTAAACTCCCCCTAGAAGTGCAGTTGTCCTAAAATATCACTTCAATTTTTTTTATTTGCACAGAAATGTACAGAACAGTATATTCTACTTTATCAAATTATCCATAAATTGTCATTTTTATTTAAACTAATATTTATGCAACATAAATCAATTTTCCAGAGTAAGCAACAGATTACTTGTAGTTTCAGCTACCCCCCCAAACTGCTTTGTATAGTAAGTACAATAAAATTTTCTATCTGCCTTCCATCCAAGCTAACTGTACTATTACTGTCAGGCTCAGTCACTCCTATTCAGTATATATATAATACTAAGGTGTTTTTTTTTTTTTTTTCTCTTTTTCCCTAATGTTTTGAACATCAAGTTAGACGTGTAACAACTAGCCCTAATACAGAAACAAAGATGGAATTCATCTGCTTTTATTTTAGCAGCTACCAGCTAGACACTTTTATCTATTCTCTCCTAGCTTTTTAATGTGTTCATTCAAGATAAAGAGATGTTATATGAGTAACTCTCCAGAAATGCCTATTTCTCTCCTTGAATTGCCAAGGGCAAGCCTAACTTTTAGATGTCTGAAGCAATGCAAGATGAATACAATTCAAAAAGAAAATCCCCAATTCTCAGGAAGCACAGTAGCAGTACACAGATGTGATCATCTGTGCTACACAAAGATTCACACAATACATTGTTTTACAATACCTCATCTGTAATCTACAGGTTTAACCATCAGGATACTGAAATTTATTTTCAAATAGGAGCATGCAGGATATTTTATGACAGTCTGATGGATACAGTTTAGATGCAACCCAGCAAAACAATATTATTTTCTAGCATTTGTCCCGAAATAGATGACCCATTTTGGAATGAATGTTCTTGCAGTGCTACCATTCCCTTCTTGGTACAGAGGCCTTGTAGCCAGACAGCCAATTAGGCTGGGTTTTTCAAGCCTATTCAGCTTTAGAATATTTAAGAAGTTATTCTTTCTAATCTTACTATCAGAAGTTAGCTTTTATTAAATACCCATTATTTAGAACAGTTGTTTTCATAATATTTTCATCCTGAAAACACAATCCAATTTTTCCCACTCAGCTGGGAACATTAGATCACCTAAGATCACTAACATTAGATCATTTGGTTTAATAACAATTGGAACAGAAGTGTTCCTTCCTAAAAAAAGGCTCATTCTAACATTGAGAAATTTGATGTGATGCAATTAACAGTACCCCATCTTAAGAAGGCTACAGGTTTGGGGGTTTGTTTCACTTCTTTTAATGGTTAATTCATATACATACATACATACATACATATATATATGCTTACCTTCATGAATCCCTCGCTTTTCAACTTGTGAAGCTTGGAGGCAGCATTATGAAGACGTTTTCTTTGAGAATTCAAAACTGAATCCATCACTTGCCACCACGTGCGACAATTCAAGATAAAAGCCAAACCAACAACACATGTAACTGTTATAAGAATAACGTTCACAGTCATGTTGGTTGGTTCTACATTAAAAATTGCCAGCAGGGCAATTGCAGAAACAACGCAAGACAATATGAACAGGAAAATCACAAAGGATGGGAGACAGCATGTTTTCTTCCATTTCTTTTTACCTAGGGGAAAAAAACAAAACAAAAAACATTGTTAAAATGAATGTAAAATGTCATTACAGCTGAATTTAACGTATATTAACTTGCATACCTTTCATAAAACAGTAATTTGCACAAAAGATTACTGCAGCATTACTATCCACTTAGAAACATGAAAAAAACACACCTAAATTTGCCAAAATTATGGGAAATCATAAAGCAGAGTTATTTCTTTAATCTTCAGTTTACTTCCATTGCTTCAAGAAATCTACACTGGATGTAAATTATCATTATTAAGTAGATTTCACATCGGTGAAATCACCCCTTTTATGACATCTCTCAGTAACATTTATTTATGTAAGCAAATTCTAGGCAAACAGCGTGGTAACTACCTGGTTTGAAACAGAAATATGATACTTCAGTAATCCAATAATAGTAGTGCCACTGGAGAACTAACTCAAACTATCAAGATACAATCTGAGATTGTAGCCCCAGGGCTACTTTTTCTTGCATGCTAACACACACACAAACAGAATATGGCAGTACGTTAAGGATTAGACAGATCAGAACAGCCTTGGAGTATAAACAACCTGACTTCCACAGGATTGGTAAGGAAGAGACAAAATATTGCAGTTAGAGGGTTAGCAGAGCTAATGCAATGATCCAAGCAAAAGGCTGGTTGTTTTAACCAAAGCAGCTGCTTCTGCCTATGGGATTTCTACAAGCAGAGAAATTCAACACTTATAAGAATAACAGAACAATCTAATGTAAAATGATTAAAGCTAAAAAAAAATAAAACAATATTTGAACTGGAATGAAAAAAAATGCTACAGTAAAAGAATACCAAACCATGCATGATATTCTAGACCAGGGTTTAAGCTGGAAAAATCTTCCACACTGCTGACATGACAGACTGGTTTGTAACACAGGGGAAAAGCAACAGAAATGCATCACGACAAGAGTGAGGGGCAAAAAAAGGAAGAATAACAGCTCAGTTTTGATTACATTCAGTTCTATACATTCGTTCAGTTCTAGACATCTTTAATGCAAGCCTTCTCTAACTAGAGACACAAAAATGGATTAGAGACTTATAAACATATTCAACTGCTGTTTCTTTGATTTATCTGTGAGTGAGAAAGAACACAAGTTAAAGATGCAGAAAATAACAAATAAACCCATGTGGAATACTGGAGGACTTGTTAGTGTTAGGTCAGAGGTTGGACTCAATGATCTTGAGGTCTCTTCCAACCTACACAATTCTGTATGATTCTGTGAATTTCTATGAACATCTACAGACAAGAAACCTATGAACACCTTAGAGATAAGGAGAGGATGTTGCAAGATCATCGAACAGAATTGTGAAGAGCACAGGAAAGCAACAGAGTCAAGGAATACAAGACAAAGGTAAGATTACAGATGAATGGGAAAGGGTATTTACTGCAGATAATCACAAGAAGCCAGCACCATCATGGTGCCATTCATTGAGTCAAATCCTGTTTTGGGAAAAATTACAGCATCATAGAAGCTATTTCATTTAAGTTACAGAGAAAAACTGCAGAACGGCTAACATGGAAATAATAGTGAGAAAAATCCAGATACTGCATTCATAAAGAACATACAGTGAATTTGAGAAAGAATAACAAAGAGTAAGTTGTGTTCAGTAAACAGAATGCTTTTTTTCTACCCTCCAGAAGGCATAGGAAGCTAAACGTTTCATTTTGTGAGAGAAGACAACATCTCACAGATTTCTCAATATGTGGTCAAGACCAAATCTAAATGAGGAATAACTGACTGAAGCCGAACTCAGAGCAGAAATACGCCTTCTATGAACTGAAAACTCAAGAACTCTCCTTTCTTCACAGTATCATATGCTGCTCTGTATATGTTTTGTTGTTTTTTTTTTTGTAATCTGCAGATGGAACAGTACAAAAAAGTTTCTTCCATTTGGATTAAGTAGAAATACTTCATCCCATCTTACTAACACATATAAACGTTTATGATTTTGGGCTAATACATTCAAAACATTTATGATTTCCAATAATAAATAGTGATCAAAAAAGCTCTGAATAAACAGAAATTAATGTTAGATAAAAGCATGCTTTTGTGTCCTGCTAACTCAGACACAACTACTTAATTGCTACAGAAAACACTGCCACATCTAAGAGGATGCAATATAAACGCACATTCCAATTGTCACATATGACAACTGTATTTCACAAGAGATCCCTTTTGGGATTAATAAAATCAGGGTAAGCAAAGAAAATAGGGCATTTTTCTCTGCGAAACAACGGAAGGAGAGTCTCCCCTTCTGTATGAATTTCTGCATGACTACAACAGTTTCTAAAACGACCTTATAACGTGAGAAACAGAACCCATAGTAACAGTGCATTCAAATGGTATAATCAGAAATGTCATTCAGGTAATAAAAACCTTGTGTATCTTCTGTCTTGAAAACTCGAAATAGCCTTGTTGCTAAGAAACCAAATTCCCTTTCACATGCATCAGAGAGGGTAGCAATCATCTCAGCCAATGAAGTTTCTCCACCTACACTGGACAGTCTATTGTAGTCCGTAAACAAAAATCTGAAAGAGAAAAATACACGTTGTATGCTTTGGAACGCTTTAAGCATTTTGGGGCAACCAAAGCAGAAATCCTTCTACATATCTGCAACTGAAAGTTGTTTTTTTGTTTTTTTTTTTTTTGTTTGTTTGTTTTTTTGTTTGTTTTGTTTTTTTTTTTTCCATTTTGGTTTGTTTTTTTCTTCTGAAGTGGGGAAAAAGCTAAAATACTTCCAAAATATTCTACATGAAATTGCATATTTATTTTTTTTTAACCTATTTCTTCTCCTGTTATCAACTTCTTCATCCCACTTCCTCTTCCAAAAATTGATTTACTCAATAAGTAGAATCAACTGCATCAATAATGGCACTCCAAACAGCAACAAAAATGTCTTTATGATCCCAAATCATATTGGAAAGTATTTTTAAAACTGCATTTTAAGGTATCTTCAAATATTCATGGAGGAACAAAAAACATACAGAAGAACAAGTCAAATAAAATACTGTATCTAAATGACAGGAGTAAACAGCCCCACAAAACACATGATCTAAATTTTTCTTGCTTCTCGGTAACGAGGAAGCTCTGAGCAGTCTGATGCTCTGCTTCTTACAGGGGTGAAAAACATCACAAAGGCCTTACCAGCAGTTATCAGCAGACAGTCAGTTACCATCTATTAACTCCTTATTTTGTCTGTTACAAACATGTCACAAAACAAAAATAAACAAACTAAAAAGCAGTAACTTTCACTGACTTTGGCACAAAGTTTTTCTTGAAATAATTGCCATCTATTTCACAGTGAAGAATTTAACTGCATAAGCTTCTACGGCTACTGTTCTCTGAACAGAAATCTTAGCAGTTTTTCATAGGAAGATAAATATGCACATTAAAATGTACAGTCTGAAAAGTATCAGAGCGAACCTGAATTACTCAAGAGTAAATAAGTGAAATAACCAACCTCACGGGTAAAGCTTTAGTGGTTTGCTCTGGTAACTCTGGTGGGTTCACAAACATGAGCTTGAGAAGCAACTCTAAGTATCCAATATGTCTTGCCAACCTTGCACTTAGCACCCAGGCCCAGTTCCAGCTCTCACCTTCCCTTCGGCCACCAAAATAAATTACAGCTGAAATAAAAAGTTTATATGTCAGTCAAAATCCACAACTGAATGAATCAGAAAGCTTACACAGATAAGGCATGGATTTGAATTAATTTGTAAGTTATTACTAAAAATTAGAAAGCTAAGAGCAACACAGTGAACTTAATATACAAAGCTTTTCTGTTCTCAAGAATGCCTTCTCATTTATATGCAGAACACAAGAAAAGAGCAAAGAGGTCTCATTTTCTATGAAAACGCTTCATATTTTTTCTGAAGCACAAAGCATGTCTACAAAACAATACTGGATTCTAGAAACAGGTATTAATCAGAAGCTATCACAACTTCATATAAAATACACTTACTAAAGAAAATGTAGAGTACTGCTAATAAGCTGAGTGACACTGCTATTCCCAGCTTTGCATCCACTGTGAAAGCAAGCAATAAACCCAAGCCTCCGCAAAGCAGAAGTGTGAGGAATACAATAAGCCAGGAGAACTGAAATAGAGGTTCAATCTGCTGTCCTGCAAAAGTCTTCATTTCATCTAAAAGACAAAGATGAATTAATGTTAAATCATTTTAGAACAGAAGTCCTCAACTTCTAAACTTTAAAGTTCTAAAGAAGTTTAGAACCATTTAAATACATAATTCTCGCACTGTTTGCTGCAATCTTCTACTTTTAAATGCTTGTTAAAGATTCCTTTTTCTCCTTCAGAAGTTTAAAACATTTTTATGACACAAAGAAAAAGCAATCTGCCGTACCACTAAAAAAATCATTCCTGAAATCATTGGATATAACAGTAAAATTTAATCCTATTGTAAAAACACCTGTTTGTC
Organism: Anas acuta; assembly: GCF_963932015.1. Lineage (NCBI taxonomy): Eukaryota > Metazoa > Chordata > Aves > Anseriformes > Anatidae > Anas > Anas acuta. Next base: position 102,232,258 of record NC_088981.1, read on the forward strand.
AATGCACGTTTGCTCAAACAGGAATTGTTTAAGAAACTTATTTAGGATCTATTGAATAAGAAATACTAAATGCACAATCCAGATGAATAAGAAGCAGGAACAAAATGCTGAAAAAGTGTTCTCAAAACACAGGAGTTAACAATAAACATCACGCTCAAAAATGAAAAGTGCATACAGCACTTTGCTTACAACATGGAACACGATGTGAACAAAAGGAACAGACTTCATTTTAACTAATATGGAAGCTTTTAAAACATAGAAATCACAGAAAATAGGAAACATCAAGATGATTGAAAGCATTTTGAATTAAATATCTCAGAAAAATATCCTTTGTTCAAGAATGCCTAAACTGTAAATAAGATGCCCATTTCAACCAGTAGGATTATTTAGAATGGCATGTATACATTCAGAAGACAACAATGATTTTTTTTATTGCATTTGATTCCTTACATCATTTCAGAAAGTTCAGAAAGCTCCAAGTAAATAAAGGAGGGGAAGAAAACTCAGTGCAGAGAAAACACTACAAAGAAAAATATTTATAGCTTAGAATTTGTTCCTAAACTTTGAGGAGGAAAAAAAAAAAAAAAAAGATGACATGTTTTGTTGCTGTTTTGTGCCTTCTACATGTTGGAACCTAATTTGATAACCTCACACCCCAAGCTGTATTTCAGCAGCCACACTTTCAACAGTCTTTAAAGAATAGATTCACTAATGCAGGTCAATAGACAGCAACTCCTCTGGAATGTCTTAACATGCTACAACTGAATAAGGCAAACTACAGAGAAACTGATGAATTTTACCGATACTAAAATTTATACGTTTTATTACAGAAACAAAGATACAGAACTACATGAATGAACAGCTGTTGCAAACGAAACTCAACTCCCATGTGACGTTTCCCATAGATGAACTTGAACCTACACAGATAAGGCTATATCAATTTTTACCTTCCAATTTCTTGAGCAAGAAAGATTTTCCACTTCCCCACTGAGCATATAAGCCTACACAGATCGGTGGCTGCATGGTCGGTTCACTGAGAATATCAGCCAAAGCACTGCTGTACAGATCATAACCCAGCATATCACCATCAGATTCCGTGGGAGACAAGTGTCCTGTAACAGGAATACTATGTTACAGAGCTTTGTTTTATGAAATCTTGTCACTACGACAGTTTTCATACACAAAATCGTGATAGGCTTACCTGTATTTGTATACATATTCCTCCCATATATTATTACAGTGTTATTAACATAATATTATTATTGGTACATTTTTGTTCCAAGGAATGTTAATCATCCCTATACATGTTACATAATGACAACTATTACATTTTACCACGAAAGACTCAAAAATCCAAGATAATAGAAAATGAAATAATTCTTACATAAGCAAGATCTAAATTTAAAAAAAAACTATCAACAGAATTTGCACAGCATCCAATCTCAAAAGGCAAATGTCAACAAGAAAATGTATTTGACCTTTTTTTATGGATTTCAGAATAATATTTTTCTGGCAATTTTTTTTTTAAGATCTCGTTAATCACAACATTAAAAAATGAGCTTACTACTTATCAATACAGAATTGAATTAACTGGATTCTCAATACACACTTGATGGAAAATAACAAGAAATTACTCAGATCACCAAAAAAAAGCTTATATTTTCTTCAGTATAAATTTAGATAAATACTTTTACTTACTGGCACCAAATATCTGTGTTAAAATACTCTTCTGGTGGCTACAGTCAATATTGTACGGAGTTTCTCCTGCTTTGTTGGGTCTATAAAGCAATCTACCATCTTTTGGATTTCGTAAGAGTAGTTCAGCAAGTTTACGGCTTCTTCCCCGAATGGCGATATGGAGCGGAGTATCTCCTTTCTGCAATTTAGTGAAAAAGTAGTAATATCTAACATGAACTCACTAGATGTAAAGACCATATCACAGAATCACAGTATCACTTACATTGGAAAAGACCTTCAAGATTATCAAGTCCAATCATCAACCTGACCTGAGTCCCATCACATTCCAAATATGTTCCACGTGCCTTCAAGATGCATTATTTATTTGAAATGCATCTTAAGGAACTTTCAACAGTATTAAAATCTTACAGCAAATATTTTTTTCCCCTCCAACAGGCATTATAAAAGTTGAAAAATTTTTAGACAAAAATTCAGAGACTTCTGCTCAGACATCTCCAAAAAGCTTTCCAGTAAAAATTTCCTTATTACAACAAATCAAAAATGTTACTCATTTGCCTTCGTTATAAGATAGTTTTAAGAGGTTACAACAGTATGAAATAAGCATTCATGCACTGAAAAGGTTTAGTAAAGTAAGCAATGCACAAGAGGACCAACCATTGCTTTTGTCCCTGGCATTGCTTAGTTTAATGACTATTATTCAAAAATAAATATGAGTGACAATTAACATAACCCATCTCTGTACTCTTTTTTGAGCATATTAAGAATTGTTATTTCATATCTGAAATTCTCATTCAAAACATATAATTTTTTCTTGCCATATGACTGAAAGCATCCTATTTCAAACAAAAAAGAATGAAAATACTAATGATGGGAATAAACTTAAGTATTCTAATCTTTTCAACTATTAAGCATAGGGAAGACTAAGCTTTCTATACCTTATTGCCATATAACAATTAACTCAAGAAGTAAGGCACAGACATTTTGGTATTGATGAAGCATGAGTTACCTTTAACCAAGTATGTAAATACTTGAACAATGAACAATGGAAGTTTAAATTTTGGCATCAAAACATGTGCTAGCAACAAAAAGGCATCTGATCCAAGCAAAAAAAAAAATATTAACCAGTTCAATGACTGAAGCCATATAAGCATATAAATGGAACAATAACCAGGGTTAGCTTCAGTCTTTGTTCTGTGTCATTCCTAAATAATACTTCAAAAAAGAATTCTCATCTATCTTTTTCAAAGTTGATCTTTCTGTTTTAACCTCGATAGCTCGCAATAAAATTTTGTTGCTAAACTAAAATGATTAAACATTCTAAAGTAAATGTACAAATATTCTTTACCTTGTCTAGAGCAGAGACTTTAGCTCCTTTGTCCAAAAGAAGCTCTACTATTTCAATATTTCTCATCTTGGTTGCCTTGATAAGTGGTGTTTCTCCATCCTAAAAGGAAAAAGCCAGCCTATTTAAAAACGGAATGCAAAAATACCCCCCCCCCCAAAAAAAAAATAAAAAAAAAGCCCTTTCCCATATACTCAAAAACAAGCAAAAACCAGTGATAGTATAACAAATTAAGTCCTAAGCTTTTAAGAGAACTTTTTAGCTATGTATGTTTGTATGTGGGTAACAACACTTCAGTGTACCTGTTCTTAAAAAGAACACTGCAGTCACTATTATGGATTGATATAAATCACAGCACATAATGCAAGTGCAAAATAAGTTTCTGTTAGTAAGTGTCAAAGATAGAAAGAGTGGATTCAGATATAATAAAAGATACTTGAAAAGAGACTCAGGCATGGAAGAGTTAATTCACTGCTATACATACTACACCCTCTGTTTTTTAAATTCCTGTACAGTGCAAGAAATAGCAATCTGAATCAAATGTAGTACTATCAGAAACCTGTTTCCTCACTTTCCAGTAGCAGCTGCTCTGCTATTGCTAGTGTCAGTGTTGTTGAGGTAAAGTATCCAAAAGATTTCCTCTTATGAAGTTTCAATAAGAAGTGACGTTTATCAACAGTGGACATTAACATAACTGAAACACCTCCGTTCCAAAACACAGAATTATTTTAAAAAACAAAACTAAAACAGCATGCAAGGTATTCACACTTGACAAAAAAAAAAAAAAAATGAATTTGGTAATGTGATGTTAAGATCACATAGGAGCTGGGAAAACAACAGATGTTAAACAAAGCAAATCACGTCCTCTAAATTCTAATACTTACTTTTGTACATATTTCAGTATCAGGGTTGCATTGCAAGATATCCCTCACCATCGTAGCATTTCCTTTCTCAACAGCCCAATATAAAGCAGTTTTATTATCCTGAAAAAGTATTACATGTTAGTAGCACTTAAATTTAATTGGACTGATTTCAAAGCCTGTATATAAAATGCAATCATATTGAAAAGAGCAGATAAATCAGCAAGTTTTAGCGCAATTCAGGGCAAAGGGAAACACTACCTCATTTGGGAAACTCTAACTGGTACACCAGTGGAAGCTGGTGTGGAAATCTGGCAATAAAGCGCAAACCTATTTTAAAAACCTGAGCTTTAACAGTAGGAGCAGAGACAACCTATCTTGGAACAGTTTCTGAAACATGTATCCCCCAAATTATACGTAGGTATATGCATAATGTAGAACATATATGTAAATCAAATATATACGTTTTCTAGTGAAATAAAAAAAGTTTCCGGAACATCATCTTTCTTCCCCTGTTATGTAATATTTGTTTCTTTTTTGTTTGTTTTGTGGGGGTGGTTTGTTTGAGAAGAATTCTCTCCTATTAGGGCATGGAGGTAATAACCACTTCCAGGTTGCAGTGCAATTTTTCATGTTTGATGGGAATCTGAGTTCCCCACAGAGTAGAATTTGAGGAATTTTTTAAAGCACTGTTTTTAGAAACATGATAGTTATTTGATAGCCAAATTCACATTGCATTCAAGAACTATGCTAGCATTTACATTGCTGTACTTACCTGACCTCTAATGTCTATATCAGCATACTTATGGAGCAGGGCCCTCACAATTTCAACATGACCACCTCTAACAGCTCCAATCAGCACCGTGTCTCCACTCTGGGAGGAAAAAAAAAAAAAAAGTGTTACAGAATATAGAAGACAAATTAAGACTCTGGCAAAAATTAAAAAAGTATATATAAGAAACAATTCTGGACTCTTGGACTCCCCTCCCCATCCTCCCAAAGAGAGGAGATATAAATCAATGGGCAAAACAAACACCAACAATAGATAGATCCACATCTTAAAGAGCACTGTGTGTGTAGATTATACAGCTATCATCCTGTTTACATACTCTATGTCATTAGAATGAAAAAAGTTTTTGTCACATGCAATACCGCAGCTTGGCATGAAACCATCTAAGAAATGCACATAGCCAGTGTGAAATGTGGGAAAATGCATCCACAAATCCTTTTAAAATTACACAGTAAACATTAGGAGGTCTTCCTCACGTCTCTGCAACTCCCAAGGAATTCAGTTTAGGACTGGACTTCGGATTGGAACACTTCTAAACCACCCTGTAACTGCCCTGAAATATACTGATCTTAACAGACGCACATAAGCTTAGCTGTCTAAGCTCCTTTTACAACCTAGGCTGAAGTGCTCAGCCTGCCCCTGCCACTTCAGATAAAAATGAACATCAAGGCAGGCAGTTCAAGGTACCTCTGCACAAGTAACTGAATAAAGCACTGCGTGGCTAGCTAATGATTCATGCTCTGGTCACTCAGAGGTACACAGTGCACCTTTAACAGCTCCTGTTATGTGTCTTAATCTGAATCAGAGCTGAATTCTCCCTTTCTACATGCAGGTTTCGTAATAAGTTTAATGGTAAAAGATGAAAGTAGACACTGAATGAAACATTATTTGTTATGACATCCACTGATTTACAATTTTAACAGCACTACCACATGTATTAATACACCAAAAAATGCCCCAAAGCTGCAAGTCAATTCAGTATGAGTCTTATGTTACAAACACAATATTGTAAATTAAAAAAAATATTGTAAACAACAATATTGTAAATTTCTATATGGCATTTCAATTCAAGACACTCAAAGAAAAAAAGTTTAAAAGAACTCTTAAAAGAGAAAAAAGTGATTTTCTCTTTCAGGTTCTTACGATAGTATTTGCCACTTGAAACAATTGCAGTTGTTTGCTGTTTTGGTTGTGTAATGTTGTTTTCTGCCCCTAGGTGGCAGAAAAGTTAGAAATGTATCTGCAAACCTGCATATACTAGTATTCATTATAAACATACGAAAGCCACAATAATAAAATAAGAAAATGTGCTCACCCTATCAGGAATGTTCACGTAAGTTCCAGCATCAAGAAGATCCTGCACAATTTCAGTATGCCCCTCCTTTGATGCAATCATCAAAGCTGTATTTCCATCTTTATCTGTTAAGTTTACATTTGGGTTCCTTTTCAGTATTTCTTTTACTGAGTCAGTATAGCCACCTTTCACTGCTACAATAAGTGCAGTCATAGAATTCTTTAAACAGAAAAAAAACAATTTTGTTGTACAGTTAGTACAAAAACCATCAGTATATCAGCAGTTTCAATAACAAAAGAACACCCAACGTTACATTTTTAACTATCTAAGTGTTATTTCAGATTTATCTTTTAAAGTACACTTGCTATGCTTTCTATTAAAATAAAAGACACTAATACCACAACAGAATATTCTAAATGCAAACAGGAATCTAATCAATTTATTTTAATTCCTGAATGTCATGTAAACTGTACAGTCACTTTCCTGCCATATAAGAACTTAATATTATCAGGGCACCTACGTGTCAATACTGTTCAAAAAAGTTTTCTTCAAAGAATTTCAGAAATAGTCAGATGAATATCAGAAGTTGTCCTACATAATTTTCCACTTGAATTTACTTACATTTTGTTTTGAATCAGTATTTTAAGCTATCTACATAAATAATAAAAAAAGCTTTTTTATTTAAAAATAAGAAAAATATGCAGCTGAAAGGTGCAACAGCCACCATTATTTTCAAAAGATGCCTTGTGTTTCTTTGTAGCTTGCAATTAGCTGGAAACATATTCCAACGTCAACATTTGTTTCATGTATTTATTTATTTTTTTGCTATTTATATTACAAAATTAAAACAAGACACAGAGATGTATGTACCCACATCTTATCACTGGAAAATGAGCAGTTACTTACAGCTCCTTCTTGATCAACATCAGCTCCCATTTGCAGCAAGTATTTCACACACTCCAGATGACCTTTCCTAGCTGCCCAAACCAGTGGGGTGGTTCCATACTGCAAAAACATTATTAACATTTTTCCATAACTGCCTCTTTATTTAGTGTCTTCTACAGTTTAGCATTTGTCCTATACCTTAATGCGTTACTACTACAAAGATAAAATTTGATCTTAAAAGTTACCATATACACCTGAAAACCTTTTTTTTTTTTTTCCTTCGTAGATTCTAGCTGTAAGAATTATTTGTCTACGCAACCTAATGTAGCAAGGCTTTCAACAGCTTAGAAAGCAGAACTATGGTCCACTGAAATAAGTGTTCACAGACATCTTAACCACACTAAGGAAAAACCTCTTGCAAGTATAATGACTCAATCTAATACACTAATTCTCATCTCATGAGTAAGATATAACAGCAGGTGTTTTTCAGTCAGGAACTACTTGATAAATTTTAATTTCAACTAAAAATCATTTTAGGATATGACATGCTTAATAACAGAATTCATTGTTACAGTAACTGTACTAAGCATTAAAGAAATTAAGTATTACATAAACATAACTTACTTTATCAGAGCAGTTCACTTTAGCTCCATATTGAAGTAAAAGATGTACTATATCCGAGTGGCCTCGTCCTGCCGCCCAAATAATTGGATAGACACTGTATTGCTTAGAAGAAAAAAAGAACCATATGAAATAAAAGCCATAATTATTTTTTCAAGACCAATATTGATAAAAATGTTCCAAGAGATGATAAACCCACAGAAGGAAATAATAAAATTAAAACTAGGCATGTATCAGTAACTGTTGCCTAGTACTTTGGCTAGATAATGGCTACAAAAAGGTCTGCTGCTTTGAAACAATTGTATGACTCCTTGAACAAGGAGTAAAAATTCATACCCTTAACTTAATATACATTTGTAATTTAAGTGAGAAACACAACAGGTACACATTATCCCTTAGTAATCAAGGCTGAAGACCAATTGTATCATGCATACAGAACTTCCACATGCAAAGCAAATTTAATCTGCAATAGGTAAGGTAAATCGCTACTGGTTTTTGTTGTTCACTGTTGCCTCTGACATCAAATTGCTAATACTGTCACTTCTGTTCAAGTGTCACAATGCGTGTATTTTTACAGAAAGTCTTGTAAAATTAAAAAAAAATCTCAAAATCTTAGCACAGCACAGTCATATGATCTAGCCCATTTGATGATTTATGAAACAATTAAAACAAATTATTGTTTCTAAACTACATACAGTAGCTACTCCATAAACTCACACGTGCAGAAAAATGACAATTGCTATAGACGTAGCACTACATACAGTACTTACACCCTCTCTTGCTGATTTGAATCTGACTAAGAGGTATGCGTTCAATTATTCTCATTAAAAAACACTGGCTATCAAAGAATTAAAGCAACCACTTGCACGAATAAAACACAAAGATTAGTGCTGTATTTCCAAAAATGCTAAAAGTTTAGTCAACATAGGATTAGCATAGGATTCATGATTTTAAACATTTTGTCAGGAGAGGGAAGAGAGATCATGGGTTTTGTTTGTTTTTCCAGAAAAAACACTTACCATTCCTGTGATGTTTGGATTTGCTCCTTTTTCAAGTAGGAGCTTCGCTACTTCAGTACGGCCTTTATAGGATGCCCACATCAGTGCAGTCCATCCTCCCTGGCAAGCACAATTCAAACAAACAACATAACTGGAAAATACTCTTTAGAAACCTAATTATTGACTTTTCCTTAATTTGGCGTTGTCTCAAGACTGTTTTACAAGTCCAAAATATAACAAAGACCGACTACACAGTCTTATAATCCTAATAAATCCACGTGTGGAAGTACTGATTTCCTGCTATATGCAAAGCCTGGAAGAATATCTTATCCTAAATGTTCCTGAGTGTAGTGGGTTTACGTGGCAAGGTTTGGTAGCAGGGGGCCATAGGGGTGGTTTCTGTGAGAAAGATCTAGAAGCCGCCCCATGTTTGGGAAGGGCCCCGTTGTTTTCCAGATCTGAGCCAATAAGCGATGTTGTTTTGCGCCTCTGTGAGAGCATATTTAAGACAGGGAAAAAAACGCTGCGCCACACAGCAGCCGGGAGAGTCAAGGGAGTGAGAAACAGCCTTGCAGGTGCCAAGGTCAGTGTAGAAGGAGGGGGAGAGGTGCTCCAGGCGCCGGAGCAGAAGTCCCCTGCGGCCTGTGGTGAGGACCATGGTGAAGCAGGATGTCCCCCTGCAGCCCATGGAGTACCACGGTGGAGCAGGGTTTCACGCTGCAGCCCGTGGAGGAGACCACGGTGGAGCAGGTGGCCCTGCACCGACGGAGGCTGCCGCCTGTGGAAGACCCCTGCCGGAGCAGATTCCGGGCCGGACCTGTAGCCCGTGGAGAGGAGACCACGCAGGAGCAGGTGACCTGGCAGGAGTTGCTGCCCGTAGGGGAGCCAGGTTGGAGCAGTTTGCTCCTGAGGGATGGACCCCGTGGTACGGACCCATATCTGGAGCAGTTCTGGAAGAGCTGCTGCCTGTGGGAAGCCCACGCTGGATCAGTTCGTCAAGGACTGCATCCCGTGGGTGGGACCCCACAGCACAGGGGACGAGAGTGACCGAGAAGGAGCGGCAGAGAAGAAGTGCTGTAGACTGACCATAACCCCCATTCCCCCGTTCCCCTGCGCCGCTCGGGGGGAGGAGGTGGAAGAGGGTGAATGGGGGGGAAGGTGCTTTTGGTTTCTTTCCTTTGTTTCTCACTTCTCTAGCTTGTTAGTAATGAGCAATAAATCTTACTATCTGTCTTCTTATGCTGAGTCTGGTTTGCCCGTTACACTAATTATTGCGTGATTTTCTCGTCCTTATCTCAATCCTTGAGCCCCTTTCACATATTTTCTCCCCATTCCTCTTTGAGGAGGGGGAGTGAGAGAGCGGCTGTGGTGGAGCTCGGCTGCCCACTCGAGCGGAACCACGACACTGAGTTTTCCCCATAAATGCACAATTTCAAGCGCATAAAAATCCAGTAACTAGACAAACCAAAAAGAAAGCATTATCTTAAAACAAAAAGCTAGAATCCAAGTCAATTAACTTTGATGGATTTCTTTTTGATTTGTCTAACAGACACCTACGTGTCCTTCATGAAGTAGCTATGTAATGACTTCCTTCTTTATGAAAGAGGTCTTATGTCCTCTCAAGGGAGTAGTGAGAGCAATTAACTTCAAATTTTAATGGTGCATTCATTTAAGTTTTTAAGCAAGGAAACAAAAGTTTTACATTCTATGGCACCTGACTGATCAGATTAGCAAAACTAATTTTAAAAAAACAGTATGCCTCTGAACTGTAAGCACAGTTTTATTTTTCCACAATAGATCTTTTCAATAGATCTTTGAGGGTTAAAGGTCCCTCTCAGACTGACAGAGGCCTAGAATCGTTCTGCTTGCCATGCAGACACGACCAATGCTACAATGCTATGAAAAAGTTTGACATCACAACGCACCACAGACTTCAAATGCTTCCTTTAATTGAAGTCCCACTCTGAAGTCTCCCAGTGGTTTACTATTCAGGCAGAATGAAATGAGTTCTTGGAGGTATCCAACTCACTCTTCAATCAAAAGAGAAATCTGTAGCTCTTCAGAGGCATCTAACCTTCATTAGACACATATGCAATCTCTGTAATTCTTTAAGTGGACTGGACTATAGCATCCACTCTTGAATACAACTCACAGTTGTACAGAGAAAAAGTAAATACAAAGAGCTATCTTTTGGGAAAGAGTAACATGTTTTATGAAAATACTGAAAAAGCAAAAACAAAAACACACACACACAAGAAAACAACCCCTATTCTTCAGTTCAGCTTCCTCCCAAAGCAAATTAAGAGGGAAAAAACAGACTTCAACACTGAAGCAACTATTTCACAACTGTGAAAACAGTATTTAACGATGTATTTTCCCATTTCAATGGTACTGAATAGTCAACTGGAGAATAGCATTAAAAAAAGTGATCTGTTTTTACAGAACTGAAAGTTCCTAACTCACTGAATTGTTCTTCTCACTAAAAATACGGAGACTTATTTTTACACTAAGACAACACATACCAGATCCCGATGCTCCAAATTGACATTATAATTGAGTAGTTCTGCTACAATAGCTGCATGTCCTTCTTTAGCTGCTGAAATAAGAGCTGTCCAGTTATCCTAAAAAATGAAGAGATTGAAGTGACATTCAATATTTCAGTACATCACATTGTTTTTCAAGTGTAAACTTGCACAATAGGAAATCCATGACTTTTCAAGTATAATCCTTTAAAAAAAAAATACAAAAATAAAGCTTGTAGGCAACCTGACAATTTACACCTGAAAATACAGACCAGCAGCCACTGCAAAATCTCTCTTCTCCTCCACAGTAACCATCACTCTCCGCTCCTCAGTTCAATTTTTTTTTTTTTTTTTTTTTTTTTTTTACAGAGGAAGCAACACCTACAATGATTAGATTATAACATCAAGACATTCAGAACAGCTGAGTGGGACTATACAGCAACTAAGACCACAGAAAATGGAGGTGGTCTGTCTTCACATCCAATAGGTGACAGCATTGAAGGGGCTAATACACAGAGGAGTTTGGGTCAGAGCCCTTCTTCTTGAACCTATGATCATTTCAGGAGGATCAGACTTATTTCCATTGCTACAGGTCCAGAAGCCTGGGATAAATTTATTCTTGCATTTTTGCACTCACCTTCCATACACTGCTCAAACCATGTGCAGGTGTGGACTGTTTTTTCATGAGCTGTGTATATATAAATGCAGCAACAGTCTATATGGTAATTGCTCTTTCTATTCTGGAACACTTACAGAAGATGAGAAAGTCTCCAAAAAATGCTTGGCACTCACTGTCACTTTTTTGTTTTTAAATGACAGGTTTATACCAGATCTTTCCTAGGTATCTATGCTGCTGCAATTAAACTACATGCAGGAGAAATAAATTACCTAGTTTCAAAACAAACAACATTCTTTGTCTGTTTATCGCTCTTCATGGAAATGTATACACCTTTCAAAACTGTTCAACACTTCTGTCCTCTTCACCCTTTCTGGACAACTTTCACCTACAGTCATCCTCTCTGAGGGCAGAAACATGATTCATAAATTTGACACCCTTCTCTAGTTGTCCCTGTTCTCATTTTCACCTGAAATAATCCTTTAACCCAAATTCTCCCTCAATATTTACTGAGGAACACCAAAACCAAACAAAAACAACCCCAACATACCACATCACCACTGCCAGGAGCAAAATCATTCGGGCCTCCCTGTTGATGCAGTTTTTCTCTATTCCACCTATCCTTTTATCTCAAGGATTGCTCATACCATCACAACTCCTTCCTAATAATAATTTCCCACAAAAAAAAATAGCAGCAGCATTCAGCAGTGACTCTCCGATATTGCAAGAATCTTAGACATTCCTTTTCTTTACAAGAAATCTAATCTGAGGAAGACAGAAACAGGCGGTTCTGGATTACTGGATTAAATTTCTCTTATATGTCATCATCTTCCAACATTTCCTCTTCCCTATGCCCTCAATGCCCATCTAAACACCCTTCCTTTCCTTGACTTGAAATTTATTCTTCCTCTGATGTTAGGTACTTCAACAAAGTGCTAATACGTACCGCATCTTCCAAGTTGCAGTTAGCCCCCTTCTTGAGAAGCTCCTGGACAATTTCTAAATTGCCTTGCTCAGCAGCCAACATGAGGGGAGTCTGGCCATTCTGAAATTGAAGCGTCAGGCAAAAGGAGTTCATTAGGAAATTATGCAAGTTGTGCACATACAAAATAAATTAACAAAAACTCTATAGGAACATTAAGTTCAGTTTCCAGGTTTTAATTGTCAATGAGAAGCGGTGAAAAGGATTGTTTTTTACAAACTAAATAGTAAACTTGCAATTAAAATCATCCTGTCCCATAACAGATCAAAAAACCACCCACACATTTCAGACTTTAAAACTGGCTATCAAAAAAATATCAGGGTTAAAAATATTTTCAGTGTCTCTAACACTACCCATTACATTTTGACATCTTGAAGTAATTCAAACCCATTATTTAAAAACAAACAAGCAAGTAAGACCAGCATAGGAATCAGAATGGCCATTAAAAACATCCACACTGATTCAGAGTAACAATGAGATTTCTTGCTGCAGTCTAGGCAAAAATAGTCAAGTTACATATCAAAAAGATATTTTTTGGTAGTATACCAAATACAAAAACCATTCAACGCCTGTGCAACACAGGTTCTTCACAAGCAGCCTCATCTCAGGGAAGATGAAAGATACAAAAGCCGGTTTACCGGCCTTGAAGTTTCTTTCAAAAGCCAGTTATAAGCCATCACCCTCCATCATCCTATTCTGCATCAGAGAACTTCTCTTCAGAGTTATCCACAAACAGAAAACCTTCAGATACAATTGTACTGCATGATAAAGGCTACGCTTTACTGAATTCTACAGTAAAACCGTTAATCTTAACAAGTTCAATAAATGGATAGTTTTTGCTGACCTACCCTTTGTCTTTTCTCTGTACCATAAAAAAAAAACTCAATGTTATCTAGTCTACTAAAAGCATTTGATAAATAATGCAAATGCTACGCTTTGGGAGTTATTTATCAGCAGCTTCCCTGAAAAGAATAAAAAACATCAAAGCAGAACCAGAACAAAGTTCACTAAACTTCATTGGAAGAATTAAAAAAGCATTCTGGCCCATCAGCTATTTTTAATTGGTTTTCACAGAATCTTCCCCATGACATGGCTAACCATCAGCATTATTCACAAGATAACCTAGTGGCCAGCAATGAAATTGTTTAAAGGGAAGAAGTAAACTTCTATAGAAGTTTATGTTGCTATATACATTCAGAAGGATAACTTAGGTTCCAAAACCTATTTAGTATCAACAGGCAGTGGTATTTAAGTCCAGTTATCAAAAAAAATGTGTAAACGCTCAAAAAAAAAATCAGATTAGCTTCCAGTCAGTGTTGAAGGCTCAGAAAGTACTTCAGTATCAAGACTAAAAGAGTAGAAGAAAAGGCACCTTAAAGAAAACTGCAGACTGCCAGGATTAAAGTGCGTCACACAGGACAAGCATCTACCATCAGCTGTTAAGTAACCAAGGTATCTGATTCAGGACACGAAAAGCACACAGGAAAAGGGAGACTGAGATTTGCTGTGCTTAACTGAAATGGCTGACATCAATCCAACAAAACCATGCACAAAGTGACTGGAACATCCCAGTTTTTCTGGAAAATACAGGCAAGACACTAAAGGCTGGTGACCACGTGGGTAATCCCACCATTAGCCCAGTCATTGCAGCCTGGGAGGTCCTGGCACTTAGCAAGCCTTGGCTCACCAGCTATCTCTTTAGACGTGTTCCCCTGAGGCTGGCATTCCTGCTTTGCTATTTTGTTTGTATCCAAGAAAAAGTGGTCTTGGCAAGTCTAAAACTAAAAAAAAAGAATTGCACTTAAACGCAATTGAATTCCAATTAAGAGCTACCCTTTACAGAAAAGCCCTATTATCGATACATACAAGGAGTGTCCCCTGAAAAAACACGTATCGTGGAAGTGATGTCTGTAAAAAAAAGAAAAAAAGGCATTTACTGAAACCCAGGAGTGTATTTAGTGCCATCACTAGGGGAAGAAATTAGAAGAGAAGATAAAGGCAGTGGCACTGTTGATAAAGCCAACACAGGCTAACTATCTGGTCTGATTTCGGTCATGCTGCTGGCAAGAATTACCATCAGAGGGAAGAGGTCATTCTCCTTCTTAGTTATACATAAATCTCACCACCTGGCACACTGTGTATACTCTGAAATTTTAGAGTTTTCCCATCTCAAATACTTCAGCAAATGCATACACACAGCATGAACAAACAAGCTGACAATGAATGAGAACTGTCTTGAATGAAATCAGAGCCAGTAACTATAGAAAGGCTGAATTCTGTATGGTGTTTTCACATTTATAGGGTAGTTTGGTTTTGACTAATACATCCCGTTTGAAAATTTCCACCCCAAAAATATTCTTTCCATCTTACGCATGTTTAAAAAAAAAAAAAAAAGGGAAAGCCAGCCTTCCATGCACTGCAAGGCAGGGAAAAAACTGCCTGGAATGCCAGACTATGGCTATCTGGCTGAGACTGTTTCACGTGGGGCTAATATCATAGCATCTTCATCAAGCCAGGAAACAGGGCATGCCCTCAGCAAGCTCACAGACAGCCCCATGAACTACCCTATGTAGTCCATACTCCAGCAGGCCAGGATGCCATTCCCAGGGTATTCAATAAGCTGGAAACACAGGCTGTCAGCCCTCCTGCAGCTCAGCAAAGGCAAATGCAGAGATTTGAGAAAGAAGAAAAAAGAAGCAACAGTCACAAGATGCAGCAAAGGATACCCTAATAACACACATGGAAAACATTATTAAATGAAGACTGGTTAACCAAGCACTGCAGCATTGTCCTGAGGGGCTGCAGGATCTCCACCCTTGAAGATTTCCGAATTCTGCTTTGCTAAATCCCTGAGCACCATGATCTAACCATGCAGTTAGCCCTACAATTAGGAGGCTGAATCCAATGACCTCCAGAGGTCCCTTCTACCCCAGGTTTTTCTACGAATCTTTGATTCTCTGAAGATGCTACCTAAGTCAGAAGGGTTCCAGTACCACAAAATCATTTAGGAAATCAGAACTGAAATAAACATTGATGATACAAGTTGTACATCTAAACAAAAGTGAAGTCCCGAGGCTAACAAAATAGAAAATCTACTAAATAAGATGAAAACATATTAGTTGTATCATCTAAGCTTATTTTTAAAACGCACACAGAAGACATTATATAGCACAACAAGATAACCTGAACTGTAAACATCACACAAAACAATGGAAACAGTCACTGGCAACAAACATTTATGTGAACCAAACCTCCTAAAAAACTCCTTGGAAGCCTTAATGGAGTATAATGAAAATAAGTTGTTAATGGTGATACACTCAAATAAGACTAAATGACATGGCAAAGCAACAACTAACAGTTATCACACCATCCCAGGATTCAAAATAATCCACATTTCAACTTCTTACTGTCTATCAGAGCTTCCTGGGTAAGCCAGGTAGTCATTTCATCCTCCTGGTTCCACCTAGACTTCCCTTCTAAACTGGTATCTTTTCATCCAAATGAGCATCTGCTCAGATTACATTCGAAAATACGCTCCTATTTGGATTGTATAACAAAGGTCTTCTTGCCTGGAAACCAGGATTTAGGGGTAGAATTGTTATTATCCCAGGTTTGATCCAAGATGGACAGGGGGAAAAAAAGCACACACAACTGGATCTGTGAACTAAGAAGCAATTCTCAAAGAAAGGGTGGATCCCTACCTTCCAGCTCAGAAGAACACTCAAAAAAACAATTAGAATGAAGGATATGAAAGTGCTTGCATTGAATATTGTGTGCTCAGTCTGTGCAAAGGTAAGCAAACAGCAGAAAATAAAACTGAAATGCGTATATTAAATGACTAGTGCAATCTCTCTGATTATTCTTTCCACAACTAAAAAGCAAAAATATGAAACTGACCTCCACAAAAGCCATCTTACCTCATTTCTCTCATCTACATCCCGGCACTTCTCGAGCAGGGCTTTCAGAGCAGGAACATTTCCTTCTTCTACGTAGGTCAACAGACTCTGACTCATCAGGCTTGCCATCTTTGCACAGTATTTGAGACACTTCTATAACAAAGCTTACCTGTATTCCAGAAAAGAAGAAGAAAAACATAAGTAAAGCATCAAGCCCCTATGAGAGTTAATTTTAATATTAGAAACAATAAATTTTACGTGCCAATATGCCAGCAGCTGGGTGCAAATCCCCACCATTCTCCCCAACAAAACACTGGACATTAAACCTAGACTACATTTCAAGTGAATTGTGTTATTAGTTAGGAAAAGTATTTTATTTTAAAGCTATTTTGAGTGGATTGCACTGTAGCCTTTCATTTGTGTATTTTGTTCTGCACGTACAATTTTAGGGGAATACCTGCATGCCCCAGAGATGTGTACAAGGTGTTTACACTAGTTGTTTACAACACAACCCTTATCCTTCAAGTAGATAAGCAGAGCATCGAGACCATTCAACATGCTGAAACGCTGTGCAAATATCTAAATTACAGCCACGGAGAACTTTGAGGAACACCATTTACTACACGAGTTATCATCTCCTTTATCCAGCCATGCCTGCATGTGATGGCACGTTGTTAGCTTACTGCTCAAACTCAGCGTGGCTTCTGTTGACTGCTTGAATGCTTCTTTTGACCTTTAATAGGTAAGACACGGGAGATTGCTCTTGGTTGAGACAGAACAAGACTTCTTATGAAGCTGTGAGCTAGGAAGTTGGAAGAACAAGCAGCATCACTGCACCACGTGGACACCCAGAGCTCCAGAAGCTGATTTTATTCATTTTGTATCTCAGTTAAGTTTCCCTGGGTACAGAACACATTTTTTGGCTAAACCCAGGACTCCACGGACCCCCCACCTTTCTCCCCACCCACAGATGACATGTTTGCACTCTGTGGCTTTTTCTTGCATAATAGCGCTGTAAGAATAGAATTAAAACTGAAGGGTGGTGTTAGCTGAAGCCTACTGGTTAAGCTATTCTCCACCAGGCAGAAGCCAAAACCCCGTGGCTTTCCCAGGCAAATTCTCTACCTTCTATTTTCACATAAAAAAAAATCAGACAAGAAGCAGCTAGCAGGAATTTCCCTAAGTTTAGAGCAGAGAAGTTGGTATAAACCTCTAACTCTGAATTCAGTAATTCACTCCAGCTTAAATTGCTTAGACTGTAACCCTACTACGCCATCCCTCCTCCTGCAGCAGTGGAGTTATAATAGACAAACACACACCGCTGTCGGGACATATTAGACACAACCTGAGCTCACCCGCAGCCGCCAGAGGACTTTGACACAGAAATGCCTGGCTCAGAAAAATGTCAGCAAAGCTGCCAACGGGCTCAGTTAAAATGACAGCAGCTCTGGGTGCGTGCAGAAGGGCTGGAGGGATACACAAAGGTTCAGTGCCAGAGGAAGCACTGAACTGCCTGAATTGTAGGGATGTAAACAGGGAGCAGAGGGAGGAGACAGGGAAAGGAGAGCCTGTGAATCACACCGTTAAACTTGGGTTTATAACCCAGGCTGCAATTAAAAAAAAAAAAAAAAAAGCACAACCAAATTGTATGGTTCAGACAGTATTTTAAACCCAAACCTAAAATCTGTTCCAAAGAAGTCCAGATCTGGCACACAAAGCCCAGCAACAATTTTAAGAGGCCCTGCACAAACAGCCTAAGAGGGGTAAAATAAAAACCCACAAGGTATGCCCTGTTATCAAACAGTTCAGTACCAGCACACAAAGGGGGATAAACAGTACAACGGTGGCATCATGTAATTGCTTTGGGTTTGTTTTTTTTGGGTGTTTGTTTTGGTAGGAGGAGCAAGTGCTAACAGAGGCTGCTAACTTAAAGAGAAACAAAACAAAAAACACAACAAACCACAACAGAAGTGCCTGGCTGAAAAGAACTGGAGCGATCGGAGTGATTCAGTGCCCACACACGGGCACTGACTGTCATTTTAGATACCAAAATAGCAGAAAAGTCAGCATCTTGCCTGGCACCCGGCTGCCATTCCAGAGAAGCGTGCCTCCTCGTGACCTGCTGCGCGCCTCCAGCCCTGCCCAGATGTCTCAGAGTTTCTTGCGCATCCAAAACAACACTTGATGTTCACATTGGGGCACCTGGATGTCTTCCATCTGTGTCTTTTCATTTTTTAAAACATATTCTGATGGAAAATCACAAAGTGCAACTTGCCACTAGCTGCAGGGCTGGCACAGACACTCGCCAATTTCCCTGTGCAGCATCCCAGCTTCCCTCCCGTAGCCATGCCTCGGCTCTCATGCTACCTTCCCCACCGAATAGTAAATGAAAAATACGCTTAAAAACACCAGCAAAACATGATTACAATCTCTCACCAAATATATTTTACCATACAGTTGCCATCAGATGTTTTCACACCAGCTTAAGATTTATTAGCAAAGGAAAAGGGCATTCAGCAGCCCTTCCTCCTCAAAGCCAAGTCCTCTCCTTTATTCCTTACTGCCACGTTTCAAAGAGCCAAAGGCACCGTAGATAAGCACATGGCTCCAGAAATCATTGCTTGATTTCTTGGTTATCAAAACTGCACAGCTTCTGCCCTAATTTAGGTCTGAATCCTTAGGTGCAACTTCAGCCTTTGACTGACAGCAAGGCACCTCAGCTCATCCAGAGCTGCATCTGCAAACACTCTGTTAATGTGATTTTTAAATAGTCAAAGTCTTTTTGGGGTGAACCAGCTCCAAGGACGATACTGGTATGTTTCACTGTCACAATAATCACTGTTGCTTCTTAGAACTAATAATGGTCAACTTTCTAAAGACAAGAACAGAAAAAAAAAAAAAAAAGAAAGAAATATTAAAATCCTGAGTTCCACATCCTCATGTTTTCACTTGACACTTTTCATGCAAGCTTTTCAGAGCGTCCAAAAGTTCAAGATCAGCATAAGGCCTTAGGAAAGGGCTCTTTAGCAAGTCAGCAACTTCGACTTCCATTTAAGAAACACAACCTGGCTTCATCAGCTGAATATATGGGTTAGTATTCTCATCCTTAAACTGAACCAAAAACATAAGAAAGCCACAAACACACACACATATAGAAGAGGTTAGCGTTAAGATATTTGGATGTTTCACATTTATTTGTTTTTCTTCAACAATAAACGTGCCTGAACTTACGCTGAAGTTTGTTTGTGGTATTTCACACCAACTCAGGATCAGCTGAGCACAATCACTGTCCACCCTATTATTAAATAAGTTTGTTGTTACTGTTATGAAAATTACGCGCAGTGCTCAAAGTCTGCAGGGGTGCTAGACATTATGATGTGATTTCCTCCCATGCTGAAGGTTTCTTTTAATTCATTGAAAATGCTCTGAATCAAGACTCTGATATGTCCCTAGATAGAAAAGTTAACTTTATTCTGACCCCTCAAATGGAAAAAGTATGCATGCCTTCCTACCCATTGCAAAATAAAAAACACACCACCACCACCACTCCACACCTCAAAGCACTTCCCTTTACCAAATGAGAACCTGCCAAACTTGGTAATTCTAGTGCAAAAACAATACTGCCTGAGAGCATCCAGTACATACAGTGATAAATTGCTCTATTAAAACTATTTACTTTGTTCTTTTGACACAGCGAAAGTATTTTCTACAACCTATACCCGTGCTTCCATCAGTTAAAACGAAGAAATCTATTTGGAAATTGACCGCCTTTCCTATCAGGATTATTTCTCTTTATTTCCCCCCCACCCACGCAGAACCAAACCAGTTCCCAGTTGATGAACCTCCTCTTCATTCACCATCCTAACTTCTAAGCTCAGAAATTTCAAAAAAAACATGCTTGGGCAGCAAAGCCTGGTACTTTATACAACTAAGAACATACCAGGAGCAAGGAAAAGACATGCTAAGCACCCAAATGCTCAGGTGAAGGTAACATTTGCACAAGGATTAACCTGTTTTTGTGCTTCATTGACTGGTTCTCCCATCCTGGGCTGAAGCAGATGTTATCACTGCTTTGGAAAGACTGCAAAAATTTACTGATTTACTAAACTTTAGTCTCTCTCAACTGCAACAGTACTGACGGCAGAGGTCCTGATCATGCCAACCTGTACATTTTTACGTACTCTCAGTACCTTGTATCAGCTTCTACCTACAAAGAAAAGATTATTACTACACACTAAACTTTTGAAATACCACAGTCTTTTCCATAGCTCTCTCCCATAATTTTTGGTTATTTTGTGAGCTGTCACCACCAAATTCAAACATTAACATTACCGAGGAGACTCTTTGTTTACAATAGGATCATAGTGACTTACATAAAATGCACGCTTTATGAAAAAAAGAATGTCACCTTCTTTTTAAGATGTCTCCTTTTGTTCCAGATATTAAAGCTACCTTCCCAACATGCAGTACTGTGACAGATCTTTCAGGTAAATGTAAAAGAAATAATTAGTGCTGCTGAAATCTTGATGTGCAGAAATCAGACTTGGAATTATGGGGAATCTCACCGTGGAGAGCTGGAAATGCCATTCTGCCAAATTAGAATTTAAAGAAGAATGGAATACAAAAGAATTGTATATATAGAATTCATTATGAATATGAAAGATTAATGAGAATTTGTATTTTGCAGTGACAAAGAACCACGTAAGATAAGAACTGGAACATGGTCTGTACTCACCCTGCAGGGAACCTTGCTGATATGAGCACTGCCTAGCTTTAACCTCACCTCCAATACCTAATGTATGTATTTCATAAACATTAGAAGAGGTAACAACTCGGGTATCACATGATATGGTAAGTATTTTTAATTGCTCCTTCTAACAGAACTAAGACAAGCGTGATTTTGCCGAAATACCAAATTTTCAAAAACAGATTAAACGAGTTTTGAAAACTCGCTTCTGGTACACAGAGGAAGAAAGAAACAACAAATCTTAAGTTTGCGTAAGTAATGTACACCTACCCCACTTCTCCTCTGCCTGAAGTTCCAGTCTGACTAATGACCTCGTGATGATTTTCAGCTTTTCCTTGTTATCCGGGAACATTTACCCTACCTCTCTCTCTCAGCTACACTCACGTTAGCCAAACAAGGAATGTTTTAATACATTAGCACACTTTTTGTTGCTTTATTGTCGAAGAACAAAACGTAAAGTTAGAAAACATTGAGAGCCAAAAAGAGAACTAAAGACGGGGATGTGATTATTCTGAAACCTGTAACAAACAGAACCAAGTGAAGTTTGCACAAAAGGAGGCCCCTATGGCTCTAATCATTATTATAGTAAAGAGTAAAAGATGGGGGAAACTGGAAATAAGCAACACATTAAATCCGATCTCTTCCATCTTATGCACTCAAGGCAACTGTCAATTCCAAATATTGCAGTGACAGGATTTATTATTATTATTTTTGAGAGAAACAAGACTAGGGATTACATCCAAAAGACCGGAAAGATGCCAGGGTGTAGGAGAATCAGAGAATCACTGGGTGTATTAGGACAAAAAGAGATCACTGTCACCAGACAGCAACTATGAGACACGTCTATGGTCTATCCTAATTAAAATGTCAGCTAAAAGAGGTTTCGTGCAGTATCTGACAGTGGTGATTTAAATCTCGTCAGAGAAATCACTCTACCTTTAAAACCTAATTTGAATACAGTTAATGAACAAGAAGGTATTGCTAATCCAATCTGAATTTTAGAAAATAACGCAATGGCTGTACAAAATACACAGTCCTGCTAGACGCTGCTTCAGGTTTTAAATCCTTCAAATAAAGAAAGTAAAGAGAAACACACATCAATACTGAGCTTGTCAAAAGGAATTATACCAACCGATATAAACCAAGCTGTCAAAATTCATCCAAAACACACCAAGTGCAGCAAGAAAGCCCAAAACATCACCTCAGTCTGCCTTACAAAACAGGGATATTTCTCCTCAGGAGATGAAGGCTTCCTCAGACCCAGCCTCCTACAACAAAAACCTAACTTCCACTTGAAGAAATGGAGGTCTGTCTGCTACCAACACTTCAAAAGGAACATGGCCGTGTTCCAGAAGCAGTAAACATGCATGATTTTGATTAGATTCACGTTTCTCCATAAGGGAGTCGTTTTAAATAACCGGTTGCAGAACAAAGAGCAACCATCAAGCAAATAGGTGTGTGTGTGTGGGGGGGGGGGGGGGGGGTTATTTATGCCTTCAAACCCGACTTAAAACAAAACAAACAAAAAAACAATAACAAAAGAAACCCCCACTCCTTGCATCTTTCCATTCCTTTATTACTTGGGGGGGGGGGGGTAAGGTGTCGGCTGTTAACCCCACAATTTGGGGATCTGCCCACCGCTGCCTCACCCCTCAGCAGCCCCCTGCCCCGCGTACCCCCTCAACCGAGCCCGGTCCCCCCCACAACCCCCCAAGGAGACAGACGGAGGTGAAGCCCGTCCCGATGCCCACCGAGGCCGCTCGGAGTCCCCTGGGGGCTCAGCACCGGGCCGGGGGGCGATGCCCGCACCCCGCGGCTCCCCTTTCCCCAGCGGCTTTCCCCCCGACCTCCTCCTCCTCCTCTTCCTCCTCCTTCCCCTGTCCCCGCTCACCCCACAGCCGGCGGGACTCGGCCCCTCGCGGGCGGCTCCCCGGAGCCTGACGGGGAGGCTGTGGCCGCCCGGCGCCGCTCACTTCCCCCGGGCAGCGGCCGCCGCCGCCATTTTACCTCCCTCTGCCTCCCTGCCCCGCTGCTGCCGGGCGGGCGCGTCATGGGGGCGGGCGCCGCCGCCCCGGGGAGGGCTCCACCGCCCCGCTATGGGCTCCACAGAGCCGGGCAGGGCTCCGCCTGCCCCTGTTTGATATCCCGGGGCTGGCTGGAGCCTCCTCGGGTTGAACAACCCCGCGGGGCCGCCGCCGCCGCTTTAATAAGCGGTTGTGAGCGGGTAATAACGGGGACCCGAAAAAGCCTGCCCGGGAGCCCTCACGGCCGTGAGTCACGGAGCTCCGCGGCGCCCCGGCACGGCCGCGGCGGGCAGGGGAGGTCCTGCCCGGGCCGGTGGCTTCGCCTCGGGGCCCTCCGGGACAAAGGAGCGGCTTGGGGCTCACGGCGAGCCCGGCCAGCACCGGGAGGAACCGCGCCCCGGCGCGCTGCCATCAAATAAATGTTAATAAAATAAAGTGTTTGTCTGCTGGGACTCCTCCTGTCAGCCTCCACAGACCTACGGGTTTTCAAATTTTCTTAAAATACTACTGTTTTTCAGAGTTTGTACCATATATACATATAAAAATCTCACTTTATGACAAAAGGTATTATCATAGCTTTTCCACCCGTCAGTAAGAGCTGTGTTCTACAAACCGGCTACAAGTCGGTCAGGCAGGGACCTACCTGCACATGCTGCCAGGGAAGGCGTTTTTCTGTGCTTCACCTTCTGCCCTTCTCACTGGTGAAGTCCCAAAGCTGTCCCTTGTGGACTGGCCCAACTCCTGACACCCTCGTGCCGTCTGATCTCATCTGAGGAACTACAAAACACTGCCTTGTGTCCTTCCTCTCATACCCTACCCTCGCATTAGGCACATTTTCCCATCAGTGATTAATTCACGCTGACAATGTAACCTGGTCCCATGGAAGGGTTGAAGCTGGAATCTGGTACAATTAGGATTTCACACAGAGCACTCCACTTCTCATAAAATATATATATATATATATATATATATATATATTTTTTTTTTTTTTTTTTTTGTGAGGCATACAAATAATCTTTTAATGGTTGTTCCAAAGACTTTGTCACATCACAAATGTAGCCTGAGTGACATTTAACAACTTGGAGCAGTATTTTTCCAGTCTGTAAAGAATAGAAATATTTGATGATGCTCTTTAAAAGGGTAATAAATGCTGAAGTTTCTAAGCTGCTGCGGTACAGTGCACAATCTAACCTGATCTTATGCCAAGGAAGTATCTTTTCTCCTTCCTACTATTTATCTTTAACAGGGTTTCACAGAAACACAGAATGGTAGAGGTGTGCAGGGACCTGAGGAGGCCCCGGCCCAGCCCCTGCTGCAGCAGGGCCACCCAGAGCAGGGTGCCCAGGGAGGAGACCTCACCGCCTCTCTGTGCAGCCTATCCCAGTGCTCTGTCACACACACAATAAAAAACAAACAACCAAAAACCCTTTCCCAGTGCTCAGATGGCACCTCCCATGTTTTGGTTTGTGTCCATTACCTCTTGTCCAAGCACTGGGCACCACTGAAATTAGCCAGGCTCCATCCTCTTTGCACGCTCCCTTCAGGTATTTTTACACGCAGATGAGCTTACAGAATCACAGACTGGCCGAGGTCAGGAGGGACCTCTGAAGATTATCTACATCCTTTCTGAGCTTTCTCTTCTCCAGGCTAAACAGCCCCAGCTCTCTCAGCCTTTACTCCCAGGACAGGTGCTCCAGTTCCTTCGTTATCTTTGTGGCCCTTCACTGAACTCAGTACTTCAGGTGTGGCCTCACCAGGACTGATAGAGTGGAAGGGTCACCTCCCTCAGTCCCCGGCAATGCTTTACCTGTTGCAGCTCGGGAAACCATCAGCCTTTGTGGCACAGGCACACAGCTGGCTCATGTTGGGGAACTGGTGTCCACCAGGACTCTCAGGTCTTTTTCTGTGAGGCTGATTTCCATCTGGGCAGCACCCAGCATGTGCTGGTGCCTGGGGTTGTTTCTCCCTAGGTGTAGGACCTTGCACTTCTCCTTGTTGAACTTCACGAGGTTCCTGCCAGCCTGCTCCTCCAGCCTGTTGAGGTCCCTCTGGGTGGCACAGTGTCATCTGCAAACTTGCTGAAGGTGCACCCTGTCCAGATCATTAATGCAGGTGTTGAACAGAACTGGGCCCGGTATGCACCCCTGAGGTACACCACTAGTTACAGGCCTTCAACTAGTCTGTAGGCTGCTGATTACCATACTCAGGGCCTGGCTGTTCAGTCAGTTCTCGATCCACCTCACTGCCCATGCAGCCCATACTTCATGAGCTTCTCTGTGAAGACCTCATGAGGGACGATGCTAAAAGCCTTACCAAAGTCCAGGTAGACAATACCCCACTGCTCTCCCCTCATCTACCAAGCCAGTTGTTTCATCGCATGATTATTGGGTTGGCCAAGCACAACTTCCCCTTGGTGAATCCATGCTGATTTCTTCCAGTCTCCTTCTTGACTTTGAAATGCCTCAAAATAGCTTCCGAGATTAGCAGGGGTCACCTTCCTGGGGATTGAGGTAAGGCTCACCAGTTAATTAACAGCCTAGAAGCACATGAGACTCAATGAAATAATTAGTACAACTAAACAAAAGTGTTGTATGAAAGCCCAGAGCTCCAAGAGCACCATGAAAACAATGAGACTTTATAAAAGCAGCAGGTCAATTCATCAAAGGCAGGTATTTAACTCCTTCCCCACTGGAACAAGTTTTTCTCACTGGAGATGCTCTTATCCACTTATTTTTTCAGTTTTTCCATTGCCATGGCCACAGTTCTCCAGTCTGATCTCTTTTGATGTACAGCACTCCAAAGTCATGGATGAAACTTAGCAAGACTCACCAAAAAATCATCAAGTGCATTTTAAAACTTGTTATTTGCCTCTCTCATCCATGTGTGATTTTTAATTTTTAAACAACTGCAAAGTTTAGCTGTTGCAGTAAACAAGCTTGTCTCAGGCACACAATTGCCCCACTATTTCAGATGTCAACATCTGCCCAATACAAATATAAATTAAAGATGATTACTACACTTTAATGATTAATGAGCTTATTATTCTACTGATTATAATTACTACAATACTTGAGCTGTTTTCTTTCCTTCATCCGATTTCCTCAACCTAAATTGATCAAAATCATGACCACTTAACATGCATATTTTTGTCTTTGGACCAAAGCATTAATGTGGGAAGAGGATATCATGGGATGGAGTACATTACTCATTTCATAATGAGCCAAAGGATAAAGTAGGAGACTGAGAGCAAACCAAGATTTGACATGAAGGCCAACGTGTTTCAAACAACAGGAAAGCTGGCAAGGAATTCTCCTTCAATGAAATAAGTTATTAATTACCAAGCTAGTAACTTAGGTATCCCATGGGGAACTCACTGGGAAAGCATCACTTTAATTACGTGAAATATGAGTATTTTGCTTGATTCATATACATATATATATATATTTTATAACACCAGAATAACTAGAATAAAATTGTGGAGATTCCCTTTACTGTTATTGTTTACTTAGTTTACTTAGTTTGGAAAGATAGTGAATAACCCAGATGGAGAAACATTTCTTTGCTATTAGATACGACCATCCTAGGAAGAACTGTAAGATGTACTGGCAAACCAGGGTACACGTCTCCACTTCTAATTCACTAAGTAGGTTGGAGATATCTTCCCCTAGAACTAATTCTGTATTCTGTACTAAAACATCCTGCATGTTATCAGGAAGTTACTCTGATGGAATTAAGTTCAATTACAGACACAGGAGAATATCTGCTTGCTCCAGGATGTTCTTAATCAGGACTTTTTCTTCAGTATCTTAAAAAAGCGGAGTTACAGTTTTCCATCATAGGAATAAATCACATGCACCAACAAGTTTCATTGTCCTGAAATGGTAACAGAAAACTGTATTTTATCTTAGTATGTTCATATATTTCTCACTAAATGCATTGATAAATCAATTAGTTAATTTAGTTTGTACTTTTCAGACCGGTGACCCCTACCCCTGTGAACCTGAGAAGGCAATTTTCATTGCAGTATCTAAGTTCTGGTTGAAATGACAAACCACCAGAGCTTCTAAAACTGTATCTGTAGTCCTTTGTGTTGGAATGGCAAGTCTTTTTTTGTCCTTGTTGCTTTGTTTTGTTTTAATCTCCCATGATACGACTTCCTAAAGGGGAATTCTAAACTCAGGGTTTAAAAATATCATTACCACAGTTGGGCCTTTCAAGAGACCAACACGTACATTCTAGTGTTGCTCCAAGCAGCGACATATTTGTAAAGATCTCTTCACAAAATTATATTGGCTTTGCAAATTATGCTCTGAAGCATTAATATTGGATCAGGAGAAGGGAGAAAATGATTCGTTATTGCATAGGAAGTGACAGAAACAGCACTTGAGTAGTACTGGCATACTATAGCCCATCTTTTCTATAACAATTTATACGTGCGTGGTAAAAGAGTCCCAGTCTGCTTTAATATACCATCACCAGCCAGCTCTCACAGTGGAGTCCTAATAGGGAAGTTTCAACCATCAAAAGAAATGCACATGTACATAGACATTTAGCCCTGTTTCTTTCGAGTCAGCAATTAAATAAGCAACTTATTTGAAACACTGATGTTGGTTTGTTTGTTTTGAATTTACCAGCTGAAAAAAACCTTGAGTTGTCATGTTCAGAAACAGTGCACAAGAAGTAGCAATAGGCTTTTAGGTGGAATTTTATAGTATTGCAAGTACAATTCCCAAGTAACAAGTAGCTGGCCTTGAAATTCTGTTTACCAGCTCTACTGGAAAAGGATTATATGTGCACATTGGTATGCAAGCTCTAGACAACATATGGGATATAAACAATTTTTCAACAAAATACTCCAAATAACACTGTAAATGCATGTGTCGTGATGCTTAGTAATCTATAAAGGAGAAACTGCATTAATATAATACCATTTTTAGCACTCATTAAAAAGAGACAGACACCAATGAATTTAGAAAAACAAGTTCACTTTTTTTTTAAACTACAGTTTAATCAGATTTAAAGACACAAATTAGAAAAAAACATTTATAGGCAAGTTAAAAACACCTTTAAAACATAACAGCACGCTGCTTCTGCAGCACTGCTGAGACAAATTAGAAATAAGTAATTATTAAAATATCACAATCACAGTGTAACTAACAGTGGTATTTTAATTTTACCATACACCAACACTTAGTTTATGGATCTGTTGAAAAATAACACTTTTTTAAAAATATATATTTTGGAATAATAAAAATGAAATTCACTGACAATGCATTATATTCTGAATCAGGAAAGGCAAATTTAGGAATACTGTAGCTATCCACACTTTCAGGGGTGTTTTCTCATCTGAACATATGGGTATTTGGAGGCATTACTACTTCTGCATTGAGGTAAAACTATTCCCTTGAACGTGTGACCAAGGCAGGAAATAATGGAGTTCTGTATTTTAAAGTCTTAAATTCAATAACTTATTACAACATCTTTGAATAATGCTATTTTCACCCATCTTACACTATGTCCCATTCAATGTATTTTGAATGTTCTCTTCTAACTGATCTAGAATACATCTGAGGTCTGGGATTTAAGAATGACTACCTAGTTACTATTTATCATTTTTGACACCTCTGTCACAGTAAGACACATCAGAAGGTTCTTCAGAGAAACAGTCAATACCACTGGACAAAAAAAGGTACAAAGAAAAGACATAAAAAGAACTGAAACACAAAGAAAGGCAAAATATGCGTAGGCAAATACTCTTTTAACTTATTGTGACAAAAGATTGTTGCACCTTTAGTATGTAGTGTTACACTATTCTGATTGCCAGTCTCCAGGCACCCTATTTTTTTATCTCAGATTTCACTATTTTTATATCTCAGATTATATCTTCACCATTTGGATGGACAAAAGGTACCCTCCCAGTCTGACTGAAGCATGGACCACAGCTATCTGTTCATACTTCGGATCATGGGGAAACATAACGTAAACCCAGCCTGGGGTATTCCTCCCTCCCAACCAAAGGAAGGAGATTCTGCAGAGGTCTCTTTTGCCCAGAGGTTCCTTTGGGATAAGGTGCTAGACTGAGCCACTATGAACAGAAAAAGCTTCCTCCGCAAGTGGCCCAGTTTCCAACTCTGATTTCAGTCATGTATCTGCAAGTCCAGCTTTGCCTACGTGGTCTGCAGCAGAAAACCCAAACTGAAAGAAGCCCTTTACCTTCCACTCAAGCCTGTTTGCACTTCCAGAAGCAGAAAGCTTAGTGCTCCAAGACCAGAGCTGAACAGACGTCAGCAGATGCAGCATACAACCAGCGGGCTCAATGCTACTGCCGTGTAAATATTGATATGACCTGTTTTAAAGGGATTTATGCACGCCATAGGCAGCTACAGCTTGTCAATTCATAAGTGTTTACAGGATATGCATATGGATCCAGGCCATCAAGAAGTGCCTAAAACCAAAACCAGGCCGATGTCACTGAACACTGAACTAACTCACAGAAGAGGGTGAAATGGCAAAATTTGCTTTTGCACATTTGTATAGCTGCGAAGTGAGCAAGTTATATTGTAGATATTATTCCATGGGGTGAAAATTGTTACAGCTGATGGATTTTGTTAAAAATATACTAAAAGCTCATCTCAAAATTCATTTTGAAGAAAGTAAAAAAAAATAAATCATTTAGTTTTAATCATAGTAAGTAACCGTTGCAACATTTGCAGTTAAAACATCTCAGGGAAACTTAGCAGATGCCTGGATTTCGTGGTGTTCGTGAAGTGTCTAGATTGGGATAGCAACACCCAGTACAGTTCCAGGCAGATCTAGCACAGAGCAGCAGCAGCTGGGGCCGCAAGAAGCTGCTCTGTCCAGCCCTGCGTGCAGCATTGGCAGCATGAGCCACCCCAGGAGCTCTGTGCCAAATCCTCCCGGCCACTGCTGGGACAGGCTCAGACTGCACAGACTTCTGTGCAGGGAGCTGTTCCACAAGGCTGTGAGGAGGGGAAAAGGCTGACGGTGCCAACTAGCTGAGATTCAGACCCTAGATGTGGTAATCTGAGCAGAGAGTAGGTGCAATTCAGTAGAGTATCTGCTTAGATACTTACTCAGCATAGCATTTAAGTACTTGTTTAACTTGAAGCACTTATAAGCCAGCCGATGTTTTGCCAGCACTTAAAAATATACCCAAGTGCTGTTCTGAGCACTACTGGACCTAAATAAATAAAGAAAAATTGTGTACTTCAATGCTGTGATGGATCAACACAGCACATGTTTTTATATATAGGGTTGGCATCATAATAAAAGCTGAGATTTACTTCCATCTGTTTTTCTAACACTGATCACTTTTCAAAATAAATGGCAGCATTTCCAAATTCATTGCAAAAATAAAAAAATCAAACCTGCTTTCAGAATTCAATGAAAATTAAAAAGTGAAAGAGTTAAGGGTAAAGGAAATGAAAGCCTAAAATTATTCTAGCTCATGCTTTTAAACTTCTCTCTCAAGGCCAACTTATAAAGTTGAACACGTGAAAGTTACATGTTAGCAACAGTGACACATTTGTATGCAAACCCAAGAATACATCTGCCCATGTACTTAAACAAATTGTCAACAATTTGTTTGCAAAGCTTCTGAGAGAAGAATCCAGACTCTGTTAAAATTACTTTTGATATGGATTTGACAGGAGGCCAGGCTCTCACCAGAGTGTTTGCAAAACAGATCTCATCTGCATCAGTTCTAGGACCAACTAGATCAACGCCAGTAAAAGGGGCACAACTACCTCGTGTCCATCCTGTCATACAAGCTTAGTGCTTGTGTTTCTATGACATTCCCACAGGGGAAAGGGAACAAGCTAAATAAGCGTAGGATTCTGTTACTATATGACATACCCTACTGGTAAAACTCATATCAGAAGTCAGTGTAGAGCATGGAATACACAAAGATCTCTTTGTAAAGTCTTCTCATTAAAGCATGATTTCTATTAAAAGCATATTAAAATGCATACCAATATTTTTACATGATAATGTTTTTTACATGATAACATGTTTTAAAGTGTCACCTATCACTGAAACCTTGTCTACATGTCAGCAGCTGAAGGAATGGCCACAGAAGAGTAAGTTTCCTCAAGAAGGGCATCATGTAACTGTAAAGCTAACAAAGCCTTCCCTATTACAACAGTAGTAGGCACCACTGAAACTAGTCTTTAAATATATATATAACACATATCTCTTTCATTAATACAGAAGCATAAAAGGTTAAAAAAAGGTTAAGCAAGCGAATAGTTACTAGCAGGGTGACTACATTTAGTAACTAATATTAACTCATTAAGTGCCTCTTGGAATTGTTCACAACAGGCAAGTATCTGCAAAGCACCATAAAATGATCAATAATATGTTACATTTACTTTTCAAAGAGTGCTCATCTGGTATACAGAAGACTTCTGCCTTTTGGATATATATTAGTTAAGTGAAAGGACATTGAAAACCATGTTTCCTTCATGTCCAAAATGGTTGGAGGCAATTTGCTTTCCACTTTTTTTCTCAGCAAGAGTAATAGTAAGTCAACATCATCCTTTCAAATTCATTATCAGGAAGTTACGTGTGTAAAACTTGAAAATTATCTAAAGCATCTGGGCTGGCTGCTCTTGTCTTTTTGACTGACTGAATAAAAAGGATCCAGTGCCACATTTTCATTTGTTACAGCAAGGCAGAAAACTAGCAAAGCTGAGGGAAAACAACTAAAACCCAATTTGACTAATATCAGAGTGCTGCCATTTAAAAGAAAAAAAAAAAAAAAAAAAACACAAAACACCTCCTTATGTAGTCCTCAAGAGAACTCATCTACATAAGGAGCAATTTTTGTTACAAGTACTTCAAGTACTTCTTTGTTCCACAATGATTTTAAAACTAAATTTTAGGACACTACAATTAAAAAGAAATTCTATGCAAAATAAAATTGTCATCATTTTCTTATGTTGCAATTATTTAAGGGGTTCAAATAGAGAAGAAAAAATTAATTGTATTGCACACAGACACCAGTCATGTCCAGTTTTGAAACCCGTATCTTGCTACTTGTGACCAGCTAAAGCAAGCACATTTTCTTATCACTTTTAACTTGCACATCCGTTCTGAACAAAACTGTATCTGTGAATTCACTCACACTGAAGTACGGGACTTCACTAGCCTAAGTCTGCTTATTTCCTGGGAGTGCTTACAACTGATTTTGTGTATCTTAATGAAGAATTCAGAAGCCTCCCTCGCACGTATTGGCACTCCTGCCAAAACAAGAAAAGAATACCAGAATATTAATGGAAAAATGGCACATGAGATGTACTGGCATCTAAAATTGCTTGTTTGAGTAGATACATAGCCTGCACCAACAAAAAGAGGAATTCAAGTTGAACAGCAACAAATACTGAAAGAATCAACCCAAAATCTACTCACGCACACAGAAACGTGCAGTTCTATTTGTTATTTGACATGGATGTCCTTCCAAGAACAGAAAGTGGAAAATGTCTTTCCTGATTCTCTCTAATAAGGATAAATAAGCAGAAAGAAATTAGTGTGCCCTTGCTTATAAACAATGGAAGAAAAAAAAATCATTTTGTAGAGACAAATGATTACAATGGCAACACCATGGGGAGGTCTACTTGGGTAATCAACAGAAGGATTTAGAAATCAGATTATTTTCTTTTAAAGATAATACAGAGGTCACTGAAACACTCAACGTCCCTGCCCACCTATGACTCATTCCGTATTTAGTTCCACCTTTCTGTGTCAGTTCAGCAGTGCTAACCTACATGTAATAATTTTAAAAAGCATGTTTTCCTCCTGTGAGTTTTAAGCAAGGAGACAAAGGACACTCACAGAACTACCACAGCAAGAAACAGCTCTGACCTGACTTAGGATTTGGTTCTTTAGAGAGTAAGTCAGACAAGTATCGTGACTAATTCTGCATGGCAGTGTCCCTAGAGGGCCGATGATGACCATTACTGTTCCCCTGGTATTAGGAATATTGACCCCACCAGGCCAAATTGATCAAAAATTTCAGCATCAAAACAGTATGACAAAAGTTTCATTTGTTTCATTCATTCACAGGTTACTAACCAACAAGCTGCGTTATTTTTCTCCAGTAGTATTTTTTTTTTTAGCTTTAAAACTGGTACAATGTGTGGATAAACAGTTCATTTACTAAAATAAAATCGTATGAAAACACAGAATATACGCAATATGTAGCCCTTTAACACAGTACTTTTGCAGGGACAATCATCACAACAAATGGTCTGGAATAGATATAACCAATGCATTATTCCCTTGACTTTCTTCCATAATTCAGTCAGTTAGATATTCTCAAGGATTTATGTCTTTCATTATGTTACCCACAAATACTATGTGAAATCTGCATTTTAAATCCTAATTTAAAAATGAATCTTTTCCTCTAATTCATATACTTCTTTGCATAAAGGGCCATCAATGATTAAGCATAAGGAACTTGGTTATCACGGGGATTTCACATTTCACCATATGAATTAGATCTCAAGTTATTTTTGACATTTTTACACCTCAAGCATCATCAACTAACTACTGTATGCCTTAAAATGACTTTGTTTTTAAGTATTAAAAATCATTTTTTGGTAAAATAGTTCTATTCTAGAACAAGTATTTCTGGTATTTAAGGGTAAAAACTCATTTTCATTGAAGTCCTGCTGCTTGCACAACGTCTTCAGTGTCCTACAGCTGCCTTTCCTTCTCTAGCTGCACAGCCTACTTGGTGATGTTTTGCAGTGGTTTTATACTTTAAATTAAAGAAACAGTATGGAGCTGTCAAGCTCTGGAAAAGGTGAACCTCCAGGTGTGTGTGGTGGTTTTTTTTAATCCATTCAGAAGGGTTATGTGAAATTAGACTCTTTATCACAGAAACCTAACTATAATTTGGCATCAGTAAAGTTTACAGTTCCATAATGTACTGTAATTGTTTGAGATACTTTAAGAAAACCCTCCAAATACTGAGATGCTTATTGCAATTCCCTTTTAAAGAGGAGGTTCAAAAACCTTCTAATGACTTTGCATTTCTTATT
This sequence comes from Anas acuta, assembly GCF_963932015.1. NCBI lineage: Eukaryota > Metazoa > Chordata > Aves > Anseriformes > Anatidae > Anas > Anas acuta. Next base: position 102,266,596 of record NC_088981.1, read on the forward strand.
TGTATCTTCTTTATAGCATATAGGATCATATATTTGAAATACGCTTTCCACAAAATCAGTCTTGAAAATACCACTTAGAAACAATTTTTCAGTAAATCGAGGGTTTAAGGCAAGTCATTCATTTGGAAAACTTCATTTCCATTTGTTAATCCTAGATTGACACGATTTTATTTTCACCCCATCAGTGCCTTGGGATACACAACGTACATTCAGCAAAGGGCACACATATGACCCTATGGACATACGTTGCAAGTCCTGAGTGCCCATTGAAATAATGGTAATATCTTCATATAAGGCGTGACCCACAGGGACATGGCATGGGAGGGGTTAATCTGTTTTGTTTCCAGTCTTGCTATTGTATGTGATTTTCCTAGGTAATGCATTCTTTTCATACTAAACATCTTTGCAAACAAATACAAACCCCTTTAAAAGGTGCTAAAAATGGGTTCTGAAAACATACAAAATATATTCATCATAGTATTCCTCAATCACTGCTTTAGTGCTTGATATCTGCAGGTTATTTCTTCTTTCTGACTGAAACTATTATTTGTTGTGGAATAACTGTTCTTTTGCAAAAGGTTTTCTTCTTCTAGTTTTTTGGACCACACAGGCTGGGTGCTTTCATGCTTTTTACTTCCTTTTTGAGTTCTTTTCAATGGAAATACCAACAGCACCAGGATGCTGGCAATATGAAGACAGAAATAGCAGGAGCTAAAAAAAATTCAGAAAAAACACAACAAGTAAAAACACTGGTTCAACAAAACTCTTGACTAGTCTTATGAGATACTTAAGGAGACCTACTTGCATACAGTACTTTTCACATAAAATATCCAAGTAAAACATCAATATTTTATTTTTAAATTAAAAAGTAGTAAGGGGAGAAATAGAAATAAAGTCTTCTCCCACGGTATTTAGTGCTGTATCGGAGATGGAACCAGATTTCATAAGTACCGGATGCCAAGTGAAGAGAAATCTGCTTTGATCTATTTACTATTTCAAAAAAGTTGCTTCTAGGAAGTCATTATCTAGTCTTGATATAAAATAGGTTAAGGACATAAGCTCATCTCAAAGGTTTTGTTTTATTTTCCAGGTGCAGGAAAAAATAAGTCCATTATGATAGGAAAACAAGAGCACATCATGGTTTCTTAAACAAAAACCAAGCTCACGTTAGAATAAAAATAGCTTGCTCAACTGACAAATCTGATAATTATCACTAATATAAGTCAGAAATCTTCTGCCAGAGAAAATACATCTATTTCCTTTGAGTTAAAGAGAAAGGAATCAGAACGTGCTTACCTGTAAAAGGTGAGAGATGGTTTCACAGAAAGCAGTACAAATGGCACAACTGTGTAACTTATTGCTACTTGAGTTGTCATCCATGTTACAATATCATAACATAGTTTAAGAGTAGGAGATTCAACAAAATAGTGTCTGATATTGTTTCTTATCTGAAAAAGCAGATAATAGTAAGTTAGATTAGTAATAAACTAATTACTGCTATATTCCTGTATAGATTTTTTCCATGAAGTTCATAGGATGAATAGAAATGCTACTGTCTGGACAAGCATCTTGTCCGTTTAAAATACTTAAAAAAACATTAACTTCAAAGGGAGCCAATTCAAATTCCTTGCCTTTTAGGATAGCATGCTTCATCCAGTGCAAGAATTGTAACTACTTAGGAATTTAAACCAAATTAAAAGAATGCATACGCACCCATCTGCCCTAAATCCAGTGCATCTTCAGACTAAAATGTGGCAGGCATTCTATTCTATACCAAGACATTTTGTAAATATATAGTTTTGGAGTAAATGAAAACCAGAAGGCTTCTGCTGAAAACTCCTGTGTAATAAGCAGCTAACATACGTAAATGGCTACAATGTATTTTAAGATTAGTGGGATAAAAACAAAAACAAAACAAAAACAAAGAAACAAAAAAAAAAATAAGAAAGAAAAAGAAACCAGAATATTCCAAATGTCAGTTCTAATGACACGTCAGGAGTCTTAATAATAACTAATATCAGGAGGAACTATTATAAAAAGATTCATTATTTCCTATGCTAAGTCTTCTTTTGGTTGTAAAATCCTGTTTGAATAATGGAATATCGAAGGTATTTCAAAAAATCCCAAATTAGACTTGAGTTCAATTTTGTTTAAGACGAGACAGAACCTCTAATATGAGTCCATTGAACAAATGTCTTAAGTAGGGATGTCATCAACCCCTCTTGGTAATATAGATACAAAATGGATTCCTCTAAGGTTTACGTTTTCCTCCTACTTGTATTTTCCCCCCAAATAACTCCTAAATTATCTCAATCATCTGCTGACTTCCAGAGTCCAACAGGGTTCCTGCACCTGACAAATACAGATTTTAGGATTGACGTGGAGGAAAATTAACTAATGCCCTCTATGAAATGTTGTTCCACTAACCACTCCTCCGAAGGCTTCCTGCCAAAACGTAATTCTAGGCTGGCTTATGCTGATTTCCTTAAAACCCTTAAAAACATTAAAACCCTTTTTCAGTTTTCTTGCCCTTTTTACCCATATTCCCATGTATGTATCACATTCCCACTCAGACTTTGTTAGTTAAGCTAAGACAGATAAATCATTCTAGCCTCATATCCTTCTACCTTGCTGCCTGTCATCTCCCTTGCTTTCTCCTATCACCACGTACAGAGACTTGTTCCTGAGTCTGTAAAGCTTCATCCAAGTTTTACAGAATTTCTTGTAGAGAAATGGAGTACTGTAGGACCTGAAGGATGACATTTAAGATAAATCTATAATTGCCCATAGTAAACATCTGATTATGAAGCATGTAATGATTAAAGGGAATAAAACAAGTTGAATACACATTTAGGCATGACAGGAGAAGAAAATGTGAATGGAGTTGCCAATTTGTTCAGTCTTAATAAAGGCTAATAGAGTTAAATACAAATATGCTAAAGTGCCTCTAATGTATCTTATCGGTTAACATTAAGTACCTGTTTGTACAGCAACTGAAAATCTTTTTATTTAATATTTTATTGATTGATGGTATGAAATGGGAATACAACACAGCTTCCTAGCAAAGCCCAGGACTCAGTGCAGGAAGCGGTCTGATTTACTGGACCTGTGCTGCTGAGAAAACACAACTTCTACCTGTGACCCGTCCCTGAACCCTGGCTTTTGCCCCTCGTTGATAGATGCCAAAGTTCACTGTGACAGAGACTGGAATGGAGATGGGAAATACACTTATTCTAAAAAAAAAGGAGTCAATTCTGTCAAAGATTATACCCACATCTCCATGAAGTAAGAGAAGCAGATTTTTTTTTACTGTTAGCAACAATCTAAATCTGAAGTACCACCTTCCCCTAGCTATTACAGCAAAAAAGAGCAGTCTGCTTCCTTTCTCAGTCTCCTGGCTCTTTCAATGGAAAAGCGGTCTGCTACTCTGCTCTGGGCTGACATCTGAATATTTTGCTCCTCTTTCACCTTGAGCAGCTGAAAAACCTGCCTCTGTTCTTATTCAGCTTCTCCAGCAGGACTGTGAGAGATTTCTTGACAGATTTGCTGGGTCCATTTTGCTCTAAACAGCAGCAGCAAAAGCTTGTTATTATTACTGTGCTGCTGGTTGGACAACTTTAAGTAGTAACTGCACTAGAGATGTTTATCTGCTGTTGAGGGGGAGCGTTCTTTAGTTGCCATTGTTATAACAGTATTGGACAGAAATTAGGAAAGGGATGGAGTTTATAAATATCTAGCACTGACCCTCAAATTTAAAGCTAATGATCATCAATGATAAGAGTTTTTTTTCAGAATGATCCTAGATAACATCTTGTTCAGCATGGCATAATAACAAATGATCAGTTACAAGAGAGGAAGAGTTTACACAAAAGATACACTACAAAAGATGTTATAGGATGTGCACAGTCTTGCTTGATTCTGCTGATTACTCCCTCTTTATAATTAATCATTTCCACTGTTCTCATAACTAAAAAGTAAACATTATCAGACATACTGTTTTTGTCATCTGTAAAGCACATCTTTGGACTACAGAACACAGCCTCAATTTTCTTTCACAAAACTCCTTATTATTTAAGAAGAAACTTGGCTGGTACTTACAGCTCGTGCTGCTAGTGTCATTAGTACTCCTGTTAAAAACGTTAAATAATATCCCGGGTAAACCCCATGCCAAATGGCAGAAAGGATGAACGTCTGGATGGTTGGGCTGAAGGTGGCTCGCTCATAGCACACTCTAACAAAAGAAAGACAAACCAGGATAAATAACATGAGAGACAGATCATCAATCTTTCCTGTTACTATTTATACATTTATACTTTTTGCAGGTTCACCTCTAACATAATATTTGCAATGCAACTGCAGTTTATTATTATTTAACAACATTGCCACTACATTATGTCGTACAAAAAATATCTAAAGCTACTCAGAGCTGCAGATTTAACCTCTCAGTGCTAACCTAAGCTGAGTGCCATCATTTATGGTACTTATTCAGAGTGAAATGATACAGAAGCATCCAAAGATAGGTGTTGGTATTAATATGGGATCTTGAGCCATCTAAAAATATGTTGAAAAGCTAGACTGGAAGGCACAGCTTATCCCACAAGCTCTTGCAGTAAGTCTGATATATGTATTTCATAAAATGAAATCTGCTTATGGGTGAAGGGGAAAAGTAACAACTACCTTCAATTTTGAGTATCGGAGAGATTGTAGTTGTACATGTGTGTGTGTAGGGCAATCAGGTGAGCATGATGATGAAGTGATAATTAACGAATCTAGGGACGCAAGAATATTAAATAAGGAGAATGCTGAACTTTGCTGTTTAAAAATTGAGACTCTGAATTACTTGGCAAGGTCCTACAATAAGGAGTTCTAGAAGGACAAAGGGAAAAAGGAATCCAAGAGAGGCAGTAGCTTCTAAAAGACAACATTAAATGACACAGTGACAAACCATCATGATGTGGAAGAATGATAGGAAGCATGGTAAGGTCCTGATATGGCTTCATCAAGAGTTCTTTAATGATCTGAAAACCAAAAAGCAATAGGAAATATGGAAACAGATGCATACTAAAGTGAAGCAAAAATAAACAGCACAAGCATGCATGAACAGAAATCTAAGACTAACATATAAAAATGAGTTTTAACTAAAAAAGGGCATCGACATCAATACGTGAAAAGGTTTTTATAAATACGTAGCATGTAACAGGAAGACAGAAGAGAATGCAAGTGTATTATTGAAAGAGGAAGACAAGCTAATGATACATAAAACTGAAACATTCGCTATTTATTTAACTATTTTACTATTTCTATATATAAAAAAGATTGTTAAGGCTAAGTAATACAGTCAGTGTTAAAGAGCAGAAGGTAAAAAGACAAGATTTGAACAGGGAATGATCAAAAGTGTATTCTGCTAACTTATTTCAGACAAATAGATGTGATGAGTTTTATCTCACGAGTTCTTCAGTGTGGGGCACCAGTACAGCCCCCTCCCAAAGGGCTTTGCTAACAACAGCTGTTAAGATAAGAATGTGGGCCTGAAGTAGGGTGCAAGTGTATACCTGTAAGTAATACACGAAACTATCTGAGGTAATTTGCACAAAATAGATAAACTTAATGAAGAAAGTAACGTTGGTCGATTAAACAATAACCAGGAATTTCAAAGAGACTTTTGAAACAAAGAAGGTGTCAGCCTGAAAATAAGTACAAAAGCAGCATGAAAAATTGCAGCAATTCAGAGATGCCTTGGAATAAAAACACCCAGAGTCAAAACCTGGTTTCATGCTGCCAGAGGTCACCCCACAAGCCAAAACCAAGACAGAGCAGCCCTCCCAGTGGGCACCACGTAGCCTTCATCCAGCAAGAGGAATGTCAGTACAGTGTGCAATACACAGGGAGCAATATCTCACCCCTATCAGCTGCATGCTTGTGAACTCGTTGCCTTTTTCTAATTGGCATGTGAATCATCAGGTTCACATGAAACGGGGAACTCACTCTCCCACTGGCAATGTGCACAAGCAGGAGGCTCACACGTGGAAAAAGGAGGTGTGTTTCTGTAACCTGCATGCCCTTTGGCGTGTAGGCAGGCTGCATGTAACTGTGGGCATGTACGTGCATTTTTAAAACTCTTTGGGATTAGCTACAGAAAAGGGTTTAGAAATTTATTAAATCACAACATGCAGTTACAAAATTTTACCTCTTCTAGTACTGATATGAATCCTGAACGTGTATTTCACTGACTGCTGGTTAATTATGTATCATTAATATATCGATAAATGGATTAAAACTCCTTTTTCTTTAGTTTAAGCTACTTTAACTGAGCAGAATTTCCCCTGTAAGGAATTCAGGAGCTAAATATTTAACTTCATTAACTAGAAAAATATCAGTCATATCAACACAAGTCAGACAGGATACACAATAGAAACAATCATCAAGCTTCAATTGCAGAGTTAAAAGTAAGCTTAAAAATGCCTCTGTGGATTTTTCAATAAGAAATTCTGTTCAAATGCTTCACTTGACATTCCTAAAAGCAAACCAAGGAAACAGGGTCATCATAACAGGCTCAGAAAATCTGTTCAAATGTGGGTTGTTCAGGCTACTTGAGATTTGCTGTAGCAGTGGTAAGATGCATCAACTGCTCAGCAAGGTACCGTCCTTGGCCTGGTTCTATACGTTTATTACTAGCTTGGGTGGTAGGCTAAGAAGTGTGTTTTTCACCCTGTCTTCCCTTCCGTCTTTCTGGGAGGGAAGGTGAGGTGAGGTAGAGAAGATGTGCATTGTATTCTCACCGGATAAAGAACTAGAATCCAAAATGATCTTTGACAGATTTGAAATGGTTTGAAATCAACAAGATGAAGTACAAAGTCTAGAACCTCTAAGAAATGGTGGAAGATACAAACCAGTAACTGTGTATGTACGTAACACTAGTGGAAAAGTAATGATCATAAAGATGATGAAAAACCTGAGTATCAGCTGAGCATGAATAAAGTCGATTGCTGCTGCAAACAAAGACAGATGCAATACCGATGTACTAGCAGGAGTGTTATCTAAAGGAAAGGAAGGTAATTAAGCCATTTTAATAATTCATTCTGCCTGTACCAAGTCAGGGAAAGACCTTGGAGGTCTTAGAAGTACTACATCTACTGTAAGAAGACAAGAAGTCTGGGAAGAAGCCAGAAGAGAGAAACAAGGACCACTCAGGTTTTGCACACATAATTAGATGTTTCCTTTCAAAAGAAGAATGAACAGGCTGAGGAATTTCCCAATGAGGAAACATTATCATGATATATATATATTGCTGATGCATGCTAATGTGTAAATATCTATTTTGAAATGCATGCTTCTAACCATAATACTTTTGAACTGCTAGATTTTTCTGGTATGCTCATTAAACTTTATGATCTGTAGACCAGTTAACTGTGTAACAGTCTTTATAAAAGGGTTTGTTGTTTTTTTTTCACACCATCAGGATTTAAAACCTGTAATTCTGATGACTCCTCTCCTGAGAGCATCAGAAAAGAAACAGAAACAATATTTCTGTTTGGCATTTCTATATTTCTTGTGAGATACATATCTAAGATTTTAGGTACTTCTCCGAATGGTAAATAAGTGAGGTATTAAAGGTTTTTATATGTTTAAAGGATGCATGAGCTTGTCTTATTTAAACTGCTGTAGCATTGCAACTAGCAAAGTGATAGGCAATCGTATTATATATTCTGTGCCACTACTTGTAGTCCTTGTGTGTAATCATTAAAACAATCTTTTATTCAAAATTTACCTTTAAGAAAACTTTCCACCTATCTCTTTCACTGTGGCAAGAATCAATACATATTTAGACTATCCTCAGAGATTCTTCTCCAATTGTTCTAAAAATATTTATTAAAGAAGATGCATTAATTTATTTTGGCACCTTCTTTTAATGTCACCCTAAGAGCAACTGATTTGCCTTTTTTTTCTCCCTCCAGTTCAAAGGTAATGGTAATATTTTCTACAGTAAACCATTTTTCCTTTAAAATCATTCAATGTAAGAGTTTGAAAGGTTACTGAAATATAACCTTACTAAGTTTTAATACTGATAAACTTCTATTCTATATATAAATTTTAAACTTGCTTTATTAAATTATATACTTTTGTATCTGTGCCATACGATTCTTCCTTGCTGTCCTAACAACATATTCTAGTGCCTATGGAGCCAACTAGAATACTCACATGAAATTCGATTTCTGTTGTTTTTTTTCTGTTTGTTTAAATGTTATTACTAAGATAAATATTTAGGGAAGAAATTATGGAAAAAAGAGCACTGACTATAAAGAAATTTGATGGAGGCAACTTCCTGCTGCCAGCCATCTAAGGATGAGATAAAGTCCTCTGAGTGATCCCAAGATGGGGAGTCTAGGTTAAACTTGCACCTATTTTTAAAAGATTATCTATACAGAGACTGGAAAAAGAGAAACAAAACCCTTGTACCACTCTCAAGAACACTTTGTTTTACTTTCTAGTTACTACAAAGAAGTGGTAGAAGCAGAATGATTTACTTCACCAGGCAATATGCCTGTTTCCCAGACAAGGGAAGAAATGCATCTGGGAGATATTCATCTGCAAATTTTTTTTGATAGTACACTGTACAGTTTGATATTGCCCATGCACCCATTACAGAAGGAGTACAGAAAGTTCTCTCAGAGAATGTACAGAAGTTCCTGTATCACTGTGTGGCTAAAAAACTCAGAGCTTCCATAGGCTAGAAGCCAAAGATGTATGCTTTGCCTACTGCTCTCAGCTACACGCACAGCTTTGAATGGAAACAGGAAAAAAAGAAAAGAGATTCCTCCATAGATTAATACTTTCAGGTTCCCTATAGCCAGTGCTGAAGTTAAACAGTTTGCATCACTAGCTGACAGTTTACAATAAGTGATCAAAATTCAGAGGCTTTAATACAAGTATTATGAGAAGAATGTTCTATGCAGTTGCTAAACAACTGTACTGTTTTGTGGGCTCTAGCTTTAAATGCTAAATTATCTTCAAAAAAATATTTATTTTAGAAACTTCTGTGCAGAAAAGCTTGCCTTTAAGAAATACCTTTTAAGCCAAAGAGCTGTTTGGATATTCCAGTTATCAAGAAACATCTTGAAACTTGTGGAAGACTGTAAAACAAAATAAAACCAGTTATTTCAGTAATTGTGAAATGTTACAAAATATTCCAGAATTCTGGCATATAAACTGCTCAAAAATATTTTGAGATTAACTGAATAAGGAATGTACTCAACTATTTATAAGCACAAAATATTTTGCAAATCAACCGACAAGTTAAACATATTCAAAGCAGATTCTATTTTCCATTCTTCCCTAAGGGTGTGAACTTGTCATTTCTGATTTAAAACATACTCACTATCTTGATAAACAAAATGCTTAGATAAAGTTAATGAAGTTGCAATTAAATACATACATGGGCACGTATTTTATTTAAAAGAGCAGTGAACAAACCTCTATTTGCTGGATTCTCAGATTTGATATGAGATCCCAACGTGTAACTCCATTTTTGTCATAGCCTCTAAAGCCAAACCCTGCTGCATTATTAATTGCATCTGCTGCAGTGGGACAAAAAGAAACAAAGGAATTATAAACTGCCAGTATTACAAACATTGTGCAGTACACAGCATGTAGTTGTTCAAAATATTTGTGACATTTCAAAGGCTACGCACAGATTTTTAAATACTGAGGATTACCGCATTAGATGCTTGAACAAACAGCAAACAATCCAAGCAACATACTTGCTTTCAATTAAAAAAACTTGTACTGAAGCAAAAGAATGGGTGGCATTACTACTTGCCTCACAGTACAGATGCCTCCCTCTCTCATACAGCATACTTAGATCTGCTTGAGCAATTTGATGGAAAAACAAACTCAATGAGATGCATAAAGACTACAAAACCGTGGCTGGTTGTGATTACTTGATACAGCAGCTCAACTCTCAGGTACACGGCTTCAGTGTTTGTTATGCAGCAGTAGTGATGTCTGAAGCCCAGCAATAAACCTGCACGGTTCAGTTAGGTGCACATTCACAGCACCACACGTAACCAGTGAAGGCCTAATAAAGTACACAGCAATTTACTAAGCAGTGCACAATTTGTCAGACTTCCACTGATGACACGAGGCTGCTGTTAACATCCCACTTCGGAGTGTTTACAACGCATGTCAAAGCTCAAATACTTACAAACAAAGCATATTTTTTCTGCAGGAAAGCAGCTACCATCATGTGGATTGTGCAGGAAAAAACAAGGGTTCTCACCCTGAACATCACCTCTCGCTTTCAGTACTCACGTCTGGCTCAGCTTTGTCAGCTCAGGCACTAAAGCTTCCTCAGCTGAACTTCTCAAATTTGGATGGCCACTTAAACATAAACTGAGTCCTTCCCAAATATTGCCTCTGCTGAGCCAGGCATTGGGTGCATGCACCCAAACACCATAACCCTTTTTAAATTACATCTACCAAGGCAAGAAAAAATCCTCAACTTTTATTACTATATTAAAAAGAATTTACTTTATACAATAGTGATACATAAGTGAAATTCATCAATTCATTTTCCTTTCTTCTCAACAGCTTTTTCAAGGTACTAATCCAACATACTCAGAAAATCAAAGATGTGATTGATCCAAACACTCAAACAGTTCTTTTCCTGAGGCTGAGTTTCTCCAACTATTCACAGGTCTTGAACAGGGCTTTGTGATGGTTGATTTAATACAGGGTAATTTATAATATTTTTTCCCCTCATCAACAATTTAAAAAGATATCTATCTGGTTGTCACCTGCAAATATTAGGCAACAATTTTACGCTGTTAGAAACAGCTGAATACATGAACTCCACAATCCCTTGCTGGCAAGAGCACAAAGACTACAGCTAGAATACTTGCTTTTATTAGCTAGCATTTAGTAAGTATCATTTTATTAACAGATATTTTTTCTTTAGTGCAAAAAATAGTGATGTGCAACTCAAAAGTGTAACATCCAGTAAAAACGTTAAGGGCTCTGCACATTCAAGTCACACCATTAGAAGTTTAGATGAAGGAGAAAGTTGAAAAAAGTTACTTTGCAAACCAGAAGTACAGAATTAATAGTGTATTTTTGTCAGTATTTTACCAAAAGAATGCTAACACTACTCTGCTAGCATAGAGAAGTAGAAATCTATCTGAAGAATGACAGGGGGGAAAAGAAGAAAATTATTCAATTTTCAGCTGACTCTTGCTTTTGACAGACGACAGTATTGGTGCATAAGAGCATAATATTCAAAAATATTTCATTCCACAACAAGCCCCAGAATTACTATATCCAGACACGCTGAAAGCGCTTCATTCATTGACCGGGAATGAAACCAGCAGCTGTAAATGAGTCACGCTGCTCTGCTACACTGAGGCTTTCTTTATTGCATTGTTTCCCACAGATTTTCTCTCCTAAGACTTATGAAACAAATATGTAAAACTGAAGAGGAGGAGGAAACCAACGAAATCTGTTTTGTGAGACACATCCAATATGCCAACTTATATAAATACAGCATTCTGTTTTCCTGTTTTGTTGTTGTTGCTGTTATTTGTTTTGTTTTTCTTTTATTTTAAATAACATATGAAAAGCAAAAGATAGTTTAAACTGTATAATCTATTCAGTGTCTTAGATGGGTGACAATGGGTGTCCTGTCATTTGTCAACTGGAATTTTTTGCAAGCAAAGACTAAAAATGAAGTGCCATCCATCAAATTCTGGAAACACCACTGCCAACACTATCTGCTATTAACACTATTACACATCTGAATTTCAATATACTCGATTTCCCTTCATGCTTGAAAAAAAAAAAACATCAAGCAAATTACTGCTAACGAACCAGAGAAAGAGGCTTAGAATAAGGCAAAGAATCAAAACAAAACACAAAACAAAACACAAAACCACCCCCAAGGACTGTACATCAAACCAGTTCCATAATTTTTAAAAGGCAAAAAAGACATTGCTCATTAAAACACTGCCGCTCTCCAAAAACCCTCACATTTCACTCAGATTTGTTCAATAGACCACGATCTCATTTGCAATACTGTCACAACATTGTGCTTAGTTTTATGATGGGTTTTGTTTCATGAAGAAAAGACATTGTTCAATATATTTGACAATCCCTTCTAATACTTAAATACAATGTTTGCCTAAGGCCTCAAGAGGGCACTGTCACTTCTTAATACATAGCATGCAGCATCTCAAATGAAACTCAATGCATATAGCTGTGGGTGTTTTTTTTCTGTACTTACCTAAAGTCCATGCAAAATAATATTTGGGTCTGGCAGCCATAAGAGACACGTATAGGTAGAAAAACCTTACAGGCCACGATGCTGTAGCTCGGAAGTTCTCATCAATGTTGTATTCCACAGGCAAAGTTTTGGTAATAGTCATGTGAAAGAGTAAGGAGAGTCCACAGACTAAGAGTTTCTGTGCCACAGCTATCTGAAAAGTTTAAGATAAGAAACTTTGTAAGCTTCTGTTTTTGGTAGTATTATGGAAACAAGGGCAAGTTATAATTCTCCTTCCCTAACCAAATGTATATATACAACAGTTTTTCAGTAACACTTACTACCAAATTTAAAACTGTTGGTAACATTTCATAGAGATTCGTGAAATATCCTTATCTTGGTGACACTGTGAGCACCACATCATCTGGCAAACTCAGAAAATCAAATTCAACTACACCGAGCCACTAGAAGACCCTTTCAATAATGGGAAGATCTTTTGCAACTCCAGTTTCTCTTCCATCGTGAAATTACCTAACCAAGTAAGATGCTAAGACATCGCAACACAAAGAACACAACCTAGCACAGAATGAGATGAGTACAATTCTTGCAGAGATTCCAGAAATAATGGCAAAATTTTAGTGCATTTTTGGTAATCTTTGGTGTAATACAGGTGTTCAACTGCTGCCCACCTCCATATATCAATCATCTCTGTTGGGTTACTACAATATCTAAATTCTAAACCAGTAAAATAAAGAAATAATTTATGAATTTACAACCAAAATACCTCAGTACTATAAAGATCTGTTTTCCCAACTAAAATGATCAAGCTATGAGGAGTCAAACTGTATGCTCACAGACATGTTAAAAGGAAGTTCTTCAGCTAGAATCTGGACTCAAATTGCCCCAAAATTCAGTTTTGCTATAACCACCACAGTAAACTATGCTATTTTTAGGAAACCAGCATTTCTAAGTTTCTGTTATAAGATGCACAGAGCACTAACGTATGACATTCACTGCTTTGAGTAGTTGGTATCATCCATATTCCAAGGGTGGATATGGATAGCACGGGCTGTGCAAATTCCTACAGGAACACACTGACCAAGCACCTTCAGATGAGATGGTAACTGCTGACTTCAGAGACTGCATGTATTTCATGCAGATCATCAGAGAGGATTAGAAAACCCAGCCAGTTAGACAAACCAGCTGGATAATTCAGGAGGCAACCACCTATCAACAGCTAAAGCTGGGGTTTTGTTATTTTTTTCTACTTGTTTTCTAATAATCTTCTTTTCAATACTTTATTACAAGAGTTCAAAGTAGAGGGCATTAGCTTTCTAAACATGTTCCTTTGTTTTTCTAGCAGCTATTAATCCATCTCCTTCTTTGCAAGAGCAAAGAGAAAGTTCAGCTGGCCAAACTTCTTGTCTTCAGTTTATATAGAAACAAATGCTACTCAGTTATTACTAACACTAATCAATCTTTGATTTTGGTAGGCAATATCTAATACATAAAAAGCTGGCTATTTGTAAATACAAAAAGTATTGATCCTAAACAACGAAGACAAGTTGCAAAGACTTAATTCAATAAAATTTTCAATGAAATTGATCTTAAGAAAAAACAACGAGCTCACACAGCTGTACTTTTACAAAATAAACTCTGCAGTTTTCAGTCTGTAGTTGCAGAACTCTATGTACTATAGGAGGGTGTTTTTATTTAAATGATGTATTTCTACTTTTTTTTTTAGCAGCAACATTTAACTACAGGGACGAGTATAATAATATCCAGACACAACATGACATATTATTTGATTTTGTTGTTGTTGTTTTGGGGTTTTAAATACTACTTCACTCTATAATTTTTTAAGTCCCAGAACCCCAATCAAGCATGCTGACACCACTCAGATCAGTATAGGTGTATTAAAGTCCTTAGCAAACAAGGATGGAGACAAGCTCCTGACCCTACAAAGCCTGGGAGCTGTAGTTTCAGGACTGGTTTAAGCAGAGTTTCTGAAGAGCAATCCAAGCACAGGCTGCAATGCAAAGAAGCAGTCCTTTCTTTTTTCCTCACCTTGGCTGCAAGTTTTTCCTTCAAATGGGGTGAAATACCAATACCAGGTTTTGACTTTTTTTTTTTTTTTTGATAAGCTAGCTTTAGCTGGGATCAAGTGATGTGAATCAGATCACCAAGCACATTAGCATTTATATGATAAGCAAATGACTTGGAAGCCCCAAGTTAATACTTGGGTTGGCCTCGATGGATTATAAAATCACAGCCTGAGACTTGTTTAGTATACTCAAGTTGTGAATAAATTTACACAGAAACAGAAGGCCTCACCTGACACCAGAGTAGTCTATTGTTCAATTGCCCATATAAATGCATTTGGTAAAGCATCGATTCACGTCATTTTACTTAATCAACTAGGCTATTGCTATAAACTTCTTTGCCAAGGCATAAATGGGTAATAACTGGCTTTCATGTTCCTGGGAGGATTGGTCAGTTTTTACAGGGATGAAGCAACTAATTTAAAAAAGTTTGAAGTTCATTTCACTCACTCTTCAAAGTTTTCAGTGCATCAAGTTGAAAAGTAAAATGTGTTTATTGTGGAATAACTCAAAAACTGCACTCCAAAACAATTGTTCCATTAATGACTTAAGAGAGAACATCAGCAGCAGGGTATCTTTCACCTCATGTGAAGTAGAATATACAATTATTTTAAACAAAAAGGTAGAAGGGCCTGACTCATTCAGTTTTGATTAATTAAATTTGAGCATACCTGTATAAAAATATCAAATATGGTTAACACTGGGAAGGGAAAAAGATATTTAAGGTAGAAAACAGTGCCAGGAAAAAAAGAAATGTGCATAAATCAGATGGCAACGCAAGCAGGTTGAAAGCCGGATTCCTAATCAGTGAAAGGAGTTCGGGAACAGCTTTCTAATTGAGGCCATAAACACTCACTGAGCTCCAGATTATATAAATATATTGCTGTATGAACAATGTAATGTATATAAAATACATATAAAAAGTAGAAAAGGATCTTCTAAGTTTATGTGAATATTTTTTGTTGTTGTTCTTGGCTGATAAACAATAAGGAGCTCAATATCATATTGAAGTATGTTAAAGCGTATCGTTTTGTGGAGGATAGCACCTCAATTAAAAATTACAGGTAATTAAGCAAGAACTTTGTAACTTGTAGGAAGAGTCTGCATAATATGCAAGAAAGCAGATATCTGCTGACAGGCATCTTGAAGTTTAAGGGTAGCCATAATAAAAAGAAACTTACAAAGACAGATATTAATTTCTGAGAGTTGACACCACTTTGAGCACCAACAATTGATAGCTTGCAAAAAGGCACAATAGGAGGGATATAAGAAATGAGTTTTAATATGTTGACTTGATTCATTTAACATGCAATGAGCACAGCAAATATACTAAACCAAGTTAATATCATGCAGTCAGCACACAGTATAGAGGAGGAGGCTGGCATGAACTACTTTTGTTATCTAAATGATAATTAACAAGAAATGAAACTTATATTATTACACTCAACTCAGCTGAAGGATTTTTTTTTCCATTTACTACATTAACATTTGCTGATCCCCTTTATATTTCATTTTCTGAGTTACCTAACAATTTATTCTTCTTGAAATAATTAAGTAACAAGGAACACATTTAAAATATTAACACGAAGTTAATGGGCTGTAAGCATTCGTCTAGAACAAAACAATGAGTACTTTAATTGATGCAGCAAATGCAGTAAACAAATTATATCATCCATATTTCTCCAAAAGCACACAATACTCGCTGGTGTTATAAAATGCAGCCGGATTTCTCTAACACCAGTCGGGAGATGAAGTATCAACAGCATAGACAGCTTCTCTTTATGTTTATGTCAAAGGCTAATGCAGCATGAATCGCAAAAAATGTCAAGCACTTTAAGAGCAATACATTTTAAAGAAAACTGCTTACCTGAAAGAAGAACATGTTACAGGTTTATGCTTTTATTTTTATTGACTTTGTTCAAATCACTAGCAAGATTATGTGGTAAAAAGCTATGAAGACCTACCAAGCACTCGGTAGACGAATGTCCAGAAGTAGTGATATTGACAGGTTTGGTTAGTTCCATTGTTTTGCAATAAATTTACTACACAATATTTTTCTCCAGAAATATGATTTTAGTACATAAGATGGGATGCATCTGTCTATTGAGCCAAGAGGATGTTTAAAAACAAGTGTGCAACTTTGCCGACACAACATATCAATGCAGTCTACGGACAGACTGTGAGGTGGCCATCTAGGCAGAGAAGTCTCGTTTGTCCTCCTCCCTTCTTGACTACTTGCTCAACAGCACGTTTTTATGACCTTAGGTACTCTGTCAACATGTGGAACAGCTTCAAATATTATCATCCTCCAACCACTAGTTTACATTCCTGTGGTGCGAGTTACTACAACCACACGAGGCTCATAGAAGAGAATGTGGAAAAATCATCACCCACATTCACAGGATGGAAGTGGATAGAGATCCACTTAGTTCTTTGGATTAAAATGGAAAAGTAACAACCTTTGGGAGCTTTTGATTTTAACTCTGATCAACTGGACTTTCTTCTGTACAGATGTGTTCTCTTTTCCAACAAAAGAACAAAGAGAAAATAAAGAGACTGTATGGATGAATAGCCATCCTGTTACTTTTTTTTTTTTTTTTTAATCTGAAAGTGTAGTAATAGATGGACTATCCATTACAGTATACAGTTTCAGACAAGTTTGTAAACTCTCCATAGCATTATTGCTAGTCCATCTTTTACTACACCTTCAGATAAAAGAAAAAAAATATATCCATCCTTAGTACCTCTCTAGACATGTAAAACCAAAAAAGAACTATTTTCATGAGTATTTTTCAACTTAATGCATATGAATGTTTTCTACTTGCTGCATGCAGACATGAAAAACAGCAGAATTCAAGAATTTTCATGAAACTTTCCTGGAACTGTTAAGATGTGCAGTTTGTAAACAATATATGCTTTGAAGAAAAGTTACATTAACTCCCTCATCAAAAGATGGCTTTTTACCATATAAGCTTGGTAGGAAGCACCAATTTCATTTGCTTTTGTCCACAAGATCCAGACGGGAAACCATGGAGAAAACCTGCCTTAAAGAATAAGTATTTAACTTCTGGAACAGAGAACTGTACTGTTGCTGAATGAACTCCAGATACAGCTCGGAAGTTATGCCTGTAAATGAACAGTGCAAATCAAGCTTTTCATGCAATGATTACATCAGCATCGGCACTGCAAGAGTCATACATCTTACATTTGGAGAAGGATCCGTTTGTTCATATTTTGTATCTTCCTTCCCATTTGCTTCAGACTGTTGCAGTTGGTATGATCTGCCTTCAATGAAATTAATATAGTCTTTGTAAGAGCATAACGGGCCTGCCAGGATACCCATGAAATTACAGTTGTAACTTAAATACTCCAGTAGACTTGGCATGCGTCTGCAATTCAAAGACAAGCAGCTCGTGAGATGGCATGTGTGTTTCCACAGAATTTCCACAGTAGGAGAAGTCATACTGCACGTCATTGCTCACTTTAATTGCAACAAGAACCAAACGCAGAAAAGCACTTCATGTGTATTTTGCAATCACAACTTAAAATCATTCTAAACACGGCACTGCTTTCCAATCTCTACTGAGCATTTTCAGACTGATGTCTTTAACTCTGGTGACTTTCTCCTTGTCCTGAGGAGGCATTTGACTAAAGTTGAGACTGGGGAAGGAGAAGGAAGGTGTTTCCCCAAGTATTCAATTGTTTCTGTTTTCTTTCTTCCCCTCAATAACTGAATCAGTAAACAAAGGTGTGTGTTAACTGGCGATAAATTAAGTTAAGCAAAATTCCTCAAGTCAAGACTTTTGCCCAGGACAACATATTATTTTCAAGTCTCCTGAATAAAGAAAGGAAAAAATGTAAGTTAAATGCTGAAAAACAGAAATTAGACAAATATGTTCCTTCACCAACTACTTTATGTGTGTACTAAGTGTTAACTAGTCTCCTATCTGATCCAGCATTAATTTGCATATAATGCATAGAACTTTGGTTTTATACTTAAGAAAAACATTCCATTTCAAGTGGTATTTTCCAGGAGAATAAATGCATGTAATTAAGTTATAAATATACAAAGCATGGATCTGTTTTAGATGAGTTTGTAAACTCTCCATCTTGAACATGAACTGCAGCAATTCCACGAAGTATCAATAAAGCACACAAGCCACTGGCTTCTCCCCGCCCCTAAAACTAAACTCTCAGATCACTGAAAGCCTACCTTACAGCCAAGCATCTTTGTGATGGTGTCAAATCTTCATTTTTTCGAAACATTCCTAGGGAAGAGCAAAGGCAAAGGGGAAAATAAAGAAAAGGTAGAATACCACAAATTAATTAGCAGTGTCTTTAATCAGTAGAGCAAACCTTATGCTATAACATATTTTTTTTATGTCCTCAATTTGTTTCAGACATATTATAACATGTAATAACTGCTGAAATTGGATAAGACATTTCTCACTGCTGACAAAATTACAAAATTTCATATTCTCAGCTACATCCAACAGCGCCTAAGCCTGAAACCACACAGATTTCAGGAAAGTGTTAAAAAGTCTTGTAATAAGCTTTGAAAAATACAGTTCCCTTACATTCTTAAGATTTCAAAATGTACAGGTTTCAAAACCTTTTACTACCAGTCAGGGAAGTCGAACTCCAAAGCCCATTAACCCAGCAGTAACCCAGGGACACCACGCTAGTCACACACCTTTGAAGTGTACATGAACACAGTCCAAGACAGATTTATGTTACCCAACGCACGATGCAGACCTAAAAACCACCATCATGCTGCAAGTAAAGTTTATAAACAAGGTCCAGTGAAGCAGACACGACAGTAAAGGGTGCCTGAGTCTTCTCCATGAGCCTTAACCCCTGCCAGCAGAAGGGGGCAGGCCAAGCCCAAGCAGAGCAGCAAGGCCCAAGTCACATTCCTGTCATACCCGGCCCTTTGTGAAATGCTGGTGGCCTACTCCTGAAAAACTAGTTTCTGAATTCATGTTGCTGTAAAAGAGAAAGGTCAACAATATAACCTTCAACACTAAATAATTAAAAAATACATTAATCTGAGGGCAGGGTGCAGAACAAGCTGAGCTCCCTCCTTCCAACAGGCTTCAGCTCCTCCTGCAGGCTCGCCACCAGCCCAGCCCTTTGTGGGGGCATCCATTCTGTGCTGTTCGCATCTGCAAGCTTCCTTTGTAGCTGCAGACACTCCAAAATTTATTTTCTAAAGCGTCACTTCCTAAGGGAAATTAAGCTTGTGGAATCCCACTTCAATTATCTTCCTCTCTAGCAGGTTCCTAAACCCAAAAGCGAATTTCCAATCAAGTGTAATGAAAGAGTAGAGGTAATATAGATATGAAATTCTAATGTGTTTTATAAAAATAGGTGATTATATAGATAATATAGAAGGAAAAGATCCTCCTCCGCTCACAGAAAGATTACCTTCAAGGCCTGCCCCTTGATGCCAGTAAATCCACAGACAGGAGTCTTTGTATTTGATGTAAGCTTATATAAGGAAAGTCTCAACTGGAGTCTTTCTCTCTCTATATATATTAAAAAACCATATATATATATATGTAGGATATCAAAATCAGTAAAGTTTGAGACAAGAAAAAGAGGGGGGAATCAGAACTTGCTTATACTGTGGCTCATAGCAATACTTTTTACCTAAAGAGAAGGTACCTGTTGTCTTCATAGGACTTAAAAACTTCACTGTTAGTCTTCAAAGCTGAGACAATAGAGGGGACTTAGCAAACTGGCATCTCTTACAACCTGAAAAAGTGCCTTCTTCACTCCTGATGCTCCCCATTCATTCATACTCAAGGGGAAAAAATATAAATTTTAGCACAATCCTTAATTCCACACAGGCACTTTCTCTTCCCCACAATTACAGTGTCACATCTGCTCCTTAATACTACAGCAAAGATTTCTATGCTGATAAAGTGCACTGAACAAAAACACGTAGGAGAAGCTTCTTGGAAGGTCCTTTAACCTTTAAGGCATTACAGGGCTCAGGTACTAAATCCTGGAATTTAGCACAATCTAAAAGAGAAACTCAACGCAGAGACTCACATAAGATGTGGATCACACAACACAAACCGTATAGGGAAGAACTTTGCAACCCCTAGCAAAACAGCCCAGAGCAGGATCCTCCCTAGTGGTTGTATCCCCACGTGGATACCTTCTTCTCTGAGTCAGAAGGAGGAAGCAGTGACCACGTGTGTCCAAATTAACTTGCCCAAAGCCAGACTAATCACTAAAGCAAGGTAATTAGCCAAACCTGTCTCAAACCTGTACAGTGTACAAGTAAGCCTCCTTGTAGTTTTCACCTCCCTGTCTCACTAACATTTCCCTCCATCCATCAGCTTCGTGGAGGTCAGTGGCTTTCCCCATAAGCTTTTTTTGATGTCTTTTCAGTGCCCGTGTCACACTCTCAAAAGCTTTCAGGAAGCTGCTGTTAACACTTATTAATAGACAGAAAAGGGCAGAAGGTGCTTTTAAAATCATACAACAGCCCAGGCTGGAAGGGACCTTGAAAGCCCATCAATCCCAACCTTATCTAACACGAGATAAATGCATACAAGTCCATTCAGTATTTCCAAGGCAGGGTATCTGCCCATGGGGTCAGAGGCCTCAAATCATAGCTGTTCCCACACACAAGAGATAAAGAAACCCTGTTTCATCAGCACGCCACTGCCAGGGAATTCATGAAGTTTTCTAACTTTTCCCTGGGGTTTGTGAGAAATATTTTCTCTTGTCCTAAAGCAGCAAACTACTGCGATGGCTGCAGCTTTCAGTTGCTACCAAAGCACACAGTGGGGATGAGAGAATACAGGTTTTATCGAACATCTGTTAGAGAGGTGAAATGATTTGGCCACTCAGCAACTATAACTCAGTTTTCTCATCTGTAAAGTAAGAAACAAGCCCACATTCCTTTCTTGCTGAAAGAATTTTGTAAATCACCCCTAGCAAAATTTAGCCCCATTGGTCTAAATCATGAGGAAGCTGCACCTGTTCATTCCTCCTCAGGAGATCACATCCTAAAAGTAGCAAAATCAACATCTTTAGGTACATGCCAACATCCTGCCCTCCCTATAGGCTTTATTAAAGCCTGTTTTGACTACCACCATGCATCCTCACAATTACAATACGTTATCATCACATCCTGGTATTACCCCAGCTTTGTAGTTAAGCTGCTTGGATATATCTACCTTTACATTTACATGGAAATCTGGCTATTCAGTAATTCATTAATAATGCTTAAACTTGAGATTATTTTACAGTAATAATACTTAAACGTGGAAATCCTATCACAAGCCTTGTCGTAACTCCAGCAAATTTTAATTTGAGGTTCTGAAATGGATCACCAGCTGAGCTCAGATGCTTGCTGCTATCGAAACATTTTAAGACCTGAAGAAGACCCAGACATTCAGTACCAGTTTTAGTTGTTACTAGCACATTGGAAGCAAACAGACAAAGATGCCAGCTGAGTAAAATTGCACAGAAACTACAAAAAAAAAGAAAGAAAAATCAGAAACTTTGAAATCCAGAAAGCCACACAGTGAACATAGGCTGAAAACAACACTTAAAGACTTAGGGATGGAGAAATACAATATAATCCTTTAAAAATTAACGATGTGTACAGTAGTGAATGTGATTTGGTAAAATGGCCAATGTTGTCACAAACACAAGAGAGAACACTTTAAAAAAAAAAAAAGCCATACAAAAATATAGATACTGCAGTTTGGATAGGACTACTCATTACCTGCCAACCAAGAAGAAATTTGACCTTTTTTCTTTTCAATTATATTGCTTAAAAACATCCCAAGTGTATGGTGTGCTGCTACGACTGGGTGAAGCTGGTAACAACAGACAATCAAGACCACTGCGACTAACATGGGGTTTGCACATCTCCAACTTTAGGCTTCTTTCTTTTTCCTTATCTGTTTTTTTCCATTTTTCCATGTGTTTTCTCTATCCATTAAAATATCTTCCTCCCAGGGGCCATATGGGGCAGAGACTCTGCTTTCATAATTTTCTGGGGAAAGTAGCTCTAATGGCCAATTTGGAAATCTTACAGCACTATAATAGTGCAATAGTAATACGAGCACAAAACAATCCAGCCATTGTCCTCATATGCTGCTGTTGAAGTGAAGTAAACGTGGGGAGATCAAAAAAAATATTGGTGCATGACTAGCATGTAAATCTTGCCAAATCATGATTCAAAGGAAAAGGCAGAAGCTAAAAACAAAGCAAACACACAAAACCCAGCCCTTTAGAGTACACTGAATATGCAACTCATCTCCTAGCTCTCACAGCGAATGCAGTGCCTTACCAGATCAGCATCAATGTCTATTCTCTTGCTTTTAAAAATAGAGGGCGCCAGATACATCATCATAATTAGAAAAAAAGCAAGCAGTCTTCCAGGAACAGCACATTTAAGCACTACGGAGCTGAAAACTAATACATGAGGGATGGCAGAAGGGTGCATACAGGACAGGAAAGTTTGTTTTTTTGTGGTCAGAAAGGATATGAGAGATAAGCCCTCAGGAACACAGAAAAAGCTGCCAGAAGAGTGTTATGGTTCTGGTCTCCTACCTGTGTCTGAATACATTTTTCTGACAAATGCAACATGGAAATATGAAGAAATAGTTTGGAAGAATTACACTTCTTTCTTAGTAGATGAGTATTACGTTTAAGAAGTTACTACTTTTCCTGTTTAAGTCTTATGTATTATTTAATTTAAGTTAGAGAAAAGAAATAAGAATGAGGTTGGAAGAAGCTGTAACCATTTTACCCCTTTTAAATAGCAAATATCAAGTCTAATGTTCCCTGTTTTTGCTGACTGAATCTCTTGGTGATTTAAAAATAAGTATGTCGTGAGCTCCAGAACTTCCTTGGGTTATGAATATAACTGATGAAGAGACTCTTTGTTAAAGATTCATTAAGCACGAGAGTTAAAAACAAGCTGTCAAAGTCCATACAGATTAGTGAGATTAGATTTTGATACGGGTCCTTCCTGTAAAGATCTCCCAGCTCATACAGAATTGCAGAAAATGAGCGAGGCTCATGTGCGGGTGAGTGCATTATAAGCAAACGAGGGAGAACTCAGTATGTAACTCATCACAAATTGCAGGCATTAAGCAGTCACAGTAACTTTCTTCTCCCCTGCTCAACTTTTCTTACTTTGTAATTGCAAAAGCTTCTCTGCTTGACACCATCTTCCAGCTAGGAATTTCGTATGCACATTTTTAGCCTTTCTAAACCAGCTGCAGATTATCGTCATGCTTCTGGAACATCTGCAATGCACCTTTCCTTCTCAAAAATATGCCAGTTTTAAATTTGGTGAAAAAAGGTACTTCAGACAGAATATGAAGTACAAAAAGTTCCCTTTTCCCCCTAACTCTGTCATTAGCCTAACAAATCTGTATCTTATATCTATATTAATACACAAATCTAGATCTTGCCATACAGAATGAATATGGACACAAGCAGTCTCCAAATCATGTAAATATTTCTGCCTTTAAAGTGTGCATGTGTGATGCCAAAAATAATCTGCAAGAACTTAACATACTGACTGTTCATTTTTGGCAGTGTTCGTTTAAGTAGCAAGAACCTGTATGAAGGCAAGGGCTTAAGTTCAAGACATAAATCAAAGTACACCAAAGGCATAGTCTAAGTTTATGCAGGTGTAAATTTGTGATCCAAATAACCTTCTGAAAAGAATCATAAAATCATTAAGGTTGGAAAAGACCTCCAAGATCACCTGGTCCAACCATTCCCCTACCACCAATGTCACCCACTAAACCATGTCCCTAAGCACCACGTCCAACCTCTCCTTGAACACCCCCAGGGACGGTGACTCCACTACAAAGCAAACTTGAATTATTCCTATGTAATTTGCATAGAATTCTCCTGCTGTAATAAAAAATAAGCCCACAGAAAGTACCCAGGGTTGTAACAGTTACAGGAATTGTCAGTGTTTCTGTACAGAAGTACTAGAGTTGGACTTGGAATCAAGGACACCCACCAAGACTAGAGAGACTCATTAGCATGCAACGTGAGTGAGTGGCCTTCGTGATTATATCCAGTTCTTTCCAGGACCTTCATATGTAATACCAAAACCTGAACACAATGAGTAGGCTGCCAGGAAAAGACCAGGTCCAGGAGACTTGCCTTTACCACAAAACCAACTGTTTTCATTGATTTCTCTCAATGGATCACTTCTAAATTCTGTAAGTTGTCTGGGGTTAAAAATCATTGTTTTAATACAATCTCATTTTCCCTTGTATATCTTTTCTCGGCATCTCCTGACATCAGACTCATAGTTGCTCCTGAATTTATACTGGTCTCACCAACCTTTTAAAGTTATGCTCACACTGTACTTCTAGCAGCTGTCCTTCTCCAGCTCAACTCAAGAGCTCTGCTAAACAGCAAATGCAACCAGAGAGAAAGCTTTCCAGTATTTTATCAGCTACTCCCCAGAGGCTTACAAAAAATGTAGAGGATCTCTGATGTGGGGGCAGCAAGGAAAAAAATTTCAAGATTGATGCTCAGAATTCAATGACATCCCTGAGAAATTCAGACAGAAAATAACCTAGACTTACTAGGAAACTACAAATTTTCTGTATTAAGTAGGAAAAAAAACTAGCATAGTCTGTAATGAAAGTTAAGAATAGAGCTGACTAAACGAAACATTTTTTTCAAGACTACCAGAAACACCCACATGCTTGTCCCATACCCCAACTCCACTACTTGTGCATGATGTCAGTAAGTCTAGAATAGCTCCTTCCCCTAGCAAAATAATAGTAGGAGGAAGCATTTATCTTTGATACTAGAATTATTACTTCCTTAGAATAAGTTGTTTCCTCTAATCTGCATACTCTGTACTCTAATTGGTTGTAGCTTGCAAAACTAATACTGTGTATG
This sequence comes from Anas acuta, assembly GCF_963932015.1. Lineage (NCBI taxonomy): Eukaryota > Metazoa > Chordata > Aves > Anseriformes > Anatidae > Anas > Anas acuta. The sequence continues at coordinate 102,291,862 of NC_088981.1, forward strand.
TTTCCTCTGGAAGTTAGACATCAGATTTTTGACCAATTAGACACGTCTAGCATTATTCATTCATTTTTGTTCATTCAAGAATTCGTACAGGAAGTGTTTTCCAGGCTTTTCATCTTTATGAATGTTGTTGCCTACAGGCTTCTCTAGGCAGTGTTGTATGAGAAAGGAAAAAAATGCAACAACATCACTAAAGATTGTTCACACACAAGGCAAAAAATATATTAAACTCCAAATATGACATTACTAAAGACTTCTCAGAAAAACAGGTGGCTTGATCCAGGTGTCTGGGGCCACATACCCAAATCTTCAGGTGACAGCTGCAGTTCAAGAAATTCACGCTGATTAGATAAGTTCCCTAGATACTTCCAACTAAGAGAAAGACAATTACTCCTTTACATTTAAAAGTAACTAAATACCTAGACATCCTACCCTTGAAACATACATTAGGATCCATTTTTGTCACAACTAGGGCTCATTTATCTGCTGGAAAAAATTGGTGGGAGAAAAGACAAAAACATGATTATATATACTCTCCCTGTTTGCACTTCGACACATTAGCAGTGAGTGACTAACATTCCTTAAATTCATTTTGTTTAGAACATTAAATGGAAAATTAAAGACGATTTAAAGAAATCTTACCATCATGAATCTCAAAAGCCAAACTAGTGATCTTCTGCGTAATTATCATCATGGGACTGTTACAAGAAAAGAAAGAAACAGAGAAAAAAAGTTCAGAGTTTTCTTTCACATGTAAACATATCAGAGAAAATTTATATTAGTAGACCAGGTTAACTGCTCTCTACTGGAAGATTTCTAATACAAGGACAAAGTGGTTAGTTTTTAGAGGTCAAAACATTACAGAGTTTTCAAACTATGAAAATAATTTACTCCTGAGACACAGTATTTGAAAAATCATGCCTTTTGTTGGTGCATTAGGTTCCACAAACATAGCCAAAGTGTTTTACATTTTACTTTCTAATAGCATAGTCTTTTGTTGTTGTTCTTGTTGTTTTAAACAGCAGGAATAGTAAAGAAAAAAGAGGGCTGTAAGAACCATCTTATGCATTATAAATTAGAGCAGGAAAGGACAATATATATACCAAAGCTGAACAGCAGAATTATTTATTTAGCTATGCAGACCATTTTCACTGTTTCTCCTAAGAGCTGGTCCTGTGCTTAATTTTTCAACTACAATTATATGCTTCAAGTAAACATATCAGGCAAAACTAAAACCTAGCATAATTATGCTGACTCTAATGGAATTCAGTTTGTGCTGAATTTGGTACACTTGATTGGATCTTAAGCTTCCCAAGAGAGATTATTCGCTGGCTAAGTAACTCAGCTTCAACTGTATTGGAAACCAAAAATTTTATTGTGAAATGGTAACCATCTCCATAATAGCTAAGAATTATCAACTGATAGAAATCCCAGCATTGCTAACCCCTGACAGGGGTAGTGGAGAAAAAAAAACATAAAGAAGGCTACCAGAATAGAATTTGGAAACTTAACTTTGAAATCAGATCTTAAAAATATATTGGAGACTATTTGCCTCGTAGTATCTGAGCTGCAGATATAAATAATATATATATATTTAAAATATAAAATATGATATATAATTTATATAAAATATGAATAAATAAATAAATCATACTGTAGGATGAGCCCATAACTTTGTTCAAGTCTTGACTGCACTCAGCCTTTTTCACATATTTAAATTACAATAGAAAAGTAAATCCAAAAGCTATCGAGTCCTCCTTTACTGACAGTATTTTGCCAGATGGATCAGTCTGTCAACTGGTATTTTTTAGATTTTATGTTATTTTGAAGTGCAATATATTTTCAGTCCTCAAAATGTAATCAGGGGAAAAAAAAAGTTTTGCATTGTATTATCAGTGCCCTAAAAATCCTGTTATCGAGGCCAGAGTGACAGGCAAGTGTCAGCAAGGAAAGAACCCAAATGAGAATAGGCAGACTGGGAAATCCCTCACATCCCTTTCCAGCATTTAAGCTGAAGACCTGCTTGGTAGTGTCACAGATCCTTAACTGATTCCGAACAGAATGGGTTTTCCTTCTGTAATGGACATTTTCAGTAGATGGACAAGCAGAGATCCTGCTCGGCTGAAGGACGGAGCCCAGGAGGAGCTCAGCCAGACCTTGCATAAATTCTAGCTCACACATCTGTTATTGTTATCACAGCAGTCCCTGGCATTTTTTCCTTCTGAGGTGGCTATTCCAGCATCTTCAGAGGCTTGGCTGAGGAGCAACAATATGAAAGAGGAAGAGCCCTTCCTGGAACAGTGAGGCTGTGTAGCAGAATTTTAATTTTAATTTTAATTTCCCTTTCAGGTGCTGGCAGAAGGGCAAAGGAACCTGTGGAAGGCTTGCTGGCAGCTGGGATCTGTCACTACCAAAGCCAGGATTGCAATGCTCTGCACAAGCGATGGCACCTCCAGCACGGGGTCAAATTTCCTTGGCAGATTCTCTGGGCTTGGACACCTCCGATTTGCACGATGGGCTAGGAGAAATATCTAGGTATTCATTCAAAGCTCTGTCAGGGCTAACCACTATACAAAGCCATGCCAATTTCGTCAGTACCAAGAAAGAACTTGAGGGTACTGGGATTCTACAACTGTTTAGGGCATTTTTGTTATTTTTGAGATTATTCTCTTCCCCTGGAACTAGAGAAAATTGGTGGAACATAGCCTTCTTCAGTTCAAGTTGCAGCATGTCGTTCTCCTCCTGTTTTGGAAGTAACATCTGTCTCAGGCCTCAAGGGAGCAGATGCAGTTTATGCCAGAGACTTAATACAATATGCATGCACCAAGCTCCCAAACCAAGGCATGAAAGGGTATTTTAAATCAGGCAGCTCCAGCACACAAGCAGGGAGACGGATCTAGGCTTTACAACAGTTCCATCCAGAGCAGAGACCTCACGGACCTCTGAACATGCTTGGACCTAGCAGAAATCTCTGAACCAAGCCAACACAGCCACAAAGACAGCTGGTATCTCAAAGTAATACAGTCCCATTTGAGCGAGTGTGTTCGAGCTGCTATTAATAGTTTGAGAGCAGCAACAAGCAAATGCAATTACACTGCTTCCCGGTACAGCTCAGAGCTTTGGTCACTGCAAGGCAGTACCCACTTTGGCCCTACAGTGACCTGGGAGGGACAGCATTTGGATTCTTGTTCCACTCCTAACGGTGGCATTCAGTTCAACATTAGTAAATCTAGCTTTGTGTGTCTTTATGCTTATGTCTGTGTTGCAATCTCTCATTAAAGTCAGCAGATGTAGACAATACAGTCAGGGGCATATGTCAAGTCATCCAGTTCCCATCAAGGTGGATATGTGGTGGTGGGTCAGCTGAAATGCCCTCCAGGCTCTGCTGTCTGCATTGATTAGATCTCCTCTGCCTGGAACAACAACTTGGGTATCTGGCTCGAAGGCAGACACTTGTTTGTAGACACAAATACAGAAAGATGTTTCAGAAGGTTAAGAGCCAGCTTATAACAACAGAAAATATTAACTTAACCAGAAAAGCTAGAGGCTTCAGCCTAACAGTTAGTTTCTGGGCTCTTACCAATGAGGGTTGAGAAGTGACAAGGCTAACACACACAGCTGCTACACAATACAGGTACCACTGAACTACAAAGACCAATGCCATTCACAGTATTCTTGAAAAGTATTTAATATGTTTTATTATTTTTTTTCAAACAGGCTTGCAAACAATTTTCTTGCCTTTTTTTTTTTTTTTTCCAAAATGCTCCTTTAAATCAAAGCACCATCAGGAGAAAACATTTATAGAAAATGTTGTGCTTTGTTTCTGTCTGCAGTACAAAGAAGAATCACCAATTTTTTCTTCTTTTTACTTTGCATTTTGATTATATTTTGCTCATATAGAGCTCCAACCAAATATAGGTTAAGCTCATTATATACAATGAGGACACATACAGGCATAGCTTCCTATTTCCAAGGGCTGTGTGATTACCCAACCACACCTCTGCTTGGCTTTCACTTTCTGAAACACTTCACGTAAAACCCAGAACAGAACAAAGCTAAAAGCTAATTTCCTTAAAACATTCAGAATTTCCTCATGTTGTGGGATCAGACTGCGTAAGACATACATGCAGACACAATTCAGGTTTCATCATGTGGTAGTAAAGGGAAAAAAAAAATAAAACAACAGATACAGCATCACATAGAAAGGCAAGATGAGAAGATTTTTTTTCTCCTTACCCAGAAAAATCAGCAGAATACTGTCCATAATCAAAGATATAGACTCTAGTAATTTGGCACACAGTGAGGTATCCCAAAGCAAAAACGAAGCAATACCTGGAAGGAAAAAAATGCTTTTCAATTAAAAAACATTAACATTTCTCCATTAAGTCAGCAATCTTTAATTAGCTTTTAATCTCCAATTATCTCCAACAAGTATTACATAATTTGCATGTGCAAATACACTTTCATCCCAACTACTTTTGGTAATATTTATCCTACAGAACCATGTAGGTTTTTTTAAGTGCACAGTATTAAATTACAAATACTGTTGTCATTATCATATTTGTATTCACATCAAGCATAGGATTTATAATTTAAATCCTGCTGTAAAAACCAGAAGCTCTAAAGAGAAAATGAATTTATTATTTTTAGATCAAAGTCAATCTTTGTCCATATGAGTACACAAATTAGGCAAATTATACATTGAACATCATCTCCATTGAACGTACTTCTATACATTTAAAATTCAGCACCACAAATCCCACTGCTTCTGTTTTCAGAGATTAGAAAAGATGATTGATTTTCAAATACACACATTAAAACACATCTGAGTGAAAAGGGAACAATACACCTTTATGCCTCCTGTTAAAGCTGATCCTTGCAAATATAAAAAAGATAAAAATAACCTTTTAAAAGTATTATAAATTTAATTTCACATATCAATTTTCAGTTCAGTTTTTTTCTTCCCTTTTTAAGACGTAAAATGGTAAACCGATGAGGCTTGATTTGCCAACATACCTCCCAAAATTGTCAGAATCTTTACAGTCAAAAAGAATGGTGAATGCCAGCAGAAGCTTCACTAACTCTGTAAAACTTTATATATGAACTTTACAGTCTTGAATATTCCCATGCAGCTAATGAAGCATTCATGGTAATGAAATCATGCTCTTGCTTAATGTTCACAAGACTAATGTTCAGCCCTGCAGCAGACCGTGCTGTACAATCAAAATCCAGTTAAAATGAAAATACTCGTACACCAAATGGAAAATCATGGCTAGGACTGTATTTAGATGAAATAGTGAGGGACGCTACAGGAGGAGTTTGGAACAGGCTTTTCCTTTCTTTTCCAAATCATTATTTTAGCTAAAAAGTGTTTACATAATTAATTCTAAAGTCTTAGAAATTATTCTTCAACCTGAAAGTGATCCCCACTTTTGGCACACAGAACACTTGCAATTTAACTTCCAATTAAGAATTATGCTAGGTATGAATTATTTAACTTCTACAAATGTCCAACCTTCAAATTAGAGAACTATTTCCTACCATATATAACACATCAGTAGCTACATTAACCCTTGCTTCTTTGTGGTTTTAAAGCTTTGGGTTGCCTGCTTTAGCAATAAATAGTAGTTCCTGTTTTCACCAATATAAACAACTATTAAATAGGATGGCTAATTGGTACAAAAACGCGTATAATAGAAATCCTACAAAATTACACAGTACTTGGCTCCTAACATTACCGAATTATTTCAGCAAGGAAAACAATTTCACACAATTAAGTACAATGTAGTGGACAGCCAATGTCAGGAGCATGATACATTGTAGAATTAAACTTTTCATGAGGTATTTTAAGATTAAATTCCCAAAAATCCCACAGGTTTCACATGAACGATGACTTTGCGAGTTTGATTTGCCCGCTCTGAAATCGGTCCCAGTTCTGTTTGCTAAAATTTCAACGTGATTTTCAGCTTTCCCAGCCTCTTGATTTACACACTAAATAATCACAGACAAAAAAAAAGAACTTCTTACGTGTAGGGATACCTACATACCCACCCATAGATACCACGAAAAAATAAAAATTAAATATTGTAGTTAGCCTATTGTATTATTGCTTATTGTAATATTAGCCTATTGTAATATTGTAGCCTATTGTAGTAGGCACCAATTTCGACCACATAGTTTATCTCGTAAATGCATTTACAACAAGTTTTTAACAAAACATTATGAAGACTTCTTTTACAAAGTAGAAAAGCTACAGCTGGAGAAATACAAATATCCTAAAAGAAGAAAAACACTGAAAATTATGGAAACCTTAGGTTTGTTTCTATATAGTCATTATGATACAGGCCTGCAGCACTATGTGAACATCCAGCTGAAAATTCAACTGAAATGGCCAGTCATTATTTATATCTAAAGCAAATACTTTAAAGCAAGTTGCGTTATACATTTCCCTTCAGGAACAGACTGAGGCAATGATCCTACCTGGTGGTTATGGGCCAGTAAAATGTGCAAGAGTTTTAGAGGCACTGGCAGGTGGCTATGGAATCGCTTAAACGCCTTAGGACTTCTACAGCAAGTTAACTTTCTACAGTGAAATGACCGCCTTGGCAAACAAGTGGAGAGCCACGGATATTATATACTTGGATTTCAGTAGGGTTTTTGACACTGTCTCCATAAGATCTTCACAGAGAAGCTGTTGATGGATGGGCAGTGAGGTGGATCAGAAACTGCCTCAACGGCCAGGCCCAGAGTGTGGTGACAGCGGCCTGTAGTCTTGTGGGAGGCCAGCAGCTGGTGGTGTACCTCAGGGGTCAACACGGGTCCAGCCCTGCTCGACACCCCCATTAGTGATCTGGATGATGGGACAGCACCCACGACAAGAGCACTTTTTTACATTTAATGTTCTTAACCACCAACCAACCTCCAGATTACTCCACTTGGACATTCTTATCTAATCCAGCCATAAATTTGCATTGATGTTCATAGCCTAGACTCCAGGGCAAACAATCCCACTTCTGACGCTCCCTGATGCTGGAGTACCTGTCCGCACACATCAGCAGCTCTTTGAGAGTAGAAGTTGTTAAAGATGAAGAATTAAAAAAGCATCACATTTCATAAAGGATTTCAATTATTTCCACTTTTTTTTTTTTTAAATTGTAAAGGTTCATGCTCACCACTACACTTAACACATTTTTGCCAAAGTGGCCAAAATCCTAAAAACTTAAGCAATGAACTTTGAGACATGGGTCAGTTCCAAAAAAGATTCAAAACCTGAATTCAGTTGCAAGCTAAATTTAAAGCTCTGATTAGTCAAAAGTCAAACAGACTCTGACATCAGAACTCTGTGTGTCTGCATTTTGCCTAAGAATTTATTAGTTAATATCCCCATCCAAACCACAGCTTCAGTGATAGCAAGGATACTAAATGTGTCAGTGGTTCGTATAATAGCTCCCAGCAGAAGATAACACAGACCCTTCTGTCCTGCTGTGACACACTGCAGAAACTGCTGAAGAAGAAGGTGAGTTGAACCAATCTGCAGAAGTGAAGTCCATCCAGTTGGCTTTAGATATTAAATAGATAGACGTTAGATTATTTATTATTAATATCTATTATTTAGATATTAGATAGTTCATGCAGTAGCCCTCAGGCCAGTCTGGTCAGGGCAAGGTGTAACAAAATGTGCTGCACACCTCAGCTGGGGAGAATGGCCCCACCTGGGGCCTCTGGCAGAAGGAGCCCAGGGAGACACAAACCCATCCGTGGGACTGCTTTTGCTCAAGGATCTGCGCAGAAGGATGGGGGGAAGTCTGATGTGTACCTCAAGTGGGCCTGATGCTGGGTGAGAATAGCGTATGATTTGAATTGTATGGTTCTAATTGGTGCTGCGTAATACTGTATGTCATCACTGCTATGGTTGCTATATACCAAATCAATGCTATTACAGTAAGAACCACCCAGATCAATGAAAAATGAATTTTGACAGCACCAGACAAGCACAGCAGCGAGGGAACCAGAACTGGCTTCAGCCACAATCTGATTGCTACAACAGATGGAGCCCAAAGTCATGGATTAAATGAACTCAACAGACATGTTAGAGGGATGGCTCATAGATTAAGGGAAAGTTATCTGGGTGTATATGTATCAAGGGACAGGAATGATAGGGGTGATTAATTGGGATGTAGTGGAAAGTAGAGGACCTGACGATGACGTAGTATAGAATAAGGGGTGGTTATTGTACTAGTTTCAGATGGGATAGAGTTAGTTTTCTTCCTACTAGCTGGTATGGTGCTGTGCTTTGGGTTTAGGGTAAGAATGATGCTGCACACGGGTGGCTGAGCTGTGGCAGAGAAGTGCTCACACTGCCCGGGGCTGTTCTGCTCCTCACTGCCCTGCCAGCGAGTACCTGTGGGGGCACACGGCTAGGACAGGTGGCCCAGGCTGGCCAAAGGGGTGTCCCACACCACAGGGCACGATGCTCAGCAACAGGACTGGGGTAAAGGAGGAAAGGGGAGGATGCTTGGGGTGATGCCATTTGTCTTCCCCCAAAACCATTCCACACGCTGAGCCCTGCTCTCCTGGCAGTGGCTGACACTTGCCTGCCAAGGGGAAGAAGTGAACGGGTTCCCTGCTTTGTTGGCTTGCACAGGCAGTTTCTGCTTGCCCTAGTAAGCTGTCTGTGTCTCAACCCATGAGTTCTCACATTTTTACTTCTCCAATTCTCACCCTCATCACATGTGGGGAGAGGGAGTGAGCTGCTGGGTGGTGCTGAGCTGCCTGCCGGGGCTAACCCAAAACAACTTCTTACGTTAGGATACAATCATGCATCACAGCCAGGTTTGAAGAAACAGGCTTCTGAGATTTATTCATTTTTATTGCTTTAGCACTGCAAGTTTGAACACAGTACATAATTCTATGCAAAGACCTTCAGTAATAACTGAAAGGTCAATACACACACAAGTAAAAGATACAAAACTTGGTGCTTCATCATGTGAAACCTGCTGTTTCAAAATCACCTTTGCTTCATATGCAAGTGAGAAATACACCTCTCTAACCTGACATTATCAACACTTGGCATTTAAGTCTCAGTAGGATTATTGTAGTTTGTCATGTGGCAGACCAACAGGTCCATGTAAAATAAGAAAACAGTACCACACACTTTGCAAAGGCATAGCAACAACTAACTTCTACCTAAACTGACCTGAAAGAAACCTGAGATTGTTTCTGGATGGAAATACAGACTTTTTACTGTTAGCAATGTCAGTAAAATAAATCACAAGAACCATATGGCAAGACACAGACAACAAGTGGCCAAAGTAAATATAAGTAATCCTCTAAGGATTTCTTACATAGATAAATAAAATCAGAGAACGACAGCAGTAATGCATCCAATTCTGTAATATTGAGTTTACTATTATTTTTCATTGGGATTTTGCCTGTGAATTAACTTGTAGTTATTTCTAAAATATTTTATGTTTACCTTATTAATGAAGAACTTGAACTTCCCAGGCAGTAAAACTAGAAGATTGTTGTTTTCTAAACACAACAAAAAAAAAGTTGTTCATCACTGTAAAACACGGTAACTGGACAGAATTCGGCATATTTTTAAATCACAAAATATAAGAAAAAATAAGAAATCCATAATTTTAAGCCAATTACCTTGTTCCCCTACATTTGGGAAAGGGGGGTGTCAATGACATTTCCCTCTCTGCTACCTCCCAGAAAGAAAGATAGATAAGTTATATTGTACTTAAAATGCAAATCCAGGTTTGTGTTCAAGATTCAAATGAAGTCTTTAGGGTGCATAAAGTTGCTATAACCATCCATGGTGAATCCCACTGTCCATATAGCAAAAACAAAGATCAGAAGCCAAGATGAAAGCCAAGATCATAAGTTCTCTCGGCGTCATGAAGGGCTAGAAATACTAGGACACCTGCCTGTAATGAACCTGACTGTCAAATGTGCGTATGAATCCTTCAGTAATCCATGAATACAGCTCCAAAGCTTACTGGCTACAAGCTCCTGGTTTGTTCTCCCCTTTTTTCTCTTTCTTCATCAGATTTACTTTCAAGTTTTTCTAAATAAGACAGACAATGGAAACAAGGTGATACAACTCCAAAGAGAACTAAATGAGAAACCAGTGATATTTTAGCCCCACTGAATGAAGATACCAAACCCAGCCATAACCACCGGGAGTTGACAGGCAGTTCAGTCAGTTAATGACAGAAAAAAACACAAAGCAGAGCCATGTGCAGAGGAAATGTGCGTACGTGATCAGCCTGTAACAAAAAGTAAATATATGCTGATTTTATGATACACTTGGCAGGGAAAAAAAGGTGCCCAACTGGCACCTTGCCTCAAGGAGAACCAGAAACATCTATTAGATCCTGCATCTGCTATGCCTACCAATATCCTCTTCCAAATCAAAGCTTAACTTTATTTATCGACTGACCAAAGCATCAGCCACCCGGGTACTTCCAGATAACCTTTGAAATAGATATTGGCCATCATGACCTACGTGGTAGGGGTTTTTTTGCCACATTCAGATTATGTCCACGCTGAAGCTACCATGCAGAAATGGAAAGAAAAACCCTCAGATTTCTTGATGGGATTTCAGATTCCCTTTTATGATTCCTCTAAAACAAAGCTGTCTTCCCAGAGTAGTAAAACTTACTGCTGTATTAATGAGTTAAACCAAATTGTAACTATCTTTCTGCTATGTCAACCACCAGCCCCAAATTACACAGAGCTCTCAAGAGTTCAGATTTTTGACCGATGAAGCAGATGGAAGAACTTGCAGTAGTCCATACAATGGCTTTCATTTTCCAAGTGAATCACTGCACTTCTGCCACGCAACACCGTATGCCTTGTTAATGAGAACTGTAACTCGACCAGGGAAAGTAGAGCAATGTGTTCTCCCCAGAGGAGAGCTAAAAGGTTTAGAACAGCTTGCGTCAGTCCTGTTTCTCCTGCAGGTTTATGGTGCAACTTGCTGAGCATCTCAACTCCTGTGCGTGTTCAGGTATACTTGAAAGGATTCAAACCAGATGTGAAAATGCTTCAAAAACATCCAGGAGTACCCTTCCTGTATGCTGTCCTGATGTTAAGGAACCAGAAAACAAGCTAATGGACCGTTTCACCAAAAACACCCCACAGAAAAGATCAGAAAAATGAGTAAAGTTTTGCAGAGCTCAAATACATGAAGTTCTTTTACCCAACTACCCATTAATCATATGCTGTACAATGAATGCAACATTACTCAATATTAAATTTTCTCCTCCAGTACAAAAGCTGTTGGTCTTAAAAAAAAAAATCAGTGTTATTCTTCTACCTATACCTGCTACTAGGTAAATAACATTCTCATGAGCAGAATTACAGAAGTAATTCACATTGGACAAGAATTACTAAAAACAAGTTGCAATATGGTTATACTAATAACTAAGACACAGTGACCTGTAATGCACATTGTACTATATATAAATATTAGACACAAAGACATGAATTTAGAATTTGTCTAGGACTAATTCACAGGATCTCTGTCAAAATGACCTTGCTTATCTATCAACAGATGCAACGAAATCAGGCATGTCTGAGACACTGCAGTAATGAAATAGCAGAAAGCAGAACAGATTGTCTGATATGTCTAACTTCAGCTTTAAAGTTTAAAAACAAAAACAACCAAAAGAAAAGAAAACCACCACCAACGCCCTCATACACCAGAAAATAGATTATAAGCAAACAAAACTAGATATCCCATTAGAAAGGTTTTTTGCTGTACAAGTCTGCCATATTATATTTTAATTGCTATTTTGAACTTCACAGACAACTAAAAATAGTCATATTTATTTTCCCCATTGAATTCAATCCTTTTAAAAGCAAAAATATTAAGTAATGAAGTTTATGTTTTAATGTATTATACATTAAATGTAACATTCCATATATATATACACATTTTATAATATATTAAAAAAATACTAATCTGCCTCTACCAATGGTACTCTGCAGAACATGCAGATAAAGAGAATTTCCGTTTAAGTTTGCTTAAAAAAAAATGCAAAGGTCTCTCTTATTAGCAAAGAAAATGCATTGCCCTATAGCATTACTTCTTGTCCAATCTTTTTTGGTGTTGAGTAACGTCAAAAAAAGCTTTTTTTTTAACCTGTAAATATATACACACACACACACACACACACGAGTCTACATATGTATACCAAAAGGTGCTTTATTTATTTATATATATACACACACAAACTTATAAACACACACATACAGACATGCACAGGCTTTAGTTCTTCTACACCACATGGATTTTCTTTTGGTTTCTGAACTTCTCTGTGGAATTCAATATATATTTTCTATTACACTCCGTATTGCTAACCAGAATGACTACATTTAATAGATTCCTGGGCATCATTTCTGCCAGTGGAGAATATTTCCTAAAGCTCGTCCCTGTATAATCTTCTTGATTGTCTCCACAAACAACAGAACCACTAGCACAGTTTACACCAGCACAGACCACCTTCCACTGAAATAAATAAGCAGGTTTTGGTTGAATGGCTAGTTTTGCTTTTACAGGCAACCCCTTTTTAATTTAGTGTGGCCTTATTAATTCATTCCATTTGATAATCCTGCTATTTTGCCCAGCACCTCATCTATAACTAAGAAGGACATAAAGGCCCCATACAAGCAGCAGTACTAGGTCAGGCTAACTCTCCAGCTAGCTCAGCATCCAGGTTTGTGTTCCTCCCCAGAAGTGGCTAAATGCAGATGCCCATGCAAGCACACAAGCAGATCAAGGAGAGAAACCACTTCTCAGTGCTCTCCGAGGCTCAAGCCATCAGCATCTTAGAAGCCTGGAGTCAAGCACGGCACCCACACATTTAATAACTTTCTATAAACTCCCCTCACTCCTCAAAAATATGCACACCCTTATCTTTACCATCTTCTGCTGCTCCGAACACAGGGCAGAAATAGCTGGTCAGCATTTCTAAGTTTCCAGCAAAACTCCATAAAAATTAGGTACTGAAGAATGATCAAGCAGAAGCACCTGCAGATGCAAAGCTTCAGTCCCCATGTCCCTCAGAGCCTTTGGTGTGCCAGCTAAGAAAGAGCAACCACATCCATCGGCTAAGCCCAGAGCTTTGCATACACCGACCAGTCACGGTCCCAGGCTAACCACAACATACATTAGCTGGCTGTATTTGTATAACCAGGGGCAGGAGTTGCATTTTTGTTTGATTTTACACTTCTGGGGGGACTCGTCATCTTATAAATAAAATATTTGGCCAAGTACCTAGCATACCTATCTCTATTTGCACAAAATCCAATGAAAATAGGAACCATGACCTTGACAAAGCCACCCTTCGGGAGCTGTCGTAACAGCTTTTGTTATTTTAGGTTCTTCCCTTGCCGTGGAAGGACAACAGCATAGTACGCTATCTTGCTGGAAGAAAGTTAAATAAACCAACCAACCCAGGGCACTTTTTCACCAGCAAGTCGGCACATCCTACAGATTTAGCCTTGAAACAAAGCTTTCATGTCCAGTCAAAATGCATTCCTTCCATTACATTAGGAAACAATATAGGCTTATTTTTTTAAACGTCTAGTTACACGGCTTTAAAAGGCAGACCTGACCACCACGTAGCATCACACAATTTTTTCTGAAATTGATTTTCAGAAAAGGTGACAGAATAGCCTCAGAGTTTCCCCATGGCCGTGTTCCAGCCCTGTGCTGAAAGCTGCCGCCTGGGTTAGGTGCTTTGCTTTTTTCCCATTGCTTGTGCCAAGGTAAAAATTGCTAAGAAATAAAGTCTTGTCCCTAGGGTCAGAGCTGACTTGTTATTAAACGCAGCTATATTAGCTGCTTCACTCCTAATGAGCTTAATTAGCTCTCATTGCTCACACTGCAAAACTCCACTCGATGCAGTTACAACATACAGTATGTTTGCGAAACTTCTGAGGGAAAAACATCAAGCAAAAAGGTCCAAAGTGCCAAAGCTCAACATCTAATTCTGTCAGCATCAAGTCCAGGCCAATAAAAATACTGATTAGAATTACTTCTGGCTGTGTAACATTTCACAGGGTAAGCTAGCCTGCCCCAACCTGTTGTTGTTAGAGGCAGAAGAGATTCCTTATTTACACAATTCCTGTTCAAAGTATAGATACACCACTGACGTACATCCTCTGGATTGCTTAGCACATGGAGCAGCTTTTAGGGTGCAGATAACCAGTCACAGAGTCAGATTATGTGGCCTTAAGCAAGTCACAATTCTCTTGTTTCAAGAGACCACCCTCTAAAACGTGAGCAATATTAAACCTTGTAATTCATCTGGAAGTCTTCTGACCCATATGCTAGTCTGTCCTCTCATTACTTCAAGTGGAGCTCCAAAATGCATTGAAAAAACGCCAAAATAGACAAAACCAGAGTGCCTATTAGGCTGTGGCCAGAAGGAAGTGCTTAAACCATCGTGCTTTGGTGATGAGCTACCTGGTCATCCCACCCTCCTCAACCTCCATGAGAAGGCTTTTGGGTCTGACAGCCGTCCTAAAGCACATTTACCAAGCAGACATGGAGAAATAACAGCAGTCCTACACCACTTTCGGCACCTGCAAAGCCATTTGTTTGGCCTACCTGCCACAGGTTGGCTTGCTCAGCCAGTCAGGCAGGGCGCGGTAAGATGGCGCTGACAGGCCTAGCAGCTGGCCTAGCCTCAGGGCCTCGTCTCCGGGCTAATTAGTGTCTGTACGAGATTCACTCAGCCAGCACAGAGAGATAGCCAGGCCCGTTGGTTTCCCTGCATACAGCCAGGCACATGAAGCCAGGGGAAAGGAGGCTTTGTTAGCTCTCCTACACCCAGAAGCGCTGAGGATCTCTGGAAGAGCTGGCTTTGTTTACTACAGATCAGCCGGAGACGTTACCCCTCGCCTAATGGATTTTGATGTTTTGCTACAGAATGGTAATGTAGTGGCCTGGTAAAGTAAATCTCAAACCAAGCTGAATTAAACAACCAGTCCATTTCTATCTGCAGGCTGGGCTCCAAATGCACCATTAACATATGACAGCTACAGCCACAGACATTGTTGTCAAAAATGAATACTCAAATTTTGCTATTATCCACATGCTCTCACACAGTGCTTTCTCTCACTTTGACCTCTTCCCCCCTGCTTCCTCCAAATCTGGAACGTCTCAAGGACGAGGAGATCAGCTCTGGGCTCTCATACAAAGGAGGAACATCAACTGCAACTGAAGCGTGGGGGGCGTGCTTTCATTGCTTCCCTGGGATGGAAGAAATGTGTTGTTCACTTCATTCTTCCTCTGTGTCTCCAAAGGAACGTGGAACCAGGAAGGATAGGAATAGAAAACATTGCTTTATCCTTTACTGGACTTGAAGCTGAGAGCTGAAGTTGATCCTGTCCAAAGTCTAATATTAAACTGAGATGATACCTCAGAGGTCACCCAAGTTCTGTCTCACCAGTGCGTACCGCAGTATGTCATACCAACCCGTATTTCTGCAATCGCTTGGAAGTGTAACAGTAAACAGCGTAGATAAGAGCACCAGATCTGACCTTTATATTTTAAAAGCTGCTAACACTATGTAACAGTTAAAAAAACGTGCACAAAGAAGAAAACCTAACAGCTTCACGACACGAAACACAAAGGCAAAGTTCTCTGACCTTGGAATCTGCCTTATAAACCCCAGGCAAAGGAAGGAGATCCCTTACACATCTTCTGATCAAGATGAATAGACATAGCTCAGAAATAAAATAGCTGCTAAATTCCACAAACGCTACTATTCTAGTGCTGTGAATTTTCAGCTGTTCACCTATATTGCTATACAATATTTGCCTGCCTATATGATATTCCAGCATCACAGCACGCTGTTGATTTTATCCTTCCTCTTTCTTCCACGTGATAAACACCAGAAACATGCCCAGTGCCTTTACTTCTACAAACCAGCAGAAATCCATGGGTGGAAAACAGTCTCCCTTAAGGAGGCAGGCAACAAGACAATTTCTGTAGAATATTTTTAAGGAAATAAACACATTGGTACAGAACACTGACAGTAGGAGGCCTATTGATGAGAAAGCACTATTTTAAAATACAGCCCTACTAGCCATAATAGTTTAGCAACTGTAGACAAAAACTACTAAAATATAAAATATTTTATAAGACTAAAACATTTTGTTTCAGCAGACCATCAAGTTTCATACAAGAACTTCGGGCAAGCACACCGGAACAAGTTCTCAACTGGCAGGCCCACAATGAGGTCAATCATTAAACCCATTACCGTCGTAATCTCAGTACTTGGCAAGTATCATCTTGGATAAAGATAAGAGCGAGCTGTTATTTTCATTCACCCACTCATCGCCCAGCTCCAGCTCCACACCCCTCCCCGGCCCCGCTCACACCCCCGTGTGTCGCAGCTGTTGTCCGTCCTGGCCCCGGCCCAGGGCACAGTCCCAGCTGTCTCAGCCTCCCCAGCTCTGCTGCTACCCCCACATCTTCTGCAAACACCTGAGACGGAGAAACAGGGCAACTGTAACCCCACCAGGAGAGAGGGGGAAGTCTTGCCCAGTCCCGAGGTGATGCCAGCTGGAGTTTGCATTCAGCCAGCCAGGAGCCGTTCTCTGCAGGCGTTAAGGATGGCAACAGCTGTGGGGATGCGATTTGCAGAGAAGGTGGTTGTGCAGCCAGAGTCAGGGCACGCAGCTTGCAGATTCATAAACAACCCAATTCCCGAAAGGTGGAATATGCAAAAGGAAAGGCCACGGGAATCAAATTTAGTTACAGGAAGGGAGGATTTGAATGATTTGAGTATCACAGGGAAGCCAGGCGTTTGTGTTAACAGCCTAACATATCCAGAACACTGCTGGATTTTCTTTTACATTGTTTATCACAGCAAAATGCCTTTTTTTTTTTTTTTTTAATAGAGGTACTCACCAGAGGGAACAATGGCATTATTTCCCAAACCTGTTTCTTGCTTCTCCAGAAAGGACAGACCCAGTCTTTTGCTTTCAGCAGTAACTCTCTGCCCTCTTGCCTGCAAGCTGGTCCAACCTACACCAGATCTGCAGCTCCGCTCCCCCTGAGGGAGTGATCTAGTAGTCAGGCACATACCTCAAATACTGCAGCATTTCGAATAGACACTTCTCCCAAAAAAATCTGATTCATTTAAAATATAGCTTGAATGAAATGCCTGCTTTGTTCCGATGCTTAATATGCCTTTAACCTGGAAACACCTGTTCCTTCAGGTGACTTGTCTCATTTCAGGCTGGTCTTATCACATCTCAGCCCCCCCCAAGCTAAATTAAATCATTACAATCACACAAGTTTCATATCTTGGCCATCCTTTAATTAATGCATGGCAACAGATATAACGCATTCACATGATGCATCAGCTTTGCCACTGTCACAGTCCTTGTCATATGCTCCTGCAGAATCACATTTAGAGATCAGAATCAGCTGTCTCCTACTCCCAGCCTGGAGAAAACCTGTCGGTACCTCCATTTTCTTTGCTAAATGGTGAAGCCTGAGACAAGTTACTCCTGAAAACAGGAGTGGTAACTTACATTTTCATGCAGATTTCTTTTGTCCCACATGAAAGGAACACACTGAATCATTTCCAAGAGCGAATCTGAGCTGCTCCACAAAAAGGATATGCAATAAAAATAGCATGGCAGGAAACCAATTGTCAGCACATGTGAGCTGTACACATAATGATTATTTGTGATATATAGGAATCCTATTGCCTATTAATATGGAGATACTTCAAAACGCTGATTACTGGGAAGAATTGGTACCTGTAGACTGTTGCATGCAAGTGTACAAGGAACCCTTTATGAAAAAAACTCTGCACTTAATTTTGGAACATTTTCCCTTATTCCAGACAACAATGGGACACTGAAAAATGAATATTAATTACTAAGTGACAATCTAAGTCATGGCACAATCACTCATGGAAGTGTCACACATTAACCCCAAACAATAATTATTCAAAGCTACATTTATGGTCTCTAAGTTAGAAGGTATTTTCATAACATATTTTCTATACATATCAATTTATAATTATATATTTAATTTTACATGGATACTGTCTCGATCCTGTCTCCATATGCATTTGAACTTAGTCATACGTTCAGCCCACAGCTGCTCCTGAACTGCTTACACCCAGCTTTGTAATCTTGCCATTCTTCAGTAAAGATGATCTTCTTACACACTTTGGGCAACCAAATTATCTCACAATTCACTAAAAACATGAATAAATATTAGAATTGCTCTGTTTACTCCAGCCAAAAGGATCATACGACCTGTCCCTAGAAACATGCTGTATACGAGCAGACGCTTTAATAACACAAAATTTAATAACAATATATGCTAGTGGAAGAGGTTGTATAAATGCAGTTTTAGAGTCAATGCAGGAAAGATAAGGAATGTATAAGGAATGTCAGGTAGTTCACCAATTGTTCTTTGAGATGTGAAATCAAAAATCACAAGTGTTTCTCCTATGTGTGCACCTACATTAGTGCCATTTCCCTACAGCTCCTAATGAAGGTGTTCCATTACATTCCCAAAATTATCGTCTCATATTTCCTACAATCTCACTACAGACCTCAATTTACAATTCATTGCATTTTATAATTTAGTAGGAAATTCACTTAAAAATCTTTCTTGGAGTAAAAAATAAAAGCAAGCGTATGAGTCTTACTTTAACATTTTTTTTTTCTCCCAGCATTCAATCACTTTTTATACTCACAGAGCAGCTGGGAAAGTTCTTCCTGCCATGGCTTTATTCTGTTTTGTACAGGCAGTGGTATGTCCAGACACAATGAGCCATTCTTCAGTTGAGCTAAGACCAGTTCTTTTTCTCGTCACAAACAGCGTGTCCAAGGAAATGAACTTCTCACTCCTGAACCTTCTGCGACACTGTCTTATCAGTGACAAAATCTTTTACTGCTAGCAGGACTGCCTGCAGGCTAAAAGTTATGTACAAGAAAGGTATCTGGCAATCATTTTGCCAGCTTAAGACTTCCTTTGTGAAAGTTTTCATTAAGAAATACATTCCTTTATCTATAGGTAACAACAGTCACAACAAAAGCCTAAAAAATGAACTTACAGATTTTAAATATGAACCACAAAGAGACTGAGAAGGAAGTTTGTCTAGCATCAGTCTTGAAAAATAAAAATCAATATTGAATTAAGAACAGAAATATGCTGAAATATCTTTTTGTCACAATTCTAGACAGTATGGAGTGAAATGTGTTTAGGCTATTAAAATACAAATATCATCACTTTAAAGCAAGTTTGTGAAATCAACAGCCAAGAAGTAATTTACATGGAATAGATTATATGCCTGTTTGCTCATAGCAGGAAATAGGGCTGCATATGTATATAAACAATTGAGATAGTTCACCATAACACCACTCAACAGCCAAAGCAGACAAGCAGAACTATCAAGGGACAGAACACAACTTGTATAGCCTGGAAAACCCATCACATTCTTATCATAAGGCTATGAGCAGGTGACTTAAACCAAGATCCACAAATGCAAGTGTTCCTATTTATGTAGTGCTTGTTTAGGCATTCAATTTCCCAGTGTATAAATCCACAGAAGCTTGGGATTTAGGAGCTAAATTTACAGAACTATTTCTGTCCCTCCGACTGCCTTCTCTATGGAACACGAATAGAAACACCTAGCTCACAAGAGCATTCTAGGAGCAAGCATGTTGAAGATTATAATTTGCTGAGCTGCTTTAGTAATGGTCACTCTTACATCAATACCTGAACACTAAACTTGTCTGCTCTCCAAAACAAGCTTTGCTAGGAAACATGAAACACGCAGCAATGTATTAATTCTGTTCAAGTCAATTAAAAATACTAATTTTCAGATGGAATGAAATTCAGATCTCTTCCAAGCATGTTAGGCTTCACAATGTAACCCTTAAGCCTAAAAATAGCCTGATTGTCAGTCAGCCAGAAATTCTGCATGCATCCAGAATCTCCTACGCTGCACTTGCCAGGAATGTCAAGACTTCGAAAAATCACATATATTGTAACAGCGAAGACAAACTAATCTGTAACACAAGCACACAGTGTGCAATCGCTGATTATTCATTGTTGTGATGCCTAGCAGTGTCGCTGCTGCTAAGCTGCCTTCTGTGTGGCCATTATAAACCCAATTTGAGCAAAATTTCAGCTAAATGTGCATGCCATGTTCTACCCGCCTTAAAAATGGTTTAACATGTTCGGGTTTTATTCAAACACTCCCCCAGGATGTGTTTGAATCAGCTGTACTCTGGTCAGGTGAAATGAAAATCAGGGTTCATACCCCTATTTTATTTTTGCCTCATTTATTTATCAGTTAAATGCTATTTTCAAAAGGCAAATAACTTCTATACAGCATCTTATATACACTCACTGCTTGAGGATCACGTAGCCATGTTCATATCCCTCCATTCTGAGCTCAATTTTAATTAGTAGTCAATATTGAGTCCTCCTGCAATGGTTTATAATGCTCTTGCTGATCTAGTTACTCTCTCTCCTCCCATCTTGTTAGAGCAGTTGAGAAAGCACTCTGTAAAGACAGTGCTAGTCTGAAAATATACCATCTTTAGGCCTTTTTGTTCCTTAGAAAATGTAAACGGTTTTAGTTTGGAAAAATGTCAAGACTGAATGCTTTTCAAACTTGTCCTAGCTGTTAAGGGACAAATACAGCTTGCTGTAACACTCCTTCACATACCGAACCTTACCCAAGCGCACACAAACTAGAAAGCAGCAAGAGGAAGGGAAGTGTTGGTGGCAGCGTTGTGAGAAGAGCCCAGAATTAACAACAAGCAACCAGCTTGTAGCATTCGTATTTTGCTCTGGTGAGTTCAGTCGAACACCAGAATTTCAAGTCATACTGTCTCTGGAGATGCAAAGCCAAGTGTGGAATGAAATAGGAGAGGAAAAACAAACAAGAAAAAAAACCCACACAAGTAACAGACATCATGCAAAAAAGCATCCTATTTCGAGCTTAAGATACAGCATCAACTGTAAGCTACACTTACAGGAGAGCTTTAGTCTTGTCACAATTCATAATGAATTGATTAATGGCCAAAGCCCTAGGGGTTGTAAACTTCTGTGTTGGTTTTACTGAAGTATTCCCAGGCTGTATGAAGGCTCTGCCATACTACTCAGAACAGACATTTCTACTAGAGCTAAACACACGCAAGGTAGTCTTCAGCTGCTAGTAAATTAACATCAGTGACAGCAAGAAAAAAAACTACAGGTTTCCTTAAGTTATTTGTATCTTTGCCAGAGAACACCCTATGAGGGTATCATAAAAACACAGGCACACCTTTAGGGTAAACTCTCTACTGCCACTAGGTACAGAGGTAATACACCTCCGTAATAACTTCTGTCTCAATTTATTTAAACAATGAAGCAATAAAGCTTGGTGCTCAAGGCCCACTTGGATTTTTTAATACATCAAACTTTCTGATTATCAGCTTTAGGGATAACAGCTTAAGTTGCTGATAGCCATCCAAACCCAACAGGAATCTGAGCAACCTGCTTTGAGCAGGAGGCTGGCTCAGAGACCTCTTAAGGTTCCTTCTACATTTATTAAGTAAACATTCAAATGCTCAAGTTCGCTGTTAATTTTCCAAGACAAAGCGTAGTAAAGAAAATCAGTATGTTTCTTAAGAAAATTTGCCAAGTAGCTGCATTCTGAGCATACAGTACTTGGGTTTAGTAGCTTTTTTGTTTCAAAACAAGCTAATTTCCCTCAAATAATTCAAATCATTCCTAACACTTGCAAGAGAAGTTTGTGAGGTTACTGCGGGATGCAGGGTGAGGCAAATCAGTACTGGAGCACAACTGACATTGTCACGTGGGATAAAAGTACTAACAATACTTCTGCACGTCTATTATCTACACATAACCAACTAGTAAGTTATAAAACATTACTGTATTTACAGAATTGTGCAAAAAGCACTGAGTTTATTATTATATATACACACAAGTATAAACATGTACCTCCAATATAAATATGTAAATTACCTAAAGCAGGATTCAAATAAGAAATTCTGTTGTGCTGTAAGGACCATAGTTAAGTTCTCTTACTGCTCTAAAGGCAAAATTATTTAGTCCCAAAGACACATCTGTAAGGTATGGATGCCCATAACAATGAAAGCAAATGCATCATCACAGTTTTCACTATCAGACTAATTAAAAAATGTGGAATTTTCTGCAGATTTGTAAAGATGCTTCAAAAGAAATTATTGGAGAAATGACAGGGGGGTATCCGAGAGGTAAGGATTCAAAAAAAGTCATTTACCTTCCTTAACAATATGCTCCAACAGTCACTAGGATTTTCATTTGCTGTGGGAAAATATCCTTTAAGAAAAAAAGTCTCCACATGTACATGCCCCAAACCACTTCGTCTAAGAAGGACAGGAGTTAAACAAAGAACCAGTTAGCCAGTTTTAAAACGATGTGTCTGGATCCCTTCCTTATGGGAAGCTTTCCAGAGCTTAAGCTAAACAAAAAACAACCCTTCCCCTCTCCCCAAGCATGGCCAGAACAAGAACCAGAACCCTAAGTTTTAAATAGAAAAAATCCCTGAGCAACTAGGGCAGGCAGAACAAAAAGCACATCTCTCCCTATGTTCATTGTGTCCTTGGCAGCCCAGCCCGCGCTTCCAGCCAACTCTGCTGCTTTCTGAATGGTGGCAGACTCTGCTCCATTACCCCGAGTTCCTGGGAAGCTCTTCGTGTCCCCTCCAAAGCCTGGCTGCCCATTCCTGGCTCCTCTCTGAAGCCTCCAGACGAGTCCTGGGCATCGTCTCCATCTGCTGCCCCCTTACCCCACTGCAGCAATCCCTCATTACCTCCATGCCTAAGTAAGCATCTCAAAAGGCTGAAGCCATTTCCTCCTCCTCACTAAAGATCCACCACATCACAATGTTGTTTACCACGATTTATTTTGTGAGTTTATATATATATATATTAGATAAAGGATCAAACCACCGGTTCCAGATGAAGCAGAAGCAGTTAGGAGAACCCTATGGCACAGCAATTTGGAATAGAAAATATCCGATTACAACACAAATGTTACTGTCAGAGTGGTAGAATATGAGGGCCATTAGGAAACCTTTTAAAAGGCAAGAAGTGGGCATAACAAGAATTAATGCCAGGAATAGAGCAACAAAAGACTCAGTTTAGAATCAGTAAGAGTCATTACGGGAATCAGCTTTTAAATGGAGACATTTTCTGACTCTCAGAATGCTCCACAAAACCATCTGATCCTGAAATATATTTAATTAGTAGCATTTAGCTATAGTAACTGTCAAAAGCAACACGTCTATGCTATAAATCAGAAACCAGGTAAGAAGAACATACACTCCCTTTTACAAGTTGAGTCTATCCTCACGAAGACCTTATCTTGTTCTTCCAGCTGGAAGCCATTTCAGATTTTGAGGCCTAGTGTTAATAAACCTTCCAGCATCCTTTCAATTCCATTCATCAAGGATATTCAAGCTCTTCTTGGCTTTTCCCTCTGGTCTTCACCCCAGGAACATCCTACAAAGTTAAAAGCTAGATTTCCACTATGTACTAAGATAGAAGTAATCCCTTGCATCTCTTAGAAGTGGAATTTTAACAATTTATTTTTACATTCTTTGTAAGAAAAAAGTTCTCATGCTGTCTCATACGTTCATTTACATCACTATTCATAGCCCAAACTAGATATAGCATTAAAAGTAGGTGCTTCTACAAGCAACAGATTACCATGTACAAAATACTTATTTTTAGAAATGGATTCCCTTATTGGACAGGGCAGTCCTGACTCCTACTACTTCTATTTTCCCAGAAGCCACATGAACATCAAATCCAGCTTTCCATCCCAGACCCCTTACCAGTCTCTTTCCAACTGCCCTATAACAGAATTGCAACTTTGCCTGTGCAGATAAACTTTAGGTAGGTGGTAACCTTATGCATCTTCTGCTTAACTTCTTTTCCAAGATAAACTCAAATGTACTCAAATTCTCACCCAAGTCTCTCAACCAAACCCCTCACTTTTTAATAACCTCTGAATCCTCAGTAATTCTGCAGTACTCCACGTGATATAAAGTTCTGGCCTTAATGTGGAGCTGTGTGACAGCAGATCCCCAATCCATATAGGAACAGCACCATGCCCCATGCACCTTGTTATTCTCCACTTCAAATCTCAGGCTTTGTGTAGTTTGTTTTATGACACTTCTCTTAGCTGTGTTCCATGACATGCAGGTCTCATTCCTAATTCCAAGCCAACTGCTTTAAGACCAGATGAAGAATCAACTCCAATGACTGCTTTCCTGGTGTTGAACTAAAGCCGTCGTTTTTCTCCACTTATTGACTTCTATCAGTTTCAAAGTTCCTTAAACTCTTCCTTTGCCCCAACAAAACACTAATATCTGCAACTCTTTGCTGCATTATGTGGAGCATTGCCAGCAGGTCAAGGGAAGTGACCTTCCCCCTCTGCTCAGCCATAGCTGGATGGAGTATCCAGTCCAGCAAAAGGCCACTGAGATGAAGGAACTGGAGCATCAACTGGAGCATCTCTCCTCTGAGTAAGGGCTGAAGGAGTTGGGACTCTTCAGCCTAGAGAAGAGGTGGCTCGGGGATCTTACCTGTGTCCATCAATACCCAAAGGGAGGTGCCAAGAGGATGGAGCCAGGCTCTGCTCAGTGGTGCCCAGTGCCAGGACAAGAGGCAACTTGCACAAGGTGGAATATGAACAGTTCTGTCTGAGCATCAGGAAGCACTTTCTTAATATGAGGATGAGAGAGACCTGGCACAGGTTGCCCAGGGAAGTTGTGAAGTCTTCTTCCTTAGAGATCTTCAAAAGCCACGTGGACATGGTCTTGGACAACCTGCTGTGGGTGGCTTTGCTAAGAGAAGGGGGTTGGATCAGACGACTTGCAGAGGTCCCTGCCAACTTCAGCCATTGGGATTCTGATCTTCAGTGTCTAATCTCCTTCAGATCATTAGTATGTTTAGTTCTGAGTTGTGGGCTTACTAAACTTTTATCCACATTTAATTTCGAATAGTAGCTTCCTTTTAGTAGGAATATTTAATGCACAGCAACACACTGCCTCTAACAGCAAACACGGCTTTTCACAAGGAATGGCTTTTGATCAATCTTTATTTCTAACCAAAGTTGCAAAACATTCAAAAGCTCATAAATCACCAGTAAGCCACAAAGACACTACTGCCAATTTCAGAAAACAGCTTCAAAGATAAAATTCAAAATCTTCTCTGATATGTCAGTGACAGGACCCAAGGAAACATCATAGAGCTATGACAGGGGAGGGTCAGGCTGGGTGTTAGGAAAAGGTTCTTCACCAAAAAGGCGGTCGGGCACTGGGACAGGCTCCCCAAGGCAGTGGTCACAGCCCTAAGCCTGCTGGAATTGAATAGGTGTTTGGACAATACTCCAGACATAGGGTCTGATTTTGGGGTGGTCCTGTGTGGAGTCAGGAGTTGGACTGGACGATCCTTGTGTATCCCATCCAACTCAGGATATTCTATGACTCTATGAAACTGGAAAATAGGGCAAAGGATCTTGAGTATAACCTTGAAAGTAGAAAGGGGACCTCAGAAAACCACAGACATTGTACAAAAAGGTATTGGTGACACAGCATCAAATCATAAAGACGTATCAGACACAGTTCTGCCTCAAACGTGTACCAGAAGAAGAAATACCAAGTATTTTGTTAACAGTAAGTACAGCGATTAAATCAGCAGGTGGACATTAAGTTACACAAACTGCAAATAGTTTCTTACTTGGATCAGAAAACAAAGTTACCTTGAAAGAAAATGAAGGCAGGCTTAAAAGCATCAGGTGGAGTGGAATTAAGTTGTGTGCAAAGCACCATTCCGGCTGTAAATAATCAACCACAGAAATCTGTAATGGAAACCAACTATTAAGGAGCATTACAGCAGGAAAGGATCCGTGGAAAGGCACAGCACTGCAGAACTGACAGACGAAGCTTTTATTCTGCTTCGCATTACAAATGCCTCAACCTGTTTTGAAAAGCACATCTCCACATGACATAGAACAGCCGAAAGAAGTCCAAAAGCAGCTACGCAGAAATGGAGAGAGGTCTGGAAAACACAGCCTAATGAAAGACTGAAATAGCCTTGGTCAGGCCTTATCGGAGTGAAAGAAGACAACATAAACAGAGGGCTGCTGTGAAAAAAGCAATTGAACAAGCCTCCCTACAGAAATGAAAGTTTAAACTACAGAAAAATTAGATTTAAACTGAGTTCTGGAAGAATCTAGCCTAACTGAGCACCTACACAGACTAACAAGACTGTGGAAATTCTTCCTGGATTTTTTTGTTCTTTAAACTGCCTTCGAGCAGAGGACCAGACGAACTCTCAAATCCCTTCTAGCCTTCTCTTCCACAATTCCATTATCGGTTTTTGTTTCCTGAAGAAAATAAACATTTGTAGATATGAGAGAAAAGGGATCTGCCTAAAACAGATCCAAGATGTAGATGAAAAGATGCCTGCATTTGAAGTATTCATAATTTATTGTTAGGGGGGTTGAGATGCAATAAAGAGAAAAAACAGCTGTGAGCCGGTGAAGATGCTGATGATCTGGCAAGACAAACACAAGAGCAGAATGAAGGAGACACACCCATGGGAGTTGTTTTTGCAACACAGCATTTTATTACTACCTAGACTTCCTTTATATACCTCTAAACCAAGGGTAGGTGTGCTGCTGATTCATATTTTGCATGATCATTTGTTTGTTTTTCAACACATTCTGTACGTTCAGTGTTGTTTGATTAAGGAGTCCAGCTCTGCTTTGAGGGCAGGCAGTCCACACCTCTTATCTTCCGGTCAATGCAAATGAATATTCTTGACGGAGAACTTCAGCACCAGTAACTTCAGAAACATTTGTTTGGTAAGAGGGAGGTAACCCAGAACCTTTTCTTCTTTTGTTTTAAAGACTGTTCCAATATTTGTTGTATTGTATTTCTCTGCAATAAGCCACACTTCACAAAATGCAAGAATAAAATGAAAATAACATAGGAAACTGAACTGAGTCAGACATGCTTTTTAATTTTTCCCCCTCTATGTGCATCTCGCATGCACCCCACATGCATTTTTTTCCTGGAAAAGCCACACGGAAAGCTTCTTAGCATGACCTTTGGAAAAGCAGGGACTGCAACAAAGAGGACAGGATCTCTGAAGAAATTCAGAAATTCAAGCAACATGCTTAGAATATTGGATTTCTTATTTTCTATAGGAAAGGGAGAAAATATGAAGCAAGATGCAAATCTAGTGAGAGAACTATGGACAAGAATAAAAAGTTTGTGGGCAAAGCAACACTGACAGCAGTCCTATATAAGGCTCTATTCCTAAAACGTGTTTTTTTTTTTAAAAAAAAAAAAAACACAAAAAACAAAAACAAAGAAGCAAATGCAAATATATTTACCCCAGGAACAGATGTAAAGGATTTGCAGATTAGAAAAAAAGTTACATCAAAAGCCCTGCTCCTCCTCCTTGAACAAAGATCCTGGACTCCGTAGCAGAACTGCACCCACACATGGATTCTGGGAAGACATACCCTCATCAGCATAAGAAAAAAAATGCAGCTAGCAGAGAAGCATAAAGGAAGATGAAGGCTGGAAGCACTCAAAGGCACTTCCAGCAGTGCTAATCTGATGACACAGAAGCCTTGTTTTCTTCTTTCTAGTAACTAGAGGACAGTGTAGGAAGAATGGAATATTGTTTCTAGTCTACTCCTGCCTATTCCTGGTGGTCTTCTACGTCATCTGCCATGGGGAATAAAAATCAAAACCAAAGCAATGCACTTAAATCACAGAGGCTTTCTTTGCTTTAAGAAAACTAAGTTGGAAGTATCATAATATTTTTCACCTCCACAAGAAAACTTCGATTTGCAATGCAAGTTTCCCTAGTGACAAATCATTACGAATCAGACTCTTTGTAGAAGTTGAAATAAAGAAAACCTAAACCTTTCTTTTCAAAGCCCTAAGTGATGATCTGCACACTAGTAGCTGGTTGCTAGACTTTCTCCACCTTCTATTTTTGGCAGCTTTGTGTAAATATCCAGGAACGGGACCTCTAGGACATTACGGAAGTCCAGAAATGCTCCTGCTATCTAGAAGTGTTTCCTCTGAAGGTGGATCTGTATTTACGTACCCTATGGAAACGGCATTTCATTGTATTTACCCCGTTCAAGTAGCAGGGAGATCTGGAGTTTCACAAATGATATATCTTTCATTGCTGCAGCCAAAATCTCCAAATAGCCTATGACATTTAAAGGGTAAAGCTGCTCGTCTCCTTTTAGAAATTAAGTCACCCCCTCCCCATAGTTTAGATGAAGAGCATGATGCAAAGATCAGGAAAAAAACAAAACCCACAAACTGCATTTCTAGAAAAAGTACCAACTACCAAGCTGCAGATACAAGCTAATCAAGTCAGAAGACTTTCTCCCTGCTCTCTCACCTTTCACATTTTACTTCACCCTCTTCTCTGCTTTTGCTATGCTGATCTGTCAGACTGCTATAAAGGGACAGCAAACGTGCAGGCTTTCTTACTTATTTAGGAACTAAAATACCCCAAGCAAGGAAGATCATCTCAAAATGCTATTTTACAAGGATCCTAAAGGAAATGAGAGGAAAATCTCAATTCTCAAGGAAATTCTGGCACTTGCACTGATACCATCATGTATTTGGGAGAGTTAGTTAAGCCTTTGGAAATGAATAGAAGCATTAAAAATTTTTGGGAGTAGTAGGCTCTCCTATTAACACAGTTCCACATTTATCATCACAAAAGAAGAAGGAAGAGATGCAACAACTTCTTTCCTGCCTGAAGCCAGGTCTTCCTCTGCCCAAGCTTAGGTTAGAGGTTGACCTGCTGGAAATATTTATAGCAGACGTGAATGCCAGAAAGCACTGGAACACCAAGTACGTGACAGATAAATATCACCAGTTCCAATTCAAGAAAAACGAACAAGCCACCCACAAACTGGAGAGCATGGAAATGCACGGCAGCTCACTGATGAGAGGTCAAGGCATCACAGTGTGCTACAGCAAGACAGGAGAGGCAGGTAGGAGGCTGAAGGAAAGCAGCCAGGAGTTGCACAAATTGAGAACACAGCCACTACCAGGTTCTCAGAGTGAAAACCGAAAGATCCAGCTCGTGTGGGTACAGGAGGAGAGCCGAGTTCAGTTTGCAGGACAAAACGAGTTCACAAAAGATGGGTGAGGGTTGTGAAAATGTCACAGACTTAGCACTGTAGGAGCCCTCTCCTTCACTCAGCATCCAATTTTCACTACGTGTATAAGAAATTACCTTGAAGAAATGCAAATTTATGCCCAGGCTGACTGAAGAAGTTGACTAAATTTCAAATGCATAAGCATAGCACGAGCTTCTTCTCACTAAGAAACAAGAGAAAAATACAAAGTCCATTGTGTACGTTTCTGAGAAGGAAAGGGGATCAGAAATGTGTTGAATGGTAGAGGAACAATTAGCCCCATTAATACTCAAATGAAGACCCCATCTTTGGAAATGTTTGAGTGTCTTAAAGCATCATTCAGGTATTAAAAACTTAAAAGGGAAAACCAAACACAGAGCAACATCTGTGGCCTCAGGCACAAACAGGCTAACAGGTACTGCAGCTAGAAAGATTCATACAAAATTAAATTTGGATCATTTCAAGGCTGGTGGTCATAGGTATCTTAAAGTGTTTTCTTAAGGGAAAACATCCAGGTGTTTGTTATCCAAAACCCAGTTCCTTCTACTACTCAGAAAATACCTCACTTCAGACACAAGCCAGCAGCGGGCCCTCGCTGCTATGCCTTGAGTGAGCTGCCCAGATCTGGGCTCCCCAGCACAAGAAAGACCTTGGCATACTGGAAAGAGCCCAGCAAAGAGCCATGGAGATGAAGGGACTGGAGCACCTCTCCTGTGAGGAAAGGCTGCAAGAGCTACAACTGTTCAACCTGAAGAAGAAAAAGTTCAAGGATCCCCCTTTGTCTGTAAATACCTAAGAGAAGGGTAGGAAGATGACAGTCAGGCTCTTTTTAGTGATGTTCAGTGACAGGACAAGGTGCAATGGGCACACACTAGAAAACAGGAGATGCCAACTGAACACTAAGAAGTCAACTTTTATTGTGCAGGTGATGGAGCACTGGCACAGGCTGCCCACAGAGGCAGTGGAGTCTCCCTCCTTGGAGATCTTCAAAAGCCACACGGACGTGGTCCTGGGCACCCTGCTCTGGGTGTCTCTGCCTGAGCAGGGGCTGGATCAGATGCCTCCAGAGGTCTCTTCCAATCTAAACCATTCTGAGATGCTGTGAAGACTTAGCCTGTTACAATTAACAAAACAGATTCCTTCAGGTGCGCATCAGTAAACTAGGACTTTCCTAGTGAGTCATTCCTTGAACTCCAAGCCCAAACTTTTGCCATCAGAAAATAAGATGCTGGCAGAGCAGACAAAGCCACCATTTGCTGCAGGAGAAGGATCAGTGTTGAGCTTTTAATGAGAGCTTTTTGCCTTCTATTGAGACTATCATTCATTTTTTGCCTCTGCCTCCTGAGATGCTTGGCATCTAAAGCATCCAGCAACCACTGTCCATCTGGCAGGCGTCCCATGCTGGAATCCTTCAGGCTCCCTCTAAGAGATGGCATGCTCTGAATTTCTCTGGCAAATCTGATCAATGTTTTCCCTTGCAAAAGATTTCCCATGACAGCAAATCCTTAACTGACCACACAGCCAGTTCAAGGATTGTCTGCTGAAGTTACCCAATGACAAAGGCCAAGTACCCAAAGATAAGAGACGACAAGTACCCAAAGATAAGAGACGAACGGGTCAGGAAAACAATAAACACACAAAGTCCAGAATTCAAATACTAATTATTGTGTTTGGGTTGTTTGGTCTCCTCCTGTTGCACTCCATCTTCAATCAGCTGCCAAATCAACCACAAGTTGCAGCAGTTACCTATTAATCACTACATACTACTACGCTTAATCACGTTTGCACACCAGGACACAAACATTGCAAGAATTTTCCCTCCCAAGGAGAGCAAAGGAAAGTGACCTACACAGGTTGGTCAGGCACCTGCTCAGGCACTTGATCAAATGCCATTTCAAACAGATGTCATCACTGTTAACATCCTGCGACATGGCAGCAGAAGCAGGGCCATTGAGAACAAACCAGACGTTCTGCCACAAAGTCCCTGGGTGTTTGTAGATGGCAAAAGAGAAAGAGTAATTAAGACACGGGAACAATTCATTGATTGTTGACATTTTCACTCTCAGCATGAGAAAAAGACATCAAAACAAATCGTGATTGTAAAATAATGGAGAAATACACCATGGATCATCAGATAATGGCTTCATTTCACAATGTACACAAGTACACAGCACCCAGTGACCATTCTGATAAAAGATACATTAAACAACTAGTACCCAGTGCTGACCCAAAGAACAAATTTCCAAGAATCCCTCAGCATGATGACCCTAGTCATACCTAGTTAATGCCTATTGTGGAAGATAGAAAAGTTTGCATCTTGCAGAAGATGCAGAAAGAATGATTTTGCTTCACTGATTTTGCTTATAAACACAAGCAGGCGATGCTAGTCAGGAATGGATGTATTAGACAACACTACATTATTTTTATATTGCCCATTTTACCAAGTTTGGAAAACATCACATGCCTTATTAACTGTTAAAATACCTTGTTCCTACTAACAGCAAAAGGTTGATAATCTACCAAAAGAACTGTACAGTGACAGCATCCAATTTCTGCACACATTTTGTCCTTTATACCTTATTTCTCATTTACATGATAATAGCATTTAGGTGCAGAAATCATTTCATAGTCCTGAGGTACCTGCACTTCTACACTGCAAAGGGAAGGCCCTTGCAGGATCTTTGAAAAATGCATTGAGTAATTACATATTGTGTCAGCAGTGTGTTGCTATTCAAACTAAACTCAATCTGTTTCTAGGTGCCTTAGACTCCTTTCAGATCTCTCTACTGTTTAGATGAATTGTCTCACAGACACTAATTGCCCAAACATGAAGCATGGAAAAGTGCCAGAGAAACAAACTGGCTCCTAAAATGCACACATTTTATAGCAAAGCAAGATCAGAATAAAGCTTTTTGTCAACCTGCTTTTCAGAAGCCACCTATGAATTCAGGTTTTGCTTTCACACCCTTTTGAAAGGATTAGAAAGCCTTTGATATTTCAGTTTGCAGATATCCTGCCTGGGTGTAGATGTTGTCATATCAGACACTCACATAAAACAGTAACATCCATCCTTCTGCTCTCCAGCAGCCAGGAACAATGAAGAAACCCCTGGCTTCTGATGAAGGTCCGACAGCAGCTCAGCAGCAAGGCCCTTCCATTCTTCTACAAAGCTCCTTCGGTCCCTCTCATACTGCATTACATTCACATAGACCAGTTCTAATTTTGTTCCATATAATCTAGTAATAATTTGCTGTATAGACAATTCCTCGTAAATCAGTCATATTGCTTACATGAATTTCCAAAGTGAATCTTCCCATCAAACTCATGTAGTCACCAACCAAAAAAACAACTGCCTTAAGACATGACATTCGTGTAATAAGCATCCTGTGCCTAAAGAATGTACCTCCAACATGTACTGAACAGATTTCTAGAGCAGCACGACTTAAAACATCACAGACACTCCCAAAAAGGTCAGAATACCAAGAAAAACACAGCCATTTACATGGTTTTTGCTTATTTGAAGTTATGCATTACTTGTATGCATTGTGTATTTCCATGAGATGATCTCTTAATAAAATACATTACTCACTCTAATCATGCACCGAAATATCCAGAGCCTCCTTTCGCAAGCCTACTGACTTCACAGTTCCTGTTGTGCCTGTGATTAGTAATGACTGCAAACTGCTCAGCACTTGTCTATATTAAGTGTTTCACATTTCATTTCCAGCTTTGAAGATGAACACCATGCTACATTGTTCACAGTACTTGCATGTTCTTAAAAGACAGAGGAAAAACTGCTTCAGTACCATAAGTCAAAATCTGCTCGGAAGTAGGACATGGAAAACTCCATCACACTCAGGTCAGATTAAAGATGGGTGTCACAGACAGCCATTCATGATTTATTTTCTTATTATCCACTTCTCTTAAAACATAATTAAGTGCAACTTTCAAACAGCAGAGTTGGAAATTTACCATCAAAACTGTAGGTTTGCCAGCTATAAATTATGCCAGCCTATCTACAAGGAAATATGACTTTTTTTTTTTGCACAATTACCCTGCTAAAATCTCCAGGCAATCCAACCATACTGCGAAGTAAATCCCTTACACATCATTTCATGGCATAGAAGAAAAGGAATTTCTTGTTTGTAAGCTGAAAACAGATTTGTCTTCAAATGGAATTGAAAAGCAAATTGAAAGTAAAAACAACTTGAAATATCAAATACTGCCTCTGATATCTTTATTACCCAGCCTGGATTCCACCTGTTTCTACTAACTTAAAGATGCAAGACATATTTTCTCTTGTAGTCTGTCTTGTTTCTCCCCCACCCCTTTTTATCATTGGTATTATTTTTGCTCAGAAAGAAGGACAGGAAGATAGTTATTATTTGTTGCTTAACATGGTCTTCTCATACCAAAATAATGATCCCAGTTGTTTCATTTCATGTTAATTGAAAGGATCCCAGTACACTTAATTTAACACTCAATCTGTTCAATTTCAAGGAAACTTGACAATACTGGGCTATCATGGAACAGGGGAAAATTAAAGAATAAAAGTAAAGCTTTTGTAGTTAGCCCAGATCAGAAAACTGCACTGCATGAAATCACCTCAAAGAAATGTTAAGCTGTAACAGCCATTGAAGCGAGACACCAAAAGGAAATGGCTAGCATGCTTATGACAACTGGAACCATCCAGGATCGTGTTCAGATTAAGGACGGCTTCAGTTTCACAGAACAACCTGCTGTTGTTGATCCTGCTCGAAACAGGAAGGGCTGGACTAGGAAACACTTGCAAACTTAGCTATGTGATGATTTTATGGTCTCACATATTCCCAGTAAAGGCATTTTACCTACAAAACTGATCAGCTTTAGAAGTTTGTTAGCATTTTTAATAAAGATACTACATGAAACCTATCATGTTAATGGATTTTAAAATGCAGTTCATATTTTTTAACATCAGTCCTTTTTATTTACATCCCGTTTCCCTTAAAATAGTATACAAGCAGGTTTTTCAGTTTGCTTGTTGGTTTGCTTTAAAACAATGTGCACCTGTATAAGGCCATCCTCTTTCATCTCTTCACCATCTTTCAGCTCCAGCCCAGGCCCTTCGTACACCACCACTTGCAGTTCTGCAGGCGAAATGGACTTGCATAATTTACAGCCAATAGTTCCATTATGGACAATGAAATGATTGTTTGCTGAACTTGCCATTATTACTCAAGTCAAGCCTGTCTTAAATACAAGACACTTCAAAGAATAAAGTATGCAAAAGCACGCACTTAGAGGAAAAAAGTTGGCTGCAAGATGCAGAATCCTTGCATATAAGCCCTCTATCACAGGCGCAACTGGTTCAGTTCAGTCAATGCCATACCACCAGAATTTTTAATCAACTCTTATTAGCAGCTGTCTTTGCCAGAAGCTGAAGACGAACACAGCTTTCACTGAACTCTTCTAGGTACAATTTATTCTGCCATTTCATTTTGTAGGGAGCCTGATTTATTTGACAACGATAGTTTGTTGAGGTAATAAACCATGCAGCAATGATACCATGACTCAGAGCTCATTTGCTAGCAGTCAAGTTGCTTGGCAGCCTGACAGGCAGAGTAATGTGCCTTGAAGAAGTATCTATATAAATGCTACAGCTTTCAAGGATTATCAGACAAATGCGCTGCCCAGAAAACATGACTTTACACACACCACCAATTCTCTTTTGCTTGATTACTTGTGCCCAGCTTCACTTCAAGCACAAAGATGACCAAAAAAATTGAGATCTATGAAAGCCAAAAAGCAACTGCTACTCAGTACCAACAGCTTCCTCACGCACCCAGCCATTTTACGTTACTGCTTCCAGGGAAAGACTCTTCTCTCTCTGCCTATAGAAATGACAGAGTGAAAAAACCTACCTATCAATTTAGTTTGGGGAAGAGAACTCTTTCAACTAAACAGCAATACTTGATCTATAGCTACTTCATGAAACAGAAATCCAGAAATTTTTCGCCCAACTTTCCTCAAATGTGATGGAGGTTTTACATTCCAGCAACACTGTTAACATGCTTGCTCTTCTGAGAACTCCTTTCCTTGAAGGACATTAGCAATGAAGTCACAAAAAAAAGAAGTAGGGAATTTAAAACACTAACTTATACTCTTCTCCCTGGAAATAAAAAATATACTGTAAGAATTTGTTGTAGTTGTGCTGAGACTGCCTGTCTCTTTTGTACCAATGCAACTGAAGACCTGAATGTAACACAAGACTTGAAAAATTATTCATATTGCTTTGCAGTTGGTCATCTTTACCAGCCTATTTTAAGTGCCAAGCATCACAAAACTGCAGATTTCTGTCCTTCCTTCTACCTCCTCCTACGTAAACATCAGGGGAAAAAGAAAACTAAATGTATTTAGTAATCTAAAATTAAATGTAAGATTCACACACATTAAAGATAACAATTCCAGTTCTAATATTAATTTCTGTAATCACAAACATAGGATCAGCAAAGGCCTTTCCATTCTAACACTTCAGTTTTAAGAAGGATATTATATCAGGATGCTTTCAACTTACACCTTTGTTGTTGTAAGTAACTCATTAAGTTTTATCAAAACACAGTCAGGAGAGTTACAGGAAGTTATTGAAGTGGATGAGCTTGTAGCAGCTATTTAAAACAAATGCTTTCAAAAAAGATTCACAAGGATTACTAGGAAATTCCTTCACTGCTATTTACTTCAGCAAGTGCTCACTTCAAGTCATTGAAGGCAGCCATCTATTTACACGGCTATTTTTGTAACAGCAAAATCTTCAGCACATAGAGAATCGCTGCCTGTTGCTAGCCACTGGTTTCATGCACACTCCCATGCAACAAACCCCCTGGTACCAATAATCATAATTTTCAAGCTCCACAAAAGTAAAGAGGGATATCGGGTTTGCTTTGTTAGCAGTTCTGTTGTTGCTGTTGTTTTTTTAAAACTTGGTCAGTTTTAAACTGTTAGTTGTTTTGGTGAGTAATTTGTTGTAGAAGAGATGCAGAGAGCATGTGGAAAGCAGCTATTAAACTTTAAAGAACTACAGGACGTGCCCCATCCAAGTTCTAACCCCAGACAGTCTCAAGACAGTCTCAAGCTGGTCATCTGATTTAACCACATAATGAAGTAACTTGGCAGTTCAGAAGAGAACTTCTTTAGGATAAGGTTAACCAAAACAGACCCTATTTCAAGTCATAAGCTTCAGTTATCTCTGTTAGTTCTATTTTAACTCTGTTTTTACCTTTTCAATATACACATACAGAGTTAAGCTCCATTCTTGCAGAAAATGAAGTAGTATTCACTTCTCCAAACAAACAAGTCTTTGAGTTTTCATATAAAAGACTTCATATAACTAGGAAGACCATCTAGGAACCAGACCATACACTTTCCAATTAAAAAAAAACACACTAACCAATTCAACAAGTGATGTGAAGCACCCTCCTGCACAGAAGCCTATTAGCATTTCTGATAGCAAAGATCAGTCTCCAGCTACTTTCCTAAGATGGGAATTTTGTTTCCAGTACCTTTAACTCACTTTCCATAATGCTTTGTTAAAACAAAATTTCTCTCCATTTTATCTCCTTTATGAAAGTTCTATTCCTCTTGTAGTCCTCCAAAGAACTTGAATAAACAGGACCTGATAGGGTTCTTAACGATACTTGGGTTCAATCCCCAAAATCACTGCTATGGCTCTTTCCATGCGATTCAGTTTTTCCAAATCATTTCTTAATCATGTCTACTAGAACAGGACAAAGTTCTCCAAGTAATCTCACTGCTACTTATGGAAAAGAAAACAAAAAAGGATGAGCTTTTTATGTATTTGAGATTTGCATTAGGTGCTTTAGCTACAACACTGCCTATGCTGAAGCAGTTACATGTAACAGCCATTAATCCTTATATAGAGATCAACAAGTACAATCCTTTTTCATCGAGAAAAAACATACACACCTTCTAAATGGAAAACTTAGTCTTGTTAGTTGATAACCGTTGAAATATTCTCCTAAATACAGTCATTGATCAGCCTTGGAAGTTATTTCTAATAGGGGAGGATGAAGCTGCTATGCATACTGTTATACTATTTCAGATGTATATGATTATGTGGTAAGTTACACTGTTTCAGATATATATGATTCTCATCTATGCCGAAATTAGTCTTGAATTGCTTTTTAATCAAATACACATTTCCTAAGAACAGAATTTTGGGGGTTCTTTTTGTTTGTTTTGCGTACAGCATCCATCTGATAAGGCAACAAAATTTGCTCACTGAGACCAAACAGGACTTGCTTTTTCTTTTATTTAAGGTTGCAAAACCTTTAAACTGTAGATCTGATATTCCCACCACCACACCCATCTTGAATTTATCTTTGGCTGAATGATACAAGAACTGTAGAAACAGAAACAAAAATTTTGTTTGTATATACAGAACAGCTTGCAGCTGCTAATACTTCAATGAGTTCTGAATCCAGGTATTTTTACTGCTATGGCCACTGTCCTTTGGCAGCTACCTATGTAGCAGACATTTCACTCAAGTTACATAAATAAATTACAAAGTTTAACTGAGAAGTTATGCCGGATAGCTTACAGTTCTCTGGATGCCCTCCTGCCTTCAAAGAAATGTAATTATACTGGCAGGCTTCCAATCCTAGTTTTGCTGAAAATTATTACTAGAAATTGATAGCATTTCTTATTCAAATCCTTCATTATTAGGTCGTTATTTCAGTCTGTTGATTTGGTGATGACTGATTTTAGATGCTTCATCAGATCCTCTTCTGAATACAAAAAAAATAATTCTTTATCTATATCGCACATTGTCTTCATAGACCTTCAAATCACCACACTTGTTTTTCTCCACCATAGTCTCCATATTAAGGAGACAGATTTCTGCAAGACATCTTTATTATGATTAGGTTTACTTATTTGCATTTCTCTGGTGGACACTGACTGTATTTGTGATCCCTTCACCGCAACATTTACAGATAATATCTCTGGCAAAGCATTAGGAGCTCACAATGCCAGTCCTCAACCAGCACCCAGTACTTCTTCAACTTCTACAAAGTATTTGAATGACTTTAACCTACTGAAGTTAGTCGAAAACAATGTGACTGTGGTCACTTCCCTTTTTTAACTGCTAAAAAGAGAACTAAGAAACAAATAAAATAGGTTAAATCCCCTTTTAAAAATAGCTTTCCAATAAGTAATCACTAGTATTCTACAGAAGTGACATATAAAAAGTATTATACATAATTCTGATAGGAAAGTATTTCATAAGAAGATGTATAGAAGTGCTCTATGGAACAACCAGTCAAATGTCCAAAGCTTTTACAAAAAACTCTGGAAAACCAGAAGTATCTATAAAAAACAGCAGTTCTATGCACACACATACTAAACTCATTAAATATTAGCCACCAGTAATCATCTTCATTCACTTCCTTTTTACACCTTACATGACAGACAATAGCTACGTGAATTTTGTTTTCTAAAGCCAGAATTTACCTACCGAAGTTTTAGTAGTTCAACGCTAGACCTGGATCAAGAAAATTATCATCCTGCAACTGCAAGCATAACGCAGAACATGTCAGCCACCAATAGCACACCCATTGCTTTGTTTTACATGGGCAGATTTACAAGGTTTGACAGGACTAATGTTAAATGAACAGATTTACTTTCTACACAGACACAGCTGGGACTTCAGTCTTATCAGTGAAGTGACTGAGAAAACTCCTGACTTCAGTGAGGCAACTGTGAGCCCTATAATTGACTTTCCTTTCTGCACAGGCCAAGGGACATTATTTACCAACCATAAAATGAACAATTAGGTCAGAAGAGAAACAGTTGCCTAGAAGCCTTAAAAAGCTTGTCATTAAGTCACCTGTGCAAGATCTGCTTGCATAACTGAGCCAGTAGCCAAATGCTTTAAGGAAAAGCCCTCTGACATTTGGGCTTTTGTCTTCTATGAAGTCGCAGTTTCACAATCACAGAATTAAACAAAAATTTATAAGGAAAAAACATCAGCACCATATCAGTTACCAAATGCAAACTTACTGCAATTGAGACCTTGTTAAACAAATCTTGCATTTTCACAACTGAGCCATGAAAGCACCAGAAGTAAATATTAACACAGCTCACTCACAAATACAAAAAATAAGAGCTTTTGAGCTGTTCAGGAAAGTTAATGTCACTCTTCCACCTTTTGCAGGAATATGCTGTTTTAACTAAGACTGATGTATAAAGACGACAAATCCAAGTCTCAGATCTCCTTCGACTCATTAGCCTTATCCCCAAAGTTGCTAACACAAAGGCAAGGTTTCCTTTCTTCTTTGTGTTCATTTTTTATTTATTTTTAACTCCCCCACCCCTTCCCCCATGGACAGGGATAATGGTTTTCCCAATCCATATACTCATCTGCAGGGAAAAAAGGAAACTTATTTCAGTTATTTAATTTGGATAATCAAAGGAAAATATTTAGTACAATATGAAAGTGCTTTTTCAATATAAAACCATCTGAATCCATATT
Source organism: Anas acuta (assembly GCF_963932015.1). Taxonomy (NCBI): domain Eukaryota; kingdom Metazoa; phylum Chordata; class Aves; order Anseriformes; family Anatidae; genus Anas; species Anas acuta. The sequence continues at coordinate 102,331,632 of NC_088981.1, forward strand.
TACGTTATGTACAGGTATTTGATATTTTATGGTCTACGTTTAAGAAGGATATGAACAAAGGTAACCTTTGACGAGGACCGCCAGCAGTGGCTGGGCCCTTCTACCACCTATGAAATAAATCCCCAAACTTCAAATAAGTAGGCATATATGAACAGGTAATGTGAATAGCTGGATAAATACACGCATACCAGCAGGACATGGGCCATACCTCATGTGCCTCAGGACTGGAGAACCAGAGCGAGTCCTGGAAAGCTGTCAGAGTAACATTTTCATAGCAGAAAGGTACAGGCACATCGGGATACCGCAAAACATCACTCCTCCTGGAATACTTTGGCAATTGAGGGAGAAAACCTTGTACCATTTTTTGTTACCTTCTAGAAGCAGCTCTTGGAGTTTCTTAGACAGCATCCAAGCATTGCCCTAGTGCTAGCTGATGGAGGCCACAGCTGTACCAAATGGATACTGCCCACAGCCCAGCACTCAAGTTCACTTCCTGGTCCTACTTCTATGTCTTATTCATTTAGCAGCATGACCATCAATATGTTTTTTGAATCCAGGAAGCTGAAGTCGAATTTTTCTACTGCTGCCAGAAAATAGCCAGCAGAACTATTGTGTTTCCACACTCCCAGATGTTTAAAATTTCTCTTCACTCTGCTGTATCAGCAGAAATCAGCTGAAAGGCCTAACTAGAAATGGGCTTATAAAAAAATACTAGACCCCAAGCTAACTATATTTCAAGTTTAGTTTCAACACCTGTTTTTAATGACTTTAATACTCTCAATCTTGCACTCCAAGTGTTATTTCTAGACTTACTGATCACTCTTCATATTTTATTTTGCATAACTATGCAGTGTAAGTGTTATCCTTTTTACTTTTAATTAGATAGCATCATTAAAATAAGGTTGGTGAAAGATGTTCATTGGATATTTACTTGAAACAGAAATATTGCAGTTCAAATGAAGCCTATTTCTCTAGTCAGCATAAAGCACAAGAAATTATTTGCTTCAGAAGTTACTTGTTTTCCTTACCATTCTTAGGAGTAGAGCTCATTTTAACCTACTTGTAACATGTGATGCAATTGATTTGAATTAACTGCTTTGTAACTAAAATTGCTCCATTTGTTACATTTTTTCCCTCCACTGAAAGAGAAGATTCCTGGTTTTATCCAATTAACTCACACTGCGATACAGCAACAGAAGCCTGGTAAGCAAATCTAGAATTTACCCTCAAATGAGCAGCAGCTAGGAATAACAGAGGACATACCTACAGAGCTGTGCAGAGCACAATCATTTCAGCAGATCAGGCCATGGAGTTGAACCATTTGGGTTGAATCAAGTTGGTCCCATGTTCCAACACATGAACATTAAACACACGCATGCCCACCTGCCTCTTCTTACTAGCAAGTACATGACCATAAGATTGCTTTCGACAAGAGGCATACGTAATTTGTCACAACAAAGCCCCAAACAGACCTGCCTGGGACCTCCTTTGCAACACTTAACTGTATTCATAGTTTCTTTCACAATATTAAGCCATATAGCTTCTAATTGACTTTCTTCTATTTAATTGGTATAATCAATACCAATAGTTGCTTCTGAGCAACTTCTTACCAAAGCAACTAGCAGGAAATAAACTGGCCATCCAATCAACTTGTGTTTTCTCACATCTGTAGTTGTTTGGATGTCAACTTTTGAAGACAACCCTGAAAACATGAACCTAACAGTGTATATTTCAAAAATCATGATAAACTTATGTTCAGTAACAGGACAAAGAAGCAGAGTGTTCTGACAGACAGGACCACAAACGAAGGCCACCCTGGCTTTGCAATTTCTGTGCAAGGCAATTTTCCTTCTTGGTTCTTTTACCAGCATCTTTCCTGACAGCTTCCTAACATGTCAGGAACCTGTTCAAGCACGGATTTGCTGATTTGCTAAACATTTATGCAGGAATTAACTCAGTGGGAACCTAATTTGGTTCTGATCTCCAGACTAGCGGAATATTAAAACATATGCATACAGTAATAACAGACATGCATTTCTTGGGTTTAAGAATGATTTTTAAAAAGTTCTGTTCCAGGTAGATTCAGATACTGCTAATCTAACCAATGTATTCATGCAAACCTCCAATAATGTCCTATAAATGTAACTTTATGACAATATTTTTAACTTAAGACAGCATTCACACTGCATTTTTCTTACAAAACAAAGGAAAGAGAGGAGGGCAAACACATAGTACCTTAAAATCTCATGCAAATTTTATTGCCTTTAGACATCTTCCTTCTACTAGCACTGGATGTTATCAAGTCTCATTTGGACAGTTAACTCATATTTGTGAGACATTTAAAATTATTAAGTAATGGCAAAAAAAATCAGGTGCTAAGAACACAAGGGAAGTCTCAGTGGGGATACTGCCAATTGTAGCAAGCTTTAGATGTTATAAAAGGAGGCAAAAATACCCAGACAAACCATTTTCCTCCTAGAAATAAAACCACAGTTAGCAGAATTCAAACACTGTAAGACCTGAATGTTCCAGTACAACCAGAAGCACAGCACATATACAGGGTTAGAAGAATGTTACTGTTAAGTTTTCTTTAAAAGTTTTTTTTCTTTTTTGAAAAGAATGGGTACTTACTTGTGCATATTTTCCACTCCTATTATGATCATGATATAGTAGGAAATTCCACTTTGTATAACAAAATGTAAGGCATACCTAGGAAGAAAAAAATAAATGACTCAATGCATTTCTATTAATGATGATAAACCACATGTATTTATTTATTTAATGTAAAATTAAAAAGACTTGTCAAAATCTAAATCATCACTTCTTCCAAAAAAAGTTCCGTTTAGGTTTTCTGCAAGCCTCCCTTCTGTTGACAGCTTCCCCCTTTAGCACAGCATGGATGAACGAAGACTACAGACTTAGCTAGTGTTTTCCAGCTGACAAACAAGAATACATTAAACGTTAATAATCCTTAAAAATACAAAGACTAGGTCTCGTAATACTTTCATCTGGCATTGTTTCATGTATAAATAACACGAATGCTTTGTATCTTTTTACCTATTTACCACAACAGATCTCAAATAAGGCCAACACTATCACCCGTTTTGTACCTCTTCACTACATTTTTATATTTATGCTTATATTTAATTATATTTAAATATGAAAAAAAAATAATTTTCATATATTGATTTTAAAGGAGCTAGCAGAGCACTTGTGGCAAGCCATTGCCAGTGATGAAGGAACACAGTCCTCAGTAAGCTGATTCTCACTTCAGGTGCCTCTCACTCAGTGCCTCTGTAACATATTTACATGTGCTCAAGTGACACGCTAATCTGGTTTGGGAATTTTTCCCCATGAAAAGCAGCCTAAAAAGCAGCTAATATTCTGTTATACTGACACTGTGGGATTTTTTTTTCCAGCTTATCAGCCATTTCCTAACTTCACTCCTCATGCATTCACATGGAAATGTCTTCAAAGCAATTCAACCAGTTCTATCCAACTATAATCCTACAAAATCTAAACATGAACTGAGGGACGACAACCCACTTCAGTATTAACTGACCTTGAAAATTATGACTTTTTATGGAAAATAAGATCCAGTCTGCACTTGCAGTCATGATTCACTACTAGCGAGTCTCATCTATGTTATAACTACCTAAATTCTTCCTGTCCGACATCACCATCACAAGCATTACAAAAAAAAACAAAACATAAAAACCTCAAAAAACATTGCTCAATATACAATGGGAAATAAAGAATTGGTACAGGTGAAACAAATACCAACCTTTTAGAGTAGGTACTTTTAATATCTCACTTAAACTATGTTATATTCTGCCTTTTTAAAAAGCCTTTCATTCCAAGATTATAAGAAAAATATTTAGTAAAATACAAGTTCATAGCCAAAATAATTGCTCTAAGTATGATACAGAGCAAACTAGAATAACCTGGATCTCTACCACAGTGTAAGACTTTTCTGGTTTCTTTTCTAGGGAATACTGCCAATGAGAGTCTTCCATAATCTTTATTTATGTCTGTTGGGATTGAAGGTTATTTCTTTCTTTCTCGAGCCTCCCATCCACAACTTGAGTTACAAATATTTGGTAGCAGTTAATTCCAAGCTTCAGTTAATGATTTCTGTTTCCAAAGCAATGGATACAGAACGAGCTTCTAAAGCTTACATGGCTCTCATGAAAGCCACACACATTAGCACATCTCCTGTATCCTTCTTCTCATTTCCTGCTAAGGGCTGTAAGTCTTTGACATCAGATCACTGTCTCAAAGCAGAATAAAAGAACCAAAAGTTTAATACGTGCATGGGAGTTATGCAATTATACAAACAAGTAAATTGCATATATAAATCCAAATAATAAAAGTTACTGATTTTTGTTTTCCAAAATTTAAAAGTAATATCTACCAACTAATGTGGGGAAGCCTCTGCAACGTGCCAATGTAGAGGCCAAACCTGTGGTTTGGAATTCCAGATTTATTTATGCGCACATGGTGCGTGCACAGCCACACGTGCACATGCTGCATGCATCTTCCCACCTGCACTCCAGCTTGAGGGAAAGAATTAATTCCCATAGTTCAGCAACATTTTACAGAAGCTGGTATAAATATAAGCCCTCTATACACTTAAAATTAAGAGAGCAATTTGTTTACCATGCAATAGAACTAAACTGGTTCTTAATTTATCTTAAAACTACTCGGGAAGATACGAGCCATTTCCTAATTTTGAAGAGAAAATATTACTAAACCAGAAGTATTCTCTTTATAAACCCTACCATCCTTCTGTCTTGCTACGCTGCACAAAGATCAAAATATGGAAGCAGCAATCACAGAAGATTTTCTGCATTTCTGGTTACTTTTCCTACAAAAAGTCAGATTATATTCAATATTCAGAAAAGGACACAGTGAGTTAGCTCATGCAGAGCATATTTAAGAGAAGTTTTTAGCCCTCACATTGTGCAATGCCTCAAGAAAATACTTTTCAAGCAAGTTTACAGAAAAACCGGTAAAAAATTAAACAAACTGCACCTGTCCCATCCACCCAAAACCCCAGGAAGAGATTATGTTAGTTATCAGCTCACAAATGGAAGGTCTTTCAAAATTCATGCACTGCATCACAAAATTTAAGCCCCTTTCTGGACATTTGCAGCAGCTAAAAAACCACAGGTAATATAATTCTTCATATGAAAGATGCACCCAAAAAATGATAAAATTACAAATCCCTGAGAAGTGAAATGAAGTGCAACTTACCATCCAAAACAAAAAAGTGCAAGATAAAGGCCCAAAAGGGTTGCAACAACGTGTCTTATAAACGGGCTAGTTTTGCTTGAATGAAGGTATGTTCGAAACCAAATAGCCGCGAGCAAGGCAAACAGTTGGCACACTACAAAGTTGACCTGTATAAAAGAGAAAAACAAATTCTCACACGCTTGTGTATTAAAATTTTACAAAAATATCTATGAACTACTAGCAATCTGCAGAACTTTCAGCTCTCCAGTGGCTCTTGTCACACCACATCACCTTCAGAGCTTCTCCTAAGAGCCAACCCTCCATAAAATACAAACAAATCCTCCCATGAGCTATGAAGAAGAAAAGGTTCATCAAACCTTTACAGGCAACCTGTGCATGTATCAAAAAAAAAAAAAAAAGAGTTGTAACTTCTAAATATTTTCCTGCATGTTTTCTGTATACCAAGCCAGCCTTCTCTCAACCATGGAATCACTTATACTCTCCCAGTAATGCAACGATACGGACTTGTATTGCGGGTTTTTTGTTCCCTTTTTTTTGTGTGCTTTTTTAAATTAGCTGAACTTGGAAATGCATATCACATACACACATCACTGGCAGACCACTTCCATGGCCTAGGCAGAAGCAAGGCCCAAGGCAGCGTACTCCAGCAGTATACAAGCAGATGTGGTGCATGCTGCGTTGCCTTCCTCTACAGTCGAGTGGATGCTGAAATTCCTCCTCCCTTCAGGGCATTTATTCCAGAATACACAAAGTCTCCTGCATATTACTTATTTAAAGGCACTAGGGCACTGAAAGCAAAAGCAGAATTAAAAACACCAAACCGATGAGTAGAGAGAATTATTCTGAGTGTGGCCTTGAACAACATTTAACAGTAAGAACACACAACAAAGAACTAATTTCCTGAAATATAGCAGCTGCTACCAAAACTGGCCCAAGCTACAAAAAGCTGGATGAATTCCTTTATTTAGAAAGGAGTATTTCCCACACCACTGATTTTCTCCTTGCTAGAAAACTGCTTAACAACTTGGTGTCTAAGAGCAGCATCCCAAGCAAGACCTTGGGGAGCAGTGCTTTGGCCTGTAAGCTCATTTCCACATGCAGCATGCTTGGCTAGCCCTCAGCACACCAGTTTTAGGCTGTTTGATGTCATTTAAGTGAAATGTACACTTAATCTGAATTCCACAGGGCCCAACAGTGACACTATTTTTATGTTTGTGACAGCAGGGCTAACACTGGTGCCTCAGCCACACAGGGAACACCACTGGCACCCTAACACAGCCGGCCCAGCCCTTCAGTTCTCTGCCAGGCTTCAAGCAGGAACAGGTACAGGTGTGACAGTGCACAACCATGTACGTGTTTCAAGTAGGAATTAATTAACACCAGCTACCTGCAGAACTCATTAACAGTTTCATAGATGCCCTGTTTGTAAATTCAAGGAGAACTCCCCTTTTTCCATACTACTCTAAAACCATTAAGAGTTAGCAGGGAAAGAAGCTGGGAACACAAGGCTGTTAAAAACAAGAGCATGTTCCCTAAACCAAACCATTACACACACTTAGCCATCCATTCTTGTACTCCCACATTTACATTATGCTTTTAATGGTATCTGAAAAATCCTAAATAAAAGAGGAAATATCCTGTCAGGGCATAACTTGACCTGTTTTCTCTCCATTATATGTAATGATGCAAATGAAACAGATTTACGGCTTGGGATGAGCCTGTGGATTTAGTTGAAAAGGTTCATACAAAACAGTCAGGTTTAATGAGCCCCTGAGAAAAAGGAACAAACTGATGTTTTAAGGAGATAGCAAGAAAGAAAAAAATAGAGCCAAAGTAATTGACTATGAACGCAGCACTGACATTTGTTTTGAATATTTATACAGAAATGATGCTACGTGTGCTGCAGCGCAACCATGTTTCTGACCTCAAGAACTGGCACTCCTGATGGACTTGGACAGGGAAGAAGACAGAAAAAAATTGGGACAAATACAGAACACAAGCAAGGAGAAGAGGCAGATATACACCACCCAGAAATCAGTGTGTTGGCTGCATCTGGATCAATTTGGTGCCTCACGATGCCCCTCTTTCTGAGATTACCCCTAAAAGCAGGGCAGCAAGACCTGGGGAAGAAGAATCATCACCTGGCTCCTGTGATGACCACAGCAAGGGGGAGAAGCTGAAAGCTACACACCCCCAGGTCAGCCTTTACACGTACCTGCTTCTGGCAATACTCTGCTGCTCTGTTCTGTTCTCCACCAGCAGGGTTTCTGCTTCGTTCAGCAAATGGACAACTGCCAAGTCTTTGCCCTCACCCTACAGCCCATTAAATACTTACATCTGCATCCTACGCTGAATACAAAGCCTTACATCTCCCCAGACATGTTTATGCAGATCTGACCACAGCATGGAAGACTACACAACAAAATCCCAAAGCATGCAATAGATGCCCACTACTTTTGGCTGTGGGATTTCAGACACAGGCTCTAGTTTTTTAGTCAATACTTTTAACACAACTTCAGCTGAAGCTGTGCTTCGAAAATATAACTTCAGCTGCTCTTATGAATATTCAACACTCCTATAAATAAGGCCCAAAATACCACAAAATGCAAGGAAAACTGAAGATCATCCTTATGACATTTTCCTATCATGATTTCTTCTTATCACCAAAACTCTGTGGTGGACACAGAGGTGGAAAACAGCCAGGCACTTACACTCTCAGCAGGGAAAGGAGCTCACGTGGAAGAGTTCGTGACCTCTGCGGGGCTGCATGACAGCTGTATTGATCATCTTCATCTGATGCTTGCCGTGACTTTTAAGCATATGATATCACAGGCTAAATATTCACTTAGTATGCATTTTGAGTATCTGATTTCTTACATTTTCCAAACGAATCAAAACCCAGCACCTCTACCACAAAGTCCATGCTTCTATCTAATTGCAATTACCAGTTGTTGCTTCCATCCAAAAGGCAGATTTCTACCACTTTCCCTATCCAAAGTAGCTACTCATTGCCATGTGGAAATGAGGACAATCCCTTGCTGATAACATAGGAGGTCAAAGGAGAAACAGAGGCTCCCAAATCCCATCCTATTCACTTCACATTTCAGCACCTAGAGTGTTTTAGTGAAGATCAGGATGGCATCTGAAGCAACTCGCCCAATCACCCTCACTTAAAGATGCTTCAGCATGCGTTGTACACCAGTCCAATTAACACAACTCATATAAACATATCTTTTTTTTTTTTTAAAGCTGAATCAGAAGACCTATTCCAAAGGGAAATGGACATTTAGTCTATGGACTAGAGCTAGGCAGGTTTAGGTTTCCCAAAATCATTACAGCACCAGTGCTGGGTCCTCAGTGCCAACAAGCTCGTTCAACAGGTACTGCCCTGCAGTTCTTACCAAAGTGAAAGCCAAAATTCAGCATTCAGCCTTTTCTTAATTACAACTCCCATCTTAACCCAGCATCAAGCTTCAGCAAGAACTCCATGCTGAGCTACATGAAGATCTGCAGATATACAACTTGGCTTGAAGCAGAGCCCAAAAATTATCCAGCTGGCTCGAGGACAAAGGGAACAGCCACTCAGACAGCAAATGAGGAGGGAGGTACGAGGACAGAGCTGGACATCATCATCCTGAAAGTCTCCACAGAAAACACGTGGAGCCAAGCAGCTAGTTTGTTTGCAGATACTACATCCAGTAACCTCCACATCTGGAAACAATATACTTGTGTACCTTCTGCTAACTTATGTCAAACTCCTATAACATCTTGAGCACGGGCAGAATAAAACTTAAACACCTCGTGATTTGGTCAGGCTTGAGCAGAACACCCACCAAGAACAAAGATGATGTTCGTAAAAGCAGGACGATTGATTCCTCAAACCAAGCTCTAACTTGTCTCCCCCTAGTCATAAAAGCTGTCCCTATAAGCAGCTCTCGTTTTACTGAGGAAATAGAAGTCCCAACCCAATGAAGTTCAGACTTTTGGGGGTGAAACTTGTTTCTCCATGCATTGTCTCAGTTTTTTTCACCCCTGCAGAGTTGTAATTTAGCAAATTTATCAGAAAAAATAGAATTTTTGGCCTCCTCACATTACAGGTTGTACCAACAGCTCAGCTTATAGTGACAGTGACACCAAAAAGTCCCAGATAACTTTCGATTACATCTTGCTGCATAGGCATGGAGAAGAATAAAAAAAAAATCTTACAACAGTGACGCAAATTATCATTTGGCAGTGATTCATGTAGGTACCTGTTAAATACCACTTTGACACACTAAGCTGTTACAAAGCCTGCTGTATGTATTCGAGCAATTGAGAATTAAATCTGTGCAAGCCCAGCTGTATGGCCAGTGCAACTGATAAGCAGGTTTTGTGCCAAACGTAAGCCATCAGGACAAATTCACAGTTTCAAGGTTTGGGCTATTCTTCCTTAGCTACTCCAGCAAATCCATTATACTATTAACTATGTTAAACTATCTACATCATAAATTTCATAAATTGCATATACTCTGCAAAAAAAAAGTCAATAGAAAGTTTATAATAAAACTTAAAAAAACATTAATTTTAGCCTTTTAAAAGTTTAAATGTAATTATGACATGCATTTGTAATAAAAATTGTTTCTTGGGAAAAAAGTGTTTGAGAGAACAATTCTTTATGTAAAGAGGAGGAGAGAGGTCAGTGACGGCTCAGAGGGATTTTCATCGTTGAGAGGGAGTTTTGGCAAAACATTTGATTTCAACAGTAGAAATCGCCAACCTTCTGACAGCAGCATCTTTAATAAACCATTAGAAGTGTTTTAAAAGTCCATGTTAAAATGAAATATAGGAGATTATTTTTCTTATGAAGCTCGTTTTTAACATACTGCTGTGCGATTTTTATGTAGTAATTAAGACTCGAGGCCCAGCTTCCTCTTCACATCAGCGATATTTCAACACCAAAAGCCAAGCGTCGCAGCCAAGCCCTCCAGCTCCTCCTTCACAGCACAGAAGGCATTCGCCTCATTCCGAAGAGCAGCCAAAGCAGCAGCAAGGGATGCTACCGATATAGCTGATTCCTAAACTGGATGGCACAAATTAATCGCAGCAGCTCGTACAGCCTACATTCCTCAGAGAAGCAGTAATATTGTATCAAGTTCTGCTCACCAGCTCCTGCAAGGCACCGCCAGGTGGTCGGACATACAACACACACGGTAAGGTACCTTAGAAAAGGTACAGGGAGCACCAAATTAAGATTGAGGAGATTTAGATTTTACTTTCTCCTCTGCCAATGATCCGCCCAAACTCCCCAAGAAGTCACCTCCTTCTTTGTGCTTCTTCATTTTCTTATTTTTTAAGAAGTCTGCTCTGATCAGAAGATAAAAAACACTGTTCAAACCTGTAAGCTGCAGTGAGTGCCTATGGCCTCAGGAACACACTTTTGATGTATTGAAGTCTTTTTTTTCCTCTCAATTCTTCATTTGAGAAAAAAAAGAGAAATTCAGTTCTTATTTCCCCCCATGTTGCCATACAGTGGTATGTATCTTCCATGGAACTGAGTTTTTTGAGCTGCAAGATGCCAGCATCACTCCTTATCTATAGCCATTTTTTGGTTCCCCATTCTGTCACAGAAACGAAGTGATCTTCCTTGTTTCCCACATCACCCTATAGGGCTAGTGAGCAAAACACATTGAGCATTATTCCTTTTTCTTCTGTCTTTTCAACAACTCTGGTTATTGGAGAGAAAAGCCAATCAAAACATTTTAGAGTATCAATTATAAAAGCACTTTGAAGAGAGCTCTTGCAAGAGCTAGCAAATTAAGACAGAGTAACATACATTTTCTTTAAAAAGAAGCACTGATCTTCAAGCTGAGGCTTGGATTTTTTTTTTATAAATGTTATTAGCAGCAGCATTGTAAACACAAACCCTTCCAAGCATCGCATGGGGTGACACACACTTGTCATAAATTGCCAAACCTTGCTGTAACTGGTGAAGCATCAGTTATGCCTGGTTTCTCAGATGTCAGCATTAGCTCGTTCTTGCTGCCAGTTAAGTCAAAGCCATTTCCCTTCCCACCAAAGCACTGAGCGGAAGACTTGAAAACATCTACAGATGTTCCCCAAAATCTACTTTTCACGCAGGAGAGCTGATGCTTCTCCACAGCAACCACAGAGCGGTACAGATGGATCATCTGCTGTCCAATTTCTAACCTCCATCCAGTGTGACAGAAAAGGAACAAACAGCTTGTACAATTAGCCAGTAACTGCCTACTGCCAAACCACGAAGAAACAAAGAGCGAGAACAATTATTGGGAAGCAGCAATTTTCCAACCATTCCCCTCAAAAAAAATCAAAAAAAAAGCAATCCCATGACAAGAATCTAAATCAAAGTACTTAGTGATTTTCTTCAACTTCTTGAGAAAAGTTGGAAAGAATTCCAGAGAAACAGATTAAGTTGAAGGATATTTGATAGCTCAGTTCAGAGCACATTTCTCTAACTGGCAGGAGGAGGCAGGCATTCCTCTTACAACTCAAAGCTCATAAATCTTGTGGCAATGCTTTCAAGAAGTACGTTTTTGGTTCAAATACCACCAAGCATCTTCCATGATGAAGATTTAACTAAGTAGCACTCTGCCTTGAAGTCTCAACTTCAGCTCACACATGAAATACAAGGAAACAGATAAGCAGCAGTGGTTATTTTGGGTAATATCAGTACGGGAAACGCTGAGACACCTGGTTCTTTGTAGCAAAGGTTGTGTTACTCTATGTTCATACAGCACCCAAGGAGGAGGGGACAGACACTTTCAAGCTGGCCTTCGAGCACAGCTCCTCTCCAAGCAGCCCGTGCTTTAGGTCTGTGCTCCAGCCATTGTCCTTCAGCACTGCTGGCAAGTGCTTTTCAACACCACACTAATATACTTCATACGAATTTACTGGCAGCTGGAAGGACTTGCTCAGATTCTGGATGCTGTCTTCCCAAGCTGATCTTAGTCCAAAACAAAAGACAGACATGGCATACGTTAATAATACTATTTCTATTTCCAGTATCAACTTCCAGTTTCTAGCATGCAATTCTTCAGCATGCTGGAGAACATCCTGAAGAACATGATGGAGACCCCAGCAATCTGGTTCATGCAGTCAACGAGCACCAAATCCAGCCAGCTTTCCAAAATAGTGCTTACTAAATCATCGTTCAAGGTATTAAAAAAACATAACACTAAGGGCTTACAGTAAAATCATGGATGCGTTTTACAGTAAAAACAACCAATACTCGCTCATTCATCAAGGATGGGAAGAGGGTTGTTGAAGGATATCCTTTTTGATCAGCTCACAAGGACTTAGCATTATAGATACTGAGCTTTGAACAGCTACATAGTCACACCAATAGCCAAAATCCAGGAAGCAAGTTTGCTTCAAAAGGTGAAAATTGGAGTAAAAATGATGTTTTGTTGTTGTTGTTTGTTTTTTTTTCCCCTTCCTCCCCCTCAAAACTGTAGCAGCCTAACACTTCTCGTGAGCAGAAACTGGTCTGGGCAGGTAAAGATCGCAGATTACCAAGGAAAAAGGGCTTGCACCATCGAAACATAACACTCTGGGACTGTTTGGAAGCACTCTTTGTCAACACAAAGACCAACCCTACAACTGAGTTTTGGGAAGTGTGCCTCTTTATCACATGCACATCACAACTAACACCAAAATCTCTACTGAGACAGCAATATGCAAGATTGAATGAGAAGCTTTTAATAGAGTATTAAATACTCAGAGCCTGATTTAAAAAAAAAAAAAAGTGACCAGTTTATCAGAACTCACTTTTCTAGCTATTTAAAAAGACAGCAAAAAATTACCATCCATGGGAGTATCCTTTTCAGATATAAGCAGAAGCAGACACATTCCCAGACAGTACTGTTGTGTTCTGCTATGTGAGAAACTGAAACTGAAATGCAGCTCAAAATAAGCAACACAAACTTACAAAGGAAGACCCTTGTTTATAAAGCCTGCAGAAATCCAGCAACAGCACTAGGCCCTTTACTTAGGGAGACAAACAAAAGTTCCACATCCCCAAAACATAATTGAGCCTCAGCGTTCTCTATTTAAAAAGGGTTCAGTGCTCTCTCCCTTAAATAACCACCATCTACCTCAAGAAGTCTACTTCTCCACTTCCATTTCCCTTCTGCTCTTCCCAATTTGGGATCACTTAGAACCACAGAATGGTTTGTGTTGGAAGGGGCCTTAAAGATCACCTGTTTCCAACCCCGTGCCATGGGCAGGGACACCTCCCACTGGCCCAGGTTGCCCAAAGGCCCATCCAGCCTGGCCTTGAGCACCTCCAGGGATGATGGGGCATCCACAGCTTCTCTGGGCAGCCTGTGCCAGGGCCTCACCACCCTCTGAGTGAAGAATTTCTTCCTTAAATATAATCTAAATCTTCATTTGTGGCAAGTCAGCCACCCCCAAGGCCTCCAAGTGCCAAACAGCCCCATACACTCCTGCAATACACCCTACAAGCTGCAGAAGCAATGGGCACTACCCAGAGCTGTAATTGCTTTTTAACTTAAGCATTTTAAAAGGAAATGGAATTAAGTAACACCTGATAACTCTTAAGCAAGAGTTATGCCTCCACATTGAAATATGTTCTCCAACTTCTTATATTTAACCCCACAGCAAAAGGATTAGGAATTCTCTACAGGGGAAGCATCACCAGTGCAGAATGTAGCCCCGCAGTTATTCAACCCAACAGGCTGCCCACAAGCACCAAAACACCAGCACCTCCGTCTTCAGCTTAAGCCACTTTCAAAGTAAATAGAAACTCTCAAATCCCGGCTAGGGCAGTAAAATTGCACTATTACAGCCAACCCAAAATAGCTCCTTCCCCTTTGGATGCATTATTGCAGAACAGGAGGCAGAGGTACGGATCCCTTGCAAGGAGGGCTGAGCTGCTGGAAACCATTTACAATACACAAAGTGAAAGAGCCAGATAGCTCTGCTCACTTCAACGAAAGCTAAAATACAAAAAAAAATAATAATAATAAATTATATCTACCAGCTTAAACTACATTCCAAGGTAAAGAAAGTGAAATATCTGTAACTTAAGAACTGCATCAATGTGCTTTTTAAAATGCTGTACCAATGCACAGATGAAATGAACAGGCTTTCACCTGGCTACCTGCAATTTCCCCACCTTCTGAGAGAAAACAAAGCTCCACAGCCTAACCTCCCTTGGCAAAAGCTTGGGAAATGAGCAAAAACCTGGGCAGCTGTTTCTCACGGAAAGCCCAGATCACTCAAAACAAGAAAGGTAGCAAAAACGTGCCGTAACTAAGGCTGCAAAGCAGAGCTTCATCAGGTCAGAACAGGAGCAGGCAGGCAGGAGTTAAAAATCAACAAACGCTGAGGATAATGAGCGACCAAGATGACTTGTTTCATCTTTAGCCCTGTTCAGAGCGTCCTTTAAATCAGCACTGTGCCCACCCCAGCCCGCAGAGCGGAACCAGCCCTACAGCTGCAGTGGGATTTACAACAGCACCTCTTCAAAAACAAACACCAAGCCACACAGTAGCAACTGCACTTGCAGTAAAATAAGATCCTCTTGTCATCTTCAGAGTGCCTTAATGCTTTTTCTCTGTTAGCCTGGTCTCTGGCCACCCCAGCATTTCTTTTCAGCATCCCAGGACTGCAGCGTTCCCGTGGCAATTTCAGAGCAGCACTGTGAAGGCAGAAATGACTTCTACTCAACTCAGGAAGCTTTTTTTTTTTTTTTTTAAATACCAGCTAAATGAATTGCCTAAGGAAGGGAAAAACAGTTTGACAAAACAAAGCAGGTGACTCCAGGCTGTTCAGGTAAAGCCTGTTTATTTTAGATGCTTACTGCAGAAACCCCGGGCTGGAATTACGCTCGAGTTTTTCCACTACTTCATACAAACCGTGAGAAATCCCCACTCTCAACATGAGCAAGGCAGTACCAACATGAAAACTCACTGCTGCCTCTGTAAAAATTAAAGAATTGAAGTAAACATATGGTTTATGTCTTTGCAACAGCGTTCATCAGCGTCAAAACCAGAGGTACTCCTTCCTTGCACCAAGACTTTCCTCCACCCAACTGCTGATCCATCTTCTCCAGCAGCGTATCCAGTGTCTATCGTCTTTTCTTTTCCAGTTCTGTTGCAGCTCCCGCTCCTTTTTTCAAGGCAGTCGCTTCTCCCATTGATTTTCTTCTCTTTTATTCCAAATCCATCCTTCTCCACACCTCTCGCACGACAGAGCAATTCCAACCAGCAACACCCAGAGAGTTAAGTCAACACCTGAGCACTAAATTCCATTAAAAGGTGTCACTGCAGAGAGACTGGCCCCACAAAATGATGCATTCCCTCCCTTCCACTAGTTCAAGGGAAGTTAAGAAACAGGTAAAAATATCCCTGCACTTCAGTGGCAAGTCTAAAATATCTGAACCACCCATTCCTTGGGCATGGCACGCACAGAAATGACATGGGCACTTCCTTTGGCTTCTTTTCACACCCTGCAGCCTGTGTGGATTGTCACAGGAGATCTCGCTTTGCTTCACACCCTTCATTCTTCCAACTGCTGCCAGCAGCAGATAAGGAAAGACCAGCACAAAGCAGGGGCAGAGGTTTGTCGTCCTACCGCTCCCTTATCTGCGGTGTTTGGATTTTACACACCCATCAATACCACTCTTACTCACTTCTATTACTCATAAGTTTCCTGGGTTACATTGGGAGGGGAGAAAAATCAATATGTTGCTTCATATTTCACAGCTACACACAGAATCAATGGTAAGGAAGAATAAAACCTGGAGTACTCTTCACTTGGTCTTTTTATTTATTACTAGTGTTGTAATTCTTAATACAAATGAGGTCTAACACAAATTCTGGATGGCTAGACAAACTCTTTAATTTCTCCCCTATATTTGAACAAAAAGGCTTTCATTAGACTAAAGCATTTCAGCCCTCAGGAGGCTACGTTAGGTTGCCTGGGTAGAAAACAAGGGAGACTAAGGCATCACAAATGCCTAAAACTTTGGAAAATAACAAGAGATGTGTGTCCAGATGCTTCCTGCAGGCAAACTGGGCGCATGCTGCTGCTAAGCAAAATGATGCCCCATACCAGCTCCAAGCCTGGTCTTCTACAGAAGCTCCAGCTGTGGCTCATCTCTGAAGCATCCAAATAAAATCAAAAAAAAAACAACCAAACAGATACATCTCACCAAACATATGCATATATGAAGGGAAAAAAAATAAGATTTTGCCTACTCTTGAGGACAAGAAGGAGAAAGGCGAAGGCTCGGTGTGCATCAATACTCACTGCTTGCATGCCAAGCGGTCAGGGCACGTTGAAAGGAACTCAGGCAAACCCTCTGCACGGGGAAATGCACGCTGCAAGTGATGCGAAGATGCAGCAGGCTTGCCTACAATCTCCAAATTAAGGAAGTTTATATGGTTCATGTAGCTTTTTATGCCTATTCTTTAAAAAGGTCAGTCTAGATTCTGCGAATCTTGGTAGCGCTCATGTAGAAAATTCTATCTATTCTACACAAATAAGCAAATTATTCAAATAAAAGCTAAAATCAGTGTGGGAGGGGAAAACAAGTAGAGAAACAGCAAGGAAATTTGGTGACTTGTGTCGAAAAACGCTGCTTATCTTTATTTCTTAAGTGAGGTGTATAACCACACACAATATTTTATTCGATCCACATATCTCCATGTAGCTACACCACGGCTACACTTTTCTTTTTCTTATCTAGCAGATGATCACTACAGTTAGCTGATCCAGCTCCCCAGCCCAGAACTCCAAATCTCAAGATCAATCTCTCAGACAACCACACCGACAGCTGAGGCTCACGTATTGTGGTTACCGACCTCCCATCTCCCTGCCAGCTCCTCCTTTATAAGGGTTGGCTGTTTCTATGGCAAATGAACCGCAGGAATATTTCAACTAATTTTTGCCAATTTTCAGACAAAAAAAAAATTTTGCTCCCTCTGGTGGAAACAGTGAGAGCAGAGATTAAGTTCTGAACTTGACTTACCCCGAGGAGACCCAAAGCCAAGAAGAGAGCTCTGCTCTCCTAGGACCATTCTCATCTCAGCACAAATTTAAATGCCTCCAATTTAATGGCAGAAGAGCTGATACATCAGCAATAGAAGCGATTTGCCAAGATATACTCAGCAAGACAGTGCCAGAAGTAGAAATGAACCACAACCCAGCACGCTATCCTGTCAAGGCTTCACCTCGGAGAAGGAAGAAAGCAGCAGACACACAGACATGACAGGAAAGCTAGACAGCCAAGAAAACTAGAAGCACAGGTGAGAAACAAGACAGTAATAAAACACATGAAATTGCAACCCTGATGCATTATGCAACATAGAATCCCCAAGCAGCCATCCTTTCATGGTAATTCTCGCCGCACTTCTCTTTATCTGTAAGGGGGAGGAAGGACGTTACTTTTATTCCCTCTCTCCTCCAACAAGACAGAAGGAGAACAGCGGTGCAATTATGTGCGTTCACTCTTCATTAACTTTAAGGACCCAAGAAGACAGTTGTCATCAACAGGACGCTTCCTTTGCTGAGCAGCAAACTTTGGTGCTCCAAGAAGTGAAAAGACAGATCTTACATTAGGCTTTTCACCCCCATGGAGTGCAAGAAAACTTTTTGCTATGAGAAAATACACAAAAAGTAGTCAAGTTTGCCTTCCCAAACCTACAGACACTCTTCTAGGTTGTCGTTCATACCAACCACCTTCCCTAGCTACACAGGACTGCAAGTAATAAGAACAAAATCCTCTTTAATGAAGGAAGCAGCCCATGAAGAATGCATCAGCTTTTCCAAGCAGACAGTTCAGTTACCTCAGTGCAAGAGAAGAGCTAAAGGAAGGGTTAACACCGGGGCAAGTTATCAGTAACACCCTGTTGGGGGATACACACAGAAGAGGAAAACAAGTTCTTCTCCATTCCAGTAGCTAACTGGTACTCTGGTACCAAGAGGAAAAGTCGAGGAAGAGCAATCTTAAAGACACAAAGCTTTTATCTGCCAACACAGCTGGGCACAGAGGAGATTCTTCTTCTTACAACTATGCCAAAGGGCTCGGGTGGAGCTGTCACTCTGCATCTTCCACACTGGTCCCAAATCAGCATGTAACCAGGTTTAGGTCCGTGCCCCCAGCTCCACCAAAGGTGAAGTCCAAAAGGAACTGATTCCTCTCGCTCAACCACATGAATTCTGATCTGATTGATTAGATTGAAACTAGAGAGAGAAGCTTCACCTTTCACTGAAGTTTCCACTTACATTCCCTGTCAAAGAGGCGAGCTTTTCGGGCCGTTTGTTTGAATACCCAGGCAGCAGAGAAGCACTGACACACGCTATCTGGATTTGGCTCCCAGACTTCCACACCTCCGCCCTCGGTAAAACTTTAGGGCAGGATAATTACAGAACCTAACGGCTTAATTGTAGATCATGGCATTTCACATATAATTAGCATCTACTTGTGGTCAAAACCAAAACATACAAGTGGAGAAACAAATCTCACCCATCTCTACCCATCGGTTCCAAGTGCTACTATGGCACAGTGCTCTAGAGCCCCCATTTCAAGTACCTGCTCAGATTAGGTAGTAGAACAACCCACTTACTAATCAGAACCCCCTTTCTCTTCTTTTATTTCTTTTCTCCTCACACACACAGCTACATTTTCATCCTGGTATGTGTATAGTATCACTGAATGCCACACATAACCCTTGAGCACACACACAGACTATCAGCACTTTCTCTTCTCTGCCCTCATTCTCCCCCACGTTTGATTTGATTACACTGAACACATTTCACATTCTTCCTGTATTACAAGCTTACGATCAAGACAGACTCTTAAGCTGAGAGGTTACAGAAATCTGACTTTGAGTGTTGGGTTTTTCGCTTGTTTGTGATCACTTAAAGGTGCATTCTCCTTAGTGCTGCATAATCCTATAACCCTTCAATTCATGCTTCAGTCACAAGGTTCTTCACACACCTGGGCCTGCATTTTCTATGGTCCACTGATGTGGAAAAAACAAAACATGTATATTTTTAGCCGCTTATCAGAAAGTCTTTTAAACCCTGTGGTTAGCCACCCTCCATTGTGATTATCCCCCAAAGCTTCAGAGCTTCAAGCACAGCGCTTTACAAAACCATCTTGCCTTTCCAGGGGCATCTGTTGCAACACATTCAATACAGGGAAGTTTTCCAGGCTTTGATAAAAAGTAACTTCATTACCATCAAAATGCCATATCAGCAGGACTTAAAATAAATTGGGTAGAAGCAGCACCACGTCACGAAGCCATTAAATTTATGGCTGCTGTTATGAATAGATAATTACACGACACCAGCATCATGCCACGAAGAGAGGGTCACCTCTTATTCTTTCTTTTACGGTACCCTGAGGAAGTGCCCATTTAATGGCAATCTGTGTGTGGCACCTGCCTGGAAGGACTCCACAGGTCGGAGGCACGGAGCCATGTGGCACCACCAGCCCAGGATGCGGGCAGCACCGCAACTTCTGCACCACATCCACCCCACCAGCCCGGCTCAAATCCACCGGCTTTTGGCAGGTTTCTAGAAGAGATATTTCCGTAGGTGTATTTAACCTCAGGTTGCCTCACCTCCGTTTGAACAAAAGGAAGGAAAACGAGAAAAAGCATGTAGTTTGGGCACTTCCAAAAGTCACTAAACGTGCTCCTCGCTCTGTGTTTGGCATCCCATTGCTTTTTTCCACTCGTTTTACAGAGAGGAACCACCACCTGCCTCTACGTGAGGGCGCCTCCTGACCTGCTCCATTCATTCACACGTTACCCCCGATTATTTTTTTCCCCAAGAATTCCCCATGTGAAGTTCCTCGGTGCTGTAAGCAAGGAGCCACTTCCAAACCCCTCACACCTTTATAAGCCCCTATATATATACATCCCCTATAAGCCCCTATATAAGCCCCTATAGGGCACCGTTCCCCCCACAACCACCCCACACCACCCCAACCCCCCCCAAAAGCCAAAAAAAAATCCAAAACCTCCACACAAAAATAAAATAAAATAGAATTCATTCCCCAGCCCCACCAAGCACCCCCAGGACCCCTCCTACCACACAATACCCAGCCACCACAGGCTGTGGCTCCCGGGGGGGCTCACCCCACACCCCAAAAACCGACTCTAGGATCCTGGTCGCCCCCTTTCACCTCACAGGAGGCTGATGGGGGGGCTGTGAGGCGATGAGGGGGCTCCGGGCTCGGTGCGTGCCCCCCCCCCCCAAATGCATCAGCGGATGGCTGGGCGCTCCCCTCAGCCTCACCTGGTCGACGGGCAGGCGCACGGCGTTGCTGAGGGGCTGCAGCAGCGTGGAGCCCGTGGTGCTGGTGGCCATGGTGCGGCGGCGGCACCCCGCTCCCCCGCGGGCTGAGGCCGGAGGCGGCGCTGCCCTCACCCGCCGCTAACGGCAACAACGGCGGCCGCGGCCCCGCACGGAGCCCTGACAACAAGGGGCCGAGCGCGGCCCCCGCCGCAGACTGACGGCGCCGCCGGCCAATCGCAGCGCGCGGCCGGCGCGGAGTGACGGGAGGGTTGGACCAATCGCGAGGCGTATCCGAAGGGTGTGGGAGGGGCCAAGCGGCTGGGCGGGAGGGGGCTGTGGGGAGGGGGGAGATGGAGGCGGGAGGGGCGGTGGTGGGGGTGAGGGGAGGGGGGTGTGCGGGTGGTGGCTCCGGGGAGGGGGCGGTGGGGATGGGGTTTGGGGATAATGGGGGTGGTTTTGGGATGGGGGTGGTTTGGGGATGGGGTGGGTGAGGTGAAGCGAAGCGCAGGGCGGCCCCGCCTTGGCTGCGGGACGGTGAGGTGGGGCTGCGCGCAGGTAGAGCGCAGGGCCGGGGAGGCTGCCTCAGGGCGGCAGGTCTGGGGTGACAGCCCCCGGGGACAGCCCCCGTCCGGCTTCCCGCGTCCAGAGAGGGCTTCAGGTGGGCAGGGACCTCCCGTGGCCCCCGGCCCAGCCCCTGCTCCAGCAGGGCCACCCAGAGCAGGGTGCCCAGCACCACGGCCAGGCGGTGCTGAAGGTCCCTAAGGAGGAGACCCCACCGCCTCGCTGGGCAGCCCACACAGCACAGGAGGGCTCCTGGTGTTCAAATGAAACCTCCTCTGCTCCAGTTCCTGCCCACTGCCTCTTGTCCTGGCACTGGGCACCACTGGGCAGAGCCTGGCTCCATCTTTGCAGCCCCCCTTCAAGTATTGACAGACCCTGATGCCAGACCCCTGAGCCTCCTCTTCTCCAGGCGGGGAGCAGTCCCAGCTCTCTTAGCCTCTCCTCACAGAAGACCTGCTCCAGTTCACAATATCCTAAAGAGTTCTCAAAAAAATCCAAAAATGGACCTACAACCACCCGTTGACTTAAGGAGGGCTGTCTACCATGGCTATAAGCCACAGTTTGTGGTTTATTAAGGGCCTGCTTCTTACATACAGAAACCTGAAACACTACAGTCCCAAGTGCCTTTCAAGTAGGTTCAGGCTAGCAGTAGTCTCCCTACAGAATCACACCAGCAGTAACAAACGTGTGTGTAGCACAGCCCTTCCTCCTGCCCAGTGAATGCTCTATAATGTGAAACAAAGAGAAGTCTTCAGTGACTTGATGTGAGGACACGCAGCAACCTCTGCCAGATGATCTCGTGCAGCAGGGTATTTATTAAATGTTTCTGGTTTAGTACTCTGCCCTGCTTTTATATTAGAGTTTTCTGTGGTGTTAGTGTTCACGTTTATTCTTGTAAAATCAGCTTTTACCTTTGTTGTTCTAAATGATGTAGAGAAGGAGCTTCCAAAGAAACATACTGCCCTTATCTATAAACGCTTAAGAATCCTGACTCTCTTGAGAGAAACCTGGTTATTCCTTACATTTTACTAAACATTCTTTTTTACAATTATTGTGTATTTTATCTGTAAGCTATGCTATAACCTGTAGTGAGAATTTCATTTTAAGTATGTGAAAGACAAAATGCCTTGTCCCATATCATGCCGACAGCCTGAACCAGTCTGGAATAGCGTTGAGGTGGAGTGATTTGCATACCCATTTAAGTTCACAGTTAATGCTAATTGGTAGTAACTGGAAAATGGAGGTAAGTGTAATTATCTGAAAACATCCGGTGTTTCTCTTACTGAATTGAAGACCACACTCTGCACTTATGTTTTAGCTTCTGGTACGGTCTTTTGTCTGCGTTTAAAGAGACTGGTTAATAGGTACAAATAAGTGGTTTTAATTAGATTTCTTCACTGCGTGACAGGCAATTACAATTGTGGTAGCATCTGCAGCTTCAGAAGAAATTGCATGATGTTTTTGTAGTAAAGGAAAGAGAGCTGCTTTCAGAAAGAGAAAAAAAAAATAACCTCCACCTTTTCCCAATTAATTCTGAATCAGTTCATTAAATCTGAGCCTGCAAATGTATATACATGTGAGTAACTTTAGGGGAGTGCAGTACCACTAGACTCAGTCTGCATTAGCCTATACATATGAATATATGCATATAAAGACTAAGCTCATTGTACCTGCTTTAATAAGTAGACATATACCTACGCACAAATCTTTGGAAATCTTAACCTAAACATTCTCACATGAAACTGCAGAAGGGCTGCTTTAGAGAAGGCTGATAGCTAATTCTGAATCATAGTCTAGTCACAAGGAACGATTCTGGTGCATCTATATAAATCCATGGAGGTGGTGTTACTGAGAGTTTCATGAAATATTCCCAGCAAGTAATTGACCTACTGAATGAAAATCTTGGTTTCAATTAACAAATTGTCTGAAAACAAGCTCATGATATCACAGCATAAAATATCAGTTGGTTTTAAAACATAGCCCTTATTTTTCTGTTAATTTTCACTCTTTTTTCAATGTACGTGTTCTTGCAGTGCTGAGAAAATACAAAAATACGCTCCCTCATATGACGCCAAGGATCTTAGGAGTTCATACTTGAAAGATATGATATCTATACTGTAAACCACATTATCATTACAGTTTACAGCTAAGGCTTTAAGTTACATGATTTCATCTGTCACAAGTTTCCATTGGAGAATGCAATGTTTTGGGAAGATGCTCTTGTGCTGTTATTTAGGAAGTTGTGCATTGGGGAAGACAATGTTGGAAAAATTCATCTTGAAAACAGTCAGAAAATAACAGTCCCTTTGTACTGACATGGCAGATACGTTAGGTGCAAGAACAAAAAGGATCCTGCCCCAGAGAGCTCAAAATCTTAGTTTGCAATCAAAAATGAAGTATGCAAATGTCACTTGAAAAGAAAGAAATGGGAAAATAAGCAACTTTTGCAGCAGAAAATGTAGCCTGTCTTTGATATTGGCTGTAAATCGTATGATGAGGACTTTCACAGGCATTGCAGTAAAACTAGGTCTCTTGCTGCTTTATTTTTTCTTTAAAAAAATAAAAAAAAATCATTACGTATGTTTTCATAAGTTTTCAGAGAACTTCCTCCCTCTGCGAAAACATTGTGTTGCCTGTGGGAAGATGAAGCATTGGCTGGAGAAAGGTGGCATCCCACATCGTACTGACATGATGACAGTGCGATTAGTCCCAAAAGTTAAATACAAGAATTTTTTGTATGATTCCATGAAAAAGAAGGTTAGAGAGTGAGATGAAGAAGCTAATGTACCCAGAGTAGTGAACCTATAAAACTTGGTCATCGTATAAGTGGAACGGTTTTACTTAATTTCATACCGTTAGAAATATTTGCATGTAATGAGCAAGAACTTCCATAAGGAAATTCCAGCAAAAGCTGTCAGTCAAAGTGCAGGAGGGGATGTGTTGATTTAAATAATCCCTGGAGAGTGGCTTGGCATAGCATGAGCTACTTTTGATGTTCTGCGATTAAGCTTTTATGGTTCCATAAGCGCTCACAGTTCTTGTTTAACAATGAGCACAAAGGCATCTCTCAGCCCTAGAGAGGTTACTTGATCTGTCAGAACAGTGTAACGCTGAGGTAGCAAACACTTCCTATAACCTTTGTTTAGTTGAATGACCATTGAAGAGAGCCAGTTGTTTACAGTACTAATCCTACCAGATGACACTAACCCACGAAGAACAAACAGAGAAGGTCTGTGGCAGAGGATAGGAAATGGCAGTGGGGCGATGTTATTAGATGCTCCTCGTAGTATACAGTATTTATTTTTTTTACATTTTTTTAGCATTAGTTATATCAAGTTGATCACTTTTCCACAGTAAAGTCTTATTTTAGCTTTACCTACCTGGCTTTGCTTAGCCTCAAATATTTGAGACTTATTTCCAAAGAGAAAAATATTCCTGCAAAAGCTGTAGCCTATCAAACTGAATTACTCTTCATAAAAAATTTTCCTATTGAAATTTTGCCATTTGTATTTTTGTCTCACCTTCCCTCCAAATCAGTCTTTTGCCATCTCCTCAAATATTCCAAATGTACTATAAGCTTCACCTGCATTGGCTGTTTGCTAATCTAATATAACCTTTAATTAGTCGGTTCTGCTATGAAGTCAGTTTCTCCTATGAAGACAGCCTGCGGGAGTTGGGGTTGTTCAGCCTAGAGAAGAGAAGGACCCCGGGGAGACCTTACAGGGGCCTTCCAGTACCTAAAGGGTGCCTACAGGAAAGCTGGGGAGGGACTAATTGTGAGGGAGTGTCAGGATAGGACACAGGGGGTAATGGCTTTAAACTAAAAGAAGAATAGATTTAGATTAGATTAGATTAGGAAGAAATCTTTCACTATGAGAGCAGTGATGCACTGGCACAGGCTGCCCAGAGAAGCTGTGGATGCCCCATCCCTGGAGGTGTTCAAGGCCAGGTTGGATGGGGCTTTGGGCTACCTGAGGTAGTGGGAGGTGACCCTGTAAGTACCTTTCTACAGTCAGTAGCTGAAATCTGCCTTTCACTTTTTTAGCAGAACACTTTGGCTTCAGATTTTTGACTTGTACTTGTATTTCACTCCTACAGCTGTTCTGAAAGCAAACAAGCTTCTCAGCTTTTAAGGTAGCAATCAGTTTCTATCATAAAACAGATTTGGGCCAACTTTCTTTCATCTAAGTACTTAAATTCTGTGGTGGGAAAATGCATTGGTGTCACTTGTGAACATAAACTCCTGTGCCACTCAGACGATTTTACGTTTCAATTATACACTGTCTGTTAACAAAATCAAGCAGAGCTTGTAAAGGCAGACAAGGAAAAGCTCACTTTCCTTTTCAACTGCTGCAAATATCAGCTCTCAGGTGCAGATCTTAGAAATGATAATTTTCTCACTAAAGGAACTTCATGCTTGCATGACAAGGACAAAACAACTGAGTTCAGCAACAAGGAATTGCTCTTAGGAATGGGTCGCCTTTTCAAAGCAAACTCTACTCGTAAAATAGCTTATGGGAAAGCGATACAGACTGCACAGTATTTCAAAATGTAATAACTGAAGTGCCATGTGTAAATGGGGTATTGTTGTCACTTTGGTGATTGAAAAGTTTGGGGAGTAAAGGTCCTTTTTCAGAACAGAACTAAAAGCAATGAGCTTCAAAGCTGAATTACAAGTTCAAGAGCAGTCATGCTGGGCTTTGTTAGGTATGTATCAGACTATGAGACATAAGGTAGATGGGAGAGGCTGGTGGTAACCTGGAGAGGAATCTACTTGTCAGTCTATAAAACTATAGTAAAGAACTGACAAGTCTACATATTTAATGGCCTTAACTACAAAAACAAAACAAAAAAAAACACAAAGCAGACATTCATATTAAATGCATACAAATGAATGTGCCGTTGATAAATTGCTTAGTTTACTTTCCTGTTATATTGCAACAGCAAGCCATGGAAATAACTGCTTTTAACAGGTTTCTCAGGTTTCTGGGCTGTCTTTGTATTGTGTCTCTTTTGCTGAAAGGCGAGACCTGACTTTTCTTCATATCTGATGTTACAGCTTCTCAAAGTGATCCTTGCCATTTCGCGAGTTCAGTTCCCAGGGTTACTCCCACTAGCCCTAGGTGAGTGCAACAAGATAGGACTAAGCCTCTTCTTTATATGGATTAATTGTTTCTGAAAGAATAATGCACTTTCTTCTTGCCAGGGTTGCTTAAGAGTTGATTTTAATGCCAAGATAAGCTTAGAGAGTAAAGTAAGTTTTTTCTAAGAGCAAAGGTTGAACTGTAGGAGAGGATGCAAAATATATAATAAAAATGCAATTTAAAATTCTGCTTACCAAATAATTTTTCCTTTCAGTTGCTTCATGCCAACAGTTAAGAGAGAGAAAGGGAGAGCTGTGGGACTTCAGTAAGGCTTTTGACACCATTTTCCACAGCATTCTCCTCGAGAAACTGGCTGCTCTTGGCTTCGACTGGCATACCCTTTGTTGGGTTAGAAACTGGCTGGATATCCGGGCCCAAAGAGTTGTGGTGAATGGAGTCAAATCCAGCTGGAGGCCGGTCACTAGTGGTGTCCCCCAGGGCTCGGTGCTGGGGCCTGTCCTCTTTAATATCTTCATTGATGGTCTGGACGAGGGCATTGAGTGCACCCTCAGTAAGTTTGCAGATGACACCAAGCTATGCACGTGTGTCGATCTGCTCGAGAGTAGGAAGGCTCTGCAGGAGGATCTGGATAGGCTGCACCGATGGGCTGAGGTCAACTGCATGAAGTTCAACAAGGCCAAGTGCCGGGTCCTGCATCTGGGGCGCAATAACCCCAAGCAGAGCTACAGGCTGGGAGATGAGTGGTTGGAGAGCTGCCAGGCAGAGAAGGACCTGGGAGTGATGGTGGACAGTCGGCTGAATATGAGCCAGCAGTGTGCTCAGGTGGCCAAGAAGGCCAACGGCATCCTGGCTTGTATCAGAAACAGTGTGACCAGCAGGGCTAGGGAGGTGATCGTCCCCCTGTACTCGGCTCTGGTGAGGCCGCACCTCGAGTACTGTGTTCAGTTTTGGGCCCCTCGCTACAAGAAGGACATGGAGGTGCTTGAGCGGGTCCAGAGACGGGCGACGAAGCTGGTGAGGGGCCTGGAGAACAAGTCCTACGAGGAGCAGCTGAGGGAGCTGGAGAAAAGGAGGCTCAGGGGCGACCTTATTGCTCTCTAGGTCCAGTCAGCATGGGTTTATGGAAGGCAGGCCCTGCTTGACGAACCTGATCTCCTTCTATGACAAAGTGACGTGCTGGGTGGATAAGGGAAAGGCTGTGGATGTGGTTTCCCTTGACTTCAGCAAGGCTTTTGACACCATTTCCCACAGTATTCTCCTCAAGAAACTGGCTGCTCTTGGCTTGGACTGGCACATGCTTCGTTGGGTTAGAAACTGGCTGGGTAGCCGGGCCCAAAGAGTTGTAAATGGAGTCAAGTCCAGTTGGAGGCCAGTCACTAGTGGCGTCCCCCAGGGCTCGGTGCTGGGGCCGGTCCTCTTTAACATCTTCATCAATGATCTGGATGAGGGCATTGAGTGCACCCTCAGTAAGTTCGCAGATGACACCAAGTTAGGTGCATGTGTCGATCTGCTCGAGGGTAGGAAGGCTCTGCAGGAGGATCTGGATAGGCTTGACCAATGGGCTGAGGTCAACTGCATGAAGTTCAACAAGGCCAAGTGCTGGGTCTTGCACCTGGGGCGCAATAACCCCAAGCAGAGCTACAGGCTGGGAGATGAGTGGTTGGAGAGCTGCCTAGTGGAGAAGGACCTGGGAGTGATGGTTGATAGTCGGCTGAATATGAGCCAGCAGTGTGCCAACAACAATAAGGCCAACAAAATAAGGCCAACAGCATCCTGGCTTGCATAAGAAACAGTGTGGCCAGCAGGGCTAGGGAGGTGATCGTCCCCCTGTACTCGGCTCTGGTGAGGCCGCACCTCGAGTACTGTGTTCAGTTTTGGGCCCCTCGCTACAAGAAGGACATGGAGGTGCTCAAGCGAGTCCAGAGACGGGCGACGAAGCTGGTGAGGGGCCTGGAGAACAAGTCCTGTGAGGAGCAGCTGAGGGAGCTGGGCTTGTTCAGCCTGAAGAAAAGGAGGCTCAGGGGTGACCTTATTGCTCTCTACAGATACCTTAAAGGAGGCTGTAGTGAGGTGGGGGTTGGTCTGTTCTCCCGCGTGCCTGGTGACAGGACGAGGGGGAATGGGGGAAAATGGCGCCAGGGGAGGTTTAGGTTGGATATTAGGAAAAACGTCTTTACTGAAAGGGTTGTGAGGCACTGGAATGGGCTGCCCAGGGAAATGATTGAGTTGCCATCCCTGAAGGTCTTTAAAAGTCATTTAGATGTAGAGCTTAGGGATATGGTTTAGTGTAGGACTTGTTAGTGTTAGGTCAGAGGTTGGACTTGGTGATCTT
Organism: Anas acuta; assembly: GCF_963932015.1. Taxonomy (NCBI): domain Eukaryota; kingdom Metazoa; phylum Chordata; class Aves; order Anseriformes; family Anatidae; genus Anas; species Anas acuta. The sequence goes on from NC_088981.1 coordinate 102,360,177, forward strand.
GGAGGTCTCTTCCAACCTAGATGATTCTGTGATTCTATGTTATGTTATTTACTTTTTCTGTCCCCCAGGACTGGCTTGCCCTGGATAGCTTTCTGAGTCCTTACGGCCATTGCTACTTAGCTCAGGATGGTTCTCTCTGTTCTTAAGTGTTCATGTGTAATCCTTATTCTACAGCTGTTCTCCTAGAGGGCTTTCTTAAGTTAGTCCTTGTGTTTTCTTTTGAGCTTAAGTTACTCTGTTATTTTTGGAAGATTTTGTAACTTTTTGTCGTAAGACTTCTTAAGAGTCCACACATTTTACTAGTTTTATTGTCTGCCATTCATTTTAAAATCTGTATAAAACTGCAACTACCGACATTAGAAAGGGTGGGTTCAGTCCTATGACACTTCATTTCCACTCCTGTCATCATTCCCACTGTCTCCTCCACACAGTTTTGAAGCTCCTGCTCTTAAAATTCCTCCCTTGCTACTTCTGGCTCTGGCAGTCAGCACAGCTTGAGGTACCTCCTCTTTGCCAGCCAGTGAGTCATGTCAGGCTGCACAGTGGACAAAACTGATGGAGTGAGCAGAAATAGGGTGTCAGCTGGTGAATGGAAAGGAGGTACTAGGGATGGGATGCCGCAGCCTGGAACAACCCAATGCAATTAAATTTGTCACTGAGTCAGAGCCTGAATGTTTCCGCGTTTGTTCCAGGACCCACCTGCTTCCCCAGTTCTTTTCTCCAGCTTTATGTGACAAGCAAGAAGCTGTTGCCATATGTCCTAGCGGGGAAGCCTTCCCTTTGCAGAGCAGCAGGGTAAGGGAATCTTGCTCAGCTTGGAGACCTGAGAAGAAATGGTCCTGGAGCCTTGCACCAGCCAGCCACTGAGCATAAAAATACTCCACTGCAATTTGATTTTGTTCGTTGTGTCTCAATGTCCCATCTGTTAAATGGCCCTCTGCAAGCATATGGGCCTTGTCCAAACACAAATTTGTGAGATGTAGTTATAATAATGTAGTCCTCCCCACAAAACACACAAAGCTTTAATGAATAACATTCTGGGCACTGCAGCCAAAGATGCACGCTAGTATTCAGGTTTCTGAGTGCTACTTCAAGTCATGTACGAGCTTGGATGGATGTTCCATTTATACATGCAGTGCTATTTCATCAGTAAATTCATGAGGTTGTTGGACCACCCTGTCAGTCAAACAGCAGCCTCACCAAAACTGCAGTGCACAAACCTGAAATGCTCTAGGATATAATATCTACCTATTGATTTATTTATTTATTTACCTTGCAGAAAACCTATCCAGTAGACTGAAGAAAGATTTTAGTGAATTGAGCATACTAATCATACTAATACATACATAAAAAATCAAATTTTCTTCCTAGACAGGTAAATTATTATCACATTAAATATATTTTATATATTTAATACGTATCATGCACAATGCTTCATTCTTTTGGTGCCCTAGACTGTATGTAAGAGCAGAGCTTGGTTACTATGTCCTTCATAATTTCCAAAATTGATATTTATGGTGACAGTAAAATTAACCTGTTCCTAAAATACACTGTGCTTGTGGAGAATATTTGAAATAGGGCTGTGAAAGTTTAAACAGCCTGAACTGGCTTAATTTGTAACCACTTCATCATTTCTGTGAAAAGTAAGATATCTGTGTGTAACAAAAACAGTGCATAACACCAGCTTGCTCTGCTCTCTTATGGAGATGAAAATAGTCCAACTTCATGTCTCAACATTTTGTCTACACAGCATTCATGTAGGGAGCAAATCTGTCTGATACCTTGCTGCTTGTTTTACTTCCTCCTGCTCTTAGTTTTGATATTTTTATTGAACTTTCTGACAGCATTTCCTTTTAATAAGGGGTTGTGAGTACTAAAGATTTCACAGGAACACTGGCTGTATCTCCTTTTCTTGTTTAAATATGAAATACAATTACTACAAAATTGAGAGAACAATGAAGAGCTTGACTGTTCTTAGTTCCCACTTCAAAGTACCATGCTATAATGAAATCCTGTGAGAAAATGTAGAACAGGCAATAAATTCCAAAATACAGAGTTATTCTGTGAAAGTCACTGCCAGAAAATAACAGCCATTTTAAGGGCATTTTAAGTATCATCAACAGTCGATATCATTTACAATTACAAGGGATATAAATCTTTAAGCTCTGGGTTTCTAGTTATCAAGCTAAGCAACTGATATCTATTCTGTGGAAGAAATGTGTGTGCATGTTATTGTACAGTTCACTTTTCCGAGCTTTTTGCACTTCTTTTGAAATATTTAGCTACCATCAGAGAGGATGCTAGAGCACTGATCTGATTCCCTAGCACTGTGAAGGTGTTCCACTTCTTCCTAACTGTACCCATTTCTATTAGAGAGTTATTGTGTCACGGTGGAGAAATACTAACTTAGGGATCCTGCAGTATATGGCATTACAGGGGACTGCTGAAGCAGACTAGAGCACTGTTCCTGTAATGCTGCAGTCGGGCTAATGCTGTGAATCGTATGATTGATGTCCTAGGGGCTGCACTCCCTGCTGGTTTAAACAGGAAGCTCTTCTCGTATCATTTCAGTTCAGCAAACAAGGCCACTTCCTTAACAATACAATAACAGGAATTTGATCAGAAACTTCAAAATTCAGTTCTTGGAGGCATGAAGCTGATTGCTTTCATTCTTGCATTATCTGCAGTTATTAGGCATAAAAGTTGTGCTTCTTGTTTAAAAAAAAAAAAATAGGTTTTCCTCGTATTCTTTTCACAAGGAGGAATCTGGCTTTTTTATGATTGCTAAAATATCATCCCCTTTTTGCTAGAGATTTCTCATTCTTCTTTATTCCCTTCAACTAGATTTACATTGCCAATATCACATTGTGATTCGGCAGGAAAATGCACTCAGCTGCTTCTAAGTACTTTTCTTCTTTTAATGTCCCTATGTGGTTCACCACTGGGAGCAGCAGTTTTAGGCACACATTGTTCAGGTGCTGGTTGCTCTAGAGGTAAACCTCTTCCACTGCCTGTATTCATTTGCTGCTTCTATTCAGATACGAGAAATATTACAGCTAAATAAAACAGAATTATTTATATTGCAGAACTAAATTATTTGCCTTGTTGTTTTTTGCTGGTAAGATTTGCTTTCAGGGCCATGGAGGTCAGTCAAAAAGACCAGAGCTCTGAAGACTTAACCTCAGCAGAGGCAAATCGAGTTAGAAAATGTAGAAACAAATAAAACATACACAAGTCCATAGGATCTGGTGGGACTCATCCATGAGTGCAGGGCTGCTCTCGATGATATATGAAAGGTCATAGCAGTCGGAAGAGGTTCCTGGGGACTGTAAGAAAGCAAATGTCATGCCTGTTTTCAAGAAGGGCAGGAAGAAGAATCCAGGGGACTATAATCCTGTCAGCCTCACCTCAGTCTCTGGGATGGTGATAGAGCACCATCCCTCCTGGAAGATATTTTCAAGCATACCGACAAGATGGTTGGGAGTTATCGACATGGATTTAAGCAGAGGAAATTGTGCCTGAACAATCTGGCTTTGCAGGCAAGGGGAGAGTGATGGATGTCGCTTATCCCTATTTTAGCAAGGCTTTTGACATCATCTCCCACAACATCTGCATAGACAAGTGAAGTAAAGACTGGATAAATGAAGGTGGACTGAAAACTGGCTGAACTTTTGGGCTCAAAGGGTTGTGATCAGTGGTACAAAGTCCAGCTGGAGACCAGGCCCTTGTGCAGTACCACAGGGGTTGATGCAGGGCCCAGTACTTGTTCACCTTCTTCATTAAGAACCAGGTGATGGGACAGAGTGCACCCTCAGCACGTTGACAGATGATACAAAGCTGGGAGGAGTGGTTGATAAACCAAGTGGGTGTGCTGCCTTTCAGAGGGACATTGACAGACAGGAACCTCACAAAGTTCAACAAAGGGAAATCTGAGTCCTGCACCTGGGGAGGAACAACCCCATGCATAGTACACGTTGAAGGCTGACTGGCTGCAGAGCAGCTTTTCAGAGAAGGATCTAGGGTTCCTGGTGGACAAAAAATTTACGATGAACCAGCAATGTGAACTAACAGCAAGGAAGGCCAACGGCATCCTAAACATTGCCAGCAGGTCAAGTGTTGGGAATGGTCTTTTCTAGTGAGTGCTGTGTCAAGTTTTGGGCTCCCCAGCACAAGAGAGGCGTGCACATAGTAGAACAAGTTCAGTGAAAGATCACAAAGGTGTTTAAGAGAATGTGTCATACAAGGAGAGGCTGGGAGAGCAGGAAATGTTTAGCTCGAAGGAGGGAAGGCTTGTGCAAATCTTATCCATGTGTGGAAATACCAGAAGTAAAGGACAACAGATTCACAGAATCATCCAGGTTGGAAGAGACCTCCAAGATCACCGAGTCCAACCTCTGACCCCATCTGGATCCCAGCTGGCCCCATCAACTTTTCAGACAGGATCTTCTGTGAAGCTGTTTTATTCACGATTGCAATGTTGAGTGTCCTGCATGCAGGAGCACCCAGCAACAGTCTGTCATAACCCTGTGTTCCCTATGCATGGGACCTCCCGCAATTATTTTTCAACAGTCTTGGGAATCTGGAGAGGTCCCAGTTGACTGGAAGCTGGCAAATGTTGTGCCAGTTTTCTAGGAGGGCAAGAACGAAGACCCTGGCAACTACAGGCCTGTCAGTCTCACCTCAGTGCCTGGTCAAATTATGGAGAACATTATCCTGGGAGTTATATGGTGCACAGCTGGGGGACAGTGCAGTCATAGGTCCCAACCAACATGGGTTCAGGGTGGGTCCTGTTTAACAAACTTGGTTTTGTTTTTTTGATAAGATCACCCATCCCATCCATCAAGAGAAGTCAAAGGATTGTCCCGCCCTGCTCTGTGCTGTGCGGCCTCACCTCAAGCACTGTGCGCGGTTCTGGGCACCACAGCACAAAAAGGACATGAAGGACATGAAACTGTTGGAGAGTGTCCAGAGGAGGGCTACAGGATGGTGAAGGGCCCAGAGGGGAAGACGTACGAGGGCACTGGGCCTGTTCAGCCTGGAGGAGGCTGATGTGGGGCCTCATTGTGACCTACAGCTTCCTCATGACGGGGAGCGGAGGGGCAGATCTCTTCTCTTTAGTGAGATCTCTTCTCTTTAGCGACCAGTGACAGGACCCAAGGGAATGGGGTCAAGCTGAGGCAGGGGAGGTTCGGGCTGGACATCAGGAAGAGGTTCTTCACCGAGAGGGTGGTCACACACTGGGACAGGACTTTAAGAAGCGTTTGGACTGTGATGGGAGCCGTCGGGCTCCCAGGGCATGGTTCGCCTCACGTTGCACAAATCCCCCATTCAGACTCCATACAGCACACTGGCAACACGTGGCGCTGAGGAGGGTACTGAGCTGTTCTCTTAGCCCTGCTAGAGGTACCAGGACAGGCAGCAGAACTGTAGCTCCAGAAGGAGTGCAATTGGAGCCCATGGAATCAGCTCCTCAGCTAAATGCTCCCCGTGGCTATGGCATTTCCTGACCCGGTGTGGTACAGACACTCACTGACAAAGCGTTTGTTCAAATAAACAATATATATTACAATAAATAATAAACAATATATAAACAATATAATAAAAATTGCAATATATATTGCAATTTTTGCAGAGCTCGGAGCTCCTGGAGTGAGTGGACACTCCCCAGGAGCCCAGATGGTCACTGTCTAGGTGGAAAGAGGAGTCTCTGCTTTAAGCTTCCCTGCAGCGGTGTCTTCAGCTGCACGGGGTCTGCCTCCCCCAGGGGTGGTTTTGCTGCAGAGACGCCATGGAGGAGCAATTCCCAGCTGAGCAGCATCGTTTCCATGGGCAGCGTGCTCAGCGCTGGGGCATGTGGCAAGCAGGGTGTCACTCCTTCAGCTTCGCAGCCACCGAAAGCATCGCTGGTGAAATCCCTCCTGTGCGTGCTTGCCACGAGGATGGTGCTCAGGTCAGGAGGTGGGTGACAGCGGTCATCGAGGCACAGGTGGCAAAGTTAGTGCCTACCAGGGCACAGACACAGAGCTGCAGATGTCTGAGGTGGAAGGTGTGCCGAGCATGCTGAGGTGTTTCCTGAAGAGCAGCATCTCTGGCACAGCGCAGCTCTGGGGCCACCTCGTGCTGCTGCGAATGCTGGCCTCTGACTACTTGAAGGTCAGGTAGGTGTCCGAGTCGTCCTCCTTCACCCCAAGCATGAGCTCGACAGAGAGGCTTTCATTGGAGGCGTTGGTCAGCATGAACTTGCAGAAGCGGGTGGCGGGCAGCATTGTTAGCTGCAGCTGGGCTGACTGAGGCATGGCCCCCCAGGCTTCTGCCACCAGCCCCTGGAACCACTTTGCCGTCTTCCGCACATCCAAATAGGAGCCACAGCAGAGGGTGTCCAGGAGGTTTGGGTCCTGGTTCTTCAGCTCGTGCTCAGGATGGTGCAGGAAGCACAGCACGTCACCCAGCATCTGCTCCCGTGTGCACATGCACTGCAGCTCAACGCGAAGGCATGAATTCCTCGCCAGCCTCTCCCCTTCGGTGCCCAGCTCCAGGTGGAAGGTGTGCCCGGGCGGTGGGTTCAGGGGCACGAGCAGGCGGTAGATGGTGTCACGCCCAGTGGGACCGGAGGCGCTGCCCACCGCAATGGCTGGCTGCAGCCGTGGCATGAACTCGCTCCTGGGGAGGCCCTGGCAGGCAGCGAGCAGGTTGTTCACCAGTTCCTCCACAACCTTGCACGTTCCTCCCAGGTTCCTCACCGGCTGCTGCAGGTACTCGCTGACGAATCTCCGGGCATCCAGAATGTCACTGGGGTCTTCCTCGGAGTCGTCGTTGTCCTTCCTTCCGGAGACGCCTCTCTTGGTTCTGCTGCGCCGCTTACGGCAGAATTTCATGAGGATGCAGCAGAGCACAAAGAACAGGACAATCGCTCCAGTCAGGACCCAGAAGTGCCAGTGCTGCAGCAGCGACAGGAGCAGGGTTCCCACACGCGCCCAGCCGTGCTCCTGGTCCTTCTGCTCAATTTCCATCAGCAGCTGCATCATCCGAGCCTGCAGCTCCTCCGCACGCTGCTGCATGCGCGCGGTTGTAGCCACGTCCAGATCATCGCCGACTTTCTGTGGGCCCTGAATTAAGCTCAGGAAAGTCAACGCGAAGAAAATTTCCGAAACCATGGTCTGCAAGAATTGAGAGAGAAGGGGGTCAGCTGGGTGGGAGCTGGCTGGTGGCTGAGGGAGCCGGGGCAGGAGCTACAGACTCCTGGGGTCAGGTAGGAGAGGGGGTGAGGGAGCTGGGAGGCAGCAGCGACTGCGACCAGAGCTAGCAGTGACAGCCACGAGCCCTGCCCTGAATGGCTGGGCCCTTGCTTCAGGCTTAGCAGCCCTCGGGGGGCTGGTGTTTGTGCCCTGGCCCTGGCCCAGCCCAGCCTTCCCCCTGCTGCTTCACTCACCTCGCCAATGGCTCAGGACAAAGTGAAGCAGCGCTGCCCATGGCTGCCTTAAATACAGTCCCCCCATTGTGACATGTCCTCTGTGCTGTCACCCGTGCCCCCGCCCCGCCACAGCCCCCCACAACCCTGGTATTGCCCGAGTGCCAGAGCTCCTCGGGCTCCCTTTGCACGGCCTGTGGGAGCCCCCAGGGCCGTCTGCAGAGAGAAATTTGGGTGATGGAGCCCATGGACGCTGTGCTCCTTGTGTGCCACAATGGCGCAGTGCTTCGGAGGAGACATTTCTGGATGGGGACGAGGCTGTGCGGGAGGGGAGGTGCCCGGCGCTGCCGGAAGCTCGTTCCTGCCGTGCCTGTGAGGAAAAATGTCAATAATGTTTACAGAATCACAGAATCATCTAGGTTGGAAGAGACCTTCAATATCACTGAGTCCAACCTGTGACCTAACACTAACCAGTCCTTCACTAAACCATATCAGTAAGCTCTACATCTAAACGTCTTCTAAAGACCTCCAGAGATGGTGACTCCACCACTTCCCTGGGCAGCCCCTTCCAATGCCTAACAACCCTCTCAGTAAAGAAGTTCTTCCTAATATCCAACCTAAACCTCCCCTGGCGCAACTTAACCCATTCCCCCTCATCCTGTCACCAGGCACTTGGGAGAATAGACCAACCCCCAGATTGGGGATTGGGGACAACAGAACCAGCATCTTTTCAGTGCTGCCCAGTCAAAGGACAAGAGGCAAGGAGCACAAGTTGAAAGACAGAAAATTCCACGTACATATAAGAAATACCCATTTGACAGTGACAGTAGTCAAACACTGATGTAGGTTTCCCAGAGGGTTTGTGGAGTCTTCAGCCTTGGAGATCCTCAAAACCCAGCTGGGTAAGGCCTTGAGCAACCTCCTGTAGTTGATCCAGCTTTGAGCACAGTGGGGCTTGAACTGTACCATCTGATGGGGTCCCTTCCAGCCTCAACTATTACTATTTTGTGATTCTACCTAAATACAGTAGACAAAAAGTTTTGGGGCAAATTTCACTCTTTGCAAGCAGAGCATAACAGCACAAGGAGCCAGGCACAGCCTCAAGTTTCACTGTTGGCCAGGAGCTTCTAGTCAAGAATCCAGGATTTGTGCATACCAGAAGTGAAATGCATATAAACAGACAAATGCTTGAAGAGCAGACTTCAACAGTTCCCCTTGGCACTCTTTGCTAAACCACTAGTAGATGACCTCCAGATTGGAATTTCCAGTGGTAAGGAGATTTTTGACTGAAAAGGTCGTATAAAATCCTTCTTAATTTCTGTTTAAATCTGTTAATGCAAGGAACCTGCTGAAACAATGATTCAACCGTGCATAGACTTGTAATTTTAATGTAGTTGAAAAACCTGATTAAACTCCTAACTTCAGAAATTGCTAAGTGTGGCTCTTATGTATATGTGCAACAATATCAGTAAATAAAGGGGGAATAGCATAAAGATGCTTTTCTCCATCTTTTTAATGAATCCTTGTTTAGTATCTCACTTATACTTTCAGGCCTTTGGAACTGTCTGGGTTGGTGCCACATCCTAGACAGTGCTATGGGTTTTGCTCAGATAAACCACTCCTTTCCTTGCCATGAAAAAAGAGCAGTTTATTCCTATCTGTGCTTATACCTACTCAAGATTAAGTTCTATTTTCTCTTTCTCTCTCTCTTTTTTTTCTTCCTTCATTTGCCCTTCCATCTCCTTGTGCGCCATGGTTCAGCATGTACCTAGAGGCACAGCACACTTAAACTTTAGGTTCTCCTTTGAATAAGAGATCCTACAGCCTTTCTTCCTCTGCATATTCTTCAGCAATTCAGACATTTCTATTGGATCCTCAGTGTTATCTGTGCAGGCTTTAACAGAGATTCAACAACTTACTTTTTTTATCTTGATAGGCTCCAATAGTATCTTTTATGTCGATGTGAACTAGCCTGTCCAGAACAACTGCAAAGGCTTTTCTCTTTAGTAACAGATGGGTGCTTGCATGGTTGGGAAAGAAGATAAAGGCTGGGCCTATATTTTTCAGCCATCTGCTCCCTTGACGATCTTCTTCTTCAAACTGTGTTATGGAAGAGGACTAGCAGAGTCTCCAGCATGATGGTTCTATATAAAAACATGAAAAGATTTGGTTCTTGCTCTAAACTTTTACACTAAAAGGAGACAAATGTCATGAAAATCAGTTAAATTACTGAGTCTTGGCACAGGTAAGCAAGTTGAAGAGGTAAAGCTGGGTCACATAAGATAGAGAATATTCATCAATCTTTGCAATGCATAACTATTTACCTTGTGTATCGTTCCTCCCATAGACTCTAAAAAACCTGTCAAAATCCCATATATTAAATTTTGCGGCACTGTCAAGTAGAGGCATAGGTATGTGTTTTATACCTGACATGAAAAAGCCTGTTGACAGACGTGCTTGTGTTGAAGGGATTAGATGGTGTATGCTCCCTAACTGCACCATTCTCCTACTTGCTTATGTACACACTTTGGTTTGTCCTGCAAGTTGGGAAGTGCAAAGTCTTTTTTTTTTTTTTTTTTTTTTTAAATCCCATGCTGCTTTTTGGAATTTATCCCAGGTCATAATACCCATGTGCATGCTGTGCTGCTTGGAACTTGTGGGCTATGTTATCCTGGGAGGAGCATTGTAGGTTTCCTACAGGATCCAGTAAAACAGCCTATTTCCCTCTGGGAAAGAGTGGTTTGCCTTTCTTCACTAGCCCAAAGCTAGAGACTATTTTAATCCCCCCGAAGTCTGCACTTTGCTGATCTAGCAAAATACTCAGTTTTTTGTGCTTACTGATGTGTGGAAAAAAAAAAAAAAAAGAAAAAAAAAAAAGAAGAAGTATAAAAAAGCATAGATCTTTGTCTGCAAGTCATGTATCCTTATTGGGGAGCAGTGCACAGACACATTGCACAAAGACACTACAGTGCTAAGCAGGAGATAAAGCAGGAAGGGCAGATGCAGTACAGATGTGGAAGATTGAATACGTGGCTACCTAGTGGGCTTTTCAGAGCAGGATAACTGCCATTGCCTGAATTGCTCATATTTTCCCTGTGGACAGAACAATACCAATGATCCCAGAACCTCTGCCTGAGGAACCTGCCTCAAATCTCCAATGTCTGAATCAGAAAATGATAGAGATTGGCTACCGCAGCCTGGTGTTTGGTGCTGGCAAGTCCACTATTAGACACAATGGGTAAACCATGCTACCAGGAACACATCTGAAACATTACCTATTTTTTTTAGAATGGTCTAGAATGGACTGGAATACAAATATCCACTTGATTGCATCATTTGAAAGAGCCACATTAGCCTCAGAAAGTAGTATTACTTTGTCCTGTAGGATTAAGAGACTGTTGGGGAGTGTTCATAATCACCTCATGAGGCTCCGCTTCCTCATGTCCTGAAACAAACGATCACTGTCCTCCTCGGACAGCTGAAACCTCCTGCCAGGCATATTGCTCCCTGTCACAGCTCATGGGGATGTGAGCCTCTCATCTCCTGACGTGGCCTGAAAGCATCCTCAGATAATATGGGACATGCCAAACATTTTGTTCTTACTTGCTCAAAGGTAACAGAGTTCCACAGTCATAAAGCAATCATGTAAGAAATGTTGACCTAGGCCAAGAGAGGCTAGTGAAATTAATGTCAAACATGTTTACTTCCCTGCTTTTTACAGGCACTTTAATAAGTAATTGCCTACAACCATGTACAGTGTTAAGTTGCAAAATACCTTGCAACACCTTGCCCTCATTTCTTCCAGACCTTGTGGTCTATATTTGCTTAAGCTTCTAGTGTCTAGGGCTGTTCTCCTGCCTACGGTGTTTTGTCACAGATTAATTTTTGGACTTCATTAGGCAAGCGCTTAATTACTATGGGGAGCAGTATGACATGTTTAAACAGAGAGGCGTACTAAATTCACAGAGTGCACAGAGTGTACAAGAAAATATTCAAGGAGCCCTGTAAGATTGCTAAAGGAAAAGCAAATGTACTTTCTAACTGTGCGAGTGTGTGCAAACAGGTCAAAATTCAAGCACCTGAAAAGCCAACACTGGGGTATGAGGTGTGATTTCTTCTGCATTTCAGGGTCTTTTCCCTGACACGTCTTCATTTGGCAAGGACTAAAGAGGTTGTCTGACCATGAAGTGAGACCACACAAGCATCTCCTACAATGCTTGTCTTTGCCTTTTTCATTCTCTGGGAAACAACAGACCAAAGATTCAGAGGAGTTTTGGATGCCTGCCCCTGGACTTGGAGGGAAAGTCATGGGACAGGGATCGTGTGTCTTGGTGTCCATAGTGGCTGCTTCTCAGAGCTCTGGCAAAAGTGCCAGAAGAGCATTTTCTTCTGGCCCGACACTATGGTGACCACATGCTTGTGCTGCTCAATTAGATAGTTAGGTGGTTGGTCCCTCTGTTTTTGTAATGTCTACAATGGGAAAAAACAGTCCATTCTGTAGTCTTTTTCAGATAGCAAGACATGGATTCTCAATACGAGAATTACTTACTTCCACATTAGAGAATCACAGTTTTCAGATTTTATTTATTTTATTTTAATTTATGTTGTTTCATCTTTGGTCTCAGCAGTCTGTAGCAGTTTCTGGAAAAAGGTGTCAAGGCAGCAACAGACCATATTAAGAGAAGGTGGGTTTTATTTAGCACTTTGTTTAAGTTACTTCTATAGGCTTACTGACTTCCAGTGGAAAGTAATTTGCCTCTCAGCATTGCTGTGGTTAAACAGATGATGAGAGCCACAGGCATGGCACTGTGTGACTTTCTCACAACCTGGGCAAGCTGCTGGGTTAGATGACGTCCTAGAGATCCCTGAATGGGGAAAAGAGGAAACCTTTCTGGCCAGCATGGCCAGTCTCCCAGCCTGCACAAAGCTTTTTAAGAGCCCTCTGAACACACAATGAGCAAGTGAAAGGACATACATTCTCAATTACACAGAAGCTTGAACACAAAGCACGTTATTAATTGGCCAAATCCATTCCTAACATGCCTTCTCCCTTACATATTGGCAGCTGCTACTTCACAGCCATCAGGATGGATCTGGAGGAGCACTGATCGGCTGCCGACGTACCTGCCTGTTGGGTGATACCTGCCGAGCAGCACGCCCACAAGCACAGCTTCTCTGGCACAGAGGGAGAAGAAGTGAATGGGTTGCTATTTATCACCAGGAGCTTCCATGATTTAGCTCTGAAAACTGAATGCTCAAAGGAGCCGTTGCCAAAAAGCATTGGCTGCTGCGCTGCCTGGGACAGCTTCCATGTAAGACAAACCAGTACAGACTTCTGGTGACTTTTAACTTCAGCAAATACCATCCACTAAAGCAGCCCCACAGCTGAAAAGTTAAATCACAGCTTAACTTTGGTAAAACTGTTCCTCGGTCTAGTTCACCAACACTGTGCTTATGCAGATTGGTTTATCAGCAAAGCGCAAGCTGCAGTATTTCCCCACACTACAAACCCTCTTCACCTCGGGGACAAACCCTCTGTGAAAAAAAGATATCGTTAGCATAAACGAAGCCACCAAGAGGATGAGGTTTAAGTATGTGGTTGACTTAAAAGCTCTGCAGCACTGGTGCTGTTACAGGATTTTGGTTAAGGTCCTTGAGACAGGGTTGGAGAAGCATTCTCATGGGGTCTGAAAGAGCAGATCCATACAAGAAGTCTCACTGCAAAAAAAAAAAATTGCTCAAGTATACAAGACAGTTTATTTAAGGGGAAAAAAAAAAATCACATCAGGCTAGTTATAGTTTCATTTGCAAATCACCACACCACACCTGGCTGGAGGCAGCGGTGAAACCAAGCAATGCAGCACAAGCCATCGGCTGCTTCCGACAGTGACTTTCCGCATGAGTTCACCACACTTGCCTACAAACGTACAAACCCAGCCTGGTTTCCCTAGGTCGAGATTTATGCACGTAACTGCATATATAAAAATATTTTAACTTCTGTGTGACGATTGCTGAGACTTGTTTTATTACATAATTAAAAAATAATAATAATAATAATCCCCATGGCAATTCTGTGTGGTACAATTGCTCAGCTGATGTATATAGAAACACCCCTGGCTGGCAGTCCTCCAGGCAAGCAGCAGGCATGCACCATAGCTCGGTTTCTTCCACGGATCAAAGCCTGCCTGTCTGTCAGGAGAACAGGATCCTTCCTGACAGCGTGGCTCCCTGCAGTCATCTATCCAGAAATCTCTTCCCTTTTGCACAGAAATTTTCCTCAAAGGTGTAAATCAGCACTCGTGGCTTTGGGGCTCTCATTCTGGACACAGAGGGATCCCTCCTGGTCCATCGGGGCCTTGGATTATTCTCCCAGCTCCTGGAGGAATGGTTTGTTGTGGAGTTTGTTGTAGCTTCAGACACTGATGGAAACTTGGGCACGTCCAGGCATGGTTGGGGCCTTTCGGGAAGCCGGGCTGCCTCTGCTGTGCTCCCTGGATGCCGCGAGCAGCCTGCCTCCACACGAATTGCTGCCGTGTGCTGGATTTACCAGCTGAAGGCATGGGGCCTTGTGTGTCCCCAGCAGGCTCTTCCTGCTCGTGCGATTCGGGCCAGCAGCCTGATTCAGTGATGACAGGCTGAAGGCCAGGCAGAGCTGTAAAATGCTGCCCTTGTAGTGTGATGGGACGGGACAGCTCGTCAGAAAGACACAAGGACAGGAGATCTGGGGATGGTGAGTGAAGGACGGAGGCGCTTACATCCCAGCATCTTGTGGTTTTGCTGCAGCCGTGGTGCAAATTAGCAGGATCAAGTGTAGACAGCAGGTGTACAAGTGCAATCTGATCCTGGCTTACAGAGTCAGGCCGCCCTTACGCCACAGATCAAATATAGGATGCGGAGGGCTGGTGCTCAGCGAGCGGGGCAGAAACGTGGGCATGAGCACACGCCCAGGCCCAGCCGAGCAGGCAGCAATCCCCATGTGGTCATGAGGGCAAACCACATGAGAGATGGGTCTGGAAAGCTGTCAGGCAAATTTGTAACCACATAGCCCTGAAAGGCAGCCTCGCCATTGCCAGGCCTGCTCTGCCCGAGCTTTTCTCGTCCTGGCTGCAGCGCTGTTTTGCTTGGTTTAGCTGGGCCAGCAATTCCTTTCATTGGCCAGGTGTCTGCATCTCATTTGTGTGCTACCACAATCGCTTTATGTAGATAGCAGTAACAAGGGGTTGTTCTAGACAGGGAGAGAGATTTGCAACAGCCAGAATTCACACACAGCAACGTGGGAGCTGCTACGATGGCGCTGAGCAGCGGAGATGTGGGATGCGAGGCAGAAATGTGCAGGTGCAGGAAGATAAGAGGTGAGGCACAGGCAGGCACTGGAGATCCTGCAGCTATAAACGGCTCCATAATGGCCAGCTAAGAGAGACTGCAGGCCTGCAGCTGGACAAGATTGGTTTCAGGAGTAATAAAGAAAACAAGGAAATAGTAAAGAGCACCATATATCATAAATTCAGATGTTACCTGGAACTGCAGACTGATAATAAAGACAAAGATGTAAATGTGTGTCAGCAAATATCTGTGTTCCTAAGTTGAAGGAAGAAGAGGGAGGAGAAAAGAAGAAAGGAGGAGGAAATCATCAGCATAAGCGTCATATTCCTCCCAGCAAAGTACTCCAGCTTGCTGTAACATCCCCCTACACCAACGCCTGCATGAAATCACTGCCTGTAGGACCCAGAAGAACAGTTTAAAGGAGAGCACGATGCCAGGAAAAGGGGTAGAAACTAAGAGTGCATTACAATTTCAGTTGTAGTATTACTATTACTGCAACATTTTCTATATTTAAGTATGCTATCTGCATTATTTTTTTTTCTGTAATAATTAGAGATAGACGAATGATTCCCGAATTAGACTGTGAAGATTTGTGATATACTAATAATAAATTATTGTATTTGCTCTTTTATATATATATATATAGGGTATAGTTCTTCTTTGTCCATAAGCAAGGTTTTGAACATAACAAAATTCAACACAGATTTTCTTTATTTGTATAGTTATTGGAAGAGAGGCATTATACTGAGTGGAGGCTTTGTAGAGCAGACTGGGTGCCTTCTCAACGTGCAACTCAGCAAAGACATGGCAGAAGTACCTACATCATCCTGATTCATCCAGCATGTATTTTCACTATGTGACTAGACTCTTATTTCCCACAGACTTCAAGCCTGAGATTTCTTAATTTAACCTATGATCTAATTAAGTACTTGTGACTCTACCGTAAAACTATTGTCTGTAGTATTCTGTTTTCTCTTCTTGTCACTGTTCTAAAGTAACCCTCTAGATTGAATGCAAGATTACTCAGGAGCTCAGATTTAAATGCTAATTAGTGTTTAAAGATAAACAATAGCAATTACTACTAATTACATGTGCAGAGTTTTTCTTACCCAGTAAGTGCATAGCACTTTACAAATATTGATGGAGTCAGTCTTGCAGTGCCAAGGAAATTTAAGCACAGATTTTGGCACTCGATGTGAAACAAGTCTGGTGATACATGTGTACGATGTAAGCGTGTAATGGTTTACGCTGATTTCCTAAGGCCGTTGACTCACTGTGTAACCAAAACCTGGTTAAAGGAGCTGGGGAGTGGCTGTGTGGGACAAGAGGCAAAGACCATACAGCCTGGAAGGCTGCTAGGGCGGGACACTGTAAATGCAAGGCAGAAAGTTTGAACTGAGATTTATTTCTTTCTATGGTTGTCAGGTTCCAGAAAGGGATGAATTACATCAAATATGACATCGAGCAGGTTGGGCTCGACATCTGTTCGCATCAGAATTGCGTCTGCTTTGAGATGGGAAATTGGAAGAACCGAGCATAAGAGCAACACTGGAGCAGGGAGTATCAAATAAGCACAGCCACTCTCAGCCCTTACATATTTCTTGCAGCAAATTAATCAAGTTGATTTATAAGCTCTGTTACAGTTTGCCCTTATCGTTCCCATTGGAAATTTTTTTTCAGAGTCTCACTAGTTTGTTCTAATGTCACTAGAAATCACTTTGGGTACTTTAATACCCGCCATGCACTTGTGTTTGAAAGGTATATTTCCTTTCATGTGTTCCTTTACGTCAAAATTGAATTTAAAATCACATTCCCACTGACAGCTCTGCACTCAGAGCTGTGCTTAGAGAGCACCTGGTGTTGTTGCTGTTTTTGGTGTGTTAAATCATCCCTGTGTTGATTTCTTCCCTCGATGCCAGTGCCCTGAAGTAATTCCAGACAGAAAGACAGAAGAAAATAAGAAAAAAATAAAATAAAAAAGACTGTGCCAGCTTGGCATGAATGGGGAGAAGAAAGAAGCTTTAGCCACCTGCTCTCCCTCCCCAGTTATTAACTGTACTTTAAAGGTGACCATGGGAAACAGGGCAAGAAAAAACTGCAAAATTACCCAGCTTACTCAATGGCCTGGTTCTATTAGGTCTTTTATTAAAAAATCCACTGGTGTTGGTAGTTGATATTTGGACCTACAGATACAAACTTGTTCTTAACGTGAAATAAAAAAAAAAAAAAATCTTTTGTAAATGCTTAAACAAAAGAAGTAAACATGACAATAAAGTAGCACATGACTTTGTCTGCAGAATGATGTTATATCGGTGTAAGTAATTTGCTCTAAGAGCAGCAATTTTACTACAGTGAAGTGTGTTTGCTATCCCTTTGATGTTTTTGTTGTAGGTGTTTTCTTTAATTGTTCTGTTTACACATTCCTGCCTTTTTTTGAATTAGCTACTTAGTATGCTGGATTGACAGCCCAGAATCCCATGTTCACTTGTCCCTGCATTATGGGATTATTTTTTTTTCTTTTCCTTTGGCAATGTTCATGGATTCTTAGAAGAAAGAATGGAGATCAGATTAACAAAGCTGTATGCTTGCCTTGCTGGCATTAAATAAACGTTGTATATCTCGAGCAGTTTGAGCCATTCAATCCATTTTAAGCCATTTTCAAAACACAGTCAGACAGCCTGGCAAAGCCCCTGCTGAGCTCTGCTATTCTTAAGAAGAAAACGATGCACTTGCCTTTGGAGTGACTTATCAATTTTGGCTTACAAGTACACCTAAAAATCAAATGTAAAAATGTAAAGTTGAAATGTCTCGGGCAAAAGAGTTGTTTATAGGTTTGTTACAGCAGTAGAAAATTCTCTGTCATATACAACATTTCTCCCCAGAACAGCAAGATGGTATCTCACTAATTTGGATGCTTTATTTCCAGTCCACCATTGCAGGGCACTTTAATAATCTGTTGTGTGAAGCATAGGCCAAAATCTGTAAAACTCTTTTCTATAGAATAAAAGCTAATGCCTCCAAGTTCTTGTGTTTTTATTCCTTTGCTGACTGCTGCTTTCCAGCACATGTTCTCCTAACTGACCAGCTGCTGAATCTCATCTTTGAACGCATTGAGGATAAAGCTGTACAACTCTTTTCCCTGAGCTAAGTAGAAAACAAGGTTATGTTTGTGGACTAGGTCCAACATAATAGCTTTAATGAACATAAAAAGTTAGAAGCGTGGAACATTCATGTTGAGCCAAAAGTAATTCTGTAGATAAATTTATTTTAACCTTACATGCTGCTGGGATATCACAGAATCACAGACTGGTTGAGCTTGGCAGGGACCTCTGGAGTTCATCTGATCCAACCCCCCTGCTCAAGCAGGGTCACCCAGAGCAGGGTGCCCAGGACCACCTCCAGGTGGGTTGTGAATATCTCCAGAGAAGGAGGCTCCACCACCTCTCTGGGCAGCCTGTTCCACTGCTCCGTCACCCTCACAGTAAAGAAGTTTTACCTCATGTCACCATCTTTTGTGATCAAATATCTGCTGAGAAGCCCTGCTGAGATAGACATTGAATGACACCGTTGTAGCTTCAGCTGACATATACCCACTAATAACCTGGAACATTTTTAGCACAGACAGCAGCCCTTCCAGAAGCTGCCAGTGTGCTCCTTTCACATCTGGTTCAGAGCCTTCTGCATTTCCAACGACACACACATTGTGCAGAAAAAGCAGTGAGCTCTCTCACTTCCAATCATCCGTTCAATGTCTTATAAAGCATTACTTGTCCTTGTTTTGCAGAGCTGCCTCAGTTGGTGTCTCTCTGGTCTCCCATTCTCCAGGCACTGCCCACCTCTTGCTTGCTCGCCTCTTCATCCATTGCCATGTAACTGTGAGAAAAGCCAGTCATGATGCACAGGGCAGCACCAGTGCTCCTCCTCACAGGACGAATTTCATCACCTGTCCAGCTGTCTCCACCAGATGAACCTTTTTTTTGGGAGCACCACCAGAGAGGAGAAAGTCTCAGCTGCAAAAACCTTGTATTGGCAGTTTGGTTTCTCCCATGATCGGTCAGAGGCCTGGTAAGGTTCTCCTGATCCATCCATCCTGTAATTAGGCAATGAGAAATGGTAGTCCCACTGTGATGGGTTCCTTATTCAACCAGTTGTGTCTGTGGGTTTGGCGGCCAGCTTCCTCCCCAGGTAAGGCTGTTTGGGGACCTCAGCACCACCACTCTGCTCCAGGTTTGGCAGCTGAGGTGGACTGGGCCTTCACAGAACCTCCTCATCTGTTAGAGATCCGTCTGGTTCTCTGAAAGATGAAAAGTTCTTTCCCTCCTGATTGTAAGTGCGATGGAAAAATCAGAAACTGAGGTTTCAGAAGGTAAATAGCCCGGATTGCATGGAATGTATGAATTCTGCAGTATCTCAGTGGTCCAATTAAACCATTTTCTTTATGAAGACTCAGCTTCATGAAAAACTGAGTATACCAATAAAACTGTGAGTCATCGTGCCTTTCTTATTGATTCTTGTTATCTTTCTGTGTCCGAGGCAACAATAAACATGATTTATATGCAGTGTGTTTAATTTCCCGTGGTGTTCTAATCCTGCGTTGGTGTGGGGGGAAAGTCAATGAAGACGGATGGTGAGCAGCATGCAAAGTGAGAGGCAGGCAGAAAACGTGGCCAGAAATGCAGGAAGCTCATATTGCAGAGATAAGTAACGCTTTTACATCTCTAAAGCTGATGCCATTTAAAGTATATTAAAAGAAAGGGAATAATATGACTGGTAAGGCAGAAAGACGGACCCGTCTGTACCCACAAAACACACCAATTTAAATCCCCTTGTGCGGATGAATCATGATGCAGTGCGTAATACTGACTAATATTCCTTCCCTCCGCAGCACTGCTGAGCAGGACCAAGTTTCTCTGAGTATGCTCAGATAGCAGTCTTCTGTAAAGTCCAGAACACCTAAACTATACTGGTCCTAAAGAGGTCCTACCTGCTGCAGGAATTCTCCTCATCGAGGCACATGGACCATAAGCCACACGGGTTATCACAGAAACTTAACACAGTGTCTTCATGTGCATCTTCTGGTAGCTACCTGTGCATAGGTCTTAAGTTCCATGGTGGCATCATTTCCAAAAAAAAATAAAAAATAAAACATTTTCTAAAGTATGGGCAGACGAGTGGAAATTTACTACAGGCTATTTCCAGGTTCCTTAATTTCAGAGACACTGTTGGGGCTTTTCTTACTTTGGGACAACATTGGAATTGGCTCTGAAAGCCCCTGCTTTCATTTATTGGCTGTGATACCATCCTCTATACAGTTGTGTTCCAGTTCCTGTTGAAATGGTGCTATTTAGCTGCACTCTATTTATCTTTCCACGAAGACATTGAAGTCTCCAGCCCCTGACAGCGTCGTGACCCTCCTGCCTCCACATGGACCTCCGCAGACAGCCACGCAATGCAGAAGGGGTTCTGCTGGCTGCCCGTGAGAACTGGAGTGAGGATGAGATGCCAGAGGAGTTGCTTGAAGTGGGAGTTGGCACCGAGGGCTGCTACCAGGAAAGTGCTTCAGAGTGAAGGTGAAAACCCATATTGACTTTGTTCCTCTTAAAATGACTTCTCGTGGCTCAAGAAGCCAAGAGCATTGATTTAAAAACACGTCGGTCACAGACACAGAGAACTTCAAGGCGAAGAAACTACACATCTGGAAATGCTGTACACCTCTGCAGAAAAGAAAGAAGAGGGGGAAAGCAAAACAAAATCCCTTTCCATGGAGCAGCTATTTGCAGGGCAGTTGCAGCCAGTGGAGAATCCCAGCTTTGTCTCCCTTTGTTGCTTTTGGAGTAAGAGAAAGGTCACATTCTAAGGCAACAATAGTCTTTGTGAGCAACTGCTTCTTCACAGCTCGTTTTGCGGTCTTGCTAGTGAATTATTTTACTTTTTCTTCCAGGGAAATGCAGCCCTACAGTTAGAGGCAGGCGTTTTGGGTTCTGTTCCTCTCCCTTCTCCAGTGAATATAGAGATCCTTAACCTACTTTTACGTTATTATGAGGCTCGGAACCTGTGCCTGCTCCCTTTGAGGACAACTGGAAGGCTGCCATTGACTTCAAAAAGAGCATGGGCAGGCTTCTTGTTAGTTAGCATTCGTAAAGTGCTCAGAGATACTTAGGCAACAGATGTTACATAAATGCGATTAATATTATAACTTTGCTATCGTGCCGGCAATGCTATATTGCAACTTTGTCAGCAGGCATCTTAATTCAGGCTGAAGGGCTGCGTGCTGGCAGGATTAGGGTTTAGTGAAATGCAGGTAAATGATCTTTCCAAATGCCATGAAACTCAACTATTCATCTGCATAAAAGAAACTTCTGCCTTAGTCTCTTAGAATAAGGAAAACTCTTGGGTGTGTGTTTCTGTTTGTGTGAAAACTCTCTTAAAGTATATATTAACACAAGCTCTTTATTTCTGGTACAATTATAAGACAGAGTTGTTTAGATGATGTCCAGGGGATAGCAATATGATGATAGATGCAGAAGGGAAATATGATTTAATCCTGATCGTTCGACCATTCACGTTAGCTTTTTCCAATTAATTGTTAAAATTTAATTTTACCTTCCAGTGAAACAGAGAAGTCCACTAAAACTGGTGTGTAGAGATTGGAGGAGTTTTTAACTTTCAAATTCCATGAGAACAAAGTTACAAATTTTGCAGCACTTATGTTTCAAAATCCATTGGCACTGTAAGTGATTTCAGACAGGAGTCTTCTAATTAACTTGAGTGGAATTGCTGAAACCTGCCAGCTTGAGACCATTACAGGCAGAGACTTGAAAAAGATCGCAGGTTCCTGGAAAGGCAATCAGGTGAACACAAGTTGCTGAAATCGCTTATTAATAGGTAAAGGCAATCGGTGTTGATACCAAAAGGTAAAGGTAATACTCACCATAAATGATGGGCAACAGATCCCTGTTTGCTTGTTTCAGACTGCAATCAATGGAATTTGTGGATCACCGTTGGGTAATATACTTGAAGAAGAAAGCAATCTTGTAAACATGAACAGTTCAACGAGAAAATAAAAATATAGAGGGCACCAAAGGAAGCCTTCTACATATTTGCTGGGGGAAAACATAATGAACATTATCAAATCAAATCAAATATTCAGCACTTCTACTTCCTTGTTTCTTTCATGGCTCGAAGCACATAAGAAAGTTTTTTAGGCAATATAGACAAGTGTTTTACCAGTCTTTAATGGTGGAGAACCTGGGGTGCATGGATGGATAGGTCAAATGTATTCACTATGTGCAACTGGTCTTTGTTTTTCATTTCTTAGACACCTAACATGAGACACTTGGAGTCTGATGTGAAGAAGAAGTACTTAGCCTGTTATTCCAGTCATGGCCTGACAAACATCGTGCCAGTTCATGCAGCTATTGATACCTTTGGTGTCTGAACACCACGAGAGAATGTTCAACTGTTATTCTCTATGACTTCTGCTTTGCAGGCACTTTCAAGGTTAGCATTTCCAAGACTACTGCTCCCTACTGTACGAGCATGACCTTTCGTTCTCTTAAATTATTTGCCAATATTAAAATCCAGGATGCTTCTCTGTCTATCAAGTGATACAGATCTTTTCCTACAAATTTGGGGTTTGCATCTGTAATTTCCATGCTGTCAGCCTCTGTGCTACACGGGGATATTGCAGGTGGCTCCAAATGAGCTCGGTACAGGCTCGTGCTGCTGAGCAAACCCATGTTCCCTGCTGTCTCTGTACCTGGCCGGTTCCTTTCAGCCACGCACCGGCTCTGGAGTGCACACAGTTTCTCAGCCAGTTCAATCAACGGCAAGGAGCAGACCTAGATAGGGAAGTGGAATTTGGTTTATTTATTTGTATTTATCGAATTTATGACCTCCTGGTCATAACCCCAAAGGGGCATGCAAGTGCAACTGGCAGGGCTGGCTGAGGAAGCTGAGTCAGAGAGGTGTGGGGAAGCTTCTTACAACACTTTGTTGCACTATGTGACCGCAACCTTTCCCCTCTCTGTAAGGCCTAGGAGCAGATAATAGACTCGGTGATCCCTGTGGTCCAACTTGGGACATATGCTATAACTATTTTATATAGTCTGCAAGGTGACTGATTACAAATGTATGTTAATGTATAGCTATGTAAATTCCGTAGTGGAGTTAAATTATCAATCTGAGTAATAGGGGTGGGCATCTCTACCTCGCCTCTATTCAAATACAGCCAACTCAGTGTTTTATGCCTGTAAAAGCTTTATGCTGAAGTCTGGGCGGAAAAGTCTTCTGTAGGTGCTTCGTTTAAGGTGTGTTCTCCAAGTGACACAGTCAATGGGTGGCTGTGCCTGATGTGTGACGCATTGAACCCTTTAACAAGTGTTTCTTGTTTTTGCTTGGAATTTATCTAGTACCAGTATAATTTGAACATATTTTAGAGGGACGTATCTCCCCTGTATTTAGCACAGCCATTCACTGAGGCAGTGCCAGTCCTGACTAGCAGCTACCAGTCGCTGTCATCCCTGATGCAGCTCCACTGAAACAAATGGAATTTGCCTCAGAGACTCAGCTTAATGTAATCCACCCTGCAAAATACATCCACAATCATATTTTGATGATAAACTTGACGTACTTTTTTTTTTTTTTTTAATAAAACTTCCCCCCAATTATGTAGCTTCCTTTTCTTTATAGTGCTTCACAAGAGTGGGCAACTGTCGACCAGGATGGAGCCTGTGCTGTAGGACAAGGTCACCAATTTCATACAAGGGCTTGCCATTTAACAAATTGATTTTTTTTTTCTTCAAATTAGTATACTCCTGAGCTGAAGCAAGAAAAGTAGAATGCAGACTGACCAGCACAGAGAGTACACATCATGGAAAACTGTAAATCTGTTTTATGCCTGCCCAGAGCATTCAGGAAATTATTCCTTATATTTGGTTTCATGTCCTCTTAATTCAGAGAGACTCTGACCTTATTGAATAAACACCGTAGCAGGGTCCTTATATCATGCAGAAGAAGTTTTGTGATAAGGCAAGAAACAAAAAAGCTGTCCAGAGCATTATTTCACCGAGCTAACTTGATAGAGCTGATGTATTAAAGAGGATGTCTACCTGTACAGACAGTTATTTGTGTCAGTTTTAATAAGGATCTTATATCAAGCCCACCCAGGTGCTGAGTACGCTCTTTCTGGCCCCAAAGCCCCTCTCACCACCAAACCACAGCCCAGCTCTTTAAGTGAATCCTCTGTGCCGTGACCACTGCCAGCAGAGTTTGATGTGATGACCACAGAAGACAGCAAGTCTCATTATTTTTCTGGGTTTGGACACCTCTCCCATAGGTGAGCTAAATTCTGAGTACCACTGCTCAGTTCTTGTCCCCTTCAGCTCTCAAAAGCACTTGAGCTGCATCATTCCTGCTCCAGTACTAATGATCCGATCGATGATTTCTCTACTGAGATTTTTACATGAACCTTTTTGTTCTCTTTTTGTTCACTCTGAACTGAGCTACAGCCACAACCAGACCTGGAACAATATTTGGCAAACGTGGTGATCTGTGTAGCTATCCATAGCCACCGGTGCACTCTGTCCTTCACCACTGACATTCTGCTGTTGTGCTCCATGATATGCAGTCTGTTGCTGAACTGTTTACTATTTCTTAGTTTATTTTTAATCAGTTACTGTTAAACAGTTAAGCAAGGACAGACAACGAGGAGGCTGACCCTAGGCTGTAGAAAGGAGCCAATATTTTCAATTACATGGTCAGTTTATTATTTTTGCCCTCTAGCAGAAAGGTAGAATCCAGACTCCAGAATAAGACACTAACTTTTTATTGCTAATGTTTGGCTGGCTATGGATAATAGATTTAAACTGTTATAGTCCTAATGAGTTCACCACAGTAACTTAATTAAGCAATTGAACATGACAGGCAATGCATTCTAGGGGGATTATTGCATGCCTTTAGGAAAACATAAAATAAAAAGCAAGGGATTTCAGCTACCAAGAAACCTCTGAAAACAAATCTCCTGTCTACCTTGTTGAAACTAAAGAAAGCAGAAAAGAAAATATGTTAGTGTTAGATTTAGCAGTCTGAGGGTGTTTATCACTGCTTGGAAAAATCTGGCCAGAACAGAGTATTTCTTTCTCATAATGCATTGCACTGTGATTTTAACCCTGGAACCACAAAACAAGGCAAGCAGTGGTTTAGTGCTAGGACCCTTTTCTGTATACTCTGACATAGACCTCAAGGAGTCCTTCTGAGGAATGGGCAGAAATGGAAACATCTCCTTTCCTGAAGGTTTGCCTCCTTTTTTGAAGGCAACTGCAGAGGCAGTTGAACAAATAATTTATTTCACTGGAATCACAAGAAAAACTGAAATTTTGCCATCTTACTAGTAAGAAATTTTATCTGCATAATCCAGATACATATCACAAGTACTTTATGGACAGGAACAAACAGTAATGTCTTCCCTGTTAAGACCTTCCCTGTAGGTTTTCATTAGGTAACATTACATTACTTCCAAATTAATTACATGAATTACAATGAACAAACAATCAAACAATCAAAAAAAAAAAAAAAAACCCCTACACACATTAATTACAAAACCTTACATTTAGGTTTTCTTACCTAAATTTGAAAACTCAAAACCAAACCAAGAGGTTCTCATTCTTTTCAGAGTTTTTGAGATCAGTATGCTGCACACTGCATGGAGAAATAATGGACTTTGATTAAATCTTTTTCAATCTGCAGCAATGAAATAAAGAAGAACATGGAGGGTATTGTGTTTAAGCCTTCAATTGCAGGTTTTGGCCTTCTTTTGATCTCTGCTTTTCTATTTGAGCTCTGCTACAAGATCTCATTGGGGTATATTCAGCTTTCAGTACCCGAAGTGTCCCTGCTGGATACATGATCAATGTCAAGTGCAGGTAGGAGCTAGGTACCAACATTTTCATTTAACATGCACTCTTTACTGTATTGATATTGTGTAATGTTTTGAAGGCTATTTGAAAAACAAACCATGAACTTCATCTTTAGCTTTCTCACCACACACTCCTTACCCTTACTAATGTTATCAAATATATCAAATATTCCTCTCATGCCTTGTATTTGAAATCAGTGATAAATTGTGTCTTCACAGCAAAATATGAAGAACAGCAGATCAAAAGATTGAAATGTTTGGTTTATTCTGGTCTTAGCAATTGGCCAGAATGAAGAAGATGCCATTTCTATTTAGATAGTTACACCTGAGCAACCACTGGTGTATGGATCTGTGCTGATGAAGGAGAAAGAGAGCTGCCAAGGTGCCTGCAGCACTCCTCATCGCATGCCTCACCTAGATGCTGTGGAGACATTTCAGCCACCCTGACATCAGAGCACAGGCTGACATTCCCTTTTGTTACCTTTCCCTGCTATCTGTCTTAATCACAAAGGGAACATACTGTGCTTTCTATGTTTAGATCTCTAATTAGTTTACTCAATAGGTATAGTCATCCTCATTTTGCACCACCATAAGATGAAATCATTTCCTCAACACCTCACCCCAAATCATTTATATGTATGCTTTTATATCTCTGACAATCCTAATAATGGATTCTCTTTAACAATATCGGGTAGCAATTAGCTTTGCATGTTAGCTAGGCCCCACATCTCACCTTGAGGTGTTTATTTCCCAGTAAACTCCACGTGAGACTTGTGCCTGCCTTGTGCCAGACCACTGCAGAGGGTGGGACGCACACAGCAACAGAAATGAAGATTTCAGCCTCATTCCATGCAAGCTAAGTAATGCAAACTTTGAGGTTTTCCCTGCTTACTCTGATATTCCAGAAATAAAAACCCAGGTGTATGCTGACATTTAATTTTTCCCAGCTATTTGTAAGCATAACTCTTCTGGAGTAGATATATAGTTCACTTCATCTTCTTTCTGGGCTGATAAGGTGATGCATATAGAGCTTAAGTAATTTAAAAAAAAAAAAAAAAAAAAAAGACAGCTGTGCTTTTGAAAATTACTTAAAAAATTCATGACTCCCAGCCCCTTTTTCTGTCCATTTACCATTCCTCATTGTAATTAAGGATGGCAAAGTCGCAATCACAAGGCACAGTTTTTTGAAAAGTTCATGCTTCTTTTTTATTATTTTTTTCACATCTGTTTTACTGAATTGTTTTCAAAGAAGAGAAAGTTTAAAGGAACCTCAAAAAAAGTTTTTGGCGATCACCTTGGCAGCAGCACATGTATTCCTTTTGGCACGGTCGCCACACTGCCGCATACAAAACCCCCACTTCCATTAGGCTGGGCTGACTTTTAAGAAGCTTTTTCACCAGAGCGTACAATTTGGTCTGTGTGTCCTCTTTTGTATCCATTATTAACTCACAGTGTGGGCTATAAAACCAAGCTTCCTTATGTGGTGCCAACTGGCATCTGTCACCACTCTCTCCTTATCTGCTGCCTCTGCCAGTTCCCAGCATTAAACGAGGCCATGCCACGCTGTCGTTGGGATTAGACCTAATGCACCGAGGTCTGCCTGCCCTGGTTATTTTTATCAACTTAGTCAGATTTCCAGTCTGGGCAGCCGAGCCCCAGAAATGCTGGGTGGTTTTTCTGCTTCCCAGGTTTCATGAGCAGCAACTCCACGTCGATGCAGACCCTGGTTGCTGGCTCTCTCTCACATTAGTTTGTGTGCTGCAGAGCGCACGGAGGAGATGCAAAACCCAGCAGCACAAGAGCAGATCTGTGAGGGTTATTTCCATACCACTGCCATGCCTGTCCAGGGCCTGGAAGGACCAGGGGACACAAGAAAAGGGAACTGCCTGCCCCTGGTGGGATTCAGCTAATGCTCTGCAGCTATCGACTGGAAAAATTTGCTCCTCCCATTTCCTAACCTAGCAGTATCTTTATTAGAGGCTGGGAGATAAAATGGAGAAGCAGATACCTGGGTTTATAACTTCCTCCACCAACGTTCAGTGATGACTAGACAGAGGCATCGTACGGTCCAAGTAGCGACATCCAAAGTAGGCCAGATGCCAGAGCACAAAGAGCAGTGGCACGAACGTGAAATCAACTGTTCGGTTCCCATGGGTGAAAGAAAGCAAATGACCTCACCGCAGAGACAGAAAGCTTCTGGTGGCTATCAAAGGCCTGTGCAGGGTTATCCTCACCCACTCTCATAAGGGTTCTGGCCCAGGCCCCTTTTAGATACACACCATCTCTTACAAGGTGTTTCAGATAGGAATACATTCCCAGTGCTGGAAAATGTTTTCCTTCACAGCCACATCAGGTTTCTCCTCAGATTTCTCCCTTTATGTCCTTTCTTAGTACTGCACAAAATTCTTCAGTTTCCTTGCTGTTTACACCTTGCCCAATGCTTATTTGCTTGTTAAACCCCTCAGTACCCCCTCTGCATTCTTTAAATTCCACACCATAAATTTTTGGTGTATTAACTCACTGCTCTGAAAGTAATACAAAACAGCAGGCTTACAATGAAGAAAATAGGGATAATAACTCTGAGGAAAAACTGGAAACTAAGCAAGCTTCCAAGGTAAAAAGTTGCAGAACTCTTCCACGGGATGTTATAAGCAGTAAAAATCTCCACATGTCCAGAAAACAACTAGATTTGTGGAAGGAAAGCACCTCAAATGCTATGAAAGAGCAAGTTATCACCTCTCAGCAGTTCCACTGCAAATCAATGAGAAGGATGGGAGGTGAGGTGGGGAAGAATCACTGCGAGCTTCCTGGCCGCTGCCAGGGAGAGGTTAACGAACTAGATGAACCTCTGGCCTGATTCAATGCATCAGCTCGTATGTGTTGTTTGTTTTTTTTTTTTTTTGAATTATCCATTTGGATTACTTGCCTGTTTGCTTCAATTTATCTACCGTATCAATCGGAAACTGCACCGAGAAGACAAATGGCTATATTCATCATCGTGTTTCCAGGACAGAGGTCGGTGCTGCAGTATCTGGCCTGATAAAGGCACAGGCTTAAGACTTTCTCAAAGGAGTTTCAGAAAGAGCTCCTCAAGGTGTGTCCTTGTGTGGATGTGAGTGTGTAGCTGGGTGCAGGAGGCACCAGGCAGTCCAGCATTATGGGGCCAAGTGCAGCCCTTCCTGCAGCACTGCCTGGGCACTGGAAGCACCATGCATAATTCAGCTCCACCAGCCTCCACGCTAGCAGGATGCATCGCTTACTGAAGCCCAGGGTAGTGCTCCTTATGAGCAGAACATCAGCACCCTGCAGTGCAACACTACTTACAGCCACCGAGGAGCCCCATTCTCCCTGCATGAAGTTTGTCAGGATGAGCTCCAGGTCACTGCCTGAGGTTTCACTAACTCAAGCTTACACATTCAGGCCACTACATCTCATTTTCCTATCCACAGATTCCCCTTTCCTCCCTTTCCTCTTTTTCTGTTTCACTCAAGTGTGATGCTTGGTTTGCATCATTCATAAGAGGAAGTAATGGTGGGTAAGTGCCCCGAGCTTAGTGACTCTATTTGGGTCAGCAAGAGGTGAAACAGTTGGTGGAGGCTCATAGAAACAAACCAGAATGGGTTTCACATCTCTGTTTTCTTATATCATAGAAAACTCCATTTATCTAGTCTGAAGTGGAATTAAATATTGGATTTAACATCTTTAATTTACCTCAGTAGAGTAATTAAAAAAATCAGACTAATGAAGTTAAACAAACAAACAAACAAACAAACAGCATTTGATTGTTCCTTTAAGCTTAAATGCAGTGATTTATTGTTTAGAAATATGAAGCCCAAACACTCAATATATACCACTCTCTACTGGGAGATAAATTGTCCAAAGCAGTCAACCTTCAGCTTGATTCATTGCCACCCCTGGCACAAGCGAGGCATTGCAAATTGCAGACCTTACAGCCAGGTGTAGCCTCTGACTACATTTCTCCATAAGCAGATACAGAAATTACAGCCCCGATAGTTTTAAAATTCTTGTAGTTTTGTAGTTTTATTCCTTTAGATAGCTTTTGCTTATTTGTCTACCAATGTAACAAACGTAGGATTCAAAGATCAATTATGTACTATTTTCATGAACATTTAATGTATTCTGCGATCATCTTACTTGGGCTAAGATAGTGACAAGCATCTGTGTTTATCCATGCAGTTCAGGCTATTTTTTTACTCTGGGAAGTCGAGAAAAATATTCCCTCCCTGTACCTAACAGCTTCAGTAAAGTGCCCCTTGCATTTGCTATACTTGAGTCCCATCTCTTCCTGAACATCAAGATTTCTGAACCAGAGAGAAAAAGTAAGACCGGGGGTATAATCACAGGGAGCAGACCCAGGCCTTTTGAGGATGCTGTTGGGTTTCTAAAAAGAATCTAAAATCTTTCTAGCAGATTAAAACATCTACCTTTCCCTGGTGGGTGAAGTCAAAGCTCAATCTACCTGGAAGTGAAGAAATCATCATTTCTTAAAGAGCCACTATAAATGGCTCAGTTATAAATAAAAGCTGCAAAATAAATACTTTGTGCAAGAGACTATTTTTTAAGGCAGGAATATTGTGTGGTGTTTTAATTAAAAAATCCAGTGCTTTCTCCATCCTTTGACAAAGAAAACCAGATTCTTTCTTGCACTTTGAGGGCCACTGTTTCTCCTGGATTTAATTCTTGGATATTGTGGTGTTCACTGAGCCTCCATCCTCCAGCAAATAAAGAGAAGGATTGGAGTTCATCTTCCACCAAGCAATGAAATGTGTCAGCGAATGCTCCCGAGGACAAATGCTGCCAGCTGCAGATGTTCCCTGATGCACTTCACTCCTCTTTACTGTACTTCACTTCCCTTTCCATCCTATAAAATATTTGGGGCAGACACTCCACTCTGAACTGATTCATACCTGCTGGGAACAGTGTTCAAGAGGTCAGGAATAAAAGAACCTTCTTCATTTATTTTTTGTTACCTTATTAAACCAAAGCCAGATTGTGTCAAATTATGTATTTGGTTGTATCACAATCATCTTAGCACATGTATCTGCAGTATTCAGCAACTTACAAACACATGTTCATACAAATAGCTTTATGCATGAGATATTTACAGTGGTTTGGGGGTTACTCAAGTACTGATGTCCTCGTGTGTTTGCATATGCAGGATCAGGGCACAGCTTTCTGGGTAGTCATTTGTAGACAGGGACATGATACGCTGTGTTTCACACTGTGACAGATCTTGTAGTAATACCAAAATCTTCAAGAAAGAATCTCACAAGAGTGTGACTCAGACCAGTCTTGACTGTCAGCATGAGTAAGGAATCAAATGCTCAGGGAAAAAAAAAAAAGGATGCATCAAAGCAAGGAGCCACAGCTTTGTAACTGTTCTGTAGCATCTAAAGCCAAACCCAGCTGCCACCTGGCTGACATGAAGATGGTGAATGCCAATTAAAAAGGAAAAATACAGATAATGAAGAATGTGAGATGGAGGACTACCCAAGGAATTCACATGAACCTGACTTTACCTGAAACCAGATGATCAGAGATAAGACTAGTAAAACAAAATAACTCATGCAGAACATACCTGACATGTTCAACCTTTGCAGAGATTTGAAAAGCCTTAAGCCTTGTTTTGAAGTTTGGTGTTCACACTACAAGACCATAGCTGTAATTTGCTGGAGAATATTCGCATCAAATATTTTTCATCGTAAAAATATTGAAAAAGAAACATTTTTTCACAAAGTGGGAATTTCTTAAAACATTTCCTATTTTCAGCCACAACTTTAGAATTACTTAATCAAACTTTGCGTTCTACTTTTTTTTTTTTTTTTTTTTTCTGTGAATTTAGCAGGTTTTCTATGTTGTTTTGGCTTGATAATTGAAAATTCTATTTCTGCATGAAGTGTCATGTGCTGCCTTACAACATATGCATATGCAACATATGCATATGCTGCATTACAACAACACATAAGAGCCTCACAATCATTTATCTGCCAGATAAATGATTTTATTTTTAACCTGTTTTTAATTTAAATATTTTTAATTGATTCAGTGTAGCCATATGAAGTTCCTCGTGGCTAAGGAATACTTTATTAATGTACTTGCAAAGTTACATATATATTAGACATTTTTCTACAGAAATCTCAAGAGGAATTTGGTCTGAAACTCACTAAAATCTGGTCTGTTGGTATGCAGCAACCTGTGGGGAGTGCTGGTCTTCCTCCTGTTCAGGCTTACAGCTTCTGGACATCAGATGTGCTGTGTGCCTGTAGACCATTGAGGATTTATTCCACATCCACTTTATTGCCAAGTACCTTACTCTGTTGCTTTGTTTGGGATTTCTAGGCATATGACAGCTTGGCAGAAGATAAAATTTGGAGTCCAAATACAAGTACACCAGTATCCCAGTAGAGGCATCTGGTGACTAAAGATCCTAGACAAATAAACTCGTATCGAGCACCCAGTCCTACAGTCCCTGCTCCTATAGCCCTCTAGCACAGCAACGGTGTCTGGTGAAATAAAGAAAGCAACCTCAGGGAGATTTTATTTTTGGCATCAGCGGATGAAAGTTTTACTATTAATTCTCTTTCGTCACCACTGATCTTACCCTTTTTTCCATTTTTCAGCAGGGCGCTCCCTAATTTCCTCTCAGCAGGTTAAAGAAGTCTTTCTAAAGAATTCTCCCTTGCCTGTAGGTGACATGTTCTGGGCCCCCAACAGTCCCAGCACCCTCCCCTCCATTTTATCAGCATCCATCCTAACTGGACAAAAACAAAAGCAAGGAAAAAAAAAAAAAATCCAGCCTGAAAACGGTATTTCAGATGGAGCCTCAGCAATACTAAATAGAGAGAGACAAGGCAGTTACCCAGCACATGAAGCCATGGCTATAAGCTTGCTAAATAACTGGATATTTTCATTTAGGAGTAAAGTGTCCTCAGAATACTTGACCAAAAATGCAGCAATTGAGGTCAGTCTGGCCCCACGCAGGAGCAGAGCCCTTTGGGGTGCATCGTCAATGCCTTCAGCTGCCAGAATTTAACAAGATCTCCCTTAGTGATGGGGTATGAGCGCAGAGCACCTGCCACCCAGCAGTCAGGACAAATGATTCAAGTGCTATTTTTCGGTTCCCTCACCAGCTGAGCCTGGTGGCAAGGGAGGGAACGGGAACCGCCTCAACTGGGACCAGTAGCTGCTGCAGCTCACCAGCTCCAAGGGACACGGTGACACACACGCCTTCCTGGTGACAGCTGTGAGCAACCACCAGACATTAACCCCAACTACCACAAAAACGAACAAACAAACAAATCCCCAAAACCTGTAGCTGCTCTTCAGTGAGATTTGACCAGCTCTTGCAGGTCTCGAAGGGAGCTTGACTTTTGGTGTTGGCTCTTCATTTCTGGCACTGCTCTGACAGAAAGCAGGTGTGGATCACGTTTATGCTGGCCCTTGATGGTGCTTGGCAGGACCATCTTTGCTGTTTTCTGCTCTCCACAGGATCTGAGGTTTTGTTCTGCTCAGCCAGGGCTTTGTCACATCTGCCACAGCTTTCCCCATGCCTGTCGCAGACGCAGCTGGACCCATGCTGCAGGTGATCCTGTCTCGGCCTCTTTCCTGCCTCAGGAAACTTTCCAGGCTGTGGGGTGGAATTGAAGAGCTGAAGGAACTGAAGTTTGGAGGGTTTCGAGGGGCAGCATCTCCCTCTGGAGGCCTTCAGCAGCAACTGCCTGGCTCAGCTCCCACCGAGGCCTGGGGGAGAGGAGCTTTGGCAGAGCCCAAAGGTGCCACAAGGCAGATACCCCACACCTTGCCCTGCTTTCTGCTTCCCCCTACAGCCCCAAGGCTTCTGCCTGATGTGGCTGCAGCCTGACAGCAGCTCCAAAAGTTCCCGGACCCCCCCTCAACCCCAGATGCAGCGGGTATATGTATACATAGAGCCTTTGGAAGAGCAGGGGGAAGGGGTGAGGCTGTTTCTGAAGAGGGTTCCCCCTGCCCTGTGCCCTGAACATGGGGCTGGGAGCTACCTACAAAGCAGCAGGGACCCCTCTTTGGGGCTGCTCAAACGTAACACCCCATCTGACCTGCTGCATGACATTTTTGTCAAGTATATTTGGCTTACAGTGAAGAAATTCTATAAGTAGAACCAAAGATATCTAGACAAGCAGTCCTCAAAAAATAAATACATAAAAATGTTACATTTGTAAGTTTAAAATATCCCCCCCTCCTTTTTTTTTCCTGCTAACTGATGTAACCTGTATTGAGAATTTAGCATCAACCTTTACAATAGCAAACTACATGTATCTTGTTAGGTTAAATGTGTTTCACTTAGTACTTTTTGCTCTTCTTGTACTCCTTTTTTAATTTCACATCAAAATAATTAATTTTTGTCTGGGTCTTTTGAGCTTATGTCGATCACTTATCCCAATTTCCTTCAATACCATTGCCTTCTGTCGCACTTTTAAGAGATCTAGTCAGTCTGAAATGTAGTAAGTTGTAAAAGTTGTTTGAAAATACCATCCTGTAACATCAGTACCAGGGAATAAATCAAAAGCTTCCATGGAATTTCAGACAGTTTAGCTGGAATAAAATTCTGGACTAAAGAAGTCCTTTAAAACTGTACTGCTCAGTGCATTGAATACAAAGTAATCAAAAAACATCTTTAGTACATTTAAGATCAGTGTGTTTTTTGTTGTTGTTGTTGTTTGTTTGTTTGTTTAATAACAGATAATATTTTTTCTTGGATATTGAAAACATGTAAGCTTAAAAAATATAATTAAATTAAAAAAAGATAACTACCGATTCATAATCTGAAGGGGAGATTGGAGTGGAAGCCCATGCATAGCCATAAATAAAACAGGAACTATCACTTCAGTAATAATAAGTCTCAGATACTTCAGATATAAGGTAATGAGCTGGTTCTGCCGCTTGCCTCGGTGAAGGCAGGCACGGCGAGGCGCTGCTGCATCAGCTCACTGCGAGGGGCAGCCAAGAAGCAGCACCTGCAGTGCACAGATGAGGGGATTATGTTGAAGGATGTACATGCTAACTGTACAGACATGTCTGTTCTTTCAGCAGCAACAACGAAATCATTCTGCTTAAAAAATGCACTTTACTGCGAGGCTGCTGTACCTTCCTTTGGAAGTGTCCCAGGTTTTCCTTCAGGTTTTGCACTGGACTTGTGATCTCGGCAAATCACTGAAGGTAATGATGTGTGGCCAGCCACTTCCTCGTGTCTGAGACAGTGCTAAAGCCGGTAACTTACATTAAAAGCAAATCCAGACATATACAATCAGCTCAATTTCCATGACAGGATCCGAGGACAGGATCCCAGCGCTGTCTCTGATACGCAGAGTGTGTTGAGCTATTTCACTCCTGCACTTGTAAAGTTTCAGAAGGGGGCATAGCTAAGCCAGAAAAGCACATAAGCATTAGAGTCATGTATACACCTAGGAAACTGTTACCAGCATGCACAACTCCTTCTAATTTGGCAACAGACCTCACAGTGAGCTGGATGTAGACTTACCAAAAACAAAGTTAAAAACTTTCGGAGCAGGGCAGGAATCCTGGGGAGGGTTTTTAAGTGAGGAGGGTGAATGCACCTGAAAACTCGCATTTTCACTGCAAGACTAGAATGGCTACAGGCTTATTGCCTTTTCACTAAATTTCAAGCCCTCACCCTTCAGTGTGTTTTTGTCAGATGAGACATTGCTTTTGAGAGGAAATAATTAAATCAGGAACAGGTAGAAAAAGAAGAGGGACATTTAGCAGTTTGTTACTTTAGGAGAAAAGAAAGAATCCGGTCCATCACTGACTTCACATAGTGCATATTCTGTAGCCCTGAATAGAGGATGCTCAGCTTAAATCAGCAGTTTCAAACCATTGGCACTGGACAAAGCTACAGACCCTACTATAACAAACGTTGTGCCCATGTTCTTCTCTGGGATTTCTGCATTTGTAATGGTTTTACTCTTGATCAAAGCCCTGACACTACTGGGTATGCACATGGCTGGGTAGCATATATACAGGGGAATGTGTCTATACAAATTGAGCTTAGTATATTTGATGTAGTTTTGTTCTTTCCATCCTTGCTAAGGACACTCTGGAAAACCCAAAGATGAATTTATTAGGTTGTAAGTGGTCCTTCAGGCTCTTCCAAGAGGGTTTTGAGAAGAGGAAATGAATACAAATACAAATAAAACTTCGCCCCCTGAAGAACTGGGGAGAAAAAAAAATATGTCTGTAAGCAAGAAATTTAAGCAAGAAACTATTCACCTCTTCCAAGAAGTGTCTGATGTGTAAAAATATGGCAACCTGAATTAATTTCATATGCAGTTTATCCCAATTGCTCTGTATGCCATTTTCCTGTCAAAAGCTGGCTTCAAAGTTGTGTCTTTCAAAAAAAAAAAAAAAAATGTAAGGAAAAAGGTGGATAATATACATTTGTAATTGCTCTCTCAGCTGCAGGTCCTTTGCACCATCTCCTTCAGGAAGAAATAAATCAAAGTTACACAGGAGAAAGCAGTAGTTACGACCATGATGATTACTACTTCCCATTATTTTGCAGATTATTTAACAATTAAATCAGAGGAAGGATGTTCTTGTGCGATCAGTGATGTTGGAACTATAAAGCAAAACACCACCCAAAGAAATGAGTTTAAGGGCATGGTTTTAAACACAGCAAAGCTGT
This sequence comes from Anas acuta, assembly GCF_963932015.1. NCBI lineage: Eukaryota > Metazoa > Chordata > Aves > Anseriformes > Anatidae > Anas > Anas acuta. Next base: position 102,396,522 of record NC_088981.1, read on the forward strand.
TCCCATGGCAGGCTGCTGCTAAAATGCAGTCCTGTTTCCCTTCCCCACCCATGACCATGTGCAATGGCCTTGGGTTGATGCTTACCTGATCCTACCATGAGCTGGTTCAAAAATCAAAGCTAACAAAAAAAGAAAAGAGCTAGAGTGAGGGAAGGCTTGGGGACATGTATCTGCAGTATGGGGACAGGAACAAGCTGGGGTGTCCCCACCCAGCAGCAGTCATTGCCACAGCTTCTCTGGATCGCCAAACGGAAACCTACCCCTTTCTGCCTTCTATTTCCCTGGCTGATTTTTGAGACCTTCATTGGATGGAGAATCTTTTAAGGTTTGTGTCTTTTATTACAGTCCTCTTCGTTCACCTTAAGCCACCTCCTCCCTCCGCCCCTCCAAAAAAATTAAGTATTGCTTTGCATCTTGTAGATGCAAAGTTTTCTCTGATGCCTTTGGCTTTCTTCAACACCACACATTTTCCTTTTCTTTTTCTTTTTCTTTTTCTTTTTCTTTTTCTTTTTCTTTTTCTTTTTCTTTTTCTTTTTCTTTTTCTTTTTCTTTTTCTTTTTCTTTTTCTTTTTCTTTTTCTTTTTCTTTTTTTTTCTTTTCCTTTTCCTTTTCCTTTTCCTTTACCTTTTCCTTTTCCTCTTTTTTTTTTTTTTTCCAATTTATTATCAGTGATTTTTCTATTTCTAATTTTTTTCTTCCCTGAATGAGGATAACAAGACAAGGCTGTTGTTTCTCTCAAGCAAGGAGTTATAACTTTCTGGCCATTTAATATATTCACCAAAAAGCTCTTCCAGCCGTCTTGTAAACATTTCTTAGTTCTTTCTCTTAACCAAATTTTGCTTGTAATTTCTTCTTTGGGAAAGCTAATGTCTTTCAAATACCAAAAAAAAAAAAAAATAGACAGACAGTAAGTATTACAACATCTGGCTAGTCTTAGCTATCTTCAGTTGAGAGTGTTGTTTCTGATTCAATCTTTTTCCTAGCTAACTTGAAGAACTAACTTAAGAAGAAGGAGAAGAAGAAGAAGAAGAAGAAGAAGAAGAAGAAGAAGAAGAAGAAGAAGAAGAAGAAGAAGAAGAAGAAGAAGAAGAAGAAGAAGAAGAAGATTAGCTGCCATCAAAGAACTTCAAGAAATGTTATATATATTTCATTTCAACATCCCACAAATTACTGAGGATTGCTTACTTTCGTGTTACTCTATCCACCTGCTCTTGAGACCTGTAAGGCACGTTGCTAAGAAGTGCCACTAAGATGCCAGCCCCATCTCATAGAGCCACTGCTGGAGAGGGTCCTGCATGGAGAGGGGCCTGAGAGGAAGAAGAAGTTGTGAAAGAGGCAAATGCCATCACCATGGGTTGAGAAGGCATGAGACGTGACTTTAACATGGTAATCACATGGTTATTTAATGCTGTGCAAAAAATATCTTTTATCAGTATACGAGTGATAGCTCAGTTGTGACAGTTTGGAAGTAGGAGAGAGCGGCAGAATCTAGCTGCAAAATTCCCTGCATTTAGAGAACAGTTGAACAGGAAAATGTCTCGGCTCCCTGAGGTAGGGAAGGATTTATGATTGGCAACATAAAGAGTAGGGGCATAACGAAAATATTCAGTGGAAGTTTACCTTTTTGCATTTCAACAGTATTTTATTTGCAATATTAGTGAAGACGTTTGTTGGAAATTCTAGCTAATTTCCAACACATCCTGGTATAAAGGTTTGCCACTGTAGCAACTTATCAAGACATCATCAAAGTAGACCAAATGTAAGATTTTCTGTAAGATTTTCAGCAGTTGCAATAAAGCTGCATATCCCTCCAGACGGGTAAGGGCGTACCAGGAGGGATGGCTCCAGAATTTAATTTCATGTTTATCAGCATTAAGAGTTTGGTGGAAAACACTCTGAATAATAATTAATTGATGATATGATGATTGTATTTGTGCAAGTACTTTGTTCTCCCATGAGCTCTGTCTTTAACCGCATCCTAGCATGGCATTAGCTGTGTCTGCATTTTGCTTTATTGTTCAAGTTCATTCTTTCCATTTCTAGAGCCACCACAGAATTCATAATTAAACAATTCCATGTAAAAGAAAAATGCATTCTGCTATAATTAAACTCCCTCTGTGTGCTGCAAATATCATAACAAGTCAATCAGCCTTCTGAAATTTGTTCAAATGACTACAATTCTTGTAGCCTAAATTCAGATAATGGTCCTTTAAATTCAGAGCACAGGAACAATGGCTAAATAAGAATTTTTCCAAAGGAATAGTAAAAGGAGGAAAAAAAAGAAAACTTCTCTGGAAACAATAATGACCATATTATATTCCACCCCAAACTTCTAGCAACAGCAAGGCAGTGTCTGTACGTTAACAACTGAGCAAACCACATCGTCTTTCCCCTTTGTCTTCTCCTGCTATATGATTCGGAATCATAATCTTGCTGCATGTTGCAAGGATGAAGGTCCTCAAGTCCTCCTAAACTTCTACTGGTGCCTATAATCGTGTAAGGACCTAAAGCACATGATCACTTCTGCCAGCCTACAGCTTTAAACAAAAAAATCAAGTGATGGGCAGCAGATAAACACTGTAGGAACTCTAGCTGGATCTTCATCATGTTCATCATTTTTTTTTCCTGTAGGCAGCCTGATCAGATACTAACCTTTACTTAATTTGTTATCCAAGATTCCTCTCCTTTCAATTCTAGAACTAAGCCTTGAGAAGGTAAACAACTGTCAAGAGACTTGTGATAAAATCATCAGAATCAGCACCGTGTGGAAATGCAGCACGTTAGGAATATTATGCGACAAAGATGGAAAGTAGACTACAAGAGGTAAAAGTCATTGCACACACAATATGGCAATCACTTCAAGATTAAACATTTTTCGGGTCACAGACATTCTTGTCTCTGCTGATTCATCCACAGATCACATCATGTCTGATTCTTTTTTTCCCAATTAAATAAAATGAAATCTTATTATCTGATTGCTTTTCTGGCAAGGACACAGTGTTTTCCTCTTGCACTTCTTAAAAAGAGACGCAGATTCTTTAACAGCTGGACGTCCAACAGCAATGATCTCATTCTTTAAATCTGTAGCATCAAAACAAGACAGAAATAACCTTTGAGTGCAGTGAATACTTTTGATGAGATTAAGGTCCTACGCAGGAAATGGGACACAGAATTGTTTTGAAAATCCTTAATATGTGTCTTCAGAAAAAAGCTGAACTGACTTTTGGAAAGGAAGGATGAAGTGGGTTTAGTATTTTCTTATGGCTGCACCATAATTAAAGCTATTGTTGCCAGGCTAATTTATACTCACTAAAAGCTTCTGCTTTCCCCTTTGATTGCATGAGGAATTTGACAGCAGGATGGAAGAAGTTTTTCCAGTATCCTGGGTAATCCCCGCTCTTCCTACCCATTGCTAAAACCATTCTTTGCATTAGTGTGGTTTTCAGCTGCATTTTATATCTGAAAGCAGAGCTCTTAGTTGGTGAAATGAACTCCAAAACATTGTGAATAATGCTACAGACAGATCTATAAATCATCGTGCCAATAATGGGTAAAGTTGAAAATATATATATATTCCTAGGAAACTCAAATTGTAATGTTTTTGTATATTTTAGGCACTCTGGCAAGCACTGCGCTTCAACTTGATTGACTCTGTGCACCATCCCTCAGGTTGCCCTGAAGATTCAGGTTTTTCACAAGGTCTTTACGAATCTCTTTGTGTCTCCATGAGATCTAGAGTCCTGAGGAGGCAAAAGAAGCAGTGAGCAGGTATGTACGTGACTTCCTGAAAAGCCCTCAGCTCCTGCTTCCTGAAAGGCACTGCTCAGCACCAAAACACCAGGTGATTTTCAGAAGCAAGATAACTAACCTAGCTCACTTCCCTTGGGAGTTTAGGGGGTTTCTCTTGTTTTGGATATTTTTTCCTTTTTTTTTTTTCTTTTTTTTTTTTTTTTTCTAGCTAAGGAGTTTAAATAAATTTGGGGTATGCTGGAACAACTAGAGAAGGAGAGCAACACTTGTGATTGCAAGGGATGTTCCCGCTTGGACCAATCTTTCTCACATTTACTTGAAAAGTAGTTATACTTCTCTACGTATGCCCACATACATGAAAACATAATTTACTGTAATAACAAACAGGATACTTCAGTCTCTGGAAAGAACTGCAGGGGGCTTTAGAAAGAGATACATCCTTCCTGTAGCAACCAACGACAGCAGCCACCACTGTGAGGCCAAACTGCAATTAATGGTCCTGGTTAATGTCACTTGGAGCCCTCCTGAAGCCCTGGCAACACATAGCACTTTGACAAGTTCCTAGGGTGGGTCAGCCCAAAGGCTGCTTGCTGCCCAAATTTCTGCCTCAAGCTCTCTCTTTTCCCATCATCCCAACAGGTTCCCAGGCTAATAAATGGGGATTTGGGGCCTTTGCTCTCCTTTGGGGGAGAGAGGAGGCAGTAATTTCAAGGACTGCGGCTGCGTGACAAGGACCATTGTGACTTAAGTCATGCAGAAGCACATCCAGCAAGCTGCCATTTCAATATTCCATTATTCCAAACATCACAGGACAGTGCTCCAGATGGACAACAAACCAGCTGTCCCACACACTCATCTGAGGGCCAGGCTGTCTTCTGTGCTGCTGTCACAGGCTTAGGATGATTAGGGATTGAGCTCTATAAAAACATATCTCTTATGGCTTCCTCATGCACTTGGCAGTTTCCTTGAAGAGCTGACAAAACTGCTTGAAAATAAAGCAGCTGTGCCTGTGTGTAGATGCTGATAATGACACAAACAATTAGAGCTGGTCAAAAACACAAACACTGAGTTTTTTAATATTCTGCCCTAAATAAGGATGAAATGAATAGTTTTTTATCTAAGATGAAAAATTTTAAAATATTTTAATTATAATCAGAAATATAAAAGTTATAATAATGCATTGTAACATAGAAATAAAGCATTTCCTTCCTTAACGTGTTAACCTTTTAAAGAGGCAGAAAAAACAATATTCTCTTCAATTTTTTTGTTTTGTAATTTTCCACTGAAAATATTAACACATGGAAACGAGACCAACAAAACATTTTGATTTTACAGAGTCACACTTTTACAAGGGAAATCATTCTGTAACAGAATTTTTAATTGCCTCAGCAGGTTACATTTTAAATTATCCTCAAGTGGATGAAAGGAGAATGACTGTAAAAACAATTACACAGTGATATATGCCATCAGCACACTTCTTAAACTAACATTTGCTTAACGGATGTATGAGATTTTTTTTCTTTAACCTGATGTTACTTTATTTGAGAGAGGGTACTGAAACAGAGCAATCTGTTTCAAACACTGTCACCACCTAGACATGACACTTGACTCTTACCAGTCACCTTGTACCACTGTGGCCTCCAGATATGCCCCAGCTTGGGCTACCAAGATGGAAACACACCCTTTTTGTTGATCAAAAATGGGTCATACAGATATCAAATGGGAAGATCTATGACCAAAAGGTGAAAGGGCTTTGCCAGACCAGGTTAAGCAGCCTCACACCTTCACTCAAAACGTGGGGGATGGAGGTATGACAAACTTTTCATCATGTGGAAACTAGTGACTGGTTTCATGAGCAGCTTCTCATGGACCCAGAGCTCCCACAGAGATGTCCTTGGTGGACAGCAAATCCCACCTGCATACAAAAGTACCCTGAGCTCTACAACCAGGAGAAGCTTGCTGTATCACAGGGAAGTGTTATTGCAAGCCAGTTCATGAACATATCCTTAGATTTTAGAGACAGAAAGGCCTTATGTCTGCTTTTCTGACTACCCACCTATCACAAGACTTCCAGTCTTGTGACAAAGTGTACCAAACAGAGTGTATGTATTTTGTTGGAGGCACTTTTACTCCAAAGTTCACACTCCTCCTGCAAGAGCCCTCAGTCTGCTCACCAGGCCTCCCAGGCTGCTCCAGCCTCCCTTTCTCATCTCAAGCTGCACCCAAATTCATCCGAGCAGATCCCCTTACTGCTGGCCTGGGCTCAGGAGAAGAAGGAAGAAGTTCCTCCCCCAGGCAATCACTAAAAAGGATGTTTTGGCTGTGCTGCTCTATTGTGTTTCCAAAGGAAAGCCTCCCATCTCTTGATTGTCTGTTCATATGCACCCTGGCAGGCCTACCTGACTCACACCATCTGCTGTTCCTCTGCTTGGGGAAAGAAATCAGTCTCTTCAGTCTCTGCAGGGAACCGTATAAAAACAAATGATGAAAAACTAGTTGTCTCTAACGTATCACAAAGGCTTAAACCAGTGGTATTTATATCCCGAACTACATTAAATTTAGGCTGTGGGCAAATGCCCAGATCTTTTTGCGAGTCGTTTCAAACATTTGTTAACAGTAAACATGTGACATTAGTATCCAGGATGTCTGTGAAGGAAGGGATGTTAAAACAACACTTCTGCAGACAACTTGTTCAGAATATATTTTTGGAAACTTGCAACTGAAGTATGCTCCCTACCTTGACATCAGTTGTAGATTTACTATCTCAAGGCCTGAATGTTAGGGGAAAAAAGTCCTTTTAAAAAAACAAGAATGTCTTCAATGTTTAAACAAATAGAATAAGAATTGGTTAAAAAAAATGTGACTGTGGAAATTATGCCCTTTATTCACCTTTATGGAAGTCCTTTTCTATACCTCACCTCTTCATCCAGGATGTATCATTACTTTATTGTAATGCTTTGGGTCAATGAGATTTTTATCTGAACTGATAAGAAGGGCAAATCTTTAAGGAAAAAAAAAATGAATATTAATTAATTGTGCCAGAATTTCTGGGTTTCATGAGAAAACTTTCTGAGAAGATTGAAGGGGCATTTAAAAATTGAAGCTTTTTTTTTTTTTTTTTGAAAAAAAAAAAAGAGTACTTAAAGATGGAAATGTTAAATCTTATTCATAAAAAGTCTGGAGGGTGGTAACCTACAACAGCAGTTAGTAATAATCCTATTTCTTGTGCTTTAAGGAGCAAAATAGCTGTGAAATCTGTATCTTAGAAAAATTCTTAGATTATGTAGCTTTATTGGCTGCTTTATTTAAGCAGGAGTTGTCTGACACTGCCATAATAGTGTCAGAAGGTGTTCGCTTCACAAACCATCTCTCTGATTAGACTGTGGGCAGATATCTTAGCATTAAGGCTATTAGACTGGTTGATTTCATTAAGTTTAGGAATACATTTTCCATAAGTGTTTTATTTTTTTTGTTTCAAACAATAAGATTAGAATTAAATGCACACACATCTTTCTTTAATCAATGCATATTGTGAAGGACCTCCCACACAGCTGGTATTGTTCCTGTGATCTTTTTCCTGCTTGCAGAGGATAATAACCTGCTGCTTCCCAAGTACACAACCCCTTGAAAAGGACCTTGCACCTTTTTGTGAAAGGTCTGCTCCTCCTCAGTGCTGTCAGATTAAGTTTCTCTGTTTCAGTGCAGCAGTGTTCTGTAGCCAGCTGGAACTTTCTTGCCTTTCCTGTCCTTTTTTTCATACTGCTTTCAAGTAGTGGGACAGGATCAACATCTTTCTGGAAGTTCTCTCACAGTTTCCAAAAGAGACATGAAGTACCTTGCATCCCAGATTTTCAGCCAGCCATAGGGGAAGTTTTAGACTTAATGTCTTTCTGTCTGAAATTGTTTTCATCATTGCCCTGGTACTAAATCATAACCAGAAAGTGAATACAAAATAATAAATAACAGAGTGGTACCATATTTACCTTGAATTTGTAGCAAGAGGTTTTACATAGCAAGGTGCAGGACAACCAGAATTCACATCCTCTGTACCACACAGACATGGGGTCGTTGTGCTAAGGGATTTCCAGGTGTAACATCTAAAGGTAACACTACTTGGATGGTCATTATCATGGTCTGCTACAGTGGTGATAGATGCCACATGGTCTTAAAGAACTGCACCAAGCTACTAACAGACACTGCGCTATCATTAGTAAGCAGTTTGGGTAAAAGATTTTTGTGAAGACTAGAAGTGGTAAGTACTCTTTAGTCACGATTAATGCCAGCACTGTGGACAGAAAAGGTCAACACTGAAATATCTGGCAGACTCAGAGACCGACTGCATGTTGCCATGACCTAATTCTATCCAACTTACTACAGAGACTTCTTTATCACAACCAGCAAAAATATTCCATTAAAATGGAAAAGTCTGGTGATTTCTACACTTTCCCACTTGAATAACAAAAGAGGGAATAACATCTCAGAGCTGACTACCATCAGCACAGTGAACTTGTATCACCGTACAAATGCTACCCGGTGGTAGAAAGCGTTTCCTCACTCACCTTAAAGTGATTGCGATAAGCTAATTAAGGATTTTATACTCTGCTAGATGATTGTCTGCTTATGTGTAAAGGAGATTTTGTGTAGCCAAGGTTGGCAGCATACTTCTCACCTAGCAAACCCTAAGCTGCCTCTAGACACAAGTAATTGCAGGCAGATTGCAAGCATTGGCCTCTGGGCAAGAAGGGAGGTGGCAACTACTTTATGTACAGAATTGGATTGTATTGGTCCTAAGCCTTCAGTTAGGCTTTGCTCTGAAAACTGGGAAAGAAAAAAATGATTGTGTTTTTCTTAGTCTGTTATTAATTGACATTATTTCTAGTTATACCGCCTTGCACCCTTTTTCTTGGGTTTCAGTTTACCACTGAGAGAAATGGCTAAGCAGACAGTACCCACGAGGTCATGATCGCCTTCCATCTCCTTCATTTCAGTGCCAATTACATACAGGGAACTGTAGAGCAAGGAGCAAGAAACTGTAAAAGAGATGGAAAAAGGAACAAACATAACATTTTAAAGAACAACATGGATGATGTTACATCCTCTCCTCTCCTCTCCTCTCCTCTCCTCTCCTCTCCTCTCCTCTCCTCTCCTCTCCTCTCCTCTCCTCTCCTCTCCTCTCCTCTCCTCTCCTCTCCTCTCCTCTCCTCTCCTCTCCTCTCCTCTCCTCTCCTCTCCTCTCCTCTCCTCTCCTCTCCTCTCCTCTCCTCTCCTCTCCTCTCCTCTCCTCTCCTCTCCTCTCCTCTCCTCTCCTCTCCTCTCCTCTCCTCTCCTCTCCTCTCCTCTCCTCTCCTCTCCTCCTCTTCCCCCCTCCTCTCCCATCCTTCTCCTTCTCCTTCTCCTTCTCCTTCTCCTTCTCCTTCTCCTTCTCCTTCTCCTTCTCCTTCTCCTTCTCCTTCTCCTTCTCCTTCTCCTTCTCCTTCTCCTTCTCCTTCTCCTTCTCCTTCTCCTTCTCCTTCTCCTTCTCCTTCTCCTTCTCCTTCTCCTTCTCCTTCTCCTTCTCCTTCTCCTTCTTTCTCCTTCTCCTTCTCCTTCTCCTTCTCCTTCTCCTTCTCCTTCTCCTTCTCCTTCTCCTTCTCCTTCTCCTTCTCCTTCTCCTTCTCCTTCTCCTTCTCCTTCTCCTTCTCCTTCTCCTTCTCCTTCTCCTTCTCCTTCTCCTTCTTTCTCCTTCTCCTTCTCCTTCTCCTTCTCCTTCTCCTTCTCCTTCTCCTTCTCCTTCTCCTTCTCCTTCTCCTTTTTTCCTACATGCGCATTCCAATTCCATGAAGTAAAGCACAAACAGCCTTGCTGGTTGCAAAACTACAGAGCAGTCACCACTAACAAAGCTTTGCTTTTCCACTTTTCTGTGACAAAGACTGCAAATCTTATCCATTAACAGGCTCAAAAGAAAAGGCAGGGGAAGATGCTGACCTCCAGGCACTGCAAATGCTAACAGAAAACATAGTCCAATGGTAGGTAATTTATTTATTGTCATTCCTTCGTGGAATCACCATATTAAATTCCCATCATGGGTATGTGCAAAGATTAGATACTATGTGTTCAATTGGCCTTAAGCATAGAAATAAGCTGCTTTCTGAGGTCAATTAACCTGTCACTGAGAGTGCCCATCACCTTGGTATATGAGATCAAGAACCCATTAACACAGGGAAGGTGGGGAGCCGTTGGGAGGCAAGCATTTTAGAAGGCATTTAGTTGAAACTAATGGAAGGTAGGTACAAAACCTAATTGGATAACAATAGGCTAAGAGTAATTATTAATGGATCAGTGTTAAAATTGAAGGATTGATCGTGCAACATTTTTCTGCTAGGCTTGGGGCTGCAGGAATCTGGCCCAGGTCCAGTTTCGTTCAAAGTTTCCTTTGCAACCTGGGTGATGAACTAGAGAACATTTCTATTAAATTTGCTGACAACACGAAACTGCGAGGCACTGAGAGGATATTGGCTGACAGGGTTAGAATTCAAAATGATTTTGACAATTGGAAAAATATTCAGAAAAAAAAGATATGAGAGAGAATTCAGAGGAAATGATGCAAAGTTGTACAGTTCAGTCGTATTTCCACAATTTTAAGTATGAGGTCTGTGCTTTGATCAGTGCCCTACCATAGTCCCGCTACACTCCTGCCACCTCTCACTTTCCTTTTTGCTAGGAGTGGTTATAATGCAACTCCATGCTGAGACAGTCCAGGAGGCCAAAGGCTAGCTTCATCAGTAAAGTCATTATTTCCCAGGCGGAGGAGCTCCTGGTGCCGGCTCACTACCCAACTGTATGAGTTCGCACAACGAAAGGGACAGCAGCATGCAAATGGTGTTGAAGGAAGAGCAGGACCACAGCAGCCCAGATGCAAATCACCTTCAGGTAGCAGGGCACTCTGGAAAGAGAGGACTCAGCTGGCTGCACTGCTAAGACTTTTCTGTGAAGAATTCATCCAGCAAAGAAGAAAAAGGGAGTCCCCCTCCAGCACCATCCTGTCCCATGAGAAAAGAGATGTCTTGTAACTGTGAGCTGAGCTCCACATGTGGGGGAATTGAATGTAAAAAATATGTTTGACCGTCTGAAGGCCAGAGAAATAGCCCTAAAAGAAGAGAGATACCAGACTAATCTTATTGGGATTCTGCTTCTCTGCTGTCCCCTACATGGTACCTGCAGGAGCAAAGAGGAGCAGATGGCACAAGGCAGAGAGTGAGAAACTCAAATGCAGCCATGGTCACGTCACCACCTGTGCCTGCCACAGCTTGTTCACTCACCTGGGATAAATGGGAGGGCCAAACTGTGTAAAATGCCCCGATCGACTCTTTATGCAACATCCCTGACTGCTGCTTGCTGTGCTGTGAAATTATGTGCATGCTGGAGTGAAAGCAATAAAAAACTGCTTTCTGCAAATCTTGCTCATGGTCTTTTTTTTAATGACGCTTGGGCTGCTTTGCACGCTGTACCCCCAGCCTCTGGCAGCCCAAGGGGTAGGACTGGCATAGCCTACATCCAAAAGGTTATTATTTCATCAATCACTCTCAACACTGCATTAATAGACCCCAAAATTATTATTGTCACTATTCGTTTTGGCAAAAAGAGAGTGCAGATACAATCCAAGTCTATTAAAGTGTAACAAAATTAGTTAAAATACAACAAAGTGCTGAGCTATATAAAAACTGCAGCTCTGAAAGACAGAGTATAGTGACAAGAGCAGTGCTTAAAATCCCACGTTTAACCACGTGGCACCTTGCGTCCTGCTGCATCCATCCCATCCATGTTGGTGCAGCCTCGGGAGGACCTGGAGGGCTGTGCCACCCCTGCCTGTTTTTGATGATTCTCTCATGCCTGTGTCACTGCATTTGCACCCTACAGCCGACATACCAATAAGGAGATTCGCTAGGTAAGGAAGAGGATTATGGGGATTTAGTTAAGATGTAATCAGAGTCCTCTCTTATTGCATTGAAAGGATGCTTGCTCAGAAATCAGAGGCCCAGACAACCCTGCAAGCCATGCTACGAATGCCATTCCCCTTTTGCATTCATGTTATTACTCAATTACTCTTTTAATTGCTTTGACTATAATTTGCTTTAATTAATTTCACTCAAATAAAAAAGATTTACTTACCTAGAACAGAAGCATTTTGTAACTTGTGCTTGTACAAATAGAAAACGTTGGCACTTAAGTGGGCCGTATTCTGTGGATTTAATAACATTTCTACAACAGATTAAGTTCATCATCCAGTTCTAATGCTGTTATTCTGCCCTTCAGTATGCTGCATGAACAAGTAATCTCAGGAGAACTTCTTCTGGAGGCACTCTCTGCCTTTTCAGATAGCATCAGATGGTGCCAGTAATTATTCTGTCAATCAAACCCATTTTACTGAATTACTTGCAAGATCTGATTTCCCTATACAAGGCAACGATAGCAATGACATAGAAGATGAGCACAGAAACTGCTTCAACAGCCTCTGACTCCTCACTTTAACTTCTGTATAGAAATGTTCATTTTGCTAAGCTTCTCCTCTTTTTGCTAGTCCTTTAGAAGACATCTGGTGCTTTTGCTGGTGTGATTGTGTGCCTCAACCTCATTGTGTGTTTTGTTGGAGCTGTCTGGGTGTGTTCAGATAACTCTACAAGGAGGAGGAAGCCTGGAAGCAGTCAGGGCTGCCTCCAAAAGGACAGGCCAAAATGCTGTTTAGTGCTTTGCTATTGCCTATACTCCAGTGCAGAATGAAAACATAGAATACAAGTTAAAACCACTTGACTTCAAACCTTGTTTCTTTCTCCAAACCTTTCTTCTTTCTTCAAATCTTTTTCTCTGCTTTTTCTCAGGTCCCAGTACCCTCCTCCATATTTATTTCTGTGATATTTCTGTCTCCTGTATACATGTAGACAAGTAAAAAAGAACAAAGCAAAACCCAACAAATTCTTCTGCTGAATTCTTCTGCTTTCTTTTGGGTGGAGCCTGCTGTTGTTTCATCAGCTTTTTTTTTTTTTTTTTTTTTTTTTTTTTCCATTAAAGTCTTAAAGTCTTTAGTAACTTCTTTGAGTTAGTCTTGAACAAGAAATTCTGTAATGCTCTATCCACAACAACATACTCACCCTTGCTGAACAAATCCCCATTTTTTACTGTACGCAGGGCTTAGGGCCAAGTGGAGAAGAATATTATAAAGCAATCCTTTCACTTCTCATGTGAATTTTATAGGTTTCAAATATGTTTAATCTAGCTTTGTAGACTTTACTTCCCTTTGTCATTGTCTTCCCTTCTGTTTATTTATACAGTTTTAGCCCCTCCAGCAACACTAAATAATCATTTCCTTTCTGTTAAAATCTACCATTGTATACTGTTTATTCCAGTGTGTGTTTACTATTGTTTTAGCTGCAAATCACCATCACAACCAGCCTGAGGAAGTATAATACAAGAAGTTCTTACTGCAGACTATTGATTAAAAATTTAACCCACAGGTATTAGGAAAATAAAAGCAAACATGGCTGCAGTTCAGCTGTACAAACCTGCATGAAATCAGAGTTATAACATCTATTTTTTATAATATGCATTGCATGCAAATCAAAATATGATTCATGCTGTGGCATTTTTGACATGCATTTAACAGAAGGAGCCAACAGAAGTGTATTTCCCATTGATACTGAGTCAGTAGGTCTGATTCAGCTCTAGAGTGATTTCCAGTTTGCAGACCTCTGTAGGCTTCTGGTCCCAGAGGAAGAAAGGCTAACTGCATGTTTCTCCAACAGAAAGCTCAGAAAGAACAGACGAGATCTCAGGACTGTTGAGATCTTTAAAACACTAACGTGTCCTGCCCACGCAAAAGATAAGAAAAAAAAAAAGTTAGTATTTATTGGGAGAATTTTTTTTTTGTCAGGTTGAAAATAAAAGGGTATTGAGGGATTTTATTCAGTCTTGCTCTAGTCAGCCTTTAATATGCTCATTCATCCATCAGTACAGTCTCACTACTGCTTAGTCCCCACAGTCACAGCAGTAGGTACTGTTCTTCCTTTGCAACAACACTTTGCTATATGTACACTTCCCACCTGAGAAGCTTTAAATCATCCTGGGACTTCCTTAACAAGACAGATCCCAATGCGTAATCTTTAATCTTTTATTGGCAAGGTATCCAGTAACGTCACCCAAATGAGCAAAACAGGTCATTACACTGAACCACTGAATCACTGCATACTTCCCATTCCTCTGCTTCACATGCAAGTACTGTGTTTTGCTCTTCCGTTTCATTTTAGCTATTTTTCTTCTACAAAGTGAGCCCAAAGCGTTACCAAATCAAAGTTCGCCATTTGTTTTGATGATAGGTTTTATAACACCTTGGCAGAAATTGAGGTTTTGTTATAAAATGAGGTCATTAAAGGACTGCCATATGAGGTCATAGGAGAGCTCACAGAGCCTGTTACATACGATGTGAACTAGCAGAAGTGAGCTGCCAGTATCAATCCATGACAAGAATAATAATGATAATGATAATGATACCCAGCTACCCAACAGCTATTTGGAGTTTTACACAGAAATAGCACTTTCCAGGCAAAAAGGAAGTCAGGTTGTGCTAATAATAATTTATGAAGATGACTTACTGTTTTGTAACTTCAAGCATCACAGCAACACAAGGTCTAAACACTCTTCTGGAATAGATTATTATCCCCACTGTACTTCTGGAAAACCAGAACTGTACAGAGGAGATCTGCACCAGCTAAGACACATGGCCGAAATGTGGCACAGCTGGGACCACAGTGCCTGTGATTTTATTATTGCTGTAATGTAACGATGATTCACAGTAGCATAGGACAGAACCTTCCTTCTGCAGAGTGCTATAATGTTGCTTTAATTCTCATGCCCCGAGTTTTCAAGCCAATGATTGCAGTCTATAGCAGAGCCGAGCCAGCATCACACAGAACAGGGAAAAAACAAGATTATACCAAATAATTCACATAGGCTGTCACAGGGAACTTAGGATGAGAATAGAGGAAGGTTAAGCACTGGCAAGAGGTCCTTTAATGAAAACAGAAGAGGAAAGCAGTGAGTTTAGTCAGCTGATTATTTAACTCGTATTAAATTTTGCTTGAACATTTGGCTGTGGGATACAAAAATGCTAATGTGGCTCTTTGGATATTCTTGAAAGCATAATAGATTTGAAGAGTAGATAGATAATCTCGTAGAAATAAATACTTTGGACCATGCTAAAATGGCACTCATGACAATACCACTTAGACATTAGAGATATTACAATAATTGCTTTCATGTAAAACAGATAGCTAAAGACATTGGATTAGTTCCCAGGGGTGTGCTAGAATACATCATTGAAGATGAGTTCTTTAATTGAATGCATATAGGAATAGCTAATAACAGCTTGAGCCATATACAGTATGTCACAAACCTTACAAATTATGGCTATGTTTCGTTTTGCACATCATCCTATCCCCATAAAAGAGCTCGTTTCAGATTTAAAGGTACAGAATCCCATCTATTTGTTTAAGTGGACTTTTATATTCTGTGAGGAAGGAAACACATCATCTTGCTTTTTACCACAGAGAATCTAGTGCAGTCCTGGAGCGATATAAATAATAAATCTCTCTCTTATGCATTTATAAAAACCCATCAGTATGATACATATTTAACATATGTGCACTTTAAATTTCATTATAAATGTATACAAACATTAACCGTCCTTTCTGGGTTTCCATCAATTGTTGTGTATAACTGGATTATAAGTATGGGCCAAGTATTTTTATTTTCATTTTCCATTTTTGGAGTACATTTATAGAAAATGAAAAAGCATTTGCAGCTATGTTTGTTCTTTTCCTACTCTGGGAAGTGGTGTCTCTTCATTTTTTAAAAAGGAGCTGACACTATCTAACCCGTTTTTTGATTAAGTGCAGGAAATGAAGGTTTTTCATCAGTAGAGTGCACCTACCCTGTTCTGATTTTGTAATTGTACATGTGGAAAAGTAAATACAGAGCTACTCAAGCCTGAAGGACCATTGTGATAAAATAATCTGCCAGCCTGCATTAAAGAACTTCCTCCAATCTTTATTTTTTCCATAAAGATTGGTATCACAAAGTGAATTATTTCTACCCTATGACACCAAGCTCTGTGGTGAGGTCAACATGCAGGAGGGAAGGGATGGCTTCCAGAGGGACCAGGACAGGCCTGAGACGTGGGCCTGTGCCAACCTCATGAGGTTCAGCAAGGCCAAGTGCAAGGTCTTGTATCTGGGCCAGGGCAATCCTAAGAAAAAATGCAGGCTGGGCAGAGATTGAACTGCGAGCAGCCCTGATCACCATAAGGATGATCAAGGGGCTGGAGCACCTCTCCTACAAAGACAGGCTGAGGGAGCTGGGGTTGTTCAGCTGGGAGAAGAGAAGGCCCCAAGGAGACCTTATAGAGGCCTGCCAGTACCTGAAGGGAGCTACAGGAAAGCTGGGGAGGGACTCTTTGTCAGGGGGTGGAGCAATAGGAAACGGGATAATGGCTTTAAACTAAAAGAGGGTAGCTTTAGATTAGATATTGAAAAGAAATTCCTCACTACAAGAGCAGTGAGGCCCTGGCACAGGTTGCCCAGAGAAGCTGTGGATGCCCCATCCCTGGAGGTGCTCAAGGCCAGGCTGGATGGGGCTTTGGGCAACCTGGGCAGGTGGGAGGTGTCCCTGCCCATGGCACGGGGTTGGAATTCGGTGGTCTTTAAGATCCCTTCCAACCCAAACCATTCTGTGATTCTATCTTTGAGCAAAAACAAGTGTGCACTCTAATATCTCTCATTTGAGAGTTATCATAAGAAGACAGCTTTAGAAATACAGTGACATATTTTCTGTGAGTGGAAAAATAATGAAAATATATGAATGGAAATCATGTAATTTCCTTGGGATGTTATATTAAATCTCTTGGTTGACTCTCGTAATTTGCTTTCAAATTAATGCACTAATTATTTTTCTTTGTTACACAAGAAACAATGTCATATTTACACAAGTTTTCCAAAATGTAAAGAATGCTTTAGAAAAAGTTTGAATTGCTTTCCAAGTGGTATATGTGCTTTGAAGCATATACTGGCATTCATTATAAGTTTTTTTGCAGAATCTGTTATTCCCTTACAGGAGCAAATTAGATTGTAAAGCCATAAATGTTAAATTAGGTTGCTTGCAGTTTGCACCAGAGTGGCCTTACTTCAGAGATGTTCAGAAACCACACACCTCCTTTAAAACTGTGGAAACTGTGCTGGCTCTGTTCTTCTGAAATATACTTCACACTGTCGCATTATTTATAGATGCTGTTAGCGTAAACTTTAATGATTCACACAGAAATAACAATCAAATCCAGCTTTTTGAATTCATGACGATAACCTAATTTAGATGAGTGTGACTGGTCACGTGAATACCAAAGCAAGAAAGATTTAGTTTTGGATTTGTAAATTTAATAAAAACACTGCCTGGGTATTTTTAAATTTAGGATAGCAAAAGCTAACAGTTGAATTAATAACCTGAGCTCAGAGAGCCTGAATCTCCCGGGTAGCCTCCCTGCTGATCCCAAGAGAGAGTGGATTGCATCAGCTTTCAGGACGGTGAAGATGCTTTCCATGACGTACCATTCATGCACAGGGGAAGAATGGGGCAAATCCTCATGCTCAGCTTACTCTGACCCATGTGGACAGACTCATTCTGTGTAGAGAAAGTTTTGTCATGTACTGGGGATGCTAATGCAGAGGAATTAAGGGGCTGCCTTAGGCCCCTTACATACATCAGAGAAAGAAACTGCACTGCATGCAAGCACTACTGCATTGGAATTCTTAACAGAAACCCAGTTGTTAATATTTCTTTTTTATTGCCTTTTTTGGATACTGTAAATGTTAATGTCAACATAAATGATGCTTTTGTTTTTGTTTTTAATTATTATTTTTAATCAGGTATACTTACTAGCTACTACACACCAATCAATGTAGTGGCATGTCATTTGTTTTTCTTAATTGATAATATGCCTGCAGGTTTTTGTGCCAAGGCATGAAATGTTCATTGCTTACAGGACAGGGTATTAAATGTGTTTTGATCTTAAGTGTGGGTTCTTCCTGGACTATTTAGGTAATTTTAGGTAGCACCTCTTCTTTTGTTATTTTAAGGCACATCATGATTGCATCCCTTTTCTTCCTATCTAGACTTTAAGAACAGATTATTTTCTTTTCCTTTTCACCACTCTTTTAGCCACTGAGAACTGTGTACTCATTAACGCTTTTCACTACCTTTTAGTCATTAGATGGTGACACCAAGAGAAAGACTGGCAGATACCTTAAGAGAGTTAATGCAGCTTTGCTCAAACACAAGAAAAACAGCTGATGTAAAAGGATTGAACTTTGTGGCATCCGTAGGTCCATACATTTCTACTAGAGTCTGTCACTGTCTGTCCACTAATCCGGCAAAGCTTGGTAGGGATCAGCTGCTGATAACAACAATGAAAGAAGGTCTTTGTTTTAACGCTCTTGTTTTTTTGTACATGTCGAAGACCTCATAAGCCTTATTCAGATGGTCTGGTACTCACCAAACATGAACAGTGCACATAATTCACTGCTTCAGACAAATCTGTATTCTTCCCTTTGCTTTTTCCCCTACTGTTCCCAATAATCACAAATGGTTTTATTTACCATTACTGCTTACGATTTAATTCCCTACCCTCGATAGATGCCACATAAATAAACATATTTGCTGCCTTCTTTTTAGTGGTAAAATAACGATTGAATTGATAAAGTTCAAAGCTAGAATGTTTTGCCTATAGTGGATTTTTTATTACCATCGTAAATGCTATCTTCAAAGAGTTAAAGTTAGTTAGTTACCCCAGCCCTCCCCATTTAATGAAATTATTTTGTTTCCTTAAACTGTGCTTAATAAGTAATAAGGGAGACTGGAAAATTAATGCATATCTTACTGTATTGATTTAGTTTTTGTTCATTCTGTTTTCTCTCTGAAGTCTATAAGCCTTCAGGTCCTATCTAATCTATTCATTTCTGACATACACATCTTTCTAGTGCCTAAGTGCCTCTGCTATTCTTGAAATAGCCTCCGAGATGATTTAAATCCTTATGCTTTGCTTTTTCATCTGTTTACGATTTCCCACATAATTTCGTAATGTACTTCAAAACATTATAATTGTATTCGAAGAAACTCCATTATCATACCATGATTAACTTAACATCGGACAGTGTTATCCACCTACAGTCCCTGCACCCATTGTCCTTTAAGTATAGGAACATTGCCAGACCCTCCCATGAATTCTGAAGGTGCCTGCCAGCAATTCCACACTTAGGGCTGTGTTTTAAAATGGATAGAACCAGTGTTGGAGGGTTATGACTTAGTAATAAGTTGCGCATAAATAGGTGAGATGCAAGCAAAGTTAAGACTGTACTGCTAAGAGAAGTGCAATGAGAGCAGACTCCATAATTATTTAGATGACAGCATAGGAAATGCAATGGCATACTTAAAACCCACAAAAAGCCAAAATCAAACCTATAGCATGTAGGGCTATGGTGACTGAGGCTGCTAGATTTAGCAAAATGAGGCACCAGCCATAGCATTAGCTAACATATTTAGGATGAGCCCGTCAGTTTGGGAGAAATCCTCATTTAAAAACAGGCTCCTAATCCCAATGCCAAGAGAGAATGGAGGAAGAATCAATCTCTGTATACCAGTTTTGCCTTGTTCTGGGTATCAGGCGTAAACAGATGGGTAAACACATCAGCAGTCAGACTGAACTACACAAGAATAGAAATTGTAGAGATCAAAGTACTTTTTATTTATTTTTTTTCTTGAAAGAAATTTTAAAACATCTTCTTAGACTAATTTTGTTTTGTACATTGAAATCAGAATGTTTCATTTTCAGAAGCTATAACTAAATACTAAGAAAGAGATGTTACACTCAGAACTGGTACAGAAGGCGTGGCTGTTTTTAAAGTCCTGTGATTACAACATTTTATAGTCATTCTCAAAATCCTTGACTGTTTTAAGGAATTTTAAAACACATTTTTAAAATGTTTAAAAACATTTTAGTATGTTGTTCTATCTCCAAAAGTGTGCTTATGCCTTTTCTAGAAGACTTCAAGACCTGTGCCAAACATAGCTTAAGTTCTAGCAATTTAGCAGTATGGCTGACTGCACTCCAGGACCCATGCTCCACCTTTTACAGTTAACTTATCAGTATATATCTGACATGCTGTCCCCTTCAAAGGAGATGCACCAAGGTCTGTTCTGTTCTTCAGCAGGTACATTGTCTTGGTAATGTTCAGATGCACCAATTATGTAAACAGCTGCTGGGAAGAAAAATAAAAAAAAAATAAAAAAATAAAAAAAAAAAGAGAGAGAGAGAGAAAAAAAGGGACAATGTCTCAATTCTGATAACTTCATAAAATTTTGAATTGAAGTTTTGTATATAAAATCCTGATACACAAAGCACGGTCTGAAATGGAAGATGGAACAGCTGCACTAGTGTGTAAAATCATCCTCAGAGACAGCATCAAAATAAAATCAACTAACGTGGATTAATCCAGGGAGAACACACCCTTCCATCAGTGTCAGACACTCACAATCATCTCAAAGTCTGCCTTCTATACTGAATGCTTTGTAGATGCGTCTGTTGTGACGTGCAGCTTCAATTCCCTTTCCCCAGCTAGGAGCAACTGAGATAGGCAGCAATCACAGGCCTGAATAGTCATTACTTCTGCCTGTGGCCAGCATTCAAAAACGCAAGAGCATACAAAGTAAAAGTAATTTGTTAATTGACTTCTTCTGTACTGCAAGAGGAATGCACTGCACAGCTTAGAGCTGATCTGCTTTCAGAGTCTCTTCCAGTCTGCCACACTCCAGCACAGAGGTGCACTGGCAATGTACTTCAGAGATGAGGTCAACTTTTCCTTTGTCCTTCCAAGATCTGCCAAACTCAATGGACAGCACAGCTCTAAATTTTCAGCGTATGTCACAAATACAGCTCACCAGTCAGTCCTGCATTACCATGACTTGTCCTGTAGGAGGGGCAAGACAGGATATGTTACTGCTTCATCTTCACGCCCTTTCCATCCCCAACACTTCCTCTTTTTTTTCACCTGCAGGCCTTTTCTGAAAGACCACTTCCTTGCCATCATACCAGTCAATGCTACTACTATCACCCCTCAAACTCTGGCACTTCAGCCCACATCCAGCCCAAATTATTTGAGGTCCATTTCTGAGAAAGAGATGGTCTGCTGAGATGGAGCCCCATGTGGGAGCCTGGGGCTTGGCCTGGCATGTGGCACTGTGGAAACTGGCCAAGGCAGAGGAGATAGGGTTGGTAATTGCCTCAGGATGATGTCTCATACTGCACAATCTCATGGAATAATAAACAAAGAGTCATCGCCGTTCTAAAACTGTGACGTCTGGCAAAGTGTCTCCTTGGTGGGATGCCTTAGAAGTAAAGAGAGTAGGCCATAACGGCAACAGTGTAGACAGTACTAGTAAGTAAGGACAGTATAAACCTAATTTTTGTCTACTCCTCGTCTTCACTCTCACTTCCCCTTTCTCCAGCAGTATCCCTTGGGCTGAAGTTTGTAGGCCACAAAGACACCTCACCTTAACTTACCCCACATTTGAGTATGTCAAGTGCTAGGATATAGTGTTAAGAAAAAACAAACATGGACCGAAACTTATTAACAGTATGAGTAACCTCAAAAGACAGCCAAAACAAGCTTGTGGTGAGGAGATTCAGGAGTGAGAAGGGAATCAGGGCTTTCCCTTGACAAAGGTCAGGAGTTAGTGTGACTGTGCGTAACCAGCAGACGTGCGTGCTATGTTGCTTGCCTAAGATAATTTATATAGATAACACATTATTTCCTCACTGACTATAAAAGGAAGAGCTCTGCTCTGACACAGTGTTCTTACTGCACTGCACCCATATCCTAGATAAGTTTCCACCTACGGCTGTACTAGTATTTTTTAAAAATTTGTGAAAGTCATTTAAGATTTCCTTCCTAACAGTCTGGCCACCTCTTAGCAATCCACAAGGAAAATGTTGAGTTTTTTTGACCATACCCTCTTTTTCTCTCTCATTATCCACGTAGTCACAGATTTCATGGTGCTATACAAACTATGTCTCCTTGGTATGACTTGAGGGAATGACCTTCTCCACAGAATCCTTCCTGCCTGAGAAGCCTCCTGGTCCAAGTTGTACAGTCTCTGTAGGCTCTTTTTACTATTACTCAGAGTGGCATAAGCACTTCTAGGACAATCCAGGCCCTTTCTAGTCCTGAAGTTCCAGACCAGCAAAGTACAACCATCAGGAACACCTGCAGGACCTTGTTTAGGCAGATCACAAGAGTGGGACTATGACCTCTGAAGGGAATTCCTTTCTGCACTGCCTGCCATGTCCCCCATCACAAGGTAGTTGCCCTGCACGGTAAACCAACAAAAAATGTTAGTTTACCTGCCATTTTCCTTGGATTCCTGAATACCAGCATTGGGCGAGCAACCAAGGCAGCAAAAGATGGCTGCTTAAAGGCATCCAAGGCAGCTACTTCATCACTGCCTGATCGTTCCCATTCAAGGCAAATTATCTGACAGAAGGTTGAGTAGGTAAGGTGAGGACTTTACCCTACAAGGCTAGGAGACTTCAGGCTATAAGACTTACTTTTGTTTATTAATATGTTCTCTACTTTAAAGGTTGTCATATTTGATTTAGCAGACATTCACAAAGTACATGATTACATGTGCTTCACTCTGATTGGGAGACTGGGAGACCAAACATAGCATGTTTTTCTGTAAAATTCTACTTTGTTTTGAGCCAAGCTTCACTGCAATGGGGAAACTCTGAATTTCTACACTTACATTACCTGTTAAAACCAGGTAAACTTCAGTTTTAGTTCTCTTTACTCTGAATTTCTATACTTAGATTACATGTTAAAACCAGGTAAACTTCAGTTTTAGTTCCCTTTTTTGACAGTCCTACTTCCTCTGTGCTGCTCAGGCCCTAGCCAGATAGAATTGTATTTAATATCCTGGGGTTTCATAGCATTTCGAGCTGTCTTTTTGGAGAGAGACCACCTTCAAGATTTTTTATCTAGATTCTAAATTCAAATTCCAGTGGTGCAATGAAGCACTGTTATTTTCTGAACTGACTTTCAGGAGCCTCTCCTTGACAGCAAAATTATGAGACAAATAAAAGGCCCTTTGTGTTTGAAAACAATACATTTTTTTCCTTTTTATTTATTTATTTTTTTAATTCCTGAATCCAGGAATATTCCTCCTGTTTCTTCACATTGTGCCCAAGGGACCTAGTGTCTCTTTATTCTGAAACATGATTCAGTTGACTTCCATGTCATTCCTGTCACCTGAAGACAGAGAACACTGCTGATTCTGTGACTGAATTGTAATTCTGCAATTTCTTAGAATATAAATCACCTTATTGCAAATTATATGCCAAGGAGCTGATACAACAAAGCACGGTGTACTGAATATGGTCTGGTAAGTGGCTCACAGACAGATCTTGGATATTTTCATTGGTGATCTGAAGCTGCATTATCAGAATAAGATCAAAAAGGCAAGCTACAGAAAGGCAGTTCAGCTCCAGTGCATTACCTTCTTTGGACACTCTTGAGCTACCAACAGGACGGATGTGGTACTAGTCTAGGGGTGACATGAAACTTTGGGAATTACTTTCCAAAAATGTGCTTGTTCTTGTGAATGCTGTGAATGCAGCAGGATCTAAGATTGCCTAGGTACTAGCAATACTGAGTTTCCCTCTTCTGATATTGCCCTCCTGCCCTTTTATTAACAGGCTGGTTTATGAAACCAGTGTAAAGACCCAGAGGCTGTGGGAGTGAGGGATAATGACAAAGGGTGAAGTGAAGGTATGCAGTGGAAATACAATCTGTACAGCATGAGTATCTGAACAACCTTTCTGTGTCTGTAGCAAGGTAACTCTTCAGCAGTTGTTCTCCCTGAGGGCTTCCCATCTGATTCACATGCTAGAGATGGCCCAGGGGCCTGAAGCTTGATCCACA
This sequence comes from Anas acuta, assembly GCF_963932015.1. Lineage (NCBI taxonomy): Eukaryota > Metazoa > Chordata > Aves > Anseriformes > Anatidae > Anas > Anas acuta. The sequence continues at coordinate 102,420,320 of NC_088981.1, forward strand.
CAACACAATCCAGCCTGAGGCATCATGAGGGGGGCAGCTCTTGAAGGCATCCTGAAATAGCAGCATGGAAATAATCAGTTTGACCAACTAAAGTGAACATTGGATTCCAAAAACCTAAAACATTCTTATATAACACATTGGAATACACACGGTCATCCAGGGCACGCCTTACAAATGCGGTGATAACAAGATATCATTACCAAATTTAAATATTAAAAGGTGAAGTTCTGCCAAAGTTCAGTAAGTAAAATTTCCATTACACTGACAGGTTTACAGACCGAGACGTGTTTGATTTCACTGTTTAAGTAGCACACTCCCCTGCTACTGGTTAAAAGAGCATCTTCTGGAAGAAGCAAGAAATTGCACAAAATATCAGTAGTCTTTTTTTTTTTTTTTTTCTTGCCCTTGTCTACATCATGTTACTAAGTGTTGTTATTACAATACTAGGGAAAATAGATCTTTATAAATTACCCACAAAAGTCTGAGAGAGCAATGCAATGGAACATGAATACCTATTAAGAGTGAGAAAAGTACATACCGCACATGCTTGCAACATCGGCTCCCAAGTAGGCACTTCCAAATTCAAAAACACCTGAAAAAATATCCTTTTCTGAGTTAACTTAATTTGCAGAATTTTTAGACAGAGGTGCAACACATCTGTGGAAATAAATCTCCACAAATACACACATGAGAGCAAATCCAACATTTTCAGATAGGAACTATTTTCAACAGAATAATGCCAGGAGTTCATTCTTAAACAGTAGACACTGTTATTCTAAAGCTGCTACACACTGTAATTAGTATCATTAAAACATGAGTTAGACCCTAAAAATCACAGGTGTAATTTAAAAATAACCAAATGTCTGCTCTTTTAGGGTTTTGTACCTTTTGAAATCACAACTAGCAGCCTTTCTCTAAAACTATGGGAACTGGTTTTGGAGAGTGGAGTCTGTTTTGAAAGTGCTTATCTGAACACTGAACACCAGGAACTGATACTCCAAGTAAAGTAATAAATATCTTAAGAAGACTTTGGATAAAATCACAGGATCGAGTAACAGGGCTTATCACACAGTGTATAACCTATCTGCTCCAACTTGCATGTACTCATACATTTCTGAATTTAGCACCTACCTGCCTGAAAATTGTCACCCAGTAATTAGCAGCTGACAGACTACATCTATATGAGTGCTTATTTTTTAAGTTTGAAGATAAACAAGGCCAATGAGATTTTCTATGAACCACTTTCTTGTTGCATTTCCTCAAACCACACCTTTGATAGAATTAATCAAGAATCCCTGTAAAATACCAAGTACATTACAAAGGCCAAGGAAAAATATTTCCCAAGACCTTCTGAAGTTATCAAAGAAAGAAATTCTGTGAAAAAACATTGATAAGAAAGAGAGAGAGAGCAACTACCATGAAAGAATTGTTATTGAGCTAGTCAGTAAAGGGCAATAATGACACATGACTACTGTGGAAAAAGAAATCCCTACACATTTTGAGTCCTATTCCAGGCAGCTGCTTAAGGGATCATCGACTATGCTAACCAGCTCATCATATTTTTTCTCCTTGCTATTCTTACAACTCCTTCTGCATGCCCTTTCGTGAAACAGACGTTAACTTTTGCCTCTGATCCATGATGCTAACCTCCAGCTTCGAACTGTTAAACCTCAAGGAGTCAAGTCTTAAGTGCTTCCTCTCACACTAACCCTCCTTCTCGTAATGATTCCCCCTTAAACACCCCAAATCTATCTCATAGTCTTTCTCGAAGACCCTACTTAAAATGTCTTCGGAAACATTTGGATAATAGCGTGCCAAGATCACAGACCCCCATACAGACCAGTTATGGCCCAGTATTTCCTTATATTCACTCAATTGCTTTCCCACTAGCTAAGATCCCCAGAGACTGCCTTATTCTTTTGTACTTGTATAGCACCTGGTCTGTGGTTTGTGCTTTTACTTACTGACAGTGATAGAAATCAGTATTTTTTTTACACAGATAAAATTTCTAAAGGCTAAAAAAAAAGGGGGGGTGGCAGGAGAGGGGAATGTTATTTTAAATCTACCTTGTGATTTTGAAGGTCTAACTCATGCTTTTAACAATACCCATCGATGAAACTGTTAATATTGTTTTGAAGTCAGCATAGGATGAAATTTTTGTACAAACCAAGTTTCCCGATTTTCATATCCTCTGAAAGTGAGAGAGACCTAAATAAACCCTGGTATTTCACACCGCTCTATAGAGATGTGGTCTATGAATAACCACAAGTTTAGATGCTTTTCAGCAGAGCAACCTGCAGACTTTAGGACATTGTAATGAGACATTCTACTGGACCACTTACTTACAAACCAAAATAATGGGGTTGGATGCTGCAATTAAGTATTGCTCATAAATATGTAGAGGACAGAGCTGAACCACTATCATACTGGGACCAAAAATTCTTGTGAAACTTGAATGTATCAGTGAGGGAACAGGGAACCAAAACCTAATTTACTGAGGTGTTAGAACTATAAAAAAGATTGAAGGGCTGAGAAAATACCCTTTCAGTGAGAGACGCGGGACTGGCACACACTAATAAAAGCGTTACGGCAGAGTAACAAGCTACCACATGTCAGTTGACCCACAGTCACCATCTGTGTACACAGTCTTGGGTTGTGGCCAATACAAAGCAATTCAAGTCAGCTTTGCCCTCTTTCAAAAAGAGGAGTCGATCAGCCTGCTTTACCAAGAAACAAAACTGAGAAACAATCTCACTATGGTGTGTAAGAATAGTCATACGGAGAAATGCACAAGTACCAAAAAAGTTGTAGTACCAAGCAATAGCTGGAACACAGTAATTGCAACTAACTGTTGTCATAAAACACTGGTAGAAGCAGCAGGTTCTCCAAACTTTTGAGTCTTAAGATTGGATATCTAGTGGAAAACCTTCAAGAACAAACCAAGCACAAGTCTTTAGCTCCAGGATAAAGGAGAGTTGAGTGAAATGCATAATGTTTCAAGCAAAAAGACAGACCAAAGTACCTGGCAGGTTCATTGGGATGCCAAATATTTGAAACCATTAAAAGATCAAGAGATACTGCTGAAATCATCCAATCTAATCTGCTGCATAAATATGGTGTATAGAATTTAAGGCTTCATTGTATAAGGATACTGCCTTAGGTGCATATAGTATCAGGCTGAAGATGCAACTGCTGGGGACATCATTGATATGCTGCTGGTTTGGACTATATCAGATACAGCTGTTGCAAAACATTAAAGTCTAGTATTACTTGCCTTTTGGTCCTCAAGTTTTTAATCCCCTTCAAATTTTGTAAGTAAATATGTCACATTGAAAGATATGATAGTTTGAGAATGCGAGTGTTTCCAAAATTTAGATTAATAGTGCGATGTTAGGTATTGCTCTAATGGTATCACCATCAGCTGATGATACAAAAATTAAGATATAGTATTAGATGTATTTTTAGGAAGAATGAGTATTTATGCTAAGCCTGGTCACACACAGACAAGAAGTTTTACACATTAGCACTGAAACACTTTACACATGTACATGCCCCATTAACTGAAACATATACAAGTCTTAACAAAGAGAGAGGTTTATAATATAAAATTCTATGGAGACAGAAAATAAGTGCAGTGATTTTTATAAGAGAAAATAAAGAAAAACTAGTAAGAGTTAAATAAAGGAAAGCGTATGCAGATAGTCACTGTTCATTTGTCTGCTTTATTACAGTCAGTAGAAGAAATGTGGTTAACAAACTTCACCGTTTGTGTTAAAGGAGAACCTAACACAGCGCTAGAAGGATTGCAAGGGGAAGTAACATCTGGTTCGGCCTGCAGTTATGTACTTGGACATTTTACAAAGTGCAGCGAAAGAGTACCTGCTTACACATCTGAATTCCCCGGGGAGTTTTAAATCACAGTAATAAAGAATCACTCATAGAAAGCTAATAACTGTAGCACCAGAGGGGAGTGAAAAGCCACTGGGGAGTTCCTGGGTCAAAATACAAACTTCCAAAGCTTTCTGCACTAACAGGCTGGAAATCCTGAGGGCTTTGAGGCCGGGAGAGATCGCCACTGTAGATCACATCCTTGTATTTCTAACACAGGCACCGTGCCTGCATGGTGACACCTTGTCTATCTCCTTTCTGCTGCCTTAGTCACGAATCCCGCAGTTGGGATTGCTTTTTGCATTTTCAGCCTCAATTCATCCATGTGGCTTCAGAGAAAAAAGCACAAAAAGCATCTGCTGTGCTAACAACGCTTCCCCTTCCAGCACAGAAAAAAGAAAAAAAAAAAAAAGCTTTCTAAGAAACAAGACACAAACGTTAACTTAGTCTGCAAGTATTTTTTATTATTTTTTGCGTGGACCTCTTGGGAATGACAGCATTTCTCAAACTTTCCTTTGGAACTATGCAAGTGAACTCTTAAGAGAAATCACTTTCTGCTGTGGAAAGGTGGAGAAGGAGATGAGGAGGAGAAGGATGAGGAGAAGAAAGGAGGAGAAGGAGAAGGGAGAGGGGAATGAAGAGGATGATGAGGAGGAGGATGAGAAGGAGGATGAGGAGGATGAGGAGGAGGAGGAGGAGGACATCCCTGCTACCTGCCGGCCGCCACACAGGGACAAGGCGGCCACCTGAGGCGCTCCACCCTTGCAGCAGGTAGCACCCCACCCTCCCCAGCCTTGTGCTCGCTGTTGTTAAACCCATTTTTTAATCGCACGGCCGGTGCCCGCCGTGGCGGTGTGTGTGTGTGTGTGTGAGGGGGGGGGCGATGAAGGCGAGGCGGGCTGGGCAGGGGGCCGCCATCTTCTGAGGGCGGGCGGGCGGCGGGGGGCGAGGGGCGCCCTGTGCGCGTGTGTCGGTGTGTGAGGGGGGAGGAGGAGGAGGAGGAGGAGGGAGGGGAGGAAGGCGGGGTGAGGAGCCAGCTCCCCGCCGCCGCCACCACCGTTGGGCGTGTGCCCAGCTCCCGGTGCTGCGTGCCCGGGCGGGGAGGAGGAAGAGGAGGAGGAGGAGGAGGAGGAGGAGGAGTGTGGGTGCGGGGAATTTCCTTGTGTGGCGGCGGAGGAACAACGGCCGGGAGGGCGCTGCCGCCGCCGGTTGCCGAGCGATGTGAGGGGGGGGGGAGCCCCCCATCGGCCCTCCCTTCCCCCCCCACACACCCCGGAGCCGCCCGCTTTCCCCCCCCCCATCTTCCCCTCCCCTCTGCCCTCCCCTCATCCCCGCCCCGCCATGCCGGACCAGATCTCCGTGTCGGAATTCGTGTCCGAGACCAATGAGGATTACAAGTCGCCCACCGCCTCCAACTTCACCACCCGGATGGCCCAGTGCAGGAACACGGTGGCGGCCATCGAGGAGGTGAGCCCGGGGAGGAGGGCAGGGAAGGGAAGGAGGAAAGGGGAAAGGGAGAAGGGGAAGGGGAAGGAAGGGAAGAGGGGCGCAGCCCCCTCGGCCTGGCCGCGGCCCCGCCCGGCCCCGAGCAGCGCCCTCGGCCGCCGCCGTGAGGAAACGGGGCTCGGCCGCCCGGGCACGGGGAAGAAAGGGAAGGGGGAAGGGACGAGGCGCTGCCCCCCCCAGGCCCCCCCGAGCCATTTTTGGGGGGGACTCGGGCTGGCACAGGTGGGGTTGGATCCTCCTTCCAGCCCCGATTTACCCCCCCGAGGCGTGTGTGCTGAGGTGAGCTGCCCTCAGGAGCCCTGCAGCCGCCCCAAAAGCTGCCCCCCGGGGGGCTGAGCCCCTTCGTTTTGTCTCCCCATAGCCAGCCGGGCTTGCTGCAGAGCTGTTCGCCTTCCCTGCAAGGCAGCCGAAGCTGCTGGGGAGAGGAGGAGAGGAGGGCGGCTGCCAGCGGAGACGGAGCCCTTTTTCCCTGCCGTTTCCCACCAGCCGGGGAGCTGGGACAGGTCTGAACACAGTTGGAGCACATTCCTCGTCCCAGCCCCGTGCACACAATGAAAGGAGCCTCTCTGCAGCCTGCCTCCTCCAGCAGCTTCCCTGAAGAAACTTGTGGGAGGGGAGAGTTGTGATGTGGATTCATTTGCCCCGTCTACCTGTTACATCAGTTCTGGCGGTGTGTGTGTGAGCGGAGCTGGTTTGTTTTTGCGCTAAGCGTGGCTTTGGGAAAGAGCCTCTTCAGCGAAAGAGCCCTGTCAGTAGTTAGTGGCCCTTCTTACAAAAGAGCTGCCACTAGCAATGGATTATTAAGCGAACAAAACCCGGGTTAGGTGTTTAAACACCCTTTTCAAGATTTTCCTGTTTTGCCAGTTCCCAAAACCACTAAAGCAAGGAGCTGAATTCGAAATAATCTGCACAGAAGGAATTACTGTTTTGTTCCTGAGGTAATTTTCTTCCATGCAAGCTTGCACTTAAGTGCCTGGCTTTAATTATACCTTATTAGCCTGATAGTCTTAAGATCAACAGTTTTGTATCTAGGATTCTGTGAAAGGTGACTTAAAGAATATCGATAACAGTGAACCACTGAAGAAGGTGTAAGGTAGAGCTGCCTAAAAAGTGATTGACGCAAAATAGAAGTTAGTGTAAGCATTGGGATCAAAAGCAGTTTTTCTAGGTTGAGAGATTTTGTGGTTTTTTTTTTTTTTTGTACAGCTCTCACAAAAATTGGTCTGTGTCTTAGCCTCAGTTTCTCAAGCTCTATGTCTGTGAGAATGTCACATAATTTCTCAGGAGAAAAATTCAGAAAAGTTTTTGTTTTTCGTGGCTGTTTTCTCTTTCATGTTAATTTTCACAAAATGTACGTAGGATATGGAATCTGTAACTTACATTGTGCATCTTAAGGTCTTTTAAAAATTCAAATCAATGAGTTGCATCTTGAAATTTTTTTTAATGTTAGGAGAATGATACGCGTTGAAAAGTTTGCTCCCCTGGATTCCTTTCTTATTTAATCTGTATGCTTGGCATTCTTCTTGTATCAGGTCGCTGATACACCACTCTTGGATTTGTAAAGAAACTCAGGATGTTGAGTGTTAGTTTGTATCGCTGCATATTTCAGATATTAGACACTTCAAAAATTAGCTTTTTTTGATACAGATGGTAATGAACGACCTAGTGTCTTACAGATCCAAGTAAAGTTTGCAAGGCAGATGATGAGAAATTGTGCTGGCTATGGCTCTCTTAATCTTATTGATCTACCTAGCGCTTTTGGCAAAATATCAGCAATTGCTGCCTGTTCATGCTGATGTCCTACAGCATGTCTTTAAGTGACTACTGATTTTTTATTTATTTATTTTGTGCTTTGATGTGTCAAGAACAACAAACAAATTTTCATGGTTTCACACCTGTGAAATCTGTAGACATAACACTACTTCGGTTTGGTAATACTCAGGTCCATCAATGTAGTGTGCCTGGTTTTTCAGGTTAAATGTGATCCTTTGATAAAAATGTTGATATAAATTGTGTAACAGAGAAGTCAGCACTCAGCATGTTTTTCTTCCAAAAGGCTAGGCAAGAATTGGTTTATGAGGTTGTGAACAAAGACTCAGTAAAGAAGGCATCTCAAAACGGACAGGTAACGCAGGGAACCCATCTGCATTTCCAGTGTCACAAGCACGGTGAAGCATCAGTTCCCAGTGTGCACTACTCTGCTGCAGCGTACGGTACGGTATGGAAAACGAGGAGGTTTGGCTCTGTATGATTTAGGGAATGTGTTACTCAACGTGGTTAATTGGTAAGTTGAAACCTGGCTGACTATTGGCTTTGTGTAGGGATTGATTTTACAAAGCCACTGTGAAAGGGGTGGTTTATTAACTGGAGGCAGTTCGGGATCCCAGAAAATGAAAACTTAATACTTAAATCAACAAAATAAAAAGCTCGGAGTGGTAAATAGTGCTGTTTAGTGGATGTCCTAATCTGCTTTTCCTAGGTGATCTGGTTCTGGACCGGACTGAGCCTGCACGAAGCTAGCTGGAGCCTCCCTCATGCCCTGTGCTCCCTCGCAGGCAGAGACGCGGGGAGGTAGCACAGGAGCTGGGGGCTGGTGTGACTTCGTAGCCTGAGTTCACCTCTGTGCAAACAAAGATATCTGCTTCCAGATCCTAATGGGAAGCCTCCTGCGCTTACCGCTAACACTGCTGGCTACCAGTTCTGTAACTCTGTCTTAGTTAATGAGCAGGTATCTAATAATGTCTTAAAAGTTCCGTTAATGAGGCCTGGCTTTCCGTGATGGAGTGGTAAAGGGCTTGTTAAGCGAGGAAATCGATGAGATGCTGGACGCTGGTGTGTGGATAATTTACCAGTTAGGTCTCTGTGGGCATTGGTGTTGCCTTAAATCAGCATTTCCTGAACTCGGATGAACTGACCTCTGTTGTTTGCCAAGTGTGATTGATTTTTAATATCAGCTGGAAATACTTGGAGTCTTACTGTTTTCTGTAATTGTATAGACTAATTACAGACCGCTCATTACGGTCTTTGAGATCCCCAGAAGTGCACACGCTTGGAAACCGCTGCCTATTCAAGGAAGAGAATCTGATCCTTCGCTTTCGGGAGTGGAAAGGGATTAGGAAAGGCATGCTCCTGGGGCACGGAGTGATTTCCAAAGGCAAGGAATGGTGTCATTTCTGTATTGTTCTCAGACGAGGATGTTGCTTACCAAAACGATGGGGATCTCTTAAGCTCCCACTGAAGCCAAGTTACCAGTGAGCGGTACAGCTCAGGCCTTACAGGTTACTGTTTAATCTTTGCGTGCATGATAATGACTAAGATTAAACAAGTTTTAATTGATACAGTCCAGAGCGTGGTCACATGGCCGGGGGGAGGGGTTGCTTGAAACCAGTAATCTCGTTTGACAAATGCAGCCTTTTCAGCTCACTGCTTCTGGTCTCCCTTTATTACAGGATCTGAAACCGCGTAGTGACCATTCTTAAGCTGCAAATGCTTCAAATTTTGGTTTTAGTGCTGCTATTACTTGGAACATATACTTCTCTCTTTTATGTGCTCTACGTTAAATAAAATAGTCCCTAAACTGTAACGGAGCCTGCAAAATGGTCCTAATACCAGTGATTACTAAAGATTTGGGGAAATTATTATTTTACAGAGTGATTTAATGAACAGTATCCAAGCGTGCCGCTTTATTTTGAAGCATGGGTTAAGTCTTACCAGAAAAGACTGGAACCAAAGCTCACAAAAATCTGAATTATTTATTTTTCCTACTTTTTTTTTCCATTGTGAGGTGCTTCTGGATCAAAATTGAAGGGGCAGGGGGGCTCTTGTTCAGGCTACCCTATAAATGGGGAGTTGTTTGATGTGCCCTGCCTGCTTAAACTTCACAGGAAGCACGTGAAGAGAGGAGAATGGAAACACTGACAGAAGTTTAATAGGTTAGTGGAATGTCTCCCCCAGCACAGCAGCACTTTCTACCACGCTGAACGTGTTGTAAGTAGACAGGACAAATGTGTGGTGGAACGATGGAGAGCGTACAGGCAAAAGGAAGAGCATGGTGGTAGGCAAAGATGGCCTCTGTTGGCTGCATGTAGATAAGTGTAATTGTTTGGGGTTTGTTTAAAAGCCCCTGTCCAGGAATTTCTATAAAATCTGTGGAATTAATGTTAACACCATAACTTGTAATTTTGGCTCTGTGTTTGCTGTTCTTCCCTAGGTCCCGTTCCACGACCATTGCACCTCAGTGTGTCTGTCGTTTAACAGTTACAATGAGTAGTTGTGTGGCGTTTTTGTTTTGTTTTGTAATTTCAATTCCTGGGACTGCAGCATGTCGTTTCAGTATCAGGTCCTCTCCTTCCTCACTGTCACTTACAACACAAATTTTTGTATCAGAAATGAAAACAACTTCATCCCCTGTAAGGTAATCCCACAGCTTTCAGCTGATTTAGAGAGGCGTAAGGGATTGACTCTTGTTGAATTCCTCTTGTATGTTAGAGTTTTTTTAATCCTCCCTGCTCCACTGTGGTTCTGCAAAGCTAGCGAGGGCAAGAGGTAAAAACAGCTTGGAAGGATCAGTGAACGTGAGTCTGGATACACGTATGTGTTACCAAAAGTTGTACTTGCCCTGTTCGGTGGTTTTGGTTTGTTAGGGCTTCAGGACAGGGGTTCTGTCTTCTATTACACTTTTGTTAGTGTCTTGCTTCGGAAATCTGCGTGATGATGTTTTTGTGGATTGAGAAGTAGTAGAAAATGTCATGCTATATTGCATTTTGGAAAACTTACTGCTATTATCTGTGTACTTCCTTCTCTTAAAATATATCTGTGTGCCCACTATAAGGTGGTGCTCCTTCTAGAACATACTTGCACGCTTTTCTTAGCTCATTACCAAATACAGTTCCATAAATACAGTGTTGTTTAAGACTTTTGTGTTTTCCACTTCTGCTTCCTTTCTGGAGTCATATTTGTTTGTCATTAGCATCCAGAGAAGTTTCTGGAAAAGTCATTATGACACAAATGGCGTTATGATTTCAGAAGGAGTGTGGGAATTTGTTTATTTTCTGAGAGGAAAATAGAAGATGGAAGTTCGGGAAATACAGGAACTGAGTTGTAGGTTTGCAGCTGGAGCTCTGCACATGTTATAAGACAGAGAGTCGCAGCCTTGAACATCTAAGGTACAGAAAATGCAGTCAGGTAAAACCATTTCAGGTCATGCTGTGCACCTTACCTTGGTGCATCCAGCAGGGAATCTGCTTCCTAATACCAAATGCCTTGTTCCTGGTAGGAGCATCAATGGAAAATACACACGTTCCCAAATTATTTTACTAACCGTGGCTTTTATCTTCTAACTTTTTCTGTAGTGCTGTTGCATTTCTCAGAACCAGCTTCACTGGATTGTCTTCGTGCTGCTGATAAAAGAGAGTAGACATGGAAAGAGGATAATTCTTTCTGCTTCCGTTTAACCCACTGTAGGTTCCTCTCTGTTCGTTCATGCTGTTCTCTCTGTACCAGAATATCCAGCAGTGCTTGGTAAATGTGGGGCCTTCGTTTTGTCAGGACAAGAGCCTGATTCCTGGGCCCCATTCTGAGTAGCTGTTTCGTCCACTGTCTTGGCTGTCACTGGAGCTTCCCTGTATTTTGTTGCTGCTTGGTCTCCTCCTCCCTCTGCCTTTCTTAAAGCTCTGCTGCTGAGCGTTTCAGTGCTCTGTCCTGCCTCTCCTGGGGGGGCTCCCTGGACTTGTCCCCCTTGGGTGGCTGGGTGCTGGAAGGGGCAAGGCAGCCCTGTCCATGGTCCTAGAGCTCAGCGGGGCTTCAAGCCCCTGAGGCCCTCCCTTAGGGATGAGCAAGTGGCCTCACTTGCTTTCTGTCCTCACTGGCTTCGAATAAATGTTATGTTCTGGATGCTGCTGGAGAGGGGAGAACGTTCTCCCGTGGACAGGGAAAAAAAGAAGAAAAGTGGAAAGTCGGGAGATACTCGCTGGGTGAAATCTTTCTTCGGGCTTTCCTGCTGTGGTAACGTCTTCCATCCCCAGTCCCCTTCCCATTCTGTTGAGTGACGTGTGTAGCTCAGGAGAGTTTTTAGGTTCTGTGAAAAAGAAGCGTTGGTAACAAAACTACCAGGTAGGAAAACGTGAGGGTGTGATTCTGAAACAACAAGTGGGTGCTGGTGGCTGGGGTAAGTCTGATCAGAGGAAAGGGGATCAGAAGTGCCGAGGTGGTTGGTGCTGCCTGCTTGGGAGCATTAAAATCAAAACCCATCCCCTTACATCTGCTGCAAAAGAGAGTGTTATTGCAAGTACCGAGAGGGATGCTTTGCACAGAAGACAAATGAAAGGCTTTTTAGCAGTATCAGGAACGGATGTGGCTGAGGAAGGCTGTATTTGTCAAGGCCAGAATTGTGTAACAATCAAAATCAAATGGTGAGAAGCTCTAAGCTGTGTAACAGAGGTACTGTGCAGGAGGAGTCTGCGTGGCTGGTGGTAGGTTTCATTTCAAGAAAACCTGTTGGCTATTATAATCTGGTAAAGTGCGTGCTGGCGTTGCAGGCGTGGAGGAAGAGTGCAAGGGGGAAAAACACGAGCTGTGTTGCAGCTACATTATGGTCAGACATCTGTGATGACAGGCCGAGATGTTCATTTTTGCAGGAGGAAGCGTGGAGGAGCAGGGGAAGCTGCTGTGAGAGTCGCTGATTTAAAGGCAGCAATCAAATGGCTGCTGCGGATGAGACTGGAAACGAGCAAAGTGTTTTGTTGAATCATTAGGGGTTGATTCATTGTATGTCAAAAGCCAAACAAAGCAATTAAAAACAAAAACAAAGCAAAATAAGCCAAAAAGTTGTGTTTAGGAGCAAGCCATTAAACTGAGAGCTGGCTAAGTCAGCAGAACTGAAGAGTTTATTTACTAAAGCACGAAAAATATTTAGGAAACGTCCCAGGAAAGGGGAAAACTATGGGGAAAAAAAACAACTATGGACTTGAAACACCTGGAGAAGAATGTCACAAACGAGCAGAGCCTGTCAGAAATGGAAAGAAAAAGGTCATCAGAGGAACGTAGCACCCTGAAAAGTGTGGGTAAGATTTGGAGAAGTCTGGTTTCTTTAGCTATAGCAGCAGGCGGTAAGGAAAACAAAACCATTCCTTCGGCACGTGGAGCTGAGAGGGGAGAAGGAAGGGATGTTACGTGGTTAGAACGTAGTAGCAGGGGTAATGCAGGTAGTGCCAGGTCTCAGTGATTGCTGTGCCACAGTTTGGGAGCTCAGAGTGGGGGAGAAGATGGAATGGATAGTGGGAATAGAAATGCAAGTTGGCAAATCAGTGAACAAAACTCTGAGCTTGAAGCACTCCATTTGTTGGGGCTGGTTAACTTATTTTCAGGGATTCTGAAAGAATTAGGATGATGATGAGCAAACAGTCCTGACAAATCCTCTGAAAACTAGGATGATAACCTATTGTAAGCACAGATGGGTAAAAATAAAGTCAGGATGGAAGTAAGAAGTATTTACAGCTAATAAAAATTATGGCAACAGGTACAGAGACACAGGCCACGGCTGTTAAATTGAGGAGAAATGTTCATAAAGATTGTCAGTATCCCTGGGTGAGTGGCAGGCTAGCAAAGTAAGCAGCTCCTCTTCCTGCTTTTAGAAATGTTTGAAAAATACTGCAAAAAGGTCTTTTCAGCAACTGCCGTTGCCAGAAGACCATGCTTTCATGTTTGCTTTCAGTTTTGAAGCTGTAGTCGGATGTGCAAGAACTTCACACAGGGAAAACTGGTGAATGAAGGGCTTGGGGAGTTTCTCAGGACGCTGCGGAAGAATGCAGCAGAGACGGACAGCGGTGCCACGGGGAGGGCACCAGAGAGCTGACGTGATTGTTTAGGCCATGAATGGCTTCTGAAAAGATTCGGAAAGTGCTTTGAAGTCATGTCTGATCTTAAGCCCGTTTTTCTTCCTTTAATGCCTTGATTTTTAAGACTTGTTTAAACAGTGGTTCTGCTCCTCTGGGTCCAATGTGGTGGCACTTTCTTACGAAAAACTGAGTCCCTGAGAACTGTGCGTCTGAAGCTGTAGGGGATGATTACAGCCAGGTTTCGTGTGAAGGTAAAATCCCTGCTTCAGTGCATTTTCTCCAAGGCTTTTTTTCTTAAACCCGTCTGGAAAGTGTGGGTGAAGTTACGGGAGAAGCAGAAGTTTGCTGTTTGTAACCATTTAGCTCATTGCAAGCTGATGATGGGGAAGTTTTTTGTTTTCCCCAGCCTTTTCCCCACGCTCTCACATTTGCTAGCGCTGAGCTCAAGCTCTTCTCTATTCAAAGTGCTCACTGCATGCAGCAGCTCTTGCTGGGATGTAAGCTGGAGGAGTTTTTGCTGTTAGCTAGTAGATTTTCCTGTGATTAAGACAACTACCAGCTTCTTCTGTTTGGACTAAATCCAGCTTTCTTGCGTGAAATTTCTGTCAATGTTGGTGTTGAGGGGAGGAGTAAACTTGGCTAGGAAGCAACGGAAAAAGGGACTGCAAGAAAATTACAGTCGGAAGGTAGCTGGATTGTTTGTGACGTAGCATGAGGATGGGTCAAAAGGGAAGAGCAAGAAAAGGGAGTCAGGGTTAAAACCAAACTTGGAGAGAGGGAATCATCCAGCAGCAAAAGCTCGGTGGTAGCATATGTGGGGTGGAGGAGCATCAGGGCTGCCCTCTGCCCCATTATGAGGGGCAGAAGGACAGGTGTCAGGAGTGTAAGCAAGCTCAGAGAAATGAGAACGTCCGGGATCTGCAGGGGAAGGGAGAATGCAGTGGTGTTGATGCAGAAAGTAGGACACAAAGGGCAGAGGGCTAACGTGGAGAGGGTCAGCAGGGGAAGGAGGCAGGCGGGGGAGATGGAGAAGGGGCAGCGATGGAGGAAAGTGGCCGCCTGGTGATACCACAGACCCATCCTACCCCACAGTTCAGGAGAGTGGAAAGAGTTCTGAGCATCCATGTCCAGAAAGTGGAGAGAATTAAGTGTTACCCAGACTTCGTTAGCTGCTGTGGACGTCTCAAAGTTAATTGTATTTGGAAAGAGAAAATAATTTGCCTTACGGGGGAGAGTTTATTGATGGAGGAACTGAGATATGGTGCAGTAGCTGAAGAGCAATGTTTTTTTAAGCACCGCTGCTTTGCAGCCAGAAGCTTGGGTAGCATTATGTAGTGCTTGTCCAGAGCAGGAGGCTTTGTTTTCGAGGCAGTAGGTGTTGGGCAGAATTTGAAAAATTTTCCTTTTTGTGAAACAGAGCTCGGAGATACGAAGATATTTACTATGGAAGTGACGTTGCGCGGTGAAACTATTTCTTTGGAGCGCTCTTTAAAAAAAAAAAAAAAAAAAAAAGAGCTCTCCAAAGAAAAAAAAAAAAGAGAAAAGTTAACGTGAAAGAACCTCTGCTGTGAATTCTGGCATCTCACTTCGTAACCCAAGGAAGAACAGAGAACCGAGGGGGAAAGCTGAAGCCCTGCTCCCTGTTGTCTCGGAGCAGCACGGAGCACAGAAGCACCTGCTGTTTGCGGACCCCTCAGCTCTCCCCGATTAAAGACGAGATTATCAATGGAGTCCTGGTCTGAAATCTATAATTCTGTCTGGGCATTATGCTAAGCATGCGTGCAGATACATCCAAACAGCTGAAGTGATTAGAGCTGAGCAAATGACTTTTACGTTCCTGGAAGCTTTGTTCTACATTTAGAGAGCGTATAGGAAGGGAGAGAAGGGGCGAAGCGACGTGGACATCCGTGGGGATTATTTTCTCATGTTTTATGGCTTATGTTCTTTGTTGCTGCAAGATTTCTTTCCTAGAATATGCAATTTTAAGGAAGTTTAGACTGTGTTTTAGGGAAGGCGAGTGAAAAACAAATGCATTTCCTAATCATTTTAAGCCCCTTCAATCAAACAGGATTACGGTTGGGCTTTAGCACGACGAGTGGAAATTTCCTTAGCCCATGCAAACGCAGAGCCCCTGTTTGGTTGTCACATGCAAAAAAGATGCAGCAGAGAGCCTTGCGAAGCACATGTTTCTAATCATTTGTTTGTTTTACAGCCCTGTAGGTGTATGTTACACAACAACACAACCAGGGACAGCAGAGTCCTCCCACACTTGGCTTCATGCAGGCTAGACACTAGCAGCGCTGAAGAGGGGAGCGCTCAAGCAGCAATGAATTAATAACTCCTTTGTGAGCTGCGTTTCTTTTGCTTTCATTTATTCTTTTGCTTAGTTTGTGCTTTCCTGTTACTTAACTGCTCTGCTTGGCGGGCTTCTCGTGTAAGGATTTTTGCTCTGTGCTGGTGTCAGCCGTCTCCTCCCCAAGCCCTGTGGGTTTGGTGGTGGTGTGAGGTCGCGGAGTTTCAGGCACTTGTCTCGTGAGTTTCAGGCACCAGCCCAGTAGCTGTTTCCCATTTCTTTTAGGAACGCAACAGGAGTGCTCCCAGGCACAGCCCTGCCTCTCTGCTCTAAATTACTGCGATTTTACATGCAGAAGTTGAGCTGGGTTTTGTCCTAGGCTCCAGCACAGCCTGCTACCTATCTTCCCAGTGGTCAGTGGGGGAGGGAAGCTCCTAATCACTGCATTTCAGAGAGATTTGTGTGTACTTGAACTCCCTGATTATTTTGGCAGATGTCACCCTGTATGGAAAGCTTTTATTTTTACATCAAATATGGTATAAATAGGTATTTTATGTCTACTGTAGATGCACTAATAACTGTGTGGCTTAAGATTCACTTGTACTTGTGCCCTTAGTGACAGGAGTGCCCATACTGTTCATTGTAGCTGTATATAAAGCTGCTGAGACTCCAGCAGAACTTCAGGTCATTGTTTACGAGGCTGTAATAGTGTCCTGAGAGCTCTTTCCTTGGGCACCTGAAACAAATGGATGCGTTCATCCATTTAAAAACAAATTCCCTAAATGCAAATTAATAGGCTATTATTTTAGGGATTTTTGCAACAGGAACTCAAGCTCTTTCCAGATAGCTACAGCATGACGGCATCACCACAATGAAATGAATGCACTTTCTTTTTCCATTTAGCCCAAAGAGGAAGACATTGATGTTCCCAAATGTTTGATTGCCATAACTGGGCTAATCTTTTATTTGCATTAGCCGCTGGTAATTGTGCTGTCACGCAGTTCCTCTTCCACTGCAAAAAAAATGTATTAACGCTGAGAAACCACGCAGAGATTTTCAAAGGCGATATATACGCTGCGTTATGGGGGGGAGGGCTGCAAATCCCAGGCTGAAGTCCAGACCCTGCTAGAGAACAGAAATAATTTCGTAATGTTTCAGGAGAAAATTAGTTTTATCATTGGACACAGCTTTCATGTCAGAACTGGCAAGTGCAACTGTACAAAATGCATTAAAATGTAAAAGGAAGGAACTCATCAGTAAAGAAAACAAAACAGTGGTAATTAATATGCTGCCAGTATCCTAATTTTAACAGCTTGTGCAGTGTTTCCTAGGGAGATCTGGTACTGTCGAGGTGATTTGTCTTTGTCTCCTGAATCCCCTCTAGTTATCTGCCATTCCTTGTAGGAATATTGTATCCTAAAAGTTGCAGGAGTGTCGTAAATTGGACAAAGTTTGTGTGCCTTATATTCCCTTTCACCTCCTATATATATATATGTCACATATATACAAGCCAAAGATGTTTGTAATGCAGATCTTGATTTATTTAGGCCTTCCAGTACCTGCAGGGGGCCTACAGGAGAGCTGGGGAGGGACTCCAAGTCAGGGAGTGCAGTGATAGGACCAGGGGATGATAGCTTTAAACTAAAAGAGGGTAGGTTTAGATGAGATATAAGGAAAAATTACTCAGAGGGTGGTGAGGCGCTGGCACAGGCTGCCCAGAGAAGCTGTGGATGCCCCATCCCTGGAGGTGCACAAGGCCAGGCTGGATGGGGCTTTGGGCAACCTGGGCTGGTGGGAGGTGTCCCTGCCCATGGCAGGGGGGTGGAATTCAATGGCTTCGAGGTCCCTTCCAACTCAAACCGTTCTGTAGTTCTCTTACTGTTGAAAAGTTCTCAAAAGTCTGCTGAGATAGAGGTTTGAATGTGCTGCATTGCTGTAGGCTCTTTTCTTTGTGAATTTCCAGCCCTGAGAATTACTTGATAAATAAATTTTAGAGTCAAAGAAGCGCTGGATGGGGAGGGATGGGTCACTTCACTGCATCCAGTTTATCTGTGCACACACACCACAGAGGTTTCATTTTTAAGGTGGATTAAGTGCATCATACATAGGGAAATCTTACTACTTAGTTTTTGATTGTTTTGTAGGGATTGCAGCTGGGATCTCTGCCTGGTTTAAACAGAGAGATTGAAAGACGACTGAAACTAATTCAGGCCACTGATAAGGGAACTCTGAGCACCTGGAAATTGTTTCATTTGATGATTATGCCCATCTACAACTCAGAATTCTCTATTGAAAGAGCTCATCATGTGCTGTATGAAAGGGCATTGCGTTCTGCAGAGATTAATTCTTGTTGGTTCTGATGCTGTATGAAAGGATTTAATCCTAGGGGAAAGAGCACTGAATTGAGAAATCTGCAAAGGAAACGATACAGAGCACGGATCAGCCTCTCCCAGCAGCTGGGCTCTGAACTGTGAAGGGCTTTGGGGGCTGCAGACAGAAATGTGAACACAGAGCTGGGGCAGTGTCCCTGCAGGACGAGGATGGCAGTGTTTTACCTCTGGTATAGGAGTGCTGAAGTTTACTGGGCTGTTCAACGCAGGAACTTTGTCTTCAGAAGCATGAACCTTGGAAAAATGTTATTTTATTTTATATAATGATGCATCTTAGTGGAAGCATGCAGTATTAAATACGTGGGTATGGGGTGTCAGCAATGGGCTAGTGCATCTTGAATATTAAACAAGAAATAAAAAAATGAGTTTTATTTCCACATCCTTTCTCTCACTGTAAAGAGTAAGTGCATCAGGTCTCCCTTTGCTTATGAGATCTCTGAAATCTGCTCGCCTTGGCTTTGAAAGCAGATCGCTGCAATTTGGGTGGTAAGATTGTTAAAAGAGAAGGTAAATAGGGATTACATTTCTCACTACAACATAAAGCAGGGGGGTGGATGTGTGCTGGAGAAACAGTTGGTGTAAGTAAGATGTCTCCATTCTTTTTGCTTAGGCAGGAGGTAGAGTCTGAACCTCTCATTTGAGATTCCTGTTCATTGATACAAGCAGTTTTGTAGAGAAATCAGGTTTTTGGGGATCACCTACTTGACTTTGTGCAATGATTTTATTTTTTCCTAAAACACAACATTGTGATCAGGTGTGTTGGTGTATAGCAGTGTCAAATTTTGACACTCTGTAACAGAATTGCCTTTTTCTTACAAGTATTAATTTCCCAGAGCAACGGTGTTACCTCCTTCCACCATGCTGGATGCACAGAAGTTCAGAGCCTGAATGTTTTCTGCCAGATAGCCCAGAGCTGGTTCCAACAGATGGCCTCTGCATTGGGCCCACCAGAACCACAAACCCAGGTGCTGTGGAAATCGTGTGTTAGTGGCAAGGGGCTTCTCAGGGCCAGTTCTGCAGCAAACCCCATCCCTTTTAATGCCTCACAGTCCCTGAAGGGAACAAAGGGAGTGGAGAGCAGTTTGGAGGGGTGACAGAATTTAGGACCCTTTTTACCACCTTTCGTAAAAGGAAAGTGGATTGCAGCAGTGCGGAGAGTTGATTTCTTGTAGAAAACCAACAAACTGGGATAAAATAGCTGTGGAGCTGTCTGATCTTTTGAGTCAGAGAGGAGGAACTAGAGCAATACCAGATTACCTGCAAAGATGGGCCAGAAGTGTCACGAGATTGTGCTTGCTGGTATGGCGTGAGTGTTCAACCCCGCTGCTGTTACTGCAGAGATAAGAGCAGTCCTGAAGCTCACGAACTGGCTCTGTTCTTCCTGCACCCTTTTCCTGCACTCTGGGAAAGCCATTCCTATTGGGATTCAGCATTCACAGCAGCCTCTGGCATTATTATTTATCCTGAAATAGGGGAACGCGTGACACACAGGATGATTTATGGCTGTGGAGTAGCCTGATGCTTCACTGCAAATTACCAGAACTGAGGGTGAAGTTAAATTTTGCTTTAAAGATACAATGTTTGAATGTTTGTACTGGATCTAAAATGAATACGTTATGCTTTATTTGTATCTTTGTTAGTTAAATGTATGATATGGGGAAAAAACACAAAGATTAATTAAAGAAAAAAAAAATATCTTGAGACCGTACAAATTCAGGTCCAAATAACCCAAAATATGAAATAGTTAATTTTAGCCTTTCTAAAATGAAGCTTCTGTGGGTGAGAAGAAAGGAATGTAGCAGAGACTTCCCACTGTTTGAAGTTTAAGAAGAAAAAAAAAAAAGAGCAGAGATGAAGGCCTCCTCCTTCCCCTTCCTCTCTCACGACTTCCCACCGCACACGGCCGGCCAGGCACGCGAGCACTGGGACTGTGCTGCAAGAAGGCACAGAGTTGGCTTTTCTTGCCCATGTGTGGAGACTGAAAGCTTGGTTTCCTCTTTTCCTCTTGCAGTGTTTGCTGCTCGGGCATCTCTCAGGCTTTTCTTTTTATACTGGTCACTGGAATCGAGGAGATTGCCCTGGGGAGGCATGGATGCGTGCCTCCCTTTGGTTGCTGCCCCAAATATGCGTTGCTGGCCACTCCTGAGATAGGATGCCAAGTTAAATGGACTGCTGATCTGCCTCAGTGTGGTTAGTTCTCTGTTCCTCTACAGAAAAGTAATGTTTTTCTGAGCCAAATTTGTGTAAAGCACTGGTGTAAGGGCACTTGGGTAAGAAAAAGACCCAGACTTTGGTAAATTTGGCGTAAAAGGTGTTTGAACTCTTCTTCTAACTTCCAATTCTTCTTCCTAGCTTTGAAGTGGCCATCTAACCAGTAGAGCCCATGGGCTGGCCGTTTATGCTACTACTGCCATTGATTTCCCCATATCCCTTGGTTCTGTAAAAGGTGCCAAATTCTTCTTTAGGATGTGTAATTACTCAGTTTGTGCCCCCAGTTAAATAGGGTAAAAATAGAGCAGTTTTTCCCCTCACTCAAAAAGAGCAAACAATACATTCATTTTTTTTGTAGTCAGCCTGAAATTTATTAAATATATTTTCAGTTTGAACCACCCTCCCTTCCAGAAGAACCCTGCCTATTGCACACAGCCACTTAGACAATGCAGATTTTTGGCCTGATGCGAGTTTTGAGGCTCTTTGGGGGAAGCAACAATGAAATGTTTGAGTGTTGTATTTCCCAATGGGCTGAAATCCTCCTAGGCAAGGTGAAATGGGCTTGAACAGATTTGTTACTGCTTTTATTTTAATTTATTGGGACAGATAGTGGCTTACAAACTAGGATGCCGAGCAGCGTTTCGGGATGTTTTACAAACCGAGGACTGCTTTCTCCCTAGGAAGATGGGTTTGGTTCTAACGAGCTGGCACGTTTCTTTATTCCAACAGAAAGCTTTGAAGCTGCTAAAATGGAAATTGGCCCTTGGCAAGTGAAACTGGACTTGGTTCCTACCCGGGGAACAAAGCTTTGCTGCTGAGCAGTCAGTGTTACTTGAGTCCTTCTCTTTCTACCATAGTGCACAGTAGGATTTTAAAAGCTGTGCTTGTTTCTCTTTAGCTTGAAGGGAAAAAAAAAAAGCTTCTGCAGTCATAATGTATGGGCTTCAAAAGTTCATCTGCTTCATTTTGTCGTTTTGAAGTCTTCCGTCTGTGGCGCTCCAGATACCTGAAGCTTGTGTTACTGAATCCCTTGGGAAATCGCAGCAGCAGCGTGGCCAAAGTGTGTTTGTGATGGGTGCCAGCGTGTTAATGGAACTAGCTAGGGGAAAAAAAAAATACAATTAAAAAAACAAAACTAAACTTTTAGTGTGATTGTTGTCTGTGAGCACGTGTGGTGGTGGCTCAGAGGGATAAACTAATTGAAGATAGAGCAGGAAAAATGAGAAATTCCAGGTATTTCAACTGAAGCAAACACGTTACCTGATGTTTTTCGCTGTGTAGTCACTGTAGATTGTAAGGTCAAGGACTTCTTACGCTAAATCACATTTCTGTGCCATTTGAAGGGATTAGCTATGCATTTTGAAGGAAAATGCTGATACCAAGCTCATAATTAATTTCCTCGTGTTCATTTATTTTAATCTGATATTGCCCTTTATTTAGAAACCTTGAAATTCATGTCAAGAGAACAGGATCCACCCTAGTTGATCGGAGCATATTTCTTCGGGGCTGCTCAGCAGCTGGGCTCTCAAACAAACCTTGTCTGTGATCTTGAGATGCTACAGCAACACCACCTAGATCCTGCTATAAAAAGAAGCATACCTGAGGATGACGAGCGAGACGAGCATCATAAGTCACATAAAAATAAATGAACAGAAGACCCAAACACTGTGCTCAGAAAAACATTGTGCTGGTAAGGGCGCGGTAGAGAAAGTCGCTTGGAGTTGGTTGCAGTTTATGCCGCACACCAGCAGTTCTGCAGTAAGGTGTCTTCTTTCCTAATGTACCCTATCTATGCCATTCATTCTCCTTTTTTTTCCATAAATCAAAGTTGTGCTTGCTATTTTTAACGAGAGTGAAGTCTGAGCACTCATCAGGAGAAGCCGAGTGGGAGCATGAAAATAATTTATTGGGCCTCTTTGAATATATTGTGCTGGAATAAACAGATGCCAAAATAAACAGTCTTGCAACAAAAAGGGTTTTTTTTTCCTGAGTCGAAACTGGAAACGTTAAATGAGAGGAGAAAATGATCCCACCACATGAATTACACGGTTACTTTTCTTCTGGTTCAGAGGTTTACCAGGCATTGTAAAGGGGTAAGAGAAATGCTGGGACGTGCCCCATCAGAAGCCATCTTAAATTTCACTGCTCCGACTCTGTAGGGAAGTGCACAAAGCGAGTGAATGAGGGGAGGGGAGGTTTTGGCACACGTGTGTGCATTGCTGTGGGGTGTGCGGGTTTATGGAAGGGAAATACTGCCTTCCCAATTGAAAATACAATGAGGCTGCAGCTCTATTTAACCTGATTTTTGTGATAAGTTTGGACAAAGGAAAGGATGAGCGAATTTGAATAGCGGTGCTAAAGACAAAGAGCTCACATTTTAAAATTTTAGGCTGCGAGGACTGCTTTGAATCCCTGGTGGTGAATAGGGACAACGTCCTTCATCTAAACAAAAAGCAAGGTACAGTTCCCTCCCCAATTTTGGGGCACTATAAGCAAATATAAATTGCAGTATTAGAGATAGGAGGTGTTGCAGTACTTCATCCACCTGTCTGTAGGCAGTCAGAGCCCCTCAAATGCTGTACTCTTAAAAGCTTTAACAGAGGAGGGGGAGGACTAGAAGAAACCTTGTACAGTGCAGATCTGGCTCCTTACCACTGTGGAACCATCATAAAATCCTTTATAAATTTAGTCAGGTCCCTCTTAAAATGGCTTGGTATTTTTTTTTACCCTTTTTTCCCCTTCAGAAGGTTTTCCAGGATTGGATTTGTTTCTCTCAATTTCTAGGTGCAGTTCCTTCACGTACAGCTTTCACTTTAGCTCTTACACTGAAGGGAGTTTTCAGCATATTTCTGGGTGTTTATCCCTTTTTCTTCTTTATTACCACCACTAAGGAATTTAGGTAGGACCCTTTCAAGGCCGCAGGGACCAGGCTACAGTCACAGGGTGGTTGAAGAAGCACCAGGTAGGGGCACTCAGGACCACATTACCCTACAATATCCTCTAGGTAATAGCCCAACACCCCTGGGTGACTGGGGATCCTTTCAGGAAGGCAGCCTGCCTGCTCCCCCTACATCTTGTGCTTTTTTTTTTTTACCTATAATCCCCATCATGCAGGGGATATGTGCTGCTTCCCTTTGGCTGGGGGCTTAATCTGGCTGACTTGAAGTTTTCTATCGCTTATTCCCACTAAGCTAGTTACAAAACCAGGAGAAGTTCAAGAAAAACTTGATTCCACTGCCTCTGTTTATCAGCTTCAGAAATGCACTGGTTTGGAAAGATGTGTAAACTGCCTAGACCAGCATTTTGGACCTACACTTTCTGCATTTTAAAGAGTATGTAGCGCTGAGTGACCGGTTTGTTTCCTTGTCTTTGGGGGAAGAAGGTGACCTCTTACATCTTTGTGTTTTATTTTTTCATGGCTATGGCACTTTGGCACCGAACGGAATTGATGTTTGTGACAATTTGTTCATTTTGTTAATTACAATATTCCTTTAGCTTCCATACAGAGCACTGCATGTCACAAATTACTTCTTTTTTTTTTTCTTTTTTGGCTGGGAGAGGGAAATGGTAACAGGTTGAGTGCACGTTGCCCTGATACAAGGACAGGATGGTTTGCTGCCGGGAGTACTCTCCGTGATTTTCATGGCTTTGGGTGGGATCAGCTACCTGGACAGAAGCTGAGCAGAGTCAGCCTCTCTTCCTAAGGTGGTATTTAGCCTTTGAGCTTCAGCCATATCACTTCCCAGGGTGTTTCAGCATCATTCTGCAAACTCGGTGTCCACTATCAACATCAAAGCGTGGTCCCACTTCCCAGACAAGCTAAACTGCCAGAACCTGATTTATCCTGGTAATTGTGTGCGTTGAGATAAAAGACGTGCTGAGACTCATGTGCGTAATGCTAAGGGATGGGGGGAAGCAGCTGCTAGAGATAAGAGCTTGCTACACTCGTGCAGCCATTTAATTCTTGTTCAGGAAATTCGTTGGAGATTTTCTCCAGCAGATGAAGAAGAAAAGCAGCCCAGGTGTGTTGGTCCTGCTCCTTGCTCCTGTTTTTCCTTCATCTTTTCAGTTGAGTAGTGATGTATAAAGGCACTGCCTGGTAGCCAGAGCTGGAAAACTGATCCAGCTGAAAAATAACTTTGTTTTTTTTTTTTCCTTGTGTCCTTTAAGCAGGGATCAGTTCTCTGCTGCATTTCTCCATGTGGCCATACAAACCCTGACATTGCTGAAAGGGCAGGAAAGGGGAGAAAGAAGGACCCAACAAGCCCGTCCTGCCCATCCAGAAGATGTGCCCCCAAGTATGGCCTTAGGGTCTGCTTGCTCTGCTGCCCTCAGTCTTTCTGAGGGGTTTTCTTTCTGTCAGGCACGTTCTGGGTTTGCAGGGGTGAAGCAGCCTCCTGACATCCCCAGACAGTAGGATTGCCATCACCAGTGTGCTGTGGTGTTCACTGTCTGGTCTGCTGCCCAACCCCAGCGGAAGCAGGACTGGGTTGGGAGGTTTTGGCAAACCAAAATGATGACTTTGGTCGAGGCAGAATTGATTTATTTTTTCCCTTACTGAGTGTGTGCTTTCTGACCGGGGCATTCGCGGCCCAGAAGGTTTTATGAGTCTTTAGGTCTGTCCGGAGCCCTCACCACAGTTTGTGTGTGGTTCCAAATCCATCCCATGCATTTATCCTTCTTTATTTGGAGAAACACCATCTTCTCCTTTTTCTTTTGCCCAGAATTAAGGTGCAGGGGTTAAATAATTTATCCGCTGCACACCCCAATCTGAGATTTAGCTGGGAACTTAATCTATAAGTTTTAAGACTCTGGCCATCGTTCTCTTTGGGCTGTTAGTTGTGAGGCTTGTAGAGGACACTGCTTTCTTTTTGTCTCCAAGGGACAACCTGCTGAAGTAGGTGAGTGAAGCCCTGTGTCACTTTTATGGACTTTCTTAGGGATTTTTCTCCCCTCTTCCTCTGAACTTCAGAGTTGCAGGTGATGGTGGCTCTGCTAAGAAGTTTCAGGTGCAAATGGTGAAGGTAAAACTCGTAATGGACATAGCAGTGCTGTGACACCGAGGGTAATGGGAAGGCAACACCTAGACCTGTGGGTGTCCACTGAATGCTTCAGAGGTATTGCCCAGGTCTGAACGGCTGCATTTTAAGAAAGCTACCTTAAATTTGAAGGAGAATCTTTCTTTTTACACTCCGTACATTAAAATACTTGGCTGGGTTCCTGGGGACTGGCTTTTCTGCATCATTTGTCTTAGACAAATGATTAACAGTACACCAACAGCGGGTCATGTTTGTTGCTGCTGTGATTCACCGAAACCCTTTGAATGAAAGCTGCAGCGGGTTTGGTGCTTCTTGTTGGCTGCTTTAGCACGTATCATGCTAAACAGCTCTTGGCATAACGTGATCTGTTGTGTTCAGCATTGTTCTTCAGTCAGGTCTAAAGGCATCATCTCTGCAATTCATATGTAAATTTCCTTGCAGCTTCACGGTTCTGTGTTTTCTTTCATTCTTTTTCTTCCAAAATTTCACTTGCATAACCATAATTCTGCCTCTTTGTTCCAGAACAATTGTATATTTTGGGTCTGCCCATATTTCACTACAGTAAGCAAAATGGTCGCTTGCTTCCACTTCTTTGTGTCTAACGGGATTTAAACTTGAATTTTATGTTGTGTTGGTAAAGCCTTGTATAGTGACAAAACGTGTGAAAGACCAAGTTGTATTTTTGAGAGAGAGGCAATTTGTTTTGCTCAGCACAGCAGTCACAGAGTTCGCATGGTCGGGAGTGCAATTAATTAACTAAATTATTCAGGAAAACTGAAATTAAATTCCATTTTTAATATTCTGCCTGGAGAAGTGATACTGCTTGTTTCTTCAGCATCATATGTCAAAACATACGATGGGCTGAAACTATTTCGAGTAAGCGTCTTTAATAATTGAACAGAAGAAGATACTGTATAAATACTTCCATTTTGAAATATTAATAAACCCAGGTGGTGCTGGGTATAAGTGAATCTGGTCACCAGTAAAAGAGGGAAGATGTGTCTTTGTGGACAAGGGGACAGAACAGGTTGGTGGATAGGAGTGGGAGCAGCTTGCAAGTAAGTTAATAATTACAGAAATTAAATTAACATAATGGTGTTGTAAGTACAGAAGATTTCTAGGGCATGGGTTTACCAGAGGCCAGCCCAGTATTTCACATTCAAATTTCTCTTTTATTTCAGGCTCTGGATGTTGACCGAACTGTTCTCTATAAAATGAAGAAATCTGTCAAAGCCATAAACTTATCTGGTCTGGGTAAGTAGATAACAATTCCTTGTAGTCTATATTTCACCTGTATTGGTCAAACTGGAAGATCTTCTCAGTCAGTCAGTCATCTCCCTGAATCAGAAAGAGTCATATGGGGAACTGAGAAAATAAAAAATTCCATTCGAAATAGCAATCTTGAACTGGCTAAATAATAGTGAGATCAGTAAGGGTGAAATTCTGTGAGATAGCCAAACCTGTCATATCTTACTGCTCCCAAATGGGAGCTCCTTCCCCCTGATGTCTTCTACCTGTGCCTCCTGCCACCCCTGCTGCACGACAGATCCCTCGGTGCTTACATCAAGTTGCACGTGCAGTGAAATCAACTTAACTGGGGTTAGAGGAGCACCTGAAATGGTAAGGCATATGACCATGTCCACTGAGGGGTGAAATACCTCTTTTTGGTAGCAATAAGAAGCTACTTTGGCTCTGCTGTTCCTAATGGCTTACGTTTACGTGTGTTGAGAATTTCATGGCAAGAGACAGCTGATGAGCTGCAGCGTTGTTGTCCTAACATACAAAGTCAGACGTTTCTCTGACACAAAATAAAACCACCAAGAACTATTGCTGTGTACGCTGTTTAGATGTGCCCCAGTCTCATGGCGTTTATCTTCTTTGAAAAAAATAAATGAAGCTTTTGTTTTTGTGGGCCATCAGCAATAAGAAACAGCGTTTTGTTGGGTTTTATTCTCCCTTTGCAGCTCCTAGCAATTAGAGCTGACAAAACCTATATTATATGCAAAATAGCTGTGCCCAGCAGTCTTGGAGAGCCACCAATGTCTGACAGATCTCGTGGGCGGGTTGGTGTGCAGATACAAGGTTATAACAAGAACGTCAACTCCAGCATAATTCTTATCAGCTAATTGAAAGGAAATTCCTTCTTGCCTGAACTAATGAAGCCAGTTTTTGGCTCGTGGAGGGTCCAGTTTAAGCTGGAGCCATCTGTCTGGATGGAGCTGTGTCATGGAACATATTTATTTGACACTCTACTCTGTTGTTTTGTTTCTTTTGGGGGGGCACTTTTTGGGTGCCTGACTATGCCTGCTAATCAGTGTACTTGTTAGAGTATTGCAGAAAACTACTGCATTTTTGCATATAAATCAGCACCTCGATAGTTTTTAAGATCATGTTGCCCAATCTTGACAATTAAAGTTGGAAGGCTTTTCTCTTCCAGCAGCAGAAATATTGCTTACCCAGCCACTCGCCAGCACTTGAGGTACCTTTTGACAAAAAAAATGTGGCCCTGCACTCATAAGAGCACAGTTTTTGTTTTGCTGTTTGTTTTTAGTGTAGGTTCAATAGTATTAAGTGCACCTGTTCTTTTTCTAAGTGTATGAGTTTAGAAACCATTTAGAGGGTAGAGGTTTGGATAGGGATCCCAGTTTGTGCATAATTTAGTTTCTTATTTAAAAAAAGCCCTCAAAGCCTCAAACTTGGCTCAGTTTGTTTGTTTGTTTGTTTGTTTGTTTGTTTATTTATTTATTTATTTATTTATTTATTTATTTGATAGATTCCAAACCTGTTGGTAGGAAAACTTTTAAAGCTTATCTGGAAGATACCAGACTGCAAGGAGAGTATTTTGGGGCAGGTGCTGTGGGTAAAATGAAAATAAAAAAAACCATTACCTGTTCTTCAGGTGTAGTTTTGGAGTACCAGCTCCAATACTGTATTTCCACAATACAGTAGGTTTCTGAGAGTCTGAACAGGCTCACAGGATCTCTGTGGGATCAGACAGGCGGCTTAGGAAGCTGGAGCCTACTAGGTTTATTTAGCAGGTTGTGTAACGAATTCATAGAAATTTGGAGAAAGGACATTGCAACACAAATCCTTTGGATATTAAAATGCTGACATATACAAATGGGCCTGAAATTAAACTGGATCATTGCTTGTTTGAACTAAAATTAATCTTCTCTAAATAGTCTTCATGGTTTCTGCTGGTTTCATGTAATGGCCATGAAGGATCCTTTGTTCTTATTCATGCATAATTTGTTTTCCAGGGTGCTTTTTTTTTTTCATCTTCTTTTGAAGCACTAGAAATTTGCCAGAGCTAGAATAAGAAGTAGGCAACGTTAAATTTCTCAGGTGCCAACTTGAAGAAAGCTTTTCCCATGTGTTTGAGCTTAACTTGTTCACTAAGTTTGGGTTCCAAATTCTTTTTTATTCCCCAGGCCATGTTGTCAGGCTTTTTTTTTTTTAATGTCTGTCCACACTGACCTTGTATGCTAGAAGTAGATATGACTGAGACCCCTCAGATTTCCCTTGGATTTGTATTAGGGGAGCCTGCTTTGGCCTAGATTTCATAATAACTCCCTAGGCTGAAAAACCTCACAACCCACGAAGTGGGTGCTGGATGAATTGCGTTGGTGCAACCTGTCTTCTGAGCCTGTCCTCTCCGTTAGGCTTCTGCTTCTGGGGCAGAGCTTGTGGTTTTGTTGTCTCAGGAGGGAACCTGGTGGTCATGAACTGTTCTGAGAACTCAATCAGCACACGGTGAACGCAAACTGCTGGGATTTGCTTCAGATTACCACTGTATCGCCTGCTCTTGCAGGGATTCAGGACTCTGGCAATACACCTGATCCCCTCTGATTCTTTGTTCAGCACACAGCACTTAAATGAACTGAAAAGTTTTTTGTTTTTTGTTTTTTAATTTAGTTGTACTTTTTATAACCCGTTATCCTCTGACTGTATGTTCCTGTTTTGCTCTTTTTGAAGCTCACGTGGAAAATGAAGAACAGTACACACAAGCACTGGAGAAATTTGGAGGCAACTGTGTTTGCAGGGATGACCCAGATTTGGGAACAGCATTTTTAAAATTTTCTGTGTTTACAAAGGAATTAACTGCACTCTTCAAAAATTTGGTAAGTATTTTGCTTGCAGAATAATGTTGCCTTTGTAACAGCATTACAGCTCCTGTATTTCTGAATTCTAGCAGCTCTTCAAGTTGACAGTGATTTGTGTTTTAGTAACCACCATTTTTATAAATAAATAAATAATACATTAAAAAAAATAATCTTGGCTTAGGGAAACATCCCATGTCTTAGCCTTTCTCCTTTCAAATCTCAAAAACAAACAACAACAACAAAAAACCTCTTCCAACAATTCTCACGTCTAAATGCTTCCCACAACAAAGCAGTTATAACGTATTACGAAGTGCACATACGAAACTGCTTTAAAAATGTGAAACCAGTAAAATCCAACTGGGTTTACTCTGCTTTGACATTGCTTTTTCTTTACTTTTTCACAAGGGACGTTTTAGTGTCCCTGGAAGAGAGAGTCTCTTGCTTCTCGGAGAAGAGGGTCAGGGAGAAGAAATGTAATGCTCTAATGACCATAGTGTCCACTGGGGACCCGTCCTGTAACTGAAGCCAGTAAGACTTAAAAGACTTAAAAGTTTTACTGGCTTACTGAGCAAAATGGGATGGAGCCAAATGGAAGAAACGGAATTTTAATTATGAATGGAGAATTTTCAGCCTCAATTTCACGTTAATCAGAGGGCACAAGCAGAGCAGATTGTGATTCTCCATGCTACTAGCTAGAGCTATGTCTGAACAAGTCCCGAACTGCATAGAGCCACAGAACTCTTAAAGCAGGAAGTAAATTAGGAGCAAGGAAAGGGAGATGATCCAGATTGATACAAACATTTCAAAGCCTGTTTGTCTGCTGAATCAATGGGATGTAGACAGATGAGATGCTTTTGTGAATCTAGACCAAATGTCTAGTTCACAGCCAGCTGGTCATAATCAGTTCTTTGGGGAATGTTTCCAGCTGATGTGATTTAGGGCAGTCCCATTTGTTCCCTGATGCTGTCCTCTTTTTACTCAATCATGATATTGAGGAGAGAGAGACTGCCCCCCAAATGTGTTTATCTGTAGTGAAATGTATTTCACGTTGGTCGTATTGATTTGAATATCTCTGGATGTACAAATAGATTCTGAGATTATCTGTCATAAAAGGATCCTTATCGAGTGCGAGTCAGTCATTTATCCTGAGTAGTCTCTTGCACAGCAGTAAGCTGCTCATAGGGAGGGGAAATGGAGTGGGTTTTCTGATTAATACCTTCTGTTGACTAAAAAGCCCCTCTCTATTATATTAATTGCAATGTGGTGACTTCATTAGACAAATGAATCTGTGAAATGTGATGTTTGTGTGGTTTTAAAAAAGCAATCTACTAAAAGCTGCATCCCCTCCCCAGAAAAAAAACTTTAATATATTGTATTTTAAGAAGACTTTCAAAAGCCAAAAAGTGTTGAAGTTTTACCAAAAAAATCTTAAGTGTTTGTCCTCCCAAAAACAGTAATTATAGTCTTTGCCAAAAATTTCTGACAAGAATAACTTTTCTTCCACAAACATCAAAGCAAAATAAAAATAGAATAATGTCTATAGGAAGTGGGATGCAGCTTATTAAGTTTGTCTTATCCAAGACATAACTTTTTGTTTGTCTTCTCCATAGGATCTTCCTGAATCTTTTTTTTCCTATGTTCTGCTTTAATACTATAAACTATGTATTTTTGCTTCAGTTTATATATATATATAAGAAAAGAATAAGTTGTGAGGTAGCAGCTAAATCTTCAGTTTTTCCTCAATTTATGGCTCTGATTTTCTCTGTTTTTGAAGTATACAATAGTTTTACATACACATGATGTCATTTTTGTTTTTCTTAACACTTCCATAATGTTGTCATCTTCTCTCTTAAAAAGATATGTCTGGTGAAGGTTAGATCTCTGTAAGGTTCTGCTCTTCCCTGATGTGCTTCATATTGTCGAGATTTGAAGTTTTTGTTTTCTCCTGGAAACAGAAACTGAAAGAGAAAACTGAAGAAATAGAGGAATGTAATGGACCTTGAATTTTTTTATTTTATTTTATTTTATTTTTAGGAATAATTCCATCTGAAAAGAAAATATATATGTGTGCATCTGTGTGTGTGTGTGTGTATATAAAGCCAGGAGACAGAACTTTAATCATTGCTCCAAAATACCATACTTATATACAAGAATTACAAAATTAGGAAAGAATTCTAAAACAAAATTATTGGTTGCAATAACTTTGCCTATTAGAAATTAATACCACTGGAATAAGTTGTTTGTAACTCTGGTTGCTTCAAATATCTGTTCAAACGTTGACTGATGTAGGTCTAATTTTCTAAGAGATTACAAGGGTATTGACTAGCATAAAAAGTCCCAGCTAGTAGTTGGAAATAATTTGGATTTTTTTTTATAATTACAGCCATATGTGAAACAAGCCCCATGCTTTCTCACAGTGTTGAGAAGTATCCAACTCTGAGTGCCTGAAGCATGTTGGCAGTACAAACACCCCTCTTCTCCAGTCTTTCCTTATAGCACCCAACACATTTTGGTTGTAGTTTCATCAGAAACGTAGCTTGTGCTATATAACCTGCTGCTGTTTAAGAAACAAAACTAACAGAGTATGAAAGGTATTGTTTTAAATAGACCTGTCCCTGAAGTTTCGTAGGACACTGAATTTTCACAGAAGACCAGCTGAAACGAGTGGGGAATGTGCAGGGAAGTGAGAGGACGTGTTCAGACTGGAACAGATGCCAAAGCTGTTAACGCTGGCAAAGCTTAAGGGCTACTGTCAAGTTTTGCTTTGTCATGTATTTTGATTTTATTTCTGGAAGCTGATGTGTTCTGTCAGCTCTTGGTCTGGGTGGCATTTAGAGCTGGAGCTCTGACGTGCTTCTGCAGAAAGATGTTCTTTTAAACTTGTCATCGGTAAGGTAAAGGAAAGATCAAGTTGTTCTACTTTAACAGATTTTTTTAGGTCTTCTTTTCTCTAGTATTTTTAAAGGTTTCTCAAAAGTCTTTGATGTTTTCTGGGACTTATCACAGCATTAATGTTTTAAAATATTTCATTAAAATCTGAAAAGTTTCTTTTTTTCTTGCAATCAAATTATTCAGCTATAAACTATTTAAATTAAAGTTTGGGTCTTGGAAATGCTTGGGGTTTTTATGTGTGTTTTGCTGTACTTCTTTTTTGAAGAACTCTGGTTCTTCAAATTTGAAATGATTTATGGAACTTCAGGAGAAGAAATAAATTGATGTTTATTGCATAGCAGGCCCCTGTAACTGCTCACTTTAACCTAACACCTTGCTTTGATCTGTTTATGATAAACTCTGCAATTTTTTTTCTCTAGACATAGCTCCAATACCAAGCTATATGTGGTCTTTGAACTTCCTTTGGATGAGATCAATTAAAAAGTCTTTTTTGGTAGTGAAAAATAAGTAAAGGAGGCATTTTTACAGCTAGCACAGTATTTTTTGTGGCACATACAGTATTGCTTCTTGGACATTTTTCTTACTGATGGTAACCTTGGTGCTAATTCTTGACAGAATGGTTGCTCTGACAGTTCCCAGGTAGGTTAGATTTGTATGGCACTTGCTTATAGTGTGAATTACTCTGTCTTCTACAAAATTTAGTGCCAAGTGATAAAGATGTTAGTCTTTATTATGAGGAATACTACACAGCATAAATATTTTTTTTTCCTTTAATCCCGTTCTTAGACTGCTCAGCCAGGAGGAAATAAAATCTGTAATTTCGTGTTGTCCTTGTCAGCACTCCCTGAAGAGAGATTTGATTTGTGAAAATGAAGTGGCTATTTAACAAATGCCATTTTGTGTGTTTGTTGTTGTTCTACATATTCCTGTCCGTTCTTTTTCATTTAAATTTAAAGCTAATGAAAGATGCTGAATTGAGAAGACTGGAATTTGCTGTCTCAACTGTGTAGCTGGAAGGAAGAGATTCCATGTGAGAAGTTTTTCTATTAATAATTCTTGGATTTTTAGCCAGGAAAAATGGAAAACATTGATAGACTTTTTTATTTTATTTTATTTTTTGACCATATGCTCCTATTTTACTTCTTTTTTTTTTTTAACTGTAAGAAGAAAGGAGATTTGCTTAAATGCAAAAGGTAACCAATAAAAAGTGAAGGAAGTATCTTTTCTGTACTGCAGAATGAACTTACAGAATTTTATGCCCTGATTTTTTTCTCTGGCATAATAGGTCAGCCCAAGGTTTTAAAAATATATTTGGTGTCT
This sequence comes from Anas acuta, assembly GCF_963932015.1. Taxonomy (NCBI): domain Eukaryota; kingdom Metazoa; phylum Chordata; class Aves; order Anseriformes; family Anatidae; genus Anas; species Anas acuta. Next base: position 102,453,797 of record NC_088981.1, read on the forward strand.
GATCCTTCACAAAAGTATTTTGTGTTGTCTTAGTTAAGTACGTAAAACAAGCTATAGATGCATATATATGAGTTTTTGGGGTATCGTGTGAAAACTGATGATTGAAGATTGATGATTAAAGAGCAGCACAAAGGAATTCCAGCCAGTAAGTCAGCTTCGTCAGTGGCCCAACTTATATGCCCGTATGGAAATGCATATAGTATGGGGAATATCGTCGTTGGGCAGTGGGATCAAGTTGCCCACTCAACAGGTTTGCACGACACCAAGCTGTGTGGTGTGGTCAACACAGTAGCAAAGAGATGGCAGAGGGACTTGGACAGGCCTGAGAGGTGGGCCTGTGCACACCTCATAAGGTTCGACAAGGCCAAGTGCAAGGTCCTGCAGGTGGGTTGGGGCAGTCACAAGCCCAAATCCAGGCTGGGCAGAGAAAGGATTGAGAGCAGCTCTGAGGAGAAGGACCTGGGGGTGCTGGTTGATGAGAAGCTCAACATGAGCCAGACATGTGCGAATTAGGTGGTCTTTAAGGTCCCTTCCAACCCAAACTATTCAGATATCTGTGATTTAGGATGTGTTGCTTTTGTTTTTCACTGTTGCTCTTTAGGAAAGGTTGGCTTCATAGTGAGAGGGGTGAAAAAAAAATGAAGAGTGCTGTTTGATTTACAGACGTCTTTCTAAAAAGAAGAATTTACAGCGTAGTATTTTAAATTGTGGAGGGTGTGTCAAGAAAAATATGGAAATGTGAGGACTGATCTCAATTTTTCAGTCTTTTTAAAAATTATCTTTAGAAGCTACTGAAGACAGAATTATCTAAAGGTCTACAAAGATTGAAATAACCAGAAAGTAATGTAAAATTTAATGTAGGTCTTGAAAGGAGATGTTAAAGCTTGCTCTTGCAGTGAGATATGAAAGTACAGTCATCGCAACAGGCCTTTTTTGTCGTAGGTGCTAGGAAAAGCAAGGAGTAATAATTCCTCCTTACGTGGCATGGGTTCAGCTCCGTCTGGATCCTTATCTGTATTCCTTTGCCAAAAAGGTATTGATTCAACTGGAAGAAACTCAGAGGACAGTAACAAAAAACTGATCAGGGCTCGAAGAGGTTGATTTATGAAGGAAGCATAGAAGAGTTGTAGTGTATGGTTTGGCTCAAAGATAGCTGCGTGCTTGCAGAAGGGGAACTTAATAAATTGCATGTAAATGGGATCTCGCTGTGAAAAATATTAGATGAAGTGGCCCGTAGAAAGGAGCGGAAGATGTTTTAACCTAGGTTAGAAAGTGTGCAGTTGGGAATTCTCCGCTGCCAAGGAAGGCAGGCTGGAATAACCTCAAGGCTTTTCTTCCTTTTCTATGCTTTATGCCTTTAAGAATATATGAAAAAATATGGGTTTCCTGTCATTTTATGTTTGCATTTCCTAATGGAGAAGGTCCCAGTGTGTAGCTTGGGTATTACTGGGGGCACAGTGGTTGTTTGCAAGTGCTGTGTTGCAGCAGCACCATGCATAGGAGCGTGGCATGATATGAAGCTGTTTGTGCTGCAAAAATTTGAAAATTTTCATGTTTGCAGTGGTTAGCTGCTGAAAGCTCAAAGTTCAGACAAACTTCGTCTCATCTCTAGTGTCTGTTCGGGTTTTCATTCCTTCCCTGCTCGCGTTGATGGTCCTGTCCCCCTAAAGCACACATCGCTGGGAAAACTATTGGGAAGTATTCAGTGCAATGGTACTTGCCCTAAAGAAAAAGAAAAGAAAAAAAAAAAAACACAAGAACAGTTACTTTCCTATCAACAGGCAATCCTACCATCACTTCAAAACACCCAAGGTGGTGGTTGCGAAGCCCATACCGACTACGAGGGAGGCATCTAGAATTTAATAAGATGATGGGAGTCATATCAGATGTCCTGCAAGCGTCTGAATTTTAGTTTGATTGAAAATGTCCGAAGATCCACTCTGTGTTAACTTTCCTTTTTTTTTTTTCCTTCTGGTTTGGATTTAGAAAATAACACAACCTACTGAAGGACTGCAGGCGCTGGTATCCAGAGCTGTGCTGAAAAAGCCTCATTAAAATAAATAGGAGTGCTGGCAAAGGAACAACTCCGGTGTTTGGCCATAGGCTCTTAAACTACTTGAAAAACTTCTTTCCGCTCTGCAAACGTTGGCCTGTCTGTTGCCTCTGCCATCACTTCTGGCAGCTGCGGCTTTGTTTATTTTTACATTCTCCCTCCTGCCATTTCTCCTCCTCCTCCTCCTCTGAGCTTTCTCCAAGTTATGAAGTTTTAATTTATTATCCCGTCTCTGTCATCTTAGCTCGCTGGAAACCGTCAGAGGAAAACGGTGAGTCTGCCAAAGCGGCAGTGTTGGAAGTGGAAACCAGGTCAACTATTTCTTTCTTCTCTCTCTTGAGAGAGAAAACAACACGTGGAACCTGCAGTGTTCCTCTGACACAGGATGGCTTTAATTTCTCTGAAGCTTTCCTGCACCTTCTTGCATGTCTCTTTTAAAAAACATTTTGAAACATAAATAATCAATAGAAGCAGCTGTATACATTTAGCTCTCTGTGTCCACACAGAGAAGGAGCTGCAGCGTATTAGTGCTTTCCCGTGTGCCAAAAATGAGTGTATATTTTTCTATAGTTCAGCTTAAGCTTCTCAGGAAAGAGGGAGAAATCGTTCTTCTGTATCCTGCTTGCTGATTTATAAATACCAACAAGTGTGATTCATCTAACTAGGCTAATAATGACAAGGTCATGCGTTATGTATGTTCACATTTGGTGCAAGGAAAACAGGAGCACAGGGAATAAATACACTGGACTGATAACAACATAAAGGTAGTAGCCCAAAGGAGTTCACCTGAATGGGCAAACACTCTCCATATTTTATAAAAGAATGGTTTTTTGCTCCCAGTCTTTTTTTAGAGTTGTTTTTGGAGCATTGTATCTGGGAGCATGCATTCGTGCCCCATGAACTAAATCTCTAGGAAACATCCAGAGCTGTTAGGAAGGCTGGTTGATGTTCTTTGAATGTCTCCCCTAATAGTTGAGGGTCTGCTCTTTTTCTGGTTTAAGGAAAAAACTCTTGTCCTGAAACTGCTGCTGAGAAATTCCTTACTCTTGGTTTCTGCCTGATTATGTGCATTTGAAGAATGATTAAATGGAGGCTGTGAAGGCATTGAGCTTTAGGTTAGACCTTTTGGCTACATCATAGTGATGAAGTAGAATAACACTGTAGAAAATCTTGCACGGGATGAGAACATAAATGAAACCTCTTTCTGCTTCTCCTCTTGGATAGCTGTTCTGGATGTCTGTGTCCATAGGGGCGTGTGTTTCATCTGTCTTCTTATAGACGTTTTTGTGTTTTACCTGAATTTTGGGTGATTTAAGCTGCTTCACTTATCTCTTCTATCCGTAACATAAAATGTTATTAACTTTGGACATGATTATATTGTTCTTGTTATGATTATGTTGGTATGTGGATGTTGTAGAGCTGTTGAGAAATTCTGAAGGGCATGGTTTCCAGCCCTGCCAGCTAAGCATGTGTAGATGTTGCTCATTCAGTTTTTATAGGAATTATTTTAAAAACAAACACAAAGTTTGAATTTAACTTGATTGTAAAGGGCTGGGGTTGAGTCCCACAGCTCTTTCTGGGAGAAGTAGGGTGGAGGAGGGGAAATGGGATTTATTGTAGTGACTTAGTAAACCAGCTTTTCTTTATTTCTTCATTCTTCTCTATTCTTTTAAGCTTTAAAATTTATGTATGTTCTTTTTCTCTTTGGTTGCTGGCTGACATTTCAGGCAAATACAGTAAAATAGTATTTTTTGAAGAGAAAGGGTGGGGATTTGCATGTTTGTATGTTTGCAATAGCTGTTGAGCATCACTGGGCATGAGGACCACTGGCTCTCATGCTTAGGGGTTTGTTCTAGTGAGGACACCAAATAACTGTAGGCCGATAAATATCCTTTGTATTTTCCATTTTGGTGAGGCTGAAGTGTCACAATTGGCAGTATTTTTTTCTTGGTGTTTCCGTTAAGTGTTGTTCCTTCTCCTGCTGTGTTATGCTAAATGGAACTTTTGATATTCTTTCTTGAAAAAGTCACATTAAAAAATATATATATAAACCCACCCCAAGGCAACTTTCGCCACACTGCTGTAAAAGTTAATCAGATTTTCTTTCCATAATGTGATTCTAAAATACTCTATTACTCTTCAGTGCAGTCTGGTCAGGTTGTTACAATTTAAACCCCATGCCTAGCTATTACGACCCAGACCTTGAACGTTGTCCTTGAATCATAAAGAATTGGAAATGAAGTGTTTCTTTTCCTGGTGTATGCTACTCATTGTATTATTCATGCTGTTTTTCTTCAGTCTTTGCCCTTATCAAAATATTATGGTACAGATACTTTATCTAGAACTATGACTTTCTTTTTTTTTCTCTTTAATCCAAGATGAAAAAATAAAATCTTAATTTACTTGCTTGCTCTTGAATTACTTGCTAACACAAAACCTCATAAAATCCTTAAACAAAAGCATATGCTGATATGTCAATTGTAAACACATTACCTTTTAAGAACACAGGCAAAATATTTAAATAGTGGTATTTTAAAGGCCAGAGTCCTTCATCTTAACTTCTGTCAGAATAAGATACCATGTTATGTGAGAGTAGCAAATATATGTTATGGAATGGGCCTGAAGAGACTGCAAAATAAACAAGATTGATCTAAAACATTCTCATGAACTAAGACATAAATGCAGAAAAATGGTGTCATTGTTCTGATATGATTTAAACGGTGAAATCAGGCAGTGTTAAAAATAGTGGGCTTATTTTGCAGTCACTGTTGGATGAGGTACTTGCATCAGCAGCAGGTTTCCTGCTGGCTTGGGTTACAGTGTTTGCAGAGAAAGTTTAATTAACTGGTGTTGCCTCTATGTTTGATTACTGCTTGTACTGATAAGTGTCTTCATAAAGTATCATTTAGAAAAGAATACATCGGATTTTTTTTTACTGAAATTTTTTGAAATGTGTGAACTGAGGCAACACACATTCTGCGTTAAAATATATTAAAATATTTTGCTGTACTTTTCTTGTATCCAGATTCAGAATATGAACAACATAATCACTTTTCCGTTGGACAGCTTGCTGAAGGGAGATCTGAAAGGAGTAAAAGGGGTATGTTTATATTATTTATGTGTGGAATTATCATTCATATAATAAACACATTTAGCTAATATATTAATTTTATTTGATTTTAATCTTTTTAGTTTAATAAACAAGAGGATACATTTTTATTATTGAGTCATCCCTTCCATCTGTGGTTTCACATATAGCATGCTGTTGTGAATACATATACAAAACATTTGGAGGCTTTAAAAGCAGTTCTGAGAAGATAAGCAGAGAAGGAGGTGTAAGAACTGTAAATTTAGAGATGCTTACTTAGTTGAAGGGGGATAGTGTTTAAAGGATTTTCATTAATATATTTCCTTATCATTCTAAACAAACCTGGAACTTTACAGGTTTGGAAGAAATGCGCGTTATGCTGAATGAGCATGGCATTTTTCTTAAAGACTAAACCTACTTGTGCCCTGAGGGTATTTCCTATTTGAAATAATAATAACTTAGAGCTCAGACGATGATATGTTTATAATAACTTTCAAAGCCTATAGCCAACAAACTTCTTTGGCTTACGCTTCATTTACTACTGAGCAAACAGGAAGCAACTGGCAGCTATTGTTCTAAGACACTGAAGGAAGAACGAAAATGTACACAGACTAAAAATGGCCTCTGTAAGCTACTGCAGAATGAAAAGATTATTTATTAAGATATGCTTATGACCTCTGTGTTAGTTACCACATTTTGCTCCTCTCGTTCTTCTATTTTTCTGTCTCAAAATAAGTGCACTTCATACAGTGTAGCTTCATGCCCCTGCTTTGAGAAAATAATCAAATGCTGCTTTAATTAATTCCATAATTGTTGAAAGATCTCGCTCACATGAACTCCTAGAGATACTTTTAAAAATCTGAATGTATTAATCCTATGTGCAGGATTACTTTTACACAGTCCTTAGGTGAGTTGTGCAGGAACAAGCAAAATTTCTTGTTCTAGTAGGCATTGCAAAAGGCAAAGATTCATAGTTAGATCTACAGTATTTTTCATGTAAATAAGTAACTGCGTTATTATTTCTCTTTGTTTTTGACAGGACCTGAAAAAACCCTTTGATAAAGCTTGGAAGGACTATGAAACAAAAGTGTATGTATCTTTTAAACTTCATGTGAAATGAAATTCCTATGAAATCTAGGAAAAGGTCGTTATATAGTATTAAGGTCCCAGAAAGAAGTCCTAGCTGGGAAGATTTTTTTTTTTTTTTAAAAAAAAAAAGGAGCTGTAGTGCATAAGCACAACCATTTCGAATTCTGTAATACACAACTTACCTCATGAGTAATATATAGATAGATAGATAGATAGAGATATAGATATATATTATTTTGTTTAACACCATGGCAGTTAATGGCAGTTAACATCTCTGTTAAACCTGTTTGCTTAATGAATTTCCAAGTAATCAGCATAATCTCCCACTACATATTATTCCACTTCAGTTGGGGAAGTTTTATTTTGATTGGGAAAGATATTTTTTTTAATAGTGTCCTTATTAGTACTCTGAATCTACTACACGTGAAAGTCCACTTCCTTTTCTGTCGTCCTCTACTTTTGGAGAACACTAAAAAGGAGAAGTTATCCACCCTGTGTTTTCATCTTCTAAGTACCAAAAGTATAGCAATGTAATTGTACTTCTTGATGTCATTTTAAGGATTTGTTGTTATTTTTCTCCTTCTCTTTGTGAACTAATTCACTGTAGTTAGCAAGTTTCTTTAGTCAGAAGAGCACAGAAGAAGTATCCATGTGTTTTCAAAAGTCTTTAAAAAAATAAAAAGTCAAGAATATGTAAACCATACGTAATGTCTCTGGCTCTAGCAGGTCTTATGGGACTTGTGTCCAATGCTGAGGTCTATAGGAAGGCCTTAGTGGCTGCTGAGCCTTTAGCACTTCCAACAAAGTCGTGAGGATGGTGTGTGAGTAAGTTTACTGGTATGGCTCCAAAACAGTATGTGATTCCAGATCAGTCCAGTACCAGGAACCTTACTGTACCACATGTATTTAGTGACGTTTATTTAAAGATATGAATGTTTTCTGCGTTTCCTGACAAGGTTGGATGCTCTCAGCAGGTGTACTGCACACTAGAAGTGGATGAATGCCTATACAATTCTCATCAACTGTGTCTCATGCTGTGTGTCTAGCCTAATTTACTCTAAGCCACTTGTTGAAGGTGCAGTATGCACAGTTTAAACAGCCATAGCATCAGGTTTAAGACAATTTTATATCCAGAATTTTATATCCAACTAAATGAATCAAATAATTCAACAAAGCTTGACACCCAAGACCAAACAAAATTAATTTGATACCTCATAAATCTTTGAATGGCTTCGTGTCCTTTCTCAGGAGTAGTTACAGTTGCTGGGTTGGCCAAGTAAATTGTGTCAGCACAGCTGGTAGTCTCTGAAGTAGAATTTCATAGTGGGTTTTATTCCATACTCCAATATTACCTGGGCTGTGACTATCCATTGAGCGTTGTCAGTTCTCCAGACAGCATCTTTGATCTTCTGAGGTCATCAGCTCCACACGTATCAGACCATTTCTGATGATGCAGGTCCAGAAGATTCCCACAGATCCCTGGCTGCCTAGGTTGGCTGAGAATCTAGCACCACTTTTTTTTTCTTTTTGCATTCACCCAAAAAGTAATGATTCTCTGGTGCCTACGGAGCTGGCCCCTCTGAAGTCATGTGCAGACATCTTCAGAAGTGGTTCCTGGAGGGTGTTTATTCACGAAAGCAACAAGTTGAGCAAGTTAGATAAATTTCATTATTCCTTTTGTGAATAACAATTAAAAAAGGTATAATTACTGCTTTCCAGGCTTGATTTTTGAGGAGGACCTTAGTGGTGTTACGTTTTTGAAACTGCCTAGCTATAGCTAGGTTTTTGTAACAAGATATTCTGAAAAGTTCAGGTAAACCTCCAGCCTGAATCCTTGGAAGACTGTAACTGTGTCAAGATTGTGATGGTTCCAGTGCTTTGCATCCTTAATTCCAGCGAATGATCCTGTTTGGTTCCCTGCCAATTTTCAGCTTTTGAAGTAATTAAGATTTCTAACCGTTGCCCATGTCAGTAGTTTATCTCTGAGGATGGGCTGTAAAGAACACCCCTGTAATTTAGCCCAATATTGTCTACCTGTGCTTGATTACTGGATCCGAAAGCTTCTTTAATTATGTATAACTCATTCATAGTGATGTCCCACAAAGCTTATGTGCAGAATTGAAAATAAATACGTGTGCAGGCTGCTGGGACACACACCAAGAACACTCTGTTCCTAGTGGACCGAGACCTCGGATGTTTTTAGCATTTCTCATAGAATATTCACGAGGGTGAGCATGTTCCAGTGATGCAAGGATTTGTACTTTGGTCCTCAGTTTACTTATGGTAGCAGGTGATATGGTTCAGAGCTGCATACTAGAAATATTTTCCTTTTTCAAAAAAAAAAAAAAAAAAACAAAACGAATAAATACTTGAGGAATCAAAATGTCCATAGGAAATGTACTTGAATCTGTGAATTTGGGAACTCTCATTTGAGGTTAAGGACAGTAGATACCTGGAAAAAATGTTTTGCATACACTGCACTGCATGCACCTGAAAATGCAATGCTGGCATGGTATTTATTTTCTCTGGGGGATTGAATCCAATACTGCTGGTATGAGATCTTGAGATTATTATTATTTTTTTTTCCTTTTATGCAACTGTCTTGTAAAAACTCTGTGTTCTGACTTTGCTTTGAAACAAGACACTTCATTTTTGATCCCAGACTGGTTCTTTTCTCTGCTGTAAGGTGATGCTGCTTTCCAAGCTGCCTCTCTAGTTTTTGCTAGATTCTTTAACAAGTGAAACACATTTCCTTGACAGTGCTTATTTCTAATCTACTTATGTCACAGTTTATTCAGCATCCAAAACCTGGAAGTAGCACACGTTCATCAGGAAATTCTTTCAGATCCACTTTCTCTGATACTTCTGGGTGGTGGCTTGGTGCAGCTGCTGTGTTTTTAACTGCTAGCTTTTTAAGCAGTTAGATGAAAGCTCAGCATCAGTATTCTAGAGTTGAAAGCTGTTTGTCTAGCCTGTTGGACTCCTTCACTTTGATCAAGACCAAAGGATCATCTGCTTGAGGCTTGGGATAGGGAGCCTGGGAATGCCATTTACAGGCAAATTCTTCAAAGGTTTTTTGTGAGTTTTTTTTTGTTGGTGGTTGTTTTGCAAGAGCTTTTTGGGGCTTAAGTTTGGCAGTCAAGAACTATTACTTTTCAGTGCAATCTGCCTCACTTCTACCAAGGAGAGGACCAATTTTCCCTAGTTTTGTTGAACTAAGTTCAGAACGGATCTTCACTGACATGACACCCTTGCCCCTGCAGGAGGACTGTGGATTTGTCAAACTATCTCATGTGGAAGATCAATTTCCAGACACGCTGAGATGTTACTAGCTATCGGTATTGAGCCTTGGCCTTTACCAATCTCATGCTGCAAGTTTAATGATGTGATTTTGAAGTTCGGGTGAGAATGTTAATTTGAGCCTGAACTTGTTGAGGTCAACTTTATCATCTACTAAGTTTTGGATATAGGAAAACCATGAAGTTTTTCTGGTTTGCTGGAGTTGCTATTATGTATGCCACTGAGGTTTCTAGAGATAATGACTGTTTTGATTCTGTGGCTGTTCCTAATGGATCTGAACTTCCTTCTGTCTGTGCGTTTCGGTCATCCGCAGCAGTGAGGGAATGCGGAGTTGTTTCAAGAATTCTTAATCATGTGCTGAATTTCTTTTTAGTAGCATCCACACAGCCTCTGTGTCAAAAAAGAAAATGGGGAAAAAGAAAGGAAAAAGGAAAAAGAAAGAAAGACTAAGGACTAACCTCAGTCTGACCTACAGCTTGTGCTGCCAGAGTGGTGTGGTGGATGTCAGTGTTGATAGCTGCAGATTTGCTCCCTCTTCTTCAGTCTGTTGGATAAATCCTTGTTTGGCTGTGCCTACAGCCAGTACTAGGATTATGCTTAGTTAGCTAGATTTTCCAGTGATACTTCTCTTGAATCTCTACCTTTTTTTCCTTTTCTTTTCCCTTTGGGTTAACAAACCATTCAAGGCTTCTAGGCAGCTTTTTTAGTTTTGTCTGCCTGACTGTCTTTACCATATGCTTAAAATCATACCATTGGTCTTCATTTCCAAGTCACAAGTTCAGACCTGTGAAGCTAAACACCAAATAAATAGCAGTGGTATTTTCATAGTCTGTGGAGAAGTGACAAAGCCTTCGCCCTGATTTCTGCCATGATAAGGAGATTCTCATCCAATTCGTCAGCTTGATAAGCAGAATACTTCAGATTCTTCCTTGTAAAGACAGCGTATTTGCCTCAGTATCTCACTTTATTTGCACGTTTTTGAAGACATAGCAGGTGTTAATATAAATAATAAAAATTTGGCTTATTTGAAAAGAAATTGAGTTAATTCAAAATTGCTTTTTTTCCTTCTTTGCCAGACTTTCATCTCCCAGACTTTCATTTCCCAATGAAATTGTGTGTTTAAAAATATGTATATATCTAGTCTTGGTTGGGAGAGTAATGTTAAGAACCACTCTTAAACTCTTGGATGACCATCCATCAATGTTGATTATTATGCAATGTTGATTATTATTATTATTATTATCTCCCTGTAGATACCTAAATCTGTGTAGTATTTTCCTCAAGATCACCTTAGCTGATGTAACTGAGGAAGGCTTTATACTTCGGAACTGTTCTTGAATAAGGGAGTAAGAGGAGCAAGTCACTCAGAGCTTTATGCCAACCTGCCTTAATCAAAAATTGGGAATATCCTGGGGTGACATTCGTGAATAATTCATCTTCCCTCACCATCTGTCATTAGCATGCTCCCGTTGTAGCCCTGAAGATTTTTAACTGGTTTTAAAGCTAGTTCAAAGCAGTGCTTTTTCTCTTAGACTTCAGTTAGACTTCGCTTTGCTTGTGTGAGCAGGACAACTCTGTCTGCCCCTGTGGGACAGCAGTGGGATCATTCTGCCTGTGTCTTTGCCTGGAACTGGTGCAGAGGGGGCTCTTTTTGTCATGAGTCAGTTGCTTTCCCCCATGTACTTAAACACTAATGGCAGGCACGCCGGGGGAGCATATGGGGAAGGAGCGGACGTCGGAACAACTGCTCGTGCTTCCAGCAGGCAGACCGTACCCAGCAAGGCAGGGAGCCAGATTTCACCCACATTCTTTAGTCTGATCAGTCCTGTTGTGGTGGAGTTCGAGGTGGGTATTGCTTCTGTACAGGAGAAAGAGCCAGAAACTTACTGAGGCACATCATTTACACCTTTTTTAGCTGTATGGCAATGTCTGTGTTCCAGACACAAACCTGTCTTTCCTGAAAAGAAAAAATGTTAATTTTTTTTCTAAAGACGACTTTATTTTTAGGCCTGGGAATATATATTATCCTCAGAAGTTTAATAAGTGCTCTGCTAATGCTATGAAAAATTAAAGCTTAATGAAAACTAACAAGCTTTTCTTGGGAAGTCTGGCTGGCTCCCTTTCCTCCTTTGCCATTCCCCTTTTAGAAGCTAGGCATGGAGTCTGTTATGCACACTTGAGTGAATAAAACAAGTCGTTTGAATGTGCTTATGGGATTATGAGATCAAGGCAGTAGTCTGAAGTGCATTACATCACTGTGCAGGAATGCAAGCACGCGTTTCTAGATATAGCCATCATCAACGATTTGCTTCTGAACCATCTGAAGTCAACAGGAGAATGAACAAGTTCTTATTAGTCCTCAGTAAAGGTGTCTGCATAGCTCTGTGTTAGTAAGTGATGATGCTTCTAGTTTGTGAAACTCATTTTTTGAGCAGTATTTAAGAACAATATCCAAATTTCCACAAGCTGTTCTCAAATTACTTCTTCGGGTCCATACCTTGGTTCAGCAGATCATTGCTATGCATAGATCATGGATACTTCTGCCACATTTTCTTTTGAAGTACGTACATGAGGCAAATTGGAGGACAAATAATCTTTAAAAGAGTGGCATAGAAAGTAAATGCTAAATGAAGTAGCTTTTATAGACTGCTTTGAGCCTGGGATTTCATATTAAATATTTTTATTTAGAAAGAGAATACTTTTGAATTAATGGCAAAAGCTTTGAATGAATCTGCATATATAATGGATGAAATACTGGAACGATTTGGACACGTTTTTCTCATTCTTCCCTCTTCTCCCCACCTCCCAGAGCAGGATGAGTGAAAGGGAAAAGCTGGAGATGCCTTACTTCTCTTTTTGGGTGATAGGAGAGATGGTAGGTGGTACTTTGCTGTCAGCCTTGCCAGGCAGTAGGATAAAATCAGTTGGAGGCTCTCCCACTGCAAGACCAGAACACCAGGGCTGAAGCTGCAGAGTCAGGCTGAAAAAGCAGACTAGATGAAAAAAGGATACTTGGAGGGAAAATGTGTAACGCTGTTCTGTGAAACAAAATAGCCCTTGGAAGCACTCTGCCAAAGTGCAACCCCCTGAGCTTTCCAAGTGCTGTTGCTGTTGTTCTGCACCTTCTCACCTGCGTACCCAGACTAAAGTGCCTGGCTTACTGCTGCTGCATGGGGAGGGAGAGGAAGAAAGACAGCTCCTGCCCAGCCAGCTTGCTGCTGCTGTGTCTACACAGGGCGTGTTCCAGGTGTTTACCCACCTTCACTGATAGAAAATAAATGCCTGCCTTAGGCGTGTTAAACAGTAAGAGGTCACGTCCTTCTGAAAGGTTTATTTTTTTATTTATTAAAAAGGAAAAGCAAAGAAAGAAGCCTACTTTGATGTTTGTTTATATCATGGTATGTAGGGCACAAGTGACTTATTTGAAATTAAAATTTATACTGAAAAACAGTTGCTCCTCACGTTGGAGCTTTACAGATTGTCATATAGGGAAACTTGAATGGGCAAGGCCACTTATTTCTCTCTTCTACTTTTTTTATTAGAATTCTTCATCCTGTGTTTCAGCTGTACTTGTCTGTTATCCCCATCAGAGCTCGTTGTATCTTAGTCATGTGCAGCTGTGTTGTAAATGGGCTGAAGGATGCTCAGATTTTAATGTTAGTCAGCAAAGTCCATCTATATCTGCAATATGTGCAGCCTGAGCTTCAAGAACAGCAATTTTACAAAACACTTCTTTCTCGTTGCTCCTAGAATATTTTCTTAGACTCTTCCCTATTTTCTTCTTTACTTTGCTTAATTGATCTGCCTGAAAAACCTGAATATGCTGTAATATTTGGAAATCCCATTGCGGTACATCGTAGAAATGTATTTGCCAGAAGGATTTGGTGAATGTCACAGTGCAGTGCCACCTGATGCTGCTAGACCTGGACTTGCCCCTTGCAATTTGATAGGAAACACAACTAAACCTTAACACCCAGAAGATTTGCATGCGGCACGGCCTTACGTGGTTCCTTTGTTTCCCTAGAAACAGGATCAGAAAGGAAATGGCATGGTACTGTAAAACAGCAGAACAGGTTAAATTTGGGATTACAGAGCTGCAAAGGTAGTTGGAGACCAAAAGCATAAGCAAAAAGGAAATGCAAACATGAAATGTACCATTGTGTACCTCTGGTGCTTGCTGCCAAGAGTGTAGTTTGCTGTTTTTTGTTGTTGCTTTAAAGCATCACTGAAGTTGTTGAAGCCACGGAACCAATTCCAAAGACCTCATCCTCCAAAGCGCTGCCTGTTCGCTGGTGCCTCACCTCTGAGTTTGTTTCCAAACCTAGCTTCCCTTTTACTTTGTGGAAACTTGTAGTTGCTACAGAAATGCAAGTGAAGCTCCTGCAAATGGCTTCAAGGATGCCTTGTTTCCCTGAATTATGTGCTGGATGTTGGTATGCTTTATTCTTGGTTTAACTACCTTACACCTCAGAGAGTATGCTTATCCTTTAAAGAGTATTCTTTCCACCAGTCTAGCCTATTCCTGAAGAGGAATTCAACTTCTGAAAAGAATTCATGCTGTAGTATTGTGCTTATTGTTTGACTCTTTCGGAGTTAGCGGTGCTCTGGTTGAACTAGCATTTATAAATGCCTTACGACATGTAAATAAGCTCTTAATTTTAGGCATGGTTATGTCTGTTGTTCTACACAAACAATAAAAACACTACTAGTTGACAGTTACTAGACTTGAATCACATCTCATTGAATTCTTTGGCCTTACGAACTGCTAGATGAATGTGGAAATTGAGATCACTGAAACCATCCTGGATCTTTGCTCTGAGGTTTGGCTTTTACAGAACTATCAAGGATCCCAGAACGCAAACTTTCACCTGGTGTGCTGGAAAGGAGCCGCATATTTGCCATTCTTGGTGACTCTTTTATGTGGCAGCATGTTTATTCTCCTTGTTCACACTTGGTGTCTGCTTCATTCTTTTGTTCGGATTTGGTTTTCTGTGGCTACAAAATGGCACGTTGACAGTAAGTCAGAGCATAGCCTTTTTTTTGGATGAAAACAGAACGTTCTGGACTTGAGCTTTTCTTCAGGCAAATGAAGATTTTCAGACTATTTATTTCAAAGGAGAGGAGCTCTCAGAAGATCCCTTTCCTGGAGAAGTTGCTGTGCCAAGAAGGAGCGTAACGTTGGCTGGATGTGCTGGCTGCTGCAGTGCTGCAAGGGGCTGGCTGTGCCACAGCATCCCTGTGGGAATGCTGTGGGATTAATGGGATTCATTCTACTTTTCCCTTGCTGCTCCAGGTGTAAGAGGAGATGGTTTCTCATTCTTGAGAAGTGCAGAACACGCTGCTGCCTGGACATCCTCAGCCCAGCTAGGATGTAAACTATCAGGGCAATGTTAACAGCAGGTTAAGAGAGCACTTGAGACACGTCATCTCTTCAGAGGGAGAACCGAGAGACTCTTGACTGCCCCAGAGGAGGTGTGACAGTGCGTGTGTTATTTGGGCCTCTCGTCTGCTTCCTCTATTCCTGTGCAGTGCTTCCTCCCATCCCAAAGCAGGACAGCATTTCCTCAGGAAGCCCCCTTCAGAATTTTCTGCTTCTAAGCTGTACGAGCGACAAAAGAAAAGTCTTTCCCTGTAAATACCCTCACGTATTTTGTTCTATTAGTATCTTTTTCATATCAGGCTGGGCTAAGTGGGGAATATAATTACGCTACTATTCAATAATAACGTGAAGAATAACTCTAACTGTAGGGTAGTTCTGCTGCGTCGTGGGCACTGGCTATTCATTTATATTCTCCAGGAGAACCTTCTTCATTCAGAGCTCTTGGAAAATGTTCGTGGAAACTTTGAGGGAATTAGGACAGCTGGTCTAGCAGACTTCTGGAGTCTGCAACGCAGCCGGCTGGCCGGCATTCCCAGTGCCAACTGGCTCAGTAGCAAGTAGAGATGGCAACTGTGATTTTGGCTTAAGAAACCCTGTATATATAGAAGATGACTTGATGACAGGCAAGACTCAATAAATCTGGTGACATAATTGAACTCTGTTAAGCAGTGTTTGGTCAGCTGGGATTAAGCATGAATTTTAATTGAAAATGTAGGAGGATTATTTTGTAGATGGATTTTTTTTTCTTCAACACAAGAACTTAGTATCTTCCTCTCATTTAGGATCTTTTAGATTACGTCAGGGAATTATTTTTTAACAGATGATTGAATTAGATTTCAGCTACTGCATGTCATTGCTGATCTTTAGTCATTGTCAAATTTCAAATGAAATGGCATCTGGAAGTAAGTCACACGCAAAGCTGCAAGAGTTTGGCTCTGCATCTGTCAGTAGACTTTGCAAATAATCAGATTTCCTGATAGGCTTTGAATTTCGCACTTCACTGACTTGATTCTTTGCCTTGTAGTACAAAAATAGAGAAGGAGAAAAAAGAGCATGCTAAGCTGCACGGGATGATCCGTACAGAAATAAGTGGAGCTGAAATTGCGGAAGAGATGGAGAAAGAGAGAAGGTTCTTCCAGTTACAGATGTGTGAGGTAAGATGCAACATGAAATCGCTATTGCTCTGCTAATCTCTTTTAGGAACATTTAGAAAAACATCATTTTTTATGGCAAATGTGATGTTAAAGGGGAGTAGCAAGATACTAGTGGAGTCACATTGCTAAATCACATTTTTTTTTGTCCTGATGTGCTAACTTTGGAGGGAATTTTCTAATTTCGCTTGAAAGTAAATTGCAGAATAAACAATGCAAAGCTCAATTAAACGCTAAGAGATGATAATAAATAAGCCTTTATGCTCCTACTTCACTCTAAGTTATTTTAAGCCCTAGATCATTCACTACATTGTTCCCTGCACCGCCAGCTGTTGCAGCATTATGTGAGGAAAGACACCAGTTTAATACACTGTTGGCTGGTATTGAAAAAAAAAGTGCTAAGGATGGAATCCAGTTGTCTTTCAAGATATTTTAGAGCTCTGCCACTTTGAAATCTTTGAAATCTGTGAAATTACGTTAAATCTGGAAGAGCTGGGGCATGTCACGTTTTCTGATTTTCAGGAAAAAAAGATTATACTTGGTTAACTCTAATAAAAACTAATAATTTTGGTTTTGTTTTAGTTAGTAAATCAGAAGTGCAACATGTTGGGAGTTGTATTATTAGTAAAAGCTGCTTCAAAGTGAACCTAATACCAGATGCTTAGAGCTCCGCTTTGTACCAGCAGGAGTCAGAGAGGTGATTCTTCTGAGTACATGTTGTGTAGTGTGCATACATTTAGGCCAGTCGTCTGTTCATCAGAACCAGCTTGACAAGCTGCATCATTGAAAGCTGGCTTTGTTTTATTTGTTTTAAAATATCTGGGGTGAAATATTTATTCCACGTGGGTCAGCAAAAAACAGATGTGTTAGAGCATGTTCATCCCTTTGCCTGTAGGTCACTATCATTAAAATTTGCCCACATTTAATGGGCAGCTAAGCAAACCTGTGAATATCTGGCAATCTTACTTCTGCTTGCATGGCCATCATCTTTTGTGCTACGGCATTCAGGGGAGGAGCTGCCACTTAATATGAAATTTGTTCATGCGTAATGCAATCTAATTATACTTTTTTTGTTACTCGGTGCTAAGATTTTTTAAAATATCGTGCTAAACTGTAATTTTCTGTTATTACTGTGTGTAAGGAACTGGCAGAGAAAATGTTCAAATCAAAAGGCAGATGTAAAAAGATGGTTAAAATAATCTCCCCCCCTCCCCTTTTTTTTTTTTTTAATAAACTGCTTTCTTGCTTAATGACATCTATTTGGCAATGGGTTTAACAACCAGTGAGATACACATCTTCTTGGGCTGCTAGGTTTCAGAACAGGTTCCTAAATTCATGGCACAAACTTTCGTGCTTCCTTTAGTAGAGGCTTCCACTAGGAGTCGTGAGGGATGGGGTAACAATTTGAACTAACCATAGTGATGTATCCCCACAAAGTTATCAGAAAGCAGCAGTGGCAACTATAGCTTTTGTGTGATTAACCCATGAAGCCATAGTTTGGCATATTCTTTTCAGGCCTTCTAAATCCGGAACTGTTAAAGTTTGAAATAGTACTGAAAATAAAATGTTAAATAATACTGTGGTAGTAATCATTAATTTATTTCATCAATTACTGTTTCAACAGTACCTGCTGAAAGTCAATGAAATCAAGATTAAAAAAGGAGTGGACTTGCTTCAGAACTTGATCAAATATTTTCACGCTCAGTGCAAGTATGTTTTCGTTTTTTTTTTTTTATACCTACACAATAACTGGAACAATATTTTGCTTTAAACTTTTGACATAATTGCAGTATCTTACTGCATTTTAAAAAATAGATTTATAAATAAGTAAAGATTCAATTGGTCTCATTAAATCTTTTGACAAATGACTTTTGTCAAACAGATCAGTAATTGAGTTTCTTACAATATTCCAAAGTATATAATGTGTTTTATTAGCACTGTAGAATATAATTGCTTGTTCCAAAGGAGTGCCACACAATAATTCGGTATGTTTTGTAAACTACTGCTGAAACAAAGCTATTTGTTTGATCAATTTGTTAGTGGTGTATTAGTTTTGTCGTTGGTTGTTGGTTTTTCACCTGTGTAAATGGCAATGATCTAAATTAATTCTGTAATCAAAGAAAATAAACCGCAAAAGCAGTGGGATCAAACTGTATTTTAAAGTATCTCACTTTTTCTTTCAAATTAATTGGGGGACTCAGTATTAAAACACAAAGAATGATGTTCCTTTCTATGGTAATCTTACAGATCAGTAACATAGCAATAAAGCCACAGCTATAAACTTGAAAGAGCTGCTGTCAGCCTGTTAAAATCAGTGAATTTTTATCTTAAAGACCAGTCTGAATAAATGTAGTTTTTTTTTTATATATAACTATGTTGCTTTAAAATTGGTTTCTTTCGTACTTGGTCACTCATCTCCTGTCCATTTAATAAAATTTCCACAACATAAATGCTGTGTTGTGTTGTCACTTTCATGTCTGCTTCCCAGAGTGAAAGTATTTCTTTCGCTAATGTGGCAGCAATTTTTTAATCGTACGTGTATACCTGTGGTTTCTTTGAATTTATTTTGAAAATCTTACCTATTTTAGAGAGCTGCAATATTCTCTGTTGGAATAGAGAACATTATTGTGCCAATACACTAATACATATTATACAGTATGATTTAGCATATTCAGTTTGCATGTAGGCTGTAAATATTGCTTGGGAAACAAAGAGGCTTTCCTTTAGAGGGAAGATTGCATCAGGTGTGAAATGATTGGGCTCCAAGAAGTCACAATGATGTTATGTCTGCTAGAGCTTGTACTGTTCTGCAATGAATCTTGCTATGTCTGCTTTTTTTTTTTTTTTCAAGTTTCTTTCAGGATGGGTTAAAAGCAGTTGAAAGTCTTAAGCCGTCAATTGAGACACTGTCGACAGATCTTTATACAGTGAGTTAGCAACCTTTCACTTTCTTTGTGCTTAGTTTTTTACAGTAGGACTGTGAACTTTTTTGTTCAGGCTGCTTGACCGGTTTAATATTATTTTAAGGTTTTGAGGAGATTTTTGAGTAAAATTTTGTTCTAATATCATGTCCAGGAGCTTTAGATCCAGTTCAGAACCCCCCTGTGTAAAATGTTAGGAAAAGAGCCTCTACCATAAAATGTTTGCAGACTAAGTGAAAAACAACATATGGTTTCAAATTGAACACAAGGAAGCAAGAGCAGTGTGAGGCAATATTGAATTCTTAACCCAGCAACATCCTAGCTATTATCAAGTTTTCTGAAGATAAAAAGGAAAATAAATTTATCATGGTATCTTTTCTCTGTGTTTTCATTCTTGCTGAACATTTCTCAGAAAAATGAACCAATTAAGTAACGAGTTTGGAAGAACTGTGTTGAAAAAGAAACAATAATACTATTTTTAATCTGTGTTTTTCTTCATTCAAGATTAAACAAGCACAAGATGAGGAAAGAAGACAATTAACACAGCTTAGAGATATTTTAAAATCAGCACTCCAGGTTGATCAGAAAGAGGTGAGCATACAAGGTGATTTGATGTTGGAATGTCCATTATAATTTCTTCCAATCTAGTGTTAATTTTTGAAATGGAATTATTTTAACTTTCATCAGCCACATACCTTTTTTTAGTTTCTGCATCTTTGCTTTGATGGTGATGTTGAATGTTTCTGAAGGTGTTTTTTAAAGATATTCTCACTAAAAATGTATGAGACGAATTTATTTTTGCTACTGCTATTGCAAAACACATAAGTGGATGCACTGTCTGTGAGCTGACTGCAAGCAGGAGTGTCTGCATTGCTCAAACTGAGAATGCAAGAACTTTGGCAGTAACAAGGAGACCCAATTAATATAATCTTATCTCACAGAAATATTCTGTGCTGTGTAAAGATTATGTAAAACTGAACTCCAAATCCCAAAACACTTCTGTCACCATCTGCAAAAAGGACAATGAAGCTGGCTGTTCTGCTGCAAAGATGCCAGTTTTCGAAGGTGCAAAAGCTGGGTCAGTTCAGCAACCTAACAAGTTATTTTTTGAGCTTCAGTTGTTATTGCTGTTAGATTTAAAGCATTCAGGAGTAATTTTATTTGGCAAGCTCTGCTCTGGAGCCAAGCATCTTTTGTATAATCTAATCCTAAACATTAGGTCGACTTTTGTTTCAGATTGCTAGAGCTTCCTCTTCATACAAATAAAATCCAGCCAGCTTCCTTTGTGTGGCTGCTGGGCTGTGAGTAAGTGATGAATGAACCCCTCCCTTTTCAGATTCTCCTTCCGAGAGGCATTACAAAGAAATAGTTTAGTCTGTAGACCTCGGACTTCCTTGATCTTTCTCAGTCTTGCTTTCATCTTCACATGAAGTTTATGCTGGCTCATAGCTTTAATAGGTGGCAGGCTTGCTGATAGGCATTAAATGCTCTTCACATCAAGGTGCTGTTTGTAGCCACGTGAAGTTTGTGGTAATGATGATTGTGTACAAAGTCCTATTCAGTATACAGATACTTTCTTAGGTTCTGCCTGGTGCTTAGGACTTACTGAGGTGTGTATTTGCTAAATAAAACTTTCAAAATTGAACTTTGTGGAGTGAAAGACTAGTGATTCTAACAGAAATGGTGAGTACTTGGGATTCACCATTGACTGCTTACTCTCATTAAGGAATCTTTGCTGTTAAGGGCATGTTAGCAGGCTGTTCTGTTTAGCTCTTTGTTCAAGAAAGGTAGTAGAAGCACTTGGGTTTCATGATGGCTGGGAATGTTGCTACTCTGTGTTCACCTCTTTATCAGAGATACTGATATTAACGTATAAGGAAGGCATGGTGAGCACACATCTTTTCACAGACTGAAAAATGTAATGGTATACATGGATTTTTTTTTACTTATACTGGTTTTGTTGCATGTAAAAATAGAAGTATTGAAAATGCTTTATTCTATATTCATTATATATCATTCTGCAAATACAGCTATAGATACTACCTGCAGAGCATGAGAAGTAATATAATTATTAAAGTTGCTTGAAAACATCAATTAATCGGTGGGATGCCAAACAATCCTGTTATAACTTGCTGTACAATCCACCAGTATTATTCTTGTTGCACTGTAATTTCCTTTACTATAACTGTTTTCTTTTTTTCTTCCTGAAATGCATTTACATTTTGTGACCGAAGTCTAGGAGAGTAAGTGTCGCTATGCTTTAATGAAAATAGTTGGCATGCTTTCTTTCCATTCAGATTTCAAGAAACTGGATTTGTCCTCTGGGCTTTTTTCAGCTGGTGTGAGAAGAGTGCTTCTTTTTTCCTCCTCTTGTGTTTGTTGTAATACCTTCCCCCCCAAAAAAGGGGGGAGGGAGGGAGGAGTCAAGGAAAGTTGTCAGATTGATCTTGAGAAAGGAAATCGCAGTAGGTCAAATTACTAGTTTTCTATTTTCTCTCTTCTGGGAATGAAATCCAGTTGCTTGATTTGATGTTCTTGTAAGATTTTAAAGATGTGTGTGTTTTTAATTATTTAATACATGAAGTCCGTTTTAATAGAACATTGCTGAACATTTCTGTTGTAAAAAAAAAAAAATGAATATTCACAGTCAACCTTTTTTTGTTGTGTCTGAATATATTGTTTCTTTCTGCAGTGAACTTTGTCAAACCTGATTTTTACTGGAACTTCTTTTTTAAAGGTCTTTGTGTGTCCATCTTGGTAAAAAGTTAGAATTGAAGGTAGCCTCAGAGTAGTATTTAGATCTCCTTCTGCTTCCTGTACCTCTTTGGTAGAACCTGCAATGTCTTTAGGCCACTGAAAAGTAGAATAAACTTTGTCTTAACAAAAATGTTGGTAGCTGTGCTGTAGGAGAGGCTGCCTGCAGGAGATCCTGGCAGATGCATCTGCTGGAAACACTGTGGGACTGTGATAGGTACGGGGTGGGTCTCTGAAAAATCCTCCTGGCGATGATACTGCAAAGCCGAGAGAACCTCAGGCTCTTGGAAAGCTGTAAGGGCTTTTTGGCAGCTTTACGCACAGAAGGGATCCAGGCAGTCTGAGTGCCTGCTACATGGGAGCTGTGAAACAGCTAGCCAAAATTTTCAGTGCATAATAAGTTAAAGCACCTCGCATGGAAAGCTCTGTCGTGATCGAATAGTGAGGCTGATAGCCAGGTTTTTAGGCTCGCTCTTGCTAGGAGTCACAGACCATCCTTATAGCATACTGCTGTCACATTTCTTGAATTTTCAGTAGTGTTATTCAGCTTGATTTAGAAGTCTTTATAAGAATCTGAAAGAAATCATTTCCAACCTGGTTCTGGTCAGAGAAGTGATTCACTATGAGCATGCTTCAATGAAATGACTCACCTTTTTCTGTACGCCTATCTGCATTTCAAAGCTGATAAAGTGGACAAAGTTCAGCTTCTTAGGCTCGTGTACTTCAGTCTGTCCTGCTCTTAGTGTGTTTGAGAGAGATTTAAAACGGCAATGCTCTGTGCTAGGTATATCCTGTGTCCTGCCGTGATCCATTTCCCTGTAGGTAATGTTCCTGTTCCGCTGGATCTGCCCCTGGTATTTGGGATTTGGCCTCCTGTTACGTGGAATATGCAAACCAGAAATAAGGGAGCCCACACGTGGAAAAGGCACGCTGAAACTGCCCGGAAGGATGTGAATTGTTAGGGTGATCTGTCATACGGCATTGCATCTTTTAGCAACTAGACCAAAACTGTGAACTTGCTGGACAAAAGGCTGTGGAAAAGCATCACCTGGGAATCACACAGGGCACTAGAGATTTGGGCATGGCCCAAACCAGGGATTTGAAACTGGAAAACCTCCTGGTCTTGTCCTTAACTCCATGTCATGAAGTAATATGAATTTTTTTAAAGACACTGTCCATAGCAATGAATGTGTGGAAATGCACGTCATCTGCAGCGGCTTCCTCCCTCGCTGAAATGGGGCAGGAAGCTTGTCGTGCTGGCTCGCCACTTGGGCCAAACATAGCAACTGGGAGTAAACAGCAGCTGAGGGAAGGTAGCTGAAATGCAGCAGAAAACAGGCCACAAAATGTAAAACCGGCGTCTTAGCTAATAGGAATTCTGCTCCGGGCAGGTGTTGGAGGTCATCTGAAAGCTCGACGTAATTGAGGATGTGGAGGACAGAGATTAATTTCCTGTAAGGCCTCTGATCTTGGGAATGGAGTTCTGTCACTGAAGCAACACAGTAATGGGAGGCGGAGATTAAGGCAGTGGTAGGACATAACAGGCAGTGTCAGATCAGATTTTCTCCAGAAGTCACTAAAAATATGCCTGCGGGGATTGTTCTGTAGCCTGCCTTCAGCTCGCTCACTGCTGAGGCTGAGCCTGACGTCCTGCAGCTGTGGAGCTGTAAGTGCACCAAGCAGGGCTCCTAGGTGGTGGCTCAGTCCCTACCACGTCTCTGACCTGTCGTGCCTTGCCATTACTGCTGGGGAGGATCCTGGGCAGCTGTGGCTGCAGCAGGAGCTGGGACAACAAGAATGTGCTGCTGGAGCTCATAAAGGTGCAGCACTTCATCTGTGCTGGCGCTTCTGGGGAAGGGCATGGCCCAAGATTGTTCTTAGTTTTAGTTGTTTGCTTTTTTCCTCACTTAAATCCAGAGATAAGCCTTACATCTAGCCTAATGAAGTGTATGAATTGAATTGTGATTAGAGAGAAATCTTCTAAACTCATACTCAATATATATTCCTATATATTTTACTTTATCATGTGTACACTCTGGATTTACAGACTGATGTATCTTGTGACCATACTCATAGCATATCTGAGACATACTGACTCATCTTCTTACAAAGGAGCATTTTTATCAAATTACTATGTTTATTTCATAATAGCTCTGAAGTGTTTGTCTAGATTAGCTCAGTCATTTCAGTGAGCTGTTTTCTTTGAGGTATTTTTTCCATTATACTTGTGTTTTCTGCCACCTATAACTAAGGTGTATTACACCTGTATAGAAAAGAAAATAAATTTTATAAGTATTAGTCATCGTTAGTGTATGCATTGAAAAGTTCACTCCATCATGCTGCTGCTGCTAAGACAGCATGACCCATCAGATCCCTTGCTGTGAGGCTGGTATTTTTCAAGGAGTTGGACTTTCACAGCAGTGAGTCCTGCATCTGGGTAGTTCTGAGAGCAGTGACAGCAGCTTACTTTAATCCCTGTCATTTTCAGTCACATCAATTCTATGTTGTTTGATATAATTTGGTTTAAGTTATTATTAAGAAATAACTTCTAAATTTTTGCTTCTAATTCCTGAGTGCCTCCTGAACCATGTTTCTAGTAACTCTCCTGCTTTTCAAAATGAATAACGCAGCTCAGTTTCTACCAGGAAAAACCACTTTCAATTTATTTGTGTTTATTATTATTATTATTTAACAACAGAAGGATGCACTAGGAATTGCAGGTAATAATTTCTAGTGTTTATACACAGCAGTGTTCACATGAGTTGGAAAGCCAGCTGCTCAGTTACTGTTCAGATTAAAAATAGATATAAAGGCAGCAGCAAAGCTAAATGAAAGCAAGGGGATTTTAGCAGGTGCTGGTAATGCTTATTTCTTAAAGATTTTTTTGCCATCTGAAAAAGAACTGGATTTTGTTCTTCTCACTGAGGAGGAAAAATGTGCTTCGTTTGGCCTGTAGGATTAGAGCAGGAGGAAGGGCTCTGAAACTCATTAGTAAGAGAGATATTTTGGTTGAAAATGTGGAATGCATTACAAATTGCTGTTCTTTATGTTTCAGGATTCTCAGATTCGTCAGAGTACAGCTTACAGTTTACATCAGCCTCAGGGAAACAAAGAACATGGCACTGAACGAAATGGTAGCCTGTACAAGAAAAGTGATGGGTAAGTACTACTGGACTCCACTGAGAGGGAAAAAAAAAAAAAAGGGTCTTAAGAGCAAAATGATGTAATAATATTATAAAAACT
This sequence comes from Anas acuta, assembly GCF_963932015.1. NCBI lineage: Eukaryota > Metazoa > Chordata > Aves > Anseriformes > Anatidae > Anas > Anas acuta. The sequence continues at coordinate 102,478,776 of NC_088981.1, forward strand.
GAGTCGCTTTTTTTTTCCCCTTTAAACCAGAATCAGAAAAGTGTGGCAGAAAAGGAAGTGCTCAGTTAAAAATGGTTTTCTTACAATTTCCCATGGTACAGTAAGTATTTGTTTACAATATTTTATGTACATGGTTGCTAATACAAAAAAAAGACAAACTATGCTGGTCTATATTTATAATTTGGAATTAGCTGCATTCCTGATGTGGTGCTTTCAATGTGATGGGTACATATTTTTAAGGCAATCTTTCAGAAATATATCAAGACATACACAGTATCTAAAAATACAACTGCTTTAATGCTAATGATGCTAATGGAAAAAAAAATGCTTTTTTAAGGGCTCATTTTGTTCATATAAGCTGTTCATATTTTACCAGACTATCTAAAAATACAAATTCTAACTCCAGCATGTGGAAAGATAGGGTTGGGCGTTAAGCCATCTTTCACATACGGTTGAAACAACTTTATATTTAGAAGACAATCTGAAAGAATACTGAAATCTCATTTCTCCCCCAGACTTGTTTCTCTATGGTAATGTGTAAGAAGGTAACTTTCCTGGAGAGCAGATGTTGGAGAAAATTAACTCTGGAGGCAAATTCTACCAGAAAGATGAGAGGGCATTAGAAGCCCCTCTTTCTTTGATACTGCTATTTGCAACATGTTAACAAACTTGTGATACTTTCTACTTTAATTTTTTAAGTTTCATACTTCCAGAATTTATACTTGCGTAGTTGTTATTCTTGGCTTTGATCTCAGCTCTTTTCCCTTTCCATTAACCTTCCTCTTTTTATGTTGCGCTCTCAAAACTTTCTGAAGTTTCTTAAGGCAAAAATCAGCTCAGTGACAGTATTTCCCATTCTTTGTCCAATAAACAGTCCCGTTTCTTGCTCCTCTTATGAACCCTTCTGTTCTTCATCCTGTTATGCCTGTTGCTATAACTACAAGTTGACCCTGGCAGCAAAAATGAATCAATCTCTCATTTGTGCATCTAGCCACAAGCTCTTGCTTTCTGAATTGACAACCAGGAACTAAAGAGGAATGCGAAAACAGGCCTGCAAAGCAGAGGCATTGTAACTTTGGGACTGTCCACCAGTTTATCCCCATTTGACTGTGTGTGAGTGCGTCTTTGTCAGAGAAGAATCTGTTGGTATTTCTGTACCAGAGTCTGCCTGTGCTGCAAATGGACTTGGCCCTGGACTTGCTGTAGTGGGACCAGGAGTGGAGCTAGGGCAGCTCAGAGCTGGCAGAGGTTACAACATCCACTTGTGGAGCAGATTTTTAATCCCAGTGCACTTACGGAGTTCTGTCAAGATACTCTTCTGTTCTTTTTATAAGTTGTCTACCAGATGGTCAGACGCTTTTAGAAGCAGATCCGTGGAACTGTAGCTGGAAATCAGTTGCTTAAGGTAGATGCTTAAATGCAGGTTTAGCTGTGTAGGTTTCACAAGTTTGGTCTTGATCTTTTTATAATTAAAAAAAAAATAAAGGAATGCCATCTCATTTTAAAATTTACTTCACTTTTTACTCATTTGCTTAATTTCTCCTTATGTATTGATGGCAGCTTTGTACAAAAATCAATGCTTAACTCATAGGCATTGAAAAGGGTAGAGACAATTTCTATTTCTTAAGGATTTTTTGGGCTGCTCTGAGTATCCTCTGAGACTTTTGAAGCAATAACATTGATTTCCAAGCATTGTCAGGGATGGTATTTCTTGGTCTCTAAAATATGACATGTCATTATCTTTTCCCAGCTGTTCATCAAAATGAACTCTCTCTCAGAAATTAAGTTGTCAGTTTTGTTTGCCTTATTAAATACAAATTGTAAGTGCCTTTCCTTTAAAGGCTACCTTTTCTTTGGTCTTGTAGCCTCTCAGATTTTTATGAAGGACTGGGATTCTTTGATTAGTTTCTAGAGCAGCCATCTTCAGGCAGTTCCAGATGCTGTATTCTGGCTTAAATTTCCCTGCCAAGTGCTCTCCTGCTACAGACGGGGAGAATATGATTTGTTCTCACCTAGCTGTAATGCTGAACATGTCTATATCAGCATCTGTGCAGAAAGTAGATTTTCAGACATCTAAAAGCTTCAAAGCAATTAGCATTCATGGAGCAATGCAGGAGGTAAAAATTGACTGAAAAATAGACACTGCTCCTTTGTGTAATTATTAGCAATTGGCAAATTTCTGACATCTACCTGACTGCAATTTAACATCAGTGGTTGAAAAAAAACAAGATAGAAGCCAATTGAACAATATAAATAGGAATTCATAAGTAGTTTCTGGATCAAGGAAAAACTTACATTTGCAGAACCTCGGATTTTACAAAGTTGATTTGATTTTCAAGAGCTTAAATGATATTTGCTGCTTGTCTGCAAAGAAAAAGAAATATGAGAATGTTCTTATCAAGGAATCTTTTTGGTTGTTCTTTACTTCTGGAAACTTTAATCTACCATTATGATTCATGGGACAGTCTGAGCACAGAAGAGTCGGATTTAATCTATTGATTCTTAGTAAGTCACTGTGGTAGCTGGAAAAAAAAATCAGCTCTGTATCACGGAACTGCTCGGGATGGTGTCAGAAGCCAAACTTTGTGATTCCTGCATGTGCTGCTTGTTGGATGTAATGCAGGATAAATCCTTTTGGTGGATGGAGGGGGACAGTTTTTCCAGGAAGGAACAGGAGTTCATGCTGGGGTCTGTGTGCATGAGGGCTGGCAGCACATCTTTTCCGGGCACTGGTGTGTTAATGTGGATGTCCAAAAATTTGGTAGCAGTCTGAAGTTTATTTATTCAGTCAGAGACCAGCAAGAGAACAAAGCCCACAGATTTCAAACAGAATTTCATAGCAGTTACACATTTGCTACCATTCTCTGCTTCTAGTGTCTTGCCAAATTCTGGAACAACCTACAGTGTTGTATGTCTAAGAAATTTATACAGCCTCGCCTCTCTTTATCCCGAGGCTCTGACTTGTCCCCTGAGGAACATCTGCCATGGGATGGAAACGTGTTGTTCACCAAGTAGTGGGCGTGGGGAGGCTGTTATGTGGCTGCAGGATAGGAGGATGGATGTGGTGATAACAGCCAAATGTTAACATGACTGTTTTAATTTTGGTTTGTTTGTTTGTGGGTGTTTTTTCTTTTTAATACCATTCTTAATGCTGACCCTCTTAGAGGGTCAAGGAGGTTCTCAGTTGACAGGCTTTGAAATACGGCTGCATTCCAAAATTGTCATGTTGGCCCAGGATGTGTTTTATGTTGTTGCAGTCATTTCCACTGGTACTGAAATACTGATAGAGAATTGTTATGCTGTGCTCTGCTGTTCAGAGAGAAGAGGTCTCTGTGTATTGGGCCTCCAGACCTCTCTGAAACATTTTGGTGGGTCCACTTACAGCTTCATGTTTCATGAGTTACAGAAAATGAGTTAGGTCCTCTATGAACTTCAGCTCCGAAGTCCTGGGGACTTTTCTATAGTTTCCAGCAGGTGGATTCTTTCTTAACCAGAATTTACGTACATTTTTACATTCTCATACAGTCTGTGAGAAAAATACATGCTAGCTGCCCAGTGGCTTCTTTAACAAACACTTACATTTTGATTTTTGTTTGCTTTATTTTGTATTTTCATTATAGGCAGCTTCTGGACACTTCTTGGACAACAAACACATTAAAAATTGAAACACTGGAAACTGTATTGCTATGATTGTTAAGTATATTTAAACATAACCAAGAAAATAGGCCCAAGTTGGCGTTTCCGAGATGTTTTCTTGCATATTTCTAGTTTCAAAGAGCTCTTGCTGTTTGTAGGCTAAAATAATGAAAACTGCATGCCCTTTTACTGCTAAAAGGAATGTCTGGAATTCAAAAAGCTACTTACTAGGCAGAGAATACAATGTGGTTGTCAATTAATTGTCATCTTACTGCTTCCAAAACCTCTCATGGGTACAATTTGGTTGACATAGCCCAGCAAATGACCTGCAGGTTTGTTGTTTCAAAGCATGAATGACTTTGTCTGCTGGCTATGCTGGGCAGAGCATGAGCATGTTGTTTTTCAAGGACGCTGTGACATTTAAAAGAAAAAAAAAAGAATATGTGATTGTTTTCCTTATGTTCCTCCCTGGTTTTGATCTGTTCCTGGTCTTGCAATATAATGATGTTGTTATCCTTTTTCTGCCAGCTACATCATTTTATCGGATTGTTTTTAGGAAATCTGTACGCCTCAGACTTGTTCTCCCTTCTTTTTGAATGAAATGTTTTCATCTGCAAATTTAGAAGAGTTTAAGAAGATCTACATTTCTTATTCATTGCAAATTACTTAACATTATGCGACAGTTCAGCTTCATTTGATAATTCTTGTTCTTAGGTGATTAAATCTTGTCTTAGCAGCTTGATAGATTATAAAGGTTGGAACACAACATTAAGTGTGGTAATGTGTTTATGTATATTTTGGTCTTTACAATAGTGATTGCTTAATTCCTAATCCCTCAAGTCAAGGTTGCAAACATAACGTCTTTCTAGGTCCTACCCCAGATCTGTAGACAGGCAGGCTAAGAGAAAGAAGAGATTAGTGCAGAATTGCTGTTTGAAAAGTCTTTGTAGCCTTTATGAGACTATTTCAAAATGAAATTTGCTTATTCATTCTACTCTTAATAAAACACTGCCACGTTTTATTCAGTAAGGAACTGAAGTAGGTGGGATGAACTTAACTAGAAAGCAAATATCCCTATGAAATACAATATTCTGTTTAACTACATTTTTTGATAATGAACTGCATCAGCTTAATTTGTTGCAAGACTTCTTTATGCAAACTTGTTTTTTCCTTCAGTTTGGAAGGCTGATTGGGATTAAATGTTTGCTGAGTCTTTCCCTTTCTTCACTGATTATTAAAAACTGAGATGACTGACTTTTTAAAACTGTATGTTAGAGGGTTAAATTAAAGGAAGATGTATGTCTTCTTGTTATACCTGACTGTTTGAGATAAATATTACTGGTAAGGTGATCAAAGTAGTGACAGTTAAGGTTCTATCACCTCTCCCCCCTTTCAAAATTCTAGTATTTATCCAGCTATCAGTGAACAAAATAGCCAAATATAAGAAAACAGTTTACAAACCAGAAGAAACCATAAATCAAAACCTGGATACCTTAAAAGCTGAGTTAGCAGCCGTTTGTCAAGTCTTTTTGGCCAGTCAGATGTTATCCCATGTTTTTGGACTGCAGGACTCTGTCAGTACGAGTATACTAAAGCTTGTCTTGTTTTATCTCCAAATAGGCTAACCGACCTCCAGCAAAGCTCAATCTGTTAACCTGCCAAGTGAAAACAAATCCAGAGGAGAAAAAATGCTTTGACCTCATATCACGTAGGTTTGTTGTTTACTTCTTTTTACTTTTACAGTTAATATCAAAGGGGTTTGCATTATTTCTGAAGGTGTGTCAATAATCAACTTAAATATTTTAGCATTTAAAAAATGCTAAAATAAAATAAAGTCTTTATAAAATGCCCTTTCTAGGGCAGTTTACCATTTCACGCATCTTAGCATAATGCAAACTAACTACATCTCTTTGGAAGACTACTTTTTTTGTAGAGCTTTGTTTACTCCAAGTACTCCTGTATCATTTTGTGCCACCATATAACAGGGTAACAATATTTTTGCTGTGACAACACCCTTCTTATGGAAAATGTCAGAGCTGATCATCTTAGGAAGTTATAACTTTGTACAGGATCAAAAGAAGGCTTAAACCACGCTTTCTGTGTTTGATTTAATTGGAAAAGCCTAGGGCTTATCCTGACTATGTCTTTATCTTGATTGCGTCTTTGAGCCTGACAAGTTTGTTTTGCCTTTTTTGATTATTGTGGTTGAAGAGCTCGTTTGGAAACTTGAAACCTTTCTTATATACACAGATGACCTCAAATAAGGAGTCTATATTTTAGACACTCCCCTCCTTGCCATCAGCAGAACTTTAGACTTCTGATTACTGAGGTTATATCTAGAATGTGGAAAAATAACTGCACTCTCCCACTGCTTGAGTAATAAAATCACAGCACTAAAGAAAGGTTTCTGTGTAAAGAGCAACAAACCACCTTGTGTAAACACAGATGAATTAACTGTACCCAGTGCAAGTGAAACTTGCTGAATAGACTTTTTGGCTGTCAGTGCTCCAGTGATGAGAGTAGAGACCCTAGGAGTCAAACACCCATAAATCTTAGATCTTTTCCAAGTTTTCTGCAAAACCAGTTTTTTAATCTGTACATGAATTATTTATTGTGCAGACGACAGGACGTACCACTTTCAAGCAGAGGATGAACAGGAATGTCAAATGTGAGTTACTTTGCTAAACTTATTTCTGATACTGGTATCCTTCTGAGATGTTACCGTGAACTTTAGAAGTGCCGAAACATTTAATAGCAAAATATTACTGCCATTTTAGATGGACATCAGTTCTACAAAACAGCAAAGAGGAAGCTTTAAATAATGCATTCAAAGGAGATGATAACACAGGAGAAAATAATATTGTCCAGGAACTGACAAAAGAAATTATATCTGAAGTCCAGAGGATGACTGGAAATGATGTGTGTTGTGACTGTGGAGCACAAGGTGACTCTATTAAGCATATTTCTAATTGGTAAAAATTCTATGTATCATGAGAGTGTTTAAGCTGATATTTTATGCTTTCTCTTTTACTCCTTATTTCACAAAGATTGTACACAGTAGAATATGCTAACAATTCCATTATGCTGCTTTAGTAAGATTGATTTTTTTTTTTAAGTGCATATTTTCAGTGGGGAGAAAAGATATCGAAAAGCTTATTTTTCTCCTATGTATTTTGCTAATTGTAACTTTTGCTGATATAAATCAATTGAACTTACTTTATTAGCCTGCATATTACCAAATTTACATAATACTTGGGCAAGTAAGGCAGTAAGATACTCAAGGCATTTTCCTAATGTACTATGTATATATATATATATTTTAATCTTTTTATATTTGACTTTGAGAGTGAGCCAGGAAATGGTCTAAGACTGCACTTACTGGAAAAGAATGCATCTGCTGACTGTGTTTTGGAGCATTGGTTTTGGTTTTGTTGATCAATTCATTTCTACTTTAATCCTCTTCAAATTATTTTTAAATTCCTGCAGTTCTCAGTGTAATTTTATGTTACAGAGACACTGCAAGACTTAGGCTTTTTGGATTTGATGCTGTAGCTGAAAACGTTCTAAACCAGTATGCATTTTATAAATCAATAATAATTTTCAGCAATAGATTCTGTATAAAACTATGAAAAGAGTCAGTCCTGCTGTCTTTAAAGAAGAAAATTCTAAATAGCTACTACCACACCTTTATCAAATGAATAAATGTCAAGTTGCCAAAATCTCCGTAAATGACTTCTTTGACTGGAAAACGAGGGAATGTTATAGCATGAATGCAAAATACTGGGGAAAAAGGACAAGGAAGGGTAATTAAAGAGAGGGATGAGTGTTATTATCTTTGCAATAGTTGAGTGAGAACTCACTGTAGTGTGGTGCTGTGTGTATATTTCATAATCACTGCTGCTTCACATAGTCTAAAGTCTGTACTTGAAATACAAAACAAAAAACTCCAGACAACATTATGTTAGTTTGTATTGCACCTATAACCCCTGATTGAGAATGTGACACCATAATAATGGTGTTTGTAAAAATAAATAAATAAATAAATAAAAATATATATAGGAAAAAAAATGTTCTTGAAGGTGTGGAGAAAGACAAACTAGACTATTTGAGCAGCTCCCTTAGGGGTAGATGCCTTTGGCACACGCAAGCGCACACAAATTTTAAAAGTGCATTTTTGCTTCTTTCACCATTAAAATAAATAAATAAATAAATCCTGTTTTGTGTTTCCCAGAAGAGACAAAGTAAAGGCAAAAAGGCATAAATACTAAAATCTGATAATTTACGTACAATAATCTTATACACAGAAATGAAATTCTGTAAAAAAAAATATGTTTTCTAGAATGAAGCCATTACATTTATTAATTTTAATTCTGTGGGTGCTTTTTGTTTCAGATCCTACCTGGCTTTCAACAAATTTGGGAATTCTAACTTGCATTGAATGCTCAGGAATCCATAGAGAACTTGGTGTTCACTATTCCAGAATGCAATCACTTACATTAGATGTGCTGGGAACATCTGAACTTTTGGTAATGAAATAGCTTTTATTGTCTTACAAATAGTACGATAAAATACTTCCAACACAACTGTATTTTTGTCACCTTATATATAGTTCCGGTCTTGAAAGTTGCCTCTTGATAGTTTAAGGAAGTGTAATTCCTCCAGATTACGGGAGCCTCCCAGAACGTAGTGATTTACTGTAAACTTCGCCTGATCTGAGAATTCAAATTAATAAAGGCTTAATATTTTTTGCTTTCAAGATTTTTGGTGGTGGTTGTTCTTTTTGTTTTGTTTATTTTTACCCTTGGCTGTCAAACAGCTGTATTCTTAAAATGCCTCTTAGATTAAAAATTGAAGGAGTTCACAAATACCCCATGAAAATTGTCTCCTAAAAATGCTAAATAATTAATCCTCAAAAGAAGAAAATGTATGTGGCTTTGCTACACAAAGAAGCTACCACATATCAGCTGCTCTGTCACAGTTCATGTGTGTTCTTACACAGCACTAAATATCTTACATTTATTATGGAGACTATTGTCTTGATTCTTCTGTTACTAGTTTGTGTGTTGAATCCCAGCTGAAAACTTGTCCAAAAAGGTTTGTTCATGATCAGTGGTATAATAGCAGAACTAAGAATCAGAAACCAAAAGTCTCAATCCCTATTCTCCCTTGTCCTCCTCCTGGTATGTGTGTGACAAATAACCAAACATATTTTTTAAGTGAGTTGTGGATGTTTTTTTTTGTTTTTGACAGCTTGCAAAGAATATTGGGAATGCTGGGTTTAATGAGATTATGGAATTCTGTCTGCCAGTTGATGAGATGGTCAAACCTAATCCAAGCAGTGATATGTAAGTAAAAAGTCACTACTTCTGAAAAAGGCAGGCATTAAATTTGACATTGCTAATGGCTTGTCCCCCTGTGGTTTGCACCAGCATGCCATGGAAAATTTGTAATACCTTAAATATAACCTTATAGCCAAGGAATATATATTTTTTTATTTTCTTGATGCTTTGCATATCTCTTTTATTGAACTTTATCTGAACATACCTTCAGTAATAGCTGGGATTATGTTACCAGCTCTCTCAATCATGATTTGTGGGACAGGAAGAAATTAAATACAATTTCTTGGGAATTTTAAAGATGCACAAGGGCACAAAAATAGAGATTAAAATCAACTCTATTTGTTTTGTGCTTTTAAAACACAAAATAGAAATGAGAATGAAGTATACATTTTCCCTGAAAGGTACTGAACACCTCCTATGTAGAGACCCTTCCTAGGACTTCAGTCCATAACTACAGAGTAACAAGAGAACATTTAACTGAATTCCTCAAAAATACTGAACTGTGGTGGCAGAGACACAGCAAGGACAGCTGCTGGCTTGGCTGCATCCTATGCTGTCATAAGAGAGGTGGTAAATAATGCAGAAACAAACCTAGAAGAAATGGTATTGGATTTTATGTTATCCAGACTTGCACCATTCTGACAGGGCTGGTGTTAAATTTTAATACAATTTTATTTATTATTAATACTACAGTTTTAATATTTTTTGATTGCTTCTATCAATAATCATATAAAATATATTAATAATTAAAAATCGTAAAAAGATTACTGGATGCTAAATCCATAGCTTAAAATACTTTCAAAAATGAGACATTTTAAAGAAGTCATGTACTTTGAAAAACCTGTATATCAAATTTGTGTTGTTTTTTTTTTCATTAAATAAGAACGTGAAAATAGACACTTTTTAAAACCAGAAAGGAATATCATCCTTTGCTTTAGGAACAAGAGCTATCCATTAATTCAGTCTATTATTCTTCAGATTATCTAGATGATAAATTTTGGCTTTGTCAGATGCCTTCTGTGCAATGTTGTGTAAATCCCAAGAGCTGGTAAGCAGTTACGCTTGTGAGATGCATGCCAGATCCTGTCGCAGAGTGATGGGAAAAGGAATAGGTGCTTGCTAGTTGTGTATTAACAACAGAAGTAGTAAGTCACGTACTGATTCAAGTGTACTAAGCGATAGGTTTCACCTCAATTTAGAGGTGAAACTAAAAACTCTGCTACGTTCTCCCTGTCTGTTATAGCTGTGGTGAACAGTTGCTTTGCAGAACGTAGCCACTGCTGTGAATACAGATCCAAAGCATCAACCTGTAAGCTGCTGTTAGCAAACCAGGATCATGAAGCTTTGATGTATTTTCTGTGTGTAAAGCTGAGTATTCTTGATCTCAGTGTTACACCAGAATTCAGAGGGGAAAATTTATGTTGTGTGTCCATATTGTAGTTCCATTTCATACTGGAAATATGAGACTCCATGTCTTAAATGCATATTTAAAAAGAAAAATGACAATGAATGAGAACTACAGTCTTTCTCAGATTTTATTTCAAATGACTTGCATGTACTTATGGAAATTCTAACCATCTTCTGCTAAAAATTATAAAAGTAAATTATATTCAATTTCAGGAATGCAAGAAAAGATTATATTACTGCCAAGTATATTGAGAGAAAATATGCAAGGAAAAAGCACGCTGACAATGCAGCTAAATTGCATGCCCTTTGTGAAGCTGTCAAGTCCAGAGACATTTTTGGGTTAGTCCAAGTATATGCTGACGGTGTGGATCTCACAGAAAAAATTCCACTGGCCAATGGGCATGTAAGTGTGGTAATTTTTATTAGGAAAAAAAAAAAAAAACATTGTTAAAAAGTTCAATATGCTTTCGTAATAAAAAGAACTTCTTGTTTGAGGCTAACGTTTGAAATGCTGTTCTGAACATTTGTCTCTTTAATGCTGTAATTTAATTGTAGCAAAAGAAGCTACTAAAGTTTTTAATCTAACATTGTTTCCAGATACTCTAATAGTTAAAATGTTTTTAAACATTATTTTTTTCAATAATCTATTTGTTTTTTTAAACTCATTTGTTTATTTACTTCAAAAGAACAAAAGGGAAAGAACAAAGGCTTTGCAAGAGATATTTTAATGGTAACATGTTGGAATAATTTGAAATGAAATACTTTAATAGATCTAATTTATGCCTTATTAAAATTTTTGCTTCTCTGTAAATCAGAAGGAACCAATGTGGTTTTTATTTTATTCTTAGGAACAAGATGAAACAGCACTTCATCTTGCTGTTAGATCCGTTGATCGGACATCCCTCCATATAGTTGACTTTTTAGTGCAGAACAGGTAAGTGTACAGAAACTATTAAATTGTTACTGATGCTGCTTTTCCAGCAAGTAGTATCTAAAAAGAATTCTAGTATTTGCAAGTCTAATATTATTCTTTGAAAATCGTGTAATGAGAGAGGTTTACTAATTCAGAGTAGGAACGAACCTTATTTTAATAAATTTTCCTCTTCATTCCTGTACTCCAATAGTGGCAATCTAGACAAGCAGACGTGTAAAGGTAGCACAGCCCTGCACTACTGCTGTCTGACGGACAACGTTGAGTGCCTCAAATTGCTGCTGAGAGGGAAAGCTTCAATTGAAATAGGTAAAAGGGTAATGTTCAATTTCATATTTGTAACTGCTGCAGGTAGAGAAAAGTGAGTGCATTTTCTCCTCGGTTGTTTAACATAATTTTATGAATAATACCATAATTAAAAAAAATATATTCATTGTTCATTCCAAATTTAAAGTTGACTTATGCCTAAATTTGTTTAAAAGCAAGTGTAACATTAAGTATGTACCAAGGTTTTCAATTGATGTCTTGTTGCCTAATTATATACTGCTCTTTTATAGCTATCATTCCATATATGTGGCATGTAAAGTTGCTACTGATCCTCATGTTCAGAAGGCTGGTATTAGTTGGATCTCCATATGGAGGAAACAGATTAATTTTAGAGTGTGTTGGTGTATTAGTTCGCTATGTATCTGCGAGTATATCTCTGTCTTTAGTAATGGAGAGATTAATGATGACTTCTGTTACCCTGACTTTCTTTTCTTGATGTAATACAGCTAATGAATCAGGAGAGACACCACTCGATATAGCTAAACGCTTAAAACATACTCACTGTGAAGAGCTGGTAAGTGTTGCATCTTTCCATATCTTTGTGCATTTATAAGCAGAATCATGCCTGAATATTCAGTGGTTTACAGCTGAATGTTTAACAAATGTATTCCAGACAGAATAAGCTTCTGCTTAGAAAAAACAATCAAGTTATGTGCTTTTACGAATAAAATTATGTTTTTTCTTAGATGCTTTGGAAATGATTAACTTCCTGGTGCCAGAGCATGATTCTGTTTGAGACATAGGCCTCAAATCCACAAAGTTTTATGTCTGACATCCTGTTGAAATCAAATCATCATACTTTTTATGGATGAAGGCCACAGAAACAAAGTTCTTGTTTACTTTTAGTAAACAAGAAAAATGGATTGATGGGGTCAAGGTTCCTTGATTAGCGAGTCTGTATCAAAAACCTGCCATTGCAGTTAATTTCTTTCACCTGCAGTTTCTAAACTGAAGCAAATAGGATGTGGTGTTTCTTGTCAAAAAAATGGAGAATGGGCCTGCAGTGGGTAGTGAAAAGGCTCGTTGCTTTTGATTTAGTTCTGTTGTGTTTGGGTGGAGCTTCATTCTTTGAACTCACTACAGTGCAGTTGCTTTCCACATTACTGAAGATTGTTTTTTAAAATAAAGGTAATGTTTGTACCTAGAAACCAAGGTTCATTCTGTGTGTATTTTTAGTTTTAAAGTATGTTGTTTTAAAAGTAAGTACTGCACATACCAGTAGTGTCAACAGTCATCTTTTGTTCCTCAGCTTACTCAAGCACTGTCTGGAAGATTTAATTCTCATGTGCATGTAGAATATGAATGGCGATTACTCCACGAAGATCTTGATGAAAGTGATGATGATATGGATGAAAAGCTACAGGTTTGTATCAGAACGCTGTTAATTTTCTGTATATATATCTTTGTAAATAAAATCTTCATAACAATCTGAACAACAGTACTCCTTAATGTAGGTATTAAGGCATTGCAAAATGACATTCAATAATAAAATTAAATAGCTCAAATTTTACTTTCTGTTTATCTTAAATTTCCTGTTTAATATAAAATACATTAAAAAAAAAATGAACATGTGGTTATGATCAGATTGCAATTAGCCGGATGTGATATTTCTTTCTTAACAGACTCAATATACACATAGTATAGTAGTTGTTATTGTTTCAACGCATCAGGAATATTTAGACCTCCCGATCATCAAGCAGAAATACCATAAGCTAGGAAAATTGCCAGTACAAGGGCAGGTACCTTACAGTATCTCCTCATTTTTGTGAGAAAGCTCTAGTTGCTGCCTCTAATTTTGGAACAAATCATGCATTGACTTGTCTTCAGTGGTGCTAAACTTTTGCATTAAATTAGGTGTGTTCACTAATAGCAGGCTTGGGTCTTAATTCTGAATCTTCCTCTAAAAATATTTTTGTTCTTCTCTGTTTTTGTACCTTAATGGATGTTTTGTACCTCTGGAGTTGGTGTGGTGCTACTGGGTCACAGGATGCCACAGAATGGCTGAGGTTGGAAGGGACCTCTGGAGGTCATCTGGTCCAACCACACTACTTAAGCAGGGTCATTTAGAAGCATTGCCCAGGACTATATCTATTTGACTTTTTAATATCTCCAAGGATGGTCATATTATAAGTAGTCACATGACAAAGTATTCTGGTAGCATAGGAACTTCATTCCATTAAAAAAAAAAAATACAAATTTTCCTATTCTAAGCACCAACTTTTAAAAAAAAAGTATTTAAGCACCTAAGCATACAGACAGGGAACAAACTACCAAGTTTTGATACCTGTACAACACTGGAAAATGGTGAACACTTTTTTTTTTTTTTAATCCCTTTTGTAATAGCCTGTCTGCATGGGGTTCTTTTCCCATGTCTTGTGTCCTTCATCCGAGAGGGCTATTACCTCTAACTCTTGACTTTCACTGGATTTAGCAACAAAAAGTAAAATAAATGTAATGAGCCATCCCTTTCAAAGCATAATTGCTACATTCTGAGAATTTTCTTAAGATACCTCTTGAGAATTTTGGTATCTGTGCAAGGATTTGTAGTCTGTGAGCTGTTAAATCCAGTTCTGGGTGAGTTTTTACAGTATATCTCTCCGTTTATGTATTCCTGTATATTGTGTCACCATCCAGATTATAACAGCAGTAATGATGACCTTTTTGATAAAACAGCTTGAAACTTTCTGGTATGTTGTGTTTTTTTGGGTTTTTTTTTGTTTTTTTTTCTGCTCTAAAACCTTTTATGTACTGTACAACTAGCTGTATATCAAATCAATGCCTTTATAGGACACTCTAAATTTTTATTTTTTATTCGTTTTTTTCTTCTTTTCCTTTATTATTGCCAGTTGCCCTCTGCAGTTGTGTTCTTTTTTTGGTCCGTCCCTTGAGTTCCACCTTGTGTAAGAAGTTATTTGCTACTCAGCATTGAGGCTGAAGTAATGAAACTGCTACTTCACTGCCTGCTATTAATAGGCTTATACTACAGGGACTTTTGAAAGAAGAGTAAGGACTATTAATCACAGACTAGTGTCGGTGACTACATTGAATGCACTGGTGAATACTGCTGGTGCTTAGGATCACATCAGAGTTGTGTTTACAGGCATCGGTATATTAGGCTTGTCTCTTTCAGGTAAAACAATTGAAAAGATTTTGTTGCCTTTGTCAGAAAGGGTAGCTTTCAGAAGCTTGGCAGCTTCTGAAATTGCAGAAAAGCAAACCTAACCTGAAAGAAGGCCAGAACAATACAACTGGTTTCTGCTGCAGGGTCCTAGCTCATCTTTTGCCTCCATTCTGGCACACGTTTGACCCTTTATCAAGCTGTTTCAGTTTGTTAAACCAGTGAAAACCTAAGTCAACAAAACAAAACAAAAAATTCTGATGGTTTAGAAAGCAGAAGCAAGCATGGGCTGAAGTACATACCAGAACCAAGACAGTGGAGAGGTCAGGGAAGGGGGAGAGTCAGCCAGTGAGGAGTGAGTCTGCTAAACCAAAGTAAAGGTGGGGATTGATGTGGCTGGCTGTCACGTACATCATTCTGGTAAGTCTTTGAGCTATTACACTGTGCTGGAACATGTCTAAAGGTCTTAAATGATCTATCCAGAGTGGGCACTGGATATATTTAGAGGAAAATTGATTGCTTATTCATGATACTGTTGGTGTAAATCTATTCTGCCCAAATGCTTTTACTCTAAATGGTTATTTTAATTTCATACAGCCAGTACATCAGCTATGTGTTTATCTAACGCTATTTCCAAAGACATATTTATGCTCTCTGAACTATGGAATGTTGCAACCCACTCCTGCACTAGCCATATGAACTTATAACTCGAGCTATTTTAATTATCATTTGATAACAATAATTATCATGCTTGCTGTTGAAACAGGAAAAATAATGCTAAGTGTGCATAGCGAACAGATGACTTGCTGCAAATCTCAAAGACAACTAATTAGAGCTCATTTGATAATGTGCAGGGGTTGAGCAATGTTTCATCCCAGCTGCCAATTAAAGTAATCTCGCTAACTGCTCCTGTGATACTAGTGAGCTAAAAGGAGTTCATGAGAAGGTTGGGCTCCTAATGTGCTGTAGCTTGAGCTACAGGTAGAGTACTTGGGTGCAGTGTTGTTCTGGTTTTGAGTTGATTGTAATCTATTTTGGGCTGAACACTGCTGGATGAGGCTTAGGTTCTTCAGTTGTTTCTGTGTTTTTGAAAATATTACCTGGTGGTTTTCTGCAGGAAAACTTTCCTTGATCTGGTCTGAATATTTATATTGCCTATATTATCTATAGCAGCATAGCCCTGTGTATATATTGCATACAGTAATATCTTTTGCACACTTTTGTCTTGAAGAAGGTGGAATGTAGATTCTAGATTATGTATTTGCGGCAATAAAAATGCATTTTAGAAGCCATCCTTACTGTCTAGAAGCTAAGAACTTCCCATTAATAAATAAAGCAAGTAGAAATAATGTGGTATCAGTGAGTGCTTTTGTTATTCTGTTTAAGCAACCCAGTCCTAATCGGAGAGAGGACAGGCCTGTCAGCTTCTATCAGCTGGGATCAAACCAACTTCAGCCTAATGTAGCATCGTTGGCAAGAGATGCAGCGAACATCGCTAAGGATAAGCAAAGAGGATTTATGCCAAGTATATTACAGAACGAAACGTATGGAGCAATACTCAGCGGCAGTCCACCTCCCATTCAGCCTGCAGTACCTGTTACAAGCAGTGCACCTCCTCTACCTCCAAGGAATATTGGCAAAGGTATTAACACTGGAAAACATCACTGTATGTTAGAAGAATGGGATCGTAACAATTTTTTCCTTATGTTTTTAAGTTTTCTTTTAGCATTATATTGCACAGGTAAGTACTGGAATAGTTTATCAATGACTTCATCTTGAATACTTGAAGTTAATCTGCACAACCAATTCTGGGTTTGATTCTCAGTGTACCTGCAAGAAAGTACACAACAGTGTGTGGAAAAACAATGCCCATGAAACCTCAGTAAAGTTAAACAACTTTAGGAGGGCTGCAATGGATTTAGTTCAGCAAATACTTTTTGATTGTATTCCATCTTTTCACACTTCAGATACTTGAAGATGTCATTGTCAGAGTGAAAATTTAAACATGTAAAATTTCCACACCATTTGGCTGCTGCAGAAAATGATTTTAATACCTGGGAAAATGGAGAGTCTATGCAGAATGTGAGAGATTTTAACATCGCAAAATCCTTTCTTATTAGAAATGTGCTTCAAGGTTGATGAAATAAAATGGAACAAAGTATGAGGTTCACGAAGCGAAGAACTGGATATAAATTACACAACTGTTAGCTGACTGAAAATGTAACTGCAGGTGACTAGCTGAACAATTAAAAACGTACTGGTCTCATCCCAGTTCAGAAACATGTGCTTGCAAAATCTACCATTGAAGCTGACACTGTAAACCTCATTCTTATGTTTGTAGCTAATCTGCTTGGATCATGGTGGAGAAGTGTAGAGAAATTTGTACGTTATCTTTATGCAGCACACATTCAGTGTGCTTTATTGCTTCATACCTTTATTAATCAGCATCTCTCATGTATGCTAAATTTATGGAATGTTAAATTCCAAAAAGATGGCTGTGTAAACACACGATTTTCTATCCTGCTGTGATTCAGACTCCACATCAGGAGATATGAGTGGGTCATGTTCTAGGCATGTATGAGGAGTGTCTGCCTTTGGAAGCACTACACAGAGGTTAAAATACCTCCATACAACAATGACCATGTCTGAGATTGCAAACTGAACATTTGTGTAATATGAAAAGTCAGTTGTTGGTCCCACAGGAATGGCTGCAGCACGGAAGTCGGATACAAATATGTTGTCCTGAGGGCACAAAGAAAAAAAAAAAAAGAGGGAACAATAGAACAGCATGGTGTTGTCCTACTTTGAAAGGGTGGTGTGAAACTGGGAGAAGTTTAGCAGCATATAAAACTAAGTTCCTTAACCAAGGTGGGATTCCTTTCATCTGACATTTTTGCATGAAGTCTAAATTTAATGTCATTTTACCTGACAAAAAGGAATGCTTCCCCCACCAAACAGGAAAATTCACGTAGTTTCTCGGGCTTTTGGGCTGTGAAGGAGCTTTTACTATCTGTTTAACTGTTAGATACTACCCCTAAATTAATACAGCTGGATAGTTAAAAAGACTCTCTTACCCTTTGATGTTATTTTACCCACGGCAAACCATGCTATTTCACCCACTGTTTGCCCTTGATTAAATGACACTAGAAATGGTGTCATTGTAAATTCACTCCCAACCCCAGACTTTTTGGCACCAGGATAGTGCAACTCCCACCAAGAAAGCATGCTGCCTGGCTCAGAGAGGTTATTAACTCATATTCTTTTTACTCCAGCAATATAGTAGCCTATTATTTTATATTTCAGTTAAAAGCTATGATAGTGTCACCGATCTCAGGTTCTTGTTGATTGCTGATATTGTTGTTGGTTTGCTTATGATGAATTATTGTTACTCCTTTATCCTCTTAGCTTTAAGCTGTTCTCCAAGTCTTTTGAGCCTTGTACGCTTCTCCCTGCAACCTGATATTTATTCATACCTTACTCTGTTTCATCTTTTCTTAATATGATGCTCATGCTCTGAGTAGGGAAACGTGACATGAGAAGTGCAAAATGTTGGCCTCATGGTGAAAATCTATAGTGTTTTTATAAAATGGAGATGCAGCTCTTTAGCCTACGAATGGAATCGTTTAGGAAGCCTGAGGAAGCAGTACCTTGTAACTGATACTAGTTTCATGACTAGTTGTCAGAGCTTCTTGTTTGGGTGAAATTCAGTTTTATGTCGATTCCAAATCAAAACTGCTGTTTCACTTTGAGTCAGCAATGTCTGCTAATATCCAAGGTGAGGTCCTTTCCTTGGACAACCTGCAATAATTACAGCTATCAGTCAGGGATTAAAGAGGGTAGCAAGATGTACCTTTTCTACTTGTTAAGAAATGTCTGCTTTTCAAGTGTTAACATATTTTAAAGTAATGACTGGAGACAAATTTAGGGTAAAAAGTTAGTAAGAATTCAACCAGAAACTTCCATGTAATTTTACATGGACTCTGATTTCTGCTCTGGCATTCCTGCAAGATGGCAGTGGTTCTGAATATGAACAAATTATTTTGTGAATGTAGTGTTTGTAGTGTGTAGCTGCACCATTTTTAAAAGCACGGGTGTGAATATTAACGCTTTGTGCTTAGGGTAAGTAATAATAATAATATAGTATTTTCCTCTCTTTTTAGTCCAGCCTTCAGTTCTTGGCAGTGGTATTCAGACAATTTCTTCATCTAATACAATGTGGAAGACAAATTCTTTAGGAGTGGACAGTATAAGCAGGCAGAGATCTTCATCTGATCCACCAGCTATTCATCCCCCTGTGCCGCCATTGCGTGTAACATCTACAAGTATGTTTCCACTTTCCCCTGTTTTCCCTTCTGCTGTATCTAATCATAGTTGGCTTATTTTTCCATTTTCACAACTCATATTTCCTCTTTTGGTGACTGTAGCTTCGGCCTATCGTTCTCATCCAGTAACTTAGTACGAACTGTCTTCTCTGAAATCCCAGCGAATGGTGCAGTGCAAGGTCAACGGGAAGTAGTGGCTATTACTAGAGCTAAAGAGCTTTCCACTTTGATATGTAGTTTTAATGATGCATATCTCACCAGTGAGCTGTAAAAATAAGTGTTACATATAGGCCTGGGGCTATGTCTCCACATTGTGCATAATTCTTGAAGAGCGTAAGAGTGTAAAAAAGATGTTTTAATGCATTGCCAGCTGCTGTTGTGTTGGTTTCAAGAATTCAATAGAAATTTAATTAATTATTCAATATAATGTAAAGTTTCGTTGACTAAATATTAATTATAACAGGATTTTTAAAAAGAATTTTCTCTAAACAAAATTTCTCAGACGCTTGCTCAAATACTTTTCCATAAAACACCAACTGAAGGCCTTGATTGAGCAAACAACAACATCACTCTAAATATAGTCATGTTCTTGAAAATGTTAGATCAGAATGACTTTGGTAACACTTGAGAATTTTCTTTGCTTGTACGTTAATGCTTTGATGAATTGAAGTATTTGTGAGCGCTCTGATCTTGAGTAGGTGAAACAAAACGTAAACCTCTTTCCAAAGAGGTCACCCTTCCAATGGAAGGATAACTTCATGTTTTAAGTTGTTGATAACAAGTAGTAAAGCATTTTTCTTTGATGAAGATAAATCCTGTAACAGGAAGACCTGTGGATGAGAACCCAAGAGACCAAATGGCAACTAGAAGTCTAATTCCTTTTCATTGTCTAACTTTTTTCCATAGATGTGCTTTCTCCAGCACCACCGCCTCCAGTGGCAAAGACAGCCAGCATTATGGAAGCTTTGAACCAGCAATCTAAACAGCAACCAGCTCCTCCACAAACCAAGCCAACCCCACCACCACTGCCCCCACAACCTCCTAGTCGAATCTCTCAAAGAAAGCCTATTTCTGGGTAACTGATGCCATTTTAGTACTTAATGCATATATTTCATAATGATTAACTTTTCAATTTTATGGTATATAACATGCAAGTCATCTGTAATGTATGCAGTCTTTGCCAGTGATGTGTTCTAACATGTGACAGAACAGAAGACAGATACTGAGGGAGCAGATTACAAGGGTTCCCATGGTAAAAACAGAACAGCCTAGCAATTTAATGTTTTATAACTTTTACAGTATCTACAGAATGCTTAGCCCTCATGGAAATAAGGCACAAAGAATAATCCATTTCTAATTTTCTTCTGATAACAAGAGATAAGGGAATATTATGTCTGATTGTGCCATTTGTTGTTCACATGCTTATCCTCTGTTCAGTTCCATTCAATATTTTCATTCATGGAAGGAGTTGAGACTTGGAATAGAGAATACAATCTTTAAATTTGTAAGAAAAAGATGTTACAAGTGAGAAATGTACTGGTGAATAGGATTATATTTAAACTAGCCTTGAAAAACTAGTAGTAGTCTGGGAAGAAGAGGAGTGTTGTTTAGTACGCAACGCTTGGTACTGAAGAACAGCCAACTGTTGGAGTATGGAGAACAGCTAAGTATGCTTAAGCAAAAGCCTTCAAGAGAAGAATCTGCAAAGACATGGTGAATCATAAATAAGAAGACTTGTGCTGTTGTGGAATAGGCAAAGAGAAAGAGCATTGTTTGATTATAACCTGCAAAATTTAGGAGTTATTTATTCCAATTGGCTCAACATCAATAATGTCTCAGCTGGACTACTGTAATCAGTCTTGGTTATTGAATTAAAATAAAGATACAAAGTAGTAAGGCCAAAACCAGAGAAGATCAATAATAATAAGTCTAGAAAATATGGCCTGTGATAAAAGTTTGGAAGAAGTAAGAGTCTCTCATCCTTAAAATTAAATAAATAAATAAATTGGAGCACAGATGCAGGTCTGTGTATATAAAGTACTGCATCGCTCCGCTCCTTTTTACATCTCATGGTGGCTCTAAAAAGAAAACTTCTAAGTTGTGACAATAATGTATGGAAAGTTTTCCCAAAGTAAGCATAGTGAGATATGTTAGTAAATTGTCTTGGAAAATTTTGGATTCTTAGACACTGAATATTTGGTAGAGCATCATTTATGCAAGCCTAGGTGGTTAGCAAGTATAGATAATGTGTATATGTGAGATAATGCACATGGTTGATGCTTTGTGAGTGAAAGAAGCAACCAACCATTGAGTTTCCTTTCTAGCCTGTTAATTGCATATACATGCAATTGTAAAAGGGAGAAGCAACTTCCTGAAGTTTGCTGTAATGTACACGATACATATTTTTAACAAAGCACACCAGAGAATTTTTAAAAAGTAATGTTAAGAACTTCAGAACTTAGGGAAAGAAAATCAGCTTTGTACAAACTGCAGAAATTGAATGTATGTAATTCTTCTGCCTTACGTTTTTAGATTAGGTGCAATTTACCATTGGCCTGCTCAGAAATAGGGAAACAAACTAATATTTTAAAATACCAGACACTGGAGTATACTGAAGATGTTACAAGAATTTTATAATTTGGAAAACAGTCTGAATGCTTGTGGTTGGAGTTCTTGTTTGTTTCTTAAATGGAAAATTTTCTAATTTTTTTTGAACAGGACTGAGAAGTCATCTGGCTTAGCAAACAAAGGGCAGTCTAGAGGACTTGGGTCACTACAACAAACTGGTAATTATGCTTTAGAGATTTATTTTACTGTAATTAAGCTATTGTTATTACAGCCTAAAGGAGAGTGTTTTCAGTTTACCTTGTACATTTAAACACAATCAGTACCAGCATTTTTGTTTCTTTTCTTGATTGTATAGGCCCTTATGCTTAAAGCTTTTCTGCATGAGTTGGGGACAATTATGTCAGCAGTGGAACCATGTAGCAAGAATCACAGAATGGTTGAGGTTGGAAAGGACCTCAGAAAGTCATCTGGTCCAGATCCCTGCTCACAGGGATGCCCAGGACCATGCCTAAATGGGTTTGCAAGGTCTTCCAGGGAAGGAGACTCCACAACCTCTCTGAGCAGTCTGTGCTAATGCTTCATCACCCACACATTTTAAAAAAAAAAAAAAAGTGTTTCCTGATGTTCAGAGAGCACCTCCCATGTTTCAGTTTGTGTCCATTGTCTCTTGTCCTGTTACTTGGCACCAGTGAAAAGAGCCTGGCTCTGTTGTCTTTGCACCCTTCCTTCAGATTTGTGTACACATTGATGAGATTCTTCCTCAGCCTTCTTTTTTTCTAGGCTAAACAATCCCTGCTCTCTCAGCCTTTCCTTCTGTGAGAGATGCTCCAATGCCTTAATCATTTTTGTGGCCTTTTGTTGGACTCTTTCCAGTATGTCCACATTTCTTTTGTACTGGGGAGCCCAGAACTGGATGCAGCACCCTATGTGTGGCCTCACCAGTGCTGCTCAAGAGGGGAAGGATCCCCTCCCTCAACCCATTGGTGATGCTTTGCCTAACACAACCCAAAATACCATTAGCTGTCTTTGCAGCAAGGGCACACTGCTGGCTCATGTGCAGCCAGCCCCTCCAGGTCCTTTTCTGCAGAACTGCTTTCCAGCTGGGTGGCCCCCAGCACAGCCTGGTACCTGGGTTTTTTTCTTCTCCTTAGCAGTGGGTCCACGTTTTCCTTAGCCTTCCTTTTGTCACACATGTGCTTACAGAAACCGTTCTCCTTGTCTGACATCCCTGGCCAGCTTCAATTCCAGCTGGACTTTAGCTTTCCTGATGTCATCTCAGCTCACCTACCCCCCACACATATTCAAAGAGAGGATGCAGTATGAAAGCTTCAGTTAGTTCACTCTCGTTTACATGCCTCATATATGAGGCAACAGGCAAGGCCAAAATACATTTCTGCACAGAAAAATGTGATTGTAGTTTTAAAATGAAACTTCATACATCACATCTAATTAATGAAATTGCAAATTGATCCTGCTTTTGTAGTGATTTTAGTGGAAGTTCTTCTACCCAATCTATTCTTCCACTGTTATGTTTATTGGTTCATACTTTGATTCTTTTTCATTTCCCTTCAACATTTCCACAGAGTTGGAATTTCCAAATCATTATCAGAATGTGTCAGAAGTCTCCTGTGAAGGGTACAGCATCTTGATAAAGATGGGATTTATTAGGAAAGAAAAGTTCTAAAATCTTCAGTCTGTAGAGAATGGGTGGGGAAATGGGAAATTTGGTTCTGGTGTCATCTGTTTTATAGGCTTTTTTTCTCTTAGTCATATATCTTATACCTTTTCTCAGTGTAACTGTGATATTAAAGGTCTTAGGTAATTCTTCTTGGGAAAAGAGGCCTTCTTTGGTAAGGAAAACGGTAGGAATGCCACATTCAGTGTAAAAAAAAGAACGACATTAAAGATGAAATACTCATGCTATACATAATCCTTTGTATTCGCTAATTAATAATAATGATTTTGGTTTCAATTTGTATTGCTCTTGTTGTTTTTTTTTTTCTTTTTTTAAAGCATGCCTAGGATTTAATCATTTTACTTGCCTTAGCAGCAGGAGAATCTTCTTCCGTGTGTGAGATCCCAGTAACACAAACTGGTTCTACAGTGAATACTTTGGCACAGATCCAGCCACCAGCACCAATGCCAAGGAAATCACAAATAGTAAGTAGACAACCTAGGTTTAGATTTTATTAAAGCTTCCACACACTGTCAAACGCACAGCTGCCATAATAGTCTGTTCTGTTAGAAATGAAGTGTGTGAACCATGGAAAATACAAAACCCCTATCCTCTCAAATGTGTGACTTGTGGTAGGTATCTATGAAAATGTTGCTTCTTTTGCATTTCTTATTCAATGATATGTGATCTTAAATGAGAAAGAACACCAGCAAAAAAGGAGAAAACAAAGACAAAGCTTAGATTCACTGCTTGTGTCTGAATTTGTAGAATTTATTGTTTGATTTATTGAAGGTAGGTAAGCTTGATAAAAGAATAGTAGGTCGTTTGTAAGCCATATGCAACTCACTTTTTAAACTTCAGTGAAGTAAGTAGTAAGGGAGGTTTCTTGCTTACTTTTACGAGGGAAGTAAATACACTTGTTTACATTGGTGGACCAAATGGCTTCAGAAAAGACTGGGAGGAGCTAATTTCAAAACAAAAGAAATTGGAACTTTGTGGAATTGTTTCACTTTGCACCTCTTTGTCATGCATTCGATGGGTGACAAGAGGGAAATCTGTTGGAGGTTACTAAGTACACAGGAATCACACCTGATGTGAGGCATCACAACCAGAATCATAGAATCATAAGGGCTGGAAAAGACCTCCAGGATCATCTGGTCCAACCATAAGGTGGCTGAAGGGGGAAATGGAAGGCTGGAAGTGTTGAGCTGGGAGTGTTGTGTATTCTTCTTCTCTTCCATCCTCCCCTAACCATACAGTGACTCTTAGATACTGGACTTAGGTGGACTCTTGATTTCATTGTGTGGTCTTTTCTTACTCTTATTTAGGTCCATGAATGGTGACACACGTAGTAGTGTCAATATTTGTATTCTTGTACTGGTGTAGGTGAAGGGACTTATTTCTGGATGTCAGTTTTGCTGTTCCATATTGTGTAGTTCAATTGACTCTTTGGCCCTTGCTCCAATTTTACATTGTTTTCTTCTGTGGCAGACATAAAACATTTATATGCTTGGTCATGACAGTATTTCTCTGCAGCGAGCAAATCACCATACAGAGAGCTCGTGCTCTTGAGATACTGTATGTGACTAGATCTGGGCTGGTTTATGCTTTAAGGTCTGTATAGTTTAGTAGGTAAATAATAAACTGAGAGGTAGGAGCTGTGCTGTTCCTGGCCCTATGATTGTGTTATTAGTGGGCTGCAATAAAACATCTTGCCTTCTTCGGTCCTCTGTCTCTCTTCGTTCATTTTTATTTAACCATATCTACTGAAGTAGTAACTCTCCAGGACAGGACTGCAGCGTGTATGTGTGCATAGCCTTGTGCATTTGTTTTGAGTTCCTGGAACTCCTCCTAGCTTTTGTCATCTGATCATGCTGAAAAAAAGAAACACAGAGACATGCGGAGTTCATCTTGCATTAGTTGGGATTGTAAAATCTTCTGTTTTCTTGCCTCTCCCACTCTTGTTTAACCAAGTTACTGCCTGTCTTGCATCAAAACAATTTTCATGGTTTAGGCTGTAGTAAAATTTAATAGTCTGGTTAGTGAAAAATTGAATAGCTGTCCCTTTAGCTTAGATGCACTAAGGGAATTGCCATACTTACTCCATGAAGCTGTTGAACTCTGATCACAATTTCTGCTGTGTGCTCTGTGATTCAGTGCTGGCTACATACATTGAATACATTATCAGTTCAGGAATAGCTCCCTACCTGGCTTTCTGTCTAAGTTAAGGTTGTAGTAGTTCTCTATCTTTTTTCCTTCTTTGTTTTACAGGGCAAATTGCTTCACTTATGTGTGAATGGGTTGTCCTGGCTGTTTTTTAGGAACAGTCTGTCTCCACTCTCAGGTTAATATTAGCTGCACGTTGTATGAAGAACAAATCTGAGTCTCCAAATATCTCTAGGGCATCAGTAGTCACAAAATTCAGCCTGAGAAAATCAGCTGGATGGTTTTCTTCTGTCATAAGACAGAGAAGTAAAGAGAAACCTGGCTCAGGGGGGTGTGTGCTAGTTAAGGTGCTTTAGCTAAATCAATCTAGCTAAAGCATCTTAGCTGAGATTTAGTCAAGGGCCCCTCAGCTAAAGAGCTTTAGCTAGATCAGTCTAGCTAAAGCACTTTGGCTAAATCACTCCCTTTAGCCTTATACTTCACCCTTTTCTGCTAAGTCTGCCAGAGAATCTGGAAGCCAAACCAGATTTAGGAAATGATTGTAGAAGTGATTCCTGAGTAAAGAAAAAAGAGACCTCGTTACAGTGCACGTGCAGCCAGTGAGTTACCTGCTGTACAATGCATTTATTTACCCAATAGTCCATTTTTCAGGAGGAAGGTTCCTGATGCTTCTTTTTTTCTCAATGCATGCTAGAGATTTTTGAAACCGTGTTGTAGATATATGGAAAACTTCCCTGTTTGTTAGTCTCCTGGGAACAGGGCTTTGTCCACAACAGAACATTTGGCTGGTCAAAAGAAGCAGACTTGTGGATGGAGTCTCTTCTCCCCTCACAAGCTTCCAGCTCCATGGCTGCCCTAAGTAGAGATGAGGACCAGTCCCTGAGGAACTCCAGGATGGTGGTGAGATCTGCATCTCCTTACCCCACCTGGAGCCTCTGTCCCAAACACCCGCTGCAGTAACAGCCGTCTGTTGACCTGACTGGCACTTGCAGCTCTGCTCTGGCATCTGAAGGTAGAAAGGAAAGGGTTTTGCTGGCTGAGGCTGGGGAAACTGGAGGAAGGGGTAGATTAATGTAGAAAGATTATGC
This sequence comes from Anas acuta, assembly GCF_963932015.1. NCBI lineage: Eukaryota > Metazoa > Chordata > Aves > Anseriformes > Anatidae > Anas > Anas acuta. The sequence continues at coordinate 102,505,353 of NC_088981.1, forward strand.
TCTGCCATCCCATGCTCCTTGCATGGAAAGACAATGCAGGTAGCATTAGTATTTGGTATACTATTGGTAGCATCTCTGCTTGCTTTACATCAAGTCTATTTTGATTCTTCCCTGCTTATTACTCACATTGCCTTATTTTTATATTTCAGTCAAAAACTAAACCCAAAAGAGTAAAAGCGATTTACAACTGTGTAGCAGATAACCCAGATGAGCTAACTTTTTCAGAGGGAGATATCATTGTAGTCGATGGTGAAGAAGATCAGGAGTGGTGGGTGAGTATTTCCTATTTTCTATCAACTTACTTTGAAATAAATGAAATCTAGAGGTTGATGCTGACTTCAGAAGATCCCTGTTGGGTTTCCAAATAAGAGAAGTTTCATCTCGTGGAAACTTGATTCCAAATGTTTCTTTTGTTTAAAATTCAGGCTTCAGATAAACTTTTAGCTTTTCTCAAGAAAAATTTTTACATTCAGGAAAAAAAAAAAAAAAACAACACCTGGGTAGTAGGGTTCACAATACACAGGGGGCATGGTCTGTGTGACTTAAGGAAACTCCTGGGTGGGTGTCAGCAACTGGAGAATCTGCTACTATTTCATCTTCCTTGAAGATGCTGTGTCACAGTCCTCAGGAGACAGCTTTGTATTGTCTTAATTGTTTAGCTGACTGAGATTGAGAAATGGTTTATTCTGTGTGCTGGGAAACCATCTCAACTATTTGTACCCCAGAACTGCATCAGCTAAAGTAAATTTGGAAAGTTATTATGCATGAAAACACTCAATTTAGTTGTTAGCTAGTAAAGAGGAGAATTTCATATTGCATCTAAATTGCAGGCGATAAATTATCGCCTATTTGTATAAACACAAATAGATTAAGAAACAAAACGCTTGAGATCTGTTGAAGCTTGATCCATTCTTTTACCTTTCACTGAGAAGAGAAGGCAGCAGAAGCAACTTAAAAGAGGCATGATACGGGCTGCCAGGCGTTCCAGAATGAACTGAAATGATGGAGTAGTGGGACCACATCAAGAGGTGTTACTTTTAAAGAACTGAATAAGACAATTTGAAAAAAAAATAAAAGTCTATAGTTGAATAACAAAGGTCACTGGTATTTGTTTTGGTTCTAAATACTTTTTGAGATTGACTTGAAAACTGTCTGAACTCTTGCAGATCGGCCATATTGATGGAGACCCCAGTCGGAAAGGAGCTTTCCCTGTCTCATTTGTGCACTTTATTGTTGACTAAATTGCTACTGATAAGTGGAGACATTTCTCATTTCCAGCGGTCACAGAAATAAGTTTTGCTCTATTTCATTTCATCTACCTATCTGCAGACACCTTGCCAGAGCACTGCCCAAGTCCTAGGTACTGTAGCTTACTTTTTTATTACCATTGTTCTGATTTTGGGACTTTTAGAACTTTTTTCTATGTGAAAACTTCTCATGAGCAGTTTACAAAAACAATCAGAAAAAAAAAACTCTTCCTGTATTTTTTTAAGGTGAACTGAAAAGCTTTAACAATCAAAACCCATATGTGTGTGTCGACATCACAACATTATGAATTTTCTTTTGAAAACATTTGCTGTAATTTCATTCTCTGTTTGGTAACATGACAATACCACAGTTCAGTGTTGCTTCCCCAGTCAAAAGAAATTGTGTGCATCTGTAACAGGGCAGTGAATTTATCCAATTCTCAATACCGTTGTAAGGATTCAGAACCAAAACGTGCAAGCTGCTGCATAGTTCTCAGTCGGACTCATTCAGCATCTTGCCAAACTGGCTGTCATCCAGGATGTCAACTATTGCAGAAGAAACAATTTTAACTAGGTGTCTTTGGCCAGGTAAAAGTGACAAAGTATTTCAGTTTACCACAGGAGAAACTTCTTTCTTTCAGAATGGATGTAGATATTTGCTTCAAGTTATCTGAAATCTGTGTTAGTCGTTGAACTTTCTAGTTCTGATTTTGTGAGCTTGAGACTGTTTCATTTTTCTAGGCTGCACGTGTGTGGAACCTGTTTTTTGAATGTTCTTTATGTATGTTACATCCATTTTGGTCATTTAATGTGACTACTGCTGGTTATCTAAACGATGGCAATATTACCGAGTTAACTGCATTAACTCAAGGATATGAAAACTGCACTTCCTGAAATGTACTTAATCATGATGATGGATTGCAGAGCATTTCTTACACTTGTATCATTATAGTGGTTAGACTTTTTTTTTTTTAAATCTTGAAATTTCTTAATCATCCAGCAATGTGTTCGCACAGAGAACATATTTGGTGGAGGATGTAGGTAACTATCCGTGGTCAATAAGGTCTCTGACACCTCACAAGTACACTACGTTATGTTCTGTTTGATAAAAATTTGTGTGCCACTACCTTGCAAACAAGGATGGTTTGCTAACTCACTCTGTATTTATATAATATACCCACATATATGGTAGCTACACTGTTGTTAAATTTGTTTTACTAATTTGTGAACAAAGGCTAGGCTATTGGTAACTCCCGGGTGGTTGGTGGAAAACACCGATACAAATCAGACATCATTTTGATGTTGGCAGATTGAGAGATTGTACCAGTTTTTGCTTGTGCTACAGAAACAACCGATGGCATAGGATAAGAGAAATCTATGTCTAGGTCAAATTGGCGTTGATCACGTTCTGTGAATATTCCATCTCTAGATTTTCCGAGAAAACTTTGAATCTCTGGACAAGTGGTGTTTAAATTGGCCACTTCGTATTTAACAGAAAGGAAAATAGGCCACTGCGTAGTCTTGTTTGGAGAAAAATCACGTTGCGTTAATGCTGGAAGAGCAACACTGATCTTCCCTTTATCACCTTCCCTGAATGGTACAGTTGGTTGATAGCCTCTCAAACGTGTGGGTACAGCCAGGTATATACTGACCTTTCATTTTCTAGATGCTGTTGCTGCAGTATAAATGGGGAACAAACTGGAATGTTTCAAGATATTTTTGTTGCAAGTTGAAGCAAATTAGTCTGTATTTTCAAAGTTCCCAGTAAGATGATAGAGTAATAGTTTAGCACTACAGTTTTATTCACTTACTGATAACGTTCAGTTTGCAACACTATTTTGTATGTTTCTATCCCTGATAGAGTCTAGAGAGTAAATGGGCATATTATTTTGCACAGATCTCCTAATGTACAGTATTTTTAACACAGAATCTTATAGTGTATGTAACAACTCGTAAAGTTGAACAATGATGCGAATTTTCCTTAGGCTCTGCTAGAAGAGGAACACACTTTAAAATGTCACAATCCTGTTCACTAGTCACTTAGAAAATGTTTAGACTTCAGTGTAATAGCACTACCCCTGCAGACTGTTAAAATGTTGAGGACCAATAAGGAGCAGCTAAGCAAAATTTATCCCAAAACTTTCAACGTTTCTCAAAGTTTGCTTGTCCTCTGGCAGAGGAAAAAGAAATTCTAGAGCCTGTAGATATCTATTTATAATATAAAAGTAAGAATTTTAAGTCCAAACCTTTGGCGTATTTCATACAACTTTTCAAATCTGATCAAAATAATGATTCAAAAAGCTGTTAATAGACAGACTATTAGGTTGCTGTGTTAACTGTTTAAAAAGGAGCAAATGACATTTAAAAATGCAGCTTAGAATGCTATGAGATGTATAATATTCAATTCAGTTGTTTTTATTTTGTTTAGTTGCAGAGCAACTGTATATATTGTATAACCGAAAATCAACTCTTATTTTCAATGTCCTGGATGCAGTGATTTATAATTAGAGCATGATTAATAAATTTTACTCTTGTTAACCAGTCAAATGTCTGGAAAAATAAAACTACTTTTAAAATCACTTGGGCTACTTCTCTTATGTCACCCTCCCTTGCTTTTTGATATGTAAAATGAGAAATACAAGTAGTAAAGGGGCAAAAAAAGTACATCTTGGGGATTCTCACTGGAATGTAAGAACTATGGAGGCAGCACATATTACATTAGGCATGTAAAGCACTAAATGACTACTTATTACTACTCTTCTCTTGTTGTTTTAAGATCTATGTCAAGCAGAACTGCATTTTATATTAACAAACCAGTTTTAAGACAAAAAGATAGAAGCAAGTGTCAGTTTTATTTTACATTTTTACAATATTGACATCAATATACAAAACAGATTTAGCAAAAAAATATCATGTTAAATACAAACGTCTGTAGTCCTGGAAACTGAAGGTGGAGTAATTTCTTCAAGTCACGTTTGGGGAATGACAAAGTACCATGTACAAGGTTGCATGGCTCTTTTTTGCACAGCAAGTCTTTTCTAAGTTTATGTGTGGCTACAGCCAGTCTGTGGTATCACAAAGGAGCCCCGTTTCTTCCTCGCACAAAGGCCTCTTGTCCTACACGGTCACATGCTGCTGAAGAAAATCAGGACTTCTCCGACATTAAAACTGAATCAAAGGCTGTAGATAGCACTTTGCAAATAGCTTGTGCTTGCTCCTGCAGTGCATAAACACAGGCACGTTAATACTTGCTGAAGGACTCCTAAAATTCTCAAAACTCACTTAAAGCAGTTTAGCAGAGAAGCAAAATGGAGTAGTTTGATTTTGTGTGGTCTGCAATGGCATGCGGGAAGCTGTTTGCAGTGAACTCTTTTGAACAAGCCAGAGTTGTTCAAAATGAAAATACTGATACCTGAATTAAAGACTGTAAGCAAACTCTTACCAAACTATTGCACTGATAAACCCAGAGGCTGCATTCTTCAGACGCTGCATCTGTTGTCTTCAAAGCCAGTAAACTCTTCCCTGCTCCCAGCCCGTCATCGTAGCAGACCATCCGTACAATTAAATAGAGGGCATGCCTGTGTAACACATCCTGAAAACGTTCAGGAAATGAGAGTTACTGTGGAGCACTGCGACAGCTGTCTCAGTCCTCTGCACATTTTGATCCACTCTGACAGAAGAATACTTCAGGTTTATTTACAGGAGAAAAGTACTCCTTGGTAAAACCATAACTAAGATTTTTAATTAAGAATTTATTCATTTTTTTTAACACAATGATTTAACACAATTTTAGCTTTAATTTTTGCTTGAGTTGCATTTGTATGTGCTCTGTATTCCTAGCCATATTACCAAAGCACACATTTGCTTCCCACCTATCCCCAGTCACCCTCTGTACTTAACCTGCCTCTTGCCACCTTATTGCCTGGCAGCAGGTCTGCTTTGAGGAAGAAAGTTTTATGAAGTGTACTTCTTGCTTTATTGGCAAGTTCCACTTCCGAGCTTGGCTGTTCCACACAGAGATTTGTCAATGATGTCATTTGGTACATGGTTTCTGCAGACCAACCCTACAAAGCCCTTCTTAAGCTCTCCAACCCAACTGATGACATTTATCTGCTTTATTCCAGTCATACTGCTTCTAGGTCTGCGTATGAATGCAGAGAAAATAACCTTTCCCTCTTGGAACTGTCTGAAAGAGAGTTAGGTGTACTAACACTGAAGGACAAATTAAATGTCAACAGTGGCACATATGCAAAAAGCCAGGATTTGGAAAACAGAATGCAATGCAATAAAATGCCAGCTCAAGCTAGCTTAATCACATAAGGCTTTATCAGCTTGTGCTTGCTTTCAGCTCAAAGCCAGAAGAAAGAGAATGATGAACAAAAAATCTTAAAAATACCTATTTGACCTTTATCAGAATACAAAAGAATGGTAAGTAATAATGTGACCTGTGTTCTTACTGAGAATTAAGTAATTAGGAGGACAGCAAAAACAGAAGTGTGAGGACCAAATGCTGTACTTCCTCCCAGGTATTAGGAAACAAGCGTTTTATTTTCTGAAAGGAGCCTTTCAGGCCCTCTTCAGAGTATTCAGCTATTGAGCAACGCTATGCACCGCTCTCACACTTGAGGCTTTTATGATCAGGCATTGCTGGGTTGTTGATGGGTTGTGACTTTGTAAGGCTGAGTATTTTAGTAGCTGGGGCTCTGAGGGCAACCAGAAGGAAACCACATGACTGCAACACAGAGTTATACACAGGCAACTGGAGGGCCCTGGGGAAGAGACCGGCTCTTTATTTTTAGCGAAACAGCTATCTGAAGTGCACTAAAGGAACATAAAGCACATGGAGGAAACAATGCAAACAAAAAATGGGCTCGATCAATAAAGTGTAATTACACGGTTTTAGTGCTGGAGTGAGCTCACACTCGTGGATTGGCAGCACAAGGCTGCAACTTTGAAGAGGAAGACAAGATGCTTTTTTCAAGGATGCATTTTTCTTTTCCTCCACGCTAACAGGAATTGAATTACTAACTCAGGCCCAGGAACCTATGGTCTTGGGCACCAGTAATGTCCCTTTCCCCACAGGCGAGGATGGCAGAACAGCCACGGAGAAAGACGGGCCCAGAGCATAAAAGCCTTCTTGCTTTTTGTCTGATGCTCTCTGTCAAAAGGAATGGATTCACATCAAAAATCCAGCAAGGGAAATACAGAGCCCTGAGGAGATATGAAACAAAGTGGTGCTGCTGTGAGAGCTTTTTTTTTTTTTAAAAAAAAAAAAAGAAACAAAACAAAAAAACACTTGCTTCAGGCCAGAAGTGACATCTTGGTCACTGGGATTATCTGCAGAGAAATAAAAGAAAGCACTTTTCAACTCTCCCCAAAGTTTGCTGTGAATCACTTACATACTGATCAGATGTTGAAACTTTAATGCCGTATTTGGAAACTCCCATTATAAACTCCTCTTCACCTGGAACAAAAGGTAACTTTCCATCTTGCTTTGGAGGGAAACAAACAAAAGCCTTTAGTGCAGACAGAAGAACACAAACAATGAAAATACATAGCCTAAAACGTATTTATTTGTACTTCAGTCCGCTGGATTTGCAACATCACTACCCCTGTGTGTATCTTAGTGTGTGAAGTCTGACATTCTTGCATTTGCCCCATCTCTTTACGTTATGTGAAGCACTGCATGAATCCAGAAAGGAATTTGTCAGCTGAGGTGGGTGGGGAGCTTGGCCCTGTTACCCTGCGCTGACCCTGGGTGATCCTAGTTCCACGCTAGCAGCACTTTTGTGTTTGGCTGTAAAAATAGTTTCAGATACTTGAAGTGTCAAGCTGCTGTCAGATAAACAGACATTCTGTGCTTGTAAGGGTACAAACCATCAGCTGCCTAACTAGGACATCCAGTCACAGCCTTTGTACAAAAAAACGTACAAGCAAACAGTACGGCAAGGATGACCCAAACATTATTCAGGTTCTTTAATCATAGGTTCATAAGCAAATGTAAGCAGAATCTGACATTTTCCTCTACAGGAAACCTTATTCTGTAGTACTGGTGAAATTTGGAGATATTCTTTGCTTTATTCTATTCTATTCTAATCCTAATTGTGCTGAAAATGAAGCAACAGCTTTCAGGTGGGATGCTCATTCCATAACAATTCATGAGAAGGATCTTGGCTCTGAGTCTGCTTCTTCACAACTCCTTTTGGGTGCATCTTCCCAAATATACAACAGGAGGGAATGGAGTACAGCTTTTGAGATCATAGCACAGTGACTGGGATATACTTTTTAAATTAAGCTATTTTATTCTAGTAAGTATAAAACTTGTAAGGCAAGATGTTAGACTGCACGATAACATGAAAAAAATACATCTAAGTTTAGAATGTTCTAACAATGTTGGTATTCTTTTGTAATATACTTACCTGGGCAACATCTATGTAGTTTATCAAATCCAGTGGCCCTTCTAGATTTTTGCTCTCATTAAATTTCAACTTTTCAATGGCACCAACGTATTTAACCCTGAATTCTGCACATGTATCAGAATTACTATTGCTTTGTCCTGCAACAAAATAAAACAGCAATCCTGAAGAGCTCAAGAACAGTAATTCTTTTCTAATTAGCGTTAGTGGGGCTAACTTACTCAGTTCCTCAATTTTTTGCAGACTTTCCAACACTTCACCTCATCACAGTATATTAAAACCTCTCTTTAATGAGCTGGCCTGGGTTGATTCAGAACAGCCCTTAATAAAAACAATAATTTTATATGAATCCAATAATTTTATATTAAACATATAGACTTGTTTATACTAATTCTGATTTGCAGTTAACAACTTTAGTCAGAAAACACAGAAAAGGTGATTCTACTTTTATATAAATATACCTTTAAATGAACTGTTTGATCAACCATACACTGTGATCTGGTAATCAAGAACAAGTAAAATCAACTCCTATTTTACTTGCTTCAGTGCAAATGTAAGCTTTTAAGAGCATGAAATACAGCTTCCCAAAAAGTTATATCAGATTTGTGCTGTATAACAGACTGCTAGAACAGCTAACTGATTTTTTCTTAGTTAGACACATTACTTTAAAAACAATGATTTAATACTAGATGACTCAGTACTTCAGAAGCCTGAAGTTATGCATGCATAAGTCAACAGGCTAACAGATTCATTCCATTATTAAAAATATGTACTTTTAACTTTTTTTATTTTCTGCTCTCATAGATAAATACATACAAAGTTAGTTTTGCTCCATCCATTGCTGCTCAAACTCTGATTACATACCTGAACTTTTTGTGGAGTCTGTATCTAGACTAGCCACAGTACTAGACCTGGAAAGTCCTCCGAGACTGGAATCTACAGACTAAGAAGAAAATAAACGTCATCAGAAAGCTACTGAGAACATACTAGCAATTCACTTTTAGATGCCCTGCCTCAACTCTTTTTTTTTTAAAATAAATTAATATTTATATTTCAGTTACCTAAGCAGCGCTGTTAAATGGGAAGAAAAAAAAACAACACCCTATGCTCTTCCTGAAGTTATCTTTCTGCCTCATTGTAGGTTAGATCAATATATATTCAGCAGAAGCCCTTTAAAAGTCCACAAATATTTCAAATAAGGTGGAAATAAAAGAAGAAGAGAAAATGAACCTTAAGGTTATGTCCAGACTTTTCTGGTACTGCATCTTAACTTGAAGAAATTGACAACTACATGCTTGTCACCAATGCTTGAAATAACATAGCGGTGCAAGGGGAGTGAAACGGCACCTTGGAAAATCCAGAATATTCAACTGATCATTCCAAAACCTATCAGACAAAATGAACACATTATTTAAAATGAAGAATAGCTTTTAGAGATGCTGAGTAACCAACTAATACTGAAGAACAAACTCACTCTCGGTGCCTTGCACCAGGCACCTTCTTAAAGGCAGTATTTATCACTAGAGAACAAGTGTACCACTTTTTCTTCCAAACCTTAGTATGTGCTGCCAGAAGAAGCTCTTGGGGGCTTCAGTGTGGAAATAGCAAGCAGTCTTTAGAATACAAGGGCCTTATAACATGTACTTTATGAAATCACATCCTAGTATCGGTGCAAGCGAACCACTCAGCAGCCACCTCATAACAGGTGAAAGTTTTGCCATAAAGATCAAACACCGAATTCAGCTTACCTTGCTTTTAGTACTGATCTCACTGCTTTGTGAGCTGCTGCTGCTGTGTCGTTTTTTTCCTTTTCTGAACATTTTTTCATAATTGGATCAATGAGGACGCTCTAGGTAGCAGGAAAGATAAAAATTAAACTCTGGTATCATCAAGGAAAAGAGCTGCTTGCAAACACCACACTAACTGTACCCAAAGCATACAAAACCCAGAAATCACTAAGTTAGCAGCTCTAGGAACGTAAGCAGGAAAGTTCTTGGTGTTTTTAATTTGTGGCTGGGAAAAAGTCCCTCGAGATCTCTGCTCAGACTTCCCCATTCCTCTGATCCACCCCAAATGCTGCTGCCTAGCTTCGAGAGCTGCTGGACTTTTTAATCTCTATAAATATACACTTTATATCAATAACACATATAATAAATATGGATATGTAAAAATATACTCACATAATATGCACATATAATAAACACACACATACAAATATGAAGATACACAGAAACGAGACAAAATTGGAAGTGTTTTTCCCCACTCAGAAGCATCAGATGACTTTATCGCTTTAAAACACAGCTTAATTGCCTTCTTACATGCATCCCATGCAACCCTACCCCAAAATTACACCTCAGTTACAAACTTAAAACCCAACAAACGCCGAGGCCCCCAGCCCTGAGGAACAACCCGGGCAGCACTGCCAGGGGCAGCCTCAGCTACCCGAGGCGCTCCTGAAGGCTGCGGCAAGAGTCACCCCAGGCTTAGTGCCTCAGGGGACACACGGGCAGCCCCCCAAAACCCTTTTTTCCCCTATGAGCCCCCCAAAAAATCCCTTCTCGCTGGCAGCCCCCTCACCTCGCCTCACCTCGCCTCCGGCGCCGCGCAGCGCCCCGCCCGCCGGGGAAGGGCGGCCGGGAGGAAGAGGAGGAGGAGGAGGAGGAAGAGGAGGAGTGAGCGGCCATGGCGGCGAAGCGGAAAGCCGAGGCCCTGATCCCGGCGGAGGAGAGCGACCAGCTGCTCATCCGGCCCCTGTGAGAGCCCTGGGGCCGAGCCGGGCCGGGCTGAGCCCCGCCGAGCCCCGCCGCTGGCGGGTCGGGCTCCAGGCAGCCTGAGGGGAGGCGGGGGGGGTCCGGCCCCAAAAGGGCTTTTTGGGGTTTCCCTCTCGGGTTTTGGTCGCTTTCCGACAGGCAGCGAGCCTGGAGGCCCTCCTATATCACCTGGCTCACGCTAGGAGGATTGCATCCCTTCCTCCTGCAGCTTGGAAGCAACTCATCCCTCTACCCTTTATGCTTCAACAGCGAGCCTTTCTGTGGGCTTTAACTCGTTATATATATAAATATTTTTTCCTCTGCTAAAGATGCCAATACAAGGTGTTCCCCGGCACCGTCCCAAGAATAGTTTGTCCCCAGTAGTTTGTTCTTGCAGCAGCTTTTCCATGTGTTACGCATCTCAGCGTTGAGACAGACAGCTGTGCAGTAAACACAAGGGGGCCAAAATCATTTCCCCAAACTAGGGATCTTTTTCCTCCTGCAGTATTAAATACTCTATAATTTCCTCTGAGATAAGTCTAGCTGCTGAGATACTTTAAGTGTCTGAGCTTAAACGTACTCTGCAGTCGTTATTTCAGCACAGAAGAGTGATCCCCCAAAAGGCACCTGTATAGGCTGTGTGTTGTTTGAGTCTCGGTAACACTGATGTCCTTTTGCAGAGGTGCTGGCCAAGAAGTAGGAAGATCATGCATTATTCTGGAGTTTAAAGGAAGAAAAATAATGGTAATCGCTTCATGAATGGATTTGTCACACTCTCGTCACAGTACTTTAGGTCACGAAAAGATGTTACAGGTTAAATCCAGTTCTTCCCTGAAGTCAGCCAGAAGAGGCAGGTTTTGTAGCTTTCTGAACAATGTAGCATATATGATAGCAGGCACTACAAGGTTTGTTCTGTAAAATAAATCCATATCCCCAACAGAATGTGGGTGTCTGAAGTATGAGTTCTGAAATCTGTGTTTGTTAGGTTTCACTGGAACCTAAGGCTGCAGGTGTGTGTAAGCAGCCGTGTGTAAACACATACACGGTCTTTTCCCCCTTTTCAGGTGTCTTCTCAGACACTTAACTAAAATATCTTATGGATACCAGTTCTGTATATTCAGGTAGTGCTGAAGGGTGGATAAAAGCTTGCATAGGTACAAAATTATATACAAAGAATGGAGCCTTTTAAAAGGTGATCACCCATGGAGCTAAATCATCCAGAGAGACACCCTAGATGTGGTATCCTATACTAAAAGCAGTGTTTTTTTCTGAGTAATGCTAAATTCTAATTACTAATTTCTTGTAATTATATTTTAGGTCAGAATGGAAGAGGTTTTTTTAATGTGTTTTGTTAGAGGGGGCGGGTTGGACCAGGTGACCTGCAGAGATCCTTTCCATTTTCAGTCAGCATTAACTTTTTTTTTTTTTCCTTTTTTTTCAGCTTGATTGTGGCATCCACCCTGGACTGGAAGGAATGGATGCTCTTCCTTACATAGATTTGATAGACCCTGCTGAGATTGATCTCCTCCTAATTAGTCAGTAAGTTGCACCTAGAAGAACAAATACGCTGAGGTCATGGTCTCAGCCGCACTCAGACTTGTAGGTTGAGAGGCTGAAATTAGGTGTTACATAGATGGTAGTGGCATGGCAAAATTTTAGTTTCTAACTTTTTTTAAATAAAGGCTGTTCAGTCACTTTTGACCATTGTGACAGCTTCTAGAATGAATTTGCTACTAAAAGACTTCTGAAAATTATTGTTTGTTGTTGTTGTGTTTTGTTTTGTTTTATTGGCTCTGTATGAAAAAGGTTCTTAGATACTTATGCAAACTTTTAAATGTTTGTTTTGCCCGTATCTCAAAAGTAATTCCTTAGAATATGTCAAATTAGAAGTGTGACCAAATAAATTTATTTAAAGTTCATGTTTTAATTACTTTTTACCACTCTAAATTTCTGTGTAAATTAAAAAAAAAAAAAAGTCAGTTCTAAAATTGTATGGGCAAAATCTTCACAGTTAATGGCAAATTTCCTGGGTTACTCTTACCTTTTCTCAGTTGTGTTTCCAGTTTCTGATGTACAGGATATAGACCAGCAAAGTTAACAATGAGGTTGACAATTTTCATGATGTTATGTCAATATGGTAAAGTAGTGAATTATATGGTAGCGTTGTGTACAGGTAACATATTAATGGGATTCATCTGTCTATTTTAAGTTTCCATTTAGATCACTGTGGAGCTTTACCATGGTTTTTGCAGAAAACAAGTTTTAAAGGAAGGACGTTTATGACTCATGCCACAAAAGCTATTTACAGATGGCTTCTTTCAGACTATGTCAAAGTCAGGTGAGCTGTCCTGTTGGTTTTCTCTTTAACTGCTGATTTATTTCCCCTGTATACCCAATGGGAAACTTAAGGTGAAACTGCCGAACATGGCTGGATGAACCTGGGCATTGCCACTAGTAGCAAGATTAGAAATAATGAATCATCTTACTGCCTCAGGGATACTGTGTCTCTAAAATAATTTCCTATCAATCAAAATAAAATTTTACCTTGTTCCCTCTTATTCTTTTCATTTGCCTTATTTGGACCTTGAATCTATTAGTGTCTCTTTCCTCTACTCCCATCTGTTTTTCTTTACCCATTCTCTCCCTCTTAGTTAATTGCTCTTATTTGATCTTATTTAATGACAGTATCTTTTTTCTTAAGCTTTGCAGAAGTAGTGAATTTTAAGCCCCTAAAGATATAACACACTCTTCAGGACAAGGTCAAATTAAGTATTAGATCTAGGCAAAAAGGTACAAAGAGTGCTGCTATTTGAATGTTTTTTTTTATTTATTTATTTTTTAATTTTTTTTTCTCCCCCTTTGTCCATTAACATGTCTTGAGCACATCTTTACTATGTGAATGCAGTGGTCCTGAGCTTATCTCAGCTCAGCAGATTTGGGTCAGAAGTCTGATAAACAATCCTTTTGTAACTTGTTTATTCTAGGCAAATGGGAAAAGTGGTTGGGGTTGCTTTGGTTTTTGAGGACTGATATATGCAGAGCAGATCCTAAACTGCAAAGACTGTTATAACATGGCCTTTAAAGAGACATGTTAACTCTACTGAGGTGAACTATATTAGAGTTCCTGGACTTAATTTGTAATTTAGAAATGTGTCTAATGCCATGGAAGCATGCCATTTCTGAACGGGAGTCTTATTCTCAATGGTGAAAAATCCAGGAACGTTTTTTTTCAACTGCTGTATAATCTAAGCTGGTAAAACTAGCTGATATTTAGCCATTTCATTTTTCCAGTAATATATCAGCAGATGACATGCTGTATACAGAAACAGACCTTGAAGAAAGCATGGACAAGATTGAAACCATCAACTTCCATGAAGTGAAAGAGGTGGCAGGAATCAAATTCTGGTGCTACCACGCAGGCCACGTTCTGGGAGCAGCCATGTTTATGATTGAAATAGCTGGTGTGAAGGTATTTTCTTTTTGCTACACAGTTGAAATCAGGCCTGAATTCTAATGTAATCATTAAGTATTATTGTCCACCAAGCCTCACTGCTATGGTTGGAGCTGTCAGGCAGGCTTGGGCATGCAGGTGGGAAGCCTTGACTTGGAGCATGTCTTTTCTCATTGATTAAAAGGAGCAAGTGACATTTGTGTATTGAACCAGGTAATAATTTGGGGTTTTACAGGAGTGAGTTATGTCTCAGACTTGGAATTAGTAAATGTGTGGTTTTCCTTGCTGGTCTGCTGATACCTGAGGCAATCTTACTGAAGTTGCCTTTTAGTAAAAGCTATAAACTGGAGGCTTTTTCTAATTCTGATTTACCGTGTCTGCCCATCTGGGTACGTAAATGGCCTTTATCAAAAGCACTCTAATGCTAAAGTACCTAAGAAAGTACCTGTTACTTGTAGACAGAGAGAGATTAAATAAATTATCTATAATCATAGGCAGCTCTGTGTCAATGCCAGGTATGCAAAACTAATCTCATGAATTGGAGTTCAGTAGGATAATCACCACCAAAGAAAAGCCTTGAAGAGGGAAGAGAGGCCCCAAGGCTTGCTCTCTGGCAGGACTTTGTGGTTTATAATGCTTGAGAATTCCAGAGTTAATAAATTTTAAAAACTTCTTGGTATAACATGATCATTGTGTTTTGAAAATCTGTTTGACTACAGGCTTTTTGTAAGCATCAGAATTTTTTAGAAAGAATTAAAAAAATAGTGGTTATTCCTTGTATTTGCATTCTGATGTGCAAATGCCAATTTATCTACTTTGTTTTTTTCAGGTATTACCTAGTGTAGTTTTTCATGTCAGTTTGTACTTTAAATGGCAAGTGCATATATGAAAAGTGCTGAAAATGGCACCTTTATATACCAAATTAGTATGTATATATATATTTTTTTTAACCTAGTTTTGTTGTAATTAAGGTACTGCCTGAAATACCTTTACTTATTGTAGTTAAAATATATGCTTTTATTTTTATTTTTTAGATGTAACTGCTTCTCTTTGTGTCTCTCAGCTTTTGTATACAGGTGATTTCTCAAGACAGGAAGACAGACATCTGATGGCAGCTGAGATTCCCAATATTAAGCCTGATATTCTTATCATTGTAAGTGTTGCAAAATTATTTCTTTATATTAGTAATTACGTATGTACAGGGGTATCAGTAAATTAGAACTGAAACGGCATGAGAAAGACAGTGAAAGTTTAATGGTAGTATGTGACTGGTGTTCAATTAAAGAGTTCTATTAAAGAGTCTTAACATCTAATTTTCATTTTATAATTATTCTGATAATGTTTCATAAGCCTCTGATAACTTTTCATAAGCCTCTAGCCGTGTCTTTTCAAGCAATTTACCAAGTTTCAGCTTGTGTTTCCTAGATGTATGGTACAAACTTCAATGTAGACTGATCTTTTTCTTTAATAAATCCTAACGTAAATGTTTTATTTCAAAAGGACCGGTGGGATTTTCTAGAGTAATGCTGAAAATATTTCATTTGTTGTGTCCTGTCTGACTGTTTTCTGTAAATGATAATTATTATATTTTAAATCACATCAGAATCTTGTATTTTATGTAATTCCTGTATTTTAGATTAGGTGTTTCTAAACATGTACCACTAGTGAGCCATGTTAATGTAATAACCTGTTCATCAAAGAAGTGGCAGCATTTTCAGTTAGGAAAATGTGGTAAAATTGAAACCTCTTAAAAGGAGCATCAAAATTTTTTTTATTATTTTTAATTTTTAAAGGATCTCTTTCCAAATTGCTGGTAGGAGCTTGGGGGGAAGGTTATTTATCTTGGTGGAGGAGGTGGTTATGGGAATTTGGAGTTGTACGTGGTTGATTTTTCCCTTCTTTCCCCTCCCCATTCTGCCCCAACATATTATAAAGCTGAAAACTTAGTGCATGTGATGTAATGACACAAAAATGGAAGTCCTTAACGGTAAGATGAAAGTTCTGTTTCTGCACGGTAACACCAGTGTTTTTCTGAAAACACTGGATTTATTATATTGGATTATTATTATATATTGGATTTAGAGAAGATCAGAAATTAGTCTGTGTCAGTGCTTTTAATACCGTGTTTTTCTGTACATAGGAGTCCACCTATGGTACTCATATTCATGAGAAAAGAGAAGAACGAGAGGCAAGATTCTGCAATACTGTTCATGACATTGTAAACAGAGGAGGTAGAGGTCTTATTCCTGTGTTTGCCCTGGGTCGAGCTCAAGAGCTACTTTTAATTTTAGGTATGTATCTTTCCAATTTCTCTTAATAAAAGGCAAATAAAAAAGGAGAATGTTTTCACGTGCAGTTTTTCCAGTATATGAATTTTTAAAACATAATCTCAGCAATTTTTCAGTACGCTAACTACTTGAGAATATGTAATATTGTTTGTTCAAATGTAAAATTAAAAATAAAAATCAACCACCCAAGAAGCCTTTTCAAAATGTGTTTATAGGACAGGCAGCTTGGCTGCGTGAGGTAGAAAGGAGACCTAGAAAGGAACAGGTAATTCCACAGTAATACGTGCTCAACCTTCAAATCCTGTTGAACTGGGATTTCAGCAAATGCAAAATATTACCTTAGATTGCAAAGTTAGTAATCAAAACATGACTGTTCTATTTCAAAAGCTTTGCTAAAAAGAGGTATGCTTTCTTCCAAAATTTTACTATTTTTGCCCTTTAATTCACAAACCTGCGTGAAATCTTTTTAGGAAAAGCTGAGAAGACCATAACCACAGGCACTTCTAGCATTTCTAAAGTGTTAACCACAATGGGAAAGCAAATTAGGGTTTGTTAAGAAGAGCAAAATGGAGGGGAAAAATTATACGTGGTCATAATAAGCTACTTCACATAAAAGATAGAAATAGTTGTTGTAAGGCACTTCAAATACAACAACTTTTAAAGTATTTCTAGGCTTCTGTGCTTCCTTTTAGCACAATTTGTACTATGATCTTTAACTAGACTTTTTCTTGTGCAATTGCTGTCAGAATCAAAAGATAACTACCTCAAACTTAAAATGCTTATTTTTAGAGGTGTTAAATCTAAAATGTTACCTACAATACTTGATTTTTTTTTCTTACTTTCCATTTAAGTTTAGATCAACGTGAAAAGCTGGTATTTGTTTTCAAAATGTGTTATTGGTTTATTCAAATGTTAATAAGAAATTTGGATCTAGGCATAGTGTAGTAGTCCATGTTGTATAGTAGGATTATTCTTAACGATCAAGGTATTTTTTTATTTTTAAGAAAAGAGGTAAAAGCTGAACATTTGAAACCTCATGTAGCCATTAGTTTGGAATTTGTTGGTCTTTCCTTGCTGTGTGTAGATATTAAAGTGCCATTCTAAAGGAAAGCTTGGAAGTACATCTACTAAAGCTAGACACACAATTGGATGCTTAATTAGGTAGAAAATAAAATTGCATCTCACATGCCTACACAACTGAACCCGCAGGCTTCTGTGTTTGTATTCCTTCCACATGTGTCTGGCAAAAAATAAGATACTGTGTTATGATACAGAGATGTATGATGATGGGTGCAGTCTCTTGATAATAGAGTAAATCCTACTGTTGGCCATCGTTTCACTTTTACGTTTGAGCTTATTAAGATATTCATGGCAGAGAGCTGTTCTGACGTACTCTGAAAACTTGGTCTGCAGACCAAAGCTGTTAAGTTAAAGCTGTATCATTTAATGTACAAATACAGCCAAAAGAGCATACTACTCTTTTGGGTGATTGTTCTGCAGTTTTGCAATATAAATATGTTTTATATTAGCAGAGCTGTACCCAAGTGAGAAAATGAGTTATGCTTGCGTATCTGCATTCAGATCTCTTCTTCATGAAGGTCATCACTACTGTCATCATGATAAAAATAAGTGGAGGATTTTTTTTCCTGTTTTTGTTTCAGTTAAGCTTGTAAAATGTAACTGTTGGTGATAATATAGGAAGCCAGGCGTGTAACTGGGTAATCCCTTCACTCCTTGAACTCCCTGGATTTGTTTTACAGAACTTTGATATAGTAAATTCCCACAAACCCATCTATGTGCAGATGTCTCTGCCTGTCAGATATATAACTTATATTTGTCAGAGATATTTAAGCTTTCTTGCAGTGGTGTGGTAGAACATATTTTGTTGTAAAAGTAAATTTAGTGCTGTGTAGTACCACATATTCTTATACCTTGTGGCTGAAACTGGTGATTGACTGGGGTTGGCCAAAAATATTTGAAGTTCATCTCTTTCTTGTCCATTTGTTTGTAGCAGAGTTACCTACATTTGTAGTTGATGATTGCTTTTTCTTCTCCAGTAGGCCAGGTGAAAAAAACAGACCGTGATTGTGATTTTCTGTAATAAAAATGATAAAAACATTGCTAAATCTGCTTTACAAAAAGTATAAACACCCCTGAGAAGTATGCATTTTGGGGCTAATGCTGTGTTTGTGAGCTGTTTGATATGTAGGTTTGTTTGTTGTTTTTTTTTTTTTTCAGATGAATACTGGCAAAATCACCCAGAACTCCACGATATCCCTATTTACTATGCCTCCTCTTTGGCCAAGAAGTGCATGGCAGTTTATCAGACATATGTCAATGCCATGAATGACAAAATCCGCAAGCAAATCAACATCAACAATCCCTTTGTTTTCAAGCATATTAGTAACCTGAAGGTACGGTTGTCTTATAATAGAGGAAGAATGATGGAGGAGTTCATATTTGCTGAATAGTTTGCATGTGTAGTATCCTAACAGATTAATAGTTACAGGTTTATATCTGAATTTTCTGCTCTCCCATTGTTTAGAGGGCTGGATGAGGGGAGCTTACATCCCAACTTTTCTTCCAATATTGATCTGTATGCTTATAATTTGCCCCTTATGGGCATTAGGAGGAGGAGTTTTCCTATGAAAACCCTTTATTATGAGGATGCTGTGTAATCTGTGAATGTAGGGCTCTACTTCTGTGTTGTTGAAGGATTATGGTAACTGCTGCTGCTGCTGTTTTCCACTTAGAGTATGGATCATTTTGATGATATCGGCCCGAGTGTGGTGATGGCTTCCCCAGGTATGATGCAGAGTGGCTTATCCAGAGAGCTGTTTGAGAGCTGGTGCACAGATAAGAGGAATGGAGTGATTATAGCCGGGTACTGTGTTGAAGGAACACTTGCTAAGGTGAGTTGTTAGCACACCACAAATTCTTAATGCAAACTAGCAGGCATGTTGCATTTAAAAAGAATTGGCCAACAGGAGGTGTGTTTATTTGGATTTAGGGAGAAGATTGCTGTTAACTGCACTTTGCTAATGAAATATACAGAAAATTTGCATATGGTCATTTCCAGTGATGTTCCAGAGAATGAGCTGTTCTAGGAGCAGTTAACTTGTCATGAGAGAGAAGGACTGATACTTTTCTCCATGCTTAGATCTTTGAGAGGGGGAGCCCTAGCCCCAGTGCTAGAGGAGTCAGCATTAAATCTAGCAGATCATGCCTTGTGCATGTTGTGCCGCTGTCTGCTTGTAGAGAAGGAAATCCTTCCTTCCCAATTCTAGCAGCTAAGGGCAACCAGAATGTTTAGCTTTGCCTTTAGAGATAGAAATCAGCCAGTTGTTATAATTTCCATGTAAATTTTAGAGAGATGTATGTGGAAGAAGAATGAACTGCCAGATCTGCTGGGCATGTAAAAGATGAAATTTGTGTTTTGTGCATGTTTTTTTTTTAATTTTTGACTGTTTGTTTTGTGACATTTTGAGGATTTATTTTCACTTCTTCACATTTAACTTGTCTGTCGATATTATTTCTTTGATACTTGAAATGTAAAGCTTTAGTTTTGTAGTATCTGCAGGAGGCTTTTAATTTTTTATTTAAAGAAGTGCTCTTTTTTTTTCTAGCACATCATGTCTGAACCCGAAGAGATCACAACTATGTCAGGGCAAAAACTCCCCCTGAAGATGTCTGTGGATTACATTTCTTTCTCTGCTCACACAGATTATCAACAAACTAGTGAGTTTATCCGGGCCCTGAAACCTCCACATGTGGTTAGTATACATGCTGCCCATTTCTCCAGAGTGGGATTCATCAAACCAGTTCACAGCCTTGAGTCATCAAGGCTGCGATTGGTGTCTAGCAGTAGCCAGCATCCCTATCCTTTGAGTAATAAAAGGTGAAGACTTTGCCTTTTTTCACTGTGTTACCTTAGTGAAGTAAAGATGAACATGCTCTTGACTGTATGTAGGAATATCTGGGAATTGTACATTTATTTGTATATGTATATATTTATCTACATGCAAACACAAAAACACAAGGCTAACTTTCATGGTTGAACTGAAGTTAATGCTTCCTTTCATAACATAACAGTGTGTTCATGTACAAAAATTAAATGAAATCTATATAATGCATTCTACTTACTTGCTTGTATTTTTCTACATATAGTGTTGAGGTATTGTGCCTTTGAATAATGTACAGAATTCAAACACAAGCATAGAACTGTGTGAAACATTAGTTCAATTATTCTACGTATATTATGGCATCACGAAATGCACATTTTCACAAAGATTAAGTACAGGATGGCAGTTTTAGATAATTTGCTTGCTAAACATGTCTGGTTGGGCAAATACCTTATGTTAAAAGGAAAATTGTCTTTCTTACAGATTTTAGTTCATGGTGAGCAGAATGAAATGGCCAGGTTGAAAGCAGCATTGATACGGGAATATGAGGATAACGATGAAGTTCATATAGAAGTTCATAATCCTAGGAACACCGAAGCTGTGACATTAAACTTCAGAGGAGAAAAACTTGCCAAGGTATAAAATTAGTATTTTCTTATCTGTACAACAGTATTTTTCTCTGGATTAAAAACTAAATTCTTTAAAATTCTTAAAATTCTTTCAAGACCCTAATTTAAATTGCTTTTGTATTGCATGTGTTTAACAGGAACTCATTGTGTGAATGTTACTGGCTGGTTTTTGTTTTAGTTTTGTGGGGAGAGAGTTGATTTTTTTCATTTTTGCTAACCTAAATCTATGCTGCTATCGACAAATCTGCTAGTGCTTTCAGTCCCATCATCCCAATCCATTTGCTGTATGATCCAAAACAGCAGTCCTCAATTTTCTCCCAACAAAGAATATCAATTCCAGTCATGTTAGAGCGCTGAATTCTGTGCATAAATAATGTAATAGATTTCATTTACATTTCAGGAAGACGCTGTCAAACACCCATTCCATCCATACGTACTAGAAGAGAATAATTGCTTTGGCTGAATTAAATAATTACATGCTTGACTGTAATCAGACATTTAGAAATGCTGTCTCTAGATACTTTAATCAGTGAGACAGCTTGTAAAATAAAATCCTTGTAAAAAGGATTGTCTGGCAGAAGAAAGTTTGTAGCCATGACTGTGTGGTGTATTTTGTAAAATTATTTTTTTTAAAGCAGCTAAAAGACAATATTTTACAAGTTTATATGCATGTGTTCTTAGTAGCAATAAATGTAATGCATTTAAACTACTATGACAATATTTTGTAATACAACCTTTAAATATAACAACAAAATCTAAATACTGAAATAAGTAGAAGCTAATATGTACAAGAAATTGTAGAGAAATCTATATTAATTGAACTACATTCTGCTTCTAATCAGAATCTGGTTTAGATCCTTCAAAGACGACCCTTTTTTGATGACTAGTCCCTAACAGCCAACTTCTATTAGACTCAACTGAATTTAACATCAGTTTTCTCATGGTACATAAGTTGGAAGGAAAAGTGATTGAAAAGGATTAACTGGTATTTAATAAGGACCTAATCTTAACTCCTTATAGAATCAATGCCAAAAATGGCACTGGTGTTACCGACAGGCAAAATGTCACAGTGTAATTTATCAAGTACTTATTAGCCTAGAAGTAGAACTGGAACATAGTGCATGACTGCTTTGTGCAGTGGAGTTACTTGTAGATAACGGGGACTTGTTATTATAGATCTGAACTCCAGCACAACCCTAAGATGAAGGATCAAGGTGTTAATTGTCTACTAATGACATCTTTGGAGCAGGGTGCAATGCGCTGGCTTGCACAGGTAGCTACCATGCTGGCTGGAGCGCTGTGCTAAAAAGAAATCGGCTCTTCCCCGGAGTTCTGTGATAAAAAATTCTGTACAGTGCAATTCCTCTTTTCTGTTTGTGAGATCTGTATTCATAAACTTAGATTTGAGCCTTTTCAGTCCTCCTGAGGGAGTCCAACTTTCTTGTCAAAGCAGGACCAAGCTTAGAGCCCTGTGCAGTCCCATTTTAAAGGTCTCCAATGTCTACATAGCCTTTCTGGGCAGCGTGCTCTGGTGTTCAGCTACCTCAGGGTGAAAAAATTCTAGGTTTTTCCTAGACATCTGTAAAGATTAGAACGGCATTTCTTCTCACTAGGTAACAGTGCTCATCTCACAGTTTGTGTGAAAACTAGGAAGCGTTATTGAAAATTAGGACACCTGGCTATTTCTGGGAGTTAGTTACGTGACCAACATTTTATTGTGTTACATGTTTGTTGTCCGTGTTTATGCTGACCTTCCTTTATTTTCAGATTAATTCTACACCATGCTTGTTTTTTTTCTGAGGAACCTACATTTCATCTCCGCGGTTAACTTGAAGCTATGAAAACTTCAGGTTGCTTTGTTGCACTACATGCATTTTTTCTTCCCAGGTGATGGGCTCTTTAGCAGATAAGAAGCCAGAACAAGGACAGAGAATTTCTGGAATCCTAGTTAAAAGAAATTTTAACTATCATATCCTTTCTCCATGTGACCTCTCCAGTAAGTAAAGAGAGTGATGTGCTTAGTGGGCAATTGAAATTAACTATATCCTTCTTCTGTCATTAAAACACATACAGCACTGTTTATTTTTCCTGTTATTTTTGTGTTGGATAAGTAATTAGTGGACACCTTAGTTTTACTTCAGCTTAGTTTTGCCTAAGGTACTAAACTGTTGAAGTGAGAAGGCATTCAATTCATTGTCCTCTGAAGTTTAAGATCTTTTCTGTCCTTTCTCTGAAAGTGGAGCAGCAAAATTGTTTTCTCCTACTTAAAACTTCTTCCTATGTTTGAATATGTATCATAGGTACCAGTAAGAGCAGAAGTGCACCTTGGTCAGTTGTCCTGCTCGTTTCTAAAATGTCATTAATTCTTAGCATAAAAACCAGGATACTGTGAAAGTACTGCATATTTCTCCTATGCTGTATGTTGCAATATAAATTGATTTATTCTCAAAACAGAAGAGTAATTAAATGCAGTAGTAAGAGTTAGGGGAAAGCAATTCTGCTGTCCTAGTTCATTGCCTGTAATGCATATGATAAAAAGCTTTTGCTGGTTCCTTAACTGCAAAGGGTGTATTTATCTCACAGTCTCACGATATGCTCTACAAACTGCCCTTTTCAATCCTCTTTCTTAAATGTTTTGGTGATTATTTGGAATTATTTCACTATAGCGACAACTTTAGTTTTTTTAGGAAGCAGTTTTAAAAAGCTCATTTTTAATACATTCTTCTAAAAAATCTTTCAGATTACACAGACTTGGCTATGAGCACTGTAACACAGACACAAGCTATTCCATATACCGGCCCTTTCAATCTCCTTTATTACCAGCTACAAAAGCTTACTGGTGCGTATTTGGGAAGAAATGTTTGTGATTTATGGTGGTCAATTTTTAAAAGAACTTACAGTCCCCAGGGAACTTCTGAGTGGAAATTTCTTTGCTCTGCCAGTAACTGAAGTGTCACGATTTGTTTTATATTTTAAAACTTTTATTAGATTATGAAGCTTCTGCCAGATCTAGTTCATGAGCATGGCTAACCCTCTATAGAGAGCCTGCTGTAGCTGAAATACAAAATCACGAGCATCTAACAGTATAGAGTTTCAGATGGTTTTTGTTTCCAATCAACCCCCAAAGTGAATACTCTGATGAAAAATTTATTAAATGATTTTTTGTCTTCGACCCCAAAATAGAATGATTATTGACATCTAATTAACAAAACTGTGTCATACAGCCTCTTTTGTCCCTCCCCATGAGGGATGAATCTAGTCTTCTTGGCGATTTTCTGAGCCAGAAGCTGTTTAAATCTGCTACTAGTGTGATCCCCAGTGCCTCTGTCTAGCTTTCTTAAAGCACAGAGGCAACTCCAGTCCTAGTTCAATAAAGGCACGCACACTTTCTAGGATGCTTTCCGAGATTTGAAGCTCAGGATTCTTCTTTTCGTGGCAGTCACCTAGTGACAGAGTCAAATTCATATCACCAGTGAAGAGAGAACCTGTATTCAGTTGGTGTTCAGGTCTCATGAACACTACCTCACACAAAAATGCTTTTGAATCACGCTGTATACTTGTGTAAATAATGGGTTATTCTTTAAGGGTAGAGCAGGAGCTGGTTGGTGCACTCAGGTCAGTGTACTCAGGCAGTCAAATGTAAGAATCCAAAACAAGTAAAATGGCCGATATTACATTAAAAAAAAAATAATAATAATAACGATGTTACCCGGTAAGGGAAGAGAGTAAGCACTCCAGGCTTAGAAATGGATTGTGAACTGCTGTGATAATAACAGACAGCCCCTCTCATCCTCGAAATGACTTGTTTTCTTATGCAGGTAAATTTGGTCCTGTTCTGAGTATAATTTTATTCTTGCTAACCATTTGTTGCTTCTTCTTAGGTGATGTAGAAGAAATAGAAATCCAACAAAAACCAGCCCTAAAGGTTTTCAAAAATATTACCGTGATCCAAGAACCAGGCATGGTAGTCCTCGAGGTAGGCACTGGTGGGGAAGAAACAAATAGTCTCTTTTCTGTAGAATAGTGTCATATTGATGCCATGCAGGATTAAATGTTTTAAGTAAAGTTTCCCTTGAGTTATGGCCCTGGGTTGATGCATGTTGTTTCACTTGGCAAGTTTCTTTTTTTTTTTTTTTCAGTAGTTCAAAATTCTAATGGTAGATTCAATGTCCTTTTTTATTCAGCAAATAATAATTGGAAATTAGGTCAGATGGTGTTCTCTCCTTTCCCTACAGCCCCTAGTTGTGTTAATTAATAACTATTTCATAAATGTGTTCAGAAACATTCAGCGGCCTGAATGTTTCATGGGAGGTTACTAGAATATATCAAGCTACAAGTAGTTAAAAATAATAAATGTATGAGAGTAATTTTAAGCTAGAATTCAGGGAAAAAATAAAAGAATGCCATGAACGTTGTTTTTGTGTTGCATTATTCATTCAGCCCAAATAATATGCTTAAATTATATATATATATTTGTTATCTTCCAGTGGGTGGCAAATCCTGCTAATGATATGTATGCAGACACCGTGACAACAGTGATACTGGAAGTTCAGTCAAATCCTAAAATACAGAAAGGTAGTAAGTTTAGTGTATGTTTATTTAACTGAGGCTTTCTTCTTAATTTTTGATATCAAGCTAAAGGGATGTCATGCCTTGTAATTGATTTTCCATTATTGTCCTTCATCTCATTATGAAACTTCTTCAGATTTTTGCTACTTAAATACAGAATTACAACTTGACTTTCTTTATTTGTAACACATTCGTGTGTTGAAACTTTTCTTTTATACATCAACTTACATGTATAGCTGACTATGGGAAATGCAACCTTACTCTTTGTTTCTTTTTTTGTATATAAACTATTTAAACTGCATAATTCCTGATAGACATTGAAATATTTCAGTTTCTTATTCAAAAGTTATGGTTACCATCCATGAGTAGTATTCCAGTGACCATACAACAGAAAGAGATAGATAGGTTATGCTATAAAAAGTCTGACTAATTTCACAATTAAACTTACTAAGACCCTGTAACCACGTGGTATTACAGGGATAGTGGTAGTATCATCAGATACCAAGTTTTGCTTTGCTATTCAAGAATTAGAGGAATTTTGTTGGGATTACCAGTGATAACAGTTTATATTTTTTTGTTCCACTGTTTTGTTTTTTTGAATATGTATGACACTATGCTAAGAATCTGGAGTGGGTATTGAATATTGGGTTGGCATCCCTTCTATGACATGGAGAATAAATTTTGGCAGCTGGGCAAGACAGTGATAATCCATTTATCAAAATAAAATACTTTTTAAAAAAATGATCATATAAGGTTTAAAATCACTTTTTAAGCCATTACTTGCAATATACATTATTATTTAAAAAGATCTTACAAAGAATATTAAATTCTGCATTTGTGTACCCTTGCTCTCCTTGTGAAGTAAGTGGCAGTTGAGTATACATCTTAGAGAGTTATTTACTTCGGATTTGGATGAAGTCAGGCAAGCAGAATTCAAAATTATATTCATTGGGTGTTATACAAAAGTATTCGTACGGCGTTAAGTGTTTAGTCTCACGCCTGTCTCAATAAATCTGTTAAAAATTCTTTCTCCTGAGTTGAGAAATTCACACAGCAGTGTGAAAGCAGTTCTTTCACTATTTTTGCATAAAGGTTATACAGTTCACTTGATCTAAGCAAATTTAGAGTGTAATTTTCATATCTTGGTTGTGATTATTTTTAGCATGTATCTTCTTGTCAGCATTTCTAGCCATGCCCTCATGTTCTGATCTACAGAAACAAATCAAAAATATACATTTCATTTTTGGATGGTACTTTAGCTTCTTTATTTTTTTCTTTCTTTATATGACTGAAAATAAAAATAATTTGTTTTGTAATTTTTAAAAAAATTCTTATGGTAATATCTGACTTGGCTTGACTTTTCTACTTTATCTATACAAGTTGGTAGTGTTGATTTTGAAATGAAGTGTAAAACAAGTATCAATATTTTTATTCCAACCTCTGTATGTTGGAACACATTCCTGGAATGTCTTTGCTTATTACTGCTACTCACATTAGCTCTCCAGTTTTACTTGGTGTTCTCTGTATGCTCCTGGACTCCATGATGCCGTATTTTCCTACAGGTAGAGAAAGTGGAGGGATTATATACAAGTGATGAAAATGGATTACTTTCACTTTTAAATAAAGGAAATGTGAAAAGTAATAAGTGTAAACAATTAAAAGAAAGAGAATTAAAAAGTGAGTATTAGACTTGCAAAGTTTACTATTCTAAAATGTGTTAAGTACAGGGAACATAAATGGAAGTTGAGCACTTCCTTGACTTTTCCATCTTTTCTTTAAATACATTTTCTTTATAAATTGTCTAAATGCATGTGTTTTGCATAGCTTTTAGATTATTTTTCTTGAGAGGAACTAGGTTGTTTCAATTAGCCAATTTTACCTCTCAGCAAATGTCTGCGAAAGTAAGATGACTTTTTCTTTTCAGCTGCCGTGCAGAAAATTTCTAAAAAAGTAGATATGGATTTGTACAGCAAGAGAATGGAGATCATGCTTCAGTAAGTTCACATACATTTTTCTAAATGAAAGTGATCGCTGTTAATCATGTGAATATAATATTTTCTGACTGTTTACGTGTTTAAAGATAGAATTATTTTAAAATAGCCTATCCAAATTAACATTAGTTAAATTTCTGTGAAGGCCAGGAATTAAGTAAAGGCAGAGGTACTGTTAAAAAAAAAAAAAAGTCCTCAGCATCATTGAAATTTTGAATTCAGGACCCAGCTATTTCTTCCAGAAATGGTTTTTAATTATGCTATGAATGCCTATAAAAAAACATTTGAGATCATGTCTTTAGAACTTATTCTGATGTTTGTTCTGTTACTTAAGTAGAATTCTTATCTCTTTTAAAGGAATCCTTCCCTTTATTTATGATGAGGCTTATTTCAGTAAAATATTTATTGTTATGTGACACCCTCTCTCATAATAATTTAGATCAGCACTTGTTGATTTATCTAAGTGGGTTAAATAATAGTTTCTGAAAGGAGATACTCTGCTGTCAAAATGCCTTTGGAAGCCTAAGATTAATGGAAAGAACACAAAAGTTTGCTGTTTGTCCATGTCTTACGTGTATTGGCCTTTGTTTTAGGGATATGTTTGGAGAAGACTGTGTAAGCTCAAAAGATGGCTCTGTTCTGTGTGTCACAGTAGATGGAAAGACTGCAAATGTCTCTCTGGATACTCGGGTATGAACAGTGAAGCACTTTATTTATCTGTACTATGTTCAATAGGAATTATGCTAATAAATATTTTGGTCATCTTGATCCTTTTGTACTTATTAATAAGATATTAAAAACCTGGGTAGCAGTAATATATTCCACTGGAGTAGCTCTTGGGTGCTTTTCTTAGTGATGGCAAAAAATATTTTAAGTGTTCTGCAGATGCAGAAGAAAAGGTTGGTTCCTGCCCAAAATTTCCTGCCCATTTCATAACAATAAAGCAAGATACATTTCAATATATACATAGTACACAAAAAAATACAGCACTGATGAAAAGAGGTCTTGCAATAGAGAAAAAATAAATAGATTGGATAAAAGTGCAAACTGCTTAACCAAAACATTAGGTTTCATTTTTGTCTAATGTTAAATCAAAACTTGTTTAATACAGATCTGACTAAATGATGGGCTATGTGGATTTTCTTTCCATGTTAACTCTTAACCCAGTGTTCTTACAGTAGCTTCCTAAGATGGTCTAAGAAATCGAGAAGTTACTGTCTTAGTGCTTAGAAAGTCCATGGGATTGTGAATAATATTAGCATGTAATTGCTGCCCCTCGCTTTTGAGAGAGCAGGCACTTTGAGTGTTGAGGAACTTGCATGTTTGGATGGGGCATCCATAATTTCTCTGTGGATACTTTTAAAATTGTTATAGTGATAAAATAATAATGTTTGGGTTCAACTGTAATGGAAATGTTACCTCGTGTGGGAACATCAGTGTGGAGGTGGAGTACTGGTACCAGTATCTCTGAATCCCCACATTTCACAATATTAACCTAATACAATGGGGATGAATTCACAGATAAAATTAAATCTGCAAGGACTGAACATTGTGTGGTTTTATTTGATTTTGAATCAAATGCAATCTATGGAACTTGAGGCATTTCACACAGTAGTTTTGAAGCAAATGACTAACAAAACATGAAATTAATTTTCTTGTTCTGTAGCAAGACTTCAATAAGTCTTCACTGAACTCTTCTACATGGTGGTGGACCATTTAAAAATAGCACCACTGAAAACTCTAAAGAACTTTAGTTTTAATTCGCATAGCTACTCTTTCCTTTCCCCTTATCACCATTCCTGATATTCTGAAAAGGAATATGAAGTGCTAATTTTCCTAACTTACTTCTTTTTTTATTCCCAGACAGTTGACTGTGAGCCAGGAAGCGAAGATGATGACTCCCTTCGTGAAATGGTGGAACTCGCTGCGCAGAGGCTCTATGATGCCCTCAGCCCAGTACACTGACCTCTGTAGATATCTAGGACACGCAAGAAAAACTTTTAATGTTCAAATTTATTTGGACTCTTTTTTAAAAATAAATAAACTTTTTTCTTCGGTAAGACAAACGCATCAATTCTGTGACTGTGAAACTGCTAAGTTATTTCAAATAATGGGTGAGCAACATTATAGCAACTATATTTGTACATAAAGATCACAATAAAATTAGGCAAAGTATGCATATGCTCCTTTTTTCTTACATGCACATACAACAAATAAGAAAAAATTACTAACATGGTGTGGACTGACATGCCTTCTAAATGTTGAATTACAGAAAGAGTTTCACATTTTTGGAGATTGATTAATACTTGCAGGATAAACTGGATGGTTAGAGTTTGCAGAATCAAACTTTGATATGATTTTGTTCCTGTCAGGGAAGCTTTTACCTGCATGCTTGTATCTGCTTGAAATCAAGGGGGCTTGAACACATTCCAAATGGAATCCAGGTTTGCATAGTGAGATTATCTGCAGTTTTAAAACCGTGCATGTTTTAAAACATTGCCATTGACTGTGCTGGATGAACAACAGAAGCTTCAACAGAAGTCAGTGCTTGTGACCTGGTAACAGCCTGAAGTGCAAATGGTCCTGTCACTTTCTCAGACAGTCAGCATGCATCTGCTCCTGGTGATGGTCCTGTAACTCAGCACTAGTGAAACAATGCTTCTGGACCAAAATGAAAGAGGCTATTGGAATCTGTAGGGTGTAGGGAATTTCAAACATAAATGTGATACTCTGAGTTAGCTGGGATGGTTGTCAGACAGCAAATCATGTTGAAAGAACAGATTTTCTCTGGTACACATAATTTTTCTACTAGCTAGTTAATGTGGGACCTGATAATTTTTACAGCGCTATTAGTGAAGTAGGTATGTGTGTGTCAGCTTTCCACTCTGCATTGTGTATCTTTGGTTAGCCAAGTATGAGTATGAAGCCTTTTTAAGGTGATAACAGCATTGTGTTAAAAAGGAATTCTCTCTTTGGCAGAGGTAAAAATCTTATTTCAAAATCATGTTTGTTTGTTTGTTTGTTTGTTTTTAATGTGTTTCTGATAAATGCAATGTGGTTTATTTTTAATATATTGGTGGAATAGGTCTCCAAAATTGTCATTTCATATTTCATCTTTCTGGTTTGTGCTGTTTCTTTCAAACTGATGCTCACAGTTGCTTCTGTCATGGGGCAGACGGATGTTATCCTGCAGTGAGTGCATTTTCCCCCCAACCACAGTCTCCTCCAAAACCTCTAGTGGGTTTGTAGGAGGATGTATATCACTTAAAAAGCTTTTTAAAAGGAGGGGAAAGCAGTCAAATGTTAAAATAAAAGTGAAGAGAAGCAGCTGCTCAGGATTTTGTGCTGGGGAAAGTTTTGTTCGGCGGTGTTTCAGCCCAGCGAGCCTTGCCAGGCAGGTGAGGGTGCAAGGTGGGGGGGAGTCTCAAGGCCTCAGCTTCACTCCCATTTCAGTTGCGGGCCCAATCCTTTTTTATTTCCTGCCATTTTAAGGTATTTTGCGTGGAGCTTTGAGAGCTGCGGAAGCACTCGTTAGGACAGGCAAACAGTACTAGAATAGCCATAGGGCTGTTGTCTCTGTCCCTGTGGGGTGGGAGGCCCTCAGCACCACCTCCCAAGGAAGGATGCTCAGCATCTGACGGGGATTTTTTTTAATTCCCGCTCGACACGAGGGGATCTGACTGCAGAGTTTAGCAGCAGCCACTCCTTTTCCTCCTCCCTCCTTCTCCTTCTCCTCCTCCTGCTGCTGCTGCTGGCGGATGTCCGGCAGCCGCCATGGCGCTGGCAGAGGCGGGTGTTGGCGGGCGGCTGCTGCTCTGGCCCCGCATCGTCCTTTTTGGAGACTCCATCACCGAGGTAGCGGCCCCACGGCGCTCCCCGTGTGCTCTCCTCGCCGCTATGGGGCCGGTGGGGTTCCCTCATGGAGCCGCGGAGCCCCGTGAATATCCCTGTGCCTCTTGTGTGGTATCTGAGGGGCAGCCCCGGCCTCGGCGTCCCCTCAGGTTTTCCACTGCTCCAGCAGACTTCCCTCGAGGCCTGGTGTTGCAGTGGTGGTATTTATTACTGGTTTTTAAGGAAAAATGAGCATGCTACAGCTGTGGGGTGTGTGTGTGGAGGGGCGGGGTGGGGTGGCTCAGCCGCTGTCACCTCAGGGGCAGGAGGGAAGCCGTGAGGCGGAAGGGGAGCCTGCTGAACCCCCAGGGACACCTTTCAGGGGGCTGCGTTTTAGGAGATTCACTCCGTTTTTGCAGTGAAGGCCACATATGAGAAGCAGCAGGTTAAAGTGTAACTGCTGGTGTGTCGCTGGTGTTTTCCAGAGCCTGTTTTTTGTACCAGCCACCCCTTTGCT
Organism: Anas acuta; assembly: GCF_963932015.1. Taxonomy (NCBI): domain Eukaryota; kingdom Metazoa; phylum Chordata; class Aves; order Anseriformes; family Anatidae; genus Anas; species Anas acuta. Next base: position 102,536,944 of record NC_088981.1, read on the forward strand.
GCCCCCCCAGCCCCATCCCTGCTCCTGTGCAGTTCCAGCCCCGCAGCCCCCAGGGACACGTTTGGTGTCAGGGTGACCACGCTGAGGTTATGTAGAAGTTGCCTCTGAGGCAATACCAGCTGGGGCACGCTGGTGTCCACTTTAGGGCTCTGTTCCTTTTGGGGAACCCTTCTGGGGAACGCAGGGGCTCTGCTCTGTGCTCGATGCCCTGCACCATAGCACGGTGAAGCAGATCACAGAGCTGGGCTCTTGTTTCTGGAAGGAGCGTGGTTCCTTTTAAAGGCAGGTTTGTGTCTAAAAGCAGCTCTCTTTACAGTTCTGTAAGCAGGCAAAATGCTGTAGCAGGACGGGTGATGCAGCAGTGGGAATAAGGAAAAGGGGAAGGGGATTTTGATCTTTCGTTCCCCAATACTAAAAGAGCTGGGTTTCAAACTGCGCTTGAGGTAACATGTAGAGAAAGGATTTGTGAGAGGTGCTCCCCAGAATGAAGTCACAGTGAAATAACCTTAGTAAAGAACAGGAAAATAAGAAAGTAAATGCTGATGACCTGCTGAGGAGTGAGTGCTGCTTCTAGTGACAGTCTGATGTGCTCCCTGTGTTTAGTTTTCCTTCCAGGAGCACGGCTGGGGAGCATTCCTTGCTGAGAGACTTGTCAGGTAAGAGCTTACGTTTTAAAAGTACTTACCAGTATGCAAAAAGTCATGCAGCTGTTCAAAAAGAAAAGCATCACAAACTAGTGTTTGATGTGTGTTTATTAACATTTATTTATTTATTTGTTTATTGACATGGGAATTTCTTGGTGGTGTCCATCCCAATGCTGGTGGAAATACCCACTGGAGGTTGCTGTAAAGCTTGAGTGGAAAGAAAAAAAATATCTTTTTTTTTGTCAAAGTTGCTTTTCTGGTTTCATAGTCTAAGTAAGTGGTAACTCAATACTGTAGCTGCAACCTGTGAGTGCACTTTTAAAACATAAAGTTACAATTCTGCTAAATCTCCTGTGAAATCTCATTGAGGCTGAGATGCAGAGGCAGTTATCCTGACAAAACAGGTCAAAACTTCTCGAGTTTCATTCTGGGGGGTGAGGTGTTCTTTCTGATACGTGTGTCTGTTTCAGAAAATGTGATGTTGTAAATCGTGGACTCTCAGGGTACAATACCAGGTGGGCTAAAGTGATCCTTCCAAGACTGATCAGCAAAAATTCTGGTGCTGAGAGTACTGTTGCAGTCACAATTTTCTTTGGAGCTAATGACAGCACTTTGAAAGGTATGGTAACTCTTTTTTTTTTCCTGTGACCTGTGCTCTTATGACAGATTTATAGTTTAGTAGAAAAGACAGAAAGTTACACAGACTTTTTCTGCTTCTTCTCTGTGAAATAGCTGTCTTTTTTTTTTCATTTTTACAGTGGATCGATTTTTTTTTTATATTTAAAGCATGCACTGCCTTCCCTTTCTCTCTGACCAAGTTTTAACAATACCAGTAAACTTGAAGGTGCTCAAGAATTAATCGTATATCCAACACTAAAAACTGGAGTTGGGCATCGAGCTGATTTTTCAGCCCTTAAAGCAGCCTGATGGATTCTTGGCAGTTGATGAAATGAGGGAAGATAGCACTTGGATTCTCTTTTAAGATAAGTATAGCAGCATGCAGAGCTTAGTGTAATAAAAATGGTAAAATCAGTACATAAAGAACTGTCTGTAAGCCCATGGGACTTTCCAAAATTTTCTCTGCATCCAACAGAGTTAAAAACCTTAGGTTTTGTTTTGGGTGAAGTTTGAGGTGATGATGTGGTCTAATACTAAGATACAGACTAGGAAAAAGCATGTTCAAAAAAAGGTGTTTTATTTTTTCCTGTGCCTCATCTGTATTAGTTTAAATAATGCTGTGTTTAAGCTCCTGATTTGTCTGCTCTGGATGTTGAGGAGCTGAATTTTTCCACCACACCTCCCGAATGAAGCAGGTGAACTGCTTACCAAAAGTGGGAAGTGCCCACCTTTTTATTCTGTATAAAAATGCTTTACTTGTCATGTAATAAATGTGCAAACAGCTCAGTTTTACATCACTAACACATTTCCTCCACCCCCAACAGATCTGAACCCTAAGCAGCACGTTCCTTTGGAGGAATACGCAGCAAACTTGAAGAGCATGGTGCAGTACCTGAAGTCCATCGACATCGCTGAGGACAGGATCATTCTGATAACGCCGCCCCCTCTTCAGGAGTCAGCTTGGGAAAAGGAGTGCCTTGCCAAAGGTAAATGCGTCTGGGCAGAATTTCTGCTTTTTAGTCCCAGAGTTCAAGTCAGTGAGCCCAGACGATCAGTTTTGTGTTGGTGCCAGAGCGCGTTCGTGTGCTTTGAGCTGATGGGCACCGACTGCTCGCTGGTTCTATACATCTCTTGGATGAGCACGTGGAATAATAGCGACTAATGAATCCCATCCTGAAAGTGCTGGCTGATCTGCTCGTGCATAACACCGACAGCAGGGGCTGCCCCTTGGGAAGTTTCCATGCTCCTTTTTTGTACCTGCTGAGAAAAAGATAAAGGGGCTGGGGAGATGCTGTGGTTTGCTGTTTCAGGGCTGGCCTTGACTATAAAACATCATTGTTTTGCTTTTCAATTAAATTTTTGAAGCCAAACTGCATTAAGTACCAGATGTTTGCTTCCAGTTCTGCAGTCCCCTGCCGTCGGGAAGTTTTTGCTGGCGATTGCTGAGCCTTTCCCTTGTGCCTGGCAGGTGACAAACTGAATCGCTGCAATGCCACCACGGGGCAGTACGCCCAGGCCTGTGTGCAGGTAGCCAGGGACTGCGGGACTGACGTGCTCGACCTGTGGACACTGATGCAAAAAAATCAGGTATGGCGTCGGGGGGGAGGCTTTGGGACTGAAATCGCTGGAATGATGCCATGGTTTTTAACCTCCCCTGTAGGACTTCTCTGCCTATTTGTCTGACGGGCTTCACCTGTCAGCCAAAGGGAACAGCTTTCTGGCAGCCCAGCTTTGGAAACGCCTGGAGAATAAAGTGTCTGCGCTGCCCTTCTTGCTTCCCTACTGGCGGGAGGTGGACCACCTGCACCCCGAGGCCAGTCTGCTGTGAGGACGTGGCGCAGGAGCGAGCTGAAGGAGCCCAACCTGCCCCACAGAGCAATTCTGCTGAGGGACAGCCGGTACCTGCAGCGTGCTGCAAATATCAGGATAAAGATGAGCCCAGGGGGTGGTTTGGCTGCATGCATCCTGTGCTGAGGGCTTGGGAAGTTCTGGTGATAAACTCTGTAAAAGAGCTGGAGGAGAAGTGCTCTGAGCTGCCCTGTGACCGCAGGAAGGAAAGAGGCTGCCCTAAAGACTGCCTGCCCCAGCTCCAGGGCGAGCCACGCGGTCTGTCACACCTAGGTGCTGATATGTAGCAGCAGCATAGATTTTTTTCTTTTGTCAAGAATAATTCATGCGTTTGGCTGTAATGAAGCAGTAAAAGCTGTTATCTGTGCCTTGGCAAGGCTTTTGATAGTGATAGATGGTAGCTTGGGGGGTGTGGGGGTGAGTTCTGGCTGGGCACCAGCAGCAGCTTCTTCACCCCTGCATCTTAGTGTCGTTAAGAACTGAGGCAGCAGCCAGGACCTGCCACCTACGGTGCACCAGCGTTATGAATGGGCTTGCAGCTGGTTATTCTTCATGTCTCTGGAGGCAGCCCAGAAGCAAGTTGGCTCTATTTGTAAATGTTTATGAAGATTAATCTGGCCTGGCTGCTGCATAAGGATTTCCTGCAATAAAGGCTGGCTACGGAGTGGCAGGGTTCCCTGTGGAAGCTGTCGTCTCCCTTTAGCTGTACAGAACAAACCGAGTTCAGTTTCTGAAACCCTGATCTGATGAGGGATGGGTTACAGGAGTTAGAGGTGAAATGATTTCAGATTGATTTCAGGTGTAGCAGCCCCTGCAGGACACCCCGAGGCACTCAGCACCCGGCTACTGGAAGCCTGAGCCCCAGCCCACACCTCCAAGCCCTTTTAGGGCACAGTTTTTACAGCTAGAGATCTTTCCAAAAGGACGGCACCAAAACAGCTCATTTAATTGACTTTTCTTTTTTAATATAAAAAGCTTTTATTGTATTGGGAATTAAATTAATTAACTCCTCACATGTGTGCTTCGCCTGGAATCAAAAAAAAAACAAAAACCAACAAAGGCAAACCAAACAAACCAAAACCAGTACACAAAACAGGAGCTAGCCAGGTAGGAATACCGTAAGGCACACATTCAAGTATTAGTGTAACAAGATCCTGGGCTGGGAAGGCAGAGACTTGGGCAACTCTCTCAGCACAGCTTTGGTTACTTCCCATCATGTTTAAAAACACGAAGGCTTCCCCCCGCTGCGGCTCCTTCGTGGCTGAGCACAGGTTTGTAACAGTTAAAATGGGGCTGCTGTCGTTCACGTCTCGGGTCAGTTTGATTCATTCATTATTGCGGGAGAAAGCAGGCAGAATTAAATGCTTCTTTGCTGTCGTGACAGCTGCTCTGCAGCTCCCCTGTGTCAGTCCAGTTGCTGCCAGGCTAAAATATCGCTCAGCTCCCAGCCCACAGCCCCCCCGGTACAGAGCTCCAACCTCCTGTGCATGTACGCTGAATTAGAGGGCACCACCAGGTACCTGCTCCTACCATCGCATCGCATCGCCTGCGTGGGAACTGGAATTCCTAACACCTCCTCAGTACATGCCCTAGGAGTTTCATCAAAAAAAAAAAAAAAAACACAAAAAGCTTTGTTAAAGTCACAATTGTTTTTAAACAACCGTGCTCCTGCAGTGGAGTGTGGCATTTTCTCGTTTCTTTAGCCGTAGGGGCTTCCAAAGGCCACATAAACCCTGAAAGAGGAGGCTCAGCTCTTTGAACAGCTCGACGGTGGTGTTACCTATTGCAAAGTAACGCTCAGAGAAACATTTCTGCACTGAAATGACTGTAAACAATTCGCTGGAACAGTTCCCATCTGCATAAATGATTTCTCCACTTACACTTCTTCCTTTTCACCACCACCTGCAGCACACACAGCTCCTGCTGCGGAGTAGGGAAACCATCTCCCTGCCACAAAAACACCAGGCAAGGCAACCTCGCAGCGAGAGGCAGAAGAGTTTCACGCTAGAGGAGCTCTTCCGTGCACTGAATAAGCTTTAACCACCTCTCCGAGCCTTTTTGTTTTTGTTTAAAGCCGTATGGAAAACTTCTGGATTCTGACTGTGCATCTTCATTAGATGCTGTTAAACCATGACTGCTTCCTTACTCTCAGTTTGTTCTCCAGGCACCTGTAATGTTTAGATGCTCCAATGAGCTGTTCCGTCAGGAACGTGCTGCAGTGTTTTGTTTTGTTTAAAAAGCCCCTTAATTTTGGCTATCAGTGCCATCAGACTACAAAACATTAAATTATAAAAAAAAAAGGCTGCTATACACAATATCCAGGAGGATATTCAGGTTTGCACCACAGGTTGAAGGAAATGTTAGAGGTCAAGAAACCAGAAAAAAACAAATCCAAAAAAAAAGCTTTCAAAAACAAGCCACTTTTAGTTTGGATTTTTGCTTTTTAAAAAGATATAATGCTCTCAGAAACGTAACGTAAGGAAGGTCATACACATGACCAGCATCTGCAGTAGGTCGCTTCCTTATTTCCCCCCGCTCCCTCACAAAAATATATATCCATATAGATCCGTATTTATAGGAGTGAAATGGTTTCAGATCCCGCCGGGCGGGCAGCGGGGCGCTAGCACTCCGTCTCCTTGCTGTCCACCCGGTTCTGGCGCTGCAGCTTGAAGGACGCCGCCTTCTCGCTCCTGGTGACAGGGTGCTCCGTCAAGTCCTCGAAAGATTTGGCCGCCGAGCTGCTGTTGGGGAAAGGGTCCTTCTCGAAGGCGTCCTCGTCGACGTGGGAGTCGGTGCTGGGGTCCTCCTGGATGGTGTCCATGCGCTGGTGGTCCTGCTTGGGTGCCGCCGCTGCCGGTGGCACGGCAGCCAGGGGCTGCAGGGGCTGCAGGGGCTGGTGCCGGCTGCTCGCCTGCGCCGCCGGGAAGGGCTTCACGATGCGCACGGAGGCTGAATCCAGGCTGCTCAGCATCTCCACATTCTGCAAGGGGGAGAAGCAAACGGCTGCTAGCTCAGGATTCATTCAATTTGTTCAACTGTTGATTTCTGCTTCTGTCTGAGCGTGGATTGGGAAATATCCGGAGATTTCCAGGGGTGAAAAATCCCTACAGACCTTAGCAAATGCTAATAACGGGTAAGGGAATGGACAAGGGAGTGCCATGAAAAGTAGGGTAAAACGTTCAGATGCTAACTAGTGAGTTTCTGAGCTGCTCAGTACTCAGCAGATCCGAGAGAAGCCGGGTTTCTCTGTTAAACCTGTTACTGGTGCAAGGAGCCCATCAAGTACAGCTGCAGCCTACAGCCAGATCTGCTTCTGGAGCACGTTCTTGCCTGGATCCAAGTGCACAGATCCCAGGTGACTTCTATGGCATAAGAGGAATTATGGGGGACTCGAGGACTCGAGCTAACATCACCTCTGGTTACATGCACATAGCTTACAGGGGCAATTTGCCTCATAAGCCTGGCTCCAGGATGCTTCTTCCAGCAGCTGAGGAGCTCTGCAAGGCTCCTTCCCCCCTCCCATTACAAAAATGATATAAAAATGACATTTCCTTAACGCTGCTGCGGTTATTAATAAAAATCAAGCTGTCAAAGCACCAGACAGGACGCCCCAAAAATCTTTGCCAGAAGACGCCTCGAGCTGGACTGTAATTAAAATTTATCCGTGTGCTTTTCTGCTCTTTCCCTCTCCCAAATCAGCCTCTGCACAGCGAGACGTGTCACCGCCTGCCACGTGACAGGTCCTCGCACTCCGGGGCTGATTTTTCTATGAGTAAGTGGAAAGCCTCAGCACGCCCAGCCGCTAAAGGCCCTGCAGCAGAGACACCACGTGCTGCAGAGATTTTTCTGCTCTGCTGAGCTTTGCTGACACCGCTTAGCTGGGAGCAAGCACCCTGCAGCAGGAGCTGAGTGACCCGTGCCGGCGGCTTCCTGCCTCGGGGGCTGTGGTTGGGGTGAGGAAGCTGCCTTGTCAGCAAGGTCAAGGCCCAGCTCTCACAGGAAGGAACCACCAGACCTGTGAAGCCGCGGTGCTCGCTACATCAAACACCAGCTGGGGCAGGAAAGCAGAGTTTCCCTCAAATCGGTGTCTGGCCCCAGCTGGAGGTGGGGGCTGCAGGAACGCATTCAGGCAGCGACTTACACTGGGGCAGAACAGAGACTTGGTGTTCTCCTCGTACTGCTTGTCCAATTTCTTGTCCTGTTGGGAAATAAACACAAAGTAAACCAAAGCACACACACACAAGTTAATTTCCCAGATGCAAACAACGCCCCTGTCCCCATTTCCCTGCAGGGACACAGCGGGGTCGGGGCTTTCTTCCACCTTCCTTTCCATCTGCCCCCCGTGCTGTGCTCACAGGCAGCAATCCTCTGCCCTAACCCCACACCACGTGCCCACGTTCGCAGTCACCGTGACCTTTCTCTCTTCACCCGTGCACTCAACCAACACCACTTCCTGCCCCGGGTGTCCCCACAAATTGTGGGCTAGAGAGAACTTTGATGCAAGTCATCAGAATGATGCTTGGGCAGAAAAAATCTGCCTAAGGGAGAACAGGAACGGCTCCAGGAGACAGCCATGGGAGCACGGGGCTGCTAGAGCCTGGCAGAATTTAGCAGGGAAGCTCCCTCTGAGCTTTCCTAAAAGCTTTCCATCTCCTCCTCCCACAGACATTTGCCATTCACGAGAGGAAGGGCGCTCTCCTACAGCTCCATCCCAAAGGCAGTCATCTCCAGGCAGCTCACTCACCACGCAGTGCACAAGGATGCTGAGAGGAATCCAGAAGAGCAAGGAGAAGACGAGCACGGAGCCCACTATATTATCTGCGAGGAACTTCCCTGGGAAATCAGTTCAAATCCATCAGTGACTTAGCAAAGAGCATTTCCTGACTGCACACACAAGTTCCCTTTCCTCTGCAAGCCAACTACCGGGATTTCTCAGGTACAACACAGGCTGCAGGACCAACCCAGCATAATGCAATTGTTTTTTTGCCTTTTTTTTAAGCATATTTGATATAATTTTCTAAAATTACTATTCAGGACCAGGGAGGCACACATACCCTCACCAGCCAGTGGCTCAGGCACGCAGCTGGAGGTGGTTTTATTAAATGAGAAATGAAGTTCTTCTTTCCCAGCCTGCTGACATTTAAATCCCACCAAGGCCTACTTTACCTCTGCTGTGCTGCAGCGAGCTGACCCCTAACAAGGCCGCTATTTCCCTTCCTCTCGTTGCCCTACTTACTGGTTCTTAGACAAGAAGCTCGCTGGAAGGGCTGCCGCCTCTTTCACAAACTTGGAAGATGAGTAGGAAAGAATGGAGAGGAAAAATGCAAATGCTCCCAGCCCTTCAGCCTCAAAGGCAAGATCAGTGTTATCTTATGCAGAAATACATCTGGATTTCAGAAGCACAGCTACAAACTACCCTGGCGTACAGGCGAGCAAAACCAGCCAGCTAACTAACCCCCCCTGTGGTTTCGAGCTTTGTGTCAGGAACTGAAAACCCCAAAGGCTGTGGTTACACATCTCACCAAAGGTATTGATACTGAGCTGGTCTATGAAATCCCAAAACCGTTCGATCACGTCCTGTACTTGCTTCTCACATTTGCCCTGCAAAAGTAAAAAAAATTAATAAATAAAATAAATAATAAAAGTCATCTGAGGCTATGTAAGCATTAACTACTTGCTTCCTGGAGGGGGAGGAAGAGGCAAAGATTGCAATGAAACAAAAACTGCATGGACACAGAAGCACTTCACACGCATTCTGAATAGATTTACTCATTCACAGCTTCACTGGCCCATTTTTATTGCCTCTATTTTTGCCTCCCATGGTAGGGGACACAAAGCTGAGGTTTCTGGAGAGGTTTAAGCACTGGAAGCCAAATTTCCCGCTTCCCACACCAAAAAGGTTGCAGCTCTCAGGCACTGTTGGATACAGACAGCCTTCCAGATCTGGCCATGCTGATTTAAAGGCAGCAGAGCATCAGCCCTGCAGCAGAAGGGCTGAGGTACGCCCTCCAAAATTCACGCCTGCCAACACCCAGCTCAGCTCAGCTCAGCCAAGGGGCCTGCAGGCTGCGGCTAGAACTGGCCACCGAGCCACCACCAGCCCGATCTGCGTCAGATTGCTTCATTTTAGTCAAAATTAATTGGGCTGACGTGCACAGCTGCAACAGCGAGCACTGCTAACCCAGCTGAGCTCTTTGTCACGCTGCCACGCGGGAGCACTTACGTTGGTGTCGCAGAAGCCCACGGTACAGGGCTTGCCCTTGCGCAGGAAGAGGAACTGGTCGTTGGCGTCAACGTACGGGACGCAGCGGTCCTGCTCGTCACGGCAGCACACCTTGCAGGAGTTGTCCGTCTCTGTAAGAAACCCACAGACTCCATCATCAGCCCAAAAAACCCCAAACCAGGCAGATGTCCCCGGGCTGGCCACGTTCCTGCCCAGCTTTCCCATGGGGAGGGCAGCAACAGGCAAAGCACCCAGTTTTGGGAACCCGAATGCCAAACTGAAGCAGATGCCCCATTTGGGTTATTGGGGGACACAGTAGGACCAAGCTCTGCGAGCTGATGCCCCAACACCGCAGGAATTAACTGCAGGTGAAGAGATTCCACTTGTTGGAGGCCACGTCTGTGCAGAAGTCATTTGGCAACTCCTTATGATCAGGCAGATTCTCCCTCCTGCCTGCCTGTGGCCGAGGAAGAGGAGGGTGGGAGCACCCTCTCCTTTAAGCCGGGTGCCAGCTGTACGTCTCATTTAAAATCCTCAACCCAGGCCTCCAGAGGACAGGAGGACATTTACGTTTTCCAAACAGAAAATGCCAGCCCTGGAAAACCAACAGCTTAAACACCAGATTTTTTTTTTTTAAATCAGAAGTCTCAGAGGTCCCATAAATTCGGCTCCCCAAGGGGCTTTTTCCCAGCTCTACCCGAGGAGCAGAGCCGGGACCCTTTGGCCCAGCCCCACGCCACCCACCGTTGCAGGCACAGGAGCGGAGATTCTTCTCCCTCTCGCAGAAGGGGACGCACTCCCCGTCCTTGCACTTCCCCATGTCCACGCAGACCGTGTCATCCGGGGCATTCCCCGGGGGAGGGCACTCGCTGCTGTTCCCTGCAGGTGGGGGCAACAACGGCAGGGTTAGAGCAAAGGGCAGAGCACCTCGGGGCGCGAGAGAAAAGGGGAAAAAAAAGAGAGAAAAAGTGAAATCCAGACTCATCCCAGGGAAAACCCCAATAGCTTTCTCTTAGCTTTCAGCAACTCAGGCATTTGGGCACTCTGGCCACCAAGAAGACCCTGGAGGCCCCGTCAGTGAAGCACCAGCAGCCCTGCCTTGTTGTCTTGCCTCCAGAAAATATTACGAGGAGGAAGGAAACCAGTGGGGAAGTGAAGCAGAGCCACCACAGAAAGGGTGGAATCACTGCAAGGTTCAGCTCATTCCCGTCCCCTCCCCGTGACTTGCCCTGTTCTTTTTGTCTTGAAGGGGAAGAAAAGGAGGAGGGGGGGAGAAGGAATCACCATTCTCCATGTTCTCCTGGGCAGAAACTCACCAAACGGCTCCTGAACTACAATGAAACTCATTATGGGGCGATTTCGTGATGCTCAACTGCTCTCTAAAATTAGTTGTCCCGGACGAACAAAGGGCGCTAGTCTGGGAGCTGACCTAACAGCACGCTGAGCCCGGAGCACTTGGCTACAGCTGGTGTAGGGGAGGCAGAAGCATGTCCTACCCGTGCAGAAAGACTCTCCTTTACAAGTGGCATTTATGGCTTCTTGGCATTTCTTCTGTGCGCTTTCGAACTGGCAGCCTTTGCAGCAGGGGCTGTTCCGATCGCTAGGGAAACATCAACACGAAAGGAAGAAATATTGAGCAACTTTCTTTTTAATTTCTTTTTTTTGTTTGTTTTCCAAAGAAGTACAAGCATGACAAAGCCAGGGGAAGAGGATGTTTAGCAAAAAAGCTGCTTCAAGATTCACTCACTAGCTGAAAAGTCTCTGCACCCCATCATGACCATCCTCTACCCACTCTTCATTTATTAAAGAAGATGAACTGAATGCACACAAAGCACTGTGAGACAACACCAGGGCTCTTCTTCGAGACACTTAAATCCTCCTTGTCGTCATCAACTTGCTGTGCAACCTGGGACAGGATTTTGCAGTCTTCCCCACAAATTTCCCCCTCCCTACCTGTCCTGAAGCTTTGCTACCGCATTTTGTGCTCTCTTTATCCTTCACCTAATGCAGGAGTGCCCTCAGCACAACCACACGCATTAAAATTGAGGGAATTTCTTGCTAAACAGTGAGTTCAGTGAGTTTTATCTCCTGCAGCAGGGCGCGGAGCCGAACCATTCTCTCCCCGTGCACCAGAAGCTGCAGCTCCTTTCCCCTCACCTGCACTTGGCGCCGTCCTTCAGCTTGCAGTCCGCGGAGCAGCAGGGATCAGCCTGCTGGTGCAGGAGGCCGGGATCGCACTCCTCCCCCTCGTCCACCCTGGAGTTTCCGCAGACTTTGTTGTTGCGCTCCTTGAAGCACTCCTGGGCCTTGATCTCAATGGTCCTATGGATGGATTTTTTGCTGCAGCTTGAGAACATCTGGAGAGTCACGAGGGGAAAGAGCAGCACTGAGGAGTGAACCTTGCTGTCAACAAGTGCATCTCAGACAGTCCTGGCCTCCTCAGACCTCCAAATTCTGGTGTCTCGGGAAGCAATGATCCCTCCCTGCTGACATTTTGAGAGCTTGGAACAATTTTAAGGTAAGAAAATCACCTGGCTGATGACTTGCTTTCAGGAGCATTTGGCCACAGCTGATTGCAAACAATTGACTGCAAACACTACTGGGACACGCTGTGAACTCCAGTGAAACTCAGAAAGCAAAGCTCATCTTGCAGAGAACCCAGCTGCACACAAACATCTTTTCTTTTTATGCCTGTTTATTCCCATCTGTTTCAGCCTAGAAGAATCATAAGCTAAACAGTCTTTCTGTGCAAAGGATCACTGATCACGTTGGAGAAGTGTGCGTGGAAGCAAAATTATGCAGCTTTACCTTATTGTTTTCATGATCTCCACTGACAGCAATGGGATACATGACGTATTTCCCTCCCTGGTCTTCAGTGGGGGCACACTCTGGCAGACTGTCAGGATCGTGCTCTGCTCCGAAGTTATGTCCAAGCTCGTGCGTCGTAACCAGGTCAGCCTCCTTTTTTGAAGAGCAAAAACAATGATTGCTGAAAATAATCAGTCTGAGCAGGACAGAAGAGGTGATCCCAGCTACTTCCAAGCCACCTACAACTCTCAGATACACTTAGATGGAAAAGCAATTTCTCCATTATCATTTTTTTTAGAGGTGGGGAACTAAAGGCAAGTGAAATTATGGCCTGATTCCAAAAGCACATTCCAGGACTAGGTCTGAGTACTAGAGCACTGTTAGAGGCAAACTGCTGTCCTGGGATACCAGTTCTGTTTTGTTTTCAACGCAAAGCAGATACTCAAAGTCTCTAGATCTGATTTTAAAAGGCATAAATAGAAAGTTCAAACCAAAAACCAGTCCAAACACACACCAGCTACCACGATTCGTCAATCTCTTGCTCAAACTGATCTTGCCATTAGAATTATTCCTTCTAAATGGACGATTACATTCACGCTGCTGAATAAGCTCCTCTTTTGCACGACTCCTAGGAAAGGCATCCACAAACGCAGCCCAACGGGGGTGAATTCCCAACATTTTTACACGGCAGGACTCCTGCCGAGGATCCCAAATGAGTGCCTCTCTGCACGGCCTTGACCAGCAGGTGGTGTCGAGCTCTCAAGGCGACAACCACAAAGAAGGAGCACAGAAATAAAAGTTAACCACAGGGAGACTGCGTGGCTCACGACAGAGAAGTAAGTTGGGTGAGGAAATAGTCGTTTCTGCTCTCTTCAAGCACAGGAAGGACTACAGCGCGTTGCGTTTGGGGGAGGGTTTTAAGCAGAATTTTTTTCTTCCTTTTTAAACCTGATCAGATGCTGTGCAAAAACCCTCCCTGTGAAAAGAGCCCGTGCGCACCTACTGCTGCATCCAAGCTTCGTGCCTCCTGCTGGGTAGACGTCAAACTCCATCTCCTTTGTCAGCCAAGACAGGGCTCCAGCTTGGAGACTGAGCAGCAAATGCAAATAGCGTGGCAACAGCTCAGAGCTCTTTGTCAACATCCCTCGAACACAAAGCTTCACTGTCTTTTCTTTTTCCTAGCTTCTTGACAGTTTCTGTGCCAAGTTTTAGCCCACTCACCAATTATGAATTCCATTTATAACCGGGCTACAGCGATGCACAGCTGAGAAATCAGCAGAAGGGAAACGTCCAGCTACAAAAATGTGGGAGCTGCAAACGCAGGCACTGCTCTGGTGTCTTTACAAGAGAAAAATCTCATGTTCAGGCCTTTCTGTCTTTACCTCCTCTCGTTAGCGATGCAAAAACTCCAGACAGCATCAGTTTCCATCAGTATTAGCACTAATATGCCCTGTCTCCTCTACAGTTCTCTGCTCTTTTCAAAACAGACGCACAAAAATCAGGTAGAGGAACTCCATGAGAAGGTCCAAACTAACCCCCTACTTTGCCTGCACTACTTTCACTGTTTTACCCTGCACGTGGAACAGGCCCAGCATTTCTATCCTCTGTCTGCATGTTGTAGATGCATACAACAGCAAAAACATGTTTTGCTTTCTTTCAATCAGCAGACTAATTGTATTCCTGCTGTAAGTCCACCTGCGGTGTAATATTTCTTGTCCCGTTTGAGAATAATTTTTTGTTTTAAGTAAAATACACTTAATTTTAGGATATCAAAATCCTGTTTGTAGTTGGATAACTACGTCTCCTATTAGACACTGGCTACATTTCCCCATCCCTGCTCTCAGTCAATTCAGTCTTCAGTTGCACTCAGACCTGACTCTCCTTGTCAAGAAGGACAAAAAAAAAAAAAAAGATACGGTCTCTGTGACCTAGATCCTTGTCCCCTGGGATTGGACTCAGCCTGAAAGCCAGCAGCTTGCTTCTGACAGCACAGAAGCTAGTCACAATCCCGGAAAACACCAACAAACACGTATGTACTCCAAACGTTCACTCTCTTACCTTCGTGAGGATGGTTTTCCCATAGTTCTTGGTGCTGGTTAAGCCACTGTTCAGATAGATGTCTTTCTTTGCAATCTGACTGTAATAAGCTAGAGAGGTGAGAAAGAAACAAATCAAATTGGCAAGCGTTTTTCTCAGTTTCAATTTTTTTCCCCTTTCTCTTTTTTGGAAGTGGATGTGGGACTATTCCTTGTTCGACAAAATGAACAGCTTTATTGTTCTCAGACTCACCAGTCAGCCTCTTGCCAGTTTCTTTTTTTTTTTTTTTCCTTCAGTGGGAGCTCTTTAAACCACAGCACAAACAGCTCATGTATTGCAGTAAAGGGGATAATACAAGAAATTTCCAAGACAACAGCATCTGCCATTCCAGAACTGTTGCAAGATGCACCCAAAGTGGAACTTCGTCTAGCCAGCCTGCGGTGGCTTTAACAAAGCTTGTTCAATCCAGATAGCCTCGTGACTTTTCTTCCCTCCCTTCTTTTTCCAGCTCCAGCCAAGAAAATGGCCATCTATTCTATCCAAAAGAGCCACTAGAGACTATGCAAATAACATGTCACGATCCCTGAAAGCTAGAAGAGGATTAAATACAAGTAACAAAAAAAAAAAAAAAAGTAGCTTTCTACCCACAATTGGAAAGGAAGAAAAGGAAGTCTTGCCTTTAGGACAAATGCCACCGTGGCTGTTAGGTCTGGGAGAGCCAACATAAGCCAGTCCAAGCGTTCCCATATCAAAATCTTGATACGTGAAAAGATGAGCAAGGCACACGTGAGCTGCTTTCTCAGCGATATCAAAGCTAAATTGCTTTAAAGGAAAAAAATGAACAGTGAAATCTCTGTAAAACATGTTATGGTGCGTATCAGATATCTATAAACAAGAACATTAATCTAATGAGGCAGGCACCTTCTGCTTAAGTTAGGGAAAAGCAGCTGTTGATCTGTTCTACAAACATGAAGGCAGTTAAAATGAATACCCAAGCACCTTGTATGCATTTCTTTACGTAACTTGTCTATTCATTTCCCCTTTTTCACATGGAGGGGAAAACCAACTACGCTCATTTGATGCAGGTCACAAGGCAGTCTCAGGGCCAGGTGTCCCAGGACCGCCTTTTTCACTCAAGCAACATATTAATTCCAGTTGGTGTGCTCCATAATCACACAAAGAACCCCCTTACCATGGGCTATGGGGCACATCTGCTAGTTTGACTTTGTGCAATATCTACCCAGCATGTGAAGGAACTAACAGAGTTTCATGCGTGACTACAGAGCAGCTGTGTGAGTAATTCTCTGTGCAGGACAATTTTTCAAGGGTTACTACCTACCTCTAGCAGCATTTTCACATCCCAGGCATCCTTTTTATCATCGGGGTAACTTTTTGCCATGTTGTAATGCTTCTGTCCAGATTGCACTGGATTTGGTTCATTGTGGATGATAATCTACGTTTCAAAAAGGGTGACAAAACAACAGCGAAAAATTTTGGTCAATTTTATAACTACAGAAAAGTTTTCAATGCAATTTTAAATATCTCAATAGATCTGCAAACAGAAAAAAATCAGATTCAGCATGCTCCCAATGTTAAGTTTTCAGCCTCTGTTAATTAAGATACGCTAACTAGATCTTAAGCAACTACAGCTGCCATTTTAGAACAACAGAAGTTGTCACTGAGATATTGTGCTTTGAGATGCACATTAAATCAAAATCAACACAAAAACAAACAAACCTTAACAAATACAACCAGGATTTACATCATTTACATCTAGTATAAATAATCCCAAAGCACCACAGAGTTCTAGTTAACCAAAACATACTTTAAAGGATTGCTGCTTTCCTGGTAGCCTGGAATTAGCGCATCCATGTTGCTTTCCCTCTCCAGTCCCCACCAATTCTCTCCTTCCTTGTTCCTGGAGAGCCTTGCCCAGAAAAAGGGCAGCTAGCTTGTACCATGAGAGTCCCCATGTGCCACATGACAGTTTTTGCAGAACTTAAAGCAGATGGACTCATTTTTAATACAGTTTGCCAAATTTCTATGTGCTAACTTCCAGGAGCCATCATATGAATTGAAGCCATTACATCCTCTCCATCCAGCTGCATGCTGTCTTCTACACTATCACGATATTACGCTGTTTAAGTGCAGTCAATAAAGCTCTTCAAGCAGGATTTGTGTTTTTTTCCATCTGTGTTTGCGAGCTAAGCATTAGCCAGAGACAGAAACATTAAGTATATATCTAAAGAATATGTCTGACAGAGACAAAAACGGCTCACGTTCAGGAAAGAAGCACCTCTGAATTGAAATTACATATAGAAAGATCCTCCTTCAGAATTCCCATCTAAAAGCTGCAAGGAACTAAGAACAGATAATGCTGTGTCAAATCATCAACACCACCAAAAAGAAAAGCACTTTTGGATGCAGTTAATAATGCAAGATTTGGTTATTTTAGCTCTAACCCAGATAAAAAAAAATAAAAATCAGAAACCCTGACATTTAAAATATGTTCTTGTGCTTTCAGTTGGAAACCCTCCGCACAGCTCAGTGAATACCCACCTGCTCTATCTGGATGCCATAGCCTTTGAAGGCCCCGTTGTCCCAGGAAGTATTTCGGTAGATGTCATCTACTCTGTCTATCAACTCAATCTATGCGGGAAAGAAAAAACAAGTTATTTAGTTCTGAGCTTTTGTGTACGGAAGTTCAAGATGCCCAGAGAAGCTGCAACGTATTTATCTAGAAAACACTCGCTTCAAATTAAAATTGAACCTCATAAAACACAACAGATGTATTCACTGATCCAAAACCAACAGCGCTTGGATCCAGAGAGTATTATCAAATATCCCTGAAAATTTTCCGTCGTAAAAAAGCAGCACAAACTTTGCTACTTATCCCTTTCATCTGTGTAGTGGAAGAGAATGTTAAGAACAAGACATCTTGGGAAACACTCCGTCCATTTAGCAGTTTTCCAAGTTTCTTTGAGGGGAAGGGCAGAGGGAACTGTTTTTACTGCATAGTTTTAGCACTACACTTAACTGACCCCAGGGCTTTCTTCCCTCTCCCAGACAGTAAACTATTATTTTTCTCATTATGGTCCAAGTACAAGGTTCCAGAAAGTCTGTCGTCAGTGCTCACAATCAATAGCTCCCTTTTCGAGCTGCTCTTGTCTTCTTAAAAATCACCTTCTCCTAAATATAGACCATCAAAACTGCTCAGAATGAAAAATGACATTCACAGACACTCAGTAATAGCTTGCACTTGGTTTTTCCAATCACCGTCCTGTTTACAGCACACATCAACCCCGAGAACACAACGGTAGGTGAGCCTGGAAGAATCGTATGTCAGATGCTGAGATAATCACATCTCCGAAAACAGATGAATTAAGGCTCTGTTACCTGGGGAATGTAAACAGTTCTGGGGACAGAAAGGTCAAAAAGCCAGCAAAGATGGAACAGAGTGATTAGCATGTCAAATACTCCGGCTCAGAAAGAGGCTCTTGAGAAAGAACAGATCTCCAAGCGTGGTTTCACTTGTTTTCATCTCCAGTCCCCAAACCCATACTCTATTTCTGCTGTGGGGCTGTAGGCAGGTGTTCTATTTCATAACCCCACTTTCAACCCAACTAGCTGTCCACTGAGCCTATTTCTAATTTTATTGTTCTGGACAGAGAATCCTGGAAGAAGTTGAAGTAGTATACAAGTTGTTTTTGGCTCCCATGTGAACCTTAAATGTGTTTGGACCATTTATACCCAAATTCAAAGTCTGGGAGATTGTAGAAAATGGAAAAAAAAAAGTCTTTTTTTTTTATTTTTTAGGGAGAAAACAAGATAGCTGCAAAGGGAAGGGATTTGAAACATAAGGACTATTTAACTGCAGTATCACTAATACAGAATATTTTAAAGCATGAATTAGCACCTCCCAAGATGAAAAATACACAAGCATGATGTAAATACATGCTGTAGAAAAGCAGTATAAGCAGTTATAACTACTGAATCACATTTTCTCCCAGTTTACTCCAACAAATTGTAACAGGGTGTATTTACTTACCAAATAGTTTATGGTCGTACTCTCTTCCCCCCGGCCCATGTACTTGAAGAAACGATGATCTGCCACTACCAACATCTTGCACGTGTTTTTGGAGCTCTCTGGGACAGCTCTTTTCTTCCGGGAGACGCTTGCTAATGTGAATGTTTAAATACAAATAAATAAACACTCAGTGAACTATCTATGGCTATGTCTATTACCCATATTTAAGACCTGAGCATGAGTCTGGATGGGTTTTGGTTGTTTTGTTTTTTGAGGGGGTGGGAAGGGCACAACTCTTCAGTTTTGTCTTCATAACAGTCCTCAAACTTGTTCTAAGGAGAGGAATGCGTAGTAAGGAAATTGAGTTATTAATAGATTTACCTACAGGGTTTTTATGGTTGTCACCTCAGTCCTAACTCTCTTGCTCCTGTCATTATCCCCATTCCTGCTGATGCAGTAGAACACAGAGTAAAGAGGGATTCACAGCTCTCAAAAACTCATCATAGCTCAAGCTGGATTCGTGGAGTGGCCACAGATGCCAAACAGCTCCCAGGGCACAGAAGAATTAAGTTGTTTGAACATTCACCTTAAAAAGCCTACCTACACTAGTGACAAGTTCCTTCCTTTCATCGTTTTGGGTTTAGCTGGTTTTTCCTCCAGTGATTTTAAAGAGTTAAACTACAAGGGACAACACAAATTATTGCCTAGGTCGTGATCTTACTTGCCTACCCAGACAGAATTCAAGCTTTCCAAGGTTCTGCCCTCCCAGATGCTCACCTTCATTTTGCTTGCTGTCTTCCAGTCCTTTTGGCAACAGCTCTTCTTCGTTCAGCTTTAAATAACCACACACTTTGGGGGACTGCAATCGTGAGAAGTCTTTAATATCTTCAGATCTGTAGACCAGCAGTCTTTCATCTTGCTCATTATCTATAAATCTCCACAGTGGCTGACAGCACAAGAGCAGCAGAAATGCAGGTAATTAGGAACAGTGAATGTAAAGACTAAGTAAAATATATTTATATATATATATATACACACACAGCCACATCTCCACAGCTTTGTGTGTACACATACACACATAAATTGGACTACAACGATTTAATACCTATAAATAAGTTTAGCAACAGAAGTACACTCCCAAGAAAGTCAGGTGAATTCAACCATTTATGCTACATAGGCATCCAAAGACCTAAGGATGTCTTCATAGAGCAGCAGCCGCCATCTGATAAAGCCATCAAAGAGAATTTTTTGTTCCCTCCAGAATAAAAGCAATCTGAGGAGGCATCTCGAGCTCCTCTGTTCCCTCCAGTGCAGTTTTAGGACTGGCACAGCTCAGGAGGAGTTATCTGGAACACGCCAGCAAATGTGCTGACTGGAGGCACAAGTTATCTTCTAAGATAAGAGATGATACATAAGTGTGCACCACAACACCACCGGAGCAGACTCTTCAACATTCCTAAGTCACTTACAAGTGAGTGAAAAATCCTCAAAAAAATCAAAGAAAACCTCAAAATCCCAATAAAAGCAAATGATTTCATAGCAATTGCATACAGAACATCGTTTCTTTCTAGTGCCACATCCCTGCTATTATCTCGAAGTAACATCTACAGCACCCCCACCACACATAGCCCACCCAGAGGCAGTTTTTTGGGCAAGGCCAAGCAGCCCAGACTCTAAGACTCCCCTGCAGACTACTTGGCTCTCAGTTTCCCCTGGGCTTTAGGCAGCACTCTCTGAACTTCAGACAACTATTTATTTGTGATAGTTAACTATTAATTTCAGTTTGCAGCAATAAGGCCTTGAAACACAAAGGCTGTGCCAGGCCAGCAGCCATACACATCTGTGGTGTAGAACTGAGGGCAAATACCCCACATCTTAGGATAAGGCAGGAAGGCATTAGGGATTTATATGAAGGCCCAGCTCTTCCAAACAGTGAGGGCCTTGAAGTAAAGGAAAACAACAAGGGTGCATCTTTGTCCTTACTGCCTTTTGGGAGTGTCCTCTGGCACCTACTGACTCTTACCACCGCACAGGCATGATCTCAGGGTGGTTAGGGGCCAAAGCTGACCCCGTGTGTTGGGTTCACGTGGCGAGGTTTTTGTTAGCAGGGGGCTGCGAGGGTGGCTTCTGTGAGAAGAACCCACAGGCCACATCAGAAGAATCTGAGGCCACATTATTCTTGGACCACAAACACTAAAACTGCTTTCAATCACAAACAGCTTCTACATGCTCTCGGTGCAAAGCACAAGTAGAGTGGTTTGGGGATTCCAGTCACATTTTTGTACCAGTAGGACCGGGTTTCTCAGGCTTACCTCTAATTCTGAACGTCTTCTGGTTTGGAGACAATTGCAATACCCATATAACACTTAGCCATAATTACTGTTATTGAGCCATTCTAATACAGCTTGTGCCTGGGAATGAACTGCTCTGAACAAGTCATTAGGATAGTCTTTAATTTATTTATTAAATTTTTTTAAACCAATAGTTTAAGACAACACAAATGGGGAAAAAAGAAACGAGTGAGCATGGGAAAAAGGCACATTTTTTAAACAAGGCTCAAAGAATGGGAAAAAATCCAAGACCTAGCAAAGGCAAAACTTCGGAAAGCTCAAACCTCAACTCTGCTCACAAGTCTGCATTGTTTGTTGTTCTGAAGGAAGTGATCACCACTAATTACTAACGTTATCCATCCCTGTTTCGAAAAGGCCGATCTCCTCCCTGATACATCTAAACTATGCAAATGTGACAGAACGGCACTCACTAATAAAAGTCAACACAAAGCCAAATTGGTTTCACATGTTTCTGCCACCTCCCTGTTCACCACAAAACAACCACCACCACCAAGCCTATATCGAGCTACAGAGGTGTCACTGTGACTAGCTGGAAACACCCACAGGAGAAAGAGCTGATTGTCTGAACGTTGCTGTCAACAGTAAGGCATACCTCAATATTGTATTCTTCTCCATCAGTATTGATCCTTACTGTAAAGTCTTCATCCCCAATATGTGCCACAACCTTGGAATTATGCTCCCCTTTAAAGATTAAAAAAACAAATCAGCTCTATTTGCATGCGTTCCTACAAAGACAACAATTCGTTTGTTTTTTATATTTCAAGGCAAATTAACCTCCTCAGTCTCTGGAGAACACTACAGTGAGCAGTTTAAAAAAAAAATAAAAAAGGGAACCAGCACTCTCTCTTCAGCCTTAACTTCCCAATGGTTATAAGCATTAAGTCTTGGATTTAACTGCTAATTTTCAGGTAGCTTGATGGCTCTGAGGATTAATAAAAGGACACAGAATATTCCTGCCAACATAAGCAGCCTGGATCCTACCCCTATCAGCCAGCAATTTCACGGCGTCAGCCTGCATTCCAGTGGAAGAGGCTTTCACCACATCACAAGGGCAACATAAAAATCAAAACAACTTAGCGGAAGTATTAATGGTAGACTAAAGTGGAGCAAGACACCCCTTCCTTCCAGAAAAGAATCCCATTTATCCCATAATAACCCCCAAAGAATCCCATTAAAGTAGTTTAATATAACGATCTGGGCACCACTGCATTGCCACTACCTGGGTTTTGCATTCTGTGACAAGAAGTATTGAAACCCCAAATTCCAGATGGAATTAAAGCCATCATTATCACCTTCAAAAAATGAAAAATAAAATCACAAGCTGCTGCGTGGGCAAATTTTATCCTCATGCTCTGCCAAACTACATAGAGGAACCCAATCTTAGGAGCTTGCTGCAATAGATTAAAGACAAACAAAAAAAACAAAACAGCAAAGCAACAACAAAAAAAATCGACAAAAAAACACCACCAGAAAAAAAGGAGTGGCATGAGAATAAGAATAAATTCTCCTGATTTATCCTAACTATATTTGATGAAATGAATGCACTATACCATTTACTTTGGCCAAGGGCCCAGCTGTGTGTTCTCAGCACTGACACACAGCCGAGTCCATACTAACCAACGACGTGTCCAGTGAAAAAGTCTTGCCATTGAACACGGTACTCCTTTTCCTTGCCTTCGCCATCCACAATTAATGCTTGAAATTTTTCTGAAAAGTGTTCAGCAGTTGCAGTTAAGTATAATTTAAAGTGCCTGTAAAAGAATTTACTTTCATTTATTCTTAAGCAAACTATACACACGAGAGAAACAGAAACAGCTTCCATTTTACTGAAGGTCCAGAAGAAGTTAGAAAGCATTGACTGTGATAAGCAAACCACAAAAACATGGAGTATGTAATTCATAACCGTAAATTTTTAGTACTTCATGGAGGATTTTTAAAGTGTTAAAGATGTTAAACAAATCCACAAGTCATGGTTTGCTCACGAAGCACCTTCTCCATATGCATTCAAGCAAAACCAGACACTGCTAACGTATCTGACCTACAGGGAATCAGCCCAGGGAATCTGTTCACTTGTTTTAAGTTAAATCATCTTAAAGCTCTCGTTTTCTAACAGAATATGTTCAGAAACCAGAAGCAGAAATCTGAACTCTGTAGATTTTTGTGTCCCAAAAGCTCAAGGCTATCACAAAGAAAGAGTGGAGACCAACTCAGAGAAGGATCCACGCTGGTTCTTGCCTTCTGTGGTCTGTGGGTCAAAGATTTTTGGTACGTCCCTCTGTAATTATTCTGCAATCAGCACTGGCAGCATTGCAAACTATTTGGTGCAGGGGAACCTCACCATGAAGTCAGAGTGCACGAGGCAGGGCAAGACAGGGACAGCCAGACAACATCTGACCCTGCTAACCTTTTATAATTGCTACTTAAAAATTAACCCCCAGCATTTAGAGACAAAAAAACATAAATACAACTTGCACGACAGCTGTAGTTGTAGGGGACAGCTGGAGGAAGGCTCATGAGAACAAAGTAGACAAAAGATCTCAGTGGAACAAAGCTGACCTACACTTGTTAACACAAAATGTTCTCACCTCCCTCCCCCCATTTCAAATTCACAGTTTCAGCACTCAGATACCCAAAAGGGATTTTTATAAGACTGAACAGCATCTCTAAAACTTTGATGCCTGCTTTCTTCACCACACTTCTCCCCATTTCCCAAGTGCTTGTAATTCCTATGTTGTTAAAATAGGAGTATTTTAATCAAATTCAGAATTTACACACAGTAGGAATGGGATTAAACCTCTGGGTGGGGGGATTATCTCTCAGGGAACATGGCACGCACTCTCCCCAAACTGAAGGCAGAGGTTTTCAAGAACCAGAGGATAGTCAAACATGACAGCGTTGCCGAGATGAGGTAAAAGCAGAATCTGTCCTAGTAAGTGGAAATAACCTACACGAAACTAAGCCTAAGAAGAAGATCTAAGATTAAAAATAAATAAATAAGAAAAAAGCAAGAGAAGTCTTGGATGAATGGCATTTCAACAAACAGAGTGATACAATGGAACCATACAATGGAACCTGACATATTTTTGTGTTTCCTGAGTCTCTCTGAAGTCACTCCACAGCCATGCAGTTCAGTAACTTAAAAAGAAGTGGCCAGTCATGGCAGAAAACACAGTAACTATGTCTGTGTTTGGAATTGTGTATTATCCATCAACAACCAAAGGAAATGTTACGCTATTTCACTGCTGATGATTTAATTACCTTTGCAGGGCTGAGAAACTTAAGAGCCTCTCTACGTGTGTCTCCGGCTGGAGGTCTCTCTTCCTCAGCGAGTGCTGCTGGATGCTGGACTGAGAAAGGATGTCATAGTCTGAGAGCATGGATTCAACCGAGGCTGGAAAAACAACAGAGAAAGCGTTGGAGTTTCAAGATCCTTCAAAAAATGCACACATAAAATGGCAAAATGGAGCCTCCTGTAGCAGGATCACAGTGGGCTCCAATTTTAGGAAAACCTCTGCACATTCCTGTAAAGATGCATTTCGTGCAGTCAGGTAGAAATCACAGCATGAAACAAGACGCGATCAGAGATGGAGAAACAGAAATTATTTCACACCTTACAGCAGTTTTAGAGCAGCTAAGCCGTCTTTTTTACTGCTATGGCTGTGCAGAGCTGACGTCCTCCCTGGCTGCCTCCTGGAAACCACGTTGGGGAGAACATTTCCCATTGCTCCAGGATGAACAGCTTCCCTGCCTCGCCTGCTGCTCCCCACTAATTTAAAATAGTTTAATTTTTACCGAGTTCACTGCAGGTCAGGGCTGCAGTTATTACCTTTCTGTCCAACAGCAGCCAGAAAATGGATGGCTGCATAGCTTAATTCATCAGAAACAACCAGGCAGGCACCTCGCAGGGGGCATCTCCGTGCTCCCCAGCCCCTTACCATCATCTAGACTCCTCTGATTTCCCTTCTAAGAACACAAAAACCCCTTCAGAGGCTGGCTTACACCACCCAGCCATGCCACCTCACGCATTTATTGGATTTGAAAGACAGATACTCATTGCCATCACTTAACCCCAAATCAGAGAATATCGAGGGTGGGAGGCACCTAGAGCCCAAAGGAGCTTCTAGGAGCAGGAGTACCACTGAAGCCCTGGCCAGAACAAGCATCTCACTTCATATTTCATGAGGAGGTCGGCGGGGAGAACAAGCCAACAGCGTGTGCCTGCTCGTGCACGCTGCAAGGGGGGAGCTGAACAAAACAAGAAGCTCCTCACCCCCCTCTCAGCCCTGCACGGGGCCACCCCAGCACAGGCACATCCTCCCCAGCCACCAGCCTGCTGACAGCGGGGCCAGACATCTGCGTTTTGGTGCCCCAGAAGCCACAAGGCAGCAGTTCCCAGGCTGCCCCGGCGCGAGCCGCCGCTCCCCTGCCGCTCAGCAGCACAGGAAGGGCAGCGTGGTTGCAGTTTCCTGATTTCTGTTTACAGCCCTTGCAGGTCGAGAGCACCTGCAGTCGATCGCCGAGCTTTGGGGATTGTATGCAACAGCAAGTTTCCACCACCTCCCTCTGCAGCGTGGGTTTCCATCCTACGTGCCCAGCGCCTTCATCGCCTGCTCGCTGCTTCACTGCGGGGAGAAAATACCTTAATAAAAGAAGCAAATATCTGTTTTCTTTGAAAAAGCACGAGGTTTCACACTGCTTTCCACCCCTGCGTGCAAAGCACAGCCCAAAACGAGGGAAAGTCATGCCAAAAAGCAAGGGGCTCTTCCCAAACCACTTTCCTGTGGTTCCTTCCCTTCTGTCCCCTCCTAAATCCCTGCATTCCTCTCTTTTTGGAGGACACCTCAATTTCATCCTGATATCCCCAACGCTTATTCATTTTTTATTATTTTGTGATAGCCAGCCTTCAGCTTATGCTATCTTCTCTCCTGGGAAGAACTCCCCAAAATACCCACTGAAGGCACTCAGAAGCTGGGAAAGAAATTTGGTGACAAAGATGATAATCCCAAATCCGCAGCTGGGGATTCCCTTGCTCACAACTCTGAACCCACCTTTTTATTCCACTTCATTTTAAGGCTAGAAGCCCACTACCCCCAGGCTTTGCAATTTTGCCCAGGCAAGTCTCTTTTAGGGCAATTACGTGCCATCATGCATTGCATCAGACTCCTCCACCAGCTCAAGAATGTGCTGGGCAACAGCTCAGCGGGGCTGGAAGCCACCGTGTATTTGTTAAAGAGGAGGAGGCTTCTCTCCAAGTGTTCAGCCACCAATCCAAATACCAATGGCATCTTCCTCCAGCCACCCTGGCTCTCACACGCATTCTTCTGAACTGCACTTTTCATTCAAAGGTTAAGCTTTTCGAGAAACATCAAGTTTTAAAGCAGAAGACGCGATTAATATCCTCAAAATCCTCCTCACAGTTATCTGATGATGGAAAATAGCTCTGGTTAAAATGCGAGATCCAACAGTATTTTAAGATCTTTCCTTCGGGAATTAGAAGTGACCACAAGAGGATCAGAGGAATTTGCAGGACTGATTATGGATATTGCTCCTCCAACCATCCCCGAAGGAATAAAACCAGAAATAAATCTGGTGCGAAAAGGCAGAGGGATGGGAAGTTTGGCCTAGAGAGTAGTCCTGGGACGAGCACAGCGAGCACACTTGGAGGATTTTGCTGTGTGGCTTACATCAGAGGTGCCTCCAAGCCTGAAAAAAGGGCTCGAGCCTGTGTTTTGTGCCAACTGACTGACTTCCAACGGGTATCAAGCACTCAAAAGCTGGTCAGCAGCTCACGAATAACTCATCTGATCCAGCTGGGCAGTGACTGAATGGCCGAAGGGCTCCACGGTCTTCGTTAAACCACCCAGTGCTATTCCTCTGTCCACCAAAGCACAGTAACCAAACGGAGCCACCTCAGCTCCAACTCACAGCCTAATCCGGCCCAAAAAACGCAGCCTGGAGCCTTTCCAACCTCAACCACCCGAGCTGGAACAAGGCTCCACGCCTGGCGGCAGAGCTGCCCTTGTGCTTGTGGTGACAGCGGGTCAGGAGGTGATGCTGCCGTGCCTGAACATCTCCAGAAGCCTTCTCTTAGTCACCAGCACGGTTCAGATGAAGCCTCGGGGTACGGTTACATGCTGGGAGGGAAGGCATGTGGCAGCCTCACGGTGTGCTCTGCCTGCAGCTTCAAACTCCTGCACACCCCTGAGGCTCACAGAGGTGCCCAGTGGGGGATGCCGTGGAAAAGCCAGCGAGCTACAACCCCCCTCTAGCTCATTTCAGGATAAACTTACCCACTTTACACTGCCTCAAAGCGTTTTCCTTTGGTAAAATATTGACAATAAATGTCCGTAAGTGTGCAAATTTGATTTAGAAGCCACACAGATCATTACACTGCTGTTTCTGGTTATTCTGCATGCAGCTGAATGCCCCTGATGGCTTCCACGTGTTACCTCAACCACCACCAACCTGGGCGTTGTTCTCCTTCACCGAGCACATCTTAACTGGGGACCAGCAAGGAACAGCATTTATTGCTTGATCTGGTTGGTTTAATAACTCCATCTATCTTACCTGAGAAAGCAGAGAGTACTTTTTGGAGGAAAAAAAATAAAATACTGCTCAAATATCGGCGTTACAGAAATAAGGAAGGCCCCTGGACTAACGTCCTCACACTCAAAGTGAAACAAGGGCAACGCAGCCGCCCCGTCTTAAACCAGAACAGCATCATGTGATGTGATGCTCCAAAAAAAACACCCCCAAAAAATCCCACTGCTTTCGTACATCCTGCAGACACGGAGAGCCAAGTCACAGGATGTAGCCTTCTCTGGAAAGAGATCATTTGTCTGCCCCTCCCCAAACTGTCTCATTATTAAGTTTAGACACTCCACGCCACAAAATCCTGCTGTTTTCCCCCCAAAAAAGATGAGTTTGACTGGAGCTGATTCTAGGTAGAGCCTAGTTACTGCCTGGGCTGCCTGGGTGAGACCAAGCTGCTTCTCCCTGCCTGGCTGTGTTGCTTCTCCTTTGGGATATGACTTGGCACTCACTCCGATGGGGCCTTCCAAAATTCACATCGCTAGTACCAAGGGGCAGAGCTTGGCAGCTCCAGCAACAGCCTGAAAGATGAAAAATGAGATCCAGGAATGCAAGGATGCCACATACTTGTTCAACGCTGCATTAATCGTGGGTCAAAACTGGGGAGGCAGCTGCTATGGGTACCTCTCTGCAAGATCTGCCTTCTCCTCTCAGCCCCCAGTCCACGAGCAATGTAGGATAAAAATGTGAATTTCAAGGAGAAAAAACACCACCAACAACTAGTGCGTATCAACAGCTGCACAGGAAGACAAGGCCAGATAATGGGAACGGAGATTAGGGCGTGAATCACACCAACACGGGCCAAAAAGTGGACAAGCTGCAGGCTGACCAGCAGCACGGTCACATACCTGCGAGGATGACAGCCAGCAGAACCACTGGGGTTGCAGAAAATCCCCCAAATGAGCAAGCTGGACAGTGGCACATGAATCCTGTAAGATCCCTAAGAAAGGACGGCCCTTGATTGATCTGGGAAAGGGGCAAACTCCTGCAGTTTATTAAGATCTGGTGGGTAAAACATTGATTAAATCAACCTATTTATAGCAGATGTTAAATATAAACTTGTATCTCAGATATAAATCTCTACCAACTATTAAATGCATAATTAAATCCCAGTGTAACTTTCACAGTTCAGCTGGGAGAACTCTGCGCTGAGCTGGCTGCGTGTCCCTTCTCAGCCCTTCTAACCTCAGAGCAGAAAGCCATGCTGGGGTTTCTGCACACGCAAAAAGTTCCCGAGTAGCAGGAGAGTGAAATTGAGATGAGTTACTGCTGCTGTCAGCCACTGAGGTGAACAGCAGACTGTATTTTTGTTACTTAGCCCGTAGTGCTGCCTGGGGAAACCACTGCATCCAGAAATGCCTGCAGTGACTCTGAAATAATCCCACAGCACCCTGGGCTGGCACCACACGCTGCAACACCCTGCTGGTTGGCTTCGTGCTCTCGGATTCTCCTCCACGTGCTGTGCTGAGATACACACCCGAACTTCAGCTTCGGGACACAAACTGCTAAGCTGGCTCCATCCGAAATAGCTGTCTAGCTTGAAAGGGTATTAAAATAGGGTAAGAAATGTTACCTGCCCCAGATAGTAACAGCTGCATTTCTTTCAGTTCCCTGCTTAATTTGTTTTTCCCTCTCCTTTGTCCTTGCAGAAAAAGTATGAACTTTCCAAGAGATGAGCAAGTTCTTAACCATAAAATGGCAATCCTTGAAACTTCATTAAACAGACTGCTGGTCAGAAATCTCAATTATTTCAGCCCAGAAAACTCAACCTCTGTGATTAAACAGAACAAATCAGACGGTATGTTAGAAGGTACCTTAGAAGATAGAGCTGTGTATGAGATTAGGAAGATGGAACTCCAGCAAAAGATGAACATAAAACCACAGGAAAGGAGGAGAAAAGATTTCAAAGTGCAGCTTGTCAAAGACATAAAGCTAATAATGGCAACAGCTTTTATTATAATGAAAAGAAACAACCCAGATAAATAATCAAAGGAGCCTGTAAAACAACTAAGCTGCAAAGATGACCCCAAGAACGGATGCTAAAGGCCAGTACCAAAGGAATAATTCACCTCTGCATTCACCACAGAGGAGACTGAGGTTTCCCAAAAGCTTGTCTTGACAGGATGAATCTAAAGAACTGCCTCCAGTTAAAGACTCAAGAAAAGGGGCTTTAGAATAAACCAATAAAATTACCAATAAGTCAACAGAACATGAATGTATTAACCCAAGAGTTATAAAGCACTTTTTCAGATGAAACTGGTCAATTCCTAATGCTGCTCCTGGTGGACTGAAAGGTGTAAGAGCAGCACCAACTTCCAGGAGCCTCCAGGTACCACACAGGGGCTTAATCATAAATCCACTCACCTGCCCTGCCACATTGGTAATAACAACGGCAAAGTGTGAATTACTTGACTTGTGGCTAAAGAAGATAGTAGGGAACGATCTGTCTTCCTCTTTATGGAATCAGTGCCTGTTTATTTGCTGTCTGAAAGGATGAAATGTGTGGATTAAGTAACATTATTAATCAAGCATATCCGGATTTTAACAAATTTTAGACAAGCTCCCTCACAAAATGCTTCTATGGATTTAATTTACTGAATGAGAGAACAACAAAATCCTTCAAGAAAATCAGAGTGGAGCAAGTGTGAAAAAAACCCACAAGAAAAAAAAATCCTCACTATGTTTGTGACAAGCATTTCAGCATGGTTGAAAAAAAATTATCTTGGAGTGATGATTCAACAGCAAGCAGAGAGGCCAGAAAATTACTCAGAAAGAAAACAAAACCAAAAGCATTCATCACTACACTTCATCACTGTAAATCCATGGTAGCTTTGTATCACGAATACTACCTGCAGTCCGAGTCATGTATCTCAAATAACTAAAAACCCAGCACAAACAGAAGGTGCGCACACAAAGGTAACAAAGACCAATTAAGTCATAAACTTTTTCCTCATACTAAGAATTATTACACAGACCAAGATTTTCCCACTTGAAAGAAGAGCGTGAAGGAAATGAATAATTGTGCTCCACATTCACCACTGTTGGCAACAGAAACCACAGAAACAGACAATGTTCGGAAACAAACGGAAGAAAGGAGATTTTCCTCCATGCATTACTTAATAAAACTGACAAACTCTTAGTCCAGGCGTGGTGGTACAGAGGCCAAAAATACAAAAGGCATCAGATAAAGCTCAAGTGGGTCCCTTAGAAGGCACGAAATCTGATGGTCCAAAATGCAAACTCTGCTTGAAGAAATCCCTAGGCCTGCCTGCAGTTGGAGGGATAAGCTGCATTTGTTGTGTTTCTGTCACACTTCCTGGAACATCCACTGCTTCCTACCCCTACCTGCTTCCTGCAGTGACTAATTGCTGTGGCCTGCACAGAACAAAAAGTCAGCCTGAGGTGGGGGAGAGTGGGACCGAGGTACAGCCTGGATGACTGACACGGTATCTGTCAAAGAGACATAAACAAAGAGAGGGGACTTGAAGCAGTCACCGTGGGCAGCACCACCTGGAGACATCACATCTGACGGGGTAACAAGCAACCGCTGCCTCTCACAGACACGTCTGCCAGTTCAGAGAGACTTTTGCTCATCAAACAGAAGTTTGCAGCTTAAAATAAATGCTCAGGTGCAAAAGTAAGGTTACAGAAGTAAAATAGGAAGGCTACGTTCAGCTTTCTGGAAGTCACATCCAGCTCCAACAGCTTCAGGTTCTCTCTGCAATGGTGACTCTTCAACCAGAGCTACGAAGAGCAGCCTTTTACCTGATCATCCTGCTCTAGCATAACGCAGACTCCTGCAAGGAAAGCTCTTCAGCAGACCACCAGCATGAAGATAACACGGTCATCACCTCCCCAAAGAGGCCGACAGGCCCCAAGCACCACGCATCAGTGACACCTTCAGCTATGGAACAGTGCAGCCAGCAGGAGCAGGGAGGTGATCGTCCCCCTGAGCTCTGCTCTGGTGGGGCTGCACTGAGTGCTGTGGTCAGTTTTGGGTCCCTCAGTACAAGAAGGACATCGAGGTCCTGGAGCGTGTCCAGAGAAGGGCCTGGAGCACAAGTCCTGTGAGGAGCAGCTGAGGGAGCTGGGGGTGTTTGGGCTGGAGAAGAGGAGGCTCAGGGCAGATCTTGTTGCTCTCTGCAGCTACCTGAAAGGAAGGTGTGGGGAGCTGGGGGTTGGCCTCTTCTCACAGGTAACTAGTGATAGGACCAGAGGGAATGGCCTCAGGTTGTGCCAGAGGAGGTTCAGGTTGGAAATGAGGAGATGTTTCTGTGGCCAAGCGCTGGGATGGGTGACACGGGGAGGCGGTGGGGTGCCCGTCCCTGGGGGTGCTCAGGGAGAGGCTCAGGGCGACCCAGTGCTTGGGGACACGGCGCAGCGGTGACACCGGCGGTCGGAGCAAGCGATCTGGAGCCCCTCCCCATGCTCAACGCCCCTGCTGGGCACAGCCCCTCACGCTGTGTGCCTGGCGGGTCCCGCACCCCCCCCGACCCCAACCCCAACCCCAACCCCGACCCCGACCCCGCGGTCCCGCCCGCCCCTTACCGTAGCGCTGCCTCTGCGGAGGGCGCCCCAACGCCTGCAGCTCGCCCGTTGCCGCCAGCAGCAGCAGCAGGGCAGGGAGCAGCCCCAGGCGCAGCCGGAACCCCATGGCTCCCCGCCGGGCTCCCCTCGCACCCAGCCCCTCACGGCCCCCCCTCAGGCCGCGCCGGGCCCCACCGCCATCCTGGGCTCGCAGCCGGAAGCCCGCGCGGAGCATTGTGGGGCGGGCGGCGCCGCCATCTTAGGGAGCAGGGCGGGGAGAGGGGCCGGGGGGCGGGAGCGCGCTCTCTCCCTCACAAATACCTCATCCCTCTTGCCTTAGGGCTCCTGGGAGATTCTATTAGTGCTTTTTGGGGAACCTGAAGGGCTTTTCTAGTTTTGTGTGCTCCCGAGGGCTGTTTGCGGTGCTCACTACTAGCATGGGTCTGTGGGTTGCATGTTTGCAAACAGCAGCTGTGCTAATAAAGGTGCACGAAGGCGGTGTGTGGGTTATGGCTGTGCTGTGGTGCACCAATTAATGCTGGCCTGGCCTTCTATTTTTAGCTGATGCACTTGGCAGAAATGAAGAAAAATATCACCGACCCTGCTTCTTGCCACACTGTACATTAATTAACCTGAAACACTTACATAACCATGGCATATAATTACTCATTTTTTCACAAGGACAAAGATACCGCTTAAAGCAAGTGTTTGTCTCCTGTTTTTGTTTGTTTGTTTTTGTCTCCAGTGATGGGAAGATAATAAACAGCTGGTGAAGCCTCCTGGGAATATGCTTGGAGTTTCCAACAATTTACATCTGTTGATTCCCAAAATCAGGGGTAGCATCTTTTTTGGCAGCTCTCAATGTATATATCCTCCAGAAATTCGTCCAGATGACTCTCTACTCCCTGTGAACTTGCAGTACATGTAACATCCTGCAGCAGGGTGCTCCGCAGTGTAGTCAATGCAGGAAGAATCACTTTCTTTGCTTTCAACCTGACATTTTGTGCCACTGTTTGGCTGCTATTCTATGAACTTTTCCAGTTCTAGCATGTGCTGTTTGAGATGGTAGGGTTGAAAATGCGTACAGTGTTCACGTTACAAACATACATTGGATTTAGAAAGTGGCATAACCATTCTGTGTGTTCTCAAAGTATTTCCTAAATATTTCTAGCATTTAATACATTGTTGAATACTGCTAGGCACTGAGCTGCCGTCATCCTAAATATACCTATTAAATTTCCAAGATTACACTCCTGAAGTGCAATGGTCCGCTCAGTCATAATTACTCATAATATTGAACATTTTTCCCCACTTGTGTCACTGAAAATCACTTTATTGCCAGTCACTGAAGGCCCAGTTCAGTTGCCCAGATGTAGGTGTCGAGCTCTACTTCAGGTGACCCAGGGTATCTCACCGAGGCTTCAGAAGGGCGTGGGACTCCATTAGATCCCCTGCAAGAGCCATTAAGGTGTCTCCCATGTGCAAGGGTGTGAGTGTGGGTAATTGAGCCCTGAGTATTTAACGTCTTTTTGGAATTCTTCTCAGCCGCACCTCTTCTATTCTTCCATGAACAACATAGTATGAGGAGGATTTGTCTTTTCATTCTTCACCTCCATATTCAAATAATGTACGTATAAGGACACAAATATGAAGGATTATTGGTGACTTACTTTCACTGTGAAAAATTACTTTACTTAGTCTGTTTCCTATCCTGTAACCACATTTTGCTCCATGCAAGGATTTTCTCTTATTCCATGCTTGCTAAGTCTCCTTAAGAGTCTTAGGTTAAAAAAAAAAAAAAAAGTGTTGAAACTCTTTCAGAAACCTAAGCAAACTGTATCTCTCCCATCTCCCTTATCCAAGCACTTGTTGACATTTTCAGAAAATTCCATACCAAGCTTGAACACAAGATTTCTCTTTACAAAAGCAGTGTTGACAAAACCCGTATTGACTTTTCCCTAGAAAAACCCTATGGGTTTTTCCCCTACCTGCTCATGTATGCATTAATTCTAGTTGCTACTAATACCTGTAGTGCAGGTATCAGTTTTTGTATGATGTAACATTTGATACAATCCACTCCTTAGATGCCAAGAAAGTTTTAGGCAAGAAGTTACATCACAGTTATTGCATCCTTGAGTTTCTTGGATGAACACTGTCTAGTCTTGCAAGTCTGTTATTGTTCATTTTGTCTACTCTTAATTCAAAAACCTTTTTAAAGTCAACATTCCAGTTTGAAGTGGATTTTTTGAGAAGACCCATGATGAAGTGTTCAGCAGTAGAGCACAAACACAGGAAGTTCTCTTAGGATTTCCACTATGGCCTTATCATCTCTGAGTGCTGCTTTTATACCCAACTCACTGGGTTTCAGAATTTCTAAAAAGTTTCTGGCACTTGGTACACTAAGATTATTGAAATTCCCTCAAATCCTCTTTGAAAGGATTTATTGTTGAGTTTTATACCTTTCATAAGTATTTCCTTCAATACGTTACCCACCAAGCTTTTTTTGTTTGTTTTTAGTTCAAATTAAAGGTTGTATTTTGTTTAGTCTTGTGTGAAATATTTTTTCATATTTGTGCTTATTCTTGTTGCTTCCTTCTGTATTTTTAAATATATACTACATCCATAGTATTTATCCTTTTCCTCTGCTTGTATCTTAATTTTAGTGACTTTCCTAATTTTTGACCTCCACTCAGTACAGAGTTGAGATTTCAGCAAGCTGAAATTCCAGCCTGATTGCAAAATCTCCTTTCCTAAGTAGTGACAACGAAACTAGTGTTCGTCACTGTTAGTATTTGGTGAAGGTTATAGCTTGGCATTTTCATTTGCTCTTTTATCAGATGCCATTTAATATTACAGGATCTTTCTGCAACTTTTCAGAGTCAACTTTAGATAGGACTGTTTGGAATAGTTTTATCTGCAAACTGTTTATGCCTATTTTCAGATCATTTATGGAGCACAGTACAGATCCATTTTTTTTTATTGATGGGTAGAATTTCTTATCTTTTACTAATTTGTAGCTTGTCTAGGCAAGATACAGAAAACCATGTAAAAGCTTTCTTTTTCTGTTATCAGTTTGTTTTCCTACTCAATATGTTTCTTTCTTCCATTTATTTTTTTTATCTCACAAGGACACCCTAACATTACAAGTTGTTTGATTGTAAATATTTTTAGGGTTATGGACTGTCTGCGATTTGTATTTTGATGACAAAATACAAACAAAGAATACAAAAAAAACAAACAATATAAACAAAGCAGTTGTGTGGATTACATTAAGATATTCAAACACTATAATAATAAAATATAAGTAGTAATTGAGAAAAGTGTAATTGATTTGGCATTATTGTTTATCCCATGTTAATAAGAATCACTTATTTTCTATTGGCAGGGTAGTTTGATTGCATGTCTGGGTGCAATTTATTATTATTTTCATTTATACAAACATCATCTTGCGTCCAGTACAAGAGCAGTCTGGGACCTTTCCCCATTAGGGAATTTGAATTGTTTTTCATGTATTTAAGGTCTAAACAAGGAAATGATAAATAACCAAGGATGTGATCAGAAATGAACGGGAGACAATATTTAATGTGTTTTGGTGCGGAATAGCACAAATGCAGTACACCAACTTACAAAAGAAACAAATTTAATATAAAATGTCTTTTTCTATGTTAGCATTACAAGCTAGGGAAGTGCAGAGACAGCTAGCAGGACAGCTGACCCTGCTCAGAAGAAACTTTATGACTAAGTATTTGTTGAAAGTCATTACCCCACTAACTAGGGCAATTCCTAAAATATACAGTTCGACAATTTGGTTAGAAAGGAAGCTAGATTTTGCGTCAGGCCCTGGAGGACGATTAAGGATTACCTTTGTTTTTTTGAATGTTTGAATAGTAAATGATGCCCCAAAGGCAAAAGGCCTGATCTTGGTTCTGAGCTAACGAGATAAGCAGAACCCAACCCCACCCATGCGCCAGACCGTGGGCTGCGTAAAGCTGCATCTTTTCCCATGGGAATCACTGGAACCCTGGCTGTGTGCGGCTTTTGAATCTAAATTGGGCAAAGTCCTGGGAAGTGTGGTGTCTTATAAGGAGTGTGCTTCCTCTGGGAGGAGGGTGGAATGAGTGATTTCGTAAGTATCCTCTACTACGACTTTCAATATCTACAAAAGAAAGTCTTTAAAAGCTCTTGGGAGATTCTGAAAGCAAAATAACCCCCCCCCAAAAAAAAAAGAAAAAAAAAATTAAGCAAACAAATAACAATAACAAAACCAGCAAACCGTTGGTCGTGTTTGTGTGACGCAAAGAGGGTTTTGTGTTTATTTAATACACAGGAAAATTGGACCTGATGACAAGAACAGACCCACAAGAGTTAACAGACTCCAGAAGACTGGGATACTCACGTCTTTATGGCCAAGGTTAGGTTATCTCTCTCATGCTGATCGAGATGGTTCCGATAAATGAGATCTGGACTCTTGTGACATGCCAATTCTGTACTGCACATGAAAAAAATGTAGGAGTTTCTGTAGAATCCCTCTCTTCTCCTTTTCCTTCTTGGTTCCCCTCTCCTCTTCTACAGTTGTCTCTCAGCAAGTTGTCTGACAGTCTCCTTTCTTTTATCTCCACAGATATTTTTTCCCCATACACCCTTTCATTCCTCCAAAGGCCTGACCCTCCCTTAGTGCTGTGAGGCCTGGTGTCACTGCCTAACCACGCATTACAGCCTTCCACAGGAGCGACCCAGCACTTCACAGCATTAATAGTCTTTCCCCACTAGTTCCCCTACCTACTCAGCAAGACAGAGACTTGGCTTTAACTCTTGAAATGAACATATTCAATTATTTTCTGGCTACAGGGATCTTTTGTGGTCTTCTACGGTCTTCCAAGACTCCACTCTAATAACTGCAACTTGCCGACCCTACCTGCCGTGCTGCTTGGGAGATCTGCTATTGCTGCAATCTAAAAGAAAACAGAAGGGCCAGCCTGGGAGCTTTTTTCAAGAGAGAAACAACCAGAATTTGTTCTTCATAATTGTGAGTGTGTGTTCCCCATAATTATAATCACACATAATGCTTTTTTTTTCCCCGGAGCATATCGAAGTTAATCTTCCAAGGGAGGGAATGCGCTCTTGTGAAATTACTTCCTGTTACAGGCTTTTTAAAACCCACAAAGAAATTGCTTGTCCCTACTCTCAGACACAAAGTGGTCCCCATTTCTTAGATCTGCCAGGAGATGGTGCTGCCATTCTTCCTTCTATTCCCTTCCAGTTCTTAGGAAAGGTGACACACGTACATGTAGAATTACACATATAAATATATTACATGCTTCTGCTATCTGACTGATGCACTTTTGCCCTAACAGGGAAGAAAAACACACCAACCTTTTCATATTTTAAAGCTTGCTACTCTCTTTGAGCTGGACATACATATTTAAGATCCATCATGTATCAATGACAAAGCCATTCAGGACTTTTCCAAAGTTTTCTAATGCTCAGTGTCAGGAGGATGAATATATAAAACAGTTTTCTGGGTAGTTTCCATGCCTGCCCTTCTCACCTTTACAGACATCTCTGGATGCACCCCGGGAAGGTGGCTCGTGCTTTCACAGGTATCCCAGCCCTGTCCAGAGAACCAGAACTGTAACACTGCTTTAAATGGAAGCACGAGGCATTTGAAATCTTTTCTTAAATCACATCAGGCAATTTAGGCAATTCTCTTAGCATCAGCGTTGGTGTGAACAGGGCTTATGGCCCCTGGTTCCAGTGTGCATGCCTTGCAAAGTTTGGCCTGGAAGGACCTTGCCGCTTATATCAGAGGGACACATTCTAGTCTGTTTGATCATTTTGACAGTGACAGCTTATTTGTAATTTTTAGTCCACTGTCAGCACAGGACTTACATTTATAAATATGCATAAATACAGCAGAGCAACATACTTCCCTTTAAATTCAAACCATCCATTTTTTAGCTTTGCTATCTTGGTACCAGATTTTCTTTTCACCAGTGAAATAGTTTGATAACACTCATGGCTACAAAAGGAAAGAAAAAAGGACAAAACCTCATTTCAAATTCCTAGGCTTTGTTACGTTTTGATTATAAAATTTGTCCTAGTGATTCCTCTTTCCCACAAAACAGATGTCATAGACACTGGTAAAAATTAACATCTTTGGCACTGATTCCATGCTTTTCAGATGATATCAGGTATTTTTATTGTTTCTCTTTTCTTTCCTAAGAAAGTAGGCTTCTCTGATTTGAAGTACAATCGAAGGAAAGGGAATCAAAATATTAGGTAAGATAAAACATACTTCTGGGCAATATATTTTGATATGGCTAATACATCTCTGAGAAATACTGTTAATGTAAGGAGTGCTCATGTGGGTCTTTTGTAAAGTAATGGAACATGGGCTGGTGTCCAGCTGTACTATTTTGATGTATGAGACACACAGGAAACTGATTGCCAGCATATGCCAGTAACCCAAGTGCAACCTGGCAACTGAACAACTAACTAAAAAAAAAATTACCAGAAATTTTTACAGATTAAATCTGCTCACTTGAAGATTTGGGAAGATCTGCTGGGAATCTACTTCATGCTGACTGCTTTGACCATGTATTTGCGTGTATGTATCTACGTCTATGGCTCTATATAAATAAGCATGGCTCCTGTACAGGCTTAGTTAGAACTATAAGGGAAGCTTTATAAGGGACAAATGAAACTCACTGGGACAAACTCTGAGATCAGTTTACAGTGACATTAAAAGCAGGCTTATTCTCATAAATGAGGGTTGCAAGGTGGAACTCTTGTGTTTTTTTTTCCACAAGTTGCATTGGCAATACCCAACAGTATAAATAGAGACTTGAATGTTATGCAAAATTAATGTATTGAATGCTGTACAGTCTCCATTACCAAGAAACAGAAAAAGAGTGGGCTAGAAAAAGGCATTGCTGGAATGCATTAATGCCATCTAGGTTTTTGGCAAGGACTCAGCTAGAGAGCAATTCGTGGAATACAAGGAACGTAGCGTTAGACTCTGCTTGGTATTCTCATTAGAGCTGTAGTAGACCACACTTGTGAATGTGGCATTGCTGAGAATTGCTCAGCAAGAGACAAATGCCTCAGCCGAGCAAATATGACCATGCATCTTCTTGGGTTCCACGCTGAAAACAGGAGCTCGAAGCCTCTTGCAGAGCCAGGTGCTCTCGAATAAACATTCTGCTGCATTGAAATGTTGCAGCGATTCTCCTCTTATAAAATGAGAAATTTTGTGTCTGTCTTAAGGCTCCTCTGGGTACCATCTTGAAAGCCTCTGTTGAGGGAGAAGGCCAGGACAAGAGGAGGAAGAAATCTGGATCTCCTGTAACGGCCTAGTAGCTTAGCAGCAGCAGGACAGGGTGGAATCACCCTAACTTGCACCACTGGCTGAACAAACCTATTTGCACCATAACTGGAGGAACGTAGGCAGCTTTTTGCTGCGCTGGTACAGCCCTCGGTGTCAACATGATATCAGCCTGTTCAGAAGGCTGATCCTCTGTCTATATTTTTGACCCTGTCAACTCACTGTTATCGGAACAACATCAGTATGAAGCATTACTGCTCCAGGTAAGTGACTGCACAGAGCAGAAAATCTGGATCCAACTCCTCACAGTTCTTTCTCAGGCAAAATAGACCTGCTAACTATGTGAGAAAGACCAAGAGGATTTATTTTGAAGTCACTTCTTTGCAAAGGTCACCAAATGCCTCAGGTCTATGAACACTATACGAGCAAGATCCACACATACCATCTATTTCCAAAGAGTAAAGGAAATCTCTGAGCAGCCTGCGTCAGGGACCCCAGTTCACCACTGCAAAATGGGACAGCACGTGTCTGATTTGCAGGTGACCTTCTGATGTCAGGCTCAGGGGCAGCAGCTGCCTCTCTTTGTCTAACAGCCGGGGTTCAGATTACCCAGCTGGGCCTTCCTCCAACACGAAGGAGATGATGCAGGAGCCACACTTGAACTGCTTAAGACCTACGTGTTGTTCAAGAGTCATCTGCCCATTGACTGAGCTTCCAGTCATTGCATTTATGCCTTTGTATTTATATGCCTTTGATCTCTCATGTTTGTGGTGCCTCGTTTCTATCTCCGTGCGGGCCTTTCAATTCCACATGCTGAAAATGTGACTCATATAATTGCCCCTCCCCAGTGCTGCCTGATTACACTCCTTTATGATTTGCTTGCCAGCTAGATCTGTTGCAGGACACACAGCAGGAAGATAAAGCAAAGTATGCTTCCAAGGGACACTCCTGTCTCGGAAGAGTGCTGCTGGAAGGCATGTTCCCTGGCTACACCCGCACAGGCTGTCATCGTTCTCCTGGCCTACCTGTACATTTGGAGGTTTGATTAAAAGTATACACTTCGTAGTGGTTGTAAAAAATCTTGACATCTGCCCTCTGGGTCAGCAAATACGCTGCTGAGCTACCTCATTCCTTGAGCTGCAACTTCGAGTGTGATGGTAGCACAGCTTTGCCATCATAAGGAACAGTTTGGTGATTTCTCCGTTCACAAGTGTCCAGCTAGGTCGGTAGCCTCCAAAGAGTTTGGACCATTATAGTCAGCTCTCAGAATTTATTATACTCTGTTATTAAGATCCTACCTGAAAATTTTGTTGAAAACACATTTTTGTATGATGTTGCAGAGCCAACGCTAGCACCTTATAGGCCATAGTAAGGAAACAACTGGCCAAAATACTTTAACTGTAACTAACTCAAGGTACCTTTACAGAAATGAGGAGACCTTCCACTGGGTCTTTCTGTATGTGACTCGGTTTTCCAGTGGTAGAGCTTGGATATTGATACACTTTAAGGATATCCATGTAAGTGCTATGTATTTGGAGTTACTGTACATCTGTTGAGGTAAAGCACCAGTTTAAAAGAACTGGGAAATAATCTGAAAATGAGCACAGCACTAGATGCATTTTAAGTGATTATTTTAGAGGCAATGGAATTTTCTTTATGAAAACAGTAACACTTAGAGCTTCTGTTTCTCACCTGTGACTGCATATTATTAATGGTGAAGAAGTGGTAGGCAGGAAGAAGCTTTTAAGGTCCCTTAAGTTTTGAGCATGCACACAAAATCTACTGCCAATCTAGGACAGAAGTCATACTTGGTTATCACTCGTTAATGTTTTTGATCTCAAAAGAATATTGCTTTATACTTAGCCAGGGATGTTAATAGGGCTGTTTGTAAATGGAAGTATTTTGCACTTGAGGGAAAAAATAATAAAGGTAATGTTTGAGTACGTCTGTTCTGAGCAAATGCCTGTTAGTTAAGGTAGTAGGTAAACAGCTCTGTAATCAAAGGAATCAAGCTCTTTTGAAGTTGCTGAAGAAACATGTGACAAACATCATAAAGAATGCAGTCCGTATCTCCAAGACACACACAGTAGACCTCATTCTGATCTTATGCTACTTGTATGCCTGTCTTCAGGTGTACAAGGCTTCATTTACTCTGCTATCAAAAATCTGCAGTGGGTAACTCTTCTTGCTTTCTCTGGGACACAGAAAAGTTGACCCCATGGGACCAGGGCAAAGGAGGACTCTGAGACAGGCCAAGAAGGCAGCCATG
Source organism: Anas acuta (assembly GCF_963932015.1). Taxonomy (NCBI): domain Eukaryota; kingdom Metazoa; phylum Chordata; class Aves; order Anseriformes; family Anatidae; genus Anas; species Anas acuta. Next base: position 102,578,211 of record NC_088981.1, read on the forward strand.
AAAAATGCGGAGGTCAACAAGGTAACGAAGAAAAATCACATCTAAGAAAAAAGATCAGACTCTGTAATGCTGTCAGAGCTTTTGATCTTGCAGTTGTCCCCTTGATAACCTTGTCTGCTCTGCCTTCTCTTTTCCCTTTGAGCTTCAGAAAAACTATTCCAGTTTCACCAGTTAAATGGTACCAAGGATGGTTTGTCCTTGGGTGTATCTGTAACTAAACTGCACTGAACTTTTAGGTACAATGTTTTGTTTCCCTGTCTTTGGAGTACAGATTATTAGCTTTTATTAGCATCTGAGTAATAGCAATCTAAAGTGTACTTCCCCAAGTCTCACTCTTCAAAATGCAGTAATAATTCACCAAGAACGAAAACATTACCACCGACTATACATACATACTGGTACTCAACAGCTTATCGTAACAAGGAATCTAAAATAAAATGATTGTCTAAAAATAAAAGCAGTTAAGATCTTCGGCTAAATTACTGTTTATAAGTATAGTGAAATAACTATAGTGCTGTGTTTTAACACAGGAGGAGTCCAATGTACCATTAACTATGTTAATGTTTTCAATACTCTGCATAGAGTATCAATACTATTTAGCATAAATTGCTATTTAGCATAAATTGCGTTTCAAAGACAAAGCCCTGAGCAAGTTGTAACTTTGAAGTTGAGGCTGCTTTGAGAGGAGAGTTGAACCAGCTCATTTTCAGAGTTCCCTTCCAGCCTCAGTGGTTTTACAATTCTCAAGCATTAGTAAAGCAAGGCTGCTTTTATTAAAATAGTTGCAGTATTAGTTGCTGACACCATTGTCTACCTGATGGTAAGAATAATATCAGTGTGGGGGTAAGATATAAAAAGTTATAATCCATAAAGTATAAAAACATAAGCCAGTTTATAAATGCATGTGCAATTTGTACAATGTAGAGTAAAATAGTTTAGTATGCAGAGACATTTTTGTAAGATCTTTAAATGCACATTACTCATCCTGCTCCTATTAATGCAAAGATTTTGCATGACTAATAGAAAGTAAACCTCTACAGGGTTTTTTTTTCTATTGTATGAGTTTAGCAAACTTTTACATTGTTTTTTTTTTTTTTTTTTTTCTCTGCAAACCTCTAGCATTTCCTATAATGACTTAATGTTCATATGAGATATTTGAAAAGTTAAATTTAACTAAAGAATGGGTATCTAACTGGTTATTCATGTTGCACTACAAGAACATACAGCAAAAAGGAGTTTCTCTCTGTTTAAGGACTTTTACTCGTATTTCTGTTTTTCCAGACAACATGACCTGTAATTACTGTGCCAAATGTGTTTTCAAATGACCTAACACGCCATAGTCAAAGTAATGTATATCGTGCAAGATTTGAACTTTAACAACATTTTTTCTGTCTCCACTTGAGAACAGAAATATGAGTTATGAAAAGGCTTGAGCGGCTCAGAGGACTGAAAACTTACAGCTGATGATGTGTGGTTACTGGCGTGGGTTCAGCCTAGGTCCTTAGTAACCAGAAGTTGTTACCATCTGATTATAACCAATTTCCAAAATGAAATGAGTCAGTCTTCTACAAACAGGCATGGTCACAGCTCATAAATAATACACAAAAAAAAAAATGATGTATATAACACACATAATATATGATGTATACGAATTATCACATACCTATTTCAGTATACACACACAAGCAGTATATATCCCACCCCTTTACTTCCTACAAACGTGCTGCATTTTTAAGTTACAGCTTTAAGGTGGGGATTCGAAATGCTCTTGGCTTCCCTCTTAAAATTAATAGGAATCTCACCCTAGATTATTTCATTTTAGTCAGCTAAACTCTTAGTGAACTAATTTTTAGTGGATAATTGTTTTATTAATCCACTCTTCTCCCATTTCCTTGATTACAGGCAATATTACCAGGACATTTTGTTCTGAAGCACTACAAAAAATGTCCTCCCACACAGTAAAGCATGAGAAAACTGAAGACAAAGTTTGTCTATTGATGCTTAAACTTATTAAACTGCAACCCAAGTGCAAAGGTAGGAAGAAATTTTGGTCATGCAGAACAAGCAAGTACTGAAGTAAGACGTTTGCTTCTTCTGCCTCTGTTCTAAGGTGCCCTTTGGATTGATGGTTCTGCTTGGGATACCAAGGTTCCCTACTTGTTGAAGATCATTTTTTTATTTTAGATAGACAGACCTTTTCTTTCTGTGTGATTTTTTGTATGACTTTTGAATCTTGGGAACTTTCATTACTGGACAGTTTTACTCCCCGAGTGATATTTATTACGCAGCCTTCAGGAATGTGACTCTGGTATCACGTTGTTTAAACCACCATAAAAATTACAAGACCAAATCCAGAATCCAATGCAAATCAGACAAATAAACCTAAGTCAAACAAATAGGGGTGTTCAAACAGTCAGTCGTGCACAGGCTTTTGTTGGTTATACAGCCAGCACTGCATTAGTCCAACACAATCTGCATTACCACGGGGAGGGAGAGCCCCCATCTCTCCTCCCACGGGCTCCTCTTGTTCCAGAGCCAGCCTGCGTGGGGGTCAGCACACGGCTGGGAAGCGAGACGTGAAAGCTGTCCATTTTCATAATCAGTTTGGCATTCAGGCCGCCTAATGCCAGCCCGAGGGAGGCACTAGGGACGAGCACAGCTGAGAAGGCAGGAGGTTTCAGAGGCAATATGGTTTGTGTTGGATTAAATCGACCACAGAACTATGGCCTCAGAGGGATACACGCAGTGCAGTAGCAGGTTATCAGCACAGGAAGCGCAGTGAGAGAGAACAGGTTGCCAATGGAGCAAGGCAACATCCATTTAATGCAACAGTCCTCACACAGCACTGGCAGCAAGTATAAATCAGCATAGCCTTTGGGTTGCTCTGGTTTCTAAGGCTCAGCCCGATACATTTCATCACACAACACTGCTTAAAAGCTAAGCCCAGGATCTGAACAAGGATATTTGAAATAAGAAAGCAAGTAAACAAATTGCTAATAGCAAATAGAAGTTTTGGGAGTGGGTGGACACACGTGGATATGAAAGCCGAGTGACAAGGAAGAACAACAAAGGAAAAACATGCCAAACTGCATTTACTAGTTACTTCTGTCTCAATGAAGTAGGGCTCTGAGGGAGTTTCCCTGAACAGCATCAATCTCTATTCCATTTGGAAAAGGCAAGCATGGAAAAACTTCACAAGTCAAGGGAGAAACAAGAGGCAACAGGCAGGAAAAATGCTGTTAAAATGTAGGATTTTGAGTTTTTGGTCATTTCTTCCACAAAGGGCCCTCTGTAGTAGCAGGCATTCCTCATTTTTACAGTTAAACTTTCTTCATTATCAGATTACTTTTGTTATTAACCAGTAAGATTTTATAATCCACGTGTATTTATTTCTATTTCTGAAGAGCTTCAAGATTGTTTTTTCTTTGTCTGTGTTTTAGAAATTGGGGTAGGTCTGCACAGGAACATGCTTTAAGGAGAGGAATGCAGGGCATGGAAAACAATTGACATTCCTGTATCGCATCCTCGTCTCTGACTGCACTAGTGACAGTGTGAAGAAAGCTCTTCCTCTGCCCACACAAGGAGACGAGAGCTGCCTTCCGACTGCCTTCTCCTAGGGAACACAGAGCTGGTAACCGAGTCTAATCTTTTACAGCCCAAGTAAGCCTGTGGTAGACATCTACTCCAAAAAGCTTCACAGAACAGCTACTCCTTATACCTGGGCTGTAATATGTTTTCAATATCCTATAACACATCTTACCAACAGAAAAAGACCTAAATGCACAACCATTAAAAGTAAAATCACAAGAAGTGAGGAGAGATTAGGCACTGGGATGACCCTGGGTTTCTACAGTAGCAGAAATATATGAAAAGTTTCAGCAAGGAGCACTCTACCCCACGTTGCAGAGAAGGAAATAAAAATTATGTCAGTTACAAAAGTGATCTGAAGGATCTCAGCTGCCTGGATCAGCATCTATCTAGTATTTGCAGATCAGAGTTGTGAGGAATCTCAAGGGTAAATACAGGCTTTCAGATTATGTAGTTGTTTTGTACAGTTTTCTATCAAAACAACGTTAACCCTCTTCACTTCTGTTCATGTAAAAGAAAGTCTTAAGTGCATTCTTGTAATCAGTTCTCATCTTAGTGCTAAATGCAGGATTCTCTGGACTTTGTTAGCTGGGCTTTTTTTGTAGGTACAATATGAATATTTGTTAATATGATACAGATGGGATACATTAGGTGGGAATAAAGTTTCAGATGCAAACTCTGTAATATGTTATTGCCATAGCCTCATATTTCAAAGACTTTTCAGATGATACTGTTGTGCAGTAGATACTTATTCCAAAATTCTTCACATGCCAGATAAGATCTGACACAGGCTACCTGGTGGAGAGAAAGCAGTCAGCTGGCAAGAAGCACCAAGTGATGGGAAAGGAAAATCTGACACATCACCAGGGAAGATATTACTTGCCAAAATTAAAAAAAAAAATCCTTTGGATTGTGACCGTGAGATCACAGGTGATTTACGGACAGTAGCAAAAAGCAGTCTTAGCACCATTTTAACCAGCTATGCAGGGAGTGATTTCACAGCTTGGTGCGAGTTGGCACCGCTTACATTTGGATACAAGACACTGATGTACAAGTAGTCATTGCACTGCTACTCTTTCAAGATCTTGTTATAAATTGTTTAGGATATCATTCATGCAGGTAGATCTAAGGTAGATTATTCCTGCAACTGCTTCTTTAAGTTAGCCTTTCTCAGATCTCGCTTATATTCATCTCTCATCTGCATCAAGCAGATGTCTCGTGCAGCTGAGACAGTTCTGAATTCCAGGCAGAGCAGATGGCCAGTCAGTTTTAAAGGTTGTATCTAAAAGACCAACATAAACACAGAAGACTGTAAGGTGTTCAAGTAACTCCACGTGCAAGGTGGTGGCATCAAACACGGCAGGCTGCTTGTCACACAGGGAGGTAAGTTTGCCGTATTTTTACCCTCACTGTCAGTCATGTGCCTGCATGACTAGCTGCAGAATCAGAGACAGCTCTAATGGAAAAGAGAAATTAGGTCATCTGGTCCATCCTCACTGCCAGGGCATGACTGTTCCCTACAGCGTATCGCTTCCCACACAGCTATCTTTCCAACTGTCTTCTGTAAGATGGAAATGTAATTCAGAGTCCCATTTGACTACGACTGCCAGAGCTGACTTCTATTTGGACGAAAATGCTTAATGAGAACTGAAGACTCAGAGCTAACAATTTTAAATACATGGAAAGGAAAAAGGGAGCACACCCCAAATCTCAGAATACACCAGCAAGATTCTCATCTAGTAAAAAAAAAAAAAAAAATGAGATAAAAATTGTGCAATATTTGGGATAATCGGGGACACTGTTTTCACTCAGACAGGAAATAGTTTATAACTCAATTCTACAAATTAAACAATGGGTTTCCTGCTAAAGAATCAAACAACTAGTTCAGTAAGTAGTTTAGGAAGTAGCCAGCACTCGTGGTGCTCCGGGCAGACTCCCATCTGGAGACTCAGCACTTGCGGCAGCTGACTGTAGGTAGATATTCAAGGTTGCCTTGATGAATTACTCCAAGCGCTCGAATCCCCACTGTTCAGCAGAACATAGCGTGGAAGCACTCACTGTACAAAGCAGGATTGGTTTACTGAGAAAAAAAAATGAATTAAAAAAATGGACAAACAGCGATAGTGACATTTCCTTACATGCAAGGAAGTGGCCAACTGCTTCCCTTTCAGCAGCTTTAGCATTAGTAACTTCCATGCTCCCCGCGAATGGGAATAACTCATCCTTCAGTCCCTTGGCTCTATTACCACAGTAATCAAATATCTCCAGTGGTTCGAGTTGGTAAGTAGCAGTCCAGATGTTTCCTGACTGATCTCCTTTCCCTGTTTGCTCTGTTTTCAGCCGTGTAGCTTGGCCTGAGGATCCACTTCCTTAAATTAGGCAGGGATTCTCTGAATTCTGCTCAGCTTTGCTATAGCTTTCGCCACCAAATTCTCAGCCTGCTCTACTTTCATGTTCATCTCCGTCAGTCCCTGTAGTGACATTTTGATATCATTGCCCTTCACTGGAGAATTGTGTGTGCCCTGCACCCTTGCAGCATTTTCACTGGAGAGGGCTCAAGAATGTTCAAGGGACTTCAGCAGAAGCCCAGCAGCTCAGGAACAAGCACATCATGACAAAATGAGCAGTTTCTTCTCCAGAACATCTCTGGAAAGATGACAACCACTGCAACCTCAAACAGAAGTGCATTCTTATGTCCCACCAGAAGACCTAGTAGAAAACCTGTACGCTTTCTTGGCAAAACACAGGTTTTTCCCCTTCTCCATCAAAAAGGGTGCTCTCTTCTTTCTGTCTCAGACTTCAGGAATTAAACAGATTACTCTCTGCAGTTACCTTAATAAGTGAGCAAATTAATCCGCAGAGCTTTCCCTTTCGTCTCCAGAAAATTAGACTCAGGACTACAAAAAGTGACAAGGTTATTTCATCTCTTCTATAACCCCACAAGTCACAGTCAAGCTCTTACCATGCCACTTATCTTTTAAAGTCTATGAGCATACATTGCAGTTAATTCTTACAGTAAAATAATGATTGACCTTGTTTGGATTTAAATGGGTTTTATCCCATGTTTTTACATGGGATAGTTATTACTCAGCTAGTACGAAAATGTCAAAAGATGTCAGTCATGGAAGCAGGTTTGCCCTTTCAGGTGTGGTTTCCTTGTGACATACACAAGCAGCCAGGAAAGTCCATGTAATACTGTCCAAAGTGTGGCTGTGAAGCTTTACCATAATAAAAATGATTAGATCCACTGTGCGATGACAATTTTAATCAGTTTTCTTGAAGTAACAGGTTTTTAGACTCCACTTGGCGAGGAAAAATGTGATTATTGGAGGAATGCACTAAATTACAGTGCTTTTGTGGGTGTAACAATTCCATAGCACCAGAGAGAAATAAAGCCCCATTCTGGTATTGCAAACCCACCGAACAGTCATCTCGCCTGTTATTCTCCCTGTTCCACTGCTTAATTCAAGTGATTTATTAATTAGCAACGAGGCCTGCCTCGTTGTTTCTACGAGTGAAATTTCGAATCGAGGAACGAAGTACAAGCCTTCAGGATGCTGATATCCATCTCAGATCTGTATCTGCCTGGGGAAAAAACATGTTCTGTGTTACGTTTCAAGGGACTGAGCATCTTTAAAAACCAAAGTCTCTTTGACAAGGATAAGCCACCCTTTCTCTTCTGGTTCTAATTGGGGAAAAAAAGGGTATTTGCAGTTGACCCATCAATCAAAGCAGACAGCCAAGCAACGTGGTGTGCCAGTGATTAACATCCATCTCCTACGGAGTCACAAGTAAGCCACCTTTATAAAGAGCACCAATTTGAAGAAAGAAAATGCCTGTTATTTCTGAAGGTCAATGCACATACTGGTAAAGAGCATCCTGTTAGGCAACTAAGAGTTTAAGGATTCCTCCTTCTGCAGCTGGTTTTCTTCCAAAATACAGGTTTTGTGCACACACAGCACAGAACGCCCTTCCCGCCTATGAAATAATCATTGACAAAACGCCAATCTAACCACTGCAGACCATCTATAACCAGGATTCCTGCCTAAAATCAGCAAAACTCAGAGCAAAACGATGTGCGGCATTGAGATCTGCCTCTGAAAACCAATTCCTGGTTTGGATAAATGGAAGCTCTGCAATTCCTGCCCAGCACAAAAGGTGCCTGAAGAATAAGCTTTGTATTTGAATTTCTAGCTCTCGGCAGAGTCAGGGCCTGCAACAAGCTTCCAGTCATCGAGGAAGAAGAGAGCCTAAATATAAGGCTTCATAAACATGCTGTGTGGTGCCTGCGAGGGGCCTGAGTGGGATGTGATGATCTAGGAGGTCGCCTCCACCTTATTTTAAGTATGTAAGCCATGGCAAACTTTGTCTCACTTTGAAGCAAGGTTCTCGAATTGGCTAGGCTGGCACACTTAACGCTTCCTTCTCCACAGGACCACCTATAGCATTGCTATAAATCAGTATTTTGTTACGTATCAAAGCTGCTGCTTTTGAACCACATCGCACAGCTCCACCAGAGATGACTGCGCATTCAGCACGGACCAGCATATAAAAGCAGTTTTTATTGCTTGTGAACGAATGGCACTCTGTACACACCGAGCTACACAAACATTTTCAGCTCCAGATCCGTGGAAGTTAGTAAGTAATGAGACTGGGACTAACAAAACCATCATTTTGTCCCCCAGTGAGTTTATTTAAACCAAAGACCAGATGAAAATTGAGGGAAGGGACATGATGGAATAGCAAAATGTGGAGTCAGACTGCCCACAGCTGTAACACTATCGTACACGAGCATCCCTACAGACCTTTAGGTACTCACTGAGCAGCTCCTCCTGGTCCCCCCAGTTACCAAACCAGCAGCCATCCCTCGTGCACGGAGCTTGACAGCCAACAACCATGGCAGTGACCAACTTCCCACTTGGCAGAACACTGACCAGGCATTAACATTTACTTAAGGCACTCAGCATAGCTAAATATTAACACATTTATGTATGCACATGCACAAGAAACCTCAGCAGGATGCAGTTTTCTACGGTAGACCTAAAGCTGTTATCAACAGCGTTTGCATAAAACCCTACCGAAGACCTGATCTATACAAACTGAATCATTTTAAAGACAGAACCCTGAGAACATAATTCATTCTAACATTATTCATCACTTAATTCACTTTTGAAGTTCACCAGCTGCTGAAGTCTTTAAGTCAGATAGTGTGATCTTGTTCAGGCCATCGATTCTGAGTAGGATTTACCAAATTAGCTAACAAATTGAATTTAAGCCATCTATACATTGAAACCAATAGAAGTTATGCCACCAAAAAGGGTTTTTATGGCAGCCCAGTTTTCTCACAAGAGATGACAGAGCCATTTTTATGAATAGCACTGACATAAGTCCTACTCCACAGCCCCACAACATCCAGTTGCCTCTCAGTTCACACGTTCAAACAACTGCAGGCATGAAGTCTTCTGTGAGAACCTGAAATATTTTCTAACCTGAACTTAAACAGGCTAATCTAAGGCATCCTGCACTACCGAGGCTATGGTATCTCTGAGAGATGCCCCAAATCTTTCTGAAAGACCGAGTTATGTGAAAAATGTCATTATGTACAATTTTGATACTGTCACTGCTGAGACCAAATTTCATTGTTCTCTGTTTACAACATTGCTTTTCCTTGGAGAGTGCAGTTTCAGTAGCTCAGAGCACAAACAAAACATCTCTTTTCTCCCCCTCCTTTTCCTCCTTCTCTTCCATGACCACAACAAGCCCCCGTGATTGTTTCCCAACAGATTTATGACAATCCTGAAAGACCCAGCATCTGCTCCGCACCAACACAGTCAGCAGCCGTACATTCATTTGAAAACAGAACTGAAGAAAATGAGAAAAAAAAAAAAATAAAGGGCAGTGCTCAGCCCCAGCAAATCTTACAAACTGTCCTTTTGTTTGCAGACCTAGGGGGATTTCACAATAACGATGACCACAATAGAAGGAATGAGGATTTCACTAAGCATGGGGACTGGACAACTGAGAGTATCATTTGTAATAGAAGAGCTCATGAGCCACTTCTAATGGCATTTACAGAATCTCCAGCTCAGATGATTCTTACGCTGATGTCAGAGCACAGCACGCTAGAGACACACATGCCTTAAACAAGTTTTCACGTACAGAAATTGAAATTCTGAATCACTTAGTCACATAGTTTGAGGCCACAATTCATTATCAGACAGCTACTTACGTCTCTCTATCAGTTTGCAGATTCTGGCACAAAGACTAGAAGAGGTACCTCTATGAAGTTAGAGTCTTCACAGCGTAGTGGAAAACATCGTGGCAATCATCCAGGGCTGGTACTAACATTTCACCCTTCCCACACTGGCATTTTATTCAGCTGAAAGCTGGCCAAGCTGTAGTTGCTGAAGCTTCCAGCAGTCATGTCATCTGGCTACGCTTACACAAAAGAGGGCAGTTCTACAACGAAATCCCAGATTTTTGTTAAAAGAATTGGGATTTTACAAGTGGGATTTAAAGTTCGTAGTTTTTCAGTAGTGTTGGGAGTATATTTCAGGTTTGCACTTTCCTTATATAAGAAGTTTTACCAAATTTCAGGTGGTGGTTCTCAGATATTGTTAGGACATTACTTCGGCTGTGTAGTCCACACTTGAAAACCACATTAGCAGGAAAACCACGTTACCAGTTAGATCACTGATACATTCTGTCTGTTCACCTAATTTCTAGTTACCTGAAGCAATGTAGCCAAGTAGCACGTGCTTTATTTGTTTTACATTATCATGAAATTTATCTTCTGGCATAACAAATAGCCCGGTATCACACCGATAAGAACACTAAATTAGAATGGAAGAAAACAGTTTCTGTTGATATTACTATTTCCAACAAAGACCTTGAGAAATATAAACCTCCCTGTTTGGCTGCTGATCTGAATTATAGCACAAATGTCTGAAAAGGGAAAAAAAAAAAAAGGATTCAAGTGGAGTACCAGCTTTACCACCCCATCTTTACCACCATCACCATCTGGCAGAGAAGTTAACTCCAGAGCTCATTTTTTTCCATAGCACTCTGAAAATACTACGAAATCAGTGGAGATGATTAACATACTAGTGTGAAATCCTTTGGAAAGATCAAAACTGAAACCCCACCCCGTAAGATTCACTGCACACAGCTATCTTTAGCGTATGATCATCACATCTATAGCAAGACTGTTTTAGCAGAGACTTGGATGTTTTTCACTTGTCCATGCGCCTTGCAAAGAAGCAGCATGGCTCAGGGTTTGATGTATTCCCCTGTCCGGTGTTCCCTACGCTGCAGGGCACATCCTCTCAGGTGAGGTGGGGCAGCAGCTAAGTGCAAATTATCTCCTGGAACTGGAAAAGCCCTAATACCACATGAATGTGCTTAATTAGCCTGGGTGTTACACTAATAATGGGACTTACGTGGGGGAGGGATGTGGACAGGGGACTTTCCAAAGGTATTTAGGAAATTATAGTCTATTATTTTTCTGTATCATCATTCTATTCCCCTGTACTTTTCGGTGCCTCGTGGAAGTAACAGTAGTGAAAGCAGTACTGCATTCAGCATTATTAAAATAAAAGAGCTGATGCTGCTGTTTCAACACATATCTTCTGCACAAAATGGAGATGCAATGGACAAAACAGCTACCATTTGCCCACCTTGACAGACATCAGAAGGAGCATTTAATAAGTTGAGCTGTAATCTAGATACCAGGCCCAGGTAGCATTCCCGTAACAAACACTGACAACTCACTCTGCAAGTTGCAAAGGGAATGAAAGAAAAAGCGGTGTGTCAGCTGACAATGTAGCATATGCTGAGACAGCAACCAAAGCAGACTCTTAAATGAGCAGATAAAACCGACTGCTAGCATGTATGCGCGGAAACATTTTCACAGGAGAACGAGCACTTAGCAGTTAACAACCTTTAAGGAACAAAGGATCAATAAGAGATGCATGGGGGAGGGAAAGAAATTATGAAACCAAAACACGGATTAAGAAGCATATGAGTTTATGTAGAATCCTGCCACACAATACTTTGACAGCAATTCAGAGTGACTGCATGAAGAAAATGGAACTGATACATTTGTTTGTTTTCAAAAGCAATGCATGTCAGTTGAAGCATACATAATCTGAACAGTTTTATTGTCGGAATACTCATTGTGCACACTGAAAAGAACAAACGAAAACGCATGGAAGGTGGAAGATGTACCATCAGAAATCTACATGGACTAGCAGTATGTCCTTTTTCATAATGTCATATCCCGTCTAGCCAGGACACTAACAGGAGTTAAATATTTTCAAAAACCCACCAACATGGGGAACTAAGAGGTAGAGGTTTAGAAAAAAAAACATAAGTGATCTAGAAAAAAAAGAAAAAAAAACACAGGCAGAACAATCCATTATTACAAAAAGCTCCAAAAATTGAGGAAACAGTAATACTAAAAGCAGACTAAGAACAACAGAAAGCAGGTTATGATGTGGCAGCACACAAACTAACGAGCTAGAGGACAGATTCCTTGGCATTCCTAAAAGTGTATCCGAAACACCGTAACAATAATGATGACCATCAGTGAAAAAAATGGGAGGACAGATCAGAGAATTTCAAGAGATTACAAAAAAGGCATAATTTAGGTGATAGGATTTGCAAGCCAGGGAAGAACATCAAGAACTTGGCTATTTTTTCTTAGGTCATTAATAAGGTGAAGCCATTAGCTCAAGTAGATTTAGTTATTGAGAAGTCCACATGTCAGATTAATTATGGAAAGTTATCCAGCATTTTTTCATAAAATGCAAATTGTTCAAACATGACATGAGTTTGAGAGCAGACTTTTTACAAGTATGCGCTATATTTGAGAAAGACTTCTAGCACAAGATGCTTAACTTTAGCCCTTAGGCAATTACATGGAATTGTTACAAGTCAACAGTAAGTGGTTTATAAAATGTAATTTTATTTAATGTTACTTTGCTGTTACAGAGGGCATAACATTTTCACAAGGCTTTTTTGGGACTACAATCAATGATTAGCAACACACAATAGTGGTCCGAACTCTCTAAATAACAATCACTGGACAAACTTGACACCTTCTCACATGTGCACAAACCTGCATGGAAAAGTACTAAATTTTATACTTGGACATGTGAACTTCAATTGGTTTTCCCATTCCAGTGTATTAAGAAATGACATGCACTTTAGTCTGCCAAAAAGCACTGCCTGTACTCCGGCAGTAACATGCTGCTTCTAATACATAGTAAAGTGAATACCAGAACTACAAAGGCAGGAGTGTAAGTGAACTTTTATTGGGAAGGGATATCAACCGAAACAGCAGCAACTGAAAATTAAGAGTAGCCCCTGTTTTCAAACACGCAAGCTCCTGCATTACATTACAAATTGATTTGCTTCCTGTATAAATTTTCAAACTAGAAATGCTCAATTTTGTCTGGCCTGATACTTCTTGCATCTCTACCGAAAAGAATACACAGTAGCACGTGGAAGTCAATTATGGGAAGGAAACCCTGCATAATAAGAAGGGAATGTGGAGAATTAAAAGCTATGTGGAACACTCTTTAGTTGCAATTAACTACATTTCCATATCTTACTGTAATATAAAACACAGTCAACTGGCAGGAACTGGTTCAGATTTGTTTTTAAATACCAGGTACACTTTAGTCCGCTACATAAGTGTTTGGAAGTTACTTATGTTTATATGAAATGAAGCTATTAATACTTTTCTACAGCAGTAACCGCACACCAGGAAGGCCAGGACAAACACAAATCAAGGAATGGAGTTTTCCCAAAGCTGCAGTGTGAAAAGACTATAAATTGATTTCCATACACATGGATGGGTTTTCTTTGCTATAGGAAATCCAAGTGGAGCTATAAGGAATGGAGACGTGTAAAAAGGTTTCTTGAGAAGGAAAGGGAGAATGACATCCCGCGTGCAGTTTAGTTTTCTGCACCTTCTGCAGCATCACATTCTTCTCCTGCACTGTCTGATGTCCATAACTAGAAAGAAAAGAAGAGCAGCGTCAGCTTTTGGAGGGAGCTTTACTTTCAGAGAGGGACAACTATTAACTGTACAGAAAAAAACGAGTTAGATTTAAGGATCTCTGCAAAGTATCAGTGTGGTGGAGCTACAGATATAGAACCCTGGCTTCCAGTACTTGCTTGGGAAAGGGTAATTGGAAATGGTTTCCCATGCAGAAGGCACAAGTAGCTCTGCCCCTCAGGTGTTAAAGGCAGAGCAGGCACTGTTCTCAAGTCCAGACTTTTGTGCTTAATAGCACAGTACAAAATTAATGATAGACCATTCAACAGCTCTTAATGACAGCTTCCTAAATAACACTAATTTCAAAAGCAGAGGTCTGGATCCTAAGAGATTGCCATTTTGGTTACTGAAGTAAAGCATTTTACAGTGCTAATAAAGACGTTTCTACTGAAGGGATATTGCAAAATTTTAAGTGTTGCTGTAATTTCAAGTACAGCAAATATCCACAGAGAGGATATTCTCTATAAAATCACCTTAGTTACATGTTTTAAGAGCCTAGTGGCTCCATTAGGCACTTTTCTTAAGCAGCTGATCGTTACAATTATACTCTAACTCATCGTATCTTTAATACACTGAGATTTCAGACCTTTTGTTTTAATGAAAAAAATCAGGAAAATGACTAAAGCAAGCCACACTGGATGTACAAAAGTGGAGATGTTGTTTCTGAGGTACTGGTTAAGACGTTTTTGTGATCTTTTGGGGATTCTCACTCACTACTATTTCTGGACTCCTTGTCCTATTTTGTACATTAAAATAGCTGAGAACGTACTTCCCCCCTTCATTGAAAAGGCTAGCAAAAAAAATTAAAAACAGGAACTATCCACAATTTTATCTGCATGACACAGCACGTAGTTGCTGACATCATAACTTAGTTTGAAAGCAGCATAAGTTGAAAAGGTACACCAGGGTAAACAGCTTGAGTCAGTGCTATGTTTTGTGCTAAGTGTTTTCATTTCATCACAAATTCAGTTTAAGCAATTATACAGCTACAGAATAAATAGCACACAAGAATTCAACTCACTGTTAGGTTGTCTCTAAGCAACTGCATGATGAGAGTACTGTCTTTGTATGAGTCTTCGTTCAGTGTATCGAGTTCTGCAATGGCCTCATCAAACGCCTGGAACAATTAAGAGCAATTAAGCCTTTTTATTGACTGATAATTAAAAAAACAGAAGTTAAGTTTACCTGCAAAGGCAGCTTTAGAAGAAAAAAGTGTAACATTAGAAATTAGTGATGAGTTGGTCAATTTTCTAATGAGGCACAAAGGCAGTGCTGCTTAAAATTTAAGTCACACTGTAAAGAACCAGCCTGCTCGTACCCCTTTAATTCCGTTAACAACACAAGCTTGGAAACCAGATACATTAAATAGGGTCATTTCCTGCACAAACTCTAGGAAGTCATCGTTCAGATTATTTTAAGTATCAACTCTTTTCTACTGCCCCTGGGCTTAGAAGCAGAAAAAAGCGACTTACTGTCTTTGCCAGTGTGCAGGCAAGCTCAGGATTGTTGAGGATCTCATAATAAAATACCGAGAAGTTAAGAGCTAGACCCAAGCGAATTGGATGTGTTGGTTGCATCTCCTTCTTGCTGATATCGAACGCCTCCTGATAAGCTCCCTGTGAGTTTTCTATTGTTTCTGTGAAAAGGAGGAGAAACATTTCAATATTAGGTAGGGTTACTATGCAATAGTAGTATTTTTTTTTTTTTAAAGGTATAACCATTTAAAGTACTCCCTTAGCAGGAGACTAAATAGTCCTCCATTTAACCCTCCTCTTCCTTAAATCATGGTAATAACTTGAAGCCCATTTTAAGTAGAGCTACCACACTGACAAACCACAGGGGGCAGATTAAGCTACTGCAGAGCACAGGTATTCAGAAGGCAGATAAACACACAAAAGTTGGTAAACACAAACATCAAAAATTACTGCAGTACCTCAGCTTGACATACAAATGTAGAGCCTTTGATTCAATGCAATCTTTCGTTATTAAAATTGTACATTTTTTCCTACAGAGATCCTGCTTCTTTCCCTGCACAGGATGCTTGTATTTTGAGTTGGGCGTGGAGCATAAAGGTGGCGGCTGCTTGTACAGCCCCACCTCTTCGTGAGTTAGTCTAGAAGACACAGACTGCATGTTCTTGAAAAATCTGCCTTCAGAAGTTGGGTGGAGAGAAGTAGGAGGTCAAGATAAAAAAAACAAGGTCATACCCAGATTAGCTTGGAGAAATGCCACTGAGAAAAGAGGTTAACAGGGCAAAGTAGATGCACTGGGAGTGATACACAGTCTAGTAAAGATTTTCTTCTGGAAGACAACCAAAGGGCCAATAGTAGCCTTAAATGTGCCTGCCAAATGAAAATAGACTGGAGAAGAAGGAAAGCTAGTCTCAGAGCTCAGATTCCAGTTCTCTGAGGAACAGCACCTTAAGTGCTCTAAAAAGTATTGGTAAAAAAAAGTTTGGTAAGTAAAATCTGTTAAGTATTCAAGAGAGTGAAGCTTTTCAGTATTTACAATGTAACGAGCACTAATGAACTATTGTTTAAACCAAGATAAAGACAAAAAGCCTAGTAAATACAAGAAATAAATTAGCTTAAGTGCATAAAGACATATTTTAAGCAGAAAAAACAAACAGATGCTTAGAAATGGGGCATCAGAAAAGCCTGCAGTAAAACTCAGGGGAACTTGCAAAAAGCCAAGCACAAAGTGCAGACATGGCAAAGCGTGTAACACAAGCTCCTCGAATGGAAAGCACCAAAATCTGCTAATAAGGTTATCAATCAGTCCCTCTTCTCCAGTAAGCACCCACATCAGCACATGTATCACTTTACATGCGGTCTTTTCAGCCAAGATAAGCTGGTATTTCTCTGCTTAGACAGCCAAAGGTTTTTAACTCTTGCTTGAGACAAAATTAAGAGTATTTTTAGTAGAGACAGCTTGGCTTTGGCTTTCAGACTTGGACCTGCTGGTGTCATTTAAATAAGGCAAAAGGTTAAAAATTTCTGGAAGCAACTCATCAATGCAAAGACTTTTTACTTTTTTTTCCCTGTATTTTCATCTTTTAACCTCAATCCTCTTACGATACAAGGAAACAAAGCTTTTGTTTAAGTGACAATCAGCTCTGTCTTCCCACTTTGCAATTCAAGCAGTTTAGACTAGCCAGCACTGTCAGATGCCTGCCATGCCCAAGCCAAAGGGACAGCCACTTCACTCTGCCAGCTCCCAACCATCTCTCTCCTTTGCCACAGCATCACTCCAGGACTTTCTTTTTTACACAAAAAGACATCCCCAGCTTATGCCATACCATGAGTTTTTAAACATCTCAACAGTGCCTGGCACCTAGCAAGATAATTCTGATCCTGCATTCAATACAGCCTCAGAATAGAGTTAAGATACTCCCCAGAAGAGCTCTGAGTTACTTCAGGCCACCTCTGCACATGTTCTAACCGCATTTTTAGGATGCCCAATATCAAATGACACTACCAGCTGGGATGTTTTCCAGGCCTTTTCTGCTTGGTCCAGCAGGGCAAACTAAAATTACAGGGATGCATTATCCCTACCAACAACTTCCAAGTGAGCTCACACTTTTTCCAGGGTACACTGAGCTAGTAATGGTTACTGATTTATAATCTTCGTCAGAGGACTACAATAGAGCTTACCTCACACTGTAATGGTTACAATTTATAGACAAGACTCAACTCACTGAAGTAGTAAAAGAAATTGTTAGAGAACCGTTTTCCTCAATGATTTTATTTTAATAAAGAAATACAGCCAGCCAACAGCAAGTATGTTCACAGAGCTTTACCTAAACTGATTTCCAGAAGTTCTAAATAAATGCTGTCAGACAACCATCCAAAAGTTTAGGGTAGATGGCAAGAATACCAGCCCAAATTCCCTTGCATCCCATGTTGAAGGTCTATTCTCACTTCTGTCTACACAAACATTTGGAGATCTCCACTCAGCCTGCCCCTGTGCTGCGAACTTTCACATAAATTCAGAGGAAGATGTTGAGGTGTGCATTTCATTTGTTCCCTCCCCTACAGCTCAAAACTGAATGTCATTAACTATTAAAGACCCAGAGCAGCAGATCACTAGGTACTTACGTTTTCTGTCATCACCACAGGCAACTTCAGCAAGGTATCGGAAATAGTCTCCCTTCATCTTCAGGTAGAATACCTTGCTCTCTGGGTTAGTTGCATTAGCTATTAAATATTTGTCCAACAGCTCCTAAAGAATAAAAAGAAACAGACAACATTAGCTTTTTACAACACTGAAACCAAGTTCAGTTTATTTTTCTTCTCTTCAGTAACTTTGGATGGTCTCAGATTAGCTACAAATTAAGAGGGGGAGAGAAAGGGAAGAGTTTAAAGAGCATTTTGGATAAACCATTTAAACAAAGTGCACAAATCTACAAAGCTAGATAGCGTATTACGACGATCAGACCGCAGAAAGTAGCAGAAGAGGTTTATTGGCAGATGGTTTCAAGAACATTCTTAAAATGAGAATTCTGAAACCACTGCTTGAAATGAGTAAGCTCTTACTGGAAAAATGAAACCCTATGCATTCATTGTCAAAGCTATTATAAATAAGAATTCATTTTACTTCACAGGAAGAAAAGAATTACGAAGAATAACCGTGATATCTTGTGTAAAAGCTGAATTCAGACTTGCAATCACGCAAACCAGGGTTGCCAGCCTCCAGCAAGGTACGAGAAGGCTCTCCACAAGGTTAGCCTTTGCGAGGTAGGAGTGGAGGAGAAGGGGAGCAGAAGTGTGGCATTTTCCCCCAGCCACAGCAGTATTCAGCTCTCAGGTGCTTCAGAGAACTGTCAGGGAGACCATTTTCGGGCTGACCTCCTTGTCCCCAAGCCCCTGGGATTTTTACCTACCTCATTACCCCAGAGCAGCCACGCTCTCTGGAATTTACAAGAGATGCCAGTGAGCTCCTGCACACTCCAGGCAGCCCCACAATACCCAGAGCAACTTTACACTAAGAATTTAAGTGATAAAGATCTGCATTCAGTTACTTGGAAAATAAACAGGTCATAAAAGCAGCAGAAAATTTCCACCCAGCTTGCAGACTGTGGCTAATAAGAAGTTTCTTACAGGAACATGTAGCCAGACTCACGAAGCAGTACACAGGTACTGAGCTTCAAGGAACTGTAAGCTTCTAGGGAAAAAAAAAAATTCACCTTGTAACCAAAGCACTACTGAAAAGGAGTGAATTTGAGATAGAAGCCTCCGTAGAAAAACACGTTGGTGTTCTGGGAGCAGCAGCAGAACCTGAGTTATGTTTCAAAACAAGAGTTCAGGCGGCGTAGGCAGCTGGCTGGTACAGCCACACATTAATCCTGTTATTTCGTGTGAGTCATCTGCATCTTACAGAGAGGTATTCCCACCCTACAGGTTTCTGCAGCGAGGAGAGCTTGAGGTTTTATCTCTGCCTCACCGTTTTCTTGATGCTTTTCTCTTCAGGTAGATGAGGATGCTACCAGGAAGCTTCCTAGCCTGGTTCAGCCCTCAGATTATCCCATTCTTTCTTCGCAAGGGTAGTGACAAAGTCACCATGGTAAGTCCAAGAGTGATCAAAAGAAACTTCATTGGTGAAGGGATCAGGTCTGAGAAGCTCCTCAGGCCCTGCTCAGGTCTGAGAAGCTCCTGAAGCACACTGACAATAATTTTTTGGTAGAGGTATTGAGGGAGCTGACTAAGAAAGGTGTCGTCCTAGACCTGCTCAGAAACAGAGGTCTTGGGGGTGACGAGATGACTGGTGGCTGTCTTGGACACAGCAATCAGGAGATGCTCAAATTTAAACTCTTTGGTGATAGGGAAGAGACCTGTCAGCAGAGCTGCTACCTTGGGCTGGGGGACTGAAGGCTTTAGGCTGCTCAAGGAACTGTTTAGTGAGGTCCCCTGGGAATCTGATTGAGATCAGTGGGGTCCATAAAGGCTGGTCACGTTTTAAGAGCAGTTTTTAGGAGCACAGGAACAGACAATCCCAGCATGTCTGACGCCACGCAAGCAGTGCAGAAGGGCAGCTTGGCTGAACACACATCTCCTTCTGGGACTTCAACACTGCTCTGTTCCTTGGTGAGCTCGGTCACCTCTCAGATAGGGATCAGATAGAGCACAGACATGTGAGGCCTTCTTTGCCTCCGTCTTTAACACCCACGATGGGCCCTGGGCTGGAAGATGACAGCCACGGGAGGGATAAGCTCCCACAGGCACGGAACTTGTGCAGGATTTGCTGCTGAATGCACACAAGTCTACGTGGCCTGATAAGGCTCATCCCAGGGTATCGAGCGAGTTAGCCAATATTGCTCTGAGCCAGCCCTCAGTTATTTGCCAATGGTCCTGGGAATCTGGAGATGTTCCAGTTGACTGGAAGCTGACAAATGTTATTCAGGAAGGGCAAGAAAGAGAACGCGAGTAATTACAGGCCTGTCAGCCTCACTTTGGTGCCTGGTAAAGGTATGGAGAAGATTATTCCGAGACTTATTGAAAAAGACTTGGAAGACAATGCAATCATCACGCCTTCGTAACTTCATATCCCTTTGTGGCAAGGTTGCCTACCTGGTAGATGAATGGAAAAGAGTAAATGTGGGTTTTGGGGGTTTAGGAAAGCTTTTGGTGTTGTCTTTCTGCACAAAATGCCCAGTACACAGTGGCCAGGTACCCAACACGATGGGCACGCGACTTGTTGATGGGTCAGGTTCTGAGCTCTAGGAGAAGGGCTGTGTCCGGCTGGTGGCCAGGCACCAGTGCTGCTCCCCAGCACTCAATTTTAGGGCCAGCTCTCTTCCATGCTCTTATCAGCAACCCAGGCACAGGAGATGAGCACACACTAGGTACGTTTGTGGACAACACCATGTTTGGAGGAGCTGTTGGTTCCCTTGATGGTTGGGGAGCCTCACAGAGGGATACATCCAGCGTGTTGGTACATCCTCGAAGAGCTGCCTGCACCATGCACGCCTGAAAACTCATGGTTCTGTGCAGACATCCAAGGATTTTTCAGAAAAACAAACAAACAAAAAAAAAAAAAAAACAAAAAAAAACCTGCTGCTTGGAATGAACTGCAGGTTTTCAGACAGCAAAGAGTGGATTACATACATGGATTTCCTACGTGCTCTTCAGCTGGAGAAGTGGAGCTGCCCAGACAGCAGCTCCCACTCCCAATTCATCTCTGGGGCCTCCTAAATCCTTACCACACAGTAAGAGCTCTGTGCCTCTATCAGCTAGGGCAGAGCATTTTAGTTCCAGATCTGTGCTTTTCTTCTTCCTTTTTAAAACAGCCTTGAATGGAACAAGATTTCTTATTTATCAATCACATAAGGATGCAAAAGAAAATAAAACCAGACTGAGCAAAGGTAATTTATCTATGCAGACTGTTTCAAATCAAAACGTATTTGGTACGCTCAGTGAGCCATTCATCTCAGATATCACCATCGTGTCTCACCATCCATCTCACCCTCCCCTCTAATGGATGGGAGACGTCGGTGGGGCAGTGAGAGTAGACAGGCATGGTAAGATAAATGATTTTTGATTGTTTATCAGGACTGTCAGGCAGTCTTCAACACTGCTGCAATCAGTTAGAGCCAAGAAAACTCAAGGTTTCCTACGTCTGTTCTCTGTCTTCCCCCGCTTGGGGTTTTCTGCCTTTCCATCAGACAGCAATCAGTCACGAGCTCGCATGTTAAGCACCAGTTTCTGGTAGGAAAAATTAAAACTAGTAGTCTGAACGATGAAGGAGACCTCAGCCACCTCAATTTCTTATGAAAAATTTTACCTAAAGACATAGTCAGGCACTCCCACAGGTATGATTCTGAGAGTTTCCTAATACTGCAGCCTGCCTTCATGTTCATATAAAAACAGATGTGCCCATCTTTTTATTTTGGGGTGGGTTCGAAAGTTATCTATCAAAATACAGTTGCCACCATAAGATCTGTGATGGCTCTTAGCACCTTCTAAATCGAGGCTTGACCAGCCAGCAGTTACCTGCTCTATGAAGTGAAGCAAACCTTAGATGCTTCCATGAAAAGCCACAGGATGCTCGAGCTGCACCTGAGCTGTCTGCTAGCAGCCTGTCCTGCTGCTGAGCGACTCAGAACCACGAGCAGCACAAAGAAGCAGGATTCTGAAGTCTGTTCTCAAATCAGACCGTTTGTTTTCAGCACAACTGCTCTGGAACAGGTTTGCACGGTGACAATTTGTTGCTGGTATCTGCTGCTTCCTTGATATTGAGCTGTTCTTCTCAAGTGGCACGCTGCTCCTCTCGTGCTGGGACAAGATCTCCCCTCTCCCTCCCCGTTTGTGTTGCTTCCATGTCTGAATTCACTTCTACCTTTGCAACGTGCTAACACTTTCCCTCCCAATATCACTGCATTCCCATAGACGATATTCCTTCTCCCTCCTACAGAAGGGTGCTGCCTTTGTTTATTTCTTAAAGAGACGCCAGCAACATGAGCTACTGGTCCCTGGAACAGTTCCCTGAAGAAGCCAACCAGGAACCTGGCAACAACCCACTTCTTCCCCCTTTAAAGCTGGAATTCATTGGGACATTCTCTCCCCCCATTGGGGGGCTTATTCCTTTACATGCCAAGAGAAGATTACATTTCAGTTGCATTTTTCCATCCTTCTCCAGTTCTTTTTGCTCTTTTCCAACTGATACTTTTTTTTTTTAAGCAGTAACAATGGTTAACAGTGTCACAGCATCAGCCCATTGCAACTCACCTGAGCCAGAAACATTGAGCTCATCTGCTCTCCTCACTTCCTTATCACTCCAGCTTTGTGAAAAGCAAGCCCTGAAGGAATATGCCAGCTGCATCTCTACTTGGAGTACCTGAGATAGACAAAGCAGCTCCCTGAAGACAGCTCCTTCATAATTATTTGTTGTGTGTGTGCACCCAGCCAGCCTTTCCTTACATGCACCATACACACAGCCCTACAACTCGTGTACCAGCCACATTCCACATGTTTGTTGTTGCCTTCTATCCAGGAACATCACCTGCACCCCAAATCCAAGCCTATTTTAAAGGCAAGCCTGACTGAGACATCAAGTTAACCTCAGCACTCACTAAATACCTTCCGTACAGCTTAACTGTGTGCTGTGTTCAAGTGGCAGAGGAATAGTTCCTGCTATTTGAGCTGTACTTCTCTTCCCACATACTTGGCTATAACCAATCTTGACAGCAAAGATGAGTTTTAGAAGATATATTCTTGTGTACTAAATTGAAACGTTTACTGTCTCCAGCACTTGAATCATCTAATACGTGATTTTCTTTCTGAAACCCATCAATATAAATCTACACACACATCCCAATGGCATTACCTAACAGCTGCATTATTCATGTTTCCCAGTTCAGGACCAGAGGATGAACATGAACCAGCTCAGCTCCAGAGATTAGCTACTGATCACAAGTAGTTTAAGGTCTATTTCTCAAAGCAAGCTACAGTTACCAAGTTACCATGTGCCTAGGCACCTCCAGAAGTTCTCAGTGTGGTAAACTAAACTCCTAACTCAAAATATTTCCCATGCCACCACCGAGACATGACCTAAGCCTGTCATAAGCATCAACATCACCAGCACCAAGTTATTTAACAGAGAGCTCTGCACTGCCTTTTATCACAGCTTGGCATGGTACCTCCTTGCTTTTGCTCCATCAGAAAGACAACCTAAGTAGCGACATTCCCCAAAAATCCGCCTCCAAAAATAAACTGCTTAAGTTGCTGCCTGATCTTTAGGAAGAAGCCTGCTGATGTTCAAAACCCCGGCACAGGGGTTTGTGAATAAAGTTTAAATAAAGCTCCATTTTTCTAGTAGAACCACTTCAGCAACATCCTTCCACTCATGCATCTTCCTTCAAGTTATTTAAAACTTTTTCCATGGCCATCTTTTGGGTGTATGATTATAAATGTTGTTCTGAAGAAGTAAGTGTGATAATAGTTTGTGGGGAAGCAATTTATATTTGCAGGTTTTAGCAATTTAATATTAATTCTGTGCTAGGCTTTGACTAGTATGATACAAAAAAAAGCGTTAAAAGAAAAGAAAAATCCAATAGAATTGGGCAATCTCTTTGTCAGAAAAGGAAACTAATCAGTATCTGTGTGTATACTGTTAAAAAATTTGGTATTCCTCCTTCCTAACCCAACACCATGATGGAAGAAGTTCAACCCCATGGAATAAAAAGAGACCAGCTTCAGCTGCTCACAGCTTCTCTGCTGTCCAAACACTCTTCAGCTCTGCCAGCAGAGGTGCTACCACCCCCAAGCACCTATTTTCAGAGGCCTTTCAGAGCCTAGCTTCAGTTTATTAGTGCTTCCAAGGCATTCTCCTCTTCCCAAGCTGACACTGAATTTTCTTTATTTTAAGCTTTCATTTATTGCAAGTATTGAACAGATGTTACACAGGTGAGAGCAAGGATCTCATTACTTTGTGGTGTACTTGCCTGTAACAGCAGAGGCCAAATGGTCACATGCCAGTGAAGAAACTGCTTCAAAAAAATCTATTTTTGATGCTAGGTACCTTAAAAAAGCATCTCATGTGCAGAGTGCATGTCAACACCACTTGTTTTTTTAGCAGGTTAACTCACCACTCTGAACATGGATTCAACATCACACTCAGTCCCAGCTGGAAGACAAGCAGCTTGAGGCCAGCAGACATGCCATGTAAAGTGTGTGACACTACATAAATTCAGCCAGGTCTACAGCGTACAAAATACCTGGAAAAATCCTCCAGTCTGAGGCATTTCTCAAAGCCCATCCAGTTTGAGGAAAGCCACCTACTCGCAGCACACAGGGGCCTGGTTTCTACCAACTGCAGTCAAAAAAAATAAAGCTGAGAAGTTGGTGACAAGACTCAGGCCAGTATAATTCCCTTAAGATAATTATCACCTGCAAGTGTAAGCAGTCCAAATATTGCGTGTTCCAGGCTGTTTGACATCACCCACCATCAGCGTAGGCTCAGCCCTTTCAGTGATGCGTGTACTCACAAATGACCGCCCGTTTTAATCACCTAGTAAATTGGTGTTAAGGCTCCTCGACTGCTTCAAGTCGAAATCAGTCATTCCAAAGTCCACAGAGTGACTCACTGCACGCTAGGTGTGTTTTAACATTCACCAGTTGGTTTCTCCACAGGAAAGGGAGAGTCCCTTGCTGCAACAGCATGATCACTTCACTTTCAAACCCGTAATTCAGCAGAAGTAAGCTCTTCATCCTCCTGAATTCGAGCTCTATGCATCAACTCCTTTTGGGGGAACATCAGGAGGTCTGCAGGAAAACCGTTTAAGACATGAGTATTTGGGTTTTTATACTGAATATGTCTGTGCCTTTCCTACGCCCTGGCCTTACGATGGCTTCAGACAGCCTGAGAAAGCACTGCTGAAAGCAGAGGCAAACATACCTGCCACGGAAACGGGGAGGGTGATCTAATTCATCTTTTCCATTCGGTTCCGAGTATTTGTCTACATAGCTTTAAAAACTGGCAGTCAGCATTCGGGATTGGCCCCGAACAAAGGATCTGGAATCCCACTTAGCAGATGCATTGGAAGCTTCAGCTGCAGCAGCATGCCTGCCCACACGACTCCCACCTGGGGCCAAGATTGATTTCATCCAGCATTTACATTCGGTGCTTACATTCCTCCTGGAACAAGGAGCTCTACGGTCCCCGAAGGGCTACGTAAGCCAGAACTAGAAGTGTGTGGAAACGCGACTTCTTTCTATAGATTTTCATCACACAAAACCAACAACCTGGAGTCAAAGGATTATTCGAGATTTTATGGAAGAGGTCTAAAGTTTTCCAGTTCTCTTCCTGCCAAATGTAGGAATGAGTCTTCAAAAAAAAAAAAAAAGCCATTTTTCAATAATTTCAGTTTTTGCTGAAATAACAGCTGCACAGCACAGCCAAAGCTTTCAGGAAATTTTTTTAGTATCCAACAGATTTATCTCAAATTGATTCTAGCATTTTTCCATGATTACATTTTCCAGATTTCTTATTTCTCCAAATACTGCAAGTGCTATTTTTCCCTTAGCAAACACGTATCACTGACAAGCCCTTCCCTTCAGAACCCTGACCAACTAAAAGTTTCTTCCAGCATCCTCCAGTTGTCATCTTCCATAATATGATGGAATCAAGCAGTCCAAGTCTGTTTAAAGCCTGCATTTAAAAAAATTTGTGCTTTGCAGCTACAGAAGCTCTGAAGTTACTGAAATACAAGACTAAATTCTCAAAATGAGCAACAGCAAGCTGGAACTAGTGGGGTTTAAGATGCTTGTGAGTAAATAACTCATTTTTAAAGCCAGCCTTTCATGCTATCAAATGAATATGTAGGGTAGCTATCCAAGTTTGACTTGGTTCAGCTCTGCTGTTTGGAAGCCCGAGATCAGAGGCTTCTTAAGACCAAAATCCAGAAACGTAATAAGATTTAGATGTGCTTCCCTCCCATTGTTTTATGCTGCTGGAAGAGCCTTTTATACTGTTCAGCTTTACATTAACTTGAAGGAAACAAAAATACATACACATTTTTTTCATTTGGCATATTAGCAACATGCCAGTAATGTTATTCCACAAAGCAGACGAGCTCCAGCTACAAAGCCTCCCCTCCAAGCTGGAGAGCTGAAAGCCAACTTTCCAGATAACCTTGTTGCAACAAGTTCCCACAGCAAGTGAACCTTGACTTTTGTGCTCAGGCCCTGCCCGCTCGCTTCCACTTCAAAACAATTTCTGCTTACAAGAATTTTGCAAAACGCGCTCACCATAAAAACTTCCTGAAGAAGTTTTATGCAGGAAATAGGAGGGTGTCAGCCTGATAAGGCAGTGTCCAGTGTATTTGGAAAATTTAGTAACAAAGCCGAAAGAGCTTTCTGTTTCCAGAGCCTACCACGGTTCCCTACACCCAGCTGCCTCAGCAGATGGGCTGTGTGTATTAAAGGCCAGACCAAGATCACCAGAGCCATGTAAAGACCTTCCTCAAGGTTAGGAATTCAGAACTCAAACACTTCGTTCCTTTTACAAATTAAGCACAAGGCACAAGCAAGATTACAGCTAATTGAGGACCTCGCAGTTCACAGGTCTTTACGCCTTGCGTGTTTTGCTGGGCGCAGAGAACCACAAGACACCAAACTCAGCACTTCAATTATTTTTAGTGCCTGCTATGTCTACGGTGCCCAGTTCCCATGAACTGCTCATCAGCTGTATGAAGTGAATTAGCAAGCTACAAGCTCACAAGGCAGCTGTGTGCTCCGCTGGAGCATTGTGATACTGCTCCGGCTTCTGGGACACAGGATGAGGAGGAACCTGTGAAGGAGGAACCTATATCTTCAATATACAATTTCTTTTTTACTTCAGAAAGACACCCACTGTATCATTACCTAATGCAGTTGTCTTGCTGGCGCCTTTCCTAGCTGGCAGATAATCATGATAGTTATTTTAAAAAGTCTATTAAAAGTGTTGCTGCATCAACAGAATAAATAGAATTTGTGCCTTGGCTGCCCAGTACTAGCTAGTGAGTACACCCTATTTGCTCAAGGCCACCCAGGCAATAAGTGACCTCCACCAAGTTTAATAATTCTCACCGCACAAGCAGACTGCGGTACAGTACAAACAAAGCTTTCACAGCCTCGACTACAGCCATGCCAGTTAATTTATAGCTTAACCTCATTAAAAAATGGATCTGACACTGGAGATGGATGGAGCTTTGGCTGCCCTACTTCCAACAGTTGGGTCACCTGCATTAGCAGTATGATTTCCTATTTTCAATTACTCCACATCCTGCTTCTCACGGGGTGATAACATTCGGGAGAGGTCTCTCTGAGCTGCTGGCAGGCATGACTTTGCAGAAGTGGTGCTGACCATTTCTTGAAACTTTTCCGAACACACAAGCTGACTTTCATGCTCTCCTACCTTCAGCAGACATGAATTAACCCCAGTCTCAACATTGCTATAACCACGCATATCAAATCAGTGATCTAAACTCACCCCAGTAGCTTCTGAAAAAGGAAGTGACACTGCATGCACAAATATAGAGGCACAAGTTTTCGGAGCCTCAGACAGGATACCTTGCAGCCATTTATCTTCTATCTTTCACCACTTCGATGTGTTTTAGAAATTCAGCATCTCGCTGGAGGGCGTGGGGGGTATGCAGCAAGCGATGAGGGCATGCAATGGAGGCCTCAGCTACCACCAGAATTCCTGCAACTATTTTTAGTTGGGCTCTAACAGTTTTCAGCCGCTTCAGGAACTTCAGTGCACCCTAGGCTTTATTTCTGTAACTTTCCTAGAGATGCATTCAGTTTTCTTCGTAGGGAAGCGTAGTACTCCAGCAACAGATTTTAACAAAGGGAACAAAAAATGTCACAATACGAGGAACAACGATGAATAAGTTAAATTTAGAATTCACGATCTGAACTTAAAGCATTCATGTAATGCTAACTCTGCAACTGTGGATTTGCCAGGAAGCGGTGTTCCCAATCTAAGGGCTGGCTTTGAGCCATGAAGTAGCGAGTTTTTTAGTCAGTTACTTAATGAGGATGAGTCAACAGCATTTGCTTTAACTTAAAGAAGGCAGAAAACTCCTTGAGACACTGCCCCAACTACTACAGGGACAGCTAGTTCCAGTCCAAAAGTAGCGTGAACTTCAGTGGTTAGTGCATCAGATCTTCAGAACACAACTGCATCCTACACGGTCCCCAGCATCAAAAGATGAACATCCCTTTTACTCAGATGCCAGTTTCACCCCTGTAACATTATGGATTTCTGCACACATTTTGGCAGTTCATGAATAGGCAAACGGAGAAATAGGATTCATTTATAAGATGAAATTCTGCATTGTTCTTACAGTAGCCCAAAGCTCACACTTCCTCACCCTAACAGATTACTACGTGTAAAATAAAAATCAAAATTTCACTTTTCTGTAGGTCAAAGGTACCGGTGGTGAAGAAGAGGCTTGTGTTCAAAGCGTTTTCATCATCCAACATCAGACATTTCAGTTCACGTGAGGAGTCTGTTGGCTTCTGCACGAGAACACCAGCTCCATTTCCAAGGAAGCTCTGAAGTTGTGCTGTTGAAGGTCACATCAAAAGCAGCCTTTTCTAATATGTGGTTTGATTTTTGACTTTTTAATTAAAGGGAGTAACTCTAGAAGAGATCTACAAAGGGGGCGAAACAAGAACTGGATGTAGATTCCACCCTTATTATTAGCACTTAGTCTCTTAATTACACAAAGCAGAAGTATTAACAGCACTGCAACCTTGGGGGGAGGAGGAAGGAAGGAAGGAAGGAAAGGGGAGCTGGCAAGAGCAATACGCTGCGCCGGGCTTTCGACAATTAGCGCTGCAATCTCGCTGAAGATCAAACATTTACAAGCATCCTCTCAACATTAAGACAGTAAAAATTGAAATAAGGCAGACCTTACAGCTCAAGACTATTGCAGACACCGCCATGGGGCACAGAAAAGCATCCCGAGCACAGGTAATGTTACTGCGAGGCCATTTCCAGAAGCTCACAGTGCACTCGCTCATTTCTAGAAACACTGGGTCTGACAGTGCTACATAACGCTTTCTTCAGAGGATATCCTAAAAAAAATGATGTTTGGAAACAACACAAAGAACCTCATATATGTAGCTATGCTGTGGTTATCTAAAGAGATATTAAGAACCTTTTGAGTTTCAGCTGGAGACATGAGGAGTAAATAACCATCAACACATGGTTGTTTCCAAGCCTTAATAAAACTTTAGCCACCGTATCTTCT
This sequence comes from Anas acuta, assembly GCF_963932015.1. Taxonomy (NCBI): domain Eukaryota; kingdom Metazoa; phylum Chordata; class Aves; order Anseriformes; family Anatidae; genus Anas; species Anas acuta. Next base: position 102,607,598 of record NC_088981.1, read on the forward strand.
CCAAGTTTTAAACCGTAAGTCATCAAATCTCAACCTCCATTGCTCCATGAAGAGCTCAAACTGCGCTGGGACCAAGTTTTGACCACATGCAACATGCTATCGAACACACACGGAAGAAAACCCGAAGTTAAAGGTGGAGACTGAACTGCTTCCAGTCAAGGGTTGGAGCCCTCTTTTCCACGGCACTGGAGTTCTCCCTAAAGAATGAAGGAACTTGAACATTTTGCCAATTCTTGAAATGAAAAGGGACCAAGGTTTTCAAACCAGACTCTCTGCATCCCCAGAGGGGTTCCCCTTCAAAAGATCACTTTTGGAAAGTGTGAACTCACTGAACTCATCGGGTATCTACAAAAGAAAGCATCAGGCTGGTATCACGTTCCTTGTTCCAAGTTTCACACATGTTTTCATTAATCATGCACAAGGTGGTGGCACATCCATCCCTCCTTTCTAGCACCCCTGCCTCAAAACCACTCACAGAACTTAAGGGAATGTGAACTTTATTCTCAGCGCCTGAAACAATGTAGCTCATCTGTACCTTGAAAAAAGCAAAGCTGCCAACCTATTTATTTATCCAGGAACAAGAGAGTTTCAAGAATAGTGTGGACTGTGATTCTTAAGGGACAATTCAACATTAATTCTCTACATTACTAAAGAATTAGTGAATCAATACAGGAGCCTCAACAAAACCTGCTGGTGTACCTTTCAAATGAAGCACTTGATGCCAGTTGTTTGACAGCCGGGCCATTTCTGCACTGAAGAGCCACTCTCACTTGAAAGACCAGTCTCACAATGAGCAGTTAAAAAGCACTGAGATCACATCAGCTGCTACTTGCAAGGCAGACAATTAAACAAGTGTCTCCACTGCTTGGCATGAGATGGAATATCTTGCCATGGCCACTGAGTGTGCACTCATTACATAATTAGTAAATATGTAGGTATGTATATGCGCACATGTATATATTATTACATACATATTATGTATATTTGATATATTTATCAACCTAATTTTGGATGGCTATATTCTAATGGTGATGAAATTTAAGTTCCTTTTCAAACCACAGCCTAAAATAGTGCCTTTAATTAGTTTGAGGCGCTCTTTACAGGGAAAAAAGTAACTGCAGGTTCAGTGTTACCGCCTTTTTAATCAATAATCAGAAGGGTTTCATAACACCAGCACAAGTATTTCTAAAAGAAGGTCTCTACAGCAGCAGACAGACTTCGTTTTGAAAAGCTGTGCCACACCAGTAAGGAAAAAAAAAAAAAGAACTTTTGAAAAAAACTGTTAGTAGTATGACTAAGAGCAGCCCCACTCCACCCAACATCCACCCTTGCTAAATTCAAATACTCCAGCTGACAAGCAACCTTTCCGTGCTGTTTGCCAGCAGTTGCTTCAGTTTAGCTGCCTTCCTAGAACTGAAGGAGCATCTCTGAGTCAAGTTCGCAGATCTAAAGAGCCGGCAGCAGTTACTCCAGCATCAGTGAATCAGGAATTACCACCCAAAGGAGTCAGAAGCGCTGTGTGGCTCAGCTTTAAGAGACCCATCTTTTGTAGTGCCCGCACGTTTGGGTTTCAGCCTCTCTTGCTGACTCATGGATCGTGGGAGCAGTAGTTAGATGGAGGAGGAAAGAAGCAGCACAGAACTGCACACGGTACTCAGAGGGAAAGCAGAAAGGTGGAGGCTTGCAGGAGCAAACTGTCACCCCCTGCCAGCAGAGGAGGCACACCTTTGCCAGCAGGGCACAGCAGGAAAGGCACGCTGATTTGGAGGCTTGTCTTCTCTACTTCCTGCAGCCTTCCAGGCAAGGAGGAAAGAATGAAGCTGCCAACCAGGCCACGGCTGCTAACGGGGAAAAAGACTCAAATGTAGAGAAGTCGGCTAGGACAGGAAGAGCTTGCTTTCCTGGCATTAAAGGTTTGTGTCAGCACAGCTCCCGAGCTACCTGTGGTACACTGTTTGATACGACTGGAACAATTTCAGTATAGCCGCCGTGTGGCTGCCTTTATCACTCAGAGGCATTCCACCTCCCCCCAGAAGCACCAGCTCCTCGTTAGGACAGCACAGCAATGAGATTTTGCTCATAACCTCCTCCGGGGAACTATTACCTAGCAGGACAGAGGGAGATTAAACAGCCTGGAGAACGAGCTTTATGGCCAGGCCCCAGGACGTGGTTCCCAAGTGAATCCAAAGGAGATTGAGACAAATGACAGCAGCACACACACTGACACCCTGCCACGCTAGGGCTAGTGGCAATCTTGTGTGGGGCACTGATTCTCATTTCCTGTGACAGGTTGCATAATTTCCACAAAGGTGAAGTTTTGGCAACTGAACTACGCCCATAACTGTAGAACAGCTTCTCTGAAAGACGGGGATTCTTAATACATTAAGGAATTAACTCAGATGATTCGTTCAGCTAATGTATCTTCAAATAACTTTCAAACAAAGGCTTGAAAATTTTGACTGATTTAGAGAAAAATCCAGGTGGTATCACACAAGGAAGCATATACGTATTTCCAACACAATCCAAAGCACCCCTTGTACACGAGCCCGAACACAAATCAAGAAGCAAATTCAGCTACTTCCAAAACAGTCAAATTTCAATTCCGGTCTCCTAGCCCAATTTAGGATACATTTACCTCAAAAGTTGTTTATTTCCTTATAGACTTGCTTCTTCCTGTTCTCATGTTTGCAATACTAGACATAAAAACATGACATACTTTTTTTTTTAAACCTAAGAGGAGCAAACCACTGAAGGTTATCTGCCGTGCAATTACTACTGCATTCCACACGTGCAGCTTCCTGCAGCCAGGACACCCTGGGCATGCAGAGCAGCGTCCAGCACCCTGCACACTGCTGACACAGGTCTGTTCCACTCCTGCTGCACTGCAATATGGTTTTCACTATCAAAAGCACCTGGAATTCTGCTGCTCGTATATAGATTTATTTATTCCTGGGCTTTGGTGCACGCTCAGGTCTGTTACGCCTGTCTTCAAATTTTTGTTTTATATTAGCCCACAGTTGCTGCAAATTCATCTTGAGGCACCCCCAAGAAATCAACTTAACCTGACAAACCCAACTTCTACACGTTCCTTCTCATTTCCTGTGAAGATTTCTTACCCCATAAAATCACCATATATATATATATACACACACACAGAAAACCCAAAATCTCAAAATGTCTCTTAAAGACCCCATGAAGAGTGTTTTTCCTTACCCAAAGCAGTAAGTTAACTGAACACCATGCTTTTAACAAGTTATTAGCTCAACCCTTTATTTCTTCAGGTCATTCTCATTTTCTTAACTTATCTTATGAATAGCTAAGCAGCCACAGCAAACAGGCACGAGCCTGAATTCTCAGCATCTCTGCAGTTACCTAGTGCAACACCGCATATGGATCACTCCAAAGAAAACAGATCTCAAACACAACTGAGCATACCTCAAATGCCTCTGCACTTATGGCACCCATAGCCTGGTGCAGATGATCTCCTACCTCACGGTAAGGCATGTAACAGTTGCAGAAGTTACAGCACTGACTTCCCCTACCCTGGCGTTACACTTCACATATTCCCCAGCCAAGTTCCCAGTCCTACTCCTGACAAAGCAGCATACACGAATATTATTTCTTTCTCTCAAAAAAAAAGAAACCAGAAGAGAAAAAAATCCCCACTCACCAGCACGGTGGTGCAGATGGACCTGAGCTCAGACTCCACCTTCTCCCGATAGTCCTTGATAAGCTGCATCTTCTTGTCGCTGGTGTCTGTCTTCTGCTCGATGCTAGAGATGACCCTCCAGGCAGAGCGCCGCCCCCCCACCACGTTCTTGTAGGCCACCGAGAGCAGGTTGCGCTCCTCGTTGGACAGCTCGGCACCTTGCTCAGTTACTGCCTTCATGCAGGTGGCCATGTCATCGTAGCGCTCAGCTTGCTCAGCCAGCTTGGCTTTCTGGATCAACTCGGTCTTATCCATGGTGGCTGGCAGTGGGGCGGGAGAGGTATGGCAGCGAAGGCAGGAGAAGCTGGGGACTTCACGCTCCCAACGAGAGAACGCACCTCAAACCCTGCCAGAAAAAAAGGCAGCGACCGTGATCAAATGTTAATGAATACTGTTGTGCATGACCCCTCGCAGAGCCCTAAAGAGGAGGAATGCAGGGAGTGTGTCTCCCTGCCCATCTCGCAGAAATGGGCTGGGATCATCACGCCCTTCCACGTAGGGCTGAGGGGAGCGGCTGCGCTCCCCAGGACCGGCTGCTGGGGAAAGGGCGGCCTGGAAATTCATCTAGGGAGCTGAGAGCCCACCGCTTGGGCGGGGCGGGCGCTTTCCCCTCACCTTTCCCTCGTGAGAGGGGGGCGAGGAGGCTCAGGAGGGTACCCAATTCCCGCAAGCCAAGCGGGCCTCGCTTAAAGCCACTCCCTGAGGGAAATCATAATTAAAAATAATAATAAGGAATGAAGGAGCAAGCCCAGCCTGGGGGCGGCTTCGCCTCCTGGCGGCGGGGCCGGGCAGGGCCAGCTTCCTCCCCCCCCACCCCGCTTCCCCCGGGCATCGCCCCGCAGGGCCGAGCAGCCCCTGAGGCAGCCGAGGGGGAGGGGGGGAAAAGGCGCCGCGGGGCCACCGGGTGCGAAATGGCGGCGGCGGCGCCGGGCGGCACCTCCTTCCCTCCCTCCCTGCCTCCCTCCCGCCGCCCGCCGCCGCCGAGCGCCGCGCTCACAAAATGGAGGACGCTGAGGCGGGGCCGGGCCGGCGCCTCGCAACGGTCGCCCCAACGGTCGCCCCCAACGGTCGCCTCAACGGCCGCGGGGGGAGCCGGGCTCACCTGAGGGGCCGCTGCGCTGCGCTGAGGCGAGGCGAGGCCGGGCCGGGCCGGGCGGGCGGCGGCGGCCGCGGGGCTGCCGGGCTGCGGGGCGCTGGCGGAGAGAAAGGAGCCGCTGCCGGGCCGGGAGGGGAGGGAGGGGAGGGAGGGCGGCGCACGCAAGCTTAGCGGCTGCTCGGCCCGCGCCCACGCGGCCAATCAGCGGCCGGGATCGCCGCCAGGCCCCGCCCCCCCGCCGGTTGGCAGCCAATGGGGGCGCAGCGCGCCGCCGCCGCCGCCGCCGCCGCCCGCGGGGGCGAGAGCGGGCAGGGCGCAAAGCTCGGTTGGCCCGTGGGCTGCGGCTGGGGCCACGGGGTTTCCTCCAATGAGATGCAGGGTGAGATGACGTCACTGTCGCCATGGAGATGCTGCTACAACCCCCCCCCCCCCCCCCCCCTCCCCCGGCCGGGCGGGGGCTGAGGGGCTGCCTGGGGGGGGGGCTGTGGGATTTGGGGTTTTTGTCCGAATACTCTTTTTTTTTTTCCTTTTTTTTTTTTTTTTTTTTTGTCCCAGTTACCCCCGACAAAGGGCGTTTTGCTCCTTCGGGGCTCGGACAAAGTGCATATCCCCGGGGCGGCGGGTCTGCCACACGCCCCTGTTTGTCCCCCCCCCGCCATGGAGCCTGAGGGGCTTCTCCTCAGCAGCGCTCCTCGCAGCCTTCCTCGGGGACAGACCGTCCAAAGCCATTTGTAATCCACAGAGCCACAGAACCCACCACATCTAACCCCCCTCCCCCCTCCTAGGATCCAGGGGACACAAAATTGTTCACAGCGAGTCAATGTCCCTGCCCTCCTGAGGGGATGAAGGGCAAGCGTTTGACATCAGCACCAATCGATATATTTACTTTTATCCCCCCCTCCTGCTTTCACCTGGCGTTAGTTTTGAAGAGGTCAGAGACGCAATGCACAGAGACCAGAATTTTAGGTTGAAGAGTAAAATCCCGTCCAGTCAGGAGTGAATAATCATGAGTCAATCGCTGCTCCGCTTCCAAAACGCTGCTGGGACGGCTGCTTGCACTCAGACTGCCCCAATCCTGGAAGAAATGATAACAGGAGAGCGGGTTTGTGCTGCTCATCACCGCATTCAGCATACGAGACCCAGGAGTGGATCCGAAGTGTCCTGCCCATCAGGCCCGGGGCTAGCTCAGGGTCACCAACGCCTTTGGTGAGGACATTTCTCACCTTTCCTTCCAGCATCGCCAAATTTAGTCATGTTCAGCAACTTCAGCATCCAGATGGGATGATGAATGCCATGAATCAACCCCAGGATGTTATCGTCTCAGCCCGTAAAGCTCTCGGTCTGTGTTTGGACTAGGGCTGGGATGATGCATGTGGAAATTGGGTCCATGCTGTGAACAAACCCCCGCCTTTGTAATTCAAGTCTGAGATGCATTCATTCTGTTAAAAAGAAAAAAAACAACACAACACACGATTGATAATACCCCTTTCAAAGTTAATGAAACTCTCACAGAAAGGATTTTGGAAATATATTACTCTACTCCAGAAATTACTGTCCTGGCAATTTGCTACAGTCTAAGGTCGCCTTTTTATTCTTCCTTGTCGCTAGGATATTCTCTCATATTCAAAACCCCAAGTCATCGCTTTTATTAACATGTGAAGGAAAGGCCCGAACTGACCAATTGTGCAACCAAACCTTGATTAATATCACGTCTCCATCAGAGATGAAACCAACCATTCTGTGTGTAAGGCACAGATGAGTGGATTTTACCTCAGCAAGGACAGCTCACCTAATCAAGGCTACCTCCTTCACTGATTCTGCTCAAAAATTGGGAAGACATCAGCCTCTCATGCACTGTAGTTCAAACCCTCCCTCCCACCGACTGAAAACTTGCATTGAGAAATGCAAAACTGTCTTAAAAAGCTGGGAAGTGCTGGCTACAGAGGTCTGTGATGGATCTAGACGTACTGGCACGTGCCATGCCGTCACTGAACACTGCATGGCCTGAGCATCTACCTCCAGGCCTGCTACGTGCTCCAGCTGCTGCCTGGGCTTCTGTTCCATTTGGGGTCCTTTGGGGTTTTGTGTCTTAGTGTGATACGGTTTTAAAAGATGTAGCCATAATCTCGTTTCCCCAGAGGAACCCTATCTCTGAGTAGGATGATGACCTCTGGGAAGCTTTTATGAGAGGAGGCTGGAAGAATTTGTTGTGTTGATTTTAATAAAGGTTAAGAGGAGATTTGATGTCTCAAAAGGAGGGAAAACATGGGTGGAGAACTGTTATTTAAATGGAAAACAAACGTGTCCAAAATGGGCATAGATGAATTTAGACTGGGAATTAGGAAATTTGGGATTTTCATGAGGTTATGGAATGACTTTTCTGCACGGAGGGCAGGAAGCCCAGCTGCTTTGAAAGAGGAACATGATCAACCTATAAAAGTGCCTATGTGGTGTAGCCACCAGAGACAGCAGGAGACTGAACTCCAAGAGCTTTCCAATTCTTTGTTTCTATTTAATGTTTCTTTTAATGCTTATTCCATGTATACTTTAATGCACAGCTTACTGCACAGCACCACCCTCCATTGAAGAAAAAATATTAATTTCCATTAAAGCGTTTCAGGAATGCTCTCATCCTGCTAAACATTAACGACTTTATCTGTGTAATACCATTATGAAATGGGTGGCATTGTCTTCTTTTATGTCCAGGAAATTAAAAATATCAACACTCCTTGGTGCCTCTGTGGAGAAATATAAGGCTTTCTCTTCCAGAGTGTTAAACATTAAATCAAGGACCTTCATTTCTCCTTTCTGCTGCTCGACAAGCACTGAACGTCCACCTCCCATTGACTTCAGGTTCACCTACTGATGTGCAGCATCTTGGCAGCTCGCTCTGCAAATTACCCAGTTGGGGTGGGGGAGCAATATGAGGAATGTATACAGTGCAAATTCCTGAGACTTACGTGTGAACTTTAGGATGGAGTCAGAACCCAGTTTTCCAAAGGTTCAGTTGTTTGCCATAACTATAAGACTGTTTGTAGTTGTTTTTTGTCATATTTGCAAAGGCTTTGTGTTCTGGCAGTTACAGGGCTTCTTGTTTGTCCCCTTGCTACTTTATGTCCTCTTCTTTGCCCAATTACTTGTCTTCTAATTTGCACTGCTATCCTTTTTGGTATCTTGCCTTCTGCTCAGCTCCTGCCCATTCTTCCCCCATCCTATTATTCCTATTATTCTTTCCTAATATTTTTTCCCTAGCTGTATTCCTTGCCCTTCTGTTCTTTTCTCAAATTTCAATAAAGCTTGTAGGCAGAAAAGAGGGCTTTCCTCGAGCATTTAGTAGTCTTATATGAGAACCGGAGGATGGAGTCTTAGGAAAATTTTGCTGGCAATTTTTAAGATATTACCTGAGAATATTGAAATTGAATTTTCTCTTTAGGTTTACTGTATTTGGGTAGTTTTCCTTGAAACCAGCAAAAGACACAACCTGAAACAGGCCAACTTCTTGGTGAGTTTAAAGGAGCCACTTTAGTGGTTGTATATGTCGGAGTTCTTCAATTAAATGGTTAAAAAGTTTATTAGCATGGGCAAAATTGGAATTTCCTCTGATTTTCTCTGTGAGAAAAAAATCTAAACCATTTTATCTAAAGCATGAAAAGCATTCTAAGTGTGTCCATGCAGAGTGAGCTCTATTTAAGCTTGCAGAGAGGAACTAACATGATGGTCACAACTTTTCCAGATCCAGTAAGACATTGCTTAGATTTATTTATATCGCACATGGTTGGGGGACTTCAGAATAAAGGAATAAGGAGAAGACCTGCTGTGCACTATTGTATTTTGTGTTCATATTGCAAAGATGCTGCATAAGTGCTCTTCTGCTTAAATTAAAAATAAAGGGTCACCCCTGTAGGAGGTTAACGCATCACGTCCAGTAAGTAACGAATAAATGTGAGCTAGTGGGATCAAGCTCTTTAGACCTTATTCAGCACGACTCGATATTGTATCTGTACTGTGCTGTGAGGAAGGCCACAGGACTTATTAAATTTTGAAAATACTTGCATGGCTTGTTCATTACTGGGATAAACTAACTGTTTCAGGACAAGCCCTTAAAAGAAGTTGTTGAATATGTAGCTTATAATGGGTGCAGAGTTTATGCAAACTGTGTTCTGGTGGGAGAAGAGAAATCGAGGCATGTTTAGGTGAGGAAGGTGAGTGTCGGTGTGGGAGGCTGGTATTGAATTTCAATTTTGCTGCTGAGTGCCATTTGTCTGGCTTAGCTTGCTGCATGAAGTGTGTCTGTGCTGGGAGTCGTTTGGGCTTTGCTGCTGAAGGATGATATTGATGAATCCTGGTGTCTGCTGTAGGGATAAATGCTGCTGTAGTTGATAGACCGAAGCAGTTATTGATCATGGTTGGTAGCAAAATCTCAGCATTTGACACTTTCTTTTTTCATACCAGTGCAGTCGTTAATGTTAAATTCCATTTCTCTCCCTGGGGGTGAAATAGCTATCACGTTATCGCATACAGCAGTGTTCCTCTTCGTTCTGTCCTTCTGCGTCGTGTGGTGCTAAAGATTGGAAAAAGCTCTGGGGAGTACAGCCAGACCTCTTTTATCTGGGTGAGCTGCCTACCTCTCTGCCTCTCCCTTCCCTTCCCTTCCCTTCCCTTCCCTTCCCTTCCCTTCCCTTCCCTTCCCTTCCCTTCCCTTCCCTTCCCTTCCCTTCCCTTCCCTTCCCTTCCCTTCCCTTCCCTTCCCTTCCCTTCCCTTCCCTTCCCTTCCCTTCCCTTCCCTTCCCTTCCCTTCCCTTCCCTTCCCTTCCCTTCCCTTCCCTTCCCTTCCCTTCCCTTCCCTTCCCCTTGTGAAGTGGCTGCAAGGCCCCAGGGCCTCCCTGTGCTGCAATTGCCAGGAGAGGCTCGTGGAAGGAGTCCCACGGGGATTCCTCTCCAGGAACACCACACATGGGTCTAGTTAGACACAAAGCGTGTGCACATCTCCCTTGGGCCTCTCTTTTTTTTTTTTTTCCGTGGCTGTGTCCCATCAGCTGTGACTTGCAAACAGTAGGACAGAGCAGCCAGCTGGGGTGAATGATGCCCATGCAAGTTGAGGTGTGTCTTTTTTTTTTTTTTTTAATGGAAATGAAACAAATAGTCTCTTAATGGCTTTTGTTTGGTTAAATGCCAAAACACAATAAAGGGCCCACTTTTGCATGAACAAACAGGAGGAGCAAACGTGACCGAGACTGCCAAGGAAATTTTGTCCTCCTGAAGCTTCTCCTATGGGGAGGTAGCAGTAGGGCCCCAAGAATTAAGATAAATGCAGCTAATTTCCCTTTAATGGTGATTTGATTATACTTTCATTACAAGTAACTAGTTCCCTTTTCTAATTATATAGCTTGCTTTTATCCAAGAAAAATTACCCAGCCTATGGGAGCGGACCATCAAAGTCACTCATCTGTGAGCAGTTCGTTGTGGTGCTGGGAGACTGCGAGTTTTGGAAAACGTCTGCATTGCACGAGGTACGTAAAGATTGCTAGCTCTTGGGCTGTTTGGCCACGGCAGATGAGGAAGCAGGCAGCTGGAATGGATGTGCACGGCGAAAAAGGGGCAGAGAGCACGAACCCTGCACACATTTAGCACATCTTTGAAGGAGAGAGGAGGAAGAAGAGGGGAAGGGGGCGCTGAGGAATGAGACAGAAATGCCTGAGGGTGTGCTGCTACTTGGGAAGATTCATCAGCTGGTGGTTTAGTAAGCTCAGCGAGAGCTCTGTTTGACCTCTGTACTTCTGGCTTTTTATCCCCATCTCTTCCTCCCCCGGCAGCTGCCGTATAAGCAGGTTCTCCAGCGACGTGGTGTGACATCAGTCACCCAGATTGTACAGCTGGGGCTGGGCAGGGGGCACGGGGATGTGGTTGGGAGCATGGGGAGGTTGCGAGAGAGCCTCAGGTCCCGCGGGCAGCTTGCTGCTGGCCACCCTCATTAGTCTGCTTCACTAAACCTGTGTGCCTGTGATGAGCTAGGGATGCAGGCAAGCAAAGCTGGTGCAGAGAGGCAATACCTCTTACTGGATCAATGAACAGCTGGGAAAATAGACAAGCATTTGGTCTGAAAGCATCCATTCCCTGTGTAAGTGAAATCCATTCCTTTGCTCCATGCTGTATAACACTAAGGCTGGTGGATACTTGAAGGTCAGGTGTTCGTCTGTACTGGAACCATGCATTTATTTCATTTTATGATTCCAGTACAGACAAACAAACCAACTGGTAGGGAAATCATGAACAATTATACCCGTACAATTAGGTACCCTGGGGTAATTCCCCATGTGACAACTGTGCTAGAAAGAGAGGCACTTTTATTCTGAAGCAGTGCCTGCTAAGGGAGCACTAGCAGCAGAACTATAATTATCCGATCATTCCCAGTGTTGGCAAACCAAAAGAACGAAGGAAGTAAGGGAGAGGACAGAAAAGACAGGAATGCAAAGAAGGCAGACAAGTGGTTAACCAGTGATACCTGTGGGAAGATGCGGGGCAACCGTCCTGTCTCGTGTGAACTTCATTGGTCAAAATCAAGGCTGTAGAAAGAATCAGATAAGAACTTTGTTTCAGGGTAAGATTTTTTTTCTCAAACTCAGTTTTGAAGCATTCTTCTGTCAGCTTAATGTGGCCTAATGGGTACGTATTGAATTTTTCCTTATGGTTTGTAATGTGAAGATTCTCGGTTAGGAGTTTAATTAGGACTCGGTGCTGCCTTCCTTGTACAAAGATCTGAAATCTGAGGACTATGAAAAACGTATTAGGTCCCTACCTAGCTATGATTATCTGCCTGATCAACAACAAGGATTTATATATGGAATGAAATTATCCTTCAGGGGCAGAGGGGGATGGCATGCATATACGCATACATTTATCCATATTTTAGGCTGAAATGCTCCTTGACAAGCCCAGAACAGGACACTACATATGCATCCTTACTAACTGAATGCACTGCAGTGGTTAGCATACAACGTCTTCTCTTTACTGAAATATTTTATCCCTGGCACATGCCATAATTATAAGCAAGCTGCTTAATGATGGCCTGTGCTCATGCAAACTGTACCACTTAACTACTTGCATTAATATTGTAGGAAGCCTCAGATGCACGGGATGAGCAGCCATGGAGCTACAAGCAAGAAAAAAGCTCGACTAGTGGAAGAAGTATCTAGGCAATGAGTCGCCTCCTACATTAGTGGGATGAGCTTCCCTCCGGGAACTTTTGCCTTCTGGAGAAACCTAAATGAGAGAGATACTCCACTGCCCCACACCCTTCTTCTCTTCATGCACTGCTGCTGCTAAAGAGACTGTCAAGCTTCCTGTTGAGATAAAGAGCTATGCTTACAATGTGTAGCCCCAAACCAGCGAGATAACACACTGCCGTTTGCTGTGTTAGGCAATGCCATTTCTGTAGCGGGGTGGTATTTCTGAATGGGGAGATTCAAACGGGGAACTGATCTGTGGGTGAGCGTGTGAGGAGTTTAGTCTGAGGGTTCGAGATGTTCCTGATGGTAAAGAGCAATATTGGGAGTTTTCAGATCATTTTCCACGTACTTAACCACTAGAGACTTTCAAATAGAATACACGACTATAACTAAATTCCAGTATTTATTTCATTGTCATAATTGAAGGGAAAGCTTTAGTATAAAAGATGATGCTAAATGTACAAAATATTCCATAAATCTCTGTTTTTCTGATGTCGTAGATTGCCACCTTTCTTAGCTATTTTATTTAAAACTTTTCAGGTTCCCATCATGCTATTTTTTATTTCATTGGGTTATTTAGATGTAAAGTGATTTTTTTTAATTATCTCCAACACAAGAAATTTCTCAAAGTCAAAGTTTTATTGATCAGTAATTTTCCAGCAGCCCCTCCTTACGTTTCAGCAGATAACTCTGGACCAGGGCCAGCTGTTGTTTCCTGGCCTCAGCCCAATTTTTTCCCTGAAAATGAATACCCAAAACGTTCATCGTTCCCATACCATGGAATCAATGTGCATAATACAGAAAAAATGTCAGGCTTTATAATGCGATGCAGAAAATTAAACTCTAGTTACTATTCGTGAGTAGGTTTTCCTTCTTAGAATGCATAATTTAAAAAATATGTTGTGGCTGCTATTGTGGCTGTCACACTATCCCATACTGGAATCTGTGTCAGAATTATAAAAAACTGCTATATGAGAAGAGAACCTGGGCAGATATTTTCCTAGAACATGTCAGAAGCAAACTTTTTGTGAACAAATGAATAAAATTAATCCTTCTCAAGGCAACAGTCAATTTGTCCTTCTTCAGAACCACAAAAACCTGTGGCTTACACACATTGTTGCCCCAAATATATTGTGCCCAATGTGCCAAATGCATAATTTTCTTGTTTCTCTTAGATAGAAAATGGCAATCAACCATACCTGTCAAGCCTGGAAGGCCTTTCAGCGTGAAATGTTCTTAGTTGCTGGGACATCGCACAAAATATGATGTAGTTGGTGTACTAATAAGCTTTCTCTTTAGACCAGCACCTTGTTGTGTTCAGGTTTTTGAACTGTAAGGTAGTTATACCATTCTAGATTGCTCATCTTGATTCCAAATATTGTTGCAAGAAAATGGTCCTTTTGTAAAGAAAGTTGACTGGATTTAAAATTCTTTAGGATTGGTGGTAGCTGCCCAGGTAAGATTTAGGCGTGGTGGTGGCAAACAGTCCACAGAGCAGTAATGTGAAATGGCAATGACTTATCTGACCAGCAGTTGTTTAAAATTAATTGGTTCTCCAGTTTTATGATAAGTTTACAAGGGAGTTAAGAACCCCTTTTGGAATCTTGTGGGAAAAAAAATAATAATCATGCAGTAATTAAAACTACTTCATCAAAGCTTTACTGAACACGTATTTATTCTCACAGGTTAATAGAAGGATGTATCCTGGAAACGTCAAGTCTGTTTTCCAAGATCTTGTTAGGACATTTCCCAGAAATTTTGAGATAGGTTCCTCTGTTGTGGGTGTAGCTCCATGTTCCTACAATTTTAAGCATAGTGGCCCGAGAGGACAATTCTCATCCCACTGCACCTCTGTAGGTGTCTTTTCCAGGATCCTTTAGCTGCAATATGAAACAAATTGAAATAGGATGAACATAAGCCAAAGTCTAGAAATATGAGAGTGTTTGGATAAATATTCATTATGGCTGAAGTTTACTCCTAATGGACCAATGCAAAGACTGTGTACTAATTAAGTGCAGGTTAAGTTCACGCAGGAGGCACCTAAGTGGTGATCAGGCCCTCACTGTAGTCTGTACATAGGGCTGATTTTTATACTGTCCAAACATCATTTGTCAGAGGGCTGACTTCTACAGATTTTCTCCTTTTACATCATTCATACTTTCATTTCGTACATTTTCCAGGTGGAGACGAATATGCTGTGTTGCTGATGCAATTGGCTTTATTATTATTCTTGGCACACAGCAGCTTAATTGGTTTGAAGAAACAGTAGTTGCAGGGCCTGATAAGTAGGATGATTGTCATCAGGAGTCGTTTAGTGCTTCGCTATCACAGAACAACCTCCCTGTGACTCACACTAGAAGGAGAAGGCCAGATTTTCATGTGGCGTACAGCAGAAGAAAATGTTGCCTGTTGTGAATGCGTGTGTCTTTTGTGTTTAATTAATTGCTTTAAGATTTTTCTTACCCACTGTAAGTTTTGTATAATCCCATTCAGTCCAACTTTGCATTTGAAATTCTTCTGTTATGCCCCTCTGGACACTTTCTGTTTGACATGTATCTCTGTGATGGGAAGATTGGAACAGGACACCAATCGCAAGGTGAGACTATATTGATTTAGGCAGTGGTTTAATGCTTTCAGTTATTTTTTCTCTGTCCAATACTTTCTCATACTTTGTCAGCTCTTTAGAGTGTTTCTGGACACTGTGCAAATGTTCTCATTTTGCTGACCACATCAATACTCCAATGATTTCTTCCAAAGCTGTACTTCATAACATGGAGTATCCTCCTTTGCCGTGTGTGCGTTGTCCACTCAAACAGCAGTTGTTAGACCTGCATGCAGTTTTTCACAACCTTATCTCAGGCTTCTGTTTTGACTGTCAAATAACATTGTGTCACTTGTAAATTCGCCCTGCTCGCTCCCTTTTCCAGATCATTAGTCAAGACACTGAGCAGTAGTCTGCATCTTCGGTCACTGTGCAGTTAATCTTTGGCCTCAGTTAAAGTAAAGCATGTTCTCCCAGCTTTTTGCCTACACCAGTGACAATGGCAAAAACTGATAGGGCAGCTAAGAAATCTTCTTGTCCCTGTGGGCCATAGCATTGGTTGAAATTTGAACCCGTTTGGATAAAAGATTATGCTGCGAGCAGCCGTGGTGGCCTCAGAATCTCCCTTGGTGGGTGTTTCCTCTGTTATACAGAGCCATGCAGTAGTTGTTGCCCATAATCTACCCACCAAATTGCCACCAGTTGGCAGCTGAATTCTTGGATGGGAGGTGAAATGTGGGCTAAGGCCATGGGTGCATGTTCTGCTCTCTAAAATGGGCTCAATCCTGACTGGTGCACTGAGGATTGTACACAGTCGACCAGGTTGCACCGGGATCAATGTAAGGCTTTCTATGCCTTTTTTTTTTTTTCTCTCATCAATCTTTCTAGTTATTAACAGAAAGGGTATTTCCGCACATAGCTTGTCATCACTGCGGTTCATTCGACAAGCCTGGGGTAGTACGAAAGTCCCACAACCCCTGGAAACTCAGCTCTCTTCTTTGTTGGCAATGCGATATTCCCAGGGCTTCCACCTAGGATGACTAAATCCTGGCACCTCTTCCATTCCCAAATGATTGCCTGGCCCCTACTCAGCAAGGGGCTTTCCACAGGTCTCGTGCTGCTGAAATATTGATGCTGCTTCATTGCAAAAGAGCTGCTTAATGCCCATGTTTAAGTGTGAGAGCCTCATGTGAGATGTCCCCTGCTTTCACTCGTGTCGTCCCTCGGATGCTCAGAGGCGGCTCGTGGAAGGAGTGGGTTGGGCTGGGAGGGAAGAGAGGTGTGAGCAGATGGAGAAAAATGGGATCGGATATCAGAATGCCAGGGTGGGATTCCCAGCTGAGAAATCTGAACAAAAAGAAGCGTTTCATTAGCTGGAAATAGATGGTTATGTCTAGTCCAATTTGGCAGGGGAGATCTGCTTTTCGACACTTTGCTAAGGCAGCTTCTGAGGGAGCCACTCCTGCCGGCCTCTCTCTCCTCTCAGGTTTGCCTTTAATTACAAACCGTAGAGGTGGGTGCCTTTGGGGAGGCAGTACGAGGGATGTTGGAAGGCTCTGTGCTTGCTCGCAACACCAAGTCCTGTGCACACATCAAGTCAGGAGCCTGCCTGGTTGGCACCTTCTGCTTCAAACACTGTGAGTGAACCTTGCGATCCACCCAAGCTGCCTGCACAAGCCTAGCCTAAGCCCCCTCCTATAAGCGAGCCTATTTGGACCTCCCTCCTTCACCAAGGCAGCCTCAGCACCTGTTAATCCCTAAATACACGACTTTATACTCCAGGATCTTTGGTTTTATCCTGCCTGTGTTACTTTCTAGCCCACTCGTATAAAAACCTGCTCTTCCTCTGCATTGTGAGCCTTTGAATCTTGTGATACGCTCTGGTTTCATTAGCATGTTTTCATTTTCTTCTGCCAAGGTCGTTAATGAAAGTATTAAATAAGATCTGTTCCAAGGTCCCAGGCTTGAAGAAGCCCTAATTGGTTGTGCAGGGTCTGTTTTGTAGATAAACAAAGGACGCAGCACAGATCCTCATGGGAGCCAATCAGCCTAATCCCGGTGACTTCTGGAGAGTTATTCTGGTTATTTGGGGGATTCTGCTTCATTTCAGTCTTTTTCCTGCACACAGATAGCAAAATAGCCCCTTGTCCTATGTCCCGGGTAGCTTTATAAGGACAACGAGACGATTTGGAAGAAGCCGTGGTTAGATGGCTAACACCAATGTGGAGGTAGAGGCAAGACAAAAATGCCAGTGTCTGACTGCCGCGTGCATTTTGCAGCCACTTTGTGAGGCCAAAAAAATAGAGAGGGTCTTGTGCGGTTGTGGGAAGAGGCAGGGGATGCACCAGCTGAGAGCCCTGAATAGCGATATAAGGAGGCCTCACAGAGAGGCTGTGTGCTCTCAGGGGCACAGAGTCAGAAACGTATTGTGCTCCTGGGGTGACTCAAACAGCCACTTGTGAAAAATAGATATGCCTTTGTACAAAGCATTAGTCAAGCTTATTGCATGGCTTCTTGTGTGTGGGGTACCATTATCATGATTCATGTGGACGTTTTACCTTATTTTACGTGCAAAATTAATCGCACTTTCTGTGGAAAGGACAGACATTTTCAGTGATCTTTGTAATAAATAACACGGAGTACATTGAGCTAAACATTGAGCAAAAACTAGCATTAAGCATTTCAAAGCTGTTAGGAATATTAAAGGCAATGGGCTCCAGGGGGCTTGTCTGCCCCTCCGTGATCCCCAAAAGCTGATGGGCTGTACTGTACCAGCCCTTCTCCTTCCCTGTTCTGTCTCTTTTTATTATCCTGATGCTCTGGGGAAACAAAAAGAAGAACAAGAAGTTACTTTCCAGATCATAGAGATTACCCCTGTGCAGTTTTCCTTTTCCTTTTCTTCAGGTTTGCATCTCCATTCTCACAGAGACTTTACAGACCTAAACAAATCCAAAGTTACGAGGGTTTCATTTTCCCAAGTATTTGCTGGTCCCCTGGGCCTGCCGTACAAAGGCAGTGCCTTGCTCTTCTGATAAAGCAAAGAGAAATTTATTAAACACAGCTTAGATTGTTAGTTATCCAGGGAAGGAGCAGGAGGCTTGAGGGCTGTTAGCTGGAGAGATATTTTGGGGTATGTGTGTGTGTATCTCCGTTAGGAAGGTTGATGGCTGCTTTAATACGGGGTAGCAAAGTGCAAAAAGAGGCAAATTAGTAAGCGGGCACCTCTAGGGCTGTCCTCAGTTTGAAGGAAGGCCCTGTCAAGCATGTTGCCAGCAGGCAAAATCAAATTTTAAAAGTGGAAAAAAATACATTCTAGTCCCCCAAAATCGTGCCCCCAGACTAGACACAAGCAGCCCTCCACCCAGCGCGAGCAGCGCAGTCTCTGTGCTGTTGGAGAGCACCACGTTTGGCATAAGTTCATGCAATTCCAGCAGGTCAGCATGAAGCACACTGCAAAATGACAGGAAAGCTGCAAAGAATTCCCTATAGCAACTCTCAGAATTGCTTTATTTTGGCAAGTGTCCGCACAGGCTGAGCTCGGCAATTTCCCTCATCGTAATAATTGATGCTGGCTCGAAGCTGGGGCATTAATTTAACTGTAAGCCAGCAATGTGTCTCTGGAAGGTTTTCTTCCCCTTGTTCAGTAAGCAGTGTGAGAATAAAAGAGCTTTTCCTTCCAACTGATGTGGTTTTCTTTTGCTGTCTCTAGCCTTCGGCCAGCAGGGCGAGGAGGTGATTGTCCCCCTCTGCTCTGCTCTTGGGAGACCCCACCTGGAGCCCTGGGTTCAGCTCTGGGGCCCCCAGCACAAGAAGGATGTGGAGCTGTTGGAGCAAGTCCAGAGGAGGCCACGGGGATGATCAAAGGGCTGGAGCACCTCTCCTATAAGAGGCTGAGGGAGTTGGAGTTGTTTTGCTTGGAGAAGGCTTTGTAGGCCTTGAACATTTGCTGTGTAATGTGTTCTGTGAGATCTTCTGATCCTTTCCCCAGTCTGTGAGGTGGAGTGATGCTCCAACGGGGATTCAGAGAGAGAACCTGAGCTGTCAGGTCTTTGGGAATAATGTGCAGTAGCAGGACACGTTGATAGAATCGTAGGATGGTTGGGGTAGGCCTCACGAGGGCAGAGCAGAGGGGCACAATTGCCTCCCATGACCTGCTGGCCACCCCTCTGTTGATGCAGCCCAGTTTGGCTTCTGGGCCGCAAGCACACACTGCTGGCTCATGTCAAGCTTCTCATCCACTTCTCCAGCCTGTCCAGATCCCTTTGTATGGCACCCCTTCCTTCTGTTATATGTACCGCCCCACTCAGCTTGGAGTTACCTGCAACCTTGCTGAGGGTGCACTCGATCCCACTGTCCATGTCGCTGATGAAGATATTAAACAGTACTGACCCCAAAACAGACCCCTGAGGGACACCACTTGTCCCTGGCCTCCACCTGGACATACGGCCATTGACCACCCCTCTCTGGAGGTGGCCTTCAAGCCAATTCCTTATCTGCGGAATGGTCCACCCATCAAATCCATAGGATCATTGTCTTCCATGTGCCTTGACATGGCTTCCAGGAGGACCTGTCCCATGGTATTCCCAGGCACAGAGGTGAGGCTCACGGGTCTGTAGTTCCCCAGGTTACCATTCTTGAAGCCTAGCTTTATTTCCTTTAATTTAATAACCATGGAAGTCCTATCCTTGTATCCCTCACCTGCTTTTTTTCCTGCTCTAAGCACCTGCTAGTGAGGGAGCCAGGAAACAGCCTTCTCGAAAAGCCACAGACTCCAGACTTCAGTATGGGATTGCAGTGGTAAATCAACTCGCCAGCAGTGAGAATACTGCAAAAAAGCACTTGGCTGTTTGCCACAGCACCGGCAGGCAGGTAACAGAAAAATAGAGGTAGCCAGCAAAGTTTCCTTCAGTGGCACTGATCTCTCTTTCTATCAGTTCAGAAGGCCAAAAGGGAGGAGGTGGACAGGCCTGTGCCTCTTTTAGTCACGGAGCCACATCTGACTATACAGCATTGCCCTTTTTCATTCCCGTGTTGGTATTTAAGCTGTAGTTCCACTGTTGTGCTACTCCTTAGGCTCTGAGCGCACAGGAGCAGGGATTGCCATTCCCCGTGGGGCACAGTTATTATTATTTATTGTGCATTGAGCATTAATCTCAACGCTGTTAAACTCAACGAGCCTGTGAAATGTGCTGTATATAACTCTTAGCCCTCTGACGTCCCTCCAGCTGGAGTCAGGCACGGAAAGGAAAAGAAAGAAAGCCCTCCTTTGACTCATCTCGTACTGGAGGAGATCACTTTTGTTCCATTTCCCCACATTCTTTGCATTCCTTTGCAGTTAGGTCTGGGTCTGGAGCCAGCACCAGCCAGACTGAGAGCCTCCTGCAAAGCCACAGGCCTGAGGCACCAGGATAAACCTCAGCAAAGCTTCACCTGCAGGAGACGGAGACTGTGCCTCGTACAGCACCTCTCTTTGTGCACTAAAGGATTAAGGATCTGTGTCTGCAAAGAAGGCACATCGGGGACAAATATTTTATGGTCAAATCTCTTCCCTTTCAGTGGTGGGGGAAGGAAAAGTTCCTCACTCTGGTGAAAGTGGCAGGACCAGCAGTAGATTTGGTCACTAAACAGCGACCAAATATTATCCACCTTCTCACGTGAATTTTAACCGTTCATGTTCCCCAAAGTCTGGGCAGTTTCCTAACATAATTCCAGGAGGGTTTTCCACACATTTTAAGGCACACTATATACAGTGAGTCTTGTATGTACAGTAAAGGGCTCATTCCCATTCCGGTTGTAAGCTTTCCCTGCCAAATATTTGAGAGCAGCTTAGTTCATATGGTAGCGTGGGTATGCATATGCCAGGGTGGATCTGCTCTGGATGCCATTTGATTTCTCCAAGCATTTGTCCTTTGAAGCACTCGTCCTAAGGAGACACTTCCTTTGTAACTCCCGGTGAAGGGCAGCTTGAGAAACCACAGCAACCTGTGCCAAGGCAGCTTCGAAGCTGAAAGGAGGAATATGTCCACAGCAGTGCATCATGCCATTAGGGAAAATAAAGCTGGATTTTTTTATTTTATTTTTTTCCTGCTCCAAGAAAGCAAAGGGAAACAGAAGCCTCACAACCTTTTGTGTCAACCTAATCAAATAGAGAAATGAAGGGCATCAAGTAATCTGGACTTCATAGCTGAAATCTAATCTCTGTCAAAGCATTTCTAGGATGTGCATCATGCCTGTTAAAGCCATTACACCCCTGGTAACAGAACTTGCACGCCGATTTGTGCTGCCCTTGCCACGAAGCACCTTGGTGATTTTCCTTCTGTCCTCATTTTACAGAGGCAGGGAGGCTGAGTCCATGTTAAAACTCGCAGTCTGGCAGCGAGAGCGTGTCTGCCTCGCCCAGATGTGTCAGTTCACACTTAAGAGATATTGAAAAAGTTCAAAGGCAATTATCTGAGGTGGAGTTGTGTGTTTTTTTCAAGCACTGCTGTGCAACAGGCAGTGACGACCTGCGTGTAATATCTCTGGGAAGCGTCTATCACTTTGTCATCATGACTGTACTTGGCATATCGGAGGGAGTATCACCGTGTGCATGACTGCTGCTGGGTTTGTTTATTTAGTCACCTCCGTCTCAGCTGAGCCCTCTCCCATATTACGGGAGCTGCCGAGCGAGGACATGAGGCACTTTCTGATGAAGAAGCGTTCAGAGCACAGGAGGTGACTGCATGTGGGAGCCCAGGAAACCTGTGCTTGCTCAGAGCAGCTGCAGAACAGAGGAGGCTGTTCGACAGCCCCTGCTCTCACCAGCTTCCACTGCATGGATGGCACTGGGGTGCTGCTCTGTCCTCCGGCCCAAAGAAGGGTCACATTTCTCTCACAGCAACTTCCAAGCTTTGTCTGATTCAAGAATTAGATTTAACCTCTGCTGCAAGCACTGTCTGAGAGCTTGTTAAACCCGATGTTAAACATCCAAGTTGTATTCCAACACTTCAGTTTGGAATATTTTCCCCTTTTTTCCCCCTCTTAATGCTGTGTCTTGCCTTTGTTTAAAGTCCGCTTCCTTGCCTGGCTTGTTGTGCGTGCCAACACAATATCTAAATGATTTAGATTGCGGTGTGACACACGTTTCAAATATTTGAATCGCAAGCCAAGGACTGTTTTATAGCTCATCATTTTAGCTGAAATCATTAGGAACCCTGAAGAGAGCTGGCTGAGCCCTAGGCCCGAAGCACTGTGCAGCTCCCTTGTTGCCTTTCAGATCTGTTTTCACCCTCAAGTTCCCAAATGTTAGAACTCCCTCGGTTTATGAAAAAAAATAGAGATTGTGTTAACAGTGGTTATGCAGCTTTGGACTCTCAAGTCCTTAATAAACACCTCAGAAGCATCATTAGAGGCTGTGGGAGCTGGGGCTAATTGGTATCTCCGAATTGGCTGAAGGGCTTTGACACGGGCGGGAGAGCCAAGCCAAGCCACCAGCGAAGCACGGTTCACCCTCCAGATGCCTTTAGCAGGTCCTTTCCCAGGGCACAACCTGTTGTTTACAAGAGAGGAAATCTTAGGGCTGAAACGCCGTCCCCAGGGGCGCTTCCCCGCCTCTGCGCTGGGAGGAAGTCAGACACACCTCGCACGTGATCTCAGCTGCTGCTCTCCAACCTGTGCACAAACCTGGGGTGGGCAGACACCAAAACCAGCCCTCGGCTGCTGCTTTATCACTTAAAAAGCTGCAGGGTTGGTAAACGCATGCAAGCTCTCAGACGCTGAGATGTAGAAAGGCCGCCAGATACCGAAGTGCTTTCGAAGATCACACCCGGCGCCTTTTCCAATCCAAAGGTCACACATTGCTCTGACGTGCCTGGAAATAAGAAAAGCAATCCTTCTCCTTGATGAGAGGAAACTGGCTCTGCACGCTGGCACAGATACACTGCCCAAGTGATAACAAGGATTGCTTCTGGTTGAAAACCAGAGCTCCGCATCGTCAGGACGCTGCATCCCTCCTGGAAAGCGCTTTGACTTCATCGGCACCTGGGGCTGCTCAGCGTCTTCTGAGAAGTCCTCAGCGGTTTGCAGGAGCTGTGTTCAGAGGAAAATTGTTCTCTGTGCTCCTCCGGATTATAAATAGGCTGTGTCCTTAGCTAAGGACTGCTCAGAGTTGGCTCTGGCCGATGTTTTATCGACGACGCTACCTCCGTCTCAGTTTTGAAGGCAACTAATGTTTCACAAGTGCTGAGCATCTGTGGTTCCTGTGCCTCTGGGAACTCATTTCTGAGCTGCAATTTATAAATTCAACTATGATATTTGTTCTGCATTTGTTATGCAAGCTGTGTGATGTTTTTTTCATAAAGCTCTTTTGTTAACAACAGGCCTAGTTGAGATGCAATGTTTTTTTACACCAAACGTTGTATTCAGAACTTGGTTTTGATAAATACTAAACAATTTGAAGGAAGGAGGTATCTTCAATCCCTCCTATGATCATCACTATGCTTAGGAAAGGACTACAGGGGAATCTTATGTATTTTTTTGGAGGCTGATGAAGCCCACTGGCTGTGGTGGGGGGGGCTCTGGGCAAAATCTTCTCAGGGTGACCAGGACAGGTCAGAGCTCACATAAAGAAAATACCAGAAATATACTTACTAAAATACTCTTGCAGAATGGTGCCCAGCTCTATAACTAGCACAGAGGAGAGCAAAATAACAGAAAAAAAAAAAAAAATGGGAAAAAGAACCCGAGCAGAGTTCTCTGAAGGTAATGGTTTAAAAAGTGCCCTTATATAACTTGTTGAAGTCACCCAACATGAACCAGGTCCAGCGAACTCATTCAATTGCTCGTCCTATAAATAGCTCCCTCTCTCCAGCCACATGGGTTTAAGGCTTAATAGTGGTTTGGCAGTTTCCAGTTCTAACAGGGACAAACCTGAAGGGTTTGCCAGTTCTCGGCGAGGGAGGAGCAGAGGCGTGGCGAAACGCCCCGCGACTCCTTTCCATCAGAGCTCACACGCTGACTTAAGGGCTGAGCTTAACCCCTCCATGAGATTCAGCATATCGGGTATCCAGAAAACACTAGAAAACCTAAACCTCAGCAGAGGTTTCCTTCCCCAGCGCCTGCCTGCCAGCCTGACTCAGTGCTGGAGCCTCCTTGGCTCTCCCTGCTGTGTGGTGGCACCTCGGGCTCGTGCCTGGCAGGAGATCCCCGAGTTTTTATGCATGCCAATTGCTGTGTGGTTCTCCCAGACTTCTGAGGAACAGAGGAAAAGCCCCCCATTTAAAAAAAAAAAAAATTTAAGTGATTATCACTCATAATTTGCTTCCCCAACTCAGCTCTGTGTTGCTAACTCGACACGGAGCTAAGGGAGGCTGGAGAAGCCAGGCAGGAAAGAGAAAACAATGGCTTGGGTAAAAAACATGCCCCCAGCCAGAAATGGATAGCTGGGCTTAGAGGGATTCCTGAGCTCCAGTCCCTGGCTGTGAGGCTGCTTGTGAAGGCAGGGGAGACTCGGGGGAGCTGATCTGTGCGAGTACAAAGCCCGCAGCAAGGCAGGGAGCAGGGGAGAGCCGCTGGGCTGCGGCGGTGGGATGCTGAGAGCCCAGGGAGATGTAACGGAGCCAGAGCTGTGAGCACTGGCTGTGAGCAACGCTGGCTGCTCCTGCAGCTCTCAGGGATGAGCAGATAAGAAGTGCCAGGGCTGGGAACAGAGAGGATGAGTAGGCAAGGGAATAGGCTGGGATGGTATGTGTGTGTCTGTGGGGATGCACCTTGGCTACGTCACGCTTTGATTTTTGGTGTGGATGAGTGAAAAAGGTTAGTTTGGGATGGCTGCATGTAATTCATGGCAACTGACTGCTGTCACAAGTGGAAAACAAACCTTTTTGTGGGAGAGATGAAGTAGCTGTAGTTGGTCACAGCATAGCATAAGCCTTGGTAAATTGCCCAGGAGAGGAGGCACATGAGCTCCTCTGCTCCCTGAGCATCCCTGGGGAGACTCCAGAAGGCAGGCCAATGTCTGTGGCTCAGCAGCCATAACAAGACCAAATTCTGATTTACTGCTTGCTGCCTTTAGTCTTCAGTTCAGAAATCATACTGACATATCAGAGTCATCTTTACCTCTGCTGTAGGTCCTCCTGTTTGTGGAGGTGGCCCTCGAGGGAGGGCAGTGGACTGGCTGCAGCTGCAGACCTGCTTAGTGTCACTGGCACAGCTGTCCCCCGATGCCACGTGGGGAGCCCGCAGGGCTGGTGCTCCTTCCCACTGCCACCGCAGGGGCAGCCAGCACAATTAACACCACCTCGCTGCCAGCCCTTTCCTTCCAGAAGCATACCCTGCTCAAACAGGAAAGAGAGGGTTATTTTCTCCAGAAGACACCCAAGAGGATCACACGAAGAGAAAGAAAACCCTCAAGATTCTCCTTATGGGAATTTTGGATGGATGCCCCCAGCCAGAACAGGAGTGGGGTTTCCATCTCAGTAAGTCACAGAGCCAACACACCTCTCCCATAGTACTGTCTGGGTTTGCCTGCACCTCATGTACTGGCAGGGCCCAGGTGAACTACTTAAAAAGTGGGTTCTGGTGACACTAAGGGACTTGATTTATTGGTGGGACTCTGTAGATCAAATGGATGGTTGGACTGGATGAGCTTGAAGTTCTGATCCAACCTCGATGTTTCTATCATTCTGCTAACTCATTCCTGCTTCCAAGCATATTTTCCCATTGAGTTTTGTCCCTCTGTTTTGCCCTAGGATCTTGCCTTCCCTTAACAGTGTTTCCTTCTCCAGGGCAGGGCATTGTCATCATCATCTAGCAGTCAGGTCCCTGCACATGTCCTTGCCTCACCTTTGCAACACCACTGGAGATGGGATTCACTGGCTTCTCAGCTGGCCTAGGTTTTGCCTGTGGTCACTTGCCCACTGTGGATGCTCTGTGACACCCATTTTCTGTGTGAGGAAGCGCAGGAAGAACAAGTCTTCTCCAAAAATGTTGGAGAAAAATGTCTCCTGCATGGCCAGGGTGCAGTCCTTGGCCAGGCATTTCCATCTCACACAAGAAATGGAAGCCCTACTCTTCAACATCTAAAGCTATCAAGAGAGAAGTGTTTTCTATTTGTAGATGTTTCTGAGATCCTTCTCCATTTGACTTTTCTCATTTTGATTCTCTGTACAGATAACATTTTTGTTCTTTTATGATACGGAGGATGTGTGTTGTTAATTAAAAATGTATTAAGTATTTCAGCAAGGGAAGTGTTTTAACAGGCATTCCTGGTTTCAGGCACTATTTACTTGTGATAGCTTAGGTGAAAAGTGTTGCTTGAGAGAAAATGTGGTATATTTATGCCAAGACAAAATTTCTCTCAGCCCAGATGATTACATTTACTTATCTGTGGCCCTGATCAGAGGAGTAGTCAGTAGTCAACTAGCTCATAAATTGACTTTAATACCAATGGCCTGATGAAAGACCAGTGTCCTCAGACTTTAAGGACCACGTGGCACTATTTTGCGGAAGTTGTGCAGTTAATATTGATATCCCAGCCCAATTTTTATGTATAGAATTAAATGTTGTTTTGCAGACTGTTCCCTGAATGTGGAAAGCACTTGGGATTAAATCTTCATTTGGGGTAAATTGTATTTGAGACATTGACTTCACCGTGCCTGTATTTGGTAAGTCCATATGGAAGTTAATGTTAGTTAGGGCTGTGCTGAGACACTTACATGTGACGTACATTGTGCTGCTTACATACGGAGAAATGTCTATAGGAATATAGGACTACAGGATGCGATTTGTAGTTTGATAAATAGCCAATGAGCTTGTAAGTCTGACACAACGTACCCATGATGAGGGATGGTTGAACCAGGGATTGAAAATGAGCTGTCAGAGAGGATGTCATGAAACCAGCCTTCGTCTGCAATGCCAGCTTCCAACCTCTGATTCAGCGGGAAGGGGCGAGCTCTCTTCTCCCGTGTTTTAGTATTTAAAATGATTGCATTAGTGCCTGGAAAAAAAAAGAGAGAGAGAGAGAAATAGAAATACAAAGCAATCTGTTTCTGAATTCTTTTTCAACCATAAATCAAGTGGTATTTTGGGAAGATTACAGTCCTATCGAGTAAGTGGCTTCACATCAAATAATTTTCTTAGAAGTAAAAAGGTTAAAAAGGAGATTTCTGATCTTTCTCTTTTACCAAAAATTGTTGTCCTCCTTCTTGGCAGTATGCGGAGGGTAATTCAAACACAGTGGGCCCGTTTCCCTCTCCCACACTGCAGCACAGATCAGCATCTACCCGAATCAGGACTCATCTGCATGGGAAGCCAGAGTGCTGTAATTATAGATACACTGCTGCAGTTACGCTACTGCAATCTCCCATGTCGATCCCCTTATTACAGGATAAAGGGTGACTTTTTTCAGCTTAGTTTAAACTGTGTCTTAAGAACCATCAGCTGTGTTGAAAATGGCCACTGTTCATGTTGGAAGGGAAACGCTCACGTGGGAAATCAGGTTGCCAGCACGATTAATTAATTTCACACCTTCCTTTATCCTGGCATAATTCCCCTCATCCGTGGCTGGTGTCAGGTTCGGCAGTGCTAATCCTTCCTTCAGCCTGTTTAAACTTCTGTGGCGAGTCTGCTCCTGGCAAGCTGTCCTAGCAGAGCCCTATGGCTGGCGGTTCAGCCCCAATGGCAGAAAAAGGCCAAAAGCTGCTGGTATCTTTGCCGGTGCTGGTGATTCTTCCCCCACAGGACAGGTTGGTTATACCAGCACCGATTTCTGCAGGGTGTGAGGGGTGCCCAAAAACTTGCTCAGGCCCCTGCATGACGCTGCAAAGGGGTGGCCATGAGGACGTGGGGCTGCAGGCCTGCTCTGCAGGCCGAGGGCCGTTTCTCCTGCTCGTTTGTCCCGAATTGTTGCTCATTAGAAACCAGAAGGATTCCCCTTCCATTTCCCGATCTTTCTGACAAAAAGATGTCCTATTTCCAGGTACAAGAGTCCGCAGTTTCTGTGCCAGGAAGGTTTTTTGTCAGCAAATCCACCCTGGCTGGAAGGAGGCAGCACACCATTGACAGCTCCCATATTGTGAGTGAGCTGATGCCTTCTCACTCTGTCTAATGGCAAACTGAAATAAAATGGATACTCTTTATGTTATTATTAAATATATGCCTTCTTGGCTTTAATCCATTCCTGAAATTAAATTCTGCGTTTTTATTTTAGTGCATGCAAACCTTTGAAAACGTTAGAAATAAATACAAGAAATATTTAAAAGCCCTTCTTTGACCACTGTGAGCAAAGATAAACCAAGAAACCCGTCTGGAAAGCAGCTTTGCAGAAAAGGACTCGGGGATGCTGGTGGACACGAAGTTGACTGTGAGCCAGCAGAAGACTTCTCCTGGAGGAGGGGAGGCCCAGGGGGATCCCATCAGGGCCTGTCAGTGCCTGAAGGGAGGTGCTGGGAGGACAGGGCCAGGCTCTGCCAGTGGTGCCCAGTGCCAGGACAAGAGGCAGTGGGCACAAACTGGAGCACAGGAGGTTTCATCTTTTTCATTTTTTTTTACCAGGAGCCCTCCTGTGCTGTGGTGATGGGGCCCTGGCTCAGGCTGCCCAGAGAGGCAGTGGGGTCTCCCTGGAGGCCTTCAGCAGCCGCCTGGCCGTGGTGCTGGGCACCCTGCTCTGGGTGGCCCTGCTGGAGCAGGGATTTGGACCAGATGACCTCCTGAAGTCCCTTCCAACTTCAACCATCCTGTTATTCTGTGATTCTGTGCGATAGAATTGGTAGTTCTGGGGTAGATCTACCCAGTGGTAGAAGTGGGGTTCTGGTAGGTTTAAATCTGAAGAACATGCCCATCTTTGAAGCATCCGACTTGCTCCATAAGAAAGTGCACAGAAATCCCCTTCTGCTCTCTTTGTAAGAGGAGAATGCATGGTGCCTGTGCAGGCATGACCTGGGTTAGAAACGTGTAGCACAGCTCAGTGGGGCATTGACCTATGAAGTCAGATGGGATCATACTTGGGTTTTGTCCCTCTCCTGACACACCTTGAATCCATAGAAGGTGAGGCAAGCTGAAGCATAGTCCTTGCGTCACCCCCAAAGCACAGCTTTATATTTTTAAATGATAGCAACAGAGTGACTGTACCAGATAGACCACACCAGTTTCTCATACAAGAAAATACGATTCCAGCTTGAACCCACACCAGGGCGGCTTCTGTGATCAAACTTGCTCCTTTTCCTCAGCCTTCACTAACCTTCGAATCCTGCAAATAGAGCCCAAAGATCTTGCTGAGCGAGAGCTGATCTGCAGACGTGGTGATGAATATTTATGGTGCAATACAGGTTCTTTCTTTAGCTGTGATTTTCCAGGGGCCAGCTCAACATTGTGCAATGAGCTATATAAGATCTCAGCCATGTGTCACACGCCACCCCGTTCTGCTTCAGATGCAGGAACTTCTTTCACCCCATCTTCGCTGATAACAGTGTGGGGACAGGGACGCACCTAAAGAATGAGCATGCCATAATCCTCCTGGAGAGGGGTATCCCGTGTGGTGGGTGTTGATCACATCTGCATGAGACTGGGTGGGTGGGTGGATGACGTGCAGGAATGTGCAAGATGTACTTTTCCATACAGTTTGGGTCCAGTCCCTTTCCCTCAAGGGATCCTCATGTAATAGACCTGCTTCCTCAATACGTTTTAATCTTTCTTGACCTGATATGTTCGGCATGCAGAGGTGATGCTGCTGATCTGAGTCACGCCCATGGGATGAGGCAACGCTGCTGACAGGTTCCCCACATGCTGGGGCATCTTTGGCTGCTGTTCCTCCTGGGATTGGCGATCTGGGACCGTGGGGATGATCATGGGGGCTGTTCCTTCCACATCTCGCTCCTGCAGCAGGCTGCTATACTTTCCTATTCTTCATTAAATTAATTAGCTGTGCTTTCTGTTTGATCAGAGGCTATTCACTCTGTATGCCCTGTATATACGTATATATTTATTTATCTTCATCTCAGGTGCCTTTCTCCTGGAACAGGCAGGTTTTCCTCCAGCACAGCAGTGTGCTTACAGCTCTGTCATAGCTGGCACAGACAGCATGCATCTGGGAGGGGATACCCAGGTGCTCAGACAGACCATCAGAGCATTAGTTTTTATTTATTTTTAAATGTACGTTTTGTATTTTTTACCTATGTACAAAGGCACAATGTGGCTGACACTAAACCAAAGAACAATTGCTTGTGGACGAGGCTACAAAGAGAGGTAAAATTAATTTATCCATGCAAATGACAAGGCTGAGCCCCCTGTAATACTTGAATATGTTTCAGAGCTTGCAGGGCAGACTGAGAGCCCCACATATCCATGTGGCCGTGCTCTGGGACTTGCATCGACCCCACCAC
Organism: Anas acuta; assembly: GCF_963932015.1. Classification (NCBI taxonomy): domain Eukaryota; kingdom Metazoa; phylum Chordata; class Aves; order Anseriformes; family Anatidae; genus Anas; species Anas acuta. The sequence goes on from NC_088981.1 coordinate 102,637,527, forward strand.
ATACACAGACAGCAGCAGCCTGGTGGCAGTGGCTCTGCAATAGCTTGCCTGTGCTGGAACCCCAAGCCCCATGGGTGTGTGGAGCAAGCACTGAGCTCTGCTGCTTTGGACTCAGGCTGCTGGGTCAACATTTTTCATGTGTTGGGTCGGTACTGTCTGTCTGTGCCACTCTAATTGAAGGTGGATCAGTTCTTATTTGTTCTCCCAAAGATGGCAAAAGCAGGCATAAGGCTCTAAAGTGCATTTTGCTAATTCCTTACAGATGTAATTACATGTTGGTGTCTCCTCTAGAGTGCATACATACCAGTGGTTTATCTACTATTGCACAAGTCTGACATTAATGCTGACAGAACCACTGCCCCAAGTTCTCATGAAGAAATGGGCTTCAGTAGGCCTGATGGCTGTCAGAGGTGGTGAAGGTGCTGCTCTGCGGTAACAAAGGACAGATTTGCTATGAAACAGTGAGTGGCAATAGGTAAAAAGACAAAACAGTAAAAACAGAAGTTTCCCATCACTGCCACCAGGAGTTTATCTCTGTGAGCATTGCCACCATTGCATCCCTCACGTTGTTGAGCTGCCATTTGCCACTGATAATTTCAAAATAAGTTGGTTTGGTAGAAATTTGTGAGGATGCACGTTCCCATAGACATGTATTCCAGTGCATAAACAAGGTAGGAGATGCTTTGAAGACTCTTTGAATGAAGTAGGTAGTGTCATGGGCCCCGTTGTGACATGGGCTCATGTCATGGGATCCGGTCTTGGGGTGCCAGTGGCCTACAAAATATCTGTGCCCTTCCCAAACTGCTCACAAATCACCTGCTAGGTTTTATCACAATGCTTCAGAAGACGACGCAACACTGGCTAGCCCATAAACCTGTGATTTAAGTGGAGAACCACACTGGGAAGACGGTAACACACCTCATCTAGCTTTATAATAGAAATATCCACATTCGGTTGAGAGCATCGCTCTCTGAAGTCTTCAGCTCTCTTACGCACGCTGTGACATTTCCCTTCCATCTAATGGCATTAATCCGACTCTGGGATTGCCTTGGCTTGTTGCTGGGATGCTCTTCTGCCCAGATTTCTGCTACAGTTGGATAATGAATATTTTGTGGTATGCAAAACCTGCCGTTTGGGTATTATTTTTGTTGCATGGATTTTCTCAAGTTCCAGAGCCACTTTTCTCCCTCTCTCCCTTTTGTGCGTTGCTTTCCCTGTAGCGTGAGCCCATCTGCATTTAGTTGGATGAGTGGGAACTGTGGGCACGCAGCAGTACATGATCCCTTCTATTACATAATTAAATTGCCATAATGTATATGACTTAGGAATATGTCTGAACAAGTTGCTATGAATCACACATTTTTCAGCCCGAAACTGCCCTATTTAGCTTTTATTAATCATTTCACTGCTCCTACATTGCGAAGGAAAGCTTCCCCTTTCTTTCAAGACAACAACATGGAAAGGGTGAAGCACGTTTTGATCTCAGTTATTCTGGTGAAATAAGAGCATAAGACAGATTACACCACGTGCAGCTGAGATCAGAATCTGGCACAGTGTCTCTGCACCCCGTGATAATAAAACATCTCTGCAGTCCCAACCTACCGAGCTTTCAGGATTAGCAAGTGAGTGGATGGATAATTGTTCTAATTCAATTTTCAATTATTATTTATTTATTTATTTCTGTACAGATCTGCAGGGCTAGTAGAGACTTATTTATTTATTCATTTATTTAATGGTCCTTCAATCTATTGTCTTCTCTTACCAGTGGTCACTTGATCTCTCCTTGTCTTTAGCAGGATCCAATTTGTCCTTATCGGGAGCTATGCCTGATCAGAGAGCAAGGATCCTGCCAAAAACCTGGAAGAACTTTGGCTGCAAAGAAATGCAAGAAGTCAGTGGCAATGGGAAAAAAAGGTCAATGTTTACTTATCTCCTCTGAGCAAATCTTTGTCTTCACTGGAGTTAATTTAGCTCTCAGCGTGCAACTCGGAGCAGAGCTTAGCACTCAGGTGGCTGAGGATCTCCAGCCTGACTCAAGCTTGCAATGAGTAAACCAGGTAGCCGAATTGCTGCGTCTGGGGAGCAGACATGAGTCAAAAGTGACACATCCCTCCAGATTAAAGAAACCTGCCTGGTTAAGAGCCACTGTTACAGTGCAGGCAGCGTTTGGCAAGGCAGCATCTCTCTGCTCCTTGCCCAGGGAGCTGCTTTGTCGTGGCCACCGATGGAAACGCCTGCCCCATGTCTCCGTGGTGGGTGTGTTGCTGGCTCTCCCGCAAAAATCAAGGGTACAATCCTTCCCTGCTGAGGGGTGAGGTACTGAATGCACGCATTTTGGTGGTCTTTCCCCACATTTCCTTACGGAGCCTGCATGAAATGAATAGTGGATGCCACGGGATTCCTTCGGATTCAGCAGAAAGCAGCAGCAGTTTGGAAAGGGAGGGGAGCTGTTGTCAGGCAGATTAAAGCACTTGCCTTCATACGCTCAGGGACTTTCTTGGCACAGCTGTAAACTTCCTGCAGCTTCTCTTCTTCAGCTGGAAGATTCACCACCGAAACCGAGGGTGCTCCTCATGTCTGAACCCGTCAGGCTCTGAGGAGCAAAGTTTCACAGCTGGCCGAGCATCTAAAGGTTGACTACCTCGAAGATGCTAATTAGGGCAGAAGATCTGGCTGGACACGACCCAGCAGGTCAGTGGCACACACAGAAAAACAACCCTGGAGGTCAGTCCTGTGACCCCGTACCAACTGCAGTGCTCTGTCTTCCACTGCAGTAGTGGTTGCTTAGACATTTACCGTCCCTAGCAGTGTCCCCTGAGAATTGTAACACATTCTAAATATAGGGCTTTTGTCCAAGTGATTTCTTCTGTACAGTTTTTTCAAGCTGCTTCAAGGACAAGGCCTTGATGTAACTCCAAATGTACACAAAGTCACAGAGAATGCTCTAACACAAGACTGACCCTATACGAAGGATGATCACATGCATCTGCAAAGCTCACAGCACCCTACTGTTCAGACACAGGGATCTGTTACATGTCTGTCTTCATGGGTGCAAATAATAAAGAAACTAACCAACACCTTTCCTTAGTAAACATTATTGAATTATTTTTTAAATATTTTTTTGATAACTTCTCCAGCGGAGACCATGAAAATGCCTGTCAGGGAGTGCTCCAGGTCTGCAAAGCTCAGGAACTTAAAAAAATGAAAGAATTCAGCACTTTTTCTGCGATTTCCACTACAGGCTTTTCACCCCGCTGGGCCAGATATCAGCTTTTAGTCTAGTATCTCAACCACTTTTGCTTAGAAAATTAATTAATATTCATCTCATACCAATGCCTCTACGTTAACCCTCAGTTTAGATCAAGAAGTATGGATCAGAGAAGTCACTGCAGGTTTTTTTTTTTTTTTAAATTATTATTATTTTTTTTAATGAAGGCCTACTCAATAATGTGGCATTCCCTCTATAATAGTGCAAACACCCTGTGTATCTCTGTTTAAAGAAGGATGCTTCTGCATTTCTCTGGATGTTTCCAGCTCCCTTGTAAGACAGGGAGGGAATAAATGAGAAGAAATGGCAGAAGCTAAGAGCTATCATTCTCCCTACCACGTGATTTTCAATTTTCATTGAATTTCCTACTGAAAAAAGGACTCGAACAAGATGTGCAAGGAGGTGCAGCTGAAAATTCATGGCGCCAGGTGAAGTGCCCAAATCTTGAAGTCAGATGGTCCCTCAGAAATGCAGCTCCCATGGTCTGTAACGGGAGAGCAACCCACCAGCCAAGGGCCTCAGCACCAGAGAATGAGCACAGATCACTGTCAGCCCCAAAACTCTTCCCAGGAAACTGAAGCCACAATTACGCTGATTTAAAAGGCATTTGTAGTCCGCGTTTTATTCCCGTCAGCCGTTGCTTTGATTATTTCAAAACGTGTCTTTCTATTTTTATCACTACTGATCAACCAAAACAAATCAATTTGTGTGTTAAATTAATGAATTTCCCATTGAATTAAATCAGTTTGTTTTTTTTTCACAACTCTCGTTTTTAAACTCTGAGCACAGCCTAAACACCTGCCTTGCTGCAGATAATGCTTCCTTTTGCTTAACAGGCACAGATGGCTTGGAACGCAAGAAGGATAAGGATTTGGGGAGATTCACCTTCGAGGTTCAAAGAACAGTTCTGTTCCTGGGTGTTTGCGTGTTGTTTGTGTGTTTGCTTTTAATCGCAGAAAGAAAAGTAACTAGGAAACCATTATTTTACATTAAAGGTGAGGGATGCAAACTCCACCAAACGCAGAGCTTTTCTCTCCGTGCTGCTGCACTCCCAGGGATGCTGCCCGAAGGCTGTGGGCATCCCCTGCAGCATCACACCACAGCTCCGAGTACGAGACCTGTGGGCAGCTGGGCAATTCCGTGTGCCTTCAAGGCCTGGCCTTTCATGCAAATCTCTTAATCATCTGATTTGCTTACTTGCAGCTGACTTGCTGGCAGTCTTTTGAACCAACATGAATCCTGCGCTGCCAAAAGGCAGCACTGGTGGCTGAGGCTATTGCTGCTGCTTCAGGGAACGACCTGCACAGCCTTCACCTGCACGCTGCTGGCAGCCCGGCCAGGCTTGAAGTGAGAGGATGAGTTATTTGGAAGGAGTCCGGGGCTCCTGCGAGCCTCACCTCACCTCCGGCGTATTGCAGAGGCAGCAGACTGGAAGGATTTAAGTGGTGATGGGAGCGGCGGTGCCGCTCTGCAGGCTCCCAGCCCTGCTTGCTCCACGCTGGGATGCGTGGTTCCAGGCTCTGTGGTGCCTGACCTTTTCTGAAGTGAAGCTTGAAAAAGAAATGTGTTAAATCTAAAGCCAAGCTTGGTTTAGGCTGAAGAAAGGCTTCCACTTCCCAGATCATTGTGAAAGGGTCCTCATAGAGCACATTCAGTCTAAAATGGGTTGTCTCCTGTAGGATGTGCACTTACAAGTGACCTTCCCTTCCCTTCCCTTCCCTTCCCTTCCCTTCCCTTCCCTTCCCTTCCCTTCCCTTCCCTTCCCTTCCCTTCCCTTCCCTTCCCTTCCCTTCCCTTCCCTTCCCTTCCCTTCCCTTCCCTTCCCTTCCCTTCCCTTCCCTTCCCTTCCCTTCCCTTCCCTTCCCTTCCCTTCCCTTCCCTTCCCTTCCCTTCCCTTCCCTTCCCTTCCCTTCCCTTCCCTTCCCTTCCCTTCCCTTCCCTTCCCTTCCCTTCCCTTCCCTTCCCTTCCCTTCCCTTCCCTTCCCTTCCCTTCCCTTCCCTTCCCTTCCCTTCCCTTCCCCTTTTTTCTTTCTTTCCTTCTTTTTTAGACTAAATAAATAAGATTTTGTGTGACTGCTGGCCAATATTCAAAAAACAAATCTTGGCTCTCTCCCTGGGAAACCATCTGTCTTATACCTAGCAGGAGTTTGCACCTAAGCAATCTTTTCCCTTTCTTTTTGTTTGCTCGTAGTACGAGCTATTCCTTACCCTGGATTTCTTCCATCTCTGCGTCTCGTGTGGCTGGGCCGCTCGCATATGTCAGGTTTCGGCAGGCAGCAGGCTTGCTGCCCAGGTAGCAGATTTAATGAAACCTCTCTCTTTTTGCATCCAAGCAAGCAGCTATCCTCCCGCGTGCGCATGGTGTCACAGGCCAGCAGCTGTCAGATCAGTGACAGGACTCCCAAAGGGCTTTTGGGGACAGCAGAGAGCTTGTGAGTGTCCAGTCCTGGATCCTGAGGATTTGAGGAACTCGCTGACATCTTTATAACACCCCCTTCATTCCTGGTTCCTACCTTGCTGTCACAAAATGAAGTAAGCTATTAACACCACAACCAGACTGTGGACTGCAGCCATGTGTATGCACACGTACAGCTAGAAACAGCTCCTTTTGTTGTTTTTTTTTTTTCCCCTTCTCCAAAACTGCCCAAACTCTTCCTAACTTCTTAAGAAATTTAAGGGGAGGAGCTCGAAGCTCATTGTATCGAGGTGACTGATTTCATTATGCCAGGCTTGCACATTGCTCATCCTCCTTTGGTTTTTAAGCCACAAGACCAAGTGCTGCTCTAGCGAAGCAGCATCCCTGGTGCCTGGCTGACCCTCACCACAACAAGGTGCCCCACATTGGGATGGGACAGCATGAAGGAGGAGTTACTTCACTGGTTTGTGGGCTCTCTGGGACAGGGAGGCAGCTGGAACCATGGGGTGGGCTCAAAGCCACAAGACAATAATGATAAAAAATGAAGATGTGAGGGTCTCATTTATTTTTTACGTCACTTATGCCCATGGCAGTAGCTCTCAGGCACCACGGGGTGCTCAGTGCCACACAGGAGGCTCAGCAAAGCCAGGAGCTTGCCAACCCTAATGTGGATGAATAATGTGGATGACCCCTGGCCTCACCTCTCCACCCCAGAAGCTGTTACGTCCATCATCTAAAGAGCTCTGCATCAGCCGCTGCTATTTCTGCAGCTATAACAGCTACCCCAAAGCAAGGCTGAATAAAGCCAGGTCACTGTGATCTAGTTTAAAACTGCATTGAAACAAGAACGAGTGGTTCTTGTCAAGGCATTCAGCACAAGGGGGGTGACATTCCCTGCAGCTGTCTGACACAGGGTGCCTCCAACGTGAGCGATGTCCAATTTTGTCCCCCCAGCACATTTCTGGTCCCTGCAGCTCAGTTCGAAACGTTAAGCACTGGAGGCAGGGTCCAGCCGTAGCTGAGCTGAGCCAGCTGGCTCATAAAACTCCATTTCAGGGGACAGAAAGACTCGTCAGAAATGAATTAAGGGTGTGAGAAGAGGGAGGTAAAAGAGGAGGAAAAAAGTAAGCATGAAATGCAAACTGCAGGAACTCCGTCCTACCAGGCTGCATGGTTCTGGGGGAACATGGAGCAGAGGAGGTTTTGTCTGTCCACGTTCTTCATCACAAAAGCACATTTTAGAATAGATTTTGAACTTTTGAACAGTTTCAATAAACTGGATTGAGCTAACAGTTCCTTTGCACAGCTGCATATTTTTTTTATTTTTTTTTCCTTCTGTTGCAATAATTTTGGAATTGTTAAAACCAGTAAAGACTTTGAAGGTTAGGCCAAGCTTCAGGGATGCTTCAAATTTAAGTGAAATTTGATGAAGACTGAGGAAGTCAAATTCAGCAGCAGCTACTGTGAGTAAACCAAGGATATTTGTCCATATTGGGCTTACAACAGGAACTAACGAAGGCTCTGGAGTAGGTGCTGGGACCAGATTCTCTATTCCCTGCTTGTTTTCTTCTCCGTCCTACTTGCATGGAACTGGATGAGGATCCCATCAATGTGCTTGTGTCACTTTGAACTTTCCAGCTCCCACTGGAACCAATTTGCATAGCAGAAAGCAATTTCTTTCTATTAAAAGGGACATTAAGGTGATGTAGCTGAAATTGTTCTGGGCCTTGAATCTGTATAATTTGTTGCTCTTGAACAATTTGGCTCAGCTTCCATTACCACGGACTGACAGCAACAAACCATTTTATCTCGCAGGCCTGTCAAATCAAGTATTTTTTAGAGCACTCTTGTAACTTCATTTCTGAGAGTGACTGTGACAAACAAGAGGCTGCATTAGACTCAGTGTCAATAGCAATCTGATTTGCTCCTCAGAAATTTCATTAGCCAAAAATAAATGAGAAAGTGACATGTGCGCAGCATGGGAAGTTCAAAACCATTGAAAAATTAAGCCCTCTTGCCTTTGACAAAGCAGCTCGGTTTCTTGTACGTCCCCTAGCAGAATCACTCCTGACCATCACCATCAGAGTCAAGCAGGGCATGGTTTGTGCTGGAAGGGACCTGAGGAGGCCCCGGCCCAGCCCCTGCTCCAGCAGGGCCACCCAGAGCAGGGTGCCCAGCACCACGGCCAGGCGGTGCTGAAGGTCCTCAAGGAGGAGACCCCACCGCCTCGCTGGGCAGCCCACACAGCACAGGAGGGCTCCTGGTGTTCAGATGAAAAGCCTCAGTGTGCTGTGTGATCCAGATCTCTCTGTCCTCCCCAGCGTTAGCCGCATTTGAGGTATTACCAGCAGTGATTTTGTGTCTTGTACAGATAATGGATGAAAACCGCAGAGGTGCCAAGCTCCTGCTGATCTTCCGAAGATCCCACGGATAACAAGCCTGTTTGATGAAGAAAATACTTTTTGAGCTGTTTATTAGCCACTTCTTCATCCACTTAATGCTTTATTAATGTCGCATATTGTATATTGATAACTTGTAATAAGAATGTCAATATGAGGCTTAGCAAAAGACCTTGCAAAAATCTATCATGTCCTTGCAATTATAAATCAAACACATAACCTCATCAAAGAATGAAATCTCTCTGGCAGCTCTTGTCCTCCACAATTATGATTCTACTCTTGCCCTTTATCATCTTTTATATCTATTTTTTTTTTTTTTGGTCTGAAACCACAGCTCTCTGTCCTTCAGTTGCTGGGGCACGCTAACCTGCTATTTTTAATTCGCCACTACACCAGCTCTCTCCCAGCCTTCACAACTGGCTCAGGAGGCTGAAGTTTATTCAACGTTAGCACCGGCAAGTTGGACATCCCACCTTTTTATTGTCATCTGTCCTGCCAGCTGTAACTTTTTCTTCTAGGTACTTCGTTGCCTTTATAATTTTGCTACATCTGCTCCTGACTTTTCCAGATCATTTATGAGGATGCCGTCATGTGAACCATATGATTCATATGATCTAAGCCCTGGAATAGATCCCTGTGGGACTTTGCTGGTAATATTCCATGTCTGAGAACACTGAACAGAAAGAGACACAAACGAGAGGGTTATGCCTGCTTGCTGGGGCTCTTCTGGCCCCATCCTTGGAGACCTGTCCTGATCTCATGGCACCTGGCAGAAGAAGAATTAACTTGATATCAAACTCATGCAGGCTGAGTCCTGATTATGCATTTGACTGATGGAGAGACGGGTGCCTGGCAGTGCTGCATAGCACAATGTTTTTGTGATAAGGGGAAAATTTCATCAGGAGGGGTTGAAGGTGGTGCTGGGCTTGTTATGGGGAGCTTGGAGGTGCTTCCAGAAGAGCAGAGGACACAGGCAGTGCCACCAGCACGTGTGCCAGTGCTGCAGGGAGCTGCAATGAGCCAACGTAACTCACAGCAGCAGAAGCACATATCACTGGCACTCCTGTTTTCTTTCTTGGTGGCTCCACGGGGCCGAGTGAGGAGCGTGTGTCCACCCAGAACCACTCCCAGCCCAGGAGCACAGGGGTCCTTGGGACTTTCTGTTGGCGATGCGGTGAGGAGCAGGTTTTTCCCCATGTTTTCCTTTGGAGCAGAAATCAGAGGAGTCCTTTAATACTCTCTTGCTGTGTGCAATTTCCTTTACACAGGCTGATGCACACCGTAGCACCTCCGTGGCCTCTTGAGGATGTGGAGAAGCTGTCTTACACAAATACCTCTGGTTAATAAGCACAATAGTTCACCTTCAGTGAGCGGTGAATAGCGAGCAGTTCAGAGGTCTTTCAATAGGCAATTCCATTATCTGGTGATGGTAATGGATCATATTTGCAAATGAAATCCTATTTGCCTGCGTGACACCTTCTGTTCCAGCCAGATTCACATTCTGATATAAGAAACTTGCTAATGAGCACTAGCACAGAAATACAGCAGCCATGGCTATCAGAAAATGGTCAAGGTATTTTCCCTGTAAGAATAACATTATGTTAAAGAATATAATAATGTAGTGAAGACCAAATGTTTCGTTTGGGGATATGCAGGACTTGTGGTGAGTAATGGGCTAGCCCTGCTTAGCTGCACTGACAGCATCGTGCTCTGCCAGTCCGACCTGGTGGGCTCTGTCTTGTTGTCCCTGAGGTGAGATGGTTTCCTGAGGCCTGCAGAGGCAGCCCAGCTCACGTGGGCTTTTAGAGACCACCGAGCACCACTACTGGGCCACAACTCCCTGCACCCATGATATTTGCCCCCTCTCTAAACCCTCCTGGCCCTATTTCCCTTCCCTCTTCTCCACGAGGTCCCAGGTCCCTCCACACTCCTTACCTCTGCCATCTGCCTCACCTCAGCCTTCTACCCCTCAGCCCCTCCACACCTCCTACCTGACCCCAAATGTCCACCCCTAGACCCCTCATGTCCCCAATGCCCCCACCACCTCATTAGCCACCCTCCACCCACCCAAGAAGACCTCCCCCATCCCATTTGCTCATCCTTTAGGCTGGGCAAAACAAAACAGAGGTGAGTTTGGGTCCCCATGCCTGGTGGGCCACTTGGCTGCTCCTCTTGACCTCTGGAGGGGCCGTGTGGCTCCCGCTCCCCCTTGGCAGCTGGGGGGCCGGGCTGGTCACCCCACAGCCCATATGCTGCACAGATTTCATCCTATTTTCTCTGAACATTTCTTTCTTCTCTCTGAAGCTGCCTGGTTGCTCTCTGGGAGAGGGCTGGATCTGGTCATGAGTTTATTCCAGTCCTTCTGGCAGGGATAGGGATAAGATTTAATTTTTAAGAGTCCCAGCGGATATATATCCTTGAAGAGGGATGCTAAGAAACAAAATGAAATTCATAATCTACTGCTGACAAGCCTAAAAGCTTTCCAGTAGAAAACAGCCCTGCAGAGACAGCATAAACTTACACTTCTCCCCACTCTTTGTTTGTCGTATCCAAGATTTCCACAAAAAAAATGGGTTGTTTTTTTCTGATCTCTGTAACAAACCCTGCTGATTCTACGTAGCGAAAGAGCCTGGATTTCAGTGGGGGAATGCACAGAGGAATAGATGACCTTGCATGAACAAAACATTTTATTTTCAGGTAGATGTCTTCAATAAACAGGAAGGGGGGAACTGATGCGTGAGCAGACCTGTCTCAGCACGGTAAAGGTTTTCACAAGACAGTAGCAGCTCCTTAGCACTCACGGTTTGGAAATGGTTGCTGATATCAAGGCAGTGTTTAGCTCCTTGAAACCGAAAGGTTTGGTGCCAGCTTTAACAGAGAGTTAACACACGTGAGCTTGGGTATCAGGGCTGGGGACGTGCTCTGCCATCAGGTAAATACAACGAGCTTTGGCCAAGCTAAAAAGCAGCAATGTAGAAAAATAAAAAAGCTTTCATTTGTGTCTTGAAACACAATCTGTGAGAAATTCAAGCCTGCAGCTCCAGCTCTTCAAAGAAAAACATTAAATATTTTTATCTAACATGTCTGTAGCAAAAAGAGTTCCTATTTGGTAGCTGAGCTGGCTGCGTACAAGCTGAATTTCCTTGTGCAGGATGGTTTGTGTTCCCTGGTACTCGGTACGTTATTCAAGGGAGGTGGCATAACCGTAATCTTATGGCATTGCTATGAGATCAAGATAGCCAGATGCAAAGCACATGTAAAATGTTTGGGCTGCAGAAGGTGGGCAGTGCAGACACGTGCTCTGCAGACCGAGAGGTGTTCGGTTCTTACACGGCTGCAGATGTAGGATTTATTGTGCTGACCTTCACCTCTCGAAGCACCTGGTGACTCTGAAGGCTCGTAGCAGTGAATTATTTCCCCCCCCCAGGGAGAACGATGCAGATACCATGCGAAGGAGCAGCCCTGCACAGCACGGGGTGCTTTCCTCATGAGCTGGTTTGAGCAGATGAAATGAATTCCCACCTCAAAACCTTCTCCCTTCTTTTGAGAGGGCAAGGTGGCTGTTGCCTCGCTAACCTTCACTAATGAAAGCATTCACTCAATGCATACTCTTATTTGCAGCCTTCACTTTTCATATCCTGCCTTGGAAACTGCTTTGGGAATATCTGAAAAGTCCCAGTTTCTCATTTCTTTCTGACAAGCTGTTTTTTATTTTCAACAGCAAGAAGATTTGTGCACGAACAATTTGCTCAGCAGCTACTGATACCAGGCAGTTCTGAGGAGGCTCTGTTGAATAGAAAGCTATAGGGCAAGTGGGAGTAAATAATCCTACAGATATATGTATATATTTTTTCCCCTGAAAGTGATTGATATTAACTCATGGTTGTCACTGCATGATAAGCTGGGGGTGAATGTACTCTAAGTGCTACTTCACATCTTCCTCTGCCTTCTGTGGTGCTGGACACTTGAATCGAGATTGCTTGGCTGCTTGATTTGTTCTAGGAAAGCAGTTTGGGTGTTCTTCCACAGCTTGTGATGAATACCTCACTCCACAGTTTCTCTCACAAGCCCATGTTTTGAAAGGCTAGCAGAGCAGAGGGTTCTGCCTCATAATAAAAGTTCAAAGCAAAGATCAGAAACACTGCTATGGATTTGATTTCATACAGAAAAAAAGATCACAAGGTAATAGACCTTGATGGGATCTGAGGATGCTTTCTCCTGCTCCAAGGATCAGCTCTGACTAACAAAACACTGGTGAATATTTGAAAAGAAAAAATAATTTGGGGCCAACTTTGCCCAATAAGGTAACCAGACCTGTTCTGCATATGCCATCACATAACCCACGTCTATTTTGTGAGCACAGCTTAGGCTTCTGAACAGAGAAACTGCTCATCCACCCCATTTCACTTCCTAAGGCAAAACAGTGCCTTATGACGGTCAGAATTTCCCAAGCAGCATTTTTAGGCTGTTTATGCAGACATCATATCCTGGGGTGAGGGCTGTTGACACGCGGATGTAAATGCCCCATGGATGACTCCGAACGTTGTCACTGAGATGCGGCTGCTCGGGCACAAAGTGTGACCCTTGTGTCCAGGAGGTGCCAGCAACGTCTGCTGCGATGGCAGCAAAGCCACCCCGAGGTTATGCTTTTGGGGGAGGTCTGTGTCAAGCAGAGCCTGGAAACGAGATCTATTTCCAGCCCAGTCTGTCTCACCTTGCCCCCACTTACATTCTGTCCCTGTCACTCCTGTTATGAGGTCAGCTGGTGAGGGCTGGTTTAAGCAAATGAAATGGATAAATGAAATGAAATGTATAAATGTGATGCACCCGGCGTTTGGTTCTCAGAGACGTTCTCACGTAAGTGAAAGGCAATCTCCCAAATTGCACGTGGATGTGTTTTCCATTCAGCAGCTTCTCCGGGTGGTGCCCATCAGGGTTCAGCTGAGCAGCACAAGAGCACCCTGTGGATAACCCCCGTACACCAGAGATCGCCTTGCTTTCAGAGCATTTTCAGGCTTTAATCTGAGACAAAATACATGATTGATATTCCACAGCTTAAAGAGCCCAACTAATGCCTTCTGATTCATCTAGGATTTATAAGTGTGCACTTGCACCCATACAATGAGGGGATGGCTCGGTGACTCAGGCGTGACTTTACGGGTGTGCGAAGTTTGCCCTGTGTGTCACTCCGCAAACCTCGGGCAGTGCTGACGAGTTTGCTGCCTCGTGTGAGTTTGGAGCCTCATCTATGCCTCCAGGCAGAGTCCCCAAAATCCCCGCTAAGAGCAGCAGGGAGGCAGAAGGGATGCCCTAAGCCATGCGTCCCGTCCTCTTGGGTGGGATGCAGGAGGTAGGGCTGGCGGCACAGCCACAAGTGATTTTGTTCCTGCAGTGACTCCTCCAACAAACAATTGCTATGGCAACCTCCTTGTTGCATAAGTCTCCTCACTTCCTATTTATTCTAAAACACGGGGACAGGCTGTGACTGCTTCGAACACTTACAAATTTAAGCCATTAGAGGCTTTGGAGGGGAAGGAGTGGGCAGTGGTCAGTGCAGAGAAACGTGACCGGCCCAGAGCACGAGACGAGCCCTGCGAGGCCTTGTTTACCTGCAAATTTTGTACCCAAATTTCAGGCAGGAAATTGTAGTTTTCACGGTTGCCATGGTTTTCTGATCAAAGCAGAGCGAGGCTGATAGCTGGTGCTGCTGTTTGGGGAGGGAGGGTGCTGAGCTCTTGGCCGCTGCGGTGTGCCCAGGGCCGGGGCAGATGGACCGGCTAAAGAGGAACATTCATCAGCAGGCAGCTCAATTAAACCTCGGTGAGGTGCAAGAAGACAGTTCAACAGGAAGGCAAAAAGACAAAACAAAGCAAGAAATCCAGGAAAGGCCATGACTGCACCTCCTGCTCCACGCAGGGCTTGCCACCAGGCACAGAAACCCAGGTGTCTGCAGGACCACCAGGCTGCACTTCCCCTGACTTTTTAAACACTTAAAATCATTACAGAGATTTTGTTTGTTTGGGTTTATTTTATCACCTGCCCGTTATTTTTAAGCCATTTTTGAACAGGAATCTGAAGGAAAGATTCACCATGAGAATTTCCGCAGAGTCACCGGAGCTCCTGGATGCCCCCCTGCCAAGTCCTTGCTTCCTGAATCACCAGCCTTCATTTTCTGCTTGAAAGAACAGCTTGTCATTGGAGAAAGAGTAACTATTTTCCAGAAAGAGAACTATTTCCAGAAAGATCCGTGTCTCCTCTGTGCTTAGAGGGCCCCTGCCCTGCCTTATCTCCTGGTACAACCTAAGCAGCAGCCCTGAAAAGGAACATCTCAGCCGAGCTCCTGATCAGATGCTGATTGAAAACTGATCTTTCCCAGCCTGGACAGGCTGCGAATCTCTCCATCTAAAGTCTCTTCCTGGCCCTGCCAAACAGGGCGAATTGGGGAAAATAGTGTGTACTGCCTGTGCCTGACCTTGCATGTATGCAAAGTGAGGATGAGATAAATTAATTTGTTGGGGCTTATGAGATTTGTTACAATCATCTGTTCAGATCTGATTAGCAGGACAAAGTTCAGGCATTTATTGTTGCTTTTTTAGCTCAGGTTGCTCTTTGTAAAAACCGGTAGCCATGCTCTGAGGCTGCTTGCACGATGGCTGGGTAGAAACCCCTGGATGCAAACCCCTGGAGGGAAATAAGTGGTGGAAGGAAACCACACACGGCCAGGCAGGAGGGAAGAGGCTTTCCTGCAGAGGTGAGTCAGCTCCAGGGGTGCAGGGAGGCTGCATCCGAAAATAACAGCACCAGCAAACAGCCCCTCACCGCAAACATCACCCACCTGAGAAGCTGGAAGACTTGTCAGCGAGTTTCTTCTTCTATTTTTGGGAAAATATTACTCTGGCCTTTGAAAAAATACCTTGGCCTCACTCATCTCTGGGTCCACAGGCAGTTCAAGGCAACCCCGAGGAAGGAATTTATTCCCAAGGGTCAATTTCTAATTCCTCCCCTTTTTGAATGTGAGTTGATTAGCGTCTATTTGCTCTCAGGTTCAAGTAGTTCTCACTAATCACTCTCCTGTGTTCAGCGTGATTATACCAAGTTCCGAATATCCCATTATCTGTTATTCTTTGTCAGTGACAAACGTCTCTTCTTTAGTTTTCCTATTTCAGCATTGCTGCTGAAGGGCAATTGTAAGTGGTGATGGGCACAACAGAAATATTATCCTGAGCTATCAATCCCTGGCAAGTTTAAAGCAAAATTTTAACTATTGTTAAGTGGAGAAGCAAATCCCTTTAAAATCTAGACTTTAACATGGTTTCCTTGATACAAAGTCGGCAGTTCAATTACCCTATAAGAGGGAAAGTTGGTTAATATGTGGGACTGCCACAAAGGTGAGAGTCTGGGAGCAGAAGAGGGTCAGGAGTGATCACTCATGCAAAGAATCCATCATTTTACCTATTTTTGTCCATCTTGGAAGGAAGGAAGGAAGGAAGGAAGGAAGGAAGGAAGGAAGGAAGGAAGGAAGGAAGGAAGGAAGGAAGGAAGGAAGAGATACCAGCTGGCCTTTGCAGATGATGTGCTGCAGAGACTGCAATTTTTACTCCAGCCCAAACAAGCATTTTGGGCAGGTTTGTTCCATATATTTTTGGCAGGGAAATCACAAGAGGCCAGGAAGAGCTCCTGTCCCTGCTGACCTGCTGGGAGCATGTGGTCTCCAGGAGCTTCAGTGGGGTGAAGTGATCTCAGGCTGCAGCTCCTGTGCCGCTGGGATCTCAGAGGAAAGGAAGAAATAAACAGCTTCACATAATCAGGCTCATAAGGAAACAGCCTTCTTCAGGTGACTTCGACTCTCCTTCTCGTCCTGGGAAATGTCAGGGATATGCCAGGAACATCGCTGTACTGTTCAGCATCTCTGTGCTCGTTTGTTTTAACATATTAAACAAGGTTGGGAGCAGGACAGGAAAATTGGAGAAGCCCCATTGCTTGCACGGGACAAAATGAAGCAAGGATGGAGCCAGTCCTCATGCTGGAAATCCAGACAACATCTTTGGTTTCAACAGGTTTAAGCCAGATTCAGCCCGAGACATTTCAGCAAATTTACATGTTGGATTTTTAAGAAGAAATATGCCTAGGGATCTTCAGGCAGAAACATCTGTGGATGTTTAGGTAACCTCTATGCACACATTGTCAGCAGTGTGAAATCACAAGTCAAAGCAAAGGGGCAGGGAAAAATCGCTTTTCAGGGACTGTAACAGCCAAAGGCAGAGCTTTCCATGGTGAAAACAAAAGTAATCTGCTGAAGCTGAGGTTATTGTACACAGCAACATGGAAAAATTGGGAAGAACATGTCTATAATGTGATAGTAAAAGCTAGCGTAAGCCATTCCCCAGGAAAACAGTCTGAAGGTTTGTCTGGGCTACCAGTGTGCCCGCAGCCCCAAGGTCTCCATCACAGCCCTGGAAAGATTTGGCATCCAAGCCCTGTAGGAGGAAAACCATTCAATAATGGGTTTGCAGGTAAAAAAAAAAAAAAAAACAACTGTAAAATAAAAAATGAACTGTTCCATGACAAGCAAAAAAAAAAAAAAAAAAGTTGTTAATCACACTGTAAAACCACTCCTAGCCTGGGCTCCATTTTCCCATACTTCAGAAACTGGTTTCCTAGCATGGACAAACACAGGATTTTCCAGGCATGCCACAGCAGCACAATGCTTTCTCAGGAATTTCTGACAAATAAGCTTGAAAGGGGTGAGGCCACATTCCCAGATAAAAACAAGGATTGTGGAGCAGGATGGGTTGTGGAGGAGATACCACCGGTCTGGGTCAGTTTGCCTTAAAGCCTCACTCGCCCACTGACAGGTGTGATCTGCTGGGATTTTCCTGGAGACCAGCACAGGATCACAGAGGATGGTTGGGGTGTGCAGGGGCCTGAGGAGGGCCTGGCCCAGCCCCTGCTCCAGCAGGGCCACCCAGAGCAGGGTGCCCAGCACCACGGCCAGGTGGCTTCTGAAGGACTCCAAGGAGGGGGAATATCCCCTTTACACTGATTCACCACAGCAGTGCTCCTAACCTCCTTTTCCTACAAAGGATTTCATTTTCCTTGAATGGGTTTTCTCCACGTTTGTCAGAAAAGCTTGGATCCCTGCAAACAGAAAAATCATCACTTCACATAGCACGTTCTGAAGAGCGTACTTGGAAATGCAGAGCACCAATATTGTGAAACTGCAAGACGTACAGGGCTCTGCACACGTGGAGATGTTCACGGCAGGAATTTAGCAGATGTCTTGTTAGGAGTGGTGCCTAGTGTATTATCTGTGGGAGAAGAACAAAATCCTCTGGTATTTCGAAAGCAGAGAAAGAATAAAAGCACAATATCATCACATGAACTAGTGTGAAGGCAGACTTGGTCGAGCTCCTTGTCATGAAACGTATCGAGCACAAATGTATTTATTTTCTGGACAGTACACAGCCTGTGAGCCAGCTCTTCTTTTCCTTGGTTGTACTCACTGACCCTTTCATGCAGACTGAATAAATGACAAATTTTCAGCCTCCCAGCTTTCAAGTGTTTGCATCAATTACACATGCTGCAAGGCCGTAAATACGCACCGTGGTGTATTTACCTGCAATTCAGCATCTGTCCCTGGTATTTCTGCAGCTACACGATGATAAATCCTTAATAAGCAGCAAATGTGGATTCGTGCAAAGGCGGGGAAACACCAGGTTTTGCGAATGTGACATTAATACCCAGCAATTCTTTGAAAGCAAACTGTTCTGAGCTGCTTTCTCCCAGATCTCTTAACCCTCTCCGTGCAAAGACTCCCCTGCACCAGCAGTTGATGTGAAATGCATGGATTATTCATCCTATTTACTTGCAAAGCCTTGAAGCCAGGGAAGGGACCAGAAGTGCTGTGCATCTCCCTGAGCCAAGAATGTGGATTTTCTTGCTGTTCATCCCCAATTCTCCCACTTTATCTGGTGACTCAGCTGCCTGATGCAAGGGCTTTACAATTGCAGCTTTGCCGACGAGCTACGCCAGGTTGTGTGCTGCCTGTTTCTAGACTCCACACGCAATTTCGACAAATGTTTGTACTTTGCAACTTCATTTCTGAAAACAAGACAGCTCTGCTGTCGTATTTTGTGGGTTTTCTGGCTGATGCACCCCAGCAACCTGACCATGAGAGCCACCTGGAAGCCAAGACACGAGAGCCAGCAGCAGGCCACACCAAGGCCCGGTTCTCCTCTTAGAAAACATTCGGTCATTTATTTGCTTAGCACAGGGGATAGCCTCAGGGCAGACGGGATGAAAGGCCCACACGAGCTATGTCTGAGCGCCAACGAGTCCCCGACAGCACTTGGTTTCCCCAGGCTCAGCTCAGAAATGGCCTCCTCCACGGCGCTGGCCCACCAGGGGCCTCCTGCTGCATGGACGAAGCTGTAAGGGAGCAGCAGAGGAAGGTTCCCACTGTTTGTGCCTGCAACCAAAATAATCTCCCTCGGACCATGCCAGCATAGCGAGAGGAAAGGCCCCAGGGCCTGAAATGGTCTCTGCTTCCTGTTTTTCCTCTTTGCAGAGTAAACAGGTTTCTGAGGTCTCCAGAGACCGGCCTGCACCGAAGCCTCTGATCTGGCCATCCTTGAACTTGTGGGAAGCTGGGATTCAGTCCTGGATGCAGAGATCGCAGATCAGACGTGTTGTTAGCTATATTTATCCCCATTTATCCCCCTCCTCGCCACACGGCAGCGGGGTACCTGTGAGCTGAGGTTGTGGGGGAGGATGAACGAACGGGGAGGAGGCACCTCGGCTTGCCAGCAAGTTGTGCAATTATTATTATTACTATTTTGTGCCATTTTGTGTCATTTTCCCAAGCAGTGGTGCAAGCCAGATCGTTCAGTTATGTACTGCAACTTTCCAGCCACAATTCATATGATTTTCAGTTAGCCTTTTGGTCCCAACGATCATTAAATACTGATTACTGAAACATCAATTAAGTATTAAAATCATTGTAATTATTCCCAGAGCTCCATGGAAAAGAACTCATTTCAAGCTTTTAATCTGAGACAGGACATTTTTTTTTTTTTTCTGTTAGAAATTGAGGCCTGAGTAGTGTTTATTTTATTTTATTTTATTTTATTTTATTTTATTTTATTTTATTTTATTTTATTTTATTTTATTTTATTTTATTTTATTTTATTTTATTTTATTTTATTTTATTTTATTTTATTTTATTTTATTTTATTTTATTATTTCAGTTTCTGTGGGCTGGGATGGTAAGGTTGGTATACCTGCACTTCTAAACAGCCACTGCCACCCATACCATTTGGTGTTTCCCGTTTGCCCCCTGGGTGCCACTGACATTTTTGGAAACAGGAGCCCCAGAGACAGCAGTGAGGGGGTCTCCTGCCCATCATGGAGATACCCGGAGGGTTTGTCCACCCTGGATAATGTGCTTTGGAAAAGTTATTCTTTAAAGTGTGTAGGTGAGATTTTGGAGGTGTCCCTCCCCAAAACACATGTTGCCAGGCTGTGACCCCAAGGGTTGACCCAACAGGGCCATGGAGAGGCTTTGAAAAGGACCAAAAAAACACATGGAACTGCTTGGGCTCATGCCAAGCATGTTTGGCTGAAAATATCTTGGCCCAGCAGCAGGGATGGAGCCCCAGGGGGGACACCAGCCCCTGGCAGAGCAGCAAAAACACCAGGGTGGTGTTGAAAAGCATCAGGCTACACCCTCTGCCCCAAATACCTAGCTCCTCTGGCCACTCTGTCTTTCAATAAACTGTACCTAGTGGGTGACTGGCTAATGAAATGGCTAATGCACGTTCCCAGGAGCAATCTCAGCAGGGTTGCAGAGCGGTGGCACGTGCTCACGTCTTCATGCTGCGGTGACGTCTTCCCAGGGAGAAGCAAAGTCCCCCATCTGTGGCCTCCCCGGTAAGTAGGGCTTTCTGCCTATTAAAACACCACTATTATCCCATTAAAGTGGAAGAGAGTTCCTCCATCCACTAATGTGCTATTACTTATTCATGTAAAACCACCACTACTCCGTTTAGTGAGTTATCTTCCTGCAACCTGTTTTTATCTGTCTCACAGGGGTTGCGTGCACTTTAGGATTTGTTGCCTGGGACCAAAAGCTGATGCTGCTGGGCACAGCCACGTGCAGCCCAACCCGCAGGCAGGCAGGACACGCAGGACCGTGCCTGGACATCTCACCGCTGCAAGCATGGGTGAGCTGCAGAACCTGCTGAGGATGTGGATCTGGCCACACAAAATCACTTGTGGAAACCCCAGGACAAAAATATTTAGTTATTTTAGAGGAAAAGCTTCCTTTCCCTTCACTACATGTACTGTGTTGATGTTGGGTATCCTAAGGCAACTGCTGGTGAATTTGCTTGGGTGACCAAAAGCCCAAGAGATGGATACTGCTCTCTCCCATGTCATGGCTCAAAATGCTCCCCTTAAATATCTGCTATAATCCAGGGTGATCCTTTTAGTCACCTACTCATTTCTATTCCTTTTAACTCAAATATCACCTTTTCCCCCATAAACCTGCATATTCTAGGGTGTTTCTGTATGTCCCACTATATCACTTGCCAACAGAAGTTAAGCTAAAGGGAGTTCCTGCATTAATGCAGAGGTAGCCCTAAAAATAATCACAAAAGCAATAAATAAACAAATAAATAAATAAATAAAAGGAATTTAATCATGAAGAAAAAGCATCTAGATATAATTTCTTAATCTGCCCTCCGGTGCAAGGTGGCATTTTCTTTCCGGGCAAAGACCAAGGGTGTGGGTGTGCACTTTTTTGTGTGTGCATGTGTGTGCTTTCGCCTGCTTATTTGGGTATTCTGATTAATTACCCCCTGTGAAAAGGGGGTTCATCCTCCTGGCATTACCTGGGTGCTAATAGCATCGGAAGAAGGGAAACTGCCTGCTAAGTAACGGCATTAGGCAAGGAGATAATAGCTTTTAGCTTTCTGTTTCCCACATGCTCTCTGTCCCTGCGGGGCTTTCAAAAATCACATTCTCCGGAGTTGCTATCCGGCTGGCTCTTGCCATCAGACATGCACGGTGCTTGAAAGCGATCCCAAAGCTCCTCCACAAATGTGCACCCCCATTTCGGCTGCCTTTGAGTCCAGGGAGGGCTCAGCGTGCTGGCCGGAGGGCCATGTGGATGGCCAGGGGGCTGCCGTGGATGGGGCCCACCACTGATGTTCTGCACGGGGCTGGATGGGGAAGGTTTGGGCCTCCAGCTCAATGCAGCATCTGCAGTTTGGGACAACCCTCCTGGAGCACACGTCAGCTTCCACTTTTTGGAGCTCAAGAAGTGAGCTGTGAGCGGCTCCGACTGCAGCGGTGGTGAAATCCGTGCTGGTAGCACGCTGCTGTCACAGGAGCTCTGCAGGCACACAGAGGTGGTTCTGCCACCACCCTCCTCTGAACCAGGAATCCGTGGATGCCCGAAGGGCTGGAGATGGAGAAGACAACCGGGATCTGCTCCTTCCACAAGGCACTGCTCCTAAAGCCATCGCCAAGGCAGAGTCATGTCCCTTACCAAGTCACTAGTGAAACGATTCTGCTGAAATATTTCATTTAAAATGAGTTTTCCCCGCTCCACCTCTCTGCTGCCACTGTAGGTGCTGAGGTGCCCATTCCCGTGGGCTTTTGCAGATGAACGGGTCCCTGCCACCCGCTGGGACACTGCTGGGGACACCTGGGACATGGTGCCACCTGCCTGCCTCTCCCCCCAGCAGTGCCTGCAGGGAGTCACAGGCATCAAACGCTGAATCCTCTTCAACGGAGACAGAAATACCCATATCATGCTCTTAAATAAGATTAATGACAATATTAAAGATTAGTAATAAGATTAAATAAACATTAAATCACCAAATGACTCCTCTCCCAGTTCCTTCCTCTCTTTGGGTGATTTTCAGGCAGAGTAGGCACCGAGCTGTAAACAACATTTTTTTCAGCCCCAGCTCACTCCATAAATGGTTATCCTGGCTGCACTGTGGCAGGTTTTATTGTGTAATTAGGATGACAATGTGCTAATGCTCTGCCCTAGACCTTCCAAATTCCTTAGGCAGATTTTACACATCCGAGAAAAAGAAAAAAAAAAAAAAGAAAAAAAATATATATATAAAAAAACAAGCTGAGGAAGTGCTTTCTGTGCTGGAAGTTTTGACCCATTGTCATGCCTCGGTTTTCAAGGTCGTTCTCTGAACATTGCAGCCTTGGTCAGATGCTACACGAGCATCTCATAAGCCATTTTTCTGACCTTCAAAGGCCTTTTCTGTGCGCTTCCCCCAGCACAAGCATCCCCAAGGGATGAGGGCTCTCAATGGGGCAAGACCACCATGCAAACCAGCCCCCGTTCCCAGCCTGAGGGCAGGCACAGCAGCTTTGCATCCCCCAGTGCTCAAAGTGCCTCCAAGACGGAGAAGAGCCAAAGGATGCTGGTGCACGGGGACCTCACCACGGGTTCATAGCCTGGGTCTCTCTTCCACTTCGTGTCCAGATGTTCCACCAGCCGCTGAGGGCTCCTCCACCCACCTGGGGCATAAAACCCAGAGGTAATTTATTTCTGCATCTTCTCCTGGGGCCTTCGCACTCAGGGAAGCGTGTCCACGCTTGGAGGGTGAATGCTTGTAGCTGCACTGATGTGGTTACAGCAGCTCGGTTTCCAGTGCAGACAAGCCCAGATCTGCCCGTCTCGGCCTGGGCTGGATTAGAGCTTCCCTGGGTGCTGCTGGAAAGGTGCAGCTTGAAACAGCAAATTGTAATTACCTTGCCTGAGCAAAAGATGGACTTTGAGTGGTAGAGTGACCATCACAAAATAAAAGAACTTGAAAGAATGAATGAGAAAAAAATCCAATTTTCACTTTGCAAGACTTTTCTCCTATGTCTCATCCTGGTGATGGACCTGCCCATGCCCACTGTGCTCCTCCAGCACCGTGGCCAAGAGGATCGGTGCCTGCAAAGGCAGAAACCAAGCCCACTGGCAAAGCACGACATCGCATCTCACGAGGCTGTGACTTACCCCCTGATTTAATTCTAACTTTAGGATGGGAGCAGATCTAATAAGAGGCAGCTTATTACCTGTTATTGCTACTTCCTTACGCACCTCAGGCAAGAATCTTTCTGGCAGTTTATTCTGGTGTTTACCCACACGTATGCACGGATCTCACTGCAGCATCCCAACCACCCTCGGTAGGGCAGGTACCAGCCCTGGGGCTGCCTTTCGAGGCCGTGATGCCCGGCGGCACCAAGAGCAACCTCGTGACTTTTCCTGATCCTAGAAAAAGAAGTAGGTCTCTGACACGGGAGGGAGGTGCTGAGCCTTGCCAAGGAAAAGTCAGCAGAAAAGTCAGCAGAAAATGACTGCTTAGAGCTGTATCAAAAACCCAAGTGTTTTTCAGATGAAGCCGGTGAGAGCTGATACTTGGGTTTGAACTGAAAACCACCAGGAAAAATATGCTGTTGAAAAGAAGTTAGAAAAAAAAAGAAAGTCATAACATTTTATTTGGACAATTATTTCTACTTCATTAAAATACTTCTATGAAAATATGTAGTAAACTCTGCTAAGCTCAAATATTCTTCAGAATTCTTTTGTTTAGTAAAGCTGTTTAATATGTGAGCATAAACACCTTTCCTCTGGAGGCATGGCTGTTTTATGGGTACATTCCATCCTTTTCAGTGTGTTTTTTCCCCAAAAGACAAGTGAGAGGATGTGTGCAGAGCTTTTACTCTGCAGGGGCTAACGGCCCTCGTTGGGAAGGGTCCTTCAGCTGTAGCTCTCCTTAAGGCAGGGATGAGTTGGCCAGTGGAAGAAGCCCCAAGCCAGCCAAAAGAGCAACCTTTAGGCATTAAAACCAGCTGCAGACAAGGACCTAACAAAGACATCAGGCTACTTGGCCAGAGCAGAGACAAATCATGCACATTTGGCTGGAAAAGGAGCAATAACCCACCAAAAATGGGTCGGTCCAAGGCTTCCCAGCACACAACAGAGCTGGTAGGGTTTCAGGTGCTGTGCATTGAGCCATCACTCTCCAAATCCTGCAACACTGGCCTGTGGGCAGCCAGGTAGCTCATACACCCGAGTCTCTAAACTGATGTGTTGAAAATATTCCAAAATTAGCTTTTCCGCAGTCCAGATGGCGGATCGTGAGTGCTTAATGGCACAGCATGAAGGTTTTATTGGCACTCACGAGGGACGAGCAGAGCAGCTTACTTGTGCCTCTTCCATCCGTGAGTAATGCATCTGCCGAAGCCCGTGCCAGGAAACTGCATCCCACCACTTCGTATTTCATGCGCCTGTGTGTGCAGACAATTACTAAATGACAGTAGATATTATTGAAAGAAAATCGAGGCAAGCCACAGCTTATATTGATGTTGTCTTTAGGATTCACTTAACTCCCTGTTTTCTTGCCTCATGCCAGCTTCTGCTCATCAAGTGCTTCCACTCCCCGGTTGAATTTTGGCTCTGGCCCTTGGCGTGCTCCTTATTTTTGACCCCCAATGGACCACGGAGCTTTTAAGATCAGCTGGCTGTAGGGTCCCCAAACTGAAAATCAGCAACCAGAGGGCCCTAAAGATGAGAGCATGGACCCGGAGTCCCCACGCCTTCAACCAGTGCTCAACCTCCACCAAGCCCAAGGTAAAGCTTCGTGCCATCAACCACGATAATCAAAGCTCCTCCCAAGAAAAAAGCTGCCTCTGAAGACCATTTAAACGCTCCGTGTAACATCAAGATGAACATTCACATCTTTCTTTTATGACATTAAAACCCATTAATAATTAAAGAAGCGAGTGGCAAGCAACCTGGTGCAGAACAAATGAGCGTGGTTTCCTAGAAGTGCCGGTCATGGCTGGGAACTGGGAGAAAGCACAGACCTGGGAGCAAATGCCAGGGCACATAAACGTTAGGCACTGGCATTTTCTGGTTTTGCCTAATTTTGCTGATTTTTTGTCTCTTGTGGTAAAAAAAACTGAGGTGAACTGTGTGGCACACAAGGGTCATTAGTCAAGTTGTGCCCTCACCTTCCTATCCATCATGTAATGCTTATTATTATCATTTTTTTTTACAATAAAAAATTAAAGTTTGCATCCCTGTTCAGCCACAAATGTTCATTTTTTTTGTTTGTTTCCATTTTTTTTCATGGCGATCTTCCTCCTCTCTGCAAGGCTGGGGATGGGACCCTCGTGCTGCAGGGTCCGTGAGTCCCTTCTGCAGGGGGGAGCCTCCAGGAGCCCTACCAGAAACCTTCATTTTCGGTTGCCCTTGCACAGTAGCCATGGAAACGAGGACGACTTTCCCATCCCTTTCTGGGAAGGCTCGGCAGTCGCTGCCACGAGCTCTGTTTGAATAAGATTTGGCAAAATAACTCAGCAGGGGTGTGAGCTGCCTGTGCTGGTAGCCACGGGCTAGGAGATGCTGGTGGAAGGCAACCAGGTGAAGGACTCACGTGGCTTCAGGAGCAGGGTTGGGGCCAGGCACTGCCTACATCGCTGGAAGGTGTCCATGCACACAAATGCACAGTGCTGGGGGATGAAAGTGAACCCCTTGGGATGGAAAATTCCTGGGAGTTTTGAAATCCTAGGGGAAAAGATGTTTTTCTCACCAAAATTTGGGAAAATTATATAATCTCATTACTTATACTGCTTAAATGATTTTTTTTTTCCTTTTTCCTAATTCTTTAAACATGAAAGCACTCTGTAAAGCTGGCCCAGTGAGGGAGCTGCTGGATATGTGCATGAAGCAGAGCACCAACCCTGTCCTTGCCAGCCAGGAGAGAGGTCAGCACCGCGTGCTGATATCCTGTTGAGTTTGGAAGAGCTGAGCATAGCAGAAGCAATGCCTTGTTAAACACCTCTCTGTCCTTGCTTCATCATCCACTCTAAGCAAAATCAATTTACACAAAGCTTTCTTCTGCATCGCTTCTCCAAGTACCCAGTATTCTGTATCAGAAAAAAAAACAAAAACAAAAACAAAAATAATTAATCTTTTATTTATTTACTTTATTTTATACCAAGCTCTGCATTTTCCAAGCTCGGCATGAGTGTGGGTTGTGAAACATCACTGATGGCACTTTTCCAGGTAGGGATTTCCTCTTCTGAAGCATGATGTGGATGAACCCCACTGCCCCAAGACCATGCTCTCAGCAAAGGAGAGGCAGGCTGCCCTGATGTCTCGTGCTGCTTGTGGCCAACACGTGCATGGCTGGCACACTGCAAAGCCAGCTGTAGTTTTGTCAGAGCTTTAAGGAGAGCAATCTCCTTCCCTTGGTCTGTGCATCCCCTGGCAGCCTGGAGCAACATAGCCAAGGCAGAGATGGGAGACAGCACTACAGACCCCCAAATCCTCGCTTCTCTCCAGCCTCCCCATCTCCTGCAGGCTTCTGTGAGCACCACACTCCTCTCCCTGCCTCTGTCGTGGGGCTCAGCAGACAGGCAGCAGCACGAGGGACCAGACCCTGTGTTTGTTTGGTGGCGGTGCAGAGCCCATGGAAACATGCAGGGTTTTTTTTTTTTCCTCTCCCTGCTCAAAGCCCTACCTGCTGGTGAGTCACCGCGGGGCTGGCTGTGTGCTGTCTCCTGCATCACTACTTGGCAAAGCAGCCCAGCGTGCTATCTCCTGTAATAGGGTGTGTGATTCACGATGTGAGCAAGGACTAAATGCAGCAGGAATACACTCGAGGATCTCTGGCCTCGCTTACTCCACCCGCCGCAGCGCCAGCCAAGAGGGCTGGCACTCCACGGGCGCTCTCGCCCAGCCATGCTGTGATGCTCTGGGATCAAAGGTGCTCTGTCTGCCTCTGATAAGTGCCAACGTAAATGCAAAGCAGCCTTTGTGTTCTGCGCTTGTCTCCCGAGGAGCAGCAGGAAGGCAGCATGTGAGCAGAAAGCTTTAGCAGGGCGTGCTTTGGTTTTCCACAGCCGGGACAATATTCCCTGCGAGAGCATCCCTCAGCACTCCTCAGCATCCCTCGGCAGGTGGGAGGCTGAAAACCAGGAATGGGGAAGGGGAAAGGAAACCGTGTTGGCTTCTAGCAAATCTCATGTCTGGAAAGGCAAGGAAGGGTTTTCCAGCAGGGCTGAGCTGGGTTTGCTGGGTCCCACATAGCCTCCGGGGTGAGGAATGAGCTGAGCAAGAAGGGTTTGAGGACGTTGTCCAGGTGAGGCCCTGTGCATCAGGGTCAGGCTGGGTGTTAGGGGAAGGATATAAACCCAGAGGGTGGTCGGGCACTGGGACAGGTCCCCCAGGGCTGTGGGCACCGCACTGAACCTGCCAGAATTTTTTAACCTTCGCCTTCTGTCACACAAGGAGCTTTCTGCCCTTGGGCACTGAGGTGATTAGGCAGGTAAAGCTTGAAAAAATCAATAAATTGTTCTGAGAAGAGCCAGGTGCTAGCGGGGCTCCTGCCACAGAGGCCCTGGGGACATCTCCGGGTGTCCTTGGGTGCTGGTGCCTGTACAGGCCGGGGCTGGCCCTGCACCTCCCCTGCAGCCCCCTGGGGTCTGGAGTCACTGCGAAACAAATGGTGAAGCATTCAGCCTCCCATGTGCTTGTCCCAATTTGCTAATTGGGGAAATAATTGTGTTTAAAAAGCCCTGTGCAAGCAAAGTCATTCTGAGGGGGCTATGGAGGGAGGCGGCCATTTTGTCCCATACAAAGCAAGCTCACCCCATGGCTGCAGCCAATTTTGCGGAGTTTTGGCCCAGTTGTGCTCCCCTGCTTGGGGCTTTTGGTGTTGGGTTGGAGGGTCTGGTCTGGCTTTTGGTTGATGTGGTGAGCTTTTAAGTATGTAAAACACAAGATTTATATTTCAGTGTGCAGGATACTGAGAAGACAATCCATCTCACAATGAAATCCCCATTGCAGATCTTGCCCAGGCTACAGAGACAAGCAACGTGGAAGGCTTTCCTCATCCTGCCAGGGCCCCTGAGCAGCTCTGAGTGCAGTTTCCTCCCTCTAAGGAGCAGGCAACAACCCCAATTTGCAAAGATGCTCGAGCTCTGAAGATGAAAAGTGCTATTTTGCCTCTGTTTTGACTTTTTGTTGTATTCGCTTGCAAGACTCCTGTAATTACTTTGCTTTGTTTGTTTGTTTTATCGAGCAAAGGAACAACACTCCAGCCTAAATTTAGTGCCCCGTGTTTGTGAGCAATCTGCAATTAGCAAGCAATGCATCCGCGTGCACAAGGGCAGCGGAGAAAGGGGGCTGTGCTGGGTAGGTGGCACTTTTTTCTCCTAAACAAACACCATATCGGAAAACACCAAAACACCACCAAGCCGGCACGTTTCTAACTACTCCTTTCCTGCTGTGAGCATGGCTCGTGATGCTGGGGATACCGACGCAGGCTGTCTCCGAAGCGCTTCCCAGGTTTCAGCAAGCTGCTTCCACTCCTCTTACAGTACTCCCAGTCCCTCGTTAAGCTGATGGTTGCAAAACCCATTATCCCTGCTCAGCCCAATTTGTTCACGTCCTACACCAAGTTTTCCCCCATTTCCTACAGGATGGATGCGCCTCCATCCCTCCACCTTCCCTTTCCTCTGCCTTTTTCTAGGATGTGCTGGGGCTGAGTCCAAGCCTCCCTCTGCAGGGAGTGGTTGCTCTCCAGCGCGCTCGCTTGGGAAGGGCTGGAATTTGCATTTTAGCTCCGAGGAAGGAGATCTGCTGCCATCTGCACCTGGGCAGAGAAAGAGCTCCCCAGCTGGAGGCGGCAGGCATGGCTCTGCCTGCGGAACAAGGCTCGATTCTGCGCTGGATGAGCATCGAGTCCACAGATTCATCAGCAGGCAGAGGGATTTTAGTCACAGGATGGATTTGGATCACGTGCAGATGGATCTAGGCATGGCAAGCAATGGCCATAGACATGCAGAAAGGCTTTTTTTTCTGTTTCCATAGTCTGGGCAGCAAGATTGCTGGGTTTTTAACCTGGCACCCATAGGAGCAGGTGCTAAGACATGGCACAGCTCAGCTTGTTCTGCTGGGCAAAGAGAAACTTTGGGAAATGTGTCACCGGACACAATCAGCCCCTTGTCAACCCCACGGCAGGGGGCTGCTAAAAAAAAAAGAAAAAGGAGGAAAAGAAATTGCAATGCTACTTCCTTATTGCAGGGCAAACACCCTGCGTTAGGTGCAGGATTTCCCCGAGAGCAAAGTCCAGGGCTGGGAGGGACACGGTAGGTGCTGGCAGGTGCAGTAGAAAATTGATTTTTCTAACGATGAATGCTGCTGTGATGCAGCCAACTGCTGCTCCAGGGCCTGCATGCATTCATTTGGGACAGCTCTGGCAGGAGCAAACCCTGGCACCCTTGGGAGCATTCTTACTGAAGCCCTGGTGGGTGACACTGCCCCAAACACCCCAGCATGTGGCATCCAGCTACTGGTGTAACTGGGAATGGCTTTGTGCATGGTGCTGGAAATGACTGCAGCACTCCAGTCCCGAGCTTGGATGGTGTGAGAGGGAAGGTGCCGTGCATCATACCTGACTTTTCTGCAGTACTGTGTGATGTGCCACATCCAGAGCTCCCAGGAGAGGGGGAAGAGGTAGGTAAGAAGGAGCAGGGCCACCTCTCCAACCATCTTGCTGCTGGAGCACTCAGAGATATGTGCCAGAAAACCAAAAACCCAGCCGTGCCCCAAGCACAGCAGTGCTTACCATCTAGATGTCGGCCAGCATTGGGGCTGTGTCGTGTATCAGCCAAGCTCCAGTGCTCCTCGGGGGCTCAGGGCAAAAGCTGGGGCTGCTGTGTTAGGATTCCCCTCCCCATAATCTGTTTGATGTAGGATCTGTTGGGCAGACCACGATGTGTGTGGCCCCAGCTTCTCTGGGGGGTTGCTGGGCACGAGGGTGCTCGGGCTGGGTTTCTCGCCCTGTGGTTCCCAGCTCAGTCACAGAAAAGCTGAGGACACTTAACTCCCTCCCCTGCCTTTTTATTTGCCATGAGTCATTCCCTAAGTAAGCAGCCAAGGGAAATGCCCGGCCAGGGGAGGCTTCGGCGTGGGCTCCAGCTCTGCTCGTGCTGAGCACCAGCATGCTGCCAGCACCAGCTGCAGATGGAGCCGTCAGCAGCCTGCAAACACCACCAGTGCTGTAATCAGCCGGTTCCTAGGGCAAACACGAATGAAAAGCTGATACAAAGCATGTAAGCGACACAGTCATAGCATCCAGCCTGGAAAAGACCTTCAAAATCATCAAGGCCGACCATCAGCCTGACCTACGGGGTCCCATCACTGAGCCTTGTCCCTTAGTGCTGTCTCTCTTACATGCCACGTGGTCTTTGCTCCAACGTGCTCCCATCCAGAGCCACCTGCTCACATCTTCAGCTCCATCCCTGCCTTTTGGGAGGCTGAGCTGCCGCCCCAGCTCTGTTTCGTGAGGCTCAGGTGATCCCATTGATCTCCAGCTGCTGGAGATCTGGGGTGACCTCCCCAGCACCGCTGTCCTTATCAGCATAGAAGTGATAAGAGCTCCAGATGTGGCGTAGGAGCGCAGTGACTCACCCCCTTGCCATGTGCAGGCTGGGCCTGCTGTGCAAGCACAGGGCAGGGAGTCACCGGGACTGGCCCTTCCCCATCCCCGTGGTGCTCCCGGCGCCGTCCTGCTGGGTGTTGACATCAGATTTAGCTATTTCGAGGAGGAGATGGGAGCCACGCTGAACTCCGGTGCCTTTTCCTCCTACGGCTTGGAAAATCACGTAGGATCCTTCCTAGGCTCCCCCTGCCCTCTTCCCCTCTGTTTGCTTCCTGCTGCTCTGCTGAGTCAGAGCCGCGGATTTGGCTGGTGAGGAGGAAATTCCCCCTTCCGAGGGCTAGCTGGGGGTGCAGCTCCTGCTCACCAGAGCGGGGCGTTTTGCTTTGCTGGCCATTTCCCCACAGAGATGCTCCGAGGTGCACGGCTGCTCCCTGCCTGGCTGCTCGCTCCCTGCTCGCTAGCATCCCAGCACCGGGCTCCCAAATTAAACCTTGCCGGGACCATAATGAAGCACGAGCCTGGCTGGTAGGAAGAGGCCGTGAGACTTTTCCACGCCCATTTGCACAATAACTCATTATAAGCCTCCTGTCCTCAAGACTCTGGATTTTAATTCTGTTTTAAAGTATTGTGAAATGCTTCATTTGACACAAACCATAAGGGGGAGGAAAAAACAGGCAGCGGGCTTTCACCCTGCAACGTTACAATGGTTAACAGGATGTCCCTTCCAAATCTGTTTTGATGTAGAGGTTTTATTAGCTGAGGAAGTCTTTGGGGACTTTATCTTCGGGGACACAAGCTTTGCACTTAATTGCTTTTGCTCCGAAGGGTTACACAGAGATACTTTCACTGGGCTGCTGATGACATTTCCCTCACAGTGTGGGGGATGCCTCGTCTCCGGCTGAAAGAAAAGCTCAGTTCTGCGCCCTGCCTTCATAAATGGGCCTTTCAGTGGGATGCCCTGCACAGGCAAGCCCACGGAGCAAAATCAAGTTCTTTAAGAGCCTCTCTTGAAGAGCAGCACTGGGATTTTCTTTTAAAATTTTTAGTATAACAAGGAAAAAAAATAATTTAAAAAGTTGCATTGCCAGTGCCCATTTTGGCTGGTAGTGGGT
The DNA here is from genome assembly GCF_963932015.1 of Anas acuta. Taxonomy (NCBI): domain Eukaryota; kingdom Metazoa; phylum Chordata; class Aves; order Anseriformes; family Anatidae; genus Anas; species Anas acuta. The sequence goes on from NC_088981.1 coordinate 102,669,197, forward strand.
TGTTTCGGAATGCCATGGTTTTGCCTAATTAATATTGACCTCCCTGCTCCATGTGGGTCATGGCAGCAAAGCCAAAGCCCCTAGCAATCCGCAGTGCCCACGAGTTAATTTACATTCGTAATTACTGGCTAAAGTCTTTGTCTTGTCTCTCCTTCTCCAAGAAATGTTCTGACAAGGTACCTCTGTTTTCAGTGGCTGGAGTCAGGGGATGTGAACCTTGCTGTATGAAGGTTCACGAAGAAGAAGCCTCACTTCAAAAAAGATTTAGGGCTGGGCTTCCAAACAAAAACCACATTTTTTCCAGCATGAAGCACTCCGGTAGGAGTTCTGCTGGTGCTGACCGAGCACAAACCCTCTCGGGTGAAGGGACTTTTGGGGTGACCTTCTCCCACAGGTGACAGCACTGGGCTCTGCTCAACCTCTCCTTGAGCCACTGCCTGGCTGAACTCCGCCGTGAGGACAGGAGGAAGGAGCTGCTGGCTGCTGAGGGCGGGTTGTGTGGCTCGGGGATGTTTTGTGGGGCCACCAGCAGATGTCAGGACGTGTGGCTGGAGCTCCTCCAGCTGCTGGCCACTTTCATGCCTCCACGGAGGCGTAGAGCAGGGATCCACTTGGGGTGAAGCCCTTTTTGTGCATGGGAAAGAACAAGCTTCACTAATAGAGGGCGTAATTAAACAGCGGGTAATTGACATTTTCATTTCCTGTACCCTGCCCCGGGAGGATAATGACAGGTTGGGCCGTATCAAAATGTTCCTGAATACCTTTGGTGACACAACACGAGATGGTAGCTGCAAAAATTTCTAGAAAATCGTGGGATCAGCAGCACGCCTCGGCTCGGCGCTTTGGGTTTTGTCCTGGCTTTTGGAGGTGCACACGAGCAGTCTTGGCAGCAGGCAGTTCCCATGCCATCCCCGTTGCCATCTGGAGATGCCAGGAAACCCTCTGCTCCTCTCCGTGCTCAGGTGAGCGATCCCCTTCGCAGAACGCCTCCTTTGGTGGAGAACTGCTCGGAAGGAGGAGTAGGGGCGAGGCAGGCAGCTCGCTTTCCATGGGCAAGGCAGAAGACAAAAATAGGCCCAGCTCTTCCACCAGCCATCTGGTGACGAGACGGGGCTGCCTGTAGCACAAGCGGTCAGCGAGGCAGCTATTATTTATAAAGCACCGTGGATGAGCATCATGCTTCACGAGGGCTGAATCTATTATGGAAAATGGAATTCGTTCCCTAAAGAAATCCTGTTTTTTTATTATTATAACCTCCTGGCCAGCAGGTGGAATGCAGCAGCCCGCGGCGAGCAGAATGAATGCGGCCACTTCAGCCTCCTCCAAGCTCCCGTGCCGTGTCCACCACCGTGATGCTCATCACAGGAAGATAACGAAGCTCTCCTACCACCACAGGCTAACGGATTGGGGTTTTCTACTCTGTTCCTCCGTCCTTCCATCGTATTATTCCAGCTCAGCAAGAAGCAGAAGAACAGTTTATAATTCAGGAGAAGGGCTGGGATGTTTCCCCTCTTGGGGGAAAAATAAACACGAGTGTTGGCTCTGGTTTCCTACCAACTCCTACTCGCTCCAAGCCTGGTGCGTCGGGAATCAGAGTGCAAGTTAATAATAAATAAGGGCACAAACGCTGCAATAAGAACTTAAAGCTGGTTTCAGTCCAAACTGCTGAGCTTGCTACAGCATAGGCAGTGCTGGGGCTCATTGCTGCAGGGGTGGCAGCATGGGTTAGAGCAAAGGACGGGCCTCTTTTGGATGGGGAATGGCATTTGTGATGGGGTGCTGGTGATGTGCGAGCACCATATGGGGTTGGTGTGGGTCGCCCATGGTTCAGAGACCCCATACCCAGCGGCAATGTGCCTGGAGAGCAGGGTGCCAGCCCCAGATGCCTCTCCCACCTCTGCAGCCCAGCTCAGCAGTGCTGTTCACCCTCAGCCCCTCCAGCCCTGCTGGCAGCATCCTTGCTGCCGTGCGGAGCCAAGCAGCCACTCTTTGTACGCCCGAATCCCAGGAGACCTCATTAGGAAGCAGGCACAGCAAATGGTTGCTTCTATTGGGATGTCCAAAACTCAACCCATGGGGGAAGGACACCCAAAATGTGGTGGGACATGCTCACAGCTGCGTTTCCACCTCCCTCTTGGTGTCTCCCCTCACCCGATGTCCCAGCCCAAACGGGTCTCTGGGCTGGTGAGGGACAAACAGGCCAAATTATCTGCGAAACATCTATGGAAATAATATTCCTGAGAGCTGGCCCATTTGCATGTGTAATGGCCAGGGTGCTTTCCCTGGCTTCTGCCGCGGCAGATGCCGGAATGGCCACAAGGCACGTCTGCTCTAAGCAAGGCTGGAAAGGGCTGGGTGGAGCAGGGAGGGGGACAGCGATTACGTGCACAGGGTCATTACACATGTAAACACGACCTTAAAAATAGAGCCGGCTGGGTGCTGCCAAGCCTTTCCCTGACCACCCGTCGGAATTAAGGAGAGCCGTGGGTTTGGCTGCAGTCCCTGCCCTTCTCTCTGCTGCCCCTGCGATCGCCAGAAAACGCCTGTAGAAAATGGGCAATAAGCTGGTGTGTGTCAGCATTTGCATCAGAAAGTTTTGCTCCGTACAGGGTGGGACAGCACAGCAGCAGGAGAGGATTCCTGGAAGCTCTCACCACGGATTTGCATCTCTCCCTCGCCGTGGCAGGAGCTGCCGGGATGCGACTGCAGCGAGTGGAGAGCACTGAGAGGAGAGGAGCTGGAGCCAAGGATGCTGATGCTGAGAGGCTGAAATTGCTCCTGGAAACGCAGAAAGGGTGAAGAGAAGAGCCACAGGAATGATATGAGGACTTGGAAAAAAGTCATTATCCATGAGTAGTTCAATCAGTTTGGCTTATGATAAGAAGAGAGATTGAGAGATGATGTGATTAGGGTATAAGGTTAATTCAATAGGGAGAAAGCAGCGCATACTGAACAGGCTGTATAACCAATACTGCCTCCTTGTTTCCTCACATTTTCCCACCCATGTCTCATATACGACCATAGCAGGAAGGAACAGGACGCAGAGCTGGGGTGAAATTTTTCCTCAGTGCCAAGAGTAAGGAGGAGACTTCATTTTCACACTCCGAAATTTGGATCGAGGTGGGTCTGGTGCAGACAGGCCAGACTTTCCCCCACCTGCCTCTTCTCTCACCTTCCAAGTGGGGAAGCCCTGGCCCGAATGTGAGGGGGGTTTCCCCAGGGCTCAGAGGGGATGCGAGCATCTTGGCACGTGTCAGGTCTCCTCCAGATTTCCGGATCTCTTCCAGATTTCCAAACAAACCAGACTCGTGCTGTCTGGTCAGGGGTGCTGGTGGGAAGCGAGGAGTGGTTAATGGGATTGTGCTCAGCCTCCTGGAAACCTCGAGGGGTGCGGAAAAGTAATATCCTCTTGTCCTGGGAACTAACCTGCTTTGAAGGGAATTAAAGAAGCAGAAGGAAAAAGCAATATAATCTTCAGCTGCCACCTCTGTCCCTTGTTGCTACCTGAGGGATTAAGCCATTAAAACCTAATGTGCAAGAAATATTTCAGCTCCCGCCTGGACCTAAATGGTTTTTGTGCAAGCGGTGGCAAGACACAAACCAAACCCATCCCCTCCGCGCTCGCACACACATGAAAGAGAAGCAGCGTGGCCCTGGCGGGGGATATAACCTACAAGGTGCTTCTGCTCTCAGAAGCTGGGAATAAAGCACGGAGATTGATAAAGCAGATACGGGGTCGGGCTCGATGGGGCCGCCGAGGGAGGGCGGTTTCTATGGCGATGGAGAAGAGCCGTGATGGGAGGCATCGCGCGTGGGCGGCAGCGAGAGGCAGCTCCACGCCCTGCAGAAGTGGGTAGTTGCTTTGGAGACAGGTGCAGGGGCTGAAAAAAGCACCTCAGGGAGAAGGAGAAGGAGAGGGGGGCTTGGTGGGGCCCAGCTGCGCTGGACTTGTCACTTGGAAAGTCTGAACGGGGGAGAAGCTGGTGGGCAGGGACACCTCCCACCAGCCCAGGCTGCCCAAAGCCCCATCCAGCCTGGCCTTGAGCACCTCCAGGGATGGGGCATCCAAAAGCACTCCCCTGGAGACCTGAAGACCTCTGAAGAGATCCTGTCGTGTTTTTGCTCCTGTATGGGTTGTGGCTGAAGGAGTCAGGGGCTTTGCCAGGTCCAGAGCCATAAGAGACGCTGAACTACCACGTGCAGACACTCACAGTTATGGTTCCTCTACCAACACATGGTGCTTTTTGGGCTGTGCAGCCCCAAGGATGTGCTGAAGGCAGCGTGGAGGCAGCTCACTGCCCATTCCCAGGCAACCAAGTGCCTCCATCCATCAGCAGCAGCGGTGCTGACACCGATCTGTAGCTTCCCCTGCCTTCACATTAGTGTCATCCTGCATGCTACGGCCATTAGGGCTGTTGCATTAGTGATGGATGAGCAACCTTAGATCCTCCTCCTGAATCACGGGGCTGGACAGTGGGACTGAAGCTAAAGGGTTTCTAATTAGCAAAACGGGACCAAAGGGAGTCCCTCCTCCATCCGTCCTGGGACAGGGCGCCGTGGTTATATTCACGAGCCTATGAATAGCGTGACTTTAACGAGCTGAAAAGGGTTTTAAAAAATAATGAAATTATAAAAAATTACATCTACAAATGCGAGGTTTACTGTGCTCATGGCAATGCTGTTCATACCCTGGGCAAGATCATCGGACTTACTCTGCAGAGAGAGTCCTGGAAAGGCACTTGCTTGATTGGAAAATGAAGATTTATAAAGATCCCTGATTTAACTAGTTTAAAGACCTGAGCAAAGTCACTGTGCAATACCTTGTGCACGCAACGTTATGCTCCCTTTTTTTCCCGAATCACATCCTTTTGCTGCCTGACAGGGCTGAGGCCGTGTGCTTGCCCCCTCCCAGAGCAGGGACACGGATTTCCACGCACCCTAACGTCCTGCCTCGTGGGTCAAGAAATAAAACTGGAAATAATACAAGAAATAAAACCTTTCCAAACAAAGATAACTCAGACAAAACACTTTGAAAATAACTCCTTTTCCATCATTTCAGCCTCATTTGCTTTACTTTGGAGCCAGTTTCTTGGCTAGCTGCCTCCAGGATTTGTTGTTGGCTTATCCCTGGAAAGCTGCTAACACTTATTTTTTCTCCCTCAGCTATACTGGGAAAGAAAAGGATTTTAAAAGCAGGTAAGCCCTCTGTTTTGAGGGTTTTCTTTGAAGTCTTTAAAGCACACATTATATACGAGCCCTTTCTGCAGCAAATTGTGTCTCAGGGAGCTGAAATCAAATAACCTGAGTGTGATATGATCCAGGTGAATTTGTCGCAATGTTTACAAGGCAACCCTTTTCCAGGAAAAAAAAAAAAAAAAAGAAAAGAAAAAGAGAAAGGAAAAGAGAAAGGAAAAGGAAAAGGAAAAGGGAAAGGGAAAGGGAAAGGGAAAGGGAAAGGGAAAGGGAAAGGGAAAGGAAAAGGAAAAGGAAAAGGAAAAGGAAAAGGAAAAGGATGAGAAAAAGAAAGAAAAAGAAAAGAAAAAGAAAAAGAAAGAGAAAGAGAAAAAGAAAAAGAAAAAGAAAAAGAAAAAGAAAAAGAAAAAGAAAAAGAAAAAGAAAAAGAAAAAGAAAAAGAAAAAGAAAAAGAAAAGGAAAAAGAAAAGAAAAAGAAAAAGAAAAGAAAAAGAAAAAGAAAAAAATTAAAAAAGAAGCTTTCTGGGAAAACAAAACTGAAATCATATTGCTCATGATCTTTAAAAAAAAAAGGTTTTGAGCAAGAAAAAACATTTAAGCAAAAAGTCTTGGAGCAAAATGTACCCTAACACACTGCACCAGGGCTGCGACCAACCCTCTGCTCCCCTCCTGCTTTTCCTCGAAAACCTCCCGGCCCATACTGGTGTGAATCTGTCCCGCTCAGTTCTTGACATTTAGCTCGGCCACAGCCGGCGGTGATTCATAGAAAGCTCCTTGTTCCGGCCCTGTGACGAGTGTCCATGTTCCAGGGCCTTTTTTCCACGCTGCAGTCTTCTAAAAAATGCATGTGCAGGCAGATTGTGCTGCAAATCCTATGGCAACCGGCTGCACCACGGAGGGCTGGCTGAATTACAATGCGCAGGGCTTGAGAAACGCTACGCCGAAATGGAGAAAACTTTCTAGAAATATTAATATTCAGCACCCACTATCGAGAGATCATAGCAACCCAGCCAGATCTGACTGCTTCGAATTATTATTCATGTACCATGGAATATGTATTTTTTTTTTTTTTTTAAGGAGCATTGTAAATTAACGCTAGCAAAACACAATTTGTAATTTAAATGTAAATCAGAATTGACTAAGAATATAATTAGGCTTCGAATGCCTAGGTAGTGTCTGCTAACCAGACTGTTTTGCGGCGTGTTTTTTTTTTTTTTTTACAAAGATTTTAAAGCGCATTATTTACCTTGAATACTTCAATGCCTATTATCTGCGTCTGTGCGCTATAAAAATGTAAATAATAATAAAAGCTTGGGGTGTGTGCTGCTGAATTCTGGATTGATTCTGCAAAACTGAAGGGTGTTTCACGCAGAGGGTTAGACAGCTTGTGTGAGACTGCTGAGACACTGGGAAGAAATAAAGTCCCCCCAAAAAGCTGGTGCTTTTGCTACCTGTGCTTTCCACTGCAACGCAAGTGGAAAACGGATCAAATATAACGAAGTCACATAGCTTTACGTGGTGGTGGATGCTTGTGTTTGCTTCACGGTAAGATAACTCCAAGTATAAATATAATAAATCTATCAGCATATCTTCATAGCGAGTGGTCGGGCTGCCTCGCAGCCTTCCCATCACTCACCCAGCCACTGCTGCCCCTTCCTCACCGGTATTTCCCCACGGACACACATGGGGCTGAAGCTCTTAGCAAAAGGATTGAGCTCCCCAAACCAAGCCCACCATAAAGCTGCACTGCTGGGGACAGCCAGCTGCGAAACGTCATTCTGAGTTTGGCGTAACAGAAGTCTTTTCCTGTGGAAATGGGGAGTTTGTAGCAGGAAGCAATTGGCCTAACTGCTCTTGAGAAATTTCACATATTAAATTCAAGATATTCCTGAGAGATTTAAGATACTACATTTAAAACAGAGCGGTGGGGCTGAGCAACGTGAAATAAGTCAGTTCAGGAAGACCTGGACACCTCCATTTTAAAAAGCAGTCGAGATTTACAAATAGCTCTTTTGGTCTGCACACTGGGGGCAGATATCAAATACGAGGACATTGAAAGGGGCTGCAACCCCGGGGCAATGGCAGCAGGTTACTCACTTCTCAGTACTTAACGTACAGATTTCTCCTTGCTCCTTGGTTGAAAACGAAGCACGGGGGTGTTTTGGGAGGAGAGGGGCACAGTGGGCCCCATGCTCCAGCACCAGCCCCGCAGCGATGGATGGTGTTGCCTCCAGGTATGCAGTGTGACTGCAGTCTGAGGGTGCCATTAAATCCAGATCCGAGAGACAACAAATGAGTGCCTGAAACACCAGGAAAGGCTGTTTTTGAAGCACCAGAACTGTAAAATGCTGCTTTTGTGTCTCAGATGACTTTAACATACCAAGGCATCTGGAGCCCAAAGCCTTCTGTCAGACACGTGGCTCCGGCTCCTCTGAAAAGCAGGACTGAAATTATTACTGACAGCTGAAATTAAGATTTTAATAATTACCCGAGCTCCTCTTTGCATAGGCCCAGCAGGAAAACATCCTACGGTGTGTGGTGTGTCAGCCACTTCTCTCAAAGTAAATGAAAGCTGAGGCTTTGCAGCACTCAAAAGATGTTCAGCAACTTTCAGCATGCTGGGGACAAATGTATTTTCTTCATATAAAAAGTGGATATAATTCCAGTTGGACGCTTGCCCTTTTATGAAAGTGAGGACATATATACCTCAGCAGCATGCAGAGTGCAAATGGCATCAGAAACTGCTCAAGTGTAACAGAGAGAAAACAGAAAGGGAGCAAAATGTTTTGAGAGGATGCTGTTGAATGCTTCTCATCATCTGCTTGTCTTGTCTCCCCCTCTAGAGTTGGATGCAGTGGCTGGAAGGCCAGCTAGGGTTTGAGCTAGAGATCTGGGGTTGGGAACCTCAAATTTCACTCTCTGAAGCTGCTTCAAGGAAACCTTTGTTTGGACTGACCTGGGATTTCCTGAAACCTTCCCCTAAGCAAAAAATCCCTAAAATCACCCTTCCCCTAAAATCACCCTGGGTGATTTTTCAGACTCACTGTACCAAAGGTATTTTGGTTGGGGCTCTCTGGTCCAACTTGCGGCTCAGATTGGATGTGCCACAAGGGGTAGAGCAAGGCAGCCACTGCTTTCCTTAGCTCCGTTTGGAAACCTCCAGGAAGGAGGACCTCCAAGGACAGAGACCTGTCTCTGCCTAAAAACCCACCCCAGCTCTGCGCTACTCTCCTGGTGAAAGAGGTTTGTCTCTGGGATGAAGGTCTGCTGGTGGGTGTTGGGACCGCTTCCCCTGTTAGAGAGCAGGAGGAGTCCTTCCACCAAGATCAATCAGCTGTGGCCATTGATCACCTCGTCACGTACACATTGCCCTCATCAGATCTCCTGCTTGTTTATTAATCCTTCTCCCACGGGTTTCAACCCATTTAATTTCTAAGGGGGTTGTGACTTTGTGATCTTGGCAGCACAGAGAAGCTGCCGATCAGCGACGTTTCCCTTGACAACGTGGGAGCGTAGGTGAGTCCTCATCCAAGTCGTAGGGGGCACTGGAGAAGGGGCAGCACACTGGAAGCCTGATGCTTGTTTCACTGAAAATTTGCAAGACATTTATGTATCTAAGTCTGTAAATCAGGTATTTGAATACCCAAAATGTTATTGTTTATATGGTGAAATTGCTTATATGCAAATTCTGAATAACTCACTCTCGTAACAATCTCATCAGCTTATCTTAAAACTAGTACTTAATTCAGGCCTACACACATTCAAATACTTCGCTTTTCTGCTGAAGCTGCCTTCTGCCTTTTGCTGCCAGGAGTCCTCCACCAGCCCTGCCTTTCACTGCTCACTGCAGGCTACTTCTGCTTTTCTGTAGCTTCCAGAAACGCAGTGATGGGGATGCACTGCCTGCACCAGTAACTCTGTGATGTTCTCTGATAACCAGGGCACATCCAGCTCAGACGCTGAGATCAGGTACAAAGCTTCAAGCCATCAGCTCACAGGGCCAGAGCAATGAGAGGAGAGATCTTGGGAGAACTTTGATGGCTTTTCCATCCACCTGCTCTTCTTTCCTTAGCTGGTGCTTGATTATCTCCTCTCCTCCCGTTTCAATATTAAGGACCTGAAGGAGGCAGGCAAGGGGCAGAAAGAACTTTCTTTTTTTTTTTTTTCCACTTCCATTAAATTTGTGGTGAGAACTTTCCTCCTCCATCAAAGACCGTCACATTGTGCGTAGGCAAAAGGTTGGGGGATCTGGCTGTGCTGGGGCTTGTTTTATATACACCAGAAGCTGTCAGGTCAAAATACAACTTCTTAAACTTCCTGAACCATAAATATATATCTCCAACAGTTAAGGCTAGAGGTTTCATAGTGAGGTGTTTAGGACTCTTCCCACTAACACAAAACCCTGCTGCACAGGTCTGGAACAAAACCATTTGTATCACAGCCCTTCAGTGTGGGGAACAAGAGGATGAGTTTTAAGATAGAGCTGTAAAAATACATGAACAAATGGTCGTTTTCAACAGAAGTGACATAAGGAGCCCAGAGGTCTTTTTAAAATCTTATGTCCTGTCTTCCAGGAGAAATATTATAATCAGAAAGGCTTTAAAAGTGAATAGGGTTAATTCCCTATTGGGGAAACGGGACTTTTATACAGTAATATCTCAGGAAAAAATGTAGAAATGTTGTCATTTGGGACATTTAAAACTGGATGGGGTAATACCACTAAAACACAAGAACCCATCACAGGAAGGGAGAGAGTCAGCATTCTGCCAGACAGCCTTTTTGTCCCCAATTTCTATTATGTCTGTGTTTTTCCTAATGGCTTATTTATTTGTGCACAGTGACTCCTCCTGAGATAAACAGAAAGGATTAATCTCGACAAAGCGACTCTCTGAGAGGCTGGGAACCACAGAGGAGGAAGAGGGGAGTAATACAATTATTTTTGTGCTTTATGAATAATTTGTAGCCGGAATAAGTAAAATTACACACAGCAAGCAGCACTCGCATACATTTTCCTCTCTGCCCCCGAGGGAGTTAAACTGTAAATGCAGTGAAAAAAAAGCAGTAAGAGTAAAATTAGTTTATAGCGAGTTGTATCTCGAAGAACAATATGCTCCTGTGTGTCTGCCCCTTCTCACGGGATATGGCCCATCGACTGGAGATTGCAGATGTCCTCCTGTTGGTATTTGTGGTTTGCAGCACGCCAAAAATGGGAATATTTCAGATTTGTTAGCTGGTTTTACCGTGAGTAGTATTTTCCTTGTTGGAAACAGCCTGCCTGAACGATCCAGCCTTCTCAAGTTTGTGCACCACCTGGTGCAGAAATGCAGGAAGAAAGAAAGAAAGAAAAAAAGCTGAATGGATGTGAAAAGTTTATGAATATGCAGAGCTTTGGCACAGAAAATCATCTTCCTTCCAGCAGAGCATTTTCCATCTCTTTATTAGTGTGGGAGCTTCCAAGGCCTCGTCTGTAAGGAGCTGCTCCTTTCTGCTTTCCACGGGATCATGCAGGAGGGTTGGGGTGTGCAGGGATCTCCAGAGACCCCTGGCCCAGCCCCTGCTCCAGCAGGGCCACCCAGAGCAGGGTGCCCAGCACCACGGCCAGGCGGTGCTGAAGGTCCCCAAGGAGGAGACCCCCCCCCGCCTCGCTGGGCAGCCTGGGCCAGGGCCCCAGCACCCCCATGTTAACAAAGTGCTTTGTGATGTTCAGACAGAGCCTCTTGGGTTCCAGTTTGTGCCCACAGCCTCTTGTCCTGGCACTGGGCAGAGCCTGGCCCTGTCCTCCCAGCACTGGCAGGCCCTGGTGGGATCCCCCTGGGCCTCCTCTCCTCCAGGCGGAGCAGCCCCAGCTCTCAGCCCTCCTCACAGGAGAGGTGCTCCAGCCCCTTCACCATCTTCCTAGCCCTTCACTGGACTCCCTTGACTATGCCCAGGTCTCTCCTGTACCAGGGAGCCCAGGACTGGGCACAGCACTGCGGGATGGGCCTCACATTGTGGCCTGTGCCAGGGAGCAGGTTCCCTAGCAGGCAGCGATGCCCAGCTGCAGCCAGTGCAGGTGAAAGCTGGGGACTGTCGGGTTTGTCAGAAATACACCTTCAGACACTATTCGGGTGGGTTTGGAGGTCCCCAGAACCTAACCTGCTGTTTTACTGAAATGTTTCCACCAGACTTGCCAGGGATGCAGACACAGGGCAGGAGGGCACAGCGTTGCGTGAGAGAGCTTTTGCCTTTAGGTGGACACATCCTTCTGGCCAGGGGAAACCATCCAGAGGAGAAATCATTCACTGTACCACCAGATTACTCATCCCAGGTTCAGTTTTTAAGTGCTAAACATAGACTTAATGCAGCAGGAGACACAAACTGGGTTCTTCTGCAACCTGAGAAGAGGGAGAAGATGTGGCACAAGGCCCTTCAGAGGAATCATGGCAGATGAAAGTGCAATTCATACAAGTGGTGCACATGAAGATCACATGGAAGAAATGATTCTCAGAAAGGCATGAGTGAAGGCAGAGATGATCACAGCTCTCTGAAGAAGGTGCGCCCTATTGCCCTTGGTATGCAGTAATGTGGAGGCTCTTACCATGATTTAAATAAGAGTGAGCTCACATCATATTGGCACTGTATAACCAAGGTCAAAGGCATCACAATTTGGCTGAGATAAAATATTTAGTTGTGTCTCTGTCACAGCTCTATGAGATACCAGAAGTATAATAGCTTGAAAGGAGACAATTCACATTTACTACAGCAGTCATAAATAAATTACTAACCAACAAATATTTATAATATTAAAATATTTCATGATGCATAAACAACAACTCACAAGTAGTATAAATCATATTTCACAACGATTGCAAGTGAGTTAATCCTTCATACTCAAGGAGTGATTTATTTATTTTTTTTTTCATGCAATGAGTGAAAGAGCTGTTAGAGAAAAGGGTAGGTGGTTTGTGCCAGGACACCATTGGGTTGTTTCTGCTTCAGCTCTGAAAATTTTTAGAAGAGTAGAAGGTGAAATTGTTCAGAGGAATTGTTTTGCCCCAAGGATGCTGTACTGGGGCAGGTGGCTGCAGGACAAGGTAGCACGTGCTCACCCTGAGCCCTGCTGCAATTTTTGTCTATTTTGTTCTGGGGCCATCGCTTGTGAGGCCACGTGGGCAGCTGGATGGAGAAACTGGTTCAGCTGAAAGTTGAAACTAACTGGTTTTGGCTAAAAGTTGCTGTGGTTTTGGCAGCTGTGGCCATCGTTGTTGCAAAGCCAAGAAACTAATGGAAATACTAAATGCCAAATTATGCTCTTTCTTAGAAGTTTGCATAGGGGGATATCTGATAACTTTGCAGCAAGTCTTTAGGGTCTTGAGAAAGGTATTTAAAGGCAACATAACACTGAGATGGAGAAGGAACTGTGTTTAGAAATACACACCAGTCAGGCTCCCTAGGGATGTTCCTCGTCTCTTTTTCCTCTCCAATTGCACAATATCACATAATACATAATCCCATAGTACATGCAGCCTGCAATAATATACATTAATAATCAGCAGCACTTATGGTGTTAGACATCTTCAAAGCTGTCTACAAACCTTAGCTAATTAATCCGTCTCAAGACCCCTTGGCTAAGCATAATTATGCTGGAGAAGCTGAAAGGTTAAAGGAGTTACTGCAGGATGGGGATAACAGAGGGCTGAGAGCTCTGACCCCATGCTTTTCCTTCTCCTTACACACCATGGGCTATCATACATCAGTAAAACCAACAAAAAGTTAAGCAAAATACAAAGTTTTTCATGTGACCCTTTGGAGTGACCTGTTGTTGCTCATCATGTTGTTCCCTGGGAGCAAGTTAGAGACCCTAAAGTGACAACAAAACTATTCCCCTGCTCAGCACCACTGCTAATATTGCACATGTGAACCACAACATGAAACTTCAGCAGTTGAATCCCACCCAAAGCCTGGAGTCCTGCTTTGGATTAGGTGTTAGGCTTTGCACCTGGTCTTAGGGAAGGTCTGAGCCCATTTCCAAAGCTGGCCAGAGCAGCTCTTTCTCTCTTTCTGGAAGCACCTCCATGTGTCTACAGATATTTGTCAATTGTGTTTGATGAAAAACACCTGCTTGATGCTTTTTAGCCAAAACTTTCCTGTTCGTGCAGATAGACAAATTCAAGATCGTATTTTATACCATCTGCACGTCTGCTTTGCTGAATTCCTTGCTCTGGAAGGAAAGGATACAAGATTTAATATCACAATTTGAAGGGAAGGCTTGGAATTTCCAGTCTGAGTGATTTTATCTAAACTTTCTCTTCATACTTATTTTTTTGTGTGTGTGTGTGATTTTTTTTTTTAAATAAATACCACAGAGCTGTTGTGTGCCGACATTTGTCACTGCTCAGGATGTATCTGAGCAGGACTTTTCAGACTTGCCAGGAGCAGAACTGCAGATCTGAGCTAGGGAGCTCAGCACCACTGAGCAGATCCACGTGCAGCATCTCCAGTGCCAGTGCCCCTGCATCATCCAGCGGTCAGATTTTCAAGGGTGTTTCATCAGTGGGAGCAAAGGGTGCTCAGTTCCTTCAGACGGTAAGCAAAAATGTGTGCAACAAAGGCATAATTAACAGATGAGTCATTCATTCTCATTTTTCTGTGGCAACATCGGTGCTGCTCAGTCTGGGGGTAGAAGGTAGTTATAACCGACTGCTAACGATGCAAAATCCATCCATCACGGTCACCTCTTTCCCTCGGGGAAGCAGCAAGGGAAGGAGGGCGAGGAAGCTGGAACAGATAAGCACTGTAAGACACCCCCCAGTTGAGCAAAACACCGAAATACAGGCGCTGCAGTCATGCTGACTTCAGCAAGCCCTGCTCACGTGGAGAAAAAAAAAAAAAAAAGCAAGGCCTTGCACACTTAGCATCAGCAAAACGCCGGTTTATTAAGATAACCAGGCCTAAGGGAAAAAATAAACAAAGTTCTTTAACTTGTTACTTGCATAATCCCCCCTGCCTTTTGGTTCTGCCTGTGGTCTCGCACCCGGCTGGCGGTGCCGTAACTCTGGGGCTTTAACGGCGCTGGTCGAGGGATGGGGCCGAGCACACCGACCGAGCTCTGCTCCAAAAGCACAGCATAAGGTTTTATAATCAGCTTTTTATTAATTCCTGCTCCGAGGTGCCTGGTTTCAAATAAGAAGGCTTCTCGTTTTCTAGCCCACATACCGAGTATCTGATGGATGATCAGTATTTTTCTTGACTATGGCAGATCGAATCTCTCCCTGGTGACACTTTGCTCCTGCCAGTAGATTAATCCCAGGAATTAGTTTAATCTATTACCTTTGGTTTCATTTTCCCTGAAATGTTTGTAAAAGAAGATAAATAAGGACAAAGCAATGCGGAGATAAAGCCAACACACAAGCCAGACTAAAAATAACCTGGCAAGCTGTTCTCACTGGACAGTATAAATATTCCTTTCAGGTTAAAAATATTTCTTTGAGGATGCAGAACCCTTAAAAATATAATAGGTCTTGGACAATGACACTTCCTCCCAGCCGGCCCAGGAGCGTGTTTTTGCCGGTAAAGGATATGCTCTGCTCTGCAGAGGAAACCGGTGCTGGCCGGCCTCACCATGGAAACTCCAGTCCTGGCTAAAAAAAGACCAATTTATCTACCGACAAATATCCTTACTTTTGGAATAACAGCAATAACAACAACAAAGAGCGGCGGGTGTTAACGTTGTCTGTGTTCGGGGATTCATTTTGTCCCGCTGCCCCTGCCAGAGCACCCAGGCACTGCAGGTGACCGAGCGCTGCGGGATGACGACCGCACACCCACCCCAAAAAGAGCACAGAGGAGGGAAGGGTCAGTCACAGCAATCAGCAAGCTGGTGATAAAAGAGCAGCCAGAAATATCACGCCGTCTTTCCTGTGTCATCCCAACCGCCACAGCGAACCAGAGGTGATTTTACATAGGCTTTGTCCTCTCTGGAGGCATGGTGCTTTTACATCAGTCCTGGCCACGATTTGACTTCCCCGCTGTGTTAGATGCTGGCACATCTGTGCGTGACCCAAGGAGAGGGGCTGCATGGGCTGGGGGTCTCCAGCACCCGCAAGGACAGCATGGGCAGCGTTTAGGAAGAGGGAGAGCTGTGGCTTCCCATTAACCAGAAGGGTGCATCACTGCTCTCATTGCTATTTTTTCAGAAAATACAGAAGGATTTTTTTTTCTCAGTAAATAAATAAAAAAAAAAAAAAAAAAGAAAGAAAAATAATTAAAACAAATAAAAATAAATAAATAAACCACGCAGAGCAAATAATTTGGAAGTGTTCAGGAGTGTTGGAAATCATGTGGAAAGTGCTTTGGGCTAATTTCGTGAACCACAACAGAGCCGTAGCGGGGAGGAACACACTTTCATCTTATTTATTTCTCTCTGCCTTTAGCTGCCGGGTTTGTTAGTGCAAGCTTCTCCTTGTGATCTGCTCTGCACAGCCCGGCCCTGCTGGCTGCGTGGTGTCTGTCCCATGAGCACAGGCACAAACCCTCCCTGCTGCTTGGGCCAGGGCCCCAGCACCCACACAGCACAGGAGGGCTCCTGGTGTTCAGATGAAACCTTCTCTGCTCCAGTTTGTGCCCACAGCCTCTTGTCCTGGCACTGGGCAGCACTGGGCAGAGCCTGGCCCTGTCCTCCCAGCACTGGCAGGCCCCGGTGGGATCCCCCTGGGCCTCCTCTCCTCCAGGCGGAGCAGCCCCAGCTCTCAGCCCCTCCTCACAGACTTTCTCCAGTCTCTTGCTCCTTGTTGGTCCCTTCCCACTCAGGATACTCAGTTCTGTTCAAAATTTAGTTTTTTTCTGGTCATCTTTGGTAGTTCCCGGTACCTCCAGCAAGCAGCAGCCACGCTTAACCCAGCTGCACGTCCCGCAGGGCTGAGCACCTCCAGAGGGAGCATTCGCCCTGCGTTAGAGCAGCCACCTCCAGCAGGTCTCCTTCTTTCAGCTCCATTTTCTCCTCCGTGCAGCTTCAGGTGGTTAAAAACCAGCGACACGAGTCCTGCCTCAGCCTCCGAGTACCAGCACTGTGATACACCTGACTGCACGTGTCCCTCATACCAGTGACCTGCTGCTAATTCCTGATGGTATTTTCCCTTTCTAATGCCATCAGACATGACCCCCACTTCCCACTTCAGGTTGAATTGCATTCCTGTTTTTGTACTTTATAGGAAAAGCTATTTGTTACGTGTAATTTTACAGTTTGGTCTTCACTGAAATGTTGGCTTTGTCTCTGCATTTCTGTACGTTTATCTGAGTGAGGGGCAAAGGGGAACAAAGACAAAACCCAGCCTGAGTTCTTCTGTAGCCTGAGCCACCTAAGGCTGGGCTTTTGCAGTTCTTGTTTCAGTAAAATAGCTTTAACTAATGTAATGGTGGGAGCACTCACCTTCAAAAGAGGAGAAGGTTGGACATTATGTAGGATATTATATTGGATTACAAAAGTTATCCAATGTTTTATAGGGTAACAAAAGTTATATAGGAAAACGTAAGATGTCATCTTTTATTTTCCAAAGATTGGGATCCAACAGGAAAAAAAAAAAATAACACCACCAATAATAATAATAAAAATACAAAATAGAAACCAAGCTTTTGTAGATTTTTCCAAAGTAATGTGGAAATTATATCATGCTTTTTAATATAATCGAGAAAATACAAGCTTTTGGGGCCGTTCTGCTGTAATGAAGGCAAGGTGCCTTGAATCCTGAAGGCCCACAAACGTGATGGTACAGAATTAGTGCTCCATCACCGAAGTCACGGATTAAACAAGAAAGACAGAAGATCCAAAGGGAGCCCTGCTGCTGCAGAAGAAGCTTCCTTAGGTACAGGCTGTGGGCACCATTTCTCTGGGGCATTTCTTTGCAAAGCAGCTAAAAGTAGCTTGAATTTTGAAGGATCCTGATTTCAGGGAGCCTTGGAAGCCTGCAGCCTCCATCCAGGGCCTGCTGAAGGGAAACCCGCTGAAAATCTGAATGAAAATTAATTGAACATTTTATTGTGGGGCGATGATTTGGGTTCCTGCAGAACATGGGTAGCTGGCAATGGTCTCGCTTTTGACAAAGGAGTTTTGGGGCAGGTGGGGCAGAAGATCTGGGCATGGGCTGCTCAGTGGGAAGCTGGTCTGAAGCCATGGCAGGGTGAGAGGGGCAGGGGGGATCCTGATGGGGTATGAAACAAAGAGGAAGCCAAGGAGGAAGCCCTGGATATGAAGGGACAGAAGGGAATGACCAAAACAGATGTCTCAGGCTACCAAGCAAGGAGGAATAGTTGCAGAGGCCAGCACAAGGAGCCAGTGCTTTCACCCTCAGGAGCCCCCAGCACACGAATCCCCTTTTTAATGTGAATGGTGAGGACCAGTGCAAGGCAGCATCGCATCACTTGTAAGAGCTCCATGAAGCTCTTAGGGAAAAAAAATGCATTAAAATATCCCTGGGGTATTGCCACAGAAATAAGAGCAACCCCTCCCCTTCCTATTCCTGTAATCTGCGCATCCACAGACCTTCCTTGGTGTCATAAAAAATGATAGGTGTTCCTTACGGTTTCTGATCATGTTTTATAATGTAATAGTAAATGATACGCTTCTTCTAATGCAGGCTGCTAATAACAGGCTTGTTCAGAAATACCAGCTACAGAAATTCTGAGGCTTCTTCAAGAAGCTTTTAAAGAAACCCTCAAGTTCCTGTGGAGGGGCACCTCCAAAGAACTGCAGAGCAAAAATCAAGATCTTGTAACTGAGAGACAAAATGCCGATAAAAGCCTCAGCCCTGCCTCCACGAGTGTTGTCATTTCTCTTAGCTTCAATGCAAGAAGGCACGGCAGTCCCTACAGCAGGGCTGGGCCAGGAACTACATAACTTAGCAAATTTAGCTAATTCGTATTTGCATAGAGGCTGCTGCAGATAGGCTTGACGTTATTTTAAATCCTATTCTAATGCCTTCGAAAATCCTGGCTCCCCCGCAGATTTGACCGCTTGTCCAGTACGTGTGCAATGTGAGAAAATTACAGCCTTCTTTCCCATTAAGATGACTTCTTTCCAGCCCATGCTGCACGCACCAATTTTCCAAACAAAGTGAATAAACTCGCATAAGCATTTAAGTGCGTTTCCACCGATTCCCATACTCAAATTAAACATGCAAATGAAAACATTAAAAGGAATGACTTATTCATGTTCGTAGGCAAAGCATACATATTAAATTAACGTACGTGTATCAAAGAAGGCACTAAATGCTGACTCTTGGAAATCCTTGTGTAGGAAACTGTCCTACAAAGTGTTCGCTTAATACTTTTTATTGTTTAATATGAAACTTAGGAAGACTGGCTGTATCGATTCTATCTTAAATATTCGGCAATTTATACTAATTTGGAGCAACTTCCTCATTTCTGAATATATAGTTAATGAAGTATATAAACTTTTAAGCAGCCACTGAAAGTGTAAGTTTCAACCCTTTAACATTTTAAGAGTACGTGTCACATTCACAACCTACAAGGGAACAGCTCCTTGGATGTAACACGTCAGGTAGGAAGTTATCAGTAATGTAAAGCAATGGCACGCAGTTGCTTTTGCAAAGCTTCAGAAATACATTAAAAATAGAAGATATTTATGAGGATGACAGAGATTGGTTTTAACTCGCACCTCTTCTCTGAGCCTTGCTTTTATTTGCTTGCCGCTCCAGTGAAAATCATACTCACATGCAATTTAAGATGTCTTTATTCTGGCAGGGGAGACTAAAAAAAACCTCATTCAGCACTGTTTTCTGTGTAGTGTCACGAAACGTGAAGCAGGCAGCATCTTCTGTCTGCTCAAGAAGTTGGGGGGATCTGCAGTTAACGTCTCCAGGTTCCTAGCAAGGAAAGGCTAAAAGCACGTCAGGCTAACAAAACCAACAAATAGCTCAAGGACAGAGCTGGAAAGGATGGTTTCAGCACATTCAGGTGCTGGAAAGCTTTCACAGGAGGAAAATTGTCTTCGGTGGCTGAGCTGCGCTCATGTACGGAGTGTCAAACTGCTGGTTAAGGCTGGAAGAGACTCAAGTTGTCTCACCTCACTTTAGTTCATCAGAAAAGCAAAGCACAATAAGTGAGGAAGAGGGAGAAAACAGCACAGCAGAGTCTGGAATCTGGAAAGCAAGGAGAAAACACAGAGCTGTATTCACGGGATGGGTGCCAGGTGAGCACAAGGCACCGAAACAACCACACTTGCTTGGGAGTAGAGTGAGGTCGGGGTCCACCAGCTTGGATATTGCTCTGTGTTTGTGGTGGGATGCAGGAGCTACACGTAGATCAAAGAAAAAATGGTATTAATAATAAAACTGAGCTCAGGTGTCACTGGGGCTGGACGGCTGATGGTTTTTCAGCAAGACGTGCTGAGAAGGAGGTAGGGCTAATTTAGATGTCGTGTGGACATTGCGGAAGAGTGGGCTGTAGAAAAAGGCCTTGATCAAGTAGATCATGGAGGATTTTGGTTAAGCTGAATGGAAAGATAAACAAATCCATGCTGTGCGTTTTTCTGGGTTTTCATGATTGGCTTTTTTTTTTAATTTCAAAGCAGAGAAGCCAACTGGACTGAGGAGGCTCGGGACTTGACTGCTAAAGAGATTCCTGAAGTCAGAGATATAGAAATGTATTTCCAGTTTGCATTTCGGGAAGGAGAAAAAGCTCACGGAGAAGAACTCCAGACCCAGCTGATGACAATCCAACTTGAGAAGGATATGAGGAGTAAGCACAGGGCCTGCAAGGAATGGAAAAAAAAAAAAAAAAAAAAGGCTGATTAACATGGAAAATTGCAGGTCAGAAAGTGTGGGGAGAAAGTGAGATCTGCCAAAAGCTGAGCTGTGTTAGACCTTGCAAAGGAAATTAAAAACACGTTGTAAAATGTTCTTTAGCCATATAAATAAATATATATAGAAAAAAAAAAAAAAAAAAAGGAATTTGAGGCTGCCCTGCAGTAATGATTGGGTGGAGATTAAAGATAACCTAGGCATGGGCCAAAATCTAAATGAAAACTTGCAAACTTTGCTTCAGTTTTCAATAAGCACAATGACCTGTGGGGCAAAGACAGCATAACTCATGGGAAGGAGCGAGCATCTGAAGCAGAAACAGATCTCAAAGACCTGTTCAGATGGAGAGGATGGCCTCACCTCTTCCCCCAACCCTGAAAGAACCAACACAAGGACCTGCAGAAACTAGTAAATATGTTAACTCATGAATGTGTGATGGAGAAGAAGAGTAGATTCTACATTTTAGAAAGCATTAAAATTATGATCTAGCTAAACTCCATTAGTTTAGTTTGATTTCAACACTCAGCAGAGGCAGACAAGAGGGCATCACTTACCCTAGTTTAATCAAAGGCAGGTCACCCAACGCTAACCTGGTATCTTTCTCTGATAAGCTTAATTGACTCTTGGAGGGAAAATCCCCTAATTTATTTTTCTCATCTTGTTTTCAGTAAAGCATTTCATGTCACGTCACTTTGGAAACTATTCATTAAATGAGGAGCGTATCCAAAGCAGGTGAAGATTGGCTAAAATGGAAATGGCTGATAAACAATTAATGGGGTAGAAAAGGCTATTTAGGCAGCTACTAAAAAAATACCAGCCTGATCTTGGAACCAGCTTACTATTTTTATTAGTGAGCCTGACATAAAAGTATGCCCATGCTAAGGATGATTGCCACTGATCGAGACAGAAGAATCAGAATACAGTTCAGAAAAACCTGAAGGATTTTGAGGGCCAAAGGAATAAGAAAATGATAGCCTTTCAAGGAGAGGGACATGCATTAAAAAATGATTTATTAATTTATATTTTTTTTCTATAAGCTTGGAATTGTTCTGTTGAGAGGCAAGAGGCCTGAGGAGATTTGGTGGTCACTGATGGTCACTGTAAGGCAGGCAACTATGGCAAAAGAAAAGGCAATTCTGGTGTTTGAAGCCTTATGCTTCCTTTGTATTCAGTGCAGAGAAGCCAGGCACCATGGTTTTCTGTTCCAGAAGGTGACGAATGACCTGTGTAAGGGGCTTACATCAAACTTCACTAAACTTTAGGTGTCTGAAGTTAGGTTAGATGGACCTCTTTGGGAAACGCTTCGCGTGAAAGCCCTGCTGCACACTGCGCTTTGTCCCGTGCGGTGCTGCTGACTTTTGTTTGAAGCAGTTCATGGGAGGCAAGCAAGGCCATAAAAGTCAGACACCTCAAGTTTCAATTATTTTTGAGAGGACAGGGTGTCTCAACCCTGCCTTTGAATGGTTTTGCAGCCTGCCTTTTAAAAGCGCTGCTCGTGGTGAGCTCAGCCCCAGCAAAGCGCTGCTGTAGGCGGGGACCTTGCTGCAATAACGCTTCCCAGGTAGGCATTACTGCACTGATTCACAGCGCCAAGAGCTGCCTCGTGCTCTGCAAACGCTCAGAGTTACATCAGCAGAAGATGCAAGGCTTGGGTTGAGTTTTTTTGGGGTAAGCAGGGACCCTGGTGGACTGCCAGATGGCAAAGATCAAGGTGCTGGTGTCGATGGGGAGTCCAGGAGCTCGGTGGGACACACAGCACAGGTGCTGTCCCTCGGGCAGCCCCCTCCAGAGGTATCATCCTGCTTCTGCCTCGGCGTGCAGAAATGCAAGGCAAGACCACCACTTACTAATAATAACTGCTGGCCTTTATTGATGGCTGGAGCTAAGCTATTTGCTATGTCACTGAGGTTCAAATTTCGTGTTTCGAATCGTGTGTATGACACCGATGTGAAATTCCAGCAAAACGCTCTTTCTCCTCTTGGTTTTGTTTTCTGTTTTCCAACTCCACGCGTTGCAGGGCTGCCTTTCTCACCCAGGATGTTGCTAGGAAACCAGACGTGTTTCAGCAGCATCCCCCAGCTCTTGGATGGGTGCTGGCACCTCCCTGCTCAGCTGGAAAGCTGGAGAGAAACATTTTTGCATGACTGACATCCTGCTGGCACCGTGCAGATCCCTCGTGGAGAAAGCTGTGAGAAGGGTGTGAATTTTCATCGTGGCCATCAGGTTTCCTCCCCGAGCACCTGCACGAACACCGTGTGATGAGGTGATGAATCCTGCCTTGCCGCCGCTCATCAGGCCGAGTGAGACCAGCAGGGACAATTAAACGCTGCAGGGAGAGATGAGGATCGCTAATCAACTTGCAAATCATCTAATCAAACCACACTCCTCGCATCCCACTGTTCCAGTGGATTTATAACTATAATTATCCTATTTTAATTTTTTTTTTCCCCCAATCAATTTTACATGAGTATTTATTTTCGTGCGCTAAGCATATTGTCCTCCGTAGACTCGAGGGGTTTTTTATAGCCACGCTTCTCAAGCAGACACCTTGCATGGCAGTTCGTAACCTTGCTGCATGCACAGACACAGAGACAACATAAATAAATAAATAAATAAATAAATAAATAAATAAATAAATAAATAAATAAATAAAACCAGCAAATATTTCTAGGGTATTGCTCCTGGCTAAAGTGCAGCATCCGACGGTGCAGCATCCGATGGTAACCCTATATATAGGTTACATGTATACCCATATTACTTTTTATTAGGGATTTTGTAAAAAATCTGAATGTGAGAAGATGATTTAGCTGTCCTCTAAAAGATTGCTGACTGAAAGATGCACTGTAAAAGATGACAGAGATTTTTTAGCTGTTGTTTGATTCTCAGAACACCTCAAATCCTCCCATCTTCAGTCAGACAGCGGGCCTTTCCTTTTTACATCAGCTGGACCTAAACTATTGCACATTGCAGGAAGAGTGGTCTCCTTAGCGTATGCTTAGGTTACCTGGCATTTTACATTTTAGAGATTTTTCTTAAAAGAACTTTTTCAAGAGCTCTCACTTATCCATAAGGGAATACTCTAGCAGAAGGGCAGCAGTCAGTGTGAGGCCTCTGACAGACTTCTGAAAAATCTCGAATCTGAAAAATCTCTTCTGAAAGTCGTGTCCCAGGCTGCCCAGCGAGGTGGTGGGGTCTCCTCCTTGGGGACCTTCAGCAGCCGCCTGGCCGTGGTGCTGGGCACCCTGCTCTGGGTGGCCCTGCTGGAGCAGGGGCTGGGCTGGGACCTCCTCAGGTCCCGGACAATACCAAAAGTGAAATACCAATACCAAAGTGGGACAATACCAAAGTGAAACAATTATTTCTATATGTAAAACTCACCCAAAATAATATTAATGAAAGCACTGTGATCAGGATAGCACGGCGTGTAAAGCCAGGGAAAAATTTAGTCATTCGAAGCATAAATCTCTGGAGCAAAGAGAGGGGTAGGTTTTCCACAGCAATAAATGAAGCTGCGCTTTTGTGCCGCGCTCTTCAACTCGCTGCGACAAATCCCAGCACTGCGATGGACCGAGGAATTTCAGTCCCCTGCCATGGATTGCTCCGCCGTGGTGAGAAGCAAGGCAGGGCTCATCACAGCAAGTGCACGACACTGAGGAAATTGGAGAGCTTTAGCGAAAAGCCAGCAAATCCCACCTCCTAAATCAAGAAGGCTTTGTGGCCGTCCATCTATGCTTTCCACATGTGGTGATGCTGTGTGCTGAGCCAACGCCGCCTTTCTATCCCCGGGCTGGGAGCTTAGAGGTGGCTGTAACACATCACGCACGGCTCCGTGTTGCTACTGGAAGAAGAGCTTCAGCCAGCTGCCAAAAACAAAAACAGCGAGCCCCCTCTCCGAAATGTATTCCTGTATTTCATACGGAAGGGAGAGTTGACAAACAGTTGGTGAAGGTAGCGATTCATTGGATTAATTAAATACCTGATTTCCAGAAGAAATGAGAATGGGGTTTGTTGAAACTGAGGCAGCCAACCTCAAGAAGTCAAAAGGTTTAAGGCAATTCTGCTCCTCGTGGGTTCAGGGAAAGTTGAGCAGAAAGGAGAAGATCCCCAGAGAAGTGCAGGAGAGAAGAGGGAACTCCCCCAAGCCTGGCTTTATCGCTTGATTTGGGATTAATCCAGGTTGGCTCCAGCAGAACAGCGTTTCCTGGCTGGGCTCCTCTGCTGCGATTTTACGAGCAGTGTATTCATAAAAGTGAATTAAGTGGGCAGCTATTTCGCCCAGAGCTCTCTGCCTGGACCATCTCAATTCCCCACCCTGCGGATTTTATTGTGTCTGGACAGGGCTGGCAGGGAGGCCGATCCGTACGGGAGACGAGGGCTGGTTTGGGGGCTCTGCCAGCCAAACGGGGGCTGGCTGCAGGACCCGGACACGCTTCGTCCCGATGCCCGCTGGCAGCTACATCGCTCCCAGCTCCTGGGCTGATAATGGGATTATTCAATCTGCTCCAACCTTTTTGCAGTTCTGGCCAGCCTTTGCTCCTCTCTCCGAGCGCTGGTTGGAAATAGGTCCTCCAAATCCCAGCTGTCAGCTATTTGGGCCAAGATTTTTTCCCAACGAGAGCTGTGCGCAAGCTGGAAAGCATTAAAACTCCCGACACTTCCAACCTTTCAAAGCAAAACAATAAAAATAAGAAACGGTGGAAATCCCGGACTGATGAAAACCCTGGGAAGCCGAATATATGGGAGAAGCGGATGCCTGCAGCTCTGCGCTGAAGCAGAAGATACAAACCCACATCATTTAAAGCGCACGGGGAATTCTCTCCAGTCAGCCCCCGTGGCACGACGCCAATAAGTCGATGATATGTTTAATGGGAGCCCGGTGTGACAGCGAGATGGGGATTCAAATACAGAAGGAAAAAAATAATAATAAAAAAGATGACAGTAGGGGATTACATTTCCATTCGTGCTGCATTAATCAATGATTAGGGTATCTACCTGCGTGCCCATAGGCCCCTGAGCTATTTATACAGCAGAAAGCTGAAATAAGTGGATCCTCAGAAACCCATAACTTGAAGCCCTTATTCCCATATTCCCACAGAAAGGTCTCTGTTAAGGACAAACCGTAAGATTTTCCAGAGCTCGGATGTAAAGCTTTAAATGCACTTTCAAGAAGATTTTAAAATGCTTTTCCCAATGTAGGAAATTGTCTATGGACCATGAGCTGAACGTGGTGGTTTGGACAGTGACATCGCAATGCGTAGGAATTCAGCACAATTTTATTATTTGGGCAAATGATGAATGATTTATTACAGTAGCCATTTGCTTAAGGGCTCAATTAATAAATATTTATGCAGCTGTCTCTGCTGTATGTGTTTTATCAGCAGAACTCCGGTGTCTACGAATGATGTCATTGAAAACCAACATGTATTAAATAGTCTGCTCAGGGGTACGGGAACCCGTGTAATAGAATGCCTGATATTAATGGGATTCCCTGAACTTTTACTGGGAGGCAGCCAGATACACTTATTGGAAGTACAAGATTTTGTATATTCGGTGGTTTAACTGCCTCGCATTAAACACCAGAATTACCATGCAAAAGCTTTGAAGAAGGCATTAGTAATTTATGATCCCTTAGCCATACCATTTGAGATGGCAAAGTTATGTACACTTGTTGTATTTTGGCTGTTATGTCTCCAGTTCCATGCACACAGCCATCAAGGGATGCGAATTTCCCTCTGCCACCCCTCGCAGCTCTCGGCTTTCTGTGGCGTTTCTTTGCCATTCGTCTTTGCCAGGCCAGGAGGCAAGCTGTGAGCTGTGTCCCAACAACCACCCCAACGTGCGGGTGCTCTGGTCTCCAGGATAAATTCTTTTTTTTTTGGGAATAGCCCCCAAAAAACTGTCCTGAGCTCTCTGTGAGGAAGTGACTCCCTCAGCAGAAGGATGTTTCCATTCCCGTTGGCTGGGATGCTGTAAAGGGCTTTGTCAGGAGCCGGGAGGGAATCTGTCTGACATCCTAAACATCTGAGTCCTCAAAAGGAAGCTGCGGGGAAAAGAACTGAAGCACTTCTGCTGGTGCATCATCTTCTCCAAACGCTACTTCTGCCCACCTCTTCCCTACCCGTGCCCTAATCCACTCCTTCCCCGTAACACAAAGCTGCCTGGCCACAGACTTGGTCCACACAGGGTGGTGCAGGTCGACGAGCAGCAGTAGGCAGAAGCCATCGTGATCAGCCCTGGCAATATTTTGGCAGGACGTGTGCTTCTACACCGAGCTGCAAGGCTTCAGTCACAGATTTCCTCACCACCTTTAATCCTGGAGCTGGGCCTTTTTTTCCCACATGAAAATTACATGAGAAATCTCACACAGACAATTATTTATGCACCTGATTTTGCATGGACGGGCTGGGTGAAAGCAGGAGCAGATGCACACGTAGAGATGCTTCCTCACCACTTCCAGTTCTCTGAATTATATGGAATTTTTTTCCTTTTTTTTTTTTTTTTTTTTTTTTTTTTTAAGCCTGTCCTCTGATCTCTCTCAACCTCTTGCTTCCAGAATTTCATCACAAAACTTCCCATAGCCGGTGTTGTGTTTGTTTGGCCATATTTACTTATTTCTAATTTGGCACTAAAGCAAAGAAGACAACACAATGATGTGAGCCTCCGTGCAATACAGCAGTTAAACAACACTTACGCCTCGGAATAGAAAGCTTCCTAATTTTTATAGCTGAGAGGATCCAGAATGATCCCTGTCCCTGCAGCACACATAAATAACCTGCTGGAGAAGGCAGCCTTGGCTATTCCTGCCTCGGGCAAAGGCAAACCCATCCGTTGGGCTGCATTTGCTCAGGGACCTGGGTGCATTGGTGGGTAATGCAGAAGGATGGGGAGCTCCAACGGGTGCCTCAAGGGGGCTGATGCTGGGTGAGAATAGCCCGTGGTTTTAATTGTGTGGTGCTAATTGGTGCTGCATAATATCGTGTGTCATCACTGCTAGGGCTGCTGGATGCCATATTAACATGTCATATTAGCAGCTACATGCAATATTAGAGTAAGAATCACCCAGATAATGATGAGTGAATGTTGATGGAACCAAACAAAGTGCAGCGGAGTTAGAAAAGCACAAGTGTGCAGAGTTCCCCAGCACTGGGACACCAGTGGCTGTCACCACTTCTTCTCAGCCATGGGTGTTTTCTCCATGCAGCAGTACCTGGGAAAAGAAAGCAAGTGGTTAGAGTTAATAGGAAACGTGGCAAAATATCTGCAGCTGTTCCCAAAGGGTTGCATAGTAAAAGTCCTGAGAGTTAAACAACCGCCTCCTTCAGGTGCTTCACTTTGTGGTTTTGGGGTTAAAAATCTACTGGTAAAAGTGACCAGGAGAGAGAGCAGGAGAGAAGGGCAGAGGTGGGAGGAAAAGATGACCCAGCTGGGTGTACGTGTGTCACGAACGACAGCCCCCAGCCAGATCACTGTGGCCATATCTCCAACAAACTTTGGGTACAGAACCTCACCTCCTCCTCTAGGTGTGACCAACCAGGGCAGAATGAAAGCTATAAACCCTGGAATTCAGCTGGTGTTAATTTCATGATTCATTCATGGATTGTTAGGGGGAAAAAAAAGTAGCAAGCATGCATTTTTCTGTATCTTTTTTTGCCTCAGATGAAGACCTAGGAAAAAGTGGTCTGAATTTTCTAATTTTAGTGCGATGTAGGGTCTTTATGATGCTTTTATGAGTGAGGCCAGGAGAATACATAAGCTGTGCCTTCACCCTTCCTCAAGCCCTGCTTCTTAATGCAAGATGCTCACAGGACTACTCCCAGGAAGGGATGGTTAAGTGGAGAGCTGTGAGGACTGCAACTGCATATTAAATATATATAGATACATTAATAGTTAATTTGGCTTCTCCCCAGACTCCTCACATATAACTTTAGTTTCCTAAATGATGAAGACTTCTGAGCAGGAAACACATCATCTGGAAGGCGCCCAGCAAACCCAGGGAGCAGCTCCGGAGCAGCTCTGGCCACTTGGATCCTCCAGCACCCATCGCCCCAGGTGCCAGCAGGTGCTAAAACCCTGGGGCACAGCTTCCCTCTCTTTTATAGCCATAACATGGCCACATGTGTGATCTCTGTGTGATCAGTGCTCTCCCTCAGCGGTTGCACCCTATCCAAAGGGAGATGAAAACACAAGGACGGAGGGTTCAGACTCCTTGGCAGTGGTTTTGTTTCCCGATGCGCTGTTATGGAGCTGCTCAGCCATGTCCTGTGTGGGTGGCAGCAATCTCTGTGCCTCTGCCAGCACCTCTTTTGAAGTGAAGGGTCACATAAGACTCTTTTCTGTTGTTGTCAACCTGTGCTTCAAAGTTGTTTCAGACTGGCTTTGTGCATGGATTATCTGAACAGGTTTCATTACAGCGTCTTGAAAGGACCTTCCTGCAGGTTTAGGAAAACACCGAGCTAACTACTGAACAGCACGCTGCTTTTTCTCATGGGGTTGTGAATGAATAAGGGGGGGAGCAGACAGATTGTCACTTCAGATGATAATTCTGCTACAGGTTCATCTATTCACCTTCTTTGTGTGGGCCTTCCACTTGCCAAGCAGAGGAATGCACTCAGCCACAGCA
Organism: Anas acuta; assembly: GCF_963932015.1. Taxonomy (NCBI): domain Eukaryota; kingdom Metazoa; phylum Chordata; class Aves; order Anseriformes; family Anatidae; genus Anas; species Anas acuta. The sequence continues at coordinate 102,697,805 of NC_088981.1, forward strand.
GAGAGGCAAATACAGGTGCTTTCTCACGACCTCGCCAGAGTGTGAGATACGCTAGGCAGTTGGAGTAGATGATCCTTGAAGGTCCCTTTCAGCTGAGCTATTCTAGTCTAAATGCCAAGGCCTATCATCCTGAACACTGCAAACTCTTGCACCAGGCCCTAAACACCAGGTAACCAGCCTGGTTTCGTTGGGGAAGAAATTGCGGGTTTAGATCTGCCTCGTGATATTTCAAACTCCTTGTCCTTCTGGGTCCGTATGGGAGAACTGTGGTGTCCCCCAGATTCCTGCTCTCTAGTCTTTGACGCTGAAGTTCTTACCCTACATCTGTTTCCCTTCCATTTTGTCCTCCTCTGTACACCCGTCCTGCCCCACGTGTACTCCTCTGCCTGCGCTGGGTCTCGGCGTAACTTCAGAGTGGGGAATATTCCCTGGGTTCCTCGTTCCACCTTCCTGGGCTGGGCAGGTTGGACATTTTGGCAGGTAGCAGTGTATGTGCTTTTCAGCTTCTTGGTCTGAAGATTATTTCATCATGGATTTTAAAAGGAAGCATTTTGCACAGCAGTTTTCCTTAAGCTTTTCTCATCATTTCCATTTTTCAGTATCAGGAAATTAATGATGAGGGGAAAAACCATTCCCTTGCCACCACCCTCCAATTCATTTATTCCAACCTCCACGTATCTACCTCTGCCTTATCTCGCCTTTTCCCACTTCCCTGCCTCTTGAGACGGAAATGCTGATCAGATGTGTTTACCCATCTGGATTGAGCTTTGTAGGGCTTCTCCCACTTCAGAGACCAGCTCTAGTCCCAGCAAAACACGATGAGCTGCAGGGAAAAAGAACTAACCAACCAACAAACGTTGGCAAGGCTGCAAAACGTGGTGTGTCTGTAGGAGGAATATATTCTCAGGCTGGGGAAATAGTGAATTTTCACAACATTGAGGCAGGTAATCTGGAGGAGGCTGGAATTTTCTTCCTAGCACTCCCTAGTACAAACAAACAGCGCTGAGAAAACAAACTTGTTTAGGTGAGAGAGGGCTGAATTAAACAGCGGTACCCATTTGTGGTCACCTAAAGCTGCTTCTATGCAGATCCCTTATCTTTGTTTACTCTTCTAAATTGCCTAAATGGTGTGAGCAATGCTGGGGATGGGTGGGGGCTGTTTATGCCTTTGTTTGGGATTGCTTGCCCTTGTCATACAGACATGGATAAGATGAAAATAAGATTCCTGGCCTGGATTAAAGATCTTCTTTTTCTTCCTTTCCAGTGCTTGTGAAGGATACTTAGGGCACATTAGGATTCTACAATCAGTAAGATTAATTAATTAAATTCCCTTCACTACCTTGTATACCACTTCACCACCCTGAATATACTCTTGAATTAACATGTAGCGTCTTACTTGCATGGCTAAAATGAAAAAAAAAAAGGAGTAAAGCTTGTGAAGGCACCAGTAATTTGGGCACGTGGCCTCTTTACCACGTTATATTCATGAGAAACAAAGCATCTATTTGCTGACCATTAAAAAAAATCCCAGGGTCTGTAAGAAAATCCAGTACTCAGAAGTTTTTCATGCAATAGGAGTAGAAAACAAGGGGGAAATAAATAACAAAGGCACAACAGGGAAAGAAATCCTTGATGCAATAGCAGGCTATCACTCCAGAAGGATGTGCTGTGGGATTACGCACTGACCTGACTAAGGGAACTGGTGGTGCACAGATCGACAGATCCATCGGTGAGTGGTGACAGGGCTGCTTCGGTTTCCCAAAGGTGAGCTAAGGCTGAACACATTCATCTGTGGTAATTGCTGCACACACACACACACACACCTAGCCCGAGCCTGTGGCCAAGAGGGCACGATCCAAAACCCACCAAATGATTTTCCACTGTCCTTGCTGGGCTTTGGATGGGATCTTGAAGTTTGTACTTCATTAAGCAACCAGTTTTGTATTTAAAATGAGGCTAACAACCAGTGCAGGATCACAATGAATACTTTTAACGGCATTAAAAGGCCACCAGGTGGGCAATTTTCAATCACAATTAAACCACCGTCCTCAAGTAGAAACTGTGCTGTTTAATAAATGAAGTCTTAAGATGAAGTGTGTCAATAATCTTAAATAAATAAATAAATAAATAAATAAATAAAGCATGTCTCATCCCTAGTTTTCCTCTTCCCACCCTCATTGCACAAAATCTCTTAAAAATTCATTTTAGTGTTTTTCTTCTGATTATAACACTAGATCCTCACAGAGCCTCAGTTACATCTCGGCCCTGGTCAGAGCCTTTCTGCACCTTGTTGCCCCCGTTGTGTAACTGGCACCTGAACCAAAGCCGTGCAGTTTTTTGGCACTGCAGGAGCCTTCCCCTGCTACTTGCCTGTGTATTACAATAATAAATTGTTTTAAGGAAATTGTGCAGGGAGAAGGGAAGGAGGAACCACCATGGCTCTGTGCCCTTGCCATGATGGTGTCTTTAACAACCATCCCCATCCCAAATACCCCAGTGTGTAGAGGAGCTCAAATATATTGACACGTTCTCTCCAGCCTGGTGTGAACCTGTCTAGGTCCCACGGCACGCTGTAATTTAAAGGCTTAATCAAGCTACAAATACTGATGGTGATCTTTTCTTTCTTCAGGAAGAAAAAAGGATGATGAGAAAAGGAGGGCAGAATCCATGGGGGAATGAGGTTTTAAGTCAGAGCAAACCTATGCCTCTGTTTTACTATGCTTTCATTTTTATTACTATAATAGCAATCATAACTGCTTTTTATAGCCCTCCTCTTAAAAAATCATCCATTAATTGCATAGGTTCCTAGAAACTGTATTGCATTTTTCAATTGAATGTTTGCTGCTTTTTTTTTCTTTTTTAATGTTGTAGTTAGAACGAAAGGATAGGTTTTTAAACTCTCATTTTAAAACTGCAACCCTGCGTAAGTGCTTAGAGTAAAAAAAATATTATAAAGGTTATGTGCTGAGGGTAGGGAATAGAAAATGGATTTTTTTTCCTTAATTGTAAGGAAAACTTACTTTTCCAGGACTGTGTCTAGTCACCTTGAACATGCCTGTCAGTGCTGAAGAGCTCTGCATCCTGGGGCAGGTGATCCTACCGGTCCTCCCAGATTCCCCTGAACCCCACTGCATTTTCCTTTTGGCAGAAGCAACTTGGGAAGTCCAGCTTTGAGTCCTGAACCTGGAAAAGTTCCGAAAACAGAGGTTTGCATTCTGCTCGATTTTATTTTTTCTAGATTTGGCTGTTGTTCACATCCATGTATTCTAATGTAGAATACTCTATTATTTATTTTTTTGGGGGACAAACCTTGGAAACCCACTCCCAGTGCTCTGTGAGCCCATGCCTTATGGCCTCTTGGAAGCACGATGAAATGAAGTACCACAGGAAAAGATGCAGGGATTTCTTGAGATTTCCAGTGGTTGAAACCATGGTAGAAGTTGTGTGTTCCTTGTTCTGTGTCTTTTACAGATTTTCTCCTAAGACCACATGCCATCTTACATGATTACCCTTAAATTAATGGAGGAAAAATAAATCATTCTGAAGTGACCATTAAGGATATCAATAGATATCAATAGATATCCTTAATGATATCAATAGATATCTCCTGTTTGCCACAACAATGTTTGAAAAAGAGGGAAAACTGAACTCTGGTAAGCACAGAGGATATGTTGGGCTCATCTGTTAAGACTCATCCTAAAAAGAAGGATGTCTCAGGATGCTTTCACACGCTGCTTGCTTTGCAGCATGTTTTGTGATATTAATGATTGTTTGGTTATCAAGGACTTTGAATGCGGTATCTCTTTTGAAATGCAATTTAACGTAGAGCTTCACTAGCGTGTAACTAATTAAAAAAGCTTCTGAAGCTGAGACGCAGCTCACTGGAAGGTGTGTAAAAGCATGTATGGCTGCTCAGCATTGAAGTCCTGTGTCATGATTCAATAAGCAGGCTGATTACCAGCTGATTACCAGCACACCCACTTACCTCAGCAGTGGCTTCTCCGGCTCCTGGAGAAGGACTCTAGTGTCACAGTTCCTTCTTTTTCATGCGAGTTTCCGAAATATTTAAGGTCTGCCACTTGGAGAGACTTTTAAAATTTGTGTTAAATAAAACAGATTTTTAAGACATCAGCTAATGACACTGTGAAATTGCTGCTACATTAAGATACTGAAAAAACCACCTCATTTTTTTTACAGAACTGTATGCCGGTATCCACACATTGGTATTGCACACATATAATTGGGGCTCATCGTGAGAAATGATGGGTGAGAAAAGGTAAAAGAATTGCTTTATAGTTCGTACTGCAACCTCTGTTTGTTTGTTTGTTTGTCTGTATTTTAACAGGACCAAGACTACACTTTACTTCTCTGCAGGAGCAATGACCAGAGAATGTTTTTATTTATGGATTACGCCCATCAGTGATCCCATCTTTGCCATATGTTATGGCATGTGGGGCAGCTTTAGGGCCCTGGCAGCCGTACTTCTTGATGGTAATGGAGGAATAGTGGAGAAAATAAGCCTGTGACAGAGATCTATAGAGAACGATTCCAAAACTTATCAGTACTTTTGAGGACTTAACTAATTACATGGTGAAAAACGCCCTGTGAACAACAACAATCGCTCCCCCTCCACCCAGGCTTTGCAGAATATAATGAACGTGCTACATTTCTTCTGGTTCTGCCACTTTCTGCATTTCCCTCTTGTCTTATGTTCCTGCATCCCACTGCCCACCGTGTGCTCCTTTGCTGCAGTTACAATCAGCAGAGGAGCTGTGTGCTGCACTGTGCAGGTACTGAATATGCACAGCCATGCGCACGCTTACTTAATTGGCAACCTCCAGCATCCTGTGGGATTTGAATTCCTTTCCAGGAGCAGCTGTTCCCAGCAGGAGTATTTGGAGCCCCTTCATGAATCCCGGCTCCACAAGGTGGCTCTCGATTCCTTTGAAAATACCACTGCATTTGAGGATTAAATGCATCTGAGAATGATCTTCAGGGCTCGATGGATGCACAAGGCTGTTGTGGAAACCAAGATCCCCTTTAGTATGCTGCGTATTTTTCTCTCTAGGAAAAAAAAAAAGAAAAAAGCAAAAAAGAATTAAATAAAAGGCTAGAAACTACACAAAATCTGACACAATCAAAGTAATATAACTGGATGGTAGAGGTTAGCAGTTTAATAAACCTGGAAAATGAGAGAATAAAGGCATTATACATGCCTGCAATGCGCAGTGGGATATTCAAACACACACTGCCCACTCTGTTCCTCTGTGGCTGCTAAGATCACTTTCTTTCCTGGAAGTGGCCTTCTCCTGCTGTGTAGCCCTGTAGAATGAGATGAGCACAGTCACCAAATCCTGAGGGTGTAATCTGTGCTGGTAGGGACAGAGAGAAAGCAGCTTGGTGCTTCTCAGGAAGAGAACCTGCTGGTGAAGGCCAGGTCCCACAACAAGGTCTTTACTTGCCTCCAGCATCCCCAGGCAGCCAGCTAGATCTCTGCCCACAAGTTAACGTGGTTTCAGACCACATGAGGAGTTTGAACCTAAAGGGTTTTGCCCCCTAGAGCAGCTCATCTGAACACGAGGTCCCTCTCTGAGGTCTGTGCCTCCAACACAAACGGTTTGATGATCACAGATAATCAGCAGCTCTCCGTGTTGTGCAGCCACAGGTGAAACTGGAGTGAGCCTGTGGCGCTGCAATGTGCCCGTGTGAGATGGGCTGGGCTGCAGCACATGTGCAAAGCAGAAGGTGATGGTGCAAACCCCGTGCTCAGTGCATGACTCGCTATGTCTGCCCTCCCTCCTGGCTGCTGCTTTCACCAGTCAAAAATTCAGCTTTACATTGTTCACATCCTAAGAATGGCACAAGAAAACCTGAGTAAACTTTGGAAAAAAAAAGTTGCATGCTTTCTGTTTTTTTTTTTCAGATGTTCAAAGTCATATGTGCAAGTTCACTAGGGCCAGAAATGCATGTTAAAAAATAAAAACCTGAGAGCTGAAGCTGGACAATAAACACTAAGTATCACAAGGCAATGCTGGGCTTGTCCAAGCTGTAACATTAAATTCATTCGTCTTGTTGCTTCCCTCAAAGCTCCACGTGGCTCAGTCCCTCCCTGGTTGTCCTCCCCTGCCAAGCTGCCTGCAAAGCCTATGCTCCATCAGCATTTCCCTCTTTGTTCATTCCTGTTTTCACTTCTCACACAACTTTCTCTCCACAGCTTTGTCTCCATTGCACTTTTGCTTGGCACAGTTTTTCCCTTTCTGTGCTGTGGTCTCTTTTAGAGATCAGTTAGAGTAAATCCAGCTGGTTCAGATAAAAGCATCTCCGTCTTGTTTCCCTAATTTGTCTCTGAACACAAGTTGTGCCATGAAGAGACTTTCCTTTTTTGAAGGTGCAGAAATCAAATTGTGGGTGCTAATAACTAGGTATATTTGCTATAAACTAGAACCTGGTAGATCTGCCCTCTGTTCATCTTCACAGTCTTTAGAGCAGCTGAGGTTGCATTTCTGCTCCTACTCTTTGTAGTAGGTGTCTGACAATGGGTAAAGTTTATATTGGGCTCTTGGGAGAAACCCTGTTGCAGAAGTTCTTATCCTGGAGCCAGTACAATTTCGTGAGCAATATCCTGAAGGATAGGCCAAAGGACACGTCTTCCACTTCAAGATGTAATTTTTGCGTTTTCACATGTGGAAAGTCTGCAGTCAAGAGACAGAAATGTGATATCAGCAGTGGAAGCCGGTTCATTAAAAATTCAAATCAATGGAAACAACAGGACATATTATTTATCTGAGCCTTGAATCAATCTGACTACTATGCATAATGATCTTAATTAGAAAAGTGAGCTGAAGCAGGAAGACAGTCTGTCTCCTGGCTTTGAAATTATCATACCCCTATCAGTATGCTTGGGTAACTTGTAATTAGGGACAAAGGTTACACATCATTTTATATGCTGAAAAACCGGTTTTAAGCATGTCATTTCAAAAAATATTTAAGAAATAGATAGAAGACTTGCTACCCCTATTATGCTTTGACTTTTTGCTACCAGATTACTAGTCTGCGCTAGTTAGTTGATGGTCTTAGGAAATACTAATAGAAGCTTTGCAGTTATTTAGAGCCTAGATATGAACAGATAACTAGGACCACCAGTATTACTTTTGTACAACGTTCCTTAAAAAGTTTGGTAGCTTTTCATATCTTTACTTCACCTGCAGAGTAAGCAGAGTAAGTGCTTGTCCATTACACTGGTATGCCCAGAACTACACTAATATTGGTCCCCATGCAGTCCGTCACATTTTCCTTCTTTTCTTCTTTATCTTCAGCTGCTGCCCCTGCAAATGAAATGTTCTTATTTTGAACAATTGGCAGAGTCCTGTGACTATGCTTCCTCTAACATTTTTTGTGACCAGCTGTAATTAGAAAACAGAAGTCCTACCTCTGAGGTCCTGCCTTCTGAAAGCATCAAGGCAGTCACTTCCATGTTTAATTTAAGCAAGTTCTTCAATTGAGTTAAATCCACTGATTTAATGGCCCGTGGCCCACTCACAGCATCATCAGACACTAGCACAGCCCTTAGCAGGAGCAATGCCTGTTGTATCGCAATATAGCTGCTCTGAAGATTTTCAAGATAGCTTTTCATCTTAGAAATTCATTACAAGAAGATTCAACGCATGAAATGGCCTGGCTTTCCCAGAACTGCATTTTCACAAACAAAAAAACATGGAAATTAAAATCACAAGTAGGATCTGTTTCATCAGAATATTAGCTCCGTTTCTGTGAGGCTGACAATCACCTCTTTACCATGTCAGGAATTATATGCATAATTCCTTTTAATGGGTGTTACAAATGTTCATCCCACACTGAAAAAAAGATCACAGTTGGTATGAGTAATAACTTTTTGTCTTGAACATAAACAGTTCCCCTCTAGCTCTGTACATCTCCTCCAACATCAATGTAACCACAGCTGTCAAGGGAGCCTCACCTCTTTCTATGTATATTTTAGCTTTAATTTTTTCCCATGCTTTCACTTAAAGGATTTTTTTTTTTTTTAAAGGGGCATAAACCTGTTCTCCAATTTTGTGGGCAAATTCATTGCAATAACAGATCTCAGTGTGTTTAGACATCTGTAAACATTATTATTAGCGTACCAGAAATTAGAGACCTACATCAAGATCTGGGGGTTTGGTGGTGGTTCTTTTTTTTTTTTTTTTTCAGTGAAGGTGAATTTCAGATCATCTTTTCCCTCATTCAAGGATCCCCAAGCGCTTTACATAGTTAAATGAGTTCTTCTGGTCTCCTTTTGTAAAGGCACTAATAGTCTCCTTCAGCAGCTTCGGCAGGGCCTCCGGGGGACATGGTGCATGTACACAGGCAGGAGGATTTGAGGACACTCAGTGAAGAGGCACTGTGGTGGCCTGGGGGTAGAGAAGCTTGTGTCTCCACTGGAAGTGCACCATGTTCCCTCGAAGGTGAAGACTCCTTATCTCTTCATTGAAGCCCCCATGTCCCCTCAGAGGTGAAGCATCCATACATGTCAGCTCAGTGAAACACCCCATGTCCCCTTGAAGGTGAAGTCCCCATGTCACCTCAGTGAAGCACCCTATGAAGGACTCTATGTCCCCTTGGAGGTGAAGCCTCCACGCCCCTTCTGAGGTGAAGTACCCATACATATCACCTCAGTCAAGCACCCTGTGTCCCTTCAGAGCTGAAGCCTCCATGTCCCCTAAGTGAAACACCCCCTGTCCCCTCTGAGGTGAAGCCCCTGTCCCCTCTGAGGTGAAGCATCCATGCATATCACCTCAGTAAGTGTACTGTGTCCTCTTGGAGGTGAAGTCCCCACGTCACCTCAGTGAAGAACATTATGTCCCCTTGGAGGTGAAGCCTCCATGCCTCCTCTGAGGTGAAGCAATCGTACATATCACCTCAGTGAAGCGCCCTGTGTCCCCTCAGAGGTGAAGCCTCCTTGTCGCTTCAGAGGTGAAGCATCCATACATGTCACCTCAGCAAAGTGTGCCACGTCTCCTCAGAGGTGAAGCCTCCATGTCCCTTAAGTGAAGCACCCTGTGTCCCCTCAGAGGTGAAGCCCCCATGTCCCTTCAGGGGTGAAGCCTCCATGCACATCACCTCAGCGAAGCACCCCGTGTCCCCACAGCGATGGCACACCCACGTCCCCTCAGCGGGGACCCCCCCATGTCCCCCCAGTGTCCTTCTCTCCCCCCGGGGACCCTGTGTGCCCCTCGGCGAGCCTTTCCATCACGCCCCCGTAGCCCTCACCTCATCCCGCTGCGGGATGGCGGCGGGACGGGACCCCGGGCACTGGGGCAGGCGGGAGGGCTGCAGACAGCCGCCACCAGCCGTGACCAACACCACGGAGCCATGTCGGGGACCACAACCCCGAAACAGCCCCACAGGAGGCTCCCGGCCGAGCAGCGGGGCCGGAACGCAAGCACCGGGGCTGGCGTTTCCGAGCCGGGCCGCGGCGGGGCGGCTCAGTGCGGTTGCCATGGTGGGAGCCCCGGGGCGGCTCCGCGGCGGCTGCCGGCATGGACGAGGAGGAGGCGGTGCGGCTCCGGGAGCCGCGGGGGCGGCTGCTGCGCCCGGGGATGGCGGCGCTTCTCCGCCGGCCCCTCGGGGGCTGCGGGCGGCGGGGGAGGGCGGAGGCGCCGCGGGGATGGGGGCGGCGGGCGAGGGCCGGGCAGGGTCCCCTCAGTCCTATTGGGGTCCCCTCGGCCCCTTTAGGGTCCCCTCAGCCCCTTTAGGCTCCCCTCAGCCCCACTGGGGTCCCCTCAGCCCCAGCAGACCCCTCTCGGGGAGCTCCTCGGCCCCAGCCCGCGCATGTGGGGCTGCCGCAGCCCCGCCGCTTTCTCCATTTTTCTAAGGGTTTCCCTCTGTCCTCCTTCTCCCCCCATTTTCCCTTCTTCCCCCAGTTTCTCTGAGTAACCCTTCCCCCTGAGCACAACTCTCCGCCCAGTCGTGCACTCTTTCCTCCACATGGTTCTTTACGTTGCTGCAAGCTTAGTTTTACTTTCACCTCTCAGCATCTGCTTTTTGTCTTATTTAACTTCCTTTTCATTTCATGTAGGTGTTTTTTGCTCGTTTTTCATGCCATACCCAGTGTGGTGTGAACTATTATCCCCCTTATACTAAAATTCACAAAGTATCTTGCCACCTTCTTGTTCAGTTACCTACAGCTAACAGCAAATATTACTTGTTATCTCCACAAGCTAAGATAAAGGACACGTGTTTACTTGTCCATAAATAATTTCCAAAGCTCTGCAGTAGCCTAGTAATAGCGTTACTTGTTGTATTTGGATGCATGTGAAACTATTTTTTTTTCTTTTTAGAGAGATTTCAACGAACGCTGCGCGCAGTGTTCAGACGTAAACTGGGGCCTTACTGACGGAGGCAGGTTTTATTGCAGAACTTGCCACAATGTTACTGAGGTAAAAACCGAAGCTATTGACCTTCAAATAGGTTTATTTTGGTTGTTTTGTTTGTTTATTTGATTGTTTTATGTAAGAAAATGTTTGTTTGTTTTTCTCCTTGACATTAGAAGTTGAAGGCATTATCATGATTCTTCCTTTTTAATGCTTGAGTTAACACTGTTGCAAACAATTCTGTTCCTTCAAGGCATAAAGTTTAAAACAAGCCAGTGTTGGACATGGTGCTGCTGTAGCCATAGTGCTGGTACGATGTCTGGATACCTTTAAAGTATTGCTTGGATATTGCTGCACTTCAGTTCAGTGCTGGTGTAGGCAAACTCTGATGCACATCACCTCTATATCCAGAATAGTCATTCTCTATTTTTGGTATTTCTGAATTAAAAATGTCTATTTGTTTTTAGTTTAGGAGAATTGAACCAATTCCTCCATTTTATTGTATGGTGGAGCAATTGACACAAGTTAGGCCTGGCTTTTTCTTGCTAACATCCATTACTGTTTTGCAGAGAACTAGAGATGTTGTAAACACTGAAGTTACTTGTAATGCAAGAATACAGACAATCTCCAAAGGTTCAAGAAATCGAGGGAAAAGCGGTATGTATGTGCTTAAGAATGCATTCTGCTTAAGAATGAATGTACTGGGTCAGTTCAGTCAAGGTTTGCTTAACACATTGTCTTTGACAGTGGCTAAAAGCTAGAAAAGACCAAGAGCAGGAACATAACACATCCCCCAGATGCTGTGAAAACCTTCAGCAGCCCCAGCTTCAGTGGCACAGGTGCCTCTGTGAAGCTGGTGGTGGATTTTTTGCGTTGAGCAGAGCTGTGCATTACTTACCAACACTTTGATTTGTGCAAGGCAATACTCACTGAAGATACCTATGGCATTCATTCAGATGTGGTGATCCCTTTGGTTCTTCCTTGTGTGACTATCACAAAAGAGAAAAGTCATCTCTCTTTGTAAGGGAGGTGTGATGGTGCTCTGACTTAAAGAATGTTAGCTCAGCTTGCGTTGAAGGTACTTGGCCCTGTGAGCTACACAGAAACCGATGTGGATGAGACTTCATCCAGTTAAATACCTAGAGTAGGGTAGTGCAGCGTTACATCTTCTATCCTAAGTCACTTCTACGCTTCTAATTTCATGGCTGAGAAGTACACTAGTCATTACATACGGTGATATGCTGTGTGTGTTATGGTGAGGCTGCTGCTGTAGCTATGAACTCATGCTGTGATGGCTGGGTAGTTGTTTTACTGTTGTGGTCACTTTCAAAGAGCAAAAATGCATTTCAATGCTGACTGAAGTGTGGGGTTATTTTTATCTCTGATGGGCTAACCTATCTTCACTGTACTGTGGTGGCAGTAGATTACTGCGTTACGTTAAAAAGAACAATTGTGGGAAAGTGAAGGGAGGAGTGAAAAAGGGAGCAACCTTAACGTCTCCACCTGTCTCTATCCTTTATTGCTCCTAACGTCTGATTTGTGTACCATTCTGAGCTTTTTACTTCTCCTTTTGGGGTTGTCATTAGCCATCCCCCATGCTAAAGAAAGAAATCCTTACCTACTGCAAGTCCCTTCTGCAAGTGCAGTTACGTTACACTATGGCAGCTTATTTTCCTACATTTGTAGGAATAACTGTATCTCTGGATACCAGATAAAGCTAATATCATAAAAGCAGGGCAGAAATTTTTGGCAGATAACTTCTAAGATGGTGAGAGGCAAGCTGTGATTGGAAGGAACAAAACTGAAGAACAGGTGTGGAGGGAATGCAGAGGAAATTAGGAAATGTGGACAAATTTTCAAAGGCCAAAAGCCTATAAGAGGGACTAGCAAATATGGAGAGGTGAGGGTGAAAAGTAAATATCGTGGTGTCTGAGGAAATAGTGAATAGTTTGGAACAGGCCCTCTCCTTTCAAAATTAACCTTTTGCTGGGATGTGCTAGAAGCATTGAATGTCTGAGAACCTTTCATTTAAGATTGTAAGATTCAGTGAGAGACAACGGTAAAGAACATGGCGATACTGTTTTTTTTTCCCTGACTTACCACTGCAACATAATGTATTCCAGTTTTCTCTGCTGGGAATGGGAAAGAAAAGATTGTATTTAATTTTTTTTAATGATAGGTTCTCAGCTATTTTAAAACTGGTCACTTGACAACTCTCCACTCGATTTCAAATGCCGTATTAGAAATTATTGTGAAACACATTATTGCTGGGAAATGTGCGGAGAAAGCACTTGTTCAGTAATGTTTCTTGTTTTTTAAGAATGAATAAATGGAAGTTAATGGAATATTCAGTGTAGCTGGTCTTTGCTCTTGGATCTGAAGTTACTTAATGGAAACATGTCTCTGTCCTGTCCTGGAATGAAATATTAAGTGGAAATAAGTGTGCATACGTTGTTTTTTTTTGTTTGTCTGTTTATAAAGGAAATAAAAAGCTTTTTCTTTTTTTAAATTAGAGGAAGGCTGGGAATGGTACGTTTGTGAAGGCTTTCAGCTTATACTCAAGAAACAAGCTGAAGCTCTGGAAGCACTAGGAGTGTGTCCACAAATGAAGGTATGTAAAGATCAGCCTAAGTTCTCCACAGTATGAGTGTGCAACCAGAGGTGTTATTTAAAAATACTGTAATTTTGCAAGTGACTCAAATAACCCCCCTTTTAAAGAACTACTGAGTACATGTAAACAAACTTAATTTTCCTGGTAATTTTAAAACATGATTTATAAATTGGAGGTAATGAAGTCAGAGCTGGAATAGAATTCAGGTTCCTGAATTAGCAATTATGCTCTGTTCTCTCAGAAATTAATGGTTTTCTAAACCTTGCACTAATCATTGTCCATTTTCACTTACCAGGATGAAATTCTGTGCAATTTTTGGAGGCGTTACCTCCAGAAGAGCCAACAAGCGTATTGCGACAGACCAGCTGGTGAAACTGTCAAGGCATTATCAGTAAGTGAAAAGCTCAGATCCCATGAGATGTGGAATATTTTTTTAAAGAGCAGCAATATAAACCTTTGTTTAAGCTACATACCTAGCTCATATTAATCTCATGAAGAATATCTTCTAAATGGGGTACCACATGTCTGTTTTTTCCCTCCATTTTAAGAAACAAACACTTCTGAATATGGAAAGTTGCTTATTTAAAAATAGTTTTTTGTCTTGGCATACATTGCGTGTAGATAGAGCAGAAATTATAATAAAAAATACGTTATCCCAAAGTTACTTATTTCATCAAACTTTATAAGTTGTGTACTTTATTGTAGCAGACTGGAATGTAATGGGATCACTAGAAATCTTTTTTTTTTTTGTCTTGAGAAATATTTTTAAAATATTTTTGTAGGCTTTCCTTACACACTGGTGGTTCACAAAGCAAGTTAAATCCAAGATGTTCACATTTCAACTTCATTTACTGTAGATCTTGCATTTGTTGTGTTTTATTTTGTTTATTCAGATTGAAACAGTAACTAACAGTAGATAATACTGAGATTTATTTACAAAAACAGGTGTGTGATAGTAGTACAGACATGGATAGTGAACCAGACAGACCTAGCCTCCTTCACTTGTTGTCTCTCTCTGAAAGCGATGGAGATCTACAGACAGATTGCAGCTTTGCCTCCTCAAGTGGCAAGGTCTCAGGTAGGAGCAATGACCCGAAGTATCTGGAGACTGTTTCAACTGTTTTTGTAGAGTTGTACATACCTCTTACGTGTAGTTGTATAGAACAAATTTGAAGAACTTCTTGACGTGTCGTTAGAAAGTGCAGTTTTCAGTCCTATTTGCCTCTATGGTACTTCATATTCTATCAGAAACAGAAGACTTTTTATTATTTAATTTTATTTCCCCTTCCTACAAGGAGATGGAAGTTGAACAGGGCCTGGAAATGCAGGAGGAAGGTATTTTATAACCAGATTGCTCCACACGTCCTGTTTGCAAGGGGGAAAAAAAAGTGCTATTAATCTGCAAAGCTAGATGTTCACAAACATTGCGGTGCTAAAGAATAAGCACTTAAAGTAACAGCAGAGTTGTCAGTCACAACTTCCAAGTTAAAAAATAGGAGTTGGTTCTCATTTCTTTTTCACAGTGGTTGTTTTTTCTGCATGTGTCTTTTTATTGTTTTGTTTTGTTTTTCCCTATGTCTTTATTTACCTTTCTCGTATTTTTCCTTCGTGTTTTTGGTATTTCTGTATTTTTTGTCTCTGCATTCTGTTTACTGCTTTCCCTCAAGCCTCTTTTATCAAAATTCTTCTTGTAACATTGCTTCAGTTTCTTCTTTCTGCTCACAAATCAACTTAAAAGCATTTACATTTGAATGAACATGAACATTTGAATTAAAATGTTATAGAAAGTTGGAGCCTTCGGTGCTGTGCAAGTGTAATGCCAGGCAGTGCTGCAATGTCTGATACTGGAAATACATTACAAGGCATATTTGAAAAGTTTTGCTTCCACTCTAAACTTCTGATTCTTTGCCTTTTTTTTTTGCTTTATTCTTTGCTTACATTTTCCTTCTTTGTCTGTTTCAATGTTTATTCTTCCCATGTTACGTGGTCGTGGTCCTCTCTCCGTCCTATTGCTGTTCTTCTGTGGTATTGCCTGTCTACCCTCAGAAGAATGCAATCTTGTTCTTTCACATTTTTCTCTTTTTCATAAAGCCCAGAAATGATAGAATGAGAAACTTGATCTGCAGCAATTAGAAATGTTGAGAAACTTTAAAACTTCTGAGTAGAGGTAGAGGTGGGGAAAAATGGTGCAAAAAATTGTGACAATTTTTTTTCCAATGTAGTGCAAACACTTTTCATCATATTGCACTCAAATGAGAAGATTTTTAGGTAAAGAATCTGTGTGTTCATACACATTGCAGATCCTGAGTGTTAAACACATGCATGTTGTGTGAATAGGAAAGAATTCAGTGAAAAACTTCTAGTGAAGTACTCCATTGAATTTTCTTCCCTTTTTTGTCTCTAGAGAAACTTGTTTCTTCCTTGGTACTTGTGTCTCTTATTATTTAGAATAATTTATAGAATAATTTAGAATAATACTTTAGTTTTAAAATAGTTACATAGCCTAAAGATAGGCCACAATTTAACATGTTGTTCTTGGTCGGTTGTTTCAGAGATTGAATTCACCTGTAAGTAGCCATACCTGTTCCACTAAAAGCACTTGAAGCAGATAAGAGCTTAGTGGCACTAAAAGCACATTTTGGAGAAATAAAACCATCATAGAAATTGTTTGTATATTGAAATTTAACACGCGAAATACCAGATGTAGTGTAGTCGACCAGAAATTATTAGGAAGATTCATAGGTTTCCCCTCCTGTGCTGTTTTTATTGCTACAGATTCAACACTCTCTTTATTTCCTAAGAAGCTTCTCCAACATCCAAGTGTTTTTTTTGTCTTTTTTTTTTTTAATTGTTTTTGTTATTTTTGTGTAGGGATAATAGCAAATTCCACCAAGTAGAGCGCTGAGATATTGCTAGGGAAGCCTATTAAACCCTTAAATTATTAGCTGCATGTAATTGTGTGCTGTCATGCCTTGCATAAGCTGCAAGAAATAAAAGGAAATTGTGTGCCATCATTAAGGCCACAAATATAATGAGGATTATTCTAAATTGAGTTGAATGTGAAATTAATAATGAAGCTTCAGTCACGAAGCTGCCTTTAAGCACATGGGTCCACGTAAAAGGTGAACCTGTTGACTAAAAGGATTAGCTGCTGCTCCTGCCTTTATTCTCCAGCGCACGTATGCACAGCAGACATCTCAGGATCCTCTCACTACACCATTTCTTTGCACGAGGAGCCTGTGTGAGCTGGCTCTTTTAACTTGTTGCCTCCCTGGTACTCCCGACAGTGTTTTAGGAGCCGGTAGGTGGCATCAAAGCCTAATTCTGGCTCAGAAATGCAAGATCTGCAGTTTTTCTCTGTGGCAGTGGGCTCCACACCTGTACTCGCTGACCACTGACACCTCACAGACCTGGCTGTCGCCCACCGGCATAACCACGGAGCTACCAAATCCTCTGAAGTTTTAAATTTTTTTTTTTCAGGCTGCTTGCTGTGGCCCTGCAGCTCCCAGCTGGCGAGCTGGGGATCCAGCCTTCGCTGTTCCTGCCTGAACAGGCGAACAGCGTGTGGGAAAGCAGTGGGGAAAGCCTCCACAGAGGCTGGTGTTTTACGTTGGTGTGCTTTAAATACAAAACATTTTCATTTGTGCCGGCTGCTTCATGATGAAGCTTTTCTTTTTCTCTTCCTCCTTCCCTGAACTCCAAGGTTTCACTGCCGAAAAGGTTTCCAATACATAAGTCACTCCCCTAAATTAAATTTCTCTTTGCTGCTTCTCATTTTTTAATGATTCATCTCAGTAAGGATGTAGGGAGGTGTTGCTTGTTTTGTGGCTGTTTTTTTTGTTTGTTTGTTTTAACCCTCTTTACCATTTGACACATTTATGTTCTAAAGCTGTTTTTTCATTTAATTTATTTTTTTTAAATAATACCTACATTTCCACAGCTAGAGAACATGTGGCAGATGGATACACACCATAACTTAAGTCTCTGCAGTGTAGACTATGTTCTTGTTAAAGTTCTCACTTTACCACAAGTCACAATTAACTTTAACTTTCAAACTTTAAAGCACTGAAGTTTAAAACTCTTTTAATCCCCACCTCCAAGGTATTGATGTAAGCACAGAGAATTTGCCCTCATTTCCCCCACTGCTCCCTTATCTATCAAAGGGAAAATAGTATTCCCAGCTCATGGTAGTTGTATGTCGTGTAGGAGTTAACAGCTTCCTAGAGCTCTCCAAGTTTAAGTGCAGCTCCCACTGAATGGTCTGGTTTTATGGGTACCAGAGTGAGGTTTGCCTCTGAATATGATCCAATGTCTTCATAAACTGCTATTTCACTTGATTAAACAGGTTGTCCTCTCACATTATGGTAGATGAATAAATTACTTAAACTGTTTATTAGTGAAAATACCTAAACTACCAAGCTGCTGCAAAGTAAAGATTTGAAAGTGTTACTAGTTGCTGAACCGTGGTTCTTGTACACCCCTTAATCATGTGTTCTGTACACCAAGATTGTGTGTATGTCATATTAATTAATAATTTTTTTCCTTTTTTTTGTTTTAAACATAAACCAAAGAATGTACCTCTGTGTGCTCTGGATCGGTTGATGGTAGATTGTATTTAATGAAGAATCAAAAGGAGACGCTGAGGATGTCGATGCCAATGACCCTTTCGTTCTGTTACATGGCATTGCTGTGGCTGAGAGAACCGATGACATTATCTGATCTCTTAAGGTATGAACAGTCTCCAGTGAAATATTTGTTATAAATGTTTTATAAATAATATTTTTTTTTAATTAGAGCTTTACTGTTGCCCTGTTGGTTGCTTGCTCAGTAACAGTGAGATGTCTCCCAGGTGTAGTTTCCTTATCTTTTATCCAATGTAATTTGTGAAGCTGCTTAATGAGAACACTCCTCCATTGCTTGCAGTGAATCTCAAAAACCTGTAAGGGTTTGGTGCTCAAGAAGCTCTTTATCCTTCTCCTCTGAAATTTCTTAAGATTCCTTGGAGGTGTGTATGGTCACGTTTTTGCTATTTTTGCTGTTGTCAGCATGCCAGAAAATGAGTAGCTGTTCCCCAGGACTTACGTCAGTGTCATCCTACAAACAATGCCAGCAGTATACAGCGATCTGGAAGGCAGCTAGGCAGCTTCACGCACGGGAGTGGGGACGCAGAAATTAATATAAGAAGCCCTTCTTTGTCGTCGTATCTTTTTATCTGTAATCATCAGAGTTCGTAATAATAGAGCTGTTAATGTAGTAGATGTAAAATGTTCTAACAGCAGGGTTTGGTGCTAAATATGGGGATCATCAGGCTACTGCTGACAATGCAATTCCCTTCTACCCCCTACAACATGGATATGAACATGCTCCTTATTTTCGGAAGGAACAAAAATTAATTTGTCAAGTTTGTTTTGGTTGTTGTTGTTAGTGATAAGTACTTTAAATCAGGCCTAACTAGCTTGCATTCAGGACTTCTTGGGGTTGCCTTGGAAGACCTTTTTGTGTGCAGACACTCCTTTTTAACAAGTGTTGAAATGGTGGATATTTCTAAAAAGATGGGGAGATTTATTTATTTATTTATTTATTAACCAAAACGTAAGGAGCAGAAATATCAAGTAACTGTAAGTGGGCAATCCGAGGTGCACTGGAAGAAATAAAAGGAAAAACCCATTCAAGATTCATTCAAAATGGCAGGTTTCAGTCCTTTAATTTTGCTTTTTCAAATCTATAACCTGTAGGTTAAAAGACAAGCTCACATATATGGTGCACATAACTAGTAGTGGTGCTGAAAGTCTGACTGATTTATCCCAGAGCCTTATCTTCCATAATGGCTTTTCCCCTCTGTACTGCTGACCCTCCTACCACTTTTCTAGCTTTGTACAAGCTTTCTAAGAACAATGGGCATTGAAGAACACTCTTCTCTGAGTCTTTTTTAGAAAGGAGATGTTTCAGTGTCTTGAGTGTAGTAGTTAATACTGGCTAAATTATTTCGATGTTAAACAATATTTAATCCTCTGATTTAACTCTAGGGGATGGCCGTTGCCTTCATCAGTGATAATCACTCAAACTTGTGTGTTTGCATAGCTAGGTATGCTGTTGCATAAAAGATGCTTGTAAAATGTTCAGCAAAATACCATGGTGTTCAGAATTCGCGCTGCAATACAGACGTAAATACTGAGTAGATTAAGAAATAGTAGAAATCAAAAGTAGCTTTCAATACACAATTCATTACTGACTAGTATTTCCCTAAGGACATTTTGCAGGAGTCAGAACTACCCTGGCCTACTCTGTGTTTTTTATCAGTGATTAGAAAATGAATATAAAAATCCTGTCCGATAATGCACGTATATGGCAAAAATCCAAGTAGTAAATAACAGTTACTAGGATGGAGCAAACGTTGCACAGTAATAAAGAATTATTGCTTAGCACATCCTGTTGGGAGAGAGAAATCATATCTATTCTTGGGTCTGTTCTTTTTACCTTGGAAACTGTTTCTGGAAAGCATGTGGGGTCATACTGGGCAAATACATCCTCACACGTTCCTGTCTTAGTATGATACTGTCTTTTTTTTTTTTTTTTTCCTTTCATTTCTTTGTTTTAAAAAGTAAAAAAAAATAGGAAGGAAAAAAAAGGGCAGAACTTGGCTGGAGTGTTGATTGCATATTAGTGGTGCATTGTTGTGTTTGGCACTTCAAAAGCTGGGGACTGCAGGAGAGAACCAAGCAACTGGTGCAGAACCTGGAGAAACATCCTGTGCACTGAGATTCTTCAGAGCTCAGCACAAATGCCCGAAAGGTTTTAGAGAAAACATGTAAGCAGCAAAAATGCTGGAAAAGGAGAGAAAAAATCAGATATTAAATACAGCAGAGAGACATCATCAGAAATTAATAACTGGAAATTGAAATAAGAAGATTTGAAAGAGAACGCATCATTTAATTTAGGTACAATGTATGGGTTTAATATTCTCGCAAGTGCATGAATCTAGTGGGCATTGACTTTAAATGCACTGAACATACGACTGAATTAAATGCAAAAAGTGATGCTTGAAAGAATGCCATTTGTATTGCAAAGTTTTACAATGATACGATACTCCTATAAGGCTGTAATTACATTATCATGCTTCCCTCCCTACCCTGAAGGCCTTTGCCTTTCACGAGTTTGATGAAGAAGGGAAAAGAAGGCTAAACTGCAAGAACTACCATAAGGCTCCTCTTTTCTCCCTTCTGAATATTTAAGTTGAAAAAATGAGACAAAAATGAGACATTTTTGCATGCAGCAGGATACGTAGATCAAAATAGCAGCAGAGCAGAGATGAAAACTATGCAGAGAAAAACATGAAAGATTCAGCACTGCCTTTTAAATCTTTATAGGCAAATTGTGTTGTTTAAACCACCTGAATTACAGCAGTGCTTAAAAGTTCTGCCTCGTTTCGTCCTCAGTTTGGTTTTCTCCCCACCTTGAAGTCAGCTGACTCCTGCTCCTCCCTTGTGACACATGCTTAGGCACCATGCTAGGGCAATCTGCCAGTTTTTAAAGGATTTACAGCCCCAAAAATACACTCCTCCTTGCTGCTTGACACACTTAACAGAAAAACACTACAATTACCTCCTCCGAAAGGCACACTTTGATTTAAAAATAACATTTCAACAACCTTCTGGTCTGGTCTGTAACAAATTAAATCCTTTTCCATTGCGAATAATCTCACAGTGCTCGATGTGTGGTATTTTATTTATCTGAATAATTAGTAAAATTTTGGGTCTGCAGGAAAAAAAAAGAAATCAGGATGCTGGACTCGGTGAGGCTGAGAACTAATGCCTTTCAAATGAGGTTATACCCAGCTACGCTGGCAAGACTGAACTTGTAATCAGTTTGTGGCATTGCTGTGTGGCTTTAGCAGATGCATCATTTCCTCGTAGTATGCAGAGGATGGAGGATTTTTTTCACACTTAGGCCTGACTAATGCATGCTGCTGCTGCTGTAATTACGAGAGCAGGGACTGCCTCCTGTGTGTGTGCCATTCAAGTTTTCAAGCACTTTGCTGATACAACATAGTCCTGCGAGTGTTGGGATCGCCCCGCTGTGAAATGAAGGGTTTGGAGGAAGAGCAGGCAGGAGAAACTGTTCTCAAGTGCTGTTCCAGATCTGGGCTTCGGGAGTAAGTTTTAACAGCCTGAATCATCAGTACATTGTATTCATAACAGTGTATTTATGCCGTTTCAGGTATTTTTAGAACATAAAAGCAACTCTTCACCTGAGAAAAGAGCGCTTTTTTTTTTTTGTGTGTAGGGACAGTCATTTCAGGCAGGTTCAGGAAAGATGTCATTGTTTTTTTTTACACAGTTGCAGTGCTTTGACGTGATAAGTTAAATTTGGACCAGATGATCTTAGAGGTCTTTTCCGACCTAAATGATTCTATGATTAAATTTTTAAACAAAGAAACGAAAATACCCCACCGTGTTTGTAGACATCTTTCGTCCATTGCGGAGTAAGGATGTGCTTCTGCATTTATATTGCTGCCTTTTCTCTTGCCCTGGGTGCCAGCACTCACCCCCCTTGTGGTGTATTAGTTGCAAAGAGATCAGGAAAATGATTTCTGGTTTTGCATGAGAAGGTTTCACTGGACATTTCAGTGCAGTGTAACTTGCTGCACATCTGTCCCTTTCCCCCTCGTGGCAGCTGAGTCTGGAGATCTATCTGGTTGCAGTCAAACCCTGGAAGACAAAAGCCCAGTTTTCAACCTAATCCCCTGTCTGAGATGTCCCACAAGTGCTTTTGTCAGCAGGGAGGAGACTGGAGTGTGATGCGGAGGACAGAAGGGAGGGTGGGATTTCCCATTTTGGAGGCAGCAAGCTGTCAGGGTGGCTCACCTGCAATCATAACTGCACCACACCCTACGGCCCTGATTGTTTGTCCTCTTCCAGCTGCTGCTGTGCTGGCTCAGGAGGCCACCGCTCTCAATTTCTTGGTGCTACCTCCTCAGATCTGGCAGCTGATTGTGTGTGTGATTGCTCCTTACCAAGGGTGCATCAAAGCTTATGTTCAGCTGAGGCAGTAATGGGATGCTTTTGCTGAAAGGGGAAGGTCTCGCTTCCCCTCTCTGCTCCTGCTTTGTGATGTCTCCCCTTCCTCCTGCCAGTTCTGACACTTTTTGAAGCCACCCATGAGCTTTAGTTTGTTAGAAGACAGGAAGCACACACCCAGCTTCTCTTTTTCTTGCAGTAGGGCAATGGGTTTTGCCTGCTGTTGTGAGTTAAATTTGTGGAAGAGGAAGATAAGCAACAGGAGGAGGGAATTACGGATGGTTACACTGAGCTTGTGGGTTGTCTCAGTCCATTCTGTGAAGCCATCCCTCAGATTTCAGTGCTTCAACTCATTGCTGCTGACCTAAAGTGAGCAAGGAGCTGTCCTGCAGGCTGCTCATCAGATCAGGCAGGGTGGTGAGGATGAGCAGCAGATGCTGGGTTTGATGCTAACCCAGCAAACATGCGGAGCAGTGCACGTTTCCATTCGGGCTGCAGCAATGCTACTTGCACAGGTTGTTTCTGCCAAAAATAAAAATAAAAAATAGCAACATGTACATCTCAAAATTTGATATAGGAAGGATCCTGTGCTATGACCCTTACCTCATTTAAGAGACCAATATGCAGAGCTTTGAAATAAAAAGTATTAGGTAGTGTGGTTGTTCAGATTGCTGTAACTTTTCAGGACTCCTTATAAATGCTGGGTTTACTCTAACTGAGAAACAGGTTTGATTGAGAGGCACTTTTCATTTTAATATCGCTTTAAATTCATTTTTCTAGTTAAATAGAGTAGTCAGTTAGAAATATTTTTAAAAAGGGTTTAACCATAACCTTTTCCCACAGTAACTGGCCTTTATATAAAATTGTAGTCAGCTTCCATGCACGTACCCCGTGATATGCAGCGAGTGGTGGTGGAGATGCAGTGCTGGAAGAGGAACAGTGAGTCCGTGCGCTGCAACAGGCTGAGGAGAGGGCTGAATCATCAGCGAAGACATTGCTCTGCCTCGTCCTTGTTTGTTGTTGTTGTGCTTTTCCTCTTCAGACGCATTTTGTTTGGCAGCCAGAGATTGCTGTGCTCTGCAGAAGCTGGTCTGTCTGCCCGGGGGCTGGGTCTGACTAGGGCTGGAAGCCTTTAGGGACAGCCCCGTGCTGGGAGAAGGAGCAAAGCCCAGCTTGGCAAGCACAGAGGATCCCACGAGGGGTTTGCAGAGTTTGTAGGCCAAGACATAGCTGGTCTGCCTCGCAAGATCAGAGAGAGGGATGTTGTGCAGAAGGCACAGCAGGCAGGAGAGAAAATTGTTTCCAAATCTCTAATATTATTTAAAGAACAGGGTCTGGTCTGCTTGGTGTTAACTCATTCCAGTTTAAATTACGACTTGAACAAAATTGTGCTGGAGAGGAAGAGCCAGGAAGGCAGCTCTAACTCAGTCCTGTGGGAGACCACTAACAGGCATCAGTCTGGCACGAGAATAGTGCCTGTTCCCCTGCAAAGATCCATGCGTCTTTGGTGTTTGCCTTGTCTGCTGTAAAAGCCCACTAAGATGTTGGATAAGAGCAGGGGTTTGTGGTGGTGGCTTTTTACTGGTAGCTGTTGTTAAATCCCATCAGATCTATTAAATAATTAAGTAAAAAATAAGAAAAAAAAAAATCCAAAATATTGTTGTAAACCATTTACCAAAGCCAGCTTTTAAAGAAAGAGGAATTACTTCAGTCCAAATTCAAAATAAATGATTTTGTATTTTGTGAGTGTACAATATCACTTCTATTCCTACTAAAATAATATTTTTTTTAGTCAGACTACAGAAAGTAATTAACTGAGTTGCACTTCTGTGTACACCTGCATAATTCTGTGACATCCCTCTTACCATATTTTGCACTTTAACCTCCTGCAGCAGAAAGTGTTTCATCTCCAATTTGGAAAATTTACTTAAAGCCTTCACATTTTGAAAGAAAGCTTCCATGCCACTCAAAGAGGCTTAAGGCAGTTTCAAAAATGCAGTAGCTGAAGAATGTGCAGAACAAACTGTATGCAGGCATGTTGATTGTAAGCTCATTGCCATAACAGTGTCGTTTGTCAGTCATACCTGAGCTTGAACCTAAAGGCCTGTTAAATATTTGAACTGGTTTTTTGGAGTATGTAGGGGTGTAGGACTTCAGACAGAATTTCTTAGGCAGCATAAAGCTGATGTTATTGCAAATCAGATATTGATTTGTGGATTAATTTTAGAATAAACGTGCTTTTGTCATAGTAAATATTATTTTAATTTGGTCTTCTTTTTTTTATGCAGGTTTGTTGTTGAAGGTCACATTCCGTATTTGAACGTTTATCAGGATTTTCCAGAGAAGATGAAATTATATGGCCTTGATCTTAGGATCTTTTGTGTCGAGGTAATTTTTTCCTTAAAATTATAGATTAAAAAAAAAAAAAAAGTTATTTTTTGTGGCTTTTTTGGGTAAATGTACTAATAAATTGATGAAATTTATTCTTACATTGTAGAGTTCATGTTTCACATTTTAATTGGAGACTGCAGAAACCATTGCAATCAGTGACTCTGAGTGCTTTAAGCTTTAACCAGCCTTATTAGGCTGATTACCTAAGTTAAAACAAAATCAGTAAGTACTTGTGGAGAAAAAGGTATTCAGAAAGAGGACTTGGCTTCATGTCTAAGGGCAATATAATCGTGTCTCTTAAACTTTTTTGTGTAAAAGCACAAGAATTACTTTTGCTCAGTGTTGTTTGGATACCATCTTGTGTTCTGTGTCTTGGTGTACTGGTTGAAATAGATGAAACCTAAAATCTGCATGAGGGGATTACTGGCCTTCTGGAGGCTGCAAGGCAAGAGACAGTTTGAGTAAAATGTAAATTGTCCCTTATTTAGGATTACTGCGTATTCTGCTGATGGTTGCCCACTGGTGTTTGTGTTCCAGGAAAAAAAAAAAAAAGTTAATTACGGATTGTTGAGGTGTGCAAATTATACATTAGCTTTCAAACACAGAAAGCAGCAATTCTGCTGACAGGAAAAGGTGGGTTTTCATCTGCTGGAAGGTGTGTGCAGCCAAGGTCCTCAGTGATGCTGTTGCAAGTAATGTTACTGTTCTCCAGCATGTAGCTTTATTCAATGGGTCACGAGTTGTTCAGAAGCTAATCTGTAAAATCTTTCTCTTAGACCTTTCCATAATAGAAAAGATTCATCAGGTTGTAAATTTACAAATTCTGGTTGTAAACTTTTTTTAACCCGTAATTCTCAGTCTCTCTGTCTTTCTTTGTCTCCGTTCTGTAGAGATGTTGTATAACCTCTCAAAGCAGTTACATAAAACTCCGTTTTTTTATTTAGTCAGGCCAAAGTACAAACAAAAATCCCAATCCTACAAAATACAGGTAAAATGTTCATACAAATTGTGACCCTAGAACTTGTACTGTGTCTCAGAGTGGAAGATCTGATGTGCAGAGAGAAGATGACCTTTGAAGATGTACTGTGTATTTTTGGGATGGAGCTGTTTCTGGCCTGTAGTATCTGATGCCAGTCCTGAAGCTGATTTCATCAGTCCCTGTTAGCTTGCTTTCCCCCAGAGCTGTAGGTTTGCATTATTCTGCTGTCCCTCCATAGTGCACCTCCACCTCTGGGTTGTATAATGGCTTGGCATGGAGCTGGATGTCACAACTGGAGACCCACAAGCTGGTCAATTTAATTTCATTTCCCCTCTTATATGAAAGAGGGACTATAGCCACTTCACTCTCTGTCTGAAACATATGCATAGCATATAAATACTTCAATTTTTTCACAAACTGGGAAAAAAAAAAGTTATCTTCATTTGATTTTTGACTTAAAGATTCATCATGAGTGATGTTATCTAGTGTGATGTGCTATTTTAGCTTGCAGAAGATTGCATCTGATTTAAAAGCTGAATTGGTGGCCTGTGTGTGACAGAAAATCATGCTTTCCTCTGATCCTGATACTTGCTTTCTCCCCTGCCCCTGACCAAAGTCTGAGTGGAAATGCATACTAATCATCTCTTACCTTTGTTTTCATTA
Source organism: Anas acuta (assembly GCF_963932015.1). NCBI lineage: Eukaryota > Metazoa > Chordata > Aves > Anseriformes > Anatidae > Anas > Anas acuta. Next base: position 102,723,836 of record NC_088981.1, read on the forward strand.
AGAGGCATAAATTCTCTAAGCTTGATATCGTACAGTTGGTTTTCCAGCTGCTGTAATGTTGCAGTGGATTTCTCTTTCTAGGAATATCTGCTCCCTACTCTGCCTGAACTGCTCCTTTAGTAACGCATCCACGGCTTTGTTTGGTTTTAACATTTTTGCCTATATCACTGAGCAAAGGATTGCAAAAACAAACAAAGCCCACAGTAACAAACCAAACAAAACCAACAACCTTCAATCTGCTCCCTACATCTCACGTTCCAGAGCTGATCCTGCTGCTCGTTGCAGCACTGAGATCACCGGTAGCTTACTGCATCCAGTTTTGACATCAGGGCTTTGAGACATTCAAGAGACAAGGTGATTGTCCCGGAGCTGTAAGTCGGATTGTGTAATGCTCCCTTCTGCAAACACAGCCTGCATTCTTTTCTCCTTGGTGTTCTGTATATAATATTCTACAGGCAATTATCTTCAAAAAAACTTTTTATCAGATTGTGATCATCACTAACCAGGCAAGTCAAGGTGCTTTAATGTCATTATTTGTTTTGCTTCAAGTCTGGCGAATGTAAACTGCAGACATTTAAAAAAAATCTAGACATCTGACAAGACTCTTCATGATGTGCTTTTATTCTCTTTTAACCAATTTTTACTGCGTTTGTGTCCTGTGCTAACCTGCTGCAACACAAATTTGAATCAAGAAGAAAGTCATACTAAGTATTATTTTATCAGTTAAGTGCAGATGAATCTGAACTCGATAAGGCTCACCTCACATATAGACACTCTCGGTGGCTTAAAAATCTTTTTTGAGAAACAATTCCCCAGATACCCAAAATACACTGGACTTGTACAAGGTTGAAGTTATTGTAGCTATAGAAAAAAATAAATGCAACAAATGCTACGAGGTGAGTCACATCTACTTTCTATCTGTGTAGTGGTGTGTGTATGTACACAAAACATTTTTTTAACCTTAGCTCATTCAGTATTATTATCATTTTGTATGCATGGAACGTGACGAGTCTCAGGCTTTCCAGCAGATGGATTTCATTGCTGTGTGTAATACAGGCACGGAGTCTATCACTGCTGATTTTCTGCTGTCCTGCTTTCAATCTAGCAGTTGGAGAAGATCAAAAGCTGCAGCATCCGTCATACAAGGAGAAGTTGAGGGAGTTGGGATTTTTATCCCTGAGAAGAAGAGGCTCAGGGGTGTGGAGCTGAGTGTGTAAAACCTGATTGGAAGGAGTGGGATGGACTCAGACTCTTCTCTCTGGTGCCCAGTGAAAGTACAAGACTCCATGGGCATTGTTTGAAATACAGGAGCTTCCATTTAAACATAAGATTTATTTTTTTATGTGGAAGGGTGACTGAACATGACCAGGCTGCTCAAAACCATTGTGGAGCCTGAATCTTTGGAGATGCTCAAAGCCTGACTGGACACGGTCCTGAGCAAGCTGCTGTAGTCGGCCTTGCCTTGAGCAGTGGCGTGGGACTCGACCATCTCCACAGGTCCCCACTAACCTCCAGCACGCCGTGGATCTGGTGGTGCAGTGTGCCTTGGGGTGGCAGGAAAGTCCTTCGTGAGCTAGTAATGGGACAGCTAATAAGGAGGGCATAATTTGTCATTCTGCCCAAACTGAGCTTTATTTAAAATACCTGCTACAAGGGTTACTGGTTTTGGTAACCCTGTGTGCAGAGCTCTGGGTGTAATTGCCTCATTTAAAACAAAAAGAAAAAAGAGAGAAAAGGAGCCTCTGCCTCTCCGTATCTCCGTATCATTCATTGTGCTGCATAACTGTTAGATAAATGTGCCAGGTCTAGGTCTAGCTGGAGGTGAGTACCTACTCACAAGTATTTTATAAACGATAACAGTACTTTATTGAAGAGCTTTGTGTTAATTGGGAAATTAGTTGTTTATCCATATTCCGAATACGTGCATCTTTCCAATGCTCGCCTTTGTACACCTCCACTTGGTTAGACATCCTATTCCTCTATTAAAATCAGCTGTATGGTAGGAGGTAGCATCTGATAAATGGGTTTTGCCTAAATGTACAATCGGAGGGTTCATGGAGCGAAGAGCAGCAGCAGCAGGAAGCTCCTGCTCAGCTCCTAATTGACAAATTCTGAGTTCCCAAAACAATAAAAGGGAAGCTAATATCTATCTTATGCTGCAAAACTGCATTTTGGTAAAGCAGAGTCCATGTGTGCTTATCCCTGTGATAAAAACTGTCTTATGCATCAAGAAAGAATACAATACTTGTGGGTTTTGTTGGTTTCTCTATGCAGATCAAGGTTTTTTCTTCCTTTGCAATTTGTTTCACTACACTAAATCGCTGCTGATCTTAAGGCATATGCCAATAATTAACACACGGCAATGAGCAGTCATCTTTTCTCTTTTAGGTAGATACCATCTTTGTTTCCTTCGTATTGCAGAGAATATCTGCTTGTTTAAAAGCCTGCTAGTGTAAGACTTCCAGCTGGTTTGTAAATTAGCAGCAGTAGGTATGAAGGTGTAGGGCTAATTGGATTTCAGGTTGTTATTGATAGGATCTCTCCTCCAGTGCATCTCCGCACGCATTCCTTCTTCCATTTCTACTTGGAGTAGGGATACGTCTCGAAGATACACCCCCTCTGTTTTGCTTTTAGGACTTTAATCTGTTCTCTCGTATAAAACTGATCACAAGCATCTGTTTTCTCTTGAGCTAGCAACAGCTTGCCCTTGCCGGAGGTCTGTTTTCCCTTACATTTCTGACTCAGGGTCTGCGTACTGTATCAACTGCTGTGTAATCCCTTTGTTCGTGCCTTAAAGCTGCTTCTGCTTTGCTGTCTCAAGTCTACCTGTAGCTTTCATTTGTAGAAAAGCATGAGTCTTTGGCGTCTTTTACCCTTAACGCCTCGCAGATCTCGTGCGTGCGCCCAGAAATACTTTTTGGTTTTGATTCTCGTGTTCTTGACGCACTCGCAAACCTACGGGTAAGCAGGTCACTCCCATGGCTGTTGGGCAACTCGATTTACCAAAGTATTGGAGATAACAAACACGTCATTTTGCAGTATGTGCTGTGTGGAACAGGATAGGTGTAGCCTCATAAATATCTTTCAGATCCTGTTGTCCCGAAGAGCTCCTGGAATGGGCTTCGCCGTGGATGCGCAAGTGGCTGGACTTGGCGAGGGGCCAGACGCGTGACCTCAGTGAGGTTCCCTGCCTTCAGCCTCTCCGCCACCACTAAAATAACTCCTTTCTTCCTAACCCTAGTGAGAAATACTCTTTTTTTCTTTCTGAGGGGTGGGGTGCATGGAGAAAATTGAGCTCAGTGGGTGCTTGTTGAGTTGTGCTCAGAGCTGCCCACCAACCTGCCCTTGAAGGTAGAAGGAATAGGTGGCTACCTCATTCCTCTTTCTACCAGTTCTGCCCTGGAGTCTGGTGATGAAGCGGCTTCCCTCGAAGAGCCCTTCTCTTCCCGGCCCCTGAGACTGGTGTTGGTACACCTTGTAGTCTAGGAACCTCTTAAATTAGTTCCTTTTTTGATTTAGGATTTAATTTTGTTCTTATGTCTTCCTTTTTCTTTTTTTAATGATCCTCTGAGTATTGTTGACTGTTATAATAAATTTATTTAGGCAGTTTTGACCTTGTAACACATAAACATAAATACTAAGACAACCAAAAATTAAGCTGGGTATGCATTATTATACTTTACCCATCCTACTGCTGACTTAGCTTTATTAACAGGGGCACTATTTAGGTGAAATACAGAGAGCAAATATCTTTCTATTCCCATCCCTTATTTCAATCCATAAATAATTCTTACTGTTATTATTCAGGTCTCCATTATACAGAAATTCTTTTTAAACTCCTAGGTGAGAGGGATGTTAGCATCTTCCTTCCCTTTGCCTATGCAAAATTTGTGAATGCATCCTGGAAAAGCGGCAGCAATACACCGTGTTTTTCAGAAAATAGCAGTGGACAGGGGGAGAATCATCACAAAACTCATGGGATTTTCTCCCACCTTTACCATTTCTTCCTATATTACACTGCATTGCTATGACTTGCTCTGCCCATACCAGTTTTTTTCCCCCTTTTTTTTTTAAATATATTTTGTTCTAGTAAGTGTTTTTCTTCATTTGTACAGTGTTTTTCTATATTTGTATAGTTTCATCTTTCATTTTTCCTTTCTTATTTGCCAGCTTCACTGAAAGGCCTTTTGTTGCCTCTTTCTTCTCCCTGCTATCTTCTTTCTTTCGTGGTTAACAGCTCATCATTCAGCATTAAATGCTGTCTGTTTGTGTCTGTGTCATTAGACTGGTAATTCTGGGCAGTTCTCCATTGTGTTCAGTTCAATAAAAATTTTAATTCATACTCCATTGTGATCTGATGCTGGCTTTGATAGGAAAAGGAAGAGCTTGAAAAGCAATACATATATTTGGTGCCCTAAGAAAAGGGGTAATTCATCCAGGGCCTGCCTTTTCCTTAAGGTAACCAGTTCTGGGTGTTCGAGTGGGTACCACAGTGTATTCTCAAGTGGGTTGGAAAACTCTTAAGCTCTTCCCAAAACATGCTGCTTTAGTGCAGAGCGCTTTATTCTGTATGATACTTTGGATTTTTTAATTTTTATTTTTTTGGAGTTGAAGGAGTATATACCTTGCACTCATACATGCACACACCCCCTCTCTGGTGCTGGTTATTACATTCTTCCTCTTTTATTTAGGAGTGAAAGGCTTGCTTTAAACATGGGCAGATGGTCTCTTCTCTGTACTGTCTAAAAACTCTTAATTCTTTTTCTTCTTTTACAGTATTCTACAGTTTATATTTTCTTTTTGTTCTTCTCTTTATCTTTTTCCACCATAATTTTACTCTTAGCAGCACTTTAGCATCCATACTAATCCTTCTGCCTCCCATCTTCCAATGTCAGCTTCAGTCAAATCTCATTTCTCCTGAGGATTTCAAAGATTTCTGAGATTAATTTGCCAAGATTTTCTGTTATTAAGGATAGCTCTGTGTTGCTCACTAGTTCTGCACGCTTTGTTTTCCAGTGGATCTGCTATTTTTGAGTTTCGAGTGCCATAATGAGTCCTCCACTGAGGTCTTGTGTGTGAATGTGTTTTTTTCGTTTGTTTGTGGTGGTGGTGGTGTTTGATTTTGGCCTCCTTATATCTATGAATTCTTCCATAAAGAATAAAAATGTCTTTTCGCATCAGCAGCTTCAATCCTTTGGATTGAAGCTGAAGCGTCAATCGTCTCTCTCCTCTTATGACCTTACAAAGGTTGCTTGACTGACAAGATATTTTTAGCTTCCATCTTTCCCATTGTCATTGCACTATTTTCTTCAGGATCCATGCCAAGCTAATAATTCTAGAGTTCCTGAATCTCCCCTTTTACATTTTTTTTAAATACTAATGCTGAGAGCCCTTTGATCTTCAGAATTTCTTAGGATTATTTAAAAAACAGCATTTGTGTTTCAGAGAGCGCCTTAGTTATTTCCTTGAAGCTTCTGGTGTGTAAATTTTCTGATCCTATCCTTTGAAAAGCCCTTAATTTTATCAGATACTGCTGTACTTTTTAGCAGACATAAATTTTCTCTTCCTTACATATCGTTTGAACGAGATGGATTCGTGTTCTTCTTCCAGTTACAGAACAAGCGTGCTTTTTTCTTCCTATTTGTTTCACGACTTACCTGTGGCGTTGCAATTAAAGGTCCTTTTGTTGTTGTTGTGCACTTTCCTTGCTGCTTAGCTGCCTTTCCCTTTTTGTTTCATTGCAGAGCAGCTACGGAGCCGTTCCTTGCCTCTTTTATCCAGGAGACTGTCCCCAAGTACTGTGCAGTCAGTTCTGCCCAGCTGTGGTCCTGTGGTTGTGGTCTCCCTTTATTCTGTTATCCTAAAGTAAAAAGCAGGAACTGTCTAGGAGTATTACTGGCCAAGATGCTATTTTGAGAGGTCTAAAGTACCTGCTTTTATGTCTGGCTGCCAGGGATTTTTTTGTATCTACCATACTTGAGAACAAGGTTTAAATTTAGGATTTATATCCTGCTGCCACCCAAGGCAGCAGGATGTATACCCCCTTCTCTTCCAGCTTCACAGTGGTCCCATAGCAGTAATCTTTTGTGTTACAGCGTGGTTAAATGTTGCTGAGCTTTACCACGGCAGCAGATGTTAAACCAAAGGTGGTTGAACCTCAGATTTTGCCCCCGTTCCTAATTCTTGTGGTTATAGGCAGTTACAGTTGGAGTACAGTTATTAATGCTTGTGAACCATAAACATTTTTTGCCTTGTCACCATCTAACAGCTTAGTTGCTTAGTAAGGACTGGTTTAAATTAAATGGGGACGTGCCACAAAAATGTATTTGAATCAACCCGGCGTTGTTCAAGCATAGTAAAAGCAATTTTGTTTTGTAAATTTAACTGGCAAGTTTCAGAAGTCTAAAACGCCTCCTGATTTTGATTTCCTTGTGAATGTTGGGGGCAGAAGAATTGTCAGGTAGCCTGGAGGAAAATGTAGCATCGGAGGATTTCTCATGGATAAAGGAAAGAAGATTGCTCAATCTTTCGAAGATTACCTGTTGTATACAACCAAAACCAGGACTTGGCTGTAGTCTTCAGGTTTCAAGCCTAATGGCTCAATTTTGGAGGTAATTTGGCATTCAGTCCTCAGCCATTTCTAATCATCTCTGCCAGCTTGTTCTAAAGCATGTGATTTTGCAGTTCTGAATAACACACAGATAATATTTATTACTTAAGTATCAAGTACATTGCTTGGCTAATGATGGAAGCGGTTGTTTGCATTTTCTTGTTAGGTACTTTTGGGTTTCTTCTGTTTTCCTTTATGCAACTGGGGCCATGTCCCATTGATAAAATATGTTACTGGGTTTGAAATGCATGAACCCAGACAGATAGGACCCAGATACTTGAGCAGATGGCACAGAGTTGAGAAGAGGGACTGTTCCTAGAGTATTGATGCCTCTCTCCTTGCCTTCACTCAGCTCTTCTCCTTCAGGGCTGGGCAAGCTCCTGGATCTCACATGCTGCTCTTGTTCACGTATGTAGGTCTTCAAACTTACACCAAGAACAAAACTTACATTATTTTTCATTGTCCTTTTGAATACAGGAAGCAAACACTCACCTTCCCACCTCACAGAAGGGATGAGCAGTATTGCTGGGCAGGAAGGAGAGCGGGCTGTGCTCAAGCCCCAGGGTGCACGGGGCACAGCCCGATGTCTGCGAGGCCGCTGTTGGGGACTGGCTGCTCGGACCTGCCCGTCTCGGTGCTTAGAGCCAGGGGCTAGATATTCTGGGTGAACTCTATAGCGGTGGCGTGAGCTTATATGAATACATGGAGTCATAATATTGGCCACTGGAGATCCTTAGAAATCTCATGGCAATTGTTTTTCGTGGTACTAAAACTCTGGGTATTCATCCTGCTCTTCAGGCTAATTCCTCCTTTAGGTCTGCTTGTATTGTTCATTGGTTTCTACCCTAAGCTGGATGGATGCAATATGGCCGAGTGCTTTCCTACAGCAAATGGTATTTCATGCTTTGGGATTGTTTTATATCAAAGATGCTATTTCTGGATCTGCAATTTCATCATCTTAAAAGCAGAAGGATTAGCATTCGCTTCATTACAGAGTTTGGGTATGTTAATAGAAGTTTATAAACTTGACAGTGTTTCTTAAGTGCTCGTGTTTCTTTAGTTGTGGGTGTGGATTTAGTCTCCTAATTATAGTACTCTTCTAGGAGGGGCAGAAGAAGTGAATCACTGTTTTAGGGCTTTATGTTTTTTTGTCCCACCGTCTAAGGAGGAGTGAAATTCCTCTGTATTCTGAGCGCTGCATGAGGTCACCCTACTGAAGTTCTTGCAAAGAAAGGATTTCTACCATGGCTTTGGTATTGCTAATTTGATTTGGTGACAGGCATGCATTCATTCCCTAAATTGACATTGCCATTCTGAAATTAATTTATTAAATGATCATGCTGGTAAGTTTAAATTAATTTTTATTTTGAGGGTGGTTTTTAAAATAAAATGATCTGCTGACCATTGTTTGTGAGTAGACCATGTAGAAGAAGTAAATTGCCTGTCATTGGTGCACAGAGACACTACCTACACCTGCAGAAGTAATTTTTAAAGAATGATAACTCTAAATAAAAAATCCAGATATAAGCAAAAGCATGCATGCAGGATCCTTCGTCTTCATCCTTCTATTCCTTCTTGTTTTTCACTTTTGTTCTCTTTATCTTCTCGATAAAATTCTTAACACTCTGTTATAAACACCTTTGAATGTCTTGAAAAAATGTTACCTTCTTGACCAGATTTCTTGCAAGAAACTTGCTCTCTTCTTCATCTACTGAAACACAGAACCTCTCAGTTCCAGTTTTGAGAATATAGATGGAGAAAATACGGCTTTCAATTTCTCCGATTTTCATCCTGTCCAGCTGATGACTAAAAATATTTTCTATTTGGAAAAGAGTAGTAAGTAAAGACATTGAGTGGGAAGGAGAAGATCATGAAAGGCTGATACAATGCAGGCTTTGTATTTGTGTATGGCATTGTTACCGTGGGTAAGCATTACAGTATGTGAGCACTACACTTTAGTTTTTAGTATTATTTAGTATTATTTTAAAAAGATTGTAATTCAGTGACCCATGAGCTGCTATTAAAATACACAGATATACTTTTTTTCCACCAGTGTCGTCTTTGTGTCTGAGTACACCCACAAAGTGTAACTCAATCAACAGATAAGCCCATGCTACCCATGTTTGTTAAATAGGAGGTGATATTTTTTTAAAGTAGAAAATTTGTCATGTTCTCTGAAAGCTGGTATTATCAATGCTGCTACATTCATGTACCAACCTTAATTTAAATATCTGCATGATGTTATTCATGCAGGTTACTATAATCCCTTCCTGATCCTGTTTCAAACATGCAGCTATTGCAGCTATAGTAGAATTATTTTCGAACAGCTCCTGATTTCCAAAAAGGAATGGAGAACAGCACTTCGTTGATGTATAAATCCATCAGGCATCCATATTTAACAAATCTATGGAATTCTGGTTGTGTTGTTTGTTTTCTTTTGTTTGTTTGCTTGCCCTCTCTAAAAGGTATGCAGAGTGACAAGGACAATCAAATATCTGGACAGGTTTCCTACAAGAAACAATTAAACATATCTATTTATCTTTCGAGCTAAAGAAGAGTTGACTAAGAGGAAGCTGTGATGATAGTTTACTTTGTTTAGGAGGCAAATGTTCGATGTCTCTTCCAATACAAGAATTGGGAGGTGTCAGATGGAGCTTGCTGGCCTGTCGGTTCGGAATCTGACAGCAGGAAATGCTTCGTGTGTCCCCTGGGCAATTGGAGGGACTGCTTGCCATCGGTTGGTGTTAAAGGGGGCAGGTAATGGCTGGACAGGGGCCACACACACAGAAAAGGCATGTGGGGCTAATAAGTGCAGAGATCTCACTGCTGGCTCAGCCACAAGCTCTGTGAAGCTGGACAAATATTTGGGAAAGTGTCACTGTGGCTTGCTTCGTTCCTAAATTCCTCCCTACTCATCTCTCCTGCTTGCTGCTGGATGCAAGGCTGAATAGATCTTTTTTGCTTGATGAGATGTTGTTGTTGTTCTGGGATTTCAGTTAGGGTTTCAGTTTGTGGGTTTTGTGTTCTGGAGAGACCTTCTTAAGATGGCAAAACTTCATTTTTCATTAACTGGGTATTTCAGCAACCTTTCTTCTAAGTCATAGCTCAAGCCTTTAAGTTGGGTGAATTTAATGTCGGTCCTTAAAGTTTCAGATTGAGGAGTCTGGGGTTGGTTTAACTAGAAGTACATTGAGAAATGATTAAATGGTAAAAGTACACAAAATCCTTTTTTAAAAGGGATATGGCTAACTTATGGCAAAGAACCCCAAGCAGTGCAAACTTTACAGTTTTCTCGAGCAAAAGCTTTGCTTTTTGAAACAAGCTTTTGCATGCAGTTACTTTGTGATGACATTTTGGTGGAGTAACTAAAGGAGTTGCTTGTTTAAATACAATGCCTGGAATATAAGTTTTCTTATTGATGAGTAGGATTGACAGTCCCCCAAGCTTTTTTCACTTTGGTAAAGTGATGCTTCTAAACAGCCTTTGGTTCTTTTCTTTTTGGCCCTAAATACAAGTAGAGGTGATTTGTGAATATAAAAAGACGACAGTATTAATATATCTTAGAGTTCATAGAAGATCCTGCGGTGGAAGGGTCCCACAAGGATCATCAAGTCCAACCCCTGGCTCCACGCAGGACCACCCCAAAATCAGACCATGCATCTGAGAGAGCTGTTCAAACGCTTCTTGGAGCCATGCCCACTGCCCTGGGGAGCCTGTCCCAGCACCCAAGTGTGACCAAGGTTTTAAGGCTAAACGTACAGAATTTAGGAATTACTGGAATGAATTTACTTGGAGCTGAGGCCGATGTCTAAGCGTGCGAGGGTGTAGTCCCGAATCATTTAATCTCTTATTGTTTCTACCAGATAGCGTCGCAGTTTAATACGCGGAAGGCGATGAGCTGCTCAGTGTATCTTTCCTTTTCTTCATCCGACGTGGGAGTTAGGGCTTGCTGTAGTGCACGCCACGTCGAGCCAGTGCTGTTGCAGAACGTGGGCTTCTTTTTTTTTCCTCCTGATGCCCATCTCCAGGCGGTGGCGGCTCCGTTCAGGCTGGGCTGGGAGAAATGGAGCTGGGCTGCTCCCTGACAGCTGGGAAACTGGGACAAAGAGACTTGCCCGAAGCAACAGGGTGGGTTTGTGGTACTGTCATGTGTAAACCTGAAGATTTCCTAAATTTAATTCTCTTTTTCTTTTTTTTTTTTCCCTACTGCCTTTTCAAAAGGGTCCCGAATTACTTCATAATCTGATCCTGGCTGATACCCGCATCTCCGAGTCATCGTGCTGTGTCTTAGGGGAAACCTCTGCCCCTGGGACTGTCTCACAGCCCAGGTTTTAGTGGGTTGTGCGTTTGTAGTTTAGTTTGGGTCTGATTCAGACAGCTAATTGCTGACTAAATCGATGAATTGACTCAGGAACACAGGTCAAAGCGTTGGTGTGGGTTTCTGCCAGCATTCAGACTGCAGTGCCAACAGCTTTCTGCTTCCCTGGGGAGTGATCTACCAAGCTTGCTTGTAGCTGGGCTCCTCTATTCATTGAGGCCCTTTCCTAAAATCACATTTTGTATGGGTGTAAGGATTGGGAAGATCTCTCTTCTCCTGACTTAAATTTGAATGAGCCTAATTGCCCTGCGACTTTCTTCTTTTAGTGGTAACTCTGTGAAGAATTCAAATGAGCACAGCAGCCAGTCCTGCTTGTTTATTTTAAAAATCTTCTGAGAGGTATAAAATTCCAGCCATACAAATTCTGCTAATCAGTAATGCTTTTCCCTTCCAAAACAAGCAGCAATTCCTGCTTTGGTCTGCCAGGGTTTTGTGATACCTTGTAATCTGAAGTTGGTTGGGGGGGATGTCTTTCTGTCAGTTTTTATTTTTTCTTTCTTTCTTTCTTTTCTTTCTTTTCTTTCTTTCTTTCTTTCTTTCTTTCTTTCTTTCTTTCTTTCTTTCTTTCTTTCTTTCTTTCTTTCTTTCTTTCTTTCTTTCTTTCTTTCTTTTTCATTTTAGCAGGTGCATGTAGTACTTGTTCAGGATAAAAAAAAAAGTGCAGAATGAAAAGAAGCAAGGGTGAGGCTTTTATTTAAAAAAAAAAAAAAAGCTGAGGAGGAAGTTCACTGCTGAAAGGGTTATTGTAATCAAGTTTATCATGGGAGCTTGCTGTTGTGTAACAGAAACTCTAGCTTGTCCATACCTGTCTCAAAGCATTACTTAATGAAGAAAGAAAACAAACCTACCAAAATATTTATGAAATTCAATAAAATTTGTTCCCAAACTCCTTCATTTCAATACATCATGACAGACCAGCTCCTTGTTGGATTGCTTTCTCCATTTCTAGAAAGCCTACATTTTTTAGAGCCGTGGTATCTGTCGTTCAGATGCAGCTTGAGCACGAAGTGGGTAACACTCAAGCACGTGTCTCTGTTGGTTTAATAATATTGAAACTCATTTATTCAAAAACCACTTTAGCCAGGAAACATCTAATGAATATGATGTATTCCTCTGAAAGTAGCATATTAAAAAGTCTGCAATACGCACAAATATATATATTTTTTCCAGTGAAGGAGCATATTTGTACTGACTGCTTAGTTAGCTTTTTCTTTTGCCTGTGGTTTGCTGGCTCATCCACATGCCATCTTGAATTCCATGATAAAAACTTTTAATTCAGTGCAGCAAAGTATCCTCCTAGCACACCGAGATATTTTTTTCTCTCAAAAATGCATAAACATTGTTTATTGAGTCGTTTAAAATGAATCTCCTCAGTGCAGAGATCCTTCTCACTTCCTCTGCATCGATGTTCAGGAGTAATTTGGGACTTTAAGATGCAGTAGCTGTCTCAGATGAGATTTTGAGGGACAGTTATCAAGGAGAACAACAGAGAGTGCCACTGTTACTTGTTGTGTGATGTTCAAGCGTTATCTTGGTTTCTTTTTTTTTTCTCTGCCCATGTGTTGCCAAGTAGATAACTTGGGCAACATGTTTGTCTGTCTCAAGATGAAGCAGTTGATTCCCTTATCCTGTCATAGCCTTCCAGTTATCCTCTCTACTCCATGAGAGCCTCGTGAAGCAGCAATTCCTGTTGACCAAGCAACAAGCGTGTGCTTGGCCTTTTCTGCTGGAAGAACTCCTAGGAGCCACCTGTTTCTCAGCAGGTATTTGAGTGGGGCTGTCGCAGTTTCACCTGCCTTTGTTCATCCTTGTCACTTGGTTCCCTTTAATAATTCCAGGCACACCCTTTGCTGTTACATCAGCATCTGTACATGATTCATGGATATCAGTGTTTGAAGAAATGCATCTGCTCCTTTAGTCCACGTAAAAATGGGGGTACCAAGGCAGATTTGGTGCTCATCGAACCTGCTCTGCTCTTTCTGGTGGTGGCAGGGAAAGGATGGAAGAGCAGCGTGCAGTGGTTCCCCCCATCATGCTTTCACCTCATGATGCTGGGAAGTTTGTTTCTGCCCAGAAGTGATAACGGTGCTCGCAGTGCCCGTCCTTTACATCGTGTATGTCTCTTGTCTATACCCTATCCTCTGGAAAACAAACTGTGCATGCAAACTTCGTGTTAAGACTGCCCAGAATCTTACCACAGCAGAGCTGGCTGCCTTCGTTTTGACAGCTAACTCAGCTGGGAAAAATGTGTATTAGTGAGAGGGTTGCTTATGTGGGAAGGCTTTTATTGATAATAATGCACAGTGTTTAATTGCCCTTTATCTGTGTGGGAGAGTTATTGCAGTAGTTTCTTGCTGTTGGAGGTAGGATGGTGGTCGCTGAGAGGCAAATAGAGGTTAGGCAAGGGGAGGGGGGAAGACAATTAAAAATAGACATCGTTAGCATTTATTAGTGCATGTTTGTATGGGAGGGAGTACCACAGTGGTGAGGGCAATATCCAAGTCATAGGAGAAAAAATCTTCAGCAATGGAGGAGTTTGGGCTTTCCACTCCCATTGTGGATATAATACATAATGATTGGGTCACGAGGTCATTTTATTCACTATTAGATATGAATTTGGGTGTCTTTACAGTCGATCCTGTTGTGTAAGCTGCGAGCACTGCAGCTGGCTTCAGCCCACGTCAGGCTGGCAGGATGTGTTGGTGCTGCCAACCAGCAGGTAGAGCTGAGCCTGCTGAGTAGCGGGAGCAACTGCAGCGAGCCAGGCTCCGTAGGGCTGATGTGGTACCTAATCCTACCGTAGTTTTAAAGTTAGAGTTCCTAATAACTCATAATTTGTCACTCATAGTTTGATCTAAATCATCAGGTTAAATTGCTTTCTTACCCTGTTTCCTGAGAAGTTTGGCACACTTTTCAAACTCAGGCTGGCATCTTCAGAATGACAAGGTCTTGCTGGTTTTCAGGTAATTCCCACCAGACCCAAACTCCAAATTTCACAGGTTCCTGGAGACCTACAAAAACCCAAAAATGAAAAAGTGAAGTATTAAAAGGTAAATTAGAGGAAGCTCGTAGAAAACGTGTCCACTGCTGAAGAGCTGAAGATAGAGCCTCAGAGACAATGCAGGTATGGGACAAAAGATGGTGTCTGGATGGAAATGAGCAGGTAGAGGGGTGAAAAGAAAGGGAAATGTGCTGGGGAACAAGTACTGGAGAAGAGTATGTAGGGAAAAAAATAAAAGGTAGGAATTAAAAGAACTCTATGATTAATTCTTTTCAGAAATGATAGAACCTAATCACAATAAACTAAACAGAACTGTGAGTATGTAAGTGCTGCTGGTTTCTCCTCCTGTAGGAGAAAACGGTCTGTACGGTGAGCTAAGAAGAGAGGCAGTCAGACCACGCTTAAAACAAAAAGCTCTGGAGCCTGCAAATGAAGCTAGAAAGCCAGCCAGTTGTATACTGTGTTCTGCTGGTTGATCAGCAACATTCTGATACTGTCCAAACAAGTAGGGGAGGCTGCAATCTTGGCTCACCCCAAACAATTACTTGTTGCTCTGATCTGATTATCATGGTAATAATTTGGCTCGTTCGCTTCTGAAAACCAGGTGGCTCTTTTCTAGCACAGGTGAAAAATTTCATGTAACTTGGAAAGATAAAGGCAACTGATTTAAATAGCCTAATGAGTGTATATCATAACGAAAATCTTCCTCTAGACACTTCTTTACCGACTGAGCAGCGTGTATTTTCTCTCCTATACGAGGGGAGAGGAAAAAAAAAATAAAATTATTCTCAAGTAGTACTAATTTTTGTACCATTTTCTGTAGAAAACCTGGCGTTAACTTATTTGTCATGTGTGAGAACAAGAGACAAAGATTTTAAAGACAAAGCTGTTAAGGAGAGTTCTCGGTAACCTCTGCACCCGATCTAGACAGGGTACGGGCTCTGTCAGTATTGTTGATCAGTCCTGAAGAAATTCCAGCTTGCGAAACACCTGAAAGGGCTATCAGGTGGCATAACTTTAAAAGGGTTTTCTGTCAGTCTTCCTGAAATTATTAAGTGCCCTCGAGGGTTTGTAACTGGGTTTTATATGCCGAGTGTTTCCCAGGTTCTCCAAACAAAGCGAGGGCTCGGTAGCTCCGCATGCTGATGGACAGGGGAGGTGTCCTGATATTTAGCACAGAAGCACAACTGAAAATGTGTAATAAAAATCGTTTAATTTGCGATTGGATAAGCGAAAGTTGTGCTTGGAGGACGTGTGGCCTGTGATCTAAGGCTGTCCCTTCTTGTCCAAGGACTCCTCCCTTGGGGTGTAATCACGAGGCAGTGTTTTCACTTGAAGGAGGTCCCGGCTCTGGAACTCGCTTTCCTACTGGATTTGTTGGTTGATTTTTGGTGCAACTTGTTTTATCATGTTGTTTTTTCCTGGGAGAGGTGCATAGCTAGGTAGAAAGTGAGTATCTCCTAGATAAATTTTATCAGCACTGATCAATTTGGAGATCTTCAAAAGCCAGCTGGCCGTGGTCCTGGGCAACCTGCTCTAGGTTGGACCAGGTGACCTCCAGAGCTGCCTTCCAACCTCAGCCATGCTGTGGTTCTGTGACTTTGGAGGCGGCTTGACTGCAGTATTTTGCTTTTTTCTTCGTACTGTACTAACACTTACTGTGCCTGTTGCATGGAATTTGGGTGTTCTGTTTGCTTTAACCCTCCCAGCAAGCGAGATTTTGCAGCATAAGAGATTTGCTGCATGAACTCCGAGCTCTTTCAGAGCCAAACAGGGTATGTGCGTGGTGCCAGGTGAGAATTTCAGGGCTAGAAATGCTCCCCAGTCTCCCCAGTCCTCAACCTTCAAGCCTTCCAGCCCTTTGTTTGCTGTGATGTGTCTCTGAGATGTGATCTCCTCTTTGATTCAGCTTACACCGGCAGTTTACAGGTGAGGAGAGGACTGCGTGCTCCTGCGGCGCAGCGTTCAGTCCATCCTGCGTTGTCCTGACTCAGCGCCGCGCTGTAGAAACACGATGACTGCAGTCAGTGCTTTTGAGCTCAGGGGGTTAAGCCCAGGAAAGGAGCAATTGATTTGGCTGGTCTTTACGAGATGAGCGTGTCCTTCCCAGATCTGCGTGTCCCGCTTGTGTTTACATCTCCTTATGAACACACATCAGCTAAGAACAGACTAACTCTGTTAACACCCTTTCAAAACCAGCCAAATGATAGCACTCAGTGTTCATTTTTATTTTTTTACGCCACTTGTGTTTGCTCTTTAAAAAAAAAAGTTATTATGAAGCAAAGAGCATGTGAAAAATAACTTGGTTGACTTCTCTAAACTGCAAACAAAAGCCTGGACTGGATTCGAAAAGCTTTGAAACAAAAGTCAGCGTTGGGTGTGAGGATGAAGGGATGATTCACGAGAGCCCAGGAGAGGAAAGCTGTTTCCTTAGCCTGATACGGTGAGAAAAGCTCATGTGTACAGTGATAGAGGTGCCTGCCTTGGACCCTCAAATTAAGAGTTACGTTCCTTAACGTACTTCTTTGTAAAATTAGACTGCTCAGATAACTTCACTGGTGATAGTTTAATGTTTGGGAAAGGGAATGCTTCAAATGACTGAATTCCCGGTGTCTTCATTTTCATCTGTGCTATGTTATTAAGAAGCTACTAATTCAGCTGCTTTTCATCAAAGGGAAAATGCATTTCCTTTATACCTAATTAGGAATATTGCTCTCACGCTGCTTTTATTTGAATTATCTGGGACTTTTCCTTTTTCTCCCGATACACTCAAGAGGAGTTACGTCTGATTCAGGTTTTGTTCCAGGATTGTTTTGGTATTCAATGCAGAACTGCTTTTTAAGAGGAATGGAAAGTAATGTGAGCCTGGTAGCGCATGTTTTTCTTGTTTCTCAAGATTGTCACGTCGCAGTCTAAGCCACTTTTTAACACTGTTTAGAAAATATAATGAACATGATACAACTTCCTAACTGTTACCCAAGTTGCATGTGTAATAGCGACAGTCGAGTTATTCGTTTGCTTAAGCGTGTATTAATGCAATTAAGGAAGTCTTAACTGCGGTCTGGGGGGAGATCGTTTAAGAAAATGAATGGAAACGTTTGGCAATCATTCAAAAACTATGAAATTTGAGCAATTGCCACATAGCTTATGTTAAAATAGGTGAAACCAAGTGATTGGATGAAAAGGCATTATCTCAGCCTTGCTGTTGTCGTAAACACAATGGCTTTGTTCTCAGTCTGGTCTATAAAACCAGATGCCTGAGTTCAGTATTGTTCAGGAAAGTTTTGAATCCGTGTACAAAGTGTAAACTCCTGCAGCATTCCTGCTGAAGGAAAGTACCTTAAGCACAAGCTGACTTGATAGATATGATAGATGATAAGCAGCTCTGCTGAGTTAGAACCGCCAGGGCCAAGCAGAAAATGCAAGGCTTATACGTGTAAAAGGGTAACATAGCCTGAACAACTGGGAGTTATCACTTCAACAGGTACATTCAAGTAACCATTTAAAATATAAAGAATTAAGTCACACAGTACAATTTTGAAGAGTTAAAGTATTAAGAAATTAAGGTCAAATCTTACAGTCTGTACTTCTGCAAACTCCACCAGGTCCTGCTGAGTTGGCTATGAAGAAGCTTACTAAAATCTGGCTGTGAGTTATGTTCTCCTCTAACAGGAAAATCTCAGGAGAAATTGGGGGAATTTTCTTTATGTAGTCAATAGTTTGGAAAATGATAAATAACTGAGTGCGTAAGTATGGAAGGTGGTGGAGCAAATAAACCTGGAAACCATTTCCAAACATAGAAGTCCAAGACAGTGACTGGGAGCCATCAGCATGGATTTACAAAGGGGAAATGGTCGAACCAACCTGATGACCTTTGATGACAGGCAGAAGGCTTGGTGGATGCTCTTTATCTTAAGCAAGGTTTTTGACTCAGTCTTCCACAACATCCTCATTGACCAACTGATGAAGCTAAGGACTAGTTAAGGGGACTGCAAGGTGGATTGAAAACTGAAAGGCTGGGCACAAAGGGTTCTGGTCCGTGGCATGAAGTCCAGCTGGAGGCCAGGCACTGATGGTGTACTCCAGGGCTCGATACCAAGGCCAGTACCATTTAATAGCTTCGTTAATGACCTAGATGAAGGATCAGATGGGACACAGTGCACCCTCTGCAAGTCTGCAGACAATGTAAAGCTGGGAGGAGTGGTTCATACACCAGGTGGGTGTGCTGCCAGTCAGAGGGACCTCAACAGGCTGGAGAAATGGGCCAACAGGAACCTCCTGAAGTCCAGCGAAGAGAAATGTCGAGTCTTGCACCTAGGGAGGATTAACCCCAGGCACAAATACATCCAGCTGGCTGGAAAACAGCTTTGCACAGAAAGCCCTGGGAGTCCTGGTGGACAAGACACTGTGAAAATGGATGTACTGGAATAAGTCCCAGCAAGGACCTTGAAGATGATGGCATGAAGCATCTGCCAAATGATGGGAGGCCGAGGGAACTGGCACTGTTCAGCCTGGAAAAGAAGAAGATCCTTAGTGTGGTCACTGGGGACAGGATAAGAGGCAACGGGCACAAATGAAATACAGGAAAATCAATTTAAGCATGAGAAAAAAACATACATTGTATAACAAAGGCAGCGAGCCACTGGAACAACAGGTTTCCCACAGAGCCTTGTGGAGCTTCATCTTTGGAGATGCTCAAAATCCAACTGGGTCGTGGTCCTGGGCAGCCTGCTGTGGCTGCCCCGAGCAGGGCACTTGGACTGGATGATCCCTCCCAACGTCAGCCATTCTGATTGTCATCTCCTTCCTCTTTAGCAATTTTCCTCTTTAGCAATTTTTTAATGCAATTTTAATCTTGGAGCATCCAGAAACATATCGATCACTTCACAGAAAAGGTAGTGTGTAGGTCGCAGGTCCGTCGAGCAATGTTTTCTTGGCTTTTTGTATGTTTTATGGGCTTTAAAACCAGCCCGTGTTTCTCTCTGCGATGCTGCGGTCTGGCTCCATTCTCGCATGTGTGTTTAGTTGTACAGAGTGTTAAAAGAAGGCAGTATTTCTGTATCAAATAAAGAATTTAAAATCAGCAATTTAAAATCAACAATAGGGTAAAAGAGAAAATGCATAACCTGCTCTGTCCCTGTCTTTCAGTCATGGCCTGTGTATGAAGAGGTGTACAGCAAAATGATTGAACTTGCAGCCTTTTTGGACCTGCCTCGTTTTCCAGATATAACAGAGAGCTGCTTTCTCCATCCGGACATGTTGTGCATGAAGTACCTGATGGAAGTTAATTTACCCGGTAAATATTTTCCCAAACCTGAACTGATAAACTTTTTCTTTGGTTTATTAAACCCCAGCAAAAACAAAAAACAAAAACCTCAAATCACTACTTTAAAAGCGCCTCCTCTTTTTCTTCTAATTTTTCTTCTAATATTTCTTCTAATACATCTTTAAGCTTGAACTGAAAGATCATTTCTGTAGAAAGCATCTTCATCAAACATTGAAAGTAGGTACTGAAGGCCCAGGTACGCAGGGGCGCTCCGGTGCTGAATCTCAGCCTGTTGAATGGACACTTCATCTGAGACCTTTCAGTGTCTGTGTGAGCTCAGAGGCACTGGTGGAAGTCACGTGGCTTATTCAGATAAAAGATGCATGAAGTCAGGACCTGATTGCTTGGCACTGAAAGGAATTGTCATGTGTGAAGTTGAATATATGTTCTACAATGTTGCATAACAGCATTAATGAGGGATGCGGGGTGACAGATCAACCCGTCTTGATTATTTCTGATTTAGTTTTGAAATAATTTATTGCATAAATATGAAATTTTTGCTTATTCGTAAGTTCAGTCTTGATTATTGAACTACCAAACAAAAACAGATGAGTCCTAGCATGTAAGCTGTGTCTGCTGGGTTACCGTACTTCTGTCAAGTACTGCTGGCTCTGGAGATGACATCTGTGGGCAAATAGCCTGTAAATTATTTTTTTCTCCAAAACATTCCAGAAATTGTTTTTGTTGGTGTTTTTTTTTTTAAATCGTATTTTGCCATTAGTTACATTGAATAAAACTACTTTGCTTTTCCACATACCGACAGCTAATGGAAAAAAAAAGACAACCAAAAGATTTAGGGATAAAATGCCAGAGAAAAAATTCTGCCTTTGTTGTTTTACACCAGTGTTGCACTAGAGCCTATAGAGGCTCACTTATATTTCACGTTATAAAGTGTCAATTGAGTCAAGGAAAGGCTAGAAATTTGGCATTTTTAGGTTTATTACAGAGAAATATAAAGCTGTGTACCCATTGAAACTTGCTATAAGTGCAGAATATATTGTTCTTCACTCTTTCCTTGCAACTGAGCTTTTTATCATGTAAAGTATCTTTTTATTTATTTATATTATTTATATTTTATTTGTATTTATATTTTATTTCTATTTTAGTTTATTGAAAAAAGACTGCTATTGCTGCCTAAACACCTAAAATAAATTGGCAGTGTCTCTTAGGACGTTGAATAATAACGAAAATGTGGTTTAAAATACCTAAAGGATCAGAAAGTATATTGGCAGTATATTTGTAAATAAATTTGTTTGGAAAATGCTTTTACGCTTTTCAGATTTTATTCAACTTTTACTGTTACGTAAAAGAGGATTAAAAATTAGTTTGTGCTGAACTCTGTAAGGAGCAAGAGAATAGAGAGTAGAGCTGGATTAAGGTTGTACTTAGTCATACATTGCTAACCTTTGTGGAATCTGATGGTGATGTAACCGCCACCCGTATTTCTTGCTGAGCAGGAAGGGTGAGAAATTTGGGGGATTTGTATCTGTGAAAAATAAGCATGAAGTAATAAGAGGCTGGCTGGATATCCTGCTGCTGCTTTCGGAGCTGCAGTTGTGTAGGTTTGACATAAGCCACACTAGCGGGTGCAATTAGCCTTTACGGCGTAGTGCCAGTTTTAACCTAAACTGCCCGCTTTAGCCTCAGCGGGGAGCGTTCCCCAGCCTGCTGCTGTGCCCAGCTACCCCTGCTTCTTTTAGCACTGCCCCAGCCCTACATTTTTTTTTTTGGTTGATAGACAGGAAAAATGTTCCTGACAAGTTTTTGGCTTTCGGGGTTTTTTGAAACTAGAGTACAACTGT
The DNA here is from genome assembly GCF_963932015.1 of Anas acuta. Classification (NCBI taxonomy): domain Eukaryota; kingdom Metazoa; phylum Chordata; class Aves; order Anseriformes; family Anatidae; genus Anas; species Anas acuta. Next base: position 102,744,953 of record NC_088981.1, read on the forward strand.
ATTTATGTTCTGCATGTGGATCCAAGAGTGCTTTCCTGGAACAATGTTCAGGATCATGTAACAACATCTTTTGAATAACATTTAAAAAAGGGGGGATTTTTTTTTCCATGCGTCATTTTTTCATTTTATTTCCAATGAAGATTACCCACGGTATATAAAAATATCCAAAAATGCTTCTCAGCCTGAAAAATGGCCAGTTGTCCCCCAAAAATGTAAGCATCATTTTCTTCTAATGACCAATATATTTGTACCGTAACAGTCTTTTAGCTTGTCTCAATGCGCTTATATTTTTATTTATATTAATTAGATGAACTGCATAATTGGACTTGTCGAGTGGTGAAAAAGATTGGTTTCGGAGAAGTGGATTTCCTGACTCTCACGCCTGGAAATAAATCAACAAGAAAAGTGAAATACGATGTCCTTGCTGCAGCAATAATTGTAGTAGTTCTGAAATTGTTGTTTTTATTAGATGATCACTACGAATGGTACGTATACAAGCAAATCTCCAACAAAGCCCAAACTTTCAAATGAAGCAAATGACTGTCTTGGGTTGCATTTTCTTTAGTAATATTTGATTTGTAGTATTTTAATTTTGATTAAGTTCAGTAGCGTAAAACGTGATCTCGAAGGCATTTTAGCAGTTGAGTATCTCTTATTTTCACAAATCACCAGTTTGAATCTGAAACCTGGAAGGAAAATTTGGGTGTAACTTTTGTCAGTTGCATTTGAAATTCACGTGAAAAGTGCAGCATTTGGGGCTATAAAATGGTCTCTTTTTTTTTTTTCCAGGTTACTTTCAGGCTTTGCTGCAGAAAGAAATAAAAATAACAAAGAAGGTACGGAAATATTCCAGTAAAAGCAGTCTTATGATTTTGTAAATGAAATAACTTTGTAATCAGGATGAGAAAGACTTAATCCTTTAAGATGAGAAAGATGGTTAAAGTGTCTTTTTGTGATTTATTCCTTTTAGAAAGGTCTTTATTGAAAGAAAACACCATCTTGTTCATATAAAATTGTCTTGGCTTCCTCATGTAATTCTTATTGTACCGGATAAGGAATTTTGTATGCGTTTTAGTGGATACCTTTCTTCTTTTCACGTTTGCCTCTTGTTTTAGATCGTTCTGCATGTTAGGCGAAGGTGAATGGTTGTACCATAAAGAGGGAACGCGCTTTGATCGTAAATAGCAGATACTTACTAGGGGCATCAAACCACATTCATGATACAATCCAAACTTGTTTAGTCTTGTTAAATAAAATGTCTTAGTGTGTAACATATTTGAGATGTAATCTGTTTTCTTCCAAATAATCCTGAGAGAGTGTGGAAAAGCTAGGAGCAATTAAGATAGAAAAGATAATGGTGTGAACATGGTTCTTTGAGGGCAGAAAGACCAAATCAAAGATTAGAAATCCTCAGGAAGATTCTCCATGGCCTTATCCAGATCACAGTTGAAGATAAGATCAAAGATGTGTTATGGTGATTTATGTTTTCAGCCTTCCATCCGGTTTTGGGTTCGTTTTTACCCTTCTGTTACTTTCTAAAAAAATTAAGTCAGTAACAGAAATCAGTGTTAGCCAGGCATGAGCACAATTACTGCTGGATGTAGAGAAGTCATTACTCTCAACTAAAACCCGTAATCCTCATTTTTAAGTGGATATGCAAACTTATTTGGGATCTTACTTTTTCAATTTCATTTCCATTGAAAACTTGGAGTACGTAATAGTGACAGGAGTAGAAGTTGCACAACTGCTTACGAGCCCAGGCTCAAAGCCATTAATGTCTTAATAGGGTTTCTACCTTATTAACCAGTCTCGTTGCCTTTGGGAATTAACAGCTCATTCTTTGCCCACTTTTTTTTTTTTTTTTTCCCCTTTGAAATCTGCTGGTACAAAATGATCCATATACTGTGCTGTGTTGTCCCTGTTCTTCAGACGTTGGAGTGACAGCGAGCAGCCGACGTGAGAGTTTTTTGTTCAGGCACCGATCAGTGCCAGAGCTCAAAACTGCCTCTGGCACTTTCCCAAAGTTAGCGTACCGAAATGAATAATGGCTAATACTGACTTGTAAGGATTCGGTGTATGTGAACTTCATTTTCAATTTAACTCTCCTCTCTCTAGTCCTTTTATTTTTTTTTTTCCAGCTCCTATAGTTTTTAAAGACAGACTGGGAGCTGTACGGTAGATAGCTGTAGCTACCTAGTGCGTGTTTGCGTGGCTAAGTTCTGTGAACTGCACACATACACACTGTTGTTTATGTTCAAATAAAATGATTGAGACACGTGTGTGTCTGTCTGTGTGTATCGCAGAGCTGTATGTTTTCCACTTGACTCAGCTGTGTGAAGGTAGGACCAGCACCACCAGCCAGCTACATGGTTACTGTAGCCTAGCATCATGTCTCTGGCAGTGGGCTTGCTTGTGACAGATGCTTAATAATTTGTATTAAGATAAATGTAAATAGTTTTTTCTTCCCCTGGACGTCCCTCTCAGCACTGTCTGGGCTGAGGATTTCATAAAAGATATTGTATCCACACCTTTGAATTTTAAGAAGTACTGAAGGATCTTTCTTCCTTCATTTGTTTGTTGTTTTCTGAGTCCATCTGTACAGTTGTAGCTTTAAAGACATCGTGTAGCAGGATAACTTGAATACCAAAAAACACAGATAATACAAAAAATACAGAAGTTTGATCATAAGAGCAGTACAGTCACCCTCAGAACAGTTCAAACAGCTAGCTGGCAGAGCTAAGCATGATGCAAGCATCAGTGCAGTGCAGCTGGGGTAATGGGGAAATGCAAAGCTTGGTTAATTCACAATGCAGATAATACACCCACGAGTAATAAGAGATGGTTATATTTTAATTGTACTCTACGCCGGAGTTCTGTTTGCAGTTCTTATTCTTACTGTACCCTGTTGATCTGCTTCAGTCCCATGCCTCTTCGGAGCATCAGTGATAAACGTGCAGCTGGAGTGCCTTGTGCCTTCATATTTTTGCATGTGCTGGTAAATATTTGTTCATATATCAGTGAGTGAGAAGCCCATGCTTAAAAATATGGGATGGTGATATAAAGTGAATAAAATGGGCTAGCTTATCCTTCCTGCCCTGCAGTGTCTCATGGGCAATAGGGTAGACAGTGGGGACTTGATGGCACTGTTTCAAATCTTATATCTGAGCTTTGGAAATCATTTATTTAAACCTAGGCTTGACCAACAGTTTCATTAATTCCTTGAAGCCAACGTTCAAGCAGACAAAGGCCAATCTGTGTTGCGGAGGTCTAGTTTGTTAGAGAGGAGGTAGCATTTAGGCTTAGCCCTCAGAAAAGAGGGAAAAGGTTTGAATTGTGCTAAATCTATGAGAACTATCTGAACAAAGGCACTTCTTCACACTTGTTATGCTGTTCATTTCCTGCTTTTCTGCTTTTCATTTCTCTTTCTTACAGAGATGCTGGCTTCAGTACGTTTTCTATAAGCACGCAGAGTTTAGGATAGGTTTTCATACAGGGCATAACTGCATGGAGACCACATTCTGCGTGTCACGTGTTTCTTTCACTTCTTCACAACCTAAAGTGTGAATGTTTTATTCAGGTGGTCCGTATTTTGAGTTCAAAGAGTGGTACAAGGTTATAAAATGTTCCTTGGATGCAGAGCAAAAGAAACTGGATGAAGAAAGAGCCAAGTAAGAGGTTTTTAAGTACTTACTACTACTACTAATAGTATTTTTAAGGTAGACAGTTTAAAGTGAAATTCCAACCTCTCCAGAAGTTGAAAAGGTTTGGAATTTTGGAATTTGTTCCATATTTCCATCCAGCAAGCTTGGGTGAATAAAGTGATTAAATCCCTATCTTAATTTTCTATTTACACTCATCAAGTTTATCCAGCATATTAATTAAATGTCCGCTTTCTGTGACAAGTAGCTTATACAACCGAACAGTTAACTGATTACAATAAATCTTGCGTGCATCTGGTTGTCTACTCAAAGGAAGATTTTCTGTATGTGTTGGATGGCCTAGATTCAATGGTGCTAACCATTAGATTATTTTGGTTTTATTTTAACAGCTCTAGCAATATCTTAAGAAATTGCCATTCTTTTACGCGCTTGCTCCATCCTTCTTCTGCCTAACATCTTCTATTTCTCTTGTTGTAGGTATCTGTGGAGATGTGAAAAGCCGTTGTTTTATTCAGTCAAGAAGAAATCCAAAGTCCTTAGGAGAAGACGTGAGTAAACTCTGCCTCTTTTCACCAGCACAGAAATGTGCTCCAAGTTTTCCCATCATAGAAAATCTGCAGCCCTGACTGTGATAACATTTACATCTTAAAATACTTTCCCTTCTTTCTTTCATCTCCAGGTAAAATTAACGTAGTGCAATTTTACAACTCATGGCTGGAATTCTTCAATCAGACGTTTTCCTCCTGCTTAATTGCAACTGCCTTTGCCAGTCTTCCCTTTGCCAGTCTTCCTAATGCCTTATTTAACGCAATCTCAGAATGAGTACTGTGTCCTCATCACACCAATTTGTCATCTGCCTTTATATAACTGTGCTCTTCATCGATTTTTGTTGCTCTCCCATGACTTTTCTGGCCCTTCTCTTCTTTAGTCCTTCATATTCTTCCCCCAGTATGTCCTTTGGTCAATCCTGCCTGTCCATCTTCTCTCCCAGTTATTTTTGCAGTCTTCTACAAAAATACAAGGAGGCTTTTTTGTCTGAACATGACTTTACTTGAATAGTGAGCTGTATATGGTGAGAATGAAGGTCCATCCGTTTTATTTTAGTAGTTGTAGAAGTACCTCTAAGAATTTATTGTGGTTTACTTTTCCATTACAAACAAACGAAAGACAACCACGCTCATCTGTGGAAATAGGAGAACCAGAATTTTATTCAACTAAACAAACCATGAAGTTCTTTATTCTACATTTAATAGTAGCAAGCAGCAGTTATTTGGAGAAAGACATTAAGTGTGCCAAGTGATGTTTTTCCCTTTATATGCTCTTCCAGTCTCATGAAGTGACTGGTTCAGGAACTTGGAAGCAAGTTGTATTGTCCTATTTGTTTTGAATAGCTTGTGTTGGACTTCCTGTGCAAGAATGCATTTGGTTTTTATTCATGTTTTTATGCTTCAAAATTCTGTAGGGGTGATCCTGCAGTTGAGCCACCTTCTGTGGCAAAACATGTTTTGCTTTCTTGCAAGCTGATCGTTTCCTCAGATGCCCTGTACTTCCCGTGTTTGTAAGAAAAAGGGAAAAAATATTCATTGTTTATTATTTCTGTGCCACTCTGGATTCCCCTTCTGGCTCTGTTTCTCTTTGAGCTACATGGATTACTGAGCTTTACCACTGACTACTGCAGGCAGACTCTCCCACAGTGCCATTTTGGCTGGGCAAGATTCATCGTACAACAATGTTAAATAGCAGAGATGATGAATACCTATGCAGAGAGTGCTCTAGAGCTGTCTTTCTACTGGTGTTAAACATTTTGTACTTTTGGCTGGTTATTTCTGGATAGATCACGTTTCTTGGTCTGAAAGTTTCCTTTACCTGTAGCAGCTTTTTACCCTTCTGGGTTTTAGCAGTGGTAGTGGGTGTTGGTGGTTGATTTTAGTAAAGCTTATCTTTTGTCTTGCAAAATAAGCCTCCCATTCCTTGGATCACTTTAGGATATCTTTCCTGCCTTTTTCCAGTTTACAAATGAGCTTACTCTGATACAGGTCATAAAAAGAACCTGGAGTTCCAACAACAGCATTTTTTAGCTGGCTTGTTATCCTAGGGAAACAAAGGGTTATGTGGTCATGTTGTGTGTGCCAATCCATCACCAAAACATCTTTCCCTCTGTCCATCAGCCTCAGTAAAGTATGAAAGTTTGTCATCCTCACTTGCATTTGATGGGGTTTAGAAATCTCAAAGTTGTTCCTGTGGGCTTCCGAAAGGGTAGGTAAGGGAGAAGAGGGAGACCCCATAATATGCTCTCACTGAGAGGAAGAAACACTTCAATGTGATTTTTTTTTTTCTTACACCATGTATTAGATTTTTTCCAAGTATTTCACTAGTAGTGGAGAAAGGTGGTGTGTCTATTTTATTATTATTTATTTTATTTCCAGTTGAAATCTACACTATGAAAAGCGTAACATTAAATCCATACGTGTATGAAGCCAGGTTTCCTTAATTCTGGCACACAAGAAACTACTCAATAAATCTTATCCAGTCCAAGTGATAGCATATGGCCAGGTAAATGCAGTGAAAGGCATCCTGGCCACAGAACCCTAAACTTTCTCAGTATTCCTTGTAGATTTTTTTTTTTTTTTTAAAGGTACAAATACCCCTATTTTATTCCTTTGTAAATCACCTCTAAAGAGTACTCCAACACTTAATACTTCTGCCTTTTTTTTCCTTGTTTGTTTCTATTTGTGCAGAGATGGTTGTGAACTTGCAAAATCAGTTTTGCAAGCTGTCTGGTTCAGTGCAACCTGCCGAAAGGCCAAATCCTTCAAGTTTTCAGTTAAGTTGGTCTGAAGAAAACACAGATGGGACTTGTTTTCATGGACATAGCCTGAAGGGAATTTTGCAACAAAAGAACGGTGTACTTACAACCATCAACCCTGACTATTGGCTGTGCACAATTAGACTATGCCGTGAAAAGTAAGTATTCACATTTTGCTTAATACCTTTTGGAAAAATCTCCTGACAGTGAAGTATGGTGTGTGTGTATATACATCTATCGCTCTATATTTTTCTTTCCAAATGACAAATACGGGGTGTGTATACAACTATGTCTTCACATATATTTAAAATCTTTTGTAGAAAGGGGTGTGTGCGGAAAGGTTAGTCTTGGATTGGGAGTAGACATTGTAATATGAAGAGCGATCAAAGTGAGCTTCTGAGAAGAGAGGAGATGAGACAAAATCAACAGCCAGAGTCACATGGCAAGAGTAGCAGCTGGATAGAAATATTCACTACGCTTCCGTCTCCATAGGATTTTAGAAACTTTTGCACCACCGCTCTTAAGAGAATGGGAAAGCTTCCATTCCTCTCTCCTTTGAGCCCCAAAAAGCATGGAAAATGTTGTTTCTAAATCACTCTTGCCTTTTTTTTTTTTTTTGGTGGTCTTAATCAAAACTTAATCTTAAAATTAGCACTCAGAGTTCAGATAAGTAGCTAGTTAATGCCTTCAAAATATATCTAAAAATAAAATGACTGGGAATGAAAAGGGCTCGATCGCTACTTCCTCTAAACTGTTTTTGCAAGCAGATTGGAAAAGTAAAGTAAGAAATCTGGGAAAAGGAAACGTCTCGTACTTATTATTAAGAATGTTTAGAGTCCGTCTTTACTAGAGAACTGTCCCCAAATCCCAACTTTACAAATTAAAGGGAATTTGTTCATTTATTTAATTGTTCAACTAAGGGTATATCAGAACAACGATGCTATCTGTTAGTATAGTCATTTACTTTGAAGGACCTAAAGAGCCAGGAGAATTATAGCCCAGCTTAGCCAGCCTTGTGCAAGGTTATATGAATATTCCAGTGTCAGCCTGGTTTGTGTCACACTTTTCACTCATCCCTTAATACCTTCCACTTGTGTCAAATTCTGCAAAAACTCATGTGTGCAATGTGGGTTTTTTTGTGTTTTTTTTTGGAAAGGAGGTTGGGGACATTAATGTGAAATGAGTTCTTATTTGTGTGTTCTTCAACATGTGTTGAACGACATCTTAAATCTGTATCTGCTATACACTTCTGAATGTCATGCTAGAGAGAGCAATAGGCCCTACAAAATCCTAGCGATACATTCCTGATTTTTAAAACATTAAATATTCCCCCTGAAAATAACTGGCTTTCACCTGTATGCAGTCCTTTCTTTTAGCGGATTTATTTGCTTATCTTTATTTTCCTTTTCACATTGCCTTTCACATATCCACCGTGACAGAAATGGGTTGGAATAATGTAAACACAGTGTTATATTACAAGAGCTTTGGTTGTATGGATTCATTCTTTTGTATGAATAAGAAGCTTTTTTTTTTGCCTCCCCCCCCCCCCCTTTTTTTAAGGGAGGAGAGGTAATAATCCTTTTTACCACAAATTTGCGTAAATCTTATATACACACGGAATGAGTGGATATTTCAGTGTATGTTTGCGTGAATAATCTTCTCATGCAAAGTCTGTTTTTAAGCCTGCATTTTCATATGTAATGTATTAAAATGTTAATGGCAAACTGTCATAGCCTTCATAAAGCAAGATTTGAATTTAAATTCTTACCGGTTAAATTTCCCATTATCTCATTTGCAATGCAAGTAGTTAATTATACACCTGACACTTAGTTAACTTTGGAAAATAACATCTAATCCCTCAGATATGGGGCTTTATCCTCTGCAAGTGTGTGTATGTGTAACAGAACGAAAAACAAAGATATCAATCCTCTAAAAATCAGCGTGGTCCAACTAGGACTGCTGGAATGCTTTAGTCGTAGGACTGAAGTGCAATTCCAGTGTGGGCAAAGCTGAGAGTGGTAAACTGAGGGGTAAAATGTTTTTACATGTTCATTTCTTTTAGAGCTTTAATTTTTAAGCTCAGTTCTAAATTACTTGGGTATATGACTATTTTGAGCTGATATATGGTAAAGTGTTATGTGTGCAAAGTGTTGAGAAAAATAGATGGGCTTTTCCCTTATTACATCCAAATTTAAAATCTCTTGGAAATTTTTTTAGCTCTTTAGAGATGCTCTTAGTGTAAATAGCACAGAAATAGCTATTTCTCGGAGTTGTAAGTGCTGAAACGTGGGGTTAACATGAGGCTGTCACAAAATGCTTAAGTTTGTATTGGCCAAAAAATGGAGATTTGGTTCAACTGACACTGCTTATGAGTGAAGCTTGAACTTAGCAAAGCTTTGGGTGGGGTTGTGGAGCCAGCTGGATCCTTCTGACACTGCTGAAAGGAGAAGTTGAAAGTCAGTTTTTGTAAGAGGTTGCTGGCAGCTTTTGGGCAGCACGAGGACAGAATCTGTCGGGCAGCCCATGGGACCCACGGAGTGAGAGACCTAGTTTCAGATTCCAAATCTGCCAGGCTTCAGAAGGGTTCAAACAAAGCCTTTGCTCCCCGAAGTGTGACTTTCATGGTACTCCAGGACGGGTCTATCTGTTCCTCCAGTTTGAGGTAAAATGTAAATGTTTTTTGGGCCAGAGGGAGCGAGCAAATGACTCTATAGTCTAGTAATTAGCACACTTGCCCATAAAAATTGGGACAGACAGGTTCCAGTCCTTGTTCTGGTGAATATTTAAGACCGCTGCTCTGAATCAGACAGAGGGGAAATTTAAACTCTGCTTCTCCACATCCCAGGGCAACACGTAGTAAACCGGAGGCTGCATAGGATTTATACAGTGAATAGCACCTGGATCCTCATGTGAATGTAAAGTGGTGGGTTTTTTTAATTGAAGCAGCTGGATTTTATGCTTCTTTAAACTCTCCGTTCTTAATAAAAGCAAATCTGGGCTTACCAGGTTATTTTTCCAGCCCAAATTGCTGAACCAAGCAATAGTGCTGCTCCTGAGCTATCTGCGCTGTGCATCCGCCGTCATCTTTGGTTGGGTGTGTTTGGTGCTTCTTACTAGCAAGCCCAGTCTGCTGTTTGCATTACACACTTGAGCAGTGAAACTCCTCATTTCCCTTAAAATTGTTGCCACAACGGGTGCAAAATAATTAAGCAGAAGGCTGCTATAGCACTAATTACTTTTTGTCAACACGGCCAACGTGTGCTCCAGTGCTTCCTATATTACTCCAGTGGCGTGAGCTTAGCTTTCCTCTCGTGTTTTTAGGCAGGTGTTCTGTGTTTAGTGCACACAGGCAGCGGACAAGAACTGGATGGGTTGCCATTGGCAAAAAACACATCTCTCATCTGGTGCAGGATGATCCTAATTCATAGGGCAAGAAGCTGTGCGAGGTTTTAATTTTTTAATGCTTCTGTACCATCTCTGACATGTCTTGGGCCAGTCCTCTAGGTTTCTTCTGGACAGAACTGACACTGTAGACAAGAATTGTGACTGAGGCGGTTGATAAGGTGTTGGAGTTTTCCTCTAAGTAGAATTTGATAGATTTTCTTTCTTTCTTTTCAGGTTGTGTGGTCATCTGGCGCACTACAAAGAAGTGGACTTTCCCCAGAGTTACCATTTTGTGCTAAGGCTGTTCTCCTTTCTTCTGAGGATACAGCCCTCTTACATCCATGAAGAGGTGTGTGTGATAGAACACAAACTTTTTAATAAAAAACTCTCCAAAAAGCCTCCAAACACAGGCCTAAGGAAGTAAAGAGACTTAAACATAATAGTATTAAAGTTGTGAGAATTGGTTCCATCCCGAACCAGGGTATCACATCTACACTGCCAGTGTTCCTGTTTCCTGCACAGAAACCTTCTGTTAAGGTCGTAGCGCTGAGCTCTGCCACTGCACTGCAGCTGTAGTGTCACCTCGTCCGTAATTTAAGTCAGTCACTGGCTTCCAACTGGGAGAGTTACCAAGGAAACTGTTTACCAAGATTTATTTCCTCGCTTTGCAACAGAGCCAACAGGAAGCTATGAAATTGCCATTTTTTTCCACATAATTTTACATACTTCAAGCGTACTGGACAGCACGTTGGCACCTAATTGCATTGTGAGATTTTGCAATTAAAATGCTACCTTTTTTTTTTTTTTACTGACTTGTATGACGGCAAATATATTTCTAGAAAGTAATGTTTACTTTGTTTTGAAATAGCGTGTTAACAAATAAAAGGAGCAGGTGGTTGATGTTTTCACTGCAGTGAGTTGTTTAGTCTTTGTTCCTACACGGTCTGTTCTGGAGCGGTTCTGGCACTGCTTTCAACATTTCTTTGCATCCTGAGTATCTCCCAGTCCCTCCTTGTGCCTGAGCCTCTCATTCAAGCCAGCGCCTTCTGGGGCCGTGTCCTACTCCAGGCTTCACAGCTTTTGCAGCTGCCTTTATGCCTGGAACTCCCCATCCTTTTTGTCGTACAGCAATAGCTGCCAGGTCCTCCCGTCATCCTTCTTTTGCAATGCTACTCTCTTTTGAGCTGCACTTCATTTCTTCTGATCGCTTCATAATGCAGCAGCTTGTGCCTCAGCCATTCTACCCATTTCTCATGCTCAATCTTATTTATGCACTGTGTTTTCCAGCTATCCCAGACAATGTGTAAATGAAGTTGGGTGCTACGACTACATTAAAGACACCATAACATATACATATGTTGAGCAGAGATATGTTGAGCAGATACACAGCTGAATAATTCTGCCTCCGGTTGAATGAAATAAAATTCCCTAACTCCATCTGTCAGCACAAAGTACAGGAGTTGCCAAATACACTTGATCAATCACAAAATCACCAGCTGTTCCTGGGCGGTACTGTGGACAAGACAAATGCTGTCTGCAGACTTTTATTTTTATTTTTATTTTTATTTTTATTATTTTTATTTTTATTTTTATTTTTATTTATTTTATTTTAATAATAGAGCTTCCTTACTGAGCAAGGCTTGGGCTTCAGTGAGATGTAATCCGAGAAGGTAATCAGCTCAGTGAGTAGCCTAAGTATGATGGAAGGGTTTCAGATTTGTTGCAGTTCAATCTGTGAAACTGTCGTCTAAAAACTGGGAGCAGGTGAATGAATGAATGATAGGAGAGGAGACGTGCAGCCCTACCCACCTGAAGCAAAGCGATGAAGCAGTATTTCAAGCACAGGTAGAGCAGACAGGAATGTGTGTAAGGGAGGGCGGGCAGGCTATTAAAAGTAAGTTGTAAGAGTTATTTGGAAATGCTGGCAAGCCACGAAGGCTTCACTGGCTCAGTGGAGTAGAACATAGTGTCCTGATTGGAGGTGGCAGAAAAGATACTGTTTGGGTGGAAGTTTTTACTTTTTTAGACATTTTAAGCAGTTCTTGTAGAACAGGGATTTAGAGCAGTGGTCCCATAAAGTGACTGGGATGTGCAGATGAGAAACTATGCTTTTAGCAACACAAAGCTAAATGGTGTTTGGTGGGGGGAAGAGTACAGGCTGAGTTGTTACTTGTTGTCTGTGTTAAATGTTTCCTAAGTGATACAGTTCAGTGTGTATTGCCACATTGTGCTAGCTACCTCAAGACTTGGGACATCCCTCGAACTGATAATTACATTATGGAGTCAGAATGTACCAATTTGAATCAGATCTCGTGTTTGTATTTTTAAATCAGCTGTTATTTATTATGCTTAACCTCACCTGAGCGAATTACTGAAGTTTGTAAATATTTAGGAAAATTATCCTTTGTTCTTGTTCTGGGTAAGTGTTTGTGTCAGTTAAAAATCGACGGAAATGTGAAAGCATTAACACCGTGTATTAACAGTGCTTCCTCAAACTCCTGAAAGTATCCCATTCGCTTTACTATAGTATTTGCTAAAGTCCTGAATTACCTATCTAAAAGACACTTTATAGACATAAAGGCTTACTTTAATTCAGAAGTCTTCATTTGAAAGACTTGTGCACTTAATTATAGGTATACCTTTCTTTTAAAAATACTGTAGTAGTAAAATCTCAGCTTCGTAAATTAAAAACACCGTACTCATTGTTCCATTGTTACAAATGTAACAAAGCTCCCTTAGATGTTAGAATAAATTAAAGTTGTACTTTAATAAACTGGAATAGAGCTCACAATTAATCATCAGCAGCCCTGTGCCTTCTGGGCACATGGGCGAAGAGGCAGATTTAAAAGAAAAGGGTGTGCCTCTGAAATACTTCGTGGTAGTTCAATCCAGCTTAATCAATCGGCACTTACGCTCCAGCGGTGATGTTTACGAAGCTGACGAGCCACCAGAGTGCCTTGTCTTCAGTGGATGTAGCCGAGCTCTCTGGGGACAATCGCTTGGGGTCTGGTTAACACGAGCCCGAGGTGGAGCTGGCAGGTGGCTGAGGGGCAGGTGTCTGCCGCAGCCCAGCAGTTCCCAACACCTCCTCTATCTGCTTCTACCTTGCAGCTCCTTTCGGTAACCGTTTGCTGAAAATGGCCAAGGAAAGCTCAGCTTTCTGATACGGGCCTTGTTGTACTTCTTCTGGGGGAAATTCAAGCCTCCAAGCAAGGTTAAAACCAAGTGCTTTTTTTTTTTTTTTAGATTGAAATTTTAAAACATCTATTGAGAAGATTTTGAATAGTTGACTAATTACTAGCTTAGACAAAAGCGTATCAGTTATTTTGAGACCTTGATGTGCCTTCCAAAGTGAATTCAGTCATTTCCCAGTTTGTGTATTATACTTTAACGTGCTGGTTTGTTTTGTTTTGTTTTTTCCATCAAGAGTACAAATGTAGTCTTACTTTGAATTTCCTTAAATAATGCAACCTTTCTAGTGATTCCTTGGAGAAATATGACAGACGTCTAGTTTTCTTTGAAAGTTAGTCTCCAACAGAATTGGTATTTCGCTGTCTTTTCACTGCCTCAGTGTGTTTGCATCCTCAATATCATCTTAGTCTGCCACATACCTGTTTTCTTTTCAAATTTTTTTTATCATTTTCCAGACAGGAAGGAGAGATGTTTGACTTTCTCTTGAACCTCTTATGCTGAGCAAGGGCCCTGAGCCTGATTTAGCAAGAGAAGTGAGAATCAGCAAGGTTACGTGCCTGTGAGCAATCCTAGTTCAATATATTGTCAATAGTGTGTTGTATGGGTAATTAAATCTTTCCTAGCCTATTATTTGCACGTCCCCTGGAACAATAGTGTGAAGGAGATTTGGGCAAGCTTCATGCAGCGTTGCAGGCAATGCAATGAAAACTCACTGCTCACAACGTCCTGGGAAGCTCCAAAGTCTCTTCGCCTGACTGCTTAATGCTGGCTTTTCTCCCTCTGTGGGTGACCAAGATTTGCTGATGGGCCTGGAAAGTCATCGTAGGGTGTTTATGGAAAGCTGTCAGGAGGATGTTTTTGCAGGGCCGGCTGGGAGCAAAAGGGCTGGGACCCACAGGCCTGCCGGGAAAGTCTTAAAGATGTGAAGTCCCTGGGTAGCTGTCGGCACCGTGGCTAATCCATCCCTTGGCTGTGGCAGGCTGAGTAAGACTTACGCTGCTTTAGAGGCACAGAAGAGTCAGGGTAGCTTTGTTCAAGGAGCCTCATATTTTGATCCAAGAGTGCGAAGGGAATGCCAAGCTGTGGGGACGGGCAGAGATGAAAGCTTCCCTCAGCGCTGCGTGCACTGAGGGCTGGCAGAGCGCGGGATGACGAATGCTGGTGTCCTCACGTGAGGTTGTGGCTGCCCTGGTACGACTGCTCGTGGCGGCGTTTGGAGAGCCAGAACGCTCCTCCCCGCTCGCCAGCATCCACAGCCTGCCTCTGGCAGCAAAGCAGGCGGTTCTAAAAGAAATTACAAGCCAACAACTCTGACAGCCTCACGTGGCTGCTCTGTCCTGGAGAAGCATTCTGGATCCCATCCCAGACCTCCTTGTTGTCCCAGCAGTGGCTTTGCTCATCCGAAACTGTATCGCAGTGCCCCAGCAGCCGAGGGCAACCTGGATGCTCATCGGCGCAGTGAGGTGTGCTGCTTCGGCACAAGACCGTGACAAAACATGTTGTTGACTGAAGGGAGGCTCGTCCCCGAGCTCCGCGGTGTTCGCAGCTCCTGGCTGGGCAGCTGAGCGCTGGCTGCGCTGTGGAGCAAAGCGGATTAGGCAGAGGACAGCGTGCAGGCAAAGAGCTGCACGCGCTGTTCTCTTGCTACATCGCCCTCACCCCGTATGGCAGCGTGTTTGTACAAAGGACTTAAACCCAAAGGAAGTGCTTTATAGGGATGGGGAACGTTCGGTGAGACTGGCCAGCCAAAGGTTTTATTGCCAGTATAAAATTCGAGCCTTCAGGTTGACTTCTTTTTATGTGTAGGCTACTGCAAATTTGGTTCATTTATGTGGTAGGCATGTCAGAGTGGAGCTGCATCTCCTGGCCCCAAACAGTCTGCTTGCTGCGAATGGTTTCTGTGTTATCTTTAAGGCTAAATGCAGAATTAAAGGGGAAATCTGATTTTTAAGGAACACTGGCAAGATTGCGTATAGGGATATGGCTGAAAAGCCAACTGTTTCGCTTTCACTTTCCTCTTCTGTATTTCACGCTTTGAGCTTTCATTTATTTCTTGACTCCTTTTTCCCCATCCTTTTCCACCTTCCTTTTCCACGGCCACTTGTCTACCTCTTCCTTTCCTTTGCGCCTGCTTTACCTCTCTTCCTTGTGAGCTCATGAACTTTCTGCCTGGGCTTTTCTCTTTCTTTTCATCCCTTTGACTCCTTTGGGTTACTTGTACAGAGTCAGTGGTTAGCTGTGGGCTGACTTTTCCAGCTGTACCATCGGTGACCACATGGCCTAATGCAGAAAAGAAGAGCTTACCTGGTGGGCTGTGCAGTGAAGCACAGAAGATTCAGTGCATCTTGCCCTGACTGCCTGCCGTGTTTTGCGAAATCAAAAATACTGTTACAAATTTGATGCAACTTGTTTGTTACACAGGTGTGAATGGCCGGTGCACCAAGATGATAATTATCACGTACGAGCTGATAGAGCCTTATTTGTTGGGTAAGTCCTAACAGAGGGTGATCCTCGTCCAGAACAATTCCCAATTTCTCTCGAGAGCGGCGTCAAAAGGCAATAGGGAAACGGGTGAGCACGCTGCGACGGCGCTCAGCCAGATGGTTGCAAATGGTGTGTGGGGTTCTTTAGGTGTTTTGGGTGGGAACTCACTTAACAGGAAATGAATGCGTGAGGAAGGGAAGGAGAGCACTGAAGGCAGGACAGAGGAAGAGGAAAAGGAAAAGGGGAGGAGAGCAGTGACACGGAGGTGAAAGGCCTGAGGGAGGGAAGCAGTTGGAGCGGACGCCAGTCAGCACAGGGCAAGGGAAGTCCTGCCAGAGCACTGCCACACCAGGCTGGGATGGCTTCGTGCCCAAACCAAAGCCCTCCTCAATCCCTTTGTGCTTCTTGCCTGATTTTATCCAGCGCTGATGCAACCGGGTCAGTGACATCACAGAAATCCACCTCCCGCTGGTGTTACAGAGTCTAGATTGTGACCGGCAGATTAGTCAGTGGTGTCACAATCCCGTGTTTGTATCATTGTCTCCTGAACGTGGAAGTGATTGCCATGTCGATAACTACGTTTTCATCCGTGAATCAGGCTGTTAAGAAAAGCAGGCTCTTTTGCAGAGGCACCAGCTGTGATTTATTCGGAATAAGGCCTCGGCCAACTTTAGTGCAGTAGAAACGCCAAGCAGGGCGCATTGCGAAGATTTCAGCAATCGGGGTGCAGTGTGAGCAGGCGGCTGAACTTCAAGGCACACTGCCCCTGGGTCACTGAGAGCCACGGGGTAGGGCCGAATTTTAGCGTTAATGAAAAGTGTGCACATGTGCCAAAAAAGCAGCGATCGCGCGTGCACATCCCCGAGCTCTAAGAACAGGGAGCATCACGGACAAATAACAGTTGAGAATGTCAGCAGCCCTTTCCAATGCTTCTAATTCTGAGCTGGTTGTGTAATTTGTGTTGGAAACAAAGCCAGTTTTACTCGTTTGGAAAAATGTGATTTCCTGACATCTTAATTGATGATAGCACTTTTTCAGAAGTGCAAGCCAGTAAGAAATCACATCTTCTGTGCAATCCAGAACGAGATTTTAAAATGGGTTAAAAATACGGGATAGCTTTTACTGCATGCCATGAAGAACAATTCAAGTCAGTTCGTTTCACGTAGTAGAGCAAGATCCTCCCCAGATAGCAATATTTATCTTCTGCCATCCTAGTGGCAGTGTTTGCAGACCCAAACAAAGCATTTTGTTTCTAGAACGCCAGTTGTAATCCAGTCGGAGGATATTAGGCAACTTCCAGAATTAGACCCTTAGTGAAAGTTTGTTCCCTTTGGTTTCATATTTCCCTCGGTTGGCTGCTTGAATTGTCCTTCTGTAATCTTGCATTGGAGTATGTCCTGCACAAATAGGGAAGAGATTTTGACCTAGAAGAGAGACCTCTCATTAGTCCACACGCTTTTAAATTACAGCAGTTATCTGCAGCATCTGGGCATGTGATAGAGAGCGTGGCTGCTGCATGGGGTTTGATTCAGCTTGTTACTTCAACAGGCGGCCTCCCACCCTTGTATTTCTCAAGGAGGAACTCAAGATTTGCTGATTTTTGTTGGCATGCCCCCACTGGACATACCCATGTCCTCATACCCGCTGGCACCCCGAGGCTTCAGCAGCATCTCCTCCAAGGGCTGCGGCGTCCTTGGGGTCCACCGGAGCGGGGCAGTGGCGAATTGTTCTGTCTTTAAGGACTTTTCCTGTAAAAAAAAAAAAAAAAAAAAAAAAAAGGATTTCGTGTGGAAAGTCGTGTGGAAAGTCGCAGGAGGAGCGGGGCTGGAGGGAGGAGGGGAACCTGGCCCCAAGGTTTGGGGGCTGAGCCACCAGGGAGCAGCACGGGGGAAAGGCGCTTTTTACCTCAGGAACCTGAGGTAAAAATTTACCTCTTTAAATTTATTTACCTTAGGAACGGTCTTTTTATTTATTTATTTACCTCAGGATCGGCCCTTTAAATCTTAGGAGCGGGTTACTTATTTATTTATTTATTTATCTATCTATTTATTATCTACTTATTTATTTATTTAATGTTCCTCTAGAACGACCTTTTTAACCTCAGGAACAGATTTTTATTTATTTATTTTCCTCAGGAACAGACTTTTTACCTCAGGAATGGCCTTTTTTATTATTTTTTTTTTAACCTCAAGAACGGCTTTTTATTTATTTATTTTCTTCAGGAACGGCCTTTTTTACCTCAGGAACGGCTTTTTATTTATTTATTTTCCTCGGAAACATTTTTTTTTAACCTCAGGAATGGCCTTTTTTACCTCAAGAACGGCATGTTATTTATTTATTGTCCTCAGAAATTGACATTTAGGTCAAGAACGGCTTTTTATTTATTTATTTATTTATTTTCCTCGGGAATGGACTTCTTACCTCGGGAACGGCCTTTTTTTTTTTTTTTTTTTTTACCTCAGGAACGGCTCTTTATTTATTTATTTTCCTCAGGGACGAACCTTTTTACCTCGGGAATGGCTCTTTATTTATTTATTCTCCTCAGGAACGGACTTTTTACCTCAGGAACGTCCTTTTTTTTACTTCGGGAACGGCTTTTTATTTTTTTATTTTTTATTTTCCTCGGGAATGGACTTTTTACCCCAGGAACGTCCTTTTTTTAACCTCAAGAACGGCTTTTTATTTATTTATTTTCCTCAGGAACGGACTTTTTACTTCAGGAACGGCCTTTTTTTACCTCAGGAACGGCTTTTTATTTACTTATTTTCCTCGGGAACTGACTTTTTACCTCAGGAACGTCCTTTTTTTAACTTCAAGAACGGCTTTTTATTATTTATTTTCCTCAGGAACTGACTTTTTACCTCAGGAACGACCTTTCTTTACCTGAGGAACAGTTTTTATTTACTTGTTTTCCTCGGGAACTCACTTTTTACCTCAGGAACGGCTTTTTTGCGTTAGGAACAGATTTTTTTTTTCTTTTTACCTCAGGAACTTTTTTTTCTTTTTTTCTTTTTTTTTTTATTAAATCTCAGGAGCACCCCTGTCAGCGTGAAGACGCCCCCTCTCCTCACCTCCCCCCTCCCTCCCCTCAGCACCGAGCCCCTCTCTCACCCCCCTCACCACCGCCGCCGCCGCCCGTCCCCTCCGCTCCCCTCAGCGCGGTCCCGCCCCCTCCCTCCCTTCCAGCCAATGAGGAGCCGCCGTCTCCTCCCCGCCGCCCTCGCCGGCCAATGGGAGGCTCCGATCGGCGCCCGTCCACCTGCGGCCGGCGGCGCCACCTGAGCGGGCGAGAAAAGCCGCCAGAACCCGTCGGTGCGGCGGGCTGCGCGCTGCTCCCTCCGCTCGCCCCCGCTCCCTCCCGACCCGCTGGGCCAGTTCTGCCGCCTCCTCCTCTAGACATGACCCAGGACTACGACAAGTGAGTGCTGCGAGTCCCCGTGGGGCGGGGAAAAAAAGAAAAAAAAAAAGGGGGTGGGGGGAGTGGGGAGAAGCCCCTCAGGGGGTGCCCCCCCCCCCCTCCATCTTAGGGCCGCGACCTGAGGCGGGGCGGCGCGAAATGGCGGCGGGGAGCCCCCGGCCGCCTCAGGGGGCTGAGGGGGGGGTGTGCGGGGGGGGACGGGGCAGCCCCGCGGCCGTCCCGCCCCCTTCCTCCTCCTTAAAGGCCGCCTGTGGGGTGCGCGCCCCCTCCACACGCGTCCCCAATGCCCGGCTGGGGGCTGTGAGCCGGCCCCATGGACTTCTACGAGGCGCACCCCGCCGGGAAGGTGGATTTCGGCAGGTAACGGGGCGGCCCCGCTTCGTCCCGTGGGTTCCTGTGGGGTCGGGGGGGATTTGGGGCTGTGAGAGGTCCCCTGCGCTGCCAGGCTTTGGGTTTGCCTCAGCGGGTGCTGCTCCTCGCTGTGGCCGGGACGGGGAAACGGCGGCGAAGCCGGCGGCTGAAGGGTTCGTGGTGGCCAGCCCTGCTCCTGCTGCCCCCCGTCCTTCCTTCTGTCCCCCTCTGGCTCCTGGCATCGCAAGGATGGGTGAGAGGCACCGCACTCCGCTGCTTTCACCTCCCTTTTTCTCCCAAATGACCTGACTCGAGGAGTTACCCGCTTGTTGTGGATATTCCCGGTTCCTTTCAGCGCGTTGTGTAAGAACAGGAGGATCCTTATTCACCCCGCGAGAGAATCCAGCTTTATCTCTCGCTGTGCGCTCCTTGCTGGGAGGTGGATGTCCCCCATACAACCTGTAATTCAGCACACGTGTGGCACTCCACACACAAATCCCCACAAAGACCCATAAAAGGGTTTGGTGGACAGCTCGTCTCTTTTGTTATTTGCTTTTTTTTTTTTTTTTTCCCAACTACACAACGCTGTTTTATAGGTACAAAGTGCTCTTCTACATCCTGGGAACTCCCACTCGCTTAAACCCCGCCGAGCTGTCCCCCTGGAGCTGCGGGGCTGCTTGTGTAAGCGATAAAGGACCGAGCGCATCGTTTGCAGGGTGCTCGGCAATCTTTGGGGGAGAAGGTGGTGATAAATGCAGGAGCGCTAAGCTGATTACAGTGATTAGAGCGTTTCACAACTTGGCGTTTCACAACTTTTTGTGTTCGTAGTGTATTTCAATCTCTGAATGCATCTGGGTGAATAACAGATGAAAAGAATCCTTATCTTCCGGGGAAGGGGTATGAAGGTGGTGAGGATGTGTTTTGGTGGGTTTTTGTTTGCTTTTTTTTTTTCTTTTTTAAACAAACTATTATCGATCTATTAAGGATTGGGGCTTGGATTGTTTGAGGAAATCCAAATATCCCCTGTTCCACCCAGTCTAGCAAACTAATGTTGCGCTTGCACTGGAAAGAAAACTATTTGAGCTAGTCTAAAAAGTCAGATTAAAAAAATGTTTTCTTGAACTGACTTTAAAGATGAAGCACGTGTCTTACAAACAGGACATGAATTTGTCAAGCTGTCTAAGCTGGTAGGGCTGTGCGGTTGTCCTGCTTTCAGTTATGGGCTGAAAGTCCACGTTTTGTCCCTTTCTCCTTCGCAGCAGTAGCAGAATGCCCAGAGCAGACGCAGTTTCTCAATGCACTACATCATCAAGGAAATAACCAGGGTTTTGTCTCTCTCCCAGTTCTAACTTGTCATTGAGTCAAGCTGGGCTCACATCTCCTCAGCAGTCACCAGACAGCAAATCTTTTGGTGTTTTAATGTGGGCTTGGAGAGCGCGGGCACCTTCTGAGGGCTCTGGGAGAAAGATGTTTTGTCAGTTCACACTTTCTAGTTCCACATGGAAACTCGAGCAGGTTGCGGCTCGCTACCATTACGCAGGATGTGCTGGAGGTTTTGTAGGTGGTAGGCCAGCAAGCACGTATAACTTCTGGGCTGGATTCAGAGCCTTAGCAGGTCTGGGGTGCTCTTCAACGGCCCTGTGATTGTATATGGGCTGGTGTAATCCCGCTGAGTTTGCTGACGTTAATCCCGATTTACACTGAGCACGGGTGAGATCAGAATTAGGTTTCTGGGCTTTTTGTGTTGACTAATCCTTGCAGCGCACTGAATCAGAACTTGAACCCTGTGAAACTGGGGCAGCTAACTTGAAAGAACTTCAGGAATGTTTTTCACGACTTCTAACAGGTGCTTTTTTCCTCTTTCTTTTTTTTTTTATGCTTCAAGTAAAAGACCCGTGCTGGTTCTTCAGAATGACTCTCTCTACTCCCAGAGACGTCCGTACACCAGCGAAGATGAAGCCTGGAAATCCTTTCTTGAAAATCCCCTTACGGCAGCTACCAAAGCTATGATGAGCATCAACGGCGACGAGGACAGCGCGGCTGCCCTCGGACTGCTGTACGATTACTACAAGGTAGATTGGCGTGGGCGTGCTTCTGGCAGCCCCTGGAGCTTTTATTCCACCGGTGGAAAAAGCATCGGGTGCTTGATGACAAAGAGTCGTGGCATGGATTTTGCTGAAGCCATGAATTTATCGCGAGGACTTTAAAATATAGGGCTTTAAAAAAAAATCCACAAATTTCTCCTGAAAGATGGTTAATTTTTAGCTCAGTAAAATAAGACCTGGATCTTGCTGTGATGGTTAAAAAAATCCAGTAGCACTTTACTCTGCCTCTGCAGGACCCAGAGTCGTTAAATAGTCTCGATGAATGAAACTTTGGAGCGTGTCCATGTCTGAATGCAGATCTGCATTTCCTTTTGCTCGTGTGATCCCCGTTCTGGTGGGGCCGCTGGCTTTTGTGCTGCCGTGAAGCTACAAAGGCAGAGTTTTTGCTTGCGGGTGGGGGATTGTCAGCCAGGAGGAGTTGGTGCCTGCTTCCCTCTAACCTTCAGCGAGCTGTTAACGTGTTCATCCCTTGGCAGCTCTGCTTGTCTCCCCTTAGCATTTGAGGTCTTCTCAGAGACATTTACCTTCCTAAATGCCCCTGGCTGAGCTGAACCCAAGCAGGTAGCCTTCTGAGCTGCATGGAGTGCATTTCATTGAGTTTTCTTCTCTAAATACGGGAAGCCCAAGCCAGGCTGGCTTCCTTCACCCCAGTGTTTGAGTCGGTGGAGGCCTGCAGACACTTTCAGGCAGGGAGGTGTTGTGTTTCTGTTGGAGTGGCTGGAGCTGCCTGGTTTTTCCTTGCTGAGCAGGCAGGGAGCTTGGCTCTGGGGGCTGGCGTTTTGGCTAGTGCCCTTCAACAGCACTGAGTGCACTTGCTAGCCTCAGTATGCTCCTCAAACCCTAGCAGAGGTGGCATTGGGCATACAAAATCTTTGCCTTTTTTTTGATTTGAACACATGTATCAAAATATTCTTGTAATGCTTTCTGTGGAGCTTAGTGCTCCACGCATGCAAAAAAATGCCCCAAATTCACTGGTGTGAGTGTTATTCGTCTAGTTTTGTGAGAGTATTGCCTTTTGTGCTTGCACTTGCTGCCCTTTTGGGTAGGGGGAGGGAATAAATCACATTCACCAGAACAATTTTAACCCACAGAATCAGTTTTGATTTCTAAACGTGTGGATTACAAAGAGAACGGCGATGTCGATCCTTCATGCTTGGCAAAGCAGAAGGGATTTGCTGTACGTTACTGTCTAATTCAGGGTTTCCTCGTGTTTGTGTATCAGTAGGTGGGTAGGAAATTTGGTGGAAAAACAGGTATTCAGCACACTTGTGAGGCAGGACGGTTAGGGCTGAAAGATTTATTGGAGGCTGCGATGAAGTAATGTCAGAGGGACAGCGTCTCGGCATTCGCAATACGCCCCCTCTCCCTTTGCAATATTAAAAGCAGCGATGAGATCACCTTTGAATATTTTATATTTAAAAAAATACACTTGAAGACTCTTTTGTTTGATTAATGGGCTATCCTGATCCTTCAGCTGTTGCTAGCAGGGTCTGAGAGAAGTTAAATTTTCAGTCAAAACGTGGATTCTGCAGCTGTGTTGAGCTTTGGGGGCCCTCAGACAGAGGTTTTCAGAGTTCTGGTGGCTGTGGAAAATCCATTTCTGGGGTTTTTGGAGTCCTCGTGTTAGGTGGAACAGACAGGATTCAGGCTTTAGTCAGGGGCTATTAAGAGAAATATGCTTCTCATGCAGCTACGTCGTCAGCATCAGAGCTAATTAGCGGTGCAGCAGTGATTACTTGCCTTGCACCTGAGCTGGCAAACGTGAGCAGTGTCCGAGTGTGCCTGTGGAGCAAAGGGAAGTGCTGGGAGTCGGTTCCTCCTCGCACAGGAATATTTTGGCTTTAATCCTTCAGGTGGCATGCAGGGTCCAAGTGTTTGAGCACTGTTTGAGCCTGGTGCCCCCACTCCTCTGGTCTCTGAGGAGAACTTAAAGCCTTGAGCGGCCTCAGAGAGCTTAATGTGAGCAGAGAGGGGGAAGAGCTCTAATGGCTGTGTTTGAAGGGCCAATTTTTTGTGTGGATGGGAGGAGGAATGCAATGACAGCGTGTGTTGTGTTTCCCAGGTGCCAAGGGAGAGGAGATCTTCAACAGCTAAACCAGAGGTAGAACATCCTGACCAAGATCATAGCAAAAGGTATTAGCTCTTGTTGTCGTGTCTGCTTCTCTCCCTTTGCTCTTAGACCACCAAAGCTGCTGAAAGGGAACTTTGCTGCTCCGGGAACAGGGCAGGGACTGTGCTGTGCTGTGGAGAGCTGAGGCCCAAACTGCTGCTTATTGCTGTCCATTCTGCTTTCTGTCTGCTTGTGTGATACAGTCAGCTTGGCAGAGGCTGCTTCCTTTAATGTTCAGTGAAGGCTTTC
This sequence comes from Anas acuta, assembly GCF_963932015.1. Classification (NCBI taxonomy): domain Eukaryota; kingdom Metazoa; phylum Chordata; class Aves; order Anseriformes; family Anatidae; genus Anas; species Anas acuta. Next base: position 102,768,711 of record NC_088981.1, read on the forward strand.
CTTCCCAAGGCTTGCAGAGGTCTTTTTTCCTTTTTTTTGCATGCAGTTATCTTGGTTCTTCACTGCTGAGTTTGGTCTCAGGCAGCATTGCTCCCTCACACATGGGCTGCGGGGTAGGGACTGTTCGTGGCCTTCTTTTGTATCCTCTGGAACTTCTTTATTTCTTCTTCCTCTTCCTGCCCTCCCTCTCTTGTGCCCCCTGCCCAAAGCAGGCAAAGATACTGATTAAACAAATATTATGAGCAATAGGTTCATTCAAGACAGGCTTCCACTCCCCCCATCCTCTTCCTTTGCCCCGATTAGAAGATTAAAATGTCTTGAGGACCTGAGGTGAGGTTTTGTGGGCTGCTCAGACGACTTCTGGTTGAGGAGAGCAGCCTGGCTCCCTGCCATGTGTTCCCACTGCTCCCCTGGCACCAGCTGTGGTCTTCCTCTGACCCACAACCTAGCAGGACAAAAAGCGATTGGTTTTCTGCCAGTGGAACGAGCTGAACTGGCTCCCCAGGGGGATGGCAGCGTCCGAATTGGTGCAGAGCAGAGGGCAGCACCACGCTGTCGGGAGGGAGAAAGGAAGGGAGGGCAGGCTCCGAGCGGCTGCTGGCTCTGAGGTCAGCCCGGCCGCAGGTGTCGGTGTCATCCTGGCAGAAATGAGTGTGGTGGGGTGGGGTGGGGAGTGTGAAGCTATGCAAACCACCCCGGGGAGTCTCGTTGGGGGTTTTCTCGGGGGATGTGCACGAAGGAGGGCTCTGATTTCCCCGGGAGCTCTTCCTGGGTGGCAGACTTGTCGGGCAGAGGAACGGCGACCTTGTTCCCGATGCCCCTCTGGCCACCAGGCAGCAGTTTGGTGCAGCCTAACGTGAGCCTGTGTGTGGTGAGAGGAGCATCACAGCACTTGGTTTTGGATCACTGTTTTCCAGGCAGTGAGAATCGGGGCTGTGAACCCTCACCCTTTGCTCCAGGGTAATTCATCTCCAAGGTGGAGTTATTAGCAGTGGATGAGTGGTTTTTCTTTTTTTTTTAATGAGTTTTCTCAGCTTTTCAGGTTAGAGTAGAGCCGTTCTTCACAGACACTAGAGTTGGTATCAGCTGTCCTTGTCCTAAAGGCTGAAAAGCAGTTCTTGTTTAACGAGAAAATGAAAAGTTCTGTTTATTTACTTTTTTTCCTTGCCTTTTGAAGGAACAACATCCCGAACGTGACGGAGCAATCACTTATATCTGCTGGGGAAAACAGAGTCCAGGTCCTGAAGAATGTGCCGTTCAACATCGTCCTCCCGCACACGCCCCAGATGGGCATGGACAAGAGGGGCCACCTCACCACCCCTGACACCACTGTCACCGTCTCCATCGCCACCATGCCCACCCACTCCATCAAAACGGAGACCCAGCCCCACGGTTTCGCCGTGGGCATCCCTCCGAGCGTCTACCACCCCGAGCCCCCCGAGCGGGTGGTGGTGTTTGACAGGAACCTCAACCCTGACCAGTTCAGCTCCAACACCCAGCCGCAGAACTCCCAGAGGCGGACGCCGGACTCAACCTTCTCTGAGACCTTCAAGGAAGGCGTGCAAGAGGTACAAAAAAAAAGACACACTCCGTGTGCGTTTGTCTTAATGGTATGCACTGAAAACGGCAGTAACCGTGGTTTTATTTATTTTAAAGCCACACATCAAGGAACTGTGTAGCTGCTCCCTGTCTCTGAGATTTGGGGAAGCTTTAAAATGTTGCCATACATTGACTCAGAAGGCTTGTGAGATGTTGTGCTTAGTTGACACCCAAAAGTTTAGGATTAAAAACCTGCTCCAGTGTCCTGTGGGTGCAGACCAAAAATCAGCTCTTATCTGATGATCAATTTGCCCGCCAGAAGTTCTGTGGCAACAGGTATCTGTTTAATCTTGACTTTTCTTGTTGCTGCCGTGTTAATTGTTGTGTTTTGTTTTTTGTGTCTACACCAGGTTTTCTTCCCTGCTGAACTGAACCTCCGGATGACCAACATGAATTCAGAAGATTATGTTTTTGACAGTATTTCTGGGTAATGCTTTAACGTCCCCTGGCCTTTACTCTCTTCTTCTCTTAGAGTTGGTTTTCCTGTGAGGAAGCGGTGCAGCTCGCTCCCTTCTGCCCTGAGTCTCTGTCAGGCTCTGGGTGTGAAAAGCAGCACCAGCAGCTTATTAGCTTGTGAATTTAATTGAATTGCTAATAGCTAATGGATAGCTTTCTGTTCCGTGAGAGCAGCTTGCTGCTGTATGATGGAACAGAGAGCTTCCAGGCCGGCCTGCTGCTGTGACTTGGAATTTAGCTTGCCAAGAACCTCTCTGAAATCTTCATTCATGAAGGGAATAGTTTTAAAAAGGGGCTCGTCCTGTTTTCCAACTTCCTCGCCTGTTGATGGCTCTGTGAGTCAACTAACGACTTTGGAATTTCTCCAAATTAAATGTAAAACATTTAATCAGCTTTCCAGGAAAATGCCTTAGCAATCGCTGTCCTCTTGGCTTCGCAGGAACAACTTTGAGTACACCCTGGAGGCCTCCAAGTCTCTGCGGCAGAAACCGGGGGACAGCACGATGACTTACCTGAACAAAGGCCAGTTCTACCCCATCACACTGAAAGAAGTGAGCAGCAGCGAAGGAATCCATCACCCCATCAGCAAAGTGCGAGTAAGTGGCAGCTTTTGGGGTTTCTTGGGAGGGAGGGCATGCGTCTTGGTAGCTTAAACTATCCAAAAACAAATCCCAACTGGAGAATCAGCGTACTGGGCAGCTTTTACCCACTCTGTCACCTCAGTGCTTGCTCTTCCACTGTCCAGCTCCTTCCAGACCAACCCCTCCTGGCTCTTCCTGCTAGGAAGCGGTGTCAGCACTTGCGTGCAGGTGATGCAACCCCTGCAACGAGCGGAAAACCCGACACCGAGGAGGACTTCCAAGACAAACGTACTCTGCGGCCTTTTCTTTTGCCTCTTTGCGTTGGGTTTTCTTTAATCTTCTGCCCTCCCCCTCTCCTTTCAGAGCGTCATCATGGTGGTGTTTGCTGAAGACAAAACAAGAGAAGATCAGCTCAGGCACTGGAAATACTGGCACTCGAGACAGCACACAGCCAAACAAAGATGCATTGACATAGGTAAAGGAACACTCTTCTTGCTGATGTCAAACTCCAGCCTAATTCCTTGGCACGGTTTGGCTTTCTGCTAAAGCTTTGTTATTTTAAGCAACCTTTGGATGACGCTTTCAACTCTCCCTAGCTTTGCTGAAAGACTGGAGAGAGCTGCTGATTGTTTCGAGCTGGTGTAATTTTTAGGACCCCGTGGAGGGGCTGGATTTTGGAGGGGTTTATTTCGTTCAGGAGCAGGCTGAGTTCAGAGCCCTGCGTTGGGAGATGGAATTTGGAGACAGTCATTACAGGTGCTTTGGCCTATCTTGGTGGCTGTAGCTAAATTGCAGCCCACGGTCTCTGCAGCAGTCTTAAATACCGTGTATTTAATGATTTCTTCAAATCCTTGTGGAAATACCTCGATGCTAGTGATCCTCCTTCCCCCAGCTCTGCTCACAGCTGCCTTTTGGTGCCCGGCAAAAAAAGAAAACACTGCAAATTTCCACTCGCCTCTAGACAAGGCAGTGGCTGGCTGGCGTCCAGCCTCCTCTGGCTGAAGGCTGGCTTGTGCTCCTCGCCTTCCTTCTGCGAATAAAAGCAGGGATTAATCACTTGGCACTTGGAGCAGACGCGCATGCAAATCTCTGTTAGTGAAGGAGTTTTACTGCGAGCTTGTTCCTCTGCCATCCGGAGCAGAGTTTCCCGTACGCAGCAGGTTGTGGCACGGGGCGTGCAGTGTCTGATGTCTGCTTTTCCTCTAGGAGAAGCTACTAGGGATCTCCTGGGAGCCCCCTATTTTGCCCCTCCCTCCTGTTTTTTTTGCTTTGTGTGTGTGCTTGGTATGAGAGCTATTTGCAGCCTTTTTAATGATCCCTTTTTAAATACAGTTCAGCTTCCTTTGCCCCCAAGGGGTTGCTGAGGAGTTGCAGTTTCTAGCTGCTGTGTGTGTGAATTAAGAGCTCCTCCGGACGGTATCGCCTCTCCCTCTCCCTCACGCCTCTCCTTTCTAACAGCTGACTACAAGGAGAGCTTCAACACCATCAGCAACATCGAGGAGATCGCCTACAACGCCATTTCCTTCACCTGGGACATCAACGAGGAGGCCAAGGTGTGTGAGCACGCTCAGGCTGCCCGTCCTTTCGGGGGGGAAGGGAAGGGCGTGTGGCCTTACCCGGTGATTAGCGTGTAACGAGTTTGTTTACGCTCTGCTGTGAGGCAAAACCTCCTGGCTGTTTCTTCAGAGGCTTTGGATGCGCAACTGCTTTCGGGTTCTTGGCTGAATCGTCTTCCCTGAGAGATGGGCGCTGGCAGAAGGAAGCGCCGAGGGTTTCCAGGGGAGATGAGGCGGTGCTGAGCACAGCGGGGCTTGGCATTTAGCACAGCCCCTTGGCAGGAGCCAGGGGGACAATTTTTGAGGAGTTAAGGTTGGGACGAGGGGCTCGTCCTCAGGAGAAGGGGGAGCAGCTGCTGCTGTTGAGCTACCCAAACAGTGCTGCTGAACCCGCAGGTGCCAACGCACAGTGACCTATTTCCAGCTCCAGCAGCCTCCCAGTGAACTCCCTTCTGATCTCGCTGCAGAGAGCTGCCTTGCAGTGTGCCTGCTGTGAGCCGGGTATGGATTTGGGCACCAGGCTTCCCGCTGGCTGTCCTGAGGAAAGCAATCCCTTCCCACCCGCTGAGCCCAGCCATTTTTCTCCCGATTTCCCCTCTCAGGGCAGTGTCAGCAAGCCAAGAGGCACCGAGCAGATCCAGATAGAGGACACAGTGAATTTTTAGCACCTATGGACCAAAACCACACTGTGCAACACCTCCATGCTCCATCCTTGGCACGTCCAGGTGGAGATGCTGGTTGTAGCGGGGCCAGCAGCGTTCCTCTAGGTGAACCAAAGCGTTCAAACAGGTTCCTCAGCAGGGAACTGAGGCGCTTGATCTGCGTGAACCTGGTGCCAGGTGGTCATCGCCCAGGTGCTCCACAGACCCCTGAACGTTCAGGTCTTCCAGGCCCACAGGGAAATTGCCCGTGGCAGTTTGGAGATGTCTCAGGACACCCCCGGGGCTGTATTTCAGCTCGCGGGGTGAGGTGGTGCGGGGAGATGTGACCCAGACTGGTTTTGTAGCTACAGAAGGCGAGTTTGTCTCCAGACTTTCACTCCTAGTGTGCAAGATCAGTGTGCTTTGAAGGCACTGTGACTCCAGGAGCCAAAAGTTTGTGCTCTTGGTGTCAGGATCACATTAAGACAAAAACACCGTGGATTTGGAGTGTTCAAAGAACTCTCATTTGTAACAAACACTCTGTGTTTTAAATGTCTATTCAACTTCTTTATTTTTTGCCCCCGAGTGGATGCGTTCTGTCAGTGGTTGGGTTTCTCAGCCGAGCTGCTGCTCTTTCCCAACTCCTGTGATCTTATCAGGAGATGCCTGAGCCAATTTCAACAATTTTTATTGCACGGTTCGCTTACCTTGTGTGCACGCACTCTCTCCTCCCCCTCCATCTCCTTTTTTTTCCCCCCGAAGAATATTCTTGAAGAATACACAAAGAGCAGGGAGTGAGGAGAGCTGAACTCCTGTGGAAGACCTTCTGTAGCATCAGAAATAAATAATGTCTGGTCTTTAATAAGAGCAGCGTGGCATGGATGGTGCATTTAACCAGCTGGCAAGCCTTGCTGCTTAGAAACTTGTCTGATTCCCCTGGGATGCAGGACGTGGCAGATCTGCTTGGAGCGACAGTGTGCTGTGGAGGGCACCAGGAGCACTTCACATGTGCCAGGCTTTTCCCACTCTGGGATCAGTGCCTGTGGGTTTTGGAGCTGTTTTGTGCTTCTTTCTGGCAGCTCCTCTCTGCCCTCTTCTGTTCCTGGGAGACAACACAGGAATCGCTGGGGAAGCGGTGTGTTAAGAACTCGCTGGGCCTCCTGAGCATGTTCAAGCCAGAAAAGGGCTCAGGACCTGAAGTGAGAGTGGCGAGGAGAGACAGGTTTTGAGTGGGAAAGAGTAGGAGATGCTTCCGAGACTGGCAGGAGAGTGAAGGAAGGGTAGAAAGGTGGAGAGGAGGCCCTGTGGAGAAGGGAGGATGGCGAACTGGGATAGAGCTGATGAATTGTTGAGCTGAGGATTTGGGAAAGTCAGCACGGCCGCTCGGGAGCAGCCCCAGCTGGGTGGGAGCGTGGCCTGCTGAGTCGGGCAGAGATGGGAGCTGATAGAGCCGCCTGCACGCAGCAGGGAACGCTGGAGTCACCCTCAGGCTGGCCGAGACTTCAAACAGTTTCTCACCCTGTCCCGGGCTTCTGCTGCGCTGGGCAGACGGTCGAGGCAGAATTGTTTCTTTTAGTAACAGCTTTTGGGTGTCTGAAGACAAACTCATCATCTTCTGGTGCTTCATTAGGGCTGGGATGGAGCTCGCTGTGGAGGTGCCTGCCCCTCCTTGTTGACCAAGCGGGCTTGGCCGTCTTTAAAGTCTGTTGCTGAAGCTGGGGAAGAGGAATTCTTGTCCTTGCAGTGCTTTCTGTGTGGGCTGCCTCCACCAGGCAATGGGGAGAAGCATCTGTAGGCTCAGGGTGTGATTTTTTTGGGACTGGGAGCCGTCTCCTCGGGGTCCATACAGAATCACAGAATTTCTAGGTTGGAAGAGACCTCAAGATCATCGAGTCCAACCTCTGACCTAACACTAACAGTCCCCACTAAACCATATCCCTAAGCTCTACATCTAAACGTCTTTTAAAGACTTCCAGGGATGGTGACTCCACCACTTCCCTGGGCAGCCTGTTCCAGCGTGCCTGGTTCTCCTTCCCCTGGCTGCTATCTGTTAGAGGTCTCCTGATGGGAATTGTCACCAGGCGCGTGGTTGAGCGCGCGTTTCTTACCCGTCTTTCCTGCCAGTCCGTGCTGGCTGTGGTCCTGTTACCTCTGCTGCTACCCGTTAGGCTGCGTGGAGCAAATTCTCTCTCTACCTCTGGCCTGGGGACACGGCCTTGCTCTCAGGTCAGTGCCGGCTGAACAATCTGGCCGGGTGGCTTTCTCCAGGGGTAACTGGCTGTGCTGGATCCGGCTTTGCTCAAATCCCGTGGAGCAGGAGGGTTGGGGTTGGGGTTCTGCCCGGGGGGGCTCCAAAACGGCTCACATGCCCAACCTGCTCAGCTGCAGCTCCAAGGAGAGGCAGGATTTGGCAAAACACATCCATGTCCTCTCGGTGGTGGTGTCTTCGCCGGATTTTGTGGCTACAAGAACTCAAGGTGGTGTTTGAGGCACCCTTCTGTGCTGTAAGCAGGTACTGTGTGAAAAGACTCCCCCAAAAAGGGGTACCCAGGGAGGGTGTGGCCATGGTGTCTTCTCCTTCTTCTGGAGAGGGCGGATTTTGTGCTCATAACTTGAATTAAGGCTGGGGCGTACGCCGCTGGTTTGTTTTAAGAGTTTCTTCTGGTGTAGCCCTGGCTTTGTGTTGGCTGTAGGAAGAGCTCAGCTTCTGTGATTGATGAATATTGCCCGGCTTTGTATGGATGCCATTGTAATGAAGCAGCAGTCATATGCCTCATTAAAGAAGGTGTTGCCACCTCGAGCAGCGCTGAGGCCGTACAGGTTTGGTGAGTTGGAAATGAAACGATGAAATGTGATGAGTCAAACATACTTCAAGGAGAGGGGCTGGGTTGGAGCCAGCGCTGCAGACCACGAGTACTTTGAGGCACAGCTACGTGGAGCAGGGACGTAGGGAAAGCACAGCAAGGATTGCCTGCCTCGCAACACGGACAGATATTTTTCTTTTAACTTCCATTCCTTTCATACCTTATGGCAAAACTTCCTCTTCAGCCATGCCTGTGCCTTGGCAGACTTCATTCTTTGTCTTTTTTACCTCATGGCCAATTGTTCTCCCCCCCCAAGCTGCTGCTTTTGTTTCCTTTCGAACCACCCCGCCGGGAGCTGACACCTGGGCTGCATCTTTTATCTTATCAGAGCGTGGGGCGGGGAGGAAGCGCTGGCAGGAGTGGGAACCTCTCTCCCTGCTTTTCCCACGTGCTGGGAGCAGAGCTTCGTGCGTTTCCTCGCCCCAGAACACACTGCAGTACCAATCAGCCTTCCCATTTGAGCAGAAATCTGCATTTTCCTTTCATTCCCCTGCCTTCTCCTTCTGTTGGTGGCACCAGCTCGCTCCGAGGACGCTCTGGACTCTGCCAGGCACCCATAGGGGCTCGGGGGCTGCTGCAGATCGATTCCTCGCGCTCCCAGTGGATGTGGCCCCGTCACGGCCCTGCCAGACGAGCCTTATTTGGAGCGTCCGATCCCGAAGGCGGGGAGCCCACAGGTGCACGAGTTGCCCAATTTATTTTTTTATCTCCCTTTTCCTGGCTCGCCTCCTGCTGATGCAAAACCTGCGGTGCGCACGTGGGAGGCGAAGAAACGAATGTGAGAGCAGGAAGACGAGCGACCTCTCAGGTGATCCCTACTGAGCTGGTTTGGTTTTTTTTTTTTTTTTTTTTTCGCTCTTTTAAAGCCAGAGCAGTTTTCTCAGCGCTGCTTTCTTAGGACGTGCCCCGGTGGATGTGTGCGGGCAGAGCTCTGCTCGCACTGTGAGCCTGGAAGCCACCTCGCTTTGTTAGCACCCCTCAGAGCCACGCTGGTGCATAAATTATAAAGCTTTGGGGCCAGGGGATTTGCATCCTGGCAGCTCGCAGCACGGATTGAGCATGTTAAGGCCTATCTCGTGTGCATCCCATCTTGTATACGTCCGTGTGGATGTATCTTTAGCAAAGACCCTTTATTTTTCTCTTCCGTGTCCATATTTGTCCAAGCCTGGAGGGAAACCACACGCCTTCTGCCGTCAGCACTTCAACAGCAGCCTTGGAGTTTCTGGGTAGTTTCTCTTTAGTGCGTGGCTGATAAATGAGTTGTTGGGGCTGCTCCTTGGGGCTGCCCTCACCGGGTCAGCCCCAGAGGTTCCTCATCAGGGTAGCTCGGTCGAGGGCTTCTGTGTCTCTTTGTCCTGCAAAAAGTGAAAATAACACGGAGGTAAAATCAGCTGCGCAGCAACTGCTGCCTTCCCCTGCCGGAGCCCACAGGGAGGAGCGTGGAGCAGCACGGATCCCACGGGTCCTGTTGGGCGAGCTCTGGGTGCGTGGGGAGCCCGTCTGCAGGTGAGGCTGCCCCTTTGTGGGGTGGAAACGATCCCAGAACGTGCTGGGACCCCTTTGTCTACTGTGTGTGGGACCAGGACAATCCCAGAAGGACATCCAGGAGCTGCATGATGGCCAAGATAAACTGGGGGGAAGAGCACAGGGTGCTCCAGCCCTTCCTTTCGGAGAGGCATCTCTCATCTCGCTGACAGTGAGGATCCTGCAGCGCTTTGATTGCCCTTTAATTACGCCTGGCTTGTTTGAAAGGCAGATCTGGTTGGAAAAAGGTGCTGTGTGGAAAGAGCTCGGCTGTCTCCGCTGCCCTTCCTCGAGGGCACGCAGCGGAGCAGCCGGATTAATTTTTCCTGTGTTATTAAAGCTCGCGGATGGTTCCTCGTGGCTCCCGAGGTGGGCACGGCGCCGTTCCTACCAGCTGTGAGCAGCGCGGGAAGTCACAAAGTCGGACTTCTTCCCACGCTGCCTCCTGTCCTGATCTCAGATCTCCCTGCTTTAAAGCCTCCGTTTGTGCTTTCCGTGAGGCCGGGCTGCTCCTCTGCCCCCAGAGGCTGCAGGACACGAGATGTGGTGGCGAGGGAGCGGTGGGTGCGGGGTTTCTGCGGCACGTTGGGGTGAAAAAACAACAAAAAAGAAAGAAAAAGTAAAGCCTGGCTTTGGTTGTAGAGGAAAAGCCTGGAAATCTGATTCAACGTACACTCAAGGCTTAACTGCCGAGCAAGCAAAATAGCTCGGGAACGGGTTCCTAATCCTTTTCCAGATCTGTTTTAAAGAAAATCTACCTAACTTTTGAGGCTTTGAGTCATGGCTGTAAGCGCTCGGGCTTGACAGCGCTCTATTTTTAAGCGCCGTCGTTGTGTTGGATCCTGGGAGGTGAGATGAGAGAAAATGTTTTTTCAAAAAAAAAGTAACAACAAATCTTAATATAGCTGAGAATGCGGAACTGCCCTTAGAAAAATAGGTTGGACAGATGAAAAGGAATCTTGCTCAGCAGGCTGGAGACGCAGAGCAGCTTCTGCGGTTACGTTTTTCTTTCTTCTGGCAATGTTGGGGTGGGGATGGAGCTGGCGCAGTCCCTCAGCCTGACGTTTCTTCTCCGGGGCGAGTCAAATCTTCCCCAACAAAAGCTCCTGGCTGAAACTGCTCGAGCCCAAAGTGGAGAAGCTGTTCTCTGCAAGGCTGTTTTTGGGGAAGTTGAGGGGATTTTAAGCTCAAAAATAGGATTTGGAGCTACAGGGCGGGGAGGGAGGAGGAGGAGGGGAGCCTTTCCCAAGGGCTTTGTAGGAAGGGGAGCGGCCAGGCTCTGAGGGAGGTGGTTGTCATCTGCCTGGCGTCCCCAAGACTTAAAGGGCATGAAAATGAAGTCAGCCGTTCAAAGCCCCAGCTAAGCAAATGAGGAGAGCTTCGAGTGGGAGGATAATCTTTGCCATCTGACGGGGCCCCGAATTCCCGTGGGACACCCAGAAGCACCCACCCCTCGTGTCAAGACCCAGGCTCCGAGAGCCGCCTGTGCTTTGCTTCCCTGCTAAGCCCAGCCTCCAGGGAGCCTCTTGGGCAGCAGCCTGCAGGCAGAGCCCAAAACTGGGACCCGAATTCTCCAGGAGAGACGTGCTGCCTCTGTGAAACCTGTGTGGGATTTCCCAGGAGCTGTGAGGCTGTGGCAGACCTGGAGTGGCTGCTGCTGCGTGTTTCCCCGCAGAACATCCCCCCTTTTTTCGTGCAGACAGGAGAGCTGTGTGTGAATATTCACCAGGGGTAAATAAACTTCAAATTAAAAATGTCAAAGCATGCAAACACTCGAGCCACGGCTCTCTTACAACACCCCCCCTGCTCAGGGAAGACGATTACTCAGGCTGTGCCCGCAGCTGATTACAGGAAAGGGGCGAGAGCAGCTCTGAAAACACCTCCGAGCTTTCCCCAGGGCTGTGCCAGAATGCGCTTTGGGAGCTGAAGGCAGCAAAAAGGGGAGGCGGGCGGATGAAAGGCAGGGTAGGGATGGGAAGCGTTCAAACAGCGATCCCAAACAGACCTCCTCGCCTTTCCGAGCTGCGATTGAGCCTTCGCAGTACCAAGGCGGCTCCGGAAGGTGGCAGGAGCTCACTGCACAGCTCCTCAGCCTGGCTCTCAGTGTTAGAGGCGAGAGAAATCAGCAATTAGGTGGTGGGAGCGTGCTCTTGCAGGACAACGTGATTCTGGCTTCCACAGCTTGGATGCCTTATTTTTAAAAAAAAAATTATTATTTCAGAGGTGGGTGGCCAGCCTTAGCTCACGAGGCAGAGAGGAGAGCCTTTTTCTGAGGCAATTAAGAAAATGAAATTAGATGTGTTGAAAAATCACTCCTAATTCAATTTTTTATTAGAATAATGAAAATATTGCCCTTTCCCGGTGGTTCTGAGCTCTGACAGGGTGCTGCAGGTCTTCCTGGGGAACATTCAGAAGGGTGTTTGTAGTTTTAAGAAGCAAACCCAGGAACTCTCTCACTGAAATGATAGCATTATTTATTTGGTTAAAGGTAATAGCTTGCCTAATATTTTAATAGCTTTTAATACAACTTAAAAAGTTCTGAGTGCTTGTATCAGATTAGGTGCAACTCGCAAAGCTTTGGTTTACCACGTCCAAATTAATGCAAGTCTTTCAGGGTGGTAAAAGACTTGCCAGTGAAGCTTGGGCAGAGGAGAATTCCTGCTGCGAAAGGTTTGCTGAGGAGAGATGAGAGAAAAAATACCAAGGAGCTCTCCTAAAGTTTGAGAGTTGGAAATTCACTCTTGTTCAAGGGTTTTGTCCCTTCTAATGCCATCTATAAACACTAAGGAACATGGTACTGCTTCGTGTGGCTCTCAGCTGATACCTCAAAAGACAGAAAGCTCTCCCTGGAGGGTGAGGACCTGCACTTAGCTCTCAGCTCTGGCTGTGTAGTGCCTTGCCAGGAATTTCCGTGGCACTTGTGACGGATTGGTTTCCTCTCCTGCAGGTTTTCATTTCTGTGAACTGCCTCAGCACGGATTTCTCCTCGCAGAAGGGGGTGAAAGGCCTGCCCCTGAACCTGCAGATCGACACCTACAGCTACAACAACAGGAGTAACAAGCCCGTGCACCGAGCCTACTGCCAGATTAAAGTCTTCTGCGACAAGGTAAGGCTGGCTCAGTGTGCAGGTGATGTTTTGGGGCGGGCTGTTCCACAGCTGAGGGGGCTGCTTGGGATTTGGGCTCACCGAGGGCTCCTGTGCAAGGGAAAATATTCCAACCCCTTCCACTTGGCTCGTGGATGTTGCAATGACCTCAGATCAATTTGCTGCTCTCCTGAGCGCTGTGGAGATGTTGACTTTGGAGAAAGGTCAGCCCGTGGCAGAGGATCAAATGTGGTGGTCCAGACACTCGGAAAAGCACCCGATGGATTGAGCAAGTGGAGGCTTTTATTTTTGCCCAGCTCGTGTCCTGACAGCCTTTGAAAGCGCTGGGTTTGTGGAGGAGAGGGATATCTGCCTGTCTCTGTAACCTGCTTCCATCCAAACCATCCTCAGAGGGACTGTGTCCTCTCAGGATAGGCTTCCTGTCACCCTAGGGCACTGCTGCAAAGATCCCAAAATGTATGGGATCTGCCTCTGCTATGGCATCCCATGGTTCCACCCTGCCACGTTTTATTGTCCAGTTTTGTATTAAATACAAACTTACTAAATTTGCCAGGGAGCTAAATTCTTGCTGCTACCCCTCTGCAGATGTTCTTCTGTGAAGCTGGTTAATAAAAGGGCAGGTTTGGTGAGCACGTAATTTCACCAAATCCCGTTATCCTGCCGTGCCGCTGGATCCTTTATTTTCGTTTGGGGTTTTGACCTTTCCTCCCGCTTGCTTCCTCCAGACGCTTTGCAAACTGGAGCTGAATTAACGGAGGGAGAGAGGGGGAGAGAAGGCACCGAGGCCCAAACCCCAGCCCTGTCTGTCCCCTCCGGCCACCTGTAGGAGCCCTGGCATTTCAGCAAGAGCTCCCAATTTCCCAGCAGCAGTCGTGCTTTAAATCTTGAGCTATCAATCAGCTTATCACAGCTGCTTATAGGAGCACGGTTACTATAGCATCCACACAGCTCAGTCCTTAATGTGTTTGTCCTCGTGGCGCTGCCTGCAGGCGAGTGCTGTTCTCAGGGGGAGCCTTTTAGGAGGAGCTGAAGCTCCAGGGGCACAGCCCTGAGGACCTGCAGCCAGTGCCCCTTTTCCAGCGCCTCCTGCACGCTGCGGGGCACGGCTCCAGCCTCCAGCTGGCTCCCTGCAGCACCGTGCTGTTACATGAGACCCGTTTGGCTCCGTGTCCCCGATGCCCTCACGTCTCCCAGCCCCTTTGCCCTAGTTTCCATGACCGGGAAGTGGCTCCTGGTGACATTTCCCCCCCAGCCAAGCACCCCAGCTGCGTTGGCAGGTGCAGAGGCACGTTGGGCACGCCGACGGGGAGCCCAGCTTGAGTTCCCCAGCGCACAGAGCCCTGCTGAGCCCCTGCCTGGTGCTGCTGGATGGCCTGCAGGGGAAAGGCTGCACCACAGAGCACCCACTGAGCTCCTCCTGCATGTTTGGGGCTTACCAGCGAGCCCCCTTCCACTGCAGGAGGGAGGAGTGAGTGGCTGCCCTCCCCAAAACACAGCTTCCCTTTTACAGCCCAAGAATCCCTTACACAGCCAGAGACTTAGCAGGAGAAAAGCAACAACCACAAAACCCTGCGGCCTTTAACACGGTGGCGAGAGCACAAAATCTTAGATTTCAGGCTGTAGGCAGTTTTCCCAGCTTCATCACCTTGAAAACTTCTTTCTTATGAGCTTATTTATCCCAGAACTGCCGAATACTGGCTTTCTGTCTCTTCTTTCCTATGTCTCTTTTTCTTCCTTCCTCCAAAAGTACCTTCCCCTGAAGCAGAAAGGGCTGTTACCAAAGCAGCTGAGATGCTGCGGGTTGCAGGGGATTGAAAATAGAGCTCTGAGACTGTACAGAAAGGAAGGACAGAGGAGGTTTCCTCAAAACACCTCCAAATCCTGGTCTGTGTGTTCCTCGCATTGAAGACAGTGCTGTTCTGTAGTGTGAAGTCTGAGTGGCAGAACTTCAGTAATCCCAAACAAAAGGTAGAAGACACAGGGCTGGAGCCAGACATGATCTTTCTGCTGCCATCCTCTGCAGTCCCCACAAACCAGACTTCCTTTTTCCTTGTCGTTAGAGCTGCCTGCGTGTACCTAGCAGGAAATACAGCTCCCTCCCCGCTGCTGCTTGGGCTGGAGCTCCAGGGCTGTGTGGGCAGGAACCAGGGGGCTGTGGCTTCTGCCATAGCCTGGCACTGGCACGAGGAGAAGAAATAACGCCTGCTCTAAACCACTGAGTGTCTGCAGCTTTGGCTGTGTTTGTGTGACATGCAGAAAAGTAGCTGGCACTTGGTGACCCAATGTGGCTTCGTTTTCACAGATCAGTGTTTAAAGATTACTTACTGAACTCTTACGTTGAGAAAATGTGAAAGCTTTTATTGTTTCAAACACTTTGGATTTATTTCATATCACATTTCTTAACGGTTGGTTTTGCTGTGGGTATCTTTTGTCATCACATCCCCATCTGACTCGAAAAACAAGCCAGTGGCTTCATCTTGGATATGGTCACTGGACTTCAGGTGGCAGGACTTGGAAGTAAATTCTGGGCAGATCTCAACGTTGCCATGATCTTGTACACTGAAGCTGACCTCCACAAACACAGCTCTTAAAGAATCGCTCTTCCTGCCTCTGGCTGAAAACCCAAACTAAAAAGACCTTCCCTCTCACCCCCTTCCCTTAATCTCTTGTCTGGCAGGGAGCGGAAAGGAAGATCAGGGATGAAGAGCGAAAGCAAAGCAAAAGAAAAGGCAAGTGCACTGACCCCAGCTCTCAGTTGAATGCCTGTAAGTAGAAATTACTCCGCGAGTATTTTAAATAGTAGATCTCAATTTGGCTGCAACTAACTTGTGCGCTGGTGTTCTCCTGAGTCCATTTTTTATCCCCTGTGGAATCGGTTTTGTTTTAAGCTGCTGTTTATGGAGTCACTCACTGTTTCACAACTAGGCCTGCACTTTTCCACACGTATGAATGAAGTGAAGGCCTCAGCAGTCTGTGTGTGATGTGGGGATGAGATTTTTGTGTTTTAACTGCTGCAGAGGAGACTTTTTTTTATTTTGACTGCAGCAGCCCCTGTGTTTTGACTAGTTATTCACTAACAGAGCCGCTTAGAGGAACATCTCCCTGCTCACCTCTTTGTGGGGCAGGCGTGTGCTCTCCCCTGCTATGATCAGGGGCTGGTTCAGCAAGCACGCGCCTCCCGCCTTGCTGGGCAGGATTTTCCTGACGCAGCAGGTTCGGGCAGCTGGAGCAGCTTCAGAAGCAGATAATGCTCCCAGGGAACCCATTTGCTCAAGGGCAGGTGGAAAAAGGGATGGGTTTTTGCTTTTTGCCCGGAGTAGAAGGTGGGTTTAGCACAGTTTCACACAGGCAGTCCCCCGGCGGCTCCCAGGAGATTTTTTTTCTGTGCCTAACGGCTGCACGCTGCCAGCAGCTCCAGCACTGACTCCCAGGGTCTTGTGATTTTACAGAAGGTGCTTTCTAGGATGAATTTCCTTGGCTTGGGCTTAGCCCGAAGTGACCTTTATTTTCCTGGAAAGCCCAAACCATTGCTCTTCAGTTCTTGTGTGGGGAGTTTTTAATTGCCTTGAGCCACTAAGCTGTGGTACCCACCTCCAGGATCTCTGATACCACGTGCCCGTGGATTCAATGGCAGAAATGATTTTCACCAAAAGTCACCAATTATTTTATTTTACAGGAATTGAGCAATCTTGAAAAAAAAAAATTAGTGGCATGTTAATTCTTTGTCTTCCTTCTGACTTTCCGGTGTGGGAAATTCAGCAACATTTTGGGGGAATGCTTAGGGAGAAGAGGGGAGCTTGAACCATCTTTTGCCCTCTGTTTGGTTCACTTGGTATGTGGAAAACCTGGGTTTCTCTGTCGTGTGAGTGGTCAGAGCGCTCCCCAGCCTGTTTCAATGCTTGAATGAAGTCGAGCAGCTCACTCGGATGGAGCAAACTCCTGTTCCTCTGCAAAATAAGCTGGTTTTTGGGGTCCAGGCCCTCCCCCAGGACAACCCAGGTTCAAATTTCCCTGCTACAGGAGGTTCTCCCTTTCCTGCAGGGTACTCATGCCCAACAGCCTCTTCATTTGAAATGATTTAGGAAAGCTTTGGCCTCGTTGCCATTTATTTACCCTCTCCTCCACCCCCCTCTTTGGTCTCTCCCCAGTTTCCGATGTCAAAGTGCCCATGCTTCCCTCGCACAAGCGCACGGACATCACCATCTTCAAGCCCTTCATGGACCTGGACACGCAGCCCGTCCTCTTCATTCCCGACGTTCACTTTGCGAACCTGCAGCGCGGGGCTCACGTAAGCACTGCCCGCGGGCCTGGGGAGGGCTGGGGGGCGTAGCTGCAAGAAGTCTGGGGTGCTGTGCGTGCAAATAAATCCCAAATACCAGGCTGTCTGCACTGGGGCTGTACACAAACACAGGGCGAGCCTTAAATGAGCAAGGGACGTTGCTCCGAGACGTGTTGGCTGGAGTTACACAGGGATGTTGTCTGAATTCATTATTTTCAAATGAACTCCTGTTGGTAAGAACCTGAAATGATTTTTTTTGCCCAAGCATCTCCAGCTGAGAGTTCCCTGAAGGAACCGCAGGCTGTTTTTCTCTTGTAAAGTCTGTTGGGTTTCTGGTGGGCTGCTGTAGACCTCGGGCTTCTCTCTCTTCAGCCTGCTGCAGAGTGAAAAGCCATTTGGTGGAGCTGGTAAACGTCTCAGCTTTGTGATCTGCTGCCAGAGCACCCTGCCGCAGCATTCCTGGAAAGTCCCAGCTGACAGGAAGCTGGAAGGAAAAAAAAAAAAAAAAAGAAAAGGAGTGAAACTTCAAAACCTTCAGCTTCACTGTGTTGAGAGTTCTGGCATGTGACAATGTTAACCTGACTTCTTAAGAGCACTGCCTGAGCTCCTACCAGGGATTGGGAGAATAAATGTGTATCTGTAAGATTGTAGGAAAGCATGTGTTAAAAATCAAAGGTTCCTACTGCTGAGTGCTGATGGAAGACACTGAACTAGACAGAAAACCAATTGGCTCTTGTATCTTCCCATCTTTAGCATTTGAGATCCTTCAATTTCTTTTAAGAGGTAAAGATGCGTAGGGGCCTATGGAAGATTGACTCTTATTTTTGATACAGGGTTGAAAGATAAGAAAGAAGAAACAAAATCCAGTTCTGGATAAAATATTTTATTACCCTAAGCAAAGCTATTATCTGTTTGTTAAAATGAAGGCAACGTTTATTGCTTGGACCCAAGCATCTCACTTCTAGTAGTGTAGTTTTGGCAGGCTCCCTACCTGACAGCCTCTTTTTCCCCTGTATCCTGTACCGATCCTTGAACAAAACCTTGTCACTGGGGCACCTCTGGGTGGATAGCAGCAGGATCATCCCAAGTTTTTCTGCATAAGTCAAAAATAAATGTTCTGTTTGTTTTTAAAAGGTCCTTCCTGTTGCTTCAGAAGAGCTGGAGGGTGAAAGGTAAGAGCAGTGCTACTTCAGCCTCATCAAGTTTTGTCTCTAACTGTGCTGTGCCTAACTTTTTGTCCTGTCAATGACAGCTCCAACCTGAAGAGAGGAGCTTATATTGGTGAAGAGGACTTCATCGCCAGTCCTAATAAGATGGCCAGAATAGAAGAACCAAAAAGAGGTATTGAACCAAACTGGGAGAGTGTTCTGCTTCTTTAAAGCTGTTATCAACTTCTACACTTTGTTGTGGGATTGGACATTGCTGTGGGGTCGTGGAAGAAGATCAGATCCCTTTGGGATGAGATCCCCTTTGGAGTTGTTACAGAGGGTTACCTGCCTGGTGAGAGCTGTGTATGGAAAGACGATGATGAAGTTTAAAGGATTAAAAGGCGAGGATTAAACTTCTGATGTGGCAAAGGTTAAAGCTTCCAGGTTGGATTTGAATGGGGCTACTGCTGTAGTCTGTGTAACCTAAAAAGGAACGATGGATTTTACAAAAGGGAATGAGGCCTCTTGGTTTCTCTTGCTGCTGTATGCCACAAAACAAGACCCTTGTATCCCATCCAGGCTGCAGTACCTACTCATTAGAAGACGGATTAGAGCTGGCAAAGACGTCCAAGTCCTGGCTTTTTAGCCTGCTCCTCAGCCTTAACGCAGGTTTTAATGAGGCTGATTTTATTGATGCTGACTCTCTGCTAGCTTGAGAACACTTGGGGTGCTTGTTAAGGGGAAGGAAGACCGATGAGACAGCACAGGAGGAGTGGGGGAGCACACAAATAAATTAATTAAAAAGGAAGAGGTGGCCAGGTTGGCTTCACCTACTGCCCAGGTCTTTGAGGAGCAGTTACACAGTGAACTCCTCTCTGATTTGTTTTCCAGTGTTGCTGTATGTCCGGAAAGAGTCGGAAGAAGTCTTTGATGCACTTATGCTAAAGACCCCGTCCCTGAAAGGCCTGATGGAAGCTGTAAGTACCGAGGCTGTTTCCTAGTCCTTGCCTCCAGTTGGAAGAAAACACGAGTGTAGTCCCTGGCTGTCCAGTCGTGCACAAATAATTGTAGGAATGCTGATCCCAGTTTGTGTCCTTGTGTTCCTGCTGCTTTGGGATCAAAAGCAGAAGGCTGGTGTACTTTCAGAAGTGGGAAAATGAACATAAATAACACTTTGATTCAGTGCTGAAGGGGCTTTTGGAAGCTTCCCTTTTAAATGGCTTACTCCACACACTGAAGGTCTGAGTGTAAGGAGGTGTTTCTTAGCCTTCCTGAAAATCCAGGCTCGTCTTTTCCAAGTCCCAGCTTCTGAGTGTGCTTGAATACTTTTTTTATGTATCCGTGCACACAAGCATGAATTTAATTCCCTGGTGGGTGACTGCCAAAATAGCCTTCCACCACCCCTGCTGCTGCAGTGCTGCAAGGAAATTCAGAGCTTAACCCTGGGGAACGGCGCGATGCTTGGCACAGGCTCAACACTGACGTTTCTGCCTGTTTTTCTGTGAGTGGTGCCTTGCTGAGGCGCAGAGGACAGATGTTTTGTGGCTGCACAGCCAGGTTAGCTTTGGAACCCAGGGATGGGTCCTGCACTGAAGCTGCACCTTTATTATTTCACCTGGACTTCATAAAACAAGGAATCAAAGCTCAAAAATGCAGGCTGGAGAGCTCCTCCTGTGCTTTTGTGCCCTGTCCATACTGGTTTGGTGCTCACTGTCAGTGCAATACAGCAACTTGCCTGGGTAAATCAGACTTAGGATAGCAGCCCTGTGATTTTATGATGTCTGTATGATGAAATGTCATGCTCAGAGGCTGTGGTTCCACCTGGAGAACCCTGTGATGGGTAAAGGAAGACATTTATGATCACCGTATGTCTTTAGCAGCAGGGTTTCTTGCTCTTTTGCCGTCTTTCCCCTCTACCAGCCACTGCGATGACTGGTTTTCAGCTCACCCCTCCGACACTGAATTTAAAAGTGGCTTTCAATGTGCTGAAGGCAGCCCAGAGAGGATGCTGAGTGTTTGTTTCCTGTTTCTTTCTCTGTGTGGGCTTTTTGTCGGGTGGGCGGGGGGTTGCCTGGTGAGAAGTCAGTGGCTGGGCTTAGAACATTCACATTTTTTGCACTGAAGTTGGCAAACTGCAGAGGAGGGGCTCTCATCTCTAGGCTTCTCCTTGTATTCCAGATTTAGTATTGCCCTGAAAGGGCAGAGCAGACCTTTTATTGTTCCTGTCTGTTACAGTAGTGGAAGGCAGCACTGGCAGTCTCCATGCTTTACCCATGCTTGCTTCCTTTTGTTCCAGATATCTGACAAGTACGACGTTCCTTTTGACAAAATAGGAAAGATCTTCAAAAAGTGTAAAAAAGGGTGAGTATGTACCCGTGCTGCAACTCTGAGAACACAAACACCTTTTTCCAAACCTGTAGGCAGATCTGCTTTAAATACCTCTCTGTGCACTGCTCATATGCAAGTCCCACATCACAGAATCATTAAGGTTGGAGAAGCCCTCCAAGTTCATCTGCTCCAACTATCCCCCTACCACCAGTGTCACCACTAAACCATGTCCCCAAGCACCACGTCCAACCTTTCCTTGAACCCTCAAGGGATGGTGACTCCACCACCTCTCTGGGCAACCCGTCCCAGTTTCTGACTGCTTTTTCTGAGAAGAAAGTGTGCGCACCGTGTGCTAATCCTATTCCAGCACCCCTCATGGAGCAGGAGACTGGAAGGGTCTCACAGAAATAAACACTCTGACTTTTCCTATAGAACCAAGTCATCAGACCTCTCAGATTTAATTGCCGTTTGAATCAGAGTTGATTGTGTCAGAGGAAGAAGAGTTCAGTTTGTTTAAAGGCTCCCACTGACAACCCCTGTTAAATTGCTCCAGGGTCTAGCTGTGCTCAGGGTGTCTCCATGTGGCTACAGTTACTAAACCCATTCCTCTTTTTGTGCGCTACATTGAAGACAACTTGACTCGCAAAATACCTGCGCCCCACAAAGGCTAGGCTCTGTTTTATTTTGTCAGATAGTTGAGCTCATGAACACGCCTTTATTTTTCCTTTTAATCTTTCCGTAATTTCCTTGGTTCTTCTCTAAATCTTCTCTGAAGTCCCTTCAGTTTCTTAGCCCCTTCCCCCCAAATCCCTCTGGTCAGAAAAATGAGTGCTTTTATCGCCTTTGGAACGTGGTTCTGAGTGTTGTGCTTTCATAGCAGAATTACCGCAAGCCTGATTTTTTATTTTGCCAGGATTCTGGTCAACATGGACGACAACATCGTGAAACACTACTCTAACGAAGACACCTTCCAGTTGCAGATTGAAGAGGTCGGGGGATCTTACAAGCTCACTCTCACCGAGATCTAAGATCGCTGAGCCTCTGGATTTTAACCAAAGGTCTCGAGTGAACATTTTCCCAGAATTTGGCGTGTTGGGTAAAACACTAATCACCTTCTCCAGGAGCCAGCCAGCTGCCGGCTCGTTCTGGGGATCACAGTGGTTTTGCCTAACACCTTTGTGTCTCTGCTCTTCCCAGAGAAGGTGGGAACGCTCATGGCCTTATTTGCACTTGAAATGAGCGAGCAGAGACCAGCAATTAAATAGAGAGCATGTATAAAACACTAGTAACTACGGGAGGGGAAAAAAAACCCTTGGAAGGTGGCCTTGTAGAGCGGTGATCCCTTATTTATCTCTTCAGTACCCACGTGGGAGCCTGTTCTCAGCTACTAGCCCTGTGCCGGCCTCTTTTCTGCTAGGTAGGGCTGCGAAACCGCTCCGTGACACCCGGAGGACTTGGGGCAGGTCGGAGAGAAGCCTTTGTGATGTTTACTCCTTAACAGGGCAGGTCGTTGGGGTCATTTTTTTGTTTTTGTTTTGTTTGTTTTTTTTGGAGGGGGGGGGGAGGAACGTAAAAACTGCCTTGCTTATGAAGAACTCGCCTTAGTAACTGTGTGAACTCTCGTCAGATGAAGCTATATTGTATATAAGTGCAATATATTTTTGAAGGTTTGTAAATTTGTGTACATAGGAGTGATATATATAATATATATAAACCCTGCTCCTCGCCTACGTGCCGCCAATCTCTGCGACGAAGCCCAGCGAGAAGGAAGCCGTGTGCAGGGGACGCAGATATTGAATGGGGCTGTTTAAACCCGGACAAACCCTCACCCTCAGCCCCAGGGGAGTGTGTTTGGATGCTGGCAGAGCACCCCGAGGGAGCTGGGGGCTGAGCATTAATGGGGTGCATCCTATGGGGCAGCTGGTAGCAAGGAGTGCCAGAAACCTCCCCCAAGTGCCATCGTGCCACATGTGTGCTTCTGAAGGAAGGGAAAGGCACCCTCTGATCAGCAGTGAGTGAGGGACGCACAGGGGAGCGGCAGCACCGGGCTCTAGGGCAAAAACCCGCGTTATGGGGTGCCACGTGAGCAGGGAAGGGCGAGCGCTGGGTCCTTGCCCCTCTGGTTTTCCTAGCAAGCGGGATTTACGATGGGTTTGTCATGTTTTTGGGCTGGGAAGAGCTGCATGTGCTTCGCCTAGGGCACAGAGGTTGCTCTGGCTAGGAAATCTGGCCGGGATATAGGGCTGCGAGACTGACACGGGTAGGGTTTGCTGCTTGGGGCAGGAGCAGAGCCTGTAGGAAACAGGAGAGCCGCCTTTTGCTCCACTTGGCACAGGGAAAGCCCCAGCTGGAGCCTCGGGCCAACAGAGCGCCAGGGAGTGGGCTTAAATCGCAGAAATTCAGGTTTACACACTCAGAAGGTTGTGTTTTTTTTTTTTTTTTTTTAATATATGTATTTTATTGTTATTATTTTATGACTTAAGACATGAGTGTTTTGGGGGTTGTGTTTGGGATCCCAAGCTGGGTCCTACACTGGGTGCCGTCTGCTCTCCTCTGCGCGGGTTGACGGCCACCACGTCCAGCACAAGGATGGATCCCAGGGGTCTGTGGGCCACAGGAGAGCAGCACAGCACCGTGGCCCTACAGACAACAGCTGTGACCCTACAGAGAGCCCCTGCAGTGATCCCACAGAGCACTCGGCCTGGCAGCGGACCTGCCCCTTGGGCTTCCCTTCACCTTCCGGGGAATGGAGTTATTATGGCAAGGGAACTTTTTTAAAGCTGATCTATAGATACAGAATATATATATTTACAGGTTTTTATCAAAAATGGAAGTTTTAGGGCCGAACCTCAGTAGCTGTGGCTGTGTAGAGGTAGGGTGTGGGGTTCACAGCTGCGAGCCCCAGCTTGATGCTTGTTTTCCGCTGGGCCGCGGGTGTTGGAGCAGTAGCAGCGCTGCGGGGGTGTGCGTTTCGCGGTCCCTCTGCTGTTTTGTAACTCGCCGTGTATTTCCCACCGCCCTATTAAATTTTATATGGTCCTTTCTAACGAGCAGCCCTTCATTCCACGGGGCCGGGACGTGGGGTGCTTGGGGGGCTGTGCAGAGCTCAATAGAGCCGTGGGGGCAGCACCCCGGGCCCTTCCCCTTCCCACCAGTGGCTTTTTGGGGTGCCCCCACCCCCAATGTCCCCAAAACTCCCCCAATTTAGGGCGCCCCCCCACCCCCACCCCACCCCACCCCACCCCGCTGCCCACGTGCGGCGCGGCACGGAGCTGGCGGGGGCGGCCCCCAGGCCACGCCCCCTCCCTGTAGCCACGCCCCCTCCCTGTGGCCACGCCCCCTTGCGCCTAGGCCCCGCCCCCGACCTTTCCCCCAGTTTCCCGCTCCTCGCCCCGCCTCCCCCCCCTTCCCCCCCCCTCCCTCCCACGCGGCGCCCCCCCCGCCGCCAGCCCCGCGGCACGCCGCGATCACGCCGCCCGCCGCCTCCCATTGGCCGAGCGCGGGGCGCGCCGCGCGCTGATTGGCCGAGGGCCGCTCCCCGGGGGCGGGGCAGGGGAGGGGCGGGGGCGGGGTGGCCGCGCCGCGCCGTGCCGCCAGCCCGCTCACACCGCCGCCGCCCGCGGGGCCCGCGCCATGCACGGCTCGCCCGGCACGGGGATGGGCGATGCGGCCGCGGTGAGCGCACGGCGGGGCCCGGGGGAAGGGGAGGGAGGGGAGCGGGGGGCTGGGGGCTGGGGTACGGGGTGGGGGGGCAGCGGGGGGCAGCGCGGGCACGTGCTCGGCGGGGAGGGGACCGTTAGGTGGGGAGGGGGCGGGGGCGGACGGGACATGAGGGGATATCGCGACCCTGAGGGGCTGGGGGCGGTAACCTGAAGGGATATCGGGACCCTGAGGGGATATCGGGGACCCTGAGGGGCTGGGGTCATTATGCTGAGGTGATATCGCGACCCGGAGGGGCTGGGGTCGGGATCCTGAGGAGATGTCGGGATCCTGAGGGGCTGGGGTCGTTATCCTGAGGGGATATCGCGACCCTGAGGGGATATCAGGACCTGAGGGGGCTACCGGGACCCTGAGGGGCTGGGATCGGGATCCTGATGCGATATCGGGACACTGAGGGGATATCGGGATACTGAGGGGCTGGGGTCGGTAACCTGAAGGGATATCGGGGACCCTGAGGGGATATCGCGACGCTGAGAAGATATCGGGGGTCCTGAGGGGATATCGGGACCCTGAGGGGGCTGAGGGGCGGTCTCCGGTGCCGCTGCCCTGAGGGGCGGTTGTGACCGTTACCCTGAGGCGAGGCGGGGACCCTGAGGGGGCCGTGAGGGGAGAGGGGTCCCTGAGGGGATCCCGAGGGGCCGGGGGCGGCTCCCTGCGGGGCGAGGAGCCCCTGAGCCCCCCTGGGTGCCCCCCCCCGGCCCCTCCCGGAGCCGCCGCCTCGCCCCCGGGCGGAGGAAGCGGCGGCGCCGCGGGGAGCAGCAGCAGCAGCAGCAGCAGGAGCAGCCCCCGCTTCCTGCCGCGGGGTGAGGCGAGGACAGGCGGGCCTGGCAGCGGGCACGGCGCGGCCGCGGGAAGCCCTGGCTTTATGTAATTATTATTTTATTTTGGAGCAGGGGAAGCCGTTCTCCTGAAATGTCGGCTAAAAAAAGCAATGAAATCATGAAATAAGCGCTGTGCTGGCTCGGCATTGCCGGCAGCTCGCCTGGCACCTCTTTGACAGGTGATGGGGGCTCACGCCCTGCATCGTGCTCGCCCACCTTCCACTTGACGTTATTTTCAGCGGAGATGTTTGATTTCTTTTCCTGAGCACTCAACCCCTTGGCTTCCTAATTTAGAGAGCCTTAACCCCTCCCTGTCCCTAGCCTTCACGCCTCTGCGCTGGGTGCCTGGTGTTTTAGGTGAGAGCCCTGTGTGAGTGGCTCCCTCACTGTTTCAGATCCATTTTGTTGGAAACATTTGTGTCTGTAGTGGCAACAGTGTCACACACACACACATCTGTGTCCCTGTGACACCACTCAGCTTGTTACTTGAGTCAGTAACAAAGCTCCTGGCCTCCGGTCCAGTGCTGTCACAGTGCTGTCATCCAAGGAGCAGGGCTCCCTGAAGGGTGTGATAACAACACAGAGGTTCTTATTTTTTTAATTAAAAGCCCTTTTCAGCAGTGTATGAACACTGCATAGCAGCATGGGGCTTGAATATTTCACTCTGCACTGCTGAAGTGTCTCTGCAAAGTGTGGTACCCTGAGCCAGAGATCAGCCCTCAGAGCATCTCACCGCCAGCCTGGAAGCTATGCTCTCAGTGAGGCAGGAACGAGATTAGTGCTAAATACCAGCAGTCCGTGGGGTCTGGGAGACAGCCCTGCCTCAACAAGGTTGGAAGGAGAATCCTTCTCTTTTTGCTGGTGTGCAGGCGAGGGGTGTGTTTATTCAGAGCAGTGTCATCCAGGAAAGTAGCCCTGGAAACCCAAGCTGCGTGTTACACATATCAATTCCTTTCCTGCAAGTCATTTATTTTATTCTCTTTTTTTAAAGAAGAGCAAGGGGGTGGGGAGGCGAGCTGGCAGGGGGAGGGGAAGAGTTGAGCCGGCTGGTAAAAGTCTTGCCGCGGGCCTAGGATCTGTTTCAGATGACCTTCATCGCCAGCAGACAGCGCGGGGGTGGCGGCAGCTTTGTCTGCGGACGCGTCCTAACAGCCGGTAATCCGATTGCCTTTAGGTTGACATTGTGGACATCTACGAGTCCATCCGAGAACGGCAGCGCCACGACAGCGAGAGGTCTTCCTGCGGCGCCTTGGAGCAGAATGACATCGAAGCCGTCGAAGCCCTTGTTTGCATGAGCTCCTGGGGGCAAAGATCGCAGAAGGGTGACCTATTAAAGATAAGACCCCTCACGCCCTTCTCGGACTCTGGCGATTTCACAATGCACGCCGAGGCTACTTCTGAGTTACCAAAGGATTATTTGTCCACGCTGGTAAGAGAAACGTGACTGCAGAATGAGCGTGTGATGGCTGGAAGTCCCATCCCTCTGATGGGAAAGATGCTCACCTTGCTTACGTGTCCCTGCAGGGAACAGCCACAGCTTTCTGCTCTCTCTGGGTAGCAAATGTAGGGATGTGTGCAGGCAGTTTGGGTGCTGGCTGGAAGTTTCGCAGGATCCCACAGCCCTGAGGTATGCAGGGACCTGAGGAGGCCCCAGCCCAGCCCCTGCTCCAGCAGGGCCACCCAGAGCAGGGTGCCCAGCACCACGGCCAGGCAGCCTCAGAGGAGACCCCACCGCCTCTCTGGGCAGCCTGGGCGGTGGAAAAACGCGCTTCCTGCCTCTGGGAGGCTTTGCAGTAAGAAAGGCAGAACCAGCCGCGGTGATTCAGCGCTGACTTAGCTGGAAGTGCTTTAGGAAAAAGGCTCCTGACGACATTTGGCTTTGCTCTCATTGCTCTAAGAGAAAGCACAGGTTCCCATTATGAAACGGGGATTTTAATTAGCTTTATGCTGTGTTTCTACATGCAGCCTGCTGTTTCTCCAGAGCATTGGCCTACTCTGGCTGACTAATGTCAGCTGAATCACTTTTTTTGTTGTTGTTGCAATTTGTGTTGCAATAAACGTAGATAAAAAAGCAAAACAACAACAGCAAAAAAGGCAACCCTCTGTGCCATCGGGGTTTTAGAAGGCCCTATTTCAGCCGGTAGACTTCTTAGGTCAGAAGAAAGGAACAGCAGAGGAAAAAAGGCTGAGGTGGCACCGCAGCTGGCTGCTGGGCTGCTCCTCTCTGGCTCCTGGCACTCAGGATTGGAACTGTCTCTTGAGCAGCACAGGAGCCAGGCGTGGGCTGAGTTTTTGGTATTAAAGGAGGAAGGAGAGGTGGTGGCAGCAAGAGCCCAGAGGGAAAGGAGTAGGTGAGGGGAGAGAGCAGTTTGTGTGTGTTTATCCTACTGCCCTGCCAGCTGGTGGGGGATTATTATTAAAAGACTGAGGCCTTGCTGGAAGGTAGCAGTTTAAACGGTACGGGATTGCTGTCACTGCTCTGCTTGCTGTGAACAGCAGAGGCCTCGTAGCCTCTTAGAGCTGCTCCTGCTGCAGAGGAGGAGAAACGAGAGGGTTTTTGTAAGGCAATGAGTAGATGTGGAACATCTACAGCTTTACAGTCTGCCTCATTGCATTCCTGTTATTAGAGTGCTTTTACGCCTGTTCCCAGTGGCCATCAGGTGAAGCAACGCACGCTTTAACTGCTTTCCCCAGCAAGCAGGCTCTGACATTCTGGGGAGGGGGCCAAATTTTCTTTTTGCTTTAAAAACCGTAGAAAACCGTGCTGTGAAGCCTCAGCGTTGTGTAACGGCGCTCTCTTTGTGCAGTGCATGACCCCGCCGCACAGCCCGGACTTCGTGGAGATGTCGGCCGCGATGCTCCTCTCCTCGCAGCTCACTTACTCCAAGCCGAGGACTGTCATGGCAAACACGGCCTCCTGCTCGCTCACCTCCACCACCGCCGCGTCCCCCGTGAGCAAACCGTCAGTGATAAGCGTGGAGAGCCGCGGGGCCGAGCCCGCCGCGCCGCAGCCGTGCCGGGCCATGGCCACGAGCGTGATCCGCCACACGGGTGACAGCTCAGCCTGCCTCCGCCTCGAGAAGGCGGCCGAGTGGTGCGGGGCGGCCGAGCGAAGACATTGCAGAGCGCCCCAGGACGCGTGCGCTGCCACCGACGTCCTCAGCAAAACCTCCCCGGAGCATCCGCCCCACGCGCGTGACTGTGACGACCCCGCCACCGATAAAGGGCAGCTTCCAGCCCGCCCCGCTTCGCCGCAGCCCCACATGGCAAAGAACTGTGACAGGGACTCGCAGAAAAGAGCCACCCCGGTGCCGCCCGTCCCCGTGTCGAGCCCCCAGGTCGTGTGTCAGATCTCCGTCCCCTTGAGCAGACAGAGCAGCATGATCAACGCTTACGTCAAGCCTCCTGCTCCGGCGGTCTCGACTCCGATGAAACCCATCCTCCCGCAGACGGCCCCACTTTCCCAGCCCGTGCTCATGGGACCTTCCGTGCCTCAGGGGACCGTCATGTTGGTTCTCCCCCAGCCTGCTGTCCCGCAGGCACCGCCGTGCCCGCAAACGGTCGTGACCGTGGGGAGCACCAAGTTACTGCCCCTTGCTCCAGCCCCCGTGTTCATCGCTTCCGGGCAAAGCTGCACCCCCCAGATGGACTTTTCTAGGCGGAGGAACTACGTTTGCAACTTCCCGGGCTGCAAGAAAACCTATTTCAAGAGTTCCCACCTCAAAGCCCACCTCCGCACCCACACGGGTGCGTACCGGGGGGATGAGCCCTGCCTTCGGGGTGCCGAAATGCACGGCTCCTCCGGGAGGGGTGGGAAGGGGAAGGGGCAGGTGATCGGGAATCTTGTGCTCCTCTCAGAGAAGAGAAGAATGCTCGTTCTTCACGGGCGGGCAAAACAAGCCAGACTTTGTTCGGAGACCTCAGCTGACCCCGTAGCGTTAGCTGGCTTTCGCGTGCTGTAGTTGGAGCGAAGCGCAGCCCGCTGCGTGCGTGTGTGTGGATCGGGGTGGATCTCTGCCACCTGGACTAGGCTGAAGGGGATTGTGCAAGCTTTTGTTTTGAGCGTGGAGGGATCTCCCAGCTCCAGTGCAGGCGGTTGCCATTCGGTTTTGTAAAGTAAAAGGAAAGAGAGAAAGTCAAATGCTGCACGTTTTCCTAGAGCTTTGTCTAGGCTAAAGGGGTGTGCGTTAAGGTTTTGGGCTACTGTGCTGGGAAGCAGCACTGCTGCAGGAATCTAACTGTTTTCACTTACTTCCAGAACTCCCTTTGTGTAAGTAAATGGAAGTTAATTACAATTAATAAGCGCTAATTTGCTCTGTAACACCTGGTTAGCGTGGAGGCAGTATAAATGTATTTTACTTACCCTTTTTCTAGCTCAGAGCTTCTATTACAACTAACTTCTGAGCTCTTGGAAGGGACTATTTTTGATGTTGAAGGCCTAGGACAGCAGATTATTGGTATAGAAAAGCTCATTTAAACATTTGTCTAGTTTGTTCTTTGCCTTACTTCCCCCACCCTCTGGTTTATTAGAAGGCAGCTTCCATGGCAAGGCTTCCCAGCAGTTCGCCAGCTTGTCCGGACAGTTCCTCTGGGAAAAGAGCTTAAACTCTGTGTGAAGCCGATAATCCGTGCAAAGCAGAGCTCGGCTGCTTCAGTGCGGGTTTGAGGGAAGCGCTGCAGGCTGGTGAGTGAACCTGGCGCTGCGGGACAGCCACGGGCTGGCAGCAGGTGTCTGCTGAGCCCAGAGCATTGCTGATGATGTTGTGAGCACAGCACCAGTGGGCAGAGCAGCTTCAGCTTGCTCCTGCTTCATCCCGCTCATTCAGCTGCCACCACACTCACCCAGTGCAGAGCTTCCCCCCTGCAATGAGGACAGAGCTGCTGCGGTGCATCCTTTCCTCCGGCCTTCTTGTTCTGCTCCAAAGGGATGCCGTAAATCTGGTCATGCGGTAGATGTTTATCTGGAGCTCTGCGGGTCATGTTGCTTGGGACGGTTCCGATGTAAAGCAGGCACCGAGGTGACGCTGAAAGCCTTCCTGGCTGCTTTCAGTGCCTGGCAGCCAGAAATGCCAGTGGTGTCTGGGCACGCAGGCGTGGAGGATGTTCCTTGGTACCCCACGTGGGTATGCGGAGCTGGAGCGCTTCGACAGGTCTGGGAGGTTGGATTCCAGGTTCCTTCTTGCCCACAATATTTACTGATGTCGTGTAGTGGTCACGGAGCTGTGGCCACGTAGGAGGGACGGGCTCAGAGGGATTTGCTTCTGGTTTAGTCGATAGATAACGTTGCTTTGTGAAGAATCATTTTTCTTTAAACGGGGTTTTGGACAATTAAAAAAAATAGGCTTGATTAAAGATCATTAGAATAGATGTGAGGAAATAAAAATCATCGGTCTTGTTTCTGCTTATCTCTGAAACTGGAATTAAGCTTCCACTTCAGCAAATGGTGACTTCATGCATGAGCACTTCAGGGAAAAAGATCAGAATTTTTTTTAGGCTAGAACTTATAAGTTAGTTCTTTGATGAAATGGAGCATAATGACAACAAGTTGTGTTTCTTTCGTGTCCTGCAGGAGAAAAGCCTTTCAGCTGCAACTGGGAAGGCTGCGACAAGAAATTTGCCCGCTCGGACGAACTGTCCCGCCACCGCCGAACTCACACGGGGGAGAAGAAGTTCGCCTGCCCCGTGTGCGAGCGCCGCTTCATGCGCAGCGACCACCTGACGAAGCACACCCGCCGCCACATGACCACGAAGAAGGTGCCCAGCTGGCAGACAGAGGTTGGCAAACTGAACAGAATCGCCACGGTGGAGAAACCCAAAAGCAGCAGCAGCAGCAGCGCTCTCGGTATGCTCATCCCCGTGCCGCCAGCTGTCTGCCAGGGCTAGCCTGAGAGCGCGCCTCCTCCTCCAGCTTCCTGAAAATCGGGAAGGGCTCTGCTGGCTGCGAGAGAACTGACAACGCAACCCTCTTCCCCCAGCGTGTCTGTGCACACTTCAGCTTCCTTCTTTTTAGGTCCTCGGTTATTAATGCGATGTGAGAAATCTGGCCTGTCTTTCCTCATCCCTTCCCTACGTGTTGTTTTTTTTTTCCATTTTGGGGCAAATGCAATCACCAGCACTTCAGGAAAGCAGAACTCTTTTTGAAATGATTTCGGTAATAGGTTCAAAAAGTCACTTGTAATGCTTGCTGTTAATATTCCGATGGACAGTGAAACAGGGTGATTTTTAATTTTTATACTAGTGTTTTCTATACCAAATATATTTTGTATTTATTCATTTTGGTCTTGGTATGCAGGCAATTACTTGGCCTGCATTAGTAGGGGTGTGCAGGATGAGACCCAGGGCTTTGGAAACTTTTTCAGGTAGCCTAAAGAAACGCATTCAGAGCATTTTGTGAACGCATAACGTTTCAAAACTCAGTGTTTGGGGTTTTAACGCTTCGGGATCCCGATCCTGCAGCGGGCTGGTGCTGTTACACCCTCCTTGTGCAGGTGGCACTGGAGGTTTGAGATTCTGAGATCTGTGTGTGGCATTGTTTCAACACACAACAGAACGATTGCAGAATAAAAGCCTTGAGGATTCCAACCTCAGCCAAGCTCGTACCCTTTGTGAGTGGGGGGTGCTGTGACTTCTGGTAAAGCCCGAGGTGCCGGGCATTCCCGGGTCCACGCTCCACCTCAGCAAAGTTTGGAGGAGCCAGGCTGTTCTGCTGGAGCTGCTCCAGGGGAGGTACGAATACTGTTGAGCAGCCTTGACACTAAAAACGACCCTTTTGGTCCCATTAAACCAGCATATCAAAATCTACTGAAAACATGCAAAAAGGGCAAGATAACCTGTGAATAATTCGCTGGGTCTCGGGGTTTTTTTTTTTGAACACAGGAGAAATGAGAAATTAAGTTTTTTATGTCTTGTGGATGCTTATGCACCTTATAGGAAACTCTTCCAGGCTTTCATTTACCCGTATCGAAGCACCAGAAGAAATACTAATCATGTCTTAACTTAAAAAAACAGCCACCGTGTCAACCCGATGATGCTCTCTATGTGGCCTTATCCTCCCCCCCGTACTTTGTATGAAATCACCCTTTTCTATTAAATGAAATACTCTCCCCGCTGCATGGATTTTCTTTTACACCGGCTGCAAATGTGATCGGGGAGGGAAATCTCTGTTCTTACCCGTAAGCGTAGGGCTGGAGCCTGCGCTGGGTGCTCTGGAGCTCTGTGCCTCACCTAAAAACATCCACGCCCTGCTCTCGTCGCGCCACAATCCCCCTGGCTGGCCTACGTGCCGCGCAGCGTGTGCACGTGCAGGCCTGCTCTGTGCTCCCCGGGGCTTGGCCCAAAATGTGCTCAGGCGCCCTGAATGCCTGCAGTGTTACCCTTTGGGGGCAGTGTCCCCTTTGCCATGTTAGCGTGGTGAAAAAAGAGAGATTTCAGCTCTTTTTTTGCTCTGAAGTTCCCTAGAACAAGAGGTTTGGTTTTTAGATGCTGCTTTAGCATGCCTATAACGGGGGAGGACTGTCCTGTCTCGATCTGATAGCCAATTTAGTACTTTGTGTGCGGCTTTTTTCTTTGTTTGCTTTTTTTCCCCCCAAACCAACCATTTTTGGTGTCCACCTGAGCAAACTGGCTTGGGAACTCCCTCCGTAATTTAACACAAGGTTGTGTTAGGCTGTGGCATCACGGGGAAGACCCGATGGGCTGGCCATGCAAAATTTCCTGGCAGGTGTGGGAACACAGAGGCGGCTCTTCTTCCTGCAGATGTGCATGGAGGGGTGGCTGGGCATTTTTGTACCTATCTTTTTAAAATTTCTATTAAAAAATGATGTAATATGACCGCTTTTAAATCACAAAAAAGTGAAATTTCAGGTTTCCTATAAACATACGTTCCAGAGCTGTGTAAAGACATCCGAATAGGTTATATATCCAGGCCAGGGGGAGACTTCAGGGCTCGCTGCTTCGCTTGCCCTCAAGCACAGCCTTTTTTTTTTATTTTTGTAATTGTTTACATTTGTAAGCGCCTCCGGCTGCCTCCCAGGTTAGGGCAGCATTTATTTCTGGCCGCTACGTTTTGAGATGGCAGCGGCGTGGGAACACGAGGGGGCACGGAAGGGAACGGGAGGTGAGAGGAGGCGAGGCGCTGCTGCCGGCGCTGTCCCAGCTGCTGGCTGCGGCCGTGAAAAGGCAAACACAGGTGGAAAACAGCAAATGGTGACTCAAAAAGTGGCACCACCGACTGGAGACGTTTTCTGAACAGCTTATTTGCCTTTATTGAGAGTTATGCAGAATACAGATCCGCTTCTTTCCCTTACACAGATTTCAGGAACGACAAAGAAGCCAAAATACAGCTGCGCCCTGCTGTTTCCCCTTGCGCTTGCACACGCTTTGTGCAGATTTCATCTGGCACCTTTTATGGTTCAGCTGAAGGCACAAATAAGGTACTTTTCTACTCCTGATAATAAGCAGCTACTCATAGCACATTAAGATGCAGGCAAAACAGAGGCAGAAACCCTAAAATACCAGGCTTCCCTGTCAGGGAGTGCTGAAAACATACGATTTTCCGTGGCGATCCAGCCTTTCTGATTCAGCTAATGATAAATTGTAGTGATTTTTCTTCTAGACTAGCTACGGAGGAGAAGAAACGCACGGGCAGGCCAGGGGCGATGGCTGAGAACGGGTGGCAACGAGCTGCTCTGCAAGGCCCTCTCTGAGCAGGTGGCCACGGTGAGGTGGCCCTGGGGACGTGTCTCCTGCTGGGACTGGGGGGGAAAGCCCTTGTGCTGTGGGTACAGCACCCACACTGCCAGGACAACAAAAAAAATAAGGTTTTCCTTCAAAGCACCATCTCAGCAGAGCTCTAGTACGCCTTCGTTGGGAAATATGGTTTTCTTCAGGTCATCCTCCGTGTCTCCGGAGCAGTTGCACTGCCTCTCACCCATCCTCTCCTTCTTCCATCCTCTTCCTCCTCCTCCTCTTTCTCCTCTTCCTCCTGGCTGTGGCCCGTTGGCAGCAGCTTCCTGCCCCCCGCTTTGGGCTCAGCGGCCGTACTCCCGCTCGATGCTGGCCATCAGCTCCTCCTCCGCGCAGTCGTAGGACACGGCCGGGCGCCCCGCCGGCTGCTTGCTGCTCCCTCCTGGGCACCTGCTGGCGAAGGGCAGGAGTTACTGCGGGCATGAGGGGGAGCCCAGCTCCGAAGACACAAAAAGACACTGATTTCATCTTGTTGTGAATAGAAAAGTTGCGATGCAAGTGGCTCGCTGAGACAGAGATACTCTAACGCATCAGATTTCCAGCTCTGGCTGACGTTTGCTATCACTTGGCACCTATTTCAGCCGGTGAGTTCATGAAAGTGAAGCCCTTGCAATGCTGCACCTCATACTCCCGTAACCCCATAACCCTCTGGTGAATTATGGCCAGCTAAAGCTCGCCATAACCTTTACACCAGTTCCTCATCTCAAGGCTTTCTGCAGAAAGGTGTTTGGATTATTTTCTGTTTATTTATTTCAGGATTTGCCTGCCCTCTGGCTTCCACCCCTTTCGATAGGGCTGGACATTACCTGCAGGAACGGCTTGCGTTTCCCCAGGTTTGGTATTTTGCACTTCTGCTTTGGAGATGTGTAAGATAAAAGGTGGTTTTGTTTGTCCGGGCTCTCATGGGCCTGAACAACCCCCTCCAGGTTTGGTCTCTGCGTGTGGGCTCTGCTGGGCCCACGATTCACTGGGAGGAGCTCGGGTATTAACACGTCTTCATAGACCTGCAGCTCGGTGCGTCTGCTTTGTGCCCTCCAGGAACAGGGAAGTGAGAAATGAATGGTTTTGTAGGGCAGTCGGTTGGTCACCAAAATAAGGTTTTCATATCCGATGGCATGGCTCTAGCTCTATCACCGTTAGCATCTATGGGTCTAAGGATGAGCTCCATCTCATCCTTGGCCTCATAGCTTGGGTGAATTTGGTGTCAGCATCCCTTGGGGAAAAAGACTGAGAACCCTGGTTATGGGATGAGAGCTGCCCCACACCAGGTAAGTGTGGAATGAGAATTGAAGGAAAATGCCCTGAACTGAAGGAAAATGCCATGAAATGCTTTTCCAAGGAACCTTTCTCATATCTGGGAGCTGCTTTCACAACCCCAAAGCCATCTTTGGCAGCCAGGAGCAGTTCTCCTTGGGCACAGGGGTGTCTGTAATGTTTCCGAAGCAGGCACTTGCCCGTTGGAGCAAGCTGCATGGAGGCAGCTGCACCTTTTAAGACAAAAAGCCCAGCTGGCCCGGCCTGGCAGTGCTCGTGCCGTGCCCCGTGCATGTCAGGAATAGTTTGATGTTTTCCCGGGAGCCACCTGGCCCCCAGCTGGCGTGGCGGCTGCATCATGTGGGCCTGGGGCTATGGACATTGCACCCTGCCCTCGGCTGCAGCTTCTCCTGGCAGCTCCCGAGGAGGATTTAGCCAGCGGGCTCTGCTGCGCCTTCCTTTTCTTCCTTTCTCCTCTCCTGAAGGGCTGTGAGCTCTCTGGTTTCTGCTGCGGCAGCGAATAAGGGAGGAAAGCTGGCAGCCAGTGCCCACGAGCCAGCAGCTGCAAAGCAAATTCTTTTGAATTTGAAAGAATCGGGAAAAGGAAATGGAGCAATCTGACTTAAACACCCAGCTGGCACCTGATTTATTGATATAAACCCTGCGCTGGGACAGTCCTCCACCTAATTTCACGTTAGGTGAGGGGTCGGAGGCAGAGCTCGTGGCAGCTCGCTCACAGACCCACAGAAGAGCCATTGTTTCTCCTAACGACTGCTAATTCCTCACTGTTAATTATTCTTCATCCCCTGGCCTGGCTGGTGACCCCCGAGCACGAAAAAGTCTCCAGGTAAAATTCAAGCTGGGTGAAATATGTGATTTTAGGAAGGCAAAAGCAAAGCCCACTGCCACGCAGGCCCCGGAACCCAGCGGGATGAAGGGGGCAGCGTTTACTTCATGAGCAGGGCCCTGCCCGAGTGGGCAATCTCTGCTATTGTGGCAAATCTGTCGTTTAATTTGGAGAAACGGCAGTAAGTCCAAAAAAGAGTGGCTCCACCTGCTTCAAAAGAAACTTCTCCACCCTGAGGACAGCTGTGCAGGCCTCAGAGGTTGTCAGGGCCTGGCCGCACCGAGGCCTGAGCGTGGCTCCAAGCCAGAGCATGGGCAAGGGACTTCACGAGGCCCTCCCAGCCCCATCCTTCATCTCACGGGCTTGTTAAACAAAGTCTGGATTTGATTTCGGGAGCCCCAGCACACCCTGCATCTCCGGGAGTGTCTTCAGAGAGGGCTAAGGCAGGAGGGACGCCACCACGTCGAGGCGCTGCCTGCTGAACCCAGCCGAGGGCTCTGAGGCTTCCCGGCTCAGAAACCAGCAGGCCAGGATGCCAAGGGAAAAATTATTCAAGATCTGGCTGTTTTGGGGCAGGGAGAGAGCTGAGAAGGAGCAGTGCTGGGAGGAGAAGAGCCTGGTGGGACAGCAAAGGAAAACAGGCCAAGGCAACCCATCAGGATGTTTCTGGGTATCTGAGAGCTAAAAAGTTATTAACAGCTTGGAGGGAGTTAAAAAAGCAGCAGTAAGGATGATTTTAGAGGCAAAGCAAAGCAATTAAGGCAAGAGGAAAGCAAGACGTGTGGTCCCATCCAGAGTCGGGAAGGCCCAGAGCCACAGGATGGCCGTGGCTGAAGGGACCTCCAGAGGTCAGCCAAGTGAATCAAGTCAGCCCCAGTGCTATGCCTGGAAATGAGGTGGGATGGATCCAGGCCATGGGTTTTTATCATTCTGCTGAGGACGGGCAAGTCCGGGATTAATCATTACAACGCCTTCTGCAAGACCTCATGGCTGGGAAATGGGTCAAAGCCACGGCTGGGCAACTCTGCTCGTGACACGGGGCTTGGGAGCAATTAGAAAATCATTATAACGACCCTGGGCTGTGTCATCCGACCTGTGCACTGCCACGCTTAATGGGGTCCCACGTGAATTTTTGCAGTCCGTGCCCATCTCCAGCACCCACCACAGGTGCCTGCTCTCCTGGCCGTGGTTCTACAGGGTCTCCTTATCTCCTTTTTGCTCCCCAATCAACATTTATTTCTTTAATTGGTTGTGCAGGAATTCCTTCGGGAAGGGAAGGGAAGGGAAGGGAAGGGAAGGGAAGGGAAGGGAA
The DNA here is from genome assembly GCF_963932015.1 of Anas acuta. Classification (NCBI taxonomy): domain Eukaryota; kingdom Metazoa; phylum Chordata; class Aves; order Anseriformes; family Anatidae; genus Anas; species Anas acuta. The sequence continues at coordinate 102,805,492 of NC_088981.1, forward strand.
GGGAAGGGAAGGGAAGGGAAGGGAAGGGAAGGGAAGGGAAGGGAAGGGAAGGGAAGGGAAGGGAAGGGAAGGGAAGGGAAGGGAAGAACTCACTCATTGCTGACGTTGTTGTTCTCTGTGTCAGGCGGGCTTCCAGGTAACACAGCCTTGAAGAGAACAAACATCAGGTATCTCAGTGGCAACATCTGGGAGCTGTGTTCAGCTCTAGGGGGTTGTTCTTACACCCCAAACAACCTTTGTGAAGATGACGGAGGTGCAAGAGTAACAACAGTCCTGCCGGCTCTCCTTCAGCTTTCTGGGCACCCAGCTGGCTGCCGAAGCCACCATGTGTTATGTGCCAGGCACAGCCCCAAAGCCAGGATTTGGTGCATGGAAACAGCTCCTGGGGCTGGCTGCAAGAGCTGATGGCCAGCAAAGAGAGCTCCCTTCTGGTCATGGAGCATCACCTCCCAGCAGCCTCCCACTGCCAACAAAATGTTCCACATCCTGGAGCATGCCTCATCCTCCTCATCCTCCTCCCCGTCCCCACCAGGATGCTGCTGCCCCAGATCATGGGTTTCAGCTCTTCCCACCATGGGACCCCTCCTTCCCACACTGCGGGTGGGTTTGGCTCACGCTCGGCCGCCTTTTTCCCCCCCCTTTTTTTGGCTGACTGCTGCACGTTACGAGCCGTACGTGTCGTGTGGGTGGAAGGCAGAATTAATTACTCATCGGGACAGAGCGGCAAGATCTGCTTCCCTCTGCAAAACCCGCTCCCACCTTCTCCCCAGGATCCGTCAGCACCGAGGCTTCTTTCCCAGGAAAGTGGGAGCATCAAAAGCAGCCCGCTGGCCCTGCTGGCACGGCAGGCAGCACCCTCCAGCGACGCGAGAAATGCTGTGGGTGGCCAAACAGCACCTCGGGAACAAAATCCAGGGGCAATGGGTACGGGAGGGAAAGGACAGGCCCCTCTCTGCTCCATCCTCCGCCTGGGAACGCGTGCACGGCGCTCGGTTTGGGTCAGGGGTGGTGCTGGGATCAAAGTGACCCGTGCTGTGTCTGGACTCAGGGGTTGGGACACGCTTTTTGGCCATGAATAAAAGCAGGAAGGAAAGGCAGAGATAAATTGCAAGATCTGGGCGATCAGATTTCTGCGGCCGGAGGCCTGGTTTGGCGAGGGCAGGAAACCGCATCTGCCGTCGGCTGGGGGCGTCCGGCAGCGAGGTGATGCACTGAGGGGTGGAAAACGCTTGGTTTGGGCTGAAAAACCCAGCTTTTGGGACTTAACCAGGGCTTTGGAGACGTGCAGCACCCCAGCAGAAGGTGGTTAACGCAGGCTCTGCCTGTGTCACTGCAGCACCGCGGCTGGGCGGTGGATTGCTGCCGTCCCCTCCTCACCCCACATCTCCTCCTGCCCCCCAGCTCACAAACCTCCCTGTGGGAAGGGTGGGACGGTGGCTTGCACAACACCCTAAATCCTAACTAAATCCTAACTAAATCCTAAACTGCATCCTGCGAGCAGGCACGGAGCCCGTGGGGCTGCTGCCTGGGAGGGACCACGGCCACCTCGGCGCAGGCAGGAGCCCAGCTCTGCCCTGCAAACCTCCCCCTGACGGTACGAGCTCTCTCCTTTTGCAGTTCCCAAAGCTTCCTTTCTTTCAGTTTTGTTTTGTTTTGTTTTGTTTTGTTTTTCCTTTAAGACTCACATAAAACTGCTTTTTGTGCTCACCGAGCCTCCCGCTCGCCGACTGGGTTTGCGTGCAAATTGTTGCCGTGCCATGGGCACGCGGTTCGGTCACAGAAAAAAAGCAAAACAACTAAAAGTATCGCATCCTAAATACTTATTTCTGTCAGTAAATCATGGAATCATACGATCTTTTTAGGTTGGAACAGACCCTAAAGACCAGCAAGCCCAGCACGGCCAGTCCCACCACTGTACCACGTCCCTAAGCCCCGTTCGCCCCTCTCAGGACCCCCAGTAGGAACATTTCACCCACGCCTTGGGGCTGGTGGTGCCCCTGCTTGTTTTTTTTTTTTTCCTTACAACCAGGACACAGCTCCCACAACAACAACTTCTACTGAAGACAAACGATGCCAGCAATTTTTGGCCCCAGCTATAGGAACGCAGGGGACCCACACAGATCGTGGAGCCCAGCTGCACACGGGGCCACCCCAAAACCAGACCCTGTGTCTGACAGCGTTGCCCAAACCCTTCTTAATCCCTGTGGGTCCCTTCCAGCTCGGACACTTCACGATTTCTGAACCCCGCAGCAATTTCCGAGCAAGGGGAAAGAAAACAAATCTCTGCTTTTCCCCTCCCCGGAGGAAAATCCAGGAAACGGAGCAGTTCCTGAACCAGCTGCAGCGGCTGGGAACCATTTGGGGCCGGTTCCCTTTGGGGTAATGCAAACCCTATTTATTTTGGGGGGCTTCCCGAGGAAACAACGGGGACGAGGAGCAACTCGGGGTAACACCGAGCCCCCAAGGGGGGCTGCGACCACCCTTGGGGGTTAAGAGGGAGAGGATTTGGGGTCGCTGAGGGGCCCGGGGGGGGCACTTACCTCCCTCGGGGGGCTGCCGGGGGTGGGCAGCGCCGCCGCCCCCTCGCCCCCCGCCGCCGCCTCCGCCGGGCTCGGGGTCGCCCCCGGCCCTCGGGGGTCGCCTCCGCCGCCTCCCCCCGTGGCCACCGGGCCCCGGCGGCGGCTGCTGCCGCTGCCCATGGGCTCGGGGAGCGGAGCCGGGGCCGGCTGAAGGCTGGGGCCGGCCCCCGGGGCAGGCGGAGGGGGGCGAGGGGGCGGTCAAGAGGCGAGGGGGGGAGCGGCGCCGGCCGGGGAAGGAGCCCCCGGGGAGGCCGGGAGGAGGGGGAGAGAATGGGGAAAATGGGGGAAGGGGGGATATGGGGGAGCCTTGCTGTCTTTTCTGCCCTTTCTCCCTTTTCCCTAGGGGTCCAGGGGGTGGTCTCTATTCGGGGAGGGTCCCCGGAGGCTGCCACAGCCCTGAGTGCAGCCACGGGTTGGGATCAGCCCTTCTGGGGGTGTCCCTTAAAGCCTCCCCAAAATGGGGGAGCCAGGAGGGTGACACATTTACGGATCACTCCTGCGAGACCCCCAGCCACAGCAGGGTACCCTGGGGGGGGTTTTGGAAACTCAGGGTGCCCAGCACCATGTCCAGGGCTGGTGACACGCTCAGGGTGACAGAGGGGATGCTCTGGGCACGGTCCCGAGCGGTGGCACTGCCTTCAGGCCTTGGCCACCAGCACAGCTCCCGGCTCCCTGCAGGCCTGGAGCCTCCTGGAAAGTTTCCTGGCGGCCCCGATGGAAAAAAAATTCCCTGCCTGCGCACAGCCTGCGTCCCACGGCGAGCTGAGCATGTCGGGTTTGGGAGCAGCTGGGGACGGGGAGTGTTGGGTCAGCAGTGACCCAAAATGCTGCCGGGGTTTATCCGGGAGGCCGGGAGATGTTTCCCTGCTGCAAAGTCTGCCGGGGACTAAAGCGAAGATTTTCAGAAAGTTAAAAGCCTGGTAAGGCCATGAATTCTCAGGAAAAGTGGCAAAAATCGGCTATCAAATCCCTTTTTATTTTATTTTGATTTATTTATTTTTTCTGGTGGCTTTAAGCACGGTTTCCCAGCAGGGCCGGTGTTTAGCATCCTGGCTGATCTTCAGGAGCGAGGGCTGGCAGCTGCGGGTGGCACCCAGCCAGCGGCCGGGACACGGCCTCGGGGGAGGCAGCGGCTCCGGGGCCCTGCTGGGGGCTGCTGCTGCCACAGATTTTAACATCGCTGTTATCCAGCAAAGCCACGAGGGCTGGTTTGCCCCGTTGGGGTATTTGCCTGGCTTTGCTGGACTTCCAAAATCAATGGTTGAAGCAGAGTCAAGAGGTGCAATTGTCTGGGCCAAATCTCCCTTTCTGATCATATTTTCAGGTTGCTCATTCCCTGAATATGAGAATAAAAAGGAGAATAAAAGAGAATGACTGTCCTGACCCGTGTCCAAAAATGATGACGGCAGCTGGAGAGCAAGGAGGGATGACAGGGCACGGCGGGGTGCCAGCGGTCACGATCCCTATTGCAAACAAGGAGTGTGCTTGCTGGGTGAACTAGCAGCTCCTCTCACCATGATAACCAAAACAGGGCCGGGGAACTCTGCTTTCTCATGTTGCCTTCCCACCAGAGCTTTTCCAGGGCACTACAGGTAGCATGTTGAGCAAGCTGACCTTGTGACAACAAGCATTACGCCACGTGTTTTGATTCTGCCTTCTTTTCTGACACTGGATTTTCTACAAATCTTCAACAGATATATTCCCTCAGTGTAAGAGCTCTGGAACAAAAAGGATTTAAACCCAAAGTTAATGTATATATCATGTCAGATCTGCTCTCTGCAGAGCCATCGGGAAAACCTCAATCTGTCCCACTGCGAACTGCAGGGCTGGTGTCACCCTTCGGTGAGCAGGTTTATTTATTAATCCGCCTTTCTAGCATTAACTCGTGTGCAGCAAGGAAATGTGTGCATTGCTCAAATTGGAGCCTGCCTCTACCACGCAACGGGACCGCTAGCCTGGCCTTCAATTCCTTTTCCCTGATGCAGTCTTCACCTGGGTTTGCTACAGTTCTGGCACCAAACCTGCAAAAATAAAAATTAAAAAAAAAAAATACAGTTGTGATGGTTCTTCAGGCTCTGATGTGGGGATCTCACATCCTGTGCCTCTAAACCCCAAGAAAAAAAATATCCGTGAGGTGGAGGCTGGTGGGACACAGAGAGGAGAGGTCCTGGGACGGATGGTGGGAGCTGTGGGTTGGTGCCCCCAGCCCTGCCCCATCCCTGGGGACAGCAGGGCTCAAGCAGCTGCTGGGCATCCCCTGCATCAGCTGAGATGGTCTGGAAAGGTGGGAGGAAAATATGAGCCTACAAGGTGGGTGTTTTCCAGCAGGGGAGGCCGGTTCCCTTGTTGAGGAGCTGTCCCACAGCAGGATGGAGCCCAGGACACGCTGGAGGCTGCCCCTGTGTAATTAGCGGAGCTGGGCTTTGGCTCAGGACCGGGGTTTGACTCATCAGAAAACCTGCTGAGAACACGTATTTAAATAAATAAACATAAAAGCCTATTTTTAAGAGTTGTCCTTTCAACACCTCTGGGATTTCGCTGCACCCTGAGCACTGTCAGGAAAAGATTTCCCTTCCTGCAGCCCACGGGTTAAGGGCAGGGCCCTGCTTTGCCCAGAAGTCCCGGCCCAGGGAATGGTTATGTTTTATGGCTTTCACCACCATGTCCTTGTGCATTTTTCCTGTTGGTACCGCAGAAGGCTGTGCCACGGGAGAGCTTCTGCCACCAGCTGCTGTGGGGTGCGTGTGCTGGCCCTGCTCCCTGAGCCGAGGAGCTCCAGAGGCCTGTGGGTGTATGGAAACACCAAGCACTGGGCCTGGGGGCTGAACCTCCCCTCCCAGTGCAAACTTTGCTCTGGTTCCAGTTCTGGGAGCTGTTTCTGCCCCTCAGTGTGGCTGAGGCTGAGGTCTGAAGACCGGTTGGTCCCTGGTGTGGGGCAGGCTGTGGGATTTCAGCCGGGCAAGGCCTTGCTGGGCTTGGACCTCAGCTCCCTCAGCTGAGGCTTGCTGGGACCCCACAGAGAGCGATCCCTCCATCTGTATCTCATCCCAGTGCCACCAACACTTGGGACAACCTCCCTAATGGGACAAGTTGTGGCTCACAGAGGTCTGGGGTGACACCAGGCGGATGACACCAGGCCTGCTCTCACAAGATCTCCCAGGCTTTGCTGCCTGGGCAGCATCTGACTTGGTTCCCCAGGGGTTTTAACCCGCAGGGAGGAAAAAACCAGCCGAGGTTAATATCCCACCAGCAAGCAATGAGGCTGACCTAGTATTCAGCCACCCGCGTGAGTTACGGGAGCTGGCAGGGCTGTCCCCTGGCAGCGGGGCCCTGCTGGCTGTCCCCGTGTGCCCTTAGCCCACTTCAGGCTGGAGCCAAGGCAGCGCCCCGCGGTCAGAGGCACGCACTTGGATAATGTCAGCGGCTCCGGGCCTGGAACAACTCGCTGAGAGGCTGTAACGTGATCGTGCCTGGCCCCCACCAGCTGTCCTGGTGCCAGCCAGCCCGTGTCCCCGAGGGGACGCAGCCACCGGGGGGGCCTGTAGCGGGGCTGCCCCTGGCGGTGTGCATCCTGCCCTGGGGCTCTGTCTTGAAGCATCGCTTCTGCTGGCAACAGCAGCTGGGAAGAGATTGTCCTGTCATCCACCTGGGCTTTGAAGTGCCAAATGATGTGCTTTTACCTCGAGGGGGAGCCTCGGCCTTTTGCTGGTTGCGAGAGCTCTTGCGATTTTTGGTATTTGACGTCTGAAGAGACGCAGGGCAGGGAAGGTTTTATGGACAACAGACCCGTCTTCAGAAAGTGCTGGGTCTCAGAGCCATAAAATAACAGAACAATTCAGGCTGTCAGGGACATCTGGAGGTCTGAGTCCAACCCTCTGCTCAGATCAGGGCCAGCTACGTCACACAGCTCAGGGCCTGGCCCTGTTTTGAGTCCACATCCACTCTGGGAAACTTTTTCCAGCATCCGACCACCTTCACGGTGAAAGCTTTTATTCCACAAACATAACCAGATTTTCCCTTGTTCCAGGTTGTGGCCATTCCCTGGGTCCTGGATCTCCTTGGAGGAGAGCCACGGACGTCCTCAATACAGCAGAGCACTGACAATAGGTTAAATTTGGGCAATCAAACTCTGCTTGGGGTTTATTTTCCCAATCAGCATGCAACTGGGAAAAAAAATAGTTTGTGCCCCAACTTCTGACCTGTGAAAAGTGGATGAAATGATAAGGTTTGCTCATTTACCTTTCCCACAGGTGAATGAGCCCACAGGTGTCAGTGGGCTACTGAAATCCTATTGCTCAGGATTATTCTGAACATTATTTGTATGGCCACCAGTTACTGGCAGTCTCACAACGTCTGTGGTACATCCCCAGGGGTGTGCTGATGCCATGGCCTCGTGGATGAGCAGTGAGGGGCAGCCCTGGTGCTGTTTGTGCAAGTTGGTACCCGGGGAGCACTGAACCTGTGTGGGCAGCTCGTAAATACGTCGGGATAGGAAATAAATGGCTGGAGCAGGAGTAGGAGGGCAAAAGATAAAAACCAAAGCCTGATTTCCTGCGTGGTGGTAACCACGGGCCTGAGCTTATGAGAATATGGAGCTGGACTATTCTCTAGGGTCAAACAGGGAGAGGTGATGTTCCCACTGAAAACAGGGAAAAGTTCCCCACCCTGCGCGTGGTTAAGCACTGAGGAGGCTGCTCAAAGAGGCTGTGGCGTCTCCATCCTTGGAGGCTGTCAGAACTTGCCTGGCCTTGGGCAACCTGCGCCGATTTGGCAGCTGGGGGCTGGAGCAGGTAACTGCTGGGAGGCTCTTCCCACCCGAATTTTCCTTGCTTTGTTTGAGGAGGAGGAGGAGGAGCAGGAAGCCTCCACAGCGTCCACCCAAGAGGGCTTTTGTGTTGCTTCTTTTTTTTTTTTTTCAGAGGGCTTTTGTGTTGTGGACAGGCTCTGGCTGCCTTTATTTACCAACACAGATGGGTCCTCTGAGGCTACGCTTGTTTGCAGGGAAGTCCAAAGTGCGCTTATCTGGGTGGCATTGCTGGCTGGGTCCCAAGCAGGTGGCCAGCATCACACCAGTCCTGTGGGAACACGAGCTGGAAATGCTCCCTGCCCGTGCTGGCGTTGATTTACAGGGATGGGAACAGGGCAGATTTACAAATTCACCACTCCAGGGGCCGACCCTGCACCAGAGATGTGGCCAAACCAGGGCTGGCTGCACTGAAAATGGTGAACTTGAGCTTGTTGCCCTGGCTGTATGAAGGTTTAAGCATCAAGGGGGTGGTGCCCAGGAGGGAAAAGCTGTTCTGGAGCCAGTGGAAAGCTGGGGGTAGATAAGGGTGTGTGTAATCCGAGGGGATGTGGCAGATGTGCGTGGCTGAGGGTGGAAAACCGAAGCAGAAGAATTGGGAAGACAGAGTGCCTTGTGGGGACAGACCCCAGGGAGCAAAGATGCTCTGCTTAGAAAAGTAATTCCTAAAAAACTGTGGGATCTGTGATACTATTTATTCATAACCTTTATTCTCACATATGATTTTATGCTACCATTACTTTGCTTTACCATAGGCCCTCAGTTGGACCTCAGTTGACCTCCTATGCCCCTGGTTGGAAAATCTGTGTGCAACATCACCTGGACGTCATCTCTGCATAAATCCCCCTCTTTTATTTATTTATTTATTTTTTTGTTTTTACCACTGGGGCTCTCATCACTGCTCAGCCAGCCCCGGGATGCTGTGAAATACCTGGGTCAGTTCTCAGTGGCACCTGAGCAGTGCTCGCAGACAAGTTTGTGCTTCCTAAACCTGGGGAGAAATTCCCAGAAGGAGGAGGACCGGTGCCTCAGGTACTTCTAGAGATGAGTACTCACAGGCTCTTAGTGGCCTTAATAAAGCATATGGAAGTTTGCTGTCAGATCTACTTTCTAGACCAATTGTCTTGACCCCAAGTGAGACCTGATATGGGAATTGTGGCGTTTTGCAAATTTTGTTTTATTTAATTGAGTTGTGGGGTGAGCAGGGCTCGCAGCATCGCAGACGGTTGGTTAAAGCAAGCTGACTTAATGTCACTGAGTCATGAGCAAGTCAGGCTTCTGCCTGCTGCCTGCTTCTTCTGGGACATGTCAGGGCATCACTACGAGCAGGGCGCACTTACCGAGGAATAATGGCTTGCTTAATAACGAGGGGTTTTCTGCTGAGCTTCGCGAAATGGCCCTTACACAGGTTGGGCATTAAAGTCCCGGAGACAACGTATATGGTACTAATTATTACAAAATGCTGCAGCAAGGACGTGCTCTCCCTGTGACAGCACGGCGTAAGCCGCAGCTGATGGAGCTCCCTGCTCCTCTCGGGGTGGACGCGGTGACCTCTGCGGATGGGGTTTGCTGGCTGGTGGAAACGGTTCCCACAGCCCCAGAAGAACTTAGTGCTGAATCTCCTGATAATGCGTGTAGGTTTGGGTTCTGAGGTAAGCCCAGACTTAATTAGAAGGCCTTTTCTTTCTTCAAAACCACAGCAAAAAAACAAAAGGCTGCAGAAGCCTGCCTACACTTCCCTTGGCTGGCAAGGTGCTCGGCACCGTAATGACCGGGGTTATTAACCACCAGTCCTCACAAACCAAGCGGTCTCGGCCTGCCAGGAGAATCAAAAGATGAGGAAAGTAGGCAGCTCAGAGCCCTGAGTAAGGGATTAGAAGGTGGGGATTTAACTGGAAATTTGTGACACGGGGGCGGGCTGCGATCTCTTCCAAGTCCAGGTGGTTTCTGTGCCATGGAGCAGGGCGCGGGGCTGGAAACCACCACGTGCATCGGTATGCTGGCTCCTGCCGTTTCATCTCCAGGCTCTTGCTTGACACCTCGGTGCAATAAGGTCGGGAATAATAAACGGTGAGCTATAAAACCTTGCGCGTGGCCTCCCTTTGTGCTGACGGCAGCGCGTTTCCCCCGGCACGGCCCGATGCCATCCCGCTCCCGGCTGAGTCAGTTCCCTGAGCGGGCAAAAGCCTCGGCTCCACAGCTGGCAGCGCCTCCACGCCGCTTGCCTGAAGGCAGCAGCAGGTCTTGGTGCTGCCTTTTGATCCCAGGGGTCCCCGGAGGACATTGGTCTGGGAGGCGTGGGTCTTGGGCTTAGCTGGCTTCTGCAGAGCTGCTGAAATACCACGGGGGCTGCAGGAGCAGCTGGGATGCTCCTCGCAGGGTTTCTAGCTCTCGGTGCAAGAGCAAACCAAACGAGGACATCATCTGAACCATCCCCTCGTGCTGAGGTGGAGATACTGGGAGGCAATATTGTCTGATCTTGGGAGGCAACCCACCGAAAGCTTCTGTCGCTCTTCATCCAGCCTTAATTAAAAAATGGGGGAACAAAAGGAGAAGTCTGGTCTCCTAAAACGGGTTTAAGAGGGTTTATTTCTGCTAGTTTTGGAGGCTGAGTGCTGGTGTCTATAGGAAAGTTGTGCCCTTGCAGTCTCAAGGTACTTAATTGCAATTTGTTATAAACGAGCCTTTTAATCCTCGCTAGTGGCCCTGAGCCTGCCAGCAGATGCAGCTCGGGGTTTGCACAAGCTCCGAGCAAGGGGAACACCAGGAAGGGCTCTTCCCAGCACAGCGAGTAACCATAGCAGCCAAGGCCTGCTTTGGAAAGAAGGGTATGATTTCTGCTCTCTCTTTTTTTTTAAAAAAAATAGTTTGTTTTTTACACCAGTTCCAGAAGAACTTCCCATAAAGAGGTTATTTCGGTTTAAAAGGAGACAAAGCTCTCCCCCAACTCCTGTTTAGCACTGATTGGACTCAAACGCAGGGTCTCCTGAAGGCGTTTTAAGTGGAAATAACAATCATCCTGAGAGAGCTGCAAGTGGAAGACCCTCCGCCCTCCCCCTGGTGAATAAAACACAGCTGGGGAAGTGCTTAGCAGTGCCCAGCCAGCTTTGCTGGGTTAGAAACTTGTTTTTCCTCACTCACTGCTTACAGGCTTGACTTGATTTTAGGTCAAAAACAAAAAAAAAAACAAAACAAACAAACAAAAAAACCCCCACAACCCAACTTCACCTTATTTTTTCTCTCTCTAAACCCAAATTGTCAGGAGGATTTTTTCTTCTTCTTCTTCTTCGTTTTTTTTTTTTCTCTCCTTTTTTTCTTCATTTTTTGTTCTTTTTCTTTTTTTATTTTCACAATGTTAAATGTAAACCAACCCTAACAGGTCGCACGATGCTCCAGCAGCTTTGAACCGGCCTGAGAGCAACCAGCGAGAAGAATACGGCTAAAAATCCGCTCGTGAAATGTCCCTGCTGGAGACCTGCGACGAGGAGATAAGTGGAAGAAGAGGGAAACCCTGGTCCAGCTGGGTGAGAGAAGCCACCGCTGCCTGTCCTGTCAGCACATGGTGGTGTTTGTGAGCACAGCCTCTTGGCTTTCGAGGTCCTCTGCATTTTTGGAAGTGGTAGGATGGGACACAGGGAAATGCACAGACGAACCAGGGGCAGGCACGGGGTGGGTGCAGCTGGGGGTGGTGAGGGGGTGCCTGGGCTGAAGGGGCAGCAGGACAGGTGTCCTCCTCCAAAAACACAAGGTTAAACGGCTTCTGTTGGGAATTACACGGCGTGGGATTCACGTCATGTCCAGGATGAGGTCTGCTGGCTGGTTGACATGCAGGAAATTTAATATTATTTCTAAAAAGGCACCGGGCGTCCACGAATTACAGGGAGACGAGGAGGAGAGGAACTTCAATGACTCTGGGAAAAATGCTTTTTTTTAAATTTTTAATATTTTTTTTTTCCCCTTTTTGTCTCTAGGGTACGAGATGACATCTTCAACACTTCGCTCTTCCTCCCTGCCGTGCTGCCCAAGCGCCCCTTGCCCTGCCCAAGCCCTGCGCAAAGCTGCGGCGCGCCGCGGGGGCGCACGGGGAGGCCTGCGGGCTCCCTCTGCTGTCCCCGCGGGGTCAGAGCTGCCAGGAAAAGGATCCTGGGGTCGGGCAGGGACGGATCCTGGTCCCTACAATCCCCTCTGCAGCCCTGCAAGGGTCTGCCTGTGCCCCCTGCCTTGCTGCGCCCCGGGGACACCAGCCCCTGCTGGCCCTCTGCTCCCCAGGGGATGGGGACGGGCAGCTGCGGGAAAATTGTCCTTGTCTCATGGCTGCTCCTCCATTGGGGGATTTTTATGCTTTGTGCAGGCAACTGGGTTTAAAAAGCGGTGCTCAGAGCCAGAGAAACATCTCCGGGTTGTCCCGCTTGGTAAGGGAACATGGTGCCAGGGAAGGGATGGTGCCAGGGAAGGGGTGGTGTCCCTGGGGAACACGGGGGCCACTTTGCAGAGCTGCTTTTGAGCTTCAAAAGATGGGAGCTGAGGCTCTGGGCTCCAGATTTTGGGCAGCCTGGGGGAAAATGAGGCTGGAAGCAGCTGAAGGAGGCTGGTGCTCAGCAGGACCAGCTCATATGTGAGCCCTAGGGCCAGGGTGGGGATGGGGAAGGAGCCCAGGCGAAAGAGGCTGCAGATTGCTTTGTCTTGAAGAATTCATGTGGCAGCACTGCAGAAAAGGGCATAGACAGGAACTTAAATACTGGAAAATAACAGGAAAACTAGAGAAGAAATGGGGGCAGTCACAAGGGAAGGCAACTACTGTGGAAAACTGGAGGAGATGCAACTCTAATGCGGAGCAGGTAACGAATGGTCATGTAATGCCTTGCTGCATCCATGCGTGATGGATCTGGGATGCCTAAATCATGGAAATTTTTCTCAAACAGTAATAATTTGGCTGCAGAGCTGTATCTGTTAACAAAATGAAATAATGTCTCTTCTGCCCCAAGCACTGCTATGGGAAAGGAGGAGAGAGTAGATTTGTTACAGGTTTTGGAAGGAAGGGGGGGGGGATGGGACATGACGCATCTTCTGGCTTTTTCTTTTTTTTTTTGGTGTGTTGAAGTTACAGTCACAGGAAACCATCTTGTGCAGGTTTCTCTTCCCCCTGCCTTCAGCTGGGTGTGTCGGCAGGCACAGCTGGGGCAGCTGAGCCCCTGGGCTGGCTGCAGAGCGCTGTGATGGATGCCAGGCAGCAGGGCTAATCAAATCATCCGCCCTAATCCCTTTACCCTCAGCGAAACTTGCATTTCGGCTCATTAACGCTGAGGCCAGAGTGGGACAGGCCAGGTTTATGCTCATTACTCACTGCCCATTACCACTGCCTTCACAAGCAGGCTTGTGCCTGTCTCATCTTTCAGTTCCTTGCGTGTATTTGGGATCTTTCCTACTGCTGCCTGGTTGTGCACAGGGACTGACCAGCAGTAGGGTCCCCTGCACCTTGTTCTGCCTCCATGGGGTCACTGCTGGGCCCCAAGATGAAGTTTGCCCTGGCAGAGCAACAGGCCACGGTATGAAAGGAGCCTGCTGGTCCCATCTTGATGTGATTGTGACCAAACCCAGCCAAATACCAAACTTTCCAGGCTCTGCAGGGCTGTTTCTGGCAGATGCCACCAGAAAAGCAGCGAGAAGGATCACCCTTTGCTGTCCTGCCTCGGTCTCCTCGGTTGTGGACTCCCACGGTTTTGGGGCTGCTTTTCTTTGAAGGACATGGGGGCTCCTGGCTGCTTTGTGAGCAGGGCAAGCTAAGTTTGTGGAGCAAGAGAAGAGCAGCTGGGGACACTTGGTGCTGTGGTCACTGAGATGCACCAGAAAAGCTGCCGTGCAGGGGCAAGGGACCAGCTCGGGCGGCCTTCCTGTGTATGCATTTGGTGTGAGTAAAGGCAGAGGAATGTAACCCAAAGGAAGCTGCAGTGGAAATATCCGCTTGTGGTGACTGACAGGCTCCTGTAATTTTCCATGTGTGGCAAGAGTTGGGGCGCGCTGTCTGTGATCAGGGAGCCGCAATTAAACCCCCTTTGGGCCTGAAATCCCCTGGAAATGGCTGCCCCCAGATGCAGTTGTGTGATGGAGGAGGACGGGCTGTGGGGTTGGCTGTGGCTATCTGCTGGCAGCAGGGCAGGGTGGTGGTGCCTGCTGAGGAGGTGGCAGGAGATAGCAGGGCCCTACAGGGTGCTGGCAGGCATCCCTGCCCCTCCTGCCCCAGGGATCCCTGTCCTGGGGGGTGGCCGGAGCTGCCCCCTGCCTCCTGACCCCATATGGGGGCACCACCTTGGCTGTGGAGCACGATGGCCTAGAAAAGTTTCTCCCTGATACCCAACCCCACGGTTGATGTAGGAGGCTGGGATAGCCTCGATGGCCTCACAGCCTCTTTGTTTTTTAACAGGAACAGCTCTTATGGCTTGGGGTGTCCTACAGCAGGTTTGGAGGCCGTCAGGGTGGCCTGGGGTGGGTTTTTCAGGGTGCTGGGATGTGGTCTTTGGGGGCACAAAAAAACAGGATGGGGTTTTTGGGTCCCAGGGCTGGGGTGCGTACTGAGCCCTCAGTCTTTGGGGTGCTGTCAGCATGCAGACCCTAAATGGGACAAATCCCCTAAACCCACTGCCCGGGCTGGCCTTTTTGGGGGCTGCCGGGCGAGGGGAGCCCGGCCCCAGGTCTGTGATGTGGAATGTGTGACTGGTTTGAACTTATGGGGCCTGGGGGGCAGCGCCTCAGGTTCCTATAGGGAGAAAAGGGCCCCGGGCCCATGGGGCGCCTCAGCACCCGGGGGGGGGGGGGGGGCACAGAGAGCCGGGGGGCGTGGCCTGCCCGCTCGGTGGGCGTGGCCTCCGCGAGCGCGCCAAAACCTCCGTGCCCCTCTTCCTGGCGCCACAATGGGAGGTGGGCCTCTGGCCGGCCTCCCGCCCAATGAGCGCCGCGCTCGGGGCGCGGCTCGGGCTCTGATTGGCCGGCGGGCGTTGTGGCGCCAAGTTCGAAGGGGTATATAAAGGGGGCGGCGGAGCCCCTCGCGCCCCAGTCGCTCCCCGCGCTGCCGCCATGCTGCACGCCCGCGCCCCGCTCGCCGCCCGCCAGGAGCAGCCCCGGCTGCCGGCCCTGAAGGGCCTGGCGCTGGGCGACAAGGAGAACACGGTGAGCGGCCCCTTCCCTCCCCCCCGCCCTCCCTCCGTCCCTCCCGGGCCCCTCTCTCACCGCCCCGCTCTCCCCGCAGCCCCCGGCCGCCAGCAGCAGCCGCGTCCTGGCCAGCAAGGCGGCCCGCAACATCTTCCAGGAGCCGGTGAGTGCGCGCCCCGGACGCGTTTTTCCCCTAAATCGGCTCCCTCAGGGCCGGCGGTGCCCCCTCGGGGCCCGTTCCCCCTCCCTCAGCCGCTCCCTGCCCGCCGCAGGGCCCCCGGAGCGCCGAGCAGGACGAGCCGCTGCTGCGGGAGAACCCCCGCCGCTTCGTCGTGTTCCCCATCCAGTACCACGACATCTGGCAGATGTACAAGAAGGCCGAGGCGTCCTTCTGGACGGCGGAGGAGGTGAGGGAGTCCCCACGGGGTCATCTCCTCCAAACCCCCCCCCCCCCCCCCCCAAGCCTTGGGGCAGCCCTGAGGCTTCCCCACGGGTATCTCACCCACACCATCCCTGCTTCAGGAGCTCTTATTCCTCCTTGTTTCATCGCTTTCTGTTAATATTCTCTCTTATTATGTTTCTTTTCACGTTTCAGGTCGACCTCTCAAAGGACATCCAGCACTGGGAGTCGCTGAAGCCCGAGGAGAAATACTTCATCTCGCACGTCCTCGCCTTCTTTGCTGCCAGTGATGGCATTGTCAACGAGAACCTGGTGGGTGTGGGGAGACAGCCCCGACATCCAGTCCCTCTGGGGATTGAGCCTAGCCAGATAACTGCACGGTTAATGGCACAACTGCCAGCTTGTCTGCTTAGGGCATGTAGTGTTGCCTGATCCTGATTAGCAGACCAGATTTCCTCCTTGTAATACCCAAGTTTGCCCTTTCCCCAGTGAACATTGCCCTACAGTAGTAGCACTTGCCCAATTCAGAGCCCCTGATCTGCTTCTAACCTGCCACTGCGCTCCTCCCTAGTGGAGGCTGAGGAAAATTAAGAAAGTTTCCTGTTCCTGGGATTAAAAACCAACTCATGGCTTGGGGCTGTGAGGGGCAACTGCTCCTCTTCTTCCTGCTCAGAACCCACACTTCTGGGATGAATCTGCAGAGAGTTCTGTGGGCTGAGCAAGAGTAGTTACAGACAGCACCACTGCTTCTAATCTGCAACTTAGTTAACAATTTTCACAAATGCTCCTTTATTTCCTCTAGGTGGAGCGGTTCAGTCAAGAAGTACAAATCACAGAAGCTCGTTGTTTCTATGGCTTCCAGATCGCCATGGAAAACATACATTCAGAAATGTATAGCCTTCTGATTGACACGTACATCAAGGACTCTAAGGAGAGGTTAGTGTTGCCTGACAATGAAAGGTCTGAAACTCTGAGCTGTTGAGATATAATTGCTGTATATCTATTATTTTGACTCAAAAGCTGATTTTGGGGTTTGAACTAGATGTATATAAAATAATGCTAAAAGTGCTGCTTAAGAGCAACTTCAGAATATGTTTTTGTTCTTAAGTGTGAGAATTTGCCTAGATTGCAGGAAACTGAAACCACTTCTTACTGAAAGTAAGAAGCGAAACTATGTAAAAGATACAACAAACAAGTGGCTATATTAAATTACAGTAAGCTCTCACATAGAGAACCCACTGCACCTAGCAGGTAGTTTTGTAGGATATTTTCTCTGAGAATCTTGCTGCTTGTATTAAAGAGTCTCACCACTTGTATTAAAATATCTCTAAAACCCTGCAAATCTAGTTAATGGTTAGTACCTAGTGATTTGACTGTTGTTTGCTTGGTTTAAAAGCAAGCAAAACACTTTATTTCCCCAAAGTGGCTTTTGATGTTGATTAAAAAACAAAGCCAAAGTGCAATGAGATGGATCAATTCAAGAGTTGCGTTTTAAAGCTAAATTCAGGGCTTTTGTGCAGTCTAGACTAGATTTATTCTAGTATTTTCTTGTAAGACCAACATCTGTTGAGAGAAATAACTGGTGCTAGATGTGGTTGAGAGAGATTTAGTTGCTGATACCTTGTTGAAAGCTGACATTTCCACTCCATGGTGCTTAATTCCACCAGGTGTTTAAGGAAGAATTGTCTGTTCCATGGTGCTTAATTCCACTAAGTGTTTAAGGAAGAGTTGCTTACCTGAAAATTTAGGTCTTGGCACTGGAGGCTGGCCTGTAGTTTTGAAAGCCTCCTTCAACTATAATGCTTGGTGAAACAGTACTCCCCTTGACACTGTCAGGAATTCATGTGAACTGGTGTTGACATGACAGGAAGGTGGTGCAGAGGTGGTAGATGGACACAAATAGAGAGAGGTGCAAAATAAAATGGGTCAGGTTACTTAAATATTGAGGGTACAGAGCACTTGTGAGAATAACACCATCTATGGTTAAGAATGTTATGTTGCTGTGCTGCTGTCTCATGCTACTGACGCTTCTTGCTTTGCAGGGAATTCCTTTTCAATGCTATTGAAACGTTACCATGTGTTAAAAAGAAGGCTGACTGGGCCATGCGCTGGATTGGGGACAAGAAAGCGACATACGGTGAGTGTGTCTATTGGAAGCAAAGCGAGATTTCTTCCCTAGCACGATGGAGGAACCACCATTCCTCTAGGCAGTTTAGAGACTGTTGTCACAGGATGAATAAATGCTCTGGGATAATTCTGGAGATGAAGATTTTTGTCTTGCAAATGAACGTGAATATTTGTAAAGTTGTTGGTGTTTTGAATAATGAGCTCACACGACAATCTTCATATACTTTGCTGTATGAACAAATTGATAAGACGTGTCTAGAACTGGCCATTGAACTCCAGCAGGTTTGTAACAGTTGGAGGCAGTGGCTCCTCTGCCCCAGTGATTTGTGATGTCTCACTTCACAGGTGAGAGGAGATGGTAGAGATCATTATTGTGCTACTGCTAAAGCATTAAATGAGGCCAAAGTTCCTCACTTAATTAAGGGTGAGCAGACACTGACTTCAATTTGCTGCCAAAATGACTACTCTTTGTGTGCACTCTTTGGAAAAAGGCAGCATTGATGTTTAACCTAGGGGAAGGAGCCTTGGCTTCAGCTACCTGCTAGCTACTCTAATTTGGTTTCACTTCTCTTATTCCAAAGTTCTACTTGATAACCAGAAGCCTTTGCTAGAATAGCTTTATGGACAGGTTATAGCACCCTTGAGCAGAAGGCTTCATTGTCCTTCGAGGACTCTGTTTATCGGTCTATTCACAACTTCTCAGCTTTAATCCTGTTAAGTCTTCCATGTGATACCAACATCGATTTCCTTGTAACAGGAGAACGTGTAGTAGCTTTTGCAGCTGTGGAAGGCATCTTCTTTTCTGGCTCTTTTGCTTCAATTTTTTGGCTGAAGAAAAGAGGATTAATGCCGGGACTCACTTTTTCTAACGAACTCATCAGTCGAGATGAGGTAAGGCTCAAATTTTAGCAGTTAATATGGTGATGTGCCATGTGGCTCGAAGTAATGACTTTCTGCTGCAGCCTGTATTTTTCTGCAGGATTGTATTTAGAAGGAGGCAGTCTGTAAAGCTCACTAAAGTGTGTAAATGTGGATCTTAGTGAGTGAAAGTATTATTTTATTAACTCAAAAGGAGCTTAAAGTTTCTCACCAGCTCTTTCCCTTGCTGAGGGAGCAAATGCAGTTGGTACTGGCCTGAATTCATTGTACCTCCTTCTGGTTAGGCAGAAAGCTGTCTGCAGATAACACTCGTGTGGCAAGGGCAATAATGGTGCCTAGACTTTAGACTAGTTACTCTGTGCTACTGCTTTGAGTGGTTATTTTAAATCAGCATTCGTGACAATTTTCTGAAACTTCTTCCCAGGGTCTGCACTGTGATTTTGCCTGCCTCATGTTCAAGCACTTGATACACAAACCGTCGGAGGAAAGGGTGAAAGAAATCATCATGAATGCAGTCCTCATAGAACAGGTAATTGTCTGCTGCTTGGTTAGGAACTTGGTCACCATTAAGTGCAAAGCTGTGGAGCTGTTGGGTATAAAATTACCCTAGACGGTGTGGAGTGAATGCTGGCTGCTGTACACGATGTGCTTCTGTTTTCTGCAGGAATTCTTGACGGAGGCACTGCCTGTTAAGCTGATTGGCATGAACTGCACTTTAATGAAACAATACATTGAGTTTGTAGCAGACCGGCTTATGTTGGAACTGGGATTTAAAAAGGTAAGGCTAACACGCAGAATCTGTCGTGGGGAGAAGACCATAGTAAGTTTAATTTCTTCCAGAAACCCAAATCCTCAAATGGCTGCAGCGCTATTGGTATAACTTACAGATTCAGTTATTAGTCCTGCTGTTAGGAACTGTTTGGGTACCCACAGCAGAAAAGGCAAAAGAACACTAATGAAAGACACGTAGGAGTTGCTGTGCTTCTGTCTAATGGGAATGAGAATGTAAAGATAGGAATGAACAGCGAAGATGTGGGGCAGAGGCTTTTGTTCACTGCGTAGCAAGCCCACCAGTGGTGTCATTAGCCACCTTTTTAATGCTTTCATGAGTTGCAGATTTGAGCACCCCTAGTGACTGTAGCATTCATTACCTTTGCATTTCAGATATACAAAGCAGAGAACCCTTTTGATTTCATGGAAAACATCTCTCTGGAAGGCAAGACCAACTTCTTCGAGAAGCGAGTAGGTGAATACCAGAGGATGGGAGTCATGTCAAAGCCCACAGACAACTCTTTCACCCTGGATGCAGAGTTTTAAATGGACTGAGATGGCATGAGTTAGTGTGTATGCTCTCCTCTTCACAAGGAAAGATGAAACAAATTGAGTCACGTTGTGGCTTGATGTTTTGTACTAAAATCCCACTCCTGAAAGGTGTGGAGACATGGGTACTTCTAAGGAGGCTAGTGTAACCCCAGCAGTAAAATCCCTTTTTGTTAGACTTTGCCAAAGGTGTTAATTCTTAGAATGCTTAAATGTATCTCCTGAAACACGCGCTACTTATCTGGTGAAACGTGGGCTCCTTCCTCCTGCCAGATGGGGGCTTTGGGTAATCACCACTAGCTTCTCCACATCTAGAAAGGACTGTTTGGGAAATTCTGGCCTTAAACTTGTTGAATACTCTGTAGAAAACTCCGGAGGCAGCTACATGACCTCACTGCTTTCTTAGCAGGTTTTAAGTTTACTTTTTTATGTTATTTTAATAGTTTGTACATAAACCTGGCACTTTAACTTTCAAAATAAAGAACTGTCTCATAATACTCTAATGGTAAAATGCAAGTCTAAAAGTTCATGATTTTGCAACCGAACCTGTTGTGTCTGTGCTTCTTTCCTGGTATATAACATGAAAAAATGGTTCTGTGAAGCAAACTGCAATGATGTTAAAATCTGTCAAAGAACAAAAGGGGATGGAAGGTGAACAACTTGGTAATAAGCTGGATATTCTGTGTATTGGAGAACAATATGTGGCTAGATTTTGCTGTTCTTCAGTATCTGGGAACATTATTTCATGTTAAACCCCACTGAGAGACTGAAATTGGCTACTGTCTTCCTTGTGTTGGTCTATTTGATAATGGGAAAGAAACCTGATGGAACTTAAATCATTTCTGTGAGCTGGAAGAATGCTGAGTTGGCTTCTTTCTGCTGAGGGCTTCCCTCTTTGAAAATGTGTGCAGTATGTATGGTGCTTCTCTAAGAGATGCTGTCTTGGGTTAGAAGTGATTTGCTGATCCTTGCTCCTTCACTCTCGGGTGCACTGAAGCTGATGGTGTGTGACTGTTCCTCCCATGGGTCCGTGAAGCTGGGAGGATGTGCACGTTTCTAAGGCTGTCCTAGGGAACAAAACCATAAATTATTAAAAAAGAAAAATCCCCGAAGGCTGGAATGCAAAGCAGAAAATGCGAGACGTGTAACAGATGGCTCCAAAATGCCCCTGCAGCAATGATGTTGGTAACAGGTCAGCAGTCGCAGTGGGCTGAGAATAACGTGCTGGGAGCTGGAATTGGGGACGTGTTAGACTGAATGGCCAGATGCATCATTCTGAAACACTGAAACTTGGTTCTTTTTAACGTTATTGGGCACGTTTCCTGCTAAATATCAGCATTGCTCCCTCAGCAAGCTGGGTTTTGAGCTTGTTTTTCTGAGTCGGGTCTCGCTGTACCGTAACGATCCCTTTCTACTTGATTCTCAATATATGCCAAGGATGGAAATGATTGGGGTGGAAAGCTTTAATTTTTTTACCCCTAACTGGAGATATGAATAGAACCAACACTGTATTTTCAGCACACTCCAGAAGTGCTGCTCGAAATGGAGGTGTGATGGCCAAGTCATCTTCTAATGGCAGGCAGGAAGAAAGTCCCTTAGCCAAGCGCACTTGGGGGGTAACAGACACCGTAGACACGGGCGCATTAGGGATGGATTAGATAGGAATTAGTCA
Organism: Anas acuta; assembly: GCF_963932015.1. Classification (NCBI taxonomy): domain Eukaryota; kingdom Metazoa; phylum Chordata; class Aves; order Anseriformes; family Anatidae; genus Anas; species Anas acuta. Next base: position 102,826,419 of record NC_088981.1, read on the forward strand.
GAAGTGATTCAAGGAGAGAATAAGGCCTGCTGTGGTCAGTATTAATCTCCTCCTGGCGTTGCAGATGTATAAATGCCTGCTGACTTTTGGTGTACGAACGCGCCGTAATGCAAATCAGCTCTTATGGTGTGGTCTGGAGGAGAGCTTTGCATCTGGCCCCGCCTCTTTTAATTTTGTTTTCACAAGGAATTAAGCATCTTGCCGTCGGTTGGATTACACAGATCACGTCCAAGCCTTGATAAAATGCTTAGTTACCGAGAGGCGATTAGTTCCTAATTCAAGCGAGATGCCAGTTGTTCTGACACTTGATCCTCCTCAGCACCGAGGGGATAATGGAAGCTGTCGCTTCCCTTCAGAAATAAACCAACAGAAAAATGAAGGGAAGTGAAAATTTAACTGACCCTTCAGGGTGTGTTTGGGAACGGAGGCTGAAGAACCAGTGGAGACTGAAGCGAAGTGATGGAAGGGCTGATTTTTTTTTTTTTTTTTGTACGTGTATGAATCAGAACAGCTGTCTGGTGGGGGTTCTGGCACAGTAATTGCCGCAAGTGCAAAGCAATTAGGCTAGTAGAGGAAAAATACTGAGGGATACGTAAAAACGGATGTGTTTGGTGCAATGCTCTGATGGCTGTCAGTTGATTTATGCAGCCCTGATCCCTAGCTATCCCCCCGCGTTATATTTATTAATACAATTAACAGCTTTTAACAGCACCAGATGCAATGGAAGAAGACTAACTTCAAGCTTTCTCATTATTTTTATTTCTTCTGTTGGTTTTAAAAAACACTTGCATGGGTACTGGTGAGAAAGCCTCTAACGAATTGACACCTTTTCTCTTTCCAAGTTGCACATCAGATGTAAAATCTTAGGCAATGTGGGGGAGCAAGAGCAGTGACCCAAGGTTAGGCTCGTCTTCAGGAAGCAACTGCACCGTTAGGATGTAATGACAGAGAAAATCCCCAGATTTCTCAAATTTCCTGGAGTGATGACAGCAATTTGTGCCCAGAAGAGGTCAGAGAACAGTTCCTGCTGCTCGTGCCTGCAGCAGGGCACAGCCAGCCTGCGGATCTGAAGGCATATTAACAATCTGGAGCGCTCCCCGGAGGGCAGCTGCTTCCTCCACGCCGGTGAGAAGTCAGAAAAATTGCCAAAAAGTAGTAAGTGAATGGAGTTCTTCTTTCAAAGCCCACTGCTCACAGTCAGTGATGCCTCATTTTAAGCTGCTGATTACCTCTCTGTCCCCTCTATGCCTAATGAATTATAAGTAGTAAATACTTCCATCAGAAAGGATCTGAGCTGCTCATGTACTGTTTGCTGCTGTTTTTGTTAGGAATCCATCCCTTGGGGGTGTTACTGATTCCTCTGATTCACACAACACAGTCACTCGGTTTCTGTGGCACAGGACTTCACATCGGGACTAGCTTTTAGGTCAGAGTTATGCCTCAGCTGCCTTTAATGGTGGCATTGCTCCTTCCTCAGCCTGCGGAGAAACAGCTTTATTCCTTCGGAGTGTTGCGTGCCAGAAAGATGACATCTTTGGTATCTTCAGTGATGGGTTCTTCGCTGACCAGCAGATAAAAGGTGGTGTTTGCTGGGCACCTGCTCTTAGCTAAATGCCAGGTAGCTGTGGGATGGACAAGGAACACCAGTTTTCATTCCCCTGTCTGGGTGTTACTGGTGCTCTGCTGGCCATCCGCTGGCAAACAGCAAGTCCTGGGGCACTGGCTGGCCACCAGAGCTGTGGCTTTGGCTCCTGATTTTAGGTTACCCCCACACCACCCTGTGCTTTTGAACCTGCTGGAGAGGAGTTCACTGTGAAGGTGAGTGCAGAAGAAAGGGTTGTGTTAAAATCCCCCCTGCTGCGGATGCTTCTTCTCTTGCTGAAAGCAGAAATCCTGAGATGCATCGGGGGTGAATGAATTTTAAAATGAACACCTTTTCTCCCCCCTGCTGTTACTCATTTTTTTGAGACTTGAAATATCAAGAGAAACATACCGTAGTGGAATGGCTTTGCAATTTTTTTCCAGTAACCAAATCCCTCTCTTGCTTTTTCCCGGCTTGTAATGCAGTGTGTAGTTCAAGCCGCAGGCAATGTTGCTTTGTTCGTCAGATGAAGATTACAGTGAATTACTAGGAGATGCTTGTGCTATGCAGCGCTCGGGAGCACTTGGCTGGCACTGAATGCTCGTGTGGAGGCTTTTCCCCTGGCCTAAGGGTGAAGATTCACACGTTGGATACACACTGGTGCCTCTCGGAAGCAGACTGGGGGGGAAAAAGCATCCAAGGCCAGTTTCTGCTCTCACTTACTGGTAATTTATACTTCCAAATATTGTAGAATTTAGCTTAAATTAAGGGAGAGTTTGCAGTGTTTGCACATCCAAAGGCTGGACTTGCAAATTATGGTCTTTTGGTTTCTGGTGTTGGGGCTAGGGGGTGCTGGTACTCCTGCTGCAGCCTCTGGTGCTGTCGAGGGCTCCTGGTGAAATCCAGTTTGTGTAGTCTCCCCTTCCCCTAGTACTACGATGGTTTTGCTTTGCTAGGACCTCATCCTAATGTGACCCCAGCAAATGAATCGTCAGGTAACTGAGCCAATTAATGCTATGCAAATGAGTTGGCAGGTAACTAAAACTGTTAAATCAGTCACTTCCAGGCTGAGCTGCTGGGTCCCGAGGAGGGCGCCTGCAGCTATTTCTGTAGGTGGCCAAATTTTGGGGCAAACCAGTTTTTCTATGCATGCATGTCCTGGATATGTCCCCTGAGAACTAAACCTCCAAAGCCATGGCTCTGCAGGTGCTGCTGGGGTGCAGCCCCAGGAGATTTTGCAAGAGTGGAGGAGTGACACTAATCCCTGGTTTGAATCTGATGCCCTGAAGTTTGGTGCATATTTTGTCAGTGCCCAAGCTTTTGGGAGAAGCCTGCGGCCCATCTCATCACTTCAAAATCCCATTTGGTGCCTATTTGACCACTCACAGATTTTATTTCATGTTTTGCTGACCTTCTCTGATAGCCGTAGCCACGTTTCCCCAGTCACTGATTAATGGCAAAGGGAATTCCTTCCTATCCTCCTGGGTAATTTAAATATTTTGTCAGAATTTATCCCTGAGCCACTCAACTGGCAAAATCCTCCTGATTCAACATCAGGATGAAGCATTGGGCTTCGGCTGAGCTTCTTGCGGTGACTTTCTCACTTCCTTTGCACCCTTTTATATAATAATTTTGTTTTGATGTGATCCAGGAGCTTTCAATAAGTGTTTGTGTCAGTGCTTCAGAACGAATCTCCATCCTCCCACCTCAAATCGCTGTTCAGCGAGACACTGAGATGTGTTTTTCCCAATTCAGGACACAAATGAATAGCAGCCTCAGGTTGCCACCTGCTCTGGTTTTATCTTGGTTCTGTAAGTAGCAAAGTGTGTTGACAGCCAGATTCCTATACCTCTCTCCCTTGGAGTTAATTAAACGGTTTATCTCCGCCATGAATTGATTTTCAGGGTGATGCTAAAATGTTTCAGCCCCCCCCCAAAAAGTACACTTCTGTGCTTCAAAAGTTAAAGTTCAGTGGAGCAGAAGGGAGCAGGGACTTGGCAGGGAAGCTGTGGAGCAACGAGGTTTCATTAGATGAAGTCCAGAAGCAGCAGTGTGTTCAGGCAGGGAGCGGATTGGAAACGAGCATTTCACAACAGAGATGTCAGCAGGGCCAAGCGTTCCCATTTGCAAGTGTCTGTTCTGGTCAAACGTTGCTGCGATGCCACTTAAATGCAGCCCCAGCTATAAGGAGGAGTGAAATGTAATTCCCTCCTAAAAGGAATCAAAATATTAATTTGAGTATCGGATTCTCTAACAGCTTCAAGCAAAACACATTCAAGGCTTAACAATGACTTTGCTGTTTCGATTACTGCTTCTGGAAATTGCATCTCCTATCGATGTAGCTATTACAGTTACTCCTGATGATGCTGTAAATACATGTGGACGTACAGAAAACTGAGCCTGATCTGGTTATTATTGCTGCCTGGGAGCTAAGACTGGCAGGCGTTGGAGAATGTAACAGGATTATTTTTTAATACACATTTTCCATAAAATGGTTATCCCTTGTCAAATTGAAAAGCTATTTGCTGTGTGAAGTAGGCTAATTTTATGGTAAGTTTTTAATCTTGCCGTCTTTTCATCGTTCAGCTGTTACTGCTCTTGCTGTTACTAAATCCCAGGATTACATATGAAATGGCAGGACGGCTGGATTGCATTTAAATTAATTAAAGCAAAAATGTTTCAAGTGAAATGTTCAGTATTGTGTAGATAATCAAGAAGCAGATGCAGTTTCACCTCTCGCATCCCCACATAACACGTGCAAAAGGACTGAGATTTAGATGTGTGCATAAACTCAAGCATCGCTGCTCAGACTCCACGAGGGGGGAGTGAATTTTGGGCAGATTAGGGAGAGTTGTTCGTGATGACCAAGTAACTTGGTAGCCTGAAGAGAGATGTTCAGGACCAGGCTTCCTGGTAAGCTTGGCCATGCAGCTGGTACTTATGGTGCCATCTCAGCATCTGAGCCTCCTGTGGCTGCCGTCCCCTCGCCTCTGCAGGTGAGCTCAGGCTTGCTTCTACCTCCTGCTCACCTATCCATGCTCCGGTTCTCCGTCAGCTCCAGCAGAATTTCTTTTGGAGTTAGGCTGCTGCTCCAGCACTTAATCTGGTCATATTTTGCAATAACTTGTACCTGCTGCAAGCACTACAGCTGGCTGTCAGCAGGGGGGCTCCTGCACAAGGAAACCAGCAGCCAGCCCAGCAGTGTGGTGCCCAGGCTGCTGGCCCCGCTGTCTGCGAGGTGCCAGGTGACTGTCACATTTGGGGTGAAGGCTGGGCTGCTGGGGCTTCCCTTGGGGGAAAACACAGGATCTGTTCTTGTAGTTGCTGCAGCAGTACAGGGCATCCCCTGCTTGTTTGCTTGCAGAGCTCACAATCAGAGTAAGCACGCAAATCCTCTCTACAAGATTTTGTAGCAGACTTTTTGCCATGTGGGCTGCTGAGGTTTTGGGGAGCTGCTGAATCTGCAGCACGAGTCCTTCCCTTGCAACCTCGTGGGCAGGGGACTATGAGAAAGTGCATCACACTCGCCCAATTTCACTCTGCAATACAGCAGAGGATGGGGATAATTCTTTTAGGAGATGTGCCACGTATTTAAATCAATGACTGAACTTAGTTCTTGCTTGTGCCTGCTGTGTTGAGCTTCCTTTTTGGATGCTGGGGCCGTAGCGATCAAGCTGTGCATCCCCTATAGAGGTGGACTTCCCAGGATGCTGTCACCAGTGCCCTCAGTAGGGGGAGAGCATTATGTTTGTTAATTTAGGCTTTTTCCACCAAAATCAGGGTTGTGCCTCTCCCTGCAGCCTCCTGCAGAATAAAATCAATCCAAACAGGGAGGTGGACTTAATGGTGTTAGAAATATTGGGGTGGGTGGGAGGGTGTGATGAGAAGACAGCAGAGGTGGGTTCTTCATTTTTTCCTGTAAATCCTTCACTTAGGATAGCTTCAGTCCAGGAATAATGTATATCAGGTACAATCACACAGTAAATCTTGGGTGAGGTGTTAATGGTGGGTTTAATCGGTCTGAAGGTGTGCATGCCCCCTCCCTGCTGCTCACCAAAGCACTAGCTGGTATTTAACCCAGGTGGAAGGCAGCTCTTGTTTTGAGTGGCTTCACCTGGAGAGCACATTTGACTTGCTGAGAAAACCATGTATTGCTGAGCTTGGTAGCTCATTTAAAACCCCAGGCTGTGAATGGAGCTGTCATGTCAGCTGCACAGCTCTGGGGGTTCACCATGGAGCAGGACATGGGGCAGCTTCGAGGACAGAGCCTGAATCGTAGCATGGGGCTGCTGGAGGAGGGATGGAGCCGGGCAGTGCTGATCTGTGCAGCTCCGTCCTTTTGTTTTTCGTGCTGCTTCCCAGCCCACACCCTGGCAGAGCAGACCTTCATTAGCAGCATACATCTCAACAGGGCTAATTAGCAGGTTGGTGCTGCTCTTTGGCTACGTGAGGCTGGGAAAAGCTTGCCAGTGTTCAGAAGGGCTGCAAATGCCCTGCTGTGAAAACTCAGAAATATTTTCCACTGGCTTACGTGGGCCCTTTGGCCCCAAATACAGTGGTTTGACTATCCCTTGCTTCCCATATGTTAAAAGCATGAAAGGTTTGCCTCACGTCAGCCGGTCCTACACGTGCCAACTGGCAGAAGCCACATGAAAGTGCCATGGTGAGAGGCGAAACAGCAGCCAGCAGCCCTGGGTAGCCACCGTGGTTTGCTGACAGAGCCAGGGGTTGTAAGCTGCCTTCTAAATATTTGCCAGAAAGTTTTGCTTGGAAATGGTGAATATTATGACATAGCGCGGCTAAAAATAGAGCTCTCGCTGGTAATTTTTCAGTCTTTGGTCTCACAGCGTGAGGCGTGCTTTTCAGAAGAGCTGTACATCTGTGTTCCCCAGAATTCACTCACGGCATCTTTGCAAATCAGGCCTTTTGTGCCGCCAAAAATCAAGTTGGTAAATTAAATAGGAAGAGGAGTGATGGAAAAAATAAACCTCGAACTTGTACCAGCAAGGGAACTATTACGGGAGCTGTTATGCCCTGTGCTTCATCCTTAAGAGTTCACTGAAGGGAGGCTTGAAAGGGTTTCTCACCTTCGTGTGTTATTCAGGAGCTAGGTTTGTTGGCTTTTCAAGTTGTTTGTGGCAAAGAGAAACAAGAGACTCATCAAGGGGGACAAGTGGGCTGCCGTGAGCCACAGGCGACTCGATCCTGCCCTCGCTGGAGTGAGTGGCGCAGCTCGGTGCCGTCTGTAATGAGGGTGAGGTCAAGCTGTGAGGCTCTTATGATCCCTTCCCTAATTAACTAACCGCAGCCTTAATGCTTCCCGGCAGCTGGGGTGCTGCGTGTGGCAGCAGTGCCACTTGGCCAGTCCTCAGGCTTTGCGAGTTTGGCTCCAGACCTCCTGAGAGATGAGCTAAAAACATTTTTTGTTTTTAAAAAGCCATTTTTTTTTTTTTTTTCAGTCTCGGGAGCCTTGTGGTAAAGAGGCTGCTTCTGTCTTTACACTGGGGGCCCTACAGAGGCCTGGCACTGGCTCACATCTTCCCCTGCCTTATTCATTGAGTTGATGCAGATTTTCCTCTGGGCCCTGTGGGGAATGGTCACTTGATGGGTGAGGAAGGGGTGTAGTGCTTTTATGTTTTTCTACTGGGGCTAAAATTTTCAGCTCCTGGGAGCCAGGAGCCCAGCGAGCAGGCTCCAAGCAGCGAGGCCTCACACCGCAGCCGCGCACCAGGCCTCCAAGGGCGTCATGGTGGGGCACTCTGCTCCTGGGGCCTGGGCCTGGGCCTGTAAATCTGTTTTCAGATAGTACTAACTCCAAAGAAAATTTGGGCCTGTGTGTCAAAAAACCAAGACTTTCCATGCTGCTGACCCTGTAAGAATGGCTGGAAGGTGTGGGTTTCTGGTTCTCACTTGACTACAACGATTCATTTGGCCATGTAGGATAACCTTGCTGGAAGCAGCTACGGATGGGCAGTAAATCTCTTCCACGGGAGGGCTGGATAGGTGCTTTATTGCTGTCTTTCAGGTAATACACGTCGTAATAAAAGCCACCGTTCTCAAGTAGGATGTAGTATTTTCCTCTGCATGTAGCTATTTATTTTGATGGTGTTTCAGTAACTGAAATGCCAGGTACTCTTTCAAAATAATAGTTCCTTTAATTATTTATACCTTCAGGATCAAAGAAGGTTTCATTTTGCCTGGCTACGGCAACAGCTAGATGAGTCAGAAGAGCAATTGCTGGTGCCATCAGAGGAACCTTGATATTTCTAACAGGAAGTTTAATTACGAACTGAATCACCATCATGTCGTTTGTGTTACCCAGACCCATGTGTCCTGAAGATATTATTAGCCTCGTCTTGTGTTACAGGGCTGTGGCTCCCTCCACAGAGCAAAAGGTTGCTGGGGCTTCGTTCTTCGTTTGCTTGCAGGGCTGGTGCCTCGGAAAAGGATGCCAGGCTTGGGAACAGCAGGGTGGCTCTGAAGCAAGGTGGTAAGTGTCCTGAGCTGTGCTTCCAGTGTGGGTATGGCCTCTGCAGGTTGCTTCTGTTTTTTGGGGTACAGATTCCTGAAACTGTATATTTTTTTTAAATTGGAAACCCATAAGCATCATAACCCTCACACCCCGATCCCTTGGTGTCTTCTTGACCTTTTCTCAAGACTGGGCACTCAGAGATGAGTCCTGACTTCACAAAAAGCTTCCTGTACTGTCTGCAAGGTGAGTAATTTCCCAAAGGCGACCGCATTTTCTTGGTGTTAATCTTGATTAGGGCAGGTGTATGACAAATAATGTTGCCCTTAAAAACTTATTGAAAAATCTCCCCAAACAGTTGTTAATTACATAAAGCCACTTCCCTCAGTTTTCCATTGACATTGTGCATAAGATGTTTAATTTTAATCATCAGATTGTCAATGGGATATTTATTCATCTTGGCCAAAGAGCTGCTGGCATGGAGCTGGCTGCATGACAAGCAAGCATCACGTGCACTGTCCTGGGATTAATTTCTCCTAAGTTTCTATGCCAGTGGCAGAGAAATTTATGTCTGGGCTGCTAACCCTAAGCTCTGGTTAATGAAGGGGGCAGCTCGTCTGACCACCATCAGACCCCAGCTTCCAGCGGGATGGATGGAAGGTGCCTGACAAGTGCCCATTTCTCTCCGCAGATGGTGCAGGTGGCCCTGGTAATAACTCCTGTGCTGATATTTATATCTGGTCAGCTGAGCTCCAGATTTTGGGAGCTGCTGCGTGGGGTTGCTGATGCATTTGAAGCCTGTGGGCTTTGCAAATGGGGATACCTCATGCTGGGGTCTGGCCTGTCCTCCTCCAGTTTGCTCTGTCTTTTTTTTTTGCCCCTCCTCTGCTCGCACCCAACCTCTTCCAGGCCTTTGCTGAACAGGCACTCTGCTTGCTGCTTAATCCCCGGGGTTATGTGATTGCCAAAGAGGGGGTGAGCCCAAGGAGGGCGGCTTACACTAATGCGCGGGACCGCGAGCAGCAGGCGGGAGCGGTGCGAGCCAGCACATCTAAATCCAGCAGTGCCCATCTGTCAGAGTTGCTCTCAATAGACTAACAGACTATTGTTAAGTTTTGAATGGCTGCCTATTGTCCCGGGCTGGAAGCTGTGTGAGCCTTGTTTCAGCAAAGGGTAAATAGAGAGGCAGAGGGAAGGCATTCATGCGACAGCCATTTTGGTAGGAATGAGAGCATCATCATGCCTACTGCAATCCAGTCATGTATGCGCTCCTCGCATCGCTTCACCTGTCAGCTTCACGAGTGCCTGTCTCCTGAATTTGCCTCTTTTGTTCTTGATCTCCTCTGCTATAGTTTTTGTTTTGCATTTTTATTTCTGCTTTGCATGCCCCGTGTTCCCTCTCTCCCTTGTGCTTCCCTCCCATCCTGCCCTGATGTTCTGCTTGACGTGGCAACAAGGCAGTTGAAACAGTGCAGGCAGCGTGGTGGTCATGTTGTTTTCTCCCTTTGATGCCTATGTCTGCAAAGTAGCTGAAAAAGAAGGATAAAAGGGTGTTGGAGCATTTCTGCACAGGTGGGTGCCGACAGCCCTGGGCTTGCACGGAGCAGATCCCTGAGTTTGTGTGCGTTTCTGTGGGATCATGTCTGAGCTGTGTGACTGTAAACAGCCCTTTTCCTGCAAGAGCACATGAGAGACAGACCTAAATTTAGGTCATGCTTAATCCGTGCCAAAGATTAACATGTTGACTGGATCGTGTCATGGATGTGAGGTTCATGTTATAAAATCAGATGAAAATAGTTATGGACATAATTTATTTACATGTTATCTATTTACTAAGATACATTGCTATTTATGTTTTTTGTAACTGTTGCTAACCCATGAAGTCTCTGACCAGATCCTTCATCTAAGAATCAAATGCAGCAAATTTATCAGCCTGTTCCTTATGATGACTTTTTTGAAGGGTGAAGAGTTGAAGCTTTTGGTAAGCAGATGCTCAGATTTGTAAAGGAACAGAATGGTGATGTGCGGCATTCCTTTGGGTGGGAGTCAAAAATCCAATCAAGCACATCTTTTCTTCTCTCTTAAAGAATAAATGTGCTTCCCTCATAGATTAAAAGACAAAACCTGCAAGTTTTCCTCCAGACGTGCAGGGCTGGATGCAGTAGCAACAAGCAGATTCTGGTGGGCCTCCACATGAGGTGTCTCACTCTTCGTCCCCCTGCCTCAGGCTGCCTGCTCTCAGTATGGGGTGCAGGTGATGTGCTCCAAGGGATTGTTCTCTGTGGGACAAAATTTTTCCCTCTTAGGTTAAATAATCGAGTGCTGCCAACTCTCATGAGGGAATATTGGAAAATTGTGCTTGGGAAGGACATAAAACATGTTTTATGTACAGCAGTGCTTCCCAGCTCTCTTGTAGTTGTCATGCTTGAGAAACTCGGTTGGGCTTTGCATCTACATGGATGTAGCTGTTCATCCTACCACGTTCTGGCCCCACTAGGTTCCAGCCCTGCCACTGGGCTGAATTCAAGTACCTTTATGCCTAAAGACAGTATTGATATGTCTGGTGCCCGAGGAGGCATGCAGTTGTGGATCGACCACTTAGCAAAGCCTGATACTGCAATAGGACAGAAAACAAAAGCTGAATTTATTATCAGACCATGGCAATTCTGGTATTGAAATAAACAGAAGCAACTGGAATGAGGTGGAGTAACTGATAACATTACTTTAGTAATGTAATTAACAGTGAGATGATAAAAAAAGATAATAAAAAGCAAAAGGTCACCCTGGAAAGACCTATTGCACAGTCTAACTCCTGTGTTTCACAGAATTTGCTATTGAGAGTTGCACGGAAGCGAGCTACAGTGAATGAAATATGCAGAACAGAAACACAGGTCATGTTTTATTCAGTTTAAGGAGGGGGCAAGATTTGAATTACCTGGGCTTGGATTCTGAATGCGAACCTGGGAGCTGCAGGTTCTGAGGATGGTGCGATTTAATGGTGTGTTGTCATGTGCTGATATTTCGGTGCTTTCAGTCCAGCAGGCAGCATTTTTCAGTTGCACTGCAGGAATAATTTATTTCAGATTCTGCAAGTTGTCTTCATCAGGAAATAGTTAAATCCCATGGTGGGGAAACCTTTATATTCTGATCATTTTGCGTAGATGTAGATGGAAAAAATCCGGTTTTGAAAGTGTAGGATTTAGCAGTTATTTTGAGTGAGTAGTCTGATTAAAGCCTTAACAGCAAGATTTTAAAGTACATAAATATAATGATTATGTTGAAGTACGGCTTCTAGCAATGCAATTTCTGTTTTAGCTGCTACCCCTTAATGGTTGCTTTTCATTCCTGTAGGCAGGTTGTTGGGCATGTTCCCTTCAGATGCTTACTTAATTCCCTCTGTCACACTCCAGGGCTGTGAAATTCATCGAGGCTTTGATCCAGGAGGTTCCTCAGGCTGCACCCAACCAAGGATCAGGGTTTGTCTACACATCGCTTAGGTTTACACTCGCCTTGTTACGTGGAGGTGTTGTGCTGGAGGAAGCGATTGCCTTCCAGCTGAAACTGGTGGTCAGGCTGCTTGTAACAGATGTATTCAGGTGTGAGTTTTCACGAGCAGTGATGTGGTACACCTAGAATTGCTGTTTTCATTCCTAGCCTGCTTGTATCCATTCATAATCTGTGCAGAGGCATCTCTGCTATTCATTTAAAGCCGTACTTTGACTTCTAGTTTTGAGTCTAAAATATACCCGTCCTTTTCTTTCTGTATTTCTCCCCGACAAGGATAGCATGAATCTTTCAGGACTCTTGGTTTTGGAACTGTGTTGTTCTTGCTAGCAAAGTTTCCAGCTGGAATCTCAATGACTTTTATTCTTCTCCACAGTTTTCCTTAAAACCCTGGTATGTGTGGTATGTGTCATAACAGCCGGTTATCACTCCATACCTTTATTTTTGCATGTTAGGGTACCTGACAGAGTACCTGCTGTCAGCACTGTGCGTACCCCAGTCTCCTCTGGGAATTCCCAAATATGTTGTGACCTTGCTGGCCTTCCCAGGGCTGATGGTGACTTAATTTGTCTTGCCTCATCTGGTGAGACCAGGTGCCTCTCTGTGAAGCAGCTCTGGTTAGGATTAAAACTCAGGAAAAAAACAAAACGAAACAAAACACAATACAACTTTTTCTCTTTTGTCTGAACTACTTGCTTGAATGACTCAGGGGGAAGGGGAAGAAAAAGTTACTGTAATGTGATTCTGAAACGTCAATCCTGGCTTGTTAAAATATTGCACTGCACTAAGCCTTGTAAATCACACGTCATTTCCTAATTAAAAACTGACGAGCATAATTGGGTCTTTCACTGCTGCGACAGAGCCTCGCACAGACAGGCGTGCTCCCAGGTTTGCAGGCGCTGGTGTATAGCCAGCCACGTCTGCCTCCTGCTTCACCTGGCTTCCTTTTGGGAGGTAGGCTCCTCAAGGAAACAGGTTCAGCGTGTGGCCAGTTTTTCTTGCTGGCAAGGGGATGTCAAATGGCTGATAGTAAAAAGAAAAAACACCAGCAAAACAGCAACAGAGAAGTGTATTTTCTATGTGCTAAACCATAATTTTGAAGTCCAGATGTACTCTACTGCTACAAAACTGGAGAATGTTGAAGGAACTGATGGGCTTTCTGGTTCTTGGTCCCTTCTGAGGTATTGCACCTGTACCCCTTGCTTTAGTGAAGGCCTAAATTTAACAGCACTTATAAAATGTCTTTCTGGGCATATCTGTTATGGAAAACCTTAGAAGGGTATTTCTTGTTTTGGTGCAAATCTCCTCAGTGGAAAACTTCCGTGGGGTAGACAACAAGCACTGCTGGGAAAGAGTGCTTACAGACTTTCCAGGCAGAGCTTGGGTATTTCTGTTTTGGGCTCGTGGTTGGCATTTTAAGTAAGCAGTGACTGTTTTGCAAGTTCTAGTTTTATTTTTTTGGTCTTGTTCACTATTAAAGGTACACGTGCTGCCCTGACTGCACCCAACCAAGCTGAGCTTCCCTTCCAGTGCTGTTGGCTGCTTTCTGCTCATACTCCTTCCGTGGGTCGCTAATTTTGTTCCAATGAATAAATAAACGAGTGAACACACTGGTGAGATCAGATGTGGGCGCTGCTGGTGCTTAGAAATGGGCCAGTGGCTCTCCTGCAGCCCAATTAGGCAAAAGGAGCATCTCTTCCAGGCCCCTTGGATGTCCCCTCAAGTGACTGCTGCCCTGTCCTGGTCAGCCAGGCGAAGCCCATCCTCACGTGGTCCTGAGTACCTTTTGGAGGATGATGAGAAGTGCTCAGGCTTTGGATATGCCAACGGAGAGGTGGTTCAGAGCAGGCACAGATCTGCTTCCCTCCAGGGGCACAGGGGCACTGTACATGGGTGTGGACACAAGCCAGGCTGCCCCAGGGATCTGCAGCAGTCAGAGGCCATCCCTGTCCCGGGGCAGGGTGAACCATGCCTGAATCTCCTTTACTTACATTACCCAAGGACTTTACACCTTACCTGTGCAACCTGTTCCAGATCTTCTAGCGAAGATTTCCTATTAAAGGTCTTACTAGTAAATTCTTCACACCTACCCTAAGCTTCCTGGTTTAAACCTCTTGGATTTTCTCTGTGTTCAGCTGCCAGAGAGGCAGCTTTTGGCCACTTCCTACATCTTTTTTTGCCCACTTTTTACATCTTTAGAGTTAAAGCATCTCCTCAGTTCTCTCCCCTTGCCTAACTAACCCCCGATTAATCCAATCACTCCTCTGAAGCCAGATTTTCTGGGTCATGGATCGTGCCCTTTCCCCTCCTCTGGGTTCTCATCTGTTTGCCCACACCTGAAAATGGTGCCCACGGCTACACGGGGATGTTCTGCTGGAGACTTAAAGCTGAGAAGCCCTGGAGATGTCTTGGTACCTTTTACCTCCTTCACTCCCAGGTATTTACTCATGGTTGGACATTTGCTCATTTTACACTGCGAGCTTGCACACCACTAGTTGTGCACAGCAATGTCCTGTTCCTTCTCTGCTTGTTTGCTGCTCACCCTCGCCTTCTCATCCTGTATTTTTCCACTGTCCTTTTGAATTGCGTCCAATTTGTTTCCAGCTTAACTTTATTTTTTTTTCTTGCTTTGCTTCTTTCCCTTCTAAAAATATAAGGTATATAGCCTGAAAATATAGGGTTATATTTTATGTAAGGGAGGAACAACACTTTGCATGTCACAATTACCTTTCGACAGATACAGATAACTGCCTGTCTGCTCCGAGGTGGCATGAAATTGCTGTGAACCACGTGGAATATTCCATCAGAACGGTGCCAATTTCCTCCTGCAGCCTCTCAGAATAGCTGCCTTATAATACCGGGTAATTAAGTTGCACTTCTCTTGCCCTTTTAACCAAGGGTATCATAACCTTGCTTTAAGCTGCGGATTCACCAGGAAAGCTTATACCTGTGTCCTGGCCCAGCAGGATCCCAGGCGAGGTAATGTGAAGGAGTGATGCCAGTGCTGTCCCACAGGGCTTGGGCCATAAATATTGTGCTGGGGGGGGGCAATGACTGAGGGAAACTCATTGCAGATGAACAACCTTGGGCCATGTATCATGCCCAGAGGGACAAGCACAGGCTCCGAGGGCTCCCGGCTCTGTATTTACGATGATAAATGTTTCACTGCAGAGCCGAGCTTGGCATTGAGGTGTCTTCCCTGTGATGCACTGGTTTAGAGCACGTCGATCTTTCCTCCCTTTATTTTTGAATGATTTACCCGAGTTCCTGTGCTGATGCAGTGATCTGGGCTACCACGGCCCATAATGAGCTGTTTCCCAGGGGTGTGCAGGGACCTAACTGTTAGGAAGGGTAACAATGCCATGGAAACAGCAAGGATTCAGCGGTGTCTGTTCAGCAGAGTGTGGGGTCTGGCAGGAGGCACAGAAATGGCAATTTTAATTATAAGTGAATTTATAATGCAATTTGCACTTAATGTGCCTGGCACAATATTTTTTTCCATGGGAACTTCGAGGACGCTGTGCTGAACAAATCGAGTGCAGCTTTCTCTAACTTGTACGAAGTCGCTCTAAACAGTCGCGTTTGTAATTAAGCAAATTCCTGACCTTTGCTCAACGAATAAATTTGGACTGCCAGAAGATCATATACACCAAGATGGTTTTGCTTGACATTTGGGTACCGTTAATGACCAGGAGTGGAAGAATAAAGTTCTAACAAATATTGGTAAATTCACTAACTGGAACAGCAGCAATTCAAATTTAATTGCATATTTACAGGCTAATCATTCATGTGAGGCTTTCTAATGAAAGCTGCAGAGGCAGGCACCAGATTAAAAGTAGTATACTCCCCTTTTTTTGTAAGGGACACTGTCAGAAGTAACAGAAGAGGAGGATTTCATAGTCAGGCCATAATTTCAGGTTTCTGGGCTCCCCGCTGAGCCACTGAATTCCAGATCAGATCAATGAAGTCTGGTTCCCTGCCTCTGGGTTTAAATCCAATTCTGGCTGCGGTTGCTGGTTTTGGGGGTGGGCATGCTCTTGATTGCACCACGGGTCAAATGTCAGAACCTGGGAGCATCCATCATCTGGGAGGTCACTCAGCTGAGGTCAGGGACTCTTTCAGATTGTTTTACTGGCTATCGACCTGCAGAGAAGTACTTGGTGTTTGCTGATTGTATTTTCTTTTTCTCTCTTTTTTTTTTTTCTTTCTCTTTTTTTTTTTTTTTTTTTTGGATGGATGGAATGTGTAAATGATGCTTTGCATTTTAAATGCAACCCCTGCCCTCCAAAAAAAACTAAGCTGTAACAAAGGGCAGGATTTCAGAGGAAAGTGATTTATCCAGATCATCTCCCTAGAGCCTGTATAATTCCAGCAGGAGATGGTGATTTCTGTTGTCGAATCTCGGTAGTTTCAATGGGAAATAGTGTTTCTGGTGCTACTGGAAAAGGCTGAGATAGTTAATTACCAGAAGGAAATGAACAAAAAGAGGAGGAAGCAACCTCACCTGTCCATTGCATCAGATTAAAGAGTTAAGTAGATAGAGAGAGAGGTGCTTAAATATTATCCACAGAGTAGCTTACTCTGTAAATAACTTCACTGTCTGCAAACAGTTACGGGCAGCTGATGTTTAATTGGTTTTGCTAGGTAAGTTGGAAGCCCAGGGGAGGATGAGTTTTATCCTGTGGATGTGGAGTTGGGATTTGTGTGTGTCGTTACTTGTGCAGCCACCACCTGACAGGGCATCTTTCCTCAATTCCTCCTTGTAGAAGATGAAAGCACCTGGGTTAACATGAATTTCTTAGCCCAAATGTAATTCACTTCCTCCAAAGAGGCCAAGGTCAAGGCTGTCTTGTTGATGGTGTCTCTATCTTACACCGTTTGCAGACTCTGGTCCCGCTGGAAATCGCTGCTGTCGTTTAGTGCTGGCTGTCAGCTTGTGCTGAATACATCATCGTCAGGGCACCGACTGCTTCTGACGTGATGCAGATCTTCATAATGGCTGAGGTCTTAATCTGCTGGCTCCTGCACGTGGAGAAGCCCAGGGCTGGGAACAACAAAACCTGGCCTGGAAAAGACTCGGTGAGGTTTCTAGCTACTCTGCTTCTGCCTTCCTGTCTTGCCTGGTGCTCTCCCTGTAACCCACAAGTCCCTTCACGATAGTCTCAAACTATCTTGGGTCTATTTCCTCAGTTACTCATATTCTGAAGTTTTCTGGCAGCATGGCACCAAGTTTTATTGTAAACCTGGGCATTTGCCATTGGAGCTGTCAGATCCTAGTGGCTTTTATCGATGCCCAAGCAATAGCAGGGAAGGTCAGTGTAAGTGTACACCTACATTTTGCTGTAGATGGTTTCTATCGGGAGCTCTTTTCTTAGCCACAGCCATAGCAGCTAAATCCTGGCAAGCAGCCTACAGCTGTGAGCTGCAAACATCGATGGTTCAGTTATTTATTGTTAGAAGCAAACAAAATGTCACGTATGAAAGATTTCTTATAAGGGCAACGATAAAAGTTTTGTCTGCAAACTTGGAGCCTCGTAATCAGGTAGACCAAGCCCCTTCAGGCTGATTACATCTGGAAGCCTCCCCCATTCCCGAACCGTACAGCAATTTGGATGCTGCTCTGGCTGCATGCAGCAGTTGCCTTTCGATTGCTCAGTCAATAGGCAGAAAAACATAGCTGCCCTGTGCTGGCTGCTAACAAGCACAGAGGCTGATCTTGCAAGGTCTCCTAATTGAATTTTGCTTACAACACAACACTCCCTCACCTGGTAGGATTAGACCTGTAAATTGTCCCCGTGTCTTTTTGTGTAACGAGTGCCACACGGGTATGAAAGCATGTGCTGTGAAGTGGTGCCTTTGGCAAATGACTCCGCAGTGTGAAAGGAATGCTCTCAGGTGGGAGGATGCTAGCAGAGTAAATGGGCTCCGAGGTGCTTTGTCCTTCAGGAAATGGTCTGGCTGGGTTCAGTTGGGATGGACGTGATGGTGAAGCTACATGACATTAGTTAAATGCTGTAAGTCCTATCTTTTGTCTGTTTGCTAGATCATCCTAAAGAAGAACTAGTTCTCAGCTAAAATCTAAAGACCTTTATGGAGTAGATGTGACGTGTAACATCCATGGGGACGCCCTGTTGAAGGCAGCTGGTAGCTCTCCTGCAGGACCACGGGAGCTTGGAGCAGAAGCTGGGTGCCTCCACAGCCTGCAGGGGTTTGCTGTTTCTCTGGGTGTGAAGAGCAGGTTTGATCTGGGCTGGTGCAAATTATCCAAAACACCAAAGCTTTGGCTTTCTATCCCCTTCAAACACTTTATTTACTGATATTATACATATAGTTTATTGTGTACTGTAGTGATTCTACCAATACACAAAGCTGAACATCTGAACAGGCTCCAGGGTGTCATCTCTTAGGTTTAGGTTTCTTTACGGGAGAGTTTCTTCTGCTGTCTTCTCAGATGGTGCCTCTTGTGTTTTCGGCACAGCCTGGATAGAGGCTAGCACAGGAGTGCGGGTGGCAAGTTTCTCTCCGTAGTGTGACCAGATTTCAGTCAAGTTTTCAGCTCTCAGATACCCAGGTTTGACTTCTTAAATTGTTCTCATCACTTATTCAGCTACAGACTTTATCTGGAAAATCCAGCACGTGCCAGGTTCTGTCAGAACCACCTACGCAGAAATTGCTTGCTTTTCCTAATATAGTATGAACGAGCTTTAAACATCTGAACATTTACTTAAAAGCTAATACTTTGGCTGTTTTAAAACAAAGAGCCCTGCTCTAATTTTAGCAGTGGAGCTGCTGTCCAGGAGCCCTCAGTAGGCACTGTCACTTCCTTGCAATCTCTAGGTCACGCTGCCCAACGTGTACCGAGCCGGGCTTCTAGGAGCATCCAAATCCCCACAAATGCTCCGTCTCATAAAGCAGTTGTTTTTCACTAACTACTCTTTTCCAAACTAGCTCCGATGAGAAAACTGGGAGAAATGTTTCTTTAGCGTTGTTTGTAATTAAAAATAGCAACGTGGATGGCCCAGCTCTTGCAAAGTGCAAGCCTACTTCTTTCATTCAGTCTGCCCCTAAATCTGTTTAAGCATAAACCAACGAAAGCCAAAACAAACTGGGATTAATTAACAGTGTCCAACACAACTGTGTTGCATCTGAGACCCCTGTGGCCCCAGCCCTGGTGGGGGCTGGTGTGCTTCCAGCTGTCCTCAGGCTCCTTGCATGACCCTGGTCTCCTCCCAGATGTGTCCATCCAATTTTGTGTGCAGTTGTCCAGAAGCCACGTGGTTTAAATGAGCTGGTTTGGGGGGAAAAAAGCAAAATTGAGCCAGAAAAAAATTGCTTTTTTTTAAAATTATTATTTTTTGTTGTTGGTTTTTAGCTAATCCCACTTCATCACTTGAGTAAAACCACTTTGGAGGCAGTGGTTATCTCCAGGGAACGGCACAGGGTGATGTTCACTAGAGGTGGCTGCTGCTAGTCCATGGCTGTGGGTGGACAGCCCAGCCTGGGAGCAGCTGTGCCACTCGTGCCTGCTGCTGGGGTTTGCTGGCCCTGATTTAACCTGGTGGCTGTGGTCCGAGGCAGGATTTGACCTTTTGA
This sequence comes from Anas acuta, assembly GCF_963932015.1. Taxonomy (NCBI): domain Eukaryota; kingdom Metazoa; phylum Chordata; class Aves; order Anseriformes; family Anatidae; genus Anas; species Anas acuta. Next base: position 102,845,567 of record NC_088981.1, read on the forward strand.
CTGCTCTGCTCAGTGAGGAAGCAGCAGAAATAACCTGGTGAGCAGCTGGGGCTGGCAGTCTCTGCTGTTATTGCCATTAGAGCCAAGAGAAGATGATTTTAAATCCCTTTCAAAGCCGGTTGAGGCTCTGCCTGTAGAAAGCTTGAGAGTTTCAATCCATGTGTGTGTATTCGGCACTTGGTTAACCCTTTCTTCCTCACCAGTTTCCTGTGTCTTTCCCCAAGCAGAATGTCTCTTACGGACAACATCACCATCCTTGGGTTTGGAAGGAGGCGTGGGGACATCATTGTGTGAACACTGCTCCCTGACACAAGCCACAAGCAGTTTCCCAGCAAAGAAGAGCCTGCAGCTCATTCTGCTGATTGCCAGGCTTCATTCCACTATGGACAATGAGATACACACACCTGAACTTCTATCAAGACCCTTCTGTAAGTACCTGTTGTGAGCCTGCTTTCTGTTACTTTGAGTCTCGGTGAGAATCCAGCTGCTGCTTTGCCTTTTGGGGACGAGTTGTGGCCTTTTCCACCGTTTGAATAAATACAAACATGCCCTCTGTGCATCTGCTTTGGCGAGCCGCTGTTGGGTTATCTGAGCAGAGCAGCCTTGTCATTACTGCTTTATCTGGGAGTGAGATTTAAAAGCAGGATTTTGGTAATAAATACAGGCTTCGTGCTAGTTATTAAAGCAAACAGAGTAGCAAAGATAAGCCTGCTGCATTTATTCACGGATAAGGAGGTAATATAGAGGAACACAGCAGTGCTTTGTCAGGGGAAATTTGTTCCTCCTGAGAGTACTGCTTAATTGTGCCTGCCTGCAGGGAGCTGGGCCCCGTTTGGGAGGTGCTACAGAGATGTGGAAGGAAGCTTGTGACCTCCTGGAGCCACGATCAGAGGCTCAGACTCAAGCTGCTACTACATAACGAGTGGCCGTTTGGTGCCCTTAGCCATGTTTGCCTTTAGTCCTGGGAAGTGTGGACTAATTTCCACTGAGAGATTTCACATCTCTAAACTCAGCCCCCCATTTCCAGAGCCTCAAAGTGCACACACAGACTACGTCTGGAAGGGGGCTTGTTAAGTGCAGCAGCAAGATTGTGAGCACGATGCCTAGTTTAAGGTGAGAAGTGGCAGGTCAGCCTAACAAAAGTAGGGTGCAAGGCAGGACTCTTCTATTTAATGCTAGGATCATCGGTTTCTGTCTTGGTGGGTGGGGCCACTTAGATTCTTTTGAGGACCTTTTTGGTGACTGATCTAGCCACTATGGAGTAAGCTGCACTGAATACCTTTTTTTTCCTTCTGTAATCAGAAAACTGTATCATTTGTCATGAGATCCATAAAGACAGCCTCAAACAAGGGATCCCTTTTGTTGCACTGAGTTCATTTCTGCCATTTACTTAAGATGCTGAGAAAGAGGACCAGGAATGGTAGCCACAGGATGTGGCTAGGTGAAAGGTGAGGCTCTGAGATGCAGTTTAGGGAACATTTGGACTTCTGATCCAACAAAACTCATGACTGTTTCTGCAATGTCTGCTCCAAGCCCTTACCCCAGGTGCCATCCGAGCAGGCTGCCTGGGTGCAAATAAATGCAGTTTGTCCTTGGTAGGTGCCTGGTCTGGAGCTTCTGATCTGAACCCAGGTTTGATCCAAGCTTGCAGTGGCTGATCCGTGAGTCATATTGCTACATCCTTTAGGAAATAAATTCCAAAATTTCCAAGAATCAGCTGGTGGATGCTGCTAAAAGTCTGAAAAGTGTAACGTGTTACAGGCCATTTGTATGGCAATACCCGTGAGTTTTTTCCTTTGTGGCAGTGCCCTGGGGCTCTGTCATAAGCATCACCGTGCTAGATGCTGTGTAAGCAATGAATAAAAAGTCCTTGCAATAAAGGTATCTACATAAAGACAGGTTTGCCCTGGAGAGATAAGGAGGGCAGGAGATGTACCCTTGGTAGTCTCTTGTATTACAGGCAGATGCTGAAACAAGCAGTGCGTGACTGGTGGGATAGAAGCAGCAAGCTGTCATTATTTGATTTAATACTTCTTTCAAGCATTGTTTAACACATGCATATGTATATTTTTTCCTGGAGTGGGTTGTTAAACTGATATTCTTAATAAGGTCAACAGTCTTTAGTAAGATAGAGCTGTATAAATGAAAACTGAATTTGAATTGGGCTTCCTTTTCGCGTGCCTTATGTCCCAGTAACTCAAGCTTGTTCAGTTTCATGTCACAGAAAAAAAAAATAAAAAAATGAATGAAAGTCAGCGCGAAGGAGAACTACTTTGCCTGGGAAGTGGAAAAGGTTGTTTTCTAAAGTAAACCCATGAAATTCTCTTGGATTGAAATTTTCCCTATGGTCAGAACAAGCTCAGATGTAGGGTTTTGCCTAACCTTATTACAGACAGCCTTGTCTCTGGTCCCTGCTCTTCTTAGGGTGCCTCCAGTGGAGGGAAGATCAGTCCATGAGGATAGCTGTAACAGCATCAGTGAGATGGTTTTGGCAGAGGACGTTGTCCTGTTTGCCTTTGAAAGCAACTGCCTGAGTGTCAGCAAGCACACGAAATACTTCAGAGAGATCCAGCCTTTGGGTTTGGTGGGAACAGCTGGGAGGACACATGGAGATCACAGTCGGGATGGTTGGGACAGATGCTCACTAAACGCCGCCTCCAGAGGGGGAGAGGGCAGGAGTGGAGGGAAGGAAGTCTCATCTGCTGCTTTGTGCACGTCGGAGTGCTGCCCAGAGGTGTCCCAACAGGCCTGTCAAAGCTAAGAATAACACCTGGGATCCTCCAAGCCTTTTTTTTTTAATGGCCATTTCAATGTCTTTTAATAAACTACCTTTTGCCCAAAGACTAGGAATGGCTACAGATGACTTCTGAAAGCAAAGGACGGTCCCTCGAGGGCAGCATGGTCAGGGGACCAAAGGGGCAGACATGGGCACACCACAAATTATTGCTTCAGTCACTGCCTCGTGTCCTCCTAGAGGGACGTGAGCCAAAAAGCTCTGCTTTGGGTTCTCACAAGCTCTGAAGGTGCGAAGATTTTGATGTACTTTGGTACCTATAACCAAGGAGTTTGAATAATTCATGCGTGTCCCTCTGTTGCCTTCACCTAATCAGCTTGTTTCTGCCAGCTGATGCTGAAGAGCAGCTGTAAATAAGATGAAACCCTAGCTGTACCTCGGCTGGATTTATTTCTGTGGGTAGATCGGTTTTAAGGGAAGCTGCTGCATTGTGTTGGCCTGTTGGTGGTTGTCACTTGCCTTTCCTGCATTTCAGTGTGCTGCTGCTTAGGGATAAGGCTGTTTAATTGATCTCCAGTTGCTTTTCAGTGTCTCAATAACATTCAGTAATGCCTATTAAAAATATTTCTCACAGCTCAACGACTGGCAGCTGTAGCAGACCGGGGAGCTGGGCTGGTATGAGACAAGGAGAGAGTGATGGAGAGGAGGCATGTTTGGCCTCTGTGGTTTCTTAAAGACTTTCTCTCCAATAAAGTTGGAAAGCTGATTTTTTTTTTTTCCTCTCCTTTTTAGTGCTTCTCATCAAGTTGAAATGGAGGGCCGGGAGTGGAGAAACGAACAATTGAAATGGAGAAATGCTCTCACACATTTGTGATTTGACCTTGTGCCAGTGCAGCTAACCCATTAGGCAGTGGATTGACTAAAATGACTCCTCTGAATCACTGAAATTGTTTCTAAAATGGCAGCTTGATTTTTCTTTTCCCTGTTCCCCGCCTGTTGTCACTTTGCCTTGGACTCTGGTGCTGTGCCCTAGTGCTGTAGCTACCTGTGTGTGCGTCACAGTCTTGCCATCAGGTAGGTGCCCAGAGCCAGCTGGGATGGATTCAGACACCTCCCATTTACCAAATCACCCCATTTTTTCTACCACCCCCATTACCAAAATCACAGCAAATAGGCCGAGCCGAGCCCCCAGGGCTGATACCCCAGGAGGGGCTGTGTGAAGAGAGGTTGGGGCTCCCTGGTTTGCAGAGAGAAACAGGCTGGGAGAAGGGTGCAGAAGTGCCAAGTGGTGGTGCAGAAGGTCATTTCGGTGTCTTTTATTCATTCCCTTAATCCACGAGCAGGGGGAATTCGATGAAAATGGGAGCTAATCAAGCAGGAGTGGAGGAAGGTGTTTGTTAGCTCTGCTTACCGTCTGTCTGTGAGACTTCTCCGAGGCCAGGAGCTTAGTGTAGTCTAAAAACCACAGACACCCATGCAGGTGATGAAATCCCTGTTTCAGGGCAGAAAAAAAAGATGATATAAAGCTCGTGTGTCTCATTTCATAGGAAATGCCAGCAAGGCCAGATGCTTCCCTCTGAGCACGCTGTCTGATGGGCGCTGGCCTGTGTTGGCTAGTGGAGCCACCAGTTTGATCCCTGAAGACCCTCTTAAGCCGTTAGAAAGCAAGGCAGTTATTTGGAAACTAATTTGGCAGATGTTTGGAGACTTATTTCGTGAGCTAGATGGATGGAAGGAGATTTGTGGTGCCAGACTCCATGGAGGGGACATGCAGAGTGATGTCCCTCCCCAGGGATGCTCAGGGTGGTTGGAGGGGAGAGAATGCAAAGACCAAAGCTGGCTGAGGGCATCCCAGGATGGAGCACCCTCTGCCTCCTCAGCCTGGAGTGTCTGGAGGGTTGGAAGCCCCAAAAAGCTTTGAGTTGCTGTTGGGCTGTGGTAGAAGAAGCGGTGCGAAGGAAGCCTTGCTGCAGCCTGTCCCTCTGCCAGGCCAGCTCCCAGCACACACCCCCGGAGGGCATCTTCAGCAGATGGACAGTAGCTAAGCAGCAGCTTTGTTAGAATTTAGTTAAAAATCAGCAGCAGTAGGAAATCAGGCTTTCCTAGTCCTGGAACTCGTTCTTTTTCTCGTCCTTTCCTCATATTTCACATGTTTCTGTTGGAAAAGAGAAGCTAAAACAACACTCAGATTGTTTTCTTCAAGGAGAAATATTTCCTTTTGAAGTAAAGAAGAAAGCAAATGTTTCCACTAACTACTTTGAATGATGCGATTTAGCCACTTCCAGAAAAGTTTTCATATTTTCAATCTGTCACAATCACGTCGGTGAGCCAGGAGAGAAGAATTTTAGCTCTGTCCCCCTGTCGAATCCGCCTGTGTGGCTCCCGCTATTTTCTCTCCTGATAGAAGCAATTGGCGTGCTGCTTTCTGTCCTCCGCTGCCACAAAAGGCCACGATCCGATGGGATGTCAAACTGCCTTGCACTTGTTAAGCTCCCGTGGCTGGCAGCATCTGTGCATTTGCAATGACATCTCCAAATCCATCCTGGATACAAAAGTACTCTAAAATTGTAGCCTTTGTGTGTGTCTATGCGCTGTATGTTTTATTTATAAAGCTTTTAGAGATAGCAGCTTGTTCTCTAATTTATTTTGGGTTGGTGAGGAGGAGGAAATCTCATTGGCAAGATAGGGAATTTGCAATCTGAATGTAAAAGGAATGTGGGGAAAAAAAAGAAAAAAGTCCAGGGTTCTGGGACATGTTTGCATGAATAATAATGCCTCCAAAACGATAATGGATCGCCATCCGTTTGTAGAACTGCAGAAGCTGCTTTGATAAATAAAATGATATGTCAAATTGTAAGCAGCATGGGGTCCGCATGTCTCACTTATCAGATGCAATTAAATGGGAATAGAGGCCTGCCCGCGAAGCGAAAAGTTGCGATACCGTGGTGCCGTTCCCAGCTTTCGCTTGCACGAGGTCTCCAGTTGGTCTGGACACCCATTTCAGGGCCTGTCCATGTTTGACTGGGAGCTGTGAAGCTGGAAATGGGTGGATGTTTGCCAAGCTTTCTGGGGGGCAAAGCTCTGCTCTTCTGGTTCCACAACCAAGACCTCCCTTAGGTATTTGTAGGGGCTTGGTCATAACTGGCCCTGCTGGGTGCTTGTCCCACACTGGGTGCACGAAGTCCTCACAGCCTGCAGTTGGTTTTGAGGCACACAACCACGACCTCACAGCACTCCTTAGCTCCTGGAGGATGTCCAGGAGAGATGCAGACCAGCAGGTCCCTGGGGTTGCTCTCGTGTCCACCTTTCCATGCTCTCCCATGGTATGATTGGTGCTGTCTGGAGGCTACACTGGTGTTGGAGATGCATTGGGTGGACCACTTTGTACAGCTGCTGGAAATGCAGCAGAACCTCCTTTTTTGTTCAGCTCTGGCTTGTTTCTGTGCTGCTTATTATCTCCAGTTGCTGGCATGTATTGGCACTAAAGTAAGAACTTCTAATTGCCATCTACTCATTAGCTAATTATGTGCACCTCCTTAGATGCAGATCGTAGACAAGTGTGTACTAGCTGTTCCAGGTTGCACTGTCTGCAAATGCTTTACTGGAGGCAACAAAAATTTCCATGAAATTACTTGAAAATGGCTTTTGGGATCCAAGTTGCTCTAGCCAGAGTTCAAGGAGAAAGCTTTTATTTTTCTTTCCTCTTGTCTGATGAAGTATTTGTTGCTTCTAAGTCTTTCTGTGCAGACTTTCAGTGCTTTCTGTCCCGAGTCTGCCTCTAACTCAGGTTTTTGTAACACAATGGTTTCCAACTGCATGAAAATCTGATGGAAAATACATAACAGTGAGACCCAAATTCTGCTTTTGTCATTTCATGACTTTGAAGTAGTCTTTTCTGCTTCTCTCCATCTTTTCAAGTGTTCATCTCCATCAAGCATTTCTCTCCATCCTTTCAGCTACTGAAAGTCCCTGTTTGCTGTCAGCTATGTAGTCACCCACTACCCAAGGCTATGTTGGCCTACCAGAGGGTATCAGCACTTGTAAGTTACTGGTAAGATTATTAAAATATGAAGAAACCTAATACACGGGCTTTCATGATGCCTGTTATTCTGTAAGGCACACAGATAAGATCATAACTTGGTGCTGCTGTGAAGCTGTGCCCAGAATCCAGGCTGGCTGTGGACAGAGCAGTCATTTAATGTTTTCCTCTTGCGTGTACTTTCTAGGTTGGCAGCTCCCTGGAGCAGCAGTTCCTTTTGCCCAGCAGCGTGTGCTTAGGGACCCTACCAGGACAGAAGAGCATTAACGTCCCACTGGACATTAGGCTGATGGTAGCAATGACAGTAACCTCAGTGTTATGGCACCTCATCCCAAGAAGACTTCCAAACATTGATATATATTTCTCATGGAAAATCTATTTATTTCAGCACCATACCTGTGTTATGAGGAAGGTTATGAAATTGGCTGGGAGCACTAAGCCAGTGCAGGTCCTTCAGTCCTTCTGCCTTCCCGGTGATACCACTGTACCCAAAAACATGCTGCTGATGCCCAAAAGCTAGCAGCAGCGTCTGACTTTACTGAATGGTGAGAAGCAGCATGATCCCAGGGCAGGATGTCTCCCTCGGATCAGCCTCCATGGCTGACCCCCTGCGCACTCACAACTCTGGAGTCCTGGTTGGCCTCCCAGGAGTGCCAGCGACTTTGCTGGCAGCGCTTATCAACCCGAGGCCTGGCTTTAAGAGTACAAGTGCAAACATCTCCAATGTAGACAAAGCCATTAGCTTTAAAGGTCAACACTGAAGCCTTCCGTATACGCCATACCGAGGCTATCTGTGTTCGAGAGTCCTTGTAAAATTAGAGAGTGAAAAGCAGGAGCGTTAGCACAGGAGCAAATGGATTTGCTGGAACGTGTTCAGCAAAACAAAGCTGAGACTTATGTCCGTGCGGTGCCAAGCCTTCCTGTGGCACAGCATTATGTGCTGTCAGGCTGCTCTTCAGCTGCCAGCCCTGCGTGCTCTTCCTCCTCAGGTGTGGGATGTTCGATGACTTGCCTTGAGCCCTCATGGGCTCTGGGTTGCTTGGGGTCCATGTGCCCTGTATGCAGCAGTTCGGGCCTGTGTACATATCCACGGGCTGATTTGCCCATAGCAGTTGCTCATATTTTAAAGGAGGCTCCTTTTGGTCTTGCTTAGGGTCCTTAGAGCCCTGGAGCTGTAATTTGGCTGAGGGCTCTGAAGTTCTCTAGCCCACCTGGGTCAATTTAAAGGAAAACGAGGTTGAGCTCCTCAGGCCTATCTGGTCTACTGACTGCACTGCTGTGGCTGCACTTCCTCTCTATCTCTCAACTTCCACAGGTTGGGCTGTTCCACACAAGAGTTTAGGCTGGCTTTCTACAGAAATGAGGCTTAGACTTGCAGTCTGTGTGGGGCCATCTGTCTTCACGCTTGGAGACGTGAAGCCCACTGTGAACACAAACACCAGTTCCAGCAGATTTTTACAGAGGTGCACTTGTCTCAAAGAAGTGATGTCCTGGCAGGTGTGGGAAGGTCAGTCTGGTATTCCTCCATGAAAATAATACTGCATTGGGACCTTAGTCCTATGGGATACCAAAAAGGGATTTTCAGTGGGCTCAGGTTAGAATGCCAGGTACCATTTTTCTACACCAGCTTCATGCTTTTAGGCTGGTTTCAGCAAGTGCTGCTCCTGGATTAAACTTGATGTGGTTTGGGCGGGTGGTACCCAACTTCAGTCTTACAGATGTGGTTATAAAGTTAATCTACCAACGTTTTTGTGAGGAAGTGAAAACTGGTGGAGTGAATTTGTGCCAGCCTCATGTTGGTTGGACTATTTTTATTTTCTTTTTGGTCCTGAGACTTCATGCTAGGAACTCCAAAGTACGTTTTAACAAACTGGCAGAGCAGAACTTCATCATAATTACAGAAGAGGATTTAAGTACCTAAATCACATTGGTACTTTCAAAATGTTATACATCACTGCTGTGTGATTTTGATAAACGTGGTCAGCCATTGGCAAACTGAACAGTTTCTGAAAAAAACATGCCTGAACTGGAAAAAGGCCCTCTTTTGCTTCAAGAAAAGCTGGAGGGGAAAAAGGAAAGTCATAAAATATTAACAGACTCTGCTTTTAATGCTGATACAATTACCCCTGCGCAGCTCTGTACACCGTATTTTGAAAGCCTTGTGGTGCACTGGGAATAGCCATGTGTTTTCTTACAGGGGAAGTCAAACGGGTTTGTTTCTCCTCTTGACATTGCCAAGGATCTTCAGAAATGGATGCTGTTTGATGCTGGTTTGGGGCCTCCTCACTGCAGATCAAACAGGTAGGGGTGTGCGGCTTCTTCAGGGGACTTGGGACCCAGGAGACCATGGTCAAGTGGACTGGTGGGGTCTTCCAACACAGGCAGGGCCCTTTGCACTGGGGTTACTGGTCTAACACGTCCACGTCTGTGTGGCAAATGTTGAATTTCCCTTTGCTTATCCAGGGGCACATTGTCCCTAGTGCAAATCCACCCACACAAGCGAGGTTGCACTAAGGGAGATTTTGTCCTGAAATCATTCAAAGAGAAAATTTTGGTAAATGTTTGTTCTAATTAGCATAAAAATATCTTTGGGCCAAGGCTTGAGGTGGACCTATGAATGAATAGAACTGATTGCTTCAAGCAAAGAGAAAAATAAGAGAAAATCTAAGACGCACAACACTCACCATACCTTTCAGCTGTCAGAAATGTTTTCTTCTGGTTTGGGTAAAGGAAGGTTTCGAGCAGCATTTATTCATGAGGCTCGGCCCATCCCCGTGCATTTTTTATCTGCACATCCTATAGCAGGTATGTCAGGGAACGTGGCACACTTTGTTTGGTGGAGATCAGACAGTCATATCTGAAACAAGATGAAGGTTTTCCAGAATTAAAGAGCTGGATTAGGTGGGGGTCTTTATGTCACGTCATCACTCTGAATGTTTTCATGTCAGCAGAAAAACAAGAACAAGGCTTTCTGACCTTGAAAAGAAATGCCTGAGGGAAAGGCTCCTTCATGCAATTTTTAATACTCTTCTTAGTGACTTTTTTTAAATTACCGTAGCACGATACAGGTTTGAACTAATGAATGTCACACTCATGTGGGGCAGTTCCAAAAATGAAAGACCTTGATTGACTGAACACTATTATTGCACTGCACGATGATGTTATCAACATCACCTACATTTCTGACTTTCAAGTGTCTTGGTATCTTATAGTTAGCCTCTCAGCTGCATGAGAGACACACTCTAGATTTAGTTTCAAAGCCATCACACAAAACTTTATTTAAAAAAAAAAAGTGAGAGTTGTATGCTATTTTTTTTTTTTGTTTTCATTTATCCCTTTTTTTAATTAAAGTGATATTTGCTAACAACTGATTTCAGTATGGCTGTTTCTTCCATGTACTGGGAAAGAGAGCATCATTTCCAGATCCCTTCAAAGACTGTTTCATTTGCGGGTCTTTAGAAGATGGATGGGGTTGTGGTTGTTGTAAAACCTTGGCTCCATTTTTTTCACCCCAGCCAGACTGCCACTTCTCTCCTGGAGGAAAGCCCTCCTTCCTCCCTCCCCAGATGAACTGAAATGAATGGTCTGCATTTGTAAACAAAATATCCTGATTTTTTTCATTCCTGAAAGGTTTTTGAAGCATTGGAACAGGCTGCCCAGGGAAGTAGGTGAGTCACCATCCCTGGGGATATCCAGAAAACATGTAGATGTAGAGTTTAGTGACACGGCTTAATGGTGGACTTGGCAGCTCTAGGTTAGAGGTTGGACCTGATGATCTTAGAGGTCTTTTCCAACCTAAATGATTGTGTGTCCTCTGGAGCTTCCTGCCAGAGGCACTCAAAGGAGTGCTGGCTTTGACACAACTTCCCCAGCCACAATTAGGTTTTGGCAGGTAGAGAGGGCTGAGCTTCAGCACTGATAATTTTTTCAGCACTGTGGTAGCTACTAGAGGGAGGAGATTGTTGTGGACCATGGGGGTTTGGGGGGTCATCCTTTCATGACAAGTTCAACTCAGACATCACAATTTTACATAAGCTGATCACGTGGGGATCTATCGTCATCAAGGCAGGTGCTGGGGATGGAGTTTGGGTCCCCACTGAAGTCAGTGATAAAATTTCTTCTGATTTCAGTGAAGACAGTTTTAGGCGTCTCTGGTTTGGGCAATAGCAGTAGAAGGTTAGGGTTCATCTTCCAAATTTAACAGATTCACTGTGAATGGCAGTGGATTGAGACTGGGAAGGTCTAGTCCTGATTCTGTCGCTGGCTTATGGGGCACTGTAATTAAGTTATACTCCTTGTTTCTGTCTCAGTTTTTCTAGCAAAAATATTTCCTTGTTGAGATTCAGCCATAATTGCTAATCCCCACACTTACAGCTTCTTCAGTTCATGCTAAGTTTTTTGCCTCCATTCCTGCATTCCTTTCAAGACTTTTGCACTGGTTGTGTCTCTTTTTCAGACGTATCTATTTCTCTTTCTGTTTTTGTCTTGAAGGTGCACAGAATTTATCTTTACTGGAATTCATTTCTCTTCTCTATATACCTCTCCCTGCTGCTTCTCTGGTTAGCAAAGCTTTTCATGATTTTCAGTCAGGACTTCAATAGCTGGAGGAATACACATTTCTTGCCTGAAAGCTGCTGAGGTGAACGGAGGGTTTTGTGGAAATGGATCTTAGAGCACAGGGCTCTCAAGTCAAAAGTGATCATGGGTCAGCAATGCAGAAGCACATACCAGCCGGGGGGAGATATTTTGGTGAGCTGCTGTGCGAGCCCTTGGTTTTTGTGTTAGTGGAGGTGTTGGCTTGCAGAGTGCAGTGAAGTGTCTCATCTAGTGCAGATGCTTCTTTGTCACGGCTTCAGGGCTCTTTGGTGTGAGTTTGCCTCAATGGTTTAACCTGCAGTTATACAATGTGTGCACAAACTACTAAACCACAGATTTGCACTACAAAAGAATAAGATTTGAGGAGTTCTGTCTGTTTAACACGCAGGCACACAACAAGGGGCAATAACACCACAGATTTCAGTTATGGATGCCCTCTACCCTCGGGAGAAGAGATGTTTAACCTAGCTTAGCAAGTGAAAGCAGGCATCACATCAGCTTTATATAGATGGCCTGTGCTGGCTGGCTGTAATAACAGAATGACAGAACGGTTGAGGTTGAAAGGGGACCTCTGGAGATCATCTGGTCCAGACCCCTGATCCTTCCATGTCGTGTGGATCCTTCCATGAGTAATTCATTTGTGGTCTTGTATGGTATAAATCTGACTAGCAATGAGAAAGTGTTGTAGGATACGCATTGGCTTTTGGTGGGCAGAGGGTTACTCCAAGGAGATGGGACTTAGCAAAAAGCTGTATCCAAAGCCTCATGGTCAAATGCATCTGGGAGATGCTGGTGGAGCCTGGCTTAAGGTCTGCACCCCATGCCACCCACCAAGTCCTTCCATGGCTGCAGCAGAAGCCAGGGAGATTTCTCCTCCGTAATGGATTAATAGAAAGACCTTGGATTTTTCTTGGCAGCATATCATGTAGGAGCCAGTGGATTATGTATCTCCAAATGCCAGCGACAGGCCTGTTTTCTTTGTGTGTCTGCCTGGTGAGATGTCCCAAAGAGGCTTGGAGGAATCAAGAAGTTTTCCACCAATTGTGCCCTGAAGGTATTTGCAGTGGGAGCTGGAAAAGTAAATTAAAACAATCAATCAAGCCAACTATGTAAAGCAGTGCTCTTTTGCAGTTGGCAAGGTGGTTTTTTGATGTGAGTCCCAGGCCGTTGGTTCAATTTTATTTTCCTTTGCTGTGAGCTTCCTACAGCCTCTTACCCCAGTCTGGCATAAGTAATGGTCCAGACTAGGGCAGGTTGTCATTATTTAAGCAGAACTGGGGCAAAATATAAAGATTAAGACTGATGAGGAAGAGCTGGGAAGAGGTGCCTGTTCCCTTTGGACCGCACTACCATGCTCCTGCCCCACACTCTGATAGAAACCTTCCAGATGCTTTCTTGGTCCTCGTTGATAGCACCAGGGGTTGTGTTTTCACTTATATCCTCCCCGTGACCAGCAATTCAGAGGGGTCTGTCCATGGTAATAGAGTTTCTGTTGTTTTGTTGTCTTCAAACAAAAAGTTCTGTAAAGGTAAAATAGAAATTACGAGGGGTGGGGTGTAAAATCTAGTACTATTTTATCTTTCTTCCTTTTTCTCTAGTTTCCCCTGAAATAGCTCTGCAAAAATTTAATCTTAAAATGCGCAAGCTACTGTTTTGAGTAGTAAGTATCACCTGGCAATGACAAAAAATATCCACTAATCCTGTTTTAAAATAGACACAGAATGGTTGTGCCTGGATTATTTTAGACTATTTTTCACTCATTTTGCAATGGCAGAAGAAAATACAGGCTAGAATTCTATGAAGATTGTTTTCATCAGAACATTTCTCATTTATTTTAAATTTACCGAGAAGAAATACAGCCTTTGTTTCCTTCATTATATTGAAAGACTAGGCTAGAGATATATGATATTGTCAGAAGTGAAGAAAAATTCAATAGTTAAAGGACTCCTCCAGCAGCAAGAAGGTTTTCTGGCATACAAAATAGTACTGCTTTTTTTTTTTTATTTTTTTAATAAGAAATGAAAAATATTAGATAGTCTCATGTAAAAAAAATCCTTGATTTACAAATATATTTTCTTCACTAGATTGGCTATGCTGAGAACTTGGTTATGTATATCAGCTGTATTCTCTCACGTCTCACTATTCTAGTCAAGATACTCAAGATCTTATACTGCTAGTAGTAAAATGTCCTTGGAAGTCCTGAAAATTTTAATACATAATAAAATTTTACAATGTTTTTATACTTTAAAACTGCATCTTCCATGGATGGAAGGTCACCCTATGATTTTGTTCTACAGAGGAGGACAATAGTGAAGTTGCTCTAAGAGTACAGAAACTTATCACTGAATAGTATAGTGTATAGTATAGTATACCTCATTTTTTTTCTTACATTTTGAGTAATCAGGAGGAAAGTCCAACAAGCAATTGCATATTCTGGGTACTTGGTAAGTGGCTGTTTTTCAAAGAAGCAAAAATAATCACTTGAAAAGATTAGTTGGATGGCCAAAGAGCCACAGAATTCTGTTCATTGATGAAAGCAAGTTTGGTTAAAAAAAAAGTTCTGATTAAGAAAATTTCTGTAAACAAATCAATATTTAATATAGGTGAAAGAGAAGTTGATGAAGTCATTAACTGGACATTAGAAAATGCAGACAACATTTACTGAGGGAGAATAAAAACAGAAATTAGAAAAATATGTAACTAATGAGTTTAAGAATTCAGTTGCCCTGCTCAAGGAACACTTGTGGATTAAAACCTGATTAAATGACAGATCCAAAAAATATCTGTCATCAATCTGCAGCAGTGAACAGCAAAGATATGATTTGTTCTTGGCCCAAAGTTAGTCAAGATTTGTATCTATAAACTGAGACATTTTCTGCTGATACCATTTGTCCATAATTAGAACATTGACTGAGCGATAAATAATGAAGGCTGGTCATTGGCACAGCACAGTCAGCATGAATTGCACAAAATGTGTTCTTAGTTGGGAGTGAGTTTTTCACTGAATTTCTAGAAAAGAAATTGTCTATTCATCATGGAAAAAAAGAAACCATAGCAATAAAGGCTGTTTTTGAGTGAAGTCACCGTTTCCTTTGTGTGAGAGCAGGTTGCAGCAGGCTGTCCTGCACCTTGCAGGCTCCAGATCCCTGAGCAGGCTGCAGGGTAGCTGGTTTGAAGAGTGAAGAGCTGTGATAATTGATTCCTCTTTCAAAAAGTCTGGCTTGGAGCAACCCCACCAAACTACTTTTTGGAGTATCTGAACATAAAGATGACAGCTGGTCTTGTGCTCATCTCTGCTTCGCTTAACCAGTCCTGTGTTTTGCTACAGTTCACACTTTCCACTGGATGCTGACGAAGGGCCTCATCTCAATCTTATCAGGCCTTTATGTGAGTTGTTGGAGTCCGAGCCCCTGATCTCTTACCATTAATGAAGAGAGAGTGGCATCTCCAGAGGTCAACTGACCCCTCCTCTCTTAGACATCTGTTCCTCCTTCATTGCCAGTGAAAGGAGCCTTCAGTAACAGACTAGGCAAATGCTGGATAAAGTAGAGATTAATCCCACTCCTACAGCATTGTCAAGAAGTAAGAATTCTTTGTCCTTTATGGGATTGGGTGAAAAGCAAACAGATTTTAAGGAAAGTGAATAATGATGCTCACCTTGTGTTCGTTGGTTTGTTCTGCTTTGTTCATGTTGTCCAGCTTTCTTCAAGAGATGGAAAGGATGGAAACAGAAAGTCTGTCAGCTCAAACGTCTGTTGTGGCATGACAAGTGAAAGCACTGGGCTTTCTGTACTGAAGACAGAGCAGCTTAGAGGTAGGACGAAGTCCTCTATGGACACGGTGACACCAGGGGCTGGTGTTCTGCTGCCGGCAGCAGTGCTGGAGCCCTGGGACATGGCCTGCTGAGCAAACCTGCCCCAATGCATGGAGGCGTAGCAGGGAAGTCAGTACCTGGCCCTTCCCTAGCACAGGTATGCTCGTGAAGATGTATCTGCTCCTTTTCGTTCTCAACATCTGGCCAGAAAACCAAAGACAAGCATACAAGGAGTGCCTTCTGCATGGCCAGAGTTAGGCCACCGTAAGGTGTGGGATTCAGGTCAAGACCCGTAAATGTGGGTGTCTACCTGCAGGTGCCTGGGTGAGCACTTGTTGTCTAAACTCACCTTATAGTCATCGGAAATCAGATCCGTAGAGCCCAGATAATGATATCTCTTACTGCATATCTGGGCAAATTGTCTGCTCCTCTGAATCACTCCTTAGGCCACGCAGACTGCATTGTCTAGGGATGGATTCAGGGTCCCAAACACAGGCACCTTGCACCATCTGAGAAGTCCGAGGAGGCCCCCGTGGGTCTCCAGCTGCTGAGCCAGATGAACACATCTCTGTAGGCATCATGGTGTGCCTAGAAACCCTCTGCAGACACCCTGAGGTCCTGAAAACGGCAGCACTCAGCAACTCTGGTTGGGGAACCAAACTGACCTACCTCCAGTCCCGACTGCTGGGTGATTTTCAGGTAGGAGGTGGCAAATGTAAAACCTCTGCGCTTTACCAGGATAGTGGAGCAGGGGGTCTGGCCACAGTGCCTGTCCCACCAGAAGGTAGGGGACCTGCAGGCACAGGTGCTCTGCTCTGCTGTGCCCTTGTCTCCCCCTGCAGCTTACCGAGTGCCCCACAAAGTCTCCATTTTTCACTCAGCCGCTGTGGACAAATCCATGTGTGTGTGTACAGGTGGAGAGAGAAGTGGTGTTTGACTTTCTCCAGCCTTCAGCTTCACGTCACTGCACGTAAAGCAAACCTCCAGATCATTTCTTTCTGGGCTTATTCCTTGATTCCCAGAGTTTTGATTTAATCTTAAAATATTTTAATCATTTCCTTGGCAAATGACACTGAAATTGGACAGATGGTTTAAACTTAGCTCTTTTCCCTGGAGAAAAGCTGCTCAATTAAAACAACCGTAGCTTTCACACAGTCAATTCATCCTTATCAGCCTGCCCCAATTAATCCTCTAAATGCACTGTTACATAAGGTGGGATCCTTTCTCCCTCATTTACTTTTCCATCTTGTCACCGTTTCCTGGGTGCTGGCTCACGGGCACGGTGTCACGGGGAGCAGAGACAAAGCCCCGTTGTCCTCCCCGCCGAGGCACGTGAGATTCCCAAGGTACGGCTGGCAGACAAAACATCAGCTGCCACGCTCACGCTTTCCCTCTCTGACGTTATTTTCCTCCACGGGTGAATGATCTTTGCAAATCCTTAAAACAAGGCAAAATTAAATTTCTATTACGCTGCGCTCTGCTTGGCCAGATAATCCCTTCCTGCCCCCGGTGCTCGGCTTACGTGGGGCCGGCTGCTCGCGGAAGCGTGTGGCCGTGTGTGGTGGAGGAGGGCAGTTTGTTTAGCTATGGAAAGGGAAAAAATCAGATTTGGGCTCAACGAGATTGGAGTAAATGGTCATGACAAATCCCGCTGCAGACCGGGAGATCTAACGCTGTTGGTATCGCCCTCTGTGGTGCTGCCTGCATGGCTTGGTGGTGTTAAGGACCATGGTCTGGATTTCATAGGTCTCAACAGCCATCAGTCATAGGACTGAACTCGGGAACAATCCGAACGTCCCCGAATCTGTGGGATAGCAGGACTTAGGGTTTATTTCTGGAACATCTCCGCAGCAATGTGAGTGACATGAGGGTTGTGGCTGACGTTTCCTCCACCAAGGGGTCAATCCACAAGAGGCAAATTCACCATTACGGGGGTGTTGTTGTTGCTCAGAGTAGGTCAGTTTGGGGAATGGGTGTGCTGCTGCTTTTTTGAGCAATGTAATTTGGGCAGCAAATGAGGGTGGCTTTCTGCCTCGAGGAGCACTGCCCCATGTCCCATGGCTCTGCTCCTGAGGGGTGAAGAGCAGCCAGGCCCACAAAGCAGCCCCTCTGGAGGCCTGCCCCAAATTCACCCGCTCTGAAAGGGATGCCCAGGTGGGATGGACCCTGTGGGGTCTTCTCCTTCTACTAACCTTGTGGGGCCATGGCTGAACCCTGCTGCAAGCATGGCCCAAGCAGGTGGCCGTACAGCCAGAGGAGACTGCCCCCAGATGGCGTCTTCAGCCCCGCTGGTTCTCCTCAAAGCACTACAGACCGGGCACCATGTACTTACCTGTTACTGCTCCAGACGTGATGTATAGGGCAGCAAAACCTTATATATGAAGGACTTTAAAGCCAGTCCTGCTTTGAGCACAAGGTTGGACTGGGGACCTCCATGGAGACCCTTCCAGCTTGAATTTTTCCAGCCTGAGTGATTCTGCAGCCAGGAAATATTGAGTGCAATTATCCCTTTAACATTTGCATTGACAAGGACAATCACCAGGAAATGCCAAACAAATTCCACTCTATTTTTCCTCTAAATAAGTGAATAGAATAAGACAATCTGCTTTGCGTGTTTATTTAAAGGCCTTCCTAGTGTTTTGTTTTTGTTGTTTGTTTTCTGAATAATTCTTTTGACTGCAAACTATACTAAGCAATCGGCTGTGTGGTGAGGAGAAAAGTCTTTAAAAAAAATGAAATTCTTCTTTGGATTCTACTGTAATTACAATAACATTTTGTTAGCTTCCTGGAAAAGAACTTTTTTTTTTCCTTTCTTTTTCTGGAGCACTATTTAATTTAATGTCAGTGGAGAGCATATCTGAATGTTGAGTCATGAAAGCAGAAGACGAATGTTCTGTTTGAAAGTGAAGAGATTTGTGCAGACCCGCTGAAAAGTAGCAAAGTGTGTGGCTCTTTCACTCAATCTCTATTTCAAAAAGAAAAGCTTATCTAGTAATACTGGAAGCTAGAAATAGAAACAAATTATTGACAGGGCTTATTATTTTTATTTTTTTTTTTAAATTTTCACTACTGTTTGTTTTTCCAGTACTATATCCAAGGCAGCAATTTAATTTGGAAAGTAATGGAAGGTTGCTTACCTGGGGAATTATTCCATTGCTTCATTCTCCAGGAATTCTTCTGCATATTCAGGGAAATTTCAGGACCTCTTAATTCCTTCCCGTTATTTCCAAATTTATTTCTACATATCACGTACTAAGTCATTAACATCCATAAATGGCATGTACTGGAAGAAAAAAAACAACAAAAACATAGCAAAGCTCCATGGCCCAAGACATCTGTAGGCTTTTCCAGGATTTCTGCATGTACATGTTACTTGGAAATGTCTAATCACTGAGTTTCCATCAACCTAAGGATGCACACAATACTTCTTTGCAGTCAAAACCCGATGCCATTACGTCTAGGTAATATGCTAGTGGGATATCTTTGTCATTCAAATGGGGAATCATAAGAATATGAATGGAGGTAGTTATCTTGTTTTTATTATTCTTGTGGATTCTTTTCCTCTTTTGGCAAAGATGTTTTGACCTAAATTTTTCCTGCTGGAGTTCCCATTGCCATGTTGAATCAAAGCACTCACTTTTTGTGTCTCAGGCTCTCCATCTATAGAGAAATTGTCTCTTGGCCATGGAATAATTTTGTTTAGGTTCAGCAAAGGCTTTGGGGTCCCCTGTGGTAGAGTGTTTTGAAGGTATGAAGCGTTCTTTCTGTTATTAGGATACCCAACTTGCAAATATTTGCAAATAAATGAATGAAAATGCAAACTCACTTAATACCCTGATTGTTTCATTCTAAGCAGCCGACTCCAAACGCCCCTAATTTGTGGAAATTAATTATAAAACACAACCATATGTCCCTGTAATTACAGAAAAATAGATAGAAGCTGAGGAGACGAGCTGCATCCCATACATGAATAAATCTCTTCATCAAAGATGCCAGCCATAATCAGTCCTTTAGGGAATTCAATCAAGTCACATGCTCGTCGGCTCCCTACGTGGGATCCAGCCGTATTGCTAAGCATCGGGGTACCATGAAACTAAACCCCATGGACAAGTGCCTATGCTAACAAGCTGCTGAGACTCTTGCTCAGAAGCGGAGGAGCGAGGGCTTGGCTTAGATGCAGTTAGCCTTTTAATGCTGACCATTAGCTCTGAAACCAAGTCATCTCCTGAACCTGGGGAGCAGCAGGGATTACCCCAAGCTGTTTTCTCCCTGCCCCTGCTGGATGGTGTCAGGACAGGGTAGGAGAGCCGTGCATAGCACTGCAGCTTCAAATCTGTCCTGCCGTGTGCAGGCTGAGGATGAGATGCTCAGCACTGTCTTGGTGAGGAGATGATGGCCTCACAGAGAGCAGGGGTGGCAGTCACTCGAGCCACTGCTGCCAGAGGACCCTGGCATTTATTACTCCATTATCCAGGGAGACACTGTGCCTATTTTCCACTGATGAGGCTGGAGCAAAGCTCTGTGAGGGTCTTGGTGAAGGTCAAATAGAGGGGTGCCATACCTGGAGCCGCCCAAAGATTTGCCACAGCGGGAGAGGTATTTTCTTTTACCTGACTGTGCTGAGAGAGCAGCAAGGATGTGATCTTCAAAGCCCAAGACAACAAGAAGGCCTAATGACTAATCCTGACCTTACCAAAGGCGTGTGTGACACTTTTTCAGGTATTCATTTGATCTCCGGGAGACGGTCCCTTGTTATTGAACTTC
Organism: Anas acuta; assembly: GCF_963932015.1. Lineage (NCBI taxonomy): Eukaryota > Metazoa > Chordata > Aves > Anseriformes > Anatidae > Anas > Anas acuta. The sequence goes on from NC_088981.1 coordinate 102,865,514, forward strand.
TGCAATCATCCTGCTCTCCCCAGGACACCGCTGCCAGCCTTCATAGCTTGGTGCTTTCAGCTAAAAGTGACTGGCAAGGAGAAAAGGAAAGGAAGAATCCTGCATTGCTCATGGCAAGCTCAGTATTACAGTATCCTTTGCAGACTGTCATCATCCTGCCCAGAGCTTTTGTTATTAGAGCTGAGTCCCTGTGACACGATGTGATTTAAAGATTATTGCACAGACTCTGACATTGCTTTGCACATCTTCCGTGCGGCCATCCGTCCCTCAAAGAGGCAGCTCAATAAATGGATGTGCAGCTGAACACAAACACACACACAAGTCTTACACCCAATAATTTTATTTAAAAAGCTCCGTGTCAAGCTCGGCTGCCTTCTTACTGATTTTTCCTGCTTGAGGCTTTGTTGTTTTAATTTTAAGTGTACAGTAACGACAGTAATGTGTGCTTTACTGATTGGATTAATGGCTAAATATTCGTTCTGGTTCTTAAGATTTTGACTATAATTAAGTGACTGCTGTCAGCCATCGTACACCTCCAGCACACAGGCCAAACAGATGCAAAGCTAAGCGTGTCTAATGTGCACAGACCCGAGGCTCGGAATTAAGTCTGTAAAGTGTAATAGAAAATGCATTGGATACAAAAGAAATTTGCAGTCTTGTGCTTGACTGAACAAAGGCTCAGCCAAGGAAATATTTGGAGTGAGCACCAAGCAGCAGCAGCAGATTGTTTTCTTTGTTCTCAGGAATACCTGCCAACTTCATGACAATGCGTTTTCAGTTTTGTATCATTCCAGGCCCCAAGGTGCCCCGTGTTGTATCCTTTGACTTCTTGCGTCCCGGGATCAGGACATTTCACCTGGCACCTCGATAGCAATTTGGTTTTTCTCTGGTGCCAAATTGAAAAATTCATCTGACAAGTCCAATACCTGTGATTTAAATGTGCTATGAATGTAAACTGGATGGAGCAGTCACTTCAGGTGACCTGTAAAGATATTGAAGTTCCTGGGTCAATTTGAAAATCAGAGAAAAAGCTATTAATATCTATTAAGGTAAAACTGTCATTGGCAAGGGAGTATATCCTTAAACAGGTTATAGGAAGGCATGAGGGTGATGTGTTTAGAAATACTTTGCTATTACCGGGCCAAGATGAATACTGAATACACAGCCCTTGTTTTGTATTTTTGTTGTTGTTGTTTTATAAAGTTGATATAAAATTTCTATTTTATTTCTAGAAGTATCATGGGGAGTTGACAATCCCAGAGAAAGTCCTGCTCATATTTGCCAGCAGTCAGTTTTGATTTTTGTATTTAATCTCTTAGTTGAAATTCTCCATTTAATTATAAGAATAATTCAGTTAGAGGCTGGGCATGGTAGTACACAAACCCAGTAGCTTACCTGCAGCCCACTGACACAGTAAGTATCGTGAGGAACCCCAATGTCATGAAATTTGTGTCTGTCCTTAATTGGGGTGAAAAGCTGGAATTTTGAAATGTTTTATGGAACAGTGAACCGAAATATTTCTTGTTGGAAACATCAGATGGATTTCTTGAAATGCTGCATTTCAGTGGTGTGAAACTGTGCCATGAATGTCAAGCAATTTCATCTAATAAGGTGAAAAATATATTCCACCCTGTTCTGCCCTGCTCTATTCTATTGTCGGTGCAGTGGAAAGGAAAAAGGGGGGCTGGAGATGAAACAAGACAACAAATTTTGATTATGAGCTATTCAGAAAATTCCTGCATGGAAAATATCAAGCGGGATCTTTTCCTGGGAAGCAGCACTTCTTTATACAGCTGTCCTCCACCCAGCTTATCAAAGGCAGATAAAATGTGACTTATTTTCTAGGCAGCTCCTGCCCACCAACACTTTTCTCATCCTCTCCCCTCCTGCCAAAAGACACTGCCTCATCCTGGTGGCTCAGGTCCAGGCCCTGCTGTTCCAGGCCATCAGTTATTCTTTTGAACAAGAAGGGGATTTCCTACCCCAAATGTACACAGCTTAAACAGAGCCTATTCTCCGTGTTAACTTAGTGAACCTGGATGAGTACAGCTGGACGATGCACCTTTGAAATGGGAGAACTTTGTGGCCTGGGGTTGTTGCCTTCTGCTTTGGTGGTGGGTTGGATTCAGGCAGGACGTCTCACGGAGGTGGTAGCTCTGTCCATGTCCTCCCTTGTCTGTGGTGGCACAGCCTGAAGAAATCACTTCTCTTGTCCTGGAGACTTCTGCAGATTTGCACCAACTGCTCATGGAGCCGTCCTGAGGCCTGGGGCTGACTGAATTAAATGGGCACCCGAGTGCTTGGCCTAGCAAGGCCGAAGGCTCCAGAGCCAGCAGTGACATGCACCTCCTTGTGGTACTCTTCTTAGTCAAGACAACTACAAAGAGAAGTAGATACTTTTTTAAATTGAGAACTAGATTTTAAAGTTACACAGAAAGCAAATAGGACTTGATGGGATTCCCGTATGTGTTTAGGTTCCTGACTTGCGTGCTAACGGGAGCTGACCCCAACATGGTATTGGAAAATCCTACTAGCTGGTGCCCTGCACCTGTGGGAACTAAATATGAAAAATGTGAAAACACACAGTGCAATCGATACAGATTCCCACTGGGCAGAGCATGTTGCTAGCTATGGGGGTGGATCCTCCATTTAGTTCTTCCAGTCTAAGAGAACTTAAGTGCATTTATCTCCAGTTCTGCTTTCTCTGAGTGTGTAGGCATGCACAAGCATTTGTCGAAGGAATCTAAAATGAGAGTTTTATTCAAGTGTTTTAATTGTAACATTAGTTGTGTGGAATTTGGAACATTGTCTTTTTAATGAATTGCATTCAGGAGACCTAATTAGTATTCCGACAGGGTGCTGTTTGTGTGTGTGCCTATCTGCCACGCAACATACCGCTAACAAAGCACAACACTCACATCTGTCCAAGATATTAATCATTCTTCAGCAGGAGAAAATACCTCATTTTAATCACTGTGCCATTCTACACGTCCCATTAATTAGCATTCGTTAAGCACCAAGAGTGGGTTTGGTGCTGTGTGGGCACAGATACCTACCAAAGGAAAGGCCACACAGAATGGTGGACGCTCAAAAGTGGGTTGGGGACTGAGGGGAAGGAGAACTGAAGCTTTGCTACTTAGAGAAAACAGGACAAAGAGGAGTTTTTGTAGACCTGGTGAATTCTGGTTAGCTGAGCATTTTGGGAGGTCCTCTTAGTGGGATGTTAGGGAGCAGCTGTGTAATCTGGGGGGGCATTTTGAACAGGCTGGAGAAGCACCATGTCTCAGCAGATGTACATTGAGACATCCATTACTGAAGGAGAATTCCCTGCTTCCAGCTCTCAGCCATCCAGGTCCTCCTCTGGAGCGACAGGGTTGTTTCAAAGTTATTTCTTCCTGCGTGTGGGCACTTATTCATTGCAGACATTTGATAAAATAATTGGGTTTCATCGATCTGTTGTAAACAACCTCTGTTTATCAATCTTCCTGGGATCCCAGGTGCTGGTGATAGTAAGGGACAAATATTCTAGTCACAGGGCATTAGCTGAGCAGACGTGATTATTTCAAAATAGGAGGAGACCTGGTCAGAAGGAGAGACTGCAGTGCCAATGGATTGCTTGGTTTTTATAATATCATAAAATATAGAACAGCTCAGGTTGGAAGGGACCTCGAAAGATCATCAGGTCCAACCATGCATGGAAAAAGGGAGCCTGGGTGTGATTACCTAGCCCCCCTGTCCAGTTGCATCCTGAAAATCTCCAGTGATGGGGATTCAACCATGTCTCTGGTTCTGGTGAGTGAGTGTTCTCACTATCAAAAATTTCTTTCTTACATCAAGATGAAACCTCTCCCAATGCAGCTTTTATCTGTTGCCCCGTGTCTTCTCCATGAGGCTCCTTGTGAAGGGAGAGACTCTGTCCTATTTGCAGTCACCTTCTAAGTACTCGAATACTGTGATGTTTTATTCTCAAATTCAGAATTAATAATGGGGATAATTTTTCAACTCTGAAAGTGAAGAGCTATTTTTATTCTTTCAAGAGCTGCTTGCTTGGCAGGGAGCAAACCCCATCAATGGACCATTTGAAAGCTCTGGACAAAAGTGAGGCAAACCCTCCTGCTCACTTTGCTTTAGGACAACCCTCCAGCTGCCACCAGGGACGGGCTTGGGGCACTGCTGGGGCAGCACTGTCTCGAGGGAATCAGCTGGAGCATGATGCATGGCACTGCAAAGCCTTTGGCTTTGGCTTTGTACCTGAGCCCTGAGTTAGCAGGACGGCGTGTTGGTATCTCTCTGCATTGTGCTCATTTGCTGCCTGGGTTCGTTTGCTGCCTGGGCTGGCTCGCGAAGGACAATATTAATATTAATGCAGCATTTATTTCTCTCATGCTCTTGACATTCAAAAGAAGTGAGTGTGTAATATACACAGGTCAAAGTAGGCCATTTCTGACATTTCAAAGAAACAGCAGCATTTACCTGAAAGGAGATGAAGACAGAATAGCTCTCTACTGTGAATTCAACATTTCCATAAGGGCATTTCTGACTTAGCCTTTTTATCACTCCAGGTGATTTCTAGGCATTGCTCTATGTATCTATACACACAGACACACACACATGGTGATATCTTTTAGGACAATATTTTATCTGACTTTTAGTTCTACACTCACAAACAGAGGAATTTATTTTTCTTCTACTTACTTGACCAAGGAACAATCACTAACAAAAACCTAAACCTGACGGAAAGGTTCTAAAATGATAAATCTCCTTTCTCCAGAGATGAGAGGTTTAATTTTGGCTGAACAATCCTCCGCACATTTGGGTTCCCAATGATCCGTTTGTAGCTTATCAATTAATTTTCATGTTTCCTTTCTGTGGAGGTGTGGAACTCATTTCCTGCTGGAGAGGCTACTGGAATGATAATGCGCAGGTGGCTTGAGATATAGCATAAATATATTATGCTTTGGTGTGCCTCATTTATTATGTAAATTCGCAATATTCTCTGTGCAGAAGGAGCAGCGTGAGGCTGCAGCGGGGTCGTGCGCCGGCTGGCAGTGGTTTGTGAGGGTGTCCAAGAAGGCAAGCCAAGCCATGTCTGCAGAAGCTGTAGCTCCAAACCCGGTGTGCTCCCCGCAGGAGCTGGAGGATGTGATCCTGCTGTCCTCGTTTTGTTTTTAAGGCAAATTACCCACTTAGCAGTGCTTGCAAGCAGTGAATGAATGCCTGGGAAAGGATGCAAGGGCTCTGCTATTGCCAGGGCTGTCATGGCTTTGGATGCCTGCTGACCCTGGAAAGACCATCTGCTGATTTGTCTGTAGGGACACTCCCCTACTAACCTTGGAGGAGTGAGGAAACTTTGGAGCACCACAACTCAGTGCCTGGGTTAGTATCTGGGAGCTTGAGTGAGCTGTCTGCTCATTCATCACCTGGCCTTTAAGTGTTTGTATGGGAAAGGCTCTCTCAGCTTGTTGGTTGTATTTTGGGAGATGGGCAGCCGAGCAGAGTCTGCTGCTGCTGCTCACTTCACCACGAGCTGCAGAACAGATCCGAGCCCAAGCGGTTGTTGCACAAATCAGGACTGAATGCTCAAGTGAAAATCAGAGGCAAACAAATAAAACACGGCACATTGATGCACTTTCCACACAACCCGAGCTGGGCTGGAGGAGGGATGTTCTTGCTTTCCTCAGAAAGCCACGTGGGTTGCCAGATACTTTCCCTGCTGATGGAAGCATGGAGCTTGGGTAAGGCTCCTGCTCACAGGTGGCAAAGGGCATCCTGTAAGGGCAGAGTTTGGAGTCATTGGAGCTCATTGCTGGCATCTCTCCTCTGCTTGCATTAGGCAAGGTGCTGGAGGTGAAACTGTGTACATGCCTAAAGCTCTGAATGGATCCATAAATACATAAATATTCCTCTGGGGGGAAAAAATAAAATAAACAAACAAAATAAAACACAAAATGAGCAAACAAAAAATGAAAACAAAGAAGAAAACCAACAAAACACAACAAAACAATCTACCAACCTTACAATTGCTACTGCAAGTGGAAGCGCTCTGAATATATGCTAGAAGGGAAGGAAGGGGTCATGTGAAGAACAGATGGGGGATTGTTATTACAGCGGCCTTATCTCCTTTATTCTAAAAAAAAAAAAAGTTTCCAACATGCTTCTCCTCTCATGCATGCCATGGAAACAGTTGTATGTGCCAGAACAAACACTGCACAAGCTAATGACCATTCTCTTGAAAATACCGCTATAAAAAATTCAGCACCTGCGAGCAGTTTATGAAGTCCTGGTACAGTCTGACCTAAAAAGTCATATCAAAATAGCTTTTTGCCTACTCACTTTGACTGAAAGGCTCATGCACAGCTGTTGGGTTGAGAACTGGTGATTTTTCAGCTCTTTTGGTTAATGAACAACCCCCCAAATAGTCAAATGTGACTACTTGAGTCAAATGACTCTAGCCATGAGCACCTATGGACAGGTTGAATCTTGGTGAGGACAAATCTTTGCTCTTCCAAGTCTCTTTCAGCTGGAAGTTTCTCTGGGAAAAATCCCTAGAGCTGCCAATCACAGCATAAGAAAAAGCCTGGCCTGGAAGGAGCAGCAGTAAACGGTTCATCAGCATGTAACCTAAAGCAGGAGCCGGTTCCAGCTCCACTGCTCACCGATGGCATGGGACAAGGCTCAGCCCCTCCCTGTGCTGCAGCTTCTCAGCATGCACAGCACTTGCTGAGATGGCTGCTTAGCTCCTGCAGCTCTTCACTTGCTGCTTTTGTGCCTGCTTTTGGTCAGCTTCCCCTCTGTGAAACGTAGTGCTGAAGTAAAACCCTAATTTCACTGCAGTGCTCATGTTGGGATATAGGAATTTGCTGGGATGGGATAAAGATTGTTCTTTAAGTCCCTGTGGATTAAGCTGTTATTGAAATAAAAAAAAAAAAAAAGAAAATAATACATTAGAAATCTCCTTACCCCCCTTTTCGTCTCTGTCCTGATCTTCTTGGACCTGTATGGAAGCACTAAAATTCAGGAGAGCTTTTTCCTTGAGATACTGTTGTTGTAGGTTTATACAAACAGGTTTAAGCAGGTTGGTGTATGGGAAAGTTACCATTTCACTTTTGGTTTTCAATGGGAAAAGCATCTGAACATCAAATCTCAGTTGAGTTTTTGCATTTTGAAAATGCTGGCGTTTGGGGGGGAGCGTGTACCAGCACATTTTTCAAATGAACATGTATCTTTCAACAGGGTAGGGAAGCAGATTTATTCATGAGTTTATAATCATCATTCATGCCTCCCCTTGGTGCTTCTCTGGTGGCCTTCTTCCATCCCTCTGCAGACAGCCCGTGTTGCAGAAAGTGCTATTACTGTGCACTAGCTTCCTATCAATAATGCATATATTAAAAGCGCTTTTTCTGTGCTCTGCATGCCTGTTCCATGCAGCAGGAAAGTGATGACAAATGTGATTTATATCTGCTCTCGTAGATCTCCCCTCTGCCCAGTGGCTGGGGATTACCAGCGCTTCCCGTGCTGCTGCCTGCCCCTGGAGCCTGCTGGATGGGGGAGGACGGGTGCCTGCTTGTCTGCCACTGGTCTCAGAGGGTCTCTCAACCCTTCTGCACGAGCATCGGAGGAAATGGAGAGGATTTCAATAATTTAATTGTACACGGGAGGAGGAAACAGCTGATGGAGCCATAAGGCTAGCCTTTCACTGGCTGTTGGGACTGAAGGAGTGAATAGGAAAGCAGTAAATATTCTTTGGTCTTTGCTGGTGACCCCACTGGTGTTGATGTGTTTTTGCCCTGATTTCAGGGCACCCCTGCAAAACAGGCTCTATGTTACCCAATTTTCTTTTGTGATACAGGTGGTTTAGAAAAAGATTTCGTTGCTACAGAAAATCACAGCTTTGGGGAGAAATATCAAACCCTGAAATATTTCAAGTAAAAACGGGTCCATCTCCAGACCTAACAAGCCAGGATGATAAACTGAAGACCCTGCCTAAGGAATGGGAGAGATCGCCATTTTCCAAAAAGGCAGCACTTTCTCTTCCTTTCCTGGGGAGGTGTGTGGTGTAGCACACCATGTACACCTACCTCCATGGAGCACAGCAGTGCCATCATGGTGACTAGGAGAGGTTCCTGAAGAGTAAGTATTTCTCCTACTTGCGAGAAGAAAGGTCCAGGAACTATAGGCCAGAAAGGCTCACCTTACCCTAGCTAAGGTAAAGGAGTTGCCAGCAGGTCGAGGGAAGGCACCCATCCTCATCCTCAGCACTGGGGAGGCCACACCTGGAGTGCTGAGCCCAGTCCTGGGCTCTCCAGTACAAGAGGGGCCTGGGCATACTGGAGGGAGTCCAGCACAAGGCCATGGAGATGATGAAGGTGCTGGAGCATCTCTCCTCTGAAGAGAGGCTGAGAGAGCTGGGACATTCAGCCTGGAGAAGAGGATGCTGAGGTGGATCTCACCAATATGCATAAATACTTGATGCGAGGGAATGAAGAAAAGGGATTCAGGCTCTTTTGCCACTGACAGGCAATGGGCACAAATTTTTTTAAAAACAGAAATCCAATCATAACACATGGAAATATTTTTCTTTTTCCTGTGAGTGTGGTTAAACACCAGCACAGGCTGCCTGGAGACGTTTCTGTCTCTGTGCAGCTATCCAAAACCCAGCTGGCCATGATCCTGGGCAACCTGCTCTAGCTGATCCTGCTTGAATGGGGAGGAGGGATTCGATGATCTCAAGAGGTCCTTACCAACCTCAACTGTTCTGAATTTCTGTGATAGTTCAGTTGTGAATGTTTGCTTATGTCTGATAAGTAAAAAAAGAAAAAAAAAAGTTTTGGCAAATGGTTACTTTAGGCAAAAAAACTGAAATAAAAAACTTGAAAAACAGATAAGACAGAAACAGTTAAAGTAGCCCCAACATATTGGTCCCACACTCACAGCGTTGAGACCTGCCAGTTTTTAACATTTTTTAAATTGCCACCTGGCAGATAGCAGGAGCTTTCAAATGGGTTTTCTGTGTTGTTTACACTATGATAAATGGAAGCCTGACATACCTCCACATGCAAGAAAACGTGTTATTCCCCAGATAAAATGTCTGTCTTGGTTATTTTTGGAAAGCAGCACATGGCAGATCTGTATATGCAAAGAGACAAAGGAATTTTTCTGATTGTCAAGCACCACCTTGTTTCTAACACATTATAAATGAATAAACCTGTCACTGGGCTGAGATAAATTGCCTAAAGTTTCTGGGAACTTATTACTGGCAACCCTTGCTTTGCTGATCTGACCCGTGTGTTCAAGTTTTCTCGTTCTTCTGCAGCATCTTCTCCGTGTGCTGCTGCAGGAAGCTCGGAGCAGAGTGCCATGATTTCTGCCTCTGCCTTGCCTATGAGACATGGGCAGCTGTATAAACACGGCACGTACTTTATAGATTGACTTTGTAGTTCCACCTATACAAGGTGTCTTTTTTTTTCTTTTTTTCCATTTTTTTTTTTCATATTTCAATCTATGTTTATAATATACCTTAGCTTGTTGGTGGTCATATCATATTCAGGAGCTGGAGTTAGATGATCTTTAAGGTGCCTTCCAACCTGAGCCATTCAATGATTCTGGGTCTCAGTATCAATTGTTACACCACCCAGACAGGGAAGCGTTGAGGCTTTGATTGTTTCTTTTCCTTTTTCCTTTTTTTTTTTTTTTTTTCCTTTTTTTTTTTTCCTTTTTCCATCTTCCATCTTCCTTTCCTTTCCTTTCCTTTCCTTTCCTTTCCTTTCCTTTCCTTTCCTTTCCTTTCCTTTCCTTTCCTTTCCTTTCCTTTCCTTTCCTTTCCTTTCCTTTCCTTTCCTTTCCTTTCCTTTCCTTTCCTTTCCTTTCCTTTCCTTTCCTTTCCTTTCCTTTCCTTTCCTTTCCTTTCCTTTCCTTTCCTTTCCTTTCCTTTCCTTTCCTTTCCTTTCCTTTCCTTTCCTTTCCTTTCCTTTCCTTTCCTTTCCTTTCCTTTCCTTTCCTTTCCTTTTTCTCCCCTGCAGTTATTCACAAAGCCATACAAAATATTTAATATTACACCAACTATCATAACTACTAAGACACTATTTTTTAAGCTCCAGTTTTGCTAGAGCAATTCTTGGAGGAATACTGGCACATTCCTGTTGCCTCCTTTGACATCTAGGGTGTTGTGTGTTGGCACAAGACAACCCTTGTGTTTATTAGGTTGCAGGAGATGAGTCTTGCATTTTCATTTCATCGAAGCTGACTTACATATCTGTGAAACACCTTGTGGTACCTTCAGGTACTGTCCTGAATGGCGAAGCAGAAACAACACAGGTTACTGGAGATTATAAGCAGGATGTCTGGAAGTACCCAAGTCCGGCTTTTGTAGGTGAAAGGGACTGTTCAGCTCTCGGCTCTCATTATCACTCGTTCTCAGTTAGGCTTGGAGATGTTTTGTTCACCTTTGGAAATGGAACTTAGGTGCTGAAAGAACAGATTATGCTGTTGAAAATATGGCTTTTGGTGTTTAAAGAAGGGTTCCCCTATTCTTACCTGCTAAGTGTGCAGGTCAACCAGGTCAGTGCCCACCTTTACAGGAAAGCAGATTCGGTACTGTTGTGATCACTGCTCCAGTGCAAATGAAGTTTCTTAATTATATTCATGGATCTGTTCTGAAGATGGAGCTCAGGTATCTCTGGTTTTGAAAATTTGTCCCAACTCATCATGGTATGAGAAGTCTCTCAACACATTTCTCCTTTTCAAAGACTGAATTGTATTTTAAGCCAATTTATCTTCCTTCTCATATCTCAAAAAAGACCTAGCTCAGATGCTGTTTCGAAATCCATCCCACAATTTCATGCCTGCTTTCACCTTTAAACATCACATTTCTGCTTTCAAACTGTTACATACATAACCTTTACGAAGGCTGCAAGGTGCTTGCATCTGAGGGGCAGCAGAGCCAGCTGGTGCATCTCGCAAATAGCATCTACACACCTACATCTGTTTGATGATATTTTGCACTGCATATACACAAAAATATACATGACTTGTTCCTCTTTTATAGCTAAGAAGGTATAATCACCTCTGAACAGTTCGGCAAAACTCTGTAACTTATTTGAGAAGTACTGGAAAGAGGAGACTTTGATACAGCGTGAAGGATGTTCACGTGTCTGGATCATGTTGGAAGTCAATGAGAGAGGAGGGCTGACTCTCTTTGCAAACCCTCTGGTCACGGCTCTCTCTATCAAAGGCTGACCTTGGCCCATTGAATTTTTCTCATGTGCATACCCTCAGGAAGCTATCTGTTGAGGCTCGTGCCCCTGACTTCTCCAGTGGTGACTGGAGTTCCTCCACACGCTCCTCTGGGCGTTACGCCTGTTTGCCTCCCTGACAGCAGGGATCAGTAAATGTCTGATGGATAGAGCCCCCTGAGCCTCTGTCAGAGTAGGCACGTGGGGTTTGAGTGTGCCCCCTTCTTCATGCTGTAAGTATTTTACTCCAGGAGTGGTCTGCTGGTGGCCGTGAGAGGAGAAGCCCTTGGTCGGTATGGGGCAGGCCCTTCTGCTTTGTCCTTGGGGTGCAGAACAGGGTGAGAAAACAAGACCAGGGAAAGGGATTGTGCCTGGAGGGGCACAATCTGAAAAATGAAAGCTGCTATCTTCACCTACTCTTCAGGGCTTGTGGGGCACCAGGGAGCAGCAGGTTGCACAGTGAGGTGTCTGCTCTTCCTGGGGCACCTCGTCCCTCCATGCCAAATAAAAGAGCTCAGGAAAATACCTGACATCTCTCTAGCACCGAGTCACCTGAAAGGACTGACCCGTCCAATGAGTTTCCTGTGATTAATCCCACGGTTTCCATAGAGATCCTCAATTTTACATCTCGATGGTGCTTGAAAAATCAGAAATTGCTGGCTTGTATTGTGCGTTTCGAGCCTTTCATCACTTGATAAGACTGAATGCTGCTGCTGCTGTGTCCGTAACATGAGGGGGAGGATCTCAGCAGTGAATTTCTCATGGACTGACTGGGACAACGCAATTTCCAGGGCACTTGAGATGAAGCAGCTTCTGTCCCTCTGCCCAGAAGGGTCTACAATTTATTCATTTGGAAAACTGGCACCTTGTCAGCCACTGTCAGTGCCCCATGCCCAGACACCACCTACCTCCGTGCTGACAGTGCTGTGAACCCCCATGTGGCTTCGCGTGATGGGGTTGCCAGACTCCACCAAGCTATGTGGACGCTCTGCTGCTCCAATTTGGGTGGCATCTTCTGGAGAAGCATCTGAAAACAGGTCCACGAGATGCCTGCAGGTGTGAGGCCCTGCCAGAAGCTCAGGGCCTGGACACTCAAGGACCATGTCACCAGCTAACGCTGACACCTGTATTGATGTAGCCAGGTCAACCTCTGTGGTTGCCCAGAAATGCTGGGAAGCAGGGAGCTGGCAAGTGCAAGTGCACTTCTATACCTGTGACTGCTACCAACTGAGTGGCCAGAGCCTTGGGAAAAACCGCAGAGGCTGACAAACTTGTCCCTTATTAATACATGCCAGGTGATGGCTAGATAGCTAGGCAGAAGCTTGCTGAATTTGTTGCTTGTATTTCCTCTTGAAAGTGACAGCAACTTCTTTCTCTGGCACAAAGCAACTGTGAACTGCAGGTTAAAGCACACAATCAAATTTCTTTGTTTATTTTCCCTGGTTTAGGGCCAACGCTAACCTTGAAACACTCAGAGTTAGTCAATTAGAGGTGCTGTAAGGGAAACGAGAGAGCTGGAAGCAGAGCACCCTGCAGCCCGAGCCAGCTGCTGGCCAGCACAGCGCTGCCCAGGCTCCCACCTCTCAGCACCACGCAGATGTGGTCCCCTTTCCCCTCATCTTCCTCCGCTTCCTTGCCAGCCCCAGGCCAGGGGGCGGCTCAGCTTCTCCCCCCAAGGTAGCTCCCAGCTCCATGGAGATGGAAGCAAATTCTTGCAGGCAAGGGTTTTAGACCAAGAGTAAGACCAGAATTCTTCACAGCTATTGCAAATGCTGGAGGGAATAAATAAACACATAAATTAAAAACAAACAAACAAACTGTATTTTTCAAAAACTTATAAAGCATTGTTCCAGCTCCCTGCATCCGCTGCCTTTACCCCAGCTGGCACTGGGCTGGATTTTCTCTCTGGTAGAGAGAAAAACAGGAACTTTAAGCAGAATGGGCATTTCTGTCTTTGCTTTTCCTTGGCATGGAAAAATCTAAAATTCTCAGATGAAATTTCATGTGATTCTTTTTCTCTGAATTAACAGAAGATTGAATTATTTTTTTTTTCTGTTGCTAATAAGTATTTCAGAACTTCTTAGAATAATTAATTACAGTCTCTATAGACATAACCTTTCTTTCGCTTAAATGTCATTTACTTCCAGAATTTTAATTTGTGCTCCACAAGATCAGAAGGCAAAAAAAAATGCATTTTTTCTGTGTATAGTGTAGCTTCATGTCTACTAAATAGCAATTTAAGACATTCAAAGATATTATTTAAAGGTAAAAAAAATGTATTTTCATTTATTTAATAGTATTTGTAACAGTATTTTCTCCCAACCAAGGGTACTTTCTATTAGAACTTACCCTATGAACCATAACTAGAACCATTGCCACAACATTAATAAGTCACATAAGGGCAAAAGATACTGTAGAAATATGTGGTGTTGTTTGGAGCATGCGATGTCTAGCTTTTGGAGGCTCTCCTGTAATTTGACAGCTCTTCTCTCCTGCCTAAACTCTTGTGGTTTTTCCAGTCCTTGCTGACACATTTCAGAACCAGTGGTGCACGCTGGAGCTCAAGCTCAGATTTATGGAGGGCATTACCCAGCTGAAACAGTCTGTCAGAAAATGTTTGTGCTGTGGCATTTACAAAAAACACGGGTAATCTTAAGGGCTCAAGAACAGTCTTGCCAGCCTCAAAGTTTTAATCAAAACCATCTTCAAGTTAATTGATATGCTGCTCTATTTTCCATATGCTCTTCTTGTAAACTCGCCTGCCATCACCGTAAAGTCACATAATTGCATTATCTGGCGATAGCACCATTCTGGAAATACCCAGCAATAACGAAGTTTTATAGGGAAGCAAATCTTAGCATTCACAAAGGCCACTGTCTCTGCCATTTGTGTCTTGAATTTTTGGAGAAGAAAAATGGAGCAGCGCACGATGACATTCTTTACAATGCCTCAGGGAGAAATTTTAAATGATGGCTCTGTCTGCGGTGTAGTAAATATTAGAGTTGTTTGGGAAAAGCATTCCCCCTCCCCCCAACTCATGAAATTTCTGGCTGAAATTTTTCTTTAGCAGAAATGTGTATGTAGTCAACTGATTATTATTATTTTTTTTTCCCTGAAAAACATCATCAGAAAATTCTCAAGGAGACTCATTGTGAAAAAAAGCGGCTCTGGATGTAACCAACGCCTTCAGCTGAACGGCAGGATTATGGTGTAAATGCATCTGGTGCACGCACAGATGAGTGTGTATAGATTTATGGACATGTAGGAGGGAATACTTGTTATTATTTTTGATACACTGACATTACTCTGCCATGTGTAGACTGTAATCTAACAGTCAACGAGGACGGAGTGTAGTACATCAGTAGAGCTGAAGAAGGGAGTAATTGGTGTGTTTCCTCTTTCTCTTTCTTAATGAACTCTGTTGTTTCTGCTAACGTGCGACACCCATCGCATGGGACAATGGTGGAGCGAGAGTAACCCAGCAAGGCAGGGAGGTGGCTGGTTTGGGGAGTGCTTCCCAAACTAAACCACTGCCCCTGCCTCCCTCTGGAAGGGTCCATCCCTCCCTGGTGAGCAGAAAAAGGAATTTAGGAGAATCATCTAATCACCAGCTGGTGAAATCAGACCACACAGGTTGGCTGTGATGAGTATCTCGTGTTCTTCTCTCTCCCTCACCTGTGCAGGTCTCCCTAAAAAGCAGATGGAGAGGTTGGTGTCCATGAGGAGCAGTTGAGAATATGAGTCTCAGGGAGAGAGAGAGTCTGCAGAAAAGGCTCTTACCCCTGGTCTTTGACCACCCTCCAGGTGGTATCACAGTGGCCTCTTTCATCTGCCACAACAGTGAGTATGTTAAAAGAGAGAAAGAAACCAGGAAGACACCTTTGCGTGTAAATCAGCAGTTTCTTGCAGCAACTAGTACCAGGGTGCACGAGGAAAGCCGTCAGTCTGGATTTGGTCCTCAGTGGTGCACAGGGTCAAACCTGGGAATCGTTAGTGGGAGAGGGAATCTATAGCAGCAACCACAGTACAAAGAGTTTTAATGTTGTGGTGGGAGAGAGCGGGTCAAATTAATGCAGCACATAGATATTAAATTCAGAAACTGGGAGCAACATTAAAATGAGGTAGTTAAAAAACAAAAACACCGCACAGAACAAGCTATGAGAAAGGCTGAAAAGCTAGAAGCCCAGGTGAAATGTGTGCTACAAACTGAAAAGAAAACAAAGTAGTCCAATAAAGCACACAATGGTTAATAAAATGTCAGGTTGACTCTCAGAAGGAAAGGATGAGTGTCCAAGAAAGAACAGAACTGTTTTCCAAATCAGGGTAATAGCAAAGCCCATAAAGTATGTGACATTGAATGTAAGCAGGAAAATAAGAGGGCTAAAAAAAAACTTGGGAAACATCTCAGAAAGGGTGCTCAAGCCAAGAGTAAAAATTTGGTTAGGTACATCTGAAGAACCAGGGAAGTAAGGAATTAGTGGGAAAATATAGTAGGACCTTGGGGGTAACGAGGCATAGCTGAGTGGCTAAATGGATTTGTGATGAACTCACTGCTGGAGATGTTGGAGACATTCCCACATCGAATTAATTCCTTAGGGCCCATAGGTCAGAGGAGTGAAATCGATGTGGAGTTAATACATGGGAAGTATTAGATCAAATGGATGAGTTAGATACTGCTGGCTGAGGTGTGTAACCCCCCCTTTGTAAACTGCTGAACTGCCAGTGCAATTCTCAGCTACCCAGGAGGCTGTGGAGAGGCTCTTGGAGATGGCAAGCCAGTGAGCCTGACTTCCATTCTTTGTAAGATGGTGGCCTTTATAATAAAGAATAAGTTTTTTTTTTGAGAACTCCTTCTGAGCTAGAAAGGAGTTGTCCCGCTTTCTGAGAAGGGGACTTCTGTCCCTCCATCCTGCTGCTGTTTTGGAAAGGCATCAGAATGCAAGTGGATAAAGGGGATCCAGTGGGTATCAAGTACTGGAGGTGGACGGAGGCTTGGATGAGCTCCAAATGTTGTTCTTAGGAGGTAAGCTGACGCAGGACTGGAGAAAAGCCCTGCTATGGGACAGGGCAGGTCTTCATGGTCATCATTCAGGATGGAGAAGAATTTGCACTCAGCAGTGAGGAGGGCAGTGGATAAAGTGAAGGTTGAGCTACCATTCACCAGATCCATCAGCAAACAGGACATTCAGTAGGGTGGGGCTGGCCTGTGTGAAATTGCTGGGATAACATTTGTGGATGCTAAGGCTTTTGAACACCTTTTCAGACACTGAGTTGGTTGCCTCCTACCTAGGGAGAGGCTATGGTGGAGAACAAAGCCTAAGCAGATGTTGCCATGTCTGAGATCTGGTGGTCTCACTCACTCGCTGAGGTTCAGCCATGGGGCATCGTGTCTTGTAGAGGAGTAGGATGCCAGAAGCCTTGTGCACCACAGGGAGAGAAACAAGAATTAAATTATCTCAGAAGTATTGGCAAGGTGGAAGACTGGGTTTAGGGGAATGCAAGCACAGTGACCTCCAGTGTGATAAACGGGGCTCCTTGGTGCCACAGGCAGACAGCCAATAAATTAGGGACCCACACAGCTTTTGTTGGATGCACAAAGCAGGACAGTGAGGTATCTGAGATGCATTTGTATGATGCTCTGTGTCCAACAGAGATTCACTAAAGAAATGCCACTTGCTCGCCTGCTGTACGCCATGAGCTACCTCTTTTGTTCATTTACTGCTCAGGCAGGCAGTGCTGGGTAAGAAACTCACACAGCTTGCCTTTAACAAAGACAAATTTATAAGCCTGCAATGTTTGGTCTTCTCATCTGAGGGGGAAACAATAAGGATGAACTTCCTCCTGACATTTAATCTATTACTGCGTTTGCAGCAGTTCAGGGGCTAGACTAGTAAATCTGAGCATGCTGATAAGGGATTTTTAGCTGATATCATTTGTTTGGTATGTATGCTGACATCTTTGGAGAGAGGGCTGCAGGCTTTAATGGAAGGGTCCAGAGAAATCATGTAGATTTATGCTCCTGATAATGCACTGAATTCCTACAGCTGGAAATAAATTGTCTGTTTTTCTTGATTTATAACAGAGTAGAGAATGAGAGGTGTAAGACACTGGTTAGAAGAATGCAGAAATGGTTATATTAACGTGTTGTACAAATTAATGATAACTCAGTTTTTAGAAGTTTGGAAAATGTTGCCTTCATGGGTCAAGAAGATATGTAAGTGGTTTTAGGACACACACAAGGATCATGCTAAAAACGATCCTTTCAGCATCATTGTTTAGCAGGGAAGGAATATATATATATTTTTTTTTACATAGTTAAAAATACGACTGTAGAGACAGATACATACTATGCACTGTTTGAGATTCAGCCACAGAAATGGATCCCTGCTGTTCATATCATATGAATACAGTGCCTAGCAGTAGCTTTTTCGATATTGTTCAGTTAATCCTGGGTTGTGTTTGAAACTCATTTCTTTTGCCTCGTATTGTAAATACACCCATTGGGCTTCTAATTGGAAGAAAGCCGAGCACCTTGTTTGAGGTCGCACATCTCTTGTCCCTTGGCAACAACTGCATCCTGCTCTTCAGCAGGCTCCTTTCTTAATGGTGTCACAACAAGCCGCATGCGAGTCCACAATAAGAGGAGTTATTGTGTTAGTGGGAAGCGCTGGGCTATGTATCTGGTATCAAAAAGGGTCACCCTAAGGTAGGAGATGCTGTACCATTTTGTTTCCAAATACTCGCTAATGACTTATTATAGAGAAACAAACAAGTGAGAGTTCTGCATATCCACACTCGCATTAGCAGAGGGAAAGGCCCAAGCGACCACCAATCTTGTATATTCCAGTAAATCATCTTATTTGCCAGCAATAAGGTATTTTTTGTTTATATTCATTGAAGAATTGTGTTCTTAAACAAACATGTAAAGGAGGTGCTGTGGTAGTTTTACAGAAGAAGAAGCAGCCCAAGTAAACAGAGTGGTTTAGTGGCCCTAAGCCTGACAGCTGGTCCAACTGAAGCCCATCGAAGCTCAGGCCAGAATCCCAGCAGGATCACTTTAGCTTTTCAAGACCATGAGAATAAATTACAAATGGAGCTGATTTTGTCTTTTGACCTTATCTGCTGTTCATGGCTATTAAATATCCACGTGGGCTTTCCATTCATATCCCTCACCTACCCCACCACCTTCCTTCTCCCTCTGGAGCAGGTGCACCAAAGCCCCCCAAATGCACGCCAGCAGTGCTTGTGGCATGCAGCACTGCATCCAAAGGTCATGGAAAGCAATACCTATGTGCAGAATGCAAACCAGCCCTGGTCACGAAAAGCCCTGAGGTCCTGATCTCTCAATCACTTATATGCTTGGCTAAAACTTGTCCATGCACACTGATTTTCCTCCCATCGAAGCCTGTTCATAGGAGGGTGATTCATAGCCCATCTGTATTTCACCCTGATGGCAGATTGGGATGGAGAGAGGCACATGAGTTTTGCCTTTCTCAACCTGCAAAGCTTCCCAATGACTCCGGTGGCATTTGGGTCAAGCCCCTTATTTTAACAGCATCCTGTGATGAAAGGATCGTGTCAGAGGGAAAGCTGTCAGCCGCAACTGTATAGATCAGTCTCCTCTGGGAGAAAGGAGCTGGTGGTAATAGCCCTGTTGTGTCCATTAAAAACACTTCGCATTTATCTACAAAGTAATCTGAATGGTGCTAAATGCTATCAGCTAGGATATCAGGGTGAGAAAGAAAATGGTAGGAAATTCTCATCAGTGTAACGATTAATGCAGCGCAGAAATTTTAAGATGGTTTGAGGGACTTCATGTAGCTGGGAAATGCATCTCGGTATTGCCAAGTGTTGTCAGGTATTTGAAAGATGGGCAGCCTAAGTAGCTGTGTTGGACGTGAGGGTAAGACCATTTTGGTAATGATCTAAATAGCCTTAATAGTACAGAATAGCCTTAAATGACAGAGATCTCTGAGGAGACCTCTCCCCAAATACGATCTCTTCTCAACATGAGGGAGTTCAGCTTCTGCTCCTGTATCAGGGTAGTTTTGTAAGATTTCTGCTTATGAAGTGATGGTTCATCTAAAACCATGAGTAATGCTTTGGAAATTCAGAGTATTTATCATTTTTCAAGGCAAAGGGGAGATGGGAGTTACAAGTGTGTCTTTTTCAGTTGATCTTATAATTCTCCTGTCACAAAGATCAAGATAAACATTTTATTGAAATTCTAAAACAGCAGCTGCGTGTTGTGAATCTTTAAGTAAGTCAGCTTAAGAACAGCCCGTCACCTTACCCTAGAGCTTGTCCTTCAAAGCCATTTAAATCAGTGGAATTAGCAGCTGCTTTGTCCAGCGGACAGCACATTACAAGAAAAAATCTGGCATGGAGCCTTCCTCCCAGTACCTGTTGGAGAGCTCTTCTTTTTTGTTCCCATTTCCTCTACAGTAAGTAATGGGGAAGAACATAAATATAGCTCTCTTGCCCATACAATACACTTATCTCCCTTGAAATCACACTAGCTTCGATGTGTGCTTAGCACTAGACCATCCCACAAGCTGCTGGGAGTGCCGTGTGATTGCTCCTCATATCTGATGCCGGGGCTGATGAGTCCCATGATTGCCGGAGCACAGAAATGTCAGAGATGGCATTTCTGTCGTGGTTTTTGCCAGCGATGACCCTTGGAACAGCTGATGCCTGGAAGGAGGAGATGTGAGACGACTGTCCGGGTCTGGGGATGTGAATGGCTTTTCTATCGCACGGTGTTGTGGAAATGTCAGCTGTAATTGAAACTTAATCTTCTAACAAGTTTCAGCTAGCTGCTATTTGCAGACAATGTGAATGTTGCATTTTAGTAAATGGCATCTGAACTGAAAGGTTCTGTTGATTTATCCTTTTTTTTTTTTTTTTTTTTTTTTTTTTTTATTCTAAAAGGACATTGACAGACAGGGTTTGGGTCCTGCTTTCTCACACACCAGGTGTTTCATGTCCTCCAAGCATATATTTTTAAAAAATACCCTGGATCACAAAAACCCAACACGCCAAAACTTTGAGCTGCCGTAGCAGGACCTGCAGTACTGCTGCTATTTGGGAGCTGGCAGAGCTGAAGAGTGCAAGCTGAAAGATGAACCTGAACTTGTTTTTGCACCTAGCTGGTGGGTAGTACACAAAAGCAAGCAAATTTAGGTCAACATGATCAGTATTTATGCAACACCTAACTATGGGAGAAAGAAATAGTGTTTCTAAAGGGAGGCCTGCCATCTGAATGATACTGTTATGATACTCGATGCTTGGGGGGTTTCAGAAGGTCTTTGATCATGCATGCTCATTGATATGGACAGAGATTCCCCCTTTCCCTTCCTCCATCTGCCAGCCCTGCAAAGTGAACCTGGCCTGTTTAGGGAGCCAGGAGGGTTTTGGTTTGCTCTGGGGCTACCAGACCCCAGTTGGTGTGGAGACAACTCACTCCTTGCAACAGGTCTCCACACACGTGGTGGGTTGGCCTTCAGTCTTGCAGGCATGAGCAGCTTGAATGCAAAAGAGACTTTCTGTTAATCCAAAGAAGCTTTGTGTGAAGCTCATTAAGTCTCTACTTGCTGTGGTTACAATGGTAGGTGTGGGGGGCCTACCAGCAGGTGTGAGTGTAGTGACCCCTCACCATGCAAGGATTCTGCTTGTGTTGCACACACACGTGGAAAACACATGTGACTAGGGTGCACAGTGCCCACACCGAAGCAAAAAAAAAGAAAAGCTCAGCAGGGCTGTTGGTGGGTCTGGATTCTGTGGTCCCAGCTCCTCACTGACCGAGTTTGAGCCCTGCAACCTCTCCTTTCCATAGGGGTCTGTGTGACAGGGACACTGGTGAGGCAGGACCTCAGGCTGGGCTGGGAGCAAGCACCAAATGACAACAGAGATGTATGTCTGGGACCCACAGGAGCACCCAGCCAAACAGTCAGCATTTGTTTTGGCCTTTGAAGTCTGCAGCTGCAGGCTGGAATGCATCCAGCAAGGAGGTCCGTGAACCAAGAAGGCATTTATGCTTATGGAGTAAGTCCTGCTGTTAAACAAACTAATCTCAAAAGCTATGTGGCTCCTGTTTGGTAAATGAAGTGCAGGAATTCCTTATAAAGGATCCTTCTCAAAAAGTGCATCTCAAAGCTCTATTTAATTTGTTATATTGATGGTTTGGAGTCAGGCTTTCAAATCTGGTCTCTAAGTTGTGCCCATGGAAAAATGTACATGCACACAGTGGGATGCAGGCAACATGTGGAGCATGGGCCCCGCTTTGAACTTGTTTGAGAATTCAGTTGTATTTAAATATTCTCTAATATATTGTGTTTTATAGTTTGTCTAAACAGAAAGGAAAAGACAACAACCCAAACCATCACTCCACATGTGATGCTGACATCCTGGATAGGGTGCACATCCTAGTCACTCCATTCTGAAAAACAGCTACAGTAGAAAAAAAAAGTTTCAGAGAAGGTTGTTAAACTGCTTTCATAGTGGGAAATTCTGATTAGACTTCCAGCACCAAAAAGAGATGACTGAGGGGTGAAGTCAGACAGTCAGAGGAGGTGAATAAAGGACAGATACTCGCTATCTCTCTATACAGATACTCGCTATACAGCTATCGTCAGAATATAAGGTGTTAATAGAAGGGAATTTCAAACAAGCAAAAGGAAAAACTTTTCATACATATACATGGTTAAATCATGGAAATTGTGAAAAAAATATTGTGGAAGTGAAAAGCAAAGAGATGTTGGAAGATACAGTCAGTGGTGTCAATCAAGCACAAAATTCATCTTCATCCCCCAGCCCTAGAAGTCTTTGAGCTGCTGATTGCAAGCAGCCAGGAGGAGCTGGGAGGGAGTGCCTGCCACTTGCTTCCCACATTTCTTACACCTTTTCACTGCCACCTATTGCTGGTCACTATCAGCGACTTACACAGCAGCTCTGCATTTAATACTAATGGGCTTTAACTGTATTTTGACCAGGATCCAAGGAAGGGCTCCTCCCGTCATCTTGGCAGGGATCCCACCTCTCTGAACCCCATCCAAGTCTCAGACAAGCCCATCCATCTGCTTTCCAGGACTGCCTGAACACATTGCCATGCTCAGTCTCGGACATTATAGGGTGAGAAATGTTATGTGCACAGGTGTGTACAGGTGTGCCTGTCCTCGGGAGCAGGGCACCTCAAATGTTGTGGTCCAGGGCTGGGCAGGGAGTCCTCTGAACTGCCCCCAGAGAAGCCTGAATAGTTAGATGCGATGGTGTGGTTGATTTAGGGTGGTAAGAGCTGCAAGGCCTGATGCTATAGTCTAGTGCTTGAGGCATTCCTTCAGGGACTTCAGTTCTGGGTAGGTGTTATCGTACCTACATCTTTCATACTTAATATTGTCCTAACTACTAGGCCCTGGAGCTTCCTGGATGGTTGAACTCGACACTGAGCCACTTCTTAGCTGTGTAGGCAAATGCCATGAGTTCAGGTGAGGAGCTGATTAGAAGACACCTCACTTGAGCCCTGGGGTGAGGCATCCTGTTAGGAGGAAAGGAACTTGGCTGCTAGGCCGTGCCTTGGTGTAGCTACATCTGAACAACAACAACAACAGAAATGACTGTGCCAGGGGAACCACGGTGAGAATTTGATGGTGGGACATGCTTTGGCCATGTTTAATTATAGAATCACAGAATTATGAAGGTTGGAAGAGACCTCCAAGATCATCTGGTCCAACCATTGCCCTGCTACCACTGTCTCCCACTAAACCATGTTCCTAAGCACCAGGTCCAACCTTTCCTTGAGCACCCCCAGGGACAGTGACTCCACCACCTCCCTGGGCAACCCCTTCCAATGCCTGACTGCTCCATCTGAGAAGAAATGTCTCCTCATTTCCAACCTAAACCTCCTCTGGTGCAACTTGAGGCCATTCCCTCTAGTCCTAATATGTAGGGTTAGTGAAGTGCTGTTAGAGACCTTGGCTGTGTGGGCCCTGCAAAGGAAGCAGGCCCGAGCTCCCCAGAAGGCCACCTCTAGCCTAGAGGAGGGAAGGTAGGGCCGAATTTTGCTGGGGCTTCACGTTGCCCATCCTCCTGGTGGTGGCATCTCCTGGGTGGTCACTCACCCTGTGGCATGCCAGGACCACGTCCCCCTGCCCTATGCATCTGTGGGAAGCACCAGTGAGGGGCTGCACATCTTCAGCAGCACCCACATGTCTCCATGAATTGTAAAATAGACTCCACGAGGGTGTATCTGGCTGCCAGAAATCTCTGCTCCTCACCCAGGCCAGATGCCTAAAATTGCAGTGGAGCTTTGCCTAAATTAGTCACCTAAATGAGACTGACTGGAGCCTATCCAATGTGTCTGCTCTAATGGGTGGTTTTATTGCCTCGGCTACAATTGTTTTGGAATGTGCTTTGTTTATAGTGATAATTGATCATGTCTTTGTTAGCACTGAATTAGTGGCAGATGGAAGATCTAAACTCTAATTTTATTTGAAACAGGGAGAAATTTTATAGCTTCCATTGCTCATGTATAAGAAAACCTTTTTTTTTTTTTTCTTTTTTTTTTCTCCTTTTGCTTCTTTTGCTTCTTTTCATAAAATCTTATCATAGAATGGCTTGGGTTGGGAGGGACCTTAAAGATCATCTAGTTCCAACCTCTCTGCCATGAGGGTGGGGTGTGGGGTGTTGTGTTTCTATTTTTTTTCTATTTCCATACTTTTGGAAATGTATGCTCAAGTGTGCAACCCATGGTAGCAGCCCATCATATCTACTACACTGAGGTTAGTGCTCAGGAAAAGTCTGTCGTTTTTCTTTTTGATTTAAAAGGATTGTTTGATAGTGCCTTTCGTTAGACAGAGTCTAACAAAATGCTTTACAAATATTACTCCAATATAACCCAGCTTTCATATTGAAGCTAAAGGGAAGTATTCCCGGATGCCATGAAAATATAAGCTTCTGAGCTCATTACCACTAGCAAGGGCAATTTTGCATGCACAAAGAACACATTGGTGAGGGGACCAGGAGGCATGATCTGCCTAAAGTGTACCCACTTGGGCTCATCAAGGTCTGCAGGGTAGTTAGATTTTCTGTGAGATGAATGAAAACCTCTGAATAACAAAACCCTGGCATTGGGAACGGAGTATTTTAATACTGGCTTCCAATTTAATGGTCACAGAAAGCAAAATGAGCAGTCCAGCTAAACACTGTGGCATTTTAAAAGCCACTCCAGGCAGTGTTCGGTCCTGCTGCAATTCTCCAGTGACCCCAGGTTCAAGCACTGAGCAGGGACCCTCAGTTAAAGACCTCACCCACTTCTGGCTGTCTGCACAGCGATGGAAAGAGGTGGGCACTTCCCAAGGTGGTCTGTGTCTTGGGAGAGCTAAATCATGCTGTGGACCTCTCTGTTTCTCTACTCCTTGGAGAAGGCAGCAAGTCCCCTGTCTCAAATAGGATGTGTCTGGGTACAGCCGCCCCCCTGGGCTTGGGGGAAGCTGTTTTGCTTTCCTGTCTCCCTCAAAAAGGTAGCTTAATAAAAAATAATGACTATACAATTCTGCTGTGGGAATTAAAGTATATACAAAGGGCTTAGGCAGAGAGAACATAGTTTAAAATACAGATGGGTTTTAGAGCATTGGCTTATTTTTCCAGTAATGAGGGATATTCACTTTAATTCAGGGAGGGTCAGCTGCAGATCTGATTTTAAGGCTGAAGCATCTGAATCGATTCGAACTCCTAAGCACTCATAAAAAACCTTGTTTTTCTGGGCCGGAGCAGGAAATGAGCAGAAGCCAATGACAACACAAACCAACCTCTATTTTCCATCAGCTATAGGCAATGAGCAGGTGCTGCGTATTTCCTGCTCTTTGATCAGATCGCTTTGAGTCCTTCATGGCAAAAAAAATGCTTAAAAGCTGTTGAAGACTTTTTGCTATGTTACATGATATGCCAAGACAGTAATGCCGCTATGCTCTTCTCTGCTTGAAGTAAATTAGACAAAGCAGCTCTTCTGGTGGCTGTTAACCCTGAGTTTAAAAACATTGCATTGACTAGTTTGACACCTTACACTCTCGTCATATTTTCATTTGCAGAAACAGGGATTAATAAGCCTGGTGGAATTTTTTATTTATTTATTTTTTAAAGCCATACATTCAAATGCGTCACCCGTGTTTATTGACAAA
This sequence comes from Anas acuta, assembly GCF_963932015.1. Lineage (NCBI taxonomy): Eukaryota > Metazoa > Chordata > Aves > Anseriformes > Anatidae > Anas > Anas acuta. The sequence continues at coordinate 102,890,919 of NC_088981.1, forward strand.
AGTATTTTCAAGATTCGAGAGTTTCCTGGCAGAGTCCTCTACACTGTCTGTTTGTCTGTCCTCCATGGGCAGCTTCTCTGGAAACCGAAGCTGTCATTTTAGGCCCCTATATCAGCGGCTCAAAGCCTCAGGAAGGCTTTTGTGCACCTCCTGGCTGGCTGCCCGTGCCCGGTGTCATTGTGTGCCCCGCTGACGTAAGGAGAGCAACAGCACCCTGCAAGTCAGCATCCATCCCCATGCACCGGGTTCTTTAGAAAATGGGGCTCTTATTCTTTGGAAACCTTTTGAAAATAACCCTAGGGACTTGGAAGCCTGAGAGACAAGGGCCTGTTGAAAACAGGCATTTTGTTGTGAAGCACGTAAACCGAAATTTCCATCACGTCTGCTCACAAGTTATCCTAGTTCCTCAGTCCCTGAAAACCTGGCTGTGTGTTCTAAATATTAATCCCAGCTGGGAAAAAGGTTTATTGTCCATGGCTGGTGGATGGGGTCAGGTATTTACGCAGCTGGCTGAAGGATTTAACCTCAGGCACCTAATGACAGAGAGGGACAAAAAAGGTGCTGCAGAACGTGCTCTGGAGGACATCAGTTTGGCTCTTGCTCTGACAGGCTCTGTGAAGATGTCCTCCTCACAGCACTGGGCCTGTGGAGCCTATCTTGGCTGGTTGAGCAGGCACTTTTTTTTGGTCTGTCCTGCTTGGTTCAAAGGTATTTATGTCCTCAGTTCTTCTGCAACTGAGTCCCTTCCTTTCCTTTGCAGCTGGGATTAGATCAAATGAAAGAAACAGTGCCTTAACCTTGAAAAATTGAAGGCTATGGCTGATTTTGAAAAATGAGTCTTTTGCATTTTTTAATAGACCCTTTTTATTCAAGTTTAATGAAGGTAAAAGGAAGAGCTCTGAAAAATGCAGCCAACCATGACAAAACGTATAAAGCCCCGGAGAAACTGTGTCTGCAAGCTGGAGTCCCACTGTGTAGCAGTGTATAGAAAATGCCAGAGAAAAGGAGGCAATTTTACCGCTACTGGCAGGTCCGAGCCGCACAGAGGACAGACTTAACTCCTTCAGAGGGATTTGCTGAGGTTTTGAAGAAGCCATCTCTGTTCTTTGAAAACCTGGCTGCTGCTAACTCTCCCTCTACCTCTCAGAGGCAGCCCGGCTGCGTTGCAGGAGTTTGGGCATGCTTCGCTGCCTCTGCCCGCGCTGCTTGAGGGCTGCCGTGAGCATCCTGCTGAGCAGGATGAGGGGAGGTGGTGCTGGGCTCTTGGCTGTGCTGTCAGCACCCTCTCCTTCAATACTCCGTTGCACTCTGCAGAGGTGGCTGCTTTCGATCCGCTGGGCAGGCTTGAATTTTGTCTGGTCAGAGAAAACTGGCAGGGTGATCCCTGGCTCTGCAGCTGACAGCCCGGGTGAAACAAAAGTGTGTTGGGCACGTGGGTACCTGCATGAAGGTGCTCAGACCTGAGTCCCACTGTTGTTGAAATCTGTTCGCATCAAGCCCAAGGCTGCATGAGATGAGATTTGTCACAACCAGCTCCAGGTGCTCCGTGCCCTCATGTCCTATGGCACCTGTGCACAAGCACTGGAATTCAGGTGTGGGTTTCTATACCTGAGCTGATTCAGGCTTTAACGACTGCTCCATCCAGCAGTTTTTCATCTTGCACAGGACACTATGAGTGCCTGTTTGTCTCCACTGACTATAAAGGGAGCTCACGGTGGCTAGTGCAGGAGGCAATGTCTGAGCAGCTGAATCCCAGCCCTGCACAATACCTGCTCCCCTGGCACCACCCAGCTCCTGGGACCTCTCTGGACTTGAGGAAGCTGTCGCTCCCTGCTGTGGCTTTGTCTTTCAGCAGCTCGGAAGCCTGTGCTTCTCATGAAGAGTGCATGATAGTAACAAAAACAGGCAACGAACCAGTGAAATGGCAGGATTGATGCGATACGTGTGAAAAGTCCCTGGAGCGTGTCCCTTAAAAACAGTTTGGATCCTACGCAGAGAAAGCCAGGCATCTTTCCAGACAGCTTGCTTTGGAAAAGCTGTGCTGCTGCTCACATGGTGAGTGGCATAGGGTTTCTAGCAAAACACTAGAGCTCGTGCTTTATCTAAAACCGCCAGCTGGGCTGATGACCCCCCAGCCAGGTGGGCGAGGGTGATGACGCTTCTGCTCCTTGTCTCCTGGCTATTCCCTCATTCCCCATATGGGAATCCTTCCCAGGTGGATGGATTTTGGGGTGGTGATGTGCTGGCACAGATTTCTGGCCCTGCAGTGTGCCCTGTCCTTGCAGCAAGTCCCGTGGGGTGGTGCATGCACTGTGCTTTGCTCACTGGGCGTAGGCGGTGGCATCCCATGGCCATTAGGCGCTGTAGAAGCTGCTGCTGCTCGTGTGGACATCAGCATTAAGTCCTTCAGACCCCACATCTGAATGTGGATTTCAGCTTCTTCGCTTGTTAGATAATTCTTATTTAGGTTCTCAGATGTCCTTTTACAACACCCGTAAATTTAGGGTCTCGTATCTGGCTCACATCACGCCACCCTTGTGACTGGAACCTGTGTGTTTGTGTAAAGTCTTATTTGGAAAGTTATCTTCATAAGGAAATCTAGGATTTCCTCTATTCCTGTGTGCATTTCTCATGGAGTAACACCATTGTTTATAAATCTTATGCTCCATTTCCCACTGTGATCTTATCACATTTCAGGCGGGAGGGAAAGGAAGCAGTCACAAGCAGCAGAGTAGCACCGCCCGAGCAATACAACCTCATTTTGAAAAATATCCTGGCTCCCAGTAGGGTTTTGGCTATTGATAGCATTGTATAACAAGCTGCAAGAGGTGATTGTGGAGACTTTTAAATACAACTTTGCTTCTAAAGTACCAGGAGCCTTCTTACTCACTTTTCCTGAACATCCATCAACACACAATGCTGCTTGTATAGACATTCCTGGAAAATGTGGTTTGTGCCTGTGCTAGAGTTTTGTTTCAGCACGAAACTGGAGCGTGGAGTGCCGAGATGGAAGTGGTGAGCAAGAATAACATCATGGCTGAGCTGTTCAGTCTGAAAGATGCCTCGTTGAATCACAGCTCTAGAGCACTTCTGGACTGTTCTGCGTGCAGTTCTTCAGCTTGCGTTGAGAGGCTTCCTGTGATGAAATTTAGGAAGAGCAAGACTTAGCAGGATTTTGTTTTCAAAATAAGAGGAGATGAGGAAGCAGAAAATTAAAGTTGTTTTCCAAACTTAAACTAAAATTTTACTTGAAGTCCACAGTTTCCACAGAAGCCCCCTCACCTCAGAAGGTGTAGTTTTGTCAGATGCATTTTTGGCAGGAGGCGTCATGCGAACCATGGCTGTTATCACTGCTACCAAACAAAAGAGTATGGCTCTCTGCAATCTGGAGTGTTGATGTTGTTACTGGGCTTATGATGCAGGTGTGTATGTACAGCCTTGCATTCTTGTTCCTTCTAAAGATATAAACGTGTTACAATTTCCTATTTGATTCACTACAATGAAATGCAGATGTTTGTTCTGTTGTTACCAGCTCTCTTTCCAGGGTAGATGTAAGGAATTTTTTTTTTTCATTTATTTATTAATATAGCACTTTATTTTTGCTTTCTTAACAATTTTAAGAGCAACTAATGAGAATCTGTTTTGCTGGACATGGTAGCTGCTGGTAGGCTCTGGTTTGGAGAGACGGATTTTAATTTATGCTTAGCCAGTTGGAAAATTTAATCTGCCTCTGAGAAGCAAAATAATTTACTTTTCTATTAAGTTAAGGAGGTTTTTTTTGGAGCCAGAAGTGGTTTTGGGTACTCTTTATGGATACATCCATACTACTAAATAACGGAGAGCCAAGGACTGATTGTCGGGTGTGAGGCCAAGGAGCACGGGCTGGCTCGTGTCCTCCTGCTCCCTCTGAAGCAGACTGGCTGCATCTACACTAAACAGTGCTTGGCCTTGGGTCTCCACTGGGCCCCATGAGGGAGGGATTTTGGCCATAAAACATGATTATTATGTTGTCTGCGTTTTCCCAGATCCACTTGTCTGAAGGGAAATGAATTAAGTGCCGCAGCCCACGACAGCGGTGTTTTTTTCACATGATCCTGGCGGTGTGTTTTGCTGATGGTTAACACGAGGGCATGTGAGGTTGCAAAGCCACCCGGGACAGTGCTGGAGAACTTGTAGGGCAAAGGGAGCCAAGCACGGTGCGGTCTGGTTGAGACAGTCTAATAGTTGATTTAGGGAAGAGTCCTGCCGTGACCCAGGCCCAGCAAGCATGCCCAAGCCTTGTTCTGCAGACAGCTGGTGGGGAAGGTCCAGGGCAGAGCCAGAAATGAGCTGGCTGTTGGTAGCAAAGCCATGTTATATAGTCAGGGTTTAGCGCTCGACCTTCTCCCCATCCTCTTAATTTAGGACGCCAATATATTCTGTATGCAAAGCACTTTCCAGGGGAGTTCACCTTGCTGCACCCCTTGCTGCAGCTGCTGCCCACGTTATGCGACCTGTGATAGAAACAACTTGCCACAAGAGTAGGGTTAAAACCTTCTAGATACCATTTCCCACTCCTGTTCGAACTGATGCTGAAACGGGTGCAATGTAGCTGAACGCTGCTGTAAGGAATAACTAAGCTGCATAAGGAAATCTATTATTTTTGCAGATATTGTGGCTTCGGCTTTGTCTCCATCATCTGAGAAGGCAATTCCTGGCATTCTAATAAAACTATGGATTTAATTTTAATTACTGACAACTGCAGCTTGGGTTGCTATGGGAACACAAAGAACTGCCACTTGCACAAGTTTCGCCTGTAACTTGCTGCCTGGAAATGTCATACGGGGTCTGATTCCTCTCTCCCGTCTAGCAGCAGCAAAACAGGAATGGCCGCTGCATCAGTCCAGTTTAAACAATGCACAGCCAGTGTAGGAGAGGAAATTCTCCATCTTTATCTTATCTGTGCCATTTCTCTGTGATTCTCAAGTAAAATCGGTGTGTTCCCAGTTTCCTAATGACTTCAAAAACAGTCCCCAGTCAGCTGATGAAGGAAACTAGAGCACAAAATCATTGATAGTAGAGTTGAAAAGCAGCTATTAGGTCATGCAGTCCCCATGCAAAATTGTTCCTATGCTATTTTTTCCTACTACATTTCACTGTCTAATTATAAATGCAGCTGCGTTTGTAATAAAATCTCCTTCAGCTTTAGTTTCAGGGCCAGAATATTTTACCTAGGGCATGAGTTGTTAGACAAAGGAGTTTGTACAAATGTTCCATTCTGATCTCCCTTTTCAGTTCGCTGCTGCTTTCTTAGGCTGAATTTTTAATTTTTTACTCCCTGTCTTTTTTCTAGGAGTTAATAACTTTGGAAAGCTGAACCTGACTGGTTCATCTTCCTAAAAGCTAGAAAATAGGCTCATTTATTTTCTGCACCAAGTTCACTAAGTAGCATTGTTGAACTGAGTTCTGGAGTTACTGCTGTTAATTTATTGAAATTAGTGGAGTTACACTCATTAACACCAGGTATTCCTTTGGCTCTTTATTTATTCATTACTGTTAAAAGTTATGCAAATTATCTAAGTTACCGGAGGTCCTAAAGGAGCTGGACTCTCCTCACATGACTCAAAGATCTCTTTATTACTTTTTGCATAGCAGGTCTGTGAAAAGCAAATACTGATGTGCTTTTATAAAAGGATGGTGAGAAGGATCAGAGTTGTGTCTTCAGCCTCCTCATGATAAAAGCTTTACAGATTTCTACCATGTCTATAATTTTTCATCACTGTACTGTGGTGCTTGAGCACAATTCCCACTGATTTCAGCTGATTGTCCCATTTTTGATAGCCAAGAGCAAGCTTTCTCTCATACTGGCCTAAATAACCATGTGTGAATTGCGCTCGTTACTTATTTCTGCACAGAAGGGTAGACCTGGTCTTACATCACCAGTACAGCTTTTGACATGGTCTCGTGAACCAGTTTGAGATGCAGTTAGTTCCACTTCCACTGAGGTTTGAAAGGTCTCTCTGAGCAAAACAATGTTTGGTGGCACTGCATAACGTGACAGCAAAGCAGGCTCAAGATGAGGGAAGCAGCACAGATCATTAGCCCTCCACAGCATGGTAATTTCGGGGTTGTATGCATTTTACAGTCTTTAATCCCTGCCTGGTCAGGGACAACAAGCAGGTAGCTGGAGAATGAGGTAGAGAATTAATCTTGATTTTTATAAGACTGTAATTATTTTATTCTTTTTTATTGCTACTGTCTGATTATCTTATAAGAATCACAGTCATGCTGGGTTCACAGAGCCTTGCTTGGCAAAACTGAATCCTGAGCTCAGGGGAGCTGTGCAGTGAGCATCTGGCAGGCGTGGGAGGACGTGAGGAAGACCAGTGCTGGTGGGATCACTTAATCCCACCTCACAGCCAGCTTCTAGTGCCATTTCACAACATACATGCAATTGGTCCCATGTCTGGACACCTATGGTTGTATTCAGTCACCAGAAAATAGTCGTAGCTGAAATGTCCTGGAGTATCCTGCCTGGCCTCCAGATGCCTCTCCTGCTGGGCACAGGTCTTCCATAGGTCCTGAGTCAGATCTGCCACCTTATTGAAATGAAATACCTTTCCTTAAGTGTTACCATGAGTTATCACGACAGGCAATAGCTGCCTGGGGAGGTGCTCAGCACTCAACTGATGAGGCCCTGGGCAGCTTTCTGCGGTGGTCACCGCTCTGAGCAGGAGGCCTGGAGTAGGTGACCTCCAGAGGCCCCTCCAGCATGGGGCATTTTATGATTCACTGACTTCAACAGAGTGAAGCTTGCAGTGGACATAAGGCCATGGTTTGGTCGATCAAACATACATTTTGGATGGCACTCTTCCCTGGGGTAGGCCGAGTGCTTCTCAGGGCTCTGCTGACTGTCATGGATGCCTAGGACCCCTTGGCACCTCACCCACCAGCTGCATTCAGAAAAAATCCTCCAGCTCAGCCATGTGCCCGGTGAGCAGCCAGCTGCCATGGGCGGCCCTAGGAAGGCCCAAGGGCCTGCCACGTTTGTTCTGTAAGGGTGAGGGAGCTCTGCAAGGGGCTGGTTGCTGTCTGCTGTGAAGTTCGTGCCATCCCCAGACCTTTGGAGATGTGGTTGACACATGAGATATGTACATACAGAGGGAGAAAGAGGGTCAGGAGGACTGAGCATGGTTGTGTTCTGCACCTCCATGGGTGCTTCCAGGCCCCTAGGCATGCCAGATAGAAGGGCTGCTTACTCCTCCCTGGCTGGCTCCCCATTTTCTTTACACTTGGCAGTTTCCCAAGGAGTGGTGGCGTGATTCAGCCGTGAGCAATGGGTCATTGGCTCAGATGAAAAAACTCTTTTGCTCTTGCTGAAAATGTCGCCCACGCAGTTGTACAGCAGCTCAGAGCCACCCGCATCCCTCCTGCCGTGCCCAGGCAGCCCGGAGGGAGCCCACCCCCTCTCCTCTTCCTCCAGGCTTGCTCTGCTCAGCTCTGCCTCTCTTCCTGCTGCTCGTGTGCCTCCTCCCCACCCTACAGAGTGAGAGAGCTCAAATAGGTGCTTGTTGAGGATCCTGCTCATGCCCTTCCCTCTGAGGCTCTGTCAGGTGAAGCCCTTGCCCCTACAAACCACTTGCAACCACTTTCCCATGTCTGGTCCCTCCAAATTGGGCTCAGCTGTCTGTGCAGCTGAACCTAATAGCCTAAACAAAACCTAGGTCTGCCTTCGTCTTTTTCACCTCTTACTAAGCTGCTAGACTCGAGAGCATGCTCACCTCAGACTCCAGGGGGACAAAGGGAGAAGAAGGCATGTGTAGGCTTAATCCTGATCCCAGAGTAGGGTACCTGAAAAAGGTAAGAGCAGGGTCCTATCGTAAAACCTTTCTCCGTTCCTTTATTATATTCTGGCTCATCTTTTGGATGTAAAATTAGTGAATGTATAACTGATGTTCTGGGCAGATGCTTTTAGGTCTCTGGCATATTTGCGACCAGGAAAGTGACATGGGTATGAGTTCAAGGGGGACAGAAGCAGGGCCACAGGGTTTCCTCAAAGCAGAGAGAACAATTCTCCTTTTATGTTTTACAATGTGTACTACTCTGAACTGGAGGTGCAGGTGTTTAGGGGAATGAAAGAAAATTAATTGAAGCTCAGTTATATTCAGAACTTTCCTCCAGTTTGTCAAATTAGGCAGAAAGTTTTAATAAATGAAAGAAGTGGGTCTGACACATCCCTACTGCTACAGCCAGAGAATTGATAAAGAGCACAGACTGTGTGGTAACTTCTGTGGAAAACCTTCAAACGGCTGACAACTCACATCTGAGCTGATGAATGACTCAAAGAAGAGCTTAGCTTTCGATCTTGCTGCTGTCACCCACAAGGAATCTGATTTCAGATGTGTGTCCTTTGTGATGAAGCAACCTGCAGTGTGCTCCAGCTCTGCACCATTGGGGCTGTAAGCACATCTCCCTGCCGAGCCATTCTGCCTTTCGAGGGAACTTGCATGCACTATGGGGTGGGATTTGGGCAAATCCACCTTTGCCTTGCCTGCATGCTGTGCTTCTGCCCGAGGACCTGTTTGGCACAGGCCTGGGGAGCCAGGGGTGAGAGAATGAGCTGCTGAGCACTGCCCTTAGTCAGTCAGGTCATTATGGCTGGAAAGGCTCCCTCAGCTTTGCTCTCTGTAGCTCAGGGGGACACAGGCTGCCTGTTGGCTTCTCTTCTTCAGGGCATCTCTTTTTCCCTGGATAATATCTGCACTACCACTGTTTCTTTCCGCTTGGTTATAGGACAGCTTGGTGGTGAAAAGGCACTGTGAAGGACCTGGATATGGTTGACCTCCCTGTGCTTCTTGAAGCGGTTTCCGTGGGTAGACTGGCTGCTCCCCTCCTCTGGAAAGGCAAGTGATATCTTCTCCTACATCAATGTCTTTGGGTTTCTGAGCACCCCTGTGGGCACACTTGAGACAAAACCCATTATTGACTATTCCTTGACTATCTTTTAGTAGAATCACAGAATGGTTTTGGTTGGAAGGGACCCCAAATATCGCACAGTTCCAACCCCCTGCCATGGGCAGGCACACCTCCCACCAGACCAGGTTGCTCAAAGACCCATCCAACCTGGCCTTCAACACTTCCAGGGAAACCAGTTCCAGCATCTGTCCCTTGTAGTACAGAATTTCTTCTAAATGTTGTAAATTTATATGGTCCTTACACAGTGGGAGATCAAAAGCTACTGTGACAGCTACTATGCTACTTGTACTATCTGGGTTGGTTGTTGTGAGGATTGTGGGGTGATAGAGGTGCACTTCTACCTGCAGCTCCAGATGTATTTTTTCAAGCATAATAAGCTGCACAGCTGTAGCTTTTTCCCTCCCTTAGTTTTGCTGTTTTCTAGACTCTTGTACAAATTGTTTGTTCCAGGCCTGTTTAAGGGGAAGGTTCCAAACTAAACCAAGCTGCTTTTGCCTGGATGTTTTTTGTATGGCTGCTATTTCCACCCAGCCTGGTTTGTTTCTAGATAAAACTTAGAGTCAAATCTTGCACTGCTCTCCCTTGTGTCATTACGAAGCCAGCCAATTTTTTTCAAGTGACCACAAAGATGGTGAGAAGCAGGTTAAGCATTTTAGTACTTCCAAAAGAAAGATCAGCAAAGGAAGTTCATAATGAAATACTAATTAGCACATGTTCTTTTGCTAATCAAGTACTTTCATTGCAAAGCCCTTAAAGCAAACAAGTTTAAAATGTTCCCTTAAGTGAAGAGGTCGGCTGTAAGATTATTCAGCTGCTATGTTTGCAAGCAAAACACGATCCTTACTTCTAAAAGTGGAGGGGAAAAAAATCCTGAGCAATTTCCCAGTCTGATTAAAAAAAAAAAAAAAGAGAGAGAAAATCACAGCTTTTGAAACTGTGGAGGATTTTTCTGAGGAAGACTTCAAGGCAGCCTTAGAATAAATAACAGCTGCCTGCAACAAAGGGCGTGTGATCCACAGTGACAGGACTGGGTCATGAGTTGCACTGAGTTGTGCCACGTAACTGCGTCTCAGTGGACTGGGCTACGCTAGCAGTGGAAAATTGAGTGGGATGCGATTTGGTGTGCTTCAACTGCTTCAAGCCTGGTTCCACAGCTTTGTTATTCTTAGAGCTGACTCCCCAGGCTGCCTGCACCACCTCTGGTGGCCAGAATTTTTGCCCTTGAATGAAGGGCAGAAGAATTGTCTGTTGAAGAACAAAGCAAAGAGGGCAGGGCAGAGACAGAGGACAGAGTCCAGATGCTGCAAGTACCTGGTGCTGTAGGATGCCTGTGGCCTGTTATTTTCCCACAGGGGTTCTTCATTTGGGACCAGGGTGGCATGAGGGTTTAAGGGCCTCATCTGGGACATATGAGAAGAAAGGGGGCTGCTATGTAGGAGTTTGGGGGCTGTATGTGCAGTTTGGAGTGCACTGCTTCTCCAGGTGCCAATGTGCGGAGCAGAGGTTTCATCCATTTGCTTGGACACTGAGGGCTTGGTGTGCCCTTGCCCGATATCTTCCACAGCTTTGCAGCTGAGATCTAAGATGCCCTTAAATGAGATACACCAGTGCCCCTCGCTGCCATGGGCAGCAGAAGGAGCAGCACAGCACTGTAAAATTCCCTTCTTTTACATAAGCTGAGAAGAGGAGAGATGGAAACACGAGGCCATGGCCATTTTCCTTCCTTCCCAACTGGAGAGGGTCTCCTCCAGGGAGGTGTCATCACTGCCTCCACCTCCTCGCTGCAGCCCATCCAATGTACCAGAGCACTGCCACAGTACATATTAGCCAATGTCATGCTGTTGTCATACATCAGAGATTCTTCTCTCTTCGGGTCTTGTATTTGCAGATTCTCAGTGTGTTTCATGGTACGTTTTGTGCCCATTGCCTTGCAGAGATGACTCATGTGGTGGAACGTCATGTTTCTCAGTGAGTGATGGCAGTAACTGAATAATCTCAGTGCCTCTGAATGCCAATTTTTTCTCAAACCAGTTTCTGTATTGTGTGTAGCTTCCAAGTAGATTGTAATCTGAGTGGTTTTTTCTTAATTCATGCTTGAAGTTCTTAAATCCAGACTCTGAAAAAGATGGAGTCATGGCATGTTTTAAAAATTCAGTTTCAGTTACTGTTTTTGTTTTGCCTGTTTTCTAATTTCTTCCTGGAAGTTAAAGCATTTCAGATACGTTTGAGTGATGATTTATTTAGTAATAGCTCGTCCTTATATTTAAAATGCCACGTGTGACTTTCAGGATGCTATGTAAAACCCAATATGTTCTAAAATTGCTTTTCATGGGTAAGACGTCTTTCTTGTTTTCTTACTTTTTTCCTCCTGTGGGGGCAATTCAATGCATTTTTTCTTTCCAGGGTTTATACGGTGCTCAAGAAATTCACAAAGGAAGAAGATGTCCACATTTCATAAGATTTTATCATCTAATTCTGTACCAGTGAATACTACTCAAAAACAGGTGTCAAGTAGCAAGGGAGATGAATGCAAGTTAGAGTGCGGCATAAGGAGAATATCTCTCACAGTTGTACTTAACAGTTTTGAAACCTTCAGCCCATCATTTCACATCTCTGAACTAATGAGAAACTTCTAAATTGAATTTGTACAAAGCAAATCCACCGAGTCAGTGACTTTAATATATCTTGAGTGGCCTGTTGGGAGAGCAGCTGGAGAGGCAGACGGCAGTCTGAGGGGTATTGCACCATTTACCTTCAACATCCAGCTGCCAGTGCCTGGGCAAGGCACGGGATTTCACCTGTGTGTAACATACAGCATGTGGAAAGAAACAGCCTTCTCTAGGGAGTGATGTGAAGTAGGGTCTGAACTTCTACCCTGCAGTGTCCTGTATTTGCAACAGAGAGAATGCCAGAGGAAGATGCCCTGACCCTATAGCTACCCCACAGACACCTCTGCTGTCTTTTGTCCCCTCGTGTTGTCCTTTTTCTTAAGGAACGCTGCCTTGTTCAGGCTCTGCAGGTGGAAGGGACTCTGTATGTTCAGGCTTATGCTTATTTACTTTATTTCTATATCCTTTCTGAGCACGCTCTGAAGTTGTACCCATTACTTCCATTCTGAACCCAAGTGAGACTTGTTTTAGTAAAATGCACCGTTTTAGATGGGACATCACAAAAGGAGAATTTACAGTAATCTGCTCTCATGTTTCATTACTCAGCGTGAAATTTATGTACCTGGTTTCCTTATTTTAAGGCATTTGCTTTTAGCTTCCCACCACTGGTACTTAAGTTTTTCTCTGCTTGTTACACTTTTCTCATCTTTCCTTCCTCTCTTTCATGTTCCTTAATTTCTTCTAAAATTGTTCATCCAATTTTTCCCCTTTCTTGCTTTTTGTTGGGTAAGAGCAATCACAAATCAGCATCAAACAGCTGTATGAGTTCCAGCAACTGTTTTTTATCTCTGGAGATTTTAAACATTGTCAGAATATCCTGATAATATGCTGATTGAAATTCCCCTCTGAAGTCTCAATTTTATACATACCGTTGTTTCCCTTGTACCTCTTTGCAGACAGATCCTTAGTGATGTTTTTGTTTAACCCCTGGAGAAGACACAAAATGGAAAACAAGCAAGTAACAAGCATTTCCAAATCCCAGTGCTATAAATCTGTTTTGTTTCCCTTCTGTTTGCAAAAATGGCAAATTATTTATTTTATTATCTGATATCACACCAATAACAAGAGGAGTTTGTTCCATGAAGCCCAATTATGAAAAATTGCCTGAGATAAAATGACTCACAGTGGACCTGTTTTTCAAGGCCCTGTTGCAAAGAAATATTTACCTGCTTGAAACGAGGAGAATTTACATTCGTGCTGGCAGCCAAAAACATCCAATCAGAAGAAAAAAGAAAGATAAAATGCCAGTCAGTCCCAGTTGTTTGGACCATTTTTGTTGATGTATGAAGCCTGGTTTCACCCTAAAAGTGGAAGTTTAGTTGCTTTGGCCAGTGGAGGAGGTTGGGCCATTGGGATGGGTTAGAGGACCCCCTGAAGTCCTTTCCAAACTGCTTTCCTGAAAAGCTGAGGACAAGTTTGTCCATGTTACTCAGACGTTTTCTGTCCAGATGTGAGAAAGAAATGGCTCAGATGGACTTGTTTCTTCTGGGTTTTGCGTTTTCATCATGTAGTAGTAAATTAGCTTAAAAAGCTACTGTCATTCCCCATGTGCGTGCGTGAGCTGTTCGTGGAAGGGAAATGTCAGTAATGTATGTCAGCAATAAGCTTAGTGCCTGACTTATTTTATTCAGTCCTATCCATCTGCAAACGGCCAGATTCCCTCTTGTGCAGCAATACAAAATGGAAGAAGCAGAGGTCAAACTTAGATGTAGCAGAAGATTATGATTTTTTTCCGTATTATCACCAGAGATGGATAACATCCTGATGTCTATTTTTTTAATACATCCCCAGACCCTTCAGACTTTGGGAATGATGAAACGTGTGGGTTCATTAGCAGACTTCCATATCAGGCTGGAGATATTCTGAGCAGACGTACGTAGGCATATATACAGAGACAAGTCTATGGAGGGAATGACTAAGTCAGCCTGCAGCCACTTCAAAATGCTCTGTGCCATCCGGACCAGACTCCTGTACCTCCTGCAAACCACAGGGCTGAATTTTCCCTGTCCTCCTGTCTGCTCGTGGGTGGATGCTCATGGCTGTGCTGGCTGGGTGCCCTGTGCAGAGGGGGAAGGTGGTTTGCGAGGGCACGAAATTTTTCCTCTCTTGTCTTTTTTCCTCTCCTTTTTGTCAGTCAGTGTGTTCTTGGGAGAAATAAATGCTTTACGGCTGGCTGAAGTGGTTAATGTTGGTGAGTAATAGCAGAGGAATGTGACTATGGCTTACCAGGATGGGCTTCCATGGTGACCAGCGGAGGGGTGGGCTCTGGCAGGAGCACCTTGGTGGGAATCACACACGTATGCATATTTATACGTGGTATATTTGTATGTAGCTCTGTGCGTGTGCACATGTTGCAGGAAGGTTGTTCTGAAAATGCCTGCGATGGTCGTCTTTGAAGTCAGAAAATTGCCTTTTCTGTCTCCTTTGTATCTTCAAGACCAGCAGCAGATAAATCCCATCCTCCTGAAAAATTCATGTTCACTCCGGGAATTTCTTCGGCCTCTGGGCAACACATTTAGAAATGTACTTTTAAAAGAAGAGTGAGAAAGACTTGCCGAGCCGTCTCTGAGCCTTGCTGAGGCTCCTGGCCTGAGGTGATCCTCTTCCCCCTGGCTTACCACTACAGCCCAGGCTCTTCTGCTATACTCAGGCCAGAGTTTGCCTAGGCTTTGTTGGAGACAAAGTCTTGATGCTTGATGCAGCCCAGCTGGGCTGGCTTGCCACATGCTGTGGTGTGCCATGTACCTTGTGGTGCCTCTTGGAGATCCAGCTGATCCAAGGGGAGGTGCTGGAGGCACCTCCATGGTCTTTGCTAGGTGTGGTGTCAGCAACTCTCACTGTTTGTGGTGGGGCTTCTTTGTGGGGGGTAAGAACGATGAGAAGAACAATTCCTGCTCCAAAAATTGCGGATAGTGAGAATGACAGAAGCCCTGGCTAACAACAGCAAGAGCACGCATCTAACATAGGAATGTTATTGCCTGAAGCAAATATAAATCTGTGGAGGGAGAAACCAAAATAATGGTGCTTTAGTAGTGATGCAGTGCCTCCAGGGTGCCTCTGGGTCTGGAGGGGGCCTGCAGCCCTGGAGGATGTCCTACTGACAGAATGGCTGCAGGGAGCTTCATTTTGGGGATTTCCACACAGATGAAGCAGCAGAGGTGACTGAGGTGCTGGGGTTGCACTGCCATGGGCAGGCCGATGTCCTCTGCCACACCGAGCCTGCATGAGCTCGTGACAAGGCTGCTACAGGCCACAGATGAAGAGGATTTTCTGGTTTTTGATTTATGAGGAGAACCTCCCTAAGAAAAGCGACTGACTTCTGTTCAAAAGGTTTCCTCCAACCCAGGGTGCTGGAGTAACTGTCTGGAAACTTTAGCCACCAGGGGGTTTTTTGGGGGCAGTCTTACATGTTATCTTACATCAGTCTAGTTTCAGAGGTGGTGAGCCAGTTTCAGCTGGTCTTTTATTCCATGTATCTTTCCATCCATCAGTCCCTTCTCCCCAGTAAACATCAAGACAGTTCAGCTTACTCTCTGGATAGAGACACGAATTCTTGTTGGTGCACAGTGACAGGTTGCAGTGTGAGCTCAATATATGTGTAGCTTGGAAGCAGCTAGGCACTTGCTATCCTTTCTTCTGCTGATAGGTAAGAGTGTGGGCAGGTGCTGCTGGAAGTGTGGTGGTAGCTGGAGAGTGCCAACAGGTAGGACACTTCTCTGTGGAAAGCCAGGACTTGTTAATTCTGCTGCTTGCTGGAGAGTTGGATGAATTTTACTCTCAAAACAAGAATAATTAGTTTTTTTTAAAAAAGATAGACTGGAAAAAAATTATATATAATAGCAAGAATATTCTACACTTGTGGCTAAGCTGTTAAGAGGTAATGTGCAAGGCTGTTTTTCTCTTGGAGGCCACAAACTATTATGTGCTCCATTAATTATCAGCCTACTCATTTCCCTTCAGGGGTATCATAAAAGGCTTTCCAGGAGAGAGGTGGGCACTCCATTTTTGCTTTACTTGGGTGGCCAAAAAAGGTCAGAAGCACTGTGGTGGCATCAGGCAGTTTTTCTCAAGGGACAGCCCCATTTCCACCTCGATGGTTTCCTGCTCTGGGCTGAAGGCAGGGAGAAGTTGTGCTGAGTTGGTAGCAGGGCAGGGGCAGCTGTGGAACCTGCCTTTTTCCTGGTGGGGTCTGCAGGAAAGGGACTCCTGGCTGGCTCTCCACTTGGGATGGTGTGTTTATGTTGTATGTATGTATTGTATGTTTATATTTTTTATTCTTTTAATTTTTGTCCAGGTGTCTGGGTGCTGTCATGAAACTCGTGCAAGGTGCAGCCAGCCAGCCGCTAACCCTGCAGCTTCACGTTTGGCTGCAGTTAAACACCTCGGCACTGCTATTCGGAGGGGTGAGCCTGTCCTCTCTTGGCCACTGGTGTCAGTGATATCTGTGCAGCTGCCAAGTGGGACAAGCTTCTGGACTGGCTCAAAACTACCTTAAAAAAGAGTTTTCTTGCAAGCTGACCTGACTGACTGCGTGAAAATGCCTGGCAGTGCTGGTACAAGAGAGGCAGTGAGTGTACCCAGCTGGCAAAGGACACTGCAACCCCTTACAGCTATGCTGCTGTCCTGTTGTGGCTTTTTCTGCCTCTGACTCAATGTATTTATCACCAGCCTTTGTCATCTTGGTCCTGCCCTGCCACAGCTGCAGCATGAGCCAGTATCAGATTCGTTTGTCTTGGGGCAGGCTGGGAGGAGGGTGATGCTGAGACAGCTGTGTTACATGGGCACACCACCACTGCTGTCCTCTCTGCATCTGTACCCACTGCTTTTCTTGTCTTTCTTTTTTATCCATGCATCAGCTGCATTAAATACATGTTATTCTTGTTATTCCTGGCCATGGTGTCTGGCTTTGTCAGGTCAGAAGGCTGTTGTTCCTCATTTGGATAAATGTAAGTGTTTAAGCCAGATATAAAGAAAACGGTTGGAGCCCTCTTGGGCTGGGGTCCCTCAATTGAAAGAAACGTGGGGTTAAACAATTACAAAAAGCTTCTTGCCACTGGTAGGGTTTGAGGAGGGGTTTGTCTGAGGCAGGGTTTCTCTGAAGAGCAGCGGGCTGATGTGCTGGGAGCCCCACACAAAGAGCTATTGCCGTGCTCCCCGATGTTCCCATGAGCAGTCCTACACGTCTGCAGTGATGAGCGCGGTCTGATTCCTGTCTGGCTCATTTCCTCCTCTGTGTAAACTTTACTTTTCATGAATCCTCACGAGTTCCCAAAGTTTGCTTTCCATGAGAATCCATGTGACCAGAACTGGATTATTTGCCTGTTTGAGAGAAGCAAACACAGCTGGAACAAATTCGTTTTTATTTTTTTTAAATCAGAATGAATATTTGTGAAAATATTTTTGGTTGTGTTCCCTCCGGTATGCCTTTTCTGACTGATACCTTCACAGAACTATAGAAAAACTCCATTTCATTCTTCTGATAAGGCCACTCCATGTCTGAGCTTCTAATTGTGATAAAAAATCTTCTTTGACAGGCCTGCCAATTTAAAAGTCAGCCTCAGTTTATTGAAATGAAAGAAAGGAATTGAACTTCAGCTCTCCCAGAGAATCATTCTTCTCATATCCCGAGCACACATTAGCTCTGGATCTCTGTGGAATACAATAGGAGAGAGGTTATTGAATTGAAGTTTCAAGCACAGAAGCAGATCTCTGGCCAATTACGTTGTTGCTGGGGTTGAAATTGGACTAGTCAAAAAAAAAAGGATATCAAACTGCAAACCAAAGCAATGCAGAATCAAACATCTTCTGAGATGAAATGCTTCTCTGTCTGGAAAGGTGAGGGAACCGATACTGTGTTTTTTTTTGTCTTTAATATCTGTCTGTTCTTCCTGCCTTGCTTCCTGACTTTGTCTCCTTTTTGTGCCATAATCTCTATTGAGCGGCTGCTTAGAATTCAGTGATAGCGCCGAGTGTTTGATGTCGCTGGGAGAACTTCAGAGTGCTTCTGCCTTGTAATTACCAGGCTTGCTGAGGGGCAGCTGGGCAGCATATATAGCTGCTCAGCACACGTGCTGCTTCTGGATCTCGTGAGGTCAGCCCCAGGCACTGCCAGCACAGGCCAGAGGAGGACAGGCAGCACGTCAAACGTCCCCTCCACTGCAGTGAGACCAAGCTTCGTTCCTGAGTTGGTGATGACTCTGTCACACTCCCATTCCTGTTGGGATTTATGATCTATTCTTCATATGAGCCGTCGAGCCGTGATTTGCTTCAAATATTCAACTCGGTGACAAGTTTTACTACATTTGCTTCCCTTCGCGCCGTACCTTCCCCCAGGCATCCTGTGCACCTCTACGCCAGACACACGTGTGCCATCTGGGAGGCAGCCCGTAGGTGGCCATGGAGCCCACACGTATAGCGATCAGCTTCGAGATGCCTGCATTAATCATCAGATTGACTCCCTTGTGTTGCGTTTGGGAAGAAAGTCTGAATTGCTTAATTTGTCTAATTATTTACAGTCCTATTTATATCAAGTTTTCTGACACAAATTGTTTCTTCTGATGCAAAGTAAATGACTCAGTTTTTACAGACCTTTGAGTAGGGTGCCATCTGCGTTTCTGTTATCTCAGGAAATTTTCATTTTGCTATTCCATTCACACACCACCACAAATGTGAATTATGTGATGCAAAAAGCCACCATTGGGTCAAAAGTACCAAGATACAGGCAACCTCAATATGCTGAGATAAAATGTTCTTGGGGAAAAGAAAAAAAAAGACTCAATGACTTGCAGAAATGTCTGTAGCTTCAGAGAGTGTTTCTGCTCTTTGTGTCAGACAATGGAGAATTCAGAGCAAGTTGTCTGGAAGTTGTGTTTGTTCATTCAAATGAGAAATGAGATTGTGTCGCTCTAGTTTATACATTGATTGAAAAAAGTAATTTCAAGGTTCTCAGAACATTAACTGCTTTTGGACGTGCCAAGTGCTGAGGACCCAGTAACTCTACAGACACTTCAAGGAGGTTTACTTTCTTTTAGCTGTAGTCTCTTCTCTCGGACTGAAAGGCCATCAGCAGTTGAAGCCCACCTTCTGGTTTAGCTTCACCCATAGGGAGAGCAGTTTGCTTGGTTCAGTATCATTCAGTGATGTAAATCAAAGCAAGGTGAAGTAGAGCCCATCAGGAGACTGCTTCAAAAGCAGCCTCTGTTTCTCTAATAAAGCAGCCCCTGTTTCTCTAATGCATCTAGGTATTGCTGGTGATGACAACTGGAAGAAATTTTTCTGTCAAAATCATTTATTCGTGCAACACAGGAATTCACATGAAATTAAATGATTTAGTGAAAGTCTCTCCTTTCCGCAGGGGCTCTTTTCTGTCAAAAAAAATCAACTTATACTGAATATACTGAAAGGACTCAACCCCTGCCTTTCCTGGCAGCCCCAGCCCAGGACATCTTGCACCTCTGTGGGGATGGGGTGGGATGGAGGCTGGGTGGGACATCAGGGTCAGGCACGGGCATGGTCATAGCAAAGCGGCTCAAAGTCCACGTCTTAGAGATATTGGAGACTTCAGCCCCAAAAGCTGGAGGATTTTTGTGGGTGATGGGCACCAGGTAAAGTGGGATGGTGGCAGACTCAGCTTTTTCTGCAGTTTTGTGCTAAAACAGTAAAAAGAATGAGCTGGTAGGCTCCAAGGGAAGTGGCAAGGGTGTAGTTTGGACCTACTGTTTTCTGTGGATTGAGTTACTGTTACTATTTTAGAAGGGAAATTACTTGCCCGGGGCATGCAGAAAGCCTTAAAAGTCAGGGAGCAATGGGAATAAGTTCTTGCACATTTGGTTAATTGAGATGTTTCCCGTGATAGCTAGAAAATAAAACGGATCTTCTGTACAAGTCTAGTCAGCTGGGAAGGCAGTTGATTGAGATTGCTTACCAAAACAGCAAGATTTTGTCTGAAAAAATCACGAAGACAAAAAGGTTGGGTTGTCTGTTTTGATTTCTCACCGCCTGGGTGGTATTCTTCAGTAAGAGGCGCTTTTTAGGTAGGAAGGGAACTTTTGTTTTAACGGGGCAGAAAGAGGGAAGCAACTAAAATGTTTTTAGGCCCTGGTATACTTTAAAAACACGGGTTACCTTTAGATTTGTTGGAAGCTGGGAGCAGTGATGGACAAGGAAACAGGATATGGTGATCTCCTAAATTAGCTCAGCTCCCCTGCATCAGAGCGCAAGTCTTTACCATCAACTATTAGCAGGAATTTACAACCAGGATAAATGGGGCATGCTTATTTCTTTCTGTGTCTTAATTAGTTACGATGCCCCCTTCCTAAAGACATTACAGGATCCACAACAGCCTCCCAGCTAGGAAACCTTATCTCATATCCTGAATCCCTGGAGCAGGATGCTGAGCAGATTCATTCAGAGCAATGTTAAATGTGGCACATCCTTGTTTACTCTCTTGGCTCTTCACAGCGCTGGTGGGCATATGCATGGAAGTTTTCCTAATGCAGAGGGGGTATTAACGAAGAACTTTTGGTCTGGAGTCTTAGGAAAAGTAATAAATTTGGACTTCTTTAGGGCATGGGAAAACATCTTCCCCATGCAGGACATGAGCAAGGTTTCACAAGGGAAAAAAAAAAAAAGGGTGTATGGGGGGAAAAATAGAAAAGGCAGGTATTTCTATTTTCTATATGGCTTTGCTAAAAGGAGCAGTATGCTTGGGTTGTGAGTAGATGTCCCACGGAAAGGGCCACTCCTGGCTCTGTCCAGAAAGACAGAGCTGTGCACTGGCCCGTGCAGTCAATATGTTTAGCAGCTCAGGAGGATTAAAACAAACTCATTGGATTTGTCACTTGCAGAGCTGTACCCAGCAGCCACATTTAATTTCCCAGCTCTCAGTGCCTGTAACCTAATTTCTACATCTGTACGGGGCGTGGGGGGAGCATCGGGCTCGGGAAAATCCTCTGTCAATTGAAACATCACTCAAAGTCTTGGGGCTGCAACAGCAGAGCGAGGCAGAGCATTGGAGCAGCCGGGTGCTAACACGAGGATCAGCGCTCCATTTCCTTCGGCATGACCTGCTGCATTTCTCTCTGCTTTTGCAAGCGAAGGCTGAGCTGTTATCTCATCCATTGCCCCCTGCCCAGATGTTCCCACCTCCCGTGTGTTTTCTGTGCTTGGAGAGGTTTGGGTTCCCCGCCTTGGCTGGCTCTGCTGCCACCCCCCTCACAGCCCTGCCACGTCTCCCAGCTCTGTCTGCGTGCCCGTGCCCCCGGATGCCTCTTCCACTGGGGATTAAACCTTCTGAATTCATGGAAGCACTTCTCCTCTCCACAGTTATCTCTTAGCCAAGTTAGATTTAATTACTTTAATCATTCCTCAACTCCTTCCAGTCCCTCGAGTCATTGTTGTTTGACTTTTGGTTTTAATTGCT
This sequence comes from Anas acuta, assembly GCF_963932015.1. NCBI lineage: Eukaryota > Metazoa > Chordata > Aves > Anseriformes > Anatidae > Anas > Anas acuta. The sequence goes on from NC_088981.1 coordinate 102,911,964, forward strand.
TCCAATTTGTCAATGTTTCAGTGTTGTTTTGTGCTGAAGGTGTGTTCAGGTACCTCAGGGCTGGTGAAGCTTTTCGTGGTCCTCAAAATGGACACCTTGGCTAGCCCATTGGTGAATGGGTTGAAGCTAACGAGGAGTTTGGGCTGGATCTAAAATGGTTGCCCAGGATTTTTCTTGAGACCTTCTGGGTGTCCATGCTTCCAGTGACATCAGGATCAAATCTGAGGCTGCTCTGTGTGCAGATACTGGGAAGTGCTTTGAGTGGATGCTTTGCGTCATCTTATCCCATGTTGCATCGTATCTTCAGGATAGTTTTTGAAGCCTTCAGCCCCAGAGAGATGTAATTTGTTCTGGGTTCCTCTCTTAGCTGCTGTTTTTAGCCCTTGGGGTTGCAGGAAATGTCTTGAAAGTGGAGTCTGATGAGTGCTCCAAGATGAGCAGCACCGAGATGAGTGCTTTGTTCACAAACTCCTTGGTTTGAAACCAATCTTCCAGGCTTCCCAGGGCAAAAAGATGATGGGATCTCACTCTGGATTTTCAATAGCTTTCCTTGTCATTTCTCCCCAAATGGTGTATTAAAATGCAGTTCCAGCCTACACAGCAAGGATGGGATCACTTAATGTGTAGGAAGAGGCATGTCTATGAGAACAGGGAGGACATGGAGTGAACATTTCTTTTTTTTATATTTCTTTCCTTGCATCTTTTAATTTATTAAATATTAATATTTTATTGCATCTGGAAATTGACATTAGGTAGAAGAAATAGAATCAATTTTTAATAAATATGAGCAATAAATAAAACATTTAATAAATTATGCATAGCAAAAGATTACTGAAAGATTAAATAATGATCTTGTATACATACTCAAGCTATTATTTATTAATAGCTTTTTTTTCAGCGCAGCATTTATGACACTCGGGGAAAACAGTTTTACCTGAAAAGTAAGCCAGGAGTGAGGGGAGCTGCAAGTTCTCATCTTTGCACCTCAGTGACTTTCAGATCAAATATTTCACGTTGAAGAGGAAAGAATATATTTTTTTCTCTTTGTCTCAGCCCTGGAAACTCTGTGTGTCCTAAACCTCAGTTTTTATCTCCTGCTAGCTGCCAGTAACTGTTTTTTATAAGCTAACCCTAATGATCCTGCTAGTCTCTCCCAGAACATGTATCATATTAAAATTCAAGAAAGCCTGATGAAAAAGGCAGTGGCAGTCAGCTTAGTACCTATGGATTTTTGTTTTTCAGCTCTCTCTATATGCTACTTTTTCTGATACCACCTTTTCATGCTTAGGGATGCAGGTGGTAGCATCAAACCATTTGCATCAGATGTGTCTCCCCGTGGGTGAAACTGTCACAAGGCAATAAATATACTAGTGCTGACCAACGTATTTGCAACTAAACTTGTTTCTCACTGCCAAGTTCTGGCTTTCAGCAAATGCAGTTCAGTAGAAAACCAAAATCAAAAATGTTTTCTGCAGTACAGAAAGAGTTTTGCCTTCTAAAATCAAAACAGTTTTAAATCAGATTTGTAAATATATTAATGAATATCTGATACACAATATGCACAAATGTAATTTTTTTCTTTTTTAGTTTTAACATATGTAGTTTTTTCAACAGTGATCAAAGGAGTGGGAGTTAAAAAATCCTTTTTTTTTTTTTTTTCATTTTTTTTTCCCCAGGGTAAATTGTGTGTCAAGAAATTGTGTATCTTTTTAACAAATTTTTCAGATTCAAACTGCTCAACTGTGTGTCTCCTTCCATGTCTCGCAGTGGTGCTCGGCACTGGCAGAACAGTCTGGAGCAGCAGATTGGGACCTGCTTTGGGCCTCCCAGAAAGTGGCCGTGTCTGCTGGCAGTCTGGCACCTCCTTCCCTTCCACTCAGAATTAGCCCTGGTGATAAATATAACTACTAATTATATTTTAACCTACATATTTTTTTTCTTTCCCTATATATTCCTTATTAGAGTGTTTAATTGGCAGTGGAAGTCTTAAAGGAAATTTTTTAATATATACTCCAAGCACAAGCACCTAGTGATCTGTAATAGTACCCTGATATCTCAGTGAAAAAAAGGTAAATAATGCAAGGACAGCCAGTGGCCAAACCTGACCAGGCTGTTTGCAAAGGACAGCAAGCCAGGCGTAGTTTTTTTTGTGATGCTGGGTCAAAAAGATGTTCCTGGTCACTGAGCACATCCTCCTATTCTACCCCAAAGAGGGCTTCCCTTTAGCATATTGCAAACAGAAAATAAAAGGCTGGTCCCACTGTGCATGGTCTCATGCACACTTCAATTCAAGTGTGATGTAAAGGAGGGGAGAGGATTAAAAGCACAAAATCAGATTATGCCTGGGTGCAGCACAGGGGAGACCGAGAGACTGGACCCTGCACCAGAAGCTCGTCCTGTTAGTGATGCTGGCTGCCCAGAAAGCTCCCTGCAGTCTTTTTTGTTCCCATCCTGTTATTACGATCCTGAAGGAAACCAAACTAATAACAAAGCATTTTTTTAGAGAGAGAAAGAGATTATTTTCTAGCCAGTTCAGGTTCCACATTGCTGGTGTCACTGAGCACACAGCTCACATCAAAATGAATCAGACAGCTGGGAGCCACAGCCCTGCAGCTCACACCAGGCAGCTTCAATAATGCTGCTTCTGGGGGGAAAGGTGGAGGACACGTAGGTGTACCCCTCGTCGTGGTGCTTTTTTCCCTCGGTACTGCTCATGCTCAGCACGGATCCATCCCCAGCAGGTGCCCGTCAGTGCACGTGATGGACAGAGCAGCAGCGAGTTGCTCAAGTCTGCCTGTCATTTACTTCGTGCTGTAAGATTTGGTGTCTGCTCCGTGAGCAAGCACACCAAAACGCAAGTCCTGAGGGCCATCTTAGGTAGCCTTTGTCCGTACCTAAGTGTGAATTTAGTCAATGAGTCTTATTTTTGCTGTGGTGAATCCCAGCTCCTGTGAGCAGCTGGAAGGGGTGGAGAGCCTTCTGGTGTCCCTCTGAGCTGTTTTGTGTTTCTGCACTTTGAGAGGTGTAGAAACTGAAGGGATCTCAACAGCCTGAGACCTCATAATTAAGAAGAAAAAGCTTCAAATGCTGACCTGGTTCTGTATGGTCTGGAGAACCCAGAATGTGGGTTTCTTGGGAAGATTGCCCAAAACACCTCTCTTTCCCCTTCGTACAGATGTCAAATTAGTACTTTCAAGAGGGCAGTGACACGTGGGCTGTGAAACACACCTAAGGTCATACAAAAGGCAGGGCAGAGCATCACTCTGCCATGAAAGCAGGCCTCCCAGGCCTCCTCCGTTGGCAGCAGGTGGTGGTACATCAGCAAGGCCTCCCCTCTTCACAGGGTGCTGCTCCCCTCCGCCTTTTTGGGTTGGGTCTGGTGGGATGGCCTTTCAGGCTCATTCCTGGGAAAACAAACCTGTTGCAGGCCTTTCTCTGTGATGCTGGCACAACTCAATTTCCTCACCTGCCCACTGGGCCGCTTGGTGATTAGGGAGGGCCTTGTAGGGGTGAGGCTGGGAGAACTGAGAGGACCTGGGGGTTTGCGAGCCCCTTTCGGTTTTAAGAGATCTTGAAAGGGATTTACCTCAACACCCGGAGGTTTCCACTGGGAACAGTCGTGTTATTAGGTTGCAGACATATGTTGCAGATGACATTTAGAGGAGAGACGGAAGGGAGGTGTTTAAAACCTCTCTTGCACTTTCCATTTTATTTTCCATCTATACGTGAAAGAATTATATATATAGATGCAACGTGAGATGCAGGTGAAATGACAAAACTGGCAACTCCACAATGACTATTTAGATTACCAACTGCATTTTTAAACTCTTGGCAGATATCATCTTGCATTATTGTCTATAATATAATAGTTAATTCCCCAGGGTGGATCTTTCCATAGGAAGTACTGACAGCAGTAGCTGAAGCGATGACATTTGCTAAGCCTTTACCCTCTCACATTGAAAAACAGAAGTTAAAAGGGTGATGTGGGAGAGCATAAACAAGCGTGTTTATTTGTGCCTGTGTAGGTTCAAAGAGAAAGGGGAGACAGTAGCTGTGTGTGTGAGAACTGCTTCAGAAACATGGGGTGAGATTTTAGCCTCACTTAGGGCTCTCTGCCTTTGACTTGAGTTGGAGAAGGACTTTGCTGCTGGTGCGACACAGATCACCAGTGAGAGGGGGAAATCATGTCTGCCTTTACTTGTCAGCCTGCTCCAATATGAAAGCAAATTTTCCCTAGAAAAAGTACTTGGGGACCAATGGCAGTAACTTCTCTTGCAGTTCAAAAGATTTATTTATTTACTTAGTTTATTTTATATTTACTAGCTACGATAACTTTGCAAAGCAGTGTGATTCTTGAAGACCATACAACATTGGAGATTAAAAAAGAAGTGCAGATAAATATAAGTCTAGGTTTAAGTCTTGGTGAGCAATACTGGGTGTAGAAAGCTCAAGGATACAAATTGTCAAATTTTGCATGAGGGGGTTAAATCATTCATGCATTGAGTCAGTAAATGAGGTTACAATGCCAAGAACACATTAACCTTTGCATAAGAAATATAATGAAAGGTTATTAAAATTTTTTCCTGGATTCCTTCAAGCATAAAACAGCTCAGCAGCTTTTTAAAACTTCAGCCTTGTGAGGAGATGCTAAAGTTTGCCCTGCTGGTAGCTACCAAATTGTCACGAGAATGATCTGGAAAATTTTCAGAGGTGACTGCTAGTTATGACACACGGATATTGAATGCTTCTCAAGGCCAAAGTGTTTGGAGGGACTTCCAGGACTGGGTGGAAGTCATGCCTGAAAACCGTGGACAGAAATCCTTTCATGCCTAGGGCCGGGGATCCAGCCAGCTTTAGTGACTGATCGTGGAAAGTTAACATCAGGGCAGCAGTGCTGTGGCCACAACACAGCCATGCTGTGCCTGGAGAACCAGCAGGGTGGTTTGCAGTCATTTAGTTAAAGCTCCTGTCACTTGGCCAGGCAATGCTGATGGGAGGAGAGGAGGAAGAGCCTCTTAGTTTTCCTTCCCTCCTATTTGTAAGTCTGGACCTGGTGACCTGCATAAAATTCACTTTGTGATGGTTCAAGCGTCCACTGGATATGAGCAGCAGAGGGGAGAGGTCAGGATTCTGTTTTCAGTGAAATACCACAACATTTTAAGCATTTCTGTTTCCAACCCTTCCTCCCTTCCTTCCTTCCTCTCTCTTGTCTTGTCTGCTTTGAATGTCAGTGCTGAATTTTCATTCAGGGCTGAAATGTCCATGGCCCACCATGATCAGGGGTTCAGCCTGGGTCATGTCATGGTGTCTTCCTCACAGTTAGCAGTTACAGGGGAGATGAAGAGCCAGAAGGAAGAGAAAAAGAAGGGAAATAAAGGTGTGAGGAACGTTCAGCTAGGCTATAGGAGTGGAGGGAAGTGCCGGGCTGTTGCTGCAGGTGCACGATCTTTTCTGTACCTCTTTTCTGTACCTTCTCCCGAGCAGTGACAGCTGTGTTTGCACAGTGACACGAAGGGCTTGCCTACGGGAGGGCAAAACATGTGTGAGTACACACTTCTGCTCCCGTCCGAGGCCGCTAAGCCCATTAGATAACACTGTTTCTGCAATAAACCCCGATCAGCCAGCTGTGCCTTAAGGAGCTTTACCCTTCGCTCGCAGCGAGAGCTGCTGGTGGGCGGGAGCCCTTCCCTTCCCTGGGGCTGGCTTTGGATGCCTGATCCAGATGTCCACAGCTGGAGCCCAAACTAACGGCGCTGTTTGCGTGGCTGTTGTGCTCCAGGCTTTGCCTAGATCGTGGTGGTGATTTCTCCCATCACACTTTTTTTCTTTTCTTTTTTTTTTTTTTTTTTTAAGGTGAAACATCCTTAAGTTAAATGTTTTTTTTTTTTCTGTGGTGAGTGTCAGGTTCTCTTTTTGTTCTGTTTCTATTTGTAGCACCGATGTGGGCACCATTAAATTATAAAAGAAGCAAGGTTTAGAAATGGAAGGACTTTTAATGTGCTAAGAGAAGTGTACTTTGCTGGTAATAGTCCTGAAGAGCCTACCACTTGTCTGAGTTACACAGAGAAAAATAAATTGCTACCGTAAAATGCGGAAGGTTAAAAGGTGCTTTTTGTCCAGAAATAAGATTCACATAAGGGAATATTATGCCTCAGCTGTCTGTGCCAAGTCTTTGTCCTCGTATTCATTTCACTGAGGGATGAGACATTAGCTGGTGAACCTGAGCCTGGAGACTTTGCCAGTCTCATCCATCAGCAGCAGCAGATGGGGTGAGACCAGCCCAGTAATGCTGTTTGCAGCCTTAGGAAGTGCACCCTGGCACCTGGGTTGGGTTTCAGTCTGGGGCTGAGCGGGAGCTTGCAGGGGATGTCTACATCCTCGTGATGGTTGGTGGTTTATTTTTGGATGTAGTGGCCCCACCACTGGCTCTACACAAGCTGTGGCGAGCCCTGAAAATACTTAGTGTCTGTAGGAACCTATTCTGGTATCCATGTTCTCTATGAAGCCCCCTTTTGGGATACACGGGTGATGATGATGGCATGGGCAGGAGCTGGCTTCTCAGCTCACCACTCAGATGTTGAGGGATGGTTTTTCTCCTTTTTGTCTCCAGAGGTGGAAGTCGAAGCACTCTGAGTTTGCACAGCTGGTGGCAGAAACTCAGCGTGCACAGTATGTGGGTCTCTGCTCTCTTGTCTTGCAACAGACTAATTGGTGCAGTCAGGATATTCAAATATCTTGGCAGAGGTTTTAAATGGAGAGGGAGTTAGCAGCTGAATTAGCCCGTGGATAATTATACATAGCAATCCCAACACATAGTTTGCTTTGGGAATCAAACATCACCTGTGGGAAGGAGAGAAGGCCAACTGGAAAGGAAGACAGGCATGCAGCCAGGCAGCAATTTGGACAATGGATGAGACAATTCAGGTGAAATCAAGCAATATCAGTCAAAATACTTCCGAAATCCCCAGTGAAGTTGGCGTGATTCATAGCTGATGAAGACGGCAGAGAGCGAGGTGCCAGCCCACCCTCTGTGCGGGTGCAGAGCTCAGCTGAGCGCATCGTGTGCCGCACGCCTTCCTCTCTGCTGCCTCTCGCACCAGGAGCAGCTTCCAGAGCAGCTACATGAAGGAGTCTGTGTTTTTTTTTTTTTTTTTCCTGGCAGTGAGTATACAGGTGGGAAGGATAGAAAGGGAGGTATGGAACCCGTTATTGTGAAAAGTTTCTCAAAAACCTTAGATGTCTGCAGCTTGTGTGAGTCTTCATGCTCTTTATTCTGCTGGAATTGATAAATGTTGACCCGAAATGGCTACACTTCCAACTCCAAAGTTGTTCTCCCCAGTAGGAAAGTACACACGCCAATTATCTGCCTCTGAGGAAGCTGGAGGAATAGCTGTGGGTACAAAACCTCTGCTGCACAGTCAGTGAGAGCGATCACAAGTGGCAAGTAGAATGAAAGGACATCAAAGTCCCTGATGCAAGGACTGAAGCTCAGTAGCTGTGCGGGGCTCTTCAAAATGCTTCCGAGCTTTTCAGAAATGCTTCAGAAGACTGACAGTTTCAACCAGCATGCTGTGTTTTTTTTTTTTTTGGATTCATAGCTTGTGATCAACATTAGGGAAACACAAAAGACGTCCCATCTTTAATATTATTCATAGACAGACCGGCAAGGCTGAAGGACTAGGCAGAAGAGTAAATTTGTGTGTTAGCTTTTGCATCAGTGTGAGGCTGAAACATCTTTCTTCTTTTGAGCCCTCATCAGCACAGCATCCAAGTGCCTCTGAAGCATTAGTGAATATATCCTCAAAGAAGCACTCTAATCTTCTGCTGCAGGTGGGGAACTGAGGGAAAGAGGCTCGGTGATTTAACAAAGGTCATGCAGGCAGCTGATGTAAATCCTGGAATTGAAGCTTGGATTAGCTAAGGACCATTAGCACATCTACATTATTGTGTTAGCTCGGCTGGGAATATGCTTCTGAGTGAATCTCCTGCTTCTCCCACCTCTGGGGACTTGGCTGTTGTAAGGGGTTGGTGTTGGGTCTCATGGACTGTATTTCTTTCTCATGGACCAAGCCAGAAGCGTGTCCTCCTGCTGTTGGGGGGCGTTCAGTCCTCAGGACCAGAATAAAACACTCCAGACGTGAATGTGCTCCTCTTGTGTGTGCAGTTTGCTGATGGAGACAGCCTCCGCGGCCCCCAGTGCCAACTGCATAAGTGCAAGCTCAGTCTTTGAGGATGAAAGGCGAGGCAGGCGTAATGAAATCACTGTGAAATACACCAGTTCTCCCTCGGCTAACAGCTGGTTATTGGAAGCACAGTTTGTCCCCTGCTTTTGATCTTGCTGAGAGATCACCAGCAAGCGAGTCTGCAGCCAGAGCGTGCCAGGGCTGCTCCTGCCAGAGCACGGGCTTTCTGTTAGCAGCTACGCAGGACCCGCTCATCTGGTGAATTTACTTGAGCAGAGCTTAAACCACAAAGTACGTAAATGAAATTAGAGTATGTTTCCTGGGTAAATGCCGTTTAATCAATATGGAAACCAAAGCTCTGGCAAGTTAATAGCTGATTTGCTTCGGGTGGCCTGGAGCTGAAGTCAGGAAGTCTGGGCTTTAGCCATGCTTCTGACTGAATATTTGGCTAAAAGGAACCAAACCAAGCTCTATACATGGAAAGTATGATATATTCTTGTGTTTTTAGCATGTTTTACCCAGATATGGTATGCTAGATACCTAGGTATGATATGCTAGATCCCGGACAAAAGAAAAGTAATATTTCACCCATCTCCTTGATGTTGCCTTCTTACATTCTGTTGAATGAATGGTGAATAAAAAAAAACTAATTACAAAAGTGGATTGCATAACAGCAGCACTGCTCTGTGATGGCGCAGGGCTGTCAGACAGCATCCCGAGCAGCTCTTCTTTTTGTCCAGGAGCAGAGGGGAGAATAATTAGCTGCCATCAGGCTGGATTTGAGTTCTTCTGGGAGCAGCTGCTTTACTCGTCCAGCTCACCAAGATTTCTCCATTTGTAATGGGACTGTTTGATCAGGGAAATGGCTGATGTGCATTTGCTAGGCAGCTCCTGCAAAGAAATGCGATAGGCTTCCTAGTGCCAAAGGGACTATTTTCTGCAGCCGAAATGCCAGCATAACAAAGGGATCAAGATTTCCAAAGCCAGACTGTGAAATTAAGGCCTCACTGACATCCTTGGCAAGGTTCCTGCTGACTTCAGGAAAACTGAATTTCACCCAAATCTTTCAATACAAATGGGAACTTCTTGAGCAAAAGGCATTTAATACTGGCTGTGCCTATGCTGAGTGGACTTTCAGATCATGAGATTATGTTCTTTGTTTGTCTGTCAGCGGCTGCTTTAATTTGTGTCCACACCTTCAATTTTATTGTGATTTAAGCCTGTCCACAGAACGGTGTTAATAACGTTGCTGGGAGTGAAGCCATGGGAAGTACGTACATCTGCCTGAAAGGCTTCTTGTAACACACTGAAAAGCTGTGCCCGGCGATGCAAAGTACTGGTGCAGTGCAAACATGCTCTGCTGGCTCACAATTACTCAACAAGTGCTGACAAACACGTGTTTAGACAAGGAGGATGAGTACCGGGCTGGGGATCCTCTGCCCTTTTGCTGCTAACACGAGGTCAGAGTATGAGAAACCCTTCTGTGCACTGGCAGATCTGATGGAGGTGCCCTTGTGGGTCCTTCCAGAGCCAAACCTGAGTGAACAGGGCAGACTGGCAGTTGGAGACTTAGTCCCCTTACTAAGTTCTCAGCCAATTGTCCTATTGAATTTATGTGAGAACTTAACACTAAGACTTTAGCTTTCAACTGGCCCCGCAGTATGTTACCTGTCAGTGCACAGAGATGTTGCTGCAGACAGCCCCAGTGCACGAGTTGTTGCATTACCCCTGAACAAATGTGCAAACTCTGACTAGAGGAGAGCACAGATGTGGTGCCCACTTGTTTTTGCTTTAATTTTTGCTGCCAGTCAAAGCTAATCTAGTTTGCAGAAGCCTGCTGAGTGCAGAGGTGTGCGTTACTGTAGGGCTCGTACATTATTACAGGGGCTCCAGCCTCTCCAGCAGTGCCTCCGGAATCATCCTGTGTTACAAGCTGTCTTTGATACGTGATGAGCAGCATATTCCGCCGCACCTTTTCAAGTCAGGGAACATTCTTTCAAATTTTGACAAAGGGGTAGGAGGGAAGTGCGAAAATATTGACTAGAACTACTTGAAGTCCTCCTTAGTCACAAGCTTTATAATGAGGTGACAAGAAAGCACAAAATATTTAGTCAGCTCCGTGCTCGTGTCCAAGTACCACGACACTTGGGACTGAGCAATGACCAAGGCAACGTGCTCTTGTCATGGAGTTTGGTTTGTATTTTCATTAGGTATGATGGTTACATGAGATTTTTCATTAAAAAAAATGGGATTTTTCATTAGTGATGATGCACCAGGTCTCTTGCTTTTCTTATTCACCAGGTCTCTTGCTTTTCTGAGGCAGCTTTGCCTTCCTCTCAGGCAGAAGCCCTGTAGTGGGATTGTTGACCAGCACCTCATGTTGGCAGTCTCTGAATGCTGCCATCCGTCACCGTCACACAGAGGGACACGGCTGTAACCATTTCATCAGTGCCTGGCTCCATCTGCGCTCCACGCCAGATACAAAAAGCTGGGCCATGAGGGTTAACGCAGGCGTGCCACGGGGTATTTCGAACAGAAGCAAATCTTACCTTCCTGAAGTCAGCAAGGCTGTTTTTGAAGATTTCAAGCATGAAATGCCAAGGATCTTATCTTTCCTGCTAGTTCTGAACAATACCAGCACAGGTCAGACAAAGCGAAAGGAGAATAACAAAGATGATTCATTGGTAAAGGCACTGCAACAGCCTAAATTTAAATCCCCTTGCTAGCTTCAAATTAAGGATTTCAGATATTCAGATCATTAATTGGTCTCGAAAACAACGTGTAAAGTAAAAGCTTAGAAAATTATCTTATTTACTTACAATGACATTCATATTGCCTTTAAGCTTCTTGAAAATTAGCTCACATTTTGAAGAGAAATTGTGAAATTGTGCTGATTTTCACTTGAAAAACAGAATCCTTAAAAAACATTGATTGCCTCATTTTCATTCAAAAATGGCTCTCCCTGTGAATGAAAGCCAGTTTCAAATGGAGTGTTCTGAAACATTAGAGTAATTATTGACATGAGAAAATAAATATTCACATATTGAAACGCAAACATGAAAGAGGAGCATTCATCCTTCCTCATGAAATAACGTAGCACGCTCTTGCATGGCAATTGGCTGCACCAGCCAGCGGTAAGACCACACTCACAGAGATTCATCTTTGTGGAATATCTTTTAAAGCTGTTAGCTCCATAGCAAACTCAAAAGTGCAGGGTGTGGAGTGCGGGAGGGGTGGGTTTGTAAAGGCAGCATGTACACAGCGTGTATTTTTGCCTCTGTGCAGGAACTCTGCAGCATGTGTTCAGTGGGCTGCAAAATCACTCAACAAAAACATGATTTCTTTTTTCTTACATTTTGGGAAGCGATGCTACTCCCTTTAGTCTGAATGTGGAAACTGTGCTTATCCTACTGAAATTGTACTCTCTAGACCTTTCAAATGCATGAATCATATCCACATATGGGGTTTCTGCCTCAGCACAGTTTCACTTCATTAATAGCTTCGTTATCTTGCTAGCACGTGGACTTTTTTTGGCGTTAAAGCAAGACAGGAGTCACGGTTCTTCTGTCAAACCTGTCTGAGTGCTCCGCTCGACTCAAGTCATTCACTCATTTTGGACTCCTAAGGTGCCACAGAGCCAGGACAGAGGGGGGCAGAGCCCCTGTTGTGGGGACAGGGTTAATCACAGATCAGCTGGAGACATCCCTTATGCAGCTGGAGGTAGCACATAGAGGGGCTCCCGTGAGTGCCCTGATGCTGGAGAGGGATTTACCTGCAGAGCTTGCACCATTTCAAGCACCCAAGACACTCATCTTTACTCAAAAATATTTTTATTTATGTATATTTGGAAAGGAAATTCAATGGGATGTGTTTTTTTTTTTTTTCCATCTGGTTAAAATGAAGCCATTTTGTAGGACCGTACTAACCTTGATTTGAACTTGTGGGGTCCGGAGCAGGATCTCTGCTTAAGATAGGGACAGCCAAACAGCTAGGGATTTCTGTGGACCCAGCTCTCTGCTTCAACCTGCTGATGATTGTCATCTGTTGATGACTTGACTCTAGGTCTTCTGTGTCTTAGGTTGGACACCTGGAATGGGTGGCTACTGAGGACTCAGAGGGACTGTCTGAGCTTCTCTGTGTGTTGGAGGTTAATTTATTGCAATAAAAAAAGCAAGAAGTCTCAAGTTTGCCCCAATATGGAAGAGGTCTGAGTGCTGCTCATTTCCTTCAGAAACTGGAACTTTATTTCCTGGACACCTTTAGTGCTTCCAGGCTCTTCAGTTTGGAATTTCATAAAGTCAAAGTTCAGCAAAGCAATCAAGCAAATAATTCTGTTGAAGTTAGTCATTGCTAACTCAATGGGCTAAAATACACTTGACCGTATTTAAAACAATTTTAAAAAGTAAAGGTAACTTTGCATCAGTAAACAGTTCCAGGTCAGGATACTCCACAGCTAGAACATCCCACCTGTCTCCCAGGAGGGAGGTTTCTTGCTGCATGCTTCAGCAGGACCTCCTGGAAAGTCTGCCTGTTAGCTCTGCAGCCCGATGACCACCCTGGTAGGTGCTGCTGGGTCACCCAGAGGTGGCACACAGCACCCACCAGCAGCATCCTTTGGGACATACCTAGAAAAGCACCGCCAAGGTCCCAGGGGACTCCACACCTCCTGCAAATTGCTTCTTGCAGAGCTGGGAAGACAAAACCCTGCTAAGTTCCATACATAAAAACCATCCATACAGGCTCGCGTAAGCCTCGGTGTCTCAGAAGAAGTGCTTGGCTGCTCAACAGATGGATGTCACGCGATCGCTTAGACACAAACACAGTTTTACGGATATGCTACCCAGCCACGGGAAGATGGGGGCCTAGCGGGAGCCAGCACTGCCAGCCTTTGCTTTCACGAGTCCTTGTTTAACAACAACCGAAGTTGTTTTCTCACTTACCGAGTAAGAAGTGGCGTGGTTTTGGGTAGGCTGGTTTTGGGCAGGCTCGGAGGAAAACTTTTCGCATGTTGGAAATGCTCTGTCTGGGACAAGCTGACACCACACGAAGTCCCCGGAGGTGGGCGGGTTGGCAGAGACCTCTCTTTGTTGACACATCGGGTTATATAAGCGATCGGCAGCTCTCCTGCGTGTGCATGGGTGTGCGCGTGTGTGTAGGAGAAGAATAGCGGTGGTCCAGACCAGAGACCGTGATGCACAGGCATCCCATAATAACTCCCATACGCCGAACTGTCATGTTAAACTGTATGAGACGGGGGGGCGGAGGAGGGAGGCACAGCTTGATTTTTACCTCCAGCACAACTCCACTTTGGTGCGTGTGGGAGGACCTGCCATTTAGTTGGATGCAACAGGGTTGAACTCGTTTCCCTCGGCTCCTGGGTGGGATCTCACCAGCGAGCTGGTCCTGGTGACAACGCCTGTGGGAGCAGAAAATCTGCTTCACAGGTTGTGCCTTGTATCCATGCTAGTGGTGTTTTAGGAAGGGATGGGAGGCAATTCTCATTTGGGTGCCTAAGGGAAAGGGTGAGCCCAGTCAGATGGCGATGTGTATAGGATCACAGGATCACAGAATGACAGAATTGTAGGGCTGGAAGGGACCTCCAGGCACCATCGGGTCCAACCCCCCTGCCACAGCAGGTTCCCTAGAGCAGGCTGCCCAGGCAGGCGTCCAGACGGGCCTTGAATATCTCCAGAGAAGGAGACCCCACAGCCTCCCTGGGCAGCCTGTCCCAGTGCTCCGTCACCCTCACCGTGAAGAAGTTCTTCCGCATGTTGGTGCGGAACTGCCTGGGCTCCATTTTGTGGCCAATGCCCCTTGTCCTGTCCCCACAAACCACTGAGAAGAGGTTGGCCAAATCCCTCTGTCTCCCACACCTCAGGTATTTGTACACATTGAGGAGATCCCCTCTCAGTCTTCTCTTCTCCAGGCTGAACAGACCCAGGTCTCTCAGCCTCTCCTCATAGGGAAGATGCTCCAGGCCCCGTATCATCTTTGTGGCCCTCCGCTGGACTCTTTCCAGGAGATCCCTGTCTTTTTTGTACCAGGGAGCCCAGAACTGGACACAGTACTCCAGGTGAGGCCTGGCCAGGGTGGAGTAGAGGGAGAGGATCACCTCCCTTGACCTGCTGGCCACGCTCCTTTCAATGCATGCCAGGCTGGGTCTCCAAGTCCATGGGGAGACTGATGTGTGGTGTATTGGGGTGTCCAGGTTGGCCATGGCACCTGTGGTTGATGGTAGACCCATGCCTTTCATTCATATTATCAAAACAGGCCTCACATGCTATAGGGCCATAGATCGTGGGTGCCCAGTTTTAGACACCTGGGCCTTGTTTTCATCACAGGACCATGTATGCACATCCTAAATTGGAGGTAAGAGGATGTTCAGCCAGGATCTCAGCACTGCCAAACAGAAGGGTCTCAGCACTGCTGGAAATGAAGCAAGATGAAACAGAGGAGCTGACAAAAATACGAGGCTTAAGGTCTGTCCTTAAACTTCTTGGGCTCAGTTTCTTTGTGCCTGCATTGGCATTCCTACTCATCTAGCTGCCAGGCTTATTGTGATTAAATGGTTTTGAAGGTGTTTGAAGGATTAAAGCATTTTCAAGGTGGAAATCACCAGGCTTGGCTAATTCTCTGACAACATTTTTGAATAATTTGGTGTGTGTGAATAACTTGGGAGTTTGTAGCAGTGCTCTGAGGAGCACAACAAAGTGATGAGACAAAATCCCGGAAATTTGAGATGAGCAAGTATTTGGGAAGCACATTTTGGTGAATCCTCTCAGGTCCTCTCTAGCAACATGAAAGAAACCTGAGGGGTAGCCTTGTCCCCACAGATGTGATCACCCGGTGGGCCATGAAGCTCATTCTCACATAACATTGGAAACTGTAGGGCACCTCTCCTTTGGTTCCTGTTTATTGGCCAGTGGACATGCATTTAGGATCTGACTTTCACAGCTGGGATCCATCACAGATGTAGCTCATGGCAGGGGTGCCACAGCCTCAGCCCTTAGCAGCTGAGCGCAAAATACTTGGGGTTTGCAGGTGAGTGCAACAGGTCCTGGATGTGAAACCCTATAACCTGAAGGAAAAAGAGGCACTTAACTGAGAGGTGTTCTCTGCTTGGTTGCCTCATCACGGGAACATGGAGAAATGCTTTGGGAGCTCCTCCTGGACAACTTGGTGACATTTTTTCCTGCTGCACTGAGCCCTGGGCTGGTGTGCGTTGCTCGAGGGTCTGCCTACACCGATCAGCACACAGCTCAGAGCCCTGCAGGGGTGAAGCATGCTGTCCTTTGGCCAGCCTTTGTCATCATGGCAGGACTCCCCAGAAAATTAAATATATGCCTTTTCTCACCATTTCCTTAGGTTGGTTGAGAAAGGTAGGAACCTCCTGAGAGTAATTCATCGTATACTAAGAGAAATGTCCCAGACAGTTGTTGATCATATTGCCCGATTTTCTCTCCGTCATTGTAGAAGGAGCCTAGAAGAAGATTTTAGGCCAAAGAGGTAGGTTTTAGTCCAGAACTAGCTAAGATGAATCAACTAAAATTCCTCACCCTGTGACTGTCTATTCAGGTGGATAAGAGGCAGATGAAGAGTCCTCAACAAGTTTAAGGTCTTTGCCAGCACTCTCAGACTGTCTTTCAGCATGTTAGTGGCCCACTGACTAATATTTCACTTAAATTTGCATTAATCACTTTGTCAGACCCTGGGCTCAGTGGACCACAGAGGGCTGTAGGTGGTTTAAAGGCCTTCTACAAGCTTGTGTAGGGGGACTTCTATTGTGTAGCTTAAATTTCCATTTGTAAAAAACTTACATTCACAGGAGAAAAAAGAATTGGGAGAAAAAAAAAATAGGGTTGCAGGTATTACTCATACACATTTCTCAGTTTCCTAATTTGAAAAAGCTACCAAAAGCCTTTTAGGTTACCCTTCCCAAGGGTGTGTGGAGGAGGCTGAAGCTACCCGGGGGACAGACCCCTTGCATAGTGACATTTCTAGCATCCTGAAAAACAATTTTAAAATCTCCCCTCCCACTTTACCCTTGCATGCAAGTCAGAGAAAGTATTTTGGCCTCTCTGCTGCTGGTCTGTGGAGTACTTCAGGTGCTCAATATGACCTTGTTTTTTATGGAGGCCGCTGTTTACAGATATTTTTGTAACTCTCTCTGATTCCAGCTAACAATAAAATCTTATCAGCCTGACAGAGACTCAGTCCGGAATTGATTCAAGAAGACATATCTATTGATAACAGCCCTTATGGTCTGCTTCAGCTTTTTCCCTCCCTCATATGAAAGAGACATTGTGAAAAATTTGGAGTCCAGGAAAACACCCCAAATTGTTTTATACTTAAGAGATTTGCAGCAGACTTTCACTGGCTTACCCGCCACACATCATACACAGAGGAGACACTATCTCTCTGCAACTCGGTGTCATTTTAGATTGTGGTTGGTATTGATTATATTTCACATTGTGTTCTACTTTAATAATCCTCTTTCTTCAGGATCTTGTGATTGTACAATAGCAGAGTTTATCCAGTCTTTTTTTTTTTTTCAGCACAGAACAGGGATTTTCTTGTCATATTGTACTATGCTGAAGAGAGCTGAGCAAATGGATCTAATCTCCATAACATTAATTTGCCTGCACAGTGAGGAAACAGAAGTCGCAATAAATCTGCACATGTTTGAGTTTTTGTTTAGCCCGTTTTTTCTTCTGTTCGGCAATCCCAATTATTTATGTAAGGAGTTCCCAGGCAGGGGGAAGGGTAAAGCAGCCAGTGGTCTCCAATTAACTGTGAGGCATAATATATTTAGCAAGGGATAATGCAAATGCCGGAAAAATAGAGGAGAGAAGATGGAGAAAAGTGCTTTTCCTAATGGGAAAGCTATTAAACATTTAGCTCAAGAGAGAACACAGTTTGTGCGCAGACTCTCTGGCCTTTCCTTTAGAAGGAGAAGCCCTGGAAGATCAAGGGTAGGAAAAGAGAGGATCATAAGGAGGATGCTAAAGGCTTGGGGAAGGAGTAGACTTGTCTGAAGCCTGGGTAGCAAACCGAATAGAGATGTGTGCCCGAGAAAGCAGTGCCTCAGAACAGAGCACTCCTCCCTGCTCAGCACAAAACCTTTGTTTTCCAGACCTTTTTCACTACGGAAAATTGCTGCTCCCGATTCCTCATACGAGCCTCTCCTCACTCACTGGAGGGAAAGGCAGGTGGCAGCTGCTGCCTGGGTAGATGCCAGGAATTGAATCAGGGACCGACGGAGCTGAAAGCATCAGTGCTTTGAGCCTGTGCTAATTGTGTTTTCCTGTCTCATTCCCTCTGGTACGGATGAGGCTAGACACACAGCCCAAGCCGAGTGCTGGTATGGCAGTGCTGGGCACATGTCCTCCTTCCCAGAGCCAGCGTGACACCAAGGACACTCCACAGCTCGTGCTGCACGTGCCACTGCTGCTGCCAAGGGCTCCAAAGGGTACTGTACCGCTGTGGGTGTTTGCAGACCTGTTGTGCCTTGCACAGCACCTCTGGGAGCTGCCCTGAGGACAGGCAGGTGGTCACTGGCCCTGGTGGCTCTGCTGGTGTCCTTCCCCTCCCACCTGCGGGCTTGTCACCTGCACTGTTGTCCTTGTAAAGCTGCTTCTTGGCTACATCTCCTAGGGTGAAGGTCGCCCTGACTCTGGGCACTGCCTACATGAGCAGATCCCTCTCTCACCTGGAGGTCAGGAGTTTCATTTTTTCCAGAGACAGCCCCAGAGACAGCGAGCACAGTGCCTGTGGAGAGAGTTTTTTCTGCTTGGTGCTTTGTGTGATGGGAAAAGCTGTTGGTTTTGCTCTATTTAAATTGTATGGAAAAAGTTATATGTGCTTTATTTTATGTATTTTTTGTGGGCATATTTGCCTGTAAGACTTTCTTCATATCTGACCCTCCCTGCTGTACAAGGAAGGGATAGTGGGTCCTAAAAGACCCGAAGAACAAGGAGACAGTGCTGTGGTGCAGGCTTGGGAATAGGGTCAGTCCCAAAAAACAGCAGGTCTTTGTACTTACCCACTGGTTCCCTCTGCATGAAATAATAGGGAGTTTCCTTGCAGGGGGAGGAATTTCCATGAACAAAGGTGCCAAATCTAAGCCAAGGACTTGGCAGTCTTCACAGCGGTATTGAAGAGTACAAACACAGGAGCTGCTGAGGGCCCTGACTCACAAGCACTCATAGTTCATGCTGGAGCAGAGTAAATTTTCCCCCATTTGCCTTCCTTTATGCTTCCCTGGGGATTATTATGCCGGAGGGAGGGCAGAATGTGCCGCTTTATCTCAGCTTCCTCGGTTCACTGCCGGAGCGTTATCAGAGCAAAACCACTGGTGGCTCAAGTTACTGCACCAGGCTGTGACCTCTGGGTGCTGACAAGGGGACACACTCCATCACCACTGGCACAGACACGAGGGTGGGAGCTGCTGAGTGACCTCTTCAGTCACCCCAGGGTGTGGGTCACAGCCCGGGATCGATGCCATTGTCTTCATTAGGGCACCTGGCAGCAGTGCCTCTTGTTGGGAGTGTGGCGTGCGTGTCTGTGCTCTCCGGAGCCTGATCCTGCATCCCTTAGCTGGTCTGTCGGGTGGTCACCACTGCTGTGGTGGGTGTTTTGTGAGGAAAGTCAGCCCAAAAGCTCAGGCCTCGGTGGCTCAGTGGAGTCATCACTACTCACTTACTCTCTGGAGTGTCTGCTGGGTACTGAGGACATGCAGGTGCACATCCCATGCTTTTCTGGGGCACAACACAGAAACCACATGCCAAAATGAGGTGCCACTGCCTCTGGAGTAGCTGCTGTGTCTAGGAAGCAATGAAAGGGTTAACAGGACAGAAACTCATTTCCTAGGGCCAAGAGTTTAGCATAAGCTCCTGAAAGGATCTGAGGCTGAGAATTAATGTGGTTGTGGATGCCGCGATTAATAATGCAGGAGAGAGATGGATCTGAGACATCTGAAGGAAAGCTACCAAGACAGGCTCTTGGCTTTGTGAACAGAGCCAACCCATCAGACACTGCAGCTACACAGCTGTGTGCTCACACCCCTGCCCTGTTTTTCACTTAAGGATGCTCACAAAGGGCCCAGCAGCTACTGGCTCCACATCCTACAGTGTTTCAAACCAGCATGACAAGAAATTGTGGAGTGTGGCTGTAGGAAAAAGGCAGAAGGGTCCCTAGGTCCAGCCCTCCTACCAAGGCAAGCTTGTTTGAGAGAGACCTGCTGCCATCTGTGAGTCCAGATGTGTCTGCTGAAGAAGGAGGCTCCCTGGGCTGCCTACAGGGAGGTGGGAGCAGTGATCTGCATGCTCCTGCAGAGCAGCACAGCCATGGTCCTGTGTCGTCCCTTCTCACACCAGACACCGCACTAAAGTGACATACCTCTAGCATAATCCTCCTGGCCTCCATCTCTTGAGGGAGGTCCTCACCAGCAGAGAGAAGTTGAGGGGAGGTGCAGGAGATGTCTCTGGCTGGGAGGACTGGCTGCCCTTTTTGAGACGTCTCTGAATTGCTCAGGTTGGAGCAGTTGTGCTCCTAACTTGGGCACCACATCTAGCTTTATCCAGGGTGCCTTGCTCATAACTTCAGGTCATCCTGCTGGGAACCTGGCCTGAAATTCTGCCTTGTTTCTCTTTAAAGAGAAAATAAAAATTCATGTCATTACATCCATGTTACTCTAAATATTTCTTCTCCTGGCCTGCATGTGTATATCATACATTTTGCCATTGCATTTTACCATTTTTCTAGCCTGTCTTGTCAGCCCAATATCTCACTTTTATGCTCACTGCTCTGCAGGCATTCCTCAGTCCATCACTGATGCTTTCCTCTGATTTCCCCCCTGCCTCCAGGACCAAAGTGCCTAGCAGTGCTTTGTATAGAGGGGCCTCTAACATAGCCGTGTAGGGAGAGCATGGCTCTGGTAGCAGACTTATCTCACACTGCAGGGAGCTGCAGAGGGAGCATTTATTGCTGTCATTCTGCTCCTCAAAGTGCCATCAGCTTGCCCATCCATTCCCATCGCTTCTGTTTGTCCTTTCTTCAGCCCTGCTGCCCTTCAGGTGTTTCCTCCTAACCAGGCATCCACCCTCGTGTTTATGTTTCTCTCTTCCATGTGGCTGTAGCTCGTGTCTCCCCAGAGCTGCCCTGCTCAAGCTGTCAGTGCACCCTGTCTATCTGCAGAGCTGCAAACCCCCCTCAGTATGCAGACGGTCCAAAACTTTAATTTGACCTCTGATATCTTCTGTGGCTTTCACACGGGGTTCTTTGTTTCCTCAGTTCCTGCACTTCTTTGCTCTGTCTCACTTGCTAAAAGTTTTGTGCTTTTACTTTTAAAGCTCCCAAGGTCTCAGCTGCCTTGGGTGACTGCCAACTTCAATTTCACCCCAGTTATTAATGATTTTCTTAATCTGCTACCTCTGCTCCCTTTAGTTATTTAAGCCTTCTTTGTGCCTTCTTGAAATACATTGCTACTGTGTGATGCTGATATCTATCAGGCTGGTGTAAATAGAGTGAAACTGAGTTTAAAGCAACAGTTAATCTGAGATTATACTGAAAGGAAAATTTGTCCTTCTGTTCAGCTGACACTGAAGACACCGTTTGGACAAAAGCTGAGGAGACTTAGCTATATCAGGCACGCTTAATACTCCTCCAGAGCTGAAGAGATCTGCTCCGACACGGATCAGAAGGCAGAAGAGAGTGGCAGCTTTGAGGAGATGTTTTAATTACTCAGGGATTACACAGCTGTGCTAAAATAAGTGGGTGAGATGTCCACAGAAATGATCCCGAGCTGCTCTCAGTACGGCTTGTTCAGAAGTCAGATATGCGGTGTCTTTTTTCTTGGCTTCAGAATGGAAAAAGTGCAGCGTGAAGGAAACATCACCTCAGCAAAGCAAAGCCTGATTAACCAAGAAAAGGCTGCCTGACATTCAGTTTTGTATCTCTTACAATGAGACCGTGATGTCTTCATGGAGAGCTAACCTGTGGAAATGCATGTTCCTCTTGCTGCTTCCTATTCTCTCTCCCATTTCCCCCTGCTCTTGCACCTAGTGCTGATTTCATCGGGCACCACACTCAACGAGCCTGGGTCACAGCTCTCTGGCACAAGAAAACATCATTTTACAGTGATGGTGCCGGGGCCATGACCCAGGCTGCCCAGAGAGGCGGTGGGGTCTCCTCCTTGGAGGCCTTCAGAAGCTGCCTGGATGTGGTGCTGGGCACCCTGCTCTGGGTGGCCCTGCTGGGCCTCCTCAGGCCCCTGCCCACCTCAACTATTGTGTGATGCCCACAGCTGCACCCCAAATGCTCTCAGTACCCCAGAAAGTTCCTTTAGAGCTTGCTGATGCCTCCCTCTCATCACAGCAGTTTTCAGCCCGCGTATGTCGCCTGCTACCAAGAGTCAGTGGGATGGCAGCTCCAAAGTGCAGAAATCTGCTCTGACAATGAGAGTACGTGGGTGGAGGTGGAGACCCAAGACATAAGCCTGGAGCAATGTTTCAGAAAATGTCAGGTGAGGTGAGATGGCAGAGGAGCGGATACATTGCTGGGGGTAATTCTGTATTGACTGGAGAACGGCCTAGCTGCCGCAACGGGCCAAGGCCATAGATCAAAGCATGCAGATAGCTTCAGGGATGCCAATACATCAAGTGTCTGCTTAAAATACCAAGAATATTCAACCTCTCCAGAGCAAGGGCTAAGATGATTGACAGCTACTGTTTCATGCAGGTATTAAACCTCAAAACCTCAGTAATACCAGCATTTCAACCGCAATGTCCATCTTGGTGAGGTTTTCAGTTCTGGATGATAGTTTTCTGTTTGTAAACAAAACACTTTCTTTCTCTCTCTCTCTCTCTCTCTCTTTTTTTTTTTTTTTTAAACAAGAACTCACTAAAATCTCTGATCTTATTTCCAGAAACTGTTACTATCATCACTCTTTGCTGTTACTTTCTATAGTCCTGCCTCAGCCTCTCTCCAGCATCTTTTTGCTAATACTGGGCCAGAACACGTAGCAGCATGTAGCCATGTCTCCATGCAGAACCACTGTTTGCAATTAATGCTGTGTCTTTATGTACATTGCTGCTCTATGTTCCTCTCCAAACAAGAGCCGTATCACCACTGTCTCAATTCTTAATGCGCAGGGGTTTGAGATCATTTTTGGGAGAAAAGGCAGTCTATGAAAATACTACCTTGCACGGGGCTGAGTATTCCCCTGAGGACATCAGCTTCACCACTGTGGTAGATCTGAGCTGACAGCCTGAAATGGGCTTCACTCTGGGGACCGACTGGGGAGGGAACTTCCTTCCAAGAAGACAAATTCAGCCCAAACTTAAAATACAACTGCGGAGGTTAGGGGAAATTTATTTTTATGAAAAGCATGAACATTTCCTTACGGATTTCGGTGTTGTGATCTTTTAGGACAGGAAGATTAATCTCATTTCTGGGACAGGGAAATAAGAGCTAGATGTTATTCCCAGTGGGCAAGGATGAAATATCAAGAGCTGTCAACAGCCGAACAGAGTTATCTTGGAGAAATGATGGAAGACCTGTGGTCAGATATGGGCTTTTAATGATGGGCAGCCAAGGCAAACAGACTGAGTGATATGAACTGGCTGCACACCGCTGAGATGACTGCAAACCTGATGGAAACATCAGGGATTTGAGGATGCTGCTGGGATGAGCTTGTGTGCATCTCTGTTTTGCCGTTCTAACACAAGGACACCAAAATATTGCATCCCACCTGAAAGATGCCTCATTTTGGAGTTGTGTCCTGCATTGTTGCATCTTTTTGTTGTGAAGGAATATAGTCACTAGCAAAAAAGCAAGTGTTAAGAGAGAACAGAGTAATGTTGAATACAATCTGCTTTTGTGGAACAGAATTAAGAGGCTATTCCTTTTAAAAAGGGGAGCTAGTATTAACAAGAGACTGCATAGAGAGCCCAGGCAAGCTAGGTTGGGAGTTCATGGCAGTGCTAAATACCTTGCAGTGCACGAGTTATTTCTTACCAGGGAGACCAGGAGCCCCAAACAGTATTAAAAGCCTGTTATCCTATGGCAGATACAGAACAAACACAGATAGCATGGAGCCAGCCCTAGAAAATGTCTGTTTATTCTGATACAATGAGAGGTTTACACATCATCTGTGGACCTGTATTTAATCAAAACCCACAAATCACCTGCACGTGTACAAAAACACATGCCACCAAGCTTGTCTCTTTCATCAAATGTGATTGTTGTTAAAGAAAAGAACTGGTGTAAGGACTTGTATTGTTGGAGGGTACCATTGTAAGCCAAGTGAGGCTACATCCAGTGAGGGCAGTCTTCCAGTAATTGTGCTCTAAGGATTAACAATCAACACTTCAGGTATCAGAAGGAAAGAGCCTGGCTCAATTGCAGAGTATATACCTTCATAGCACAGCTCAGAAATATCACAGAGACAAAGGTCTGTGATCAAACCCATTCCCACAACTGATAGCAAATTACTGGCATCTTACTTCTGCCTTTCAGGGGAGAGCAGATCGACACAGCCACTTTTAAAATGTTCTCCATTTGTGACAGCTTCATTCTTTTTATTTGCTGTCTCCCGTGGTGATGGTGCCCCAAACCCCTGTTCGTCCATGTCCCAGATTGATCAAATTCACCCATGGGCAGCACATTTGATGAGTGCTTCCCAATGGCATCCTCACCCAACAGCAGGAAGCCTGCTGCTTGGTGGATGGAGGCGAAGCACAGCATGGGACAGGCTGCACAGAGGGCAAGGGGGAACACAAGTGCTTCATCTGGTGCATGGCAGGGCTGTTCAGCCCTCGCCATCACCGGGTTAACACAAATCAGCTCCCAGTGTGGAGAACCTGAACGAGAGCCCAGGGCAGCTTTCGACACAGTCATGCTTTATGCTCTGCTCTCTATTCCCTGGCAAGGCACCCAGCAGCCCAGCTTGGCAGCGAGTCTCCTTGCTGTGCTGGAGAGAGCCAGAGCTGTCACAGCGGCTGATGTATTTGGGTTCCCTTTGCTGGTGACAGGCAAGTGCTCGACATTGTGCTGTGCCTGCTCCAGTGCCCCCATCACTGCGTGCCTTGGCTCTCCAGTGAGTTGCCAACCCTGCAGGAGCTGAGATCCTGCATGGAGTTAGGAGCTCGCAACAAAATCAGGAGCCTCCCATTGCTGGGCAGTCAGACACAGACGAAAACATTCATTTAGACTGTGCCATCTGCAGGTCCGGCACCAGTCCAAGGCTTGGAGCCTGCTGGTAATAGTGAGGTTAAAAAAGCCCCGGCTTAATCTGGAGAGTTGGGCTAAAACCCTTTCAGGATCACATCTGCCTCTGAATCAGAGCCCAGTGCTCGCTGTTGTTCCGGCGGTCTCTTGCAGGCACTGAACATCTCAATGATGCTCTTCCACTCCTGACAAGTAAGACACGGGATAAAATTTTCAGAAGCATCTATTATGGAATTACACTGGGAAATTAAACATGTATTCAGCTGTATGCAGGCACGGAGCTCAACTGGCAGGCTCACGCTGTCACCATTCAGCCTGCAGAACGAGGAGGCAGTGCCCAGGGTGCCTCCTGGGCTGTGCTAACTGCTGCTCCGTGCTTGGGAGCAGTTCTGGTGAGCGTTATGGATCTGTGTCTGCTGCAGCCATGCCAGGGCCCTGCTAACAGCTTGAGAGTACAGACTATTGATTTCCAGTGTCTGCCTGCATTGTTTGATTTATTGGTCTGTGTGAATTTAGAGCCTGAATCCGGCTTAAAAACCTGCACCATATCAGCCCTCCTCAAAGCTTTGCCCTTTAGAGAGCCCCAGACACAGGCACCTCACTGTGGAACTGGCCCTGGGGCAGAGCTTGTGTGAACACCTCTCACAAACAAAAGGAACAAGAAGGGACAAAAGGGAAACTCGTCTTGTGAGGAACTGCCGACTGCCTGCCAGGCAAGCCTCTGGCTGCAAGAGGTCCTCGAATGAGCAGCTGAAGCTGCCTGGTAAACCTGTGGTAGCTCAGAAACTACTGATGTGTTTCTTGTGGATATTTATGTCCTCCTTGTAGCCACTACCACACAGGTGGAAGCAGAGTTTCTGCGTTCACCAAACAAATACTCCTTTGAAAAAGGAGCCCGAAGTACTGCCCAAAGTACTGCAGACATCTAAGTACGAAAATGAGTTGTCTTGGTGTCCTTAATACAAGAATACTCTGAGCTGAGGGCAGGGATCAAGTCCGTATCAAGACACAAAACCATTATGTTGCCAGAATTATTGTTATGTCCCCTGCATAGGTAAGGCCTCCAAGTGAAGCGACAGAATATGGATCACATTTCTAAGAAAATTTGTTCCTATAAACTCCTGCTGATTTAAAGCCACCTGCGATTGTCAGGGATCCAGATTGTCTCAGTTACAATCCTACACCTAAGCAAAGACGTGCAAACCTCCAGCCTTGCCAGCAGACAGCTACATTTATATTTTATATACAATACTCTTCCTTGCCTCGAATTTGTTTTAACCTTTGTCACTGAAGGTTCATTGCCATAAGATACATGTCCGTGCTGGGCCTGAGTTCGGAGGACAGAGCTCCAAGCAAACCCAGAGCATTGTAGGATGTAGCAATGTTTTTCTCAACAGGCAAATCTTTCAGCACAGATACTGAGTTGTAATAGGGGGGAATGTTTTGCTGCATCCTCTGCATTTCTGATGAGCTGGAGAACTAAATTCTGAATAACTGTGGCCATAAATGATCCCCTGACATTTCTGCGAATATCCTCTGCTAATGCAGCTTTCTGCTCGAGTTCCAGCTCATGAATCCTATTCTGCCATAGCACTTGCAATAGCAGGTGTAAAGAAGATTATTCATTTACTGCTCTCGCTTGCTATGTAGGGCTATCAGTCTTGTTAAATCACTGCTTAATATTTCTAAGTGCACATTCAAGCTAATTGCACATGCATAATCCCTACACAGGTTTCACTACTCATCTTTATCAATGCCCTGGGCTTTAACAATACCTTTTTTTTTTTTTTTTTCCCTAGCCATTGCTGAAATTCTTTGAGCATATGTGGCCTGGGTATTTGGACAACACCCTAAAACTTATATCCCCATGTGACCTTTAGGACTGGAACACATCTTGCCAAAAAGAAAAATTAATTCATGTCTGAACTGCCAACATATTTCCTGTGACACCAAGGTGTATTATTGAGTTGATTTTCTTGACCTCTTTTCAAAGGTAGATTTCAGAAAAGCATGACACTGTGACAGTGTAATTTTCCTTTTGCCACATCAAACCTGTGACCAAATTCTGTTGCTTTTATCTATTGCTCTTGTTTTCCCTGCTATTTTGCTCCTCTCTTTGGGGAGACAGGGCTAGGAATAGAAGTTGCAGTTGGCAATGACAAAAGCTTGGAGGCAAAGATTGAAAACATGGCTAAACTTTTGACTCAATATTGCATCCTGAGGCTTGCAGATTTATCGGTTATATCCGCTAAGGACAACTTGACCTGCAAGGCCAATACATTAACGTGTTGTCATCACAACTGTTTTACTCAATTCTAAAGAGACCCTACTGCCAGCATTGACTTTTAGCCAATTTACCCTTGCTTTTGAATCCCCAAATCCTTATGGTCTTATTTATTCCTTTCTGATAGGTAGAGTGGGAGAGAGATGAAAAAAAATATATTCCAGAATAGTGTACAGTAGGTGTCCCATGATGAATCATCCTTCCTGCCTATCTACCTCTCCTAAAGTGAGTCATTAGAAGAAGAACATGAGCCCTCTTAAGGGTTAGGCTTTTCTTAGCAAGACAATCATTTGCTGTATTCTCATGTATAAGAAGATCCATTCTGTTTAAGCTATTATTGTGCCAACATGAAATAATTGCTCAGATATTTTAGGTATTTGTCTAGTGCAAATATAAGAAGAATCCATAATGTCGGTGCTCTGAGAAAAGGGGAGTTTATGCTTTAGTAAAATGCCTTCTATTTATTCCATAGTCCAAGCTTCAGTTGGTTGTTTATTTGTTAAGAAGCTGAAGAGTTCTGTCCTGTACACAGTTGAACAATGAATAGTGGAAAATAGCAGACAACCAGCCCTTTCTTGAGATCCCACTAGGGCTTCAAGCTGGAGATGACTTCTGACCACACTGAGAGCTTCCTAATAGCATGTGGGTCCACATAAAAACGCAGAGGGCATTGTACCTGTCTGTGAGTGGCACCACCTCATGTACTTTTGTGCTGCTTTTTTGTTACTCAGAAAGATCTAGAGTTGTGTTCATGTTCTAGGAGGGCCTGGCTGTACCACCACAGTTCCTAGTGATGTGGTACTGAGTGCAAGGAACCTTTCAGCCCATTTTAGCTGCTGAACTCCCAGATCCTTGCATGGTCAATGTAGAGAAAGTGTCGGGGTTCTTATACTGGGCACCCATAGATGAAGACCTGAATGTGGCCCATGCTGTAGATTTGCTCCCACCTTTTTCCCTTGTTTCTTTTAGTGGCTCAGGTAGAAGTCCGTGATCCCCCTGCTGTCCTTTTGCCTCCTTCATAATACAATTATTGACATACCCTATCTTGAAAAGTATTTTGAGCAGGGGAATATTTACACTGCAAAGAGCATCAGCTTTATATAAACTAACTATTGTGAAATACCAGAGCTGAAAGTTAAGAAATAACCTTGCAGAAGGGGTAGTACCGCGTGGTGCCACCTATCAAAGTCTCTGTCTTCCTTTTCTTCCTTTCTCTAGCTGCTACAGCAATCAGAAGCTGAATCCATATTCATAAATGCACCATGGTATCATGTGCAATGAATTCATTACAGTGAAATGCTCCTGAAGGAACTCAGACGAGAAATGAGAATTGTTAACGAGCTGAACCCTTTCAATCCACAAGTCCCAGCCACGATGGCTGTGAGCATTGCGGCATGGCTGCAGGAGATCACAACTGCACTGATGAGCTAGCAAGGCTGAAGAGCTGGGTTAAATTTATCTTCAAGCCTTAAACTCGTAACTCCACCAACAATCCCCTGTTTAATTTGTTCTCTCTCAAGATAAAGCTGAAATAAACAGCTGAATGGTGAAGTTCAGCCACAGCAATTGTATGATGTTGGCATTCTCTAGCAAGTAAAATGGGAAGCTTTCAATGTGTTTATTGAGCTTTCTGGGATAAAGGTATCTGATGCATCCTAAAATTGTTTTACCTCTTCACCCTTCTTCAGGATAATCTAACTGAACATTAAAGAAAACTGCATGACATTTATTTTTTGTCAAGTTGCTGTGGTAATACTGCATGCCACTGCAACAGGCAGTGAGGGGAATATTAAAATCTTTTGCCAATCCATTCTCCAAAACCTTCCCAGAGGTATTGCCAGCTTTGGGCAGACTAGGGGTAGTCACCAAAAGCCACGTACCTTCCACCTACAATGGTAGTGCTCTGGAAAAGGAGTCTGAAGTTTAAGGAGCACTCTTGTGGAGGAGCAGATATGGGTCGAGGTTTGCTTGCTGTGGTCAATCCCCAGCTCCACCATCACCGTTTGAAGCATGAGCCAGCTCTCCAGGATTTTTCTCCTTCTCTACATCAACCTTTGCTGGCTCCTCTACATTTCTCTCCCAACAGAAGGAATAGTGCATTCCTGCTTACCACCTCTTCCATAAGGCAGCAGAGCTTTGTTTTGCCTGTTCTTGCAAGAACCTGTAAGTTGGTCCTGGCCCAAAGCCTAGTTTGTGCTCACACTGCAGCCCTGTTTCATTTGCCTGGCTTTCACACTGCCATGACCTGTCTGCAGCAACAGAGCAGTACCAACGAGCCTCCTGGTCATTAAGAACCGTATTGTAGAACTATATCCACATTTTCCCAAGTTTTCTTATTTGTGGATTTTTTTTTTTCCCAGAGAAATATTAAAACAACAACAAAAATTAATAGGAACATGCATCGGCAGACCTAGCCCTCTTAGTCTATGATTATTCTGTGTATAGGGCTGATTGTGAAATATTCCCTTGAGCATAGTCTCAAAGACAATTCAATTTGAAGTAATGAAAGGTTTTAATTAAAGAATATTGAAATGCCTCTTGAAAATATTTTTGACTCTTTTGTTGTCTGAAATCCCTCTTTTTTTTTTTTTTTTTTTTTTTTTCCTTGTGTGGACGAAAATGTTGCTATCTTTATTTTTTGGATATTAACATCTTACTGATTTCATTTTAAAACAAAAATCATTGTATGTCTGGTATGCCAATACTTTAAAAAATTTCAGGCAGCTCTGTATTTGTCACCATAGCACCAGCAGTCCTGGCAGGGGTTGGGATTTTTACAGTATGTGCTGTACAAGCAGAGCCTTCAAGGAGGATCTCCTTTAGAGCTTGATTCTCTACTACTGCAACCCACTTTTATGCCATATTCACAGTGAGAAATGATGAGATACTGAGACAGCTCTCACCATGCAACAAGTGAAGACCAGTCGTGAATCACCAGCTGAAGGCTGATCTTGTCTAGGTACAGTAAGGCAAAGCCAACAGAATCTTCTTTCTGCTGGGATTATATGTGGAGATAGGGTGGTACCCTGAAGATAGCTGCTGATGTTATCCTTTCTGAAGGAAAAACACATGCTTTCTGAAGCACAGATGTAGGAGCAATGTGATTCCTTCGAAGAACTATTGTCATGCAAAGTTGAACCAGTCAGTGGATGCTTGGGGAACAAGAGATGACAACAGCAAGAAAGGAGATTGAATCATTTTGTGGGAGGAAAAGGGAGTTCATTGTTAAGATTCATAGGGAGAACATAGCAGATCTGCTTCTGAACACTTTCCATTTATCCAGATCTCACACAAGATTCTCTGTAGAAAGAGAAAGATGCTATGAGCCTTGTACTTCAGGATCTCGGAGGTGAGCTTGGTTAAGTGCACAGGGGAACACACCCAATGGGCATGCTGCTGCCCACCTTTGTCCCAGCTAGACTTCTCACAGCCAGTCAGTAAAATGCCAGAAATTAATGCCTTGATGCCAGAAAAGAATGCAAGAAGAAGTCGTTATGGTGTTGTTTGATGCTTTGTTTTACCTGATTGCCACTGTTTCCTTCTCTCCCTGCAAATCTCCTTAAAAACCTCAACGAGCACACATGAAGGGTAAAACGGACCATCTCCTTCTCTTCTTTTTCCCCGTTGTCGAGGCCTAATTTCTAACACAACGACTCTGAGAACTTTCATTGCCAGGCTTCCCGTTTGGCATTACTAACATCTTTTCATTTGGGTTAATTTAGTCAGTGTTTAACTTTGCTTTCTATGCTTAAGTAACAAGCTGAGCAGAACGTTTGTTACCTTGGGCAACTGGCTGCCGGTAATTTGTTTTTATTCGTTAGCATTTTGTTCCTAAACAGAGCTGAGCAAACAATCAGTAGTAAACAATTCACTCATTTAATTTAGTTCCCCCCCCCCCCCTTTTTTTTTTCCCTTTCTATTTTCAGATTCCTTTTTATACAGGCTTGGATCAGATTCGCAGTTGATCTAAATTGCCATTACGGTGCTGCTGCTGCTGCAGTAACTATACAGATTTATTTCATCCAGACTAGACTTCCTTTTATTAATACGTGAATTACCTGTACAAGTTCATATCCACAAAAGCAAACACCCCTAACTCTTCTCTGGTTACGATCTCCTTTCCATGAATGATTTTGAGCTGTGACGGCTCCTTATTTGTTCATGTTGCATGTCAAGGTTCACCTAAATCTTGCGGCAGTGTTTCTGCTCCTGACTGAATGTCTGCAGCTATGTAAATAGAGGATTAACCTTTCTGGTGTAAGTTGTAGTAGAAGTAATTTTTTTTATTATTATTATTTTTTTTTTTGCATGTACAAGCATGCATATGTGAGCCTGAGTGTTGAAAATCCCTGTATACCTTTCATGCCAACACTGCCTCACTTACAATTGTTTTTATGGAAAAATAGGCAAATATTGCAGAAAAATCAGCCAAGATGCTTATGCTCACATCCAGCCACCACATCCAAAAGCACCATCACATTGATTTGCATGACAAACAGGGAAACATTATAAATGACATCAATTTATGGCATATGTGGTTTACTCTAATCATCTGATGTCCTCAGGAACTCAAAGCCCATCTCTGGCTTCATTCTGTAACCTACCAAAGTTGATTTTGTGCAGGGGTATGCGTTTGGGCTCTGGTACTGCTCCTCCTGCAGAGAATGCTGTGGCATCAGGCAAATTTAATACTCAGACCATTTCTCCATCATCTCTCAAGAATATGCAGCTCAATGCATGCCTGAAGAACATTTTCAGAACTTTTAGTTGATGGTGTTTAGCAGCAAAACTGGTAACCTGGTAAGTGAAACTGCTAAAGTGGAGAGAGAGGTCTATTTATTCCTAGTGATCTAGAGCTGCAGTTTTTAGAAATGCCTTTTTTTTTTTTTTCTTTCTCTGAAATAATCCAATATTTCTCTTATTGTTAACCAGCTCTTTCTTTCTCCCTTTGTCTCCCTTGGCCAGATGTGTCTTGACTCTGGACCAGTCCTGTTTTTAATTATGATTTATTTGTCATTCTCCTTTTTCTTGCACACACCAACCATTGGGATACGCTTACTTAACAAAACACAAAGAAATAGAAATGCAGATAGAAGAAAATTTAAGCTCAGGTTCAAATGTTCAACTAGCCTCAATTTATATGAAAAAAAAAAAAAAAAAAAAAAACACAAAAAACAAATTAAAAGCCTATTTACCTAATACCCTACATCTATTTCAGAACTGCCAGTCATTAACTATTTACCTGGGACTTAACAGTGCTATTTACTAATCAATAGTGAGAACCATGGCAACCCTGGCACTACAGAGCCTGCTATCTTATGGGAACAGTGCTAAAGAAACACAAACTCTCAGTCCTTAATACCTGGTTCTTTTCTGCCAGGTTTCAGAGGAAGGTAAATTTTCCATTTTCCAACTTAATCTTCTCCTTTAAAGAATAAATCTGCTCTTGGCCACTGCTTGTTTTTATATTTATTTATTTATTTATTTATTTATTTTTAAATCTCTCTTTTAACAACAGTATTGTGGCAAGATGGGCATGTTGTAGAGGCACCAGGAGAGGAATAATGCAAGGTAGAGTGTCTATAGGGTCTTCAGGCTGTGTCTGAATCTCTGTAGCATTATGGACTGGGGATCCAACCCTGTAGGGTGTGAAAGCACTACATGGATAACACTTATTTTTCCAGCAGCCTATAGGTTCTCCACGACACTATTATTTTCTAGGAAAAGAAAAAACAACAAACAAACAAAAATAAATATATATTAAAAAAAAAATCAGATCCTCTGCCACCCTAGGAAAATATCTGCAAGAAAAAGTGTTTGGGGCTCCTACTCACCATTGGAAATGGCTTCAGAGGCATTTGCTTTTCTTTCAATGAAATTGTCTGTGAAAAAGAGGCGCTTATCATAATGTCTATGAGTCATAGACCAGTTTTCATTAACTGAGAGTTTTGATGGAAAATTTTCAACCAGCCTTAATCATACCTACCAGCAGGTCTGCAAGGATCTCCCTGAGTGTTCGTGCCAGACCCTCATTTTAATACCAGGAAACTGACTGAAATGCTAACTAAAAATAGAATAATAAAATGTTCAAGTACAAGTACCATAAGGACTAGGCAGAAAGGCTTTTGCAAAGAAAATCATGCTTTAGTAATCTATCTAAAATTCCATCAGCATATTAATAAAATCAGAGCTGAAGCAAGACTGGATGATGTCATTTATTTGGGGGTCCAAAACCCATTTGATAAAATCCTTCACGATTTTGCAATTAAAATTACAGGCAATTAGAATAACATCAACTGAAATTTAAATAGCAGGAGTACAAAGTTGAATATTACTGTGCAACACACACATGCAAAAAAAAAAAAAAAATAGCAAAATGTAAGAAAAAATGTATTACAGACAGTGATGCACTATGGATGATGTTATCTTGACATGTCTATTTTAAAAAAAAAAAAAAAAAGAGGAAAATGGGGATTAAAGTATTTCCTGGGGCTTTTCCCAGTGCTCAGCCTGGAGGGCAGCTCCAAGAGATTGGGCTACAGACTAAATGAAGAATGTTTTGGCTAGAATTACAAAGTTTTAACTGAGATTAATTGTTTCAATTTCCTAATTGTCTTAGGTGAAATGCAATTACAAAACCAATGGGCTGCCTCTTGCTCCAAGGTTTATCAAGAAAGTGGATGCCTGGTAGAAGGCCACCTGACAGGAGTCATTGCTCCCTCTCTGGGTCCCCTGGCAGGAGATGTGCTCATGTGGGCAACAGGGGTTGGGAAGGATGTGACTGGGGAGAAACTACTGTGCAGGCACAGGGTTTGGGGATTTTCTTCTTCCTTCATCCCAGTTTAGGTGAAGGGAAGTTGCTGTAGATGCCTGATGAAGCAGAAGGAAACCTGATCTTAATGCAGGTGAAACCTCGTGGCAGTTTAAGTGGAGGAAAAGGGAGTGGGGATGCTGCATGACCTGATAAACCTGCAGGGAGCTTAGGAATTGTAAGTAAGACCTGAGGGCTTAGACTTTACTAAGGAGCAGCAAATATAACATGGAAGTCCAATTAGATCCAACAAGTTGGATCTATAGCTACAGTAGCTATAGATGAAAATGTCAAATAATCTGTATTGTAAGATTTAAAGCACAATAAATTGTAAAAAGTGCTCAACAGTGCTCTTTCTCACAGGTGGGTGAGCATGTGGAAGCTGCTGGCTCCATGTGTAGCTGGGCTTAAATGTTGTCAAAGCACACCTGTGAATAATAACACACAATCACACGGCCAAGAAAAGTCTTATGGAGACACAAGTAATTCCATGGGTCCCAGAGGTGAGGTCTTGTGCCATAAAATAACCTTCAGAAATGGAGATAAGGAACAAAATTTAATTCTGGCTTAATTCCTGCAGCATTTCTTTTCAGCATTTGGGTACTGATATTAACCTTCAGAAACTAGCTGGAGGGAGCTGGAGTTTTGATCCATTATGGAAATTATCTGTCTTTGTGGGCTAGTATTTGCATAGTGAGGTGCATACCCATTTCTCACCAGCCTACTATCATCTTTTCCTGTAAGCTTAGTGCAAATGGTAAGATATGCTGATAGGGAAAAGGGCCAGCAAGATTGAGGTGTCTAATTTCAGGGTCACAAGTCAAATGTGTTTCCA
This sequence comes from Anas acuta, assembly GCF_963932015.1. Classification (NCBI taxonomy): domain Eukaryota; kingdom Metazoa; phylum Chordata; class Aves; order Anseriformes; family Anatidae; genus Anas; species Anas acuta. Next base: position 102,946,304 of record NC_088981.1, read on the forward strand.
AATCCAGAAGGCAGACAAACATATTTCAGGCTAGTTATCACAAAGGAGGCTGTGCCTGACTTTCGGTAACTCAAGGAGTGTACAGGCCCGAGCTGCCCACGTGCAAGGAGCATGAAATACCTACAAGGCTGATACGCAGAGACCTGCTGCTTGAGCCAGCCTGAAAAAGAGTCCAGGAATGGGCGCTGATTATGTGCTGTCATAGTATGGGGAACCAACATTTTAAAATCTGAATTGTTTGTGTCTTGCTTAACTCCAAGCGAAGCACTTGTATCAGCTGCAGAGTTTGGGTGGGAGTGAGGCTCCTTGCCCAATAATGCACTGATTCCTGTCCTCGGTCAAGACCTTAAAGACACATGGATGCCGTCTTGTCTGCATGATGGGATGTAAACTCTCATTGTCAAGATCAATTGTGTATTTCTACAGAAGAGTGAAATAGGGCTGGGGAAATCTGTATATTGTATTAACAAGCGTGACTTAATGGGCTGTGTGTTTACACGGGAGGGATGGATACCCACCTCCAACTTAAATAGAAATATCTTTTTATGCAAGAGAAATGTCTGAAGGCCCCATTTCAAAATACTTATAACCCAAGGTTAGGGCTTGATGTAAGCAAGACAGGTGGAGGGGAAACCTGAAGCTAGGTTTCATATAACCCTGGTAAATAGCCTAGGAAATATCTGGCAAGGCACAGTGTTGGTCAAGAGAAGGCCTTCCAAGTTTCTGAGAGGCCATAACCTGACCCAAACACTAAGCTCCAAAGCCAGGATTTCTGCTCTGAATGTGAGTCAAATGGAGATGCCTGGCCAGGGGAGGCGAACATGGGTGTCCCCTTCAGTCTTCTACTGCTAGCACCATGTCCAGCATTTTCTGTGACCTTGTTCTCTGGATCCTAACTCTCCACATCCATTGCACACAGGGTATCTAGTTCCTGTTGTAGTGGAAAAATGTCAAACACTGACATTTCAGTTCAGTAGATAAAACCCAAAAGACTCTGGTCCAGTGACTAAAGAGTTACCTTCTTGCCTTTCCAATGATCTAGCTGATTAACATTGGTAAATTGCTCTGGAATTAAGTTCTAAATGTTGGTATATTTATTCATAATGTAGCTCATTTTGCTGCCAGATATTGCTAGTGATGTTTGGCAATGGTCTGGGTGTCTAGAAAAACTTGAATTTTTCATTAAAGGAAACAAGCAGTAATTTTTGAGTCTTGGGCTAATGTTTCTAATGAAAACTCAAAATGGAAACATAAAAGAAGTTGGGTTTTTGCAACCAATCATCTTACAAATGAAATTAATATTTTTGAAAGCATTTTGTTGTTTTCTTTCAACCACTCCTAACAGTCTATCAATAAGTATGAGCTAATTATCAGAAGTCATCTCATCCTACAAAAGCAGGATGAGAAAGTAAATTAGAAATGCCATTGAAACTACAGTAACAAAGGAATTTGATGGAGTAAAAACCTGAAAGGCTGGGAACATTTTATTGTGTTGGTAAACCAGGAGTCTTGGTATTATAAATGCTTTGAGCTTTTGAATATTTAACAGCAGTATGAACTTTTATTACTTTTAATATGGCATAGTTAGGCTTTTGCCAGATAATGACTCTGCTCTCTCAGCTCAAGCTAAACTACTTATCTCCCACAGCACATGATTTACCAATAGCTTACATTACCACTTACTGCTGAATTTAAACAGAGCCATAATGCAAACTGTGCTCGTAGATGAACATACAGGATATGTTATGATCTTTCTGAATATTTAGATGTAATTATTTTCTCTCTACCTAACGCTTGCTGTTTCCAATACTCTGCTGTCTATGTGACATTCATGGACTAGCAGAGGATAACTCAACCTCAGGTGTAATTTTTAATGGAACTTTGAAAAAATAAGACTGGATGTATGCTTTGACTATATTTGATAAGTAAAACAACAACAACAATAACAAGTATGTTAATCAAAGAATTGATTGAATGATATGTGATTAATTTGGATTTCAAAAGATGGTAGCTTCCATAAATACAAGGTGTGTGCTGTGGGAATCTAGATGTGACAGCATGGAGCAAGAATCCTGAATCCCTTCCCTCTGGGAAATTCAGTATTGACTGGAGCCCATTATCCTGTAGAAAGAGATTTTCCAAAAACCCAAAACTCGGATTTGCCATCTGAGTGTTTGGTCAGCCAGCTGTTTTCAGGTGCCCACTGTGATTTTTCAGAAATGCCCAGTTGCCTGTCTCCCCCTCCAATGCTGACTTCAGGGTTGTCTAGACCCCTAGATATGTTGAAAATCTGCGAGGTACTTACATACTTTTGGGCACTTACATAATTTCAAATATGTCCTTTACTGCTGGTGTCTCAGCTCTTGCTGTAGCAAAACAAACAAACAAACAAAAAAACATTTTCTATTCTCTTTCCTAAAATCAGTCCATTTGCATTCTGGAAAGATAAAAATTTTGGTTTGATTTCAATACCCCTCTGAGGGTGGATAAATACTCTTTGATGCAGTGACATATAGAAACACCTGAATTCAGTTCTGTTACTTGAAGATGCAAATGCATTCACCAGGATATAGCTGTGTGGTTTTGCCTACTTTTTCAAGAAGGCACAGATTTGGAAAAAAATAAAATAAAAATCATCTGCTTGTTTCATTTCTTTCCTTTTTAGAAAAGCTAGGAAGTTTAACTTTCTGACTTGCAGCCCCCACACATAGCAATGATCTGCAAGATGAACAGAGATGAAATGGTTGATCAGTATGCTCTTGTTATAAAAATTCAGAAATGTGAGATAAATAAATGTTTAGTAAAAACAGTGAAATGTTGAAGAAAGAGGAAAAACAGCATAGATCTCAACTGATACAAAAAAGCAGAGCACAATAATGCTCATTTTTTAAAGGCATGATTGATGTCTAAAATTCGTGTGATACTAGGATGCAATAGCAAATGCTCATGAAGTAAATTCTCATGTAATCATGGGCAAAAGTCCTAGTTTATGTTGCTCATCCTTAAAATTTTGTTCAGAGCTTCATTGACGTACCATGTGTCTGAGAAATTGTGTCTGAGAAATTGGTAGCTGTTGGCTCTTTTTGGCTGTGAGGGAGAATCTCCAAGGTGATTCTGATTTAATTAACATTGCAGCTATCGCTATAATGTCTAAGCATTAACTGAACCTTTCATAAGTTCATCCACAGAAGCAGCACATTGTGGTAGATCTTGCATCCACTTTTGCCTTTGTTCTAGAGCTTTTGCATGCTGGATTTGTTGTCTGTACAACATTAATAGTTTCCAGTTTCTCTGCTGAAGAAAAGATGTGGTGGATGCGTGGGCAGTGGCAAAATTCCCACTGACTTTGACGGGGCCAGGATTTCACTGAGGAAGTTTTGGCCCCCATCCATTTTAGATTAATGGTTTGTTTCCAGTAAATACATGTACATGCAAACTGGAAGTCATCTCTTAAAACGAGCCTCTATTACCTCCCGGGTCCAAGTGAGTTTTTGATATTAGAAAAACGTCCTCCCTTGGTAACCTTCAAACACTTAGTGGTCATACATCCGAGACATAAAAGCCATAAAAAAAAGGCAGGAGGAAAGGAGCTGTGTCCTGTTTACACGTGTACATGTATGACAAGTTGATGGCTGACTGCTATCTTATTTAGTGTGCCAAGGCACCGTTGGCTTAGCAAGTGCATGGCTGCTGTCCTGCCTGAGGTTTAACACAACCACATGGGGAACCCTGGCTTGTCTGGGGATGGCAGGGGCCAGACGGGGCAGGTCAGCTCACCTGGAGGTGTAAAAGGAGAAATGAGCCCAGGCTTTGCAGGCATGAGTGCTGGGGAAGACCCTCACAAGGATCTGTGTCGTGTGATGGGATGTGCTTAGAGCCCACAGGTTCTGGGTACATCCCCTGAAAGCACTGCTACCCAAATCCATATCAAGAGAGAAAGCTGGCCACAGAAAGTCATGTGGGAGGTGGAGTGACACTGTGCATGCTGGCTTCCATCTGTATGCTGAAGGTGTGTGCAAGGCTTTTGAAGAAATTAAGTCCTATTAAATAGAAACCAGGGCTTTGTTTTATTCATAAGGGTTTATATATATATATATATTATTTTTTGTTCACCTTAAAATATTTATCCTCACTCTATCCTACCATTTCCCCCAGTTTCACTGTGAAACAGATCCGATAGTGCAGAACAAGAAGAATCCAACTGAAAAGTCAGTGCTCTATTTCTCCCAGGTACTGTTTTTTTAAGGACCTAGGAAGGAGGAAATATATTCTGCCAGTCATCAGAGAGTCGGTGTTGGAGCTTGTGCTGACAGGTGCTGGCTTTTGGAAGGGAGCAGATGGCAGAGAGACATCCAGCAGGTCTAATTAAGCCATGAGGCACTACAGAAACAACGAAGAAAATATAAGTCCAGCCCTGCCACACTTGAAAAGAAGTTCTGTAAGGGTTCCTTGGAGCTTTGTGGGGAGAGGAGAGAAAAAAAAAACAAAAAAAAAAAAAAAACAAAAAAAAAAACAAAAAAAAAAACCAACAACAACAACAAAAAAAAAAAAAAAAAACACAAAACAAAAAAAAGCATTATCATTATTTATTTTAATAATTTCTGGGTCTTCTCAGGAGAACCAATAAAGACATTAGCTGCTCCAATGTACACTCATCTGTGACATCTCGTTGGTTCAGATTGGGCAGGTTTTGTTGCCAGCAGCAGCTGGTAGGACTTCAGGAGGAACCAGTGTGAAGCGTACAGGAGGCAGGAGAAGCAAGGTGCTAAACTGTGCCATCCTGGATAACAGGATGCCTTATGCATGGTTATGCTTCATCCTCTCCTCTCCTCTCCTCTCCTCTCCTCTCCTCTCCTCTCCTCTCCTCTCCTCTCCTCTCCTCTCCTCTCCTCTCCTCTCCTCTCCTCTCCTCTCCTCTCCTCTCCTCTCCTCTCCTCTCCTCTCCTCTCCTCTCCTCTCCTCTCCTCTCCTCTCCTCTCCTCTCCTCTCCTCTCCTCTCCTCTCCTCTCCTCTCCTCTCCTCTCCTCTCCTCTCCTCTCCTCCAGCCACATGTGGTCAACAGGTTACCGTCTCTGCTCTTTCCCTGCATTATGAATGCAAGAGATTCAAATTGTTTAAAAGTCTCATTTTCCAAGTTCCACACTGTGAATGCTTGGAAAATGCTAATTATTACATGATAAAAAGGGTTTGCATAAATTATGTGATTTTTTTTTCCCCTCCCAGGAGAATCTAGCTTTTGTTCAAATCTTCTTTATTTTCTTTGAAGCTGCAAACCATTAGGCACTGTATTTGGATAGTGCATAGCCAGATATTATACTTATAACCAAAATATAATGATTAAAACACCACTTACTAAACAAAGCTCGAAGCTTTTTGTATAAAAACCATTAGGATCACACACATGCACAAGCACCAATTCACAACGTGGTAGGATAATGAGCAATCTAAGGCACACACTAAAGTGTAGATAATGAGACTCCTACTTATTCACATTTCATTAGCAGTATAAAGGATCTAAATCAGCTCTGTCGCTACTCATTCCATAAAGCATTGTCATCACTTTCATTTAAAAAAACAGATCTTAGTTCACTATAATTACTGCATAAAAGCCCTAGATATTGTTTCCAACAGATCAGGTTTACTTCCCCGAACAAAAATGGGGTTGGACATCATAATGAGCTACGTATCAGCTAGACAGGTTAATTCACCCCCAGAATGGCTCATCTTACGCTGGAAATAAAGGAACTGCTGGCTGACCTTGTGTTTCAGGGTTCATGGGCAGGGAGCCTCCTTCACAGCCTTCACCTCGGAGCTACAGCAGCTGCTAGCTTCAGACGAAATATAGCCACGCAGGTCAAAGTCCTCGCATCTCAGAAGTTCCTGGGGACTGTGAAGTAATGAAGGTGTGAGGAAGAGGAGGTCCTCACCCCCCAAGATGTCATTGCAGGGCCATGAGGCTGTGCCCGTGCTGCAACACCCATACCCTGCGGCAGCATCACTGCATCACTGCATCCTGCCCAGGCCCCTTGGCTGCGTTACACCAGCAGGGCTCCGTCTCAGGAGGTCTCAGCAGCACAAAGTGCCATCAGGAGCAACAAAGCCAACACTGACGGCTTGACACATCCTGGGAATTAACTGGCCAGGGCTCCTGGTCAGCACAAGGCCCATGTACCTAGCCAGTAACAGAAAGCAGGGCGCCTCAGGTAAGGGAGTGGTTATCACCTCACGTGCATTTTTAATTGATGAAGTACTTAACGGGGCAAGCACACAGCCATGAGCAGAGGTGTGTGTTCAGTTCATGCTGTGTGTATTTAGGATCTCTGGTGAAGGTCCCTTCCAGCTGAGCTGTGCTATTGAGTTTTGAGCTGTCAAGGATGAAAAATTGATCGCTGTATCCTCCCTACGCAGTAACCCAAGCATCTTCTGTCAACTTGTATTAATTCCTTGATGGATTACGGATACATGCTGCTGTTTGGGACAGTTATCTGTTGTGTAGCCCTCCTTGCCACACTCCCTACACCTACATCAACTACCCAGATGAACAAATAAAATACAAAATGAGACCTCCTACGTTTAGGTTTGCAGAGATTGAAGAAATAGTTTTGTCCTGTCTCTGGCATGCATTTCCCTTTGCTTGGTGAAGTCATTTAGCCATTCTGGTTTTATGATTGTAAAGTAAAAAGCAGAAATAATCTGTAATTTACCACCCAGGGTTGTGAGGGTGAAATAGCTGCTGTGTGAGATGCTCTAAGGTTCTGTTTGTCACTGAAGGAAGGAGTGGTCCTCTGTGAAGGCCCCAGGTCAGAAGCTAGGAGCTCCACGTCCTGCACAGTTTCTCTTACGATGCTGAATCACACACACACACAGAATTTCTAGGTTGGAAGAGACCTCAAGATCATCGAGTCCAACCTCTGACCTAACACTAGCAGTCCCCACTAAACCATATCCCTAAGCTCTACATCTAAACGTCTTTTAAAGACTTCCAAGGATGGTGACTCCACCACCTCCCTGGGCAGCCCGTTCCAATGCACGTGGGAGAACAGGCCAACCCCCACCTCGCTACAGCCTCCTTTAAGGTATCTGTAGAGAGCGATAAGGTTGCCCCTGAGCCTCCTCTTCTCCAGGCTGAACAAGCCCAGCTCCCTCAGCCGCTCGTCATAGGACTTGTTCTCCAGGCCCCTCACCAGCTTCGTCGCCCTTCTCTGGACCCGCTCAAGCACCTCCATGTCCTTCTTGTAGCGAGGGGCCCAAAACTGAACACAGTACTCAAGGTGCGGCCTCACCAGAGCTGAGTACAGGGGGACGATCACCTCCCTAGCCCTGCTGGTCACACTGTTTCTGATACAAGCCAGGATGCTGTTGGCCTTCTTGGCCACCTGAGCACACTGCTGGCTCATATTCAGCCGACTATCAACCAATACTCCCAGGTCCAAATGTGCCACGTAATGTGCCACGTAAGTTCTGAGTGATTGTTATACCGAGTCCCATAATATCTAATGCAACAAATATCTGTACCTTATTTCTGGACAATTACGCCGGCCCCTGTCCTGACTGTTTTCTGCTCTGAGTACTGTTGGTTTGTCCCAATAGCATGTTCTTGCTAACTCGTGATTGCTTATCTTCAATTTAAGGCACTGTAATACTTACATAAACGTAACCTTATTGTTTCCATCCTTCATCAAACCCATAGCTCTCAAATCTTTTGAGTATAAAAATCTAGAGCAGAGCCTTCCGAGCACTGCCAGCCTGACATTTAATAACTTTTATATACTTTCCTGGCTGGATGTGCTCTACTTAAAAGCAGGATATCTCTTGCTTATTTCCATTCAGCATGGTAGCCAATTAACGTTTGGTTCACTGATGCTCTTCATCCTCAACCTGCAACTCATATCAAGCATGAATTACTAAGCCCCACTGTATCTATGTAAGAGACATACCCGAAGTGCAGCAACTTGACTTTTGCATGAAGGTCACTCAGCACAATGAGGGAAGGACAGGGTTGCCAGCTGTCTCCCAGCAGGATTTTGGCCATGTCCTCTGTCAAACCAGGGAATCTCCTGCTTCAGGCAGAAGACACCGTCCTGGGCCTTTTGTGGAGCTCTGTGTGTCAGTGTAGGATTAAGGAGGCTACATATTTGTGACATGACTTAATTCAAAATTCATCCTTGTGTCACTGCATCTGAGTAGAGCATGAAAATGGTTGGGTCATGATCCTTAGGTGATATGGGCTGGAGTACCTTCACAGGCTTCACAGGCACTACCATGGGTTGAACCAGTTGGATGAGCTGGTAGTTGTGGTTAAAGAAACTTTGCCAAAAAAAAAAGGAAAAAACAAAGCAACAACAACAACAAAAAACCACTGATGCTGCTGGGTCTGCATGGGAAGTTTTTTCCCCTCCCACTTTGTACCAGTGCTAATGACTTCCCAAAATGTTGTCATCAGTAGACTTGTATGTTCCTATCTTCAATGGCAAGTTTCAATAATGAAACAAATGTTTGTGTCCAATTAAATAAGGGAAAAGGGGATTTTGCAGCGATGCTTCCATTGAACTTACATCAACATTCAGAGCAATCTGAGTGATTTCTAATGGCAACAAGCCAGACAGAGTTTTCTTTTTCCAAACTGAAGGCTGGTCAGGCCAGTAGGGAGGTGGTACGGGGCTTTCAGAGGGGCAGATGATCACTGCTATCCCCCCTCCCTGTGGGCTGTGATAGCTCCTAGCCCCCCTATTCCAATCCAGATATTAACTCATTTTTGACACCCCAGGACTGCATACTGCCAGTGTATGTGTCACGCTGGAATCAAACCGACTCATACGGTACAGATATTTCTTGACTTGATGCATTTCTGTGCTGGGAAGTGGTTTGAACTGATTGGAATGGGCTGTGCTGCAAATGATGCTGATGATCCTGGGTCTGTGCTAAATACATCTCAGTGTGTGCTTATGAGGCTTACTCTGTCCTGGTCCTGCACACTGAATGCCTCTCGGGAGCTGCAGTGCTGCTTCCCATTTAGTATTGTCCAAAACTGATCCAGCTTGGGCGCTCAAGGCTACGCTGTGATAGGAATCACAGTGCAGTCAGTGCGACTGGGAAACTCCCTTCAGAAGCACACGAGCCAAACTAAAACACCACAGCTCAATGCACAGATATGGGCAGAAATTTCAAGGGGGAAAATCCTGGTCCAAGGGAGACCAATGGCAAAAAATGCTGATGGCCCCAGAAACCCCCAAATTTCACTCAGGCTGGTCTTGAGAAGGAAGAAAGGAGCAACTCCAGGCCAGGGATGTAACAGAGAGTAAACGGGAAGACGGTGAAATTTCTAAGAGGTAAACGGATAATAACAGCAAAACCGAGGGGAGAAGAAAAAGAGCAGGCATTTAAGTATGTGTGCATTAAAGCTCCTGAGTTCTTACAGTATGTTTAGAAATATCTTTCCAAATAATAACGTGTTTAATTTCCATACCAACATCATAATGTCTGCCTTAGAAAATATCTCTTCTTCTTGATGTCCCGAAATATTGTTAATTGCTGTCTGAATTCTCACCACTATTCACCTTCGTGCAGACAGAGCAATGCAGCATTCCGGGACCCCCAGTCAAGCCACATAAACGTGAACCAAATCCTACTGCAGGGAATTTCCATAACAGGCATGGGAGAGGGCTTAATTTTTATTTTTTGTTATTATTATTATTTTTTTTTTTCTGGGAGGATATTAAGCAATTGTCCCTTTTACTGTGCAGGATTGTGTTTGGGTCAGAATCTGAACTACATTTCCATGCTCATTGTTATTCTGACTGCTTCCACAGTTCAGTAGGGAGTGAATTAAAAAACATAATTACATAACTTCCATTGTTACAATTTAAAGACAGTGACAATACTTCTACCATATTTAGCTTATTCTAGTTATTGCCTATTAATCTCTGCCTTTCATAGTAAGTTATAATTGCTCTTTGCAAATCCTTTCCTTCTTATCAGCTAGTTTTTAAGAGTGAGTTATGCTGGCAAGGTTAGATTCCAGCAAATTCTTTACTCTGAGCTGTTTTCAATTCTGCTTATGCTTGTATATTTTGTTTTATTTTATTTTTTTATGATAGATTGATGATTATGCTTACATACCTAGAGAAAGCTTTAAAGCCTGCTGTTTCTTTCTGAAATAAAATACAAACAGAAACACCCCAAACAAACAATAAATAAAATCGTTCCTTCCTATCCTGTGTCTCTCACTTGATCTTTCTTGCTTATGCTAAATAATGCTTTTTATACCAAGAGGTAGGAAAATTGGCACTTTATTCTTCTCCAGGTCTGAATGTAGTCTTTTCTAGTCACCTGATGACTCCACTTCTGAAATCTTTCAATACATCTTAATCCTAAAAGGTACGCTGATTGGAGTGCTCCTTCTTTTGTTTGCAATCACCCTGTGCTTTGTTCCCTGAACTTCAAAGAGCTGATTTCATTGTGTCCTGGCTTCTTCTGGGTCTGCGTCTTGATCCTGCTGATAATGGTGTAAATAGGAAAAACTCGTTTGAAATCACGGTGTCCTGTCAACAAAAATACGATCTGACTTGGATATTATTAGAAAAGAACTAAATTTGCTCCATGCTTCACACTCCAGTTCTCCATCGGTTTTCTGTCTGCCTCCAGATCCCCTTGCAGAGTATCCATCTAGCATACACACTGGCCATGAGCTCTAAAGCTTAGCTTTAAGTCTTATATTTTTCACACTCCTAACTCCTGTTTCTGGGGCTGTTGCCTTGGGCTTGCTCTAGCACCTCTCCGTGCCTCCGCAGGTTCTTCGCTATCACTTCTGCTCATTTGTCCCTGCAGGAGAGGTCTCTCTGTCCTGAGCTACTTCTGCTGTTTCATCCTCTAAAAATGACTCCAAATCCCATCCATCTTTCTCGTGTAACGCTGAGTCTTTGTGCTGTGCCTAATCAGGACATTATCTGCCACATGAAATGATGGCTTGCAATCTTACCTGTGGGTCACAACAGCGGCCAAGTAATATTCCACAGGCAGTGTTAGACTTCCCTCTTGTTTGCTCCGCTGTTATCTTTTCGACACCCTGCAGGGAGAATTGATGCCAGGGTTTTTTGTGAAGACAAAATGATCCTTGCTATGGTTCACAGGCAACCAAAGTGAGATCATTTAGATTTTGAAGCCTTTCTCTCAGTGTTATTTTGTGTTTGTGAATTTCGTGCCCGTAAACACTGTGTGGCCGGCTTATATTGTGGGACTTAGGTGCTTATGTGAATGTGTTTTCCTCACCTGCTCCACAGGAGATTCCAGCCTGTGATACTGACAGATCTCTGATGTGTTTGATGGGGTCTTATCTTTGGTCATTCGCTGAGCTCAGTGGGATTTGGGTGAGATTTTTTTTAACCCTCTGGAGAAAAAAAATATTTCTCCTGTAAATCTTTATTTTCCACAACAGTAACCAAATGTTCATCTCCTGCACAACGCTTTGTTACATCTCTTTTCCAAGAGCCCAGGTGTCAAAATTCCCCGCACCGAGTGGGCTGCAGCCACCTTCACCCCATCTCACAGCCCTCCTGCTCACCGCCCTCCAGCACAGCTGATTTGGTTCTCACCAGCCACTGCAAGTGGTTGTGTGGAAAGGCTGCACCAGGAGGCAATCACATTTTTTTGTTGCCTCTTAATGGCATTTGGCAGCTGAAAATGAGAAGGAGTAGCTAGCACCACGAGGCTAACTAGGGTGAGGAAGACACCGGTTGAGAACCATTAGAAAACCTCAGCACGGAGCAGGACAAACTATTTATTTCCTGGAGATGCTTCTCTAATGGAAAAACATTATGAGAAAAAAATTCCATCATCTATTGAGAATCAGAAAGCATTCAGAGAAAATGGAGTAATGCAATTTTCCTATGCCTTTTAAAAAGAAGCAAGCGGTAGAAGTTTTTCATTATTTCCATGAGAGATTCAAATGCATTTGTGTGTGCTGTGGGGATAATGGCATTTCCTGGGTCCCTGAAGGTACGTGGCCTCACCCCATGCCTGGCTATTGAGTGAAAGCTTTCAATTATCCAAGCACAAGGAAAAGGGTTGTTTAAATAATAAGGAGTAACATGAGGCCAGCTCTGCGGAGTTTCTTAGCGTGTTGTCTTGCAAGACCTTTCATTTCGCTATGGTATTCAGCTCTGGTGCTCAGAGGTCAGCCTTGTGAGGCAGTAAACATGTCTGGGACCTGCATTCACCTGGAGCTGCTGGAGAGGATAGAGGGCTTTTGGAGGAAACAGGCAGCAGTATGTTTTGAAGGTGTGTAAGTATGCTGAGTGTTACCCTCTGCAGCTTGAATGATCAACAAAAAACCCAAAGATGTTATCATTGCTGGTAAATGGGGCTGTATTTACAAGGTTTGTGTTCTCCCATCTCCCTAGAAGAATGGCAGTGAGATGTTCCTGGAAAAATGTAGGGGAAGTTGTGGCCCTACTGAAGGAAATGGGAGTCCTCCCAATGGCTTCTTCTTTATGGTGGGGTGGCATCTGCCCTAAGTGTTGTCTGAAAGCCTGGTGCCTGGTCCTGTGGTCCCCCAGGATCCACCCTGGGTGTCTCCCTGCGGCAGGGGCTGGGTGCCCCATGGAGGTGCACATCCTCCCACTGACTGCAGAGGGCCAGCTCAGACCAGGCTCCTCACATCTCAATGGTACGTGGGTGAGAGGAGTTCTGCTTCCACCAGCTGGGGCCAGATCTTCAAAACAAATGTACCCTTTAAGGCTGTGCCTAGGGGATCTTCACACCACTCAGCAGGTTAAAAGCCTGTATTATTTGAAGAACCTTTAGAGCTGCTTTTGAAAATTCACTGGTTTCCAGTCAGTACTATATGCATCTACCGGTTTCCTTTCTTCTTTCTTCCTTCTTTCTTTCTTTTCTTTATTTTTTGTTTGTTTTAAAATCTGGTTTTAAATCATTTTCCCATCCATGAAGCGGAGAGCAATATTTCATCTCAAGAAATCCATCCCCAACTCCATTGATACTAAAACCTTTCCCACATGGTCATTTGCCTCACTATGAGCTCTTCTCTGACAGTATTGATAGATTTGGGCTGGGAAGCATAAAATAAATCACAGAAAAATCTGAAGGGAACTAATGTTTGATTTTGTTGGAGTAGTGGGGAGAACTCCCCATGCTTGTTCATACATTTATTGTCAGATTAACTTGACACTGAAGACACTTCCCACAACAAAATAAAAAACAAACAAACAAAAAATCACCAAACACCCAAACCTCCAGAAACATAAGCTCTGAAACTGTTATAAATGGTGGCCACCTGCTTCTACACTGTGTCTTTCGTACAATATATGTGCTGACAGATTTTGGAAATTTTTTTTTGTACTATATTTTTTTGACATCTCAGCCATAAACTGAACTGATATGGAGAGGACATGTTCCTGACTTCCCCCCAGCAGCGGAGGAGACAGGCAGGGTCTGCACAGAGTTCAGTACAGAGCTGAATGCTGTTTCAAATCACCTGGAGCTTTCTAGACAAAGCCATGAAAGGTGCATGTGAGGGGACACTGATTAACTTTACTCAAAGCTGTTGTCCAACATTTGTTACCTGGCAGTCACTGACCAACCCAGTATTGCAATAAGATGTTGGCAAAGAGAGGGCAACTCATCCAGACTTGTGTGATGCAGAAATATGAGGAGTTTCACTGGCTTTTAACAAGGATTAGGTCCTAAGGCTGCAGTCTGTGTAATATGAGAGGAGTACAGTGTGAATGTTCATGTCTGGACATTTACTCAGTCCTGATTTCCCTCCAGCAACCCAAAAAGGGAGCAGCCATTTCTTAGTATAGGAGTAATCTGATCTATTTAAGGACCTTACCTTCTGAGAGAAACCACCCTAAAAGTATGATTTCTATTGCTAAATATAGTAACTCCACAGATAACTGGGATGTAGAGATACATATTTTATCATATCCAGATATCAGACTCCTGAATATCTTGGATTTTTTTGGAAAATGTTGACTTAAGGGATGTAGGAATATTTGGGAGATACAGTTTGGGGAGGAAAGGAGGAAGAATTTCCCATAACTGTTCCTAACTATATCTATCCTATGAATTAAATAATGTCCTTCCTCCAACCCCTTCCATATTTATTTATTTGTTTATTTATTTGTGAACGGTAGACAATTTTTAAACATTGAGGCATTAGTATTGGAAATTGTGGAAGACTTTTTTTTATTATTATTTTATTATAATTTTTTTTTTGTAACTGAGAAATGCTGAGTTAATGCCAGTCATATGCTAGTCCAAAACCAACCCTCCTTTCTGCTTGTTTCGTTTGGGGTATTTTGGTCCTCCTACTTACTTTAATTCTGCTCTAGAAGAGCAGCCCTGACCTCCCTGTCTGTCCCACAGCCCTGGAGGAAGGAAGATGCTGGGCAGCAGGAGCAGCCCATCCCCAGCTGCTCAGGCATGCACAGAGCAGGCAGTCCGAGAGCTGAGCCAAAGCTCTGGTGGAATCATTTGCCTGGGCAGTAATTTATGGTGTGGCACACAAGCAGCATGGCAGGGCAGATGGCTTTGTTCTTTATAATGGAGTTTTCCTTAGCAGACCTCACCCAGGTTCCCTGAAAGCACCTGGGATGCTGAGGACGAGAACACAGCATTAGCTCAGTGCCTACTGGCTCATGGAGATCCCGACCAGAGCCAACGGGGTTATTTTTATGAGCAGTGAGCCTCTTGGCAAAGCTTTTTTCAATGGGACAGATGGGTCAGGACAACCTCCAGCCCCACCATCAGCCCTGGCCTTGGTCTCTGGCTGGCTCCTCGAGGACTACAAAACTGCTTGTGCAGGTTTGCTTTGCTTGGGAAGTAGTTATCAGGGTTGTTCTGTCTCTAAAAGTACAACTTTAATCCTTATTTGTGTTGTAAGAGTGCCTCCAGGTTCACAGAGCCACAAGGGCCTCCCTCTGGTAGGCTCTGCTTGTGCCGCTACCAGAAGATCATCACCACCCTGAGAGCTGCCAGGAGGACAAATGTGGTTTTATGTGAGCTGTGCAGTGAATGAAGCCTAGGTGCAGACCGATTTGAAGCCTGTATGTCCATTCTCTTCCATAATGTTCTCCCACCAGCCAAATCCTTATGATCCCTTCTTGCTCTCGCTATGGGAGCACCCATATTTCTTCTCAACCCCAGCCAGAGGCTGGGCCAGAGGCAGCACATACCCTGGCTGCTTCAGAGCTATATGCATGGTTTGGTCAATTGGTGTGCATGTCCTTAATGCCTACCCATGGGCCATGCTGACCAGGTAGCTTTAACACTTTAATGCTTCCACCAGAGTTTGCCTCATTTGGCTTGCTTTCCTGAAGCTGACAGAAAAACAACACAAACAGCCCTTCTGCCAGGGCAGATGGCATTAAAAATGATCAGCTAGATACCTGTTTAAACCATCTTCAGGCCTTTGCCCAACTTCTGCAGCAAACAATCCCTCTGTGCCTTTGGCTTTCTCATTTGCAACTACTCCAGGCCCTTCAGAGGAACTCTTTATTGCAGGGAAATCCATCAGTTCTGAGCTGTGGAAGACACAGTAGCAAAATATTTGTAGTGTAACAATATCCCTTCCAACTACCTTTATTGTCATATATCTAGTCACCTCCGTTACTGCTGCAGGGATATTGTGCTCCCTTAAATCCACAAGTTAAACAGTCCTCAGATTGCTCTGTTACACAGATTTAGCACACTAATTAAGAGGATTTCAGGTGTATGATTTTTCTTACAACATGCATCTGGGTCCCTCGCCAAGGCTCAGGGAGGAAAGACACCATGGTGGGATCTCCTTGGTCATCGCCAGAGCTGTCATGAGCACAAGCTCCATCTTGATGGCTTTGCTGCAGTCTGAGCTCAGTCCCATATTCTCAGCCCCAACAGGGCCACCTGAAGTCCACGTACGTGTAGGTTGAGCTCTTTGTGGTCTCTGAAGGCATGAGACAGCTTGGTCTGATGCAGAAAGATGAGTTTAAGAGCCTGTTCATCTTTGATTCCTACAGGATCTTCTCTGACTTCACTCAGTGTCTTTGAGTTTTGATATTTTTCTGCCTGTCTGTAGGGGCTGTCTGGTAATAAGCAGATTTCCTCATCTTCCTGCGCAGTTACTGGAGTGAGAAAAGACTTGGCTCTCCATCTGAAACTGCTTGTCTTCTGTTGTCTCTATCATGAGCCTACAGCTTCTGCAACACTAGTTTACCAACCGAAACACCACATTGGGTGAACTTGGACCTGGCTTTCATTCTCTCTTTGGTTACAGCATTTCACCTCTAAGGAACAAAACATCTCACTGTGCTACAGGGCTAGTTCTGTAGCACATCCTTTAGGAGGAGATGAAAGGGAGAGGAGACCAAGAACGATCAGAAAATGAAAACAGAAAGCAGAAAAACATCTCCCCCCCCTCCATCGTGGGGTGTCAGCATGCCCCAGTCCTCCCTGCCCACTCACTTCTGCCTCACTGTCTGGGGAGCAATTCCCCCTGATTTTTTTTCTCTTTTCTTTTCTGTTATTTTTTTTTTTTTCCCAGTAGGTCTATAGAAACGAATCCAAGCAAGAAAAGGAAGAGAGCTAACAAAATGATGAAGAGACACTGGCAACAGTCAGGGGGTGGGAGGGAAAGTGTGGGTGTGAATGCTAGAATGAGAAAAAGGGAGAGCTTGCCTTTTGAAAACAGGAAAGAGCTGATAAATAACCCTGCGTAAGGCCATGAGAAAAGGAAAGAACAGTGTAGAGATGGATAGCGCAGATCAAAAGTGGAAGGAAATCAATGCAAATGAAGAATGAATAAGAAGAGTAAGGCAAGAAAACTGAGTTTGGATAAGCTGATTTTATTCTTACTCATTTTAAATATAAAGAAGTCTTTCCCAGGAGACATTGTACATCGCAGTTTAAAAAGAAAAAAGTGGTGTTGGTCAGACAAGGACGACAACTTGCGCTGCCTGCCTTCAGTCCCCAGACAGACATACGCAGAGCTGCGCACCTGGAAATCCTGCTGCAGAAACCCAGTCCTGCCACGAGTCCTGCAGGTGCAGCAGCGAGGCTACGGCACCGAAAAACACCTCATCCAGGCATGCCAGGCTTGTATCCTGCTTCACCTTGTGCCACTTGCCTCCTGGTGCAGGTAGACCTACAGAAATGGTTTGGAGGATGAGGGAAGATGCACACAATAAACCATTCCTTTAAGAGGCAGCACTGGCTTATGGCTCAGTGTGTTTATCTCAGCTCCCCGGGGTTTCGCACGGATCTTTCCTTCCCCTGCTCCAGCCCTGTCACGCTGCTGCTCCTCCTTCAACAAGCATTAAGTTACTGCTATGGATCTTTTTAAACACCGACATGAAGCATCCTGCCTGTTGCCTGGTTTCTGCTTTTTCCTAGGACCCTTTGAATTAGCGGAGCAGGACCAGCTGGGGTTTAGAGGCAATTACTCTGAGGGAAGGAGTGATTGCTTCCCCAGTCTGCCGTCATGCCAAATCAAGCTGGGCAGGGGGAAGAGAGGCTATTTTCTCATCAGGTAACGGTGTTTGACTGAAGATAAGTGGAAACAATCAAAACTAAGCTATAGCTTTTCTGTTTCTTGAAGAGAAAGTGGCCTTTCCTACCAATTTTTGCTAAGCTGCAGGAGTTCTGCTCCACACAATTATCTCCTTAATTACTTGCTCCAGACAGGCTGTGGGCATCTGCAGATCCCATGGAAAAAAAAGAAAATAACATCAGGGAAGGGGGAAGGAACTGCAACCCTCTTTATTCTGGGGGAGTAAAGGGAATGGACAGAATTTTGCAACTGTTGGTAAGATGCTGTAGGAAAGAGGAAAACTGAATACTACCCGAGAAAAGTGAGAATAGTGCAGAAGCAGAAATTTATAGTTAAATGGCCCTGATCTTGCCAACAGCTTCTCATTAAGTGGTGTTTAGCTTGAGAAAAGCTGCAGGGAGTCTAGAATAGAAGGACAAGCCAATGCAGAAGACATAAAGCATCTCTTCTGATAACGGCAGGAGATGAGCTGCTCTTAGGTGTGTCCCTACAAGCTTACCAATAGCAATGAGCTGATGCTCATGGAAGTCCAGATAGATGTTTTTGTGCAGCCTGGTGGTAATGTGCTAAATCCCCTGACTGTGCCAGGGGAACTCTGCTGTCCTCCTTGTCAGAGAGCTGCTGGGCCTCTCCTGGGTAAGCAGCATGCAGCAGAGGCTAGGCAGGATGCCTCCTGCTCTTCACAGGGAAGCAGATTTTATGTAGCTTGGAGCAGTAGCTCTGAATGAATGCTAACATGCTCCCTGCATGCTGCTGCTAGCTAGTAAGATGTTGGCTAGGACAAGCCACCATCCAGATTTTTGTTGACTTGAGCGTGTGCTCATCCTCGCAGTGTGTTAAACAGTGTGTCTCCTGGGAATTAAAAGGCAAGCCCCCAAAAGGCTCATGTTTAACCACTAGGTCCTCCCCCTTCTTGTATTTTAGTATTCTATTTAAGAGAATGTCTGTACATCTTGTGACGTAGCCTGGTGAGCTGAATTTGGGGAATAGTGTGTCTCTTAACTATAATTGTTTGGGTTGCTGTCCCTGATCAATGCCTTTTCAAAACGATGGGAAGCTGAGGTTAGTTGTGTGTGTGATATGGATGGGAGCATATTGACATCTTCATACTTGGCATCAGCCCTGTTTTCTGCAGCAGTTACACGTTAGTCAAGTCAAGACTCTCCTCATAGAGCTGGAGGCTCGGGGTCCTGGATTTGGGCAGATGTGCTCAGCATAGGCAAGCCGCTCAGAGAGGATGGTCCGTAGGTCGCTGTGAAATAAAGTGTGAAATCGAACAAGTGCCAGCACTAAGACTAGTGGGAGTCTGCTATTCTGGAATTCCCAGACGCTCATTTTGTGGCCGGCGTCCTCTGAAAAAATCCTCACAGGTCCATGTCAATGCCACATTGATGCAGGCAGGAAGGACTGTGCCATCTAGCTCTACATATCAGATGGTGTCGGAGGTTACAGAGTCCGGGTAGACAGCCATGCTTTTATTTTATTCTTCCTCTCTTTTTTTTTTTTTTGTTTCACTTTTTTTTTTTTTTTTTGTGCACTCACCAAAGAGGATTCTTTGCCTGGCTTAGCTGCAGTTATCCCTTTTGCTTTTCAGCACCCCTTGTGTGTTGTGCCTTTCCTTGTAAGAAGCAACAAAGACAAGCAGCTAACATTGCCTTTTAATTTCATGAGCTGCAATATCTTCTTGTTGTCATCTATTCCTTCGGATTGGGCTGTAGAAATTTTGCACTTATGCCACCTTTTTTTTTCCTTATGATTCCTTTAGTCTTTATATTTATCCTCGTCAGTCCTTCTGCTGATGTGTGTCTGGTTTTATGCCACACCAAGGTCCTTTGTGAGAGCCCCTACTTTCATATCATTTTAACATGCATGCTATTTAGCTGACTTCTCTCCGAATTGCAGTTTGTGCTGCCTTTCCCCAGGCTGCTGGATTGTGTGTGCAGATAAGGAGCTGTGCACATTCTTCTAGATACCAACTATCACCGTTTTCCTGACCACAGATGGCTGACTGGGAGATTTCCTTAGAGATTGCTTCAGCAAACTTTGAATGCGGTCTGTGGTGACACTGCATAAGATGCAGCTGACATAATGAGCTCTAACAGTGTTACTGCAGTCTCCACTGCTGCAATTATTAAGTAGTCTGGGCCTGTTAGTCGCTGTAAACAGGGTAAGCTTGGTGCGGATGAGACCAAAGCAAGTGTAACTGCTAATTGGTTCACTAAAGTGCACCTAGGATCTTACCATACATGCTGTAATTACCATTTAGGAGCAATCAAAGCTGCTGACAGTGAACCTAATCGACTGAACACTGATAACTGTGGATGGGGATGCAGCTAGATATTATAAATGTTGCCCTCAGAGACGATACTGAAAGCTGAGCTGCAAAGCCCTGAGCTTTTGAAAATAGTCTGTGATATGAGACTGGCAATAAAGGAGTGAATTCAGAGCTCCTGGAGGTAGGTGGCAATTGGTACGTGATACTAGCTTCAATCTCCTAAATTACAACCTACAGAAATGCTGTATCCAAACCCGTTCTGTAAGGCCTGTCTTTGCTGTACATAGAAACAGTCAGTGTCTGACTGCTGAGGCACTCACAGCCTTCTTCTGCCAGCAGCCCAGCATGCCTCGACCTGCACTGGGAACTTACATATGTCCAGACTAAGGAGTGGCTGAAATCTGCACAAACTCAGCCTCTCACAGAGACCTCTGCCATTCTCATGACCCTGCATACCTGTCAGATGGTTGCTTTGCCCACTGAAATCCCAGCCGTACCACTAGGGTAAGTCCCTGGGGAGATGGTCCTGCCTGTGCTCTGCTCTGCCACCATCCCCACTCCAAAGAGATGGGCACACACAAAGAGGAACACCCTGCCCAGCTCCTCTCATTGAGGTCTGACAAAGCAAAGGATTTTCCTTTGTGGAGGGCAGGAAAATTCATTCCTAAGAAACTGAAGAATGGGTAATAATAGTAGTAAGAGCAAGCCAGTGGAACAGATGCTTACAAAACAAGAACTCTTCACCCTATGCCACCAGAAGAACCAAACATTTTCTGTATCATAAAGCAATGACAAACTGACCCTGGTAAGAAATAAGGTTGTGTTTCCTCCATTGGTTCTTGTCATGGGGGCAGAGAGAGGGACGTGCAGGGTAAGATAAAGAAGGGGAAGAGCTTAGGTGTGGTTTGGCACCAGCTGGAGAGAAGGTCCTGAGCCCACAAAGGACTGTGGTCTTCACCTTATGGCTGTTAAAGACAGTATCACTGTCTGCCTCCACATGGCATTTGGGTTTTTAACAATTGGAAGCTGAAGTTGAGGTACCAAAAAAGGCTGTGTAAAACTGTGCTGGTTAATCCCAGGTACTTAAACCAGTGCAGGTATTTCTGCTGCCACAGGATGGGGATTTGCCTGGTGCAATGCAGGCTGTAAAAGACTATGGCTTCCCAATGTAGTAATTAAATGTAGTAACCAAAGCAAGTCTCAGGCTGGCTTTCTTTGGGACAGGAGTGACTAGTTGAAATTAATTGTACAATGCCAAAGACCACCAGAGCTGGCGGGCTCAAATAATAAGGCAGAAGAAGATGGTAGCCATAGGAGTAATCACTACGGTCTGGTTAACATCATGAGAAGGGGCTGACCCTGCTGGTAGGCTGGGTGCTGATATTTGGCTGGCTGGAGTTGCTTTCTGCAGTCGCTCACCGATGAGTGACTTAGGGTATGGCCACGTGTGCGATGGGACTGTGTGGGTGCAGCTACTGTGCGTTGTTTGGTTCTGCCACCGTGCATCTCTAAAGCTAACAGCAGATTAACAAAGAGTGACAAAATGTGTCTGGCAGATCTCCAAATCCCTCCCTCCACCCGTAACTCATTGTGGCTGTATTTTGGGCCAATATTTCCTTCGGGTTGAAAAATTGCCCTGCTCTTTGCTTTAGTTCTTTGACCTATGACTTAAAAGGGGGGATCCTTTGCATATTACTTGTTTGTATGAGCCCTGGCACTTGATGAAGAGCTCTCCAAACAAAACTCTTGTGCCTTCACAGATAAATGATATGAGACCAATTAAATCATTTTCTGCTACATTTTTTTGACAAAGTTTATTTAAAATGTAAGATTTATTTATTAAAATGTACTATTTTTTTTTTCCTCTCTTTTATTTATTTATTTCCCCCCTGGAGGTATTCTGCAAGTTTTGCTAGACAATTCTTGTCTGCTGAGTTCCTCTTCACACATTGTTGAAAATTTTCACTGTTTCTGTGCCCTAGATTGCTGCACTCTCCAGCAACTGTTTCATTTCACTGCAGGTGGTTGCAACAAGTGTCTGAAAGCCCATGCGAAAAAATATTTGTGCTTCAGTGAACATGATTGCTATTCAAACATCAACCAACTGTGCTGTTTGTTTTAAGACACTATTGTTAACATGACCCCATTAACTACAAATTTGCTTGTTATGTTCTTAGAAATCTGAACAAGTAACAAGCAAGGGCCATGAACTCTGGGAAAATTCATCTTCTTTGTGTAGAAAAGGGAGAGAAAAGTGATCTGGCTGGAAGGCCCACACTACTCCAGGGAATGTCAAGAATTGAGAAAGTCTTCCGTCTACTAAATCATTTTCTGGAAATCTTCTTTGTGAGATGTTATTACTTTCTTTCTAGGAAACTGGAAAAAAAAACAGGTTTCATTAAAACAAAACAAAACAAAATCTATAATGCAAAAGAGATAAATGGAAAAAATGGGAGAAGGAATAAAATTGGTGAGGAAACAAGGAAAATATCTTGTCTTAAAAGACAAGAAGAAACGATGGTGTGAGGGGTCCTAGCTTGTGAAATTTTAGCAGTAAATGGTTAAAGGCAGGAAGGAACAAACTGTCTTTGTTCCTTTTCCTTACTGAAAACAGTCATAGTGTGAGCTAGTGAACTTGACTGAAAAATGTAGCAATGTTTTGCATGAAAACGGTTTTTATTATAAATTAGTTTTCTGAAAATTCTGCTGACTTGTCCTGTGCAATTGGTGGGTGGTAGAAAACCAGAAACGTTCCTTCCCATCCTCACAAAATGCCTTGTAATACCCTCAAAATTTTACAAGCCATGATGTCAGTGTGGTAACTCACATCACCCAGAGGGGCCTTTCTAAACACATCTATAGTCAGTCATTGCTGGAGCCACCAGATGTCTTCTAGTTCTGCTCTAGAAATGTTGATATGCAGCAGCTCCTCACAATAAGCACGTGCTATTTGGGATTGTGTTAAGTGATGGGACTGATGTTCACCACACATTGTTGACTCTTCTGTTCTTTTCCATGGTGAGATACTTTGAGAGAGGAGGTTTTCCATAGACTTGTAAGAAGAGGTTGTTGGAAAGCCTTTGACAGCCTGAACTGTGGCATGAGTGATTAGGGTTTCTTTTTTCCTTTTTTTTTTTTCTTTTTTTTTTTCTCTCCAGCAAATACAGTAGACTAAATGAAATTCTGTTGCAGTCCTGGCTACAGCAAAAAATAACTGTGCTGTAGACACTGTTGAAAACCATCCTTAGCTTGACTACAACAAAACACATGGATAAATCTATCCAGATTATCTACTGAGACACTGTGCAACCTCAAAAGGGGATTTCTTATGATCTTTCAGCATCATTCCTCTTTATTTGGGTTGTCTCAAACAGTCTTACAGTCTTGCAGTTTTCCGTCTGCTGTTGTATGTATCAGTATAAACCGCTACACCATGGAGTGCCTGGGATGATAGTGCCATGAATAAATTAGCATAGTTTTCATGTGAATAAATGAGGAAAGGTTTTTATGGTGAACTTGCCTTGCACTGACCAAAAATAACATGGATCACAATACTAGCTCGAGATAGCAAGATGCTGGTAATATAGCCAGCAAGACCAGTGTAGAAATGATCTTTTCTTGGGTAGGAAAGTAATTCATAAAAATGGTTTGGCTTGGCAATATTTATGGTCATAATATGGGTCCTTGCTAGGCCTATCACTGTTTTATGTAAAGATATTTCTTCTTACCACTCAAACTTTGTCAAATATGACAAATCTAGACCTAAGTCCAAACTGCAGAATATGTGTTTCCTTCCTATGCAGCCACAGATTTCATCCTCTCAATATAAATGTAATATAAATTAAACTTCATGTTGGAAATATATAATCTGTTTATCTTAAAGACCCCTTTCTTCTTTTCAGGACCAAATGTCACTTCTGATGACACTTTTCTTTCACTTTCTCACCAAGGACATCACTGTAACAGTCTGAATGAGATGATGTTCTCTCTTTTAGCCAAATATCCAAAATATTTAACCCACTTTTGGCTTCAGTAAACACCCATATCTTATAATATTGACATTGCATTACTGTGAGGCTACTGCATTAAATAACACTGCATGGAAATTTCTATATTTCTTGCTTGAAGACTTCTATCCTGAACTTTGTATCTGGCTAGTAGCTGATGAACAATTATTACTCGTATGGGATCAGGTGGAAAGAGTCTAACCGATATACCTGATCTTCTTAGCTCACCTCAGTAGTTAAAGCTACCTTTCTGGTCTGCCGTATTTAAAAGATTTTCACAGTCAGCTTCTTCTAAGCATGCCCAGTCCTTTTTCTTATCTTTATACAACAGTGGTAATAAACTGTACAAGTCAGATCAATAAAAGGGGATTTTGAAGAAAGGTGAAAATAAATGTCATACTTCATAATTTCTTTCAAGACATCACTATCTTTATTATTTTCATGCCTACACCTTGCTAAAAATAAGCAGAGGTTAGAAGCCAGAGTCAAATTCATTTTCCGAAGTGTCCTTTTTGGGTGTTCTCAAAAAAAATACTCAAGACTGATATGCACCACTGCTGTGCCAGATTGTATATCTTCAGAATCTCAGAGATAAGTCCTCTCCAGACGTCTAGCCTAAAGAGTTCGTGACATTGTCACTCACTATAAAAACCTCTGTAAGCCTTTCACGGACTCAAATCCTCTCAGCAGAGGAACAGTTGTCTGATTCTTAATTTTGGTTGTAAAATTGCTAATGCCTCCAATCAATTTCCATCTGTATAAATATCTGCTGGGGACAAAGAGGGGAGTGAAGAGGGAGCTAGACACTTTTCAGTAGGGCCCAATGATGGGACAAGAAGCAACAGGCACAAGTTAAAACACATGAAATTCCTCCTGAACACAAGAAATCACACACACACACACAAACACTCAATGTGCTGAGGGCCATTCCAGGCTCACCCATCTTATAAGCCTCTAATTTCATGCACTGGGCCCTAGGAGATGCATAGGTCTTGCAGGCTGCCTCAGAACACTGAAACAAATAGTGCATTTCAGCATCCCTAAAGTTGCATTATTGCTGTCTTGGAAGAAAATTTCCTATGTGCCTGGGAGTCTCCTTTCACTTGTTCACAGAAATTTTCTTCCTTTGGGAGATGTGTATATAACTCAACCCTTGCATGGCTCATGTTTGACTGGACAAATATAAAAGATAGGAGGGAAGAGGAAATCTTGCTGGGCTGCAAGCCTTATTGTGAGCTATAGTCTCCTGTGGTGGTCAATGAAAGTAGAGGGAAGCTTCTTCCTGTTATCAATTACCAGGTCGAACCCTTCATCTGTAAAGAATAAAGTTGTTGAGTGAACCTGCAGAGGTTATATTAGAGTTATGGATTGGAATCCCTCATGTGACAGCTTGATATCTTTCAATTTACAGGGGCAGCTTATTTATTATATCAGGATTACATTCCTGGAATGGTTTTTGTGATCCAGCTGTTGTGGGGTATTGCAAATGTGTGCCTTAAAACGTTGTATGAAAGATCTTACCTCATTTAAATGCTTTCTTAGCAATTGCTCTGCCTTAGGGAGTATAGGTTACTGTAGGGACATGGATAGTTTTAAAAGTGCCTTAGTTATACCTTTATTACAGGCAATTTTATGTGTGATGGGGCAAATTAAAGTTTAGTCAGTCTGAAGGAGAAATGAAGGCTACAGAAAGAGCACACTGGTGTCTCCTTCATGGACTGCAGTCTGGGATACTGCTGTGTTCAACAGGCTCAGGGGGCAGTTCCCAAAGCAGATGCTGCTTGTGCAAGTACCAGGGCTGTGGGGATGTGGAAATTGTCCCCTGCGATGCAAGGGGTGACTTGGAGATGCCTCAGGAGCTCTTCCTTCTTCAGCTTTAGCAGTCATCTGTCTCTGCCCCAACTGAGCCACCCTCTAGTGCACGTACAGCATCCTCATGTAGCCCTACAAGAGCTTCCCTGGACTCAGGAGCAAGGAGCTCCTGCCAGGGCTAGTGCAGCTGAACTTTATTGCTGAGCTCGTAGTAGTGCTAGTCCCCTATTCTCCCCACTGCAATGGGAATTTCTACATGTTTCATATATCAAACGCTCATTTCAGGTCTTCAGGTCTTCTAAACCTTGATACATGTGACAGGCCGTCAAAACAAGCCTTTAAATAACATCATCAGACAACCTGTGTACCTTTTTTTTTTTTTTTTTTTTTTTTTTTTTTAGAAAATCTAATAGAGGATGGCTGCTAAAAAAATAAATAAAATAAAAGAAGTCAGAGACAGGGGACGTGGGGGAGGCTTCAGAGACAGAGTGACTGTGAGGAGAGGATGGCTCCAAAGCAAACCTACGTCACTCATGTTATCAAAATCTGTGTTTTAAGGAGAGGCTGGAGTTCAGCATGCACGAAGGTGCAATACTCCTGTCCACCTCAAGAAAGAATGCTGCCGTCTCAGAGAGAAGAACCTGGAAGGAATTCAGCAGGTAGCAAGCCCACAAAATGGTCTCAAAATAAAACCTGTGTGGGAAAGCAAAGAGAGATGGAGCCAGTCAGCCCACAGTGGGCTTAAGTAAGAATGTCTGAATGGAGATGTGATAGTTACAGGGACACAACAGAAACAGTAAAGAAGTCAGGGAAGGGGGAAGGGTATCAGCAGGAGGGAAGAGAGGAGGTAGAAATTTGGAAGGGCAACCACAGGAGGTGAGTGGTGGGAGCTGGACCATGTCCAGCCTGCAGCAGCCCAGAATTGGGGCAATTCCTGTTTGCATCCGGTCATTGCAATGGTCAGGCAGTGTAATGTGAAGGCATCTATCTACTGAGTGAGTGAAAATGCCAGGGCTGGTGGTGCTTACAGCATAGGCATAGCTGGGCAGCCCTGGGCATGGCCTGTGATGGCACCATTTCCCGGCTGCCCACTGCCTTGTGCTCCAAGGGAGGGACGTGGAGGTCAGAGGGGAGTGCTCAGAGTGCTCCCTGGCCACTTTAGCCATTTAGGCTTGCACTTTCCGAAAGCTTGTTTGCAGCTTCAGTAACACTGAGTGTGGTTTCTTTCTGTAGCAAGCAATCTTGTCTCATCATTAAACACATCAATTTCTTTAAATGGAGATCGATACTCCTTAGCTCCAGTACCCCATGTCCTGGGTTGGTAACCATTTATCGGACTGCCACCTTAAAACTATGAAATGTTTGTCCTTCTGCTTATGCCTTGTCCTGTGATGTATTTAGAAAGTTCAATCGTACTCCTTCCCACCCCTGGTTAGTAAAACAAGCCACCTGATTCCACTCCTGTGTGACAAGTTGCTGTCACCTGCTCACTCCAGTTAGCCTCCCTTTACAACTGCCCTCTTTTAATCCCTCTCTCTTGTGTGCAGTGGCAGAACTAAGCATATAATTGCAGATTAGGTCTCGCTTTCTGGTAATACTGCCTCCTCACCCTTGCAGAAAATGTCCTCTGGCTTCCTAGATGTCCTTTGGACTCTTTGATGAGGTTGATGGGGGCACATGACGAGGTCTCATTAGTCTGACTTGAACAGCATAAAAACTTGAAGACGGGTATTGAAGAAAAGAAGAATTATAAGGATAGAATAAGGTATGAAATACGGGTGGATCGTGCTAGATTAATCCAGTCCATCCTTGGTAAATGAGGCCAAGTACCACTGTACTGTGAATATGTGAAATTGTGTTGCAGGGAAACTTGTTAGGGAAGCAGAGGAGCTGGTGCTGCTTCGGGGACTGCACGGCCTGCGAGGAACTGGCTCACGGGGAGGCAGCTGCACGGAGGATGAAAGGTTTGGCAGGCACTTACTAGAAGAGTTTCCCAAGGTCTTTCCCTCTGGGAAATCACACGGCAATGTTTTCGTTAACAACCTTGGCACAGAAATGAGCGTGCTAATGAACTGTTTTTTTGGCACTGCTAATAAATAAGAATGAAAGATCACAGAAGAATAGACCCTAAGAATGAGTAAGGTAGGTGGATGAAACAGGGCCATATAAAGGTCAAAACCACACTTTTATGAACTATGTAAATATTCGTGGATAAGAACAGAACCTAGAGCTGTTGGGGGTCTCACTCGACCAACAGAGCAAGGCAGCAGGAAGGTAGCTGGAAGCTGAAATGGGGAGTCTCAGTGGCAGCTAGCAGTGTGCTTGTCTCATCTCTGTTACTAACATTTCACCTTTCTTGCCTTTAAAGTAGCTTTTCCTTCCTGGGGGGGTACTCCTGCTTGCTAATTTATCTCAGCAAGGTGTTATCCGGTCTTTATTTTGAGCCATTCTCATTGATCAAACTACATTCAGGGTATGGTTTTAGGTGGGTTTTAGGTGGGAAGCATTGCTGGGGAGGGGAGGAGAGTAAAACATTTTCTGGCACATGCTTGTGTTTTTTTTTTTTTTCTTTCTTTTTTTTTCTAAACTGAATTAGAGGGAAGGAAGCTACTAAAGAAGGCAACTAATGGCTGTGCAAACAACAACGACTTGCTACCAGTAGCTGCTAGCACTCTGATTGCAAAGATTTAGTGGGTGCTGTGTGTAGGGCAGGACTTGGAGTAATGGTGGGCACCTAAGGCCTACTGCTGGGACCAGGCCTTTTGGCAGAGGCTGTAGTGGGACTGCAGAAACTTTCACCCCAGATGAGCTGTCCATGGACACAGGGGTGGCCGAGACATTAGTGCCTGTTGCAGCTGAGGGGACTGCAGCAGGAGGGTGGCGAGGCCTTGAGATGGAGCCCCTGGTGAGCAGGGAGAAGGGAGACGAAAGGCCCAAATGAAAACCAAGACAGCGCAGGGAAGAGATCCTGGCAGAGCTCCACCAAGGCTGCTGCTGGAAGGCTGAGAAATGCGATCAGGCTCAGGTAAAGATCGGGGACTGACTGATATGCCTCTGGGAGAAGAAATACTCATTCCTGAATGACTCAGCCTGAAATATTGTTGCCCATGGCTGCTTTGTTTCCTCAAACAACGGTTTGTGTTTGCACAAAAGTGCATTTAAAATCGGCTGTATGCAGAGGTGATTTTAACAGCCACTAAAAGGCAGAAGGATACACCTAAAATGTTTTTTCCACTGTGAGTCATCTGCCTAAAATTTTATAGCTGAACAACTGTAACCATTTGATATCTGAATGTGTTATTGACTCACAGGCTTGTACCACATCCTCGTTGCTGGCTACATGTGGGACAGCCTCCAGGACCTCCTGGCCTGGAATGAAGAGGGTGCAGAACAGAGAAAGCAATTATAGTTGAGGCTGGAAACTAAGTGTAATTTATACAGACTTAGTCAATAAAATCACAGCCACGCCTAGGTGATGGCCATTAAACTAGTTGTTTCAGCATTTGGAGATACGCCTCCTGAAAGAAGAGTTTTACCCTCTTCAGTGAGTTGAGAAATCTTGTACAGACATGTAGAAACAGGAATAATATAGTTCATGCAAATTTTACATACTAATTTCCTCATTATAGCCTGTCAAATGTAAAAGAATGCAACAGGGACACATGTAGAGTCTGTTATCTTCTAAGAACTAAACTCTTAAACCTTTTTGCCAAGAAATGTAAAAGTACAAAACTAATGACTTGCAGAAACAATGAGAGGATGCCACAGATTTTTCCACTGTTTTTTATGTAGGTCACTTGGTTGTGATAGTAAATTTGAAATAGGTTTTCTTATATTCCCCACAGCTCAAGTCACATACAGCAGGACAAAAACCTCAAAAGAGAATTCATTTTGTCAGTACTTGATCACGTAAAAATGTTAAGGCATGTCCACTTGAAAGGTTGATAAATATTTTCTATCAAAATAGTTTCAGATGAAGCTTGTCACAGCAATATTCATTTTTTCAAAGATTTCCCCCCTTCCCTAACCACATCCAAATCCGTAGAGATGATGGACAGATACTTTATTGCTGAGTACTATTAGCTTTTTCACAATATCCTGAGTGCATTCCTGTTATCATGTTAAATACAGAAAAAAAAAAAAAAAGGATCATGTGCTGAAATTTGACATGAAAATTAAATTGAATCAAAAACTATTGGAAAAATAATCATTTGATGAGGCACTCATTAGCTTTCATATACTGACAACGTTTTCATTTCAACAGCGTTCATATGTTTCAGAAATCTTTGGGTTAGAAGTGATGTGGCATTTTTATCTTCAGCTTCGAGCTGTCTCCACTTCTTAGAGCTAATAGAAGTTGCTTCTTTCATTTCTGTTTGAAAATCAGCAATTGAGAGACTTTTGTGAATGTGTGTGTTAACAGACTTGGACAGATTATATAAACCTGTAAAATATTGATTCTGCGAACGCTGAGTGTCAAATTGGTTTGAATCATCCCCTTAAAGAGCTTAGGCACTGATTAAATATACTAAATGCCATTTTAAATAATAAATTGATGCTTTGGATAATTGTATATTTTAATATAACTGCATATTTGATGGCGGTAGAGAGGCATGCACGGCCGTAAAAATGCATGCTCTCTTAGCAGCAGTTGCTCTTTAAACAGCTGTTAAGAGCAGTTCCTTGTTCCCACCTCGGAGATGTAAAGGTTTTAGTAGTGAATGAGCCATTTAAACGTTTTGGGCAGGAAAAGTCAGGCAGTCCAAGCCCTCACTCAGCACAGGGCTGCAGCTGCATAGCTCTCCCCACCTCTGCCCTGACCCCTTTCCATGCAGGTGCCCACTGCTGCAGAGGGCTGGACTCCTTGGAAGGGCAGGGTCCTTTCCATAAAACAGTAAGAAAAACTTCCATATCTGCCATGGATTTATCTTACTGATGCAGCATGAAGACACAGCTGCCCACAGATACCTCAAGTAGCCAGGCTGGGGTATACCCAGCGGTCCTGTGGTGTAAGTGTATGCAGTGGGCTGCCCCAGTTTGCGGTGTAGCAGGGGTGTTGGGGTGCCCCTTTCACAACAGCTGAGCTGGAGAGAGTGGCTGGCACTTTTTGGGGATGGGGACAGGCTTTGCTTTCCAGCACGAGGGCATGTGTGCTGCATTTTTAAAGCGCACTGCTTGCAAGTGTGGGCTTCCTACTGAAATATCTGGCAGGAGGGAAACCGAGAAAGACCAAGGACAGGAGGCTGAGTCACCTTACTGGTAGCTCCATAAGCATGAATGCCGTGTGATGGGTTTTTATTCAAGCCAGCAGAGCATCTCCTGTTACTAGAGAGTTCTATCGCAATAGATTGCGATGAAAAGATGTTAATCTCTGGTGTTGCCCCTCTGTTCCTCTTTTATGATCACGATGTGTGCTTCTGCAATGGCTTCCTGTATGATGCTGAGGTCTTTGTGCTCTTTAAAGTTCTTGAGTGGGTCTTTTATAAAGAGGAACAGATGTTAAATGTTCCCCTGACTTGGCTTGTTCATGGGTCAGGAGAAAAAATGTCTTTACCACTGGAGACTTGCCACTGACTTTCCTGCCTTGTGTAGAGCTGCTGGGACACTAGCACGTTGGCTGGCCTGACACACAACAGTGGTGCTCTGGTCCGAAACAGCATGCTGGTACAGGATGTCCTGTCAAATTGGGGTGGAGGGGATGGGTTTAGATAATATGGAAATCTTCACAAAAATACACCTGCCTTGTGTTAAACATTTTCTTTCTTTCTTTTTTTTTTTTTTCTTTTTTCTCTTCATTAGAACAGATTCTTTCATTTCTAGCCCTTGCCTCTTTTTCTATCTACTAAAACATCTTTCCTTAAGCAAATACAAAGAGTTAATGAAGTGATATCTCAGAGTATTTCCTTTCCTTCTCAAGGCCAATTGGAATTTTCTTATACAATCCATATTATCAGGGCCAAAATACCCCTCTGAGTCCCTTCACATATGATATGTTGAAACAATACCAAGCTCATGGCACGTCAGATGTTCCTTTGAGCCAGTACTAGAGACGAGTGAAGGAGATAAAGTAAATTATTCAGTGCAATTCAGATTTACTCATGCAAATAAGTAAGCTCAAAGCTCTTGATTCAAGGCTCTGAAGTGCAGCAACATTTAGAGGTTCTGTTGCCAGCCTTTCCCTCCTTAAATCACCATGTTGTTCCTCCCTGTACCCAACGTTGCATATAATGTGTACTGGCTGGCAATTAAACATGCAAGGCTGGAAGTAGAGCACCATGTGCACTAAAGTGCTTACCGTGCACTTAAGGAGATCTGTAGGGGAGCACTTAGATTCCCTTCTCTTGGAGATGGTCTGTGGGAACTGTGTGTTCAAATCCCACGTATCCTCTCTCAGAGGACCTTTGAAGAGACTTATGCTCAGTCTTATTAATGTTGTTTGGCTTCTTTTCCAAGAGATAGATTTTGGAGGCAGAAAAAATTAGGTCTGCGGATCTCAGCAGAGCTGGAGACACCTGCAGGGAGTAGAGATCACCTTCCTGGAGTCCAGGCTCAAAGCAAATATAAGGCAGGAAAATAGGTTTTAACTAGAACTTAGAGTAGAAAAGAAGCCAAGGTTCTTTCTCCCACGTGGATTCCAAGGAATTTGGTTTAGAAATCTCCCAAGATAAGGAACAGAGTAGGATTTCAGAGTCAAAGCAGAGATCTAGTAGAAGGTGAAAATGAAATCCACCATTGAGCAGTTTGCTTACTCTTGCTGAAGAGTGAAGAGATGCATCGTCGGACGTGATCAGAAGAGCCACCCATTTTCAGGAGCACTGGGATGAAGCCCTCCAAGATGAGGGTCTGAAGTGCCTAGATTTTGATGGCTAGTGAGGGAGGCAGCAGCTTAAATGAGGAGGGAAATGAGATATGGTGCTTTGGATTCAAGGACATTAAAGCAGTTATGCCATCATGAATTCCCAAACCTCAGACTGACAGCATTTGCTGAGAATTTAATCACTGAAAACAAAGTTAGTTGAGTAACTACGTATCTTCCGAAGATGTAGGCCAAAGACTTTATTACCTCTCTACTGCCTCGTGTGGATGACGTTCTCGTTCAATTCCAGTCTCATTCCAATTTAAGAGGCACAGAATCACAGCTGTAACTGCTGACATTTACTCTTCTTCACAGAGAAGCCAGCTACAAGGACCTAATTCGGCATCGCAGTTAAGTCCAAAGTTTGTCCTCTGCAGAAGTTTGCCGAGCCTGAAGATAACTCTGTGTGTGTAGGCTGTGAGAAAGGGAGGTTTCAATTAAGCATTTAATCATGAACCAGAGATAGGATGAGCACTTGACTTCCACCCCGGGTTAACTGGTCTGAGGCATGCCAGTTTAGTGATGCTGAGAGGCATATGGCAGCTTGGCACCCTCTTTAGGAAAGAAGGCATCTTCAGCCTCCAGGGGTGGTGCCTCGGTACTTTTTGCAACATTTAAATCATTTTTTAAGTACTTTAAGAATTTACGGTAAGCCCTTGAGTTCTTCCACAGGCCACAAATTAATTAGCTTGCTCCTTAAATTCCAGCAAGCTAAGTGGAAATGCTGCAGAGGTTCCTTCCCTGAAAAATGTAAAACATCCTTTGATTAACTCCCCACTCCATGATAATGATGGTCTGGGTTATTTTAAAGAGCTTGATGTGATTTTTAAATTTATTTAAGAGCCAGGGTAGGCTTCCAGTTAGTGTTGGAGATTAAACTAGTACTCTACCCAAACTTAGGGGGAAAGAAATGAGTTGGCCACCAGCAAGGAGAGACCCTTCTGCCATGAGAGAGGGAGCATCCAGCTCTGCCGTCAGGCTGGGGTGGTCGAGGCAGTCTCCAATAACAAGCAATGTCCTCCTTCAGGCTGCAAGAACAAAAAGCTGGGGCTGCCAGCCCTATGGGACCCTGGTATTGGCCCCAGGGGTTAGGAATTGTTCTCATTCCTGCCTTTGTTTGTCATGGGTATGGAAAATGAACTCATCAGAGCTCAAGGGTATTCAAAAGAGACCTGCAAACTCTCCCTCCAGACCAGGCCACGGAAGAGTCCTACCAAAGCGTGGCTTGCATTGCCCTGCTGACCAGCCAGCCCTCTTCCTTGCATTCATCTCTGGAAATTTTGGGATCCTTCTGACTCCTCCTTTTGCCTTTCCCGTGGTGTATGAACGAGCACTTGTGCATTTTTTCCAGCTGCTCTCATTCCCTCAAAGGCAGCACTGTTTTTCTTTGGCTTTTGTTTCTAAGGTATGTTCTGCTTCTTGGATCCTCTGGCTCAGGCTGACAGATTTGAAGTGAGATCTCCTTATAGATGACAGTAAAGGAAAATAAATCTATCGCTTAGGTAGCTGCTAAATGCAAAGTTCAGATGAAATCACAAGGGATTTGAGAGGCTGCAGTGAGAGAACACGATCCTTGGAGCTGCTGAAAACCATAAATTGCCCAGTCCTGGAGCAAAGAAATCATAATTTTACTCACCTGGAGACAAAATAGTCAGAGGGGAGGTGGGATTTCTTGCAGAGGGTCTAGTTCCAACTGACCAGCAGGGGTGGGTTTGTTGCCAGCTCCTGGGAGTAGGTCCTGTGGTGTGTGGACATCGTGGCTACAGAAGTGGACAAGTAGGAAGTTTCCCAAGTCCCGATGCCGAAATCTCTTCAGACACAATTTGGAACAACTCCGTGAGGGTGCATTGCAGCAGAGAATTGCCAGCAGGTGCAGATCTGGCATGCCTGTGCCAAAATACACAGCTTCACTGTGAAACAGGCAGCTGAGAGCCATATCTGATCCTCTTGCCAGGGACAAGATCTGGAGGAGCTGGCACAGCTGGTGCAGTTCAAAAATCAACTTTTCCCTATTACAGCACAGAATTGCCTGCTCTTGGATCCTCTCTTCAGTGAGAGTCAGCACTGGGGAGAAAACCCCATGGCCTACAATGACTGCGATCAATTAAAAACTGATATCCCAAGTCCTGGGGTTCCTGGTGCACTTTAACTGAGTTCTGGACATGAAAAGTCTCCCACTGATGTGACTGACATTTTTGCTTTGTAAATCCTGAAATTCACGACTGAGAAATATTGCACCTCCAAGTGTTGGTGTTCGTGTTATGTCGGCACCTGTACGACCCGATTCTAGGTGATGAAGCCACAGAGGTGGGTGTTGTACAATTAAAGACCAGCTGGCTGATCTTGGGAAATAATGGACTACAGTTCCTCAAACACTTAATATTTCTGCTTCCCCACAGGATACAAATACACAAGTGCCCCTGTGACAGGAGAAGGCTTGTGCCAGCTGTCTGAACAGCGTTTGCATCCTAACCCATCACTGTTTCTTTCTCAGCAGGGTCCAGGGTGAGCTGTTCCTCTCTCCTCCCTGCCTTTCCTCACCCCGGATTCTGGTTTTCTCTCTGTGTGCAGCTGCAGGGATGGCTCAGACCCAAATCCGTGCCAGCTCACTGAGATTTTGTATTTGCCTGAGGTTCCCAATCTTGGCAATAGTTTTCCACCTTTCAAACAATGGGTGGACCCTCAGCAGTAAATCCTAGCTGCCTGGCAATAACCTTGTTTTACTTCGTTACCTTGTTTAGTTTAGGCAAAGCAAACCTTGGTTTTGGCTTATTAACTGTTTATGAATGTTTGCACTGTGCACAGTGTGCAAAAACCTCTGCAAATTCTGCTGCTGGTTGTGTTTTTAACGTAAAAGCCTTTAAAGTGTGATTGCTAAAAAGGCCGTGTTGTTTTGTGTCGCTGACTGCTTGAGCAATGTTGCTTGCAATGTCTTATTTCTGCATTGGGGTAAATTGGTTGTTTGGCTGCTTTACTCAATCAAACTTCAACTAAAATGGCTTTATATTTATTTCATATGCCGCAGTATTAATGATTTACTGATAATCTGGCTCATCAGGGATGAAAGCCGAATGAGGGAAAGAGTCAGGTTCTACCTAACTCTTGTTCATAGCTGTGTAACACTTTGTTTTGTTTTTCCAGGGGAAGAGAAAGGTACAGCTGTCAAGGGTGAAACATTTGGGCAGAAAGGAGTTGAAGGGAAGGATGAAAGTGTAATCAAGTGAAGCCTAATGAAAAGGTGTTCCTGGAGGGTAAACAGAACAATTGCTTTAGCAGTAGGTCATGAAAGTCTGGGAAGGATGGCCAGCCCAGCAAAACACTTTCCTGTAACAGGATGGTTGTTTCTGTATTACAGTTATTTCACAGAATCACAGAACAGGTTGGAAGGGGCCTTAAAGATCACCCGTTTCCACCCCCCTGCCATGGGCAGGGACACCTCCTACCAGCCCAGGTTGCCCAAAGCCCCATCCAGCCTGGCCTTGAGCACCTCCAGGGATGATGGGGCATCCACAGCTTCTCTGGGCAGCCTGTGCCAGGGCCTTACCATGCTCTGAGTGAAGAATTTCTTCCTAACATTTAATCTAAATCTACTCTCTTCTAGTATAAAGCCATTAGTCATTGTCCTATCACTATATGCCATTAAAAAAGTCCCTCCCTATCTTTTCTGTAGCCCCCTTTAGGTGCTGGCAGGCCTCTATAAGGTCTCCTTAGATCCTTCTCTTCTCTAGGCTAAAACCCAACTCCCTCAGCTTCATAGGCTTCATAGGAGAGGTGCTCCAGCCCCTTGAGCATCTTCGTGGCCCTCCTCTGGACTCATTCTAATACATCCATGTCCTTCTTGTTCTGGAGGCCCCAGACCTGAATGCAGTCTCCAGGTGGGGTCTGACGAGAGCAGAGCAGAGGGACACAATCCCCTCCCTCACCCTGCTGGCCACGCATCTTTTGATGCAGCCCAGGATGTGATTGGCTTTCTGGGCTGCAAGTGCACGTGGCAGGCTCATGTTGAGCTTCTCATCAACCAACACCCCCAGGTCCTTCTCCTCAGGGCTGCTCTCAAATTTAAATGCTCTCATCCATTATCCAAGTAAAAATAATGTAAAAACTCATATTATTGTCAAAATGTGCTGTTACATTTTTCCTTCAATGAAGACATTGTGAAAAGTTATGAAGCAGAAAACATTGCTTTGTTGCTTCAGGAGAAGCAAGTTCCTCTCCTTCTAATGGCAATTTTACACTCTAGTATGCCTGTTTTTCTGTATCAGTTCCTCTTTCCTTGCAACACAGGGCAGTATACGGATTGCGTATTTCAATGAGTTTATTATCTACGGAGATAACAAAACCCAAAGTAGCTGAAAGCAAACTGCAAACTACTCAACCTCTTTATAAAAGGAAAACTCACAAAGTGAGTGAGTATGTTGCAAGAAAAGGTGGTTGTACAGTCTCAGAAAGTAGGTTAGGATACCCAAGAGACAATGAGCTAGTAAGGAAAAGCAGATCTGGGACTATTGTAAGACACTCCTCTCTGTTAATATTGTAGGAATGAGTAAATCCAAGGGAGAAAAAAAGTCACACCTCGTATATACTGTTTCATGTTGTGCTGATTTTTTAACACCCCAATGAATCATCTATAGCTAAACTCTGCGGGAGGAGATGATGCCAGGAGGAGACTAACATTTGTGATCCAGTGTAATAGCATTATGCTTAAATTTATGAGGGAAGACTGGATTTTGTTTTCCATGAGTAAATGTAGGGTAATATTTGGGGGGGGAGAAGGGGGGAGGGCTTTGTTTTTGTCATGCATGGTATGTATCCATGCTAAGCTGTTATTTTTGCTGTCAACAAGCAAGAAAAAACGTCTAACCTGACTGGGATGCCACTGTTTAGCAATATATACAACAGGAGTTAACGTGATTAATTGGGATGCTGACAGACAGGAGTGAATCATGATGGCACAAGTGATACGAGGACTGTGAACAGCAGCTCTTGGGCCGGGAAAGGCCAGGAACCTGCCCTGAGCACCGTACCTGGGGCTTCTGCAGTGGTGCCTGATGCAGAAGCTCACACGGAGCAACCAGCAAGTGGTGCACTGCAAAAGGTAAGCTGCCAGTTTGGGCTCTTGCTAGACAACGCCAAATCTTATGCCCGAGGCTGCTGATAGAAGGGGCTGCAGCCAGCTCCTGCGGTGGTTAAAGTGGCTCTGAGCACATTGGGAGGGTCTGGCTTCCTGGATGCTCTCATTTTGCCATCCCATAAAGAGTGCGCAACAGGGTCAAGCCTCAAGTCTCTTCAGTCAGCAAGGTGGTAACTTTCTTTCCTAATGTAGAAGGGATTCTCCATTTTAAGCACACTAAATTACTGAGAGGCACAATATCCATTGGACTTAGCGGAGCTTTTATGCCTTTGTTCAGTTACGCTCCAGTTGTTCCTTCAGCTGAGAACTTGCCATAGGGGAAAATACCACTTACGCCCTGTCCTTATACCTTCCTAGCACCCCCAGGTGAACAATGCAGTTAAAATATATTTCCTATTACCTTCTACCTTCTTTATGACATGGGTCACTCACCTGAAAATAAAACCTTATTCTTTGGTAAAATTAGAAACCTCCATGTGAAGTCAAAGTTATTTTGATAGCAGTTTGTAGCTATACTTTACTTAGTTCATTTGGGATTCAATTCTGCAATTTCCAAAGCCGTAACTGTGAACGCTAGTGAACCTTACGCAGCAGAACTGCAATTCTAACCCCATTACAGCCTATAGTGAAACCACCAGGGGCTTGGCTGGAACCAGGATTACAACACTGGAATAGCAACAATATACAGATTTTCCCCCAGATGTTTCCAGTTTTAACTGTCTTGTAACGTCACCATGGCAAAAGAAAGGGTGTATCCATGCAAGTTTGTTTGAAAATGTTTGTGCAGATACGGAAAATAGTACTCCAAAATCCAAATAAAAATCTTGAGGAAAAAAAATAAAAAAGGATTAAAGACTAGAGGAGAAGCCCTGTTCACCAGCAATTGAAGACAATCAGCCTAACCTTTCATCCATCAAGATTCCCCAAATCAAGTGCTGTTCATATTTCTACTTATAAGAAGAGAAACAAATGAATAAACAAGCAACCAACCAAAAAACAAACAAACAAACAAACAAAAAAAAAAAATGCTGGTGGAGGGTGGAGCCTGTTTTCCTGTGGATTTGTCTGCTAGTCAACAGTTGACACCAACAACAGTTGCCTTTGTCCTAGGGAAGAGAGGGACCTCATAACGTAGTTGGTGCTGAATGTGTGAGCTTGGGCTACTGCTTTTTCAGCCATCAAGGCATTTAAAATACACTTTCTCTCCACGCTACTCTCTCGGTCCCCTGTGCTCATGAAGTTTGAGGAACTAGATTATGTCTGAGTCTTGCTCTTCTTCTGCCAACTTATGGTTGGGATGAGCCAAAGGCTTTGGAAGTTATTAGGAGGAGATGAGAAGAGGCAGTGTGACTCCTTTAAGCCTTGTTCCCATAGAAACATGTCTAAAAAATGTATTAATCTTCAAATGGCAGGAGCAGAGAGCTGCAGGGGATGGCTCCCTGTTCCTGAGAGCTTGGCTGTGGGCAGAGCGGGATGTGGTTGACTTTTGGTTTGTAACTTCTCATGTTTGATCCTGTCCTTTGTCAGAAGTTCATAGCTGGGCTACAGGGAGGAAGACTCCTTGGTTGCCTTGTTCTGGCTGCTGATCCTGGGTGAGGTGCAAAGACTTTTTGGGAAAAGGCACCTGGTAGCAGGGCACATCATGATTCTATGATTCTGTGTGCACCCATGGAAGGCATGTGTTCAACAGGGCCTCCCAGGGGGCCAGGAAGACAGTCAAAGTCACTGAGAAACTCCTGAGAAAAGCATGATCCTAGCTGGACTCCAGAAAAGAGGGAAAGTTGGAGTTTTCCTTAGGGCTCAGAAAGACTGTATGGGGCTGGCTGCAAACTAGAAGCCCTATTGAATTGACCAAAAGTCAACTCAGGAGCTGGGATCTGCCCTGCAAGGGTAAGGATGGCAAGGAAGAGATCCGTTTCCATCCATTTCATTCTATTTTGTCTGACATACTTGAGATTCTCTACATAAAAGCTTTTTTTTTTTTTTTTTTTTCTCAAGTAAAGCATAGCCTTAGAGAGATGAGGTTCTCTTGGTGTTTTCGGGTGTTCACATTAGATCCTCCTCTTAGTTTTCACCATTTTGTGGTGAACCATCTGTCACATCATCAGTGGCTTGCTACCATGTGGTTTCACTGCAGCACACAGGTTTGCTATAGAAAAAGCTGTGCAGCAGCAGAGAACATCTGCTCTGAGCTGAGGGGGGATGGTTTCACTGCGTCTCAGGGACAAGGACCAAGCAGGATGCCACAGCACGGGAGTGCAACTTTTGAAGCCAAGGTCCTCCCAGGTTAGTTCTCCGAGGCACACACAACACGTCCTGAAGCATCTTGACTTGTTTTGCATGCTAAGGGTGTTCAAACTCCTGACCTGCTGCATGTGCTGGGTCACCAGGCAGAGTAACAGTGTGATGGTGAGCTCTTGAGGATGTGGGTTGTCAATTCAGTGGGCAAGACCCTACTGGGCTTGCAGAAAAAGTACCTTCTGGAAAATCTGTGCAGCATCTTCCCTGAGCATGGGTCTTGGGGTTGAGGAAGAAAGAGAAACAAAAACCAGACAAAATCTCCATAAGAAACACCCCATTTGGGGCTAAATCCATTGCTCTTGCTGAATAGCTTTTCCACGTAGTTACTAAACCATTGTGGGACCACATCCTGCTCAGTAAAACTCCTCTTTTTGACATTTTTTTTTTTCTCAATCTGACTGCGTTGCAGCCTGGTGATGATCCAAGCTGGCAGGGTTGAAATGCCAGCCATTTCTAACCTTCTTATTGCAATGCCGCACCCAAAACGATGAAAAGGTCTTCTGGATATGTCTGTGGAGTTGTGGCTGAGGGGTGAGGAGTCAGCGCTCTGGTAAAGGCCTGATAATGCTGAGCCAATTAAAGATAATTCAGGATACTTGGATTGTGATTCAGTAACTGCAGGCTAAGAACAGCCTTTTCAGAAAATGAATACGTTCTCCTCCTCAGCTGTTCGGTTTTCAGAGAGTTTTGTTTTATATTTTAGGCATCTTTCTTAAGCATTGATCTTTTTTTCCTTTCATGTCACTTGAATCTGGTAGCTGCACACTTATTTGGGTAACACAAACTAAGGGCAATTATTTCTTCTTTACATTGAAGTACCTGTGTCATAACTTATATTCTCTTGGCCTCCTTGAAATTGAGTTTGTTTGTTTGCTTGTTTTTGTAACAAACCTAAATTTGAGGATCTGGTGAAGACGAGCAATTTAAATGTGTTTGGAGGAGGACGGGGTCAAAATTTTGGCCTAAAATGTGCAGCTGATTTTTTTAAACTTATTTCCCTTTTGTTATGTCTTCTGAAAGACAGGAATGGAAATCTTCAGGCTTTCAGAACGGCATTTTATATGCACAATGCTTTTTTAAACGTCAACAGTTGTTTGTGGGTGTAGCTCGCAGTTTTTGGAAAACTAGCTCCCTGTCTTCCATCAGAAAATGTCTTTATTATTACATATGTTGAATTCAGTAAAGTGCACCTTCCATGATAACGTAGGCCGATGTGAGATCTTCCCTAGACTATACCCAGCCACCTTTCTACACAAGGCTTGGTTGCTTCACTTTTGACAAATGTGCTTTCTCCCCTCCTCTCCTCTGCTTCCAAAATTACATATACACACATGTAGAAATTTTAAAGAGTTCACAATTCTTTTTTCTTTTCTCTCCATATTAACACTTTGGGTTCACCATAATGCTCTTCACTGAATGAATGCTCTTAGTTACCTGAACAAGTTGCTGTGCAACTGTACATCCTTTCTAAATAAATCAATTTAGGAAAGCTTTGCCTACACTGACTTTTCTGAATAGTGTCAGTCCCTAACCAGCCCTTCAGGAATCAGTGGTTTGCCTCTCTCTTGCTCTGGTTGGTTTTTATTTCTACCCATCAGAAATAAACAGGTTCTGTGGGTGCCCAGAGCCGTGGCATTGCTGTTGCTTGCACTCCAAAAGCAGGTCCAAGGCAGTCGTTGAAGGGGACAGGGTTGGAGGCAAAACCAGGCACGAGGTCACCTTTGATGCAGAAACCCTGGGACTTCTGCTGTTGCCCAGCATTTCTGTAGAGGCTGAATTTTACACTGCAGAACGTTTGGACCTCAAGGTTCCCCTAACTGTACCAGTACAGCTGCCACTTTATTAGAAAATCCCTTTATGTAACCCTCCTCTGCTTTGGACTTGTACCCAATGTAATAAACACTCAATAGAAAGGAGGGGCTTGGACTGTATAAGACTTCCTTGCCATTTACAT
Organism: Anas acuta; assembly: GCF_963932015.1. NCBI lineage: Eukaryota > Metazoa > Chordata > Aves > Anseriformes > Anatidae > Anas > Anas acuta. The sequence continues at coordinate 102,988,182 of NC_088981.1, forward strand.
GCACTCATTGAAATTACCTCTGAATGATAACTCCATAAAGTGCAAACCTGGATGAACGACAATTCCTGCATTTATGAGGACCACCTCATGCTGACAATCTGTTGCCCTTGCTAAAACAGGGCAGGAACAAGATGTTCTCTGCTCCACAAAACAAATGTTTTGGAGAAACCACCTGGCTTCCACTTTTTGGAGAACTAAGCCAAAGGTCAGTAAGTGAAATTTTGGGCTATAGGAAACCCGAACTGGAAATTTGAAAATGCTGCTGAAATGATTTCTCTAGAAAATAGCAAATACTTAAAATATTGATTTTAAAAGCCAGGCCAGTGGAAAGAAGCTCTGGATACTTCTGTATCCATTAAAAAAAAAAAAAAAAAAAAAAAATCAATCCCTGCTCTCCACAAACAGCTGTTTCAATTTTGAAGGAAAATGACAATTCTCTAACATTTTAACAATGGAAAGATTCAAGGTACCATTGAGGAAGCTTTAAGATCTCTTAACCCCCAAATTTTGCTTCTGTGAAGATGAGAACAGGATGTAAAAGGTATAAATACTTTTTGTTGTTTTTAGAAGGAATTGTAGCTTGCTGTAGTGGGGAGTTTTCTTGTTCCTTTCCATTTCCATTTCATTTTCTCCCTTCATAACAAATGAAGCATTTCTAGAGGTTCAGAATAAGCCTAGAAAATGAAGGCTGATTTAATTAGCTCCTGTATTTGTTAGATTGTAGGTGCTTGACCAGCATATCTCAGGGTCTGCTTACCTCACTGCAATTGTTCCGTTTCTCACTTTCTTATACGAAGTGGAATGAGGAGAAAGCATTTTCTTCCATTGCTGCCACAGTGAATAATTTTTGAGGGAAAGAGCAATAAAAGCTTCAAAGAAATAGATGGCAGAAATATCTTAGTTCTGCAAATGTATACAACATTGTGTTATTCTTATTCCTGAAACAAATTCAGGCACTAAATTTGTGAGGTCCGGGGATGGTGTTCCCTGACTTCGAGCAGTAAAAATTTGAAAGCATCATAAATTATCTGATGGGAATAAGGGAAGAAAAGCATCTTAGAGGTGGGTAAGCGAGGAAATAGCAGAAAGCCATAGAAAGCTGGGGCCTGAGGGGGGAAGATAGGCTTGCAATTAGGCAGCATGTTGAGACTCCCATCTCAAATCAGTGCTCGGCTCTGTCACAGTCTTTTTTTAAGCTTGGAAAAATTAATTGGTTTCCATCCCTCAATTTCCAGTCCATAAAATGTCCCCAGAATATTTGGCAGGAACCCAGGCACTATTGTTACAGGCTCTCTATAAAAAACGAGGTATTTGAGGTTTAGGCTGAGTTTTTGACAATGCAGGAATCTTACCCAATCCATGTTTCTTACAGTACTGTTACTTCAAAAGGTGCCAGAAAACAGCCTCATCTTTTCCTGTATACTTCAGGAATATAATTTGGATGCCCTTTTGCCAATGAGAACTAACAAAGGCCAGAATTTACAGTTCTAATTCTAGTTCATCCCTACTACAAAGTCAAGGTTTTCTGGTTTTGTTTTCTTTTTTTTTGAATTTTTTTCTTTATTTTGTTTTTAATGGAAATTCTTCCCAAGATAAGTCGGTGATGAAGGGAGTCGGATGCAATGCACAGCGCGGAGGATGCGATAGCGGCTGCTCTCAGCCCAGGCAGAAATGCTCACTTCCCCCAGTAGCTGGTTGCTGCAGAGCGATTAATAAACCCTGGGAGCAACTGGCTGGGCTGAGGGAGAGCAGGATGCGGTGGTAACACAACCATGTCACATCAAAAAACAAAATAAAAAATTATAAAATAAATAAAAAAACAGCAGCTTTCTTGTTTTCCTCCAGGCACAACCCCACGGCAGTTTGTGCTTGGGGTGTCTGTTTTTCTTCTGCGTGAAACTTGGATTAAGAGAGATGCTGCAAAACATAATTTTTACAGTTTGCAATGGTTTGGGATGCAAAGAGAGGGGAAAAAATGCAAAGACCAAACTGATGGACTGCTGAAATGATGTGGTTTAGTTCTGTCCATGATATAGGAGATTAGCATGTTATAGATTTTACTTCAAATATGCATGATAAAAATTTATCATTGAGCATTCAGGGAGCAATAAGCTCCCCCACACCCCAGATAACCCAGGATTTGAGCTTTTCCATCCTTTCTCTGGAGTTCTTCGTGTGAGTCATCTGTTAGGAACAGGTATCTGAATCCCAGATAATTAATCTCTTGTGATTATGGTGGTCTCATTGCATCCTCATCTGTCTCTCGTGTGAAAAAATCATTGCTTATTAAAGGAGCCAACAGAAGAGATGAGGCTGGGGGCAATGGGACCAAGAACCAGAGGAGTGAATTAAAGTTTTGTGTATATATAAAAACCACATACATATGTGTATATTTGGAGATACACTATTAGTTATCAAGCAAGTGCAGTGCCTTTGAATACAGAAGCAGCCTAGATTAGACTTTGGCATCGTGTTAGTGATCAGCCACAGCAGAGCTAGGAGGGATGCAAGGGAGGCTATGTGAGCAGGGTTCAGATTGCGACGACTAACAAGGATTTCAGTTTCTTTCAAAAAAAAAGAGAGAGTTAGGCTGTTATGAAAACGCACGGTCTGCCTTCCTCTGCACTTTTCCCTAATGAGTTTGCTGTTATTCTGAGATGTCAGGCACAGGCACTGAACTTTCCTTTTTCCTTCCTTTTTTTCTATTTTCAGTGGCTTTTTGCCTTTTGTACCTGAAGTTCTCCTTTTTAATCATAGGTAAAGCTTTCTTGGCCTGTGGCGTGAGCAGCTGGCAGGGAGCGATGGGGTAAGAGGAATACGTGTCCCAGTGATGGGTTGAGGCCGAGCACTAAAGGCATGTCCCGGCTGCTCGTGATTCCAGAGCTGGGCGTGATGGGAGCCAGCCATCACTTCTGCTCAGCGCTCCTCGGAGTGGCAACAGGTTACAAAAGCCAGAAAGTCACGTCCTCCTCCTCTCCCTAATGTCACAACAGCACCAGCAGAGCGAACATAGAGGTGCTTTGAAGAAGCAGGAGCCGTGGATTGCAGGTGATGCTATCAAGTGAAGACAGCTGGCTTGGGTGTAACGCGGAGCCTGCGTAACCGCTGACGTTTTGGAGTACTGTCAGCCTCTGTCATCCCCTATCACCTGGAAAAGCTCCTCGTGCAATTCGGCTGTAGCTTGTGCCAAGCACTTCATAGTCATTACCAAAACGATGATCTGTTGGCTTTGGTTTCCTCATGTAATGAAATGCAAGGAAAATACTGGGGAGGAAACCCTTGTACAGCACAGTGGGGTCACCCGTGGTTGTGCTATCAGTCAGCTGCAGATCTGGGACCAGTCCTTGGGTCTAGAAGGTCCAACCAAGGCAGCTCAGTCCCTTTTCTAGCTTGAAATGGCTGCTTTCAACCCGTTTCCATCTGGGAAAAAAAAAGCTGTTTGTGTCCTGGTGTGCTTCTTGGGATGGTGGCAGCCTTGCAGGGCTGAGGACAATGCCCCGTGACTGCAAAGTTTGGGTGTGTCATTTACTGGCACAGTAAGTATTTTCCTGTTAAGGGGTTTGCTGTGTGATCCATGCATTTCTGCCTGAATATAGCCCGGGACACAGAGTATAAGCATTTCTACCCACAAACATCTTCAGTCTCCGCTTAGAAATGGGAACTATTTAAAAACAGGCTGTGAATACAGATTCAGTGATGTTGTTGTAATTACTGTACTAGACGAGATGGCTCATTTTAGGATGGGGAAAGTAGTAGTTACTAATAGAGCATCTCGTAAAAGAGATTTTAATTAAGTCAAGAGGCAAAATACAACAACAGTCTGCGTATAGTAGGCATGCTGTATCAAAGATCCCCAGACTGAGGGGAGGATTAAGCTGGTTTTGGTTCCCCCATCAGCCTAATTCTTGATTTAAGCACTTGCCAAAATAACACCTGCATCATAAAATAGGTGAATTCCCATACAGCGATCTGTGGAAAGTTTTTGGCCTTTTTTTTTTTTTTTACATTGAGATGAAAATTGCATTTGGAGTGAACGGGTTAATTCCATGTGCATTTGTATAATGAGAGAGAGATCCTTAAAATAATGGAAGTGACCCAGATTCTACCTCAGTTCTCCCTAATATAATTAAGTGCTGGGCACTTTTATTCATATATACAGTGCTATCCATCTACACAGTGCTGTTCATGTCGGTTGTTCCTGGCAGCAGTTTCAGTGGCTTTTCCCCTGTCCCGTTGAGTCCCTCGGTGGTGGCCCTGTGAGGCTGCTCCCCAGTAAAACCCTCCGATGACCTTCCCCAAGCTCCCCAGCCCCTGTGCCTCCCTGGGGCTGGCCCTGTTCCCTACCCCAGCTTGTCCATGCTTGCAGACTTCTCCTGCAAGGAGCGAAGGGGTGACCTTCAAAGTCATCCCAGGGTGACCCTTCGACCTATTCTCCATCCCTGCAAGGCACCAGCCCATTTTTTTCAGGCTGGGCTTCAGCTCTGGGATGCAGCATGTCAAATGCTTTTCGTGACCTTCTTCTCTGAGTAAACAGCAGCTTCCCTGTGCAGGCAACGCAGCCCTTCTCAGGCTCTCTGAAATCACGGATCAAACCAAAATTGGCAGGGACACTAATAACGAAATGGCAAAGCAGAGGGTGGGTAGTAATAGCTGAAATGTAATGGGTCTGAAGATATGCATTCAAAGGATTCTTTTTGTTCTTTTGAATAATGCAAACATATTGGCTTTTGGATTAGAGAAGTGCTCAAATAGATTAACTTGCAGTCCAATTAGTCGTCATGTATATTAATTTAAACTAGCATTTCTGAGTATATCGATTTCAGTTTCTAACTCCCTTGAGCATTTTTCACTTTAGGAAAAGGATGTTTTTTATTGCTGGCTGTTGTTCTGCTGTAAAACCAAACTGTGAGCATTTTTTTACAGTTTGGGGGGAAGGGTTAGTGGCTGTGTATGCACAACAAGGGGATTCCCCAGACGCATGGGAACTTTCAGGTTTATGCTTTGCAGTCAGTAAGGGCCCGATACCAGCTGCTGAGATTTCCTTGTTCGTGATGTAGAAGAGACACCGTCACTTCAAAAGCTGTGGTTAATGGTAATGGTTTTATGGCATTTTGGCCCTACTGTGTGCTCTCCTCACTGCGTTTCATCCACTGACTGTCTCTGCTACTGGAAACCATCACAGTTCTGTTTGCAGTACCCCCCACCCATGCAAGGTGCAACCAATCTGTGCCCAATTTGGAAAGCCAGAGTGCGCTGGCTTGATCCCTAGTGCTGCCTTTGGAGCTGATGGTCCATCAGGGCTTGTTCATGGACACCCCCTCTGCTTCCATGCCATGATCAAAGCCCCTGGTTTATCCTGCATCAGGTGGGAACATCAGGGGCTAATGCTTAAACTTATACCATGGGCTCGGAAGGAAAGGGTGGGCTTTTCTGGCCACATAAACATCAGGTACCTCTGTGGGCCTGTGCTGCTGAGTACGTAAGACCTTAGACTGGAATCAAAGAGGCATCAGTTCATCTGCCATAGATTTTCATTTCCAGCTCAGGTAGGTCCATGCCAGTAAGTATAATTTTAGGAGCTTGACTCCACTTGGAATGTTATTTATTTCTGTTTTACTTCAGTGTGACTTAAGCACTTGGATTTAGATCTTCTCTGTTTCTAGAATGTGGGTCCTTTGTCCCTTATTTGCTGAGCCTGGCAAGTCTGCTCCCCAAAGAGGTAACTGTATACGTTAAATACATAGTGTAATGGGACAAGGTTATGAGCTGTCATAAAACTACTAATTTTCAGTAAAACTGTGGCACAGAAGTAGTAAACAAGAGTTGAGGATCCCCATCTGCTTATACAGCTTCATTGGGATTTTAAAGTGGGGAGCAGAGCAAGAATATGGTGGCATAGACTAGACTGTAACTCCTGATAATTTTGTTTATAATGCTCCTTTTGAATGAAAGATATTTTGTGAATGTTATTTGTAATCACTCAATACTTCAGAGCTACCCTGCTATTCCTGACTGTCATTAATGGGAAGAAAGCAGACCTTTTGGAATTCAAATGAGATGCAGAGAGCATCATTCAGTGGGCTGACTCCACTTTTGTTGGCAATCTATCAAATACGCTGCCAGTGGGAGTCCGATGCTGCAAGATGAAGAAGAGTCAAATCCCCTGGCCCTGCTGCAGCCCATGCTGGTTTTCAGCCAGGCTTGGAGACCAGTTACTAAACATCCATTCTCAGCCACAGCTGGTGGTGGGGCTGATCGTGGCTGCTTGAAATTCTCTGCAAGGTGAGAATGTTTCACTGGTGACAGGAGAACCACTGAAGGCTCCTGGACCGGTGTCTGCAGCATCATCAGCATTTTAATCAAAAAGATCCTCGGAAAAAACATTGCTTCTACCTGTAACATTTTTGTAGCCTTGCAGCCTGCATGTTTGTTTTTTTTCTTATACTTTTTGTTTTTTCTCTTTTTTTTTCCCCCCTCAGGCTTATTGCCAGTTTTTAATAATGACCCAGATGTCATCTGTTTTCACTCATAATAATGCGCATGACATTCTTGGGGTCAAGTAACCCTGTTTGGTTTGCTGGTTTCTTCCATCCTCTTTAGGTTTCACCTAACTAGGAAATTGCAGGGTATTGGCTTGTTTTGGGGTCAGAAAGCAGTTTCCCAGGGCCAGAGTTATCTGCCCATGTGTTCAGGTCTGCTGCCTGGGCACAGTCCCACAGGTGGGGATGCTTTGTAGGGTCATCCAGACACAGCTGCTAGAGCTGGTTCTGCCATTTAATGCCAAGGCTGCTCAGAACCACTCCATCCTGTGCTGCCTGAGAGATCCCTCCTCATTTTGACTGCTCTGCATCTTTCAGCGGCATCCCTCAGCTGCTTGGCTTCAGTTCTGGTACTGGGCACACCAGCAGCATCAGCCTCCTGCCCTCCTCAGGAGCCCACAGGCTCCAGCTTTGTACTTCACTGCTGTCCCAGGGCCCTCTGCCTTCCTGCTCGTGCTTTCATTGTGAGCACAATTCTTGTCCCCAGCTGAGGGTTTCAACACAGAAAAAGGAAAAGAACAGGATAGAGGCTAGTTCCTGGAGCTAAGAGTTCATTCCTCTTCCACCTTTGAAGATAAAGCGATGAGAGGACCAGGAGGGATGGATGAGGAAGCCCAGGGGCCTGCAGACGTACCAAAGGGAAAGTGAAGGAAATGGCTTACAGATGAGTCAGCCAAAGGCACCTTCCCCCCACCCAAGTGCCAGGGGAACAACAGACTGCTGGAAAGCACCTGGAAGGGCTGCAGGAGACAGGTAGCAGCAGGTACATTCTGTTCTTAAAAACTCTCGTGTACTTTCTTTTATGGTCAGGTAAAAGCCAATGCACCCAAGGGGAAAAAAAATAGGTATCAGAAATATTGTCCCGAAGTTTTTGAGTGCTGTGTCTGACCAGGAAGGGCTGAACCTACCATGAGATTAATAGATAACAGTGTAAGGGGAACAGTAAGGGTTCACTTCAAAATGAAAATAAGTTTTTTTCTTGGGTGTTACTGCACCCATCCTGGACAAGGTTTTGCTCTGTGTTCAGTGACCACCTGGACGACAGGAGCAAGGCGGTCTGAGCTTTTAATTTGCAGACAAGACACAAGCAGTATTAGCTGAAAGTGCTTCAGGGGGAAGGGTGAGAGTTCAGAATAACCTTAAAGAAAAGAAAAAATAACAAACACAACAACATACTAAATCTGTAGGAGGTGAGTCAAGGACAGCAAGGATGGGGGAAGTCGAGGACCCTGAGTGTGGGTGGCAGCCTTGCATCAGGGGAGGGCTGGCAGAGGCACAGGCTCAGGGAGACCCCTGGCATGAGGCTGCTGGGGGAGGTGGAAAAGAAAGGAGGAATCAGTTCTTGGTGGATGGGATGAGGAGCTTAAATTTGCAGGAAAAAAATTGAGGTTACACTTCAGAAAGAAACTCCCAAACCACCAGGAAAGCAAGGTTGTGGCAAGGCAGGAGGAGGAAATGTTTTCATTTCTTATGTCTCCATTCTGTCAACCACCAAATTATTAACAGCTGAACTATTTCCGATGGTGGACAGTCTTGTTCATCCGAATTGGTTTCAGGCGAGTGTCTCTTGTTTTTCAGAACAAAGGGCAGAGATCAGCGCTGTCTGTCTCCATGACAGCAAAACACTTATTTTGTGGGGAGGGGAACAGTCGGGGAGATCTAAATCAGGAACCTTTTGGCTCTTGGAGCCTTGTGGATAAACACTGTTTGTGCTCCTGGCAGATGTCCTTAGCACTGCCCTCAAAGAAAACGAGATGCACGTTGGGCTGTGAGTGAGTGCAGGGGTGGTGCAGGGCAATGCACTGGGCAACGCAGTCCCAAAAAGGGCTGGAGGAGAGGTGACTGCCTCTCCTTGCAAAATGCTTGAGAGCTAATGAAAACAAGGGCTAAATAGGAACCTGGCACTGCTGTTAGTGTTAGAAATGCTCCTGGTGTGCATTGAAAGGCGTGTGGCCAACAGGTCAAGGGAGGTGATCCTCTCCCTCTACTCCGCCCTGGCCAGGCCTTACCTGGAGTCCTGTGTCCAGTTCTGGGCTCCCTGGTACAAAAAAGACAGGGATCTCCTGGAAAGAGTCCAGCGGAGGGCCACAAAGATGATCCAGGGCCTGGAGCATCTTCCCTATGAAGAAAGGCTGAGAGACCTGGGGCTGTGCAGCCTGGAGAAGAGAAGACTGAGAGGGGATCTCCTCAATGTGTACAAATACCTGAGGGGTGGGAGACAGAGGGATTTGGCCAACCTCTTCTCAGTGGTTTGTGGGGACAGGACAAGGGGCAATGGCCACAAAATGGAGCCCAGGCAGTTCCGCACCAACATGCGGAAGAACTTCTTCACGGTGAGGGTGACGGAGCACTGGGACAGGCTGCCCAGGGAGGCTGTGGGGTCTCCTTCTCTGGAGATATTCAAGGCCCGTCTGGACGCCTGCCTGGGCAGCCTGCTCTAGGGAACCTGCTGTGGCAGGGGGGTTGGACCCGATGGTCTCTGGAGGTCCCTTCCAACCCCTACAATTCTGTCATTCTGTGTGATTCTGCAATAAATGAGATGTTAAGCCTGAAAAATGGTGAGACCGAGTCATTCCTTGTCCCTTACCCTCTACTTGCCATCCTGAGCTTGCTCTGCTCATCATGGCCCTCCCTCACACCCAGCCACATCCTGTAACAACTGTCTGCAGGGGTGCATCATTCCCAAGGGGCTCTTCAGGTACAGTGAATGCCTGGCGAGGTGAAAGGCAGTGTTGCGTTGCTGTTGTTGTACATTCTTTTGAAGTTTCTGTGAAATTGGAGATTTAAATAAGGTATGTGGGTGGATTTCCAGTCGAGCTGTAGAGGTGCCATCTGAATGCTAAGTGTCAGGGTTGAAGTCTGGGCCTCAGAGCTGCTGAAATGCGTTTTGTGAGATGGAGTCAGCCAGTGGTCAAGCACACTTGAATCTTTTATGACTTATTTGATAAATGAGTCTTCCATTGCTATTCTCGTAATCAGGCTAATAGATTGAGTTTTTGGATTGCTTTCCAATATCAGTTGGCAATTCCAAATGTCCAAGCTCAGGTTCTGTTACTCACAACACCAGAATTAAATATCTCAAACAAAAATGTAAATCTTGCTTGCTTCTCCATGAGAAACATTTCCTATTTAATTTCTGAGATGTTACCAGTATCTATGTGATTGTTCGGGTGCATATCCCTGCCTTTATGGTGATACAGCCCTTCCCAGAAATACGGTGATTTGAGGAGCTGTAGTAGAGCGAGGGAACAGCGAGCATGGGGCAACACATTCCCACCTTCCTTGCACTGTAACCTGTGGCAAGGAGCTGCAGAGATGTTTCATAGTCAGATATTTTCTGCGTGCTCACCTTTTCATCCAGTACAACAGCTGGAGAGCATTAAACTTGCTAGGAACCAGCTTCAACAATCACCTCTTTTTCCTTCCCCATCCCACTTAGTCTTTGTGGCTCCCTGCTTCATTGTCCTCCTCTGCATCTCTCCCAGCCCCAATCTAGGCTGCTGGAGGTGGAGGACACTTGACCTGTGTGCCAGGAGACATTTCCTGCATGGCTCCAGTCCTGCCCAGACAATTCTTTTTGTGTTCCTTTCTTCTCTCCTTAATTTTATGTTTCTATTTGTAACAGCTGTTGTGTTGATTGTTTCTCAAAAACTCCCATCTATTAAACATATGGAAAATGATCATTTAAAATTCATTGTTTTGTAGGATTTGGATTTTTTTCCATGTATGTCACTTCAAATTTATCCATAAATTAACTACCAACTTGCTGCTCAGGTGCTGCTGTGAGGTCCTCCCAAGACTCCTCTGTTGTCTTCCAATTTTTCTGTTCTAAATAACTCCGTATCATCAGCAACATTTTTCACACCATTAATCAAACTCCTTACAGCTCATTACATTTATTATATTTTCAGGATTTTTTTTTCCTCAGTGGTAATGGTTTGTTCAGAAACCACCATAACAGAAGTAAAGCAAGAACGGTTCTTCTCATGTTTATTTATTCACAGTGAATTTAATTTTTCATTATAGAAAATCATGTTGCTTTAAAAACAAAAGATATTTAAAGCAGATGTTGTTCAGAAACAACCTTAAAATTAAACTACAATAACAAAACTGATGATCTGTTTTAAGACATGAAATGATGACAAGTGTATTGAGGCCATAATATCTGAAAAATTAAGTAGACATAAATAAAGCATAATATTTAAAAATGACATTGCATATTTCCAAAGTTTGAAAAAGAAAGAGCATTAAGCTCATAAGAGTCATCACACAAACATCTAAAACAAGTTTTTTGTCACAATAATAAGACAGTTTTACAGCTATTTCGTCTCAGCAGGATTTCAGTGGAGTTTTTGTTTCAGCACGTTCATCTAGTTTCACTCAATGATGAGTTAATTGAAAGCTGAAAATCTGTTTGGAAATAGAAAAAGCAAAGTGTGATTTTCTGCACTAACACAGAAGTAGAAGTGAGATGTTAGGAGACTACCTCGACTGGCTTTAATGTCTTAAACAACCTTGTGGCCAGGCCAGTTTGTGGAGTTATAGAAAGGCTTCTATTCAGTCCAATGGTTTCTATTCAGCTCAATCCTCTCACCTTAGAAATATACGTATGTTAATAGGTGAGTCACTTTTTAACAGCAATTGCTATTTAAGATTTAAATCATTTCATATTTAAATAATATACAAATCGCTTTTTAAATGTTGCTTTGTGCTTTGTAGCTATTTTTAGCCAAATACTGCTTGACCCAATTTGCCTAGAAAAAAAAGTCACAAGCGAATAGAAAATGTTTAATTTATGCTTTATGATAGGAAATTATGAACTACAGAAAAAAACTGACAATCTGGATGTTCAAATGCAGTCTGTCCTCCAATCCTCAGAAAGTACCGTGTGTATCTACATCTTTTATTAAGTTGCAAAATGTTGTATCATCATGGGTGAGAGATAGTAGTATTATTATTATTTTTTTAAGTTTAAGTAAAATATGCAAAGTATGATTGAAATTGATTTGTTTCTATCTGCAATTGGCAGAACTAGTTGAAACTGTGAAAACTGCAAGTGGTCAGTCAGCTCTTTAGGAGAAGTTTTGCTGTATGCGTACTTCAGTCTTGGCCAGGTCAATTTGATCAGAGTCTTGGCCAGGGCAAATTTGTGTAGTCCAGTGGCTTCAAAGGAGCAGCCACGGCCTTGGTCTTGTTTATGCACACACATCTTTTAACTCTGATATAAAGGAAATGTAGTAACTGATCCTGTTGATAATGGGCTCCCTCCTTCACCTGCCCCCTCCGAGGCATGAATTAGCTGCCTTCCTTCTTCTCTGATGAGCTAAACAGGGTGGCCCTCTCAAAGGACGATTCAATTAACATACAAATATCAGATGGTGCAGAGAATAGCTGACACCTCTGTCTAGCCCTTGGTGAACTCGATTCACAAAGCATTGTAAGCAAAATAATTGCTTCTTTTTGGAGGCAGTAATAGCTGAGCACATTACGCTCCGTGTTCAGGAAGAAATTATCACTACGCTATCAGACAAAAAATCAGAAATTAATGAGAAACACACAATTTTATGTCAAGGAAATACAAAACAAGGTCATGTAATTTCTGCACATAATTGTAATAATGTAAGGCCTAATTCTGCAGGACCATGAAATTCACTCACTGAAAAGGAGTCCTGATCATGAGGGTAATTCAGGAGTGGGCTCCTCTTAAAATAGCAGTGGTGAATAACACTCCTCACTAGATTTAAGCTGGGGTAACAAACCACTGCAGTAAGCATTTAGATAACACACACACATTAGATTCAATCTTAAGATGCATATGTGGATAATGACATTTAAAAGTTTTGGGGAGCCAGCTGACTGGCTTTTATCATGTGTAGCTTTTTAAAGCTAACTGCAAAAGTCATCCTGATCGGGGGAAGAGCATCTCAGATGCTGATTTGAGGCAGAGTTTTAGAGTAGGCACTCTCACTCCAAATCAGTGGTCTGCTACAGTCAGGCAGATTTCTTTCGACTGCAGTATTTTTGTGGATGGATGAGATCAAGGAGACAGAGCTAGTCTAAAAGCAGACCAAAAAAATGTAGCAAGTAAATAAATAAATAAATTGCTTTTTTCGCAAAGAAGAGATGTTGGAAAGGGAGGATGTCAGATGCTAAAATACATACTAAACTTGTCTGAACCAAGTGCCTGCAGTAGGGTTATTAGTGCCAGAACAAAGCTTACATTGGTAGTGTGGCACTATGAGCTAGTGCCGTGCTCCTGGGGCAGCTTAAACAGACTGCTAACAAAGCTGGTCCTTCAAAACATGAGGAGAGGAGGAGAAAAAACAGTACTCCATTCCCAGGATCCACTTACTACCTTGCTCTTCCCTGCCCTCCACTCATTGCTGGTGTCCAGGGCGAGCAGCCCCAACCTTTGCCAGCATCTGGGTGCTACCATAGGGTAAAAAACAGCATACAAGTGGTAGTTGGTTACATCAGCTATGGGAGAAAGAGATGTCAATATGATTATGTGACGTTGACCATTACAGTCCTGAATTTCAGAAATGAATGTCTTCGTCATAGGCACGCCACTCTGTACCTGGGATTATTGGCAGAATTTTAATTTATATGTTAAATACAGTGCATTCAGAGTGATGGTGTGATATTGCAGCAATCTTCTTATCTTTCCTTACCAACATCAGAAACAAAAAATACATTATGCTGGCATCTTCATTATTTATAAGTTGTTTTCCTTATTCATCACAATAATTTAATTTCTTCTCCCCTTCCACGTGCATATGCAACATATCAGCAGGGTTTCACTATTTTCTCTTTTATTGTCCAAGATTAAATTTCTTAGAATTCTATTTTCTCTACCAAATAAGACTGACCATGCAGTCTGATATTGCTTCTTTTCTGAGAGTATTAGATTTCTCAACAGATAAAATATGGATGCTATTAGATGGCATTGACTTTTTTAAAGCTGCAAGTAGTAACTGATACAATCAGTAACACAGACCATTTTAAGCAACCTTTCATCTTGTTCTGATATTCCTAATAATTCTTTAGCTCAGTCTGATACGGAAATTAATTTTACATAATGGGCAAAGACATATTTATGGAGTCTTGAAAGAGCACAGCTTCTTCTGAGTTATTGAGGAGAGTTGCTCTATTTTCTTGTTGAAGTTTGTGTCATTCTTTCTGGTAAATGACTAATGATGCTATTTGGCTCCATGTGTTAACATTTTGTGCAGTGGAAGATCTGGACAATATGAAGAATAGTTATTACAGTCGCTCTGTGCAAGGTTTCTATCTCCTGGTGAAGGTCTGGAAGAGGAAATAGCCAGTCCTCCACCGAGCCTGTGACAGTAACTGTAGAAAGGGCGTGTGGCTGGGGATGAGGATGGTGGGATGAAGTCTTGCCTGGCAGCTGGCTTGTCTAGATAGGTTCAGAGTCAACTTGATCATGTGCATTTGGGGTTGATCTGGACCTTGACATCTGCAAGGAGAAAGGTTTACGTGAAGACCTAAAACACCCCCAAACCAGAGGTACCGTTTTTTCCTCCCTTACCATAGGGAGAGCAGATCCCCATGGCCAGATTAACTAGTGCCAGAGGCTCCTCCAAAAAGGGTCCGCGGATGCTCCCCTTGTTGAGAGGTGAATATCTATGTCTGCATGTGGGAAAGAGGACGTGTGGAGGTAGAAGAATGGCTGGTGGGAAAGCTGTGCTGGTAATAGAGATGTAAAGCTGTTGCTTCGTAATGCTGTTACACTCAAAGGGCAAAGCTTGGGGCTCTGCTGTGTTGAGTGCTAGGTAAACACATAATTGCCATGAGCAAATGAGAGCAAATGTCAGCTTTGTTTTGAGGTGAGCACCCCTTTCTAATTAAGGGTAAACTAAAACCTTTGACAGGCCCAAATTGCTTGGAAATGTCACGTACTGAAGCCTGGTTCAGGGTAACATAGAGACCTACTTTTGGGGTAATTGAGAAAGGGATTCATGAGTTATAATGTACAGTCATGAAAGGTCTTCTTTCATCTTGTAACTCAATCTTGCATTTTTTTTTGTCTTTCAGAAGTTTGAACTGAGAATTTAGGAGGCACTCAAAATGTTCACTGGTAACAAAACTTGACATTTTTCTAGCACTTAATATAGATAAAGCTTGTATAGTCTTTAATTTTATGTTACCAAATATGTAAACTATTAGAGATAACCTGTATTTCATCAAGGTTTGTATTTTCTCTGTGCCTCCAGATTCTTAAAGAAGAAGGGCATTTAAAGTACCGCAGCCGTGTGGACTTGGAGTTACTCAATAATTTCCATTCTCAAGTTTGGCTTTCAGCTGCTTGTGCCTTGTCAAAGGAGATTGGATCCAAGTGGATTACGTATTACATTGCCTGTTCTCAGAGCTGGTTGATTTGCAAGCTTCAGCAAATCTGATCTAGCAAATTTGGAAAAAGTCTGACACAAACAAGTTTAATTTCCTTAAGTCAGAATTCTTGGAGCTCTTGCGCCTAGACTGCAGTGCCTCATTTTTGAGCAGGATTTGAAGCTCAGGAGGAGGATCTGATTCAAGGCTGGATCAGTTAGCAGTTTTCCCTCTCACCTAAGTCTGGCAAAGATACAAACCTCTGAAAAACACGCTGCTTCATGTACCCTTTAGATGTCTGGTGGAGTGGGTAAGTTCTTGGATGATTCCATCTCCAAACCCAAAGCTCCAGCCCAGCTTAATCTCGGGAGTTCTTCCTCTGTGACTGAGCACTGAAGCCAAGAGCAAAGAAATGCTGTGCTTGCAGCAGAAGCATATGGATGCATGAGGAAGAGCTGTGAAGAGCAGACAAAGACGAGGCAGACTAGTGAGTGGGGAACAGATGTAAAGATAGACAGGGGTGGTCTGGCTGGTAGGAACAGGGGCAGAGAAAAAACATAGGAAAGACCTGGGACTTGGGCCATGAGAAGGTGGTGGGCAGGCAGGTGGGTCTGTAACCATTGGGGCATAATTCTAAGATCTAGTTCCGGGGGAATGGGTTTCTTTAGCATCCTCCTGAACAAATGGACTGGAAATAACAAATAAGCATGGATATCTTTCTGCATGGAAGGTAAGAGTCTGCCGTCACTGCTCCACCAGCGTAATTTGAAGGGTTCCACAGATCAAAAGAGTCCACTTTGGGTAACTACTAATGAAAGGCACCTGGGGTACCCCACAAACACACACGACGACAGGCCAGCACCTCAGAGGGAAGCAGAAAAGCTTTGAGACATTTCAGAGGAAAGCCTCCTTGGTCACTGCTGGTGGACAAGGCCACCTCGGAGGAACGTGACTGCGGTGTTAGGCAGATAAGTCTCCGGTGACAGTGTTTAAGCAACACTATCAAATTGCTGGCAGGCATGTTTAAGAGCACTCTAATATCTTATATAATAGCAGCCGAGGACTGAATGGCTTTGCCAAACTTCATCATCGCTACTGGGACAGACTGGTAGAGCACATCACACCGCAGCATGCATGATACTTCACGAGGGAAAGGTGCAGGAGGGAAGAGATATTGAGCTCAATAACTTCTGCATCAACACCAGCTGCAGAAAATGGTGAGCTTCAAAGACTTCTGCTTCAAAGACCAGCCTGAAGGGTTTGCCATCACAAGGTGAACCCTTCCACTTACTTGCTAAGTTAAGGTCTTATGTTTCCTACGTGAGATTAGTGGTCTTGGGAGGTCTTGCCTTACAGAGAGCCCAAGGGTGCACCCTCATGGGGCGTAGGGGCTGTGAGAGCACCTGGCAGCCTGGGCAGAGCCCCCGAGGAGCAGCACGAGGGGCTGTGGCTCTCAGAGCTGTCTGATTGCTGCCGTGACACCGATACCCATGGGGGACCTGCCTCTGTGCCCCGAGTTCGGCCACCGTGATGGGCTGCCATGCCAATGGTCCCACAGCTGTCACGTCTGTAGAGCTGCTGGAAAATAGTAGTGGATTGGCAAGAGTAAACTCAAATAATTGAATTCACTCATTTGGAAAATTTTTCTGAAGCCTTTTTTGACTTCTTGCACACTTTTAACATATGCATATACTGTAAGGGCTAGGAGAAACTCTCTACGCAGGTCATGAAACAGACCTTTGGACGGCCTCTCGGGGAAATGTGGGGATATTTGAAACAAGACTGAAAAACTACTTCTCTGGGGCATTGCTTTTCTGGCAGAGAGATGGCTTAAATGGCTATTTTGACCAGCATATCAACAAGATAAAATGTTTCAGAGTCTTACTTTTAAAGCAGAGTAGACTTAAAAACTCTCAAATTAGCATATATTTCATTTTGAGGGCTGCTTCATCCACACTTTGAGTCCAAAATGAGGGACAGGTCTGTGGTCCAGTCACCTGCAGCCTTGATTCACCAAAGGGAAGAGTTGGCCCCTACCCTGATCCAAGGACCTGAATAATGTTTGGGTTCCTCTACATCAGACAGAGCTCATCAGGCATCGCATGCATCACAGCAGGCTTTTTCTTGCTTTGCAAAGGGCCACATAATAGAAGTTAGCCTTGAGACACTTGCAGCAGAGAAAGGACGTGCTTGGAACACATGGGGAGCTTCAGCTGCGTGTGTAAAATCTCCTGGAAACACATTTCTAATGGGACAGCCTTTTCAGTCAGTGCTAATGATTTACCTTGGAAATATGACTCTATAACTCTACTCAAGTTCTTTGTGTATGTAACAAAAGATAAATTACGAGCTTCAGAGTGAGTCAGTGCTGGCTGGTGGTGTCTGAGAGGGTCTGCAAACCCGCTCCAGTGGTGGCTGCACCACATTTCTATGAAGGCTGGTTCCAGGGCTGATGCTGCCAACATCATATACTCCCATCACAGCAGCACTCTGTATCCACAATTAAAAACAAAAGCAGGAGCTTGGAGCTGAATTTGGTTTTCCTTTTCTTTTAGGCTCATTATTTTTTTATCTTGTTTAATTCTCAGGTCACCACTCAGGAGCTCCCGTGGGATGTTTTGTCTCCCCCTCCTCCTGGGAGGATGGTTATACCAGGAGTTTCCAGCTGTGCTCAAATGCTGTGCAAATATGAACTTTAAAAAAAAAAATCCATCTTTTTAAAAGGTGAGAGCCAGGCATCTGTGCAAAGAGCTGCAGGAAGTGATGGATGAAGTTGGGAAGCTTGCTGCAAACACCAATGCTTCTGCAACTCGATCTGTTTGTTTTGCGCTTAATTGTGGCTTAGCTTAGAGTGAAGCTGAATGCCAGCACTGCCAGTCTAGCCCAGAAACATGCAAAACGTGGCAATCCGGCTGCGAAATTCACATTGCTCGAGGCAACCTGCATTTGTAGTCGGAGGGAAAGGCATCCCATCTCGCTGCCCCTGCGACACGCGCAGCCAGCTGTTGGGGTGATGTATATGCTGCTGTCTGCTGGAAGTGCTGGGGATACTTCCCATGTAGAAAATTCCATCAGTGTGACAGATCTCCTCTGCCAACACACCGAAATGGAAAGCCTGCTGCAATCCTAATAGAAATATCCTGGGAGACTCGCAGCTCTGTTGAATTAAGGAAGGAAGAATAGATCAAATGTTTTTTTCTAAGCCCGGTTAACTCCCCCAGAACAGGACACAGCTGTGAATCCCTTGAAGGCAGCACACATTCCCTGCCAAGTTAGAAGGCAATTATTCTTCATAAATCTGTCTTTTTAAATTCAAGTGGATCGATTGCCTCGTCTATCCTTTCCCTGTGCCAGCACCCGGAAAGGCTGTTTGGGCACCACCTCCGACAAAGCACCCCGCTTATCAGAGAGCCACACCACGGAGGCAATGACAGCCCCCTCAGCCCCGTGTATCCCTTTATAACCATGGATATTAAGGTACGTTCGGGTTTTAAATGTTTTAACCAAGAGATTTCCATGCTGTTTTTAAACATTATCCGGGCTCTGGGTATCTGACCTCCGTGCAAAGAAATAGGATGCTCCTACCAATTTATTTTCTAGCTAATAGGCAGAAAAGTGCTGTAAGGAGGCAGGAGAGTCTCCTTGCACATGCTGTCATGGTTGCATCAGCACAGGGCTCCTGGAGTTGTGCTAACTTGGCTCGGTTACAAGGCAGTCATCATCTAATAGCCCTGTTTTGCCACGTCACCCTGGCTCTGGGTGTCAGAACGGTTTCTGCCCTGCCACTTCTGGGCATTCAGCAGGCAGAGAGAAGGAAAAATGGCCTGGTGCAGATGCGAGCAAAGCCTGCATTAAAACACGGGGAAGGCTTGATGGGCTGGGTGGTGTTCGGGGCTTTAAGGAGCTCACTGTGATTTGAGTAAGACGCTGGTCTTGATGTTTTCCCCCTTTTATTCAAGTAGGGATGATGTCTTGCAGTCTTTGTAAGGTGTCTTTTAGGGCCGTGCCGATGACACCCACTGCTGCGGTGGTGTGCCTTCTCTGGCTGCCACTCGGTGGATTTACTAAGGCCCTGAGAAATCAATAAACACTATGAGAATGGGAGAGGAATTAGCATAAATTGTCCTCTCCCACGCTGCAGAGGGACAGCAATGAAAGAAAGGATGTTCATTTATCTTTTTTTTTTTTTTTTTTTTCCTATGACCACATCGGTATATGTACCCTATTTGCATTCCACTGTAATGAACCAAGGCAGGTAAATGAGCTGTTTGTCCTTATCGAGCAGCCTGGAGCTCAGCAGCAGAGATGAGCCTGGGATGTGGTGTGGGATAGACTCAGCAGCAAGCCCTGGGCTGGCTGCTTGGGGGAACTGGGTAGGACTGGGGCGTCCTGGGGATAAATTCCAGCTGTTGCACATTTTTCCAAGGGAAACGGTGTTTTTTAGGCATTAAGAAATATGGGAAATTCTGCTGTTGCTGGGAAACTCCTGTTTTACCTCTGTTTGCATTGTAGAAGGGTCCTCTGGGGTCTTAGAGCCACCCCAATTCCAGCACAGCTGACCTCAAAGCTAGATGGGGTCCGTGCCAGTAAGGTTTGAAACTCCAGGATGGAGATACCGCAGCTTCTCTTGGCAACATTTTCTAGTGCTTGACCCTTGTGATGGAGATATTTCCCTAGCTTCTACTCAGAATTTCCTTTGCTGCATCTGTGACCTCTGTCCCTCATCCCCTTCTTGCACACCTGTGTGAAAAGAAAGCCCAGATGAAGAAACCTAGATGCACAACAACAAACCCGAACTGAAATACTACCCTGATTTTGACCTGTCCGTAATTTTTTGCTGATATTTTATGTGTGTTGCCTTCTCAGCTCCCGAGGAGACTGGAGCACAGCGTGCTGGGGACTTGGTGTGGGTTTTGCTCCCCCTGGATGTCCCCTGGCAGGAGTTGTCTCCCTTTTCTCCCAGCATCTTCACTGCGGGGCTGGCTGACGGAGCTGCGTTTTAAACCCTGAATGTGGGAAACTCTAGCTGTGAATCCTCTGATAAATCATAGAAAAAACAAAGCTGGAAAGATTCGCAGGGGCTCATTTAATCTTTTCTCCAGCCTCGAGGCAGGTTGTGCCGCTTTATCATCTCTAAGCACCACTTGTCTGACCTGTTGGTAGCGTGATGGAAATTTCAGTCCCCCTCCAGCCACCCAGTCTGGCTGTTTGCTGCCCTTACCTGTCAATATTTTTTCCCCACACACCACAGGCATCCCGCTCTGCTTAAGACAACCCATTACACAGCTGGAGGATGATGTTTCCCTCCAGGTTTTGCATCCTGAGGCTGCCAGCCCCTGCTCCCAGCCTGCAGCCAGGCTCAGTGCAAGTGCCACTCCACAAGCTCCAGTTTAACCCCCTGACTGGTGTGGAAGGGTAATTTCACGTTTTATAGGCTCTTGCTCCTCCTTTATCTGCCCTGAAACATCTGGCATTTCCACAGCAACAGTGACACTGTTGATTCATGCTCCGTGTGCGATCCACAGCCGCCCTCTCAGACCTTTTCTTTTTTTTTTGGCAGAGCTGCTGCAGCTGAACCCGGCCTGTGTTTGCACAGCTGCTCGTCCCTGTCTGCCTCGCACGCATCCTCATGGAGCTTCTCCCTTTTCTCCAGGCCTTTTCCCCAACTCGGAGGTCTTGCTTTTGGTTGTCATTGAGCCCTCCCCTGTGCTCCCACTTGCTTCGTGCCGCCTGTCACGTAGTAAGGATAGGCTCCATCTCCACCATCTGTACCCATCGGTACCCTGACCCCATGCTCTTCTTTTTGACCCTAATGGGGCAGAGCAGGATGGGTTTCTGGCTGGCACCCCAATCCTTGCTTCCTCCCTTCAGTTGCTGCGTGTCGTGACAAACAGCAGCCGTGCTGGGAAGTGATGGAGACAATCGCTGCTCACACCACATGCCTTCACTTCAGCACTTTTTCAGTCCAAGGAGTGACATGAGCTTACAGGAGAGCCCTTTACCTTGCAAGATGCCTATGCTCTTAATAAACAAAGTATATGGGAAGTTATTGCTCACCACTATGGAAACAGCACTTGCTGTGACTGTGCCCAATAATACGGGGATGAATAATGCTGTAACAGAGAGGTCATGGAAATGTGAGCTAACACAGGACAGGAGGGTTAATGAACACCGACCATCATAAAACCGTTGTGGGATCTTTAATTAACACAGGTGATTCCCATTTGCCTCGACAGCTTCTCACCTCGTCAATCCATGCAACCTAAAAACACCCTGCAGATCAGCCAGGCAGGAAGGTAATGGTCTTTTTATGGATGTAGCTCATAAAATCCCAGAACCATACAGCAGCCCAAGTTGGGAGGGACCTGGAAAGGTCATCGGGTCCAAGCTTTCATGGGAAAAGGGAGCCTGGGTGAGACTGCCTTGCACCCATCTTAAAAACCTCCAGTGATTGTGATTCAACCGCATCCCTGGGGAGGTTGTTCTGGTGAGTGAGTGCTCTCGCTGTCAAAAATTTCTTTCTTCTATCAAGATGAAACCTCTCCTGATGCAGGATGTACCCGTTGTCCCTTGTCTTCTCCCCTTGAGAAGAGAGAGCCTCCATCCTTATTGTAGCTGCCCTGTTAGCACTGGAATACTGTGATGAGGTCTCCCTTGAGCCTTCTCTTCTCCTGGGTGAAAATAACCAATTCCTTCAATTTTTATTCACGGTTCTCCAGCCCTCTGGTCATCTTCATGGCCCTCTTTGGACCTCTCTGATCTATCCATGCCCTTTTGAATTACGGGGACCAGAGCTGGGCGCAGCACTCCAGGCGCAGCCTGACAAGTGCAGCGGGATGATCACATCTCTGTCTCTGCCAGAAATGCCCAGTTACCTGTGCTTGTTGTGCAGCACAAGCTGTGTGCTCAGGAACTGCTTTGGAGAGCACGAACTGGCACATCAAGTCCTTCCTTAATGTGCTGGATTTATTACACGGGGCTCCTAACGCACCAGTGCTCCCCTGTAATGGGTTTTCTGCACCAGCTGGGTGCTCTTTGGGGTCAGGCAGGCCCCTCTGCCACTCTGCACGTTCCTTTGACCGGGAGGTAAAGGACCCAGCACCTCGAATTGGACACTACAGAGCAATGACTTGCTCAAAAACTGGAAATCTGGAAGAAAAGCCGTGCATTTGCTTGCTGGTGACTCAGTGCTCGGTGTTTTCAAACTTCCCAGGCAAAATACAGACCAGAGACATAACTGCTAGGAAAAGTGAAGGTCTGCTTTCCCCAGCAGCGTGTGAGTCCCAGCACCTGGAATCCAGACAGCCCTGAAGTGACAAGGTCTGCAAACAAACTGGGATTTTATAGGGCCAGTTGTTACACGGTAGGTGTGGTAATAGGGGCTGGGGTGCTTAAAGCAGTGTCATAACAAAATATTTTGGAAAATATCGCTCCACATGTACACCCGGGGCATGAATGCTAACCTGGAATAATTTCCTTTGTTTCAATGTTTTCTGTATTAAGAAGTGGTATTTTAGATTTCTACTCGCTTTGTCTGCCCAAGTGCAGGGGCTGCTTCGGCTCCCCAGGCTGCGTCTGTCTCGGAGGAGCTCTGCAGAAGGCAGAATTTGACCCACTGCGCTCAGCTGTCCTACTAATACATCTGCCTTGGGTCCAAGCGTTCTCCCGATTTGTGCTATAATTATCCTAAAACTAGATTTTTCTAAATTCCATTCCCCCGTAGCTTTTTATAGCCCCGGGAGTTAATTATTCAGAGCCGTGGAAGTTCTCGGCAGCGCTTTGCCCAGGCGTTTTTGGACACTTGAGGCTGGGACGAGGGAATGGCTTTGGCCACACGTCCAACCCACTGCATTTGGTGTTTTCTCCTCTGACGGCATCTCCTTGGATCTTCGGGAGGCACTGATGGTCTCTGAGCCTGCTGTGGGCTGTATTCACACGCTCTAACATCCCAGGGGTGGGAATGAAGCAGGGCAGGGATGCAGAGGGGAGGCTGCAGGAGCTGGGGAGAAGTCAGCGGTGCCATTTGGGTGGCTGGGGGCTCTGAGCAGCACCCCGCTGCCCTCGCAGAGGCAATCCAGCAGCGGCAAATGAGGCTGAGCCTCTCCTGCCTCCCACATCCTCGCTCGGGTAAGTGCAGGGAGTGTGTACTTTAATTAGCGATGATACATGAGGGAGACAGGAGATGAAGCAACGCTCAAATTAAGTATCTGCAGAGCTGGTGAGAAGGCAAATATGAGCTCCCAGACTTGAGGGATTATTATTTTTTTTCTTTCAGTCCCTTCTTCCGCAGTGATGGTTTGGGTTTTAATTCAAAAAGCAAAGGAGCTGTTGCAGGGGGAGGGCGACGGATGCCCACACGTCCCCGCTGTCAGCGAGTCGCAAGGCAAACCCTGTAGGTTTGGGGTCTTTCCTCGGGGGTGGAGGCTCCAGCAGAGCCCCGCTCCTCTCCCCCATGCCTTGGTGAACCTTGGTGAACGGGTTAACCTTCCATTACAAACCTGTTGGTTAACGTCCTGTGCTCCTAAATGACAGAATTTCTATTTGCTGTTGTAAATAAATAATACTTAAATATTGGGTAAAGGGTGCTGCACGCTGCAATATGGCTATGGAGTGTTTTAAATGAGTAAATACCAACCATTCACAGCCCCTTTTGCTACGATTTCACTTTAATAATGACTTCGGTGTTTCGCTATGAGTCAGGCAACAACAGAGGAATCGCTGAAGAAATTTCCCTGAAAACCTCTCCGAAAAACCAGTTATGAGTCAGAGGAAGCAGCAGCATGTCACTGGTTCAGGCCCTGCCTGTTTGGCTCCGTGCAATTTCAGAAACCAGATCCCCCACCTCGGTCCAGTGTTTGGCTCGGGTTTGTCCCCTCCCAGCAGTCGTGGCTTGGTTACCCTTTTACCTTCGACCGAAAACCGAGCCTTGCACGCGGTTAGGGGCTGGCAGTTCCCGACAGGAGCCCAAAGCAAAGCGGCGTTTGTTTGTGTTGCTGGTGAGAGGTCACAGCTGCAAGGGCAGATACTGGCTGAGGCCAAACCGAGTTAATTAGGCAGCGCTGCGATGCCACTGCTCGATGCAAAAGGTGTCCCCGTCCAGCACTTCCTAGGATCTCATCCAGTAAAAAGGGTTTTACCTCTTAATCTGCCAGCATGAAGGAGCAGAAAAGGTGTCTCCAAAAGTCTACCAGAGCTAACATGGTTTGGATACCCCGTTACAGGACCAGCAACCAGACTTTTCCAACCTGCCTGGATACCACTGGACATGAACAGGGCGCCTGCTAATTGTGATCCTACAAAAAACGTAGCAGCATCTGCATGGGCAGGCGGCGAGGGCACGGACCCTACATTGCTCCCCATCACAGCCAACCCCAGAGGCTTCCCCAGGGCCCACAGGGATGGTTCTCAAGCTGAGGCCAGCGAGTGAAATGTGGCTGAAAAATGCTTGAAATGAAGCGTGTCTTTCACTGCTTTAAATCAAGGCTTGAGACCGCAGAATTGGGACGTCCATGCAATAGCATGGGGGAACTGGTGATTATCTAAATGTGCAGTCAATACCCCCCCCCCATTTAATTATTAGTGTGCTTTTGTCAAATGCCCAACAATGTGATTACCCTATTAAAGTATTTTCTCCAGGCATAAACCTCCTTTTTAAGAAAAATTACTTTCTTCTTATTTAAAAAGTTGTTAATTAATACTTTTATTGTCCTCCCCTGCGATTTGCTTTCTCTTAATTACCAACAGGAGCAATACAAGAGCACTCCATTGCCTATGCCAAAATTAACCTGGCTTCTTCTACATTGCTCTGAATGATCCACGTGGTTTTGCCTTTGAATACGGAGACCCTGACCCCATGAGAAATGATGCCAGGACCCTCTGATTTCAGGGCGGATTTGTGCAGCTGGCAGGAAGGTTTCCAAATCCAGCAGCTTGCTGTGAGCGCTGGTCGAGGGCTGCAGCCCCAGCATCCTGACGCCGCCGTGCTGGCTCTGGACAGCATCCCGGAGCACGCAGCGTGGCACAGCACTAAAATAGCATCTTGTTGGCTCAAACATCCCAGAAAGCGCTGCCGGGTTTCCTTCTTCTCTCCTTGTTCAGCCACAGGAAAAAACGCGGTCTCAGGAAAACTGAAAAGTTGCAGCGGGGAAACATCGGTTTTGCTATATTATTATTTATTGCCCTGATTGAACCAAAGCTCTTTGTTCTGTTTTGCTTTTTAAAGCTTTTGTAATGCCAGGCTAAAACATTGATTTTCATTTAGACACACCGGTAGTTTTCATGCTTAATTTCTGGTTTTGTTCATTTCCCTTTTGTGGTTCAGAATAGAAACGAGTAAGATATTTTCTGCAGCGTGGAAATACTCGATTTCGCTTAATCCATCCCACCTCTCTCAGCAAAGGTCTGATGTTTTGGACCACAAGCACCGAGTGGATTCTGTTACATCCCGTGGGTTACATCTCATGGACATGTAGGATTTGGTGCTCCGTGCTGATATGGGAACACTTGTGCATGGGCCAGTGCTCTGGACAGCTGCAGCTGGAAATAAGCACATGCAGGTGATGGAGAGAGGAAATTATGATTTTTTTTCAGTAGTTATAGTTAAAACACCGCCACCCCCATACACACACACACACCTCCCACCTCCCCATGCTTTGTTTGCTGGCACATCCCACTGTGGCCAAGCACTGCAGCACAAAACGACAGTGAAGCACCATGGAGAGAAACGAGGCTTTTTAATTTTCCCTATTTAGCAGGGCTTTTCCCTTTCGGTGCAAGAAGATTTAATATTAAAATCTTATCTAAAACATCTAACTTTAGTGTCTAGCATAGCAACTGCAGCCTTGGAGGCAAAATCAAGTCCCTTTTAGATTCCCATGTAATAAACTGGTAGACAACAGTAAATGAAATGAAAATGTGCTGGTTTTAATTCATAAATTTTTCACCTCTGCCAGTCCTATTTTTTTTTTCTGTATTTCCTCGCTCAGTCATTCTATTATTTGAGAGTAAAGCCAGGCAGCCAAATTTCCTTCATGTCGTTTAATCATTGTTCTCTCTGACTTTGAAAAGGACACCAAGTGTTCCTATATATGTAAATGTACCCGATGTTTTTGCCGTTCATATGCTAAGTCACACGTAGGCACTGTGGTATCCCTGGGGCAACCTTAATACAAAGGTAGGTAGCAAAGTGCATTTTTGTCTTTGTCCAGCTGTGCAGGCTCACATCTGCTGTTCCCAGCCTTGCTGCCAATCATCACAGCTCTCACTATTCATTTTTCCTCAGAGGGGAAGAAAGCACCCAAGACAATCTCCTGCTAAGAGAAAGAAGAGCAATCACACAACGATGGAGTATTGCCACTATTTTTGTTACCTCTTTCTGTTTTTTTTAAACATCTATCTGATGTTACTGGCACAGCAGGCATAGCAAGCAGGTTGCAGAGGAAAAAGCATGCGAAAATGGCATTAAATATTGTGTTGTAACCACGTTCTCTGAATTTCCGCTAGCTCCACGTTACATTATTCAAACCAGACACAAGCTCTCTAGGGTACGGGCAGATTCCACCTTCCCGGCTCTCCCCACCCTCCAAGGTCATTTAAAACAGGGCAGGAAAACGCAGTAGAAGACAGTGCAGGGAACAAGCCTGCTTCAGCAGGCAAACACGCCATAAAAACCTACCTGCTCTTTTCCACCCCCGGTTTCTGGGATCCGAAGGGCTGGCGAACCCCCTTCTATTTGCTTTGGTAGTACATCAAATACAGGCTCAGGAGCGATGCTCCTGCCCGTGCTGCGGGTGAGAGCAAGGTGTGCAGCTGGCATTTCCCAAGCACGTTTGTTTGCACGAGGAGTCCTAGCTGGGAGTGCAAAGGAGGGTTAGGCTGATGCAGGCACGGATTTGAGCTCCAGCAGCTGGTAGCAAAAATCATGAGGCCTTATAGGCAGGCATCAAGGCTTTCATTACTGGAAGACCTGACTTAGCACAGAAAATAAGGCAGCACAGAGGGGAGGACCAGGCTCTGCCAGGGTGAATGTGGCCCCAGTTCAGAGCCCAAAGGCTTGCTTTTGCTCTCAGTGTCTGCAGCAGTGGCAAATCCAGGCTCTGGGATCTCCAGTCTGGCCTGAAAGCAGCTGGAGCAATTGGCTGTCTTCAAGGAGGGAGCCTTGGATCCCCACAACCATCACAAGCGTCAGGAGGTCAAGAGGGAAGGAACAGCGAGAGCTTTTAATCCTTGCCAGCAGTTTCCTCTGGTGCTTTTTTGGTAGAGCTAACAGGAACTGGAATCCCCGGCAGCACACAGTGCTCCAGGTCAGGCTGATGAACTGCTGAAAAAAGGTAAATATTGCTCTAATGTCTCCCCAGAGTCAATCACGCCAAGCCCCAGGAAGGCGGGTGATAATTCAAGATTAGCAATAGGCCTCGTACTGCCACTAAAGCTCACGTTATTATGGCAGATATTTAAGGAATAGCTGTGTGCCACACATCTCAACTACTTTTGTTTCCATCTAATCCCTTGGTGATTAAGCCCCAGCCAGCAGAAGGAATTTCACGTGGTATTTTCAGATTCAGCAGAGCTGGAGTGATCCAGATGAATCTAATTTAATCCCTCTTTGTTCCTCTTTGCCGACTGTGGAAACAAAATGAGAAGCAGAAAGAAAATCAGACGAGAGGTGGGATGCCAAAGCAGCTGTGGCAGTGCAGTTGGTGAAGGGCCACACCAGATCAGCAAAGGATCATTAGATAGGCTTAATGAGCACAGGACATTAAAAGAAGAACCTCACATAATCCAGATTCATGCAATGGGCCCCATTTTGCAAACATGCCAACTTATGGCCATTAAGTTCTTGCATTAAGGGGTGCTCCTCATCCCACGGGCAGTTTGGGAGCAGCCCACAGCTTTGGAAGGGTCTCCTGCTTTCCGAGTTGTTCCCCAGGAGATTGCTGTAAGTCAGGGATTGCTCCTTCCAGCCTCCTCGCTGGCAGGGCAGTGTGAGAAGCTGAAAAGTCCTTGACTCAGTGTAAGCACTGCTCTGCAACAACTAAAACAAGTAGGAGACATTTCTTCTCAGAAAGAGCAGTCAGGCATTGGGACGGGTTGCCCAGGGAGGTGGTGGGGTCACCGTCCCTGGGGGTGTTCAAGGAGAGGTTGGACGTGGTGCTTAGGTACATGGTTTAGTGGGTGACACTGATAGCAGGGTGATGGTTGGACCAGATGATCTTGGAGGTCTTTTCCAACCTTGATGATTCTGGTTACACTGACAAGAGGCTAGAGCCTGAGCTGGAACACGTCATGTGGAATGTGTGGAACAAGGTAGATGAGGCTGCAATTTGCTAGGTCCTGCATTTTTGCCACCTGATCTTAGCCATAAAAGTGGCCTAGAAGAAAGCTGGAGAGGGACTCTATCAGGGGGTGTAGCCATGGAACCAAGAATAATGGCTTTGTACAAATGGAGGGGAGATTTAGATCAGATGTGGCGTGAGGAAGAAATTCTTCACTTGGAGCACAAAGTGCATGTGGGAATTAGGGCTGAGGATGCACCTTGCTTCTGTTATTTTCCATACAGGATAGAATGAAATTACCTAAAAACCCGTGTTAAAAATAAACCCAGGGCACAGGATGGGAGGTGCAGGGCAGTCCCTGTGCCCGAGGGGCAGCCTTTCTCTCTGGCAAGCCAAATGAAATCTTGGTGGCGGTGATTGGACTGGCATCTTGTTTCAGGTCACAACTGGCAGGGAGCAGTTCTTGAAAACAGAAGCTGGGTGTAACTGATGGTAATGCCTTGTGTGGTTCTTGTTGTGTGCTCCTTAGGAATAGCTGAATCCAAAATTATTTTAAATATTTCTGTGACTAATCACAGGATAGGATGCTGAAGACATCTCGAAGAGATGAGTTTTGTATTGGGCTGAGCAGCCTGGGCACTTCTCGAAGGAATTACCCACTGACTATAAAATGTCCCCAATTCTCCCAGCACGGCCACAGGGCCCTGAGAGCTGTAAATCCCTCAAGCAGGTACTTGCTTGGTTGCCACTGAGGGCTGGGCAGAGGCTGCTGCTGTCACCTGTGTCACCCAAGGGCTGGCGGGGAACTCGAGAGAGTCGCTCACCCCAAATCATCTCCCGCCAGGAGAAGAGGGCTTTGGGCACGTGAGGTTGGCAGCAGCAGTGCTTGCGTACAGTTTTCCACTCTGCCTTCCCATTCTGGTTTAACCGTGCACATTCTTTAGTTTCCGAGCTTGTTTTTTGCCTTGGGCTGACTTTTATTGCTCTTATTTTATTTATTTATTTATTTTAAGCTGGCAAAACGGTTGAACTACTCCGAAAGGGGGTGGAGAAAACAGTCATTGTTAGTAACATTTTCAGCTTTGCATCAATAATTTCAATGTATCCCAGCTTTGCAGTATGTGTGAAAGGTGTTTTCATTTTTTCCTGTCTTTAAAAAAGTATCTGCTGGATTTCATGCAGAGATAAGCTTTGAAAACCTGCTGGTTTGGTGGCGGTGGGCTTTTTCTCTTTGTTCCCCCACTTGCCTCACAAGGATTGTTGCTAAAATCTCTAAATATCTTTCTATTTTTTTGCTCTTTTTTTTTTTTTTTTTTTTTTTTTTCTGGTGTGGCCTTGATTTCAGCTCTGTTTGGTTCTTATCTTGCGACTGCACCGAACGTGCTCACTTAGTCTCCCGTATGGGGAGGCAGAGTGAGAGCTGCTGATAAGGCACACTGGCAACTGCGTTACATTCTCCATACATTTCTGACTTGAAAATGCACTGGGCAGGAGCTGGGGAGAAAATAAAAAAAATCCAAACAGGAGGATTCATTCCTTTGTCTGCTCGGCAGGCCGTATTTCTGAGCAGTCACCTCTCTTGGGAAGCAGATTAGCATCAGTCCCTAAATCCTCTCCATTTTGCCATGGGGTCTGCTGAGAGCTCAGCACCTGCCTCTGGGTGCTGCTGGCACCCGTACCGAATTCACCTGCAGGGCCACCAGCCTTTTGGGGGCACGGCTGGGACACTGGGGACACTTTGAGGGGTACGGGTGCATGGCAGCATCGCCTGCTTGGTGGTGAGGTGTGTGGTGTGGGGCTGCAGCCCTCGCCTGCCTCCCCTCTGGAAAATTTGGTGGTGGGGAGTGTAGGGCCTAGTGAGAGATGGTGCCATGGCGGGAGGGGTGTTTGTTTGTTTGGGGGTTGAAAATAGGGGATGGGATGAGATGGGATGGGGGAAAGGGAAAGGGAAGGGGAAAGGGAAAAGGGGAGGGGAAGGGAAGGGAAGGGAAGGGAAGGGAAGGGAAGGGAAGGGAAGGGAAGGGAAGGGAAGGGAAGGGAAGGGAAGGGAAGGGAAGGGAAGGGAAGGGAAGGGAAGGGAAGGGAAGGGGTAAAAGGGAAAAAGAAAGGGGAGGGAGGAAAGGGGAGGAAAGGAAAGGGGAGGAAAGGGGAGGAAAGGAAAGGGAAGGAGAGGAAAGGAGAGGAAAGGAGAGGAAAGGGAGAGGAAAAGGTGAAAAGAGAAAAGAAAGGAAAAGAAAGGGAAAGAAAAAGAAAAAGAAAAAGAAAAAGAAAAAGAAAAAGAAAAAGAAAAAGAAAAAGAAAAAGAAAAAGAAAAAGAAAAAGAAAAAGAAAAGAAAAAAGGAAGGGGAAAAAAGGAAAGAAAACGAAAGGAAAAAAAAAAAAAAAAAAAACACGAAAGAAGAAGGAAAGAAGAGGTACAGAAAAGGGGAAAAAAATGATGAAGGCGAGAAGCAGCACGGAGCAAGAAGGGCCCGAGCCCCCCAAACTTTCTCCCGGCCGTGCCCCCCGCACCCCCCTCGCTTCCTGCCCGGGGCTGGGGCTGGGGGGGGGCGGGCGGCGGCCGGGCCCGGCCCCAAATGGCGGCGGCCGCGGGCGGGCGGCCCCGAGGGGCCCCGCGGGCCCCGCCCCGGCGCTGAGGAGCCGCTGCCCCGGCGGGGAAGCGGAGCCCCGCGGCTGGCTCCCCGCGGCCCCTCGGCGGCTCCTTCCTCCCCGTCCCTCCTCCTCCTCCTCCTCCTCCTCCTCCTCCTCCTCCGCCGTCCCTCCCCGCCGAGCGCCTCCCGCTCATTTCCTCTTTCGCCCGGGAGGAGCCGGCCGGCAGCCGCCGAGGGGGACCCCCGGGTAAGGCAGTGGGGTGGGTTTGGGTTTTTATTTTTTATTTTTGGGGGGTGGGGGTGGATTTGGGGTTCGGGTCCCGCTTTGCTCTCGCCCCTTTGGAGCCAGCTCCCCGAAAGCCGCCCTTCCTATCTGCCTCCTCCTTGGGCGGCCCCTCCGGAAAATAAAAGCTCGGCAGCCCTTGGGAAGAGGCTGCGGTGCTCCCTGCCTGCTCCCCTGGGTGCTGGAGGGGGGCTGGGGGCACCCCAGGGCCCCCCCTTGCCCTGGACGGGCTCTGCACCCCAAGGATTTGCCAGCGCCTTGGCGCCCGGAGAACTTTCTGTAGGGTTTTTTGGGGGAAAAGGAGGCGAAACGCAGCACCCCAAAAGAAAGGGCGGCCGGGGGGAGCAGCTGGCTGCTCCGTGGCTCCTGCTGGCAGCTGGATAATCTGCTCCTTTACGGCAAAATCCTTTTTTTTTTAATGATTATTTTTCTGCAGCAGTACGTAGAGGTGAGCGCCGGAGCCGAGCGCGATGCCGTAGTCCCATTCACAAATGCAAGCGCGGTGGGGACGTGGAGTTCTCTCTGCGGGAAAAACGGAGGAGGAAGCGGTTGTTCCTTCCCCAAAATATTCTGCAGTTTTCCCACTAGGAGCTGTTTGTTGGGTTCCTGAGCTCCTCTCGCCTTGGGGACGTGTTGGTTGCCCCGAAAGCCCTGCGCTGGGTGGGGAGCCCAGCACGGTGCCGAGCATCCCGCAGTGGGGTCGGGGATGGCATCGCACCTCGCTCCTCCTCGGGACCCCATCAGAGGATCGGGTCCCACAGCAGCTGCCTGCCTTTCATCTTTCATCCCCCCCTGTGCTGTGAGGCTCGGAAAAAAGGGAGGTGATCCGTCCACAGCTTCGCTGAGGTTAGATGGAGAGCGAGCGGCCAGCCCGCCGCCTCTTTGCGCCACCTGTTTTCTTCTCCTCTTTGTTTTTGCCCTAAATGCAACGTTGGGCTCTGCGTAGAGCTGTAGGAAACCTGGGGGGGGTGTGCCACGACAGGACGGGTGTCGCAATGCTGGCAGCAGCCCTGCTCTGGTGTCAGCTGTGCCAGCCAAAAAAGTGCTTTCTGTTGGCACGGCGCGGGCTGCTCGGGGAGGCGATGGAGGCAGCGCTGGGAAGAGTTCGCCCAGCTGCAGCAGGGGGATGCTCGAAACTTGTCAGCCTCGAGGAACATCCCTGCTTGGGCTGGCAGGGCAGGCAGCTGCTGCTGCCCAAATTCAGGGGCAAAAAGGGAAAAAAAAAAAAAAAAGCATGCGATCTGTGCTTAGAAATGGTTGCGATGAGAAGTGTTCGCGCTGCATGATCATGATTTATTGCGTTTCCCAAGCGAGACAATACTCCTTTCAGTGCTGATTGCCCTGCCTCGAGTGAGCCGGGAATGCTGGCAGACCAAGTGGGCGATCTGATCTAAAATTCTATATGATAGGCTGCTTCTCTTGCCTGTAGTGACACGAGGCTGTAAGGAATGAGGTTGTGCTGTCTGTGCGTGCGAGATGCTCTGATACTCACGGGGAGAGGATCGCTCACGCCTGGGCTTCCCTTCAGACGTGACTCCTAGGTCAGAACCAGTAACAAATGCAATGTGTTTTCCAGTGAATTTAAGAAAAACAGACTTTTTTTTTTCTTAATATGCTTTTTTTTCTCTTGTTCCTACTATGCTTCCCGTAGCGTTTGTGTGTGGGACCCGTTTCGTTGTTCATTGTCCGTGTTAGAAAATAGTTGCGGTGCCCAACTTGAGCATCTTCGTGGGGATTAACTCAACCCGAAGTTAATTTCTGTTGGCAAGAGGTGATTTATCGCAGCTCATGTTGACTGTATTGTGTGGGATCCTACGCCATGCGTTTCTTGCGAAACTGTTGGGTTTTAGCTTTAATGAGCAGAAAATGTTTTAAATCAATGTCTGAAATTTCCGTCGTTCCAGTAACCCTCTGCCAACCCCGAGAGTACAACAAATGCAAACAATTATCTTCACCTTATCAGCCTTTTGGTGAATAAAAGCCTTCATGGGTCGGTTGTGTTGTGCTAACCTCCTAATTAACTCATTGATTCCTGCATTTCTTGACTTTCCCAGATAAATATCTGCCCGTTGTCACGCTCCAGTGGCAAAGCCACCATGAATCTTTAAACAATGGGGCCAAACACTCCACCAAGGAGCTCCTGCTTCTTTTAGCAGTGAGGAGGCTAAATTCTTCAGCCGAATCTCCCGGAAACATTAGCTTTCTGGAAGTTCGGTGTCGGTGACTTGGAGACCCGTAGGATCCACAGCACGATGAATTATGCATTCCCTTGCCTTGTCCGCGCTGGAATTAGAAGGCAGGAGCCGAGAGGCCGGATCCAGCTCGTAATCTGAGAAATATTGCACTTCTCTGTACTGGATGGCATGAAATAAGCCCTTATGAGTAAGAAATGCTGCTTGTAACTAGCGTGGTGGGTTTGTAGGTATACGGCATAACAGCGGTGGAAGAGATGGGAGATGGTGCTTTGGGGGCTATTCAATCCACACGGCTGGTAGGGGTGTTTCTTTTTAAAGTCAAAAAAAAAGAAGCAAGGAATTTAATCAATGCAGTCAGTACACCATCTTTTGAGACCTTTGATTTTCTGGGGGGATTTGAGGATTTTCTACAACCACAATTTTAGGAAGCCCTCTTTTCTGCCCGGTCTTTCCACCGGAGATGAGGCTGGCTGAATGGGAAGCGGCGCAGCCAGATCAATGGACTCCTGCCCGTATTTTGGTTGCTGCAGCCTTAACCTCTTGAGAAAGGTGTTTGAGGCTGATGGCAATGATTGAAAACTCTGTCCGGGTCGGAGAACACTGGTTTTGGTGACAGGGACATCTGGAGACTTAGAGGGTGGGAGGCTGAGTATCAGCAGCGTGGTTTGCACCTTCAGAGATGCTTGCTGGAAACGAGGCATAGCGAGATCCTGGTGGATGTGCCAGGACACAGGCAGCTGCTTTTGCAATTTGAGGGTGTTTTTGTTTCAGACAACGTGTTTATCTGACCCGTGTGCTAGTCGGAGTGGCAAAGGTGTTTGTTTTTGAGTCCCCAGCCATGCCAGCAGCGGGAACATAATTCCACAAGTGGAAGTGCAGGAAACATTTCGTCGTGAACGCCGGGGGAGAGGGAGTGAGTCCGTGTGCGCCCTGGTGCAAACGCCAAACCCTCGTGGTCTGCAGGAATTAGGAGCGGTGCTGCTGGCCGTGATGGATGGCGTAGCTCGGGCATGGGCTGAGGAAATACGTCTCACCGGTGCGTGGAAGTCAGCACGTGGCTCCTGCAGAGGCATTTGAGCCTAGGCGGGGGTGGCACAGGTGGGAGGAGGGTGAGGAAAAAAAAGCTGGGGGCCAGGAGCGGGCGGCACGGGGGTGCTGTGAGCCATGCCTCTCATTCACCTCTGCTCCACACAGCCCGGCGTGTCTGCGCAGAATGGATGCTTCTCATTGCTCCGAGGTAGCAGGCTTTTTTTTTTCCCTATTTTTTTTTTCCTAAAGGGCATTGTGAGCAGGATTCTCTCTTCTTGGCAGCGCTCCCGTTGTGCGAAGGGAGAGAGCTTGCTGCTGCTGCTGGTGGCGCTGCGGCTAGCCGCCGTCGGAGCGCTTCTCGCTGGCAGGGCATCCTTTGCTTTTTCCCTTTATCCAGGCATTTTTTTTTTTTAATCAGCAGGTAAATGGCATTTCTCGAAAGGTCTCATTTTCTATTTCGCAGAAGAATCCTGGGGGAGCGAAGCAAACTTCAGCTTGGAGGCCGGGGAGCAGTTTGGGGCTGATTGCAGGAGCTGCGTGCGTGCGAGAGGGGAGTGGGAGTCAGCGGGGAGGACGCTGTGCACGCACAGCCAGCTGCACGGAGCTCAGTTATTAAATGCGAGCTCGAAGAAGCTCACAAGAAGGCGAGCAGGGAGTGAGCACGCTTCACGGTGCTTCGGGAAGGGCCTGCAAGCAACATCTGCTAAATATATCAGAAGACGCTGGAAAAGGCTTTATCCCAGTTCGAGTGTCTTCTGAAATGGTTTGTGCCACCGCCTGGTTTGAGTTCCCTCTCCCTGGCACCTGCCCTTGTAATGCTCTTGTGGAGAGGTGGCTGCAGTTGCTGCACAGAGGAGAGGGATGAAGGAAGTGGAATCAGCATAAAAGGCTCTCTCTCGGTGATTAGCCGCTGCTTTGATTTCTGCTGGGCTGAGTTTTGTCGCTC
This sequence comes from Anas acuta, assembly GCF_963932015.1. Lineage (NCBI taxonomy): Eukaryota > Metazoa > Chordata > Aves > Anseriformes > Anatidae > Anas > Anas acuta. The sequence continues at coordinate 103,023,388 of NC_088981.1, forward strand.
TCGAGCTAATAGATGTCAGGTTTGCTTCTGAGGGATGCTGAGGAGCTTTCTGGAAAGCCAGTGATCCTTCGTGTAGGAGTTTATCTTTAAAAAAGCACTCAGACAAAATAAAAAAAGGGGTTGGAAATGGTGACTTCAGGCCTTTGGTGGCCCTGGGGAGCCGGGCACAGGCAAGGGCTTTGGTGGCCCGTGGGGAAGGAAGGCCATGCTCCTCGGCACCAGGCCGGGGCTCTCCATGCTTGTCAGGAGGTGGCTCAGAGGGGTTTTACTTACTTATTTTGAAATGGAAATTGGGTTTCATTCCAGCTGTTTCCAGTTTCAAGAGTTTCCGAGAGGAGGAGCAGAGGAGACTTTGCAGGAGGACACTGCCCATCGCCAAAGGCTGCTGTTGGGTCCTCAAGAATTGATGGGGTGGGGACTCTCCTGACAAAAGGGTAGGGAGGCACGTTTCTGGCAAAAATGCTCCCCGTTACCTGCTCAAGGGGTTCGTGAAACATTACAAAAAGTTCTGTTCTTGTTCTCCTGCAGCTTGAGCTGTCTGCACGTAGGCTGGGCTATTTGTTAGGGCTGCTCAGGGGGCTTTGAGTAGAGCGTGTGCTGGTGTAACAGCCGTGAGATGGAAATACAAAGCATCAGCCGAGAGGGTCTCCAGTTGCACCAGGGGGTGTTTAGGTTGGACATTTGGAAGAATTTCTTCACAGAGAGGGTGGTGAAGCCTTGGAAAGGGCTGCGTGAGGAAGTGGTGGTGTCCCCATCCCTGGAGGTATTCAAGAGACAGTGATGGGACTCGGTAGGGCAGGTTGCTGGTTGGACTTGATGAAATTAAAGGTCTTTTCTAACACGGATAGTTCTGTGACTCTACGATGCAGGGTGTGAAGGGCTGAGGCACCCATCTGTCACCACTTCATGCTATTTATCCCACACCAGCTGCCTGGAGCCCCAGTGCCCTTCGTGGAGGAGCTGCTGCCATAGCTGCTGGAGAAGGAGCAAGTCCTCCCATCGCCCTGTGCCCTGCCAGTGCTCTCCTCCACTGTCACTTCCAGTGCTGTCACCTGCGTGTCCCCATAGCTCCTGGGAAGGTGTCACCCAGCTGGGTGAGCCCCATCTCCACGTCCCCAAACGAGGCACCTGGAGGTGGGACAAACTGTGCCGAGGTGTGCCGTGGGGCGAGGGCAGCAGGCAAGCAGGGAAACCCTTTGTCCTCATCCTCCTGTTGGTATTTTACGGGCTGTAAGGTAATGATGGAGGCGTACAGGGAGTTTTCTTCTTAATGCTGCTTTTCATCCTCTCTGGAGGGTTAGCAAGCCACCAGTGCCTCTGTTTTTTGCTTTGCTTTCAAGGTGGTTTTCCCCTTGAAAGGCAAGAATGAGTAGTTTTTAAAACAAACACATGATCTGTCCAGGAGCACTAGTTTGTGATGAACTCAATTTAAACTCAGCGGCATATCCCACAACTGGAGAGCAGGGAATCTGCATTTTTATGTAGCATAAAACAGCCCGAGGATGCAGAGGCAGTTAGGGTTATATGCAGCACCACACCTGTACCATAACAGCATCGATCACTCTAATTTGTTTGTTTGTTTTTTTTTTTTAATAAATCCGTGCTTCGTTCAGTCCTTGGAAACTTCCTTACTCTTTCAACCACTGCTGTGCTGCATCTCCTCACCCAATATTTTAGCTGATGCAAATTTGCCACCTCCTTTAATAAAACCCAGTTGACACCATGCCCTGTGTGTCTGCTAAAATCAGATTTGCTCAGCAGCTACCTCCCTTCCCATGACCTCCCCTATGTGCTCCGTTCCTCCCGAGCCTGTGTAGTGTAACTTGAATGTAATGTTTAGTTTAGAGCATCCTGCGAAGAAGGGAAATGCAAATGAAAAGCAAGACTGGAAAGGGAAGACAGAGATAAACTTCCTGGGCAATGAATGCGCGGTGACATAATTCTGTTAACTGCATGGGGAAAAAGTTGAGAGGAGGAAATAGGGTCAATAATTGGGTAATTGGCACTGTTCTGTCCCCAGCTGCCCGTATGCTTTGTAGTTATCGGCTGGGCGCTTGTGTCCAAGCACGACCAGGCAGTACGTGGCATCTGTCAGCGGTGGTTTTTTGGGGGAAAAAAAACATAAAGGAAAGAAACTCTGCAGTTCAGAAAGAGAAAAATATTTAATTGCAAACAATTCATCTTGTTCTGACACTTCAAATTAGATTTAATAAAGTTTCATGTGTTCAGTCGCAGTGGAGTATTAGCATTTCCTTACCTGCCTTCCCTCCTTTTATGTCCACGCAGCTTCTCTGGGACTTGAGTGCATTTTGTGAACTCCCCCAGCTTACTTTGGGGATCCAGTACAGGGTAACATCAACGTACCCAGCCTGGCTGCCAGTCTCAGCACTGCTGCTGCCCTGAAAAAGCCTTCCTTTCCTGTGAATTTGGAAAGCTTCTGTATGCCCCTGGGCTTTTTCGGGACGTGTTTAATGAGCTGAGTAGTTTTTCTGGCGTGAAACCGGGCTGAGGGCTGCAAATACCGATTGCTCGATGACTTGGAGAGGTGGCTGTGTAGCATCCTCGCTCTGTGGAGTGTGTGCAGTCATCCCTGGTGGCCAGTGCTGATCGGGAGTGTTGCCTTGGCTGGACGTAAGCGAGCCAAATACGATGTGTAACATTAAATGCAGTCTTCACTTTCTAGTTGAAGTGAGCAAAACTCCTCTGAGCCAGGGGAATCACAGCCACCTGCAGTGAGATGAGTGCAGTCTGGTTGTCAGCAGGGCAGCTTTTCCCTTTGCATGGGCTTTCTGTTCTCCTGGGTTCCCCTGTCGTCCTCCCGAGCCTGGCACGGACACGTGTTTGTGTTGCGATAGCATCGGCCCGAGATAAGGTAGCGCACGCTTCAGGCTGTTCTTCACACCGTGCTTTAACCACTCCAGTGCAGCTGTGTTCAATAAATAAACCTTGGGGATGCTCAGAGCGTGGCTTTTTTGGAGGTGGAACAGCAGTAACTCACGCCGGACCTCATTTTCTACCAATTTAGGTGCAAGCTTTTTGTGCCCGCGCTGTGAAGAGTGCTCCAGCACAGCAGGCGTGCAGTGGAGCGTGGTGGGGTGGCTCGGGCTGTTAAAACTTCACACTAAAAGTGAAGGAGATGGATGGGGTTGCCTCACAGGACTTCTGTGGCTGCTGTGCTCCCAGCTGCAGCGTTTTGCAGTGGGGTTGGACCACGAGCTGCAGGCAAGGTCTTCCAGACAGGGAGGTGGGTCTCGGCCTCACCTGGAGAGCTGGCATCTAAGCAGGCAGGTGGATTTTGCCCCGCTCTCAGGGCTGGTTGGCTTGCCCAATGTGCATGAAATTCAACCTCCAACTTAACCACACGCTCCTGCAGCGTGCCAGGGGATGCTGCTGGGTCTCCATACATCAGTTATCCCATTGCAGGGCTCGTGTGGGCCCATTGCAGGCACACAGCGTAGGTGAAGCGGTGCTGGGAGAGGTGCCAGCAGCAGCATCCGAAGCAGAGCAAGGAGGGACAGCGCTCCAGGCTGCTGCAACACGACGGAAATTCCTCTGAGCAGCACCAGCCCTCTGGGGACATGCAGACTGAGGTATATCCGCGCCACAGTCAGGGCAGGATATTGTGGAGAACTCCTGAATTAGCTTCCAAATGAGCCTAAAGCTGTAGGCGGAGCAGCCTGGAGCTCAGTACGGGCTGCAAAACCTGCCCAGGAGCCAAGGAGAGTCAGCCTGCAGCAGGCCAGCTGTGAGTACTACGAGCAGTGTGAGAGATCCCCGGGCTTGAGGTGGGTTGGAAATGAGCCTGGGGAGCGAAAATCCTGCGACAGGCAGGGGGAAGCGACAGGCTCCTCTTTATTTGATCTGCAGGCGTCAAAGAAAACAAAGCAACCTGGAGGGGAGAGCCCTCCGAGAGTTTCCTCACGCTGTAAAAAGAGGAAAAAAAACACAACGCGTTTTAATAAAACAGCAGATTCTGGTTGAAAAAAGAAAATGTAAGTCCGGGAGCACAGCACGGTGCTGGGGGTTATTTCCATGCCTGCTTGCAGGCGGGTGACACCGCTCACAAACACAGCAACGTTGCTGTCAGTGTTGATTTTGATTAATGCAGTCGTGAAAGCTGAACTTTGGAGGTGTGGGCGGGCATCGCCAGCGATCGGCACTGAGGTTAAGCAAGAACAGCATCGGGCAGGGGGAAATGAAGGGGAATTCGAACCCAGCAGGGTGAGAGGGTGGTGGGGTGAGAGGAGGAGAAGGACCCGCAGCACTTGAGGCTTCTCCCTTGTGTGGAAAGAAACCTGCTCCGGATATAATGCCTGAGAAGTGAAGGAATGGAAAAAGGTTACATTCAGCTTGGAAAACGAGGCCAAAAGGAAAAAAAAAAGATGTGTACAGCCGTGTTGGTGCAGGCTGAGGCAGGTCCGAGCACACTGCAGGGCTGGATGGGGCTTTGGGCAACCTGGGCTGGTGGGAGGTGTCCCTGCCCATGGCATGGGGTTGGAGCTAGGTGGCCTTTAAGGTCCCTTCCAACCCAAACCACTCTGATTCTGCGTCTCCTCCTCCTTAAGCTTTCTCCTGACAGCTCTGAAAATAGTAGATGGATGCACTCGCCTCTTCCTGCCCAGCCTCCAAAAGTTACTGACATCTCTTCCTTTAATTCTGCTTCGTAATTGAATTTCTGCCATAAGTTGCTTCTGCTAATTCAATTATACCTTACTTTTAATTGGCAGTGGGTTTAAAGACTTCTTGTGCTGTTAACACAGAGATTAACGTGTGGTGGGCACTTCGCCTCTACTCCACCCAGCAGGAACAAAGGTTTGGGGTGATTATATGCAGCCTATTTTTTATTATTATTTTTCCCCAAAGTCTTTTGGACTGCAAAAATGTAGGTAAGGACTGGGGAATGGTATTTTTTTTTGAACATATAAATGCAGCCAAATAATCGTGGTGCACTATTCCATGAGGCCTGTTGTGGGTTTCACAGGGTCAGCAGCTTGCGGTGATTTTAACATCCGTTCCTGTAAAAAATGAGGATAGTCGGTTTTCTTCCTGAGACGTTGAAGCTAAAACTCTTGGTTTAAATGCTCTGTGAGTGCCTGCTGGCCATCTCAAGAGCAATGGACACTTTTGTGAAGTCCTGCTCTTCCTTCCTGTGAGCAGAAGACTGATGGAGTTAGCATCTGCACGGAAAGGAGGAAGATACGGGCATAAAATAGGAAAAGAACCATTTAAGGAGCACTCTCATAAGGTTTATTATTATTATTTTATTTCCTTCCAGATTCTCTGGCCCTTAGGGAAGGGTTTTTATAATATGATCCTCCAGCTGCTGGGAGGACGTGTGGGAGGGTTGGGATCTTCAGCAGAAGCTGGGCAACCAGCACCAGCAGTGATGGGGCCCAAGGGCGCGTCCAAAAGGTGGCTGGTGGCCCCCAGTCCTGCAGGATGCTCCGACTTTGTGGCCATGCCAATTGTCTCTTTCTCATGGTTTGTAGAAGGAGCCTGACTTCAACTGGCTGCTGGGCTTCGGTGCATTTCAATTTCTTCGTGGTGACTATTTCTGAAGACCTGAAAAGAATTTGTGAGGTTCCCATAAGTATGAGACAGCAAAAACACAGAGCCACAATTTTTAAGAAGGCGGAGATGGAGTTACAGTACGGCCCGATTTTTATTACAGGATTTTCCTGGAAGTTAATAAATTATTTCCTACCTAAGCATCTTCTGGGTGCTTCTGAGTAACAGTCAGCATGGATTAGTCTGGAACAAATCATGTCAGACATGCTAATTACCTTCTCCAGCAGGGTAACCGCTCGTGTGGAGAGCAGGAGAGCAGATGATGTGATGTGCTTTGATCCTAGCTGGGTTTTTGCCACTGCTCTGATATTCTCAGAAGGAAGCTACGGGAGGGAAATTTTGGTGAACCTTTTGCCTTGTGGTTGGTGCAAAGAAGTGCCCCATGGCTGTAGAAGGGGTAGTGGTACCACAAAAGGAAGGAATCCCTACTTGTAGGGATGACACACATTGTTGAAGAAGGAGGCTTGGTTGATTTTTCGGGTCTCTGTGGCTGGGGTTTTGCGTTGGGAAGACCAAATGTGTTGCTTAGGGGTGGAGGGAGCAGCCAGAAGTAGGGTCCCACGCCCAGCGGGGGTTTTTTGGCAGAAGTTGTGGGGCTGCTGGGTCAGACAAGGGTCTCACAGGAAACATCAGAGGTGGTGGGTCTGGAGACATCAGGCTGGAGGAGATGAGCAGCGGGGGAAATCGTGGATGTCTCTATGGGATTTGAAGCGGTTTTTGGTTGCCTGATCCACAGACTTTGGGAATTACGAATCGCAGGAGGGGGTGAGCTCACTCCTGGTGCTCTTCTCTGTGACTTGCTAAGTGCTGATGAACCACAGCATTCGTAGCTGGCAGATGCTGAAGGGATGCAAATGATACCACTCTGCTTTTGGGAGAAGCACGCTCAACTGACAGAGAATTGATTCCTGCCCTTTTAGAGCAATGCTTAATGGCTCTAGAAATCCTGAACCGGGCCTCCTCGTGTTTCAGTTCTTTTTCTCCTGTTCTCACATCTTGGCACGATAGTATTGTGAGGCACAAGCCAAGCAAACCTTTCCACTGCGGCATTTTGATATCATCTGAAGGTGATTCTTGCGTATTTTGAAGGAGGAGTTTTACAAAAAAGTGTTAGGCAGGCAGGATGGTTTTGGCAGATTTTTGAATGCCAGAAGAATTTGCTGTCCAAATTCGAGTGAAATCCACGCGTTTTTGAGGACGAATATTAAAATGCAAATGCAGGTGGTAAAGTTTCAGTTGCTGCTCGGTTTAGAGCAAGAATTGAACCAGAGCTTTTGCGTGTAGACAAATTCTGATTTGTTTTTCAGCAGGGAAAATTGGTCTGTAGAGAATAGGGTAAGAGATGGGAAGGCTGTAATTTAGAAGAAAACTAACGTAATGTATAACGTTTGCTTTGTGTTTTCTCCTTTCAGGCACTTGAGCCCTGTGGACTTTCCCTGAAGAGGTTCCAAGATAGGTGGTGAGTACTTTCCAGACCCTGCTTCTTTCAAGGCACGCGTTGAATGGGAATGACAGAAAATATAAAGTGTTGCCCTTTGCTGGGCAGCTGGTGCAGGGGTTTGCGTTATCCAAGCCTGTGCTGCCTGTTAGAGCTGGCAGGCTGATCCCCGAGTGTGTGGGGTCGCCATACACATGTGAAGCTTCACCTTTGTGCCAGAATGAACTTCCTGAGAGTTGATTAGTCAAATGCTTAAAAAAAATATAAAATGTAGTTGACTTCAGGAGGGAAAACCCGTAGCAATGACGCTGTATTTTGTACTGAAAGCCCACACGGCCCAGTGGGGCAGTGTTTTCCATCCGAGAGAACAACCTGCTTAGTGTTTTTTTCTCCTTTTGTTCTGACCATCTGCGTTAATCCAGAGGAATGTGGTTCCCAGAGGTTCAGCTGAGCTGCGTAACTCGGGCTCGGCCCTGCTGCGTGTGGCGGGTTCTGCGCTGGCCTGTACCCAAGGCTCGCGTTTGTGTGCACTTCATTACTTTCTTATTTGTAAGGAAATGAAACATTCAATCAGGCAGGGGCTGCAGGAGCGTAGGATTTGCTCAGAAACACTGGTGTTGTGGCATTGCAGCCAGCGACCCGGCTCGATCAGCGCGGGCTCTGCGCCTCACAGGGCCGGCCTCTTCCGGGCGCTGCCCACCAGGCCGCAGCACCCTTCGCAGGCTGTTGTTGTTGTTTCTGGAGAAATACACACTCTGTTTCCTCTTTCGATCCTAGATTTCTTTCCAATGAGATTAACAAAATTATATCATTAGACATTAATTGCTCAGGAAGTTTATTCTTTAGTTGCATTTCCCTGGTGCGCAGGATACAAGCTATTAGAGCTCTTGTGCCTTCAGACTGACTAATGAACCACAGCTGAGTGCCCAAAGCCTTTAATGGACTCCTCCATCTTTTAAATAAATCTGTTTCCCATGGATAAGGTGCCTTTCAGAACAGATGATCCCAGGTTAATTTGAAGTGTCCATAGAGCTTATGGCTGAAATGTGGCAGCGGAGGGTGCTGGGGAGTGGTACGCTGTCCTGAGCACGTGTCCAACCTAAGTATGTCTTCATTTTGGCCAGAAAATGCTTACTTTAGTTAAATTCTCCCTCCAGTGTATTCGCTATCAATTATATCTTTCATCAACAGAAGTATTCCTTACCTAATAAATGGTGTAATCCACGTTTTCTATATAATGAGAGTTCCGTTAACCCCCAGACAGTCCTACTAAGGCGTGTATCCATACAGCAGGAGTCTGTGAGGGCCAAGTTGTGAATCCCATGCGCCTTTTGCAAATGTTCATGTGAGTAATAGCTTATGAACCTCTCCTCTTCCCCCACCGCTGCAGCTGCCGTGAATCTTTATTAGAAACCTGCACGCTATTTGTACTAATAATTGCTATATTGGGACCTGAATCATCAGCTGATCTTTCTGAGATGTTGAGGGATGAATCAAACCCTCTTCCCGAGGGCAGAGGGGAGCATAGGGCTGGTGACTGTAACCCCGTGCGTTTAAAGGCCAGGTAATTTCCAGCTGTCGGTTTAAATTGCACTTGCAATTGGATTTTCTTTTGTTGTCGTTTCAGGTAGCACTTAAATAGGTTGTAAGTTAAAAAAAAAAACAACTTGCTAATACTCTGAAATAGACTTACCAGAGTGAATGGTTTTTCTCCTGTGTAGTCCCTTTGGCAGTGCTCTCAAAGACATGAAGGCCCCGGGGTCTTGTGGTGAAACGTGGAGTTGTGCAAACAGGACGTGGAGGTGTTGGGTGTTCGTGCATCGTGGTTTTGCTGCTTTGGTGGTCTTTGTCCTTGCCTTTTCAAGTTCAGAGAGGTCCTCGTCTTCAGCTGGGTTCTTGAACCTGGTGGCCTCATCCAGGATGGGGACAACACATGCTTCAGTGCTCTCCTGATGGAGCAAGCTACTTAGCTGTAGTGCTGCCTGTAAGCAGATAAGCAGCTCCGGGCACAGGCACGCTGGTGGAGACCTCACGTGATGGGAGATGTGCCCGAAGTGGGGCCACCGTGGGCAGGATGGCAGAATTGGCACCCTCGTGGCCCTGGTGGCTGTGGCAGGAGGCTGAACGTGTGGTGATGCGGTGAGAGCAGCTCTGGTCCTGGGTGGGAGTGTGGTGGTGCCACTGGGTGGCCTCTGTATGGATGTCTCCTTCCCTGGACGGGGCATGGACTTGGTGGCTGAAGCCACACGCTTTTCTATGGGGTGGCAGCAAAAGGGGAGAAGGGATGTGTGTGGGATGGGGTGAGGAGCAGACAAAGCTGCCTGTTGCTTGAACGGGCACAGGGCCGAATCGAGGCTCCTTGCTCTTGTCCAGCATCAGCACGTACTGCTGGGATGTTACGACTTGGATCCTAAAGTAGGGAACGGGAAGCTGTTGCAGCCAAAGATCTGTGCTATGGAGCTGGCTTTGAGAAATATTGGATTTTTAAACTGCAAACTTGAGCTGAAGCCTGTGCAAGATTTGTTTCCGAGGGAAGGTGGCTCCCATTGAGTGGGATGTTGCATGGAGCATTGAGGGCCTGTGATCCTGTGATTACCTGTGGCTGATCATGGAAATCAGTGAGTACTCTCGTGGTTGGTGCCCGGGTGGTTTTGGGAATACTCCTGTACGTACAGGAGAGCAGGACCGTGGCCAAATCCCCACATTCTGGCTGGGCTGACCTCTCTCCTGTTGGCGTGTGAGATCTCCCTCACCGGGACCTCCTCCATCACCTGGATGTCCGCATGCTGGAGGAAATCATGGCTGTTTTCCACCTCTTCTGGGCATCCTCTGTGTTACAGCCTTGAAAAGCTCCCCTGTCTGAGGACTCAAATCCCGTTGGGAAAAGGGAGATCTCTCAGTGGTGTTACCTTATTTTTTTTACCTTTCCCCACAGTCTGATAAAACCCTCTGGGGGAGGCTGCAAGGTGTCTATTGTACACACCAATATGCTGCAGGGAAGAAAAAAAAAGTGCAATGAACTGGAAAACCTGCCTTAAAAAAGCACAAATGGGGAGCACAATAGCAAGTGAAGTGCCTTGTCTGCGTCACTTATGTAACAAAGCAATTGAGAAGAATTTATTACGGTTTAAAACGTGTCACTAATCAAAACTTACATTTCTCTCCTTTTCCCGTAGCCAGCTTTAAAAACTGGTATTTGAGGCTTCTTGTCTTATACGTTTTTATTACAGAGTGGTTTTATGGGTGTTTTCACTGCTGAGGCATTTCAGCGCTGTGCTGCCTGTTTGCGTACCATATATGCTGTTTGCTCATTCAGGGATATTAAAAAAAAAAACACAACACAAAACAACAGACTGAATGTGCAGCACTGCTGTTCGTCTGCCTTCGCTTTTATGAATGAATCTGCTGTCTGCGTGCACACAGGCTTCCTGGCTGCCCGGTCTGCGAGAAGTGCTGAAAAGGAAACTTTTGAGGCAATTCTTTGCCGCGATGGGGGAAATGGAAAAGCAGGCCTGCTTTTAAGAACGTGAGTCACTATTTCAGAACGGGAAGATAGCGGGGTGCAGGGCTTGGGTTATCCTATAATAGCGCTGCTTTCCCCGCCGTGTGCTGCGCCTCCTACGACCACCTCCTGCCTTCTGCACTTGGTAGAAGTGGTGCTGTGCAGCCAGGGAGAGCGAGCGTCTCCTGATGCAAGTATCTCCTGTTGATTCACTACTATACAAATGTTCATCCTCTAACAGCGCGGGATTACGAAGCATTATCATCCTCAGATTGACTCAGGTGGTGCTATTTTTATTTAATCTGCATTAAGGTATCATTGCGAATCTTTGGTCTTGCAGCAGGGGGGTAATACGATTTACTATTTTTATAAAAAATCAACATGGCCGGACAAATCCTGCCCCTACCAAGAGCTGCGAAGATTAGGCATGAGCTCAGCACATCTCGCTTTTTATTATTATGGTTATTTCTTCCTTTACGGTGCGTCGTTAAATTTTTAATTTTCCTGTGGCCTCCACCAAGCTGAATAAAACACGAGGCTCTCCTGGCTCACGGCCCTTGCTGGGAAAGGCATCGATTGCCAAGATGCCAGGCTGGAGAAGACCTTTAGGGTCATCGCTTCTGACCATCAGCCTGACCTCCTGAGCCCCGTCACTAAACCTTGTCCACGTTCTCCAAGCGTTTCTGTCTCTTGCAAGCCTTTGCCTGGATTTGAGAGCAGCGAGGCTGGAAGTTTCTTAGCACTCATTGAAAGCTTTTTTGAATCCAAGGCTGAAAACCCCGTCCTATATCGAGAGGTTTTGATCTATCTGATGTATTTATCTCTTCAAAACGAACAACGCCCGCCCTGTTCTTTGCACCCCTTTCGCCTTTAATGTGTATTTCAGCTGTATTTAAGGGTTTCAGTAGCAAAGTGAACCAGTTAGCTGGCTAACCACACTCAGACCCACGGGGCTCAGCATTTTGCTGCAGCTTTATTGCTCCAGCTCCAGTCGGGTGCCATGCTGCAGTCTGTGTGACTTTGTACGAGCGAAGTGGGATGGTGTTTCCTCCTCCCTCTAATTGTCTCTGAGCAATCAAAATACCGACCTATTTTTGCAAGTTTCCTGGCCGTGGGTATTTCAGCTGGAGGATGGCCGTGCCCTTTCCAAGGTGGGGCTCCAGGCGGGGTGCGAGTGCCAGGGAAAACAACAGCCCCTTTGCGGGATGTGTTGTGGTCTGGGATGAAGCATCGGGGCAGAGAGCTGGAAGGGGACTGGCCTGCGGGTCCCGGATGGTGCCTCCGATCCTGCAAAAGGCTTGGGACATTCTCATTTCACACACACACACACACAAAAAAGAATTTGGTCATTCTTGAATTTGCAGGGGGAGGAATGTGACTTGGCATTTTCTTGTGAAAGGCCAGAAAATTCATTTAGGGAAAAAAAAAAGTCATTTTTTTGTCATTTGTCGGGGAAATTTCACATTAGGGATTTGCCATCATCAGGTTATTTCATGCCATGTCAGTATTGAGGCACGTGCTAAGTGGTGTGCATCACGGTTCGTTGTTTGTTATGTACCAGTACTGCCCGTGCAGCACAACAGGTAATTAGCTAGTCCTGATCGCTGATACTTGAATCACTAAGGCGGTTTGTTCTGAAGCCTCCTTCAAGGTTAAAATCCCTTCTCTCTGTATTACAGTGAAGTATTTTAACTCCCTATCAAGGAGCACAATAGATAAAGAAATACAGGAGTATGAAAATGGAAACCTCAGAATTCAAAACCTTGAGCAGAAGACGCTAGGAGACCTTCACCGAGTGTTTCCTAAGGATGTTGAATCCGAGGAGAAGAGCTTTTTCCTTTTTGTTCTGCGTGGGTTTGGGTTTGGGCTGGTTTGAAGTTTGGCCAGCTGTGTTTGACAGCCTCTGCTCCTCGCTCCGCCAGCCAGGTAAGAGGATTGAGCGCTCCCCGTGCTCCACTCCAGAGGCAGCGGGAGATGAATTCACCTGTAGAATGACAGCTGCACGGAGCACTGAGGGATGATAGCGTGTACAGGAGATGTTTCGAGGCAGGCACTAAACGCTGAATTTCGCAGAGTACCTCCAAAATGACTGCAGATTGTCCTCTTGAGTCAGCGGGCTTTTAAAGATCACAGGCAGGCTCTCTAAGGGGAAGGGTTTGATTTTCCAGGCTGGCTGGCTCTTCGCTTCTTTCCAGGCAGCTCCAAACCCCGTGGCTGCATTCCCCTCCAGCCAAATGCTTTCTCTGCACCCTGACCGAACAGGACAGAGGGCTTGGTCGTGTTCTCCATCCTTCCCAAACTCCCTCCCTAGCGAGGGAGCCGTACTGTTTCTGGCTAAACAAAGGTAAATTTTGCTTTTATTTCTCACTGCCTCTGCAGCATCCTTCTCCCTGCAGCCTCCCGTGCTCTGCGAGGTGCTCGGGGTGGGGATGGCTCTGCCTGGAGCCCCGGCACCCCGTGGTGTGGTGGGAGCAGGGGGGCATCCTCCTCCGTGGCAGGATCCCGGGTTTGTTATGCCTAAATGCAAGTGAAAACCTGCAAGAAGTGGTTTAATAATGGGGATGTCAGCAGGCTCCTGAGTACAATGATGCTGCTAGATGCTTTCATAAATCCACGGTTTAGGGACAGCAGTTATGATGCATGGCAGTGGGAGCATGTGAAACTGCAGTCATTAAACAAAAATGGGCTTTTAAACTAATGGCAGCTGCCTAAACAGTTTTGCAGTGAAACCAATTCCCCTCGGCTACCATTCTTCAAATTATACAGGTCCTGTTGACTTTCAGAACCAGGGAAATATTTTGTTTTGGTGCTGTAGCAGTGCTTTTACATTCATCCCAAAGGTCAGGCCGCCAAGCTTTCGCTAGGTTTTAAGCTGGAGGTGTTAGGAGATGATGGATGTCGATATTTCTAGGTAGTTCATTCATCATCCTTCCCCCACATGAAGCCACCTGCAGTACCAGATATTCCCACATGTTCTTGGCTGGGTTTTCAAGCCAGTGTGGGGGCAATTTTCTCCATCCGAACTCAGCTGCATTTAGGATGCACGGACAGGACCTGCTGGGTGGCGCTCCCCATGCTCTGAAGCATTTTGGCCAATTCCTTCAGGAGGCATCTCAGGAGCATTTGGTGGTTGCAGGAGGCCAAGCCCTTATCAGCCATCTGCTTTCACAACCTTCCCCTCCCCAGGCTTGGTCCCTTCCTGAAAATAACATGGTTTGGCTCTGTCTCCCCGTCCCCCTTGTTCTTCAGTTTGATCAAAAATCATCTTTTTTATATATCTATATTCTATTACAAGGAGTAGAGGAGAAGACACAATAATACGGGCTGTGAAGGGATGACAACAGCAGAAGTTGGTTGTTTTGTGTCAACTCTCTTCATATCCTGCACAGCTCAAGCCCAGCTGTCTCCATGTAAGCCTTGGGTTGGCCATGCTTGTTGAGCAACTCCAGATATTTTTACTTTGAAACACATAAATACGTATATTTATTTATATATTTATATATATCTTCAAGCAAACCATTTGATTAGAAACACATGTGAGTGGGACCAGCTGTGTTCCACATGGAAGCTCTCCGTGCTGGGAGGTGACCTTTTGGAGTGGGACACCGTAACACCCCCTAGTTTTTCCAGGAGCCCTGCAGGACCACGCAGAGGTTGAGAAGGACGAGCAGGAAGGACGCCGGAGGTCTTCTGGAGGACGTTGGGTGCAGCTTCCAGCCCCTGATGGGTTTGTTCCCAGATGTCACCTGCAGTCCCAGCTCCCCGTGGGTTTTGGCTGGGTGACATAATGCTGCTTCTCACCACTTCATCTTTTTTGGCTTCTGTAGCCTGCCCTAGCCAAAAAGGTGTCTTCTGGGGGGGTAGCTCCTCGTGGAAGAGGAGAGCCAACAGCTGTGGCTTGGGCGATCCTTTCCACGTCCCATGAAATAAGTTCAAGGCAGGAGAGGAAGGAGAAAGGTTAAATTAACCGTAGCATGAGCATTTGAGCAGCTGGCTGACCTTTACAGCACCGAGCTCCGTTCCGTTTTAGCAATCTGCAGGCTGTTTAAAGTTTGACAGGCTCTTTGCAGCCGACAGAGTGCGATACGATTTATTAGCCCACCGCCAGGCTTTGTCGCCTCATTTCCCTGCTGGTTGAACTTTGTGGGGAATGAGCAAAAGGGAGAAGTGTTTTGTTTTTTTTTGTTTTTTTGTTTTTTTGCAGGAGCATTGATGGCACCAAAGCCCTGGGTGCTGCAGGAGGAGGGATGCTCCCGCTCAGATGCTCCTGAGAGCTCAGCTCCAGCCCAGGCGAGGGGCAGGGAATGGTTAATTGTGGCCAGGGAGGAGACGGCTGATCATCCTGCCCCAAATCACTTAACCGTCTTAAGGGTCTACCCTTGTCTGCCTGAGCCAGCCAACTAATCTTGCAGCGAGCTGCACAAGCGGGCCCTCGGTGCCCGGAGAGAAGTGCCACAAAACGAGCATTTCCTCCGTCCCACCGCTCCCCAAAAAGCTGCAAATCAGCAGTCAGAGAAGATTATTTCAGGCTGTGGGAGGTTTTCTGTGCTCTGTTTAGGTCAGGGCCGCATGTCTTCTGAAAAATAGAGATGAATAGAAAACCAGAAATGGTTTGTAAGGTGTGAGTGGCGCCAGCCCATCGAAAAGCAAAAGGGAAAAAAGGATCCCCCAAGTGGTTAAGCTTTCAGCACCCTTGGCACGGCACAGTTGTGATGAAGAGAGCCTAAAGGAGGGGTAAGATGTGCAGGGGGCAGTTTGAGCACTGCGCAAAGCTGTTCAAATCACAGGGGAAGAGGGAAGCATCCCTCCTTTGCAAGGTTTTTCCAGAGCTGCTAAACTTGAGGCTGCCCTGGGAACAGCCAGCTGAGTAACCATGTGCAGAGCTGAAGTGTTTTGCACATAGTTACTGCCATGCAGCCAGAATTGGCTACCACAGCCTCGCCGTGGGTGTTTGTGGAAGAAGGTGGAGTGCAGGGACCGCAGTTATAAAGGGAAACACAATTACACAAGCAAAAGGGCAAACAGTTGTTTGTAATCCATAAAAATTGATGCTCGCTGCCCTCAGGTTTGCCTTTCTTGCCTTAAGGTTTCCTCATTAGAAGCCGTTCCTGTGAATTCCATCCCGTGGAGAGATCCGAGGTGGCTGGGCTGGAGCCGTTGTCTGGGTAATCAATAAACTTTCAGCTGCGTGACTTTTTCTTTCCTTGAAGTTGGTTCTTCCTGCAGCAGAGATAACAAGGCTAAAACAGATGTAAAACGAAGAGCCAGATTCGACTGGAGTCACCGTGCGCTCTTGTAATTTTGCAATATTCCCAAACAATTACATTTATGTTAAACGGGCAGCGAATGATTAATCTGCTAGCAGGCAGCCAGTGCGGTAGTGCCTTGGAAATAATTTTTGAGCCTCTTCCCTGCTGCTCTTTCCCTGCAAGAATGGTTTAAAGATAAGATGCTGACAACGACATAAATTGTGATTTGTAGCCTGGTGCTCTTCCAGTCTACTCCACTTTTTGTGGTGGTATGATTTTGTGTTGCCCTGAAAAGCATATAATGAAAGGGGTTTAAAGTATGCCCTGAGCCAGAAGAACGCTCAATCCCGTGTTTCATTTTAGACGTATGCTTAAATGATCGCGGGGTTGGCTGGGTTTTTTCATGCCGTGCTTCATCTGAGTCAAAAAAAAAGATGCTTTGAGAGCTTTTGTTGATCTGAGGTCACAAGTGCCCTTTGTTGTTAGCTGGTGGCATCATGCAGAGCATGTGAAAATACTCACTGATCATCGTTTTAGGGCCTGGAATCGCCCTCATAAGGGGAATACCTGCTTATGGCCTGCTTTTCCTTTCTGAAGTGTGCCTGCGTGGTGCAGGGGGAGAACTTCCCAGCACGTAGTTAAGAGCGGTCCGATCCGCAGCCGAATTTAGGAAGATGACTAAACGCACTAAAATGCAACAATCTGTGAGAGAAAAGGCAAGGCAGGACCGAAAGGCTGCAGACGAGGCTTCGGGCTGGTTTGGGAAGCTGGAAACTTGGCCATTTCTCACATTTTTGCAGCTGCAAGTCACCGCGCTACGTACGGCGTTGCCTCGGGACGCCTGGCACGGAAAAACCAGCCGCGCCGGGGACGTGCGTGTGGGATGGGTCTGCTTTGAATCCTCGTCTCGTTCGGGGAGATGTCCCCCGAGGATTTCTGCAGGTTGGAGGCCAAGCCGTGGCTCGGTCCTTCGGGCAGCAGTGACGTTGGGCCGGGCGCCCGGTTGGAGGTGGCGGGGCTGGGCATGACACACGGAGTTACTCATCGCTTTTTACCCTTTCCTTAAGTTATTCTGGTTGCAGTTGTTCCAGCAACACCCGTCTCTGTTTTATTTTTTTCCTGGTAAGCTGGACAATCATAGGGTTGCCGTGCTGACTTGTGGGGTGGGAATTTTGCTGTTCGGGCTTTAACTCTTTAACAACAGACACGGAGCCGGCGACTGCGTGCGTGGCTCTGTGTCTCCTTGCTGGGAATATCTTCTCTGGCCCTAAAAGCAGCCCCGTGCTCTGATGGTGACACGTGTGCTGGAGAGAGAGGCGGTTTAAAAACCATTTCATCCTGCACTTTTTGTGTTAATCCCGAGAAGAAAGAGCTCTCAGGTAAATGAATCACCTTTTTTCTTAATTTCACGCGGAGAAGAGCCCTGACAGTGCTTATAAATGATGCATTTTGCTGCTGCTGGGGACGCAGCAGCTCGGGGATGAGCAGCTGTGTGACATTAGGGCTTTGCAGCCTTGCCATATTTGCTGCCAAAGTTTGGTAAGTAACCACAAGCCGGACTGCCCCCACCCAGCAACAGCCGGGATTGTTGTGGTCCTGCTTGCGAGCCCGTCCCAAAAGGGATGGGATTATCTCTGGTCCTAAATAAACGCCCTGCCCTGCTCCAGCCCTCCTGCCGTGGAGCCTCCGTGCACTGCCAGCAGGCTCGACTGGGGGTGCGGAGTGATGGAGCCACAGGTGGCAATCAGCCTCAGTTCATCTCATTTATAAGATGCTTTTCTCCACGCCTCGTGAGGCTTTTTCGCCATCCTTCACCTCCCTCCCTGATCAGAAACTGCCCCACTTTCAGTGTAACGTGCAGGCAATTCTAATAGGTTTGGGGTTTTTTTTTGGTCAGCATTGTGTTGTGTTTTTTTTTCCAGCCCAAACTCTTCTCCCTTCTTCTGCTTCCATTTTAAGAGGCACCGGCCTCGTTCTGCTGCACTGCCACTTTCCTTACTTGCTCCCTTTTATTTTTTTCATGTGTGTCGCTGAGGAACATTTTGGACTTTGCTCTTTATTTTTATTTGGGTAATCTAATTCAGCTCGGCTTTGGCCATTTCTCTTTACCCCTTTGCTTCCTGACCTCCGCGACGCAGCTGCCTCTGCTGAGCAGCCCTTTCATTCCACTCCTTGTAGGCACTCTGCTGAGTCCCACTAGCCCTTTTTGGGTGATTTTTTTTTTCCAACCAGTCAGATTGGGAATCAGTCCCAGCCAGTCACCCCCACTTTGCTTGGGGCTATAAGTACCAGCTGTTTTCTTTTTTTTTTTTACATCTTTGCCAAAAAGAGACACTCCGCTTCTTACAAGTTTGTCCTTGAGCCCTTCTGCCCAGTTGACTTTCATACCGAGTTCCTTTGATTCCTCAAAGCTTATGGAAAACTGAAAATGCCAACTTCTGTGTTGCATTTCAGAGTATTCTTCTGCTTAAACCATCGCTCTGTGCTTGTGATCATCTCCAGGGTTTCTTTCTGTGAGCGCTCACAGTGTCTGAGTTCGCATCACCCTTTTCTGCTTCAGCAGCTGGAGGATTAACTCCGCTCCCTGCTGCTTCCAAGAATATCCATGGCCAGTTCTTACTCTTAGGTTCTCCGGTTTAGTATTTTGGGCAGTTCCAGTCCCAGTAAGATGACCCCTGCTAGCATTTTTGCCCCTCTGTGAACCTTCAGCTCTGTGGTGCTGCCCCGAAGCTGCCACCCCGCACCGGTGCCCCCCCTGCTCCTCTCTCCGGGGTTTCTTCTCCTTCTACCATCTCCTCCTGCCTCCTGGCTTCTCCATTTCTGGCTCTTCCGCTGTGTTGCCCTGACTCCCAGGATCCATGTGTTAACACTTGCTCTCCTCTCTTACTCATCATCTGCGAATTTCTGGCCGATTATCCGCCACCCTGTCTGCCTGTCGCTGCCCATGTTAATACGTCCTTTGTTCTCCGACGTTCAGATGACAGTGTGTGCCTTTTTTTTGTCTGTCCACATCTACCAATCCTCCTGATTATTAAAACCAGATGTGGAAATTAACTGATTTTCCTGATTATCCTCTCTCTGGAGGCTTTTTTTTTTCCCCTTCAGTTTAAAACTCTCAGCTGCGCCTGCTGTGATCACAGACGGCCGTATCTCCTCCGCTGCAAGACGTCCTTTTTTCCATGAATGCCTTCTGGGCATTACGAACATCCTAAAACTTCCTTTGCAGTATCAGTTCTTGGACCATATGGATGACATTAGCTTATAATGGCTCTTCCTTCCTTTGGCACGGGCGAGAGAAGGCCCCTGGGGATGCTGCTCAGAAGCCAAGCCCGCTCTCCCCGGGCATCCCCTGCAGCCTGGAGGGAGGTGGGCACCTCTGGGGAGCTTCTCAGCCAGGTTCCTGCTCCAGATTGCCCTCCTGGTCTGCTCCTCCCTGCTGGCACAGAGGGTGTCCCCATTTTTAAGCCCATGGCTGAGCTCTCCAGCTGCACGCTGAGGGCAGGAGCACTTCATATTCTGCCAGAAGGCCAAAAGTGATCCTCTAGGAGAAGGAGGAGATCGAATACTCCAATAACGAGGACCAGATAAGTGGTGAAAATAAACAGAGAGCTGAGAATGGTGCTGAGGAGGAGCCAGGGGCACGAGATGGAAAAGGAGATGGAGAAGTAGGATACAAGGGTGGAAAGTCAGCCCCAGCACGTGAGCTCTGCAATCCAGAGCAGCTGAAGGACTTCCTTGGTGCAAACCCATCCCGCAGCTTGTCGCCGAGCAGGAAGAATGGGGCCAGATTGCTGTGTCTACAGAGAGCGCTTGTTTTATTTCCCATTAAGAGGGTAGACACAAAATCAGATTTCCACTCCGCGTTGTCTCGTATTTTTAGCCTGTGATTGGATTGCAAATGCACGCTGGATATTTACGTTTCTGGAAGCGGGCTCTGGTGCTGTTTTCTTAACCAGGATCCAAGTTAATTTGCTGAGCTTCCAGATGGAAGCCATTTGTTCCTCTATTACAAATTCGCAGGAATGCTTAATTTAATCTAGATTTTCTGGCCGAGTACTTTGCCTAATCTAACGTTCAAGCATTTTCCTTACCTCCCAGTCTGCTTTGCTTTCCCCTCCTCCTGCGCTGAATTGCCACTTGTGCATAAATAAATAAAAAAATAAATAAATAAATAATAAAGAAAAGGGGTTTTGCAGAAGGAGCCACCTGTCTGCCACCCATCCGGACTGGAGCTTTGGGGAGCAGATTGCCCATCCATCTCCTCCAGAAAGTGAGAAGAGGACCAGGCACGAGGTGTAGCTGTGGGAGCCCGTTAGCACCGTTTCACTTGGTTTGTTGAGGCTTCTTAAATGTTGCCAGGCTCTTTGTTTTAAGCTGTTCAGCGATCACCTTATTCTGGCCTAGTGCATGTGCTGAATAAAGATGTCCAGCTGCTGCTGCGGGTAGGTAAGGAGATTTTCAGGGGGAGGCTCATAATTTTCCTTGGCAACACTCAGCCTCCAGTGAATTGAGTGACTTGTGATTTTATTATAGTCATTTCTTTAATGAAATTTTAAACTACATGCCTCTTTGACAATCACTTCTGCCTGGGGTTTCTAAATATCCGTGCAAACACTGGGTACATGATTTGAGTGCCGTGCAGTGCATGCTGAAGCAGCAGGGCAGACAGGTGAGGTTAGCTCGTGAGCCGGCCCCTTTCTTCACTAATGCATTTTCCATAACAGTTGAGGCTGTGGTAGGAAAAAATGATGCGTCACGTCTTTGCTACTTCAGTTTCAGAATGAGTGTACCCAACCGGCTTGAGGTCAGCTTTATTATTGCTTCTTCTGTGTTACGAATTCCCAGTGCTCCCCGTAGCCAAACCTCATCCCAGAAAAGCACGGAGGAGCTGCATGGAGGGGCAGCATCCCTAAGCCTGGGAGACACAGCACACTCGGAGCAACAGGCTTCCTGGAGAGCTCATCCTGAGCCAGCGGCACATGTCTGGATGGATATTTGCGATTGACAGTGTGATGAGGTACCAGAAAACATCTTTGTGGTCTGCCCATGTCCAATATTGCTGCGGTCCTGTGCAGGAAGACACCACAGCTCAGCATCGGGCCCAGGGATGGTGGGTACATCTTGTAGGTGCTCGAAGGGTCAAGGCAAGACCTGGGCACGGTTCTCAGCACCCCCAGCAGCTGTGAAACACCTCAGACTCAAAGGCAGTGTGCTAGACATGATACGGACTAAAAGATGATTTGTTTGGTTACCGGTACTGAGGTTAGCAGGCGGGAACCCAAACGGGAGGATTTCTGTATCGGGAATACAAGGAATGTAAGAGAGGTTTGAATTCTTATCTTACACAGTTGTTTGGACAACATAATGACTCATTAGGGGGAGAATTGGTTTTGTTTGCTTAACAGGCAGCGAGATGACATAATCAGCTAGAGCAGGGAAGCAATCTAGTATTTTAAGTTACTTGAAATGATATAAAGGGTTCTATAATGCATTTTTTTTGTTTTCCTTCTTGTTCTGCCGTTATAGAAAAGGGTAACTAGAAAGCAGAAAGAAATAGGATTTGTGTTAGAAATGGAACAATCTGTCACTTAACCGTGAGGTAAGCTTCTTACTTTGAAAGTTTTCTCCACCTGCAAGCTCCCAAAGACCCTTTCAGGAGTTTCTCACAGCATTCTCCTGCTTTAATGTGAATGGGACACCAAAAATGTGCGATTGTGCCCACGTGCATGAGTTGTGAAGATGCTGCTGCAGTGCTCCACAAGGCTGCCCTGCACAGGCAGAACTGGTTCAGGCTACCCAGCAAATCCTATTAAGGCAGTAGTGTCAATGCAGCGTATAAAACTTTGGTTCAGAGGGGTGTATTTATAGCTGCATTAAGAGTATTGTGTACACAGGGCTTTTCTTTCACTCCTAATCTGGGACCTTGGCAGAAATCTGCCATCCCCTTTACCTGTGCAGCAGTTCAGGTGTCAGACCTCCAGGAACATTGGTGTTTTAGCTGGAAGTCCTGGTCATCCTTTAAAGCCATCCGAGGGCCATCATGGAGCAGGGACTTGTGATTTTCTACCTGCCTCTTTGTCCAGCATCTCCTCCTCTGCTGGCTCACCTACTCACTGGGCTCAGCAGTTTGGCTCTTGGAGTGTGCGGTGTCCACAGCCACCACAAGTGCTCCAGAGGGGAGATGAAGAGATGGGATATATGGAAGCGATCTCATTAAACTTCTTAAGTGACGAGTGATCTTTCTGAAACACAAAACATAGAACAGCCCATGTTGGAAGGGACCTTGAAAGATCATCAGGTCCAGCCTTTCGTGAGAAAAGGGAACCTAGATGAAATTATCGAGCACCTTGTCCAATTGCATCCTGAGGACCTCCAGTGATAGGGAATCTACCACATCCCTAGGAAGGTTGTTTAGGAGTAAGGTGTATGATTGTGTGTGTAGGATCTGGAGTTCAAAGGGACCAAATGTAGCAGAGCTGCAAAGACCTCCTTTGCAAGCATCTTCACACTGTTTTTAGTTCAGGCTTTGGCACTGTGTGAGTGAGCTAATGGTATGTCAAAGAACTGTCACTAATTCTGTTTTAAAATATCACACTGCTGTTGGATCACAGAGAGCAGTGACCAGCAAGAATATAGACAGACATCTTGTGCTCAAATTGGGGTCCCCCCAGCACCACCAGCCCCCAGGATACTGCCGCAAAGTGCAAACAAATGCGTTAATAAAGCGTGAGAGCTTTCTGCACACTTACTGCATTACCCTGAGCTACTTGATTACAGGGATTGTTTATTTTATGGCTTTTTTTTATATTCTTATTGGGAGCCATTTGTCAGTCTGCACGGAAATCTGATTAGCTTAGAATTGTTAGCTCTCTGGTATATGTTGACCTATAAAGTGAAGGATGCAGCAATAAACACAGTCCATTAGGCTGCTGCTGGAGAAGGCTGTAGGCTTTGTTGGAAGTGGGAGAGGACAGGGCTTGATGCTTGAATGCCAGAGCACTTGAACGCGTGGGCATTCAAGGGGCAGGGAGCACGGGGGCACAGCATGAGGCTTCCCCTTTGGCCAGCAAATATGCCTCCCATTGCCCTAGATCAAATAACATTATTTTTTTTAGGCAAGGTGATATATAACTTCTTGACTGACCTTGGTACGGGATGCCTTGTTGCATTTCCAGGGGGTGTTGAATGGGCTGTGTGCAGAAGCTGATAAAATACTGGCAAGGTGACTAAATGACACCTTCAGCCTTGCCGTGATATTTGTGTGAAATGTCTTCAGTACAGCAAAAGCCCAGGGCCATTCTAGACACTATCCTCTTTTTTTTTTTTTTTTTCTTAATTACAATAAAATAACACTTTTAAATTAATAAATCAAAATAAATATTAAATGAATAAAATAAAACGCTGGGTATCACCATGGATTTGTTGGACTGGGCTGCGAAAAGATACTCGTGAGTCAGCTCTGCTGCTTCAAATGCACAGAAATATTTGCCAGCTTTAACAGAAGATTCTCTATGATTCCTGAACTATTAAAGATATATAAATGGCTGCAGTGAGTCTACGTTTTGTCCTAGTGTGGAGGACCATTGAATGGCTGGAGTGGCCCAACTGTCTTAGATTCTACCCTGTTTAATAGGAATATAAATTCATACATTTATGTTACTAAATAGAGGCATCCATTAATTTTATATTCATTGATATTCATAATTCAACAAGTTACTATTGTTAAGGTTCTGGAAGCAATGTCTATGTGTCTGGCAGCTGTTTGGTGTACTTGAAAGTGCCCTGTCCTTCCCAGAGCACTGGTACAGTGACATAGCTACTGAATTTCTATTGTCTTGGAGGTAAAAAAAAAATACACAATAGTGAGATACTAAAACCAAGGCAGACATCTTCTTGCAATTTTAAGTGACTCGGTTTTGTTTCAAGTTCAGTGTCATCCAAATGCTGTCTGAAAAGTGCTGTCCAAGCAGCACGTGCCCACCAAGCAGAGGGGGTGTTGCTGGTGCTGCACGTCAGGGCAAACTGTAGAGGAACCAGTACAGCATTTGTTAATCATTGGTCTTAGAAACAGTGCCTTGATTTACTGGGGCTTTCAGAGCTCTGAAAGAGTCATTCCTCTTTTATAATGTCCCAGTCTAAGTGGCCTGCTTCTGGCATGGGGCTTCTCTCTGAGGTGAAGCTGAAGCTGTCTGTAAAATGGGTGATTTTGCGGTTACAGCCTGGTAGTGTAGCCACGTCAGTCTGTGGGCACAAATTGAGTAAGTTTATTTTTCCTTGAGGGTTTTGCTCTCTTTAATCCGGACATCTTGCTGATGTAGGTAGCAGCTGAGCTCCCTGGGTTTGTTCAGCCCAGAGCAGAGCAGGCTGAGGGGAGGCCTCATGGCGGCCTGCAGCTCCCTCACGAGGGGAGCAGAGGGGCAGGCGCTGAGCTCTGCTCTCTGGGGACAGCGACAGGACCCGAGGGGACGGCATGGAGCTGGGACAGGGGAGGGTCAGGATGGGGGTTAGGGAAAGGTTCTGCACTGAAAGGGTGGTTGGGCACTGGGACAGGCTCCACAGGACAGGGGGCACAGCACTGAGACTGGCAGTGTTCAAGAAGTGTTTGGACGGTGCTCTCAGACACATGGTCTGATCGTGGGGTGGTCCTGTGTGGAGCCAGGAGTTGGACTCAGTGATCCTTGTGGGTCCCTTCCAACTCAGCATATTGCAGCAGCCAGCAGCAAAGTCCTCAATCACCTCAGGAACCTTCAGCCTGCACCTCGGAAATAAACATTTGGGGTTCCTCCTTGGGCCTTGCTTTGTGTCTTGTCCTAGGTGGGAGCCAGGAGGTAGGTTTCCACAGCACCACAGCGTGCAGTATTCTCTACGTTTCCTCACGGAAGACTTATCTTGGTGTTTAGAGGCTCCTGTTTTGCCTGGGTGGCAATGGGGCTTCTAAAGGTGCTGATGTAGGTATATGGGATCTTACGGTTCCTTCCAAATTCTGACTAGTGTAAGAAAGGAAAATGTGAAACCCGTCGCTGGGCGGAGTGAGAACGAACAAGTGGCTTTGTACATAAAAAAAAAAAAAAAAAAGAAGAAGAAGAAGCTAAAAATAGGCTCCCACAAGCCTGCACTTCCTGGTGAGCGCAGGGCTGTGGCGGCTGGGGCAGCCGGAGCCATGGGCCGCCTGTGTCCGCCTCGAGAAGCCCCCTCCTGACCCGGGGACACCGAGGGGACAGGCGAGGGGCCAGCAGAGCAGGTCAGTAACACCGCAACGGCGCTGCGATCGGAAATCCACCGAAATGAACCCAAAATCAAAGAGCCGGCAGCCTGCGGTGCTACCGTGGCCTTGTGGCAGGGGATCCCATGCAGCTGGGTGTGCTGACCCCAAGAGCTCGGAGGCTTTGAAACCGCTGCCGGAGGGAAGTGAGAGGTGATGCAGTGGGGAATGCGAGGAGCTTCGCTTTCGGTTGTGACACCGCACCGGCCCCTAACGTGTTGCTTCATTTATTTATCTGTTTCTTCATTTTTTTTTAAGGAAATAATATCGCAGTGGACACACGCGCTTGAAAACGTTTGTAATAATCGAGTGCTTACGAATAGGCTGATGAATGCAATAGGAAGTTGCATCGTTTTGGCTGCCCCGTACACATAGGACTGAAACTTCCCTTGCTTAGTCAGTGCCTGTGGTCACTGAGATGTTACAGAGAAATGCAGGCAGCACAGGGCTCTGTCCAAGCTGCCAGCAGGGACCCTTTCTTTCTTATCCCTGGGAGATAAATGAATTTTACTCCGCGCATCGCTCTGCCTTGCTTCCCTCAAATCCAGAAGCCAATGATTTGGAAAGATTGCTCGGAACCCCCTTCTAAGTTTTATCAACGATTTCTCAGCATAACTTGGTTCCTGCTGGCATATATATCAGCCGTATATTTACATCGTGTGTTTCTACTTCACAGCTCGCCAGCTTCTGTCGTGTTTTCCCCCAAAAAAGCCTGAGAAGTGGCTGCGTGTGCTGCCGGGCCCTGTGCTTCGCAGGGGTGCATCCACCAGCACTGGGTGCCAGCCTGCTGGGAGGAGATGCTCCCTCGGTGGCTTGGTGGGGGACATTTGGGACAAACCCCGTCGGGGGGAGATGCTCTCAGGTCTGTCCAGTGGTTTTAACTCGTGCTGAACCTCTGTGGCTAATTGCAATCCAATTTGGCATGCGAAGCCAGCGCCGCAGTCACACTTACAGGATGGCAGGGGGATAAGGTCATTTTTCCATTTGGCTTCTCTGGAGGCTTCTCATCTGTCTGGTTGGGCCAGTTTCGTTGTTGTTTTTTTGATATTTTGGGGTGTGTTGTGTGTTTTTGTTATTAAAAGAAAGTCTACGCAATCGCTCCGCACCTCTTTCACGCACTGTAATTAGACGTGGAGCAGGCTATTGAGCAGTTGTGGCTGAAGCTGTGAAAATGAAAAATGTTAACTGCTGGTACATGAAAAAATCTTTTTTATGCTCTGATGATGACTGCCCGTTTGTGTTTTAGCATCTGTTCCTGTCCACGAATGTAGAAGGAGCTGAGCTGGCTCAGCAGAAACTGAAACCCAGCCTAATCCCGTGCTATAATAAGAGCTTAATGGCATCATTGTCCGTGGGCACTTCGGCAGCAAACTAAGAAAACAAAAATACATCAGCACGAAAAAAACAGAGCGCAGGGAAAGCGTCGACGGCCGTTTTGGGGCCCGCTCCGGCGGGACGGCTGCTTCCTGCCAAAGCTCTTTATCAGCTTTCGGCCGGCCGGCCCGCAGAGTCCTCCTGTCCTTTCACCCCGCGCCTCCCCGCTTACATAACTGACTTAGGCATTACCTCCCCTGCTCTCCTTGCTGTGTCTTTAGCACCTCGGCATCACCTGGGCCCTGCGTTTCTTCTGGTAACAACTTTCCCTGCAGTTCTGCTCCTTAGGTGAGGCTGGGAGCGGGTAGAAGCAGAGATAGTAGCTTTAAGTTGTTGCATGTTGAATGTTTCAATCTATTTAATTGCCTAAACCCAGTGGAATTATTTACCAAAAATAGATGGAGAGTAACATTTCTAATTAAAAAAAGTCCCCGTAGCTTTTGAACTCTTGAAACTTTCTCCAGCCAGAAACTGAAAGTGGAATGGATTTATTTATTTATTTATTTTACATTATTATCAGACCGAGAGAAATGCAGAGATTAGCAGAGCATAAACAGAAGGATGTGAAGTTGGCCTCAAGTGCACTAATGATCTGAGCAGCCAATTTGGCTCGCGGGAGAGTTGTGACTGAGCCTGAAGATCGACACTTAGGGTTTCAATTTGTCAAATAAAAATAAAGCAGGGAAGGTGATTTTCTAGAAATCAGGCGTCGGCCTCGCCGTGCCTGCGTACAGCCTGCTGCGGTCCTTGGAGAAGCACGGGGTGGGTTGCTGTGCTGTGCTTCAGCTCGTTCCTGGGAGGCCCGGTGCCAAAATCTGCATTTGCTTGTTGCCAAAGGCTGTGATGTTTCTTAGTTGCTCTTTGTGGTGCACTCGAACAACTTCTGGCACTGCAGCTTGATGAAGGTAAGCAGAATTCCTGTGTCCACAGGGGGAAAAGTGTTCGTCGAGTTACAGACATAAGGCACCTAGTGTGTTCAGTCTGGACAGACTGGGTGGTGTTTTATGGGCTGGGAGGTGATTTTCTGCAACCTTTTGAGGCAGAGCAAGCCGGCACGGTGTTGTTTAGCCTTACCACGTGCCGCTCTTTCTCAGGCACCTCCTCTTTGTCCCTGGCTCCTCTCCTCGGACACCCAGGCTGGATTTGGAGGGGGCCTGCAGCTTGCTGAGGGCTGCTGATGGCACCAGGCATTGAACACCTCCCTGGGGTGCTCCCCTGCTGTCCTTGGCACCTCTTCTGGTGCTCGCTGCTCTAGCAAAGGGCCATTTTCGTGTCCCAAGCAAACTGCCTGATGGCCTCTCCGCTCGTTACAGCTGTTCCTCCGGTAGGTCAGGCCCGAATCTCCCACTTAAGAAATAAAAAAAACACAACCACAACAACAGCTGGATTATGTATAAAATAGAAATACGTGGGTGTGAGGAGCTGCACTTGCTGAGGATGTTTTCCAGTCCACAGATCCAAGCAAACAGCAAACAGAGAGCGATTGTGGTCTCCTGAGCGAAGGCTGTGGTTAGGTTTGTTTGTTTGTTTTCCTACAAGCCCGGGTGTTGGCTTTTTTTCTGATTTATTTTAAACAAATGCACCGCTATTGCCTGCCCTGGCGGTGGCAAGTGGGGTCCTCCCTGGTCGCGGGACACTTGGAGCTGGAGAAGGGACTGGAAACTCCTTGTGCAACTTGTGCTGTGCGTGGAGATGTTCCAGCAGCAAGCCGGGACGTTATTTCTTATGCTCTTTTTCCACTGAGCTCCCCATCTCTTCCCTTAGACCTTATCAGAGGATCAGTGTAGCTGCACTGTCTGCTGCCACGGAGTTCCCGTCCATGTAAAAGAAGGTCGGGAGGAGGTTTTGAGAGAGGTGGGTGACCCTGCGTCAGAGGGTGCACAGAATTTGGGGGCAGTCTGTGCCGTCTCGGTGGCTGGGGACACGGAGAGAGGAAAATATCGTCCTGGGGAGGGGTGAGGAGCCTTCCACGAGCAGTGGGTGCCTTTGGGCTGGGTGTTAGGAGGTGATTTGGAGCTGTTGGAGGGATCAGATCCCATGAAAGCCTGACTGGGGTGACTGTGGGTTAGCCCTTGGTGCTCAGGCCATGAATTTGGTGTTGCCCCGGGCTGTTCCTTGCTGTGCTTTGCCCAATTTCAGCACAACAAAGCTGCCTCCTCGGCCGAGTGCTCACACTAATATGAATTACCGGAGATAACCTGGGAGTTTTACAACTTCTGCACTTCTGCAGATCGCACTTTGCCGTCCCGTGAACCCAGAACCGGGCAGGTAACTGCTGTGACAAATAGCTCGGCTCCTTCTCTCCCTTGTAAAAGCGGGGAGGAGCAGATAAGCCATCTCCCCTGGTTTTGGCACGAGCGCAGCTTCGATGGCTATCTCGGCAGGTTGAAACCACAGCCGTCTGTTCCACGCCGGTGGGTAATTGCTGTGTGCAAAGCCATTCACAAACTCATTTTTTCCTCCGGGAAGCCGCCGGTTGTTTGCTCGGTCCCGTTTCGGAGCAGCCTCGTTCCTTCCTTCCCAGGGAGCCAGGCAGGGCTGCGTGCACAGCTCTGCTCCTTCTGACCCGCCTCTAGCTTTGTTTTTGTTTCTTGAATAGAATTTGGACTGGATTTTTCCCACATTGCTCCTCAATCTGTCTAGCCCAATGTTTTCCAAACCTGTGGTTTCCTTCCTCTTTCTCCCTCGTTTTCCATTATTACATCTTCCAGCCCACTCAAGGCGCCGGAGAAGTCGATTTTAACAACTTGGGCACAGCTCGAGCCCTCCTCTATTGGGCTAACAGGCAGCGTGTGCGCTTTAGGGCACTAAATGTGCTGGAAACCAGCAAACCAGGCTCCCTTCCTATAAGCTGATGCTCTGGATGGATAATAGGGCATGCGAGCAGTGCTACAACCAAGCACACGCACTGAGAGCCCCGTGCCAGGGCTCCGGCACCTGCTCAGCTCCCAGATATTCAGAGGAAACCTCCTCCAGCTCCAGGTCAGATCCGATACCCGGTGCCATAACGTGCAGAGAAAATACCTGGCTGGTCTGCAAATCCATGTTTCTGTACTCTGTGATCCCCTTGTGCCCCCAAAAAGCAAATATTCCATGGATATTTATCGGGGAAGGGGTGTTTTTTTGCTCAGCACCAGTCCCTGTGTCTGCTGTGCCCCAGGCTGATGGATCCACGGGTGGTGAGGAGCTCCGAGAGGGACAGGTGGAGCAGGGAATGCCTCCGTGCCTTCGGATAAATGGGGCTGAGGAACAGTGTGATGCTGGGATGGCATCGCTGAGGGAAACTGTAGGGCTTTTTCCAGCTTCTGCCCCAATTCCCTGGTTTTCCTTGTCCAGCAGAGGATGTTCTTGGGGCTCTGGACCTTTGGGTGCCAGCCCGCCACCAGATGGGACTTTCTTTCGATGACAACCCTTCAGCAGCGCCCTGGAGGAGGGCTATTTAAAGCTCTCGCCCTCTCTGCGGGCTGCAGGACGGAGGAAGCGCTTCCTCCACGCAGATCTCTCTCCCAACCCCACCGACGCTTTTGTCTGCTTCCGTGCAGTCCCCACCCTGCCTGGAGCCGCTCCAGAGCCCCGCGCGCCGGGGCAGCGCCCTATTGTTCACCCCGGCCGTCCTGAGAGCTGTCTCCTTCCCTTTGTGGTAGCTCTGAATGTTTGAGGGGGGAAAGAGAGGTCTCCAGATACACTCAGCAAGCCGTGATCTGTCTTCTCAGGGCCAAGAAGCTGAAAAATATAAAATATTGACCACAAGGGAATGAGTACCCAAAATGTTTTTAAGGTATAGCCTGTTCTTACCCGGCTCCAAATATTTCTATCAACCTGCAGCTGACTTTCCTGGCCCCAGAGGTTGGATATTCACTGGCCTTGCCTTTTTAGCGTGCATCCTACAAGCAAAGAGCTTCAAGGCTGAGGGAAGGAGCCTTGCTCGCGTGTGCTGAAAGGAGATGTCTGCAGAGGCTGGGAGAGCGCACAGCTTCAGAAACTTCCAGTCAGTACCCGACCCTGCACCAGCTTTCCCCTCCTTTCAGCCGCCGCCACGTCCTTTAAACACTTTTTTCCTGTTTCTCCGAAGAGGAAAAAATAGATGAGAAACGATCGCATTGATGTTGCGCAAACGGGGCGCTCGCGGAAAGGCCTCGTTGGCACGGCTCCTCACCCAGGAGAAAAGTCGCTGCCGATTTCCAGGGAAACACAAATGTCACCCTTGGGAAAAGGGGATACCCAAAAAATGCCGTCCCGCTGGCTAGGGTGGGCCTTGGGTTGTGGAAGGTAGTGGAGAAGTGGGTAAAAGGTTGGGTTTGGCGGGGTGAGAAGCGGAGCTGACCCGTGGTTGACATCAGGCACAGGCCAGGGGCTCAGCAGAGGCCAGAATAATAAAGGGAAGATCCCAAACCAGCAGGGGGCAGGCCCATAAGAGCTTGGCCGTCCAGGGCCTGATGCAATAAAACCTAACCACACACCTTAATTATCTTTGGTACAACAAAGATAGTGCTATCTGAAAGGGAGATCTTAGGGGTAACTCTTTTATGAGTCCCATTCAAGTGTTGAACTCTGCACAGAAATGCCAGAGAAGAGGGGATTTTCACCTGGATGTTCTTTGTCCCCCTAAAAATGTCAGAAAGGGCCTGGATGAGGGGGTTTCCAGCCGATCCCTCAGGTTTGGAGCTCTCCCTGTCCTGCAGGCTGCCAGGATTTGTTCACCGTGGAGTGTATCCTTGCAAGCAAGTTAACCAGCGGCTTTTGTCCTCTATTCAAACGGTGATTAAAAACAAAACCCAAAAAAAACACCCCAGCACCACCAAAAAATGGCAATGGAGAACAAGTTTGTTTAGAAAGCCAGATGGATAAAAGAAACGGCTGTGGTGTTATTAGATCGGAGATTTGGGGAAGCAAACATTGAGTAGTCGAAATTGTCAGCAATAACCGTGTTACTTGGTCAAGGAAAACCTCAGTGACAGGCAGGATTTCTCTCTTTTTTTTCCCCCCAGTGGTTCGGTGTTTTTAATTAGGCATCTAAACAAATGTCAGCTGAATTGTTGTTCGAGGTAGCCGGTTGGCGTGCCTCCAAAACCACAGTTTTCATCGTCGTCTTAGTAAGCAAAACTCTGATGGCAGATAAAGGAAGGATTAAAAAAATAATAATAATAACAAAAAAAACAACTTTTCTTTTCAGTCTTTGAAAGAAGACAACCCCAATCAGCTACACCGAGACCCCCCGGGCTCCTCAGAGCCCCCTGTCTCAGCACGGTACCTGCGGCTAGGGAGAGGAAGGATGCCAGATCTCACTTTTATTTCCATTTAAGCATCATTAGCAGCGACAATGATCTCTGAGGGCCGATTATCGCCTGTCACCATCTCTTTTACAAGTGTCACTGTCCCCAACCTCTTCATCTCCTCCGCGTGAGTGGCTCCGATGTGACGGGCTTTGCTCAGGTGCTCAGGCACTTGGCACAGCCACGTTTCGGCTCATTCAGGTGGTGCAGAAGGAGGAATTTGATCCTTGGTGGCCAGCACCGGAGCAGGATGTGTTTTAGCTTAATTAATTAAACAAACACCTCGTGTGAAATGTCTAAAACCCAGCGACCAGCCTGCCCAGCCACGCCAAGTCCGTGGTTGGGATTTTATCTCTCCGTCAGCCCTGCCCTCTGCAGGTTTTTGCCACTTTTCCTCCCTCCCTGACCTTTGGGAACATTGGGAACATTGCAATTGCAACATTGCCCTGGTTTCCTGGTTCGGGGCAGGCACCTCTCCTACAAGCCTGCTCCCCCAGAGATTTCTTTCAGCTATCACAACTGTTCCCTGCCTTACCATGACCTGGGTTTTTCCCCGCGCAGCCCAACCTGCTCAGAAGAAGCAGACCTTGTACGCTCAGGCGCTGCGCTGACACGTTTTCCTCGCCGTGTAATCCTGTGTAAACAAACTGTTAAACTGTTGTGTTTTTTTTTTTTAAGCTTTGCCAACTTCGCACAGCACCTAAAGACAGAAGGAGGCTGCCTGCTTCGCCCTTGGTTTCAGTAAAAAGAAAAAAAAAAGAAGGGCAAAGGGAGGAGATGAGGAAAATCCACTCACGGTTTTTTTTCCTTTTTTTCTTTTCCTGTCTCAAGTACCAAGCTGCGTCCCTGCCCGAACTGCTCCCACCCAAATTAACCTAATTTCCTCATTTGCTCGAAATATTTCTGGGCTTTTCTTCTTGCGTTGGGGAATAGTTGCCCTTTACAGTAATAAGCTCTCCTTTCTGAGCTGGAAAACGTTACAGAGAGCTCCCCGAGGAGCTGCCAGATCTGCTGGTCCTAGCGCAGCTCTCCCTTCCTGCCCAGAGCCCGTTTTTAATTCATTTTGCAGCAATTTGGGGTTTTTGTCAGCGTACCCTCGGTGGGGTGCTGGGGCTGTTTATTAACACCAGGTCCATTCCCGAGGAGGTTTGGACCAGGCAGGGCATCTCTGGGGAGTTGTTCCTCCTCTTGCAGCCGTCACTGATGCGCTGAGAGCATCCCGTCAGGAGCTCTGCTCACAGGGGGTTGCCTTCAGCAGGTTTGCAGCGAAAAATCTGCTTTTTTTGGGTGATGTGCGCCGGGAACATCACTTCTGGCCATAACTGGTGGTAGGTATAGGGCTTGTGGCAAAGGGGCAGCACCGAGCTCTCTGGCTTGGCCTCGGTGACCTGCTCATCACTGGGATTTTGCTGTGAGCCCAGAAAGAAGAAGATATTCATGCTCAGGTAGGACTCAGGAGCATTTTTATACTTCTTTTTGCTCCTCTGGGCAATCCAGCCAGCACAACAGCGCTGGAAGCCCCGAACACCTCCTGCTCCTGGCAGGAACAAGAACCCAGCACCACGCCAACCCGCAGCCCTCATCACGGCGCTGAGCCCAGCGTCCCGAGCCCACTGCCTGCCGTTTCCATCAGCAGCCCTCCTCCGAGTGGTCTCGCGGCGAAAGCAGCCGCCGAGCCTCTGGGAAGTGATTTGATGAAAGCATTTCACAGCAATCGAGTGAAATGCCAGCTGGGGGCCAGCGGCTGTCATCATTAATGGGCCGTTTCGCTTTGTAGCAGCTACCTGAAGCTCGATCCACGTCGAAGGGTTTTTTTTTAGGTGTGCTTTAATAAATTAACGTTAATGCTGGTTGTTTAATTATTCCTAGCAAATTGCTGGCAGCAGCGACGGGGTTGGAGTTGGGTTGAGCGCATTATCGAGCCTTTCAGAAAACTCGTATGCAAAAAAAAAAGGTGTTTAGGTCGTTGCACATCACTTTTCTGATATAATGTGACCCAAAAGAGGTGGGAGGGTGGAAATAAAGCATCTCTTGTTGAATGCAAAGACTGCTGGGGTATAAAGCTTTCGAGGCTGATATTAAATAAGCATCCATTCAAATATTGGGATACATCTTCCTGCAATTAGGAGTATTGAAGCCCGATGAATGAGGGTAACTTCTTGCCTCTCTTTTTAAGGGAATAATAAAGGTATTTTAGGAAAAAGGGGAATGGCCCCGGGCATTCCTGCAGGGGATGCTGGCAGAGACCAGGAGCTTTCCTACACACTTGGGGTGAGCAGAGGTATGGGACACGCAGAAAACTGCCCAGCAAGGAGCAGAAATAAAGCTTGGGAGCTGAAATAGCTGCAGCTTTCTAGAAAGCAGCAGCACCATGATAACAGAGGTTTCTGCGACGCCCGACACGTTGCACTAATGAGCAGCTGGCTGGTTTTGTCTCCGAGCATCAAGCCACGGGGCAGGACGGGGATTTTCCCCATTGCCGAGGTGACAGAGAGCACAAGTGGGATGCAGATAAAACGAGGTTAAACGCAGCTGGTGACCAGCCCTCTGCTGCACAGCGACTTACTTTGTGCTGACCTTTAACATTTTTTTAGGTTCTTACGCATGCCTGGGATGTTTTGCTCTTTGGGAAGCGCTCAGCCCCGTTACGTTTTTCCCTGGTGCTGGTTTCTGCGTGCGTTGCTGCTCCAGTGGGGCTCTCCCAGGCTGTGGTCCCGTTGTGCTGGGCGTTTTGGGATCGGGGTGGGAGATGCTCCTCAGCCTCTCCGTGGATCTGCGCAGAGGCGGCAGCACTGCTCAGCCTGGGAGGCCACAAAAAGGGCCTCCCAGGCCTTATCCTGGAAGGGATAAGATCCAAAAATCCATCGGGATATCCATTTTCTTGCCTCTCCTAAGTCCCCCCTGACTGTCTTTTGCCGTGTTGAAGGCTCTTGCTTGTCGCTAGGCCTGTGCAGGCCACCCACACATCACGGGCACTGTCACAGCAGGGGACAATCCTCCCCGCTCCTAAAAACCCCAATAAAAGCGTGATGTTCACCTTTTGCCCGTGCTGTGGAGTACTGAACTTACCGAACAAGCTTACCGAGGTGCAGCAGCCCCAGTAAAGGTGGAAGGAGCTGCTGTGCCAACCCAGTCTCACTGGGGTCCTGTGACACTGCTTCAGGGAGGAATGGGGAGGGAGGAGATGGCCCCACATCACGTTAACTGAGGGAGTTAAATAAAATAGGGTGCTTTCCTAGCGGGACAGGCAAATCCAGCATCTGGAAGGAGCCCAGCGGAGGGCCACAGAGATGATATGGGGCCTGGAGCATCTTCCCTGTGAGGAGAGGCTGAGAGACCTGGGTCTGCTCAGCCTGGAGAAGAGAAGACTGAGAGGGGATCTTATCGAGGTTTACAAATACCTGAGGGGTGGGAGACAGAGGGATTTGGCCAACCTCTTCTCAGTGGTTTGTGGGGACAGGACAAGGGGCAATGGCCACAAAATGGAGCCCAGGCAGTTCCGCACCAACATGCGGAAGAACTTCTTCACGGTGAGGGTGACGGAGCACTGGGACAGGCTGCCCAGGGAGGCTGTGGGGTCTCCTTCTCTGGAGATATTCAAGGCCCGTCTGGACGCCTGCCTGGGCAGCCTGCTCTAGGGAAACTGCTTTGGCAGGGGGGTTGGACCCGATGGTGCCTGGAGGTCCCTTCCAACCCTCCAATCCTGTCCTTCTGTGCTCTCATCCTCCTTCTGCCCTTGTCCCCTTGCCCCGTACAGGCTGTGCAGCAGGCAGGCGGGCTCGCACGGGGCTGGAGCTGACGCGGGTGCTCTCTTGCTTGGCAGCAGCTGAGCCGGGCTCCGGGCGAGGATGGGGAAGCAGAACAGCAAGCTGCGCCCCGAGGTGCTGCAGGACCTGCGGGAGAACACCGAGTTCACGGACCACGAGCTGCAGGAGTGGTACAAGGGCTTCCTAAAAGATTGCCCGACGGGCCATTTGACTGTGGAGGAGTTCAAAAAAATCTACGCCAACTTCTTCCCCTACGGCGACGCCTCCAAGTTCGCCGAGCACGTGTTCCGCACCTTCGACACCAACGGCGACGGGACCATCGACTTCAGGGAATTCATCATCGCCCTGAGCGTCACCTCGCGGGGCAAGCTGGAGCAGAAGCTCAAGTGGGCCTTCAGCATGTATGACCTGGACGGCAACGGGTACATCAGCCGCGGGGAGATGCTGGAAATCGTGCAGGTGAGGAGGCTCTGTCTGCGATCTGATGGGCTTAGCTCGAGACCTTCGGGGCTGGAGGTGTTTGGTGTGTGGGGATGGGTCCCTGCCGTGTCCCCAAGCGGCACTTTGGGGCCACGGTGGGACCTAGGAGGTGCAAATGGTCCTGAGAGACAAGTGAGGCTCCTTGTGACCACCCTGAGGCCTAACTCTTGGAGCTCTCCCTGAGGAGTGCTTGGTGGGGTTTTGGTGGGGCCATAAAGACCTAAATGCAGATTCTGCTCACCTGGTTAACCTCCAAATCGATACCACAGGCTCTGAAACGTCAAATCGGAGTCAACGTGAGCTCAAAATTGAGGACTGTATCATGCCCTCATCCCCTGAAGGCTGGGAGCATGGCCCTACGGCTGGCTCTGGGGCTGGTGGCATCCATCCTGGCGGCGGGATGCTCTCCATCCTGACACACAGGAGTACCCCTGAACACCAGGGGCCACTTCTGTGCAGGTGGCCGAGCACTGGAGCAGGTTCCCAGAGATGTGTTGGGGTCTCCCTCCTCGGGAGATACTCAGAAGCTTCTTGGGCATGGAATCTTAGAATTGTCTAGGTTGGAAAAGATCTTCAGGGTCATCAGATCCAACCACCAACCTGACCTGCTGCGTCCCATCACTAAAGCATGGTCCTGGGCAACCTGCTGCAGGTGTCCCTGCTTGGGCAGAGGTAGGACCAGATGCCTCCAGAGGTCCCTTCCCACCACAGCCACCATCACCCCATGGTCCAGCCCCTAGCTGAGGTGGGTCCAAACCAGCTTGGTGTCCCCAGTGCATTCCAGGAGGATAAAGGTCTCATCTCCAAGAGCAGAGCCATGCACTGGTGCTTTGCTCCTGTATTTTGGCTCAGACCCGCTTGCACGTTAGCCCAAACCCTGACTTTCTCTTAAACTGACCCAGCAGCGTGGGTGCTTCTTTGAAGTGCAAGTGAACACAGGAAAGAAAAATAAAAAACCCCGCAGTTAGAAATTCATATTTGTTTTGGTTTATAAAGTCCCGCAGCTGCCTGCTGGGTCAGCTGCCCTTTTTTTATTGCTGCAAGCTTAAATTATTTTTCTCAGTCCTGATGCTTTGTAGTTCGGGTCATGTTTTTCCTATGTCCTTTTTTTTTTTTTTTTTAATACTCAGGCAATCTACAAAATGGTTTCATCGGTAATGAAAATGCCAGAAGACGAATCCACTCCAGAGAAGCGGACAGACAAGATCTTCAGACAGATGGACACAAACAATGACGGTACGGCCTCAGCCTCGTCCTGCTCGAGGGGGAGATGCTCAGCGGGGCGAGGATGTGGTTCTCGTGCTGACACAGAGACCTGTAGCTTTATATGGCTTTATATGGCTTTATATCTAGAAAGGCTGTGTCTGATTTTAGAGCATTTCATGACAAAATGTACAGCGAAAGCTGCTCTATGCATCCTCCATCTGCTGCACCTTGTCGCTGAGATAAAGGCAGCTTGTTCCTGGTAAAATATCGCCCCGTGAGCCACGCGCTGCCAAACAACAAAATCTGCAGGGGGGAAAGGTAACGGAGAGAGGCTGGTGCAGGCTCCCACGTTAGCAATGCTCGCTCCCTGCCGGGGAGCCAGGGATGGATCTGCTGCACCTCTCGGTGGCTTGAAATGTTCCTTCTGCCCCACTCGGCCATGGGACACGGCTAAAAGCTTCTTTGGGTGCTGCTTTTCAGCACTGCGAGGAAAGGGAAACGCTAATAAGCTTCCTGATCATGAGGAGCCCTCTTTTTCAGACTACAAAAAGTGAAGAAAACAATTTTTTTGGAGACATTAGCCAGAAGCTAGGATTGAACCCTGAGCTCTTGGAGCAGGAGGGAGGCAGTGAGGGGCTTGGAGGGGCAGCAGGGGCTGCCACTGCTCACACCGAGCGGTGAAAGCAGAGAGATTTGGCACGGTTAGGTTGAACACAGCACAGCACTGGGAGCATTGTGTGCAAAGCACACACACGGGCAGGTACCACACCTCCTGTTCATGTTTTGTGCCATTTGTACGGCCCAGTTCTGGGACGGAAAGCTGCCGATATTACAACGGTTGTACGTTTTATTTCATTTTTAATTCGGCGCTGTCTTTTTAAATGAGAAATGACAGGTTTTTACGCTAGATTGTTTTGCAGAAGAAAAATGCATCCAGGCTTAAGGGCTTGAGCAGGATTTGGCTGCTGTGCATTGCACTAAATTCCCTGAAATGCATTTGCAATAGATTAAATATACGTGAATTGCTTCTCTGCAGGTTTTTTTTTAATCTACAGTGAGTGGCAGCAACGAATGACTTTTTTTTTTCTCTCTTCTGTTTTGCCTGTCCTCCTTTGAAGGTAAACTGTCCCTGGAGGAGTTCATCAAAGGTGCCAAGAGCGATCCCTCCATCGTGCGGTTGTTACAGTGCGACCCCAGCAGCGCGAGTCAATTCTGATACAAAGCGGACAGTTTGCAACCAGAATCTCGGCTTGTCCTTCAAGCTTTGCTCGCAAATGGATGCCTTCTCAATCATTCCTCAACAGTTAGCGGATAAGATACCATTGCCAGATTGTGTGTGTCTGAGTGAAAACAGCCCTCGCGCCCCTCACTAACACCAGTGCAGCTCTCCTTCGGCAGCTCCATTTCTGCTTTCCCGTAATGTTTTGGTTCACTCTGCACGTGTTAAGGGTAAATTGAAGGTATGTTTACATGCAGATCCAAAGGGTTCCGATCTCCCGTCAGATACCACTTCGCTTAGCCTGCTGGAAGGAAGATGGTTGTTCCCCTCGTCCCAGGAAGACGCTAGGTAGGACTTTGACCCGACGTAGCAGATGGCAGGTAATTTATTTTGCTTCGGAAATGACTATGTTGAAAAAAAAAAAAAAGAAAAAAGAAAAAAAAAAGGTGGACTGAACGGAGTAGAAAGTTTAAAAAAATAAAAAAGGAAAAAAAAATAAAACAAAACAAAAACGCAGCTTTCCTGGGCATGGTTCCAATTTTCTTTTTGAGGAAAATTGCTTGCACTTATCTAATGGTCTTTACTTTCTTTTAATATATATATAAATTATATATATATGGTGAAGTAAAATTTTAAATATTTAGGTCATCTATTTAAGGCATACAATAGACTTCAAGCTTTGTTTCTTCTAGTTGTCTGTGATTTATTCCGCTCTTGGAGATGATTGTTTTCTCGTGGTATTTATGCATTAGCCAGCCGCCGTTCCAGAAGAGATGCATGACTCGCAGTTCGTGGATATCTCACTCTGTTTAATTACTGAATGCCAATCTTCGTTCGTTCTCGCTGTCGGTTGTTCCGGCCTTGCTGTCCTAATGGCAGCCCCGAAAGGAGCAATCGTCGTTTTGTATTTCTCAGTGGAGTCCTACTTTATGGTGGTCGCTGCGTGAAATGGCTTCCGAGTGACATGAGGTGACGTGACTCGCACCGCTCTTCCCGACCTCGCTGCACCTCCTCCTCCCTCTCGCTGTCGATACGTTACTAGTCTCGTGCATTCCAGTGTTATTTAATATCTGCCTAATGCCAAGAAATATCAATTGAAATAAAAGACTACTTTTCTTGTCCATAGCTGTCTTCTTTTCACCCCCGCAGCAAATCTGTGTCGTCACCTATTTGGTGGAAGGTGGCTCCCCATCCCTGCCCTGTCCGGGACAGGTTTTGGCTGCTTTGATTTTCACTATTAAATGAATAAAAAAGTTGTGTTTGCACTAAATCCAGATAGAACTGCACCATTAGGTCAGTACAGCACAAAATACAGCCTCATGTCAGTGCTGAGGAGCGCCTTCATCACTTTGTTTCCGCAGAAATTCCGAGCTGAGCCGTGAAACCAACCTGCCTTCCAGCTGCAACGCCCTGCGGATGGACGCAGCCCTGAAAGCGAAGCTATTTGGGAATCTGCAAGCCAAGGAAAAATAATAAAAAGGTATTGGGGGAAAAAAAAACAAACACAAGAAGTCTGGTGGTTGCTTTCAGCCTGTCGGCAGCCTCACTGCTCATGCAGGGAAGTGCTAAAGCACTGAATTGACCACAGATGAGCTTCCACAAGAGGCTCTTCTCGCAGGGGATGGGTGGCTGGGGGATGGAGGTCCCGAGGGGACCCCGGGGTGCTGCGGCAGAGGTGCAGCGGTCACCCTGGGCTCACCCATGCAGCCACACTTGGGCGAGCGTGCGGAACCGTCCCCGCGCCTGCTGCGGGACCGTACCCCCGAGGGGACCGCAGCATTTGAATCGCGGCAGGTCTGTGGGATCCTAAAATGAGTCAGGTGTGTTTTTGTTCGGGTGCTGCACCATGTCCCCTTGCTCTGGGTAGCGAGGATGTTAAGAGTTGTCTCGATGTAGCGTTCGGAAACGCATCAGGTCTTTTTTCTCATCGTTTGTCTGAGTCTGGGAGTGGTCCTTTTTTCATTTTTTTCTGACATCTGTCCTGGTTTCCGCCTCTGTCTTTGGTGAATAGCAAGTTTGAGTAACTGACAAAACCCAAACTGTTCTTTTTAAAAAAAAAAAAATCTTACAAAAAGCCCATTTTGGGTGTTTGGGGGGAAACAAACGAAAGCTGACTTCTAGTGGTGAGAAAAAAAAACAATCCTATTTCTTTGGCTTTGCAATTTTGGCATTAAAATGTGCTGAGATGTCCAGGAGGGAAGGCTTGTTGACGGCCACCACGTGCAGATGGGACCTTGCCCTACAGCTGGGTCCATCTGCCTGCACATCTCTCCACAGCATACATGGGTGATGCTCCCCAACATCTCCCCCAGCCCAACTTCTGCCTCTCACAGAACCACGGGATCACAGCAGGGCTGATGTCGGAAGGGACATCTGGAGGTGTCTGATCAGCCAAAGCAGGTTCTGGTCCCATGTTTCTTTTTTTATTAGGTTGTTTCTTGCTTTTTCCACCGCATTCCCAGCCTTTAACCAGACCCGCTCCAGATGCTGGAGCTGGGCACCCACGGCCGCTAGCTGACTTCGAACACCTCGGCTCTGCTGGGACGAGCCCCTCCGAGGCCGTGAGTTTAACTTAGCAAAAGTGGAATTTGGCTCAAAATAAATAAATAAAAACCCATCAACGGGTCCATTTTTACCTCGCTTTAATAAGCTGTGTAATTATTCTCTCACCATGGAGATACCCGGCACTGCCTCTGAAAGCTCTGGCTAATTACCACATCAATTCAGGCTCTTCTGTAGGAATCGCAGGCCCCGTTAGGCTAATCCTAAATCATGCCATCGCCTCCCGAACGAAGTTAGCACCCACAGAGGCTCTCCTGGAGGTCCCAGCCTGGGGGTGCCTGGGTTCCTGCCAAGTGTGGGGACAAGGCAGGAGCCACCAGCCCCAAGGAGGAGGCGAGGAGCTGTCCCGGAGGCTTGGAAGGGGTAAGTCCACAGCCAGCTTGGGGTGTTTGGACAGACGGACAGCAGTCGGGCTCGTCCTGATGGAGAAGTGGTTTATCCTAAATGAAGTCTTTGTTTGGGATGTAGCTGGAGGGAGCACTCTCTTCTCTGAAGGTGAGAAGTGAGTACCTCCAGGCATGGGGACTCCTCCACTTCCCTGCACGGCCCCTTTTAATGCTTCACCACCCTCTCCATGAATAAATTCATCCTAATGTCCAAGCTAAACCTCCCCTGCTCTTTTCTTTCAAAGTGCAAACGTGTCACCTCGGCAGGACCCCGTGCTGGGAACTTCTCCCCGCAGGACGCCTTCCTCCCACCTGGCCCCACTCAGCCATGAGCCAGGTTGTTGCCGAACCTTTAGGTTTCCCTCCTTCTCTTTATTCCTTTTTTTCACTACTTCCCTGGACCCGTTTTGGGGTAAATCACCGATTCCACATCCAAGCGGCTGCGGCTGGCAGCAGGCACAGCACTGGCAGCTTGCTCCTTGGGGAAACGTGAGCACAACGCTTCTGCATTAATCTGCCATTAATAACCAGGAACAAAACACAAACACTGCACACTCTTTCCTTGGAGAAAATAAAATAAACTCGGCTAATTCAGATGTTAGTGTTGCGCAGCCATGGGTATTCCTGTGCTGCTTGCTGCCCTTCTGAATTATTGATATTTGCCAGCAAGCAGGGCCGGTGCCTGCTGGGGGGCCTGGGGAAGGAGATTTCAGAGCCACCCCTCCCTGAGGTTTGGGTGATACCAGCCGGCCAGCAGTCACACTGCCACGAGCCCAGTGTCCCCCCCACGACCTGAGCAGGTCACCCGCTCCCCTGGTGAAATCCCAATGTCACTTGGGACCCAGGCATCACAGGCTGCACCACTGAAAGCTGCAGGAGTGATGGGAAAAAAAAAAAAAAAAAAAAAAAGAAAAAGAAAAGCAGAAAGAAAAGCAGAAAGAAAAGCAGAAAAAATGTGGTTTTGTAATTGATTTCCTCGCAGTGAGGTGCCTTCCCGTGATGCCTGTAAGGGATCTGCTGCCCACTCTGTGCCTCTGCACGGCCCCTCCTGCGCCCACCGCCTGGCACCGGGGTGATGCTCTCCAGGCAGCACAGGCTGGGGCAGCCTCAGTTGCCATGGCAACACCCAAAAAGGACCAAAGGGTATTCTTTCTTCTCTACTCTCTTGCAGAAAAACCTTACTTTCCATTTTGGATGACTTTGTAGCCCCCCGCCTCCAGCAGGGACCAAATCCTGCTGCAGTGCACACGAGGAGCCACCTCGGGAAGTCAGCGTGGAAGTGAGAAGCCGAGTCGCAAAAACATTATTTCTTTAAACGGGCGTCCAGGTGGAAACGATTTCCCCCAGCTGTGGATGTCAGAGCAGCGGTGCCAACCTGAAATGCCACAGGAAAGGTTTTACAGCAGCCCGTTAAAAGGAACTGCAGCAAATTGCTGGGATCAGGTGGTGTCCACCTGAGTGCACTAAAAGTGCAGGAAGATAAGTGTAACCTCTCATTTTTATCAGCTTTTGGCAAATACGATGCCAGATTATTATATATATTTTTTAAAATGACTCCAGGGACAGTCACAGAAACTCCAGAGCATTAAGCTTGATGTCTGAACCAGAAAAAGCTGGTGGAAACTACAGCAAAGTGCAGACATTGCAGATCGTGGGATAAATTTGATTTATTAGGGAAGAGACAAAATGGGCTTTTATAAATGAAGGTCTTGCCTCATTAATCTGTTAGCAGTCTTGGCAGTAAGGCATCGTTAAATGATCTGGAAAGGGATGGAGAGAGGCAGTGGGATAAAGTTTTCCAGCGATACAGAATTGTCTGGGATAAAACCAGAGCTGGTGGAAAGCTTGGTGCTTCTCGGTGCTGCTGACTGGACAGTGAAAATATAACTTATATTGCCTAGTATTGACTAGAAAAAAAAAAAAAAAAAAGTAGTCAGAAACAAAGGAAAGTCCTAACTGTTCAGAAACAATAAAGAAGGCCAAATGAGCATGATGTTGGGATCACTTTGGGTAGATCTGAAAATATCAGCTAAATTCTCAGTCACAGAACCACAGGCCATCCAGCCTGGCCTTGAACACCTCCAGGGATGAAGGGATGATGGGGCATCCACAGCTTCTCTGGGCAGCCTGTGCCAGTGCCTCACCACCCTCTGAGTGAAGAATTTCTTCCTAATAGCTAATCTAAACCTACCCTCTTGTAGTTTAAAGCCATTACTCCTTGTCCTATCACTACACCCCCTGACAGAGTCCCTCCCCAGCTTTCCTGTAGGCCCCCTACAATCTATACCATGCTTTGGCTTTGGGGGAGCCTTTGGGTTTGGGATGTTACTGAATTGTGAACCAAGCATCACACAGGGCTGCAGTGGCCTCTGAAACCTCCTTCAGCTGCTGGGGCAGAGCCGGGGCTGCCGGGCCTGCCCCCATGGCAGTGTCCTGGGCCCGGAGCCTCCAGGCCTGGGTACCCATGGCCATGTCGTGTCAGGCCCGTGCCAAAGAGCTTCCCAGCTGCTCCACGCTGGCAGGGGACATTTCGGTCAGCCCATCTGCCCCTTCAGATGGCACAAGCTGGGGAATTTGTGCACCTTTGGCCTGAGGGCGCCGAACACCCGCTGGTGGTGTGAGGGCTCCTTTCTCTTCAGCCCACACCGCCTTGGCTGCTCCACCTCTCCCACAGATAAACACACCACCATTTCTCAGCACAAAACATCTCCCTAGGCACTAGCAATGTAGCACTTTAAACTCTGGGTCAGAAATACCGGGGTCAGGGAAGATTTTTATCCCTTCCCGCTGCCTGCTGGCACTTGCTGCCCAGGCACAGGAGCCCCAGCGTCAGGAGGCTCATGGAGGGGTTTGGGGAGCATGGCGGGTGGCAA
Organism: Anas acuta; assembly: GCF_963932015.1. Taxonomy (NCBI): domain Eukaryota; kingdom Metazoa; phylum Chordata; class Aves; order Anseriformes; family Anatidae; genus Anas; species Anas acuta. Next base: position 103,067,547 of record NC_088981.1, read on the forward strand.
AGGGTGCTTCTTCTGTGCCCCTGGGCATTTTTGGGGACAGTGCTGGGGAGCCAGGTTGGTGGAGATGTGCTCGGCCTTGCTGCAGGCCTTCTGGCATCACCCCCTCAGACAGCAATGGGATAGCGCCCAGCCTCTCCCAGGCCACTCTTTGGGTACCAGCCCTCCTGGTGCTCTCTGCCTTCCTCTTCCGTCCCCACCACCAACAAAGCTGGAGAGGTAAGGACCAGAGGAGGTCAGTGCTGGTAGCACCAAACTCCCTCCCCGTGCTGGGGCTGCCCAGGATTTGGTGAGCAGGGAGGCGAGGCAGGCGGTCCCATGAGCTGCTGCTGCCACCTAGCCCTCGCACCCACACCTGCTGCTGCTTTTCCCCTGCAAATTGCCAGATTTCTGCAACTTTCCTCTTCCCAGCCCCCGAAAGAAAATAATGAAGGTCTAATTTTTTCTCTTCACCTTCTTTCCTGAGGATGCTGCCTTGCTTGCTGCAGTACTTAGGGCCAGGACGTGGTCATGTTAAATGCTCGTTAAGAGAAGCTCCCGTGGATGCTACCTTGCAGGAGGAGAGGGATGAGGCAGTGACGTGCCTGGATCCAGCTCTCCTTTACAAGTGAAAAACTTGTAAAAGGAGAAACTTGTAAACTTGTAAACTTGTAAAACTCCTAAACTTGTGAGCTTGAGTTTCCCTAGCTTAGCTCCTCAAAGGGGGTGTCCTGAAGATGCTGCTCATGGGCTGCTTCCTAAATCTTCAAGTGCCTCTGGGCATCCCCCTTCCAGTTCTGTTTCATGGTGAATGTATCAGGGTGCTCAGCAGGCAAACCAGAACAGGAGAAATCACTTCTTCCCCCATTCCCCATGGCCATGGGCTCAGATCTAGCCAGAATTTTGGGGCTGTGCTTGCTGAGCTGCATCCCTCCACCCAGCACCTCACTCTCACGAGCATCCTAAACCTGAGGCTCAGGTCGGGTCTCTGCTTTTGAAGCCTTTTGCTCCCTGAAGCATCTGTAGCCACCGTCTGGCCCAGGAGGGAGTGGGAATGGTGCTCCCACGTCTCACAGGTGGCACATTCAGCTGGGGACAGGGGAGAGCCCCATGGAAAGTACTTCAGGAGGGCTCATCTCCACCTTGTGAGGGTCAGGGCATCTGGGTGAGGAACCTTCTTGAGCCTTGTGCCCTCGTGGTGGAGACTTCTGCCACTCAGCCTAACCACCGTGGTCCCAGCTTGTGTCTTCTGCCTCTTGGTTAAATCAGCTGTTTCCCCAAAGCTGCATTAAGGAAGACGGCATGAGTCAGTACTTACCCCAGCAAAAAAACCCTGACAGCAGAGAGCCTAAATTAAGCCCAGGAGCAATAGAGGCAAATTAAAACATCGCTGAAATGACTACTGGGAGAGCCAAGCCTTGGGCTGGACTCCAAGCAGAAAGCTGGAAAATGAGGGGATACTTGAGGTAACAGTCTTAAACAAATAAAAGTCACCACTTCTGAAGTGTCCCAATAGCAAAAGTCCCCAAACCCTCTGTTTCCCATTTCTGTTAAAAGATGGGGAATTTTTGCGTGGGTTTGTGCTTTTTAGCCATGACTTTAGCTTAATGACTCCTTTGTGTGCACTTTTCCCTTGCACTTTCTCATTTGTGTTTGTTCTCTCTAATGCTTCTTGCTCATGGTGCAGTCTTGCATTGGGAGTGTGGGAGTCGGCTGAAAGCTTTCCACTTTCCCCTGCCTCTATCAGACAAACTTCCTGATGCCTTTGGAGCCGAGCTCCATCTTGCGGGCTTTTGCTGGGTGAATTCCTCAGCCCGGCCTTATCTCGGGGCAGATCTCCCAAATCTCAGGGAGAGATTCCCCTGCTTTGCTCTCTATTGGGCATCATTGCCCCGCGGGGGCACAAAACACCCCTGGCACAGGCACACGGGCCCCAGCTGACCGAGGAATTTCCCTCCCCAGAATCAGCAGGTCTCAGTGGCAACTTGGGTTTTTCTTCTGCTTTTCACTTTGGTTGGATGCTCGAATGGTTTAATGTGGGTTTCAGCTGGAAGGAAGAGTCATTGCTGAGAAACAGTTACTGGGATGGGACAGCGAAGTGCTTATGAACTATAATTAACAGTGAGGAAGAGGAGTTTCTAAGCAGGAATTTTTTTATTTAGCCACATAATATATGTCTTTTTTTTTTCTTTTTTTTTTTTTTTTCCTTTTTGTCCTCAGAAGAGGCAGCAGCACCTCCACTACCTTATTGAAAACTGCATCCACACTATTGTGGTAAACCATTTACCCCATTTGCTGCAAGAGTGCCAGCACAGGGCCAATACCTTGTCGCCATGAAGCTGCTTCCCAGACTGCAAGCTTGGGAGCCAAAGAGACAGGGATGATGCTGAAGCCCACCAAGTGCCCATATCCAGCTCTGTTCCTGAAGCTGGCCACTGTGTGGTAATAAAATGATACCCTTGAGTGTGAATTGAATGCTATAATCATGAAGGGAAGCATTTTTTTTTATATATATTTTATTTTCTTGTGGAATACTGTGGGAACAGCTCCCTGAAACAAGGGAAAGGAAGAGGAGTGTTGGCTTCAGCGCAGAGGACCACAAAGTCAGCTGAAAACCAGTAGCAAAACTTGCCCCAAAATAAGTGCCAGCCCCAAATGCACTCTCTGTTCTTAGTCTGTTTCCAGTATAGCCAAATGCTGTTTTAAATAGCTAAGGATGAATTTATACTGAAGGCATTTGTGATGTGGGTACTTCTGGGTTGGCCTCAGCAGGCAACTCAGCGCCACCCAGCTTCTTGCTTGCTCTCCCCCAGGTGCCATGGGGAGAGAACTGGAGAGGTAAAAGTGGGAGAACTTATGGGTTGACACACAGACAGCTTACTGGGGCAAGCAGGAGCTGCCTGTGCAAGCCAACAAACCAGGGAACCCGTTCGCTGCTTCCTCTCGGCAGGCAGGTGTCAGCCACTGCCTGGCCAGCGGGGCTCAGTGCGTGGAACGGTTTCGTGGGAAGACAAAACCCCAGTTCTGTTGCTGAGCATCACACCCCGTGGTGTGGGACACCCCTTGGGCCAGCCTGGGCCACCTGTCCCGGCCATGTGCCCCCCAGCTCCTGGTGTCCCCCCCAGGTACTCGCAGGGCAGTGAGGAGCAGAACAGCCCCGGGCAGTGTGAGCACTGCTCTGCCACAGCTCAGCCACCCTGTGCGGCATCATTCTTACCCTAAACCCAAAGCACAGCACCACGCAAGCCTCTATGGAGAAAATTAACTCTGTCCCGGCCAAAACCATGACGGTACTGAAACCACAGCAGAGCCAACAAGACACCAATTGCCTTCAATACCAGGTGAGGAGGCATGGCCAAAGCAGGGACACTTCTGTTAAGCAAATCACTCTTTCTTCTTCTGGCACCAGCCAGTGCTTATTTCAAGAGAAAATTAATAATTATTACCATTGCAATTACTGATGTCCGTTTCCTTTTTGACAGTCAAATAACACATTAACCTAAGATCTTCACACAATACTTTTGAGTAATAATTTTATTTTATTGGGGATGGGGGAGAGGATGGGCTTTGATCTGGTAGGGAAAATCTTTCCCTTTCAGTCTCACTGCAAATTGATGCTGTATTTAGCCATGAAAGACCAGTTTAAATGGTAACACTCACTGGTGGGGAGGTCTGTGAGGTGAGCTGTGCCCCAGCTTTGTTCCTGGAGCCTGCAGGAGCTGTGCCCAGAGCAGCTCTGCAGGCCTAGGGTGACTTGCACTCACCCACTGCTTGTCCGTAAGGCCAGGGTTTTGATGCGCAGCCCACAAATTAGCAGCTTAATTGTGAGTTAAGTGCTTGTGCAATAGCATGAGGGAAGTCTGCTCCACAGCACACTACCTGCTTGTCTCTTACAGCCTGCTCCCCGTCTGCTCCCTCAGCTTCGGTACTCTCCACCCTCGCTGACATGCTCCCACCGTTGCTTTTCCAGCTGCCAGGATGGAGGATGTGGTTTTAGAGGATCAGTGTTTGTCAACTATTTTTCTTTTTTTTTTATATGAAACCACTTTTACACCAAAGGATGGTGGCTGACTCCAGTACAGGCCAGGCAGAGCCACAGGTGGGTTTGTGGAAGGAGTCTCAGATTTGTTTCAGGCCTCTGGCAGCTTCACCGCTCAGTGAGGAATGGGGAGCTGAGAAGCCATAGCCCGATCTCAGGGAGATGGGTTTGTATTTCACTGAGGTATCGCCCCCTTCTTTCAAAAAGCGACCCCAAATGTTACTACTGGTGTTAATGAGAGCAGTGACCACCAGAAACATTAGGAGCAGGAGAGCTGCGTTGACCAGAGCAAAGTCTCTGATGGCCCAGGACTTGGGGAAAGGAAAAGAAAATAAACCACAGCAGCTGGCTGCTGACTTTGTGACAGCTTTACTGTACTACACGGTGCTCCAGTTTGCTGTAATAAACATATTCCCAGTGTGGATGGTACACAGGTAACCCCCACAGTCAGGACGGTCTGATTCAGCACGCGACAGATTGCTGTCACTTCAGGTATTCCAATGTCCATAAAAAAAAGTGGCAACGGAGCACTAAGATCCTATGGAAGTCAGGCTATGGCTGCTGTGAGATCAGATCAACACCTGAAGTTCTAGAACATCTGCTCAACACAATACAAATTAAAATGAGAAATTAAAAGTTGTGTCCTGCTTAAAACCACACCACCGTTACCATGAAGATTTATTATTCCTACAAGTACTAGCAATAAGCTAGTAAAACCCATTGATTTTTACATAAAAGATGCAAAAGAAAACAGTTTTCTTAAGCACTAAATACTCTCTTTACCTGTGTCTTACAGAGCTGCAGCTGAAGCTACAATGTACCTGTTGTAGAAGGTGGCGAGCTGAGGCCAGCTACATCTCTTCTAGGGAACATCACCGAGCTCATCAAAATGCTTAGCGTGTTGCCACTGTTCCGGCCTCCAGCAGAGAGAAGCAGATGGAATTTTGAGACAAAAGACATTGAAACAGCTAAAACAACTAATCAAGTTAAGTGCAGATCAAGAAACTAATTGGCAGCCTGACAAATTCCTCTCAGGCAGCTTACTAATTAGCTTCCACACCCTATTGTGTTCAAACTACCTGCTGGGAACAGTCTCCACTGGCTGAGAGTGGAGGAAGCCAGATTGTGCTGCCTGCCCATCGGGGCAGGGGAATCGGTGCTGGCACTGGCTGATGGTGCAGATGTTATCACCTAGGGTCTCACAACAGCCCTACAGCTGGCTCTTCCGTCCCCATTCCCACAGACAGGCTTACCAACAGTTCCCTCAGACACCTGCAGACCTTCCAGTACTTTTACTGTGTATGTCCTGTTTTTTCCTCCCCAGTTCAAGCACACTTAGCTCTTACAGAGCAAGATTTAGATGGGAAATTGTTACAGTACCGACTTTTGGTTACCGTTCATTACTTCTGCTTTCACACTAGGAATCATCAAGTTTCTGTGAATCTGTAGAAGCTAAAATGAAAACCCCTGGTTTGGTTGCGGGGAGTTTCTTTGGTATCAGACACAGGCTGTCACTCTCCTGCACGGAGGTACCGCAGTTTGCAGAAGGGTATGTCAGCAGCCAAACAGCTGGCTCCTGTATGTGTGAGAATTCAGGCAAGTGCTATTCCAGTCACAAGTTTGAAGCTAGGAGTAAAGCAACTTCAAAAAACAAAGCATGACTTCAGCTCAGCTGCTTCCAGAGAAGCAGGAATGAGTAACTTGCTCCTGTTTACCCAGCTCATTCAGTGAGAGGAGAGCTGAGGCTCTGCTGAAAGCACAGGAGGAAGATAGGAAGATTAAACATTAGCTTTCACAGCTGACTTTAAGAAAACAGCTTTGTATTTCTTATCTTGCTAGATCCCGTTTATCAGCAATGCAACCCCTCAGCTGACCTTTTAAATTTAAGTTAAAGTGTTTAGGATTTACATACTGATTTGGTTAAGGTTTTCCTTTACACTACAGGAAGCATTTGCTAAGGTATGCCAGCAACCCAGGGCTTTATGGCCAACAGAACAGACCTGGGACCAGCAGAGCATATGCTGAAACTATTTTTAACTATTTTTAGCCAAAAAGGTGGCAGTAAACTAGCATCAAGTTAGGTATAAATCAGAATGCTCTATTCCAGTAAGCAGATATACCCTATAATGGCTCTTACGGGCTACTACTTATCACATCTAACTCTAGGACCTGAAGCTTATATATTTCCATTAATAATAAATTAAGTAAATATCTTTAATTGTATTGCTATTAAATAACTTTTATTCTATTGCATGCACAAAGGATGTAGTCTCACCCCTTACCTATTTCATACTGAAACCCTGAACAAGTGTCAAACACAAGTGAGATTGTGCTGTAGTCAGCCACACAGTGGGAAGAGAGGCTGAAACTGTGTATTTTAATCCTTCCACATTTAACAAGCAACTTGTCAATGGCAACCACGGAGCCTGTGCTGTATTCTCCCATTACTAACTAGATATGATCTAGTCATTATGCTTGGCCAAAGCAGTTTATACCAATTGCAGAGCAATATGAATAAAACCTGCACGTTTTATTTGCTATACACTACTGTTAACCCCATGCTCAGTAGCTTAAGACAGGTGTGATCCCATGGGAACTTACACGGTATTATGCTGGTAGCCAAGCTTTTGAGGTCACATATAGGAAAAGAAACAAGTTCACTTCCCTACCCATCATGGTTTTTCTCTTCACTTACATGGCAAGAGCCACCTAAGAGAAATTTGCTGCAGATTAACCAATCATGGCCAGTTATTTCAATATACTTTATTTTAAAACAGGTAGGTCACAAAACACTAAGCTTAGCCCATTCTGCCATACACAAGCTACAAATACTTGTTTGACAGTTGAGGGTCAGTCTTTAGTAGCATACATGAAAAGTGAATAAAAATCCATATAAAACAATATTCAAATAGTTTCCATAGGAACACAGATAAATGTGACCCATCTCCTAGTCATTTTTGTTGCATTTATGCCAAACCTAAACTTTAAAAAAAAACACTTAAAAATTCTAGCAAGAATTAAGTTAATGGTCCCCCAAATGCCCTAAATTGACTAAACTTGCAGTTAGTTACTAAATATTATCTATACATTAATACTAGCTGAAGCACAAGTCGCTGGATATTCAATTCCGCTTTCCCAGGCACAAGAGAGTGGCAGACTAGCAACATCCTGCTCCTCCACTTCAGCTAGGAACCCTTGCTCCTTGATCTGCTGCATTAGTTGCCTGGAAAGAAAAAACAGAAGTCAAAAGGCTATTTCACTACAACATGTAAGAAAACATTTTGGTTACTAACAACTACAGAAGTTTGACTTTGTAATCTGACAGTACATGCAAGGTGAAGCTGTGTTCACCATCCAGCTGCCCATGTGGTATATGCTCTGACCTTTTACTTCAACCCATGTAAACAGCTTGTCCTTTACACCTTCCAGTTAAAAGCCACGAACTTTGCTGTACACACATACATAAATGCATAGCAAAAAGCTTTTGTCTGTGCTAAAGAGATCTGCAGCATAAACCTCACTAATACGCTCCCTACAATTAAGGGGCAGTTTATATTAGTGGTCTTGTTTGGCAAAAAATAAAACCTAAGAGGTCATATGAGGGTAGAAAGAAGGCCACAGCCGTGGACAACAGTTATATTGGCTTATTCAAGTTCAATATGCCCCAAGCACAAGTATTACACACTAACAGGCACACAGTGCTACAGTGAACAAGCCAATTACTCTTCTGCAGAGCCAGTTGTAGTTCAGCCAGACAAGTTTGGGCTCTTACAGGAAGCCTAAAGCTTTGTGTGGCTTAGGGAATGCTCCAGGTGACAGAAGGTGTCATTAAAAGGAAAAAAAAAAAACAATACAACTCTTGCTTATACAGAAGGCAAGGCTAACAGAAGAATGGAGGAAGCTTCCCCTTTTATCATCAGAACTCCCCCAGATTGAAGTTCTTTCAGAAAATCTGGGAACAAGTTAATCATGCTTTTGGGTAATACTGCTGCCCAAATGCTTTCCATCGCTTTAACAGGTAAGCTTCAGTACAGAGATAAGGACTTCCTCTTATGAAAAGACACTTTTATAGAAGACTCAATCCATTAACTTGTCTCACACCAAAGAGCATCCAGGTTACTTTCAGCTACTCCTTATAAAAGTGCAATTTCACAGTGTGCTGGTACTCCAGAGGTAATCCTGCTTTCCTCACTTACCTGAGCAGTAACTTCCTGTTGAAATTTAACACACTGCATTGGGCAGTGAGCCAGAGCCCAACCTAAGTCAACAAAGAGCTCTCAAACAGAACACACTGTGAGGCTACACAGATAAGAACTGGTTTTATATTCCTGTTCCTTACAGTCAGGATTTAGCAAGCTGTCAGTTTAGAAGACAGCATACTAGCAGAGCGGTGACTGACTGCTGGGCAGAAAAACTGGCTACAGAATCTGTAATCACTCTGTTGTACCAAACAAAGCCAAGCTAGATACCCAAGTTAATGAAAAAACTCCAAGCACTGTCCCTTTAAAACGGCTTCTAGACAAAAGTAAATCAGAAAAAAAACAACTGGTAGCACTGATTGTTCTACTAATGTAGCAAAAGCCTTTTAAGGCATTGCCCTCCACACCAAGATCAAGTTTTCCAAGGACTCCAGCACCACAGCTGTGTGAAGGAACTGCCAACTGACTCAAGCTGTGGTTTCTGTACCAAAAGCACTTGATGGATCAAGTTACTCCCACACATTTCAGTTACTAACCATGCTGGTCTTGACATCACGTAATGTATTGTTGGCCTCTGGAATCCATTGAAAGTAGAAGCTGCAGCAACAGTGTAGGCACCCATGTTTTCAAACAGGATCCAGTCACCAACTTGCAGCTCTGGCATGTTGAAGCGCTCAACAATACGATCGAGGCCGTCGCACGTTGGTCCCCATATGCTGCAGGAATAGCAGCTGTCGTCTGGTTTAGGCCGCTAAAGGAAAGAGGATAATTAGTTTGACAGCCAAAACAGAGCTTCCAGAAGTAATATCATAACTGATACATGCACAGCACTCCATTTCTCCTCTAAAAGGAGGAAGAGCTGTTTGCAGTTCCTTCTACACCCTTGGCTCTGCATTACTTCCACTGCATGCTGCAGAAGTTTACTGCCAAATTCTGTCCACGTGAAGGGAGCAGTGAACAGAAGCGCCTCCAGTGAAGAGGATTTCCTACCACCAAGCTACAAGCATGAGATACTTCTGGATTACCGTACCTTTTGCAGAACTGGCTTAACATGTGCATGGTCATACAAGATGCAGTTGAACGACCCATAGACTCCGTCATTCACATAGTACATAAGCGTTTTGTCGTTAGCATCGTCTTCATCTGGAAGTAGAGCCACTGGTAAGAGTGCTTGGAAAGACATATATGGTTGGGCTAGAAGTAAGATTAAGTCTAAGTTTACATACCATCAGAACCTGTTTGCTCCTTTAACACAATTTTTTTGGCAATGATGTTGACCGCCAGTGTGAATGCTGATGCAACATAGTATCTTCCTGGCTCTGCAATAATCTGTATTCCAGAATCTGAAGGGAAGTATTTATCCAGTGCTGGGTTGATTACACTTGTGATCTAGGGAGTAACCAGTTGCAAATATTACTGTTTCAGCAGCTACTCAGATACTGTCTTAAGTCTGGGATGAAGTCATTCTTTCTTGCTCAGGATAATATGCTAGTCAAACATGGATTAAAATACGCAAGTAGCTAACTATATTGATTGGCTTTGCTTTATTACACTTTCAAAGTTTAAGAAAACAAAAGCAGACACTTGCAGCTTAAAAAACACACACACACACTGTTTGGCTGCTTAAGTTTAAGTGAAGTCATCCCTCCTAGACTCATTAAACCAGCATCAGTGACCCGCAAGTCACTGTCTTTCAACTTTAATTTCCAGTCCACTTCTGGTTCTGCTAATCACACAACATCCACAGTTTACCACGTCCTCAAGAAGTCATCTCACGGGATTTTAAGACTATAGAAATCTTTGTCATCACCTTTGAAATCACTTTGCCTTCATGAGCACTGTTACTGCCAAATTCTGAAGTTACCAGTGATAAAGCTGCCTCCAACTGCTGCACAACTGCATTATGCCATGGAGCCCAGTGACAACAGCACTTGCTCTTGTTGCTTTCCATAAGCCAATACCACACTAGGAGAAGGCAACTTGCATTAAGAGGTGTAACAAGTGAGGTGACATTAGCCCACGTTATTAGCAGAAAATTCACTGTGGAATTTTTTTGCTCTCTCCTGGTGGAAGTCGTTTAACACCACTTCAGACTGGCAGGTGTTCTGACAACACTGCTTTAAGTTAGTCCTGTTAATACCCAGCCACCTTGTCTCTCCTAAAACCAAAAGTATTTGTGTGAAAGCAAACTACACAATTATAACCAGGATTTGGATGTGCTTTTTGATCAAAACAGATCAGACACTGACCTGTTGGCTGCAACAATGCTCGTGCCACTCAGAACCATATGGGTTCAGGATTACCTTCCCAGATGGAAGCTTAACCAATCTAGAATGTCTGAAGAAGATCCTCACTGGCATAAACTTCTCTCAGCTGACCATCAAGTCCACAATTAAAGCTTGCTTTACAAGTTTGATGGCTCTGCTTGTTCATGTAGTCATTCAGCTCTACCTTATGAGCCAATCTAATTTTCAGTTGTCAGATACATTCCTCTCTCTTCTAAAACTCCATTTCTGACCACACAAATTCTATTGCCATGAAAAAACATAGCAGAAGAACAGTATTTTGTTTAATGCAGAATGATATTCAGAAAGATCCCACAACCCAAGAAGTTCTTAGCAAAGCTCTACCTCTTCAAACTTAAGCTTGACGTCTTCAGAGCCAGGGAAGCCACCACCGATGTCAAGCAGATACATGTTGAAGCCAAGTTCAGCCTAAAATGAAATTAAGCGGAACAGTGTTAAGAAAAGTTTAGTTTTTCAGCTTAAAAATCAACGTGAAGTCATTCTATTACGATATAGCAACAGAACTAGCTCACTGGGTTCAAGTAACAGCCATTTGAGCTACTGATTTTACTGCACCTGTAGGTGAGTTTTTGCAGAACTGTCACTCAGCCAAGACCTCAAGAACTCCAGCATGAAATTAGTGACTTAACAGGCTTTTAACCCCGTAATCAGTTTTACAATTGATTCAGTTCTGCCATAACAGTTCCAGATGAAGTAGAATTAGACTTACTCCCATATCAAACACACAGCGGGCATCAGAAATGGCTTGAACGAATGTCTCTGGGTCTGTACATCCACTGCCAACATGGAAACTACAAAGAGAGAAAAATATTAGTTGCTGTTTTCTGAGTGAGTCAATAAGTCTATAGAAAACTCAAATCACAACATGCAAAGGCATCTTTATTGTCAGGTAGATTAAAGAAATCTTAAAGGGATCACTTAAAGGAGTCTTACTGAATATGACTGCATTTTGCAGTTATCAACGCACCTAACACCAACAATGGCAAGGTCCAGCTCCCTTGCACGCTCCAGAAGCAGCCTGCTTGTCTTCAGTGTAGCTCCAAATTTGACACTCAGACGACAAACGGCTTTGGAGTCATCAGTTGTGATGCGCAAGACTAATCTAGAAACAGGAAAAAAAAATGTTTAAGTTCTACTATACAATACATCATTATCAGGCACTTTCAACTTTAGAATAAGGCTGAGCTTAAGCATGCAAGCTTTCCTGTCTGTCTCCTCCTTGTGTCAGAAAGTTCTACAAACTTATAGACTTCAGTGGCTGGAAGTAGACCTATTTTCTCATAATTTTACATTACTTTTTAACTAAAGAAGTTGCTGGTAACAGCAGCTGTTTAATTAACCTAAGAATTCAATCAAGAATTATAAAACAACTACAGAATAAACTTACTTGGCTTTTGGATGGGCCCTTGCAACTTTCATTAGCTCTACTTCACTATCAAACGTCATCATCTGTACACCACTGCTAGCAGCATGCTTGATCTGAGATATTTGTTTGCAGGGATTTGCATATATTATTCGCTCCGGAGAGACACCGATGCTCTGTACCAGCTGGATTTCCGTCTGAAGAAAGAACAGATTACACTCATAAAAGATTCTCTTTACTTCTAGATGAATAAGCAAATTAATCAATAAAACTAAAGTGAGAGTGCTTGGTTATGCTTTACTGGATACAAACCCACCCCGAGGCTGAACATACACTACTACCACAGATCAGAACACGGTCCAGATCTTACCTTACTGGCACAATCAAATCCTGCACCAAGAGCAGCAAGAGTCTTCACTACAGCTTTGCTGTCGTTACATTTGACAGCATAGAATGGGGTTACTCGAGGAAGGGCTTTACGCCACCGTATGTGCTTCTTTATAATATCCCCGAGGTCAGCAACGTAGAAGGCATCTTTATCATCCTAGAAAAAATACACAAAGTTACAACCGATGGGTAACAGGATAAGCTTGGAGGTCAGCATTTGAGGAGAGCACTGTGAAACGCAGTCATTTTGCTATCATACTTACAGAAGATGACACTTCATTTATTTTTTGGTCAAGGATATCCTTGGCAGTAAAGCCTTCATCAAGGAAGGTGAATTCAAATTCTTCATTGCTGAAGTTATTCATGATTTCTGAGTTTTTGGGTTTATGCAGAAGGACTTGGGTACAAATTGCTGATACAGAAAGAAAAGAAAAAAAAACACAAAAATAAGTCATTAATTCAAGATTTCAAATCCATGGTCACTATATGATCACTACTTATAATTGTCAATTACATGACCACTGATTTCTATAGAGATCACTAACAGCATTAAACAGATGACATCAGATTTAATCAGAACCAAAAAGAGACACTCCACAAAACAGCCTTCTCAGATTGAAGACAAGTTATCTTCTATTCATAGACTGTATGATGTTCTGAACCCTATTAAAAATACCAAATGCTATTGAATATTTTTAGTCCGTCCCTGGAAGCTTCCAGCATATTTTCCTTGACCTCCACACTGGAGTTTCTGCTAATGTTGTGGCTAGTGCCTGTGTCAACATACTCAGCACTTTTCTAATATCTCTTAAGCACTACAGTAGCTCACCAGTTTCTGGGGAAAGGGTTTACTACCTATTAGAGACAGAATTAGAGCATGTTACTGAACTGAGCAGTAACAAGTCTTACGAGGTCAATGCAAACTAAGCATTTGGACTCTCACTGCAGTTCTGACTGCATCTAGCAGAGCCTTGAAGTTGCTCTGTCAGTGCTTGGAGCTCCCCTGTTCTTCTATCCACAACCTCCAAGCTATACTAAAAGAAAACTTCAGCTGTCAGGAGTGGCAGATACACCCGAGAACAGTGGTTCCTAATTGTGGTGCACAGGCATACATACATAAAGCCTGGACAGCAATTCCAAGTAACACTTTTTAACAAGGTTTTACAGCAGGCTGTAGTAAATCCATACAGTTAACAAACCAAGCAGCAAGCCACCCCCTGAAACCCAGAACTAAAAAGCAAAGAGCACATTCTTCTGCCACCCAAAGCCTAACAAGTACTCGGCAAGTTACCTCGGTCACTTTTCCTGAGCACTCCAAATATAGCACGGCATCCTGCTTCAACTGTTAGTTCAAGCAGAGTGTGCTGCTTTGCGAAGAGCTCAGCAAGCGCAAGACTGTGAGTGACTCATAGGGAAGATATGGTTTCATGTAACTGTGTCCAGCCCTCTGCCTCCTCTCAGCACTTTTTCCTACATAATCTAGCCGTACAGATTAGGATTGAGGATTATGTCAGCTGTAAAGTATTCAGTAATCTTGAGTTACATCACTGCTTGCCCTCTTGTAAAAAAGGGCACTTATTACACATGCAAGATAACCTAAGTTACATTTGATAGATTTTTTTTGATTAACAAGGTTCAAAGTCCGCTAGAATCATTCATTTCATTCAGCGTGCACACTAAAACCCATTACACTTCAACCATGATAACAACTTGGGCAAGAGATGATAAAACTTCATCCCAGCCTTCAGAAACATATGGCACGTGAAGCACCGCTGCCAAGGGCTACTTCTCAAGGACATTGCCAATTCTTTTTTTTTTTTTTTAATAATTTCTCACCACGCGAACTAGATCTGAGATTCAAACTCGACTAAGCTCTAACGAAATGAAACCTAGCAATCCTCATCCTCCCCCCCGCATGCGGCGTTAATTCTCCCAGCAGCTGGATTAAAGTCAGCCCTTCAGGCTCTTCCCAAGCGGCTTTCAGAAGCCGGCAAGTTAAAGGCTTCTCGGGAAGCTGCTCGGGCACTTGTTCCTACAGACAGCCTGCACCTTGTCGCAGGGAGATGCTGCAGCTCCGCACGGCGCAGCCCGGGGTTTTTAATCAATTAAACCCTTAATGAGGGCGTTCACACCCCCTCCCCGCGTGGGGCAGCGCAAGAGCCACGTTTCCCCTCGCAGCCCGGCGCGGGCTGTGCCGCACGGCCCCACCTCCCCGTTATTTCCCATTTACGGCGTAATTACCCCCAGCCGCTGCGCTCCGGGATCTCCTTGGCGCTTAATTCTCCACAGATCCCTCTCAGAGCCCCCCTGAGAAGCGACCCGCTCCCTCCAGACCCTTCCCGCCCCCCCCCGCCTCACAATTCCCCTCACGGCCGCTCCGTCCCCTCCCCGTCCCCCACAGCCCCGAGCCACCCCCGGGGGGCCCCGCGGCAGCCCCGCGGCCTCACCTCAGGCAGGCCTGCGGCCGGGGCCCGGCTCCGCGGAGCGGCGGGAGGCGGAGGTGCGGCGGCGGCGCGGCCGCGTCTGACAAAGCGGTGGTGGCGGCGCGGCGCCCCTATTTATAGGCCCCGGCGGCGTTGCCATGGCAACGCACCAGCTCAAACCAGCCCCGAGCGGCTGCGGCCGGGCCGGCGCCGCGAGCGGCCGCTATTGTGACGTCGGCGGCGCGGAGCACGCGAGGCGGAGGGACACGCCCCGCGGAGGGACACACGGCTCCGAGAGCCACGCCCATTGGCTCACGCCCCGCCCATCAGCCCCAAGCCCCGCCCCCCGCGCTGAAGCCCGCCCGCCCCTCCCCTGAGGTGCGCTGAGCGCGTCGGGGCTCTGCCCTCACAGGGGGCCGCTGTGTGTGTGTCTTTCTGCCTGTTTCCTCGATTTTTTTCCTTCTTTTCTCGCAGTTTCTAAATAAAAGATGGCGTTTCGGTGCGCCAACAGCTGTACGTTGTCCCTGCTGTTGCACAAGCAGCCCCACACCACCCCTCTTCATGCACAGTTCCCCCTACACATTGCCCCTGCCGTGCAAAAACAGCCCTGAGAGTACGCAGTTTGTACCCAAAACACATCCCGGGCATCTTTCACCACACGTTTTCCAAGCACGCAGCTTCTTTGTGCTGCAAACACGGTGTTACATGCTTTTAGCAGCAAACCGAAATAGCCCCTCGCCACAGCAAGGTTACAGAGCGTACAGCTCCGCGCAGCGGGCGGCCAAAAACCTCGCGAAGTTACCGTAAACCCTCACCACACGGCTCAGTTTCCTAACTCTTGTTTCCTAATTTGCCTTCGCTGGGGGAAGCAGCCCCCGTGTACCCAAAAGGAGCCGTCCGCAGGCACGCGTCATGAGGCAAAGCGCCCTGCTCTGACCCCACAGCTGGGGCAGCTCCGGTCCTTCACGTTTTGGGATCTGAGACCAAAAAGAAACCGAAAAACAAGCCAGTGCTCTCAGGCACATCCCTAAATAGACCTGATACTGCGAGCTGTCGGCCTCTGCGTGAGCTCAGCCCTCATAGCTGAGGCAGGCTGTGAGGTTTTTATTCACTATATTTAATACAAGAGCTCTATATCCGTTCTATAGGCAACACGTAATGGTCAAACAGGCTTAGATAGAGCCATCTTGCCTTGCTGGCATGGAAGACAATGTCAATATTCCCCAGGAGCTAGCTTGAAAAACAGAGGTCAGCCTGCTCCATGGGGTCAGGGAGGGAAAGGCCCCCCATGTGCATCCCCCGGCCCTGCAGGGCGCTGTGTGTGCACGTGGTGCCCACTGATGTTTGCTCACAAAGGCTTGGTTTCTGGTTAATGTGTCTGAACACAGAGCTCTCAGCACGTGTTTTGTGCTTTGAGGTACAAGTGAGGATGACTGGGAGTCATCCTCGGTGTCCCTGTTTTCACCACGGCCTTCTCCTCCTCTGGCTTTTGCTGTCTTCGGGTAGACAAGTGACAGGAACGCAAAGGACATCTTGTTCCTTACCATAATGCAAAACAAAAAAGCTTATCAGAAGTCTTCCCTGGGTTTATGACATTAGGCTTGAGTGGTCATCTCCGCCAGGAGGAATCGATAGCGTGGAGGCTAGATGTGAATAGCCTGGATAAGGCATCAAATCTGCGTCAGACCCTTTGGAAGAAACAAGACACGAGGGTAAAATTTGGAAGATTTTAAAGTTTGGATGTGTTAAACATGAGAAATGTTCACTCTTGTCTGTGCTAATGCTAGGTGTATACATGTAGCCAAAGGTTGCACAGACTAAGTGAGATCTTCCAAAGGTTTCCATGTCAGGGGAAGGGAGTAGTGCAGCATTTGGAGCAGACATTTCACTTCTGGAAAGGATTTCATGCAACAGAAGTACTGTGAGACTACAGATCAAATGTTAAATGAATTTTAAGAGAAAGCGTGTTGGCTCCTTACTTTTCATTCATCTTCTGGGAGATGGAAGTGTTGCAGTTTCACCTACGCAATACCCACAGAGCCACTGCACATCTGGTCCGGTGTCATCAGCTGCAAACGGCCGTGAAGCAACACGTCACAGCTGGAAGCACCACATTTTGGATTGTGATTCCACTTGAACTCAGGATTAGTTTAACCTAGGGAAGAGCAATTTCAGAGGTGGATAGCTTAGGGGTAGCTACAAAGATGGTGCAAAATGCTTCTGGGCATTGCCAGGCAGTATAGCGAGGAGCAATGGCTATAGGTTGTGACATTGGAAAATCAGGTTGGACATCAGGAGAAACTTCTCCTGGAGGGTAGAGCAGTCCTGAGGCAGGTACTGAGAGGGGTGGGATGTCCACACCTGGAGATTAAACCAAGTATGGTTTGATCCATTAAAGGTGTGAGTAGAGAAGTGCCTGTGTATCGGGGCCAGGGCCAGGAGGGCACGGAGGGATGGAAGGTGCCTGTTGCAGAGCCCAGCAGCCCTTCTCCTGGCTCTCCTTCAGACAGATGTGGTGAGCAGGACAGATGGATGTCCTCACAGCCTGGGGACAGGCAGCGTGGTTCTCTGAGCCTGTGCTAGGGGGAAGGAAGAGCAGAGAGCTCTGTTTGGGAGGGGGGTGCACCCATCTGTCCTCGGGCAACTTGTGCAGTAAGTGCCTGAGAGCCTGTGTTCCTCATTCTCCTCCAAAAGCACCCAGCAGAAGGACCAAGAGAGCAAATCTGGTGCATCACGAAGCATGTTTGGTGGTGCCGATGAAGTCCTATGTCCACTGCAGATGGCAACAGGTTGTGGCTGAGCTGGACATAGCCTCCACCTCCTCTCCCAGGTTGGAGGAACCTGACAAACTCAGCTTCGGGAGAGTCAAACCTCGGATCTGAACTTGGTGCTCTGCTCAGTCCTTTCATTAGCGAGATGGACGTAACTATTGGCAGCAGCTTCAGGGCGTGAGAAGAGGAATTTGTCTCAATGTGATGCCCGGAGGCACGCAGAGGGCTTTTCGTTTGGCAAACAGCCTCGGTCCTGCAGTTGTCCCATGCACAGGACCTGCCTGGAGTCAAAAGGAGCTCTGTGCACGAAGCGTTGGAGCACAAGGAAGGATCAGGCCCTCAGAGGTATATTTTCATCATAATGTTTGAAGATTTACGTGTATAACTACGCAACTCAGGGTGAGACTGTGCCTCTAAGGCAAAACACATGAGCTCATATAAAGAATTTATCATTATAATAACAATTTGCATTTCTATAGAACCTTTGATCTTAGGATCTCAAAGTGCTTAACAAACACAAATTAATTAATCCTCACAACTCTCCTGCGAGGTAGACATGTATTATGGAGAGACGCTAGCAGCTAGCTTTCCATTATAAGTCTCATTTTAACTACCTCCTAACTTTGCCAAAACTAAACCAATACACACAAAAATTTCACAAGCATGATCTTGTCCGTGGGTAGGATCTTTTTAGAAATTCTGGGGCAAATGGGATAAGATAGTATAAGATAAGTAGGTTAAATGGGGAGACCAGGAATATATCCCTGAATGAACTAATGCACATGCTCCAGTAGTCCAGAGGGGAAGGAAATGCAGAATTGGGGGTAGACACTTGCTTCTCCGTAACTTGCCAGCACGGAGATTCCAAGGTGGTAAGTGGTTATTCATCATCCGTGACACCAGTTATTAAATTAGGGAGCCAGAGGAGAGCAGGAGGTGACCTGCTTTTCCAAACAGAAGGGTCCTTCTCCAGGAGCTGCGTTTAGCCCTGGCTCCGAAGAGGAAATCGCTGAGAGCCACATCTTGCCTCCTCCACGCAGCCCCTTCTTAAAAGGGGGCCGCCTTGGGAAGAGGCCAGCGTCTCGGGTGGAAGATCACCTTCAAGGAGAGGCTGCCAGAGAAAACCAGAGCCTGGCAGCGCTCCCGTGTCAGGGATGGAGAGTGAGAACGAATTCTTCCGCAAGAAAAATCCCTGTCAAAAAAAAAAAAAAAAAAAAGAAAAGAAAACCAGCCCAGGAAAAACCACCTCTGACTCCTCAGAGCTACCCAGACCTGGGGCCCGGGTGTGGAGGAGCCAGCAGGGTTTTTTTTTCCCTGTTCCCGTCCTCCTGCCATAGGTGGGCAGGGTGTAGGTGGGCAGCGGGGCAGAGGCTTGTCCGCTGGCCGCATGGCAGGGCTAGGAGTCTGTTCCTGCAGGTCTATGCCAAGAGCAAATTGCTGCCACTCCCAGGAGGAAGGAGGAGGACAAGGGATTATGACTCAGGTGTCTTTAGGGTGGTACAGCCTCCAGGGACTCTTAGCGAGCTGGTGGAGCCCGTGCCCTGGGCTCAGCCCCGACCAGCACACAACCCCTGCAGCAGAAACGGGTGCACGGCACAGGCTGTGCGGGTCAGCCTTGCTCTGCTTGTCATCAGCGAGCTTTTGGGCAGCCTCTGGACTCCAGGAGATGACTCAGAGCCTGGACGAGGGTTGTTGTGACGACAAGCAGGGGCAGCAGGCAGCTGTGTGGCAGCGATGCAGCACCGAGCTTCGTCCCCCCACGCGCCGCTGCCTGGCTAGGCAGCGCTGGGTTTGGGTCACTCACTTAAAACCACGCTTAAAAAAATATATAAATAAATAAGGCAAAGCCTGAAAATGACTCACAGAGGTTTTGTAATATCTCCGTTCGTGAGCTGGTCGTTGGAGAGGTTTTCAAGGGTGGTTGGGATGTGCAGCAGATAGCGCGTGCCGTGTGGGAAGTGCTGTGCGCCGTGGGTGCAGTCATCGGGGGGATCCAGCGGGAACAGACTGGTGAAGGGAGGGGATTTCATCCCAAGCAGAGGGCCAGGGGATCCTGCTCCCAGCACATATCCTTTGGATATAGGCAGTGGAGGTGATGGGCAGCCACCCCCCTGCCCCTTTGTCACCTCCCCGAGTGCTGCAATCAGTGCTGCTGCAGCGCTGTTATCATGGGAGAGCAGAAGACCCAAGTATTTTTCAGGCTCCCGAGGAATGACGACCTTGATTCCTCTGCTCTTGCCCACATCAAATTGTACCTTACTCCAGCTGGTTGCAGCAGGATGAGAAGATAATCAGGGAGAGCATCGCTAGTGGGTCTCACTGAACTTCAAACATGTCCGCTTGACATTTCACATGCATGGGTTCTTTCATACAAAAGTAGACCAAAAAAAAATCCACAATAAAAATCAAACACGAGGATTTTTCTCTACTAACACTCGTGGTCAGTGTAGGGATACTCTGCAGATGCTGCTTACATCTGGAAGGGACCTGCACCTACCACACTGGTCTTCCCTGCAGACTGTTCTCCAGGCGAGTGCTTTGAACACAGCCTCAACTTCAGGATGAAACAGCAGGAGAAATGCTTCGAGCTTTGGTCCGTGAGGACCAACCTACTGAAGCAAGCAGCAGAAGAGGATTACTCAGTGTAAGCAGCTTTGCTTGTGCTGTTAAACCACACCAGCAGTTATCTGCTTGCTGTTATTTCCCTGAGTCCTTCCACGTGTGACAGCGACACACCTCAGGTTGATTTCTGTGGCATGACAAAGCCTGGGATTTACCTTTGCTTACTCCTTCAGCTATGGGGTCAGACCCTTCTGCTGGGTGCTTCGGCTTCCCTGTCCCCAAGCTGGGAGATGAATGCCCTAATCACAAGGCCAGAGAAAAGCTTTCTCATTCTTCCTTCCCCTGCTCTCGTGCCTGGTGGCACAGTATGGTGGCCGCACACCGGCAGGGAGCTCAGCCTCACCACACTGAAGAAGTTCACGGGTTGAGATAAGGACAGGGAGATCACTCACCAATTACCATCATAAGCAAGATGTGAGGGAGATTAATGTGATGTACCACAGGGCATTTCCGTGGGTCGGAAGCCATTCGCAGTGCATTAATGCAAAGCGGAGCCAGAGTCCTCTCTGCAGGTGGGTAGCGAGACTCCTTGCTCTGTTTCACACATGCCTACGTTGACATTTGTATTTACATTATAGTTAGAATACTTGAACCTAGAATTAGGTGAATAACTCAATTATTTTCTCTATTTTAACCATCATGTTCCTTAAACTTTTCCTACTTGGCAGTCACGGTATTTAGAAGGTATTTGTGATAACGTTTCCCAGGCGAATTGCTGTGTAAAGCACCTGCAGGAGGGAACGTCATACCAAAAGCACCTGGGGAAGGCCATCACTTCATGTCGGCCCAAAAAGTGAATGAATCACTGCCAACAATGCTGCCACCATGAAAGAGAAAGGGCGATTAGGGAATCACGGTGGTGTTGGTATCATTTCCACAAGGACCTCAAAGACCAGGTTTCCCAGCAGAGGTAAAACGCGGTGGCTGCAGGTGGGAAGGACAGTTTGATGCTATGAAAAAACATCATTTTGAATGATGTGTTTTGAATTTTGCACTGATGGGATAGAAATATAAAGAAATGTAATATCTTTTAATTATGTGCTAGCCAGAGCACAGAGATGTCAAACACTTAGTGACACATGGCTGTAGTTTTCTATGACTCACTCTTATTTCTCTATTTTTCCCTCTTTCCACTGCATTTCCCTATATTCTTTTGCTAGGCACTTGCATTACATATTTTACATACACAAATTGTTTTCTTATAACTGACTACAATGTTAGTTTACTTCTGTTCTCAGGAATTAAGAAATCTTGTTAGTGTTGAAGAAGTCACCAGAGCCTCTTACTCCCCATGTCTGATTCCAGGAAGAAACAACACTTGGATGGAAATAATGTGTAGTTTCTAGTCAGCTATGTTTTGCCTTTCTCATCATCTGTCCCCCCATGGTGGTTCTTTCATGTGCTGAACAGCTTGTAGGTGTACGGTCTGCTGGTGGAAAAAGCCTGGTCCCAGACATTGGGCAAATCCCCAGCACCTTCATTCCTGATGCAGCCTGCAATTGTACATGTGCTGTAAAGAGGAAATTGGAAAGAAATGACAAAGAGGGAAGGGCGAAGTGCAAATCTGTGCAAGGAGACATCAAGGCTGACGGACCTTTAGTAGTTCAACACTGCAAGCTTTGGTAAGATTTCTTTCATGTTCATTCGTGGTTAAAAACCTCAATGCTTTTTGATGTTTGATTAATTTCACCGTGCATATTTGGGTATTTGGGAAAGCAGGGCTGTAGAGTGCACTCCATACACTCCTGTTTCTACGATTTACCTCTTATACCATCATGTACTGGCTGGCAAAAATCGTGGTACCACAACCCAAGCATGAAGTCCTGTCTGTGCACAGAGCCACACGAGGCTGGCTCCGCTGGTAACGCTAGAAACACGGTGCCATCGCCCTGGGGGGACACCCCCTGTGGGAGCCACAGGGAGCATGTGTCCCTTCCACAAAGCCATCCAGATCTCCTGGCAAAAAAACACATCACTGTCTGTCTTCACCACTGCTAGAAGGATCCTGGATGCCTGAAGCTAGAGGTAACAGCTTGGCCTTTGTCTTTTTTCTTTTTTTTTTTTCACAGTCATAAAATAAGGATAATGATGCTGACTTTTTTTTAAAGAGCTTCTGACATTCACAGATGAAAAAAAAAATAAACTTGTAAGAGGCAATTATTACTGTTATATACCTTTGGTTAAAGAGGGCGATGACGTTTCTACGACATTTTACAATCCACATGAAATGCGGCTGTAATAAAAATAATGACAAGCATGATCAACGGAGAATGCTTGGTTGTGGTATTTGGCAAAGCGACAGCTTGGCCTGCATCTTTTCCTCTGTATTTCCTACAGGAAAAAATAATAAATAATAATAATAATAATAAATCAGCAGATGCCTCTTGCTAGTAAAAGCAAAGCTCTACCAAATTCAATATATCCAGAACTTTTCCAGGCTGTAGAGAAAATGCACGGGTTGAGTTATCTACTCTCCAGCTCCCTGTGGCAGCAGGAGAGCAGAGTCACAACGTTTTGGTCCGTGGCCACTCACAGATTGGTTCTTCCATGTTTCAATCCTTTTCAAACAGTTTTTTATTAGCTATCTTCACGCCTTCCCTTTTGAAAGCAAGTTTAGCTGGGCTGGATTAGGTTATACAGTGAGCCTTGGCGTAACCAAATCTACTCCACTGATGAGGCTCAGTGTTGTGCGTCGCCACCAATTTTGTGGTTGAAGGGAAGGCGTGACAAAATGCAGATGCTACAGTGAAGGATGTAATCCTCCATGACCATTTGGCAGAAACTTGTTCTTGGGAAATAGGAGACCGAGGCAGACCACGGGATGAACTAAATGCAAGGCTTAAAATACATATAACGGGCTTGCTGCTACTCGGTGATCAGTTATCTTGCTGCCAGAAAGTAGCAGAGAGGGTTTTGAGGTTAAATTTTGCAAGAAAAGCTCTCATGAAAATCCGTGCCTTCAAATCCCAAACCAAAACTTTGATTTATGCCCTGGCCTCATCGCTGAATCCTAGCCTAAACCTAACCTAGGTTTCAATATTTATGCAGGGGCCCATCTCCAGCCACAGTGAGGCTTTGAAAGAGGCGGCAGAGATTTGGGGATGAAACTTGCTGAAGGTTTGCCAGACAGACACTTCGCTACCAGACTTTCTGAGGATGTCACACTGTCACCCTCTCCACTCCCTGAACTGGAGACAAGTGGAAATGCAGCATGGAGGAGCACGGAGGAAGGAACTTCTCCTCTGCAGGTGCTTCTGCCCGCGGCACAGCACCTCCGGCTGCGCTGGGGAACTCGGCCCTGCTCCAGGACCTTTCTTTGAGCAGAAAGAGGTAAGTGGATGAAGCAACTCCCAGTGCATGGGAGGTGGAAGTATGAGCCTGGAGAGGTTGCTGGTGCCAGTAGAGGTGAAGGCTCGTGGCCATGTTCAGCTTGGTGTCCACCAGGACCCCCGTGTCCATCCCTTCAGACTGGGTGCCCCAGCACGTCCTGGTGCCTGGCGTTGTTCCTCCCCAGGTGCAGGACTTTGCAATTCTCCTTGCTGAACCTCACGAGATCTTTGTTCCCCTCCTCTCCAGCCCATCGAGGTCCCCCAGGATGGCAGCACAGCCCTCTGGTGACTCAGCCATTCCTCCCGGTTTCGTGTCATCTCCGAATTTACTGAGGGAAGTGCCATGCTAGGAGGATTGTGAGCTGGGGGTGGCTGTGAAAAAAGAAAGGCATGATCCAGGGATGACTCAGGCTAGGTATTTCCTGAGTAAGCTTTAAAATCACAAAACCTTGCAGAATAACACCGAACTGCACTCATTCTCTCATTTTCCCTCAAACTCAATTATCTCCTGCCAATGTGCCGGCAAAATATATATACCACAGTTATGTTAAAAAGTGTTAAAATCACCTGTGGTCTGCCATCCTGACTGCTCCTGCTTCATTTTCTCTAACTATTTCTCCTTCTCTTATCTCTTGCTTTACAATGTTTTGAAGAAACCTTTCTCCTCTGTTTCTGTTTCCATAGTCAGATGAGCTCATGGTTGATGACTACATCTCCTGGACCCTAGAATCGGAGTAATCACAGAAGTGAGTGCTCAGAGCTAACAAGAATAACAGCAACAGGGGAGAAATGAGGAGCTTCACACCCAGCCTGAGCAGCAGGGGCACCAGGTAGCAGCAAGGGGATTTATCTGAACCAGGGTTTGTCCACATCGCGTGGTTTATACACCAGGAGGCAGGAGGAATCTTTAACGACCCCGGGTCCCAGATCTCAGATCTTTGCTATATCTGAAGGTTTCTCTCCAAAGGTTTCAGTGCCGGAGGGCTGTGGAGCCCTGTTTATGGTGCCCTCCATCTTCCTGCCTCTCCTGGTGGCAGAGGAGCTCCAACACCACCACTTCCCACAGACAGGAGGAACAAAGCGATGGGCTCAGCTGGAGCTGCTGCTCACCAGCCCATGCGTGATGATGGGCTACTGATTGGCCTTTGCCATTAACTTACTGGCCTGATTCGGACGGGTTCAGAGATGTCCAGGGTCATAAGCAGAAGTGAAGATGCTGCTTTCCAGAAAGGAATAAAATTAACTGCACAGCACCTCAAAATAAATAAATAAATTAATTAATAATAAAAGTCCCTTCTGTTGTCTACATTTGCTTCAAAGAAAGTTGATTTGAAACAAGAAGAGACAGAAAATTTCTACCATAGGCAATGAGCGTGGTCAGAAACCCATCAGTGCCAGTACCTACGTGACTGCAGACTGCATGGGACTGGTGGGATAACTGTGTCCCCTGATGCCGATCTATTGCCCCATTTACCAGCCATGCAGGCACAATCATTGGGAGCTTCACCATGAATATTAAGACCTAGACTTCATTCAAAGAGGAGTTTCTTCAGTCCTTAATTTGGACAGCCACCTATGAAGCCATAGTCTTGGTGCAGAAGAGCACTCGGCACGTGTTGACGTTGACCTTGAGCTCAAGCCCCGTAAGCTGCATTGCTTCTGCAGGCTTCCACATGCTGGTCTGAACTGGGGCCTTTGGATCTGAGCACTGGAGACTGCCACCTTCATGACCATCACCACGAGCTTTGAAGCCTTCAGTCCCCTGCAGGAAAGGACCAAATCCACCAGAGCTGATCATGCAGGGGAGCCACATGCTGGTGGGGCTCCCAAAGTGGATATCTGGATGAACATCAACACCGCCTTCTTTCCACCTCTTCCCCGTTGCCACCTGAGACCTTTCCTTTGTGTCAGACGTAGAATTCCCCTTGGTCTTGCAACAGAAGTGCAGGGGAGGTCTCTGCATGCCCCATCGCATGTCTGGGGAGCTGCTGGAGCACGACTGCACACACAGATGTTGGGGGGCCATAGCCGGCAACCCCCATGGTGCAGGGACCTCATCATCGGGGATTTCTGTTCCCGACTTGCTCGGCGGCAGGATCGGGGCCCTTGCAGTGCAGGGGAGATTAGGATCAGGTTCTGTGTGGTATCGCTTGGAGGCCCGTGCCCTGCTCCCACCGCACGGCTGAGAGCGATGCACTCAGCAGGAGGAAATGATTGCCTTGGAATGAGCTCATGCGGCAGCGCTCGTGTTCTGCGCGTGTCAGCACTTCTGTGGACGCTCACGTTTGCAGATGTATGAATTACCCCTTGGCAGGCGTAGGTCTCACCCTCCTCTATGTACGCATGGATTTAAGGCGAGTGTAGAACCGTATTTATTGTCGTAAGCTTTGCACTCGTCTTCTTGTTAATTTAGGTGGATAAGAAAATAGTTTTTTTTGTTATATGTGCATGTTGTCAGCCCCAACAAATCATTCTGCTGGGCAGAAGCAATGAAAGGGGAATGGACTGGGTGATCTTCTGAGGTTCCTCCAGCCCTATAATTCTCTGAAAAGACCAGGGGCAAAGCTGATCTCATAAGACATTAAATAATCACAGCGTGTCTATTATGTAAACCCCTTATTGTGTAAATCTGACAACTGTGGATATATTTTTTTTCATATTCCTTATAAAGGAAGCATACATCTGGTCTATCATCATACACGGATGGCTGTAGGTAAAGGCAAACGAAGTCCCCAGGTTGAAGTCCTACTGCTTATTCCTAATTCTGCTACTCTATACCACTCAACCAAGGACAGTTCACTTGTTTTCCTTACCATGGGCTATAAATAAATCTGTTTGAATCTATACTTATTTATTCATTAGCCCGTACAAGCCGGGGCCGTTTCAGGAGCCAGGGTTTGTCACACAGCTCCTGAAGCTCCCAATGGGTCTTCTCTGACTCTGATCACCCCCAGGTCCCACCGTGACCCCGGTGGGGATGTGTGGGACCAGGAGGTGTCCCGGGGGCCCCCCAGGCACCCGCTGGGTGCGTGCAGGGTGCCCGGCCGCACCCCGGCCGCGCGCACGCAGAGGGCAGAGCACACACCCACGGGTGCCTGCTGAGCCCATTAAGCTGTTTAACAGGGGAAAAGAAAAGCCTTTAAAACATGATGCACTAATGACAGATTAATCCACCCGGGAGAACAGTCATAAAGGCAAACGGCACACAAAATGCAACACATCATTAAGTGCAAATGAACTATTAAGTAATAAGGATGGAAATTCGGGGTGCCGTGCGCGGGACCAACGAGTGCCCACTCACCCCGTGCCACAGGAGGATGTTTTGCCCTCATCTTTGAAGGCTTTACCCCCTGAGAGTCCCCTGGGACAGATGTGAGCACCTTCTTGTAACCGTGTGGGTTACATGGTGGAGGTGTTTGGGCAGAGCAGCACAGACAGTGCCAGGATCCAGCCCGTGGTTCCTGTGCTCCTCTAACTGAGAAGCTCCTGAACCCATTTTCTACCCAAGCTTTCTGTCAGTTGAGGAGTCTGGAAAGGGTGACACCTCCCCTGAGCAGCGTGGCACCTCAAACCCCTCATCTGCCCTGGTTTCAAGGGTAAGGGATCCCCCACACTCAGTGCCGTGTTAGGTAGGCATTGGGACGGGTTGCCCAGGGAGGCGGTGGAGTCACCATCCTTGGGGTGTTCAAGGAGAGGTTGGATGTGGTGCTTAGGGACATGGTTGAGTGGTGACATTGGTGGTAGGGGGATGGTTGGACCAGGTGATCTTGGAGGTCTTCTCCAACCTTAAGATGGTTGGACCAGGTGATCTTGGAGGTCTTCTCCAACCTTAATGTTTCTGTGATATGAACACAAGAGAAGGAGTCGCACCCGGTGCTGGAAGAGCACCAAATGGTCATGGGGAGGGAAGGAGAGCACAAGGCAACGGTGCTTATAGCGAGACATGCTGCTGGTAGCCAGGTCCCCTGCAAGAAAGGTAAACTGCAACTTCACCTACATCCCTTCCCACCAGCACCAGCTTGCGGGGTCTTCTCCTGGCCCACCCCTTTGACTACAGCACTACAAATGCTTCATATTTTAAAAATAAGCAGGTGAAAGACCCTTCCTTTTTTATTATTATTATTATTATTATTATTATTATTATTATTATTTCTTTCTTGGCCAGGGAAAGAGGGAAGAGTTTGAGGGCGGCTGCTCCCAGCCCAGAAATATCTTGAGGAAATCACAGCTTGAGAAAAGAGGAAGGCGGGAGACCCACAGGGACAATGGAGAGCACAGCTTGTGAATGCAGAAATCTGAGGGCGTTAGCAGTGTGTTATCATGTAAGTATACATGAATGAGTGCATAGTGCATGTAAATACACCTGCTAAAAACACCCACAGACCTTTGTATTCATACGAGGCTGCAGCTTACAGCTCTGGTACATGGAGAGGCTCTGGGCTCCTCATGGTTTAGGAATCACACAGCTGAAAGCCTCTTCAGCCTCTTCTTCCTTGTCCTTCTCAACCAAATGGTGAGAAGAGGCTGAAAACACTCAGGACTCCATCATTAAATCTCAGCCAGTGAAAGTTTAATTGCTGACTTCATCCCAGCTCCAGGAACAGCTCCTTTCCTCCCCAGCACCTGCAGGAGCCCCCCAGCACTGAGTCAGGTCCCGGACGGCAGAATCTGCCCCACGGGTCTTGTGCTGCTGGTGACGATGCCTTTGGCAGGGAGAATCCCGTTGAGTTTTGGGGAGCTAAGCCAAGCGTGCTGGAAAGGTGCTAACAGATGACACCACTTGTAAATGTAAACCCAAGCAAGCAGACCGGTGAAGTCACTGAGACCTTTTGAGCCTGAACACTCCTGAAACCCTACAGCGCTATTTTTAGAGCTGTATCCTAGATAAGAGCTGTGAGTTTGACTGGCTCTCGTTATAGACATGTATTTACCCTTCCCTAAGACAATTCCAATTCACTTTTTTTTTTTTTTTCCTGACAGTCTTCAGGCAAGTAGGCAAAGGATCAAAAAGGCTACGCCTTGCAAAATAAAATACGTTTGATTCATTTTTTTTTCCTTTGATCTTAGAAGATGTCTGTCCTGGGTTCTAGGTGCCCTGGAAAATATTAGAAATGCAGGGTGGGATTTTCAGAGGCTCTCCATACCGCCTGGTAAGTTGCAGATGATGACATCCACTTGTAGGGACAAACTCTTTGTCCCCTGCTTGTGATTCCTCATGTCTCCTCTGTTTTGGAAGCCAACAGATGCTCATCCAGCTCCTTCTCAAAGCCATGCTTGTTCCTCTTTCCCTTCTACTGCATTTCTACCAGAGGAATTGCAATGCAGCCCTTCCCTTGGGCCTGTGCCAGGCTCTGGGCAAAAAACAGCTGTCAATGGTAGAGGCTCCCCTGGCTTCCCCATCTTCCAGTCTCCAACCCTCCCCACCCTGGCATCTCCTGGCTTCCCCACTACGTCCCTCTGGCAGCGATTTGCCTACCATTTGGCAAGCAGATTTTGGCCAACCACAGTAGATGAGGACCTCTCTGAAGAGCTTCCACAAATGCCAGCCCTCTGTGCCACCAGCAGACACCGGGGGACTTTTCGGGACAGTGCCAGCGGGGACAGCAGGACGGCCCTGGCAGGGGGCTGTGCCGTGAGCAGACAGAATGGGAGTGCCAGGGCTGCCAGATGTGGCTGTGAGGGCACCATCGGGGACAGCAGCAGCTTCGGTGACAACTGTTAGCCCAAAGATAAATCCTGCTGAAAACCTCCTTTGGGTGCCAGGAGAATGGCGATGACAGGGAACACGGCAGATCTCACCTGATGAGAAACAGGCTCTCAGTAGGACACATCCATCTCTCCATCCCTTGGTTTTCACCAAGTGCCCTACATGGTGGATCTCCATCACCTCCTTTCCCCAAAATTATGGGCCCTACATGATGGGTCTTTCCCCTAAACGATGGGCAGAGAAAAGGGCTGAGCAGGTAGGGATGGAAAAAGGAACGTGTGCCTTACACACAACCTCCCTCCTTCAGGAGGAAATTCTAATTGATCGACCCCTATTTGATTGATCACCTTGACAGGGAGGAGAAAACAAGGCAGAATGAAAAATATGAATCAGCTGGCAGGTGTGTGAATGCAGAAAGGGTGGGATGTGGTGAGTCACTATCGCTGCCTATTTCTCAGCTCTTCCGTAATCAATCTTTTTGTCTCTCGCGGCTTGACGGTGATTCATCCTTTGACATGCCCTGGTAGTGCTGCCTGCCAGCCGCTCAGCTTGGAGTGCCAGCAAGAGCTTAAGGAACTGCACCTGATCGCCACGGGAAGGCGACCAGACGTGGAACAAATGGCTCCAGCAGGAAGGCAGGTAAATAACACCACGGCACGGGCTTGGGAAGTGCTTGGTGCAGTTCTGAAGATGTTTATCAAGCGTCCTCCCCTTGAGCACAGCAGAAGGGATGCCAGCCCGTAAGCACTGCATCCCCAGAGCACCGTGGTCCGAGAGGCTCCTGCTCTACCAGCCCTGGCTGCCTGCCTGCAGCACCTGCCGCTGGTGAATCCCACCAGCTGCGGGGCTCAGCACTGGTATCCGCAGGCAGCTTGTGCCTACAGCAGCTGCTGAGCTTTCTGGACCATGCAGGCTGGTGTTTTGGGCAGTGCCTTGTGTTGATTTAGCCTGTTCTGCCACGTGCTGCTGCTGGCTCCTCCGATCCATCCTTCATCAAGCCTGCTCAGCATTGGCAGCGGCACTAAGCAGGCCTGAGGCTGGTGGCAGTCCCATAACTTGGCATAACAGCACGTTCACCTCAGATTTCTCCAGACTGGAGCTAATTCAAGGCTCTTTGTGAGCAGAGGCAAAGCTGAACTCCGTGTGCCCGTGGATGAAGTCTCGGGACTTGGCTGCTCCTGCCACCGCAATGATCCAGGCCAAGGAGAGCCACAGAGCTCAGGCATCCCTCCTGGCTGGCTGGCTCCTGAGGACACCCACGGGGACACAAGCCAAGGGGAACCACAACTGTTCAGATGCAACTTCTCTGCAGCCTACTGCTCAGTTCTGCCAGCCCCAGAGCAGCCTGGCCTTAAACACTTCCATCCACCCCACTGCACGACTATTCCTATGACAGAGGAAACCTCCGTGGACTCCTGACCGCAGGTTTCTTCGTTTCTTCTTGCTTTCCTTCGTTTCCACCATCTCACGCAGAGAGCAGCAGACCTACCCAAGAGCTGTTTATGTAACTCTTACCTTTACGCCCAGGCTGAGATCAGAAAACCAAGCGTGACATCATTGTGTTCATCAGATCTGCCCTGCAAGTGCCATGCACAGGCCAAAATAAATGTTTACTTTGCTGTTCCTCCGGGTAATGGCCAACCTAGCCAAGCCACAGTAAGCTGAATTACCTTCTGACATATACCTCCTGCAGAATAACTTATCCCTTTGTCGGTGGAGATGAAGACAGAAACATTAAAAATGGGAGCATGATCCAATTTCCCAGTGCTCTAACAAGTCTGCAGAAATGGCTAAAGGAAAAAAGCTGCCTTATCGTACTTGCAAACAGGCAAAATTTACTTGGTATTCAAGTGTCCTTGTCTACACCGATGATGGACATCATCGCATTTCACTAACGCACTCCGGTCTTTTGTCGTTCCTGCCACAGTCATTCATAACGTTATCGAGTATTTCCCAGATGGATTCTCACCCTCCATGGAGGGATTTCTCCCTCCAGCCCATCAGTTCCCTGTGTGATGTACCTGGCTGCCATCCCCTTTTTCATGAGGTCTTTTCACCCTGTTACAGTCCCTGCTATCTTACTTGGTCCAATAACAAAGACCTTAGCAAAATCCAACTAGGCTAGATCCGTTGCATTTCCCTAAGGTATCATTTTTCTAAAAACTCAGCTTGTTATTTCTACACTGTCCATCTTTAGATAGATCCCCATAGCACTTTTTCATTTGCATTTACCCACATGTCTTTAATTAGTCTTACTGTCACACTTTTTTTTCCTACAGCCTATGTACTTCTGTGGTCAGACTGACTCAAGCTTCCCAGATGGCTTTTGGGCCACCCTTCAAAATAAGCACGATGATTGCAACTCTCCAGCCAGAGCATGCCAAGCTGGATTTGGTAGCATGCCTCCTTCTCGTTGGAACTGCAATTTCATGTAGCAGCTCTTTAATATTGCCAGTTCCCTTTGGTTTGTACACAGCAAACCCTTTGGATTTTGCTTATACCATGACTCCACCGAGACAGAGACCCTCTCATTAAACAAGTTGTGCTTGCCCACGGGTTCTATGCCAGTGTCCTACTAAGAAACTCAAGCAAGGTACTCATTTAGTTTTGGAGCCAAAATGATATTATCTTTTATCTCTACCGCTTTTCACTGCGAAGCAGAACCACTTCCTCTTCCTTGTTCTCTTTTTATTTATAGAGTGAAGTTGTCTGCTGCTGGTTTCAATCCTATTTACAACGCTGAAATCAGTTTGATTTTGGTAGTTCTCCAGACACCAGTTTCCTTGCAGTCTCCCATGCTTTGTAGGCTTATTGCTGATTTCTAATGCCATGCATCTCATCTAGGCTGGCATTACACTTGACAGATGTGTGATTTACTCTGGCCACCTGTTCAAACTGGCTGTCAAA
Source organism: Anas acuta (assembly GCF_963932015.1). Classification (NCBI taxonomy): domain Eukaryota; kingdom Metazoa; phylum Chordata; class Aves; order Anseriformes; family Anatidae; genus Anas; species Anas acuta. Next base: position 103,099,576 of record NC_088981.1, read on the forward strand.
AACGAGGCCCAGAACAGTGTACGTGGCAGACCAGCGTGCTTTGCTGTTCTCTGAAAACACGAGGACAAAGAGAATAGCATCTCTTCTTGGTTAGTGGTGCCCAGTTGGATAGACCTCGGTTTTGCCTAAGTCATAGTTTTTGGATATCTTCTTGTCTCCTTGTTCTTCCTCCTGCCAGCAGGCCACTCACTATCTCCACAATTTCTTTCTCTCTGTTGTGATGTTGTTACCTGGTTTTCCTCAGACTTCCCTCTTTTACTGCTTTTACTGTCTTTCCCTTCCTTGCCTTTACAAGTACATGCCAAACAGATGGACCTGGACAAGGAGAGATGCAACACCACCACATGGAAAGAGCTGTCTTGAGATTTGGTTGAGTATGAGTGGCAACTGTTGAAGTAGATTTAGAAAGGGACCAAGGAGACAAGACAATGAAGATGAAAATCACATCTTCAGATTGTTGTCCCAGTCCTGTCCTTGTCTCCAAGATCTAAAATATCCTTAGGCCTTCTCTTCCATTATCTTAGGTTGGATCTTAGGAAGAACTTCTTTACTGAAAGGGTTGTTAGACATTGGAGCAGGCTGCCCAGGGAGGTGGTGGAGTCACCATCTCTGGAGGTCTTTAAAAGACGTTTAGATGTAGAGCTTAGGGATATGGTTTAGTGGGGACTGTTAGTGTTAGGTCAGAGGTTGGACTCGATGATCTTGAGGTCTCTTCCAACCTAGAAATTCTGTGATTCTGTGTGATCTTTATCAGGCAGCACTAGTGGCTAAACAGTTTTGGCCTGTTTAAGCATAATATACCAATAGCATGTTCTCTACCTCACAATTGCCATAATTTTCTGTCATTCTAGGGTCACTTTTAAGACTCTCTGTGGTGGCCATCAGTTCTTCCCAATAATAAAGGGTCCAACAGAAATAAGAGAACAAGAATATGAATGGGAACCTCTAAAAATCATGGCAAATACATGTAATTGCCTTTCCTTATAGACTGTTGGCTATACAGATTTAGCATCACGTCTTTATGAGTGCAAGGCCATTACAGACCCACCTAAGACAAAATTTGGTAGTATAAGCATCGGCCTTGCTGACCTCCTCGTGACTTGAGAGCGCAGATAATATATCAGCTTATTACTGAGACAGACACCACCTTGCTAAGGCAACAGGCACACCTCAAGACGCTGAGGGAAGACTGGAGCAAAGGTGTTTCATCTGTGATAAAGGCATTTTTGATGGAAGAGGGGTGGGCACTTGACAGGCTTAAGTGGGAGGCTGTTCTAGGAAAAAAGGCGAGTGTGGGTGATGGTGCCAAGTCAGCAGCGAGACACAAAGCCAAGGGAGTGGTTACTGGGAACAGGTGAGTGTGAGGAAACAGGATCAGGCAAGATCGTGTGCCAGTGCCGATCCCATTGATTGTTAGGATTGATAGTTGCCCCAGAATTTGGTATTTGACTGACAGCTTAAATTCAGCCTTGAAATAAAACAGAACAAAGACTCCGTTCTGAAACAGCTGGTTTCATATTTTCTCAGTGGACCCTGGGTATGTTGATGGAATCAATTGCTCCCAGCACCAAGGATGCATGAAGAGATCTTAAAAAAGCTGCAGGACCATGGTTTTTGTGGTCTGTCTGCTTCAACTTAACCCGTGGTCCTTGGGAATTCTGGGCTGGCTTTGCACGTGTATTTTAGTGTTGAAAGGTGTAAGTGGACAATTAATAGGAGTTTTAAATGCAGGAACTTGTCTTCAGTATGCTGTTAGAAAATGACACTACTCAACAACCTTTTTTTTTTTTTTTCATTACCTAAATACTAGGAAATGGCTTCATGGTTCACTTTAGGCCCTGACGATTGGAAAAAAAATAAAATAAAATCCTTCAGATTTGTTTAGTTTACAACTAAGAAGTTGTCTGGATTTGAAATAATATCCCAACAATATCTGCTGAGAAGCTTCTGACAGGTCCCATTCCCAAACAATAAAACCAAATTAAACATTTTTGCTTATCTGCTTCTGGAGAAAAGTACCCAGACTGTGCACTTTTCTTCTGGAAAGAGTCTATTTTCCTTTAAATGTCACAGTCTACCTTGATCCAGATGAACTCCCCTCTGTCATATGGCCTTTAGGACAGACCCACATTCACTTCCAAGTGGCAAAGACCTGATTGTTTTTAATGAGGACAAAACTGTGCCATCAGCCATCACTTCCACCAGAATGGACATGCCCCCATGGGACAGGGGAGAATGGGAGAAGGGGGAATGGGAAAGGCCAGTGAATAGCCCAGCAATTAATGCAAACTTTGACTACACGAACTCTTTGGGGTGGTTTCAGGAGGGCATGTGTGTTCATATACTTGAAGAAAACATCCCATCAGTTTCAGCAAATTTAATGATAGACTTTGGAACACTAATGCTTCTCAATAAATAATGACTAACTTTTTTAAATGGTCTTGGCAGTACACTGTATCCAGTGGCTCAAAGGCAAGGAGAAAGGATGAATGAGCTCTCTGTTTGGTGTCATGGTCAAGGGATAAGAAATCAGCACTGTGTGCCTGAATGACACACGAGTAAGCACCAGTTACCCGTTGTACCTTAAGAGCTGTAGCAGATGGATTACATCTGTGCTTGCCTACAGCACATCTCTGAGGATTTTCCAGACTGATCTGCAAAACACTGACAGGAAACCTGCAGCAGAGCCGCAGTTGAACCTACGTCCTATCCACTCTCCCTGTCTGCCCCGTGGAGCCATCTCTGCATGTGGAGGTACCTACTGCTGTGATTCCCAGAGAGGTTAAACGGCATAGCCCGTGGAGATGCTGTGCATCTAAAAGCAGTTTTAATCTATGCATCTTTCTTCTGTAATCACAGGCCCTGAAGCAACATAATGCCCACAAAAAGTGCTTTATTTGCATCTCTATATGAATACAACCTATGGCAGATATTCAATTCCTGTAATCTGCCAGAAACATCAACACCTTGAAGGCAAGCTCAGATAGGAAATGGGTCATTGACTCACCCTTCTGGCTTGATAATAATAATACTTAGTACTTCTTTAATTCTTTACACACATTAAACAATAAATCAATCCTCACTACGTGACTGTAAAACAGACAGACATCCCAGTCCCACAGATGGAGAAACTGAAGAAAAGTAGTTCAGTGCTTTGCCCAGCTGAGCTGCTGGTGGCTCAACAATTAGCATTCCTGTCCCCTAGTCCCGTGTGAATTGGGGGATTTAGAGAAGTCTCCAAAACATTAGTTACTCAGAGCTGGTGTCCACGCTGGGAGAAAGACCGTTCCACAACACTGACATTGCATTTATGGTCTGTATAAATTATCTACACTCTAAATAAAGCTGCCTGGCATCAAGAATTCACTGTCTCTATTTTCCACAGGGGGGTAGCAGGGGCAGAGCAGTTAAATGAATCATACTGTATCTTAGAGAGGCTCAATAATTAAACCAGAAGGGCTCGCAGCCTCTTCCTTTCTTCTGGTGACCGAATTCCGAAAGAAACCACCACCCACTCCAAGCTCGTCTTTGAACAATCTCATCTTTTGAAACATTTTGCTGGAACAGCAGCTTACATAAGGGATGACCTCTGTTAGTGGCCAATGTGCCATGCAGAAGGCTCATCCGGACAGGAGAGAGCAGAGCGTGTTTGCATGCGTAGCTTGGACGTACACTGAGCTCTTGTTTAGGGTGTCTCCAGTGAGACATCGGCACCAGCGTTACAAAGCACCAGAAGGCCACTGGTTCTGGCTGTGCCATGCCCTGGGGCTCAGCTGTCCCAGCCTGCTGTGGCTGGTGCTCGTCTGAGGTTTTCTTGGGCAAAGCAGCCAGCTTAGGGCTCTCTGTTCTGGGTTTGGAGGAGATGCTGCCTATTTCCCATGCGTCCTTTGGGATAACCTCACCCATCCAAGGACCCCCACAGCTGCTTGTGGCAATTGTTTTGTACCACCCGAAAACGCAGCATCTTTCCCACAGAGAAGCAGCAGTCGCACAGACCCCAGCTCTCCTGAAGCTTCTTTTGTCTTGGCTCTGTGTGCAGTGGCCCTGCTCTGGGCTTCTGGCAAGCCAGGCACTCTTGTTCCCAGTTTCAGTTGTGCAAAACATGTAGATGACTACTGAAAGAAGGTCCTCTGTTTGGAGCAACAGATTTTTAATTTTTTTTTTTTTTTTATCAGGAAGGTAAAACACTCATTGCTACTCATAGCAACTGCTCACGAGTGAGAAATAAGTGTTCAGAGAGCAGCTTCTTACACTTGTCCCTCTGGGATGTAACTACTCATGATTTGAATTCCCAGACCTAGATTGGACTTCTCAATGTATTTCTCTCTAAAATATATCGTCTATTCCCTCACAAATGAATTTCTATAAAATCCTAGTAGTTCTCCAACCCTTTCACCACATGATCAAGTCTGTTTCAGACAAAGTTTAGCTATTATACAACAGACTCATGTTTTATTCTAAAACGACAACGTCCATTTCCTACTTTTTGAGCTTTTTCCCATTTATCCTCCACTTGACTGCCTTCCGATCACTCCTCCTCATCTTGCTCCAGCTGCTTCCTGTGAGTTTGATAGGTTTTTCCACCAGCTCGTTGGGTTGGGGATAATTGTGCTTACCGGGTTCATGTCAAAGCCTGCATTTCACAGCAATGTGCTTAAACAGCAGATACTAGTTTGTAAAAATAGATTTGATATGCAGGATTATCTGGTTAAGTGCCTCTTTAATCAAAGGACACAAGTCTCTGTATCTACCTCGTTCTGGGGAGTCTCTCATCTTGCATCTCTAACGTGGGCCCTGTCACTCCACTGGGCTGTGTGTTTGACAATGGGAACCTCCCTCAGCACTTCCATTTGCTGTTCTTTCAGGGTTAGGATAAAACATCTGAGGCCTTTTCTACCTTTATATGGCTTTCATTTTATTATTATTATTTAGTTAGTTAGTTTTTAACTCGAAGTCTTTCACAGTGATGCAAGAAACCTCCATCTTGAGTGCCTTTACATAAAATGTCACCTAGTTTGAAGAACCTCCACTTTAAATTCAGATTAGAGGCACAGAAATACAAGCAATAATCATCTGAGTAGCACTCGGGGCCACACGTGTCAGCACAGTCTGTACTCCATGGTCTTCCATCTGGGTTTGACGGTGCCCACTGCTTAGCAGACTCCAGTTGCTTCATTAGGGGTTCATGTGGCAAGGGCCAGGAGATTTTTGTCCGTCTCACTCCTGTCACATTATTTTTAGGGGGATTTGGTTCCTCTGACCCAGCCCAGTGTCAGTGCACCAGGTGGGCTGGGGGCTGGGGGGATCCCCATGGGGCTGTGAGGGCAGGGCCTGTCCCCAGGGCCTGTCCCAGTGCCCCAGCCAGGAGCAGGGCCTGGCACCTGGGCCTGTCCCAGCCCTGGGCATCAGGCACCTCTCTGACAAGAATTCTGCAGAATTTACATTTCGGGCCAAACTCAGGCTAAGAAGCAGAGCAGGACCTGCTCAAGGCTGCATCTGACTCTCCTCACACATGTTTCATTCCCATGACCTTTTCACGGAATTATTATCCAGCCATTGTACCACGGCTGGTTTCATCACAGACCTGGTCCTTGCTGCATCCATCCATTTCCATCACGAACACTCTTGTCCAAGAGTGTTGTGACTGCCTCTGAGGCACAGGCGAGTCACCTGCAGGAAGGAAATCTCCTTTCTCCCAGCCTGACATTCACTGCCTCGTTTGTAGATGAAATAGGTATAGCCTAGGAAGGATTTAGCTTTTTTTTCCAGACCAGAGGAATTTCCAGACCTATCACACCCCAGAGTGGAGAACTGCCTGCCACCCCGAGAGCTCAAGGGGTAGAAATGACTGAATTGTGGGTTAGTCTCCTGGGGAAGCTTGTACAGAGCCATGGAAGGGGTGGGACACACACCCCCAGAGCAGCCTCATGGCTCCTTCACACAGCTCAGCGCCCTCCCTTATCTGCACACCGCCAGGGCAGCATCCCACCCCGTGGCAGCTCCACGATATGCCTCTCCCCACAAAAATGCAGGGCTTCTGCCCAGGGTGGCAGAAGAGGCTTGGCACAGCTCTTCCGTCCTGTACTTTGAGCAAGAGGTTGTCCAAGATAACCACTATCTCTCCACGTCCAAGGTTGCCAGACGGGTAATGAGCAAGTCCTGCACACGAGGAGGTAAAAGGGAGGGGAGAATGGGAAGGACAGATAGGACAACACAGAGGACACGTGGATTCACCACGTTGCATCACAGACATTTAAAACAAAGTTCTTTTTCTACCTGTCCTATTACAAGCCACAGGACTCCTTTGCTTTGCTGAGGAGGGAATCTCCATTGCTGTTTCAATATGCTGCAGCGAGCTATATTAACGTGCAATTAATTACGGTGATTAATCATCAGGCAGTGTTATCAGATGAACAGCATGACATACACGAGCATACGCTAACCCCGGCTTCATGCTTTGGCAGGCTGAGGAAATGACTCCTGCGTGGCTGAGCCAAGCTCTCAGGCTGGGTGGCCCACATCTCTGGGTGACCTCGCTCTTTGTGTGAGCTGCACCCAAATGGATTCACACACACCAGGGATCTCAGCACCCATAAAGGCGATGTCACTTCATGCAGTGCCCCTTTCCGAAGAAAAGCCCAATGTGGAAAAGGTGCTGTTGCATCCCGCATCACCGAACACATGCTCTGTTGCTGTACCTCCCAGATACACACATTTGGAAAGACAAATTGAAGTTGAAGGCTGTGACTTGACTGCTGGCGCTACGTGACACGTGGTGGTTTGTTAGGCTGAATGAACTCACACCGCTAGACCAGCCCAAACGCTGAGCGGAGGACACCAGCATCCACGACCATCCAACACGTCCGGCTACCTTAGGCAAACTCTACCAGTTTTTCTGGCTGCAGGGCACTCTTTCCCTCAAACAGAAGAGTTACTCCTCTTTGCTGGACCTGGGTGACACACGGGCAAGTCAGAAGCCATTTTGGTCCAAGATCTGCAGAGGGGAGATGCCATTCGTGCACCGGTATCCTAAGCATTCATCTTAACCTTAACCTCATTTCCCTGGCTAGGTAAGATCAGTGGGATCAAATTGTCCAAAGTGCCAAAAGAGATGTCTTTTGCCTTCACATGGAGAACACACCTGCATTCCTAAGAAAGCCCAAGTGTGCCAGATCAAGGATCCATCTATCTCAGGATCTTTTCCCTTCCTGGCAAAAAGGAGATGCCAGGGAAGAGTATAAGAGGACAGACCAGTAATACTGCTGCTCCGGGACGTTCTTCCTGACTCCGTGGATATCCCGGAGGAGAGGTTGCGGTTTTGCATTTAATAACTATCAATAGATATTTCTTCTGTGAATTTGAGCTCATGTAAATATTCGGCACCTACCACCTTCACCTCCTCCCTGGGAGCACAACCGTCTCCTTTCCTCTGAGCTGACCTTGCTGCTTGGGAGTTTCATTTGGTGGTGCCCAGCTCTCTTACTGGAGATCACACTGATCTCCTACGTGCTTTCTCGCTGCCGTTCATGGTTGTGTGGACTCATACCATGTTCTCTTCCACTCGTTTCTCTTCCCAGTCCATTCAGCCATCCCCTGGCCAGGAGCCTTCCCTTACTTTAGTTCAGTGCCGTGGCCCTTTCTGCACTTTCCCAGCACTGCTACCTGCATACAGACTTTGGAAAAGCCTTGCAGATGGGAAAGAAAGCCTGGCTGTGGGCAACCTCAGCACACCAGCCAGCAGGAGACAGCACCTAGAGCCAGAGGAGCAAACAGACCTGCCACACTCATGGCTGAGAGCCACCACACAACCGGCTCCTTCTCCCCTGCTCACCCAGGCTCGTATTTTGCTCTTCCAAAGAGCGGTGCCGTGGCCTCCTCTGCTCTGTGTCATCATCACAGATGCACATCATCTGCTTCACCCGTGCCCTGCCAGGCAGCTGTGCCAAGCATGCCGAGAGATTTGGTGAAAAATCATCCAACCCCAAGTAACTTGTACGGGGAGTTGTGGAATCCATTGCCACACGTTACTGGGGAGCCCAAAGGCTCAAAGCAGGGATTTAAAATTTGCAGTTCCTAAGTGGCTGAGACAAATTCATGGGGGATGGATCCACCTATTCTACTGGGTCAATCGTCTCAGTCTCCAGAGCAGTCCCTAAGCCACTGACGAGTAACTGAGATGTCCCATATCCTGACCCTAAACTCCTTACCTTACATGTAGCTCTCAGGCCTAAGAGCCAAAGGCAGTTTGTACTTTCCTATGAGGTGCTTTGCTCTCCACAAAGCACCATTTTAATGAATGCTAGCTCCAGTAAAAAGCCCTGCAAAGAAAAATTCCTCTAGAGCTTTGCTCCTTCTTGTCTTGCAGCAGGGATCTTCAGGTGAGCTGCTCCACGCTCAGCTCAGCCCCACTGGTACGACTTTGTTCGCAAGCAGATAAATGCACACAGCTTTTCTCCGAAGCCAGCAGGAGCCGTGTTTGCCAGCACTGGCTTCTTTGTTGTCTTTTCGCGAGCGTACACAAACAAATGAGTGATTGCATATACACAGACACGCTCGTGGCCAGGTAAGCCACACTCATAATCAGACAGCCCAGGGGAAGGCAGGGTGGGGTGGAGCAGAAGCCTACACGCCGCAGGGAGACGGCAGGAGCCGTGAGCTCCCGTCTCAAGAACTGCTCGGGGGGGCAGCCACGGAGGTTTTAACGCCGTCTGCCTTTGCTGCTGGAGAAGAGAGGAGACGTGAGCGGGGAGATGCGTGCCAAAACGCTGCGGCAGGCTGCCTGCTCTCACCTAACCCAGCCCTTGCTGCTGCCCTCCCGCGCCACCCTCAGCAGCCTCTTTCCCACAGCAGTCCCACACCTTCGCCTTGGAAAAGCCACAGCTGGGGAAACTGAGGTCTGATGGGGGGAGGAAGGAGACATGAGGGTTTGGGCACCTGCAGCTTCTGCTGGTTGTAAGCACTGAGGGCTGGGGAATCCACTTCGTGCTCTCCTGGCTGGCTCCTCAGTGGATTCGCCCTCCTGGTTTACAAACCACACAACCACACCGGGCAATAAGGAAAATTTCATGAGTTATGTAGGAGAGCAGCAGTTTTGGTGATGCCTCCAATGATGCTTCAGACAGAATGGCTACACCAGATTCCCGTGTCCCCTGTGTCTAGACTAAGAACCAGTCAGAGCCATCCACGAAATCCCTGGTGCGTTTTGACGCAGGCCAGACAGCATTTTCCCAAGCTCTTCTTGGGCACGGTCTAGGAGTTTGCATTGGGAAGAGATCCTTCCCGACAGGTGGCTAGGATGTGGCCACTGTGGTTTGGAAGCTAAAGGGAACCTAGCAGGGAGGCTGTGGTAGGGCCATGCCAGCCAGCTCCACTGGTAGAGGCCAGGCCTTGGCCTTTTTAGTGTTTTTTTGAGGAGATTTGGCTTAGGAGCTCCAGCCTTCCTTGGCCCTGGAGCTAGTTCATCACCCGTCACTCTGTTCTGCCGGCCATCCATCCATCACACAGGGGCCAACGCTGCCAGTCACGCCTGCTGAGATCTGTTTGCTTGTTGCTGCGCTGCACCCACTGATCTGTGTCATGGAAAGGCCTTGACCTTCCTTATTTAGCTTTCCTAAATGCTTCATTTACACTCGTGTGCGCTGTTTTTTCCTGCTCGACGCTAAGGCTCCTCGTTTCCACATTGAGCCTCTTTGTGCTAAGATTTCCTGCCTTTTTGCTGAGTAGTTTTGACCTTCGTTCAATAAATCAATAATCTTCCCAGAACTTAATCACCGCAGCCCCCCTTACTGCCTCTGCCTTTTGTTCCAGCGCTTGCCTGGAGCGTTGATGAGATGTGTAGTGGCTGCGTTGCTCTTGGATGCAGATTAGACAGAGCACCCCTTTGTAGGGTGCTGCTGCTCAGCCCCTACCCCAGCATTTCACATTTAAAGCCCACTTGCACCACAGTCAGCTCGTCTCTGTCCCCCAGGCGGGTTTGCAAGGCCAGAGCTGTGACCAGGTGGATGATGTGCTCCGATGTCCAGCTCCAAGGGTGAAATAATAGAGCATAGGTCTCGAAGCATGCCCAAGATAATTTTGTCCTTCCTCTTTCCCATTTTCCCCTAATTTATGGAGAATGTATTGACAGCTGCAGCTTCTCTGATGCAGCAAACTTGTAAGGGGGTCCACATCCATGGGGTGCTTGGTTTCCCTGGGTGGCCAAATCCTCTGGGTTTAGCAGCTGTTCCTCTTGGCCCAAGGTGACACACTCAGGAATAAATCTGTAGGGCAAGGCTAATCTCATTTCAGGGAGATCCTGAGAGCGAGGGGTTCCTGGGACCAAAGATTTGGAGCTGATACCTCATTAAAGCACCAGTCCTATACTGGTTCTGTGGAAGGGAACCTGGCTAGTCACCCTGGCTGGATCTTGAAAGCCCACAAAGCAAGCAGGCAAAAAAAAAACACTTGGGCAGGTTCCTGGGCTAGAGTCTGTCCTTCACCAAAGCTAACACATTTCCACAGGTCAGTGTTTTCTGACCATGCAGTCAACACCAAGAATGGACTTCTCAATTGAAAAGGAAAACAAAAAACTATGAACATTTCTAAGGGTGTTTCTATTCCTCCAGAACAGGTCTCTTCACCCCACACCAAGTCCAGATGGATGCCTTTTTTTCAGAGCTCATCCATGGCATCCCGGTAGCAAATTCTCTTCCTTTAGCAGACTGCTTCCCACTTTGACTTAAAATGGGAAACAGGCCCTCAGCCAGAGTTTAGATCTAAATTCAGATCTACAGAGTGGTGCTCTTTCCATCTTTGTTTGTATTTGGGCCTGTCTGGCTTCCTAGGGTGAAACTCCTCTTCCAGATCTGCACAGCAAATACCAGCTCTGCTATTGTGCTCTTCGCTCCCCCCTTTGGCATACAACTTGCTGGAAATCAGCACATCTAGGGAGATCAGTCCAAACTGCCATGGGAAACTGGCTATTTTTCTAAAATACGCGATACAGATCAACCACAGGTTACTGCCTAGATTACTAGCTCGTGGTACTCATGAGATCAGACTAGGTGATCATAAAGGTGCCTCCTGGCTTTCAGACCTATCAGCCCTAAATAATGCAGTAATGAAGTAACATGGAACAAAGCCACATTTGTTCATGTGCAAGGCATGTTAATGATGTTCCTTTTAAAGATGGGTAGATGGAGCGGCGGATTGATGCACTGAATTTCACCTCTAGGGACTCGGAGTTTGGTTACGAGACAAACGAGTTTGATAGCATCAAGTAAATACTCAATGGATATTCGTCTCCATCCCCAAAACCGCCATGCAATTTGGCAGGAGCAGCAGTCTGTGCTCACGAGACGTCTAGAGGTGCTCAGGGCATTGGCAGTCCTTTGGGAGGAAGCATCTGACGGCGCTGTGCCTGGCCGTAGCCAGCACCCTCACCCTCTCGCTTCCCCACGCACTGGCAGCACGCTGCTCCCCAGAACCACTGCAAAGAAAGCACAAAATTAAAACTGAAAGAAGGGGGAAAGAGACGTATTTGGGTTCACAAAGTGAGCTAATGCTGGGGACTAGCATACGGTATCGGCTTTGATGCGTTATTAGAACTGTGAAAACTTGCAGTGTTTCAAGGAAAAGATTTTTTCCAGGCGTGAGATCAAAGCAAAAGCTAAATAATATTGGGTTAGAGAAGAGGGAACTTTCAAATGGCTGGTCTTGACTGTTTATGTATCTAGAAATGTTGTGATAGGAGCAGCCCTTTTCTATAGGGCCCAGTAACAACAGTGTAAATCAAGCATTAACCAGAAATAGACAGCAAATTATCTATTTTTCTAAAGAGACTTCTAAGGGAGCTGCTTTTTAGGGAAGGAGAAAAGGGTTCTGTTTTTCATAGCAGAAAAACACTCATCCAGGAGGCATCACAGTATCTTTGTCCCAAAGCATAACAATGCTAGATATCAAATAACAGCTCTGAAACAGCTGATAAAACTGCACATGGGCATGCTTTGACACAGAGGCAGGAGGACACAGCTCAAAGTGATCTTCTCACTTGTTTGATGTCTTTTTAGACTCCTTGCATAAAGAATTCTTATTGCTTTTAAAAAAAGAGAGAGAGAGAGACAAGTCTGTGCAGTCTAGGAGGTGAGGAAGTTTTGCCTGGAAAGTGTGTCCCTGTTAGTTTAGACGTTTCATTTTAGCAGCCTTTTGGAAACCAGAATGTCTGAATTTTCACACGGAACAGCAGTGTTCGCAGGACAGCACGGACACAGCACCGAGGCACGACAGTGGAAATTCGGAGACTCGCTGGCCGGCTGTGAGAATAAAGAAAGAAAAGACAAATAAAGAGGAGATGCATGAGGCTAAGACTAGGAATAGAGGGATGGCTTCACCCTTCTCAGTGCCAAGCGTGATCTGATCTAATTGCACATGTTTCCTCAATAGGTATGGCAGAGACAAACCCCTCTGGGGAGCCAGCCTTCCCGTCCCAAGACAGGTGCTGAAGGCAGGGGCTGAACTGCCCACAAAGGTGCCTCTTTCCCCTCCACCAGCTCCCGGAGCCAAGGTGCCTCGCGGAGCCAAGACGCCTAATTGCCAGGTGGCTAAGACAAAGCGAGATGCATCACCCCCACAGCTAACTTACCTAATCATCATGACTCTTGTTATGTTTCCAGACGGGAAGAACAGCCAAATACTTTCAGTCTTGGATATGTTTATACGAAGGAACACAACAAGAAAGAACAAAAGTAAGGTCTCCCTCCGGGACACGGCCACGGTCTCTTTTCTGAAAGGCTTTTGGTGAACAGAGTAAAATAGCTGCTTCTCCAGACTGGGGAGAACTTTGTTTTTCCCTGTGAGGTTAAAAATCAGCCTTTTGTGTAGGGATCACCTTGCCTGGATGGTATCGCTGTCTGAGCGACACTGTTCAGGCCCATTCATAAAGCCAAGAAAAAGAAACCTGACGATCTGCTTCCTCCATTAATTGCAGACTACCGTACTTCCAGGCCAAATTCAATTGTTGTTGTAGAGAACAGAATCCAAAAGTAGCACAGGCTCTTTCCTTAGCCCATTAAGGAAACACGGCCTGTTCTGAGAGCGACTTTTTCAATGACAAAGACCAAAACCGCAGATGAGGATGAGGAATTTAAAAAAGACCTTTAAAAACATCTCTTTCATTCCAATGTCTCTATAAAAAGATGGTGCAATTTTCATCCCTCTGCATACAGCCAGGCTGGTGGGTTTTGAGTAGCAAACATACCAGGCTTGGCCATTAGCCAACAATTCCCAGCTGTGGCACAAGTGATACCCAGCCACCAAAACTCAATAAACCCACTTGGTAGCTCTGGTCATTATGGCTTACTGATTGTGTGTAGCCATTGAGCTCACGGTCAGACCTTTCCTCCTGCACGATGCTCCATCACGCTGAATGTCCCAGACCTGCCCTTCTCCCTGGGGAAGGAAGAGCTGAGCCCCTCTGAACTCTGCTGAACAGAAGGCCAGCAGCAGAGCTTGTGTCTACAGATGAAGGTGCCTTCGGGGTGAGAACAGGTGGATCCTCACGAGTGGGTTTAGAGGAGCGTGAGGCTGCATTCAGTTCATTCACAATGAGATGGTGTTTACTTGTTTCTTGACTGAAGTCTTGAAATGCAAGTCAAGCAATGCCAACACGTCAGAGATCCAGTTTCCATGGCTGGAATGGTGTTGTGAAAATATTTGTGCATACATTTATACGAATAGACATATATTTATAAAAGTATATACACGCATACGTGTTTGTCTAGAATGAGGTTTGTTCATAAGACAGAAGGCCAGAAAGAGCGTACCTCCATGTGCACACATACATATGCCTGCACAAACACGCTTATCTGTATAAATAAATAAAATAAAAGAAGGAAAATAACACAGGGAAAATCAAGAAAGGGCAAAACAGAGAACGGTATGAGACAGACAGCAAAGCCATGGAGTAGCTGAAGTTGGAAACCTGTCTTGGATCATACATCCCGTGTGACCAGGATGCTCCCTCATCGGAGGAGGGAGCAGCGCTGAACACTGCAGGGCCCTGACGTAGGTGTAAATCTGCAAGGTGTTACAGCAGCACCCAGACATGGTCCTGGAGAGCAGAGACTTGACTGCTGTTGCTCTCTCTTGCTCAGCCCTAGATCTGGAACAAATTTGTTGGAGCCAGTGGAGTTACTCCAGAATTGTACCTGTGGCAGAGATAAAATCTGCTGCGCGATGGATTAGGATTTGTGTTTCCAAGAAGAGGAATCTGTCAAAGGAAGCAAGGAAGAAACAAAGGAGGAATGTGAGCACTCTGCCTCACACTCTTTGAAGTGCTGTGTCTTTTACAAGGGAGTAACCTAACCCACGTTTATTCCCGTGTTTTTCTTCCACAATTTACTCCAGAGATTTTCTTTAAACAATAAATAGGAAATACCCTCACATACAGCTGTGCAGGATATCTACTTTACAAGCCTTTTTTTCCAGGGTGGGAGCTCGCCTGCTAGGCATCAGAGTCATGGAAAGAAACTACTGAACGTGATGCAGGAAGCAACAATGCTGGCTTTCTAATTTAATGTCCATTCCACACCAAAGTTCACTGGAGCAGATATCCCTAGGTGACTACCTGCATGAAAACTAGATCAGCTCCAGTTACAACCATCCAGTGAAAATGCTATCAACCTCCCTGCAGGGGTCTCCTTAATGTTTATAACAATCAGGGTAAAATGCAGAACCTTCTGAAGCTGCTCTGCAGTGGCACGCAGTCCTGCAGACCATTCACTAGGAATGTAAGTGATAACTTGGAAATTCCTAAGAGGATGCTCAAAATGTCCTGGTCTGGACAGAGATGTGGAAAAGACTGAAGCAGTCTCAGATTTAGGCCCTAGAAGCCCCTAAAATGTATTATGGGTCTGAGTTGGCAGGTATGCTCGAGAAAATCCTACTCAGAGCAAGGCTATGTGCAGCCTGGACAGAAAGATTTATCATGTCAGAAGGTGACAGGGTGAGAAGCAGCCTCGTCATCAGGGGACTGAGACAGACCAAGCTGTGTCCAGAGACCGATCACACTGACTTGGAAACACATTTGATAGAAAGCTGGAGGTGCTTCTGAGCTGTGTCCAGGCTTACAGGACGGAGCTGAGTATGAACCAGCCAGGTACCTCCGTCCTGTCTGCAGGTAGCACAGCTTTGCATTTCAGGTACCTGCATGGGCTGAGTGTTAGGCAGAGTTTCAAAGTGTGATGCTGTTCTGAAAAGCAAGGAGGTGAAAGTGGGACGGTAGGTCTCTAAGCTGATTCCTTCTGTGACTCAGATCAGATATGCCCAGCTTGCAAAGGAAGATGAGGAAGAGGTTCTCCCTCACCTTAATCTGGGAGCCAGGTTGGTTGTTTTACACTGTAGTCATTAATTCTGCCTGATTTTGCCCAGGGAAAACAGACAGCCATTTATCAAAGAATTACTCAGATGATGCAGTAAAGAGCTAAAATACAGCTTTCTACCCATGAAAACACGGGCAATCCTCCTTGGTGAACATTAACAGAGAGTGAGTAAGTGTGTATTTATAAGCTGCGGCGATCAGTGGATAGCAGCCTCAGCACACGTGGGGTCTGATTTTAAGAAATGACTATATTCCTCAGCCACTTTTGCAGTCATACTGGGATTGCCTGGTCATTTCAGAAAATCTGCCTCAGCTCCAGCTCTGGGCTTTCTCCGCAAGGTTTTCATTTGTATCTGTGCAGCATTTCAAGCTTTGTGTGTACCTGTGGCCCCGTGCACCAGGCAGGGGGAGGACTGAGCCCAGATTTAAAGTCCTGAGCCTGGGAACTTGGTAGGAGGCAGAGGAGCTACATCTGAGCCACATCGTTTTTGAAGTGTTCCCAAACACACTCACAGTAATACCATTAGCTGTCCCTGCTTGGCTGAAGCACCCTTAATACATCCCGTTAAATTCAGGCAAATTAGTGCTGTTAGCTCATTCACCAAGCCGTCCCTGCTTTTCCTTGCAGGAGGCAAGCCAGGCGAGGTGGCTGGCGCCCTGCCACACTGTCCAAATGGCATTGCCACCGCCAGAGTGACGGGGTCGGCACAAGCCACCGTTTGCCAGGTCCAAGTCGGGTTTTGCTCCATGACTACAAAAGGAGAGAAGCTAATTCGGGCAGGAAGAATATTCTGGCAGCGGTTCCTGGCAAGCGCCAGGGCCTTATTTATTATTTCATGCATTTTCTTTCTTCTGCTCATACAGTCAGTTCAGATCACATTTTGTCTTCCAGAGATAAATTAGAAGCCGCAATGGGCTTCAGACCAACCTAGATGGAAGCTGCTTAAACAGAGCATGAATTTGCCCCTCTACCTTTGCTCTGATTTAAGGAAACATGCATGCCCAGATTATTTCACCTGAGGTAGCCAAGCATTAATTAATTACATAAAAGCATTTGTGAACCTGTTAAAACTATCTATTAGATGAGCAGCACTGCTATCTCCACCATCGCTCTAAACGTTTTAATTAATTTGGGGGAATTTACACATGCACGCTGTCTGCCAAATTCAACAAAAAACTTGCTTTATAAACTAATAATAGCATTTGCTTTCACTGTGAAGGAGTTATGCAAGCTCTGTATGTGCATGTAAGGGGAGAGGGTGCTGGGTTCTGCACAGAGCCAACTGCTGCTTGGTGATTTACCAGCAAAGCTTGGTGATTTACCAACAAAACACCTCTCTCACCAATATCACATTCGTGTTAATGTCAGCAGAGGTGCAGAGAAACGTGTGCTCAGTGTCTGACAGGATCAATCCCATCAAAAATAGTAAAAATAAATATATATATATATATATATTTAACATACTGAGAAAAATCGCTTTTGCAGAGCTATCATGAGGCAGCAGTGGCTGGTGCTACCCTCTTTTTCTGCAGCAGATTTCACATTGCTTGTAGATAATATAACTGCACATCTGGACTCGACTGCTGGGAATTTATGGCCGGTGCATGATTTTCAGAAGGAAAAATTACTTCTCCGTTTGACAGAATTTAAGAGGATAATCCATTTGTTAGGTAGCCTGGAAAACAAAATAAAATCCTAATCATCTTTGGTGGATTAGCCACACGGGGCAAGAAGCAAGGCCTGCACAGATGTGAAGAAGCTTTTCTGAACAGGGAAATCTCAGCTTGAGGAAGGTGCAGAGCCTGCTCTGGTGGCACTTTCCTCCATGGCCACAGGAGGAGGGCATGGCCTGGCAGCCAGGCTGGGTGGCATGGGAGCACTTGCTGTGGTATTCCCCCATGTCCCAGCACCACTGGCTGTGCTTCTCCACGTGCCCCAACGTCCTCCAGCTGGAGGTGGATGTCCTGCAAACACCACAAAGATCCCCCTTGTCCATGTCCCCACATGTCCCCACACCAGGGTAGGCCCAGAGCCACCGGGCCTGGTTGCCCCGCTGCCTGTCCTCACACCACCTCTGCCCGCCGCTGTCCCGCTCCGCAGCACGGAGGCGAAGGTATTTTCGGGAGCACTTAGACGTCGAGATAGGCATCTGGCCCCAGCCCTTCAAAGGTGCCGAGGCGGTGCCGTGCTGCAGCTCGGGTTAAACCCACTGCAGCGGGAGCTGGAGTGCCCCTGCGCTTGAGGTTTCTCTCCAGTTTAACTACATCACTCCAAATCCACCTAGATAAAGCGATACAACCCTTCTTGTATAGACAAGACCGTAATCTCTGCGTTTCATCTCTCCTCGCTATTGTTCCTCCTGGCCCGGGCCTCCTGGCAGCCCTGAGCACTAATCACAGTCAGGTACAAGGATTCCTAGGGACGAGCAGAAAACTACCCCGCAAATTCATTTCCACTTGTGCTTGGCACAGGACTGGCGCTCCAGTCCCCTGAGGCTACCTCCGTTTCGACATTTCCAGCCTGCAAGACTCAAATTTAACATTCAAAACGCATCTCCTTAATTTATCTTCTTCCCTCGATATTATCTTCCCCGTGCTGCTCAGTGATTTGTTTGTCGTTATACCTACGGTGGTTTTGACGAAGATCCCCCTTCTCCAGCATCCCGGCACTCAGTACACCACATCACACCGCCGCTCCGTCAGATTGCATCTCCTCTCTTTGAGGGGCCCTGAAAGTACAATTTTAAGAGAAATGTGGGGAATCCCACTCACCATCAGGCCTGTTACGGTCACTGATGCTGTGCTGCCCAGCAAGGCCTGCTGGTGTGAAGGTGGCCCCAGGGTGGTCCTGCTGCCTTGGGCAGCTCTGTCCTTCGTGGTCATCCACCTCAACTGCTTGTGCACGTCATATTGTGCACAAATGAGAAGGTCCCAGCCATGCCATGCAAGGACTGTGTTAGTGTCCCTACAGATGTTCACTCTGGCCAGATCCTCTTCATCCCCTGCGTACCAGGAGCTCACACCCCTGAGCCAGCCTTCACCTGAGAGCTGAGCCTTCCCAGCTCTATCCCTTTAATCTTTTGATTAGGCAGATGGCTCTGGATGTATAAAAATGAGGTTGGGGGTGTTGCTCGAGGTGAACGCTGAGCTCTCCCCTGCTCTGACCTCAACCTGGGTAAAGCAGAGGAGACAAATGGGAGTCACATCTGACTTGGGTCAGACTCTAGCCTGGTGGAGGTAGAAGTTGTGTTTTGTAGAAGCTGCCATAACAGAAGCTCACAACAACATCTTTGGGGCCTAGGTTATTACAAAAAAAGTAATCATCAAAACCTTTAAACCAGTCAATATTTATGCAACGCCCGAGCCCTCCTAGCCTCACTTCCCGTGCAATGTTTCCCAACAGTACCTGCAACTCAACGTGCAGCTGGTACCCTTGGAAAGACCAACAAAAAGAACGATTTCTGTTTAAACAGGATTTGGAAATCAACTCAGAAATCTTCTGCAGGCTGGTCCCCGTATCTCAGCAGGCTCTCTTCTAACATCAGGCACAAACGTGAGGAGCTGTCAGTAGACATGAAGCAGCTCTCGGGGCTGCATGAATACCATTTCTCCCTTGCAAAAGCTCTGGGCTCGCAGCAGGGAACCATTTGCAGTTGCTTAGAAAGCGAGGAACAACACATGGCATGCGGTCTGTGGCCTACGTGGGCACACGGAGTCACATCCCCTTCCTCACGCTGTTCCACGGCCAGTAGTTATTTCACTTACCATGAGCTGCACTTGCTCTTCATCCAGGTAAATGTGTGCCTGCGCTTGGCGTACCGTGTCAGCGGGAAATACCAGAAGGGAAATTTGAGCAGACACATCTGCAGGATGTGCAAATCAGCACAGAAACGAGGAATTTGGCAAGTCTCTCGGAAATGATGATAGCGGTGTTTTCTTTTTTTACATCCCATGCCTTTTACTCATTCAGCTGGGACACTATTTCCTATTTCACGACATTTCCACATTGCATATCTACTGGGAATGTAAACACGTTCCAGGATTCAACTGCAGCTTTTTTTTGGGAGAGAAGTCACAAACATCTGCTTTCTAGTGTCACAGCTGGGGAGGCGCAGACCACGTGGGGAAGTGCTCCGTGGAGGAGTGACGCAGACCGAGACAGCCCTGATGGTGAGCCCTGCACCATGGGGCTGAGCAGGATGAGCTCCACGAGCCATCCAGGGATCTGCAGCTCCTCGCAAGGAGATGAACTGCTCTGGGACCAGCAATGGCAAAGCCACGGCCTACAAATGGAAAAAGCAGGGGTGCTTGTCGACAGCACAGAGGGGGAAAATGAGTGTCACTGCCTAGGATGCTGGAAGAGGTGATGGGTAGATGCTCAATGGACAGAGATGCATTTTTTTCTTTCCTATAGAAATTAATATAACCCAAGAGGGAATGAATGCTTGCAGGGGTTCACAAAATGCACATTGTTCCAGTGCCCAGGGGCAGCATCGAGGGTGCAGAGGATGTGGACATGGGGACAGGACCATCATCACTGAGGGTTTTCAGAGGCTGTTTCTGGGGGACACAGAGATGTGGATGTCCCTAGGCCCTCGTGGCTGTATTCCAGGGAGCAGAAGCACTGCTGGAACCACCACCCCTCCCCACTGACTCCTTTCAGGATCCTTTGAGCCAGCCAAGGAGAGCGGGACAACCCCCGTGCCCTCACAGGACAGCACAATTGTTCCCTGCAAGGCTTGCTGCCTACCGAGGACCACAGCCTGTATGGTGTAACACACACCGAGTCATGCACAGGCTTTGGTTTACAGCTTTCCCCATTTATACGATCTCATTTTAGTCTTTCCTGCACTCTCCCCAGTTTGGTATGATAATACCAGAGCACTTTGCTGTCCCCTCTATAGTCAATCTTGCACTTTACTCTTACAATCCCTTCCCCAATATTAAATTTCTGCTCCATTTTCTGCTTCTACAGAGACACACTCTCTTCAAGGCAGTGCAGTGCCATCATGTAGCAATTTTTTGGAGGTTTGGCCCTAAAAATCCAGCCAAAAGGGCTTCTGAATTGGTGAGGAATCCAGGATTGCTGTTCCAGCTGACTGCTCTGCCTGCTGCCTGGGCACCCTCGCTGATGGAGGAGGTCATTGCTTCTCCTGTTTTGGGCTAGTGGTAATGCCAGCTCACTAGATTCTGGCACGGAGATGGCTTATAGAAAACATAGAAGAAATGAATCATAGAATCATAGAATATCCTGAGTTGGAAGGGACCCTTAAGGATCATCAAGTCCAACTCTTGACACCGCACAGGTCTACCCAAGTTCAGACCATGAGGGTGGGTGCTCCCACAAATCACAAAATATCCCAAGTTGGTAGGGTCCCACAAGGATCATCGAGTCCAACTCCTTGGTCCCTAAAGGACCACCCAAAAAAATCACACCATGTGTCTGAGAGCATTATCCAACTGCTTCTTGAGCTCTGATGGGCTAATACAGGAAATTCATGCCATCTGCTATTTCCTACCAGACGTTACTGTTCTTGCTACTCTGGCCAAAGCACATTGAGTCTTCAACCAACAGAGGTTGCAGCCAGGCACCTTACATTTAAGCTGGCATCAATCCCTGCTCCATAAAGCATTGCTGGGGATGGTGACCTGTGGCCAACGGAGGGCAGCAGCCTCCCGAAGCACCCCACAAATCATGCCAGTCACCAGCTCAGCCACCACCAAACCCCAAACCAGGCAGTCATGGTCACTGTCACAGGACCTTCTACACGCGGTCTTAAATAAGCTCTGAGGTTAATAACGAGCACAGCATCTCACACAGAGAACCCTGATACATCTGCTAATTACCCACACTAGAATTAAGTTGTGATAATTAGAAGATCAGATAATGGTGCCTGGGAAACACCAGAGCAGAAATGTTGGTTCAGTAATGAGATGCATGTTAAGTACCTCATTAACAGCTGGGGTGTGATTGCCAGCGCCAGCCTCAATGTGATAACAGCAATAAGACTCGACCTCCAAAGTGAAATGGACATTTTCTCACTGATTTATGTATATATATATATATATAGGAGTCAAATGAAATCATGTGGAAAAACTTGTTTTTCACACAGTTTTCAGCATGAACCAGTTTTCACTTTTCAGAACTGTGAACATCACTGAGTTTCACTCCTTGGAGTTGATTAACTTTCTCCTCCCTCCTAAGAGATATGGGGACAACCCAAAGGGACTTGAAAAACCTGGGCAAGAAGATGATGGGAGGATTCAGCATCGCTGTAGGAGAGTCCCTTTAGCCACCAAAGGGTAAGCGGTCACAGGACAGAGACATCATGCTTTGACTTCACCCCCAGCTCAAAAAACTTCAGGAAGAAATAGCCCAAGCAAAATATATTAAGTGGGTTGGACGGAGTGAAATAGATATAAGTTACAGAACACCTGTAACAGGGTTATGACCAAGTTCTCAAAAAAAGACTAGCAGCTGGAGTAGCCTCTTCTTCTTGTATGCTATCTGTGGCATCTTAAAGAGATTCCCATTTCAGAAAGTGCTGGAGCAACAGAAGAGGCTGCCCAGAGAGGCAGTGAGGTCTCCTTGGAGATATCCAAAAGCCGCCTGGCTGTGGTGCTGGGCACCCTGCTCTGGGTGGCCCTGATTGAGCTGGGGATGGAGCAGATGCTTCCAGAGCTCCCTGCCAACTTCAACTGCTCTGTGATCCAGTGATTCTGTTACATTTGCTTGAAAAGTGAGCTAAATTCAGGCAATTAATGAATCCTTTTTGGAAACTTTGGCCACCCTACTGTAGGATATTCAGAAACAGTCTGTAGTTGGTAAAAGCAACACTTAAAGTATCTACGATTAAGCCAAAATCAAATAATGAGAATAGCTGCATCAGGGGTGGTAGCCTTCTTAAACCAAACCGAAAGAAAGAGAGGGGTAGAAACACCAGCCACTGAAGTAAGTGGAGAGGTTATCCACCTCTGGAAAATCTACAAAAGAGGGATTCAGCACAAAAAATGAAGCCACCCCTACAGGTGGACTCCCATCTTCAGTTTGTTCAACCTCACAACCTCCGGCCAGAGGTGAATGAGCTCCTGCTAGGGAGGACCACCTACCCTGCCCAGTTTTGTTTTGCTAGTCATGATGCCATAAAAACTTGTCTGTCAGAGGAGGGACTGCCTCGATGTCATCTGCTGGCTGTGTGACTGCCCTCTGGCCAGATTTGGCACTGTGGCAATACCAGGTAACTTCCTCTGAGAAACATGGTTCAGTTTTTTATCCAAATACTTCACAGACTTCTGAATGAATTTAAATACCACACAAGCAAACAAGCTCAGGAAGCTACAGGACAGAATTCAAGACAAATTCTTAAGCAATCTATCATTGAAGGAGATGGACCGTGGCAAAAGATTTTCCAGCTGTGCCCACTCAACAACATCCCTCAAAGACAATGCTATTATGAGTGTGCATTTGCAGCCATGTACACAAGGCTGTGACGAAGGCCTTTTTATTGTGTTGAATCCTAAAGTCACTCCCTGGAGAAGAATTGGCCTTCCTGTCCAAAGTACGGTTATTAAACTACCAAGCACTTCATAGCTGGGGAAAAGAGTTCATTATGAGTGTTCCTCAAAGCTTATGAAGACACAGAAAATGCTGAAAAGTATTTCTTCAGCAGCTGTAGATATTACTTATAGATTAAAATAGGAGTATATACTACAGAGTCATTTGGGGTTTTTCTTAAATCACTGAAGGCTGCTAAATTGCCAAATGCTTGCTCTGCTCCGGACATACTTTGATAGCTAACTGGCAGAACATTAGGATTATGGAATAGGGATCAAGATATTTAATCATTAGAAGCCGGTGTCTCCAGCCCGTGATTCTAAAGGTAACATCAGTCCGTACTTAATTAAAAAGTGATACAACTTCTAACTTGTAAGCCAGTGTTTTGGGTTGGGTGAGATTGCAGAAAGGGTACTTTCCAACTAAAGATTTCTCCTGCTCAGCAGATTTCTGTCCAGAATATTTTGTCTACTCCACGATTTTTATGAGAGGACACTGAACTGAAACCAAGCTTTGGACAAAAGCATATCTATATGAGAGTGGTACCTATAAATGGTCCAACATTATAAATTGTGACCTGGTGGACTCACTGGGATTACACAGGGGATCTCTCCATGTACAGATCATGAACTCAGGCTGGTAACACGAAATTGCAGTACCACTGAGTGTCTTAGCATCCATGCCAAGGCTGTGTCACCTAGACTGAAGGGAATCTTTAAAAATTAAAGCCAAAATTAAATATTATTTTTGGAAAAACAAAAACAAAAACAAACAAACAAACAAAAAAACATATCTAAATAAAAATAAAATGCTAGATCAAACGTTTTCTTCCTGATATTTCTACAGAAGAATGAGGGTTGGCAAGCAATCCCAACAGAGAAGAACAAAGCAATTGGATTAGTTCTGCTTTTTAAAATCTGCAGGTCTCAGGAGGGTGCAGGAGACCTCAGAAGGAGCAGGGAGGCCCAGCAGGGGCAGGTCACAATATCGCAGCAGAAGAACAGCTACATCAATGCAGTCTGTCCTAGAAGAAGGATTTTGTGAGGCAGGGGACGCTGCCCTTCACCCAGTGAATATCCAAGGAGAAACTGAACATGGAGCCACACATGGGCACACACACACACACATTCTGACTAATTTTTCCATGCTAGCTCATTAAACACTGATTGTCTTCTTACGGTGTTTACAACATCCATTATGGCTTTTTCACTTGTCCCTGAGCATGTGAAATCTAACTCCAGGGCTGGGGCTGTTACAGGCCCAGAGGAGCTAGTCCCACTTCTAGGAAAAGGTTGGAGGGAGTAAGAAATCTGCTGCTTAACAGGGGTGTTAAGTGGGTGAAGAAAAGGATTGTGTCACAGACTTCTTGGAAGAAGGGAAATGGAAGAGAAGAAAGGTCCACCACGGTGCATCCAAACACACAGGCCTGAAGACCTTCTGTCTAAAAGAGCTTTTTGAGAAACCCCAGGAGACGAAATGCTGGCACCAAGTCCTGTGTTGGTGCCTGCCCTCAGAGAGAGGCCCGAATGCTCCTGCACCCAGGGCTCCGGGTGGCCTCCACCTCAGCCCTCCTGCTTGCTGCATCGCTCCCACCCAAACACAGCTCAGCAGGACAGAGCAGTGCCTACAGCACCAGCGTGAGAGTCCCTAGGGAAGACTAATTAGAGCTGAACAATGAGTTGGACACCCTCAGCCCCTGCACATAAATAACAGCCCTGCGAGCGGCCTAGCGCACCTCAGGGAAATGTGCGGTGCCAAGAGCTGCAGCCCTCGCCATAACACAGCCACGGGCAGCAGGAGCCACAAAGGGACCCAGGGAAGTCATCTCCCCTTCACTTGCATAACGCAGAATAAAATGAGGTTGTTCCCATGAGCAGCACAGCTGTGTAGCACTGGGCTTTAGCACAGTGCTTCTCCAGCACTGCCTTCCTGAGATGAAGCCTGCCTCACCGTTCCTCTTGCTGTGGTTGGCAAAAGAGAGGACAGGAAAAGAAATGATGCTCTACCCGATTATTCTTTTGTCAGAAGTCATTGCACCTTTGGGCCATAAAGCCTAAGGCTGCTTTCAACAATCTGTCAGCTGCTTTTGGTGCAACTCCTGTTGCTACCGGAGCCTGATGTAGGCTACTGAGTTACCATACAAGCTGGCACAGAAACGTAAAGCAATAAAAAGCTTACCCGTCATAAGGTACTAAGCGGTGGTAGGAAAATTGACTAATTAAAAAGCTTTTTAAGCTGTCCTGTCATGGTTGTTTTATTTGAAAACCATTTACTGAAAATGAGCATTTCCTCTCTAATTTGTGCTCCTTCATAGGGGATTATCATCTGATTGCCACAGTTTGCACCGCTTGCCTACGTCTGCATGATGTGGCACGGAATGATTTTCGGGGCTGCATCATCCACCCCAGAGAGGCAAGATGCCAGGCAGGGGGAAGGTGGAAGTTCAGAGCCAAACTCCCTGATAGCTTGCACTTTTAGCTCTGCCACAGCCACAACCATCCTGCAAACAAGGGGCACCATAGAAAGAAGAGCAACCAGAAAAAAAGGCCAGGAAATTATGTGGCACAAGAACTAAAAGCTTAGTCCTAGTAGATGTCCCAGGACTTGCGACGGCTTGTTTAATAGTCCCATTCTTCAAAGGCTATTTCATCTGGCCCTTTGAGGAAGAGAATGTGTTTCTGGGCCCTCCTGTTTCATGTCAGACAGTACGTGGGGCATTTCCACACAGCCTTTCACATCAAGCATGAGTGATTTTTGTTCCTGCTCCACGTGGATCCATTACAGACCAGGTGCAGCCAAAGCTATGCAGCTGCAGAAAGCTCCAGCATACTGTGCTGGAATATTTTGTCAAGATATTCAGTCAAGAGTATTTTGTCAAGAATATTTGTCAAGAATTGTCAAGAGTTTTGCCACAAAAATATTTGTCAAGAATATTCAGTCAAGACTGCCATGGCTTGACTTCCACTTAGAGGTTGGTTTGGATGGTGGCAGGAGAGCTTCTCCATGTCATGTCAATCTAAAAAAGACCGAAATTCCCTCAGACTAAGATCTGCAGGAAAACAAACAAACAAATAAACAAACAAAAAACCCACAAACTCTATCCTCAAACAGCCAGGCCCACGTGTCTAGTGGAGTGTTTTCTGATGTGCCAAGCACTTTGGTTTGTGGATATGTAGGATCTGGAGAAAGATAAAGGTGCCTCTTTGTGGGTTCAAAAGATAAGAACCCACTCTAAAATGCTTGTGAAGGGATCTTCCACCGAGTGCTCTTCTGGGACATGTAGGAATAAGTGCAAGTCTAAAGGCCCTGCAGGAAAAGGGCTGTTACTTCTAGTAATTGGATTTTAGGGAAGTCTGCTCCTGAAAATATTTCTCCAGTTGTTGACCAGAGTCTTTTAAGTATTCTCAGTCTATGGATTGCAGGGTCACGAGGTAGTGCCTCACATCACACTAGGCTCATTGCCAAGGCACCAACAGGGGACGAGTTAAGTACAATTGAAAAGCACTGGCCCAGCTGTTTTTAGACTTGCATGGCTTATTCCAGGTCTTGAAGAGCAAGAATCACCCCTCTCAGCACAAAATGAATGAATAAATAAATAAAAATTAAAAAAAAGAAAAGCTATAAGAGTGTGAGGATACGTTAAGGTCCCTCCACATCCCAAAACAGTTATTGGTTTTCTTCTGGACATAAACAGTAAACCTCATTAATTGTTACTCCCTCAGTAGGTGCTAATGATACACTTGGCTTTCTGGGCATGTTCTGGAATAAAAGGGAGCATGTTATTAATTAACTGCAATCAAGATATTCATTACACTATGTGGGACCTGGATGAGTCCGTTGCTCATTTTAAATTTAAACTGTTGCAGAATTTGGCAAATCGAATGGGTTTCTGAGGTAATGTAAGGTAATTAATTGCTCTCTCAAGATTCCTCTCTTCTTGCGGCACCCTCACGGACAGCAAACATGTGGAATTGCTTACACGAGGATGTGGATGAAAGACAGGTCTTTGGCACTCCAGCCAACGGCCCTCCACCTCAAATGACCCACGAGCCTCATTACACTGGACAGATTTATAGGGGTGAAGATGCCAAAGTAGCTTGCACATAGCTAGCTAATACCAGGCATGACACTGGAGAAATGCCTCACGTGGTGCTTGCTCCAGCTTGCAGTGAGGCAGACCCGTGCTTTTCCAGGGTGCAGAATGATGGTGATCAATCAGAGGGTGACACGGGTTAAAAGAGGGCATCGGCAACTGCACATGCCAAGGTATCAATCCCAAAGGAAATAAAGAAAATGGAATAACGATGGTGCAATTAAATTTTCCTCCTATTACCTACGTTGCTTTGAAAAGAGTTGCTGAGTATGATTGTTACTAGATAAGGAATGACAGTTCTTCAGCGTGTTGGTCCAAATTCTCTTCCAGTACAGGCAGAAACACAGAAAACAGTATGAGTGACAAGTGAAAGAAAGAAAAAGGTACCACAGGTTAATGCGTTATAGACATTTTCACAGCAGAATGCAAAATGGCACATAAATCAATAGCTGCACTGAATGTTGGGTGGTTGTGGGGTGAAATTCACATTGCTCTGACTCTTGTCAAGAAAATAAGACATTCCCAGATCAAACCTACTCTGCCTCATTCATCACAGAGCTTATAACTGGGGGACTGCCATCACAAAACAAATTCTAAGGTACCATAGTGTAAATGCAATCTCGTATTCACAGGAGCAGGAACCAGAGCCTAAAATTCCCTGTCTCCTAGTCAGTCAAGGGCTAGAATTGTGTTTTGTTTGGTTTGTTGTTGTTTATTTTCTTTTTTTTTTTTCCTCCTATGGATTAATCATGATTAAAGTTACCATAGAGAAAGCAGAAATTCCAACATGAGGGTTGAGGGTGCTTGTATAGTGTCTTTCTCTGGCTCCCTTACAAGCACACTAATTCAGAGCTGGTGGCTTGGGCAATGTCCTCGTGGGTGGGAGGTGCAATTTCAAATTCCCTCGGCAGAGGACTCTGTCAACCCCAAGGTCTCCCACATCCCAGCCCCAGCCACCAACTTACCTACTACAGCTAGTGACCATGTGCAGGGCTGTAGTGTCTGAGCCCAACCTTGCGAGGATCCTTTAACTCCTCAAACAAAGAAGTTCTTTGTGGATGTCAGATCATCTGCTCTTCCCAAAAGGTTAAACAGGGCCTCGACTCCTTCAATTACTTGGCTTGCAGACAATGAGCTTTAGCAGGCTAAGCAAAGCTCTGCGTGTGAAAACAACTGAACTGACATGTATTTAGTATGTTGCTGGCTTCTCCTCCCAGCAGCTTTGATCAATGTTCAGAGAGCAGGTAAAATGTGCAGTGCATGCCCAGAACTAGGCTGCCGGTGGCAGTTCCAACAAGACACCCAGGCAAAAAAAAACCCTTGATCGGACAAAAAGGGAGGTCTGCGATGCAAATAATGAATACCACACAAACCCTTCCATCTGCTGATCTAAGGAACTCTCCGCTGATGGCTCCTCAATGAGTTTTGCAGTCATCATGGGAGTAAAGTATTTCCTCTATTTTAAATGCCAAGAGACTGAAGCTGGGAGAAATTTGGCTAAAGCCATGCAGCAAATCTGCCATGCCAGAAAAAAAAGCTCCAAACTTTCAGCTCCTACTCATGTTTCAGCTCCTTTGGTCTTGTTAGCTGGGACTCTCGTAAAGCTACTTGTAAATATGACTGGAGACCACACTGCTCCAGCCCTGCTTGGCTAATCCAGCCCATCTCCTTTGTCCCTCAAGAGCACATTGCATAGGGTGACCTCTGGGCTGAAGAAACCACCCAAGAGAAGCCTCCCTGGGTACTAAACGACCAGTCTGATTTCAGGTCTCTGCATAGTGCCTTTGGATGACAAATATGTCTCTAGGATTCAGAAACTGGGGTGCGGATACTGGGCTCAGACCCGTTATTTGATCCTGAGGTCAGTGGACAACCGGACTGTATCTGCCCAGCTTAGCTTTCTGCAGGGTGGCCGCATCCAGACCACTTACAGAGACTGGGTCCAAGCTGATCCCCAAGCCAGGACCTGGGTGAGGAGAAAGTCCAGACAGGACAGGTACCTCCAGAGGCTCTCACTGTAGCTGTAGGGGTCAGGTTGAGAGCAGGTTAATTCAACTGTGGTGGTGATTTGTGACAAATGGGATTCGGTTGAAATGAACAGGAGTAAATCATATCAAACAGACCACTAGAAAGCTACTGAAGAAAAGCATGTTTCAGTCATGACTGATCTGATTCACCACCAAATTAGCAACTCAGAGGGTGAAAGGCCCCATATCCCATTACTATCCAGCCCAGTAGCTATCTTTAGACACAGCAGAAGCTTTGTCCTGTCTTCAGACCATCCTAAATCTCTGGAGCTGAGTGAGAAGAGGCAAGAACAGGAAGGGGGAAATGCACCATGGAAAAGATAAAGCATGCTTTTTAGGCTTGTGGACTGGAAGTGGGAAAGAGATCATAAAGAAGCGTAGCCAAAGTCCACTGACAAAAAGGAAACACTGGACCTTGAGAAGATAAATAGATTTAATGGCGTTGTGAAAGTATTTTTAATACTCATAAGCTCTTTGTGTTGCTTTACAGCATATGAAGAAGAGTAGATATATTTTGGTTGTACTTCCTTCCTTTTTTAAAAACTTGCCTTCCCAAGATTTTTTTTTTTCAGCACATCTTAAATAAAAAGAACAAGATCTGAGGTTTTACCAAATTAATTTTCCAAATGTCAAAGAAGTATTTTGTCTTCTGAACTGAACTGCCCTGTTGTACAAGTAAAAGCTGGTCTAATGCAGTGCAAAGAAACAAGAGAACGTATCTGTACAGATTTCTGCAGCAGTGTAATGACGTGCTTGAAAGACTCATTTAGAAAATGACTTAAGCAAAACCATGTTCAAGCCTGACCAATTTGACAATACTAGATAATAGGCTTTAAATTACATTTGTTAAATCAGCGCTAAACTACCTGTAGATGCTGCTTAAGAGTCTCTACCATGAACCTGGTTGCTGTAAGGCTGGGCACAGAGCAGGACCAGGCTGGACATACTGTGTGAGCCTTCAGTGTGGGGGAGTGGGGGCCGTGGTCACTCCCTGACACTTCGTCTCCACTGCTCCCACAAAGTCCCTCTCTGCCCCTGCTCCACATGGGGTAACTCCCACAGGATGCCGTCCTTCCCAATCTGATCCTGCGGGGGCTGCCCACAGGCAGCAGCTCTTCAAGCACTGCTCCCACATGGCTCCATACCATGGGGTCCATCCCCCAGGAGCAAACTGCTCCAGCACGGGTCCCCCACGGGTGGCAGCTCCCCCCAGACCCCCTGCTCCTGCGTGGGCTCCTCTCCACGGGCTGCAGCTCCGGCCCGGGGCCTGCTCCTGTGGGGGCTCTCCACAGGCCGCAGCCTCCTCCAGGCCACATCCACCTGCTCCACCGGGGGCTCCTCCACCCATGGGGGGGCTGCAGTGTGGAGATCTGCTCCATGTGGGACCCATGGGCTGCAGGGGGACAGCCTGCTCCACCAGGGGTCTCTCCACAGGCCGCAGGGGAACTGCTGCTGTGTGCCTGGAGCACCTCCTGCCCTCCTGCTGCACTGACCTTGGGGGCTGCAGGGCTGCTTCTCTCACATTTCTCACTCCTCTCTCCCAGCTGCAGTTGCACAGCAGTTTTTTTTTTTCCCCTTTCTTAATTCTGCTGTCCCAGAAGCCCACCCAGCGTTGCTCCCTGGCTCAGCTCTGGCCAGCAGTGGGTCCCTTTTGGAGCCATCTGGAGCTGGCTCTGGTCTGACATGGGGCAGCTGCTGGGCTCTGCTCACAGAGGCCACTCCTGCAGCCCCACTGCTACCAAAACCTTGCCATGAAGCCCAGCACACCTGGCTTAGAAGCATGTTGCTATCTGTGCACATAGAAGAGCTTTTGAAAACAGGGGCTTAAGCAAACCCAGAGCAGAACTACAGCTAAACCCGAGCAACTACCTCATTTTAACCATTAACTGCAGAAACATCTTCCGTTTGGAAATAGCAGTTTGAGAAGCTGGTGCCCCTCACAGCTGGCCTCCCCTCTACGAGGAGCTCAGTAAGATCAAGCAGAAGCATGGGCAGTTTCAATGTGTTGGTGTCGGCAAATTCAACACGTTCATGTTCCTCAAAACACAAAGGAGGTTGTGGTGGACAAAGCTGCTTACAGGGAGGCCCAGCTCGGACATCAGCCTGCCTGCTGGAGCAGCTTGGGGTGCAGCCTGGAATGCTGCTAGGGAGATGGGGCTGATGCTTGGGAAACACAGGCACCTAAAAATGCTCAGTCAAGATTCACTGTGAGAGGGCCTCCTTCATAAACCACACCAGAAACATCCTCAAGTCCCCCTTTGACCTTACTGCTCATGTTTAAGGTGTCTCCTCCAAAGAAAAAAATAAAGAGAGAGAATTGAGTTTGTAATATCATCGATTCCTAACGAGCTCTAGAAGAAAATCAACAGTTTTCAACTGCTGGCTCCCTCTCCATGGAGGGAGAGGGCCTGTCCAAGGCAGGACAGCTGACTTGGAAACAGCACCAACTTTGGCTGAGAGTATGGCTTTGTCACAGCCTGCTGCTGCTCCCAAGGGGCCCGTCATACCCCAAGTCATTAATGTGCCTTCCCTTCTGGCTCCGTGTTCTGTGCTCTGCAGCAAAACCCTTCTCTACTCTGATCTGATCAACACTGTTTTATTGAGCGGGACAAAAGCCCCACTTAAAAACGCCTTCCATTGAGCAAAACACAGGGATGGGAAAAGAGCTATCAAAACCACTAATCACGGTGAAATTCAAGCACCTAGGCTGCCAAGCAATCCTCCATGGTGCCGTCTCAGTAGGGCAAGGGCAGCTGATCAGTCTCCATCCTTATCATACAGCAGGTCTGGATGCCTGCTCCTCAGAACAGGTTCACCTGAAATAGAGGTTTTTAAACAGATTGGCAAATGCCTGATCTGTCTGCCAGTGACGGCAATGTGGGAGCACTCCACCACGGCAGCCATGTGCTGACCTCAAAGAAGGACTTCCCTTCGTGGGCAGATCTGCCTGCAGGTAGAAAACTTTGAAAAGTTAGACAACTTTGAAGATAACTTTCTAACTTTGAAAGTTAGACACAACTAGGTAATGTCCCCCCTTGGTTTTAGGAGGCACTGCCTACAACAAGCTGAACTTCAGGTGTCTGTGGGAGACACCCAAGGACAAGAAAAAAATAAAAATGAAACACAACAAACTCCAAGGATTTGTGCCACTGTGATACCTTCACTGCTAGCAAACAGAATGCCTGAGTGCCCCAGCCTACCTGAGCACGTTCTCCATTTAATCCACAAACTTTCACGACTTTTTCTCCTCTCAGAGAATCACTGCTGTTCCTAACATGCAGCAAGATGAGGCAGAGTTTAAGTGACTTCCTCAAAATCCCACGGGAAAGAGCAGGTAGAAACCAGATCTGAAGTTTATTCCTACCAGCCCAGCGTCCTAGCTGGGAGACCATCCTTCCTTCCAGCTGCTCAGATCTGTCAGGAAGCGGAGACACAAAGGAGGCTACCAGCAGCGCTTCCATGCCCCAGGAAGCACCATTGTTATTTTGAGCGGGGAGATCCACACACATCCATCTCTGCGGGGAGAACACAGCCGCTGGCAGCAGCCACGGCCAAGGACACCGCTGATGGAGGTGGCACGTCGAAACGGATGTCCAGGATGTTTGCGATCCTCAGGGCTGGGGGGGGTCTCTGCATCTGCACCTGGACCAGTTCCAACGCGGGGTTTTATGGTCTGCAGAGCCCGCATCAGAGCTTGCCCCATTTCCTTAATCCCTGGCTGCTCTGTAGTTTAGGGTGGCCACATTTTTTGCTCGTGTGGGGAAATAAAGGCACACAGAGGAATGTCCTTCACAGTGCATCACATAAATAGACCTGAGAGAGCTATGGCAACTAAGACAGGGTCCCGTGACCCTGTGTGCACCTGAGCTGGCACGGGTAAAATTCCTGCTGCCTTCCGCAGTCGGCTGTATTTTTGCAGCGTGCAGAACAAACAGAGACCCATCGCAACAAGCAGGTCTCTCTGCCGAAAGGCTCGATCACGCAAGCAGGCTCGCCGACCTTGCGGGGGCTGATCCGATGAGTAAGGACAAGTCCCATGAGTAAGACCCACAGGACTGGACGCAGCTTGTCATTTTTTCAAGTGCGTGCAGGCCTCCTGAAGCTGACCTGCAAATTAGGCACGAAAATGAACGTTAAAGGTTACAGTCTCCTCTCTTCCAAAGCAAACCCCATTTTTTTTCTGAGCGTACTTCCTTGGTCTCTCCGGGCAGCCCTAAACATGGAGCTACAGTGCCATGTCTGAAATGGGAATATGTCCTGACAATTTAGACAAGTTCGTCCCATTTCCCAATTCTCCTTTCCTCTTCTTGCTTTACCGGGAGCCCCTCTGGTGTGGTAGTCAACACGCTGAACCCCCAGCACATAAAACAAGTCTTTACAAAGCCAGCACAGCCGCCTTTCATCGGGTCGGGTATTCCCTTCTCCCTTTTGCTGGAGTGGGTCTGAACAGAGCTGACCTCTTGCTATGGTTCATTGGATGAATCCTTTTTCTTTAGAAATGTTTTTACTGATTCTACAGCATCTAAAAAGAAAATACCGATGAGGAGAATTTGCTGGAGGCAGGTGTGCCATCCAGGCTGCCTGCACTTTCAATAACCCATTCCACAATACAGGTAAGTTTACCATAACGTGTGTGCACCACGTGCAACCAGGAACAAACCGTAACCTCTGCAGTGTCAGCAGTATCGTTAACATCCAGGGAACAAAGAGCGAACAAAAGAGCACTGTAAGTGCTGGTTTAGTAGGGAATGCCCCAACATGGGAGTCACTGGGATTTGCCATGTGCTAAATCTCAAGGAAGTTGTGTTTGTGTTCTTCTTACTCATCCTTGCATGCTGGTCTCAGATTTGTCATCACCAAACAGCACATGCACGCAAGATGTGTATTATCAGCTCCTGCAGGCACCCACGGTCGTTTCATTTCCTGCTCACTCTGAAGCTCCTCCTGCCACACGGCTGACACAGGGCAGGGGAGAAGAGAGGAGAGACATCGGTGGTGGCACTGACCTACTAAAAGGTTTGCTGCAGCCGGTCTGTTTACGGGGGATTACCCCAGCGTGCTGATTAAAGAGATTGCGATGATCTCTTTAGAAGAGATTTATCGGCTGCGATTGTTTGCAGGCAAGAACCTCGCTGCAAGGAGCTGGAGGAAAAGCAGTAGTCAGATAATGCCAGATACAAGAGCAAAGTATTTGGGATGAGTAACGACAAATCTCTCGGAAAGCACAGAACATCTAACCAGATGCTGCTAAGTCTCGGCTTGGTAGTATTTCCTCTGACAAAGTCCAATCCCCACCTGTCAGGAAGGGGCAAAGCTCCAGTGACCAGCTGAGGAGCTGGCCTCTCTGCTACAGCAATCCCATCTTTCCCTTTCTGCAGGAAACTTCGCAAAGTGGTAGAAGTGAGCTAATGGCTATTGCAGGTTGAGGTAGGATGCCTAAATCAGCGTTCAGACTGGCCCTTGTGAGGCCCTCTGGGGCTGCGGTCACATCTAGGGCACAGCACGCCAGGCACGTCGGGTCTGTGATGCTGCAGTGGGGAAGCGGGAGGAAAAATCCAGACACCTACTTTTTATGCTACGGTTCCACTATAATCCAGAGCCCTGTTTTATACCACTATAGCCTGTGTATCATTTCAGCCTTAAAATATATAAAAAAAAGGGATTTTAAGATGAGATGTCACACTGAAGTGATGGGGACAATGCCTCTTTCAACTCTGGGCTCTGACAGCAGCCCCAGCAAATGTTGCCACCATATTTTAAGACATTTCCTTTATCTTTCAGTGTGCCCACCTAGATGGGGCTGCCCGCTGCTCCTTGGCTATCCAGCTTGGGGTGGCTGGAGCCAGCCTGCGACCAGGTGGGCTCATGCTGAGGGAGAATTTGACCTGGCACGGTTGGGGTCCACCACAGGGGCAAAAAAAAAAACAGCCTATGGGATCCCCACCACTCCACCACCACGCTGCTGGGGCCAGCACACAGGTCAGCCTTGACCTCAGCAGTGGGATTCTGCCTTAAGGTGGGAGTTCAAACACCCTCGGGCTGAGCAGGACTTGGCATTCAGCTCTCCAGCATCCTAGGCAAGGGTCATAACCACCAGGCACAACTTCCTAAAACCCAGGCACCCTCCCTCTGCCCCCATTTTGATATGGTCCCCTCTGTGCTCCATTTTGTGCTGTAGCTGGCAAGCTGTGCTTCAGACCTGCATCATCATCATCATCATCATCAGAGCCAACAGTGGGTCCAGGGCAGCATTTTGCCTCATATATGGTTGTTCAGCCTAGATTTGAAGGCCACGAAGTTTCTTTACCAGATGAGGCAGGTGCTTTCTCTGGAAAGCAGGGCCTGAACTAGAAATACTTTAAAAGAAAGATTTTTTTTCTTATCTTCTAGTTCAGGGAGAGCAAATGATTTGCAACTGCCTTTGCCCCTATATTAATGAGACGCTTTACTCCCTGGCCCTCTTCATTTCCATCTTTTACATTCACCACTCCTTAATTCTGAAACCCTTAATTATGACACCTGCCTACTGCTCCCTGTACTTATCAAAATCTCTTGAGAAGACCAAACTTTCTTTTCCTCTTCCTTGCACCAATACAGAACAAATTAACATCTGTTACCAAGCCATGTGGTAAAAGGAGACCCTTGCAAAAAGCGTCTCTAACACTGAATAGAGTATTTTATTAGAATAAGGAAAAAAACAAATTATTAACACTATTCTGCCTCTCTCCATGCTCCTGCTAGGGATGTACCCAAATTACTCCCATCTGCCACCCTGCTGCAAATTTAAAAGCGGCAATAATCCATATATCCTTGCAGCTATGATTAATTCTATCTGGGAAGGAAAAAAAACTCAGAATTCAATGAAGAAGTTACCACATACAAAAGAGATGTTGCCTAATAGTGGCCCGCTTTTATTTTATTAGAACTATAACACTGAAATTAGTCGTTAATGTTTTGAGGTCTGCCTTTGATCTTAATAATGTATGTGGTGAGAATTGGACAAATCAGTAATTGTCTCCAGCTGGAGACAAAGCAGTTGGAAAAGAAGCCATTTCAGGATCCTCTGTACTTGCTTAAGTAGATCCTAGGATTAGGGACACACACATTTCACTGGGGAAGGGGGCGGAGGAGATGGGCTTGCAGTGTTGAACAGAAAATAAGTAAAAATTATTTTAGGCAGGCCAGAATCTCAAAATGCTTCATTTTATTTAATTTCATGAAAATGGAAAACTCTCTTTTGGCGTGGCCTAACTGCAGTGCAAGTGAATGGCCGAGTTCAGAGCTGCAGGTGGGGGATACCTGTCCAAAAGGATTGCCAGAGCTAGTCCTAAGAGGGTGAAGAGGTGCCGAGGAGAGATGGTTTTGGAGGTCATCTCAGCCTCTCCTGATGAAAGTGTGCTGGGGTCTGCAAAATATGTTAGTATTAATTGGGGAATGGGTGAGTAACACTTCCTAGGTGGAGGTTTTAACCAATAAGCTATGGAGTACTTGTTTCCTTCTGCAGTCTAAGCAAAATTTTTGTGTGAAGTACGCCTGTCCTGCTTGCTGAGCAAGGGGAGCCCTACCTCAAAACACTTTGTTCCTCAGAGGTAAAGAGAGGGCGATGGCTCCAGCCGGCTTGTATAGGAGACCCTGGTCTTCTTGCCACTTGTGAGCAGCACCCTAAATCCTTCAGGAGTCCAGCCTAAAACATCTGGGGAATACAGATCAGAGCTTAGATGGGCCAAAACTGCACTTCTTCACAAATCATTTTCTCCCTATAAACACTCATCCCAGTTAGGATGTTGCAACATAATCTTTGATTTTGCTAATGCAGGGAGCTAACGAGGACAAGCAAACAATAATGGGCTAATACCACGCTGACTCCCTCCTGCATCCGCCGTGCCATCGCTCCAGGATGCATCTAACTAAGCCGGACATCATTCCTTCTGTCTGTTGGTGCTAAATGCAGATGAACCTTTGGAACAGCAGAAGTATGTTGTGCTCTTTCATGCTCTGTTCTTCAGCAGGATTACAGAATCACCACCATCAAGATTACCAGCAGTCAGGCTCATTCTTCCAAACACGTTTTATCCCGCAACCACATCCTTTATGCTCCATTTTTTTTTTTTTTTTGTGCTACACCTGGATTTCATGAAGGCAATAACAAACAAACCACCAAGCAAACAAAACCACACCACGCTCTCTAATCAGTTCAGAGGTTGTCAGCAATGGTTGAAAACAAGATGGAAATATTTTCAGTTGTTGCTCTGATTACAAGTGCGTTAGGATCTTGCCCCATATGAAAAGGAGAGAGATTGTGGTGCTGGAACATATTTATGGACTGCAGGGAGCTGTTTGCAATTATTACTTGTAGAACATACCTTAATGGAAGTACACTGAAGTGGTTTACCTGTGGTTCAAAGGCTGGGTGTTACTCATGCTTTACATGTGGTAGACTCTCTGAGGTTGACTTGGGCAGGAGCCATCGAACCCTTTTGATTGCTCAGCCTCATAACATTCGTGAGGCAGCCATGGAAGAAGCTTCATGCTTCTGCACAATAGCCAGCCAGGGCCTGGGATCTGTTTTGCCTCTGAGGAGGGATTTCCAGGCTTGGACGTTTGTGGTTAGATGCAGCTCCGGCCTCCTGAATGCAGGGCCGATGAGCTGGACTGAAAGTCAGAGACCCAGCTGTCCTCCTGTCAGTCCTACTCATCTGTGAATAATGGAGCACCACAGAGCAAGTCCCTAGGAGGAAAAAAAAAAAAAAAAAAGGCTCACATAAATCTTCAGACAATTTTAGAGAGGAGATGGGGGCTAATACAGAAATGCACTGGTTGCGTGTACCTTTTCTTGCAGGTGGTGATTTTCAAATGCCAGTTCTTGCTACGTTCCTTGAGTAACTTGGGAGCTCAGTTACTCTCCATGTCTGCAAATATGAAACTTGGTGGTTTTGTTTTGTTTTTGTTTTTTATCTTTTTCTCCCAGCAGAGCCTGATGCCTGTTCATATTCAATGCTATCTACAAGGATTGGTTTCTTTTGCTGTGAGGGAGCGGGAGGAACACAGCCTGCAGTAGTTTCCCCACAGCATTGCCTCGGTAGGGATGAGACTGCCATCTCTCATGTAAGTCCGTTCCTGTTCTGTCCTTTCTCCCGTGGAAAGATCAGGGGTCAGATGCGTTGTGAAACTGCTCCTTAGGTGCTTCATCTGGGCCTTCGTCACCCGTGCTGTGACCTTATAACACCAGCTCAGGCCTGCGGGCGCAGTGACTGCAGTTCCCACCTCCCAGGGCTCAAAGCAACCTCCCCGTGCCACGTGCACCCCTGGGCAGGCTGCTGGTAGCACAACAGACCAGCACAACGCCTACAGCCCCGGCTTATGGCTTAGCCTGGCTTTTGAGTCACATCCTGGCAAGTCTGCTCTGGTGCACTTCAGCCGTGTAATTCACCCTCGGCCTCCACAGGGAGAGTAACACTGGGAAGATTACACAAAGTTTTACAGCCTTCCCCGGCACAGATGTAATGCTTCGGTGTTCTCCCAGCAGCATACAAACACCCACAGACCACGGTCAGCTGCCACACATGTAGGGAAGCATCTAAGAAACAGGACAAGGACAGAGTGATCTTTTTCTCAGACATGCTCCCAGCTTCAGGCAGTCACTGGTTTTGTCAGCTGGAGGTGGCATCCAGGTCTCAGACAGAGTAAGCATCCAAAGCATTTATCCCTGGTGAGCATATCTCACCCCTTCTAGGACTGCTAAATACATCTGGCCTCACAGCAGCCTAAAACAACCAGCTCCACAGTGTGCCTATACATCAGACACACAAGGTCTCCATGCATTTGTCTTAAACTTGCTACCAGGTAATTTCATTTGATGGCACCCAGACATTGCCTTATGAAGAACATTTAACAATAGTTTTGCATTCATCTTCTACAAAACATTCAAACCATTTTATAGACTTCTATCACACCTCTGCTCGGCTGTCTTCATTTCCAAGCTAATTAGTCCCACACTCTGTAATCTCTACTTGCAAGGAAGCTCTTAATGTCTCTTATTAAATCCTTGTTTTTCTTCAGTTGTACCATACCCTTTCTTAAAGTTAGGTGACCAGAACTAAACATAACACCCAAGGTACAGTAGCACTGGGTATTTTTTTATATGGCACAATATTTTTTTTATTCTCTTCCTCTCCTTTAATTTCCACTAACTCTTGTCTATTGCTGAAATCAATGATTTCAGAGAACTTGCTCCAGTCACAATATCTTTGCTGGGTACCAATAACCAGTGTAGATCTCGCTGCTGTGTCTCTGCAGCAAAGCATTTTCCTGCCCGTCTATATGACTCCTCAGAGCTGACACGCCAGCCTCATGTCACAGCATGCCACAGTGACAGCTGTCACCTTGCTTCCTCCCCACGTGTGCTGAATTCCCTTACAGCTCTTTGTGGTCTTCTTTGCTTTTAACTTTCCTGGGTGATAATTTATCTTCCCAAAGCACTTATAAATACAAGGAAGAGCACAGGGCTCCACACAGACCCCTGGGAAACCCCACTGCTCCCCTCCTTCTGGCAGGGAAATTGCCCATTTAGTGTCATCCTTTCTTTCCTCTTATCTATAGCAACTTACTAACCCCCAGGAGGACCTTTCCTCTTACACCCCATAACAGCTGAGAGAAACCAAGCCTAGTTTCCAAGCAAAAGGGAAAATGCTTCATTAATAACTTTTCAGCAAACCAACTGCACTGCACGACTTGCATGTTTACAGAAATGCCAGATATTGGGCAACTTCTGCACCGGGAGTCACCGAATGGTTTACAACTCCAGTCTGGAAAGGAGATGACTTAAATGGTTATGAAAGAAGCCTAAAAAAATAAAAAAAATATGAAAAACAAAACAAGAATGTTGTCACAAAGAGGACGTCAGTGAAACAGCTATCTTGCTATTTCCTCCAGTCTGAATGAGTGCACAGGAGCGAAGGCACAAGGGCACAAAACCCATACCCAGATAAATTTGTCCCCAAGAGAAATACTGCCGACAGCTAGGTGACTATGAGTCAGAAACTGCTGCTGTATAAAGAAAGAAGTGTCACAACCTTTAGCAGATATGAACCACACCATAACAGTACACAGCTCAAAGTGTTGCAATAGTTCTTTAAAAGGTCACTGTAAGCCTGAAGCCCCGACCCATCTGAATCTGCAAGTGTTCATAGGGTTTTCCTCTCTCCCCAAGCACTCTGACTGTTTGCAGTCCCATTGCCCTTGTCTAATCCTATAACAACGTAGGTGATCTTATGAGATCACCTACAGGTACTGAGCCTGTTTCCCAGGGGAAAATTCAAAGCATTCTGCATATAAAACCCACACAACAATGGCATTTCAGACCCAATCTGTTACTGAGTGTGGCAGCAGACATCTCGGTGAGTAGGTTCCATACAATTTCAAGGGCACAAGCCACAAAAAATAGACTCTGCTGATCTCCCTCAGCTCATGAGAAGTTCAAACAGAAGGAAAAAAAAAAAGTAAATAGTTTTATTTATTTAAAAATATTTTTAAAGATTCTTTGAAAGAATCTTTTAAAGATTCTTTTAAAGATTCTTGGTATGTACCTTCCTCGGTATTGTACCTTCTCAGAGAAAGAGGTATCTTTGGTTTAAATCCCTAGTAACAGCAACTGGGGCGCAGAGATGTTTTGACAAATACCGTCCTTAATTAGATCACAAATTTCAGAGAGCAGGGAATGTACCTTCTTCTGCCTTCCGTGTAAGGCAGAACGCATTTGCATTTAACTGCTAGTAAATAACTCTCATGAAAATTTCGGCTGAATAGCATGAGCAATGACTCAGGGCCAAAACATGTCTTTGCTGCATTAGCAATAATCCCCACAACACGTTCAGAGGGCTGCCATGGTGGCCATGTAGGAAACAATCTCCTTGTGCCAGGCCTGATCGTGGCTGGGGGCAACCACAATCTGGACAGCAATACCCGTGCTGTTATGGCAAGGGGGACTTGTGCATGAGGGTGCATTTCCTCTTAGCCCCTATTATTTGTTAATAAAGATTTCAGTGCTATACTTCACCCTCTTCCCTCCTCTCCTGACCTAGGTTAGGTGTATGATATGCCGGCCTGTCAGGAAATCAGAGCAAAGATGCTAAAAGTCTCATCCATGGGGTTTGATGGCAATTTAATCTCCTTCCAGTGCCCAGACAGGGCTCTGAACAGAACTGCCCCATGGATTCAGAGAATTTTACCTTCCTCTTCTGGGATGCAGTCCTCATCTCATCTCCTATTTTGAGACCCAGTGTAGCACCTACGTTGAGAATGGGTGTGAAGAGAGGGAACAGCGAAAGTCATACAGAGCCTCCAGTGTGGTCCTGCAACCTCCTTCCACTTCAGGAGATGATCTGCAACCAGGAACCGGGTCTGTGCAAAGCACACAACACACTTGAGCATGACCCCACCTCCAGCCTCTGCCCCAGAGTGGGAATCACAGGCTGCTCTGTTTGGGGACAGGCAGCTGTCATTGGAGCTCACCACACCTAGAGAGACATTTTCCCTTGTCCCACTGTGATATACTGTGGTCTGTGATCACCCAGACACACGCACAATCAGTAAGGCAGGCAGTGACTTGCAGTTGTCAGAGTAAACGTGCAGCCAACACCATCTCGATGGCTTGGTGACAATGCCTTCGGTGACAGCGTGTCCTGTGTCAAAGCAGCAGGATCGACCCCGATGTCTGGGGGCTGTGTAGGTGGAAAAGACAAGACCTGCAGTCGCAATCAAAGCCTGAAGAAAATGAATTGAGAAATTATTCAGGAACAGTTCAAAGCCCTGCATGTGGGATGAAAGCCGACTTAAGTTTAATGAATCTAAGAAATGATTCAGTAATAGTTCATCCTGTGCAATGGGATCCCTGTAATTAATGTAAGCAGCATCCACGAGAGCCAATACAAATTAAGTACTGGTCGCTCAAATTAATTCTCTGCCTTTGGGCAGCTTTAGTTTTGTGCCCAAGTTAAAAGTTTTAACTGAGAGAAAAGCGAGTCTTTCTTCGTGAGCACGGTCACTGTAGCTAGCTCTCACGGTATCTCGCCTCCCTGGTAAAAACACACGCAATCCCTTCAAAATAACAGATTTTCCCTCTTTCAATGCTCTGAAATCCACATTGAAAAGGTGTGTCTAAAGACAGCTTTGCAATTGAAGAGCTCTCAAATTCCTTCCTTCATTTTGAGGCATGCATCACTGCATTGAGAGACTGACACTGAAATACCTCAGCATCGTTGCTCACCCTTGTTTATTTCTGTCCTTCCAGCTTCGGGCTTATCCCTCCTTTCCCTGAGCCCAGTGGTCATTTTTTTCCCTACTTTGAGTGCCCACAATATTTATGTGAGGAAAATAACATCAGCTATGGACAGGTTCGGTTTAATGCTTCTCAGAGTGGCGATCAGCAATATTGCTTCAGGGAGTGGGTGGTACCTTTCTGAAACACTGAAGATATTTCTAGACACATTGGTCTCAAAATACACAGCGGTTTTGAAGGCTTTCAAGAAGGAAGAGGACTGCTCAGAGAATGCACTGTAGGAAGGCCAGAAGCACTG
Source organism: Anas acuta (assembly GCF_963932015.1). NCBI lineage: Eukaryota > Metazoa > Chordata > Aves > Anseriformes > Anatidae > Anas > Anas acuta. The sequence continues at coordinate 103,142,180 of NC_088981.1, forward strand.
GCCTTGCCAAGCTCTTCAGACAGCCTTGCTCTGAAGACTTCAGAGCTGTGGTCAAAGCAGGGATAAGTGCATGCTTTTAGGTTCAAACACTTTTGAACTCTGAGCAAGCCCAGAGGGCAGTCCAAGATCTGGAGAAATGCCTTAGCCAGGAGGCAGAAGTTGTGACCTAAGGGACTGCAGCCTAATACAGTAGAAGTCTGTTGGCTGTAGGTGTACCTTACCCACTGGCAGACTCTTAAGCCCATCTGCTTCTCCAGCCTGATTTAGATCTTGCTGTTATTTGGTTGGATGTCCTGAATGTGTTAGTCAGCGTGAACCTGAAGGAATGCATGGAAAGTAAGAGTTAGGGTTGACTCAAAGTCAGAAGCTCCAAAACTTCCTGTAGTCAAGACATTATTTCCAGTTAGCTCCTGTCAGTTCTCAACAAATCCTAGCTGCACTGAGGGACAAAACAAACAAACAAAATAAACCATCAGCACTGTTGAGAAACTGGTTTGCTGTTAGGACTTGGTAGCTAGCAGCATCTTAAAGAAATGAAGAGGTTATCTATCAAACTTGCTATTTTGCCCTCGGAATAGTATTCACTAAAGCCATTTTTGGCCAGCTGAAAGAAGTCTGGGAAACCTGTTGCTGACAGCTGCTGTTGGTCACTTTCTTGATGCTGTCAGTGTCAAACTATGCCCACCCAGAAGAAAGGGAAGATAGAAAGGGCTCGAACAGCTCAGCACTTCCATGGTCACAGGCTGGAGGCACTTCAGCCTGCTGCTCCGCGCAGCACTCACTGACAGGTGATTAGATAGTGCCCAATTATCTAATCCCCAGAAACTTCACAGGTCAAAGGGAGGCGAGGGGGGAACAAACAAACAAACAAAATAAAAACAAAACATAAGAAAAAGGTTTGAAAGAAGTTGCATTACCATTTGGATCTGACCAACTCCAACAACCTTGTCGTTTTGGTTGGAGGAATTCGGTGGGTTTTGCTGGGTTTTGCTTTTTTAAAGGACACCAATGCAAAAAGCAAAACAAAACAAACAAAAAAATCCAAAACACACACACACACACAAAAACACACAGAAAATCCCAGAAAACAAACAAACAAGAAAGAAAACAAGAAAAGCAGAAAAGCATGAAAAACAACCAAGAAAACAAAAAAGAGAGCAGAAAAAATGCCAGAAAACAACAAAACAAAAAACAACTCTCCTGAAAACAACAACAAAAAAGGAAACAACAACAACAAAAAAGGAAACAGAAAACAAACCAAGACACACACACAAAGAAAAAAAAGAAAGAAAAAAAAAAAGAAAAAAATAGAAAACAAAAACAAGAACGGAGCAGGTCAAGACAAGATTCTACCCTCTAGGAGAAAATGGTGGTAAAATTAAAAGCTAGAAAGTCTTCACTGAAAACCAAAAAACAGAACAGGTTCGTTTCAGCCCTTGAAGCTTTGACAGTTGCATTGATAAACTCTTTTCTGTTGGAGAGTGAGTTAAGAGAAAGATTTGGCCAGGCCCCAAATGATTTTCTAGTTCACTTCATTCCTGGCTGCTCTATTTATGCTAGTCCTTCTTTCTTTCTTTCTTTCTTTCTTTCTTTCTTTCTTTCTTTCTTTCTTTCTTTCTTTCTTTCTTTCTTTCTCTCTTTCTCTCTTTCTCTCTTTCTCTCTTTCTCTCTTTCTCTCTTTCTCTCTTTCTCTCTTTCTCTCTCTTTTTTTTTCCCAATTATCTCTTTCTACGAGAAATTCCTTTAATTTCACGGGGATTGGTGACTTCTTTGCTCTGCTTACCAAGATCTTCAGAGGCAAGGAGCAATAATAAATCTTAACTGACGTGATGGGTCTATGGCTTCTTCGTGACCAGGATGAAACGTAAATCTCAGTAGAGGGCCAGACATCTACCCACTGCTGGATGTGCCTTTCTAGAAATCCCTTCAGTAGACATCACAAACACTTCACACAACAAGGGAGGCGAAGAAAGCTGCTCTGGAAATACACTGGAGCAAGCAATAACCAAGCCTGCTTGGTTATTTCACCCTTGGTTACACCGAGGTGCAGCGCTCCACTGGAACTTAAAATTCCCCCTAGTTTGGCCACATTAAATAGCCCTCACGTCTCACCCCCGCATCCAAAATGCCACCGTTGAAGTCAGCTTTCATTCCCACCACTTCAGGAAGGTCAAGTGCTTGCTGGACGCCTAAAATAGCCTCGTGTCTCATCTCTGCTCTGGAGCAGTTTCTGCCTCTGTCCAGTTTTGACTGGGGCCTCTCACAGTTTGGGACACTGCACAGGGAAATAAAGAATTGCCTCCTTTGACTCCTCCTAAAATACCTTTCCCTAAACATATCGGTACTCCTAATTTCCCCCCTTGACTGGCTAACCTACAGTTAATTTGGTGACACCCGTTGGCCGCGATGTTCCTCGGCCCCGTCCGTACTCGCACAGCGCGCCAGGCCCGGGCCTAGCGCCGGAGCACAACCCTCTGCTCTCTGCTTCCACGGGTGTTTCAGCTGCAGCAGCGCAGTTACCATGGCATCGTGCAAAAGAGATTTGTTGTAACACGTCTGAAACATCTCGGATAGAGGATATTTATTTGCCGTGGAGATCTGTTTGAAAATATTGCCTCATGTTCTCGGCGCAACCGTGTCATAGTCGTGTTGGGAAACCTCCCACGTGTATCTGGGAAAGGAGGAAAACAGAGTAGCTATGACAAGAGTATCACAAACTTCCCCCCGATCCACGTACTACAGACAATATAATTACTTTTCACTACGTTGTCATTTGCATAAGAAGACAAAATACTTATACGTAAGCAAGTGGTGTATTATGACCCCCACTGCATGCTCTTCACATGAGGTATAAAGCTGCAACATTTCAAAGGTTAAAATACATACGAAAATACATTTACGGGAGAAACCTAAATAAACGGTATGGATATAACATTCATTACTGAAATAAGATGTTGTATAATTGCTCTTCTGAATGTTGAACTTTCCGAGTAATTGTACATAATGTAATGTAATTGTACATGTATGTAATTGTAGATAATGCTCCAAGACCTTGGCCCACTTCTACTAATGCAAAGTTCTTGAAAAATTATAACACGCAAACAACCCCACCCAGAACAGCCAGACCCTTGCTAAAGTAGGTTAAAGTAGTGGTACAGAAGCATACTGAGCAGAGATAGTGGAATTTTGGGGGGGGTTCAAATGGCATTCCCCCTGCCTATCCCAAAAGACTTGTACAACAGTGTACACCAGCTGTCTGAACCCTCGCCATACACTTTGATGTCCCAGCACTCCAGATCTGAGTTCACACAAATCCATTCTGTCCACCAAGTGCCTATGCACAACCCATCCACTACTGCCATTTTTGCCATGCATTCCCAAAGCTGTCCTGTATCTGTACAAATTTTTACTAAAGCTCCTGATAATAACAGAAAAACCGTAGCGTAGATACAGGCACCCCCCAAGAAATAGCCAGATGTTAAAACTAGAGATAATAAGTAGGAGAGACAGAACAGCTTTGGCAGAAACCGCTGTAGGGAAGGGAAGGGTGGTTCCAGGAATTGGGAGTATAAATTTTGATTAGGGCTGGGCTGGTATTTCCCACTTCAACTGCCTAGTTTTTTCTTTAATGAGGAAATGGGATTTTCACTTTTGCCCCACTCCATGAGTGATTAAGCGGGAACAAGGACTTGCCTTCATCGGTAAGCTGACCCAAATGTCACTCGTAAAGCATGCCCACGCTAGGAGCAGCGGTGTTTTAAACTCAATCCTGGTCTTGCTGTAAAGTGACTTAGACTTTAACTGAATGTCACAGAAAATGCAGCACTTCTCTCTGCTTCTTCCAAATGGTGAGAGAAAAATGACTCTTTTCTGAAGAGCAGCTGTGTTTGGGGTCAATCTTCACTCCCTGCAAACACACTGGAAGCACTAAGCAAACAGAGAATAGAAGTTGAGATCCTGAAAAACAAGGTCAGCAGCAGATAGGCACAATTCTGAGTTTATACCACAAGCAGTATGGGTGATTTTTGTACAAGTGAATGAAAACTGCAATGACTGAATTTACTTAGTTCTGCTATGTGGGAATGGCAAACCAGTCTGTACCATAGGGTGCTCACAAGTATTTCGTAGAGAAATGTCACTTTCGGTACAAACACGGGATAACGTGTGCTGCTTTATCGATAGAAATTTGCCAACAGGTCCCATGTAAATTGTGGATCTGGGCCAGGTTCAAGAACAAAAGAGGAAGGAAGCTATACTAAAAGGCTGTTAACAGGAGCACAGTCATCAAAGGGAGGAAAGGGGCAGAGAGAGCCTAAATTATAGGTTGGGGAATGGGTGTGGAAATCAGCAATACCCAGTTTTATAGACAGAATGACTTCAGAACAGCGTAGCAAGGTTCACATTTATCCATCTGCAAAGTCTCTAAAATGTGGGCATTCCTTCTGCTCCGGTTGTGTAAACTACAAGCTTTGCTAAATCTATTTTCTGCAGGCTGTATTATAAATTGTTCTGTTTGGTGATACGACAGGACTGCTTCTTCAGGCTCATCACAGAGAGTCAGTTGTTGAGCAATCTGGGCTTTGAAACACGGAGATAATGATCAAGAGCCAACGTTTATTAATAGATTTATGTGCTTTCATTCAGCTTATAAAGCCCATACTTCCCAAGATCAGACAAAATATATTAGCTATGGACACAAGCCAAAAAAAGTATTTAATCTTTATGAAAGAGATAAAAAGATAAAACAGCCAGTGAGTGATGCAGTTGAAGGATGGGACAAAAGGGAAAAATGACGCCAGTCAGTTAACGCGGCATGCCTGTTCCTCATACCCCACAACCAGCAGCAGGATCACCAGGCTCGGGAGGTCCTCTCAAGTTCATCCCTTCCTCCTCCTCAGGCAGACTCCGCTGTACCTCTGCGGACCCTGCGGCTGTTTAATCTGACATGGCAGATCTTTCAGGGGACATCACACAACCTCCCCAGGCAAGCTGTTCTGCTCCTTGCAGACATGTTTGAAAGCCTGCCCTTTGAGTATTTCTTCCTTGAATTCAAGTCTACGACTCTTTTTTCCCATCTAGGGCAAACATAAAGAACAAAAATATAAAAGGCTGATGTAAATGAAGGAGGAATACTTTGAAACCTGTTACACCCTCCCTCGCAGCTCTTGAAGTTGGCAATTTCAAGTCATACCTACTTCGATGTCCATACATAAGCAAACAATGTGAGTATAAAAATGTGTAAATACATTTTACACACGTGCAATTATGCAGGGGAATATTTAACATCATATTACACTATTTTGTTCAGATACTTAAAGAGGTGTGTGTAAATCAGTGGATGCTCTCCATTTCAGAAAATACCAGCTGCCGGAACACAGCATGCTTCTTGGTTTGTTAATAGCATTTCGGACAGAAAAGTACACAAGTAATTTTGTTTCTGTCTGTTCAATGACTAATAGCCTATCTGAAATAAATTATGTTACTTGTGGAATAAGAAAGTACTGCAGTATAGGTGACACTTCAGATTCAGATCTCTTGCTAGTACTTCACTCAAATTTAACCACTAGCCAGAAATTTACTTAGGAGTGAGCTTTTCTAAACCTGATCATCACCAAAAATTCCAGTACATATGAAAAAATCAGCGTTCCCACAATGCTACAGATCTTACCTTAGAGCAGGAACCTTAAATGTCAGAAAGGATCTCAGCAGCTGCTGAGCTTCTAGGAACGGCAATACAGGATTAGTACTGGTCTGCTGGCTGGACCTCATGACTGCCAGCTCGTGTGTCCTGCTGCTCATGGTCACTGCAATATTTGATCATCCCTATTTCACTGAAAAGCTCCTGGACTTGCATGCACGTCAGGCAGCTGGGCACAGGCTACCAATAGCTTTCCAGAGTTCAAGTGCTGGACACACTGAAGAACCATGCCCAACTCTTAGCAAAATGCAAGCATCTAACACTTCTGACTGAAGTGTGCATGAAGAACACTGCCATTTTCCAAACATTTCATGAATTAAAGCTAGGAAATCCACTTCTCTGGGTATCACTGACTAATGAGCTGCTGGTTCATGGGAATGTTTTTTTTCATTCATTCAATTCTTTTTTTTTTTTTTTTTTTTTTTTCTGTTTTAGAGACATGCTGGTTATCCATATACCTCAATCAGAACAAAGTGCCCTTCCTTCAGGAATATAGCTGCAGCAGGAAACCACTTTTGGCACAGACCTTTTACCTATGGACCTTCGGTACTACAAACCTGTTTCTGGTTAATTTTCTCTGATCTTCCAAAATCTACATCAGCCACTGGTCATCTAGCAGAGCACGAGTTCAGTGAAAGCTAAGATACAGATTGCATAGAGATTGCATCTCACACAGTTGCACTATTCCACCATGATCTCATGCAAGCCCTGAGCAATCAAGCGAACAAATGAAGAAACTGCTGCATGAAGAACCATTCGAAAGGCAGATGCTCCTGGGCAGAGACAAGCAGAAGAATTTACAACCCAGTACAAGAGAGCACATCACAAGTGGTGAGTTTACGTATGCTATTCCTGAATATTCCAATTCTTGAGCCAACTCTAACGTTTTCAATCACAAATACCATCTGCGATCTCCAGTCTTCTAGGATTACTCCCAGGAATGGCTGGAATCCAATCCTCGCACTTCTATCTCAAGTTAGCCTTGCATACTTCCATATTTGCTTCCTAAAATATTCTAATCACATTGTCCTCATATCTTTCCAGGCATTTCACTGGTTATGCCTAGTACACTTAAACACCATTTCATGTGTATCCCAAACGTCTCTTATGGGAACTGAAGGATGATTGACAACCTCACTCCCTTAGGAAAATGGAACTAAATGTTGCACTACTAAAAACTTTGTCACTTCACTTGGATTTCAAAGGTTTGAATGTCACCAAAAGACGACTGAGAAGAGGGATATACCCACAACTGCATTGAATTTTCTCAGTGGCTAAATTAAAGTAAAAGTAATAAGGGTATTTCTTGATATACAGCATAGCTGAGACAGACACTGGACTAATAGATAGGTCTGTGTTAAACAGAAACCACAAGAAGCATACGGACAATGAAGAAATTTGAGATCTGGAGAAAAAACTAGGTATCGAGAGTCTGTTCCTTTAGCTGAGTGAAAAGACAGAGGTGACAACTGCAATGCATATTTTAAAGAAGCAAATACCATGGGCAAAAGACATTGTAAAATTAAAAAATGCAATTACAACCAGAAGGAAAGTATTAAAGGAAGAATTAAGGAAAGAATTAAATCAGAGGGAAGGAAATAAATTCAACTGTGACCAATTACTCTATGTCTAATAGACAATCAACCTTGATTCAGAAAAAAAACATCAGGCTATGAGAATGCAAGGTTTCCCCCTAACCAGTTAGGTTCAATTGTAACCACATAATTGTTACGTTTTTACCTACATTCTATGGTAAATACTGTCCAAGAGACCTGACCAAAATTAATAGTCTCTCTGGTTTATAAAGCAAAACATTTAAGAACCTCCAAGCCTCAAGGTGATTTACTGTGATGGGTAGATTCATTGATTTTTTCTGGGTCCAAAGTTCAGTTTCTTGGATTTAGCAAAAAGACAATTTATAAAACCTTTGAAAAAACAATACACGAAGCTCTTTTAAGGTCAAAGGTAAAAATTAATTTATTTGCTCAAGTAGTGAACAACTCATGTAGATGAAGGGTTTGCGAGATTAAAAAAGTTCTTTTTAGCAACAAGCATTCTGTTGGTAATCAAGAAGACATGAAAACTATTATTTTCTTAACATATGTTCTAGGCAACCCAAGAACACAAAAGACAGTCATTTTTTAAAAAACAAGGTTGTATGTCATCCTTCAAGAAGCACAGAAGAAAAATTTGTTGTGCCCTTGTAAAGGTAAGTTTTAAGACAAAATAACTCACCCTTGACCTTGTATCTAAGAAGTTACAAATAAAGATTTCAGAAAGCAAAACCCCATATCTCTTAAGTTAAAAGACAGGCAGCTTCACTGTCTACATAAATTCGTATATCAAAAACATTCAGGGTTATACAATAACCAGTTGCTGTTGATTTTTGCACAAATACAGTTCACTCTAGAGTTTATAATATACCATGGTCATAGTGTCCCTTGGACAATGCTTATACTTTGATAAGCTTCTCAATCATTTACCAAGACATCATTTACCAAGTTCTGTTTTCCGTTCATCAGTGTAAGAAAATACAGTTACATTGCTATTGCAAAGTCCCTTTTTCAAATGAAAAGTGAGAAAAAAAAGTTCATTAAAAAATAACATAAATCAATGAAACCGTTGTCTTCTTCCACGCATACTCTTGAGGTGACCAGCAGAACGCCTAAGAGCTTTCCTCTCTTGACGATGCTGTTTCTCAGCTTCCTGCTGCTTCTTTTGCTGCTCTGACTGGAATATTGAAAGAAAAATAGACTAAGGTTCTTGCAAACATACATATCAACTCATTGACCAAGTACTTTTATATCAAGTCAGAAATTCTTGCAGGAAATATGGAAATGTTACTATAAACGGTCCCATGTTACCTTGTCTTATACTGTACCTACTGGTCTGGCTGTCCCCTGACATTATCATTCAAAGTAAGTCAGAGTAAATGTTTAAGACAAAGATACTGAAAAGCACTGAATAAAATCACGTATTTCAGATGAAAAACAATGTCTAACAATAGACTAAAATTACACTCCAGAATTTAGGTTTTAATGCCCTTAAGAAGGTAGACCAGAATTTCAGGCTATTTAGTACCTACTCTGGTTAACTGGTATCACCACCTTTAATATTTGCACAGGAGTATTTTAAAGTGACAGACAGGACAATTAGTTATTTTTGCTGAAGCATACAGGTTCCCTGTGTTCTTAGCATTTCTTGGAAGTACTTGATATACCGTATACAATTCTAGAAACACTTTTCACATGAAAATAATTGAAAATCTCTGCTCCAGTGGTACATGCTCTATTAATGTTTTTTCTCTTCAAAAATGCACTGAAAGGGTTTAATTTACATACTACTCAGATAAAAAGGCTCCTACAGCCATAAACGTCTCTTTTCTTGGGAAGACCAAGGCTTGTTTTCAAACTAAGCATAAACTGGAACTAGTAGACCTGAACTATCCACTCTCAGACAAGTGTCCACGCTATAAAATACTCCATCAATTAGAGTGATTTCCACTGTAGGTAGCAATAAACCCAAGCCCATATTATGGTAATAAAAGCTAGTGGTCTGCAGACTTTTATTGACTCTTTTTTCCCCTGCAAGTAGGGATAAAGAAACCCACTATGTGAAAATGTAAGTGGTTTCTCTCTGTCCCTAGTTGTCATCTGAAACAGTCATGACAAATCTTACTTAATGTTTCCTGATCCAGATACTATGCTGAAATAATATTTGCACATAAAGCACTATTCCTCTGTACTGTAAGTACTTGGGCAGTCTATAAAACTTATATATATATATATATATATATATTTAAAATCCTCTGAAAACTAAACTGCAAAATATCAATGACAAAAATCCATTGCAAGATCTGTCCATATACATTATCAGCAATGAATTAAAATACTCAAAGCTGTAGCATATCTGACGGAGTCATGCAAAATTGGCATTCTGAACAACTGCTACATCCACTTTCTTCCTCCTTACTCCCACCCAAATCTTCACAAAACTGTTAGCGAAAGATGATAGTTCATTGTTCACCACTGACTGCAAGAAATCTTGTGGCTCAGCACTTCCCCATTTAAAGCCGCTATAAAAGAGACTGCTTTAAAAGTCCCCCAAAGCCTATTTACTTAGCTGCAAGACACTAACATATCAGTTTCAGCAGTTGGTAAAATCCCCAGAACAGTTATCCTCCAGAGCACTGCAGAGGAACCTATCATTTATTTAACAGTCAACACACTTTAAATTCCAGAAATACAGGAATCAAGCCCGGATGAAAAAGCCAATAATGAAGTCAAGCAAGCGTTGTAGAACTATTCCAATAAATTTGGATATTTAAACATTTTATTCAGGTATACCTAAACTGATCGCTTAACTATTTTCTTGTATTATCAGTTTTACAGATGGGAAGAAAATTTGGCCACTGGTAAGTAGAAATGTATTACAGTGCATAAAAAGCTTACTCGAGGAAAAACAAGTACGTTTTGTCAACTGAAGTATCAATTAATAGGGACCTTCAGCTTCTGTAACATGTCCTTGGTCCAATTCTATAACTTTTTTTTTTTTTTTTTTTTTTTTTTTTTTTTTTTTAGCAAAAATTCCCTAAGTGTTCTACAACAGTAGCAGATGCACACATGGAATTCACCATTCCTGCACCACAGGGTGATCAGCTGTCAATGATCTACAAAATATCTTAGGACAGGAAATAAAAACCCTTTGGGAAGGGTAGACAGGCAGCAGTCAACTACACATTTCCAGTGGAATTTGGCAAGTACAACAGGACCAGAGCTCATTCTTGTGATCTGCGTTACAAAGTTCAGTGACAAAAGTGGTTAGGAGCTCTGTCTTTATCATGCTGACACCTAACAGCTCCATCAAACAAGAGAAAGACTGTCACCTACAGCATCCCGATTGTGTTTGGACCTGCAAACCAAGATCTGATCAGTCCTGCCACTGATGTCAGGTAAGGTCACAAGCTTCTGATGATATGTCTGCGAATGAACTATTAAAAGATGGAAGCCAGTATTTTCCACCAGAACATAAGATTTTATGAGTGCTGCCTGAGTTATAAGGGTATAAACACACCAAGTGCTACCGGAGGCTTTCATTCTCTTGGCATGAAGCAGCAGAGTTGGCAGCATATAAAGAAACGAAGAGGGACATTTGTTTGACGGTTTTAAAGTTCCTGTTCCTTCATGCAAAAACTAAAGTTACTTGTGTATTATCTTAAAAGAAAAAATAATAAAATAATAAAAAGTTACATATATATATATAGCTCACCTTCTTTAATCTGAATGTTGCCTGCTTGCTGCCTACTGTGGTATCAGAGACATTTAACGTGCCAAGTTTTTCTTCAAGCTTTAAACGATCTCCAAGAGTTTTCCTGCGGAGAATAATTAACGTTAGTCCCTGTTCTTGCCATCTCTTCGCTACAATAAATGCTGATAATGCAGTCAAAACTAATCTCAGTTTCTCTGAAACCCCGAAATGCCATATGTCGAAAAAATAAGCCCTCAGTAAACAGAAAAGAAACACAAGCTCAAATCATTCCCTCCAGATACTGTTTACATAAATTTAAAAAATGTTTCTACTGAAAAGTTCATTGTCTTCTAAAAAAGCATCAGGCCTCTAGCTGAAAAAGAAACCACACCCTACTATTGCTATAGTTTTCTATGACATTTTAGAAAAAGTCAGGTATTCAGCTGCACTAACAGATATAAACAAAAAAACCTTTAAAGCATGATCTATCCAGTTTGCTTAATAACTTATAATTTCTGATTTGAGAAACACATTTGAGGGAAGGAGATAGTCTTGGCTATACATTAAAATTAATTCATCACAGAATGAATCATCACTTCACCGACAGAAACTACATAGCCCAATTAAAAATGATTATTCAGACACTGCGTCCCGTAACTGTGTGATACAAAGTTTTCTAAATAAAAGCACAATGCAAACAAAGCGAGACTGATAAAAAAAAAAAAGAGAACCTGACCCCACAGTGCTCATCAGTCAGTTTATCTGAGTTATTTGGTCTCAGGCACCAAATGTGACTTCAGTAAGGGTGGTGTAAATTGGAGCAGCCGAGGACTGAAGACCTCGAAGGACCTCCAGCGCAGGGGTGAGGCAGACAGAGACAGGACTTGGTTGATCCAGTCTTGCTAAATGCTATTTGTGGTTCCTACTGCAGCAAATCCTTTGTAATTTGGTGCCTACAAGCAGGCAAGGCTATGTGAGAACATGACATCGCCGGGAGGACCAAACTTACTCTGTGACACACAGAAAGCATTCACCTAACTGTAAACGAATTTAGATATTGAAAATTGAGATACTGCTATTAGTTAGATCTTCCTGAAGAGAGGTAAGAAACACTTTTTTTGGACAAGTTTTGAAGTGCATGCATTAGCAGAATGCTAGCGTATACATTTCTGCAACTTTTTACTTTAAGGGAATGGTGGAAAATAAATCATCATAAAAATACACATGATTAGCAGCCACCCAAAGTCAATGGAGTTTCTAATGATGAAAGGCTCACAGATTGTGTCCCATGTATGAAGCCTCTGAAGCCTGCAGAATTTTGGTTAATGAGCCATTTATGTAACAAAGACTCTTCAGATTAACAATGAAAAATTACTGTCAAGAATTACTTTATTTCTCATGACTAGGTACTTTGATTGTATTTTTTCTGTAGTATATTTTTCATTCAGTACATGTAAAAACTTGTTCCATCTGTGTGAATCGGGAAGACAAGCTAAGCCTTAGAGCTAACTATGGCAGAAGATCAGTCACCGACATTGTGGTGGGATTTCTACAAGCAAGTGGAGTTCCATTTTTTCTCCCCTTTGAAAGTGCATCGGAGAAATATGGCTGCTACCCAGCAATTATTGAGCATGACTGCCTAGATACTGCTTCAGTCAGGAGAAAAACTAAAACAAGAAGATATCAAGAAAATGCTTTTGGTTTGCAATTTTACAGAATAAAAGCAGGTATTGCTGTGCTTATCTGAAGATGTGCAGACCCAAATCACAGTGAATTGCACTCAAACTTACAATAGCTAGGGTCTTTTTTTCCTACATCATCCTCAACAAATTGATCCAATGGATTCCTTAAGAGTGTTACTCAAATCAACTTCCCCTACCCTTCAGTACAAAACCAAAAACTTTAAAAAATCATGCACTTATTTCTTCCTCCTTATAAAGCAAAAGAGAAGAGTTTTCCAGGACTTTTCCTTTCCTGCCATGATACTTTAGCTGACTTTCCTAGATATTGCTACGTTTTTGTTGGCTTTTGTTGACTTTCTTGCCCATCTCAGAAGATGTAAGCACTGATTTATACTTTACAATGTAGGGTTGCTGCAGCTTTTAGTTTTGAAATGCTTTAACTTCACTTAAACATTTTAAAGGGAAATCAAGAAAATCTAAAGAGCTCTTAGCACACTGATAAAAGCCCTCACCTTTTATGTATTCCTTTTAAGCTGTTAAGCAAGGAAATCGTACAGAAAGTAAACAAATAAAAGTCTTGTGTCTGTACTGGTACGTTCAGCAGGTTTTCACGTGTAAGCATAAGAACACAAAAGGGGGAAGAGAAAGGTGGACAGCTTTGAGACAAGGCGTTTGTTATGCTTTAGTTTAAGTTTTGCAGCTTTCCTGCGCAAAGAAACGTGTAGACTGCTGGTCTGCTAAGAAATTTATAGTATGCACCCCTGCTTTAGAAGTTGGGCTTGGAGCCGTGCTGAGTCAGGAACATGTCAAAAGCAACACCCAGTTTTATGTAAGTCATAAACTGTTTCCTCAGGTAGAACATTATACGATTAGAGAAAAAAAGAACACCTAGCCATTAAGTGCATAGTGAAGGTATTAAGGTACTTAATTACATTGGTCACAGACCATCATTCCATTGCTTGAATAAATCAAATCAAAGACAAACATGCCAGCCTCACCAGATTGTACATGCCACTACAGTCTTCCCAATTTTCAGTACATTAGGTGAATTAATTATTTTTTATGCTGACTATTTATCACTGAATAAGGCCAGCAGAAAACATTACTTAGTTTTTGTTTTTTTTTTTTTATCAAAAAATTCTACTGTGTAAAAATACTTAACAGAGCAGGTTAGGTCTCAACAGAGACTAAGTCATGATTCTGTAATCGTATCAGCTGTGCGGTACGACAAATGGACACCTGCTGTTAATTCTGAGTTTGCTCCCAGAATCTGAGGAGCATACGTAGTCAGAACAATGCTTGGACGAGCCCAAACGGCATCAGTGAGTACGGAAATTACTGCCAGAGCAAAAGAAAAAAGGGGGAAAGACAATTCAGTGACAGCAACTCAAAGAAAAACAAAGGCAGGAGTGCTGTCACATTTTTGTCATGCTGTTCTATCTCTTCCCCCCCCCCCAATTTTTAAATATTTTACATCACATCCCAACTGTGCTACTACTGCACAGAGGATACCTGACCTAGGCAGCCCTAATTACACATCACATCTTGCAAAATATTCTGCACAGAGCCGTGAATCTTAAGACAGATGCTCTCTTCCCTAAAAGGAATCTTTTAAAAGATCTTTCCATGGTTTATGTCATCACTGATATTCTTCCATCCACTGTGGTATTTGATTTCATTTTTTCCTAGCTGAAGCAATGATCTTTCTCCCACTGAACACCAGATGAAAGATTTAACTTCATTCTGTGTCACTATTATTTTTTTTCTAAATGCTTCTCTTCTTTATAGCTGTGTTGGCTTATTTATCTAACTCACAGTATCCTTGCACGTGTTTTTAACAAAATGAAATCTTAATATTTCAAACAAAGGGTCCTTGAGAATTTTGTTTAGAGGTCAGTAGCTCAATTTGATGAAAGAAGAGAGCAAACAGGCTGCAGCCATACTGCTTTAAAGGGAAGTATTTCAATGTCTGTGAGAACACTGTGCCATTTCACCACTCTTTCATGCTCCTTTCAAGTCACTTTCTAACGTGACTATGAATTTAATGTGAGAAATATCTTTATCCTAGGACATTTCCTAGGACAGCGTCCACAGTGGCTATTTTCCTTCTGACAAAGCAGAAGGACTGACAAAAGGAAAAAGCTGCATCATCGTCTATAACATAGACAGAAAAATAATCAGAAGAACGCTAGAGAAATCTCAGCAAGCTAGAGTCCAGAATGAATGGGTATATTTACTCTAGGGAACATCAGAAAACCCTGTGTGTGTAAACATTTGCTGATAACGGTTAACATAAATATCACTTGCAGAACTACTAGAAAACTAGAACTATCCTATTTGTATTTAAAGAGATTTTACTGATACAACACAAAAATCATAGACTACTGTAGGAGCAATGTACCAGTAATGCTCAGAGACCATATAAAATGGTAACTCTAGTTAAAGGCTTGTACATTTAAGAGAAAGGCTGAATTTTATCATGTGTTTCTCTACCTATCTCTAGGAAAAGTCCATCATGAAACATCTAGGCTGCATTATCAGTTCCTACTCAAATAAAAAGCAGCCCCATTATATATGCTATTCACCTTGAATGTACCATTTTATTCTAAGTAAAAAAATGAAAGGCTATTACGGGATCCATCTAACACAGCAAGTTGTTTCCAACATTAGTCAAAATTCTGCTCTGCCTCCGATGTGCTGCAAGAACTTTGAACCTATTGTCCCTCAAGGTTTTAATGTTAGTGCCTACTCTCTAAATAATAAAAGCTATTAAATCTCATCTTCTGAAGGCCTAAACTCACCTCTGGAAAAAAAAAATGTCAATGAGATTTACAGGCATTAAGCACCTCAAAGCCAAGTTCTTTAGTTTGCAAGCCTAAAGGTTAAGCATGCCCTTTATGCAGTACCCAATTATTTCAGTTGATTAACAATTTAAAGAAATCCAAATTAGAAAACTGAGTCCATTTTTTTTCTTTTGCATTGCAAAAATAAAAACAGTTAGACCTGACAACAAAAGGGCAGCATATTTTATGAAAATTTCTGGATGCCATAAAAATACCCAGACCAAATGATTTTTTCTTTTACTACCCAGAACTTGCCCTCAAACAGTGGCTGATCATGCAGTACTAGACAGCCTTGTAGAGGGTCAGCTCAAAAACATCCAGAATGTCAACCTCATATTGACATTGGTGGAGAAATATAACCAGTCTCAGAGACATCAGTGCTGTTATTTGTGCAAGCAGCACTGATCCTGAAAAAAAAAAACCAAAAAACGGATGCCCAGATCAGGCTCAGAATACGAATCTCTTACTCATCTCATTAGCATTGTGTCTCTGGCATACTTAAAATGTTATATTTGTTTGGCAATAACTAAAACCTTTCAACAATTATGTCCCTCTACGCCATATCCCTGAATCACCAGATGTGGCTTTATTAGTAAGTGCTTCCAAGACTATCATGCTAACTAACCAAAATGCCGTTGGCCTGCACTCTAGAGAAACACTTGAGAATCTTCCACCCCCAGATGTTAAAATAGGAATTTTAGTCTTACTTCATTAATTTTTGTTTTTTGGCAGAGTCTTTGAAGCTTCTGAATTCCTCTCCTTCTTTAATCTCGAAAAACTGAGGTTTTAGTAATGTTTGCTGATCCTCCTTGAACCTTTCCTGCCGCTTTACTTTTTCCTCTTGGCGTAGAAGCTTGCGCTGTTTCCTGACCTCTTCAACCCAACCTTTTTCATCATCTGAACTCTCAGAACTTTCTGCATCACTTGGTTTTCCTTCTGGTTCTTCCTCCTCTTCCTGCAGACAAAAATAGATTAAAATGAGAAATCATCAACTAATTTTCTTTTCAAACCATTTCTGCAATGAGAGTACGTCAGCTTTTACTTAGATGCACTTGAAGAGATCTAAAACCTGAACAAAAGCACTAACAGCAAATGAAGCAGAAATATTATAAAATTACCTCCACCTACATATTATATGTTTTTCAAACCTATATTCATGAAGACATACACCTGAAAACTTAGATATAATTTATAATATTATCCAACTAATTTAGCTGGTAAGACATTCTTGCATTGCCTTCTTCTTTCCTTCTTTCTAGGGTAAAAAAAGCTAAACAAATGACATAAAGGTAAAAATATGTCTTTTTCATACACCAAAAGGAAAATATTTTACCTGTTCTTTTGCCTCCTGTTCCAGTAACAGCTTTAGTTTCTTCTTTCTTTTCTCACTTGTTTTAGAAACAAGTGGGTTAAGTAGCCTGAATTCTTCACTCTGCTCATCTACCTGGAAATCTGGATTCTCAAACATGACTTTAAAACGATCATCTTTGAGAAGGCTAGGCATATTCTGGAAAAGAATCGAAGCATGAGTTAGTTATAAAAAAATATCAAAACAGACATTGGTAAAAATACCTAACACCGCTTTAATTAAACAAAACTCAAAAACTGAATGCAAAGTATCAGTTGCTTTATCCTTCCAGGTCACATAAATCAAGATTTATGGTTATTATACTTTATTACTTTCACAAAGATCAAATAAATATCATTCTAAGCTACCTGTAAGCAAGACAAGCATAGTACAGACACCATAAATACACAATTACTACTATTTCTGAATTAATATATCTCATACATTCACAGCCAGCTAGTCTGGAGACATGTTGATATCCATTGACTAACCAGCAGTACCTCTGAGGCAAATACCCTGCCTGATGAGGATGACTACAGCACGTAAAACAAATTATCGGAGTAAACATGTCTTCATAAAATACTACTATTGTTTTACTGTAAATACGTAAGTATTTCTGTACATCTTATTACAATTTCTTCACTGCCCTCACATACAGAATGGAAAAGGCAGTTTCATTCATGCTGGAAATTAAAAGAACCCAATGTAAATTATGCTATTGTTGAGTTAAGAACAGTTCAAACTACAACTAATGTTCATATGAATACTTCTCGTTTCAGACAATTGAATACATAGCTTTTTGCAGTAAAAGCTGATCTTATAATTTAACATTTCCAAACTTCTACCAGCAGATTGAACACACCCCAGCATTATATGTTCATTGTTACCTACAAAGTAGGAAAAAAGATAGAGGAAACAAGTTGAAATTTCAAGTGCAGAAGCTGTTGCAAATGTGTGACTTGCAATCTCATTTGGAAGCTAGAAGCTCAATCTCAAAGCCAAAAATAAATGGCTCTTCACAAGACTCCTAGAGCCATTTCAGGAAAATAATCAGATCACACATTTTAATGTACTCTTTTTAGTGTACTTTGAGATGCCATCTATCTGTATACCTACAAGAATCACTCTCCATTTATTGAACTCATTTCCACTCCAACACTGGCTTAGAAATCCTGCATTTAAGGTTTTACCACCACCTTCTTTTTCAGTAGTTCTTGGTTCCTAACCATCTCAACCTTTCATTGGACGCCACATGAAGCTAATAGCTGCCTTTCATGAGTAATAGAATGGTTTGGGTTGGAAAGGACGTTAAATACCATCTAGTTCCAATCCTCCTGCCATGGGCAGGGACACCTCCCACCAAACCAGGTTGCCCAAAGCTCCATCCAACCTGGTCCTCAACACCTCCAGGGATGGGGCTTCCACAGCTTCTCTGGGCAACCTGTTCCAGTGCCTCACCACCCTCTGAGCGAAGAATTTCCTCCTAACATCTAATCTAAATCTCCAATTTTGAGTTTAAAACCTCTAGTCTTACCACTATCTGCCCATGTAAAAAGTTGCTCTCCATAGAAGCGCTCTTTATGTACTGAAAGACCACAAATTAAGTCTCCCCAGAGACTTCTCTTCTCCAGGGTGAACAGCCCCCAGCTCTCTCAGCCTTCCATCACAGAAGAGATGCTCCAGCCCTCTGATCATCTTTGTGGCCCCCCTCTGGACCCACACTAACAGCCCCACATCCTTCTTGTCCTGGGGGCCCCAGATGTTGATGCAGTACTCCAGGCGGGGCCTCACAAGGGCAGAGCAGAGGGGGACAATCATCTTCTTCCACCTGCTGGTCACTCCTCTGTGGATGAAACCCAGCATGCAGCTGGCCTTCTAGGCTGCAAGTGCACACTCACGGCTCACATCGAGCCTTTTGTCCACCAGAACCCTCAAGTCTTTCTGTGCAGGGCTGCTCTCAATGAGTACTTCTCCCAGTCTGTACTCCTGTCTGGGATTGCCCAGACCCAGGTGCAGCACCTTGCACTAAAATGCTAACAAATGAAAAAGTTTTTTTTTCTCTGAACAGCTTTGATATCAATTCTGCACTTAACTAGCTTCTGGACTCCTACAAGGCCCACCATCATCTTCAACAGGGCATATTTCAGCATTTAAAACTTTTAATATAGATGACAAGGTTATTACATGGCCTTTTTGGTACTCCAGCTACACAAGTCCACTTTACAGTCACCTAGTGGAGTAAGATATTTATGAGACAAGAAACAGAATTCTGAATCTGTTTGGCCAGGTAACAATAAATCAGTAACTATAAGCATTATTATTTCTGTGCTCCTAGTTAGAGAAGACTTTAAAACAAAAACTTACCTTTTGCTTCCTTTTTCTGGTAAGCTGTTGTTCTTCTCCTTCTTCTTCAATCAGTTTGAGTGCAAGCTCTTTATTGACTTTTGGAAGTTTCTAAAGAATATAGATATAAAGAGAATACGTGTATAAACACAATGTTATTTTTATATATTTCTTTCCAGAGTATTGCATTTCAATGGCCTGAGTCGTTTAGTTTAATGGCAAGCAGAGACTGGAAGTTTTACCTCTGGGTTATCTGCTCAAGCAGCAAATGTGATGAGAGCTGCTCTTTTACAGTTTGATATCAGACTTTCTCATCTGTGGGATTCATATGCATGAGAATATTATGTTTCCATTCAGAAAGTTCTATAAATTAATGCCAACTTTACTGTTTGTCTCTAACGATAAACAGAATCAAATCCTAAGCAATTACCTTTCTGAGATACACTTAAGAATATGCTATTTTTTATGTTTTTTATGAACAGTTCTTCCAGAGCATATTCATTGTTCACAGGATTTACCTTCAGCTGTACCCTCTGTGCACGTGTTTCTTCTATCTTCTGTCTTATTTTCTCTCTTCTGTATTCTTCATAGGCAAAGGGGTTAGCCATCATTTTTGCCTTTGAACAAGCAGAAGGAAAAAATATGTATCATTAATACAGGATACAGTCCTCTATGTGGGAAAAAAAAAAAAAAAAAAAAAACCAACACATTTTACTGTTAAGAGCGGCAGTTTACAAGCATCATTTTTTACCTTATGATAAAGCCTTATATCCATGAAAAAGCCATGCATATATGCTCTGAGCAGTGTTGATCCAATGAGATGAGCAAGGCCTGGGAAAAAAAAATTACAGAGGATTTCAAAGAGCTTTCACAGATAAAGAACTCCTATTCCAAGCTAGCCACTTCACTTACTCAGTTCAAGACAAACAAGCACTGCCAATGCAACACATTAATCTCTCTGATAGTCACATCCAGCACATCAAGACTAAGTAAAACCGCAAAAAATCAAGTTAGGCCAGCAAGAAATCCTTGCTACTTTGGAGCAACAAAATTGATTTTTGTTGTCATAATACATGTTACTGTGCACTTTTATAGATGTCTACATGTTCTGCACACCATAGGAAGTCTACAAAGTTTTTTTTGTTTGTTTGTTTTTTTTTGGAAAGCCTGTACATGTTTGACAAGCACTTTTATCGTGTGGTATGCCGAAGTCATGAATGAAAGAATTTTGTCTTGGGTTCCTATCTTTGAAGAATCAATGTGCTGAAAGAAATACAGTACCACATCAGGTTATAAAACTGTCACCCTATGCCCTAACCGACTGTAAGAATGAAAATACTGAACAGTTGTCAAATTGTCCTTCCTTGTATCTTCACAAAATTCCAAAACTGAGAAAAAGAGAATCCTTTTATAGCAAAACATCCTCTACAGATCCCCAAATCTTTAGAAATTAAGTTTAATTCTTATTCTAGAACTAAAGGGGAAAAAAAAAAAAGGAGAGAGAGAGACAAAGTTCCGTGTATCTCAGAAAGCAAAGTTCTTATTTATGTTATTTTAAACTGTTTCCAGGAAACAATCCTCCTGCATACTCCAAAATAAGAGTACTTCAGATAACAGGTACTATACAAAGAAAACTGATGTATGAAATGCAAAATATATCCCAAGATGGTTCTTCATTTGAAAGCCTGCACTTAGGGGGAAGTGAATTTTACTACGTAATTGTGAATTTAAAGCAGAAGGACTATTTCCAGTCAAGTCTGTGTTGATAATGCTACACTGCCTAATTCCCTTAAGTTTTGAATAGGGATCTACAGGGTACATTCAGACCACCTCCTTCAGAAGATCAGGCAGGTGTTTTGGAAGACCTCCTCCTTCTCCTGCCATATTCAAAGGTAAATGAATTAGACTGGAGTAAAATACTACAATCAAAATACATAATGGAACGAAAAAGAATCAACTGCCTTGAGTCACACATGCTTACTCTCTCTGCTATGTCATTTTCAGTATTCTAGTTCCACGAAACCATTTTTCCATTAACACTAGAATGAAGTTTTATTTTCTGGAAAATACTACCCTCAATTAGGGTATCCTTTGGCAGGTGAATCATTTTTCAACACAAACATCTAATGTTGTACTTGTTGGGAACCAAGGAACAGAAAGTCATCGGTCTGGTATACTAATAACCAAGACAACTGGAAGAAACTACTGCCAATGAATTTCAATCAGTTCTCTGCATTTCTTACTGATAAGTCACATCTGAACTAATAAACTTAGATGTGTGATAAAAAAACAATCAGAATAACCAAGTCAGCTAAAGAAATTTTACCTAAATTTTCAAGGTCTTTTCTGGTCACAAATTTGTAGTCATCGTAAACTGTGCTCTCTGGATTCTCTTCCAGTTCTTCAGTCAAGTTGTCCAAGAAGGAACACCATCTGGGGGCAGGTCCTAAAACCTGGGGATATTACAGAAAGGTACAAAATTGTATATAGATTCAGAAGAAAAAACACAACACCTAATGTTAGGCTCTCAGCTCCTGTGCTGGAAGAATAAATTAATCTCCCTGAAATCAAATACACCTTAAGAACAACAGCAGTTAGAGAACGCAATTAAATCTACTGCTTACATTACCAATAAGAAGTACTATCGATTATTTAAGTGTTCTTTTAACGCAGGTAATTTATTTGAGACCAGCAGTTTAAAGGTTTATATTCAACT
Source organism: Anas acuta (assembly GCF_963932015.1). Lineage (NCBI taxonomy): Eukaryota > Metazoa > Chordata > Aves > Anseriformes > Anatidae > Anas > Anas acuta. The sequence goes on from NC_088981.1 coordinate 103,164,057, forward strand.
GTTTCAAGTGATCCTAGTCGGACCAATTAATTTATTAAAAGCTCAGAGCTAAACATTATAGATATAATTAACAACTTAACTAATGGCACTAGATATCAACTAATCTGTACAGCACAGCTGGACCATGATCTCATTAGTTTACTAAACGATCACATTAATTAAAATAAGTAGGGCAGAATAGGATTTCATACAGAACATTACAGGTATATTTCATGTACTTTTGTTCAAGGAAAAAATCCAGACTGTATGGACAATTAATGGGAAATATTAAAAAAAGATCGCATATTTCCACCATGAGGCAAAGGATTTATTTGAACAATATTACATTGCACTATCAACTTTCTTTTCCATATATGCTTCCTCCAACTTCCCAAGTCAATAATTATCTCCCTTAACTTTTCCCTCCTGCTGTTCTGATTGAAATTCCTCCCCATCCTGATGCGCACTGACATACTCAACTGTTCCAGTATTATTATTTTAGTAGGTGAACTAGCTGAACGGAAAAATCCAACATTACATTTTTCTCTCCAGAGCAAATCAGCTGAAGTTCTAGAATGCAAAGTGGCCAGTTAACTCCTGGAGTGGGACTTCTATTGAGGCTTCCATTTTGTTCGCTAAAAATTCACGTGAAAAACTCAAATCACAAAACAACAATACAAATAGCAATGGTTGCAACTCAAATCTAAGTGCCACACTTTCATATTAATAACAAAGCTGTCTAGAAATATTAAATGTGCTATTGTTTTTCATGCCATTGAAGAAACCAGTAATTGGTGCTTCATTACCAGATCACCAAAACATGAATGTATTAAGGGAATCATCTTTAAAGTTAACCCATTTTTGCGTTTTGGACGACTGTTTGTCCTTGTAAAAAACAACAACAACAACAATAAAAGTCGCTTATTAACTATCAAAATTTTTCCTGTAATCAAATGTAAGTATAAATTTGTCTGCTGCAGATTATTAGAAATGAGATTAGAGAATCCTTGACTCACTTCCATTCCAATTAAATAAAAAGTTCCCCTTCATTCCATCTTGCTGACGCATTATGTAAAGATCTCTATCACTTCAATAAACTTTTTTCATCACTTCCATTTCTGTGGCACTATCTGTTCAAGCCTTGCACAGTGCACATTACTCATTAGAATTCAAACAACTGTAACCAATTAGGGTAATCCCCAGATGTGATCTTGACTGGTGTAAATCTTTTAAAAAAAATAAAAAATACTTAAAGCAGAAATAAGGGAAAACCATTTCTCCATCTTTCAGCTGTAACCCCACTCACTGTTCATGCATTCCTGTACTCAAAACCCGATACTAAGATTAAAACTTCTATGGCAAAATGTCAGTCAGTGATGAAACACCTAAAAGCTACACGACTTGAATTTTCTCTATGATGTATGAAGAAAATTGCAGGACCACATCGTAGAAAACAAGGGGGGAAAGTGAGATAATTAATGGAAAAAAGCAGTGGCAGAATATCAGGAAAAAATATAGAGTTCTGCCATTATTCAAATTTTGCATGTAAACTGACAGAAATGAAAACCCTACAGAGATGTTTGTGTAAGTTTTATTGCCTCGTTTCCCTCTCTCCCACCCTACTAAAACTGCTTGCCTACCTATTCCAGGACACCTCTAGGAAACCTCTAGGATTTTGCTTGGTATGTTAAAAGGGAACATCTTTTAAAGCTTAGGACAAAAATTAAAAATAAAAAAAGCAAGCGATACCAGACACAGTGCCAAAAATATCAATGAGAAATTTCTTTCCAATGTAACTGTAAATTCTTCACGGGCTTAAAATGCCACTGCATTTCAATTGCAGAGTGATCCACTACCAGCATACCCAGCCCTCATGAAACGCGAGGCTCTGCTGTCTCTGCACCCAGGTACAAGCTCCACAGCTCCGGGGATTTGTCTGTACCAGGCCATCAGGTATGCAGCAGGCACTGGGAACACTGCCAGCTGACACTGGTATGGTCACAGCATGCAGTATAGCATTTTGTAGGGGTATAAGTTTTAGGGAATGGCCTCAAGTTGTGCCAGGGGAGGTTCAGGTTGGAAATGAGGAGACATTTCTGCTCAGAAAGAGCCATCAGACACTGGGACAAATTGCCCAGGGAAGTGGTAGTGTCATGGTCCCTGGGGGTGTTCAAGGAAAGGCTGGACGCGGTGCTTAGGGACATGGCTTAGTGGTGACATTGGTGGTAGGGGGATGGTTGGACCAGGTGATCTTGGCGGTCTCTTCCAACCTTGATGATTCTATGATTAAATGTAGGCAACCACATGCAACTCAGCTGACAGGTCTCACATTTGCAGTATTTATAATATAACAAATAGGTTTCTCTGCAAGTTTTAGAGAAGTTACGTATAGCTAGTAGGAAAATCATTACTAAATGAGCGCACATCTAAACTTGGCTCACACTCAAATATTTCTTCAGCTAAGAAACCAGACATCATCACCAGTGATCAAAACAATATTTTCACTATTTTCCTTATGATTCCCTTTTCAGCCGAATTACGACTTCGTGAAACAATCTCCGACAATTTCCAGTGAATGGCAAGACGAACGTCTTCAAAAATATTTTTGTCTATCACTAGAAGGGCCTGGCCTGGAGGCTGGAGCCAGCTGGCAGCAGGCCGGGTGGGATCCTTCCTGCCTTCCCTTCTCCTTCTTCCTCCTGAAGGATCTGGAGTTATCAACTGTGCCAGGACTAAGGGACAAGGATCCTCCACCACAGGGCCAGGTATCCTGGCACCACGTTGGGAGGCAAGGGTGGTGGGACAGGCCCAAGCACAAGACATGGAGCACAAGGGCCGGCCTGCTGCAGCCCCTCCTCAGCACAGGCGATGCAGATACCTTGCCCTTGCCTTTCACGTGTTACACCAAACCATAGGAAGAACAGATGCAGATTTCTTAATTACTGTTATCAGTATCACGCCATCAACTGCCAAACTTTTGTTAGCACAGTATTAGAATGTCTTTATTTATTTACCATAGATGCAGAAGATGTACGATGAGTAACTAAGCACACGACTTATCTGAGTTTACAAGCTGCTAATATGGCAAGGCCGAACTGTTCAGGAAAAGGAGGAAAAAGCTGACAAATATTTTGAAAATAGTGCAAAATAACTTCAAAGAACACCGCTGTTTTCTGTTTTACAAGACTTTTACTTTAAAAGTCTTATAGCACCACATATCTTGCTCTGTGAATCACCAATTGTGCCTAATTCCTGAGCACTTCTGTAGAAAATCTTCTGTCATCATTCTGTATTTCCCCTGAAATTAATGAATGCTAGGACTAACTGGGTGTTATTACCAACCCACAACAGACGTTCCTTACCTTCAGTCTGGAAGACCAGACAGCACTTGTCCACTTTTAACTTGCCACTCAACAATTTGTCAGCCAGCTCTGCAGAGCCACCAAAAGACTGGGTCTAATCCTGACTACCATTAAGCATGCAACCCACCCAACTTAAAAGCAGACCAGGATGCTTAGCAGCTTCTACAGCCAGATGCCACGAGATTTAAATGAAACAATTCTGAATTCACACACAAATGAGTATTGTTAAGCATCTCTTAAGGGACAAATTTGACAGAAGTGAACCAAACAGTTGGTCTTCTCTGAGAGTCAGAGCAGGGTCCAAAATCCAAGTTTTCCAAGACATTTATGACTAAGCCCCTGGAAGACTTCATCCAAGGCAGTGATTAGCTCCTAAGTTGCAAATAAAAATGTCAAAAATGTTTTAAGAGTCAAACAGCAGAAACTCCTCCCAACTTTTATTGATGTACTTTAGCAATTAAAAACATGCAAAAATGCTATATATGCTGCCCAAATCAGATTTGAAATAACTCAATTAAATTTGCCAAGTTTAGATTGCCTAAATTCCCTCTGGAAGACTAACTTCATGTATGTGGACATCATTCAGGAGAACACTTAGAGCTTCCAGAAAGGTTTTGTAAAGCAGAAACACTGGTTTCCTTAGCTCTATAAAACAGCAACACGCAGTTTCACAGAAATTAGCAGTGTAAAGTTGTATTGCTCCATACCTACAGGAATACAGTTACCAGCAAATAAATATGAGAATATGTTGTATCACTGCTCTTTCATAACAAAACTTCAAAGCCTTCTTTGAAAAATCTTGCAAGTGTTCATTGTGGTATCTTCTATGGATTTTAAGTTAGGCTGTATGATCTTTACCAGGTAGTAAAAAGGGACTATTACAGTTAAATCATTCACTGCCATTCTTTCTGAATAATGTTGATTACAACAAAAATGGCATGTATTTAAGGTCCTCAATAGAGCTCTGGTCACAGTGTATTGTGGGAAGTTACTAGTCAGACGATAATTTTAATAACCATATGGTATGATAGGAACTACCTAATGAGAAATAGTTTATGCTGAAAAGTGAATTACTACATAGAAAGGAGGTTATAAGTGAAACTCAAGGACTATCATATTAAACATTTTCACTAACAACTGCCACATATAGCGGGAAGATGCCTGTGAAATGTACTGATTACAAATTGGCAGAAAAGAAGGGTCAAAATCTCTAAGTGGAAAAAAAAAAAAGCTACCTTGAAAACTAAAAAAGCTGCAAATCAGATTAAATTTATAGCCAATTACTACCTGGTGTAGACAACAGAAAAGGCAAAAAGTGATGCTATCTGATCACAAGACAATAAAATTGTTTTCAAGCCACTGTAATAGTATAGGATACTGCTAATGAGTCAGGGGAGGTACCTTGTAGAACTCCAGGCAATCATGTTCAGGATCCATGAATGCAAAGTTTAATAAGCACACTGAAAAGCTACTGGGATGATACGCGAAGCAATAATGCTCACACAAGGTTATGTACTTGCAAAATTAAAACAGTTACGCTGCAGGGGTAGCTGAACGTCAGGTGGATGTGAATGTCAAACAGTCTTTTAATGAAATATTGAGTAAAAACCAAATGACTAATTTTAAGATGAAATCTGACATATTCATGGAAAAGATTATGCAATCTGATTGCCTGTGATGTGATAGGCTGGGACTCCATGACCAACAAAGCTCCTCCATTCCTCTGTTACCATTAAAAAAAAGCCTTAAATCAGTTTAACAAAGAAAAAATCTTTGCTAGATAATAATTTCTAGAAATGGTATGTATTTTATACATTTGACTCAGTGCTCTCACATATATATCTACCTGTAGGAGACAGACAAAAGGAAAATATTTAAAATAAAATGGCACACAATCGTTTTACATTTTTAGCCAGACATTTGCTGGAGAAAGCAAATGCCCATCTGTGTGTACATATTCTCAGCTTCAATTATGCCATGTAACAGGAGAGGGAGATTACAGAAAGTCTAATGAGGGAGGAGAAGAAACTGGGTGATCCCCAGGGTGTGGGCAGTGATTGAAATGTGCAATTGCGTTTTCAACATAATTAGCTCCCTAATTGCACAGCCAGGTTTAATTAATGCAATTACATGAGTAATTAATTACTATTCATTTTAAGAGTACTGTTTTTAATGTTTTGTTCTCTAATTTTAAGAATTAGACAGATCTCAATATGTAAAAATTTTGAAAAGTTTCCATCACATGCATCGAAAAGGGAAGAGGAGAAAGAATACCTCCTTACACCTTTGTACAAGTCAAGGTTACATCAATGGCAACCCATAGCTCTCAAAACCCTGATGTATTATTTCCAGCTTGCAAATATGAAGAACTGCATCTCCTTTCTTGTTTCTGGGCTTTATGGGCTTCAGGTACATCCAGGCCAACAACTTCAGAGAAGCCATGAGTATGAGACTAGCTTGTGCTAGAAAAGAGCCTTGGGATGCCGTTACCTTGTTATGTTCCTGTCTCCTACGTTTCCACATACAGTACATTTCCATTAGCAACCAGTGTGCTCCGAACAATTCGTGATTTTCAGTATTCTTCTGACATTCCTTTCTATTCTTTTTCCCCTATGAACACTCTACAATCAACTCCAATTGTGCCCTGTTCATCTCATGAGTAATCCCATTTAATTTAGAAAGTAAAATTCTTTCATTTTCTAAATTAAATGGGTTTGGGGAATATACTCCAAACAAATCTCCCATATACTTTCATTTTTCTTAATTTCATGCTTTCATTCACCCTGTGGATTTGATGCTTTTACAGTAACTGAACTTCTCACTGGAGTACAGCTATGACCAAGAGACAGAATAGCACTTTTTTCCTTTCCAGTTTGTTACTAACAACAGCGTTGCATTTGGTTTTAAGCCCACGCACTCATAAATTTCACTGAACTATACAACGAATTGGCTCCTTCCCTCATCCCAACTCCAGCACATCCAGACATTTTTGGCAGATTCACTAATCTGAGAGAGGTTGGTTTTCCTACCTTTCACCGTGCTATGGCAGCTGCCAAATCAACCACTTGGAGGTTTTACTCCTTAGAGAGCATGTTAAAGGAAGTGTTGCTTTTAAGATCTTTCCAGTGTTAAACAAAAACTGCTGCAGGAACTTGCACACATCTTCTAGGAATGAGATACTAAATCTTTCTGCCCTGGTAGTTATCAGATAGTGAGTATTTCATTTTCTAATCCTAAACAGTCTAGCTTCATAGGTGTTTTTGGTGTACTTGTTTAATCTCATGTTGTCTGATCTGACAGATATTAGTCACTTAACCAGCCACAGGCCTGTTCTCACTACCACTGTCTTCCCAGTGAAGCCACCACACCTCGTGAAGAAGGCAATAATCCTGTTGCTTGTAATGTTGAGGGACAAAAGCACCCTCCAGGATAGGAATAGCAAATAAATTTTCAGCAAAGATGGACAATTGCTCCTTAAAACTGTAAATGAAATCAATAATATCTCTCTTTCTCACTAGACAGGAAGAAAAAGGGATGCTTCTCAAGTCAGTTACCAGCAGTGGCATTAAAAGTTAAGCAGCCTAATGCTTTCATCAATATCCCTGTCGTGTTCTGACATGCTGACACATATAAAAGATAAACACTAGTCACTCTTGCTATGGATCTCTCTATTTCTCAAACTCCGTGGGCTTTTTTTAAGCTCATGAGACAATTAGAGCTGAGAAGGTTTGATGTCAGAAGAATAATAAATAAAACTTGAAGTGCAAGAACCCACTACTTTCATTTTAAGTCACCTAATCTAACGAAGCTACGAGTGGCTTCTCAAAGCACTCTTTACAAAGCATGATCTGCTTCAAACATTATCCCATAAATATCAGCTGGAAACGCATCAGAAGTTCCCCCAAATTCCCCAGACACACCACCACCCCTGAACCCTGCCTGGTCAGAGAGCTGGATCAGCAAGCAAAGCTCGAACAAACTCCACGACCACCAGCAGGAACCGAGCCACCGCCCAGAGCAGAAGGAAGCCTCCGACCACCAGCCGAGCACTCCTGGCAGACTGAATCCCGACACCTCGCTGGCACGGCACCGCTGAGTGTTTTCTTAACAGGGGAGAGAAAGTGAGCTTAAATATTCCTAAAGCTTAAAATCTGACAGCATGTTACAATCATCCCTTTTTTAAACCCATTATTGCCCTCTTCTCCCACAAGAATTCCTCCTGGATTCCAGGATTTTGAGAAATGTTCCACAGTCTGTGAAATGTTCAAGCTTCACTAACCAAAATACTTAAGGACTGCAGTAATTAGTATTACTTCCAAATTCACAGAAGAATGACAAATAGGAGTGCCCTCCACATTTTATATGAAGTCTAACAACAATAAAAAACCTAGCACAATATTCTTCAAATAATACATCCATCACAGAGCCCTCCCCCTCAATTTGAAGCTGTGATGGGGGGAGACAGAGCAGGTGGGAGACTTCACAGCTGCCCTGAAATTCTTTATTATTATTATTTATTTATTTATTATTATATTTCAACAAGAAAGAGCTTCCAAGAAGGTCCTGCCTGTTACCATGAGGTCAGAAACCTGCATCCCAAAATACAAGAGCATCTCTTGCAACACTGAGGACACAGGCATGCAATGGACAGCACTCCCAAAACTAACAGGGATGAGGGACACGTACCTTGATTTTAGCATGTAATAGCCACGGATTGCAATCTAAATTAACAAACTAGAAGAATTAAGAATAAGCTAGAAATGCAGAATCCTGGCAAGCTATCTTGTCCACCTTTCTGATGGCACAGGAAACTTCCCAGTTGTTACCCTGTGTGGTCACTTGCCTCTCTTTTACGTCACTACAAACAGCTGGGCTCTTGTAATACAAGCCACATAACAAGTATTTTTATAGCATAAATATCTTTAAATGCATGAAAACAAAACTGACTGTACTGGGGTTAAGAAAATGACGTGTTAAGGAAATTTGAGGGATGCTACAGAAAAAAAAAAGCAATGGTGAGTCCAGCTGTACTTCTACCTTATGTAACAGACAAGCTACTGGAAGTCCAGGAGTATGTAAGGAAATTGCCTCTCGTGGCAGTTCAGCTGTTCTTTGCGGAGCTGGGAGCAAGGCTGCTCTGGGTGTTTACTCAGACAACCTCCAGGAACAGGACGGCAGCTACCTGCTGGGAACATGCAGCTCCTCCAGACAGAGAACGAAGATACCTTCAGCACAAATCAGTCCACTCTTTCCAGAGCCCTATTTCAGCACAAAGTTATATTTATCTATCAAAGCATTTCTGAAGTTCTGTTCTACTCAAAGGAAATTATTTCAAAATGCTAGCTTTCATACATCTGATTGGCTTTATTTATCTATCAGCTTTGTGTGATAGAAATCACAAATCCTCACAGCTTTTAAACTATTTTTGTATAAAAAAAGTTTTAACACACACACACACACTTTGATTCATTAATGAGTGCAACCAGTGCATGACAAAAATAAACCACAATACTCTAATTTCAACTAAATATTTTTTGAAATTATCTCAGAGAAAATTCTCATATTTTGTCTTTTCTGAACATTTTCTTTTAATCTTTTAAAAAAGATTAAAGAAAACACATTAAAACCCCACTAATTCCTATGACATGCTGGCAGACCATAGTATAGTATAAAGCTTCCTTCTCAGCAATTTTTTATATTTATTTTTTTACATTAATTGTGATATGGTGCTGCCTATTAAAGAAAACTGGACAAGTGCTGTCTATCATATTATCACCCATAAGAGCAGTAAGCAGAGCCCATACTCCTTCATAATCTATTCACGTTGTTGAACTACTACACCAGCAGCACCAAAAACATCTCTGGCAAATGTTACAGGAAGATCAGAAATTGTTTTCCAATTATCACACGTTGGTGTTTTTCTTCTGCCTATGTGCAAAAAGCGGTCGTTTCTCTCAGCCAGCGCATGGGAAACGAAGGATATCCTTTGTTGGGAATAAGCCCAGTGTGTTATTTTTCAGTTTGAAAGTGTTTAGGTTAAAAGGAGGAAGCTCACATTTCTGTTTGTCAAGATAAACAATTTTTTTCCTAAGCTTGTTAGTACTGTGAGATAAGTGATGTTTCATTCAGTAGACAGCCTTCTTCTGTTTTATACTGTTTGCATGATTTTACGTATAAAGGATTAGAATGTCCTGAATGGAAAACCAAGCTCTAGAAGGATGATACACTGAGACTCTGAAATAGCTTAAAGGCCAAAGACTCACTGAACTGTCTTTTTGTTAATGGAAAATTTTTTCTTTCAACACCACTGTCCTTCACAGTCCCAAAGCGCAACTGTAATATGCGATGCCGCAACATCTGTTTTCTAGTCATTTTGCAGTTTTCTTAAAAAAAAAAAAAAAAAAAAACCTATGGTTAAGACCAACATTTCCGATTGTATGCCATAACTGTTACATTTATATTTTACCTTTTTTATAATCGTTATTATTTTTTAATTTTTACCCCCAGGGAATTAAACGCAGTTTGGGGATAGAAAAAATCTCTTATCACAATTCAGTTTCATGGTTGTTTTCCACCTTGCATAAAACTTCTGAGGTAATTGTTACACTGAAGTAGATGAATAACTCTGAAAAGTTCACCCTCATCATACAACCTTCAAGAAGACAGTTGAGGCAGCATTAATTCACAATGACCTAGTGCTGCCAATATGACATGAAAATATCCTAAAAGAAATCAAAATCTCACAGGCTAACACTAGCCTGTTCCATTACTGTCAAAATGCCAGCCAAGAAAGGACGAGCGTTAGCAGATAGTTAGTTTTAGGCATTGGAATGGGCTGCCCAAGGAAGTGGTTGAGTCACCATCCCTGGAGGTCTTTAAACGACGTTTAGATGTAGAGCTTAGGGATATGGTTTAGTGGGGACTGTTAGTGTTAGGTCAGAGGTTGGACTAGGTGATTTTGGAGGTCTCTTCCAACCTAGATGATTCTAAGATCCCAAAATAATGAAATGATGAGCAAGGAAGTCTTAGATTGCTAAAACTGTTGTGAAAGGCCATGACCATAGACGTAAGTGTGGAACATGCCTCATATGAGAAACCTCAGACCTTTAAAGTGAAAAACAACAGAATGTAAGGATAGATATCGAATGGTTACAACCCCTTGTACAGCACCAGTTGGTAGCACTGTCACCAGACTGACAAAATCTCTTCAGTCAATTCAGTCACACATAGCAGCTAATCTGTAAACCTCCAATCCAACCAAGCCATGTTCATCTTTAATTTACAATCCGGGATGGTCCTGAACTAGTATCAAAAGAGAAATGAGTGAATTAAGGTATAAAACAGAACTGCCTTCATTTGCATTTGCCTCAGTACAAATTCCATCTACTGATTTGTTTCATCTAATATGAAGTGCATTAAATTTAAAGCATTTAATTAAAAAATAAAAACATACGAGCCAGTAGAATTTGGTGCCTTGATGTGGATCTGCGATTATGTTATCTCAGGTAACTACTAAGGGTACCTACAGGTTTGCCTACAGTTTTTAAAAATTGTTGTTTTTTCTCTAAAACTAAGTTTTGTTTCTTTAAGGAATGTTAATTATTGAGGGCCATTCAATATAAAAGATGGTGATAAAGCATCATTAATGTAGGCAAGTAGAGGACCTAAAAAAAGAATAAAAAATAATTTAAAACAGCACGTACGAAGGGAAAGTACCCCCAGTAATGGCTGGTTTAGCTGGAAAGCCACCCAATTTGATGAGGCCAAAGGTCATAAACATTTCTAGCAATAAAAAGATTGACACATCCAAAGAGGGTATTGGATTAGAAACCAGACCCTAACTATAAAGATATTCTTGGAGAAATTGAATCATTGAGCAGGCAAGAAGTACTTGCCCTTGAAACATTTCCACGTTATAACTCCAACAGCCCTGAACTAGGAGAGCACCAGGGTATCAAATGATTTTCCAAAACCACCTGAAAAGAAGCCAGAGACGCTCCAGGATTTATTTTTTCTTAAAGAGCTTAATATCTTCCCTACACCAAAAGTACATTGCTTCTAGCCTCAACAGGGAGTTTTCTGCCAAGACTGCAGGAAAATAAAAAAACCATCCAGAACACAGAATATTACACTCAATTAATTACAGTCTTAATTGCTCTCTTCTTTTAACAGCCTAATGAATAGAGCAAGTTTCAGTTTCAGTATGTATATGTAGCCCAAAGTTTCAAGTCCAATAAAGGAGACAAGACTGGTTTGAAACATCTGTGCTAAGATCAGACATGTTCCCATAACCAGTAGTAAACACTCAGAACAAATAACGCATATGCCCCTTGCTTTCTTCCCAAAGGATCCAGGAGGTAAGATGTAGGCTTTTCTCTGTACAGCCTGCAAAGTGAACCTTACAAGTCATGGAAGCTGACAGCTTAGCTTAAATTTAGGAGAATCTGGTTTATTTTAGATCCCAGGCCAGCAAACCACCTTGTGTCAGTGGAGCTTCTCCTCTCCTCATTTCTTTGGGCAGAAGCTGGGTGCACTATTGACTCAACTGACGTTTCTGAGTCAGTAGTCTGAGAAGTATCCCAAGGCACACACAACTTTCATTTCAACCTTCCCGAGACACACTTCAAAGTGAGGTACCAGGAAGCCAGCTGGCAAGAGGCAGGCTCCAAATGTTTGCATAAACTGCAAGTTAACTATTAAACTATTGGCAAAGAGCCCAATTCTAGGCAGAGGCGCTTGCCCTCATTAAAGCCCAACAAAATAAAACAAAAACAAAGTCTCTAAGCTAAGCCACTCAAGATGTTACCTGTGTAAAACAAACATTTCATTTTAGCAGTCATTTTAACAATAAATTGGCCTTTTACTCACCCTTTGCGCTGTGTACCTGCACAAGGCAATTTTTTGCTATTTAAAACCAAATCTGCTTGTCATTTCTAGCAAACCAAAAACCACCTTCTTTTCCCTCTAACTGTTTGCACGCAAAAGGAACAACTGCTGTGATTTTTTTTTTTTTAAGAAAAGCATAGTTCTCTCAGACATTCCTAGTCTCGAATGTCATACCTATCTTGCTGAAAATCCTGCCGTGAAAGCTGAAGCACGCCATTTACAGACAATATTATGATAGCTGTTGTCAACTCCTTCATAATCTTGAAGTTCAAGAGACAGTCATTTTTTAGGCTTGCAACGGAAATTTAGCTTTGGCATGAACAATGGAGAGAACGGGCACATGTAGACAGATAATTCATTCAGACATGAGCTCAGTCAGAGCGTACTCCAAGCTAGCCAGACACAAGCCAGCTCCAGTTCAGAAGTCATAGAGCTGTGTTAGCACAGCACTGTGCCCACACTAATAAAACCTGCTGAGAGGCCGGGTATATTAGGCTGGGCACAGTCCTACGCTGTCTGGCCAACTTGAAATGAGGACAGAGGATTCTGGGTCTGTCTGCACCCATCCATGGGGATGCACTCCTGTGCTGTAAGACTTCTGTGCACCTCTTCTACAACATATGGAAAAAAAAAAAAGCATTTCAAACTAGGAGGGCTAGAGTCCAGCATCATACATTCTTGAATTTAAGCATCTACCTCAACCATCACCATGATACTGCTTTAAAAAGAAGACTTAAAAAAAAAAAAAAGAAGCAACCATTATTAGCACTACAGGGCAGTAAGTGCTGGGGCCATCAGATGAATTCTGTTTACCCAAAAGCACTTCCAACAGCTCTGAAACACAACTGTCCTCCATAGCTGGAGCTTTTCCCTCAGGCATTTATTCTGTTGTGGAATAGAAGAACTGTAATTTAGTTCCTGTCAACATCTCAAAAAGCAAGGACACCTCTTAAGCGTTATTCATGTCTATTTCAAAGTAAACAAACAAATAGAAAATTAGGCAGTTCTTTGGAAAAATGGTAAATCCTAGTTCTTATGAGAAGCCAGAAAACTTTTCTGTGAAAAGAGATCAGGCAAAGCAGCAAATCATTAGCTCTTTAGTTTTGCTCCAAAACTGCACACAACTAAACTCATCTTTGTCTGTACAAAGGAAATTACTCAGAGTTCCAAGTACAGGAAGAAAATGTGTCTTAATAATCTACTGACATACAAACCAAAGGACAGGTGTGCATCTGAGCTCAAATAACTAGCCCAAAAGATCAAGGAATAGAAGCGTTAAAAGGAACACATTAATAACATTGAGTTTTTCTTAATAACAAATGCCCCGGAGCAGCTTAAGGCTGACACGACTTCTCCATTTTACATTTTCTTCATTTAAAAAGGAGATTAAAAAAAGCCAACAAAAACAGATTTAGCGAGCTACATACTTGATTTTTAGGAAATGCAGTAAGTAACCCTTCAATTATGCGATAGTATTTGTGCCAGACCTTTCATTCTTGCAGGGCAGAATGAAAAAGGCAAACAGGGTAAACCAACAAGTTAGCAGAGTGTGAAATTTCTGTTTCAAAAATGTCTTCTACCTTTAGCTTTTCTATCCTCTAAAATTAATATTCCATGTCTTTACACTATCTGAAAATATTCAATTCAAAAATATTTAATTAAAAAAATCATGCTGATACTTAACATGGCTTCAGCAGCCTTCAGATGTAAAGCCACTGACAGGAACTGCAGAAGTTCAGCTTATTCAAATGCCAGTTTTGCCTGGGTAGTACATTTAAAAATCAACTTTTAAGTTCTCTTTATACACAACAGCATTAAAAAAAAAAAAGGAGAGAACTGTTGCATATGTTTATGCTTTAGCATTCATCATTTGGGAATCAATCATGGGTCCATTTTTATGCTCATGTGTCACTGTGACCCTAAAACCCATAAAAAGGTATGATTGAGAGAAGTTCAGGTGGACTCAGGTCATCAAAGAACACTAACAAAGGAATATAACATAATGTTGATTTTCATGGGAATAGCCTGTACTCCACAAAAATAATAGACAATGTCAGGCAATATTTCAGCTTGTAGTTAATGTCTGTTAAGTGCAATTTGAGATCTAAAATAATATTTATACTTCTTAGCTAAAAAACATTGAATACTCACAGAGCCTTCTACAAAAGTGAGGCTTGAAGAGAGCAAAAAAGAAGTATTTTCCATTTTGATTTATAGTATGTGCAAGAATATTCAAAGTAATACTTGCTAGAACAAGTTCTGACAACACCCACTGCTGGTGACAAATCAAGTCTGAAATATTTTTTTGGCTCAGTGGCAATGCTGGATATGTACCTCTGATGTGCTATACCAGTCAGGTTCATATATCATGCGTACTTGCACAAAAAAATCTCAATGCTCAATTTCCAGAGAGAAGCTGAACTATAGGCTTAGTGACAGGAGGAATGCAGGTGTTTTGTTTTTTTTTTTCTTCCATCTGAATTACTTAAATTCAGTAACTAGTCTATTCAAGTTTTTAAAAAATGAACAGACTTTGAAAATAAGGGAGTTTGTCTTCTCCAATCCCCTAATTAAAAGGGAGATAGATAAAGGCTCGGAGAGCTCTCCTTAAACTTTACAATGAACAAGATAAATAGAAACACTGTGTGTTCAGCTTCTAACTACAGCTAATACATGGTCTTAAATACAAAAATATTTGTTGTCCCTATTCCCGTTATCTCAAGCATGGAACAGCTTCAGTAAACAAAGTGGTTAGAAAGGGGTTCAAGAAATTGACAGTTTCCATCTGAAAAACAACTGGATATAAATGAAACACAAAAACTTGGTGTATAAAAATGTACATTTCTTGGAATGCAAAAACTGATCTCTGCGTCAGCTACTTGTATAGTTTAAAATATTTTTCAAATTTAACGAATTTTGCAGTTTTTCCAGAACGTGAATAAAGTGACTTATGGAGAGTTGCACATAATTTTTAAGTTCAGTCTGCTCTTCTGCCTGGAATATTTGCTTATATTCCCTAGTATTCATCTCCTTTCAGGCCATAACAAACTCTAGTGAGTGTAGTGTAGAACCAAAAACATAGCTAGAGTGAAATACAGGTGTAGTTTTCTGTGCAGCTCCCTAACACCAGAAGGCATGCTGTTAAGTCTCCCTAAAACCAACCCACAGGAAGAAAACACACACTTAACTGTTAAGCCTTTTGAGTGAAAAGCTTCTCAAGTGAAAAGCTCCAATTCAAGTAGGGCACTGAGCAGAAGCTACTCCTAAGAACCACACACAAAACCACACCATATTTCTTCATCAGGACAGAGAAAAATATTTAGTCCATGGTATACAGTGGCATTAAAGACACTAATGAAATATTTTTCAACAAAGCAAAACTATTACCTCAAAAGCAAGCTATACAGTCTCCTTTTAGGAATTCTTTTCCCATTAGCTATCTAAAGCAATTTTTCCCCATCAAAACTCTACCTGAACTTCCTACTGCCACTAACCAGTTTTGGAACTGGTAGGAAAAGACAAATTGAAAGCATTTTTTTTTTTAATAATAATTTAGTATATAATATAAATAAGTTATAGCTAGCAAAACTTTATCATAAAAAGTCAGAGAATGTAGACAGGAATTTGCAGAAATCATTTTCCAACATGAAAACCTGACTGGCACCAACTTACTGACAGTTTTAAAAGAGCAGTATCAGCAACAATTTGTATTACTTACTGGCATGTAATAGATATTCATTTTAGGGGCTTCATTTGCAGTCATTAGCATTCCTAAAAAGAGATTTCCACATTAAAAAATGTCGGTCACGAGAAGATAATGTTACTTAATATAAATATGTATACACACAAACACACAAAGTATTTAATTCACATGTAGTAGGTTTGTACACAGGACTAGGAAAGAAAAGCCTGATAGCGCTGCAATTAATAAAGCTTAATTTCTTATATATTTGTGCCTTTTGTTCTCTATCTTAAAAAATGCTCAGCACAACTTAAACAACAAAGTTCTAACACCTGCAGACTGCCAATTTTCATAACAAATTTAAATAGTTCATCCCATAAAACTGTTTAGAACAAATCCAGGTAGTACTACTTAAAACCTACCTTGGGCATAAACCGGTGTTATTAACACAAGGGGGTTTTGGGGATTTGTTTTGCTTTGTTTTTAAACACACATCTATGGTCTAAACAATGTCATAAATCATAATATGGTTTGCTGCTTGCTTCATATTTCATCTTGGAAATCAACAGTAGATTGTCAACACAAAACGTGAGGCAGGATGTTGTGGCATCAAATGCAAGTGATTATTAGCCAGGTGGAACAAATAAAATATGAAATATCTGTGAATATACCTAGGGAATGCTGTGAATACTCTGGATATAAAAGAACTATTGCAGAAATATTAAAGTCCATGGAATATCTGGAACTGTCACAAGACTTGGTATACATACAAAATCAGAAACTCTCGGTTTCATTCTGCATGAGAGCTTTGTAAGGACATTTGGCTTATAATTTTATTTCAGCTTTGACTTTCCAGCATAGGTGATCACCATGTAATACAAGAAGATGAAGCACGAAGAAGAGAAGAGCAATCAAGTTAGATAACATTCTGATCCAGAAGTAACATATGCCATTGAGACTATGAATAATTGGGGCAGTTACCACATACCCAGAGGGCAGAAATATAATTTACACCCAACTAGAGGAACGCAATTAACATGGGTGGAGTAATCCTTCCTACCTAATCCTTTTTATTAAAAATACACAATGCAGCTGGACTTTTAATGTCAGAAAAAAGGGGGCTTGCTTTCCTGGCAAAGCAATAAATTTGTGAAAGCTTAGTCAGCAAACTGAGGCTTAAAACCTAACCTGGAAATGGTTACAGGCAGTTTAAGGAAAAAGCATGAATTCATAGTATATTTTGATAAGTTTTGTGCTCCCTTAACTTATCAGCACTTTTGGTACTACTACAGGAGACAAAGCATTTCTCCACTGACTGAATATGAATCACTAGAGATAAAATGATAGAAATTAATTCTGCAGGTGCTTCAAAGATGACAGCAAAGGGAAAACCTCCTCTTTGGGAGTCTTCCACCAATAGCTGAAGGCAGGAAAGTTGTCTTCAGAATTTCAGTACATGGGTGGGCGTATACTAAGGGGAAATACAGAAACCAAAAAAAAAAGGAACAAGTCTGTGAAAGGAGAAGTCTACTGTGCACTCTTCATTGTTTCAGCTCATTAGTTCTAACCAATTTTTACAGGAAGAGAGACCACACCCTAATAAACTACACAGCAGTCTAGTGCGATTTCACTTAAAAGGGAAATAAACCAGAACTATTCTATTACAGAAGCCATTTTACTACAACCGTATCTAGAAAGTGCTCAGTAATACAATATCATTCATTTGAAAAAATGAAAAAAATGGGGATGAAGTGGTAGTAAATGGGAGACGATGTTTTAGAAAACGCAAAGCTTTTACTTGTAAAAAAAAAAAAAGTAATTTATAATAATTGAAACAAATGATGTACAAATTTCTATACACTGAAAATGTTAAGTTGCAAAAGTTTGCTTCCCATAGAAGGCAATAGCACTGAAAATGGCTGCTAAAATAATTTAACTAAAAACAAAAATAAAGCAATAAAAAAAACAGAAACACAGCTACTGAAAAAGATTAATTCACATTATACTGATCCACATCTTACCATATTTCAGAATGTTGTTACAAAATGGTTTCACTTCTCCATTTTTTTATTGCTTTCATAATTGAGACAACACAGAATTAAAACTGTTTCATTCAGCCGACATTTTTACGTAAAAAAGGGCTGCAACTAATACGAAGTAGCAGCTACTTTGGTTTTTAAAACAAAACTGGAATATTACAACTATTTGAATAAAATTATAAATACAAGATGTAAAAGTAAAATATCTGCATGTACTAGATAACTTATCCTTAGGGCAAAACTGCTTTCTAAATGTAGGCTTAATGACTTCTGCTTCGTGACATTTCTGACATTATTCTCCTTAAGTCTGAAACAAGACCTGGGTGATTTTCGTGAATCAACTTCTGAATTTTGACCCACATCAGTGAAATAAAGTTGGAAGAAGTGTTTTGTTCCATGCAGTGATGAACAGCAGAGATGTTTTAAGTGAATGAAAGAGCATAAGGGAAAGATTAGGGTACAGGCTTTCTGAGCAGTAGTTTCACATGAAGTCTGAGCATAGACTGGGCAAAGGTCTTGGGATTTGCTGTGCCACGCCAGCTTCTGAACATCCCAGGGTGCCCTGAGTGCTGAGATCCCAGTGACAACACTGACCTACACCCATGCTATCAATTAAACGTTATTGCCTTTCCTGCTTTCCTCAGCTGCAACATTGGTATTACTGGAAGTATTTTCTGATGTTCAGATGTAATTATTCTTTTCATTCTAAATGTGGATGAGGCATCTTAAATTTTGTAGAAACAGTATTTATCATAAACATGAAGTGCACAACCTCTCACCTTAAATCTCTTCATTTTCACTGAAACACCCTCAAGTTTTTCCCCCTCTGCCTTCACAGGGTTATAAAATACAACCTGATTTTCATCCCACAGCCGCTCTTAACAGAAGCCTTCAAAACTGCTCTCCTTTTAGACATAGTCAAAGAAGAAACAACAAAAATCAAAACTGACTTATAAAGGAATACAGAACTGGAATGCACAGTCCACATGACTGGGATCAGACACACAGAAAAACAGTGTCCCATAAGCAACTTTAAATAGACAGGTGCATTTAATTCTTTATGTTATGAGATTCTTCCTGCAGTCACACAAAAATCATTTAAGCCCAAATCAGCACTTGAGGAAAATCTACATACCACAGAGACTGTAGAACATCCACAGCTGTGTAACATCCATCCTTATAGATATTTAAACTTGGCTGGTTATGACCTGAGCAACCTGACCAGACTTTGAAGTAGGATCTAACTTCAAAATTGGCCTTGCATTGAGCAGAGAACGTACAAGCCCCAGAAGTCCCTTCTAAGTTATGCTAAGATTCTAGATAACTTAGTTGTCTTTCCCTCCATGCCATGATCCCTTCGTTATTAACGCTGCATGAATGTTCATTCACTCCAGGACTCATTGGATCAAATTGCTAAGCTCAAAGGTGAAACCTGGATGAGATGCTAAATGTAATTCACTTCAATGACCTTTTTCTGTAGTGCTTTTCCTGGGGCCTCTATGGAAGACGGAGGACCAGGTTTGGGTACCCGTGTTGCACAGCCCACACTGTTACTACAGCTGCTCTCCAACACCCCCAGAAGAACTCATGTACAATCAGAGCACACAAGATGCACCCTCAGCGCCATGCCATAAGCTCCCTCTTTGGCAGGCTTCAATTTTTTGCCTAAAGTATTTCTGGCACATTGGAACACAAATTAGATTGCTATTGATACACTATTGAAGGCTCAGGAAAAAAAAACAAAAACAAACAGTCCAATTGCTAAGTACTGTAAGACTATTCTTTTTCAAAGGGGTAAATCTGAGCAGCATGGAAAGGGGCTGGTAATTTCACCAAGATCCTGCAGACCCTTATGTTGCTGCTGCTGCATAAAGTCAAAAAGGCTTACCTTCTCAGCAGAACTTAAATACTAAGTTCTCATCTTACCAAAGAAAAAAAAAAAAAGACATTCTTAACTGAAGTTGGCAGAAAAGACAAGATAAGTTTTAACTCGTTAGAAATCTCACTTATCTACAATCTTGAAATTGAGCTGCTGGTATGAATCAAAGTCTAAGTCGCTCTGTCTTCACTGCTACCTCTCTGAAATTAAGATAATAGCAGAGTGCAACACAGGCATTCTCTGATCAAGAATTTTGTCCTCTGACATCTTAAAGGCCCTAATTTTTCTTTCATCTTATTTGGTGCTGCTTTATAAACAGGAAATGGGTGTTGTATACTCCTTAAGAACTAAGCAACTAAAAGCTAAAAGTTTAATGCGGTACACGCGAAAATATTTTACACAATACAACCACCACTGTGTAAAGTATTTTTTCCTCAGTAAGTAGTATCTGGAAACTAGTTAAAAGTGGACCTCTTTTTTGACCTCAATACATGGTATTACAATACACACCAAATTTGAGAAGTCAAAAAAAAAAAGCACGCAGATCTGTGCATTTAGAATTCTACACTTACAAATAAAAGTATTGCAGCTTAACCAGGGCACAGTAAGTACTATAACTAAAAAACAGGAAAGATCAAATGGCCATAAACACTTGTAAAAATTTGTAAACTCATTGTAAAGAGGTTTTTTCCTAGCTCTAGAAAGCAAGCTCTAACTGATCTGGAGCTTAGCCTAGACAAAAGGCCAAAATTCCTTCTCTTATGAAAGACTTCAGATATTTGAAAGGGCAGAAGAGGTCAATCACTCAAGTGACAGCACAACAGCTTCCAACTGCAAAGGTCTTCGATTTAATAAAGATGAAGAGGAACCAATGACACTAAATAGCATGTAACCGTTTTTCTTAGCTCTGTCATAAGTAGAAAAGTAGACTTAATTTGCATTGCCTAAATAAAAAAGCCACAGTTTGGGTTAACACACGCTTTCCCTTTTGAACTTAATAAGACATTAATATATCTAATGTACCTGAATTTGGATAAAGACAGACATCATTGATGTCATATTCTGGCTCCATTGAAGTAAAAATCTTCCCCTGTAATTGAAGGAAGATAATAGATTATAAAGAATTCCAAACAATGTAATTAAATTTAGTAAATATAAACATTATGAATAGCCATTATAGAAGCTAAGAAATATGATGGTATCAAGATGGCAGAGATTTTGCAGAACAATAAAATGTTATTAAAACATCTGATCATAACATAGAAACCTTGTACTGTGTTCTGTCTCCTATCAGATCTCTTACAAGGGAGTGTTGTCTCCTGTTTATCAAGGACACAGCAATGTACTGTGGCACCTCTGATTTCTTGGCTTACACTTCTGTGTTGAAAATGCACGTCAGTTCAGCTTCATTTTATGTTATTTTATGTAAAAGGAGGATGAGGTCCGTAAGTTCGTGGTACATTGCCAGTGTAACCCTCGTTTTGTTCAAGTCTGAATGCGGTACTTTTAAGTAATTTCATTTTGTTAAGTACATTAGCTGAAATGATGGATGGGGAGTGGAGTTTCATTCTGGAGCTTGGTTCTTCCACTCTGCCCTAAAATGAAATATGGCTCAGCGCTTTATTTGGAAATTACAAACTCAGTATTAAAGAGGTCTAACACAAAATTATATAGAAATAATGTAAGCATCCACTGGGATGTAGCTTAGATCAGAAATGAAGTTTTAATGGTTATTTAAGAACACGGTATAAGCAAGAAACATTTAAAAAAAATTAAGAATTGGAACAGAGTCTGAAAAACCCAGACAAAATACAGGTGCTCTTGTAAGCCAAGATGCAAGACAGCCAGTTAAAGAAGTGTGTCTAACAACTGGGCCACAGAATCCGAAGCATGAGAGTACATGCCTACACGGTTCTAAATGAGGGACAGGAACAGAGCAAATTTTCATCCTATTCCTCTTTTCTCTTTCCCTGCAGCAATCCCACCTACCTTTCTGGGCCCTTCCTTTCCCTCCCAGTTATATGCTGTTACCCCACCCACCTCTGGTCTCTCCCCGATGATTAATAAGAGTCCTCCCCCACGCCAGTCTTAGCAGACAAAAGCCTCATACTCCCCACCCCAAGGCACGTCTCAGCATGGGGCTATTCTGGTATCAAAGCCATATGCTCTCCACCCCACAGTCTGCCTCTGCAGTTGGTTCCCAGCCAGAGATAGTCAAGAACCAACATCTGGGAGAGGTGGAGCCAGCTGGAACATACTCTAGGAAGGAGTCCAAAGCTATCTTTGCCTTCCAGCAGTAAGAAACCCTCCCTTTTCCCACTGCAGAGGCCACCTGACAAACCTTAGTGTTTCATTCTCAGAGAGGAAAATATCTATACCTAGGAAAATGAAGAGAGGCCACTGCAGATGTTTTAAATAATAACCAATAATTTATTTGCCCTTTAAAACAATAAAAAGTAACTGAAGAAAAGCTTACAAAAAAACTGCTTGCGATCTCAGAAAAAGAGGCTGTTGAAAGTTCATGAAGAAATACAACAATAGAGAAATGACTGCCTGAAATAGTTAGAAAATAAGTGCCTCTAAACTACTATAACTGTTCCTGATATGTTACTGTTACTTTACACAGCTAGAAAATCACAGATAGAGAATGGAGCAAGTTTTTAGGACTAGAATGATTAATGATAGCCCCTTAGACCAGACCAAATTACAGTGGTATTACTACGAATCTATAGGGTAACATATCTTGTGCAAGCTGCATTGATGGGGGACAAGAATAGCATAAGGTAAGAAAAGAAAGTCTTAATCAGATCGCAACTTCACTTATAGGTGCAAAGGACAGGGATAAAGATACTGCCTATTGCAACATAATCCATTAATATAGCTTAATAAACATTGTTATCTGAAGCAGGTTTTATGCCTAGATACAAGATTTAAATAAATTTATCTGAAAACAAGCAGGACCAGGTTTTAACAGTTCATAAACTGATCTACCTTTGAAGCTGCCCTTTTTGAGCAGAGAACTGGAATGACCAATTTTTCTCTGATGAAAAGTCAGATTCAGATGTTTCTAAGCACACTGAGAAACATACAAACTAGAGCAATGGCTAAGATACTTTGTGTTTCAATCCCTCTATTGAAAGAAGCATCTTAAGCAGATATATAGTTTTTTGTTTGTTTGTTTGTTTTTTAGCTGTTTGTGTATCTTTACACCTGACAGGCTCTTGAATACCTTCCCAGATACCAGCTTTTTTTAGCCAGACAAGGCCAAATGCTAAGTAAATTAGGACATATTAAAAACGCCGTTTCCCACCCTCAATTTCAGCCTCATTATTCAAGTTGCAGAAGAAGAAAAAAAAAAGTGAAAAAATCTGAATGCAACAGCAGAGAAATACTTACTGTATCTTTGTTCCACATTTTTATGATTCGAGAATCTGCAGAGATAATTAAATCCAACTGATGCTGAAACTCAATTGACTTTATAGGCAGGCCATATTGGTGATCTTTGACTATTAATGGATTATTAGACCGGAGGTCATATAATAAAACCTTGAAGAATAAGAGACAGATTAAACTTACAATATTATAAGATCAAGAGGAAATCACACACACTAGGCCTTAACTAATGTTTTAACTTGAGATTTGTTTGCTTGTTTGTTTAAAAACATGGACAGGATCTCCATAAAAGAAATCATTTCAAGTTAAAATGACTTATTAAGCGAGCCCTGCTTATTCTGACAATATATTTTAACTACGAAATACTTCAGTCTAGAAAAATTAAATACAAACTCAAGAATTTGCCGTCTTTCTAAAGTCTTTTTAATTTCTATTGAAATTATAATTGAAAAAAAAATGACTCTTTTCAAGACTCTTAGTATTTCTTAATTACTTATATTTCACTTTTAGATTATTGTGTTATTCTTACTCACAAGATTAAAATTTTCAGCTGCCCTTCTAGATTTTGTGAGTATCACTTTCACTCAGGAAAACGCCACAGAATGCAATTATTCTTTTGAGAGAAATGGAGAGTACAGGCCATCTTTCAGAAACCTGTGTTTTTATCTCAAAAATTTCCTTTGCAACTTGAGAAAGACCTCGAATCTTTCATATGCCTAGTATGAATACTAATAATTTGGGGGAAAAAGAGTAGTTGAAAGACAATTAATTCTGCTTCTTCAGCCAACATCAAGATACAGCATATATTTTGCATTGAGATGGCACTGGCAGAGTCTAAAAAAAAAAAATAAATCTGTAACTTCCTCACATAATTGACTGTCATAAGAAAACTGCAGAATTCAAAGTTTCCTAGGTTGGAGGTTGTGATGATTTTAAGCCAACCCTACGGTAAAGAACAAGATAATCTGTTAAACTGCAAATTAATTTTGCCAATGACTATTGCTGCTCTACACGTGTAATTTAAGGTCTTAGAAATACTTATCTTATTGTATATCTATATTGCATTAAGTGCACTCAACGTACAAGAGACCTGGACTGGCAACTGCAAGAAAAGGATCTTATAAGAACTGTTGCAGAAAAAGTTAAGTCTACCTGCCCAGTAGACGTTCCAACAGCCATTTTCAAAGCTCCATTAAATTTCAGCGCCGAAATAGATGGTAAACAATCTACCCTGCAAAGCACAATGCTTACAGTTAGACATTCTATCCGGAAGGATGCAAATACTTTTTTAAATGTTAAAAATAGATAAAGTAGTATCTGTAAATTAATTTACACTAACCACTCAAATACTACTTCAATAAGTGAAATTGTTTCCATTCACAACTTGCACAGAAAATTAGTTATTGATCTGAGCAGCAATAGCTCAGTTTCTTTGTGACTAAAAAAACCCTCTATTCACACTATGACAGATTTTGATGCAAAAAGGAAACGGTTTCTAAAAGCAAAACTTAAAAAAAACAACCAACAAGCACACACAAAAAAAAAAATTAGAAGAACGCACTTTGAAAGGTAGCCTTTACTCACTCTGTATCTGCTGTCACACTGCTTAAAGCACAATCCAGCAGCCCAACTCGATTTCTAGTTCTTGGATCCCAGCATTCCACTTTACCCTGAACAGATCAGAAAATATATTTCGAGCTTATGCAACAAATACCTGATATTGTGTTTAAATAAAATTATGAATTATTTCATCTATGAATAATTAATCAAATTTCCTAGTTTGACATGAGTTGTACTAATAAACACAGATTAAATATATGGAGCTTATATGCATTTAAACAAATGTGATCTGAATGAAAATGATTAATGCTAAATTTCCCCATATTAACTGGGTACAGAGGCTAGCCAATTTCTACAGATAGCTATATTCTTAAGCAAGACAAAGCTATTTTTTCCTCATCTGCAAAATCTCATGCATCTCAGTTCTGAAGACAGTTCCGAAATTGTACCTTCACCACACTCTAAAAAGTCATCTTGTTTAACAGATCTATACTTAACGCAGCAAATGAGATCAAATTAATTACGTAGGTTCCTGTTGTGATTTCTTCTTATCCTCATGCAAACTAATATTAAAGAGATACAAACACTGCTGCCCTTTTAATAAAAGGAATGCAAACATTTACCTCAGCTGTCCCTGTAGCAAACAAGAAGTGTACAGGATTTATGTCACAGACATTATTCTCTCTAAAACAGAAAAATAAGTAAGTTTAATGACCTCAGAATAATGTAACTAGAAAGATTTCTGTAATCACATATTGTTTAGCCCGGAGAAGCAAAAGCGGTGGGGGGAGGAGGGAGTACATGTGCGGATGGCAACCTAATAACAGATTCTCATACTTAAGAGGAGTTTACCAAGAATTCTGAGCTATCAGCGAAAATCAGAGACAGTGCTGATAACTTGAGATGGGTGAGGTTCCAACTGGATATGAAGATAATATCTTTTATGCCTTGAGGATAACTATTGGAACAAGCTGCCAAAAGAAGCTCTGGAATTTCTCTGCTCAGAGCTTTCAAGACCTTGTGGGCAAACTCATTTCAATTCAGTGTTGACCAAGTCTTGACTTAAGACTCAGGTTCTTTCAAACCCGAATGATTCTACAATCCTCTGCCCATGCCCACCACCCACCACCACACCTTTATATATTGCTCTGCTCACTGTAGTCTTAAATGACTCAATTACATCAGAAGGTCTTCCTGATGACATAAGTTAGAAGCATACATCTCCAACATATTCTGATGAACAGCCCGTCCTCTTCTCCCTCAATTGCTCAACATGGAGCCCTCTATTGCTCCAACAATTCTTTCAAAATACAAATATTTCTGATTATACTTCTCATCCCCAAAAAAATCCAAGCCTTCCTATTCCAAAACCTCCACCTACAACTCATCCAATTACCCTGCCTAACAACCTTTTCACATCTTCAAGTTTCTTCTCCCTGATTCAGATTTCATGCTTGATGACCTAGCTCACCTGCTCCAGGATTATCCCACACACCCCTTTTTCTTTTTGCTGCTACTCAGTTTATACAGTAGAGCCTGCCCAAATACCTCTTCTTCCTGTAAGCTCTCCTACCCACTGAACACCAGCTGCTGCTCACCAACTAGCCACTTTCATCTTCTCAGGTCTCTACTTCTCATCTACTTCTCCCCACACAAAAGAAACCCAGCTGCTGCTACTGTCTGGTTTTCAAAAGTATCAGACACATGTTGGTGATATTATATATATATATATATATATATATATATATATATATATATATATATATATATATAAATAAATAAAATCTTTGGGCTACTCCAAGAGCAGAAGGACAAAGACATGTCTGGGAAAGTACATACCCTGTGGGCAGATCTCTATATGACAACTAAATTGAGCAGTAATGGCAAAGTTTTAATGAAATGCTCTTAAGATCAAGTTATATAATACCTATTACATGTCTACATTAAGCAATTTTAATTGAGTTTTCTTCTGTGAATGTTTTAAAATGTAAAAACTTGAACAAAGAATTACAGAACATAAAATAAAGTCAAGCTGAGGCTCAGCATATGTTTCTTTTCAACTCTACAACATAGTTGGGAATATTCAGATACAGTAGAGATGGCGAGCATATTAGGAGTTTGGTTCCACCTGGTGGAAAGAAGACAGACGGACATGGTGCATTACAGACACTTACGAAGCATCAGTTTGCAGGGAGTTGAGAAACCTTCCTTGTTCCAGATTTAGCCTGAATACTTCAGAACTACAAAGAAAAAAAGAAATCACAATTACTCCTTTCTCTTACAAATACTGAAAAAAGGATAACATGTACGTTCACCAGTGCTATTTACTACTCCGCAGTAACCCTATCAATTACTCTTTTGCCAGGAAAAGATGCATTAATCCCTTTTTTAACCATCCTTAAATTTACTACAGTTTACATTACAGCTTGGATTACTAAAAGCTCTTGTCAAAATGAGATCTTCAAAGTTTGAAACAAATTTTATTTTTACTGTCTTCTCACAAATTCTGTCAATTTTGAGGTCTCTTCCAACCTAGAAATTCTGTGATTCTGTGTGATTCTGTGAATTATTTCATGTGATTAAAACGTGAAACATTGAAACAATGAAACACTGTTTTACTCCTATTCTAACAGTAAGAAAAAGCTATCTTGGTTGTTTTATATCTCACTTTCCTTACTTAGATATCAAACACTTTTAAAACAGTACACTGAATTGCAATTTTGTTAACAAAACAGCTAACAAATCATTAAAGGA
Source organism: Anas acuta (assembly GCF_963932015.1). NCBI lineage: Eukaryota > Metazoa > Chordata > Aves > Anseriformes > Anatidae > Anas > Anas acuta. The sequence continues at coordinate 103,191,591 of NC_088981.1, forward strand.
ATGAATGTCTTAAAACAATGAAAAACAATTTTTTTTTTTTACATACACAGTCTCTACTTGGAAAGAAATACTGCTTTTTCAATAACATTTTTAACTTTTCTAGTATTTTAATATTCATCATGTTGATGGAAAACATTCCTAACAAGTGAAACAAAACAATCTATGTAATCAATACCTTGCTCCTACAAAATACAGGTCACATGATGGATAATGATAAGAGAAATCTCTACCAAATTTTGGTATTCTTGTCCTGTAGTAATGGCCTTGTTGTGAATGAAACTCCACAAATCTGTCACACTGCAGGAAGACAATCTGAAAATAAAATAGAAAGAACTGAAACATACAAAAGCAGATGACAGCAGCTCATAACACAACCTCAGATTTTTCCAAGCTCACGCAGGCTAGCCATAACCCAGTTAAATAATTTCCATTAAAATAATAGAATTAACTAGTGCTTCTTCATTCTCACCAACCACAGCAAAAGCTTCATTACCAGAGATATTACTCTCTCCTAAGTCTAAGACTTAGTCCAAGTCTAAATTTTAGGAAAGCACTGAGACGTTAACTGGTCTTATGGCTATCAACATGAATGAGAGCCAAGTGTGCTCTCACTGTGAAAATGCCAACAACCCTCAAAATGATACCTTAGGAGGTTAGTGGGAGCAGACGGAGGAGGATGTGTTTTCATTTCTCCACACAGTGCTCATTACAACAATTTATTCAGTGAATTTGTGGAACCTCAATGCTTGCAGTTTTTGAGATTACTGGCACAAGTCCTGCTTCAAGCATTAAATAAACTCTAAATGTCCCCTACCAATAAATATTTTTTATGAAGTACCATTCCCTCTTTTTACCATGCTTAAAAAATTAAGACAGCTACTTGAAATTAATTTTATTTCTAGCTATTTAGTAAATTTCAGGAAAATTAAATTGAAGCTAAGGTTGTCAAGGCTTCAGTCTGCAGCACAGTACCAATTTCAGTTTCAAAAAACACAGAAGCCTTACTGTTAGTAATACGTCAAAAAGATTGCTGAACACGTTGAGAATACATTTCTCAGCCTCTCAAATAACTGTTTGATCTTTACAACCAGAAACTTTATCCCACAGACAGGCAGGAGGCTACCCTACTGTAGCAGTCACCTTCTTCATCCACTTGAGTTCACACACATTCTTGGAAAACTCACAGGGGAAAACTTTGAGAAGACCTGAGTTAGAAGGTTAGATGATAATGCCTCTGATTAAATGAAAATTTTCATTATGACAAGCCTGTACCAATAATGCTAAGGTCTCTTCTAAGAAAAAAAAAATACAATTACAAATTAAAAATGTCTCGTCCTAATGGAAACTGCAAAATTACGTGCTTAAATTGTGTATTTCATTTGGCACATAACACCTTGACGAATCAACAAAGCAAAGTTTAGAGGAGAAGGCAATCTGGTACAATGTTTCACAATTTTTGGATCCTGAACAAAATTTGAATTGATAACTACGAACCTGAAAAAGGCTAACAGTTCTAAGAACTCATCTGTTTCTTCCTGGTACAGGAGTTCATAAAAGAAGACATTACTTTCTTCCAGTTTTTGCCTCATTCCTATGCTTATAATTATAATTTCTACAGCAAATCAATCTAACCCACTGGTAGCTATTCCACATTTCAAAAAAAACAAACAGTATGTGGGCTACGGTCACAAGTGATTATAACTGAATGTTATCCTGACAAGAGAAACTAATTATGTTTTTCACATTAGTTTGGTTATAGGATAGATCATTATTCGAAGCTTTTCTCTACTGCAGACAAAAGACTTGAAAAGTGGTAAGGCAAATTATAATACAAAGAGGTAAAGAAAACAAAAAACATTTTAAAGGTACAAAAAATGTTTATCCTGTTTGATTTGTGTTTGTTTTTTTTTTTAGATCTGTTCCAAAAGTTCTTGATTGACTGCCTTTACTATATATGAAAATACATTTTAATGTACATATTACACAATTTTCTCATTTATACATTGAAAACATTAAACATACCTTTGAGTAATCATCTGATAAAATCTCAAATGTAACCACTAGAGGAGAGAGCAAGAGAATTTCAAGTTAACTAAGTAAGCAAATTTATTTGCAAACATTGGCATATATCCTGAAAATATTTACACTTATTCTAACCTTTAGTCATATAAGTATTCCCCACAGGTGTCAATGCATAATACAGACATTGTGATAAAATCTTTAATTATATAACTTTATTTGCAAAATAATAAGTAGTTTTAGAAAACTTTAGAAACCTATGAAGCATCTTGTAATCTTTTTAGTCATTCATGTACATTTGACATGTTCCTCAACACAATGCTCAGCCATGTATTTATTGGCTCGGGGAATGTTTAATGAAATGGTTTTGAGTGAGCATGTGGTCCACAGATCTTTGGTAAACTGTCAAAAATGATAAAAAAAAAAAAATAACATGGGGTCAGATGTACAACATGCAGATCTGCAGACCTGACGTTTCTAAGGAGTCAGCTTCCACAGAAAAAGCTTAAAGGGTCCAAAATTTAATAGCTACTGTCTATGCTGAAGACCGCAACATATTGAACTTTGCCTAGTTTTAAATAAGGTGGGTCAGGAACATTAGGGAGTAGCTGCTTCATCTAAACTGTTTCCATTTAAATGAGGTAACTCATTTAGGATTACCTGAAGTGACTCTATGCTACAATTCAAGCTAAACATACTTGACAGTGTAGAAGCCAGTTCAGAAAAATTAACTTCAAGCTCTAATTAACTGCAACAATTTACTACTACAGTGACTTCTCTTTCAAAGTGGGTCTCTCTTACCTCACCTTCCTCTCCCCAGCTTCTCCTCCTGTCTCCCCTCATACTACACTGTAGCACCTTCTCTTTACTGTACTAGACTCCTTACAGTACTGAGGCACCATTTAAGGAAACACTATCATGCCCTACTCCTCTTTTCCTGACCTAATTAAGGCAGTTTTCATTTTTACTTTATTTTTTTTACATCACATATCAAAGTCAGAGCAATTCCATTTCTCAGTATAGATTCAGGTCTTCCTCTGTATTAGTCTTCTGCCATTGGTTTAACAACAAACAAAATCCTTCTCTAACACTATACACCCTAAAACTTCAAGCTGCAAAGCTGCAACAGCTCTACCTCCTCTCCTAGCCTAAGTTTCAGCAGATTCTCCCTTGTCATCCTCTAGATGACTCCTTGCTTTCACCACCACAGCTGTTCTCCCAAAAAAATACTCCCAAACAAGGTGAAGTTAGGGCCTTCCACATGCTACCATTTAAGCCTTGTTTCCAAAAAAAAAAAAAAAAAAAAAAAAAGAAGACCAACCAATCAACCAAAAACCAACCAAAAAAAACTACCCTCCAGCAGAAAAACATGAGAATTCATTTCAGTAACAGTGGTGCAACCACAGTGCATTCTGCTACCTTACTGCTTCACAGAGGGAAGAAAAAAGATGTAGAACTGGACACTACCCAACCATCATAAGCACACAGCACTCCCCAAACAGAGCAGCCTTCAGCCACATTCAGTCTCCGAGCCCTTACACTTACTGGCTCAGGGTAGATCTTACTCCTTTCATACAGCTCCAAGAGAGGAAAGAACTTTATAGAAAAAGAAGGAAAAATACAGAGATAAAGACTAGATGGGATTTTACTCTAAACTCTTGTGTTTCTCCAAAATGTAATCTGTCCCCTCAGCACAGGGAGAGAAATTTATATCGAAGTCCAACTTGAATTATATATGAAATACATCATGCACTAACAGCCATAGCTTATACTAACCTTCAGCATCTAAACACCTTTCAAATTTCTGGGATAACTGATAGGTATCATAACAGCGGATCCTTGGCTTGTAAGTTCCTGAAAGAACAAATTGATCTTTAGTAAAACACTTAAACAAAAAGATAACGTTAAAGTATATATCAAAAACAAAAAAACACCAAATAAACAAAACACTTATGCATACAGTCTTTAATGCACCTCAACTATAAATATTCACATCTTAACAAGGCCTCAGCAACTGGAAAAACAATCCCTAAGGTTATATTACCAAAAAGCCTGTGTGTTTGTTTGTTTTTTTTTTGGCTTTGGTGTCTGAAAGTACCCTCTATGTACATTCTTGTACTGAATACGTCACACAGTACTTAGTATCTTCCAGTAAATCTGCAAGATCAACTCTCTTTCTGCTATTAAATCCAACTAAAGTATTCATGTTAGGATCCTGACCTGACAGTTAGAAAATTTAGCATAACCTTCCATCCTTTAAAAAAAACACTCAAACAACAACGTTTAGAAGTTATTTAAGCAAGTTTATTAACACACAATAAAAATCACAGAATCATCTAGGTTGGAAGAGACCACGAAGATCACCTAGTCCAACCTCTGACCTAACACTAACAAGTCCTCCACTGAACCATATCAGTGAGTTAGGATATGTGAGTTTGGATATGTAAGTTAGGATATATCCTAAATAATTAGGAACTTAGTGTTCAACTGTATTATAAATAGAAGGGTATCTGTATTCTAAAAATAAGCCTTTCACAACATCACTATTAAGACATTCATTGTGTTACATCTTAAAAATAGGCTTCCAAAATCCATTCATAGCTCCATTTAAAGCAGTGAACTCCATCAATTTTACCTGAAATATTAAAATCATTCTGCATTAAAAAGTTTCTAGTACTTTTGGCCTCTGCTACAGAGGGACCCTCAGTTAACTCACCAACTGCCATAATATACTGTCCATCTCTTGATACCTTAATCTTTGTGCAAACTGTGGGCATTTCAAAGTCTTGAATAAGTTCAATTCTTCTACGGATATCTACAAAGAAAAGAAATATCAAAACATAAAATTATTTCAAAAGCTAGTACTATTGTATCGGTCCCAAAAACTGCAATGACTTTTTAGAAGCACATTGAGTTCACTGAACACAGGGAATATCTTTCAAGATCTTTTAAATGATACTTAAATATTTACCTTTAACACACACTGTAAGGAGAATAATAAAGTTTGCTAACACCCAGAAGCAGGCTATCACCTTGCACAACATGGTGTCTATTAATATGGTGTCTAATAGACATTCTGAGATTTCTATTCTGAGGTGGTAATTAGGTTACAAATTGTGTAAAATATTAGTGAATATGTATCACGCATTTTACACAACAAAGATGTTGTATAATATATTCCATCATTGTGTTAAACCCATGCATTTTTTTTAGTTGTTTTATACCATGCTTCTTACAGTATATAAATAGCCATATTTTACTTCATACCACATGATGTTAGGGCTTGGAAGGGACCTTGAAAGGCCACCTTGTCCAATCCCCTTGCCAGAGCAGGAATACCTATATCAGGTCACACCAGAACAGGTCCAGGCAAGTTTTGAATGTCTCCATAGAAGGAGACAATCCCCCTGGGCAGCCTGTTCCAGTGTTGTCACCCTCACCATAAAAAAGTTTTGTCTCACATTTAAGCGAAACCTCCTGTGTACCAGCTTGCACCCACTGCCCCTCATCTTATCATCAGATGTCAGTGAGAAGAGCCTGGCTCCATCCCCCTGATGCTTACTCTTTACGTATTTATAAACATAAATAATGTCACCCCTCTGTCTTCTCCAAGCTAAAGAGACCCAGCTCCCTCAGCCTTTCCTCGTAAGGGAGATGCTCCACTCCCTTAATCATCCTCATGCCTCTGTGCTGGACTCTCTCAAGCAGTTCCCTCTCCTTCTTGAGTTGAGGGGCCCAGAACTGGACACAGTATTCCAGATAATGACGTAACAATATTCCATATAACAAGTTTAGCCTAAAACGACGAAGTTCCTCCTGCACTCTAATAAAATGCATAAAGGAGCATATAGTCGGAGGTTATCATGAACTATACATGGAATGCATCCATCACATTCCAGTATGATCTACAGTCTCTCAATATTTAATGCCAGAAATTTAAAATGAGAGTGGTAATGCTCTATTCACACAGCACTACGTAGGATGCTGAAGTATGGCCTTCTAACATTACCTGTAGCTTTATATTTGCACTGATTAAAACGAGCTATGCGTGAACATCCTGTATTTGTTAACTGCCTGCTTCTGGCCTTGCATGGCATTTATGTGCCACCTCGTACTGCTGAGGACCAAGTGCTGGAGAAACTCACCCACATCTTTCTTCTGTAACGCTCTTTTCTTCCTGTCCGAGAGCCACTGTACAGAAACACGTAAATCACTGTTAAGTTTATCGCATGTAATGGGCACAGAGAACTGTTAAAGCCTATCACATTGGAAAAAGTAGGAAGTTTAGGATCTGTCTGGAACATTAGGCTTTGTTTTTTTTTAATTATATTAAAAAATCTAGCAGTAAGTTTAATTATTATTAAAGACACCGAAAACCTAGTGTGTAGGAGTCTGTGGAATAGCACACCTAAAGCGAGAGCCACACGTGTTCAAACTGTACTTTAACACATGAAACATTTAAAACCGTTTTTCAGCTAAACATCCTCCCCATTCCACACAAGAGGGTCAGGCCAGGCTTGCTAGCTGCTTTAGGACGAAACATCACCCCAATTATTCTCGCAGCACGGGGGCCAGAAGCTCGAGGGGTCACAGCGGGCCTCGGCCCCCTCACGGCGGGCGGCGGCCCCTGGGGAGCGGCCCCTCGCTCACCTCCGGGAGGCTCCTGCCGGCGCTCAGGCTGTAGATCTTCACCTCGTTGAGGCTGGAGACCTGCATGGCGACGGCCTCGCACGCCTCTTCCTCCCGACTGGAGGGGAAGCGGAAAGCGGCTGGCTTTCCGGACTGCCGCTTTAACCCGGCAGCAGTGCGCCGTGAGGCGGGCGCTGCTGAGGGGACGGGGGTGGTGTGGTGTGGCGGCTGTGCTGCGCCACAGCTCGTAGGGGGGGACTGGGGACGTTCACAGCCTTCCCCGAGGTGTAGATAAGTTGTCACTGGGTGAGGGAGGTGTTAGGCAAAATCCCATTTTATAACCTTAACGCTTAGCGGCTGCTGTCTGCCCGAAGTGTTGCCATTCCTCACAGCCAAATGGCAGAGGTAGGAGCTGCCTGTAAAGACGCGGCTGAGGAGATTGATTTTCTTGCCCTACAGCGAACCCTGCCCACTATTGATGAAAATCAATCAATCAATCAGAATTTGGTTGAGCAGCATCTTGCCAGCAAACAAAAAAAAAAAAAAAAACAAACAAACAAACAAAAAGGTTGTTACTGCTTTGTACCATCACCATCTAAAACAAGACTGGACATGCAAAAGTAACACCATTCCTATTTTAGTTTACAAGAACAACAACTAAAACAAAAATTATATGTATCTAATTCGTGTATATTTTCTAGAAACAAGATCACAACTGAGCTTGTATCACAACAACACATAATTCCACTACAAGCTGTGTCAAATCTTTTGTATGATACTCCCTGGATAATATATTTCAACAACAGTACCAATTCCATGACTAGAAGGAACTCTTCTACTTCATATCAACGACAGTACCAATTCCGTGACTAGAAGGAACTCTCCTTCATATCATTAGGGGGTCTTATAGCTGAGATTCACGCAAGATCAACACACTAAAATACATGTGTCTGCGTGGGTGCTAAGCTTCCATTTCAGAGAGCTAAGTCTTCACTTGCTTAAATGTAGGTTGTCTAAAGGCATTTGAGATACCTTTAGGTTTAGGTATCCAAGACACCTAGATGGTGTTGACACAAGACCTATGGAAATCCCATGCCCTTTGCAGCATGAGCTGGAGTCCAGGCAGGTCGTGCAAGGACATCTCAAATGGCACTAGAAGCTCACACCTGACTCATCCCTAGTGAGTGCAGTTAATGATGCCTGAGGAGCAATGTAGCACGTTAGCCACCAGGTGTCTACTTCGGGGTGAGCTCAATCTTTTTTCTAGGTTCTGCTGTCTAATAACTTCGACCATCACTAACTGATAAATCTGACCATGGCCGGTCACACATTTAAGACTTTTTATAAAGTTTAAAGGTAAAAGATCAACTAGAATGTGGACTATTAAAGTTTCAGTCCAGATAATTTTGGAGCAGAAGATCTGCATGTTACAGATAAGTTCAAAAAAGTCAAAATCTGAATGATGCGGTTGAAGCTTTGAATAAACTTTTTGCTTCATATGTACAATGAATCTTTCTTGCATGTAGTAATCATATACTTTCAGATTTTTATTTCAATTAATATAGGTGAGCAGTTAGGTGTGCTGACTGCAAATAGGTGTGAGAGAATGCTTTCAACTAGGAGCAAATAATTTCTCTTGGTTGCTTTTTGTTTGTTTCTTTTGTTTGTTGTTGTTTTTCTCTTCTTTTCTAGTTTCAAAATCTATTGTGGACACTACCTTGTGACATACAAGATACAGTGGTGTTCTGGAACATTATTGTGATAAGCAAACTGAAAGGGATCTTTGCTTATTTTATTGGTAACTAGACAATGGCCATTCAGTATATAAATGCATAGAGCTAAGGAATTATGATAGAGAAATACTTTGCACATTAATCCTAAAATACGTGGAAATGTTTTCATTTAAATAACAGTATTTTACTATCTACTATCAAGTCATTTTAAGAGTTCCTTCACTGAGATATTTGAGACTAATTTAAATACATTACTACTGTAATACACTTGCAGGACTAGGAAATGGGATTTTAAAAGATTCTTTTTAAGCAGAGGAAAAAAAAAGATGTTACTGGAAGACTGTGCAGGTAATGCATATAGTAGCTGTATAAATTGTTTTATAGAGAACAACAGCTCTGTGGTTGCTGTTTTGCAAGACAAAACATAAGCTTTTCCATTAAGATCAATGTCATAACTGTCTAGGTAATTAAGTTTGATTCCCTGTTAGAGAAATTTGCCTGGGGAGATATTTCAAATAAGGTATTAATGCTTTTAACGACTATTTGGAGGCTGTGTTTTGCACACTAGTGTGACATATGAAGAAGTACTCATAGAGAAAGGCAAAGTCACACAAAGCTTCCTTGCACTGATGGATCAAAGGGAACAGAAAGACACATGATGATCACAAGGGAATGAAGTGGCTTTGAGGTCACATGGCACAGCACACAGTCTGAGCTAGGGAAATGGCAGGGGACACAGGAGCTGCCATAGCCGTGTTAGCAGCAGTGTGCAGCACACTCCTATATCCCGTGGTAGGAGCTATGTTGCTGCATGATCCTTCCTTCTACCACGTTCACTGCTGCTTCATCCAGAACTGAAAAATTTATAATGGAGGGTGGGGGGAGATTAAGAAGTCAGAATAAAAGTGGAAAAAGTGATAATATAAAACATTCAGTTCTATTTTGCTTAGGCATTATTATAATGTTTCCTTGAAAATTTCCTATCAAATCAATAAGTAGCATAATATTTTTCATTATAATAAAAGGAACTAAGGCGAATGATTACATATGAAACTATAAGAAACAAAAAAGTGACATTGCTACAACAGAAACATTTAGGAATGAAATAGCTTGAATTGTAGAATCCATAAATCCGACAACCCTTCAGCTTGGATGTTACCTTATTCACTATAATATCCATGCATACAAAAGTATCCTCAAAAGCTAACACCACTACAGCAAACAGCATTTCTCATCTGTTAGCACTAGTGTCAGCTGACACAATTCTAACCTTAAGAAGCTTATGAGAATATAGCTTTTCTAAAATTAATCATGCAAAGCATTCCTGTGGCTTGAGACTACAGCTAGGATCCAATGTAAGCTCTGTACTTGGTTTGAAATGGGAAGGGGCTGAAGAACTGCCTTACCCAGATGATACGGTTTACTACGCTTTTACACCTTTCAGACCACTATTCTGTAGGTTAAAGTATAGGATGTATATACCTGAACTAACTAGTTTTCATTATTAAAATTAAATGTACAGTCTAAAGAAACAACAACAAAAAAAGATTTTTTTTTTAAAAATCAGTTTATTTAAATGACAGACATGGCTTTTTTTTTTTTTTTTTTTTTTTAATAACTTCACTAAAGTCGTTTTGCTGTGCCCTAGGGAACACCATGTTTGTAAAGAGCTAGAATAATCACAATCGTGAACAGTGAATTTTTAATTTCCCTAGACAGGAAAAAGAATAAACCAAATAAGCAAGCAGACAAAGTGAAATGGTGGCTATTTTAACTGCAAGTCTTTGTGTTTCTTTTTGGAGAGCTTTTAGTAAAGACTCCACACAAATATTTCTTTTTATATACCACTAAAAATGTTAAAAAGAAGCAAAGGAGGATGAATCCTGATGGTATATCTTGCCTAATGTAAAGAACCTATAAACCTTAACTCTGAACTGTTAGTTACCTGAAGTATGATTTAGATGGAATAAATCTATCAAAGTCTAAGACTACAGACTTGTCCAAATCTAGGACTTCTCCCATGAGGTGCTTCTACCTAATGCCAGAGATACTTGAACCCATTATAGGTCTTCATTAGGGTAATTGCAAGCATCAAGAGGTCTGAGTTTGTGCGTGATCAGAACTGCCGGGACCAAGCAATGCAAACCCCTTGGTTTAGGACAGATCATGTGAAAAAACAAGGGCCATCCTTCTAAAATTTCATTTCTTGTGGGGTTTCATTTACATTTGGTACACAGGAACGTGAATAGGTCCAGAGGAAAATGCAATATCTTCTAAAGAAAGTAAAACACCTACTACAGGTTTTTGGAACAAGTTGCCCAGGTAGGTAAAGTCACTGTCCCTGGGGGTGTTCGAGGAAAGGTTGGACGTGGGGCTTAGGGACATGGTTTAGTGGGTGACATTGGTGGTAGGGGGATGGTTGGACCAGATGATCTTGGAGGTCTTTTCCAACCTTAATGATTCTGTGATTGTACAGGAAAGCTTACCCAAGTGACAGCAAAGGGATTAGAGCACTCAGTCAGATGTTGAGAACTGGATGCACCATAGGAGGGGGCTGAATCCCCATCTGCGGAGGTGCCCCTCACAGGCAGCTACTCAGGTATTTAGGTGCTCCTTTCCCTTAGAGCACATCTAGTTTAAAAGGGTCTCCAGAACATTACTTCAGATAAGCTACAAAACACTCCCAAGATCTCAGACAAATTTAAGGTAATTTATGACAAACTTAAGACTGAGGACTAAAAGCCACGACTGTATTTTGCCAGCGAAGCATCACCTAGCAGCCTGCATGAACATTTGCTATGTAAACCAGCCAGGGCAGCCCCAGAAACAGAAGCTGCCTCAGAATTTAATTATTCCAAGTCCTTCCGGCTCTCTCAAGCCGTTTTTTATTGAAAGCGAGTGACAGCCGCGTTATGTCTCTGGGTTTAAAAGCGCCGAGGCCTCTGTCAGCAGGGCCCCCCCTGCGCTGCCTCGCCTCAGCTTCCCGCCGGGCCCGGCACTGCCTCAGCGAGCATGTCCGCGCCCGCCCCGGGCAGCGGGTGAGGAGATGGGCACGGTGAGGGGGGACACGGGGCAGGAGGAGAAGATGAAGGAGGAGGACGAGGAGGAGGACACGGGTGAGGAGGTGGGCACGGCGGGAGGGAAGCCCCGGAGAGGCGCCCGGGGGAAGAACCAGAGGTCTCCGTGTGTGGTTTGTGCTTCGCTGATCTGTTCACAGAGTAGCAGCGGCGCAGCCGTCGGCGAGCGGTTTTTGTAACTGTTTTCTGTCTTAGTCTGCTGACAGCATCTTCCTCCTGCTCCTTCCTATCCAGCTGGAAAGGAAAACACAGGGAGAGCGATATTCCAGCGGCGCCTTTTGCAGCCTCCAAGTTGAGCAGCCTTTCTACATCTCGTTCCCACATCTGCCTACGGGCGCCCGAAGAAGTGAGAGGCAATACTGATCAAACACAAGTCCTGCGTGATGTTCGGCCGTCAGCGAAGTCCACAAACTCTGCGATGATGAAGGCTGCGCTCAGCGATGCGAGTGGACCGGCATGGGAGGGACGAGGGGAGGAGGAAGCTTCAGCTCCTCGTCCAGAAGCTGGAGGGAACAGCCCTGAGAAAGGAGGAACTGCTGCGCTCCCTCTCTGACATTGTGCAGAAGGTCGTGTTCCAGTTCAGTCTGAGGCATAGGGTGACTCACTGTACTCGTGTTTCAAAAAAAAATAATCAGTAATTCACCCTAGCTCTGTCAGTTCTTAGGGAAGAGCACGTTTTATGCGGGACTTTGTCAGCCTCTTACCTGCCTTGTGTTTCTACAGTGACCAGGAGTGAAGGGAAAATATCAGAGCATGTCGGAGTTCTGGCTAATTTCTGCCCCAGGAGATAAAACAAATCTGCAGGCATGGGAGAGAATGAATACAGTGACACTGAAATCCAACTTGTCCAGCAACAGCAAGTTCCATATTCCAGATTTAAAGGTAAGTGGGGAAGCGGTTTGGGTATGGGTGATGAAACATCCCCAGGCAGGACTAGAGACTTCTGTGGGATTTTTCATTTGGGACAATGTGCAGAGAGCTGAAGAGGATTGCGACTGGGGAATGAGTTGTGTTCAGTCAATTAAAAACTGATCAGAAAGGAACAGGAGTTGTTTTGCTTGAAGCTGACTTTTGTCAGCTTCAGTATGTGTAAGGAGTGAAGGTGACCAGTTAAATAACGAATGTGTTGCATCTGGCGTACCATTTTCTTCCAGCTGTGACAATCATACAACATTGTACATCTTGGATCACTAATGCACAGGGAGTAGTGAAGTATCTAGAACCATGCCAGTAAGACCGCTGACAGAGAAGACAGTGCTTTAATGCATATTTCTCTATGGGAAATAGGTGTGTGTGGATATTCAGCTACATTAACAGCTTCATAGGATCATATAAATAGGGAGAGTATTAATCCTTGATTTTATTATGTCTTTGCCTCATTTAATCCTTCTTTTATAAGATTTGCACCTTATTTTTGTTTCACTTGTGGCTGTGAAAAGTCCAAATATGCTTCATTAAAGTTAGTGGAACTACAACAGATGTAGAACTTGGTTCCCTGGGGAGCTGCCATCGACCATCACTTACAAAGCTACACTTAGTCCAGGATCTGGCTTTAATCCAGAAAGATTGTTAATGGTTATAATTTGAGCTATTTGTGTTACATAAGGATGCAAGTGAAAGGGGATTGTGGCCTCTTCTCAAGTAAATAACCTACTGAATTAGCACATGAATGCTGCAGACTGGAGGTGCTGCTTTTTACACGTGCCCAGAGATTGCTATGATTTTACCTTCTGTGTGCCTTACAGTCACCAACTCAGCCAGCATTGGTGAGAGTCCATTAACATTAAAGGAAATAAAGTGTTTGCAGCATCTGAAGATGCTAATTGTTCTATGTAAAATTTGTTTCTTTGTTCCTTTTTTCCTTCATCTTGACCCTTTGTAATGTTGAGCTGGCAACAGTGCAAGAAAAGTTTCGGCAATATATTGTAATGCCATACAATCACATCCTAAACATAGGATTGTGACAGTGACAGAGTCACACAAAAAGCAGATGTTGATGTAGGAGGAAATGGCTTTATGAGAGACTTAGTCTTTGCAATTAGGAAAGAATGAGAATGAAGAACCTCTTGAATACATACTGCTTTGCTTGGTTCTCCCAGTACATCAGACTTGTTTTGTATGTATGTTGGGCATGTTTCTACCCAGCATTTTATCAGGAAAAAGGACAATATGTTCCACAAGATCATTCAGGAATGAAAACAGGAAGGAAAACATTGATGTGTGATCTTGAGATGTCATATACAGCTTTTCCTTTATTGAAAAAGGCTTTTTGTACCCCGGGCTTTGAGAAAAGGAATTGCTTCTATTTTCTACTGAGTGAATGAAATTCTGCAAAACTTTTGAATTCACACATGCTAAATACAAGTCAAAGTCCCTAAGAAAGCCAACACAAGTCCAAGGCTTCTGTATCTTTCACCTACTTCTCGTTTCTTGCACAGGTGGGGACACTGGATGCTCTTGTTGGTCTGTCAGATGAGTTGGGAAAACTTGATAGCTTTGCTGAAAGGTAAAATAGATCTTATTTACTGCCTACAAATGAGAAACAGACATTGTTTTTATGGCATGGTATGTCCTTGTGTTCACCTCAGTCTGATTCAGTTTAACCCAGACTACGACCTGACTAAAGTGGATAGGTTTGTTTAACCCTTCTGTCAATTGCCACAGGAAGGGCTATTCTTTAAAACCTGGCCGCATGAAGTCAGTGGCACTTCTGTCTGTACAGTGATGTCTGAGTGGCAATACTAGGGAAGATGTTTCTCAAAGGGAAACGGTTAAAAATGTTTTTTTTCTTTATTTTATATTGTACAGCAACTTCCACGCTATCCAGAATCTTAAATTAATAAAACATTTAGATAATATGAAGCCCTCCCTGATTTTCTTTTTCCAGAATATTATTCTTGAGATTTCTCTCTTCCAACCAGATTTAGGAGTTCTAAGCAGTAAGTTCCCCTGAATGAAATCTGGGACTCCCCCTTTTAAACTCCCAAAACATTGACTGTTTGACTATTAATATCAAAATATTGACTGTTTGACACATGTTGTATCAAACCTGTTTATGCATAGACTTGTGGGATCTCCTTGTTGACCATCACCAAGTTTGCTGTTAGGGCCAAACTGACTTGGGTGTACAAAGGATAGAGAACAGCAAGCTGAGGAAATGACAGGTTTTGAGATACTTCATGGCACAAAGTAGGCTTTGTTGAGGAAGCAATGAAAGTACAAGCTGCTGCTTCTCTTTTCTTTTTTAGCTTTGGAGGCATACCTCACATATTGCTGTGGTCTTGGCCACAGAGCCATATGTTAACTCTGAGGCTTTTTGCCTTTTATCCCCCAGCCAGGACTGATAAGGAGTTGCTTGTCTAAATATGCTTGGTACTTTTCATGAATTTTGTCTGGTGGATGCAAATGCTTACAGAGACACTGATAGAAGCTGTTTACATCTATGTTAGGCAGTTTGGGTAAAAGTAAGTCTGCCAGAATGCATTTCTCCACAGGACAGTGTAATGATTTTACTGGTACTCACAGCAGTACTTACTGATTATGTTTTGATTACATTTGATCACCCTGGGTTACATGCAATTTTGATCTTTTTAGAATTGCTTTTTCAGGATTTTTTTAGCAGGACAGAGCAGCTTAATAGTTAATTCATACATAAAACCTTCTCTGTTGCCACTCTGTCCATCTGGCAGGGAAAACTACCCTGAAGTCTCTGTAAACGCATCCAGGTCCCTGGTTCATACTGCAGGAGATTGTCTGTGCTGAAATGAAGTGGGAATGGGGGTAGATTTGGAGAGACCTAGTAGCAGCTGCCTATTCTAATGCAAGATTTCTCTATTCAGGGCAGCAGATAGCCAAGCAATTGTGTGATTCTGGTTTGAGGGTTGCAAAAATCATGCAGAATTGATTTTCAGAAGAGCTTAACTAATTCCAAACTTTGTACTGAATTAAGACTTCTGCAAAGCCTGCTGTAGGATCAGTGTATCTCTGAGGATAGTTTATGTGACATACCATCATGAGCTTCTTAATCTCCCACTGTCACCTTTGTCTTAACTCTTCAGTGTAGCATATAGCTCCTTGTTCAAGCTGAATGCCACTTTACTCCACAAATTGTCCCTTCAGTGCCAGTAGTGACACTCAACGTATGACATGCATATGCACTGAGCAAAGGAGGCAGTGAAACTTTTGCAGAGTAAGCTCCTGAGGTGAGGACTCTTCCTATTTGTCTTTGAGCTAACTAATCAAGAAGAAACAATAAGACTTAAAAATAAGAAACATGCTTAAAAAATAAGAAAAATGAGTTAGAGGAGAGCAATAGCAGGGAATAATCAACACAAATGTACTGGAAGCCCAAAAATGTTTAGTGTTAAATAGATACCAAAGGTCTGGAGTATAAACTGGGAGTCAAGGGTTAAAATGCCCAGCACTTGCACTTAGTGGAAGCAAATGGCATCCAGAGGGTTATGAGGCTGCTAAATGACCTGAGCACTTACATTCCTGCTCCTCTGTGGCAGCTAGCTACCTGCTGCACTGTTGCTAGATAAACAGAACTGCTCGTAAAGCCAGGCAGCACAAACCTGTCAGCGCTGCCTCCTGCCAGGACAGCAGAGAAGGGGCAAGAGTTTGCAGGATCTACTGTTTCCATGTACTTTTATTATTTATTTACACAGGAGGCGGAGTGTTTTTCCATGTCACCGTATGGTAGGTGCCATGGTGCTCTCCAAAGCTGACGTTCCCCTCCCTTACTCTTACCCAGGGACTCTCCAGGATCCAACATCTGCAGAGCCTGAAATTGAAGGGCTTCTGCTGCCAGCAGCCTTTGGAGACCTAGCTGCTAGTGCCAATTAATACACAGTATCATTTAAAGACTGATAAACTTTTCTTTTTTAATTAAGTAATGACACTGCAGCATTTTCACAAGCAAAATGTGTGTTCTTTCCAAGCTATGATAATAAACTACAGGGAGTTATTTTTGCAGGTTTTCTCTCTACAGGTTTTTATTACTACTTTTTAAAGGCAGTCTAGTTGAAACCCTCTCCTTTTATAACACAGCATTTGAAGGTGATATTTGCTCAAGGTGAGACTCACCTGATCAAATGGAGTGGTTTAAGGGCTGCTTGTGAAACCTGTGTGCTGTTGGATGCTGCTGTAGTCAACGGGGCTTCTCCAGGGGTCTGATTCCTCTCGCTCGCCTCAGCCATCAGTGGCACGCAGGGTGTGCTCTCTTTCATTGCCCAGGGAATGTATTAAGTGAGTGAGGCCCAGCTGCCTTTCCCGGGATGGAAGGCAAGGTGCAGAGACCAAGCTGGGACAGGAGAACATCTCTCTGGCCCAGCTTGTTCTGGCCATACCCTGCCTGAGGGGACCCTACGTCATGTGGGCTGGAAGGGCAGGAAGCCTTGGCTGGGCAACTAGAGCTGTAAGGTGCATGAGAGCACATACCTGCCACACCATCAGTCTCTAAGGTGAGAGACTAAAGCTAACAATCTCCCAGGTTAGCCACCAGCTGCACTCACCTGTAATTAAAACACTTCAGTCCCCTTGGAAAAGTTACTGGTTTATGTGCTTTCACGTTGGCTGCTTTCTCTGTTACATGCCCAGCCTCCTGCTGTGCGTTGTTTTCTTCCAAGTTCCTTTGGGCTCCCCGGGCATCAGGAAGGAGCTGAAAACCAGCTGCATCTGCCAGCTGAAAATTGCAGAAGTATTTGGCAAGGTGGCAGCTGACGCAGAATGGCTTGGTGGGTCCCTGCACTCTCCCCTCAGCCTGAGTGTGGGCAAAACACAGTTCTCCACCATCACCTCTTAGCCTGCATGGGGTCCCTAAGTGCTGCAGCTGGACAGTGAAGGCCAGAGCAGCCCTTAAAGGGCTGTGAGCTGGTAGAGATTCCCCCCAGGGAATGGGGCAGCTCTGTTCGGTGCACCAAGCCTAGACTCTGAGCTGCTCCTGTCTGGTGTCATGAGAACAGCAGCAATTCTGACCACTGTGTTTTTGGCAGCATCAGCAGTCTCTGATCTTTCCTCCCTGTCACAGGACTAGAAAACCTTTCCAGAAACTGTGAGCTTGTTCCCAGGAAGGGAGGTGGGAGAAATCTTTACCTCTGTGAATTCCTTCTTTTAAATGCCCTGTACATCAGCTTTGCAACACAACAGAGAATCATTATCTCTGATACTTTCATAATATCTGTACCTGAAATCCCTTTCCTTAGCTCTTGAAAGTCACAGGATGTCTCAAAACACACTGTCATTTTGTGGCACCACCCCATGGTCCACTTCATGTCTCCGCAAATGTCATGATCAGGCGGTCAATTTTTAGCTGTTGCTTTGTTTACAAGGAGTAGTAAACCCGGTACTGTTAGGGAGCTGAAGGCCAAATTCTGAGAATAGTTCTGAGTACAGAAAGATACAGAAACAACCAGAAATGCAGTCTGGCCTTTATGAAAGAGGTACTTTGTCTAGGATCAAATGATTCTACTGCTGAAGGGATGTGATGACACTTTTTTTTTTTTTTATTTTAAATAAACTGTCTAGAGAAAAATCTTCAGGAGGAGAAGATTTGTCCAAATCACTGCTCAGAATCAAAGGAGGATTTGAACCTTGTTCTCACACATCTTAAAGCAATGTCTTGTCCAGCATGATAAAGAGAGGGGAGAGAGTCCCCTAAAGAAGAGGAATAAGATGGAAATTCTCACTGTCAAAGAGAACAGCTTTGTTTTCTCCTGAGTGCCTAGTCAGAACCTTATCTCAGCAACCACAAAGGTTTATTCAGCGTCCTGTGGACCATGTTTTCAAGCAGGGCTAGACTGGATGGTTCTGTGTGTAGTCTTGTCACTCCATCACTTTCAGAGCTGTAAACATGGGTTTCATGTCTTCCGGTTTCTGCTGTAAGCATCATGACTTACAGTGTATTTCTAGGAACTCTAGAGCACTGGGAAGAAGATATTATCTATGTGTTTACAGAAATCAGTGTATTTTAGTTCTGCTATATGCCACAGGTTGTTTATTATCATTTGAATTGCAAATTGACCTGCCTTGCTTCAGAATTTTGTTGGAGTATCTCTGTGTTTATCAGATCATTGTTGTAACTATTTTATGTTGTTTCTTCACTAACGATGTTTCTCTGTTACACTGAAGCGTAATAAAGAAAATAGCCCAGTATATAGGAGAAGTCATGGAGGACTCCAAAGATAAAGTCCAGGAGAATCTTCTGGCCAATGGAGGTAGGTGCTGTGAATGGGGATATCTTAATGCATTGATGCTACTGATATTTGCTTCAGGCTGTGAACATCTAGAATTGAAACACTCACACATTAGAAAGGACAACAATCAGGGATACTTTTTAAGAACATATCTGGCCAGATCCCTTTTTTTTTTTTTTACTTCTCAAAGTTAAGAGAAGCTTTATCCAGTTCCAGCTTTGCTTCCTGCTTCCGGGACAGTATTAAGCAGCTGGTACCCCTTTGTGGAATAAATGTTTCTAGCACCAGAACTAAGGAATGAAGAGCAGAGAAGGAGACATCCTCCTTCATTCCTAAAATGGCCAAGCATCTTTTTGTGCCCTTCATGGACCGGATCACTTCCAGGCAGCTAAACTGTATTCTATACAGCAGCACGGCATCTATGAGTATTTTGCTTTCCCTCTCTCAGTGCTGGGATGGATCCCGTGCTCTGTTAACCATGGATTTCTGACAACACAGGTGGATGTTTGAGGCACTGGCTCCAAAACATGACACACTTCATCTCCTGGGGAGTTAGGAGTTGGTTGTGAGCAGCAAGACCAGAAACACCATGTTATACTCGGTGCTGTGGTTACAACCAAAGCCTGAGCAGTTTCCTACACTGATAACTTGACATCTGTAGGTTCTGTGGTGGAGCTGTGATGCTGTTCAGCAGCTGGGTGGGTGAGGACTTCACAGGCAGCAGGACATGAGGACTTTGGTTTCCCTTCTGATATCCTGCCCTGGCTGGCAGCTGTTGCACAGCAGAGAAGAAGAGCAGGCAGTGACAGCAAGGACACTTCTGACGTGATGAATTTGGAGCCCACTGCTTCACTGTATGCTCCCCTGCATTGTCTCTAAGTACTCAGTGAGGTGTTTTTGTGACCTCCAAGAACTTATTTCCTCACTTTATTCCTTTAGTATGCTACTCAAGGCCCTAAAGGGAACCTGTGTTAAGGACAAAGTTAACACTTAGGAACAGATCTCTACGCATTTTGTTAGACCCTGAGTGGGTTTCAGAGCTGCTGCAGAGCATGTTCTTCCCGAGCCATCCTGCACTTGTGAAGCTGGACGTGTTACACGTGCTACATACAGGCTTGTAGAGGAACACTTTTAACTGTCAGACAAGGAAGCTAACAGCGCACACTTCATCACCCTTCGATTGTCTGCAGTGCTGTACTTGAAATCTGTATGAGTAAAGGATAAAAGGGGGAAGCTCTTTTAGAAATGTCCTTTGTGCATGAAATAAGACTGACATTTGATGTGTGCAACTATGTAACAAGTACAATAATCCCACTTATTACCTTACAGGGCTAAAGGATAAAATGAAATGTCTGAAAAGTATGTTGAGAATCGCTGGTTGCGGTGGTGTTACAAGCATGCATCTGTGTGTAGTAGTGCTAGAAACGAGTCCTGGTCTGGTTGTAGAGATACAGTGATCAGGTTACGATGGATTTCTCAAGTAACAACCTCGTAGCTTGATCACGATATCCCTATGACTTGAGAAACATCAGGTTCAACTTATTTCCTTTGTTTCCTCTTTTCACACCCTTTTCCTTTCCTGTCAGCTCTGCATGTGCTGTAATAGAGGGATGTGGAAATTATTTGCGTATGTTACCAGTTTCTGTCCTTTGGTCAGCCAAGTGAGTCATATCAAACTAAGACTTTAACTTTTCAAATATTACTGGCTGCTTCTTAAAAAAAAGAATCCATTTTAATGTACAAATATATATATTTAGGATTCCCCTAATACAATCCAGTGTCTTCCTCATAAGCAGCAGCAATACTGCTGTAAGAATTCTTCTTTCCCCCTTTCTAGTTAACAAAAAAAAAAAATAAAAAAAAGTCATGAAATCAGAAGCAAAATCATAAGATGTGATTTCTTGCTGCCTTGGCCCATTTCAGACAATTAGACTGTCCAAATTGAGGTTTAGTTTTTCAGTTATACTGTACAAATGGTCAGGTTTTAGCTCCGATGTGTATGTTGCTGACAGCAGTTGGGTCCACCAGGTGGTTAAAATGTTGGCTGTGCGTAGCAGTTGTCTGATTAGATTTGTGTGAAGGAAAACGAAAATACCAGAAACACAGCACTTTTGGTTAAATGAGCACACACACTGCATTCCAGTGGGCGACAACTGGAAGCAGTCGCTTGGAGATGTCTCTCTTATAGAAGAAAAACTTGGATTTGTGTATACAGGGAATTTTGGTATATCACGATAGCAGGAGGTGCTTTCTTGCTTATTGACCATCAAAAATGTGAAATGTAAGTAAAGCTTTTCTTAAAAGATCTAGAGCAAATTCTGTTCCAACTGTAGTAACGCTAACTCAGAAATAACTTTAAAATTTGGTTAGTCATGGAATTACTCCATTTATAATGAGCTCAAAACTGAAATGGACAAAAAAAAAATAAAATAGGAGTAACAATTTTGAAGAATCCAGCATTTTTAGGGAAAGCTGTTAAAGTTGCTGCCTAGAGCTGGGTGAGTGAAGCAGAGTTGGGAAGGACTCAGCCTGCAGGGTTCCTGGGCAGCTGTGAGCGCCCTGGGGAGGAGGCATCTCTCCTCTCCTAAGTGCTCCTGTGAACTTCAGGTGTTTTGACCCCCCTGCCTCCTCTCTGGAGGTCTGAGCAAGCACTGCCCGAGGATGAGGCATGCAGCAGCCCTGCTGCAGCTTTACCCTATTCCTGCACACTCCCCGTGCTGGAGGATTTGCCAGCTCCTGGTCAGATGTTGGCAGAAGGGACCTTCACCTCCTGACTCCTGTGCTTTGGATGTGTGGCAGATTTACAGCTGTGGTTCGCAAAGAAAGGGAGGGAGAAGGTGGTCGTGCCAATGCTCTCTGCCTCCTGGGCAGTTTGTCCTTCGATAAGAAGCCAGTTTCCTCCTAATGTAAGACTTTCCATGCTTCAGAAATCTAATAGGGTAAGCTGACTCTGTTGTGGGGTGAGAGAAGCCCGTGGAAAGGATAGAGCTCTCCTGCCAGGGTGTTCGATGTCACGCAAGGCAGGGCAGCACCCCCAGCCTGGCAGTAAAGCAGTTAAACACCTTTACACTTTCCTCCTTGTGCATCTCAATTCATACAGCATTCCTCACACCCTGGACGTCCATCCCACAAGAAACTGTGCTCAGACCTCGCTGTGGGAGTGAGTTAACTCTGGGCAAGGCACCAAGAGCACTGAGCAGCCCCCGTGTGCCCCTCTTTTCCCTAGCACCTTGACCTCATTCTGCTTCCCATCTCCCCAGAGCAGCTGCCCAGATATTCTCCATCCTTGCGGGTGTGGAAGGAAGCCCATCCTGCAGCTGACAACACCTCTGGCTTCTTTGTCTAGCCACTGAGACCGGGATCCTAAGGGCTCCCAGGGCTCGGTGTAGGTGAGGAGTTGTCTGAATTCATAAGCTGCTGGAGGAGAATTTTAACTTGGTGCCATAATGCACCAAGCTTAATGTGCTGAGGTTAGGGAGCCTTGGATTTCAGAACTGAAGCAGTGCCATCCTACTCTAGGGGACATCCTATGCATCATTTCCCCTTAATTCTGGAAAATGCCAGGGCTCCTAGCAGTCTGAGGATGTCTTGTTTTGGAGGGCTGCATGCACACAGGGCCTTGCTATGAATTTCTGACGTATGGTGCTGTGGCTGGACATTTATTTGGATTTATCCATGTAGAAAAACTCCGTATGGCTTTGTGTGAGATGGGGAGCTTTGTGGGCACAGCGAGGGAGGAATTCCCCATCACATCTGGATCGCTTTGATTTCTAGTGAGAGTTTGCCTGGATCATGGATAGGCAACATCAGCTATGCTCTGAATATCTTTGTTCAAACTCAGTAACCCGTTTCTTATTTTGGGGGTGTTGATTAGATTGAACGCATGATTTGTGCAGATTTGATCAAGTTTCTGTGAGGATTTAGAGCTGAGCCGCTGGTTCACAGCCATCTCTAATGCTAATTAAAAGTCACGTGTAGGGTATAGCAAGGGAAGACCCCAATTCGTGTTACTTATTTGGTAAGCTGTCGGCTTTAATGCATTTCTTTGTATTTTCAGTTGACCTCATCAGCTACCTGACCCGGTTTGAGTGGGACATGGCCAAATATCCCATAAAGCAGCCGCTGAAGAATATTTTGGAAGCATTATCAAAGGTAAATTGTACTCCAGGTTACAAGAAGATATTAGAAAGGGGAATCGTGTCTTCTGACAGTTTTTGGTCCCTCCCATCACGGCAGTCAGTGAGTTTTGCCTTCAGTGCAAAACAGGAGCAGGCTCAGAAGCACACTGCCCAAAATCAGTTAATTTAATTGCTACTGCAATAACAGGGATCACATATTTATATAAAATAAGTATATAAACCTATTGATGACATAAATATATGGCACTTGATCAGATTTACTAGGACATATTGATAAGCTTTCTGTGTTTTAGTCCCATTATTGTAATATTTTATTGCTTTATGTAACTAATATTATTCTCCATGTCAGTTTTCTTGTGAAATCGATGGCCTTAACTTAAATCAAACACACTGCTGGTCAGACGAGTTGCTTACACTGCCGGCCTATTCAGGAAGGAGTGATCTGTTGTTTGATGTAGATAACAAATGGAATGGTGAACTAGCTCCTTAGGTACACCCACGATACACACAGTAACAGCTAACAAAATCCTTCTGGCTACAGGGCCCGTCACCACAGGGCACCTGCAGAACCCAGAAGTGATGTGGGTTCCCTCTCAGCCATGAGCTGGTTTGTGGGGGGCTGACAGCTCTGTCCCTTTGCCACTGTGCAGGGGTGGAAGGAGGAGCAGGAGGACAATGCCTCAAGCACCCGATTGACTCTCAGTTTTTTATTGTTCTAGCAAATGACTCAAATAGAAACAGACCTGAAGACCCGGTCAGCTGCATACAACAACATTAAAGGAAATTTGCAGAACCTGGAGAAAAAAACTGTGTAAGTATAGCATGTGCCTGTTCACCTCTGGAGTGCTGCATGGCTCAGGGGAGGACAGTTCATGCCCATGTCCACTTCTGTCCAGCGGGCCACGTGTGTTCTGATGGGAGCAAATTTAGTGCCTGGCTTTGGGCCATGCTGAGCATCCACAGCTGCAGGGGAAGCTGAGGGGTAGCTGATGTGATCAGCCTGTCTTAAAATCAGCTCATGGGAGACTGCAGTTCCTAATATGATTTTGTTAGTAGGGGGAGGAAACAGTCTTGGGAAAGGGTCAAAACCGAATGCCACTGTATTGCTCTGATGAGATTTCAGGGAGTCAGAAATTAGATCATCTGAGTCAACTGGCAGATTCCTTTGCAACACAGAGCTCTTTCCTAGGGGAGCTCTGCAAATGCTTTTCAGAAAGTCAACTACAATATTTGAGGCAAAAGCATTTATTTTCCTTCCCTGCTGTGCCTACTAGCATCCCACTTTCATTTTTCTTCTCTTTATTTCATTCTGCTGGTCCAGGCAAGGGCTAGCAGAACTCTGCAAGTCTCTGCCAGGGATTCTCTCTCCTGTCTTCCGTTGATTATGATCTTTGCGTATGTGCTGCTACCTGAATTTTGCTGCTATCAAAATTGCTGTCGATCTGGATTTTCTCTAGGGCAAGTCAGGCACCAACTCAGCTAAACCCAACCAGAAGCCATAGAAAAAAGTAATTCCAGGTGGTGGCTCAGAACATTTGTCAAAAAATGTCTGTCCCTCACGGAGACCTACTCAGCATGGGGACTGTGGTGTCCCCAAGGGTCAGAAGAGCCCTATCACAGTTGCAGGCCTCTGCTGTGTTTGTGTCCCGTGCCACACCACTGCCAGCCAACCCCACTGGCCTGTGCTTCCAGCTTGGTATGGATGGTGTTAGAAGCGTTTGTCTTGGGCTGCGTAATCATGGACAGGATGCACTAATGAGACAACAAGCTCTCATTTTCCTTTTCTTGTCTTCTCAGCCTGCTCCTGCAGCATCTCTCCAGCTCCACAACTCCTAGGTCAGCTTAAGTCCCGGGACAGAGGCAGCTGCTCTGTGTGGGGATCATGAGCAGCAGTGCTCAACCTCGAGCAAGGGGGTGAGGGACAGGAGCTGAGACCTCATGGTCCAGGCACTTCCTCTCAGTGCTGCCCACCTTTGAATGCTGGTGCCTCTGTGTACACTGGTGCCAGCTAGCTTGGGCTTAACAAGCATCTAGTAAGTTGTTACTGGCCAGTTAGTTCATGTTCCAACTGGCACAGCAACCTCAGCCCCAAAACTACTGGCTCAGGTCCTTCTTCACGCCTGCCCAGTGGAGGAGGGAGGGAGCTGCTCTCTTCCCTCTGGTTCTTACCAGCCATGTCCAGCCTAGTCGCATGCGTGTAGTAGGTGTGCAGCCCCGTGGGATCTCAGGTGATCAACAGGGCTGTGAGCAGGCACCTCCTGCAGGCCCCGCAGCACCTGTGCACGAGATTTCTGTCTCCACTATCCTTCAGCTGGAGGTAATCTCCCTGTGCTGCTGAGAGGGGCAGTTTGTTCTCCACCATCCAGGTGTGCTTGGATGGCTTAGATCAGAACTGACATCACTCGCTGTGTCTGACACATGGCCCCACAAGCAGCCTTGAGAAAAGCAGGTGCCTCCTGCAAGGTGTGGTGCTGCCTGGAAGAGGGGTGGCAGCTTCAGAGGAGCACTTTCCAACCACCTACACTCTCGCTATAAAAACAGTAACAGCAGCATGGTGTCATTTCACATAGAGGAAAAGGATAAACTAGCTCTAGTCGGTGACATTCTGGAATTAGCATTAGTTGTTTTCTTATTAAGTACAATAAAGATAAATGAATGGCCACTTTAGAAGCATAGATGTGTCCTTCAGACACTGCAATCCTGATGCTTTTTTACCCCAGTGTGCACTGTTGGCAACAATGGGGCAGCATGATACCCCAGCATGCTGCTGTTGGGTTCCTGCTAATGTTCTTTTTTTTTTTCTTTGTCTTGTTCACTTTAGGGGAAACCTGCTGACCCGGACCCTAGCAGACATTGTGCATAAAGAAGACTTTGTTCTGAACTCCGAGTACCTCATCACGCTGCTGGTCGTAGTGCCAAAGTAAGGCAATAGCATGGGCGCGTGCACTCAGGTGCGGCGTTGAGTTTTGGGCCTAAATGCTGGATCCAGGCAATACTGGATCAGGGTGGGGAAGCTGATCCTCACCGTGTCCGGGGAATGGGTGGATTTCTTAGCAAAGAGAATGGTTTCTGCCAAGGGTGATGCTGGCACGAAAGAGAGAAACAAGGACGGCTCCAAAGTCAGAGCAGGACAGAAGTGGGATGTAGGTTTTTAGCTGTTACAGAGCAGGTTCTCAAACAGCCTCCTGGTAGGAACAGTAGGAGTTAAAAAATAAAAATAAAATAAATAAATAAACAGAAGAACAGATTTTTACTGGAGCTTAGCCAGTTTATAAAAGGAATTAGACCTGCCATACTCACAGGGCCTCTGCTGGTCATGTAGTTGTTAGTGCCTGTGTGTAGGATGGTTGCTGTCACCACCAGTTGTGAAGGTACAAGACGTCCTTCTTAGAAGCCTACACAGAACTTGTCCTCTCAGTATAGCCCTATCCCAACACACACACACGGTACCATCATTTTTCTGTCTGTGAAAAACACGTTATGAAAAGCTGTTTGAAGTAAGTTTGTTGAGTTTATTATTGGCAAGTTCTTTCAGATTCCTCCTATAAACAGATGTCTCGCTTTGCAAGCTCACCCTTCCTTTGACCCCGTTCTCTGAGTGCTGGCTCTTGCCATGTTTCCAGCATAGCACCAGATCAGCTCTGGGCCTGCGCTCACAAGATGTACCGCACCTGCCCACGGACCAGAGGCATCATGCGTGGAGGTCCTGGAGCATGGGACACTGCGACAGCCTGTACATGTGTGCCAAGAGCCTCGTTTGTCCCACCTTCAGCTTCCTGCTTCATACCCTTCCTCATCCCAAGACACTATATGAGAATTGAGGGTGCAACTGTAGAAAAACATCTCTCTAGCTGATGACTAGGACAGGAAAGGAGAGAAGGCTGATCAATAGCCAGCTGAATGTGAGCCAGCAGTGTGCTCAAGTGGCCAAGAAGGCCAACAGCATCCTGGCTTGTATCAGAAATAGTTTGGCCAGCAGGACTAGGGAAGTGATTGTCCCCCTGTTCTCGGCTTTGGTGAGGCCATGCCTGAAACATGTTCAGTTTTGGGCCCCTCACTACAAGAAAGACATTGAGGTGCTGGAGCATGCCAAAGAAGGGCAGTGAAGCTGGTGAAGAATCTAGAGAACAAGTCTTACAAGGAGCTGTTGGGGTTGTTTAGCTTGGAGAAGAAAAGGTTTAGGGGAGACCTTACTGTACTTTACAATTACCTTAAAGAGATTGTAGCAAGGTGGGAATCTGGCTCTTCTCCCAAGCACCAGGTGATAAGAAGAGGAGGAATGGCCTCAAGTTGCACCAGGGGAGGTTTAGGTTGGATTTTAGGAGACATTTCTTCACTGAAAGGGCTGTGCAGCATTGGAACAGGCTGCCTAGGGAAGTGGTTGTGTCACCATCCCTGGAGGTCTTCAAGAAACGTGTAGAGTTAGAACTTAGCAGCATGGTTTAGTGGTGGAATTTAGGTTACAGGTTGGACCAGATGACCTTAGAGGTCTTTTCCAACCTGAATGATTCTATGATTCTAAGAAGCTTTATGTGTTTTTATCACATAACCCAGCTCCTACTCCAAACCATTACCGTAATTAGCTATGATTATCAATACATTTGCTTTCTAGTATATAGTATTTATTTACTCTGCCTCGTCTTGTGCTCAAAGGTCAAGCTACATACAGTGGCAGAAGACGTATGAATCCCTCTCTGATATGGTAGTGCCTCGCTCCACCAAGTAAGTGAAATTCCGAATTAAGGTCCTGGCTGGCTTCAGAGATCCCTGACATTCCTCAAATTGTTCAGGAATGACTTGTCTAACACATGAGCTCCATGTTAACATATAGATTTGCCCAATCTCATTTGAAATCAGAAATTACACCATTGAAGGAAAGTACAGGTGAAAGAAAAAAATAAACCAACAACTGTTTTTTCTCTACAATTAGCATGTGGTTCCCTTTTCCAGTAATCTAGTTCTTTCCACATGCAGTACGCACATGAGCAATGAGCCAGGTCTTTTGCCTGTTGTATAACAGAGACAAAAAAATAGTTACAATAATCCAGGCACAATTCAGAAACATGTAATCACATACAACTTTATAAAAAAAAAAATGTTTTACAGAGATCAAACAATACCTTTCCATCTGTAATTGTTTTCTGCAGTAGAATAGAATAATCCAGTGTACTGCCATTTGCAATATCCTTTCACCTGGAATAAATAATCCTGTAAATAATACTGCTCAGTGTCATAAGTGAAAGAAAGAACTGCAAGATGAAGGTGAAAGCACAAGAGGTTTGCAATGTCGAATCACAGCAGCTGTTTTTCCCTCCCACAGAATGATCGCTGAGGATGCTGAGGGAGGACTCTTCACCGTGACCCTATTTAGAAAAGTGATGGAAGACTTCAAGGCTAAAGCCAGAGAGAACAGGTAGGCAGTCATGGATTGCGAGGCACGTCAGGCTAACAAATGGACGATGAGGGTAAAGACACTTGTTCTCTGTGCAGTACAGCTGAAAGCATTGCTGTTTTTTAGGACTTAACTGTTTGGGCTGCTGCTGGCCCTGAAGCCACTGAGAAGGCAGTGGGAAGGGAAGGAGCTGTGACTAGTTAGAGCAATTATTTGAACACCGAACTGCAGATCCTGGAATTGTTCTGACTGCTCTCCTGCTACTGGCAGCAGGAAGTTTGCTTTCTGGGAGTGACTTCAGCTCCTGCCCTCCAGATACTTTAGATGCCTCAGTGGCTAGCACCTTTAAACATCCCAATCCTGCTTCTCCAGATGCAAAAAAATAAGTGTGCATGTTGCTTGGACTAGCTTGGACTAGGGCTTGTGAGAGCAAATGTCATTCAATTACAGGTTCATGGTTCGAGAATTTTATTTTGATGAGAAGGAACTGAAATGTGAAAAGGAAGAGCTGATGAAATTAGCTTCTGATAAGAAACAGCAATATGTAAGTAGCACATCAAGTCGATGGCCCGTGTATTTAGGCCCTTGGTATTGGTGTGTGTAAGGATCTCACTCAGAAATGGCTTTATAGTTCCAGCAGATTCCTGTGAGCTCCACCTAGCACTGAAACCCAAGGCACAGGACAGATAACAGAATTTGCCCAAGATTACTCAAGCTTCTGATAAGCTGGGAGCCAATACTGGGTTGGCTGAGAACTACCTCAGCAGCCCGTGGTGGGTTCGATGGTGTTAGCTATGGAGCAGCTTCAGGGAGTGAAGGGCATCATGGTACCGCTACATTTGTCCTCACAGGGCCCTCTGCTGCGCTGGCTGAAAGTGAACTTCAGTGAAGCGTTCGTGGCTTGGATTCACGTGAAAGCCTTGAGAGTTTTCGTTGAATCTGTCCTGAGGTAAGCGGGCAGTGCTGGCAGAGGTTCCTGGAGAAGTCAGAACGTGTAGCCCCGCAGAAGGGCAGGGGTGGAAAGCTGTGCCCCCCCAGGAAATGACCCCGTGTGTTGGTGTGTCCCAAGGTATGGCCTCCCGGTGAATTTCCAGGCGATGTTGCTGCAGCCAAATAGGAAGTCCATAAAGCGCCTGAGGGATGTCCTGAACGTGGTCTTCAAACACCTGGATGAAGTCGCAGCAGCAAGTATAATGGATGTGCGTATTTAGGCTACAACTGCACGTGCTGTAGGGGTTCAGGCAGGATCCCTGGTGACAGCTGTAACCTCCAGTGGCTACAGAATGGACTGGGGCATCGGGCAGGGGCAGGTTATCGTGGAGGTGTACAGTGTAGTTTCCATTGAAGCAGCCACCATTAACAGCTACCAGGCTGAAATTGGTCTGCTCAGTTACAGCAGTTTCTTCAGGTGAAAAGCTTCATGCCTTCTGTAAGCTTTCAGATCAACACAACAATAATTCAAAATGAACCCTAGGACTGTGACAGCTCCCTGTCCAGTAAGCGGCTGTCACTGACTAAACTTCTCAACCTGGGCCTTCAGCAGGCAGCAGTACTTACTTTCTCCCTCCACACATCTTAATCCATAAAGGATTTAGGATAAACCAGTGGAAACCCCATGGCTTAAAGCCAATAGCTTAAAACTGCCTAAGACCAGGCATGCATAAGAGTCCCAGTGCATGAAACAAGGAGAAAGAAATATATTGTTTTAGAGATGAAGCACCCAGAAATGCTGCAATGCACATTCATGAAGTTACAAACAAGCATCAACTCTCAATGCTGACGGCATTAGACAGCCTAAAAATACCAAGCAAACATCAGATTGTGTGTGAAGTCCCTGTGTTAAGCACAGCAAGTGCAAGACTCCATTCCCCCTAAGAAAGTGAAGTACAAAAAGCAATCCAGGTTAGCTTGGAACAGCGCAACGCTTTCTTTACTGGTACTGAAGTCATGTTTTCTTTTGCAGCCTGGCATGGACATCCCCGGTTTACAACTGAGCAATCAAGAGTACTATCCTTATGTCTATTTCAAGATTGACCTCAGCCTTCTTGACTGCAGTTAAAAAAAAAATAATCACTCAGGCTTAACCTACTCAGGACCCTAATGTTATAATAAAAGAATCGTTAGCTGCTGAAAGTCAAATTAAAACGCAGAAGCTGTAGCAGGATAACCACACAAGATTTTCCTAACACTTCCACTAAGGTTTAAGCAACTTCAGTATAAACATCTTTTGTTCATAGTGTTACAGAAATGTATTTCTGAGGCAGGCAGTACTAGGGTAGTATTTATTATTTTGTTGGTAAGTTACAAAGATGGAGTCTACTGGACTGGAAATAAAACAGTTTTAAATGTGTGGTGGCTGATGGATCTATTAGGCATGTACAGTCCTGGTACTGCAACAACAACTTAACAGGAAAAAAAAAGCATTAAAGCAGAATGCCGTTTTTTTTTTTCTATATAATTTAACAAAAGTACTTCAGAAAACTTGCCAGGATTGCTTTGAACCTTATTGTGATCTGACTTACAATCCCAAGCACTCACAAATTTAGTTTTTGCCAAGTTAAAATATGTCAATTAGAACATGTCATTAGGAGAGCTCATGCGCTGGGACGACTTGAGCTGGAGCACATCTCCTGCCCTATATCAGTGGTCAAGTTATTACTGGCTGCCAGCAGTTACTACATCGACTTTCAGAGGAATGAGCTAAGGGCAATCCCTTACAGACACCACTGGATCACAACTATCCACATTTTAAGTTATTTCCTTGAAAGGATGGGAACTTTCAGTTCCTTCATTCGGTACTTATAAACAAGCTGATCACATGAGGGTCACTCTACTACTGACACACGAGACAGGGAGAGCAATGTAATGTAATAGTGTCTTTATTTAAAAAAAAAAAGCAGCAGTAACTATACCCATGCCCAATCCTGCCTCCTTGTGCAAGGAAATTGCTGTTTCAAATCCAAACAGTGCCAGATGGGAAGTGAAGAAATATCAGATCCAACCTGCTGGAGACAGCACCTTGGTTTTTCACTTTTAGCACCTCATGTCCTAAAATGGGATTAATTTCACTGCTAGTCCTGGGGGGGGGGGGGGGGAGGGGGAAGAAAAAAAAAAAGAGTACCAGCTCCCAGCTCAGCAGCAATTTCTAGTGGATGGTGTCTCCGACTGCAGCAGCAACACAATTTCCATTGTACTAACGATCATATGAAGTCTGGCACAAAGAAAGAGAAACCCCCTGAGAAAGAATAGAAAAAGGAAGACTAATGAGCATTTAAACTAAGATTGTCTCTCTAACCAAGCTTGAGGTCAAACTGCCAAGACCTTTCGCAGCGAGGAGGTATGGTTTAGGACTCCCTCATTCTCCAGGCTCTCTTCTGCCATTCATTTTTCAGGAGTCACCCAAAACAGGACAGCTTTTACCATGTGCACCTCTGTCACTCTGTACAAGACTAACACTGTGTGTCAAAAATATCGTTTTATTCTTTACTTGAAACAGAAGCTGACCAGGTTCCACCTCCATGGAAAAGAAAAAAAAAATCACATTTAAAATTGGTTACACTAACAGCCTTCAGGAACACTCAAACAGCACACCATCAACAAAATAAACCCCAAGATGTTTCAGAGAAAAAAAAATCCATGTTGTCCTCAAAATATTTGTTACACAGAATACAATCAAGTTTACTGGTTATGACAATTCATAGAATTTCTGCAATGTTTTCTTGAGTTGCGTACAGTTCACTGCTGCAGTGCATCACGTAGCACAGTGTGTCATGCGCTACTTCTCCATAAAAAGGCCACTGGAATATCCATCTGAATGGGAACCAGGTTGCAAACTGCTGCGCAAACTCTCCCAAGAAAAGAAGTCTCCTGAAGATCTCTCACAGCTCATCTTTATCCCAGTCATCCAGATCCACATCACTGAGATCTATATCGTCTTCAACTGGAAGCTGTGAAAACGTGAAAAAGCCAGAATTCTGAGCAAATGTTTGTCAGCACACAACACCAAAACATTACTGACTTCGATCCTTCCTCCATCCTAAATGTAAAGCTCCCTCCTGTTATCTTTCATTCCTAAGAGCTCAGTGGTATTAAGCAATGGATAACTGATCAAAGTTTAGACTACAAAAAAGGATTTTTCCTACTAATTACATATGTTCCAGATAAAGTCAAATACAAATAGACCACGTAACAGAACTCCTACCATAGACTATATTTTAATCCCATTACATTGACCAGAGCATGGTAGTAGCTGATTTTTACAGCAGCATTGAACTTTTTAAACAAGAACACAGTCACTGTGTGGGGCTTTCAAACTTTCCAACATTAAGACTTTGGTATTAAGGTAAGCTTGTTGCAGAACCAAAATCTCCACAATGTTTGGGTCTTGCATGCATACACGCCTTCCTTACTCAGCATGGGCAGTAAAATGTCTCAGTCGCAAGTAACTGAACTTTCAGATTGCATCCTAAGAGCTCGACAGGAGTGCCATGTTCGTGTCAGACAATCAACCTGCTGTCTGTTTTCCCATGATCTAAATCCTGCCACCAGACCACCAGGACCATTTGCTACAGTTTTTAAAAAAAGAATTTTCACACTACTAGTTCTTACTCTGCCCAGTTGCTTCTGAACCTTGCAAAGCATCAGCACTTTTACAGAGAGAGCTTTTCTTACCTCACCATCTTTGCCATCCCAAGGTTCAACTTTGTAAATTTTAGGGAAAGCTCCACCACCCACTGGTGCTGTTGAGCCGCGACCAACAGATAGTTCCCTGAGATGAGACAAGTAAAAATTAATTTTAAGAATTTTCTCCAGTCTCCATCCACCTGAACAGTCTGGTTCAACCCTACCTTAGAACAGCTCGAGACCAAGTTTTTTTTAAGTGGACTCTTAAGCCTCTGCTGGTTGCAAGTGCTATAAAACCAGCTCCTGCTGTGAAGTACCCCATCTTGCACTTGCTGGTTTATGCTTGCTCAGAAGGCTTAACGTTAAAAAGCTGAAGAGCTAATCAATCCTTTTGCATTTTCAGGGACACATCAGACGTGGCACAGGACCAGAAAGATGACTACCACTAGACAAAACCTCAAGCACCTCAACAGCACTGATTGAGATTCAGTTATATAATTGTGAAATGACACTGCTAGCAATTCCCAAATTAGGAACTTCCCAATTACTAACGATTAACCAGATCTCACAATTTGAATTAAACAGCATTGATTACCACATCCCAATTTACCAGTTTATTAGAGAAACAGAATTTTTCAAGATCAAAGTTCACTTCTGTTTTCAAGATATTTTCAAGTCTTTGCAAAACTACCAATAAATTCTGAACAGCCAACTTCCTAACAGTACCTGTCTGTCACACAAATGTAAACTGCTTTAGTAATTGCAATCCCACTGAAATCATTCCCTTTCTCCAGTGAATGCCTTTTATATTTAACTGCAAGTCTCATCTCATCCGTGACAGCCTGATTTTGGTCCAGAGAGACACAGCACCGGATATCAAAAGATTTGCCTCACTTAAATAAAGATTTAATACCTGAGAAACTCGTTGATCCCTTGCTCACTGAACGATCCCTTCAGAAGGGCAAATTTCATCTTCCGAGCATTAATAGCTGCCATGGCTGGATACCCAAAGCCTCCAATCCCCAAAGAGCTCTCTAGGTCTGGCTGAGCGCTTGCTTCTGTCCACAGCCACCTGGAGGAAAACATAAGATAATAAGTAATTAAAAATAAGTATTGCACTTGTTTTAGAGTCACACACACCCTGCAGAGTTTGTACTGGGTTCTGAACTGCCCTCAACAGCGTCAACCCATCCCTGGTTGTTACTCCAGTCAGCAGGGAGTATCGGGGTCCCAGATTTGAACCACCAAACAGAAGGAAGCCCCTCCTGAACAGCCCAGCCCCAGTCCCAGCTATTTTCTAGTGAATCAGAACAGCCACCTAAGCCATTCCAAGGCAAGAACAACGCTACCAGCCTGAACAAACAGCTGCACCTATAATAAGCAATGTTTAAAATGGCTCAAGTCACAGGTCTCAAACAT
The DNA here is from genome assembly GCF_963932015.1 of Anas acuta. NCBI lineage: Eukaryota > Metazoa > Chordata > Aves > Anseriformes > Anatidae > Anas > Anas acuta. Next base: position 103,225,815 of record NC_088981.1, read on the forward strand.
GACAAAGTGCTGCCCAGGTCCCACTGTAGATTTCTTGCCAAAGACTGGATAAACAACCATTCACCCAGCATTATTTCCTCACTGGTCAGGACTCAGTTCCCCTAATGCTTGACAAGTCTGCTGAGGATCCTTTGGAACCAGCTTATCTCAGCATTTCTCCTCCACGCTTTCAAGCTGTTTTGCCCCCTTTTCACAGCAGTCAGTGTCAGAACAACTCTCACTTCCCAGAGAGGTCAACATGCACTCTAGAGAGGAGCAAAAAGGCTGAACCTGCTGGCCTGCTCCTTCAGGAACATGAGAACTGTTAGCAATTTTTTTTTTTTTTTGAGAATGCCAGGCACACTGACAGACTTAGCCATCAGCAAGACCCTGAAAGAGTCCAAAATATTGCCCCAAAGTACTGTAACATTCATGATAGGAGTATAACATGCTTAATCTGATTTATTAATGCTTGGATATCTCTTGTAAACACAGGGCTTGAGAGATGCATGGAGACAAGAAAAATACAGCTGTTTATTCTAGTGACACAAGGCACCTCCAGCCCCAGCACAGTTAGCGAAATACCAGGATAGAAGATCCAGGACCAGCTCTCTGCAGATATATCACTACCATACAAGATTCTCCCCCATTACCTCTAAAAATGCCCACATCTTTTCCAAAAAGATGAGGCCACAATGCCACTCACCCCCACATCTTCTTTTTGTACTTTTCAGCCATTTTCAACATGACATCCAGGTAAGAATTCCTCCCTGAAGCTCCTGTTTGTCAGACAGAATTAAAAATTAAAAAAACACTTCTACATGCTTTAAGGGACAAGTTCATACAGAAGACTGCTCGCTTGTATGTTTACCTGTGTCAAGAATATGAGGCAGGACAGAAATGATGCACAGCTGATGAGCATCACAGGTAGTCTTCAGAACATCCTCACTAATTATCTAGAAAACAGACAGACACAAAGTCAATGAAAGACTTTTGATTACCCAGTTGTGTTTGCACTTCCCTCCAGCAACCACTGACTCCATCCTACCAGGTAATAAGCATCTGAAACAACACAAAAGCTTGCAAGCCCCATCTACTTCCCTGTCCCCCAAGGTAAAGCTAATTACAAAGAGTTCACAAAGCTTTCTGTTAAGACTTGGAGCAAATTAAGCAGTATCAAACAAGGCTTGGAGGGAACACAGTAAGATGCCACTTCTAGCTCAAAATTTGTGCCCTTAAACCAGGGCTTGCGTAAAACAAACCGCTGGTCTCACTGCAGGTCACCACAGACTCCGCACCCAGACATATGCCTGTGCCTGCAGTTCCCATTCACACTGTTGTTAGCATAAGGAGAGCCAGCAGGGAGCAGCATTTGCTAAACGCAGGGAAATTTAACTGACATTTGATGGAGCAATACCACTTCTATTTGATCTACCACCTTAAAAAACAAAGGAATCAATACATTTATGTAGATCAGTGGTCACCGAACTTTGACTCCACGCTCTATCAGTAAAAAATATGTTTTCAGCACACAGCCCCAATATACAACTAATATACACCTGCTATTGTACAAATACCCTATGCATATAATAAAGTATGCAAAGAATCGAGATTAAAGAAGGATAAGGGTGAAGTAAGCACTATTTAAGAATATGTATTTTTATTTATTTCATTAATGGTACAGAAAGTTTTTCTTCCCGTACCTCAATGTCTTAGCACACCCACAGCGGTGCACATGCCCTACTCTGGAGACAACTGCTCTCGATCACCATTTCCATTCTACCCCCATCAAGCCAAAACCAGAAATCACCATTCTGAGCACCGAATCCTTTGGACCACAAGTTGGGTCAATTTTCATGCAATTCATAAAGGAGAGCATACAGATGCTAAAACTCTTCCATCTTGTTCTTCACTCAGCTTTTCCTTCATTCTCCAAGAGGGTTCAGGAATAACGGCACCAAAGCTGTCAGTGCCTTCACTGTACCAATTCTGAATCTTTTAGTGAACAGCAGATTCACAGCGAATTCACAGAATTAAAGAACCGAAAGCAAAGTGGTCAGAATTGTTATACTTCACTATTTCTGCCTCAAGAATGTTACAGAAGCAGCATCCTGTTTTATTGACAGTCAACATAGTCCTATGAAAATGCTACAAAGGTTATAATGGAAAAAGCAATTAGAAAAAAAAAATGTAGAGGTACCTCCAAGAGCTCAGGTGGTGGTGCGTTATCAGAAAACAGATCCAGAGCACGAGCAACAATATCAGATCTGGTTCTCCCACCATCATAATCAACAGGGTCTTCTCCTTTCTGGAAGATTTTAATTGTGGGAAATCCACGAATCTGCAAGAGAAGTTTAAGTCACCAACTCAGTAAATCTGGTCATCTGTGGTGGAAGGCATCGGCTACCCTGATGTATCCCAGATTAAGAAGAGATTTAACTTGTAGATGAATCAATTCTTGCAACATGTTACAACTGAACTTGCAACAATTCTGGCACTTCCTACTTAAGCAACAACTCAAAACAGTAGGTACATGCTGAAATACCGTTTCAAGTTTTAGGACTGATGAAGCAGCAAGGCTTTCCATCTCCCTTCAGAGGTACCAAGCACTGCACGTTAATTACAGGAGGACTACCATAACCCTTCGTATCTACTAGCCATTAATTTCCCCCACTTAAGTCTCTGGCAAAACAGCACTGTGCCTACATGGAAAAATCAAAAAACAAACAAACAAACAAAAAAACCCAACAACAACAACAAAAAAACAGACAGACCATAGGCTCCTTCCTGCTACGCTTCAAATACAATTTGTTCAGTGCTCTTGCTTATTGCCAGCCACGTGCGCTTACTGGGAACTTAAGCAGCACACTGTAAGTTCCCTCACACCATATTAAAAATCAAGACTACCAGTTTGTTTGGGCCCACAGCAAACTGATCTGGGTGCCACTGGTGAAGTGATCCCCGATAAGTGGCTCAGAGCCACCCGTGTGCGTTCTGGAGACACCCAGACAACATAAAGGTGTGAAAGGAGAGACCTCTCACTACAATGATAAAGCTATTCGGGATGCTATGTAAGTGAACAGCCTTTTTCATCAGCAACCAACAGGTTTGTTCTTTTCCTCTGACCCCTTTTATATTGTGACTGATGTTCAGGAATGAATTCATTGTGTAAAGATTGTATGTGCCAACATTTTTAGAACAAAACATCTAAGTGGTGCCAGGCTACAATCAGTTCAGTAAGACCAGAGGGAAATCTGACTTACTAGGGATGGAAAGGAAATGATAACCACTGCCAGGCACACTCACCCCATACCGGCTCGCCAGCATCTGATTGACTGTCGCGTCTACCGCAGCCAACTTTACTTTCCCCTTGGTTTGTTCTTTCACCTCAGTGGCAGCAGCTGCCCATTCTGGCTCCAGGCTGAAAAACAACAGATTATCAGTGCTCAAAGTCCTCTCAGGGTTAGAGAAAGCATACCACATTCCAAAAGTATGGAGCATACATCACACAGAGGGAAAATAAAAACCTGCAGGATAAGACAGCCAGCTGGATTATTAAAAGTTAGACTCAAATCCTGCATCTGAAGGAGTGAAGAGGTTAATAAAACTTCTGGATCTCCTTCCCGCTGGTAACTGGGAGTTTACTGCTAAGGGAGAGAGCAGCCAGAACAGCATCAAAGGTGCTCTGTGCTGGAGAAGCCCACACATTTTTGGTGAAAACACCTTACAGGTATATCAGAATTGTGTTTTTCTAAGGTCCCTTTCAGGGACCTAAGGGTATTGCACATAAATGAACACTAATGGAAACCAAACTGTCAAAACAAATAAACAAACTCATTTACTTTTTGCAGTGCCCACACCACGGGGCATAGAACTCCACCATCCACACATCGTCGCTGTTTATGACGTTCTTATCAAAGCTGTCGTCAGTCAGCTCAATCACGTCCTTCTTGTCTCCACCTCCGCTCTCTCTGCTCTGTGAGAAACAAACAGACCCTCACATAAGCAGCAGCCAAAATGGGTTTCCCACACAAGCTCTCCCACCTCATCACCTCATGCTGCACCAAGCGCTCTTTATTTGAGTTAGATACAAACCAGGCAGCGTTAGGTCATACAACTTTCCTATTTTAGAACTGACAACAAATATACGCAGCCTATTCCCATGGCACTTGGAAGAAACAGCAAGAAAATCTTCTATTAAAAACAGCTTTTGGGTCAAACTGACTAACAGGAACATGTGGGAACGCTTCCCAAGTTCTTCACGCCCAGATCAGTCCAAGAATGAAGGGCTCTCCTCCACAACCCACCTGGGCCACCTCTGTGCCCTGCTTTCTGTACAGAAGATGCCAGTGGGACACACACCACGCGGTGCAGCCCACCCAAACCTTGTATCTGGCCAACCTGAGGATGTCAAGAGACTTACTCGATGATTTAGAAATTGTAGGATGAGTGAGAAGTGTTTCAATTTAACTTCAGGGAGAAATCCAGCAAGGCAACTACAGCAGAACAATACCAAATTTAAAAACAAGCAAAAAAAAAAAACCCACTAGCTTAGACTTGGACCAGGCAAGGGTGGCTCCAATGCCAAGCAGGCTCCAAAACCACCTTAATCCCTCGTAAGGTAACAGCAAATCCTCCTGGAAGGCATTTCCAAGCATACCAAGGACACAAAAAGGTCACTCACTAGTAGTCAGGTTTACTACAGAAAAGCCACACTGCCCAACCTGACAGCTTCCTCTGAGAGCTGCCCAGTTTGGTGGATAAGGACACAGCAGTGGATGGTCCCTGTCTTCACTTCCTAAGGCTTCTGACACAGTTTCCCCTAATATCCTCCTTCAGGAACTCATAAAAGTGTAGGTTTGATAAGGAGACAGTGAGCTGCACTGCAAACAGGCTGAACTGCTGCAGTCCAGCCAAGAAGTCCATTTATGAGTATGAAAAAATGCTTCTACTGCGTGGGTGGTCAAACACTGGCACAGGTTGCCCGGGGAGTGCAGTCTCTGTGGAGCCCCTGTCCTTGGAAATACTCAAAACAGGGGGCACAACCCCAGCCTCCTGCCCTGGACAGCCTCTAGTTCAAAGCACAACCACACAGTTTCCTCAAGTACCTGTCTCCCAGAACTATATCCTCCACTCCTGCCGCTGAGACGGTCTTTCACCAGGGACCGAAGAGCACTTAGGGCAGCATCAACGATGGCATCACTTGTCCTGCCACCTGCAACACGGCAAAACGAACAATTATAACACCAAAAAGCCATTCTAAAGCTGACTAAATTACAAATTTAAGGAACGCTTTCGTTCCCTAGGTTTCCTTAGGACAAGCAGGACTGGGCTGTGAGCAATACAGCACCGGTGGTGGGACGTTGTTGACCCACAACACAAGGATTCACTCTCTCTCTGCTCTTCAAACATCCTCCTTATCTGATGGAGGGGGTGACTGGGGTGAGTTCCACTGAACAGCAGGGAAGGAGAAATTTTCCGGAGCTGCCCATCAAGCTCCACCAACTAAGAACTGCTGATGGGACACGCAGCTTGAACTACAATATGCACAACTCGGCCAGCAAATCCCACCCACCTGTCTCTCCCCGTTACTAAAAGCACTAGACAGGGAGGAACTGCAACACAAGACGGCACTAGCAACTAGCACAATTACTGCATTCAGGGATGCTTTTAGCTGCGCAGCACACGAAAGAGGATCACATTTACCCTGATAATCTTCTGCTTTGTTTTTGTTGGCTCCAAATATCTTGATAGTTGGAAACCCTCTGACGCCGTACTGTCCACCCAAGGACTGATGCTTGTCTGCATCTACTGCACCTACTTTCACCACGCCCTGTGGAAGTAAAAACAAAAATTAAGACAAGCCTTCAACAGTCATTTAACACATTTTATACTCTGCACATGCTGGAGACAGTTATTAGGAAGCTAAGAGAAGAGTCACTGAAAGATGCTGTAACCCAAAAGCATTAAACCAGGGAACACCTCTGATGCTCATTTCTTTCTTTATCCTAAGTTTTAAAGTTTTTTTTCCCCCCCTTAAAAAAAAAAGAATATGTATTTTATGTAGGAAAGAGCTCAGAGAATCACTGAATGACTAAGGTTTCTGTAATGAAAGAAAAACTCATCACCAACAGCTTACAAAGCTGTGTTCAAATACTCAGTTCACCCTGTTCCTGTATTTCAGTAGCAGGGGACGGGACAGCAAGGAAGAAAAGATGAACGTGCTATTTTGGGAGATGGCTGGATTCTAAAGTCCTGTGGTGCTGTTAAAAGCAGACCTGGAAAACAGTAATGGAAACTTGCTGGGACAAAATTGACTTGCTTCCTTCTACAATTGAATGGCTTTTTAGAAAAAGTGAACTTTTAAGTGCCTGTGTGCCACCTTTTATGGGCCACTTCCACAGCAGGACAAGTGTAATTGAAGGGCTACGATTCAGGGTATTTCCATTCTGCTACCACGTTTCCAAGCAAGATGAAAAACAGACAGATTCTCCTCAGTCCTCTGCTGCAAGTGCATTTGTGAAAAATTAAACTTACTTTTAATGCTGTTGCGGCTTTCTTCCACTCAGGGGTTAGTCTTTGACAGTGACCACACCTTTTAGAAGGAAAAAAATAATAATAATAATATTCATTCAGATTGCAGAACTATTTGATGAAGCAGAAAGCAGCTTTGTTGGGTTTGCAAAACAAAAGATTTCTACCCGTGAAGAGGTGAAGGGGCTATGCCACATCACATAATTGATCAGACAACTTTAAAAAAGCCAAAACCCTCCATATATATATATTATATAGATACATATACATACATACACACACTGCTCTTACAAGCTACCTGGCTTTCCAAATATTTGTAAATGTGAGCACCAAAATCCAAATTTACACACAGTCCCATCTGATTACATCTGATATAATTCTCACCATGGGGCGTAGAACTCGACGAGCCACAGGCTGTCACTCTGAATGACCTCCTTGTTGAAGTTGGTTGGTGTTAGCTCTATCACATCGTCGCTGGCCGAGTACAGCCCGTTAACTGCCAGGAATAACGTGCAGCTCACTGTGCCTAGAACGAAAAGCAAAGCAATCAGCATTCCCACAGACCATTTATGGCACTCCTGTTTCCATGGCTAAATCATCTCCCCTCCCCTAAGCAAGCTTTCACGTCAGCAGAAAAAAAAAGGGGGGGTAAGGGGAGGGTGAGGAACTCCGGCCTCACCAGACGAAAGAGAAATGAAGGCAACATATGCAGTCGCCCTCCCCAGTTAAATCACAGTTTAAGAGGATCAGGTAATATATTCTCTATGCCTACAGCAAGGGGGACTCCTGCTAAGCTGAGGATCTCCAGAGAACATTCAGTCAAAGCTGCAACCCTAACTTCTGCTGGTACCAGACTGGCAGGACTTCCACGTGGACCCCCAAGATCAGCTACAATTCCTTCTCAGTTTTCTCATAGGACCTCCTAAGCCAACTGCCCGCACCTCTGTTAAAACATTTCTTACTTCTGGTCACTTCTGTATCTTATTATTACTTGAGACTTTTCACGTAAAACCTCACAATTCTTCCTTCTACCTTGTCTGAGGATTAAGACCTGACTTTATGAAAGACAAGCATCTTTGTAACAAAGTCCATAAAGCAGATTTTTTTAACCCATCAAAGTCTCAGGGGAGTAAAAGCTCAGACACTTTAGTTGGAACTAATGAAAAAATAGTTAGCTTTTTTGCAAGTGGTTAGTAACTCGCATGGCAAGCTGCACCTTGTCTCTCTTCAAAACTGAAGATATGGCTCAGTGATGCAGAACTCTGCAGCACACGGCACACAGACTGCACAGCATCACCTACGCTTTAACAGTCCTGCTCGAAAAAAGGCAGTTTCATTATGTGTAGTCTGCAGATGAGAGAAGCAGAAAGAAAAAAACATCTTTCAGATTGCTCAGCCAGAGGTCAGGGCTGAATCACCCCACTGCAAGCCAGCACCTCACCCAGCGCTCCACGCCCCCTAACAGGCTCTTCTAGCTCTCTTTTAGGGCGATCCCAGCTGGTTTCCAGCACCAGATTTCCCTGTTATATGGGCTCTGTCCCTTCAGTTTGCCCACACACAAGGAGCACTTCATCAGCACAGATCAAGCAGCTTCTAGGGCGATATGTGGCTGTCACAGCATGTTACAGTGCCCTACAGTAACAACTGCCGCCGGGGCAGAGTAAGAGCACAAGGATGCAGAACGGTACTTGAATGCCAAAGCCATTCCTGACAGAGACTCTTCCCACAATGGAAAGAGATGATTAAAATTAACCCAGCGTATTTTATCATCACCCAAGAGACCTATGGCAAAATACATTCAGAAACCAAACAGAGCTCACCCAGCCATTTCTGTCAGCTCCCAGACACTTCAAATAGACAAGTTCTGCCTCATGCAAAAAAATATGCCAAAGAGAGCTTACAGAAGGTAGCACGTGGTAAAATCTACCTAGGCACATACCACTGCGTTTTGATTTTTATTTTAACTCTGACTCATAAACCAGCAGCGTAGTTTTCCTTTCTACTGTGAAACATGCACGGTTTAATTCATCTTTAGAAAGTAAAAAGATGATTTTCCTACAATCCTTTAAGCCAGAAAAATGCAAACCTGGGACTGCTCGATTCTTAGGGGTAGAACCAACCTCAGATAATCTAATTTCAGAAGTTGTTCTCCAGTGTAAGCAAACTACACAGCCAGGAGTATTGTGAAACCAACCAAGGTGGCTCCACAAAGCTATTACTCGTTCCCATCGAAAAGCCAAGCTCCAAGCCTGAGGAGCTGGGCAGGAAAGCTTTTGCTGGGGGCAGAAAAGCTTTTGCTGAAGCTCTTGTCTTCATTAACTCCCTCCTTAGGGACCTTCTGAGGCCCAAACTCACCCTGATAGAGCGAGAGCCTCCCCCCAGTGGCTAGGCATTACCTGCACCTTCAGCTCTTGTACACAGGGCTGTAATGGGGAGCGCTGAGCGGATTTAGGGATTTATTCAACCCAGCAACAGGGGGAGCGGGAGAGGAAGCGCAGCTCCCCTGCGCCTCCTCCTTTTGGCTTCCATTAATTTCTTTCCTACAGTCCTTAAGCCCAACTCAGGGCAACCAGACAAGGTAGAAACAAAAAAAATCCCAGAACAAGAAAACACAAACAGAAAGAAAAAACAAGTTACTGAAGACCAGAGTAGCTTTTAGAAGTAGAATAAGATAATTAAAGCATTTTTTTTCCTGCTGCCTGGGCTCCTATCACGCCCCCAATCCCTCCCCAGACCCCACCGCCACCTGGAGCCCCCGTAATGGCGGCCGCAGCCCCCCTCAGACCTCCCGGGGCCCCCGAAATGGCGGCCGGGGGCTCCCCGAAATGGCGGCGGGGGGCGCACAAAATGGCGGCCCCCCCGCTCCCCTCAGCGCCTTCCCGCCCTTCCCCGGCGCGCGGCTCCTACCCCACCAGAGGCGGCCCGCGGCGCGCGCCCCCATGGCTGCCCCCTGCTCCCTCCGCCGCCGCCGCTCCTCAGGGCAAGCCCCGCCCACCCCCCGCCGCCTGTCCCCGCCGTGGCCGCCGCTGATTGGCGGAGCGGGCGCGGGCGCACTCGGCGCAGCCAATAGGGAGAGGCCGCGTCGGGAGGAGCTGTGGTGAGGGAGGCTGGGCGGGGCGGGGCGGGGGCTGAGGGGAGGTGTCCTCCCCGCCCGCCCCCGGAGCCGGCCCTGTGGCGGGGCTGCCTCCGCCCTGCAGAGCGGGGAGAGGGGGCGTGGGGCTCGGTATGGGCCGAGGCTAGGGGCTAAAGCAGCCTCTGTTGTCCCGTTTGTAGAGCCTCGTCGTGAGGCGAAATCTCACGGGATGTTGAGCCCAAGTGGCTTTCTTGTGAAAAGCAGGCTCAACGAAACGTTCTCTGCAAGCCACAAGCTTGTGTGTAAAAGTTCAAATAAAAGTAGAAAGTCACAAAATCACACAGAACTGTAGGTGTTGGAAGGGACCTCCAGAGACCATCGGGTCCAACCCCCCTGCCACAGCAGGTTCCCTAGAGCAGGCTGCCCAGGCAGGCGTCCAGACGGGCCTTGAATATCTCCAGAGAAGGAGACCCCACAGCCTCCCTGGGCAGCCTGTCCCAGTGCTCCGTCACCCTCACCGTGAAGTTCTTCCGCATGTTGGTGCGGAACTGCCTGGGCTCCATTTTGTGGCCATTGCCCCTTGTCTTGTCCCCACAAACCACTGAGAAGAGGTTGGCCAAATCCCTCTGTCTCCCACCCCTCAGGTATTTATACATATTGAGGAGATCCCCTCTCAGTCTTCACAGAATCACAGAATTTCTAGGTTGGAAGAGACCTCAAGATCATCGAGTTCAACCTCTGACCTAACGCTAACAGTCCCCACTAAACCATATCACTAAGCTCTACATCTAAACGTCTTTTAAAGACTTCCAGGGATGGTGACTCCGCCACTTCCCTGGGCAGCCTGTTCCAGTGTCTAACAACCCTTTTGGTAAAGAAGTTCTTCCTAACATCCAACCTAAACCTCCCCTGGCACAACTTAAGCCCATTCCCCCTCGTCCTGTCACCAGGCACGTGGGAGAACAGGCCAACCCCCACCTCGCTACGGCCTTCTTTGAGGTATCTGTAAAGAGCGATAAGGTTGCCCCTGAGCCTCCTCTTCTCCAGGCTGAACAAGCCCAGCTCCTTCAGCCACTCCTCATAGGACTTGTTCTCCAGGCCCCTCACCAGCTTTGTCGCCCTTCTCTGGACCCGCTCAAGCACCTCGATGTCCTTCTTGTAGCGAGGGGCCCAAAACTGAACACAGTACTCGAGGTGCGGCCTCACCAGAGCCGAGTACAGGGGGACGATCACCTCCCTAGCCCTGCTGGCCACACTGTTTCTTATGCAAGCCAGGATGCCGTTGGCCTTCTTGGCCACCTGAGCACACTGCTGGCTCATATTCAGCCGACTGTCCACCATCACTCCCAGGTCCTTCTCTGCCTGGCAGCTCTCCAACCACTCATCTCCCAGCCTGTAGCTCTGCTTGGGGTTATTGTGCCCCAGGTGCAGGACCCGGCACTTGGCCTTGTTGAACTTCATGCAGTTGACCTCAGCCCATCGGTGCAGCCTATCCAGATCTTCCTGCAGAGCCTTCCTACCCTTGAGCAGATCGACACACACCTAGCTTGGTGTCATCTGCAAACTTACTGAGGGTGCACTCAATGCCCTCGTCCAGATCATTGATGAAGATATTAAAGAGGACCGGCCCCAGCACCAAGCCCTGGGGAACACCACTAGTAACCGGCCTCCAACTGGACTTGACTCCATTTACCACGACTCTTTGGGCCCGGATATCCAGCCAGTTTCTAACCCAACGAAGTGTGCACCAGTCCAAGCAGACCCAGGTCGCTCAGTCTTTCCTCATAGGGAAGATGCTCCAGGCCCCGTATCATCTTTGTGGCCCTCGGCTGGGCTCTTTCCAGGACATCCCTGTCTTTTTTGTACCAGGGAGCCCAGAACTGGGCTCCACCTAACTCTTACCTGCAGGCGATATTCAACACTTAAGTTGTGCCAGGGGAGGTTTGGGTTGGAAATGAGGAGACATTTCTTCTCAGAAAGAGCCGTCAGGCTTTGGAAGGAAGGTGGTGGAGTCACCATCCCTGGGGGGTTCAAGGAAAGGTTGGACATGGTGCTTAGGGACATGGTTTAGTGGGTGACGTTGGTGGTGGGGGGATGGTTGGACCAGGTAATCTTGGAGGTCTCTTCCAACCTTAATGATTCTAAAGCCGGTGAAAATAAATACCTGATTAATGATATAACAGTAATTCTGTTTATTATAGTAAGTAGATTGATATCATTAATTTGTTATGATGACAAGATTCACAGTGATTAATCTACTGCATATTCAAGTTGCTAAATCTTAGCATAAATCGGGCAGCTTTAAAAACTAAAGTTTCATTCATCAACATACGTGGTTAGTAAGGATCTCACCCTCCAGGAGTAACCTTGAGAGGCATCCCTGCAGCCCACTGCTTCAGCAAGGAGACTTCAAATTAGGCTTTCTTTCACTGCCATACTTACAAGGGAAAATGTTTGGCTTGTAGTCAAACTTACCATATTGCTCTCGACCTCATACAATTCATTATTCCACCATTTAGGATTTCAATGGTCACTTGTTCTAGGGCTGCGCCCCCCTTTGCTCGTGGTCATGGCTATGAGCATTCACCAGGTGCTCTGTTATTCATGAGCTGTCCAGGTTAAAGAACGGTCACATCGAGGCCTACTGTGGTTCATAACCTAAGCAGGACTTATGTCAAGTGCAGGCATTGAGTGTATCCATCACATTCTGCTGTAGGCCAACAGAAAGAAAAGCAGGGAAGGGGAAGGCTGGTTCTTGCTGACATGAGCACTGTTTTAGTCTTCATAGCCTGTCTGCATCCAACAGAGACATGAAAAATTTAAGTCCAGCAGCACGATATTGATATAGCTAGTTTGTATGAAAAATCAGCATCCCAGTTCAGAAGCTCTGGAAACAACTGACTGAAAAAGCTGAATGTTTTTTCCCTAATGATTGCACACCGCAGGAGGGTATGTAGCCCGAGGCAATGTTGTTGGTGGGCATAGATCCAGATGAAGGCTTCTGCAGAGCAAAGATTCAGCCATTAAGCGAGCTGTGGATTTCTAGTGTAGTAGCAGCTAAACTTAATGTGCCATTGAAATAGTAAGTATCAGAAGTTGTATCTGAAGTGGTCTAAATTTTTGCCACATCGGCATGCCTGTGACACAAGTAGCACTTCTCAGTGCTATCAAGTCCTGCTTTTTAAGAGTGTGAAACTTGAGCACAGTGGTGAGAACAGGCAGCCATTATCAAAAATCAAATGTTTCATGTATGGAGGAAGACAGATGCATGACATAACAACACTTTTAATCAGAATGGCTGCATAATATTGGCATCTTGACATTTTCAACCATGTAAGGGCAGCCTGCAGAGCAGGCAGATGCATGTTTGTGATGATTCCTGTTTCTTAACACATACCTCACCTCTTACTTTGATTACTCTGAATCTGTGTGAAAAAGCCATTCATTTTAGGGCAGTTTTTTATATTGGCAGCAAAATGTCTTTTCTTTACATGAGATGCTGGCTAATAAGTGAAAATAGCAGCCTTCTGCAGTCACTTCATTGGTCTGTAAATCGAACAAGAGCTGCTCTGCAGACCATCCATCCTACCGGGGGAGAAGTATTTCTTTGAAGTTTTTCTTACATACCACCAGCATGATTAAAAAAGTAAATATGACACCTTGGGGCACTATACTAATAAGCTGTTAGTGTGACATTAGCTCCAGGGGAAAAAAAAAAAAAAAAAAAAAAGGATAGTTTTATGGCACATAGATATTGTCAGATAAAATTGATCTTGTTTGGCTATAACCAAGGTGTCTTTTGTCTATTAAAGATATAAAAGATCCTGAAGATACTGTAAGGAGGTAGTACATTTGATTTATTTTTTTTTTTAATCAACATTGTGTGACAGTAAGTTGAATGTCTGTATTTCATTCGTTCAACAGTAAGTTGAACGGCCAACATTTCTGTAGTACTAAGAAGCATGTGTTGAAGTATCTATTGAAGTACCTATTGCCAAAAACAACACCCTTTTAACATATCTATATTTAATCTTTATCATCTATTTAATCTTTACAGACTTGGTAAATTCCTAGTGAATTTCTACAGGAAACAGTACACCAGCAGCTTTTCAACATTTTTATCTGTGTTCTGGAATTACACATAAGGTAGTGCTGAAAATGCCTGCATTAACACAAAAATTAGTAAAGTGGTAAATATTGGTGAAAACAGGACATGGATACAGGCTCTTCGATGAATATGCTGCATTCAGACACAATACATTAAGGGTTTTAGTTTGCATGAGGCTTTTCTCCCTCAGTGAAGACAGAACACTCTCCGCTACTTGGACGGAGCCTCTGAAAGAGATTTCAGCGCTGTTTCTCCATTGCAGCATGAATTTCTACTGTGACAGTGCTGGTAATAAAGTTGATGTGATTCATGGCTACATAAAAAGGGGAATAAAGGAAAGATACTTTGTCTGCAGAGGTTCATGAAGCAAGTTATTGGGCCTATATTTAAAAATATATCCATAATTACAGGGGCAGGGTTAGAAGGGACTTTGCCAGTTTCCTGGGTCAGCACTGTGATACAGCAGCCCCTGTTCCACACCGGAGTCTCTGAGGCCTCATGGTTGCATCCAGGGGTGCTGCAGGAGCCAGCAGATACAAAACCTGAAATCAGGTCCCTGAGACATTTAACACAGTGTCTGAAGACACACACGGCTCCTGACTGGGCGAGCTGGCTGATGTTCTCTGTATGCACACAGGCTGCTGCTGTGTGCTGTGGTACATGATCTGGGCGTACATCACCCAAATGAACACACTGCCCCCCAAAAAACGACCTAGAGGATGCTTGTATCTGAAGTGCTGAGAAGCTGGGTTACCAGCTCAATTTTAGGCACCTCCCTGCCTCAAAGGTGTTTGAAATTTGTCGAAGTCTCTTCAGCCATCATCACCATGAGCTTAACGTAAAATGATCTCAGTCTTTCCCAGGGATCAGTATGGTAGAAGTGGGGTGAGGTTAAAAGCCCCGTGATTTTGAGCTGTGGAGAGCTTTTAAAAGTCCTCTGTAAAACCATGAGTTTTTTCCGGTATAAACTAGTAAAAATTGTTGCAGACCTGCCTTTGGCAGGGTTACTGCGCTGTGGTCTGACCGCTCTTGGTCATGGCAGAAAACCTGAACTTTACTGACACGGAAAGGCAGATTTAACTAACAGCTCTGCCTTTCTATCTTGGTTTTGGTTTATGCAAAATCTCATCTAGAGGTCACTGAAGCAAGTACCCACATAACACAAGCCTGGGTGCTATGTATCAGTGAATCCTTTTTTAGCTTTACAAGCTAAGGCCCAGCTGTGTTGCATGGATGTTTTGTCCTCCCTCCGTGCGATGTCCATGTAACACTTGTACAGACCAAATAGCAAGAGGATTAATGATAAAAAAATGTGAGAAATATTCTTGTATCCCATGGATATCTTGTATCCCATGGCAGATGCACAGGGGTATAAAGTGCAGGGATTCTGGCTTTACAAGTTTTGAGTGCCTCCTAACCCCAAATCTGAGACAGAGTTGAGGGCTCCTGGAATGCAGTTCGCAGTAAAGCAAAGCTCACCCAAAGGAGCATTTTTCATTTGTGCTATTAGCATGCTTTTAATCTTGATGGCCTTTAATTACTAGACAGAAGCTTTTACTGGAGACAGAAAAAAATGGGGGAAGCCTTAGAGCTAGAAAAAAGAGGTGGGGGTAAGGTTGCTCCCTGAAGCTGCTGGCTTTGCTTCCAAAGAGGTGAGAAAGCTGCCAGTAGGCCTCAGCAGCAACAACGGATGGAGCTTGAGACAAGCTCTTGTCTACTTAATGAGGCTAATTTTCTGTTTAGGATGAGGCTGAGACAAGGGTTTGGAAGTTGGAAGAAAACCTTTTGCTGGGATAATTTAATATGCATGACCAGAACTAACCACGTTTGAAGAAGGAGGGGAAGGCGTGGAGGCAGCCAAAATGTTGAGGGGCCTTCACTAACTTTGTATTTGAGGCCTTCACTAACTTCACTAATATCTGTAGGTGTAGCCCTGCAAATACTCAGAGATTCTGCAGGTCCCAGGATTAGGTACTCAGGATATGAGCTCACTTTGAGTTGAATATGTGTGTCGTTACAGGACAGGCCCTCTCTCCTCTCCCAGGAGCAAGGTGAAGCCAGGATATCTGCTGGAGTCCACCACCTGCACATATCGCAGTAAAAGCCTCATGCGAACATCCTTTGGAGAGCCTGCTGCTCCCAGCTCTCCCACCTGCCTGTCCTTGTGAACTGGGGGAAGGCATGCAGAGGGCAATGACCACACTCAATCCACCCAGAGGTCTTGTTCCTACCTCAGACTCTGGCTGGCCTTGCCTGAATCCACACCAAAAGCAGAGCTGGGAGCAGTATGGGTTGGGCCATCACGTCATGGGAACTTTCCTGAGACGCGGAGCGAGCCCTCAAATGTTTCCTTTCCCAGGGTATATCCTGATAACAAAGGAGCTGGATGGCAAAAGACACACACCGCTGTAGGAAGAATTCAGCTGGGCCATGTGAGAAGCAGGGTGACTGCAGCATCCTTCGGAAGGATTCCCTCTGGCCTTCTCCAGATCCTGGTGTGGTGGGTTGTGCCTGCAGGAGATCCATCCCAGGAGCTATGAAGCCTCTGCCACCCAGATGTCTGATGACACACCCACCCCTTTAAAACAACAACAAAAATGGTTCTTTTGGGAGGTTCTATAAATGGTAAAAATTCGAATGGATTAAAAAAGTGACTGGGCAAAGTCATGGAAAGGAAATTCCTTCCTGACTAGCTGGCCATAAACTCTGTCTTGGAAAGTCCCCTAACCACATAATGATGGGGAGTGAGACTATGCTGGGAAAATGGCTCTATTTTTTGGTTTTATTAACTTGTTCCTCGATAGAGAGCTTGATGGCTTTTTGATCTGTTTTCATATTGCTGTTTTTGCGTTCTGAAATGCTTATCTATCTTTCATTAAGAAGTTGATTATTTGGGGAATGGAAGTGGCAAAAGCTCATGCAAGGCACTAACCACCAAGTGTTCATAATTTCTTAGCCTGAGGTGCTAATGGGAATCAAAAACTCCTCTGCTAGCTGAATGATGTATAAACCTGCATTTATTTTTGATGAAAAATTGAAATTGCTTTGTTAAAAAATGCCAATATGTTTAAAGTGTTGTAGAGAATGGCATCAAAGCGGTGGAGGTTTAGAAAGATGAAGTGGAATTGCCTATTTCCTAAATAATGAATAAACACTGAGTAGGTAGACGAACACAGATGCCAAAAAAATGTGTCGTACAAGTATGCAGGTGATGGATGGCTTTTTTTTTTTTTTTTTTTTTTATGGAGTGTATGGACGAGTATATGGACACAGAAGGAGAGGTGGGGAGAGACTAAATACGAACAGCTTATGGCCGGGTGCCAGCCATACAACGAATACCCACCAGATGCCACTGTGCCATCTCTCGATCTGTGTATGCCTGTACCTCCTTGACAGACTGAGTGGAATATGTCCCTTTTGGTGGCACCTTTCAGTGCTAACAAGACCATTGTACAATAGAAAGCGGCAGTGCCCGCTGCTAAGACCTTTGTAAGGATTTCCTACAAGCTCCTTGTGCTCAGCCTGCGTTGCCTCATGCCCGTGTCTGTGAGCCTGGGGCACCCCTGGGATCCCCGTGAAGGCTGAAAGGCACAAGAGCTCTGTAATGCACCTAAACGTTAATAAAATTATGGATAGCAACTTTGTTGTAACAAATTGTCACCTATATAAACTCTTCTACCCTCCCTCAGCTGAATGGGGCTGACTCTTTTCTCTCAACACCCAAGGTTAGGCTGACCATTGGCCAAAGAACACAAATCTGTGTTGAAATCGGTGCTTTTAATTCATTTCAGCTGGTGAATCGCTGTCAATAAAATGTGAGAGTAGACTTGAGTGGATGTGCCTGCTTGTTGAGTTTTAGAGAATTTGCAAAACTTAGCAAACTTGAAAAAAAAGCAACAAACCAACAGACCAGAATAGTATAGGTCACTCATTATGCAGCTAATACTGAGATAAATGAGACAATAAAATGAGAATATGTAAATGTTATATGGTGAAAAATAGAAGAAAATTTATTTATCTCATAAGGTATCTTATGACTTTCTCCTATGCACTCTATTTTGCTCATAGCCTCATTTGCCATAAGATTTGTGAGCTTGTAGTTAGAGCTCACAAAGTTCAGACTCATGTCTGCATGAGTGCCCTGTAAAACACTTAAAGATCATTAAAAACCATAAAAAATGCACACACACACACACATATATAATCTTCATACATACAGTAAGAAGTTGTGACATATTTTAGCTTGTTACTTGTTACCTGTTATATGGTACCTCCTTGTTACATTGCCTCTGCTGCATTGCACCACCTCTCAGTTTCAGGAGTTTAAGAGAATAACAAAAAAGATTGTATTAGTGTTAAAAAAGTTATGGTGGGGATCCACCCTAGTATTGCTAGGTAAGGTCTGATCTTCAATTCAGGAAAGCTTTATTATTATTATTATTATTATTATTAGAAACTGCAAGACTAAATATTGCCTTCTTTTATGTACTTAAACCTGGGAAAATTGAGGGGTTTCTGTCAATTGGATCAAGGTCCTGCACTCCGTTGTGACTTAAGAAAGCAAGTATTCCTCACTGCATAACTTGCTGCAAAGATGGCTTGTTTTGTACCTCTCCTGGCAGTGAAAAAGGGCAGTGGTCTGAGAGCACTGGTGATGAAACACGGCGTCACTTGTGTGCCCTGATGGGGACTGCCCAGCTGTAATTTGGGTTTCCCTTTCAGAGAGATGCTGTAAGGAGTTTAGCCTACCTGACTTTCTGTCTTCATGCCCTGCCTGTGTGAAGCTCATCTTTGTGTGCCACTCCAGCTCAGTGGTGTATGGTGTTCATGGGCAGATTGATTTTCTTTTCAATGCACTGTTATTACTGACTCCTTATATCAGCGCTCAGCCAGCTCGGTGCCTTTGCTGGTGTCTGAATGTCACAGGACCGTGCATGAAAGTTGGTGACCTGAAACAAAGTGGTGTTAGCGGGTTGGAGAGGCAGTTAAAAGGCAAGGTGAGAGGCAGATCAGCCTTCAGCAGCCAGGCAGTGTGGATTTATCACCTTGCTGTCTTTATTTCAAGTCAGGTGTCCTTGCTCCACATTCAGATGCTCTGAATAACAAGGCAGCAGCAGTGCCCAGCACTAAGAATAGCAGTCTTTGGGTCCTTGGAAAGCAGGAGGCTTTTAAAGGCAAGATGTATTTAGCTTCCATTGAATTGGTTGATTGTGTGTTATCAAATATCTTTACAATATCTTCCCAGCAGCCAGTCTGCAACTGAAATAGGTTTAGAAATCTCTTCAAGAATCAGGCAATAAATAAGTACACTGATCAGTGTAAGGAAATAACAATTTCTTCGGGCCTCAGAACAGATAAAGTGATAGCATTTCTAGCATTAGAGCTATATTTTACTTGAATGAGTAGGTCACATACTGCTATCCCTGTCTTTCTTATACCACCCATCATTATAAAAAGACATAAATGCAGATCTTTGGCTAAGTGTACAAACAAATAGGTGCAACACACTGTAAAACAACTGTGTGTTTGATACTGTGGCAAACACATTATAGATACTGAATTTCTCAGGAAAGATGCTAACATGAAACAGCAACCAGCTTCACCTGAACTCTTCCAGTGCAGAGACCCATGAGAGGGGAGGAAGAGAACCCAGAGCCATGATGAAAGCTTCAGGGTCTTGGGTCTTGCAGCTGTCCAGGCTGCTGGTTTGAAGAACCAGAAGCTACTCATCCCACATGCCCATGGGTATTTGCTGCTACTCTGTTTCATTTAATATTCCAGTAGTGTCTCTTATATTACTAGAAACCCTAAGGTCCTAACTGATAGTGCTGCTCCCTGCCTATAACTGCAGTTTAAGTGGTGGCATCCAGGCTTTCAGTGGTGCAATGTCCTTTATTTTTCAACTATTTGTTCATTTGCGTTGTACGTTCTGCAGTTTCTCATTTGAGTGACAAACAAGTTACAAGCAAAAAATCAAAGCATCTTATCTCCAGACACCAGCTGGTACTCTGTCTGGACGAAACTGATGGCATTTAGGAGTACGGAGAAAAACTGTGTGAAATCTGTATTAAGCATCTTGACAAGGAACGTGTTTTCCTTGTGTTGGTGGTTGGATCCTGCTGGCTCCTAGCCCTTGCTCTGCCACAGGTTTGCTGTGCCTGAGTTTGCAAGTCTGCATGCAGAGCAACTTACCTTTTCCTCTGACTCGGCCTCCCATTTTCACTAATTAAAATATGTCATTATGGAGAAAGCTAATTATCATTACTGTGCAGAGGAGCAGGCTGAGGAAAGGGCATTGCAGGCAGATAAGATCCGTGGCATGTTTATATTTTTTTGGCAGACAAAATCTGGAGAACTCTCTTTTTCCCCTTTCCTGGGAGTGGTGGTGGTTGTGATGGTGACTTAGGTCAAGACCAGAGGAGTCCTGGGGTCTGTTTTCCTAAGTGACCTGTTTGTGTGCTACCAGAAGATGCATTGCTTCCCAGTAAATAAATAAAAATAAAAATAAATGAAATTCTCTATCCTGCTCCACCTGTGTAGGGGAACAGCTTCATTCAGATACACACAGCTGAAGGGATGTATCTGGAAAAAGGGAGGGAGGGAAGAAAAGGACGGACTAGTGACTCCCCCCTGCTACTTTTTAGAGGGATTCTCTGGGAGAAAATGATTTTTCTGGGGCATGATTTATCCTTTTCTCACCCCCCGCTGCCGCAGGATTGCTCCTTGCAGTGATTGGGAGTAGCTGGCAGATGGTGCTGTTTGCTTTGCTTTGAGCCTCTGTAGAGCTGGGGCTCTGCCCAGACAACCTTGTTCGTGCAGGGGAGGTGTGCTGGGGAGCCGAGATCAAGGAAGGAGGAGAAGACTGAAAAGGGGTGAAGGGGAGTGAATCCTACAGTCCTTAACTTCTTGATCAAAGACACCAGAAGTAGAACTGAGTTACTGTGCTAACATAAGTTGCACAGGGTTTGCTAACGTTCAACTGAGGCAAGATCAGACCTAGTGAGTCGTATTTTTTACTGGGTAGTCTTAAGTTGATATAGGCACCAACTTGAGGGCAAGAAGGGTTCCTTCTGCTAGTCTAGACTAACCTGGGTTAAAACAAAGTTCCTTGAGCTTCAGCAAGTAAATTCCTGTCGGAACCAGTCCATACCTTTTAGACAAGCAGACAACCACAGTTTAAAAATGAGCAAAGGTCAAGAGTTAAATGCTATTATTTCGTCCCAGCTGAGCAAATGACAATTTCATGCACTGAATTTTACAGTGCTCCTGTGGAAGAAAAAGATCCCACTGCCTCATATTGCATCATTTCACTTTAGGAAACGATGATGCTACACTGTAGGAACACTACTGTAAATATGGAGGGAAAGGTTTTCTATATTTACAATGATATTTACAAAATAAAACAATTGCTCCCATCCTCATGCCTGTGTGGTCTCAAGCACCAGGACCCAGGTGTTGAAATAGCCCGTCCAGCATTCAGGCACCTGGTCTCGTGGATCAGGTGGACACGATTCCTTGTGGTGGAAAGAATTCCAAGACACGGCCCAGAACCCTTCTGGTGAAAAAAAAAAAAAAAAAAAAAAAAAAAAGTAGAGAGGACTCTGGTTGCTGAATGTTCATTATGATTTCTGTGTCCTCCCTAGGTTGATAAACATTTGATAATTTTGGATAAGCTTTTGTGCACACAGGAGCTGGCGGTGATTTTGATCTTCTTGCCACACCACCGTGAGTCACCTTAGTCATTAGAATTTCTTATTTCTACCCCAAAACCCAACCCCACCTGAAGGTAGGTAGTAAATGCTCTATGATCTTGATGATGTTCTAACTGAGGTGCTATCATCACCTGCCATTCTTACACCTCCTCTTCTTCCATGCATCCTGGTGCATCCATATCCAGACATTTCCCTTCTGGAACCCACCCTAAAGTTCCTGTTACCAATCCTAACATCATCAGTATCATGTAAGATCATCCGTACTTGATAGGGACACCCCACTAACAGGCAAATGTTAGTGCTGTGTCGCCAGGTATAAGGGAAACGGAGATAGTAGAGTAAGAGTGAGTGGTGGCATTTTCCTTCTCACCCAGCTTAGGGAAATTAACTTAATTGCAGAGAACTGGGCGATGTTACAAATGAAAACCCATGAGTTCTGTCAGCTCGGTCTAGGACAGAGAAATAAAATCTTGAATGTTAATTTAGGAGGTTGACAACGCGATAATGAAGGGGAATGTTAGAACATGTCCTTACAACATTGCTAAAAATTGTAGCAAGTGATTTCTTGAATGTGGAAGAACATTTGTTTCACGAGCAGGGCCCTGTATGGATGCTAAGAGATTCAAAAGGAACTCATGAAACCGAATGTGCTCGTCAGTGACTGCTTCAAAACGTCTCTGCTCTATTCAAAGGAAATAGTAACCATGTAGGAAGGTTCATGTATGTGTAATTATCAGGGCTGATCTGAATTTCTGTTGTGAAATGTGAAGTTTGAGGAACACAAAGCTCTTCTTTGCTTTTGTGAGTTCCTTGGGGGGGATGTAGAGAGAACATTTATGTACTCAGCTGATTTTCTCTGATACTGATTGGAGCACAGTCTCGAAGAAAACTTGCAGGACATTTCACTGCTTGAGACCTGAGTGCCACAGCTGGTCACAAAATGATTATTTTACATTTATTGGCCTGTATTCACCTTTGGGCTTAACAGCACTCCATAGCCATACAGTTCTCAGGTCAGCAGCCAACTGTATGCCACCCTTCAGCAGGACAGAGGAGAAAACCTGACTAATTACAGCTGAGCAGACCCTCGTTTTAAAGAGCTTTGTGATCTTTAGTGCTCAGCAGAGACAGAAAATGCCGGTTTTCAGAAGTCTCATCAGATGTCAGCACAGCCTCTTTCCTGCAGAGCTGCCTGCCAGAGCACTGCTCAGCTGCAAAGGGGCTGCTGCACCCTGAGTGGGATTTGATCCCTGAGTTTGCCACTGCTGTGGTTTTAGGTGAGCCACCAGGCCTGCTGTGCCCAGGTCAGGGTGGCTTTGGTGCCAAGACTTCAGGGCATAAAGGAGAGGTCTGTTTTTCACAGCTCTCGTACAGCTACAGCTGCTGAAATCACACTGACAGGGCAGCAGTACAGGAGGCAGATGGATTTCAATGTCTGTCTGCTATCCCTGGGTTTCAGATTTATGCCTCTGGAGGTGCCTCATAAGAAATAAACAATAAGAACATACCAGCTGGCCCCACAAGTCAGCGAGATGAGTGAAAGCTCTGTGTACAAGTACGTACGATCAGGAGGCAATGTATGATTTGTACAAGTGCCACTCCTGCTAGAGCCTGTATTTGAACATCTGACTCTGTGCAGCTCCAGGGTTGCAACCTGGCTCTTTGCTCATGTTGTAATCTGCCCGGGATGCTTCTGTTAAACCACTCAGAAAGAAATTGGGTTGTTTTCCTTACTCTGCTGCATGTGAAGATAGTAACACCGGCAGGGAATGCAACATCCAGAGCTTAGATTTCACAAGACAGATAAAGAGGGGAATAATTTATGGTTAGTTTCATGTTGTATTCTCATTCTTAAGCATATAAGCCAAAATTTTCCCATTTTATGACTGAATTGGTCAAGTTCAATGTACTTATGCCAGAACTGCTGAGGGAAGCATATGACTTTGGTTTCCATTGCTTTGGGTTGTTGACACGCTGCTGTTATACTTCTGTCAGTAAGCTGAGCAAAATCTGGACCCCTTTTTGGCCTTCGGGCCAAATTGGCCTGCTGTGGCCACTACCACACTATGGAGCTCTTTAGCTTCTGAAAAATGTTGTTTGCATCTGGATTGATGCCTGGCTTGTGTTTACTCCAAAAGCAAACCCAAGGACTATCTGTGAAAGTACCAGTTGGGACAAAATTGCATCATGGATTCTTCCAATAATGAAGCCACTCCAGAAAATCAAGTGCCTCTAGCTTAACTTATTCAAATGAACAGTCTGGCGGGTTTCAGCATAGCTTGTTTTCTCCCTGTAGGTACACTTCTTACACAGCTTCTGGAGCCAGGAGACAAGATGCAAAGCAAAATTTCAAGGTGAAACTTTCCCTTCCAGAAAACCAATAACTTTATTTACACTTAGCTTGATCCAAACTTAAACTTAAACTTGATCCAAAAATTTAACTTTAATTTAACTTTAAACTTAACTTGATCCAAAAAGTAACACTTGATCCAAACCCATTTTTTAAAACTTTTTGTTTAGGTGTTTTTCTTTCTGATTAGAAAAGCCCAGGAGAAAAATGCAGAAAAATAACCATCTATTATGGGAGTCATTTGCCTGATCTCCACGACAAAGTTACATGCATGATGCAGGCTGCCTTTGTAGCTAAGAAAGAGAGATTACTACTGATTTCAAACCAAGAGAGATATCTAGATAGGTCAGGAGAGGTTCATATCACAGCATCACAGAATCATAGAATATTTCTGTTTGTTGAGCAAACCAAGAACCTGAGTGAACTCAACATCTAACCTTCAGGTAGATGAAGCCTGTGCAAGCGGGTTCCTGCCCATTCTGTTTAATATTAGCTCCTCCAGATACTTTGCCCACATATGGCAAACTGCTCAGTTTTGGAAACCTTCTGCTGGGGAGAACTCAAATTTTGGTGGCCGTGGAACGTGCCCGTGGAAACACCTACCCCTGCTCCCTCAGGGGTGTTTGAGGCACCACCAGAGCTGTGAGACGCTGCCGCTTCCCCTTCAGTTTACATAAGCCATGCAAAGAGAGCCTTTAAACTTGCTTTAATCATCAGTGATTCATCTTCCCTAGTTTGTGTCAAAAAATAATTAACTTTAGTGTGCTAATCTGCATATCTCATTAATGCAGGCTCTAAAGACGGGAAAATAAAGAGCTGTCATTCAATCCCACTTCATCCTGCTCACGCTGTGAGGAGCTGGGGAAGGGAGCTCTCCAGAGGGGACAGGTGGGCACGGGAGCCAGCAGCTTGGCTGGCTTGGAGACAGCCACAGTGTCCATCCCCCTACCTTAGTCCTATTTTCCATTCCTCCTCAGAGAGGCCAGTGCAAATCTGGTGTGCAGATACAGAGTCTGCACTCACAATAAGCCACAGAATCGGGCAAATGAGTTGTGTCTAATGAGGTGGAGGATAAATCCTGACTCTTCCCTCCCGAAGCCCCTGATGCCAAGCAGGAGGGAGAACTTGCTGTGGAGGGAGAGGTTTCAGAACAGAAAAGACTGTTAGCTTGCTGCTCTGCCCTGCCAAATCTGAGCTTTTCCCAAATCTGAGCTTTTCCTGGCATAGAAAGATTTGTTTAGGATTCCTGGCAGGTAAATGTAAGAAGACCTCATTCTTGTGTGTGCTTTGAGCTCATCTCGATTTGAAGAAGTGGTCTAAGGATATATGGGCTGCAGGTGGTTAGGAGACATCCTTCAAGCTGAGACTAAACTCCAAGATGGTGAAATTAAAATTGTTTCCTAGCAATAGCTGGGGGAATATTTTTCTAAAAATATGATACAGACAATTTAATAGTCCCCCAAAGAGTTTCTGCAGGAGACATGGAGTCAAAGTTTAAGCATAAAAGTATGAACTAAAGGGATTTTATTCTGCTTTAATTACAGACTTCAGTGAAATGTCTGCTGTGACATTGTTACCTGCTCCTTCGTGCTTGGCCACTACACTGGTCATCCTCCCAGGGACGAAGTACACCTATTAATTAGCAAAGGACTTCACATCATTTACTGGATACCAAATAGTATCCAGTAAAAAATAATCAGCTGCTCCTGTCCCAAGATGAGCTTACTTTTCTGTGAGTAAAGTGCTTTTTGAGGACTGCAGGTCACTGGCTAGACCTTGGCCTGAGATGAGGCTCCCTGAGCAGGATGAGGAGAACTACATGGTGTGATGTGCTAAATGCTGCATGTTAACAGTTAATGACATGAAAACCTGCCAAAAGTTAGGGATTGCACTGTGAGGAAAAGCTGGATTTCACAGGTGGCTATGTGAGAAATAGGCCAACGTCACAGATAATCGGAGGGACGTACCAGGGAGTGCTGGGGACCTTTTGCAGAACAAAATCTTGCAAGTCCAGCAGTGCCCAGGGAAGCATGTCAGTCATGCTGCTATGGAGGTCCAAGATGACCTATGTAATGGCATCAAAATAGTCAGATTTGGGTACAAATACAGCAAAATGGGGAGAAAGAGAAAAAAAGCATTTAGGGATGGGTTTATTGTGAGAAGGCTGAGGTAGAGAAAGAGAGGTACAAGGGTGGTGAAAAGGAGTGTTGAGAAATGGGAAAAGGAATAACAATGCACACAGATCTTGTGAGAGGAGCTGTCTAGGAGCCCCTGTTGGGCAGCCCAGTGCTTGGTCACTGCTGCTGGAGTGGGACCATGAACCATGCTCTGACCGCGGCTTACCTCTGTGGTCAGGGGGCACTAAAACCAAACAGAAGTACATCAGAAGTACATCTTTTGCCATTCCAGCTTCACATCCTGACTGTCCTGGAGTATATACCATCCCAGTCAGTTGGTTCTGTTCCTAAACTCACAGCAAAGCTGCAAAACTTGTGTGCAAAGACAGCAAGGATTCAGCGTAGAGTCCTGTCTCTGGCACCGTTCCCATATTTCACTGCACAGACTGAGCATTCCCATTAAGATAAGAGTACAGCTGGATTCATGTCAAAAGTATTTTTTTTTTTTTAAAGCATGGGAGATAGCTCTTATTTTTATTTATTTATTTATTTATTTTTTCAACTGCAATACAGACTTTGGTACATGGTTACATGAGTGGTTATAACAAATGTTTTGGTTACATCAGTGTTACTCTACAACACGTGTACAATGGTGACTTTTCCTCTAAGTCCATGGAGCTCAGGATCTATGACAGTGAATGAACTTTACTGACCATCTCTGAGCAGCATGGGAAAGTCAATTGCAAGCTAACATGATCTGTCTGCACTGTTTCTTCAGGGCCGTGTATAAATCCAGCGGTGATGAGACCTTCCAGCTTCAGCTGTGCCAGTTGAAGAGGGCATAGAACAAGGGGAACAATTCCAAGCGCTTGACAGAGGGACATGGAGGACTACATTTGAAGGGAAGTCTCTCATGAGTGCTGTGTTGTACTGTTTCTGATATGTTCCAGGAAACTGGACTTCGTGTGCACACTTTAAGATTTAACAGGGTTGCGTTCACTTGTCTTCTACAGCTGATGTTGCCTTTTTATTGAAACAGACCAGGAAGACCAGGAAGGCCTTTCATATCCTAGCGGGTTAGAGCAAAGGAGTAGGAATATCTTAATTTGGGAACGCAACATCCATGATTAATCCTTCTGTAATAGGTAATTGAAGACAAATTCTTTCATTTGAAGTCCTTTAACTACATGGAACTTTCCTGACAAGGTGAATATGTTACCTCTTGGATAGCTTTGTACTAGGTTGCTATGGTAATTAGAGTCACAAAATCTAATACAAATTAAGGTGATACACTAATAATAAACCTATGCAGTTCACTGATAATAAAGGAGGGCAGTAACAAGGGAAAATGCTGACAGCTCGTAGAAACTTTCAGAATCTTCCTTGTAGCCAGGTCTAGGAGGGAGATATAAAGGACTGAAGGACCAGCCCTTTGACCCATCTGCAAGCCAAGGGAGGATGAAGGTTTCAATCCCAAGGTCGAGGGCACAGAATTAAATGGCAGGTTAAGAGATGAATAATTAGCATAAAGAGCAGTGCAATTTTTAACAAGCTTTGAAAAGGGGAAGGTTAATTAACAATCTGCTTTGGAAAAGAACATCTTCAGTGCTCTTTTAAACATTTTTTTTTTGATCTGTCTTAAAATGAACCTCTGGAGCAAAGAAAAAGGATAACCCTTAATTATCTCCAGGAAATGTTGAATTGTGGTGAGCTCAGAATTGTAAAACAAAGCAGTGCAGGATAGATTTTTTTTTTTTTTTTTTTTTAAGCTACCTGTTAAAATTCCAAAATATTGTGAAACCCAGATTCAAATGTTGATGAATTTCTCTGGTGCTAAAATGTAACAAACAACTGAGTGAAGCTCATTCCTGTCAAGTGCCAAAGTCCTGATTGGAGGAATCCTAGAAAATAATTGTACAGGCTTGCAACTCAAACCTGTGATTTCTTACATTCTGCAGATGATATCAGTAGATTATATTATCTTTATGCCATGAATGGCAGATACAATTTGGCATTTATCTCTGTGTAGTTATCTGCCTGAAAGATGGCTAAGTCAAAACTAATTAACTGAGACCCTCTTTAAAGTCATTGGACATAAACAGGCTCCTCCAGAAGCCAGCTTCTCTCAATTTAAGGTATCTTCATATCAAATGATGATGATATCTGCATATCAGTTGAGGTCAAATGAATTACCCTCTGCAATTGCCTATTGACTTGGAAGTGAGCATGGCTGACTAGTTCACATGTAGGCACCTAACTTTCAAACGTCTACAACTGTATCAGTTAATTCCTGATATTTTTACTGTTGCATGGTGTGTCATACTGGGACTTTCTGTATTTCATTTCCACAGTGGTAATGGGCTTGAGAGGAAGACAGCAGTCATCAACAGATGTTTAGATGGAAGCCCAGATTTGAATGCCCTTTGCTAGGAATTTTTTGAGTTTAGCCGAGCCAAGGCAGGATTTCACAGAGATCCCAAACTGTAACTTTTCCCTAGTACCACCTAAGATTTGCACAGCTAAGTAGAAAAACTGAAATAGCAACAGGAAAGACTGATCCATCAGATTTGGTTTGATCCAAGTCCTACAGAGGGGAAAAAAAAAGAAAACAAAAAAGAAAACAAAAAGCCATTACAATCTACAGTTCCTTTGGAAAGAGCTGATTTCAGTGATAAGTGCAAACTTTGCATTCAACTGTTACCCTGAGGTTCACAAAGGCAGCATTTACCTCTGTGTTCACAGAGAGAAATCACAGAGCTCAACACAACCATGAGAGGTTTTGAAACAGCCTGCTACCTACCTAGATGGAGCAATTGGATATTGATCCCTTTTTTTGTATTTGATGAGTATGGCAGATAAGAGTGGCTCAAATTCGCTTTTGAAGCCAGCCCATGGAGCAGTGAATTGTGTAACATCTACACAGAGTAACTCCCAGGGCTGCGAGAAGAGTCCAGATAGAGCCACATGGTAAGACTTGCTTCTGTGAAGATAATTGTCCTTTATCATATAAAGGAGCACAAAGACAGCAAACTGAGTTACATCCCGCTGCAGTGCTTTCTGTTCAAGTGCTGAGTACTCTTCCTTCCTTATTTGTGACAGAAAGGAATGTGATACGGAAATAATTCATGTTATTTTCGAGCCATAAAGCCCCACTTAATTAGCAATTGCAAGATAAGGCCACCAGTTGATCTTCTGAGAAAATGACCACATGCTTGTTCGATTGGATATGATTAGATTACGATTTGATTAGTAGATTATATTTTGTCCTCTTTTGTTCATATTGTTCATCAGAATGACAGACAACTGCTTAATGAGAGACTGTGGTTAATAATTAGCAGTAGTATCTCTGCTAAATTTAAAGCTTCGTTTCTACTTCCTACTGTTTAATGAATTAGGCAATGAGCAATTTTTTAATTGGAGCAGGCTTGATGTGTACGTAAGTCTCCTTTCAGCAGGTCCTTTGACAGTGCTGGCTTTGATTAGCACAATAACTAGAAGCCCTGCTGTGTGGAGGGTTTTTTGGGTTTTGTGCGTGTGTTATTTGTTTTTCTTTTTTTTTTTTTTTTTCTTTCCATTCCAGTGGCCAAGCACAGGGTGCCAGCTAAGCACCCAGACTTTGAATCTTTGAATTCATGCAGAAATTCATGGAAATCCAGGGAGGTATGACTACTGCAAACAGCAGACAGTTCCAAAACCAAGAGAAAAGTGGGTTTTGGATCTGCAGATATCCCATGAACCAGTGTCCCTTCAGGAATGTCAGCACAGGATTATATACAGGCTGTGTTTCTACCAGTAGGTCCAAAAAATGCCATGGCGTGAGGCCAAGTGCTGCAACACAGTCATTTCCACTGGGGTACTCCACTTCCATGTCATTAAGACCAGGCCTCTTGGTTACTGTGGGCTTTGAGTGCCCTGTATAATTTGGGCATTTAAATTTCACCTAAAACATAGATGTCTAGTGAAGCCACCCCAGAAAGCACTTAGTGGGGAGGAGGATGTCTCTGAAGACCTCCAGAGGAAGCCTGTCTGTCTAATTAAATTCGGGGAAACAATTTCCTTAAATCTCCGGTCTTTTAGTTAGTTCAGCAAGTTATTTAGATCCAGTCAAATGAGTAGCTACATTTAATAAAAATAGCTAGAATGGGCTGTAACTAGACTTTTTTTTATCTATTGAAAAGCTTGGAATGAGTACCCAAACAAAAAGGAAAAATCAATAAAAAAATGAAAAATATCAATTTATTTTGCCAGTATGAGACCAAATTCAATTCTGAACAAAACCAGCCATTTTGCTTATTCCCATTTTGAATTTTTCCATATAAATATTTGTACAACGGCATTTGGAATCAAAATAATATAATTAATTATAATCAGATTAAATATTTGATCATGCTTACCTTTATAGGAACAGAGAAGTACTGTGAAAAGCAGAAAGAAATGCACTACAGCATTTTACTTCCAACTCCTTTGCTGTCAGCCTCAGAAGCAAAACACAAGCTCATCAAGTATGGACAAATGGTTCTGCAAATGGAGCCCTATACGTTAAGTAAATTATGGCATTAGTCTTCTTATATTCAACTGCATGCACAAAATTGCCTTCTGAAGCTGTAACATGGATCCATTATTAAACATTATTCTGAGTTAATATTCCTTACAATTTTACATGCTATATAGAAAAAAAAAAAAAAAAGGTGTTTACATGTGGTCACCAAGACACAAATATTGTTAAATTTAAATTCTGGTGGCTCAGACTAAGTACATTTTGCTGTAACACACGTTTCCTCATATACGAATAGTATAAGGCTTATTTACGTGCGTGCCTGGGTACGGTCTGTTGTCTGCCTCACTATTAATTTCCTTGCCCAGGAGCGCCTGAGTGCTGAACAATAATGATAGGAAAGTACATTGCCAGCACAAGCTATAACGTGAAATGCTTTCTTTGTAGGATATGAACGTACACTCTTGATAGGCTTGCTAATGCATGTGAGCATACACACAAGTGCTCATACACACGCGTAGGGTTAAGTTTATTTTACTGCGTATGTTTTATGGCCCAGCGCCTATGCACTGTTAAATATCTGGTTGTTCCCTCCATTTTCTCATTACTCCACAGAGACCTTAATAATTAAATAGAACCTGACTTTTACATGTAGAGAATCTACCTTCTAAAACCATCTTAAAAATTTACTGCCATTAGAGCTGCCAGGGTCTGCAGTTCCCAGGATTTATATTTGCTCACAGAAATGTTTTCTTTTCTTCTTGCTGGCTCTGCTATGTACTGCATTATATCCTACAGTGACATTTTTTTTTTTTAATTTAACTAATGTGCAAAACAAAATTCACCTGGCTATTATTCATTCTAGCGCAGCAGAGAAGTACAGCTGCTTCTGTCTTCATTTCACTTCTTTGAAAGCACAGGGTTATACTCAGCTCCTGGAGCTCCTGCCCTTGGCTGGGTGTCCCCTCTGTGAGCCACTCACCGCTTTGCAGGGATGGAAATAGCTTACAGCAGCCAGGCACCATCCGTGTGGGTTGTGAAAACATCCACAGAACTGGTGCCTCCATCTCAAACAGAAAAGGGCTTTCTTTCTTCCAGAAAGTGGCTGGCCTGGTACGAAATAGTAGGTTAAAACTGGTGTCAGCGATGGCAAGTCACATGCAGGGGAGGAAATTGCCCTGACTACAAGTATGCAGTGAGGGGCTCTCACTCAGCTGCTAGCTCTTGGAAGAGGTCTTGAAGCCAGGCTCAGTGGCAAAGAGAACATTAGGGATGACTGGGGGGAAAAGTGAGAACACACCTGAGAAGAGTTCCACCAGGCACTATTAAACATGAATCATCTGGACACAGCCTCTGGCTCGGGAAGCCCACAAACATCTGTCTGACAGATTCTGAAAGAATATCTGATGTATACACACCTCATCTTCCTCAATGCCATCCACCCGTCACTGTCTGTCACTGGTGGAGTCAAGATGCTGGGTGATGGGGGCATTTCAACTGACCCCGGCAGTCCTCTCATTTTTAAGGATTTAAATGTGGTTGGTTTTCCGTCTTTGTAAATGATCCCTAGCCCAGGGAATGCCACTTAATTCCCTGGCTATTTAGGGTTGGTGGGTGCAAGCTCTGCACATGGTTTCTGTGTCCAGCAGCAAATGATTACTTAGGGGGTTCTAGCTGTCATCTTTTTTCCAGACACTCAACGCTAATGTGTATTTAAAAATCCATGAGGCAGAAAAGAGTCTTCAGAAACAGAGTACTAAAAATCAGATGCCTACTGGACGCGCTCAGTATGCTGAATTTCTTTGGAGTTTTATTTAGAGATAGAAAGTATTAAAAATACACAAGCAGGAAGGAATGCATGGGCAATTAGATAATTCAAGCTGTCCCACTTCTCATCAGAGTGCCAAGGGGAAGTGAGTTGTGAGTAAAGGTTTACAGAAAAATTTAATGTATTTTCTTTCTGCATTTTTTTTTTCCTGGAGATTGACAGCACTGCCATAGAAGGCAACCTGTATGTACGGGGACGAGATAGAAAAGGAGAGAAATAATGAGATACAAATGTTGCGCTCTCTGGAGGTTTAAGTTCTAATACAAACAAAACCACATCAAGCCTCATAATTATGTCTGAACTGCAAGGTTCACATTTTGACTTTTCCCAGCCACAAGGTGCCTGTGGGCTGATCTGTTTGAGAACTCGGGGTATCTACAATAAGAATATAAAATGCTCTCCTTACCCCTATCACTTGCAGGACTATTGGATGCACTGACTGCTCTCATCACCTTTGGCAACTTTAGTTGGAATAATACAGGTGTGAAAGGGACAGAAAATGAAGCAGAAGAACTCACTGAATTATGGTAAAGGATAAAGGTTTATTTGGATTTGGAAGACAGAGTATCTTTTAGCAAGGTATGCTTCCTTGGAAAACCAAGGGACTTCTTGCAAGTACTTAGGGGAAACATTTTTGTCCCTGCTGGAAATGCAATATGTTATCTATGCTTAGGGAAAAATAAATAAATAAATAAAGAGTGGATAATCCCTAAAAAAAACGCCCCAGATTTATTTTGGAGTGCTCTCCATACCTTTTGCCAACCTAACCCCTAAGCAGGTAAGCCTCTGCCCTCTGCCCCTCCCCAAGCAGAGCCTACTAACAACCCTACAAGACACTTCCAGCATCCCCATCCAGCAGCCTTCAGGGGAGATGCCAGCAGCCCCCCAGGCAGCACCAAGCTCCCTTTCAACCTTCCGCAGAAACGCTGCCTGCCTTGCAGAAGCATGCAAGGAAGCATAACGCTGGCATTTCTCAAATGTCAAATAAGGTAACTCATTATCTGGCACATAATTATATACTTTAAACATTACTGGAAAAGGAAGAATTGCTGGGGCATAAGAGAACCCATCTTTGAACTTGCTGCAGAGCTCTGCTCAAGGCACCAACGCTGCGATGCGGTAACATGACTTTGTTTAGCTTAGTGGCTGTTAGACAAATGCTTTGGAGAACGGTGCAATTAGAGATCCGAACAATAAAATCAGAGTAAATAATGAAGGGTGGGAGTGGGGAGAGAGAGTGAAAATAGCATTACGTTGGCAGCCACCCGTGACAGTGGATCTGTACAGTAGTATTTGTCTTTGTGTCTTCCTTCTCCCTCCCTGTTTACGTGTGGCACCCTGCCCAAATGCAGCAGTGCAGGCTCTGGCCTTGCTTTATGTTACGTACTGTCCATGGGGCATTCAGGGGCTCCTGGTCATTATGTGTGGTGTTGCAGCACAGTCATGGCAGCGCTGCAGTAACCTGTCCTTGGTGGCAGCAGGCAAAGGAGAGAGGAGGTGGTGGGGAGATGTAGGGTGCCTACTGCAGGTGGTGGGTGATGTTGTGGAAGAGCTGGTCCTAATGGCACAGGCTCTGCCCAAGGGCAGCCTTTGTTCATCCTCTTCTGTCCAAAATACCATCATTTTCCTCCTAGACCGCTTTGGCTGCCGTGGGGCCCTGCCCCATGTGTGTGCCATGGCAGGCTCCTACAGGTGATGGGCCCAGCTTTGTCTGGACAAGGTTCGATAATTCCCTAAGGGAGAGAATGGCTAACAGCAGATTACAGGAATTCAAAGCAGCACTACTCGAATATCTATGCTGCTTATTTGTCCACAGCAAGCAGAGGAAAAGAGGTTAAAATAGATTTACAGGCTGCCCAGCGAGGCGGTGGGATCTCCTCCTTGGGGACCTTCAGCACCACCTGGCCGTGGTGCTGGGCACCCTGCTCTGGGTGGCCCTGCTGGAGCAGGGGCTGGGCCGGGGCCTCCTCAGGTCCCTGCACACCTCAGTGCTCTGGGGTCCTGTAAAATGTCTGAGAGGCTGCCTATTTAAGTCCTTGTTAACATTTATAGTTCTTCTCATGGAACATGGACATATCTAACTGCCTCACGCCAATCCCACAAGCTCAATATTTCTCAGACTTGTCTGTGAGAGCAGCTCCTTGGCAACTTAATTAAAAACCAAAACCTTTTTCTGTAGAGGAAGCTTGTGATCTTCTGCCTCAGGAAAGAGAGTAGTTTAATTATAGCTGGCAGCTGAAAATAGTATCTTTCTAACCATTGGTCTAGTTGCTGTTCTCTGCCTCAGAGTGACTTATTTAGAGATGTCTTGTACCTGTTTTTTTTTTCCTGCTTCTATTTCCTACCAGGTCTTTGAGCCGACCATGTGGCAGAATGACATATGAAACAAGCAAACTGTACAGTATATATGTTTCCTTGTATCTCATAGATATGTAGATGATTTTTTTTTTCTCTTTGGATTTGAGCAAATGGTTTCCACTCAATGCAGGTATGAGGACAGGCTCCAAGACTCCAAGACACAAGGCCTAACATGAAAGCCCCTGCAAAGCTGTGCCAGCAGAGAAGTGGTGAAAATAGATTCATACAGTTGTAGAATCATTTAGGTTGGAAAAGACCTCTGAGATCGTCAAGCCCAACTGTTAACCTAGCACTGCCAAGTTTACCACTGAGCCATGCCCCTAAGCACCACAGCTACATGCCCTTTGAATAACTCCATGCCCATGTGAGAGCCGGGTAAAACCCCTGTTTGTTCTAACAGGCTGCGAGGTCTTCTCCTGGCGGCCCCTTCAGTTACACTGAGCTCCTTCCTGGAGCAGGACTGATAACAAGTGTTCCTTTGAGACCTGGGAGTTTGTAGTGAAGCTTGGTGTGAAGGGTTTTACAGCATGTTGCTGAGTTTTATCTGATTGTCCCCTGAACAGGGTGTTTCCAAAACGTGTATAAGAACATCAGCTATGTCCCAGGTGGTTCAGGAATACATGCGCCGCTAGTCACTTGAATCAAATGTCTCTTTCCCAAGGAACACAAACACTGACTTTCTCATCTTGTGAGACAGTATCTTCTGGCTTTGCTGACCCCAGAGACTGCTTCTTCAGCTTCAAAGAACAGGAGGAGCAAACCAGCCCTGCTTCATCCCCCCTAGTACTTCCCTCTGCACAGCTCCTTACACAGCTGCTGTTCTTTAGCATTGCTGGCAATCCGGCTGTGGGGATCACTCACGTAGCAAAATCTGCCTGCTTATCAGCACAGACAGCGCAATTTACTCGGAGTCTGCCAGTGTTTTGTTTTATATCCTGGAAAGTTTCAGCACCCTGAGTTAAGCTAATGTGAAGTGAGCTCTTGTATTGCCTCAGGAGCAAATTCTGTGGCTGGTAGCTTCTTGCTGGACCCCTGAAGTGGCTGCAGCAGCTTACAGAAGGTGTTTAAAGCTGCTGAGGTACCTGGGGCTTTAGGCCAGCAGTAGGACATCACAAGGCACAGACAATAAAATGATGTTAATAACTCACTCCAGACATTGCTGTTTTTCAGCTCTCCTACGAATTTGTGCAATACAGATACTTAATTTTTAAAAAAAGATCTCTTATGGGATATGCTAAAGACTTTCAAATAACATTGATATCAATAAACTGTCTTTTAAGAGTTGGCCTTGTCTAAAGTGCAGCAGCAAACATTTGCATATGGTATCATTATTATTACTATTATTTTTGTACCACATTTTGCTATCTCTTTTCCTGTTTTGCCTTCCTTCCAGAATATCTGTCAAAGCATTCACCAGACACTTACCATTGTACATTTACGTTTCTCCAAGTCGTAAAGATGAATGCCTACAAGTTATTTGTTTTAACCATCCCATCAGTCTGTTTTTCATTGATTAAACTGTCCTGATTGATCTTGATTTGGCATAGAAATGCTAAGGGCAGATTTTGTGCAATAGACTAGGATCTTTACCCTTGGTTTCCACAGCAAAGCGAAGTTATTAAGATACTAAATTAAATTCAGACTTTGAAGCCTCACTTTCACTTATTATACTGTTCTCTTTAATGGCTCCATTGAAGTTGGTGGAAGCATTCCTTTTAAGTCAGAGGAACAGAGGTTAGGACAGAAGTTGGGAAGTTCATCACAGGATTCATAGCATTTCATAGTGGGAGGGAAATAAGGCTGAGAGCAGAATCCAGCCCTTGCAGGGTCACGCTTCTACTTACTAAAAGTAGCATGAGCACTGTGGTAGGTTGCTTTTTGTTGTTGATTTTCTTTTTTTTTTTTTTTTGTATCCCTGTCCTCCTTTACAAAATATTTTCTTCCATGGCTTGGCATGAAAGCACTCAGAAACTGGAGGACCATTCAGATTCAAAACTTCTAAAGAGTGTGGCTGCTAGACTGTGACTTTCATTCCTGTCAAAGAGCCCCTCACTCAGAGTCCAGGGAAATAATTTTGCATATTCAGACCTCTTGGTCTCAACACAGCCAGTGTAGTTTTCATGAGGACAGAAAGAATCTGTAAAATAGCCCTGGCTGGATTTGAAGCAAAGATCATGTGGCGAATCTAAATGCCCCCAACAAAACTGCATCCCCCATTAGCTGGTACTAACCCAGCAGTGCTGAGTCGAGCCCCCTTTTAAACTGTGGTTAAAATCCACTGGCTCTATCACCACCTGTGTGGGCAAAACCTGAAGCCTCATTTGGTATCTAATCAAATTAAGCACGTATCTTTGGGGGGTGTCCGATTCAGTGCAAAGCAAAGAAATGAGCCGCTCAAAATAGCAAATTTCCATCGGTCTCCCTGGTGGTTGTAATGAAAAAGCTGATTCATGAAGTCAGAGACAAGAAGCTCAAATGTTTCAGAAATGTGATTGCCCTTTATTGCACAGTCTGAGTAAGAGCCTTTTCCTGCTGCCGAGTCCCAATGTCTACAATCACTTTTTAAATACAGCTAATTACATGAGGCAGCTTCTCCCCCACCCCCTGAATGGTAGTCTAGACTTCATTTATCAGGAATACAGAGATGAATGAGATGATGCATTCAAGTTGCTGCGGTTTGGAGAAATGTCTTCTGTACTTGTAAATGAGGATGTCTGCTTTGGGGGAGATTGTTCTGAGATAATACAAAGGCAGCTGCGGCGCTGATCAGGAATTTTGTTAAGAATTCGCTTGTAACTATTTTGTTATTATACACAAATATGCTAAAAGCTGCGGCTGAACAGAGAAGTATGTCTGCCCTAAAGGTTTTTAAGTATCCTACAGGATCATGTAAGGAAGATGCTATCCCTGTAGCAAGAAGGTTGCACTTACGATAGTTTTACAAGGATATAATTTTCCTGCAGATTAACAGACCTTTCAGTCTGTCACAGCTTCAAATTCGTTTTCCTTATCTAGGGTCTCATGTCACAGACATCGCCATGGTGCCTTGGTACCTATTCAGAGAATACTATGCATTAACCAATAACTATTACAAATCCAGCAAGAAGATAAACCAAGGGAAAACAAACAAACAAACAAAAAAACACAACAGGATATCTCCACTGAATTTTCCATTTTTTTAAAAATAAAATTCCTTGAGAATGCGCTATAATACTTGGGAAAACCCAAAGGTGAGAAAAAGAGAAGCTTTGCTGCCATAGGAGACTACTGTTTCTAGTCTGCATAGAGACAACTCATTACTCAGATTTGTCAAAAGTAGTGGACTCTGTGTTCAGCTGCTTCTCATCACACAGAAAGATGACTCTAAGACTGCTATTTCTCAGTAAGCTCATCTAAGAATAAGGACAGTATAGGGTAACTGCTATGGATTTGATGAGGCTCATGCTGAAAACATGAGGTGCAAAGGGTTTTATGCTTCATATTTTTAATTGCTTCAAACTTTCAAATATACTAAATGATCCCTTACCAGAGTTGTTCTTACTACTTTTGTACCAAAACTACCACTGAGTGTGAAGGTTGCACAGGTGTGCACCAGGTTTGGGCTATCTGAATTACAGAAGGCTACTTCCAGACTATGAAATTAATAACAAAATAATAAAAATGTGGTGTGATTAATCACAGGCCAGCTAGAGTTCTCCCAAAGGATTTCTGGGTGTGGTCTGAAAGGCATCATGAACCAGGGACTTCCCCCAGTTTGCAACTGGGATGTGGTCACAGTGTGTTTTTTTAATCACATGGATGCCAACTAACTGCATCTGTTGACCTTAGGGGTGAACAATGGCCTCTAGCATTGTTTAGGGGATCAGTATAAGTGAAGGAAAAGAAATCACCCTCCATTTTGCAATGAATTTTATGCAATCTTTGTTCAGAGAAGATAGTCTTGAAAAAATGTTAAATATTATAGGGCAGTTGGCAGAAAGTATCCTGGATAGAAATATCTTTATGGTTTAAGCCGATCATCTGAGGGCAGCCCACTTAGGTTATCTGACGTTATGGTTTGGGCTAGGGTTAACACATTTGTGACCTATGTTAGATACTAAGTGACTGCTCGTGCTAATGCAACTCAGTCTCAGTGAGCTGAAAGCCATGATGGGGTGGTCCCCACTGCAACAAGCAAAGCATTTGTTTCACATGTCCCCTTGGGTGGAGGAGCATTGGGAAAGATTGTGTCTGTGGTCCTGGGGACCAAGGACTCACAGCGATGGTGGACAGGCAACGCTGCCTTGCACTGTCTCAACTCACACCCTCTGGGATAAAAATGAACAGCAGAAAACCCATTCACTCTCCCCAAGGCTTTCTGTAAGTCACACATAACAAAATGTTCCCTTCCCTTGGTCCCTCTAAAGTCAATCCCTTCTTAACACCAGTTCCCAGCTGCCCCTTTTTTGCAAGGTTTCTGGAGGTTTCAAGCTCCAGCTCATCTGAGCAAGGACAGCATCCCCAAAGGCTACTAAGAAAGCGTTAAGGACTTCTTTGCTTGCCTTTTGAGTTACCAGCTGCTCTTTGCTGGATCTGCAGGAGCTCCGCGGGGACTTTGGCTGGTGATGTTCATGCCCGTCTCCAGGCTGATGAGATCGCAGCAAGAAATCCCGGGGCTGGTGCGGCAGCGGGCTCATGTTTTCATCCTGTCAATACAACAGCCACTGCTGGCTGCGGCTGATTGATTGTAAGAGCAGCAAATTACTGTGCATTTTTAACTACGTTGCTTTTCTTCCTGAGAAGGTAATAAATCAGCTTCTGAAGCCAGTAAAATAGCAAAGTTTCCATCAGCACTGGAATGCAGAAACCTGTGGTGCTGCAGATGTACAAGGTAGACGTTCTTCTTACCCACCTGTGCTGCTCGCAGCCTTAAACTGTATGATTAGCCAGGAGCAGGAGGAGATTTATAACAAATATGGATGCTTTTCATATTTTAAGACACAATAATGAGAAAGAAGAATAATAGGGAACAGAGTCTCTGGTCTCATTAATTAGAGTTTCTGGTGAGTCCCCTGAGGACCACCAGCTTTGGCTTGCTTCATCAGGCGGATGTGGTTACCCCACCAGATCTGTGACACTGGCACTTGGATGAGTGATGGATCCATGTGGGCTGAAGGAGAGAGCAGGCTGACAGGGAAACAAGGCAAAATAATTATTTGCTGCTTCATTGTGAGAAGTTCAGTTTTTCTATGTTCTTCTTCCTCCACGAGGAAGGCAAAGTTTCTTGTCTCCAACTCACTGAATCCTGTGATGAAAAAGATTATGGTTTATCTTAACCAGGCTGCAAGGGCCCAGATCTGCTCCTGGTTACATTAGCACATGCTTGGGATGACCCCACTAAAATAAGCACAATATTCAACGAGTGTAACCCTGAAATGCTCTGTGTCTGAAGGAGATGGAGCAAAGAGACCCCAAGACCCCCATCGAGAGGCCTGAGGGTCTCTGTTCTGCCCACTAGGAAGAGTTTGTTTAGCAATCCTTCAGAATTTGCCTTCTAATGCTGTAATCTCAACACCCTATCAACAAATTACCAAATCCCGTCCCAAGAATAATGATGCTGGCAGTTTGGAGTGAATTCCTAATGCATTTTACCATTTCTTTAACAATTACAGCTCTATTTAAAATGAAGAGAATTATATTGCTATTCAGTTTTAGAGTGATAAATTGCAGGATATTAAAAGATTCTTCTCTGAATGCAAACAATAGAGAACTTAATTATTGCTCAGAGTGTCACTGTAGCATTATGGAACAATTTGAAATTCAACTTGCCTGGTTAGATTTATTTTAAGTCTGACATTTTCAGCCCTAGCTTTCACTCTCTGGGTCTCTTTTTCACTCTGACAACACATCAATCTATTTTCTAACAGTTCTAGCAGTAAAATAATCTCTCTTAATCTGAAGTTTTTCTCTATTATTTTATATTGTGAAATAAAAGTTTCCTTTCAAATGCAGCCTGGTACAGGAAATGGGTTTATATGGGAGAAAAATTCAGGCCATCAGCAGTATCTCTAATCCATATGTACTTTTTGCCATAGACAAAGCTGCTTGAGAATTCCTGAAGAACCGTCTTGCAATGAAAAACACAGTTTAACCAACAAAAATGCTCTATGGGAGTAAACCCATTTCTCTAATATTTCCAATGAGAAACCAAAATATTTCATTATGACTTTATCAATACATTCAGCTACTAGGCTGCAACCCGGACTTCTAGATTTAAATATTCATTCTAGTAACATACACATATTTCCTATTAAGTACGTAGCATATTTCTTGCAATATAAAATTTGAAGGGATACATTTAGAATATTTTTTCCACTGATCCCAAATACAATATTTTACAATTTATTTATTGGGAAATTTAAAAATGCTTTCCTTCATTCTGATTCAGAACAATCTGAATGCATCCCCAGCTG
This sequence comes from Anas acuta, assembly GCF_963932015.1. Taxonomy (NCBI): domain Eukaryota; kingdom Metazoa; phylum Chordata; class Aves; order Anseriformes; family Anatidae; genus Anas; species Anas acuta. The sequence continues at coordinate 103,266,821 of NC_088981.1, forward strand.
ACAGCGTACTTCTTGGGTACCTTCATCTGAAGGCAATGGACCCAGAGGTGGCATGATCTGCAGAGCAAAGTAAGACCTCCTGCACTACACAACACAATTTTTCTTTCCCCAACAGGCTGAGGGACGGGGCTGCAGGCCAGTTTCTGCTGCAGGCAACATCTTCTGTGGAGCTCAGACTGAGATCTGTGTGCTTGGAGCTGGCCAAGGTTATCCCCATGACAACACCTGAAGGAGAAGTTATACCAACATGAGACTGAACGGGACACACTCTGTTCCTCGGGCAGCTCCATTCTCTGTTCCCCCTCCAAAAACATCTGGGTGAATGATATTTCACCCAGCCTTGGTCAGATAACAGTGTGTGCCAGTCACCCTGGGCACATCCTTCTTGCCAGTCCCTGCAGTCTTTCAAGGACTTCCACAATCTTCCATTGAACTTCAGGAAAAGAAAAAACAAAAAAGGTGATTCTGAGTTCAGTAAAGTTATGAAGGCAGAGATGATTGAGAGGTCCCGCTGCCTACTCATTTTTACAGCTTATTAACGAGTGCTCAGTTCTTCCAGTTGTGATTTATTAAGCATCCTGTTCTGAGATGATACAGAAGCATAACACTGTTCACAGTCCCTAAAAATCTGTAAGTAGAAACTCAGCAAAGTGACTTGAGGAGATTTCAACACCACTTTGATACAGGGGTAAACTGCTAAGATTTAAAACACCTCTTGAGGAACACACGATACAAAGCACACGTATTGTAAATAATTAAATTTTATTAATGATCTTCAAGGCTCCTTAACGGGGACAAAATGTTATTGTCAGGTTTCCCAAGTTAACTGGCTGTACCCTGATTCTGTATTTGGGTTCATTGCGTCTCATTCATCTGTGCCCCACGATGGAGAAGAAAAAGAAACCCTGCATGAGGAGGCTGAGCTGCCTCCACACGTGTGGCTGAGAGGGACCTGTGTCACCAGCCTACCTCTGGCCCCAAGGGTGGTCATCTCTTGCCTTTTACCCTTCACAGGGGTTACTGGAGATACCTGGAGAAACCAGCTGCATTTTCTCCTATTTGTGGGGAGCTGTTTCTGGAATTACCTGTTTTCCAGGAAAGAAGTGCAGCAGGAGGTTTTGGGAAGCTTGTGTCCATACAAAAAAGTCAGCGTTTATTAATCTCCTGCCCTTTACCATTGCTGTCATGCTTTTATGTGACAATGGCAAGAAAATTTACAGCTGCTTTCTTCAGCACCAAATGAAGTATTTCATGTAAAAGCAAAAGGTGGCTGTCACTCCAAGTCATTCCTTCCCCTGCTTCACCAGACCCAGCTTCTTCCTTGGATTTTTGGAGCCCCTTAGCTCCAGTTTCCTCCCCTAGATGCAAAGAGAGGATTCCCTGTAAGCTCCTACCCCTTCCTCCTCCTCTTCCTCTTAGTTACAGACACGGCTCATTTCTTTTGCAGGCACCCTCTGAGTCATTGCTGATTGCCTGCCCTTCTCTGCAGGGGGAAGCAATCGGAGTGAGCTGACTTGAGGCTTGTGCAGCTCTTCAAATTCTGACACCAGCAAATTATACTATGTATTAAAGCAAGTTCTCTTTCTTACCCCTAGGCTCCAGACTGGGTTTGAGGAGAACATGGTTCAGTTCCCAATTTTATTCCACTTCTCAATAAACAATTTTCTTTAAAAAATGTAAAACAAGATGCTTTTCCCACAGCCTCATGAAATATTTATTTACTGTTTAGAACCCTTCAGTAAGTAGCAAAGGTCTCACATTTGGAAAACATAAAAGTTTCTGTAAAACCAATCTGTGCTTGCTAGCTGAATATTAAAATGCAGGATGGGTGAATTAGTAACTAATTCATGCATAATAAAACCCATACGCTTCGAGAAGTAATTAGCCTATTGTTTTGATTCAGGGAATGTTTGCTTAATAGCCTCAATAACCGCTCACTTTCCCAACCGGATCAAAATTAACATGCAGGGAAGACATTCAGATAAAATCAATCATTTCGATAATAAGAAATTCATATTTTGTTGCTGTTTCTGTAGATGGCCTGAAATCACTGAATTTTAGTTTTCTGCATCTAGGAAATTTATGGTTATTTGATTAGGGCTACATGATCTCCTTAGCACACTCCAAACAGCAAAATGTTATTAAAAACACTTGGCAGTGCATAAAGTAAACACTAACGACAACTGCTTATACATTATGTGCTCAAATGTTTAAGTGGATGAAATTCCTCAGGGAGAGACGAGCGGTGGAGTGAAGATGGGGTGAAGGGAGAGCATTTCCTATGCCCTCTCCTGTAAAGAAAGCTGAGAGCTCCCTTTCTCCAAAAATAAACAGAAATATCACCTAAGTTTCTACTCAGGAACTGCTACCTTTCCAGTGGCTGAAGTAAAGGCCTCATGTAAAGGTCTCACCTCGTGTGAAGGTCTCACAACCTACAGGACAGGTTAGCAATCCCCTGACTTAGTTCCTCCATAAGCTGTGGCACGTCAGGCTGCATCCTAGCAGATGGTAGGGTCAATATCGTGTGATGTGGCACCATACGGTATAATGCAGGTGTCCTAAAGGATTTTGCCAAGTTAGGCAAAATTTGAGAGGGACAGAGCTAGATGCTTGAGAAATTAGGTTCAAGAGCATTCGACATCGAATTGCCTGGCCCAGGGAATGCAACAGGACCTAGAATGGGATTCACAGGAGGTCTGTGAAGCACATGGGGCCTTATCCAATTGCAACCTGAGCAATTAGTAACAGGTGCCAGAGGATCACCTAAACAACTACCCAAGGTACACCTGCCTACTCTAAATTTGTTTCTAGAAAAAATACCACCACAATTCACTTATTTGAAGGTCCTCATTTGATCATAAATGGAGGCAAAAGAGCTGAAAATAAGTTAATTTGTGTTTTCTTTAAAAACGTTCAACTATAGCTTTCATTTTTATGTCAGCACTAGAAATCTAAGTCACTCGGGTACAGAGTAGTTAACATTATTCTGCGTAGAAGTTGACAGAGAGGGGATGGATTCAGATAACGATTGACATGACTACATTTATGTGTTTGCATATAGGTATCTACCAGAGCTTGAAGTGCTTAAGCAGTCTTTATAGTCAAAGGAAATCTAGAGTGGGTTCAGATGTCTAAACATATGGGTCTAGTGCAATCTGAGACCCCCTGGGACAGCTAAGATTCTTGCACAGGTGTAGCTGTAGACATACAACACAGGATAAAGGCTTCACTCATTTGCCTGGATATAGGTGTCTGTTGACCAGTTTGACCTCTGAAGATCTGTAATTTCCAATGGACTCTGGGAATAATTTCCACTGGTCATAAAAATCTCCATCACTGCTGTCATTGTGATCGTGGTGGGTCTGAATAGCTTTTTGGAAGCAGAAGACATCCTTTGATCACTAGGCTAATATACTCTTCTCCAGAATGAGCTGGGCTATCTCCATATTGTTCTCATCTTGAACTGGTCATGTGAGCAATAAGGGGACTTCTTTTTCTAAGACTGCTATGCTCTGGAAATAAATCTAGTCAATATTGTGTATAATTACATATAATCACATCTATTAAGTTAATTTCTCTAAGGCCATTTTGTTTCATTTATTTACAGAACTGCAACATGGGTGTTGGAAAAGTGGTACAATGTGAAAAAAAGAAAGAAAGAAAGAAAACAGAATAAATAAGACTGGTAAGAGTGAATTTCTTAAAACTTTTGGGAGCTTTGAACAGCTGCTAAGTGCTACAGAATGCAGGACGAGAATTGTATAACTATGAGCTGTGACATTCAGTATATTCTTAGCTCCCAAGTGAACAGGCTCCCTCTCTCCCCCATTGAGTCCAAGTACAAATATTTGTTTGCCTGTTGGTAAGTTCATTTAAATTGAACGTTACCAGGGTTTCTGAGAAAGCAAGGAGGACTTTGGGAGGGCAGGCTCTGAAGAACCCCCTAAACCTAAAAATCATCCTAAATCATGCATGGAGCCTGATTCTGAGTTCAATTACATGCGTGTAATTCCTTTGGTTTCAGTGGAATTAGTCCTTCATTAAGCAAAGGAGAATGGATCAGAATTAAGCTCGAGAATATTAATTTAATTGTAGCAAAGATTTACATGTGAAAGCCCACTCGTATAATACAGCAAGATGATGATCCCACACTGTTTGAAGTGGTCCTGACACTAAGTACTTTTTTATCTCCCTGGGGCTCTCCTCACTGCAATGTGATTTCATGCTTTGCATAACTCCAAGGTGATAGCTTGCCTTTGGTCTGCCTTTGGTTTTAGGGAAATATTTTGTTTCCAAAATCAAAACGGAGCTAAGTTAGGCAGAAAAAAAATAATAAAAAATTGTCTAAAAATCAGAGTACGTCTTTCTTATCTGAGGTTGGCATAACCTGCTGGAATTAAAAATTGATAGACTAAAAAACTGCTGAACACTCATTACGGCTGCAGATCAATGTTGAAAACAAGAGGTTATTTTTAGTAGTAAGGCGCCCTTGTCTTTATTCACGTCGCTTCCCTGGAATATTTAATGGTAATTCACAATTCATGCATTTTGACATCTTGCTACTCTAATCTTCATTTTCTTGTCAAAGAAAATGTCTTAAAGTCTGATCTGGTTCACATACAGCATTAATAGTGTGGTGAATGTCCTTGAAAGTCAACCCTGATCCTAAAGGGATCGGTCACTTTGCTAAATGGTAAATGGCAGTGCATAATTTGCCCATTTTCCATTCCTTGAGCACCCAGAATGCATGTTGACTTGAGTGAGGCTTTTAAGTACAAAAAGTTCATATTTCTTCATGTAAATCACACTATTTGAGATGGAATCCAGGCTGTGCTGAACATCTGGAAATGGAGGGGTGACAGGTAGCAACAAGAAGCTTTAGAAGTCACGTATGTGACAATCGCTTGTGCTGCTGTGCTTTAAAACACTATGCAAACTCAGCTAAAGTCATTCCCACATCAGAAGAAGAACTGTTTTCTTACACAAAATGGCTATTAGGTTTAATTCTGACTGTGGCTAGAAATGTTTGAAATGCATACATCAAAACTGCAGTTTTCAGGTAATTTTAAAAGATTCTCCTTTAACTGAAATCATTATTGCGCTCTTGAGCCAAATTGCTACTCTGAAAGTTTTCAAAAATGAGCAATATGAGGAACACATGGAATCCTTTCCTCTATTTTCACAAACTAGATGTTGATTTCTTGTAAGGCTTATGTTGCACTGTGAAAAACTGACTTCTTACAAATGCTTTAACATGGACATAAACCCAGTGCTGTGTTAGACAATGCTGCTGGAAGATTTATCAAGATTTTTGCTTTCTTTCTTAATTCCAGGTATATAAAACAGTTAATGAAGCTGAAAGCTGTTATTAAACCTCTTCGTAATTTAGGAATAAAGTATTTTAGAAGGAGGTTGAAAAGAGATAATTAGATATTTGAAAGCCTACTCCAGGGCTAGACCTTACCAGTAAGTTTCAAGCAGTTCTTTGCACAGTGCTGTGGCATAAACAAGCCAGGTTTTCATTACTCAGTCTTGGCCACTTAATTTGCATCCCCACCAGTGCCCTGGGTGAGGGAAGAGAGAGAGATTTTTGTCAGCAGAAAGGTGTTCCAACTTTTGGCAACTTCCAGTGCCAGCAGCAGCACCCCCAGACATGTCCTGCAGTGGGGACAAAGGTGATTGCCTTCTGGGGAGGGGAAGGTGGAGGAAGAGGGTGGTGTTTTAGGGGAGCAGCTTTCCATTAGGGGGTTTCTCTGGAGGAGGCAGCACACAGGGAGGGGATGATGGTTGGTGGAGGCAGTGAGCTGGATGAAGGGGCTCAGCTCTGCAGTTAGCTTGTGGAGGTGCCATGGACCACAAGTTAAAGCCACTCTTCCTTAAATCAAAGATCTATCTGCCCTCGTGTCCTGACACTGAGATATCAGTGAGTATAAAATACAGAGGAACATCCTGCATAAGAGGATACGGGGACATGATATGGACATACACCATTGTGGTGCATGAAGGACAGCCTCTGACTTTCTCACTCTCTCATGTGGTCCAAGAGCTACAGTCATCAAAATGCTTGGCAGGAGATGGATCAAAATAGATGTGTTACACTGTCAGCTTCAAAGACAGTTAACTGCATATATGGGATTGGTCTTTGCTGTCCTGGGCTTTCTGAACAGTCAACTGTGCTGCCATAGCTAAATGCAGTACGTAACACAACCCTTTGCACGGCTATTTTAGTGCACGTTATCCTATCTGCATATTTGCTAGGAGGGAAGTGCATGAATATAGGAGTGCTGATTAGTGGGGAGAATTTTATAGAACAATGAAGAGCTGAGGTGACTGACAAACAGATGCCATGAATATTGCATTTGCATGATGATGATTTATAAGCACCAAAAATTGCACCCTTAGCTCCAAAATCAAGAGATTTTATTTTAAAAACGGGAGGTCATTTCTAGATAATCTGTTGTCTATTTTATTTAGTTTCTAGGTTTCCACCTTTTAGGTTAAAATGTATGCATTTTTTAAAGCTTTTTTTCCCATTTTTTTTTTCTTTAGAAGTGCAAGACTACATTCCTGTAAAGTCTCTATTGACATTCTTGCACAGTCTCTATATTTCATCATCCGGATCCTTCTAAGAGACACTAAATTACAAGGTGCATGAGAAACTCATAATATGAGTTGTCATGGAGTGATGACTTGTTCTTTCATACAGATCAAATGGTCCAGCTGAAAAGAAAATAACATATTTCTTTCTCAAGATTTAACTGGGTAGATTAAGTTGATTTTACAAGAAAAGATGGCATGAAATAAATAGAAAATGTACTGTACACCTTCCTATCTTGCAGTTCAAAAGGAAGATCTTCCATGTTCTAGGACTGATGATAGGAAGACCCCTTTATGTATCTTCTCCCTGCACACCTGGAATTTCAGCTAACCTTGACATCTTCCTTCCCCATGTACCCCAACTGCCTGTGGCTTGGATGTGCCCCTATCAGTTTATTGGTGTTTCTGTGGTGGAGGCCAAGCCATCAAAGTCACGGAAGGGTTTTGGGGGACAGCACAGACCTCTGGGATAACATCTGCAGAGGTCATCAATATATATATATATTTTTTTTTTTTGCGCAAATGACTGCAAAGAAATAAACCCAGCTATGCATCAGGAAGAGCATTTAATCTTGAATGCAAAGGCTCTATCACTCATGGAGCTACTTTTAGTTTTAGGGCTCAGTACTGTGTCAATAAAACTAATGGGAATTCTGTCCTTGCCAGAAAAGAGATCAGGATTTGGCCTTCGAGAGCAACACACTTAATTCTAGTGTGCATCCTGGCTTCAATTTTTAATGAGAAAATGGGAATAAACAGAACAAAAAGTATTCCACAAGTCCCAGATCCTCAATAAATGCAGCATAATGGTAGAGCTAAAATTAATGCTATTTTTTACAATCTGGATAAGAGGGTGAGAGAGTGAGGAGAGTTTGCTACATCACACAATACAGGAAAGCTCCTTTCTTCTTCCTGTTGGTCCCAACATATTGGGTGTCTGAATTTGTACCTGATGAAGCACTGTTATTCCAAGGCAAAGACTGACAGATGTTGGACAGTCATGCTGGGCTGATGTTGTTAGAAATTTTAATTTTGTGTCAAGAAGAGGAAAAGGAACCAAAGGAACTAAATTAAATCCCTGGCACTTCCAGCATAATTTACAACAACAGCAAAACTTTCAGCAAATCAATACCTATGTGTCGTCCTTTAGGTTACCTGTCCTATTGCTTCCGAAAGTGTAATTCCCTCAGTCCTATGGAGATCTTTTAAAATCAGATTAAATATCTGCCTGGTCCCTTACCATGGTAAATTTTGTAATGAAAACCACAAATTGATCCCATTAAAAATAAGAGTACTGACAGCTTGTGGCAATGGATTTGGGGCAAGAAGAGGTGTTTAGAGGACCCAAGAGTAGTGAGTCTATCCCTGCCACAGGAGGAGCAATAGGAAGGCAGTACTTATGGGGATCAGCAGAAATGCTCCTCCTGAGGGGTCCCGGAGCCTCCAGCTTCTCAATGTGTGCTGGACACCCTGGTCTGAATACACCCCCAGCTGAGCCTGGAGGCCATCCTTCAAACATAGCTCATGGGCTGGATGGGGCTGCAGGACCCTGTGCACCCCTGCAGCTCCAGCGGGCTCCTCTCAACTCCCAGAGCTGCCCTCATGGCACAGCAAACAGCAGCACTGCAGCATTTCAAGAGCCAGCTATGGGAAACAGGAGTGGTTCCTAAATATTAAGCTGAACTTGGGTTCCTAGATATGTAACAGAGAAGCCCTGTAATTTATTGTTGTGTTTAGAGGATAAAACATGAGATGCTTTCTGTTTGCTAATAAACCCTCCTTAATGGGCTTAAACTGCAGCAAGGGAGAGGTAAGCTAACCACCAGGAGAAATTTCCAGGGATAGGAAGAGCCAAAGGAGGTGGCAGTTTGGACAAGGAGGCTGCAGCATCCCCTCACTGAGCTTAGCAAACATTTTGGGCTCACCTCTGCCAGAAAGAGCTTGGGGAGAACTGTTTCTCCTGTGGGCAGGACTTGGATTTGATGTCCTCAAGAGCTCTTCCAGCTCAGTTTGATGGGAATGTACTAAGAAGGTGCAGCTGGTGCAGACACCAGCTATCTGAGCTGCTCCAAGGTTTCGTGTCCTCTGCACGTGGCCTCCAGACTGGGATGACTGGAAGGTCCTAATGACGGGAGCCAGGATGCCAGGAGCAGGGGCAGCTCTTCCATGAAAAGATAAAACATAGTGAAATCCGCTTTATTTGAAACTTTCCCAAACAGTATAAGCAGACTTTCCAAACCACTTCTGGTTTTCTGTTCCAGTAAATTTGCATTAAATACTTCCAAGCTCCCACAGCATCCCCAAAAATGTAGTGGAAAATGTTTAGAATTTAATGTAATATCCCCCAGATTTATAATGTCAACAGACATCCCGATGGATAAAGTTAGTCAAATGCTTCTATGACTTATAATGGGGTGTTCAGATCAATACTGCCAGTCTGATAAATGCTCTACAGAATGACAGATATTGATCCTGAAACATGGGCTAGCTGATTTTGGAAAATAGCGAATGTGCTGGAATTTAGACCAAATGAAAGCAAACAATGATATTTTAAAAGTGTTTAAACCCCAAATTTTAATTCACCTTCTAAAAGATGCACGTTCATATTTATTTTTGTCATACAACCTGAGATTTGTACCTGCACAAGAAGCCCAAGTCACCTTGCATCTGTCAAATATTTCACGTGTATTTCTGCCACACCTGCACTGAGCATCTACTGTCTCACATGCTTAGGAAATAGCTTCAGGCAGAGGTGGTAAAAGCTGTTCATAGGAATATAACATCCCAAGGCCTATAGGGGTTAAAAGAAACCTTCCCATATATACTTTTCTGAGCATTAGAAGCAAGGTTTTCTGTGCCATTATAACAGCTATGGTAGACAGCTACTGCGAAAACTGCCTTTGGACAGATGTGCAGGGGGAAGACGCTCCCAGCAGCTCCTGGCTTGTCTTTGTTAATGGGGGACATTTGTGCCATGTCCCTGGGGTGCTGAGCAGCGTGGCACAACCCATATGTGTACAAATTAAGATTTGCATTAATAATCCTATTATAAGTACAAATGACACTCCAGACTTGGACCATGTAGTGCCTGCAGTGTGTAAAAACCAAATACTTGTTCTTGTAGGAAAGGGCTCCTTGTTATAACACCCATAGCCACAATGACCTCAGATTTATTTCCCAAGCCACTTCACCATGGCACTGAGGTGGTTTCTGGCACGGAGAGGCAATAGGGTTGCCCACACTGATTGCTCCTTGTCCCATACACTTCTCGCCCTGCCCAGCTTGCTGTCCCTGCAGGGGCAGGGGGTGACCGGCAGCACCAGCGGTGGCTCACAGCCCTGAGACCTGTGCTGTCCCCTGGGCACCAGCCTCCGTCTGACTACAGAGGTAGTCGTGCTCCTCATTGGGGTACCTGAGCTGAGCATCTGCACCTGGGGGGATTGAATTAGAGCCTTAACATCTGAAAAGGGCTTTGTGAGACTGAGCAAAACATGAGGGACAAAAACACAGCAAATCTTGAAACTTTCCTGCTCTGAAAGCCATACCTTCAATGGGAAGGAAAATAAGCTTTCAATAATTTCCCTCTATGGCCTTAAGATTTGGGAGATCTTAAAACACAGGTGGGGCTTGCAGCCGTAATCTGGATCCCTGAGGCATTTGGGAACATCACGGACAGCAGCCCGGAGGCAGGCACGCAGGGCTTCCCAGCAAAGCCCTTGCAACAGCTGCTGAATTGGCTGGCAAAGCCCCACCGATGTGACCTTGTTATTAAAACAGAGGGCTTATTTACAGCCTCGTTCGGGTGATCATCATTCCAGGTAGGGCTAAATATAGAGGGTTAGTGAGTAGCCTCTTGCATGTGGGGCATTTCATCATGTAAAAGGTCAGCAGCAAAATAACTGGGTCCTCTCCTCTCTTCTCAGATCTATCTATTCTGCCCCAAACCATGATGTATTGCTCAGAGGTGGTGTCAGTAATGGTTTATTTAATTGACATGAAGAATCCCCTAAGCCAGACAGGTTTCTGGTGTCTGGTCCTTCATGTGCTGCTCAGGGAGAGGACTTCCCAAGCCAGCAGGCAAATGCTTAGAGGTTAGCCAGATTCACCACAAATGGGGGAATGCACAAGAGGAGGAATTTCCTTGAGTCACCAAATCAGGGCACCAACTACTGCAGACACTGCATCATCTCGGCCCATCTATGTAAAAAAATAAGCACACTTCACTTTAGTCATTCCAGGTATGCAAGATGCTGCTGGGTGCCACGTCCTGCCTGAGAACCATTCTGCTCATCATCTGCAAGAGATGCACAGGCACAGGCAACGAAAATTGCACCTTGACCAGGAACCACACTGTGAGGCTGAAGGTCTCCAGAGGTGATGGAGTAGGATTTGTGAAGAAATCTCCCACATATCTGCATCCCCAAATTGTCAAGAAATGTAATTGCTACTGGGAAGCACATAGGATAACACAAAATAAACTCTTCATGCAAATGATGTGAAAGCAGAACAGTGCTTTGGATAACTCCTGTGGTCAGGAAAGGAGCTTGCAGTGGGCTGTGGCTGTCCTGTGTCACCAGTGTGTCACTCGGGCAGGATTGGGTCACTTCTCCCTGCTGTTCAGCCAGGAAGATGCTGTCAGGAGCAGCCCTGGGTATCAGACACCAAGCAAGGCACAGAGGGACGTCTGCAGTGAGTGACTTGAAAGCCAGAAATCATCTGTGCAGACAATTGAAGCAAGTGGCTGTGCGTAAACACGCTCACCTCTCCCTGCAGTGCAGCAAAACAAAGCCTCTGCTAAGCCACACATCTGTCGGCTGCAGGCAGCAACCTGCTGCAGAGTTTGTTCCCCATACACTTGCCACCCTACGTCTGGAGATGACAAGACCACGGTGGTGGTGGTGGGACTTCTACCCTCATCCCAGGCTGTGCATGTGCACATATCTGAAGGTCAGAACTTTCCAAACCATAAAAAAACAGGGTGCTGAAAAGGTTGGAGCCAGGCTTTTCTTCCCCTGCTCATCCCCATTCTCCCAGATGGCACAAACTCATCTCTTCTTCTCTCCCTCCTGCCCATCACCACAGCTGAAAAGTGACCTGTCAGCATGGTGCAGGTACAGAGCTGTTGTCAAAGATGTACAAGAAAACATGCACGTTACTCACTCTGCCATTTCTAATGGGGCAGCCCATACTCCTTACTTCACTCCTCTCCTGCAGATATTTCCTGTGGGACATCCTTGGCTTTGGCTTGAAGAATCTGAAGGCACCTTTTGTCTGCCACCTCACCACAGAAGCTTTTTGTTTCAGCCTCCATAGCACACCACAAACAACCACCAGATTACCTGAAGAGTGTCAAAACATTTCTGTGACCAAATATTTGTAGTCAGAGGAATGGTTTTAAGCAGGAAGTGCAGCATCAGGATGTAAGGGCAGAAATGTACAGCTTTATTTAGCAAGATATGCATGGAGGCTATGCGTCAGGGATGGCATTTTTTTTGGAGAAGGATTGCAAGATTCAATTTTGTGATCCAGTGGTATCTACCATAGCATAGTGTTACTGCGTCAACACCACAAGAAATAGAAGTCCTGTTTATTTTTGTAGAAATAGGCCAAAATCAGACACCCTCATTTAAAGACCATTATGCAGTCCAGGAAAAGGTGGCAACTTGGCTTCCAATATATTTTCGTTTGTACATCTTTCACATCTTTATGCACTTTAAAAATATAAAACAATGGTTCTTAAAACTGGTTTTGTATTTTTTATTTTCAGAGACATTAACTTTGCTGTGACTTTTTGTAGTCTTGGAGATTTTCTTTTTCTCCAGTTAGTTTTTTTGTTTGTTTGTTTGTTTGTCTTGTTTCTTTTTTTTATTTCTCCAGCTTTGGGAAGTTTTTTCAAGGCAAATTTGCTACTTTGCTGCACAGCAGCTAAGGCTGCAAACCACCTGCCACATTGCAAAAATGATGTCAAACTGCTTTTCCAAACTTTCTCTCTAGCTTCTCAACTTTTGAGGCAGTTTCAAACTGCCTTTCCTTTTATTAGAAAAGCTGTAATTACTATCTGAGGGCAACCTTTGTTATGACATGAAAAGAAGCACTCCAACTACTGTGCTAAACATTAGATGTTCGGCTGAGTGATAAAACACTATAATCAAGCCCCACATGTGACTGTCTCCTTCAACCAACCTTCGCATATGCAAGCGCTAAAAATTTCAAGTAATATCGTATTTATGAGGGCACAGCACAGGTTTGTGAAATGAATGTCCTATATTTTACGTGTTTTGAAACGGGAAAAGCCGAATAACCGCTGCTGTGTGTGGTGTTCCCCCCTCCAATAAAACCAGTCCTGGTGGCAACGACATGAACCTTGCTTCTCTGCACATGGGAGGCAGGTGCAAAGGTTTTAGCAGTGGTTTTGGTTCTAAAAGTTGTTCCAAGTCACAAGTTCACGTTGCTCCAAGGAGTAGCATTTACCTGGTCTCACCATTTGTGTGAACTCTGAACGTTGTTCAGGTTTGCTGGTGAAGCTGGAGGTGGGATTTCTCCAACCCACATTTGCCCTTCTGAAGCACCGGGGGCTAGCCCAGGTAGACCCTGAGTTCTCTGTAGAGTAAATGGAGGTATCTTTAGGAGAAGATATCACTTGGGGGTTTCTAGGACTAGTTCTGTCAACCTGCTGCTGGGGTAGGTCTCCTCTTTGCCATGCACGGGAAGCATGAAACACAGGTCAACACCCACAGAATCACAGAATTTCTAGGTTGGAAGAGACCTCAAGATCATCGAGTCCAACCTCTGACCTAAAACTAACAGTCCCCACTAAACCATATCCCTAAGCTCTACATCTAAACGTCTTTTGAAGACCTCCAGGGATGGTGACTCCACCACCTCCCTGGGCAGCCCGTTCCAATGCCTCACAACCCTTTCAGTAAAGAAATTCTTCCTAACATCTAACCTAAAACTCCCCTGGCGTAACTTTAGCCCATTCCCCCTCGTCCTGTCACCAGGCACATGGGAGAACAGGCCAACCCCCACCTCGCTACAGCCTCCTTTAATGTACTTATACAGAGCACCCCCAGCAGAGATGCTCAGTCCAATGCTAGCTCACAACCATCTCCAGGAGCAGCACAGTTAGGAGTCCAATATCTTTCTCCTTTGCAATGCATCACGGAAAGTAGAATATCTTTGTGATGCAGGATTTAGTATAGTTTGCAGCATTCCTACTGCCCCGGTACAGAAATGAGGGAAAACATTGCCATACACGACATTTGTTGGACTTGGAGAAAATGGGTAGCCCTCTCTGCAACAGACTGATATTGGTGTGACACTACATAAGACTACTGCAGAGACCAGGCTGTGGTGGTCCCACAGGCGGAGATCAGGAGGGGTCTGATCAGCAAGTTATTGTTTCACCATAAGAAGTGATTTAATAAAAATCAAGCTGTCTTCCTCATTTATCAACTTGAGGAAATCATATCTTCCCCATGCATTTTTGTCTTTGAAAAGACATTGGAAGCTTTCTGGAGCAGACCTATGTCTTTGTTGTATCTTGAGCAGCCAAAATACATCTTCAGTAATACCAAAATAGAACATAATAGGAAGCAACATCCTAGTAACTCCAGGAAACCACACTGTTAATGTTTGACCCATTTGAAGACAGAAGAGTTCAGGCTCATAAGACCACTCATTCCACATATTCCATTCAGATTTTCAGATGAACGGAGCTATTTTTATATACATCCTAAAGATTAGGCTACTATCTCCAGTGCTGAACTTTTCGTTATGATTTAAATTATATTGGATTTATATTGTATCGATTTGCTAAACAAATGCACAAATTTAATCGATTCAGAGATCTAAATATAGAAATATTGATTGCTGGGAGGTAGATCACTGATAGTTTGCTTGCAGAAGCCTTTCCTAGCATCACTGCTAAAGACAAGGTTTTCTTTCTCTAGGTTGTTAGTGTGCAGTCGGTTGTCAGTCGATGCAACATGTATGCATGATACATCCAATACATGACAGATATTGTCTCTGATCTAAGTTAGCAGTGAGGTGATGATTATTTGTGACTTGCTTAATCACAAAATAAGGAAATGAAAACAACTCAAGACATTTGAGCATTTAAACAACTTTTGATTTTTTTTGCTTAATTTCTTAGGACGTGGTATACATGTTTTTAATAATAATTTTTAATTAAGTTTTTAATTACCTTTCCAAAATAAACCTATGTGGTTTTTTTAATAGTATTATTTTCATTCAGAATGTGATATAAAATATGACTGTATTCTACCGTTGTATATTAATTACAATTATATTTACTCTGGGCATTCAATTTCATCATACTGGAGATAGATAAGAAAGTGTTTTATACTCACAAGTGATTTGCTTTGCATCCATAGCAATATGCAAATGTATATATATACCTATAGGTCATATATATCTATAATTCAGTTAGCTCAGGTCAACTCATAGGCTTGTCCCTGTCCCCAAAATTTGATATTTTCCTTTAGTTCTATTTATTCCATTTTCAAAAGTCTCATGGTTACAATTTCCTGAGTGTATCATTTTTTTTGGGGGGGATATTAATTCAATTCCACAACTGGGTTATTGCAATCAATCATTTTCCAACTGAAGTAAAAAGGCACTGACAACGTGACATCCAGTGTCACTGATTCATATGTGCATATATTAAATTTAATTTATTGGGATAAATAGTTTCCTCTTAATATTGTAATTGCTTAAACATGGCTGCTAAAAGCAGGCAGGGCTGAGACCCTGCATGTTCACAGTATCCAGCAACGGCAAACCCATCACAGTAATCTGGATTCAGGCTTCAGGCATAGCATGGTGCAGGAGCAAAAACCATCAACTCTTTGGCCCCAGAGCTATTCTCCTTCACTTCCATGCACAAAATCCTAATCCCTCCTTTTACAAGAGGCATTGGGAATAAATATAGTGCACAGCAAAAAAATACAGCTTTTGCTGGTGCACATCCTTGGGCTAGGAGTCAAAGCATGGATGCAGTGCTCGGCCCTGTATCATGCCCTCTCTCCCATTCTGGGAATAGATAGGCAATAAGCAACCTTGCAAATGTTTGTGTTTTTCTGCCCAGGAGTTCGATAACTGGTGCAGAAAATACAGAGGAAAATACATAATTCCCTACAGAAGGGAGCACAAAATCTAGTCTTCTGCAATGTTTTCAGCAATCAGTCAAGAGTTTCATTTTTTTAAAGCACAAAGCCACTGCCCAGAAAAAAAGGCAACAACCCCATGCTGGAAAAGGGATAGATAGCTTGTGACTCCATTAGTCTCTGCAGTAATGCCACACGGAGCAGGAATGCTTTGTACTCCCGGGCAAGTTATTCTTTAATGAAGTGGATGGTTGATGACTCCAGAGGATCATTTCTAAGCGGGTTTTTGTTTCCTCTTTCTTTGGTATGCCCCTGGCTGTTCTGCCAGTGAACAGGGACAAGAAGCAAAAAAGTTGTGATCATTTATACAGCAGTGTGCACCATCTCTCACATCCATCAGCACTATGCATTGTAAAGATGTCATTACCATTTTTTCTCCTGTTTGCTGATAAAGCACCTTCTTAATTATTATTGATGATTCTTTTCCTGAACCACATATAATGTTTTAC
Organism: Anas acuta; assembly: GCF_963932015.1. Lineage (NCBI taxonomy): Eukaryota > Metazoa > Chordata > Aves > Anseriformes > Anatidae > Anas > Anas acuta. The sequence continues at coordinate 103,283,055 of NC_088981.1, forward strand.
AAAATGTATGAGTATTTAAACCAAACTAGCCCTCTTTTTCCTATTATATGTTTCTACAGGTGCATGCAGGATGCAATCTACTTTCCAAAAGGATAGAAAACAACCTCTGCCTTGAGGACCAGAAATGTACAGAAATGAAATGTAAAAACATGTGAAGAGCATTTTTTTTTGGCAATTGTATATTGTAGGAAAAAACAAAACAAAACAAACAAAACACAAACAAACACAAACCTCTAATCAGTTTTCAATATTCTGGCTCTCAATTTCATCACATTACTCCTGACTTCATTTTTCTGAGAAGGGATGAAGAGATCTCCATAGCTCTCTTTAAGTCACTCTGTTTCTGTCTTTTATGTTCCTTCTCTGCCTTCCCTCTGCTTTCTGGTCATATTAGTATTTTCTTCTGGTACTGAAAGGACACAACCAACCCATTATAAACTAATAAGCCAAACATGCCCGGAAATGATAGCCAAATAAATCTAAATGAGACTCGAGACTAAGATACTGTAAAGGATATTGTCAAAATAATTATGACATGGAAAGAGCTCAGCTGAAGCATCAGAGAAGTATTGCTGAAGACTGCATACAAAGAAACACTGGCATGATTTTGCAAGGACACGTGGGGTCTGGAGAAAGCACGTTGCCACTCGGACTGTTTGTTTGTAAACAGCAGACAGCAGAGTCGTGGAGGTCCAACCAATCTCATCTGCCAGCCCGTGAGAAAAATGACCTTCTTTGGCATTCCATCACGTTTTTAACATCCAGAAAAAAATAGTCACCGTGGGTCAGATCCATGAGGAGTGAATGCAGTACGTGGTGAGAAATTCAAGATGGCAGAACTGTGCTGGAGCTGTTCTCTGGTGGGAGACAGTATTTCCACCCTATTTTCACTAGAGAATGGCATAATAAGGTTCTTACTTCCTAAGTAAGGCCTTCCAGCCTCAAACATTCTGTGATTTCCTTCTCTGATTTTTGTGATTTTCTTCTGTGACAGCTAAGTTAAACTGGAAAGTACGTGGCAAGCACGGAGTGTGGGGTTCATACCACCATACTGGCTATCCATGTGTCAGGCATCTAGTTTAAGCTAATAAGCTTTTCCTATATTCAGAGGAAATAAATATGCATCTCTGGATTAATTTAGCTGACTAATTTAGATACATAAATATAGGTGTCTTAAAAGAGGGGATCTTCACATACACCAGGTGTTTAAGGTCCTACTGTAATGAGAAGCGAAATACTCAAGCCTCCAAAGAGACCTAGGGGGTGACTCATCGCATCCTAAAGCGGACATGCACATCTGCTCAGTTGAGCATCCCTGGCTGTTTTGACTACAAAACTGCATTCATTTCCCTAAACATAGGTTTTGAGTGCTGTTTGAGATGCCCTGAGGTATCCTCCGGTCCTCAGCAGCTCTTGCAGAAGGGAGCAGACCTCTTTTAGTGCATTTTCTATGTCTGCCAGGCCCATGGTCTGATGCAACTCTCTTAAACCCCTTCTGACTCCAGTGTTTAGCCACCTGCCCTATCCATGAACACCTACACTTAGAGTAGAGGTCTTTACACGTGGAGCTGAATCCCAGCCTCTGGGCCAAACCCACCCCTCGGTTAGCCAGGGAAGGCACTAAGCTGAATGTGTTGTGTTTTGCTGTACGCAGCGATACGAATCATTTAGATTTCTTTACTTTAGTAGGGTCACCTTCAGATGACTTCAACACTTCAGATCCGCTAGCACCTGTGGTCCTGTGTCTACTTGTTAACAGCAATTTTTATGCTTCAGTTACCTTGATTCATATAACATATTGAAAAGCTCCTGTTTCGTATACAAGTTTGTTATTGACAAACATTTGTTATAAAAATGGAAAACAGCCCCCAGCTAGTCCAACATATTTGTTCAAATGGGAATCTTGATAAAATAGAGACCTGTGCGTGCCTTGACATCTATATAAAGAGGAAAACTATACAATCCATTTCAGGACTTTTCATTTCTGGAAGAAAGATAAGCCCCTGATTTGTATTCTACTTCATCTTCCTTCAAGAACACTCCTTACACTTTTATGAGTTGGAACAAAAAATACATTTAAGCAGAAATGGCTCTCCTGCAGGCCCTTGGTTTGATGGAAACTTCAGAAAATGATACAATTGGCACAGTAAAAAATAAAATAAAATCCGAGTTTGGATTAAAGCTTTCATATTCACGTCTTCATAGTTTTATTGGGGCTGTGCCTATAAACCAAACTGAGAACTCCAAGTAAGTGGCCATAACTTAGCAAACCTTCGGGGGTTTTATTTTCATTTACTTTACCTTTTTATTGTCAAAAAAAAAAAAAAAAAGTGTAAAAGCTAAATGTGAAATAGTTCCTAAGAACATATGAAAGTTCTCTGAAGTTCTGCAGCTGAGTGGTGATCACATAAGCTCTTTTGTGTGATAGCTGGGAGTCTCTGACCCTTGCTTCTGAGGGCCACTGTGCGAGACAGACATATGCCATTGCCCAGATGTTATGCTTTACTATTTCCATCTTTTTAATAGACTTCAGTTTCCAAGTTCAGGGAACACTAATTGCAAGCTGTTCTGAACATATGGAGGTTGTTCAGTTTTACAGCAATTCAAAGAATAACAGGAACTCGTAATTGGAAGGTCATAAAATACAATAGGCTATTTAGGAGATAAGATGAAAACAAGATAGGTGGAGATGCATTTATCACTGACACTTGTACTTGCTGTATCTGATGAATTAGGTTTTAGTATGTTTTAGTTGCAGAAGAATAAAAACATGAGCAAAAACTTTTCCTTCTAGAAGCTGTCAATTGTTTCTTTGCTGTTCTGGGCTTATTGCTGCAAGAGCCTCAGTCCCCCTGGCTTCGATGGGGTTGCAGTATCTATTTTTCACATCAGGTCTCCCATTCAGCATTGGCAGGCTGGAACTGCAATGCTGTCAGGCAATGTAAATACACCTTGATTTGTAAAACTCAGTCGTATTTGCCTATTTCTCACAAAAGGGGCATAGCCTGGTAAAGACAGGAGCAGAGCTACCACTTAGAAACACATCACGCCTGGTGCTTATTACCTGTAGCCCAAGAATACTCTTAATTATGTAATTCCTGGCCCTTCATTTTTTTACTCCTAACTGTCCATCAGTCCCAGATCTGGAGCATCATCCGTCACCCCCACCTTCCGTGCATAGAGGTGGATACATCACACAGCATCCACAGGAACATGCTCGACCCTTTTCTTCTATTTACAGTTTTCCCCTATAATATATACCTGAATAAAGGAAAGAGGCAGGGATTTATTATTTTTTTTTTCCAAATACAATGCAGAACTCATGCATGAAAAAAAAGATAAAAATAGGCAGAATTCTCCTGTTTACATCTCTTTAAGATAGGAGCACCTTGGGGATGAGAATTGGGCCAATGCAATTAGACTGAAGAACCTGAAAATGATTTACGTGAAACTTGCCAGGTGAGCTCCTGAAGGGCTTTGATTGCTTATGCCCTTTGTTCTCCCGTTCAGCTGATTCCTCATCCCAAATGCCTGTCGCTGATGCAGAAAGAAGCAGAAATTGCTGCTGGCAGAGCTGGGAGCTTAGGGAGCAATGGTGTGGGGAAGGGCAGAGCTTCCCTGCCAAGCAAGAAGCCTTTGCATAAACTAATCCCCTCCAGGGCTCTTCAGGTGGAATTCCCTTTTCTGCCAGTATGATACTAAATGCCAGCCTAGCCTTTGATCGAGCCAGGTTCAAAGTTGCTTTCGGTCTTCTGAAGCTGTTTCAGCCTCCTTAAGATTTTTTTTTTTAAACTTAATTTTTCTCCCTGTTTACACATTTTAGAACCATGTCTGTGAGCTTTAAGATTTAAGGTTTCTAAAGCACTGGAAAAATAAGATGCGGAAATCTCACATCTCCCTTTCTAGTCGATAGAGAGATGTAGACACTTCTGGAATGTGATTCATCTTAACCTAAAATTAGGCCTCCTAAATAGGACAGCTGAATTGTACCCTGGATTGCCTATTGCTCTCCTTTGACTACAAAGTGAGCCAAAGGCGATGGGCTCAGATGTAGCTGTCGACATAGCAAACATCTAAAGCTAGGTGAGATAAATCCCACTCACAAATTTTGAAGAGTAGTGTACTTGCATAGGCTGAACAATGACTTTTAATAAGAGTACGGAGAATAAAATGGCCACATCTTTCAGCTGTGATTACTGTAATATTGGAGGAAATTTCAGTAGGATAGTTATGATTATACTTTATTCTTAAATAAACTTTCCGGTACATGTAGGAGACCAGTTCACTTTGGGAAATTTATTTGTTGAATCCCATCTTGGTTTTATATTTCCAGGAATAAGATCATGGTTCTCTCAGTTGTATATATGAAGGGTAATCCACAGAATTATTTCTGCTATATTCTTTCAGTCTGCTCTTTGTTCATGAACTGATCTTTTTTCACACTGAAAATTCCATGTTGCTTCCATCAGACATGGAGCATATATCGTTTTTCTGAATTAGAATGATAAAATAAATAAAACAGTAAGTCTTTTGATATTACACGGTACTTCTAAGTTACAGTAATAACTTGCAGATAACAGCTCATGCTCCATCTTAAGACCTGTGTATTTCTTAAACATTTCTTTATCTTGCAGTTAGATTGTGCGAATATTATCATATCACTTAAACAGATTGTTCATCTCAGTGCTAATGCCTTCAATGGACTGCCATAAATTACACTCACTGACATTTTTCCTGTAATCTAGGTATCTGTACATCCAAATAGCGACATTTTATTAGAAGGACATGTGGACGTAAAACTAACATAGTTACATACAGCCTACCCAGAAATGCATGTACAAGTTGACCACAAAGTCTGTGAATCCTGTTAAAAATAAATTATGCAGTTTGCATCCACTAAGATACCTAAACTATGAGATCCAGTTTATCTAACTGCAGACATCTAAAGTGCTACATCTTAAATACCAAAGCAAACCAGTCATCCTAAAAAAAGATCTGATATTTCCTATGCAGTCAGTGGTGAGATGTCTTCAAAGGAAGATCCTGCCTGCCTGGATTTCTGGAGGACTGATTCACTAAGCATCTAAAATGCAGGCATAGATAAGTTATCTAAATTAAGCTTGCTGAATCCCATCACAGGCACCTATTCTTCTTTAAAAATCAGTGTTCCCATGGAGCTTAATGGGAAATTGCTTGTCTTTACAGACATTAGTTTAAGAGTTTAACCCAGGTCCTGAAGGAAATTTGTAGCAGAGCTAGAAGTAGGATCCATCAGGTGCTTTCTTAGGGCTGCCTTCAGTTTCCAGACTTTGGCATCTTCTGCCCAGTGAGGTGCCTGATGATGTCTGAGACCTATGTATGTGCTGGTAGGTGTGACCAAGACACAAGATCTAGGTTCTTCTGGACTGGTCCAAGTGGAGGGGATGATCCTTGATCATCTCAAAGAACATTAGATGCCTTTATACGAGAAACTGCATTAAGCTCCTAGTTTTAGTGGCAGAATTTGAGAAGCTACAAGCCAAGTATTTCCAGGCTGAAGTGTGTAATGGCTTTATTAGCTGGAAAATGTGGCAGGGCTTTTCTCTTTCCTTCTTGATCAAGTTTTATTCACAATCATTATTTTCACTCCATGCCCCTACTTCCTCAGATCTGTGGTGTTAGTTATTTTGATAATCACATGTAGGAAACTATTGTTCCCTGTTTGAGAATTCCTTTTTCATAAACACCAAAACCAGCAGCCTCCTTCATACCATTCTTACTGGCAAAAGTAACTCTTTGCTACTCAGTCTGATAACTGGATATCTTTATTTAATCTATATTAATGACAAATAACAACAGCACTTTAGAAATAGAGTAATAACCACCTGATTAAGCCTGGAGGATCATGATCTAGTTCTCATCGCTTTCTTAGGTGACCATGACTACTTTCCTTTATCATTGTGGGTGAATCATTTTTATCTTTGTTTCAACTACTGGTAGTAGGTTAAAGTGAGAGGAGAATACCACAGAAATCATAAACTGAAAGGAAATTAAGGTTGTGTTGTGCCCTGCAGATATACCAGCTCATGCAAAATCCTCTTGGTGCCCAGGATAACACAGCTGGGCTGGCCTCAGGCCCTGCAGCTGAGTTGCTTCACATCCAGTGTTGAAGGGATGTGAATCTGTGGTCAGAGCCATCTCTGACCTGTCTGTATCCGACAGGTCTCCCTCGCCTTCCTAGTATAGATAAAGCCTGGGTTTTAAGCCTCTAAACCCTTAAGCCAGGAATATTACCTTGATTTGTTGCAACCAGCTATCTATCAGTGATCAGGTACCAAGAAACAAGAATGTATCTACAGCAGCCAGCCTAGGCTGCAAGGTGCTGAGCTCTTTCCACTCTGCTGAAAGAAGAGCTGAGGTAGCTCAGCACATTACAGGATTAGGTTCTAGTTGCCTAAACCAAAACCATTTTTCTCCCACCTTCCTAGCCCTCTCCAGCTCTGTAGGTATCAGCTATTATCTTTTAATAGCTTTAATAGCACTATTGTTGTTCTTCTTTAGCTAGGTAAGAAAATCTGTAATCCAAGCTGTCTGAAAATTGCCTGATAAAATGTTTGGAGAAAATTGCCACCCACATACTATATTCCTTTGCAGTGTATGTGAGCACTGCCAGCCCTGCTACAAGATGAGAGAACGTGTATTTACAAATGCACATACTTACTCTTAAACACAAATATACTAATTCAGACAGGAAAATTGGGTGGGGGTAATGTTTATATGTGTTTTAAAAAAGCTATCAGGATAGACATGCTAGTCAACTAGCTCTTTAAACATGAGCTCAGCACCTTTGTTTTCCTTCTACCTCTTAGTACTTAGTAAAGTTACAGAAGGAGTTAAAGCTATTTAGTTGCATGGAAAGGAATCAGACTCACAGAAGCCAAAGTCTTAATAGCCAATCATGTGAAAGCGAGCATTTAACCTTGTGTTTTGGTAGTCAGTTTAAAAAAAAAAAAAAAAAAGGAAGAAAAAAAAGTTGTTGACTTAAGTCTGCATAGGAATTGAATGAACAAGACATAGCACAGGTAAACATCCTAGTAAATGGGATCAGAAGAGATCTTATTAAAGGTAAAAGGGGAACGTTCCTGTGTAACTGCTTTCAGTGATTGCTCAACTCTATCTTATACAGCATTTAGCCAAAGACTGCTCATGAATGGGTATTTCATTTCAGTCAGCATACTGTAGGTAACATGTACTTTACATTTTCTGAGAGATTCTGCTTCTAGAGTCTGCCTATGGCAGCTGCTAGACATTTTGTTTTTTCGGCAAATATTTTGGTGATAGCACTCATTGCTGTTCCTCGCAGTCAGCTACACCTCACATTTCTCTGAGATATTAGCTTTGAGAGCTAAATACTCCCTCAGTGCTTGACCCAACTGGACAGGAAAGTCCTGCATTCCTCCTTGACACTGTCAAAGGTGGTAGGATTCGTTTTGAGACAAAGCCACCCAAATTCAGATGTCTACGTGTGTCTTGGACCCAACAGGGTCACTGGTAGGTGTCCAGGAGGTTTATCTTGCTGGTTGCACCACAGACAAAAGGAGAACGCTTCCTAAAGCAAACACTTCCAGCTTTCTATGCCACAGGGAGCTCACGCCTCACATAAACAATAACTCACTGGTGCATCAGATAAATCACTGTGTTTTTTTTTTCACTCTGTCCAGCTAGTTGTGAATTAACCATCTGCTCCTGTTGTATCACCGTAAATATTGTTACTGCATGTAATGACATGGGTTGTTCTAAATTAACAGCAGGAATCTAGGAAACCAGAAACTGGAACCCAACGGTGAATGTTTTCAAATAAATGATGGGGAAGATCCAGAGAATTTTCTTTGTTAATCTTGAATTTACATGTTGTTTAACTTTTCCTATTTACTCCCTCATTTTAATTGCAATCTCTGCTGGGATTCACTCTTAATTAAACTAGACAGAGCCTAGAGAACTTATACTGGGAATTTACACTGGCTATGAATAGTTCTGAATAATTCAAACGATTTTGTGTAATACCTTTGCTGAAATCAGAAATTTGGAATGAAAGTTCTCTTACAGCTCCAAGGAGTGTTAAGATTGGTGACTACATTTTTTGTAGAGGCATTTGTGTGTAAGTAACAGAAAATGGCAGCATGCCTGAGAACCTGAAAAGTCCAGGAAAAAAAAATAAAAAATCTGTAACGTAACAGAAGCCCAGGAGGTAAAGCATAGGTACTGCAGCTGAGGCAGCCTGCTAAGATTTCGGGAGCCATCTGGGAGGACAAACAAAGTAACTTTTCATTTTAATGGGAATAACTAGTCCAAATGCTCCTTGTCTTTGGTTTTTGGCCAGCCCCCAGTATCACTGGAACTGATGCCCAATAAATACAGAGGCACAAAACACAGCCATAAGGGATGACTGAGTGAAACAGATCCAGCAGTTTGGGTGAGCATCTCAAAAGCCTTCATCAGACTTTGTTATTTGTAGCTTGACTGTGAGTCTGATGTGACTGTTTTCATGCCATTTGGGCTAAAATCAAAATTTTTAGAGTACAGAAGAGATCAGAAACATTCATCAAGGGGCTGATTTAAAGACTTCAGATAGAGTTTTTTGTTTGTTTGTTTTTCCCCCCAGGCATGTCTTTTGTGATAATAAAAGATATTACCACTGCTTACAAGCCAGCCCGTGGAATAAACTTCTTTCAGATATATTTTTTTTTTCTTTTAAATTTCTGAACAAAACAGTAGTGTGTAGGTCACCAGCGTGAACCTAGCATGTGGGAACTGGAAGTCTGCCATGCACCAAGTAGCATTTCTGCTACTTAAACCATCAGCATTGTAACGAGCTAGCTGACCTTCTCTTACTTTTTGATTACAGACCAGCATGAAGACCTCCTTCCAAAAACAGATGTTTGTTGGTGGATTAAGAGAATCCAATTTGTCAGCAAATGCCCATTGATCCCTTCCTCTGGCCTCCAGAGACTGTAAAACTGGTTCTGGCAGATAAAGCAAGACGACTGGCTACGTTTTTTGCATGGCAATATTGTGGTAAAGTTACAGACAGCTGTCAGCTCCTCTCTGTTCTTGTTTCTTCCATCTTCTGCCTTCCACCATGAGTTTGAACCAGCATCTTTGGACACCTCACTATCATTTGCAAACATGCAACACAAAGCAGGATGCTGAAGCCAAGGGTGAAGCTTTGTAGAAAACCACGGCTTTGGCATGCAGGAGGGCAGGGAGAGCAAGCCTGAGAGAAGAGCTACATCCAGTGCTCTGTGGTCCACTGGAAACACGAGGTAGGAAAGCACCAAAAGGTGGTTCTTCCATGACTGAGCCAGAAGAACTCAGCGTATTTAAACCGAGGGCTGCTCTGAGTAGCTGTTACTGTGCTTGACACCAGTCAGGTGTTGTGGTGAGGACAGGGAGCAGGCAGGGGCTCTGCCCAAGTGCTGGGTTTGAGATCAAAGTAGCTGCCCTTAGGAGCAAATCCCAGTTCATGTCAAAAACTAAGGTGTCATCTTCATTGTTTATTTTAGTTGTTTGTTTGTTTGTTCATTTTATTTATTTATTTATTTATTTATTTATTTATTTTGATTGCAGACAGTTTTAATTTCTGGCAATCAAGCAACATTTTCTGGGATTAAAATTTGGTACTACCAACAATTTAGGAAATTAATCTGCTTTAACCATTAATAAATGGAATTTCAGTGACACTGTTCCTCCCCATCTGCAATTACATCAGTGTAAAGAACATTTGCTGTATACAAAGTTCTAATCATACTGGTAACGTGCAGCTTTTTATCAGAATTTTATCAGTTTGTGCTCAAACTTGGAGTGGCAGGGGTATATCAGTGTGGCTAAAAAATCCATAATTGGAAAGGATAGTGGTAAAAATATGTGGTGCCAGCTCATAGCACTCTTCTGTGCATCCCCTCAGCTCTAAATCAGCATAAGGGACCAGAGACCATCAAACAGGGAAAGGGATATTTTTTTTTCACTTCTCAGTTCCTACTCTGGCACAAATTTGCAGTGGAAACTATGTTTTTTGCATGCTGTTGTAAGGACTGGGAGTCCCTGCAGAGGGACAGGTGGACGTGGTATCAGTGGCAGGATGCTCAAAGTTGCTGCTCCAGGAACAAATGCAATCAACACTTTCCCCCTTACTTGCTGCATGCCTCCCAGTCCAAGGCAACCTAAAAGAGATATAATCAACTTTCATGATCTGATAGAGAAATTAAATGAGCATGACATAGCAGCAAAAGGTTATTTAGAAAAGCTTAATCCTTTTTATTTATTTATTTATTTATTTTCAAAACAGCGTTAGCATTCAGCTCCTCCCCTAAGAGTGCCTTTCTAATTGCCCTTAACACTGGACATTTAACATCCTTCTCCTAGTGAGGATGTGGTGTATGAAACCCTGTGATGTTTTGGGGGAATTTCCAGTGCTACAGAAATCCTGTCCTAATGTCCTAATGTCAGTGCACCAGCAGATTTCTTCCAAAATGCTGCTAAGACTAGAACACATAACGTAAGCAAATAAATAAAGCAATTACCAAATAAATAGATTTATATTCTTAGGGGAGAAAAACTTTTCAATCTTAATCTGGAAAAAAAGGAAATCTCTTACATTCAAGTTAACATTTCAAGCTACCTGCCAGATATGTAATAGGAAGTGCATGGCTAATTTGAGATAGAATTAAGTTGTTCACTTAATGGTAAGAAGTATACATATTTGGGGAAGGACAAAACATATATTTGTTGTTTTTCACTTAAACAGTAAGGTTATTTATAGATCCCAACAAAAAGCTATTTTGTTTGACTGAAACATCCCACAGCTGACAGTAAATACCAACCCTTGTGCTTTTAAAAAGGAAAAAAAAACCAACAACTTTTCAAATCTGACAAAAGAAAAATCCTCTCCCTGATGCCCACTGTGCATGGGAAGACAGATGAAGGAGGTGTGGGAGAAGTGTTTATTTTGGTGGTTTCTCCTTCCCTGTGCGGATGTGATGATTTTCCCTGAGAAAGTCCAAGGAAAGGTGAGGGAGAATGGGGACACTCCTGTGAGATGGCTGGATGGGGACAGGTTTGGTGACTTCAGCAGTGGACCTGGATTCCAGGTGTTGACAAAGGACTAGCACAATACTGGGCCAAGACTCCTTTCTGCCTCCATCCACCTACTTGCACAAAGAAAATAGAGGTTTCTTTTTCCTTCTGGGGTAGAGGCAGATTCATTCGGTGTGCAGAGCAAATAGGGAAACTTGAGACACAGCAACATTGCATCACAGAACATATACCCTGATGCACATCCTCATGACTGTAGTGACTTGAAAAGCCACTTGAACAGTGGCAAAACACGAGTCCTTGCAGAGTTGGACCCTGCAGAATTGGATTAGCCAGCAAAGGCTACGAGGCTGGCTGCATCCCCAGGGTTACTGTGCTGTCCCAGGTGTAACTGCAGGTGGGTATTTTCATGATCAGCCTCATCACTTTGAATTTGTAATGATTCAATTACTCTAAAATGTGTAGTTTTAGCGCTGGGCTTAGAGATGTTTGCTAATCCACATCTCCTTGACTCCAAAGAGCTACTGGGATCACCCTTACATCTCCCCCTTGTTTTACTACTTGCAGACACACACTCAGGTCTTTTACTTGTATGGGAAGAGGTGGGTTTTATTTATCCAAAAATTTTTGCAAGTAACCATGTGGATAAAAGGTATTAGCATATGAACGTACCGTCTCTGCTCTTGATTGCTATTCACTCTTAGTTGCTTCTTGCTCTTTTCTGGAATAATAAGTAGGGATAAGGAAAACATTTGAAGGAAACTAGGATCACCTTGCAAGCTGTTTGTGAGCAGGAGAAAAAGAAAAATGACTGCAATACTTTTCCGTGTTCATATTGAGAGAAGTCTTGTCATGAGTTTATGGTAAACACATAAGAGAATGCCACTTCCTTAGTTATTTGAAATATGCAGCAAGTCCAGGTGAATTCCTGTCAGGCAAGTCCAGGTGAATTCCTGTCAGGCTGATTGATACTCTCGTTTTTGTTTATATTCTGTGCTTACAGTCTACAGAATGTTTACTTGACTTTTGAAACACTGAGTTAGAAATTTTGGCAGTATTTGAAAGCCAGCTTAGTATCATCAGTGATTAACCCAACACAGAATTCCTGTGGAATTACTAACAGGATAATTAGTAATTTAAGTAATGACTCATTTAGAGAACAATTTTTTTTTTCCAGTATGTGTGCAAAAACCACACATCTTATATTTGTAAAAAAAATCCTATTTTGACAAAATGTTTGGGTTTAGTCCAAAAAACAGTAAGTGCCAACTTCTCCACTGACAAATTTGGAAAAGAAAAAAAATGGAGGAATTAACAGCAGGATTCAGATCTCCCATTGCTAATAGTCAAAGTGTATGTTGAGGATGCAGATGAAGCTTCAAATACATTTCATGTCTGACACACAATTAAAGTGATTTGAAGTGGTGGACAATTCTGCTCCATGCAAATCAAAACAAAACAAAACAAAACAAACAGGAGAAACAAACAACAACAAAACATGCAAGGTGTTTCAAAATATTATAGATTTGTCTTTTATGAGGTATCTCAATTCATTTTTGTGCTCTGGGCTTGCAATTGTACCATGTGCATGCTGTAAATTTTTGGTATTAATATTGCAGTGCTGTGGTTAGAAACCAGTTGTAGTAGGAGCAGAAGAAGGATTTTTTCTAAGATCCATTTTATAATTTTCATTACATAGTGACACAAAATAAATTATTTTCTATGGTGTTTTATAGACTTTCAGCTGCTTTTGAGATCTCAGTCCATGCGTGGTGAATGGATGAGCTTTGTTACTGTTTGATCAATATAAAGAGCACTTTCATTACACCCCTGGGCTTCCCAAAGGTTTTATTAAGGATGGTCTTTTCTATTGAAAAATGTACACATGGAGAGCAACTGAAGAGGATTCAAATTTAATAAGACGAGAGGGGCTACAAAGAAAATAAAGGCGACAGCCAGTAAATATCCATGTGGAGGATGTTGACTTTTTCTTTTACCCTTAGGCCGAATGTACACAAAATATCTTTTTCTCTTACAAATCCCATCTGTCATTTCTAATTTCTGAGGAAGGGTCTAGCAAAGAGACGCAAAGAATGGCATGAGCATTAGAAATACTTGTGTTTTATATTGGAAATAGAACTGTAATTTTTTGGACAGAAGAGGCTGATATTAGAAAACACAGTTCAGTTAAATTGAAAGTTGCCAAAATTTGCAATAAAAACACTTAATTGAGATATATCCTCATCTGGAAAGAAACTGTTTCCATAGTGTCATAATGCATTTATCATGGTAGCTAAAATGCTTAGTTTGAACTTGTCATTTCATTTCTTTTTATTTAGAAATTGTATTGCACTAATTGCATTTTATTTATTCTAACACAATATTAGCATGACATATTTAGTATAGAAAATATAAATATTTTCATAATGTAAAATTTCAGTGGTGCTAACCTAAAGATTTGATAGTCTTATATTTGGATTTTTTAACATGCCTTTTTTCTTTCTCTTGTATCTCAATGAAATGTCAGAATATCAGAAATTTATAGAAAATACTCAGTTTTCTGTACCAGTCTAGTTAAAATTAATTAATGTTAATCAGTCCTGACAAAGTATACTTCAAGAGATGAGTGAAGAAGAAATGCTAAATGGTTGATTACTAAATGGTTTGTCACAAGCTCTGAAACAGAAATGTCAAGCAGACCATGAAGATGGGGAGCAGCGTCCTAGTTCCCCAGCTGTGAGATGTAGTGGTTTATTTCTCTGTGTATATACATCAGTATTTTATTGCAAAAATTATAAAACATGTGAGACTTGATTTTGCTTTCAGTACGCCAGTGGAAGACCAATATAAGAGAAGAAACAAGACCTGTAATGATTGTCAATAAATTATTTGGGATATTCATGGTGCTAACATTACTGTATCTATTCTCAAAGGAATAAAAGGTAAAATCCCTATGATGAGTCATTGCCAATTGCTTTTAAAATCTCATCCTTAAGCTGCAAAGCCCATTTCCAGGTGTAGGTAATTAATTCCCATACCATTTGGATGTGTAAGAACTGATAATTATGCATGCGTGTCACATATATGGGGATGTTTGCAACTAGCACCTGACTCTGAATGATTGTATCTGCGTTTATTGCAAACTAAAGGAAATCTGAAGAAATTGATTAGAGATTTGAGATATTTTTTATAAGCCTAGGCAAATGCTGGATTATTTAACATGATTGGGCTAACATTTCAGATCTGACAAGCAGAAGGCACTACACTTTCTCTCCTGATGTAGGTGGATTTTAGGAAAGAAAAAAAAAAAAGGATGAATTTCTTCATGGAGCGGGTGGTGAAGCATTGGAAGGGGATGCGCAGGGAAGTGGTGGAGTCCCCAGCTTCAGAAGTATTCAAGAGATGTGTGGACATGGCACTATGAGACAGGGTTTAGTGATGGGACTCAGTAGGTCAGGTTGATGATGTGACTTAATGATCTTGAAGGTCTTTTCCAAACAGGATGGTTCTATGAAGTGATGTTCACAGTAATCATAAACTTTCTGTTGGGATAGGTAATTTTACGTTCATTCGTAGCATGTGTCCCAGTGATTTGTGGCAAAATGTAACAGTGGAAAGCCTGATCAGGTTGGTCATTGCTCCTCAGCTCTGTTAGCTCATAGTCTCACTAACTGTGCACAGAAGCCTAAAGAAAAAAATAGAGGAAGAAAAACTGAGGCCAGAGCACGTGGGAGATGCTTGTAATTAAGAGAAGATTTCCTATCACTGCTGGTATAGGCAGGGACCCCTTTCTCAAGGTCACCCAAGAGAATTCACTGTAACTACAGAGGGCAGTTAAAATGTTCCCGTCACCAGGACTGGGAGCCCTGACTGTCCTGAGATTAACCACCAGCAATTCGCAGTGAAGCTTAGCAAAAGCAATGAAGTCCTCATTACTCATCTGGACAGAACAATTGAAAATGTCACAGAATGGCAATAAAGAGAAGGCTCAGCAGCAGCTCTCCAGCTCTCTCCATTCATCACTGAACTTCCTTTCATCTCCCTAGCCTTTTTTTTTTTTTTTTTTTTTTTTTTTTTGTGAATAGGGTATCTTGCATTCTATAATCTTGTCTTTGAGGACACTACGAGCACATACAATGAACTTACATTGTGTGTGTGGCGTTGTTCGAGCAGGCTTGTGACTCTACCCCGAGCAAAGTGAATTAGTATGCAAAATGTCAATACAATGTTAAATTAAACAGCACATAGTAATGAAAGGCATTCATTTTTGGTAAAATAAAATGAAATCTTAACTGAGCAGAACTGATTATTGTATAAAACAGAAAGGATAAAAGGTTTGACTCACCCATTGTCTAGACAAATCACTTAGAAACATGTGGGTTGGCTTTAGAGCCATTCAGATAATATAAAAGCGTATTTGTAATCTGTTTGCCAAATTAAAAGTGTTTTCTGATTTGACTTGTTTGCAAGCTGTGAAGAAATATGATGTGTTGCCAGACAGCTGAAGAAAGTAAACAACAAGTAGCAAGAAAGTAAACAACTTGACCAATGGTTAATAGCAGATCAAAAGCAAAGTCAGAAAATTATTTCTGACACACTATTTGTCCTTCCGAAAATGTAGTTCTGATTGACTTAAAATTCCTTGTAAATTCCAGTTGAATTCAGCAAACTGTTTTGTTCAGTAAAGATAAAGAAGATGGGGGAAAATGTAGATGCTGAAATCAGTTTTCCAGGGTAGGTTCACCCAGATATCTGGGCTTTTTCAAAGGCAACAAGTGTAAGCACATGCTCCCCCATGCTTTTCAAAGTAGTCATTAGGCTCTATGGGAAACCAAGTTTGATTTTCCTCTTTGTGTGATCTACAATGCAAAGGTTCACTGATTAAAAAACAAACAAACAAACACAAAACAACTTTAATCACCCCACATTTGCATGTTTTAATGCTTCCACTCAGCACAAGCTGTGCAAGCAGGATGCTGGTGAGGTGACACCACCTCCTGCAGACCCAAAGTGCTTTCAGCTGGGACTACGAGCATCATCTCTGTGCTGGTTGCTGACCGAGAGAGTAAGCCTGAAGAGCTTGCACGTGGGGTCTTCTGCAGGCAACTGTGCCACCAGCAGCAGGAAAGTGAAGTGCTCCAAGGCATCCTGCAACAGCTCTCGGGATTTAATGAAGTAAAACGTTCACAGGACTCCTCCATGGGTACTGCAAGGGTAATTTCATATTTGTGAAGATGTGAACTCTGCCTCTGCTACTGCCTACACACCTTCCTCTTCTGGTGTCCTGTAACACAGTGTGCTCATTGAAAGAAGGAAAATTATAACTATACTCACAAGAGCCTGTGAGAATTGCGGGCTCTGCTGAAACCTGTATTTTCCTCAGTGCTGCAATGTTTTCTAGGATCAATGAAAGTATTTTATTTTTTACTACTGTTACAGCACACTGATGAAATGTATTCCATGTTTTGTTTTTGTTTTTTACCATTTTCCCTTACAGCTTCTTCACACTAGAAAACACTTTCCTATTTTTCCTGCTCTGTAAGTACACAAATCAGAATGCTTTTGGCTATGTTTGCTGTGAGTTATTTGGTCATATTCCTTATTTTGATTGCCCACAATAAACATATTAGTTCACATAAAAAACCTCTATTGTGAGATGGTGCACGCTAAGCCATTACACATGCTCTCCTTGTGTAGAATTAACAGCAATAGCTTGGGCAAAGTATTATTAATCACTGCTCAAACTCCTAACGCAGTAAAAGGCAGTGGTGTTGGATTTTTTTAAAGCAATCACATTCAAATAGAAGCATAGTCATCACTCTCAACCTGTTGCCTAACAGGATTTAGAAACTGACTTTTCATCCTAGCTGCTGAACCAGCAGGCTGCCCATTGCCACCTCCCTCCTTGTCACCACAATCCTGGTCTTTGAGTCAAATACTGTGAAATACAAAAGTCAGCAGTGATGGAAGTATGCACCTCTTGGAAAGCCAGCCCAGTCACTTCACCAGTGCCACCACCAAGAGCAGTCTTGCATGCGCCCCAGTAACATTTGCATCTCTTTGAGGGTAGCTGGGATGCCCTTCCTCAGCCTGGCAAGCAGCAACATCAGCACAATACAGGTCTTTTGAGAAATTGTGCAGCACATCATGATAAAAGTCACCAGCAGATTTGCAGGGCCAAGCACTCATAAACTGGAAGATGCCAAAGGTGAGGTTACGCATGCAAGTTGTATCCACTTGCCTTGTGAATATTCATTGTGATGTGGCCCATAATTACAGGAGCACACACAATTTTGGGACACTAAATGCCAGAAAAATCCTAGCTTGAGTAATTCTTAATTTTTAAGTCATTGTCTATGCAGCTGTAAGATCAGTCTTGTCACCTACTTTTTCTCTTTGCTATGTGTATGCAACAACATTCAAAGGGAGATATAATAACTGAGAGCTTTTGATGGCAGCATCTAAGAGCAGAAAGCAGGCTTCCAGTCCTTCCTTAAAGCATGGTGACTGAAAACAAGACACAGTCTTAAAAAGTTTTACAGTCCCTCCAGTTCTCATCCTATTCAAGATTCACCAATATGCTTAATTTGAATGCAGCTGTTAGGTTCTTTCAGTGGAGGCTGCATCTTATTTATTTAAAGCCATTTACATTAAGTCAGAGATTTAGCTTGTCCCCTGAGTGGTCACTTAAAGCAGGTTTAATTGTATGGGAAAATAGACTCATTAAAGTCAAATGGAAAGCAAGGCCAATTAAAATTTACAGCAAGCCATTACCCATCTTTTAATAAGGAATTAATTAAAAGATCTGCTAGAACAAATTGGCTGGGTATGTATAAATTTTGTACTTGAAAAAGAACCAGTGTACCTAAGAGAAGGGAAAAGAAACTAGGAAAGGGCTTGTTTGATCTGAAGTAAGTCATGGACAAATGCCGGAGACAGGGACACACAAAGCCAGATGCATAAGGTGAAGTTATTCTGAGATACCCATCTCAGTTCAGAGGTTTCATAATCTCTTGCTTTTGGCATATCAACCTGAAAGATACATTTTAGGTGTACTAAAACTGTAGAGATTTGTTTTCACCTGCTTTGTATTTGATGGAGCCCTTCTTTTCCCACATCAAGGGGTTGGAAAGACTCATCCATTGCCAGAAATATCTGCTGGTGATGGACAGGTTTCATGCTGAGGCTCAGGCTCCCTTCATTAGGCTATGGCTATATACACACATATGACCACAAGTGGTCAAGAAAATTTCCTGTTAATGAGTGCCCACAACACACCTCTCCCGCATGCACCGCGGTGCCAGCATCCATGAAAGCAAGTCGCGCACTGTTGTCCTTCAGATGTGGTGGGTACATGTACGGGGTTGGGTTTTGGTTCTACAGGAATGGCGAAAAGGAAGGCAACACCATGTTTTTCTTGCTAAAATGGCCAGCTCTATCGCAGAACAATCTGTAAAGATAAAAGAAGATATGATTTGAAAATGGATTTGCTATACTGGGCTACAGAAATAAAACAGCACATTGCATTAGCTGGATTCATTTACCAAAGAGAACATGCTGGATGGTCCAGTGGTGTCTGAGAGTTTGTTTGCTAACTGCTAGAAGCCGCCTTAGATTTGGAAACCCTGAAGAATTTTGAAAGCAGTCTTTCAAGCTCCTCTTATTAAAGCCAGCTGTATTATGGGGATCAGAGTAGCTGCTCCGGATGATCTGCTCTTTCTGAAGCCCAAGAAGATATTGTTCATTGATCCTTTTTCTTCTGGATTATCTGCCTCTCATTTCTGGTAATTGGTGTGAAGCAATTATATGGTGCTTCCCCCACACAGAACCTTATGTTGTCTGCCATCAAAGCAGTGTCTGTGCAGCTGCAAGATTTATCCCCAGAATACCCCAAGGAAAAAAGACTAAGATATTTCCATTCTCTGTTCTTTTGATCTCTGATTGACTTCTCTATGGTATTTTCATGACATGCACTTGTCTTGAGCAACTTCCCGTGGTTTGCATCTATCTATTTAGGTTGGATATCAGTAAGAATTTCTCCATGGAAAGGGTGGCTAGGCATTGGAACAGGCTGCCCAGGGAGGCGGTGGAGTAGCCATCCCTGGAGGTATTTAGGAAAGGCAGATGTGTTGCTTAGGAGCATGGATTAGCAGTGAACTTGTAGGGTTAGGTGGTTGGCTGGACTTGATCTTAAAGGTCTTTTCCAACCTAAATTATTCTAGGATTCTACCTGAAAATAAGTTGTGTGTTAGGTGTTGAGGTCTCTTGCTGGATCCACCACAGTTCCAGTCTCGTGGGTGTTTTTTGGAAAACATACAGGATGAAGCAGAAGTGTGTGGTTATATTAAGTAAGAAGGGGTTATATTAAGTAGATGGAGATCACCATCACCATCACCCCAAACCTGCTGTGGACCTGCTGTCCAGCTGAGCATCCTCCTCCTCCCTGAAGGAACCAGTCTGACCCACCACCAAAACTTAACACATCTGCACAGGTTGTTCTCTGAGCCCCACAAAAAAAACAATGTTGAAAGGAGCCACCCCCCTGTTTTTTATCTGGCCTGTAGAAATTCAGTTTCCAGTTCTCACTGTTTCCAGCAGAGGTAGAGCATAGTCTGTCCTGTTTGTCCAGTCCCAATAAATCAGCAGAATTTGGATTTTGAAGCCCTAATAATTGAAGTAAACTGCTCCTAAATGAGTTGCAGGGCATTAATTATCTACTGAAATTATTAGATCAGAGAAGCTCTATTTTCATGGATAAAAAAAATGAATTAAATTAGTGAAAGAATTTTTTTGCTGCAAATCATTCATTCAGTTGTTGTTTGCTGCCGTGCAATAAATCTGATAAAAAATATTTATCAAGTAAGCTTGTTTCACTCTTTTCAGCTACAAAAACAAAATCTTAATTCATTATGATTTTTCCTGACCCTCTCATTTTAAAATGCAACCAGATAGCTAAAGCTTGACAGTAATGCCGAAAGGTGTAAAGAGCTCTGAAAAGGTGCAAGACAGGGGAGAATAAAGCACAAGGATTTTAGCAGCCGCATAAGTAAAGTCTTTATAAGGACTGATCTGGCATTTCAAAAATAGTTTCTTTCCAACCTTTCAAGAATGTGCTGAGATTTATCATTTGAGAGGAGCTGATTTCACCTTTCAAGCTGAACAATGTGCGTGCTAATCCTGCACAAGTATTTTGTAGGTGTTTGTTCTGCAAAATTATGCTGGTGGTGGGAACACTTTTTGGAAGTGAAGGTGGTGCTTTCTGGGGCAGTCATGCTGGACTGTACCTTGTCTTGTTCTTGCTACCTGGAGAATAGCCAGAAGATCACTGTAATGAATCACTGATCACAGAGAGTAGGTGTCTGAGGCAGTCAGATCTCAGGCTGAGAGCCTAAAGAGCCTGTTTTCTTACACTGATGCAGCCTGACAACATTTTGAAGCTGACTATCCCAAATCTTAGCTTTAGTTTGAAAGAACCAGTAGCCAGGAACCTCATCCACATATTTCCCTGGGGAAGCATATCACTGCTATTGTAGTCTTAAAATGTACTGTGCTAAAATCTAGCTAAACTGTTCATGGAACTGTTTATGGTAGTGGGTAAATAAATCCCATTCCAGTGTACGGTTAGCTGGGTAAATATTTATTGCTGAGCCCATAAATAGTGTTTTTTTTTTTTTTCTTTTTTTTTTTTTTTTTTCTTTTTTCCCAGATCTGCTAGGTATTTCTCTTGGCCCAAGAAGCTTGAAAGTCTCAGTGAACATATATGAGCCTGGAAAAAAAATGATTTACACCTCAAGTTATACCTCATGTTACTTCTACACTATGTCATACTGTCAGGAGCACCAGAGGTGGCAATGACCTCCAAGGACTAAGAAATGTGGCTCAGGTGCAGGCTGGTAAGTGTTTTCCTGGGACTGTCCCTTGAATAAGACATCCAGCCTCTGCTCTTACTGTTCCTTGTCTTCTGTGCTAATCTGCAGCATGGATATGAATGACACAGCCCAGGCATTTGAAGAAGATGATGGAGTTGTGGTTCACACACGTCCTATTCCTCACTGGGTGACTGGCTGTTACATTTACTGTGTGGCTGTAACAGAGCAGCAGGAATCCACTTCCCTTGGGCTTCAGGTTTTGCTCTATAAATTGGTGCGTGGAAGTGTGACAGACAGTGAGAAAGGACTTTGCTCTTGTATTTCACAGGTTTCCTGAATTCACCTCTGCCTTCGCATGATTTTACTCTCCTCCCTCCTGCGAGAGCTCAGGGACAAGGAAGGTCACTGCAAGGTCTGGAAGGGGTTGGGCCAGTGATTTGCCTGTGTTTCCCCCAGAGCCTGAACTGTTTCCAGGCTGCCGTAAGGTACTGGGGGCTATGTGCATGCTCCGTGCCAAGATGAGGTCTGCACATGACTCTCATCAAACCCCATAAGTGGAAATCATAGGATCATTAGATTGGAAAAGACCTCCAAGATCATCTGGTCCAACTGTCCCCCTACGACCAATGTCACCACTAACCCATGTCCCCAAGCACCACGTCCAACCTTTCCTTGAACACCCGCAGGGACAGTGACTACACCACCTCCCTGGGCAACCTGTCCCAATGCCTGACTGCTCTTTCTGAGGAGAATTCTCCTAATTTCCAACCTGAAATGGGTCACTGGTGCCCCCCAGGCTTCCCCTCACTGGGTGGCACGATGACAGTGGGCACGTCACAGCTCCCACCTTTCTCCCAGGATGGACACAAGCCTAGAGAAGCAAAGCTGTCCCTTGGGTTGACACCTCGCTATTCCCCTCCACTTACAAGCTTTTCAGAGACCAGTAAATGAGCAAAGGTCAAAACCTACTGAGGCTGACCAATCTGCTGTGGCCAGAAGCAGTTCACTAATCACCTGTGGGGTCTGCAGGATCAGAGCCCTCCAAACTCACTAAAATGAATGGACAATCAGATTTAAGGACAATAAAAGCAAAGACAAGAGCATGGTGATGGGCCTACCTGCATGTCGAGGTCCAGGGAGCACGTGTCCATCAGATCCTGGATTTGGAGAAAGCAAAAGGAAAGGGGAGTGCTTGCTCTTTTACTCCTGCTTGTTACGTGCTGTATGAGGCACAGAGCACTATTCCTGGTAAGCGGCACTCACCGAGAGGCTGTCACAGGGAGTGTAAAGCACTCAGACACCCCTCAGGGCCAGTTGACCGCAGATCCAGAAAACACAGCTTAAAACAAGGACACAAACCTTTGGGAAAAGTGCACAGAGTGCACAGAAAGTTCTGCCCTATTGCTGCAGTGAAAACTTCACGGTCCCTGTTCGGTTCTCAATGGCACAGGTACAAACCTACTGCAACTCAGTGTCCTGACAGGGAATTACTCTAGACTTGCACCAGTCCCGCTGAGAGCAAGATTTATGCTTTGTATTTCTTCCAAAACACCATTTTTTTTTTTTTTCCCCTTCTGGCTTCTGTCATCAGAAGAAATTGTCTCTCCTGCAGAAGCGCAGCACCGCAGCTCTGAATTATTTTAGAGATCCTCAAGCTCTGTGTTTGATTTCTAAAAAAAAAACTTTTTAAAAAAATCGTTCAAGTGCACGGCAGTTTAGAAGCACCTCGTTTTACAGCCGGGCAGGCGTATAAATAGCCGGGCTGTGCTTTGTGTGCAGCTGGTGCTTTGCTGGGTTTGGCCAGAAGAGGGTAGGGTTGGGAAAGGAGCTCGCAGCCCTATTGTGTTGGGAAACAGCAACGGGAAAACAAGCCCAAGTTTCTCCTCTGCACACTTGCGCCGGCTGGGTGCGAGAGTCAGCAGACAAACTCTGGAAGACCTTAAAGTAAAAAGAGAGCGGAAAGAGGGAACCCAATTAAAAAGCAGCTTTCTAGGGAAGCCTGTGGCTCCGAAGAGGGAAACAGCAACAGTTTTCTGTGGGCTCACCCCGCCGATGGTCTCCCCGAGAACTGTCAGTCACTTTGCATTAATCAGAGCACAGGATTTATTTCTCGGCCGTGACTTCCAACCTGTGAATAAATAGCACTTTAGAGAGAGAATGGGACCTGAAAAGACTCTCGAGCACTGAGCAGAGGGGTGAGTTTTGCTGAATGGTTTCTTCTCTTTCAAATCTGCTGGAGCTTTCTAACCTCCTGCTTTCAGGCACGGCAGCCCGATGACTTGTCTTTTCACCGCAGCTTGTTGCATACCTCACCAGGCTTTCGTGACAGCAGGTTTGTTTCTCTAGCCTTTCCCACCACGACTCCAGGTCAGCCTGGTAACGTTTGCAACAGAGCTGACCTGGTGCCGATCTGCTTTCATGAGAAATTAAACCCACAAAGCTTTGAAACCAAACAGCGGGCTAAAAATAAGATAAAAATCCAATACAATTAAAATGGCAGGTGACTCTCGGTTTCCAGATGTGGACACTGACGTCTCAGAAAGGAATGAAGAGACGGAGATTGTAGTCAATGTCGGTGGGGTGAGGCAGGTGTTCTATGGAGATAACCTGAATCAGTACCCAGAAACGCGGCTGGCAGAGCTGATCAACTGCTTATCGGGGGGATACGACAGCATATTCTCCCTCTGCGATGACTACGATCCTGGAAAGAGGGAGTTTTACTTTGACAGAGATCCAGATGCTTTCAAATGCATTATCGACGTGTACTACTTTGGGGAAATTCACATGAAGAAAGGAATATGCCCCATCTGCTTCAAGAACGAGATGGAGTTTTGGAAAGTGGATCTGAAATTTTTGGATGACTGCTGCAAAACCCATCTGAGTGAAAAAAAGGAGGAACTGGAGGAAATAGCCCGAAGAGTGCAACTGATTCTGGATGACTTGGGAGTAGATGCCTCCGAAAGTCGCTGGAAAAGATGTCAAAAATACATCTGGAAATTCTTGGAGAAGCCAGAGTCGTCCTACCCGGCTCGAGTGATTGCCGTTCTGTCCTTTCTGTTTATTTTGATCTCCTCCGTCGTGATGTGCGTGGGGACCATCCCAGACATGCAGGTCACAGATGCAGAGGGGAATCGCGTGGAGCACCCGACCCTGGACAGCATAGAGACAGCCTGTATAGGCTGGTTTACCATGGAGTACGTGCTGAGGCTCATCGCCTCGCCAAATAAACTCCACTTCGCTCTGTCCTTCATGAACATAGTCGATGTGCTGGCAATACTCCCTTTCTATGTCAGCCTCACCTTGACCCACCTGGGAGCCAAGCTGATGGAGCTGAGCAACGTCCAGCAGGCTGTCCAGGCGCTGCGCATCATGAGGATCGCGAGGATTTTCAAGCTTGCACGGCACTCCTCGGGGCTCCAGACCCTGACCTATGCTCTGAAACGCAGCTTTAAGGAGCTAGGACTGCTCCTCATGTACTTGGCTGTCGGGATCTTTGTCTTTTCTGCCCTGGGTTATACCATGGAGCAAAGTCATCCCGAAACCTTATTTAAAAGCATCCCTCAGTCATTTTGGTGGGCAATCATTACCATGACCACGGTTGGATACGGAGACATATACCCTAAAACAACACTAGGGAAACTGAATGCTGCCATCAGTTTTCTTTGTGGGGTGATAGCCATTGCCCTTCCCATCCACCCCATCATTAACAACTTTGTCAGGTATTACAACAAACAGAGGGTTTTAGAAACAGCTGCGAAGCACGAGTTGGAGCTGATGGAGCTAAACTCGGCCGAGGGGAAAGCCGCAAGCTCCAAAAGCGAATTTGAGGGTCTTGTGAGGGAGGGCAAGGAGGGTCCCTTTTATAGCAGCCGGCTAAAAGTCTCCCACAGTGACACCTTTATTCATCTCCTGTCAGAAGACAAACACTATAGGACCAGGCTTCAAAGCTGCAAATAAACTGTGAGCTGTTGTCAGCGCTAAGCTCTGGACGGGGACAACCTGACGATCAGCTACAGAAAGGACGCGAGGGATCTGTCAGAGTTGGGAGGGAGCACTGCTTTGCTTTTCCAACGTGAACGCAAATTAACCCCTGGTACCTCCATCAGCAGTTGGTAAGACTTTGCTGTTATTACCCCAAATAAAATAGTAGGGCTCCATTGGAATCAGGCTGCTTTATGATGAATGCATTCTGACAAAAACCATTTGTAACCATTTTAGAGACTGAAAAGTCCTTCCTGGCCGGTAAATATTCAATGATCTGAATGTGCAGCATTGCCAAACCAGAACTCTGTACCTATAACAATAAAGAACATCACACCGAGCATGTCTTCCAGGCTGTGTTCAATGCCTTTGCAGCTAGGAAATCCATTCCCTAAGAAATTAAAGCAATCTCTCACCCGTAATAGATTCAGTTTTACAGCAAAATGTTACAAGCAGTTTCAGCCTAGAGATATTGAAAGCATGAGCATATACCATGTGCAGAATAAAACAGGAAATGCATTGTTTCATTTTTGTAAAATGTACCTTAGAGTTGACTTTTTGGATGTGTTCCTATTTCTAGAAAAAGAAAGTTACTTTAAACAGTACCTGAAGCTTTTTTTTTTTTTTTTTTTTTTTCAATGATGTAAACCAGAACCCATGTACTTTAAGAAGGAAAAGAAATAAATATTTGTTCTAGCTTAATTACAACATCATAATTTCTGGTTGCAAAGATCTCTCAGGAAGGCTTTATACTCAGGTAAGTTTCAAAACTGTAAGTTAATTTGTAATATTTTCACTTCACTATTAAAGCAAGAGAAGTTTATAGGGGAGTTAAGCTGAGGTACTTCTAAATAAGAAAGTTTAGCTCTTTGAAAGTAAGTGTAGAGATAGTTTCAGTAAACATAGTATCATCTCCAGCTGATTTATGCTAAAAATATCTGTCCAAATGAGCGTATTACTAGGTTATTTAAAAAAACAACAACAACAAAAAACCACATAACTCAGCATGTCCCACCCCTACAATAACTGTATGGTTCTGTGAATGTTACTTTACAGAGGTAATTGCACTAACTAATCACTGCCATATTAATCAGCATATTAATCAACACCGGTGCATTACTACTACCCATTCCAAAAGCAAGCGGTTTCCACATGTGCCTTCATAGGGCTTGAGTAATGAGTGCAACAAATGGGTGGGCTCTCTGCAGGAGAAATGCATTGAAACTAGGAGTTGCACCAGCTTAAAGAGGAGACCCAGCACATAGATGCATTTATGTACATTAAATGTAGAATTCCAGATGATAAGAGGACTAAGGAGGCTGTCCTTACTTGTCCCCTGTTGTGCCACACAGCTCCTTGTCCAGGTGGAATACAGCATGACCTGGGCAGATCGTGCCTGAGACCTCCACAAAGGTCCTTGGGACCCTTCTTCTGGGGCCTGGGCACATGATGGGGCTGTGGCATCCCTCCCCAGCAGCAAGAGGAGAGGAGCAGAGATGCAGGGAGGGCTCTGTACTCTCAGCTGGCACCTGGCTCACCCCTGGGCTCTGTAGAAGGGATACATGTCCACTGGCCATGGATGTCCTCTCCAGTAGAACCATGGGTACAAGGAGAATTGATGGCCCACACAGGGTGCACAGAGAGCCTCTGGCTCTCCTCACCCACCTCCACAACCCCTTTGGAACGGAGGCAGGGCTCCTGAAGCTTTTTTCCTCCCATGTCCTTGCTTCCAAACTGCTCCTGATTATAGGACAATTTCAAGCTTGAGTTTTGAAGCTGGCTTTTTTTTCCCTTCTATGATTACATGGGGATTATGCAGAGCTGAAGGGCACTCTTTGGGTAGCTCTGGGGATGCCATATCTCTCACAGCAAAAGCAAGGAAGGGTCAGAGCAGTGACTATAGACGTGTCCTACTGGGGAGGCAGTGGGGTGTGGGGCCAGCAGTGCAGGTCTCCTGCCACGGAAATGCCCCCCTGCATCTCCCAGGCTCAGGTTCCCAGTGCTGCCCCTCACACCCTGAGATGCTCACCTCCGTGGACACGTCCTCTGTGTCCCTGTGCCAGACCTACCATCCCTTCCCCAACCCCTTTATCACGTCCTTTCTTAAATCCCCCCACCAAGTGATACAGTTCAAAGCAACCCTTTCTGTGCCAGAATCCTCCATCAACCTTTGTCCTGCTCTAAATCCTTCTGGTCAGCTGGGACTTGTTTCTGGCTTGCCACCAGACTCCTGGCTGCCCAGCCGGGACCATAGCTGGCTCTCACCAGAAGGGCACGACCATGCCCCTTGCTCTGCTTGGGGACTTCCGACACGAGTGTGGTCCTCAGCCACCAAAAATCAACTCTTGGGAAGGGTGTTAGGGATGTGAGAAGAGGAAAAGTAACGGAGCTGTGCCAGTCCCAGCCACATGCCTCATTTGTCATGGGGATATTAAATCTTTCTGACTTCTCTCATGACATGCAGAGGGTGGCTGAGAATGAATTAAGTTAGCAAAAGTGCTTTCCTGAGTGAAGAAAGCACTATATAAATGCTAAGTAATATGTTTAGCGCTGCAGCTACTAAATCCTCACTGTTGTGCTTGGCAGTTTATTTAATGTGATGTTAAATAAGAAATGAACTTCTTTTATCAGAAATAACTTTGGTGCCAAATTTCTCCAATAAGCTATGCCTTTGAGCATGAGTCTGTTTAAGCATGGGAAAAGCTTTGGGGTGACCTTGGTGCCACTCGTGCCCAGGCAGGTCCCAAGCCAGGCTCCATGAAGTCTGCTGCACGGGGGTGTGTATTTGTGGGACTTTTTGTGTGCAGGGTGTGACTTGGTAAAACATATATATATGTTTTATATATGTGTGTGAATAAGCAGTACAGATCCATGCCTGTTTGCCTTGCCCGTGCTGCAGGAGACCCTGGGGAGTTTCAGGCAGGGGGAAACAGGGCAGGCTGGCAGCACATGGGGGACTATGGGTGAGCAGGGTCTCTAACACAGCTGTACCCTGCTGGAAGAAGCCAGAGGCTTTCTGGGGATACAGGGGATTTGCCTCTTGCAGACCAAGAAGCTACCACAAAGCCCTGGCTTTGGAATCAGGGCTGGAGGCCAGGCTCTGCCCCACAGGACGGAGCGAGATAGAGGACATCTGTTTTCACATTGTTTTCAATAATCTGCATCACCCAACAGGGCTGCTCTCCCTTTATTACCAGTTAATCTAAAAAAACAGGACTTCAAAGACTGGAAGGCTTGGGATGGAGTCATGGCAAGCGTTTGTACAGCCCCTGGTACCATCCAAAGGCTCTGGATGAGTCAGGGTCCCCTGTGTCTTAGACATAGGATGCTTTCAAGTGCAAAACTAGGACTAGTCCTGAAGTGTTTTCAAGGGAAAAACTGCACCATGCTTGGTTCAGGAGGCCCCTTCCCTATGGGTGAGGTGGGCAGGGGCTGCACCAGCCCCATCCACCAGCTGCTTTACCAGGTTTGGCTTTTCCCAAATGCTTTATGGACAAGTTGCCCTGTTAAACGATGCAAAGCACTGCAAGGCTCTGGCTCCCAAGGGGTTGCTTAGACCGAGGGTCTAGTTCCTCTTTACTTTAAAAACTACCCTGTGAGTAGCACCCCAGGGCAGAGCAAATTCCCCACTGTTGCTGCTTACCCCTGGTAGTCACCACCACTGCCTGCAGTTGGCTTAATTACAAGTAAATACAGCTGTAAAGGCCCTGCCTGAGCCAGCCTGAATTCATGGACCAGTTTCAGTGGGAAATTGGGTGCTGGCCTGTTATAGAGCTGTTTTCCTTCCCCTTTTCAGACCCACAGGAGCAGCAGCAACCCCTGCACTGTGCTTCCCCGTGTGTATGCATGCAGGGCAGCTCTGCAGCACATCCATCCCTCAGGGCAAGCCCTGCCCCTGGGATTTCATCCCCTCCATTTGGGTACAGGGACTGGGACAGCCCTAAGTGCAGAAGAAGTGTTCCTGAACCCCCTGGATCCTTGCTGCTGCCCACGCTCCCCTCATCTTTGGATTCCCAAGTGGGCGAAGGAAATGGGTTCCACTTCCCGTAAGAAATTGGGAGATCTGGAATAAAATGTAACTCTCCAAAAAACCCAGTGAGCAGAAATACTGAGAGAAAGCAGAGCTTCTGTAATTTTAACTGAGGTTAATCCCCTGCTCATATAGAAGCTCCATGGTTCACTGTGCAGGGAATTTCAGGCAGCAGTGAGCCATCCTCCCGAGAAGCTGTCCTGCAGGACATCTGCCCTGTGCCGCCATCCTTCTAGAGAACTCTGAACCTTTAACGCAGCCTACAGGGTACAACTGGAATCCCGAAGGACCCATTTTTAGTTCCTAACACTAACTTTAGCCGTAGGTTTGGGATTAGTCCAGAGTCAACAGAGAATAGCTGCCAGCAGAACCTGGTTCAATAGTCCTAATTTAATAAGCCACGCAGGGGCAGATCAGTGGCAACTTCCTGGGCACCACAAAGGGCAGAGCTTAATGGACTGGAAATTGCTTTCAGATCTGTGGGAGAAGGCTGCAGTGACTACTGACACACGGCGTTATTCCTCATGTGATGTTTGAGTCTATCTGACAAAAAAATTACAAAATTAAAAAAATAAAAGGAATGACTCTAACCATCTTTTTTTCAGGCTCAGGCATTCTCTCAATCTATACAGATTTTTTCAGGAGGAGGTTTGTTGTGAGCCATTTTAATTTCAAATAAATAACCCAAATGCTCACCCAAGGCCGTAGGAAAGAATAGCACACAGGTGGTGAAACAGAGCAGGCAGATGTCCATAAAAGTAAGGGTTCGGAGCTACGCAAAAGCAATTAACCATATTGAAAGACACAAAAAACAACCCCACAACCCTCTTTCAGCCACACCTGCACTGCCAGATGTGCTAAAACAAATGGAGCAGCATCCCCATGTAAATTATGCTGGGAGAAGTGCCTCCTCCCTCCTCCCTGCCAACACAACCACCAGTGCTGTGTCCCCTGGCACACCCCAATATTTCGCACTGACACTGCTACTGTGGATGCTGGGCACAAGCACATGAGAGCACACTTGCTGCCTGACCAAGTTTCTGAGGACCTGTCTGCGTATTTTTTCAAGTAGCAATGTGAGGAATAACTTTTGTAGACTGGTGCAGACCAAACTTCACCAAAATTTGTAGCAATGGAAAAATAGCGTGAGTGTAGACACAGTACAGCGTGTATTTAATGCACTTGCTGCAGATGTAGATATTCCTCACTAAAGCAGAAGCTGTTTTCTCATCCTGCAATTACCCATATTAGGCTTGGATTCAGTGGCAGCTCTGCCTGCCTTAGGAGGGTCAGAGGGGGAACGGTGCAGAGGAGCAAGCCAGGCTAATGCAGAAGGCATGCTCACGTAAATTGCTAAGAGGAAAATGAAGATGATGGAAAGGTCTGAGAGCTCCAGGAGAAGCTGTGCCATGTAATTGTTTCTTTTCGGTTGCTTTCATATGTAGATGAGAAAGCCGCCAATGCCTTAAAGCTGCCTTTTGTCTTCCCATGTAAGGGGAGCCTTGAATATCTATTTAACATGCTGAGAGTCAAGTACTACTAAATCATTCTGGTCAGTTAAAGACGTATAATAGGTACAGAAAGGAAGGAAAATCTTAAAAGGAATCTAAGTAGAAGACTGTCTTTAAACATTACATCTCAAAATGAAAAGGAAGACTGAAAGCTATGTTGTATACGGCTACAGAAATAGTTATTTTCAGTGCATCACTTGACTGATTTCAATGGAAATGAGACATACAAATGAAAGCTGACACTAGTGCTTTGTTATTCTTTTTTATTTTATTTTTATTTTTCGAGGGGGGTTAAAAATGAAATGTTGTGATTTTCTATACACTCTGTAGCAGGTAATATCTTAATATTTATATATATATATATATATATATATATATATATATATATATATATATATATATATATATATAAAGGTAATATCTTAAAAAATAATATAAAATCTGTATTCATCAGAGCCTGTGCCAGAGTTCACGAGTTCTGTGTTAGAGCTCACAGATTTGTGGAAAGTCAGACCAGCAACCGCTGGAGGAAAGCAGCAAACCGGTTGGCACTGCAAAGAGAAGTTTTAGAAAACATTCTGGCAGGCTGCACCTGCTTTGCTATGCAGGAGACAAACTGCAGCATCAGTTGCTGTAACAGCATTAGGGGGAAATTCCTTATCACTCAGATGCACTCCACTGATCCCAAACAATGTTTCCGCTGTGTTACAGCTACTGGTACTACAAAGTCATCTTTTTGCACTCTTACTAGCATAGTAATGTGCAAGATGCAACAATTTTATGCAATACCTAGCATATGAAGGAACTGCTGTAAAAAAAAAAAAAAAAAAAAAAAGTATTTTTTTTTATAACTTTTGCAGCAAAAATGATAAATCTCAAGCAGTCACAGTCACATAAATAATGTGTTCATTATCATACATTGATTTTAACTTTTTGTATCGCTGAAGTCTCAGCTTGTCCATTATCAACAAGTGAAGAATTAACCTTTCTCTCTTGGTCTATAATGGATTAATTATCATTAAATACTACGTGCCATGTTGGTTTCTTCCTCTGCTCCATCAAGATTACTCCATAATTGGACAGCTCTTGTCACTGTTACATTTTTCTTTTCTTTCAGCCCCGTTTTTTCTTAGCTTAATTTCAGTCTATTACAGTTCATTATTTTGTTCGAGAAAATTGAAGGGATTCATCTCTCTTGCTGCCCACACCCCTGCACCCTTGCAGATGACCGGTGCCCTCCCACCAGTCACTGTTCCTGCACTGTGCTCATTCACTGGGGCAGGCTTACAACATGGTGATGAGGAAAACACACCAGCTCAAGACTTTATTTCTCTGTGTTACTCACCCACTCCCGAAACACCCCTTTGCATCCAAACAAAACCCTCATTTATATGTGTGATGCCCCAAAGACGCAAGGTCTGGGAGTAGCAGCGCTGCCTGGTTTCGCCAAGCATTTTTGCATGTGTTTAAATTCTGCTCTCTTCAAGAGGGCCGAAACACTCTGATACATTTTGCTGGACACAGATTTCTTTAAACATGGCCTTATGTGCTTTGCCAATCAGAATGTGCTCGTGTTAAACCTTACATGGCAAAAAACAGATCTTTCTGAACCTCATCCAAGCAGGCACCAGTGGTTTTCTGCTCCCGGCCACCCATCAGGCGTCAGCACAATGGGACCTTGATTGGTCCCTGCAGGGGCTGCTGCAGTATAAATGAGAATGATTTTCTGCTCATGAATAACAGAGAAAGTGCAGCCCTATTGCTTAGAAGTGAAATGTCTAGAAGGCAGCCTGACCTTTACATCCCCCTGACTTAATTTTTAGAGACATTAGTAAATACAACGTAAGTAATACCATATACAATATTACATATGTATAGCATATATATATAAAGACACCTAATTCCTTCACTATTTATCAGGCAAAATTCAAGCGGAGAGAAGATAAAAGTTGCATCCTCCCCTGGGCTTTCGCCTGGGAACGGCCGCCGGCCAGCTGGCCACCTCGCGCTTGTTTGCAGAGGAACAAATCACACCCTGGCTTGCCAGCAGGTCCTTCTATTTCTACTGGTTGTCACAGTAATAAATCAATTGTTGCTGCTAAACACAGCTCCCATCCAACTCGCGGGGAATCTGTAAACTCTTTGCAGCACAAATGTCAACCAAGTGCCGACTGGGCTTTCAGGCTCAAGTGGCAGTTGTTTGCCAGTTGGTTATTTGCATTGGAACAGCAAATTTCCATTTGCAAAAGCCTTCACCAGTTGGACCCACTCGCCCGTAGGAGCAAATTAATTGCTGCTGTAGGACATCACCCCCACTGTGACTCACACACACCACATTTGCGCCGCCTTGGCTGGAGAAGCGAGCACCGGTTGCCAGCTGGACTTCATCCTTGCACGCCGGAGCCCTTATCGCCTGCCTCGTGCTGGACCCCTCCATCAGGGCTGCTCACAAAGGGACCTGAGCAACTCAGAGGTGCGTTCAAGTGAGCTGGGCTGCTGGAACGGGTCTTGGCTCAGCCACACAAGCAACTGTTGCCCAAATACCAGCAGGCTCCAAGCACAAGAGACATTGTAAGAGGTGAATAAACCAGCACAGGAGACAACAATATTATTCCCTTGGCTAAGCCTCAGTGATGCCAAAGGTCTATTTTTTTGTTTGTTTGAGGGGAATACTTTGTTAATCATAAAGTTTTTGATATCTGCAGTGTGACAGCCTTCAGATCCATGACGAACTTGCAGGTGTCATTGTAAATAACAGTAACAATTGCCTATGCTACTCAAGCCTATCATATAATAACATGTGTCACCTGAAAAGATCATGGCTCTCAGTTTTCATTGACTTTAAAGGGAAAATAATAATATCATTTTCAATGCGACTCAAAAAGTTGCAATTAGTTGTAAGCAAAGTGTCTGCCGAAATCCCCACTGTGGATAGAGCAGCTCAGTAGGTCCCAAGCAGCAGTGTCACATCCACCAAGGGAAATAAACCATGCTAACTAGATTCCTCTACATTTCTTACTGCTCCAGAGTAAATGAAATTATGGCGATGACAGAAAGGTGGGGGAAAGGAAGATAATTTGCTGGAACGCTCCCTTCTGATGCTTCCTGGCTTAGCTTAGTCATCCAAATTGGTACATTTTGTAGATTTAAAAAAATGGATTTTGAACAGCAAGGTGAGGAAATTATGGAGCAATCCAATGCTGCTGCCTTGTGCAGTCTGTAATTAGGAAGTTAGTGCAATGAACTCATCTAAATTCCCAGATTTCCACCTAGTCAACAGTTACATCAATGCAAGTACATGATGTTCTGTGATAATGGCAACTGCAACAAAACACGAAGGATCTGTGTGTACAAGAGGGCACCTCCAGCTACAGCAGCACCCAAGGCAAGGAAAGGACATTGGCAGTGGGCTGCTGGGCTGGGCATGTGCCTTACAGCAAGGTTTTGCTCAAGGACCTCTGCCTGCAGCCCAGTGTGGCAGCTTCTGCTCAGGGAACATAGGAGGGGCTTCCCCAGGCTGCATTATGGATGCATGAGAAAAGGTTCTGCACAAGAAAAGGAGATTGATTCCTGTTGAATATTCAGTAGTCATGTAGGAAGTGTGATGGATATTTGGGGTGAGTGTGTCTGGGTGCAGCTTCATTTCTAAATAGAGATTAAAATGAAAACAGCAATTTTCCTGTTCCATTTGCATGCCTCTACCGATTCTAATGATTTCCCACCCATCCAGCCACTAGCACTGCTTTGATTCAATAGGGAAGCAGCAGTTACTTAGTGAAAGATCCCCAGCATTCAGTTACACCTTGTTCTGATCCAGGTAACACAAGGCACACACCATCCCAGTAAGCCACTGGCATGAGAGTAGTCTTCCAAATCCTTATTTCATAACAAATATCACTTAATGTAACTCAGATATGAATGAAAAGCACCACCACCACCACCATTTTTAATATTATTATTACTCTTTTGGTCACAAAATGTTACTAAAGCACTTCAAGGCTTTTCATTGTTCTGTTTTGCTAATCAGTGTCTACCAATGAGCTGGGAAAAAAAAATCAGAAACCACTGTAGCTGGCAGAGACTGCAACACAAATGCAAACACAAATCAAAGTGAATGATTTTCTGGTGAAAACCGATAAAGGCAGAGCAAGAAACAAACGTGTAGCAAATTGGCCTTAACCACCATCCATTTAAACAAATTTGGATGCAAGGTTTGCACACAGACTGCTTATGCTTATTGAATGAGAACCTAGATATGTGACAGGGAAGGGCTCTTAGAGTCGAGATGAGGCAGGACAATTCCCACTGAACACAGTATGTGATGGCTGTTGCAACTGTAATGCTACTAGTTTCTACTACTAGTTTTCACCCTATTAGTTAATAACTAGCAGGGTGGAAAGGTGTCATTACTGTGCTTTGTTTTATAGACTCAATGACTGATGTACTAAGGGCTGCAGGAATGAATTACGGACTGAAAAAATCTGCCTTAAATTGAAAAAATTAACAGTCTTTTCTTAGCTTCCCCAAGAGAAGGTTTAGAGGTGGATTGATCAAGTACCAGCAGAACAAGGAAGCTTCAGGTAGGTGAGGGCTCTTTAGTGTAACAGACAGAAGCATATAACAAAAAAGAAGTACATGTATACATCTACACCTTTAATGCAGATGCATAGTTTTACAAAGAGGTAACTCACTGCAGCAGCAACTCATTTTGAAAGGTCAGGCTTTGCAGTCTGGACTCATGGCTGCATAATATTTCAGAAGACATGGTGATTGAGAAATCAGTCACCCAAGTGTTAGTATACAGCGTACCTGAGGTGATGAGGGTGTCCCACCTGGCCTGGCACAGAAAGGGGGCACGTTTCCCAAAAGTGCTGCTCTGTACCTGCCAGACCCAAGCAGACACAGAGCATTGCAAGGCTCCTAACTGCCCTCATGTGAATGAAGCTGGAGCCTGGTACTGTCACTTGAGCCTACACGCACTTTGGCAGAGCATTAACTTTCAAGTGCCTGATGCATGGGCATCAATTGCCAGCAAAGATCACAATATCATTTATATATGAAAGGACCTACTGAAAACATCTTGTGCAACCTTTCTGCTCAAGAAGGGTCAGTTGGAGTGGGTTGTCCAGCATGATGTCCACATAGGACAAGGTGCCTGAGCACCTTGATAGGGTGTCTGAGCACAGGGTCAGGCACTGCATCGTGACTTTTCAGCCTCCCCCATTAGACTGGGGGCGTCTGGATCTGACTGCTGGAGCCAGACCTGGAAACCCTGGTCCCAAGTTATTGAGTTACACTCAACATCTGCTTCTGAACTCATATATCAAAAAAGAGGACTCATGCCAGTTATGTCAGTTGGAAATGGGATAAAAATCAGAAATGGGCCATTGATTCTGGCACTGAAACAGGAAGCAGCCAAGGACCAGATTGATGACCACTCTCCAAAACAAAAGCAATGCTCACACACCTCCTTCCGCCATCACTGCAGCACAATTCCAACAAAGCCATCACTCCTCTGTGCAGCTCTCCTTCTTGTTCTGCCACCCTGGAGAGCCTGCAGCTATGGAAGCTCAGTCTTTTATGTGAAGGAAGACAGAATTATAAACTGCCCTGTTTTCTCCTACTTTGGAAACCTAAATTCAAGGCTCTTTCCGCAGTGGCTGAAAACTGTGGTTAATGTTTTCCAGCTGGTGAGAGTAGATCAAGCCTTTCAGAAATCACTTGTGTTGTTTTTTTTTTTTAAACTTATGTTCTGAAAGGAGGCCCAGCTTCCAGTTTTGCATATTGACTTCTGAATAGTAACGTCTGAATGCTATTTTCATAAACTAACTCAGCACCAAATTTTACAGATACAGTATTTAACAACTGCTTCTAACTTTGCAAGGTCTATTTTTTTCTCAGCTTTCTAACCAAAGTGTTTTCTTGCCTTTCTGATATACATCCAGCATCCTCCAGACAGCTTCTCATACATATTCAAATCTAACAAACAAAAGTCTGGGTAATAATTCTCATGTTATTGCCCTGATTTCAATAGAAGTGAAGATCACTTGATATATCCGATGACTGAGTTGTATCTGGTGACTGACAAAATAACTAAATCATGTGATTTTACAGAATCATCTGGATAAAAACAAAATATTAGCCACCCACAAAACTCAGCGAACAACTGATCAAGCTGATCTCCCAAGCTTATTATTGAAATAAATCTGTGATTTAAATTTGGTGACAAAATATTTGCAAACACTTATTCCATTACTGCATGCTCATATTTTGTCATAAGATGAACCAGATGAAATGCAAGTAATGGTGTAGTTCCATGATGTTCAATGCAACACATATGCGTAACATCATGTTCTCTATTCCTCGCTGTGCCCCTGCATGGAAGTGGTATGACTTCATCTACCATTTATTACAGATGGAGTGGCAGACACAGATTTTACTACTGTCAAAACAGCATTAACACTCAGTAGTACCTGGGTATTAAAATGCCATGAACTTATCCTTCCATCAGACTACTTGGTATGATGTTATATTGCAAAAAAAGATACCGTCATTGACATGTACCTGGTAAAAACAGGAACATCAAAGCTGCGGTGCAGTGACTGAAGGACAAAATGGAGAGACTTCTGGATCCATTTTGCCACCCTGAAAAATTCCCATCCAAAACAAACCATCTCAAACAGCCAGCATACCTGCTGAACCTTTTCAGCTGAGGACAATGAGGAAAGGTAACGTGTGTGAGAGGGAGAGCAATTGCCACTTGGCCCGGCTTGATGGGGACATGAGAGGACACATGGCTGGTTAGTCTGAAAGCAAGGGACAGAACAGGTGGGAGTAGCACAGATGAGAGATTGGGTTTGGGAGGGTAATAGGGAGCAGAAGAATGAAAAGGACTACAGACAGGACCACTAAAGAAGAGAGGCAAAAGGGAGAGATGTGA
Organism: Anas acuta; assembly: GCF_963932015.1. Classification (NCBI taxonomy): domain Eukaryota; kingdom Metazoa; phylum Chordata; class Aves; order Anseriformes; family Anatidae; genus Anas; species Anas acuta. The sequence goes on from NC_088981.1 coordinate 103,320,456, forward strand.
GAGACCTTTTCCATTTTTATACCATTTTGTCTTCACACAAAGCTCCATTTTCCAATTTCCTTTGAGTGATGTTAGCTCCCTACGATGAAAGTCTCTTCGGTACTTTTAGCACTGAAAGTCATTTGCTAAAGACAAATCCAGCTGGAAAAGTGATGATGTACGTGTGTGTGTATGTGCATACATATGTATTATACAGTCAGCCCTGCATAATTAATCAAAAATATTTCTAAGTACTTTCAGAAAAGTTTGCTGCAGCTATAACTGAAGAATCTTTTAGTAAATAGATTTGCTGTTGGGTATAAATATAAACTAACATATTTATATGCTTACCCCTTGTACTTATGGAGATAAAGCAAAATAATTTTTCTTTTAATAGTTATTTTCTGTGTGGTGCTGAAAAGGTCCTTCCACATAGCCACAATTTACAATCCAGAGCAACAGGGAGGCTATGAAGTCAACCCAGTAACGAGCTTCAATCTATTCACATTTCCCTCGGAATTAACTTGTCATTACCTTACTTTTTCCACAACCAGCACAGAGCTGACTCACCTAATTAGAGAAAAAACTCCAGCACAGAAAGATATTGAATGTTTCTGAAAATTAATGGCTATGTGTCTTATTCCTTTTATTTCCAGACGGCAATTTTTTATTTTTTATTTTATTTTTTTTTCTGGTGAGCCCTATGGGAAAATTCTCAATGAATCTGAATACATTATTATTTTTTATTACATTTATTTTATTAAATAAAATCATATCATTCTTCTCATCGATGTACTGTTCTTCCTACATGAAACCCAAGGAAACAGCAGCAAGATTGTGGTATGAATCAGAAGAATATTTTTGTGCAGGACATGGTGAAAAATAATCTTTCATTTAAAAATATTTTTAATTCTTTGGGAACTTAGACACTTGGCTTAATTTCCACTGGGTCAGGAATGGCATTGTACTATAGGTACCTTCACTTTAAAACTGCCACCCCTGTGAGACTGCAACTGACCTCTGGCTTCTGATCTTAAACAGTTGAGAAAAGAGTTAATAACTGGTTTTTAAAGACCTGTGGAGTAAATGTAGAGGAACACTGAATCAAAACACAAACCCTATCAGGGAAAGAGATGGAAAATAAAGGGACAGTCTTGACAGGCTGCCCTGATAGTTTGACTCTTGCATAGCCCATTTTTCTAGCTTGTAGTGGTCTCTCTGAATCCTCCCAGTTTGGTATTTTCTGCAGTCCCTCTTCCAATGGTAAGATACATAGCTCTTCCATAGATAACTCTTCAGATGCCATTTAGAAATAAAGACGAGAAGGCATTATCCTTTTCATATATCTTGCTTTCTTGAGGACCTTAAAAAGATACCTCTTTTAAAGAGGAACCTGGAAGTAGCTTTAAATATACCTGGTCTGCATGCATGCTCGTATACTGTCCTGAGAAGCCTCCAGCTGCTGTTAAACAGAGATACTGAGAGATTCAGCCTCCCTCTAAAGGCCTTTATTGACTTGCCAGAAGCAGGAAGTGATTTCAAAGCCTGTTTTCACGCACCTATTGACTTTCACATTACTCCTTAAAAAGGATTATTGGATGTTCACATAATGAATGATGATGTTATCATTAAAGAATTCATTAATTCTGAAAAAACATCTGCCATCTATGGAGTTCATCAAATAAACTGAAAAGAAGACATTGTAGGAAAAACAAATATAATATTCTTAATGAAATTCTGAGAAGGAAGTTAATATGAGTAATACTTCTTAGGGACTCGTAATAGATCTTGCTTTCTTAAGAGCACTGAGAAAATTGTTCAATGAATAAAAAGAGGAAGGAATAGTATACAAATGTACACAAACACAAGTTTAAGACCTTGATTCTGCAATTATTTCTGCAGAAGCCTGGGCCTGATAAACAAAGACATTGACCAACAGGGGAAGATCAAGCAGAGTCCACCAGGATGGTGCTGGGCTTGCTCAGCCTGGATGAGGGACAGCATCAGGGGGCTGTACCAGCATCCTACCCCTGGCTCTGGGTGGGTATTGAGGAGCTGCAGCTGGGCTCTTCACGGCAGTGCACAGCATGAGAATAAGAGGCAGAAGCCATAAATTGAAAGAGTTTCCAGATGCATACAAGGGAAAAAATGTCACTGGGGACCATCAGGCACTGGATCAGGCTGCCCGGAGAGCTTGTGTGGTCTCCATCTTCAGAGGGTTTAAGACCCAGCTGGATAAAACCCTGAGCTGCCTGGTCTGATCTCATGGCTGACCCTGCTTGGAGCAGGAGGTTGGTCTAGAGGTAGCAGAAGTTTGTCCTAAAGTGGCTGATTCTGTGATTCCAACACCTCGTGTACCAGCTTGATCGCCAGCTAGGATTTGTAGAGGCAATCACCGCTGTAAAGATGTTTTATTATCATCCCTTTAAATATGTTTGTCTTTACAATGAAACTTGCCAGTCCACACTCATATATCTAGATGATAAAAATCTAGAGACAACCATAAAACAACTTGGGAAAAAAGCAAGATATTATTTATAGCGCAAAACTAAATCATTGTCCCCTATTTTTTTTTTACATGAAGAGGTGCAACATGCTGGAAGAGGAATAATGACTACAAACAATTCCTAGCTCCTGCAAGTAGCACGAAAATCCCACACAAATCCATCTGATCTCTGCTGTCGAAGCACTCCCATTCATACTAATCTATTCCAAAAATCACATTACTCTTTCACTGCGCGCATCTCCATTCACACAGGCAGTCATCCAGAATTATGTTGAGAACATATTGCAGAAGCCCTTCATTTCAGAGCTAAAAAAACATGTGCTAAACCAGACAGACATTTCCAAGCAGAGAACACATGCATGAAGGTTAAACTGCTCCATACACGGCAGAAAATCCATGTTCTTTGCAGGGCTACATCCCTCATCCATTTGCAACCATATACACAGGGTGAAATGCTTCAGGTCATCAGAAAAATGGTTCTTCTTTTGCCTGCAGCAAGAGTATATTGCTCTTTTTAAATAATTCAGATTTGTTAAGAAAAATGCTTATTTATTTTAGCACAAATATGGTTATGAATGTCATTAAAGTATCACAGTAATGAGCTTGAGCTGACTGCGTATATTACATTTCATGTTCATTATGGAAACTAATGTCAGGTTAAATATATGCCTACACTTGAAATATAGAGCTTTTCCAAGTGAAAAGTATATTGAAAGGAAGTTTAAAGATAAAACATTCTGTTATCCACAGAAGAAAGTCCAATTTGAATTACCAACTAAATTACAGAGACAAGAACCACAGATCCCAGCAAAATCTAGTCAACAAGAAGTTTGCCCTGCTTTTGCCTCAGAATTGGAAGGGCACCCACGCTATTTTTTTTCCAACCTCAGTATGGACATGCAATACATTGCTGAAGGCAGAGTGGCTTGAAGAAAATGAAAGAACAGCCCTCCATATAGTAATGAAAGATTAATGCTGGACTGTTTTATTTTTATCAGATTGATTTACGCTGATTTTGGAAGAGCTCAAAAGCCATAAGAAATTATGGTATACTTGGGAACATTTAGTAACTGTCTTTCTCATTCTTCTAGTTGGTGTCCAAGCTGAAAAAAAAATCCTGAAAACAAAATAAAATATTTTATACAGAGTATTATGTTCAGACTAACAAAGGAAAAACTACAATGAAAAAAAGAACAGTAGAGATACCACTTCTGGGATGAACTGATCTTCTTAGGATTGAACAATTTAATACATGTGACTTGTATTTTCTCCTCATGGGTCTGTCATCTTTTTAAATGCCATTAAAACTCTGTCAAAAAGCCTGATAAGACAGTGGCTGTTGTTCAGAAAGAGATGATAAATATCAGGTAGATTAATGAACTGTATGGGAAGCCTCACTCCAGAAATAATGAAGCTCATAAACTGAACTTTGCCATTTACATCCACATCCTAAATCAACCAAGCATTTAAATGTACCCAGCTCTGACCAATTTACCAGTCAGGGAATCTGTGATACTAGTTCATATATAAATAGAATAACAAAGTTTCAAAGGACATCTCTTTGCCTCTTCCTTCAGAAACACTGAATATCTAGGAAACAGGATGGTGGGCTTTTGGCTTCCTTAGAATTCCTTAATGAGGTCCACGTACCCTATTTGTACAAAGGACCATGTTCAGATAATAAGTAGGGAGGGGATTTTGTGCACGGTAGGAATATACAGCAGCCAGCAAAGCTGCAGTTATAGGTCATAAATATCAAATCATAAATATGACCTATAACTCATGGATCTATAGTCACTCCGGAGCCTGCCAAAAGCGATTGCTTCTGGACTGCTAGAACATCCAAGCCTACATACTCGGCACCTAAAACTGATAGCTGAGCACCTGGCCCAACATTATGGCAATCTGAAAATAGAATCATCTGTGTCAATAAGCATCCACTAATATCTCTGGCCATTGATTTCTGCTGTCACGTTAGAACATAATTTTATTTCAGTTACTGGATTTTGAAAAAGAATCAAGGAGATAAGGAGATGGTGTTTGGAATAATCATCTGGGTTGACAAGCAGAAACAATCAAAATATTGTAGTTATTCACAATATTCATAGTTAACAGAGGTAATACAATTGACTTTTTAACATAGAAATAGAGTAAATACACTTCAATTTTTAATGTGGAACTGAATATACAATATTCAATAGACATTTTTGATTTGCTGCATAATCAGTGATCTCTTGCTCAACTGAGAAACCATTTTATGTATGGTAATGAATTCTTAAAAATATCAGATTTGGGCAAAAAAGAAGCATTCTTAGAATACAATTCACTGGAAAAAAAAATCAAAAGATTAAGGTTGCTGACATGGTGCACTGTATAAACTTGTTCAAAAAACTAACTCAACCTGTGAAATGTTAAAATGTGAGACAACAGAATTATTATTTTTTTTTTTTTTTTCCTTTTCATTCTCTTAATTTCCATGAAGGAAATCATCTTCCTATTTTAAACACATTGTCCTACAGTTAATGAGAATTAAGAAAATAATGGGATGAGATTTTCACAATCTCGAGATAAAATTGTATCTTTGCATCGAGTAGCACAATTTTCTTATGCACACATTGTCTTAGTCTATTTTTTCTGCACAAACAATCTTTCCAAAATATCATCTAATTTGATTCCAAATGAAATATTATTCAAGACTGGCTGCTGAAGTAGTTGCAGCATTAATGTGTAGAACTTCTTATTTTAAGATTTTGTGCTGTTAGAGGTTTCATATTTATTCAAATAACTCCACTAGGAAATATTAAATTCTGAACTGCTGAAATGATTGAAATTGTGAGGACCTCAAACAGCCTGCTGAACCAGTGGAATATTTCTTTTCTCTTTTGTTGCCTTTTGGAGCAAACTCTTAACCCAGTAGCTGAGCTCCTGATCTCACTCCTACCTCCTCTGGTGGCCCACTCTTCATGTGTCCCCTGAGGACAATATCAACCCTAGGTCAGGTCATTTCTCACTTGGGAATTAATACCACAAGTTACTGCATATTTATTAGATGCATCACCTGCAACAGGTACATAGTATTTGATGGGCTGAACTCAGTGCTAGAGTGCATAAGGGAAAACTCATGCCAGTGTTGATTTTGACGCAATTTCTATATGTCTCAGTTTAATTATTTGCAAAAAGAGAAACAACGGCATCTATCCCATAAGCAAACTGAGATGCTTAAAACATCATGTTTTAAATTCCAGGCTGGCTGAAGAGGCAAACTTACAGAACAAAAAAAGACCATGAAGTAAAATCCTACCAAAATTCTGTTTAAATCATTTAAATTTTAATTCTAAAACATTTAGATGTGTTCCCCCAAGCTCCAGAAGACAGGCAGCTTAGTAAAGGAGACAGTGGGAGCAAACCTTTTATGAGAAAGTCTTACCCATTTCTAATACCAATTCTTTTTAAATTTAGTTTATTTCCATTATCTTTCTTGGGCCTTGCAACTCTTATGAACCTACCTGTCTTTTAATTGAACTCAACAATAAAAAGGGATAAAAATTCTCTTTAAAAATAAACAGCTAGGTTTACCTTTGAAAAACATTTCCAGTTCATATAATTATATTTATAAATCAACCCTGAGTTTCCTAATGCCATACAAAAGAAGAAAGTGAATTCCTGCAAAATCTGAGTAAATTAATCCTTTACTGGAGAGCTAATAACACTTTCTGCATTTCATATCTCTGTGGTTTCTCTATTTCTGGACTGTTTCAAGGATCCCACCATATCTCAACAAGGCTTTGTTTCTAACATCTTTCTACAAGCTGAACCAAACATTTTTTTTCTACTATCAGGAGCAAAATACATCCAGTAAGACAAGATCATCTTTTCATGAAAGGTTTCCACTCATACATAAACTAGCTGGGGATGATTTATAAACCACTGCAAAAGTGATAAAAAATAATTATGTTTAGACTAGTTTATTTTTTTTTTCTTTCTTTCTTTTCTTGCATGCCTGTTTAATTCTGCCCTTATTAAAATGGCAGTTTTTGCTATTCTCTCACTTGATGAACAGAGATAATCTGGCACAATTTTCTCATCTGATTCCATCAACATCTACCTCAAAGGCCATGCCCAGCCTGTGGCTGCTCAGCTGGGTGCTGGCAGACAGCTCTCCAGTCCCCAGGCCATGATGTTCTCCAGGAACCTGCTGCTTTGGGTGGCTGATGGGCAGTAGAGGCAGTGTCTGGGCTGCACACTGCAGCAAGGCCACTGAGTACGTACTCTCACTCTTGGCAATGTTCATAAGCATGTAAGCAAGAAAAGCTTTGCAGCCAGGCCTTGACAGATCCCAGAGTCCAACTCTGAAAGCACCAGCAAGTCCACAGCGCCCCAAAGCCATTCCAGAGACCAGAGTTATTTAAACGCAAGGAAGGGATCACTTTGCTCCTGCCCAAAATTGCAAACCATCAGCAGGACAATTATGCCGCTGATGGTCTGGCAGATGTATCTGATCCCCTTCCCTGGCTGACCGCGTGCGAGCTGCTGGCAGCAGGCAGCCTGGCTGCACGTCAAGCAGGTGCAAGATGTGAAGGGATGGAAAAACAAGTGATGCTGCCTACAAAAATAACTACAGCTTTCGTATGTCTAGTGCCGGCTCGGGGTTGAGCTGCACACTGCACAGCAATGATTTTAAGGTCGTGGTAACAGGTTTATGAGGGTGTGCTTCACAAACTCGCTCTGGGCAATAGGTCATAGTAGCTCTGTGAACAAAGTAGCTCTGTGAAAAAAAAAATAAAGTAAAAACAGCAAAGACAGAGAAACAGTCTATACTGCATCATAGAATTACAGAATGATTTAGGTTGAAAAGACCCTTAGGGTCATAACACTGTAAAGCAGATGCCATAAAGCAGACAGAACGTTAGGGGTCTGCGTTCATTTCCTTCAGATTACAGTGAAATACAAAGATAAGGCTTGGTTTCATGGTGACTGTGTCTGGCTGGACCTGTACCAGCTAACTGATGTGTTTACTTTAGAGTGATGTGGTCTAAGTTCCCTTCCCAGAGACGCTTTTCCCATTACTGTTTTATATGCATACCAGAGGAGTGCTGTGAAACATCACCAAGAAAGGATACACACACTGCCAAAAAAAAAAAAAGTGCAACCAACATAACAAAATCAGTTCTTTGCCCGTGTTGTCCCCAAATGCTGAGCCAAAGCTGATTAAACTGTGTGACAAACATGCAAGATACACAAGGTCACTTGTAAGAGGACTAATTCTGCACCCCCTTCCTGAAGGTGGTCACAGTTTCACACTGCTTATGTAGCACGAAATTTACTTCTGAGGCTTCAGTTTCACAAATCTGGATTAGGGAGGACAAGTGGAAATGGCCAGCTAGTTCCTTGCTCCGGGAATCAGGGCTGGGTGTCCTCACTGGTATGCAAAACCAGGTGTTCTCTCACAAGGTTGGACTAGAAGAGCAAATTGCCCAGGCTCATGTTTAGCCCACGCATCCACAGGAATATGGATTGATACCCAGAGCACCTGACTCTAGCTTTGAAGGCCAGAGGAGGTTTGGCTACAGGTGTATCCTGGGCTGGGGGAGCTGGGGAGGTGGGGGAAACAGGTCAAGTGATAACATCAAGAGAAATTCCCTCTTGGTTCATCTCCCATTCTTCTCTGTTCAGAATCACAGCATGCTCAACTGGATCTTTCCAGCCCAGAGCAACAAACCTAATTTATAATGTTCTTAATTGCTTTTCTTTTTCTTCTCCCCCAGCTGGCAGATGGACTTGTACCATAGCAGAAATGCTTTGTGTTTTGTTTGCAGGAATGATAATAGAGCCAACACAATGACTCCAGTTCCTGATCTCCGCAAAGAAAATTCAGGAAGCAGCATTTGGTCTTTATTTATTTATTTTCAGTCTCAGCTCTTGTCTGAGCTCAGAAATAATTTCTGTCACTTTTTGTTTGCTTTTATTATATGGAGTTCTGAATTCTGTCTCTTAATTGCCACAAAGAATGGCTTTTGGAAACGAGCCAAGCTTTCTGCTTTGCTAAAGATGTAGGAAGGCGAAGAATGCTGTGGGACAGCGCATGGCAAAGCATGCTCTCTCAATAGTTAGGGATAAAAGAAGATTACTTCTATCGCATATATCAACCAAGAAATGCATAAACCTGGGGCTGGGTATAATGAAGATTTTGATTGAAATTGCCTACTTTTAGAGGTAAGACAAAGATTCGATGCAAAGCAGAGACACCATCAGATTCAGCTTCATATGCAGTAGCAAACAAGGTTCACAAAATTCTAACATCTGTAGCATCAGCATGAGTCTTTTCTGCCTTCTTGTCATTGTGCTGGGTTATGGACAAGCATTTCAGAGCCCTGTTTGTGCCCAGCTCCTGGGGTGAACCTGCCATCATACTTTTGGGTATATATTCCTGTCCCTCTGAAAGGGCTGTCTGACCAAGGGATATGAGCTACATTCCAAATCAAGTTTAAGAAGCTTCAGAGAATGCAAAATCTGAAGACATCGTCCTGGTGACCTGTTATGTATTACCCTTGTAAGGAAAAAGATGAGCAGAATTTACTTTGTGTGGTTTTCTTATGAACCTTTTTGAACTGACTACCATTCCAGATGAGAAGTCAGGCTCAATAGCCCCTTCAGATAGAAAATATCATTAAATTCTAATTATTATTTAATGATTTATATAAAAATGTTATTTTTGAAGTAATTTCAATATTGCATAGTTGTATCCTTCTCAAACATTATGCTATAGAAGAAAAAAAAAAAACACAACAACACTTTTTTCCTTTATAACCCTTAAAGTTTAAAGGCTGCATGTAGAAAAACAGTGCACAAATGCATGAAAAGTTTGGCTTCTCCTTGCAGAAGGGGACTCAAGAAAATTGCTATTTCCACCAGGGTGAGTCTGATATTATCATTATTTGCTTTTTCACTGAGCGGTCTGATGAGGAGACAATCGCAGCAGGTAACAGACAGTGCTATGGCACGCCCCAAAGAAGGCTGTGAGAGAACATGGAAAGAGTTCAGGCAGTGTATGTGCTAAATAACATTAATTTAAATACAATTTTTGTGTGGGGAAACCAAAACCAAAACAGGCTCTGTCCAGTTCAGCCTCTGTGCAATGTGATGCAGCTGACGGCTGTTGTGTTTAAGGATCAAGCCAGCTATGGGTTTCAGTGCCCTCCCAAGGAAGAGCACAGTGCCACGTCCCCATGGGGAATGCAGTGGCACCAACCCATCCGTGGAGACTTCAGTGGACCAAGGAATCAGCCCCACAGGGATCTTCTGCTTTTCAAAGACAGCATGAAATCACCAGCCTGCCTTTAGGGCCATCAGCGTCTTACAAACTCTGGGTTATTAAATTTTGTAGGCAGACTTTCCTTAATACATCCAGTTAATTATGTAAATCCCAAGGCTTTTGTATGGCTCGATTCTCAATTAGACAAACTGCAAGTGCCTGTATGGATCAGAAGAGCCAGACTTCAGTTTGTATCACCAGAGATGGAAGTGTCAGATTCAAAGTTCACACCCAGATCTGCTATTAAGAAATGTCAGGGTATTTCATGTGTGAGTGGATTTTGTTTTTAACCATCCATCACCTCCTGGATGAAAATGTGCCTCTTCTTTATTTACTTTGCTCGTACATTTTTTGTGGGCACCAATTAATCTCTTGGTGAGAGAGATTTCTCACTAACTCAAGTAAACGTAGACAGAAATGTTCCTCTTGATTCATAAGGGTAATCTGGTTTTGCTTCTCTCTTCTTCTGTGCTTCAGCCTATTCCATGCAAGTTTCTGCTTTTTGAACTTCCATGCAAATACACACAGAATATAGAAAAAAAATAATATAAACCAAACCAAACCAAAATAAAAATAAATAATTTTTTTCTTGGTTGTGTTCTCCTGCCTACTATAGCCAGTAACACAGGTGTTGCTAATGAGAGGGTTAAAGAGCAATTTCCCAGAGCCCATGCCTCCTGGCAGGCAAAGAAGGCATCATGGATCTGTCTTCATTGCCACGTTGTACAAACTTACACGGGCTGCTTCCTGTAACAGCCCTGTATCCTCCTGGAGAATCTAGAGCCAGCAAGCTTTCCCTCCATGGGCAATGGTGAGGAAAAACTCCTGCTCCTCTGAGCTCACACACTTTCATGTGTCCTCTGCAACTCACGGGCCAGTTCCTGCCAGAGCCAAACAGAGGCAAGTCTTTGTCAGACCACATTCTTCAGCAGTGGAAGGGTTGGCTTTATTCACTGCCAAGCTGGGAGCATCTCAGGGATGAGATGTAGAGTACCTGAAGCTACAGTTAGCCATTCACATTAATGGACATTACAGCATTGCAAAGGCCCTTATGTTGCTCAGGGATGGGATCAGGCAGTAGGCTCTAAAAAGAGAAAAAGAAAACAATCTCATGAATATCACAAAATTAATCAAAGTATTCAAACATCAAATACAAATCTTGCAGCTGAAGAAGACTCATTTGTGAGACTAATTTGTAAGACTTTTTGTGAATACTGATCCTAGCACCATCATTTCACACCTCAAGTACAGTTTGCACTGTTTTCTTGGCATTTTGTCATAGCTTTATCTCAGATCACATTTATCTTGTGGTAATAAATGCTCTCTCTTCCTACTGGAGTAGTTAAGCGGTTTAAATTCTGTTACAGGACAACAAACATAGTCTAAAGTCCACCTTTCCCTGATAGTTAGCTAATGGGCAGAATTATTTCTCCAGTTTTATTGTACGACGGAGGAGTTATTTTATGCAGTGTGACCCATAAGCAATGCTGTCTAACCCTTATAGCATGCAAGCTTTTTCCCATTCTAGTGGCTAGGAACTTCCCATTATTAATTTTTATATAGTAGTAATTCCCTCCATGTTTCCCTAATCAAATCATCCCACTAATTTTTCTTCCAAACTTTTTAAGTAAAGTACTCGGAGTTTCCTCTGTAATTCACAGCATTTCCATCTCCCATGAGGACCAATGCACACACAGGCACCTACTGCTGCTCAAGGCATTTGTCTCACGCAACACTGCACACAAAGAGAAATCTCCTGTGTCGTCCAAGAACACTCCTCTGCAGCACAGAAGGCAGTAACATAGAATCATAGAAAATTAGGTTGGAAAAGACCTTCAGGGTCATCAAGGTCTCCAGGGTCATCAAGTCCAACCATCCACCTAACCTAATGACTAAACCATGTTCCTTAGTGCCATGTCCACATGTCTCTTAAATACATCCAGGTGTGGGGACTAATGCTTGACCCTTCTAATGCTTAACCACCTTCTCCATGAAGAAATTCTTCTTAATGACCAATCCAAACCTCCCCTAACGCAACTTGAGACTGTTTCCTTGGGATCTACCACTTGTCACCTGAGAAAAGAGATTGGGAAAATTTCTGCTCCTTGTTACCTAAAAATTCAGAGTGATATTGAATATTCATAATTGAATGTATTTTGTTATGATGTGAAGAGCTTATTGGCTAGCATCTCTGTCTTATCAATTTATTCTCAGCTCTCCCAGGAATAAGAGACGTGAAAGCACTTGTTAACAAGAGCTCTTATTCTAAACAGAGTTTCAGTCAAGCCAGTTATCAACTCACTTCCAGTATTGGTTTCATTAAACAAACACTAGGTTACAAAAGCTGTCTTTATGACTCTTTCCAGCAAGCAAAAATCTGAAGTAACATTTTGAAATAAATCACAAGATTTCAAAATTTTTTTGAAAATTATTATTTTAAATATAAATTTAAATAAAAAATTTAAATAAAAAATTATTTTATTTATTACGCAACACGTATGAGGCATGGGGAAAAAGTAAACATATACCACAGAAAGAATGGTAACTCCATCCTGTCCTCATGATAAAAACATGAGGAAAAAAGACTTTAAGCTCTTAACTAGACTGTCATGTTGATGTAGACAGAGTGAGGCAAATGTCATAACATTTTTGCAAAGCGCTCTACATTAATTGACAAACAAGATGTTCCATTTCTCCACTATATTCAGAGGCTTATTGTTCAAAAAAATAATTGAAAATGACAAAACCTATTAGTAAAAATTACTTGAATACTTCTATTTATTTTATTATTTTTTTTTTCTGGCTCCATATTCTGTCTCCCCCTTAGGAGAATTCAAGGTCTACAAAATCCCTGGCAGCAAGGCAATTTTTTTTGTCACCCTCTCCACTTGGAGGTGATTATTTGGGGAAATATAATTAGAGGTTTTGCATACAAACAGCAGAAATACACGACTGAAAAATTAAATCTGGAAATTTTAGGGGAAGGAATGTTTGCTGAAAATTTTGTGCATTCAATTCAGCCATCAAAAAGGTATCAAAACAGACTTCTCTCTTTCATCTGGAACAGGATGGAAGAGACACACCATGACTGTATCTTCAGAAGGTCCAAAAGCAGAAATGCACAAATGAGAAAGGAAAACAAAAGAAAACCTGACTAAATAATGGCTGATGATCAAGCCTTAAAAATTAGTTTTGTCTCATGGAAGCATAGACTATAGCAAAAATTAATGGGTAGGCTGGAAGCAAATACAGCTAGCACTTTTAATCTGCTCATTACATTTAGATACTCTATGCCACGAAAAGCATGCCAGGAGGAGCTGCCCCTTTCAAATCCTTTGTTTGTTTTTTTCACTGGTGCTGCTGTACACAAAGTACTTTTTTTTTCTTTTTTAATTATTATTATTATTTTTCACTGTGCATCCATTTAATGCCTTGTGTAATGGCCAGAGCCAGGCACAGTTCCTGGGCTCTTCCGCACTGCAAATTGTAAACAGCTTTCCAAAGAAATGTGCAGAAATTTTCTCCCATTTTCCAATATGTGCATTGAGTAAATGATTTCTTACAGATTCATAACCAACATCCAGCAGGCAGTGAAAGTGGAGAACATCTGGGAATCATGCAGTAAAGCTGAGACTCTTCTCCTTTCCCTTTCTGATCCTTAACAAGCACTTCCAGGCACCTTTGCCATCTGCAGAGACTGGAGAGCAGCAAGGGACCTTGCCCTCTATACAGACAAAAAGGGCAGCATAGGCTAACAGCTTGGTAAAGGCAGGTAAATCTAAATGTATGGAGGTATGGATTTTACCAAAAAGTGGAGGTGAACATTACCCTCCCCTGTAAATGAGAAGACTCCAGCAGCACTACTCCATGTGTGCTGCAAACAGTCCAAGAACGGAATTGGTTCACTAGCATAGAAGTTTGATTTCTTATCTTCTATAGAAAGAGTTTCTTACTTAACAGTTATGTCCCCAGAACTCATGGTTCATTAATATTCAATTTAACTGAGATTTTAGATAAACAGTTTTTTTCCTGCATATGCTTTGTAACATTATCAATATACATTTACAGTGTTCCCCTAGCATCATGTAAGTACAAAACATTTAAGTTTGCATAACAGACAGCTGAATCTTAGCTGAAGCTAAAAACAGACAGTGCTTTCAGCATCAGCAACTGCTCCTTGAGTTCAGAAAGGTGCTTCAAACCAGTCACACCAACTGTGCAATCCATCACACATATTGAAGTAGTTCAATACATATTGTACGAAGTAGCTGGAGATCTAGATATGGCTTGTTTATTATGATGTGTACAGGGAATTAGGAGGGGGAACTTGTAATTTTAAAACATTTATTCTGTTGTTAACAGAAATAACAAAGCCTACTTCACTGCAGAGTTGTAAAGAAAAGAAACCTAATGGAGTCTTTCCTTTTGTGATCATTAAATCTGCATGATTGGCCAGCCATATTATTGAATAACAGCCAAAACGTGGAGATGCCTGGAGACAGACTGAGCTGAACATCTATTGCACTAACTACTATAAATGTAAACAAACAACATTGCCCACACCAGAAAGCTTACAGTCCACAAGAAGGGCATGAAGACAGCTGAGACAAACAGGAGGCTGTCACTTCCAGTACGGGTCCTTCCAGAGTTTTGTTTCTTTGCAGGTAATCTAGGATCCAGTCCTAAATCCACAAAGTCAATAAAATATTCCCATTGACTACAGAAGGCTTTCTGCCAACATCAAAATAAAAGAACAAATAAATAAAATGTCAAGATTTCCTTTCTACCTATTCTGTAAAGCCTGCTTTAATGTCATCCTAAGGAGAAAAAGTCATTTTCATTTTATTAAAAAAGTATATCAAAGCAATAATAAGTAGTTTGATCCTAGTATGAAAGAACATTTTACTTCTTTTTTTTATTAAATAATCCCTTTCAGTTAATAATGATCTTGTTTTCAAAGTATGGAACATGAAATTCTCTGTGTGACCATTCCATATACCAATAGTAAGTTGTTTTTTCTTTTTTTTTTCTCTCTCTCTTTTTTCTTTCTTTTTTTTTTTCTGCAGGGACAATAAATTGGAGCCTTTCATCAACTACCATTTATCTCCTCTTTTTATGAGACTGCAAGCAAGCAATTATCAGTGAAGTTCAATGATCAAGGCTCTGTATGAATCTTCAGTACAAACTAATCCTGACTAATTAATCTGACAAAATATATGATTTAACATTCTCCTGAATGCCAGTAGTTCTTTCTCAATCATTCACTTTTATATTAGAATTTCATCTTTCCTCCATGGTTTCTGTTTTAAATCACACATGATAGAACAGTTTTTACCTGGGAATTTCAAGACGATTGCAAATATTGCTTAAGGTACACATAGACAAAGCAAATTTGTTATTGCTATAGATTTACACTGTTTCATGAGTAGTCAACCAGTTTCAGCTAGTATCTGTAGGAAATTTGGTGCAGATAAGTAAAGTACATGCTTAGGGGATGCAATGGATGGAACTGAATTGCTATAGGTCTGTCACAACCATGAGGAAATTCTCCCTGACATATTTTTGTTTGGAGTAGAGAGAAAAAATGCATATGGTACAGATGTTTTAAGCTTTGATTTTATTAAATTGCTATTTGTTTTGGCTGTGTTCTCTTTTAAACTGTTTTTAAAATATTTTACATTCCCCCTATTCATATTTCTGTCTTAATTTCCTGAACTCCCCTGAGACACACATACAAGGCTGGGAGGAGCTCAGATGCACATGCTTTTAGTGATTATATTAAACCTGATTCTTCATTGCCACAGTTGGTCACAAAACTTGATGTGCCTTCTTTGACTCCTGGAGACATGAGTGAGCCTCAGAAGCCCACGCCGTAGCCTGGGGAAGGAGCCATCAAACTACCTGACCAATTCTCCATTGAGGGACCAAATTTAAATAAACAAACAAACAGAAACCAAAAGATGTTTTAAATGTTAAAGACATGTAATTGTGCCAAAGCCGAGAGGTGTTTCAGAATCATTCTCCCACTGAGGTCTGAGTGCTTCTGGGTGCTGGCAGGGGCACTCCATTGCTTCCCTTGTATACTCCTCAATAAGCATGTGAGTAGTCTGGCATATTGAAAAATCTTCAAGACCCATACAGAAAACTGGCAAAACACTACTCCAACTTGTAATTAAGTGGATACAAAGAAGTACGGTCCATCCCACTAATGTTTCTGATGCAAGCAGGCAGGCACCTCAACACTTTCCCT
This sequence comes from Anas acuta, assembly GCF_963932015.1. Taxonomy (NCBI): domain Eukaryota; kingdom Metazoa; phylum Chordata; class Aves; order Anseriformes; family Anatidae; genus Anas; species Anas acuta. The sequence continues at coordinate 103,336,503 of NC_088981.1, forward strand.
TGTTGGAGTTGGGATCTGGACAAGCTTGTAAATGGTACCCAGAGCTCGAGCCCTTTACATCTCCCTATCAGCCAGAGAAAGCTCTATAAATTGGCAGAGAAGCAAGCCCACTACACAGGCACTACCAAATCACTGCCCTTTCTACCAGCACTGTTCAGGTGCAGATGCCTGTTCTGTAGGTGAAAAGTGGTAGGTGAAAAGTGAGCTAACTGGTTTCCTGTACTTGATGAAGATATGGGTCTTTTTCTTCACCTCCTCTCCTCCTTTTTTTCTAACTAGTAAACTGATATTGTTATGGATGTGAAACAAATATGTATCTGGTTTTGAAAAAAACATTTGGAAAGAAAAGTCTAAAATAAATACACAATATCACATATGTTAGTATCTTTCTCTTCCCTGGATTTCTAAAATGCTCAGGAAATCTCAGTTTGTTTGCAGCACTATCTTTTTCTCTACATGACAAGTAGGATAAAGAATTGCTGTTTGAGGACCCAATCCTGCAAATACTTATGAGCATGTCTTCTTTGGCTTACATGAGCAGCATATATTCCAGCATCTGCTTGTACAAAGTTCACAAGCTAACAAAAAAGAGCTGAGTTACTGCATGATTACAGTTCAGCATTTCCTCCAGGGAAACTGGGAGACACGCTGACTACAAATTGTCATTTCTGAAGTCTGAACCAGTTCTGAAAAAAATAATAGAGTCTTAAAGGACTTGAAGCTATTGTAGGTGTGACTCTGATCATAACTAACTCAGAGCAAGTCTGGAACATTTCCATGGGATACAATAACTATTTGAGATTGTTTTAGAGTAACAGCTTTAAATCTCAAGTGTACTTGTTCAGGAAATTCTTAGATTTTAGAAATGAGAATTTACAATCTATATGCTGTTGTTTTTCCTCTAGGGAAACAGTGAGGATTTTTTTTTTTTTTTTCATTTATACTTTATTTTGGCCTTTAGATCTCTTCCAGAAGGGGAATTTACATTAAATCAAGTCTGAAAAATATCTATAGGTTAAAAATTAGCTTCCTAAGAGAAAATGTTTTTACTTTTAATCATGTCTAGGATTTCTATGTGTAAGATGTCTTTCCTAAGATCAACAGGTTCACTTGGCACACACAAATATGACTGGCAGGCCTTGGACGAGGATGGGCACCATCTCTGAAGCACCCTGTAAAGTGATGCTGTAAAAAATGAATGCAGCATTGTTCATCAAGACTGAACAAAAAAGACATGTCATTCATGCTGTCAGCTTCCTAGCTTAGCTGAAGTGGGAAATAGCTTACCTGACCTGGGGAAAGGTTTAGTCTTCTGAAAATCACTCACCAGCTCAATAAATGAATAAATAAATAAATAAATAAATCCATGTTATTCCTACAGAACATTTACTACAGGAGAAGCAACTGTAGCATCCAAAACAGCCTCAACGTACAAGGTTAATATAGTTTATTGAATACTAATAGCAGACTAGAGCAGTGAGAACCAAAAGCAAACTAAAAACACCTTCCCTCCATCCACTCTTTTTTTCCTCCTCCCCCTGGGGGGCACAGGGGAATGGGGGCTGCGGTCGATCTCTGCTGCTACTTCACGGTCTGGGGCTCCTCCAAGGGCTGCAGCGTGTAGATCTGCTCCATGTGGGACCCATGGGCTGCAGGGGGACAGCCTGCTCCACCAGGGGCCTCTCCACAGGCCACAGGGGAACTGCTGCTGCGTGCCTGGAGCACCTCCTGCCCTTCTTCTGCACTGACCTTGGGGGCTGCAGGGCTGGGTCTTACTCCTCTCTCTCTCCCAGCTGCAGTTGCACCACATTTTTTTTCCCCTTTCTTAATTCTGTTGTCCCAGAGGCCCACCCAGTATCACTCCCTGGCTCAGCTCTGGCCAGCAGTGAGTCCCTTTTGGAGCTGGCTGGAGCTGGCTGATCTTACGTAGGGCATACTGAGGCCATTCCCACTGTTCCCCCACTACCAAAACCTTGCCATGTAAGCCTAATACACCTCTTTCTTCCTACTTCATCTGCAGGGAACCGGGAACTGGAGCTCCAGAATAGGTGCTATGAATTTCACAATATTTTCTTGAACTTAGTAGTCATACTGCTTAACTAATGTACTTAAGGGGTGCTAAGAATATGCTATTTTTTGTTGCCCTACCAGCTCTGACTCCATCTCCCAGGCAGTCATGTCTTTGACCTCCACAGAGGCCAGCAGAGGCCCCTGAATCTGGAGGATTCCTTGCCAAGAAGATCAATCAGTCTTATCATCTGTAGGCATCCTCTGAGCAGAGCTGGCCCTCATTTTTGTTTATATGAGCTGATTGTAAATTAATTAAAAAATGCAAAATGGGTCATGAAGAAGGCCCTTGTTCAATTGTTCTAAATATCGGGGGGGCATTTGGAGAAAGAATGTGTATAGAGCAGTAACCTGAAAAAGCAAGTGCACTTTGGCTATCAAGGTAGCTTGTATGTGACTGTGCATATATCTATGCACAGGAAACATCACAAAATAACCAAGAGAGCCCGGATTAATTAGCCAACCTTTAGAGAACAAGGCTTCTGTGGATAATTTATCAAAACAAAGCCATCTTCCTGACACTAGTTTGTTTTATCAATTTTGTCTGAGCTAGCTAAGTAAATACACTACAAATATTCCATTATCTTCTGCTGTCTGCACGAGTGCCGCAGCATTTTCAGTACCAAGATAAACATTTATAAAAGTGACTCTTTAAGTTAGGCTATTATCATCAGCTCTTAATAAAACAGATGTCTGTTGACCAATGGGAATATGATGGACCTGCACAGATAAGTCAATGTTTTTCGGTAGCTGCTCATGTTATGTTCCTGTCCCACAATAAATGTGAGATTATTTATCATTCAGTAAGACAAGGTTAATCTTGTTTTCATTACCATTGAAAAAGCATATACAGGGCATGTTGCTGAACAAGTAACTTAATGTACATTGCTTACCTTCTGGTAGCTTTCTGCTGTGCCTATGACAGCAGCTTACTTCATAATCATGTGTGGACAGTTGCTCTAAATCCAGAGAACTGTGATGAGGGTATGATTTTGTCAGACATAACCACCATCCTCCAGTCTGTCTCATTGTCTGTTATGCCTAGGTATCTAGCTCTTGCTAGATACCTAGATAAGATAGATAAGAGCTCGTATTTCCTTTGTTATCACACAGGTATTTGTATAATGAATTGTTTTCAAATTGTGTACTGTGGAAGTTCTCTGGAGAATTTATAACATGTGTAGACTTGGAGCCAAAACCTTCTCAACATAAAGGTCTAAGTTCAGGTTAATTGAATTATTATTAGCAGGACTTAGGCTTTTCTAAGTCTACCCAGCAACAGGTCTGCATTTTAGCAGCACATTTGCATATCAAAGACTAATATCTTAATATATGGAATCTTACTGGCTGGGAGATCAGAAGCTGATACTTTGATTAATTAAGCTATTTAAATTAACATTTTACATTCACCAGTTTACCCAATCTCCGTAGGTCTGTAGTGCATATAAGGGAAAACAACCTTGACTACATTTTTCACATTCTGTAAGATGCCTAGAGGAAGTAAGCTCTCACACTTAGGTGAAAGTAACTCTGAAATTATACCTAGGTTAAAATAAATAACAAACAAATGTTAGATAAAGTTCTCACACTGAACATCTGCATTTCTTTCTCCGTGTCCAGTAACTGTCATTTTAGGTGTGTTCCTCCCAAAAACCTTATCAGAGGTCAAGAAGGTCTAGTACTGTTCTGTGCTCCATGTCCTTGGGCACCAGTCAGTATTTGGGTGTATGGGTTTATTTCTGGGATGCCATACTTCTCCTCCCTTAGGGAAGTCTTACCATGTAGTAGCTGAAGGATTTTGGCAAACAAAAACCCAAGGAAGGTCTTATGGCAGTGCTCTACTCAAACCTTTGAATGTTTTGAGGGGTTTTTGGTAGGAAGTCAGGAGGGGAGGCAGCATCAGGAGTAGGATTTTAGGCTGGGTTGGGGGAGACTATGGAAAATCACACTCAAAATTCAACATAAAGAGATGAAGTGAGGAAGTTCTATTACCTCTTCCCCATTTGCCTATTTCCAACAAAGAGGATATAGTCGTGGGACTGGAGCAGGCTCCTAATGGCAGGCTGAAACTCGTGGTAACAGGATTTGACAGGTTGTTTTGAACTTCATAAATTCATGTATCCAACTGAAACTGTTGTTGTCCTTCACAAATTCACTGTAATTAACCAGGTTTTTAAAAACAGCATGATAAATATATCATAAATATATACTGGGTGGGCAAAGCTCTCTGACATTTCTCTGACTACACTGCAGGAATCTTTAAAATAGCAATACTCAATAATTAGCAAGGAAACCAGCGGTGCATGTACAATTTACCATCAGATTTCAATTCTGCTGTGCTACTACCAAAACACTAAAAAACATATAGAAAAATACATTTAACACTCCTTTCCCTGCTGGCCCTTGCAACCTATGAAGTTGATGAAAACTGCCTTTGTTTCCCTGGGGAGAAGATTACAGTTGCTGATGCTGTGATTGCTTCATCTATTTTTGCTGATGTACTGTTCAGAGCTACAATTCGGCTCCACTAATTGATTCCTCCTACAAAAAAACAGCTGATGAACACCCATTTTAAAAAGTATGCCTAAATAGGGTTGATCTGCCACTCTTTTAAGACTGTAACTACTCTTGTTTCCATAAAATAACAATAAGCATCTTAGTCATTCAGTTGCCATAGGTAAATCTGCATATCTCTTGCATATTCTCTCAGTGTTCCTTATTGTAACCATAAGTATCTGAGGGAAAAATAAAAAAAATAATAAAAAAAAATGTTCCAATTTTGGACTTTCTCTGTATCCCTTACTACTTCTGCTTTTCCACGCAAAGGTAGAAGACTGCTAGTATTAGCCTTGGCTAAAAAAGCCAGAAAGGCATGATGCCTAGCCATTTTCTTCACCTTAATTCTGGTTGCTGTGAAGTCAGGAACCAAGAAATGTGTAAAGCTGATTACATATGAGATTGATAGCTCCAGCAGACTGCAGCACAGTTCTGCATTTGCCTCTTTCTTCAGCCTCCGCAGTCTTTGATAATGTATCCACTACAGGCTCTCCATATTTTATACTTGCAGGCTTAACTTATAAAAAGGCAACTCTGTAAAATAAAATAAACAAAAAAAGCAAAACATTATATCAAATAGTAAATTGTGTGCGTGTATGTGGGGGGAATAATATGCAATTTTTCATAAATGTTTCATATCTTTCTATATATCTCTTCACACTCAGATATAAGTTTAAGTAGCCACTGGGTAGAATAAGATTTGCTTTCATCTCCTGGCCAAATTCTATCTTAAATGATAATATTCTTCCTGACTAAATATCTTTATAATTTCAATAGGATACACTCTATTTCCTATTTTAAATTGCTGTGTAGTACATAATGTGAGCTTTTATATTCTCTGCCAGAAATGGGTGCACTCTGCTAACAAATGAAATGATTGCTCTGAGTGTATACACACACACACACACACACAGAGTGGCTACGTACTAAAGTCAACAGTATATTTGCAAAATCCATTTGTAAAATTTAATATACAGCCACAATTTTATGATGGTTATCATTAGTATTGAGCAGAGGCAATAAATTGATAGGATTTCCTTGAGAAAATATATTGCAGTGAAGAGACTTTGGTACCTTAGCTAGTGATTTCTGTCTTTGGTACCCTTTGGCCAGGAAGTCACAGGACATCTGTAGAGGTTTGACGCCATGAATTATAGAGACACCCTGAGGTGACAGCTGGATGTAGGGAGGAAAAGTTGCCATGAAGTTGCCATAGTTTCAGGAGTGGCTTTGTATATCAGCTAGTGAGAGCCCTTGGAGGAAGGGAGCTGGGCAGGTGACTTGATAGCTCTTGTACTCAAAGCTGAATGCTGAGATGGAGACCACTCAGTACTGACAAGGTCAGGCAGTTAGAGGCAGGGATGGGCCAAAAAACTCTTGGTGTGTGATTCTACTGATCTAACTAGACTTGATGCTTTGTAAAGACTGATGTGAATAGCTGTGGGAACAGGAATTTGCATCAGAAGCTTGGCTTATGCCAATTAAGTGCCTCAGCAGACTAGGCAACCGCTCTACAACGCAATGTGTCAGAGAGTATAGTGTGAAAAAGCCAGGTCTTAAAAAATATGACTATACCTGTAAATATAGTGCGTTGGAGACAGTTATCTGTCCCTGGCTTTTGTGGCCCACCAGCAATGCTCCATGCACAGGACATACCCAGGGCCACAACAGGGAGCACAGGCCCAAGCCGTGCTGGGATGTGCTGAGTGCTCACCATCAGATATGGCCTCATAGTGGTGTTCCAGCCCAAGCCCTGGTCCTGTCTGCTTCCCTGACAGAGATGCAGCCATAGCTCCAGTAGAGCTCTGACAGCTCTTGCCACGGCCTTGATGAAGGTGACATCGGTCTGGGTTAAAGGAAAGTAATTATTATGCCCAGTAACTAGTGGCACTGGGCACCTCAGAGAAGACCTAGGGCCATAACTGTGTGGATCTACCACTGTGAGCTGTTTGGATTCATCATCCTGTTTGTTCAGTGAAGACTGGAGTCCTAAATGCCTTAAATAGAAGAATGCAAGGCAAAGTAACTGAATGAGAGCTATTAACCACTTAATATCACCTTCAGCATCAAAAAGCTACTCATTTGCTATAGTTTTCTGAATATTTGGCCAACTATGTGTACTGGGCCCAAGAGCACAGGGACTTCACATGCTGATATAAAATGTAGCTATGCACTCTGCCTTCTTTCTGCACAACAGCAAAACTCAGAGAATTACTACCTCATGGGGTGACCCATGTGTGGAGCAGGTTTCCAGGTCTACCAGGTCTCACTTTATAAATGGAAATGAGATCTACATACACAACACACCCTCAATGCAATTTCCAGAGTAAACACCTTAAAAAATAAGTTCAAAATCTGAAATGCCTGGAACTGGCCTAAGAGATCCCAAACTGACTACCGCAATCACTTATCATGTGCATATGGCTTTAAAATTTCATGAGACTGGATTATTGTAAAATTTATGAATTAGTGGAATTCTTCTGTGTTCACTTGGGTTTTAGAAGTGTAGGAGTGACTGTTTCATGCTTTACTCTATGCAACAACAGAGATTGGAAATTTATTTTCTCTATAAAATGAAATCTGAAATAATAACATCCATGTACCAATGTGAGAGCAAAGGCCCATACAGAGAAAGGAATTATAAGAAAATACAGAGGAAAGAATAAGAACTGGGCAAACAGATGTGATACAACCCAGCTATTTTCAGCACAAGATTAATCACCTCATGCCGTCTCTGAGTCCAGGTTCTGGAATAGCAGATGATGATGAGAAAATCTCAAGAGGCCCAAATTCTCTTTGGTGCTTTGTTTTGCTTTTGCTAGACAATACCAGAGCAACAATCCTCCTTCTCGCTTTTGAGGTGTCTGGAAAGCATCCTCAGAGCATTCAGCAACCAGATAGGTTTGTGAGCAGCCAACAAAGCCAGTGTGATTCAGCAACCATTTCTTTCCAGCTTCTCTTTTTTGTAAAGAACAATGCTATGTATAGTATAATTTTAAACTACACATCTTAATTATAGGTTAAAATGAAGTATTCTGTTTATGCACTACACTGTACCCCTCCTGTTCCAAGCTCCTGCTGTTCCCTCTGCTTGGCTTGCTTTTCCTCTTTGCTACATGTATGAGAATAACCTTTCAAGCTGTGTTTTGTGCAGCTGTCCATTGAGTGTCACACCTCTTGCAGACCATTTGATTTTACTTGGCACTGACCCTCTGTCTTCTTGTTGTCACCAAGCCACACAACGTGTTTGGTTTTTATAAACATCTTCCTTTTAGTGATTCTAGAGTAAACCAGATCTCTCACTTACCCATATATTCTGGATAGTGATACAGAGCTTTAAACAGCCATGGAAGATGCACAGACATTTGTGCACAACTATTTGCTATTATCTTCTTGGTAAGAAATCCATGGATTTCTGTATGTTATTTATTTCATTCATAACATTAAGTCAAACATAATTTATTAGGAGTAATACTATTAAAAGGATCTCACATTGCTCCTGACCAGTTGATAGTCTGACAGTGTCATTAAGCAGTATTTAATTCCCTGCGTTCTGCCTAGGTCATCCTTTCACCATTTGTCATTTCTCATTTTTATGGTAAACATAGTTTGTTCAATGATTATATCTACACCAACTCAAGAGGCAATCTTTGACCTTCAGGGCTAGCCCATTGCTCAGAGGATGACCATAACCATATTGCATAGGATACACTATGGGTCTCCTCTGGGCAATTGGCTTTAAAATGTTATGACTATCTGTGATTTTTAATTCCAAGAACTTGAAAGAATATGAGGGTGGTATCATAGCCAGGGAAAGTGGAGTGCTTCATGCCATGATGTTGAAGGTAAGTGGTACATGCAGTAAGGTAAAGCCTGGTAGAGATTTGAAACTACAGGACCCTCTGGGACTGTATGGGAAGATCGTGGATGGGATCAGTCATTGTGAGCTGCCCCCAAACCAACCCATGGCTTTGTGTCACATGGAACTGGGCAAAACTCAGCCAAAAGGAGGGCCCTGGATACGTCACTCACCCAGCAGAGACAGATGGGCCAGGATCTGGGCCAGAGCTGAGGAGCTAAGTTAGTTGGTGGAGAATATGCATACAGTATTTCTGTTTGCTTAGCTGGCAGATCACAAGACAGAAAATAATGCCTTGATGATAAATGAAAATGCTGCCCTCATGATAAAAGTTTCTTTCCGGAGACCTCAATAGGGTCGGTCCCATTTAAATCAGTACAAACTTTCAATATACGCACAAATATTTCATTTGACTTTCTAGGATATCATGTAGAATGGACCATGAACTAAATATTTTCTGAATACAGAAAATATTGCGTGAATGTGAAGAAGGGAAGAACTTGCTGTCTATGTATATGTTTGGTAAAGGGAACAAGCAGTGGTTTGTGAGCATCTGCTTCTGGAGCTGTGCTGCAGCTGACTGGCTCACCTGCCAAGTGAGGACATCTTCATAGGGAAAAAGATGCTGTTGTACCAATTATTTTAAATTTCTTCCTTTTTGAGCATGTTTCAGGTTGCAAATCACATGCATACATCATATGCCAGAAGTGCTCTGAAGCTGAAGTTCACAGAAGCTGAGTTCACAGTGCTAGAAAGCATCATTTGCAAAACTGTTCTCTTCTGCAGCCTTTACTATGCTAAATGCAGAAGGTAAAAAGGTTACTCTACTGTCATCTTAAAGGAAAAAGAGAATTTTTCTCTGCCTGTTCCTGGCTGAGGATTGACGTCGTTTCCAGCTGTAATCCCAAGTGCAGTGCTGTCTGAAAGTTTGAAGTGCCTGCCAGTTTGAGAGGCACAGCCTCCGTGTGTGATGCAAATGCGGGTCCCACACGTCTGCCTTTACCAGGGGGGTGAATCCTTCCTGGTCCAGACGCCCAGCACTGCTGGTGCTCAGCCCACCTGGCTGCTCCCTGTGCGCAGAGCCAAGCAGCAGCAGCTGGTTGAGGGAGGTTCGGCAGCACAGGGCACAGCTGGGTATTGCCAATGCCTCTGTCTGACCAAACCTGATGATGTAAATCTGCAAACTGATGTTTCTTAAATGAGTCTGATTTTGGACAATTATTTCAATAGCATTAATCTCTTACACAGCTCTGTTCCTACAGCTGAGTTAAAAAATCCCTTTCTGCTACTTGCCTTTGCTCATGGCAGTAAATTCTTTAATAATCTGACAGGAAGTAGGCTCCCTGCATGACCTGGCAGAAAACAGAGCACAACTGGATAATTCCCTTCCTTTTCCTATGGGGAAAAAATATATTTTTGGTAAAACCACCAAGAGATATCCCAGATGCTCAGCCTAACTTAGGTGAGGCATGGAGATAGGTTAAGTCTAAAAACTTTATGGAAAGCCACACAAATTCATGGCATGGTAGGCTTTAAGGATTCCTGAACAACTATTTGAACACTAAAATAAACCCAACTGATGTTCAGCAAGTAGCCAATATTACGACCAATTCTGGGGGGAAAAAATAAAATAAAAAGGGAAAAAAATAGAATAAACAAAGTGATTTTTTGCTGTTTTCCCCAATACCTGCATGAGGCTCTACAGCTGTTATTACGTCAATGATATTGCTAAGAAAAGTGCATTTCTATAAAAGTGTTCTTAGTAGGGATTGTGCAATGTTCACATGCCTGTGTACTGCCAGCCTGTTCCCCACTGCACCCTAACAACTGCCAGTTTGATAAAAAATATGTTTGTTTCATTGGGTGGGATGTATAGTTAGGTATTCCTGATACAGCTGCTGCTCGATGCAAGTGTCACTGTGCTATAATCGTAAGAATTACAAAGCAGAAGAATGCACTGGAAGCTTCCCTGTGACATATATATATATATATATATATATATATATTATAATAACTTATACAGAAGGAAACCTTCCTCTTTTTTGTTTTATAGAGCAGCAACTGGAGAACTTGGTTAGTTTTGGAAATAAGAAATGTAACAGAACAGCAAATCAAGTGGTGTGTAGAAGTCTATCAGCAGAATGATGTAAAAAAGGGGGAGCCAAGTCATAATATAATACTGCTTCCAGCTGTGACACCTTTTGTTTGCTTTTAAACTTATTATCAGATGTATCAATGTAAATTGATATAGCTCCATTAAATTTGTGTATGCCAACCTAGATCAGATATGTAGCTCTGCAGGAAGAGAGTAGGCAGGAAAATCTTGTGGTTTTGATTATTTAACCTTGGTCTCACCACAGTAAATGAGAGTTTTACCACCACTGACAACAGGGATGGGCATTTTACTGAGCTGGGTACTTCATTAGTATTAGTTAGCGGCTGCCCCGCTGAGCCCGCATCCCTCAAACTCAGAGCTCATCGCGCTGTTCCCATTTCCATCGTCCCTGAGGATCCTTCCCACTAATACAATAAATAGGTTGTGTTTTACCTCTCAGGCTATCTCTGGTGTGAGGCTTACCCTGCGTCTTCAAACAGACCCAAGTAATAGCTCATTATACCGTGGCTAAAATGGTCAGCCTACTAAAATGTCTGCTCTCCCCCACTTGCACAGATGAAAGCAATTTCATCAGTGAAATTGGTATTAGCATGATATGTCACCTACAGACAGTATCTGTTTGCTATGTAGGAGGATCCATTGGTATAAAACCAATCTATTAATCCTGTGTGAGTGGAGGCAGTATTTGATATCACCTGAATGGGGCTGAAGTCATCTTGCTGTTGAACAGGAACTGACAACAAAACCTGACAGATATTTGGCATTTACCCGTTAATCTTTATTCTTCTATTTTGGTGAAATACGCTTGATAAAAAAGAATAAAATTAAACTGCTGTTTTGTAAGAACTTATTCAATCAAAAAAAAGCTAACCTTATTTAAAGTTCCTAGAAAACCATGAAAGAAAGCTGTCATCTTCGAATTAAGTCTGTGAATTTAAGCAGTTGCAGCGACACGGGAAAGACAATGGCCTTATTCTGATTTCTGCTCAGGTTTTCTGCATTTACTTTGCTGGCTTTAAGTTATTTATAACTTCTAAAAAGCTGTTCGAAAATGTATTTAATAGCTGGACTAAAGTAGTTTGATCATTGTTAAACTGTTTTTAAGGAGTGACATGTGATTATTTTTGACAGAAGCTTGGCACTTAAGCAACCTCAAAAGCTAATTATTGCTTCATATACTCCTCCGTGGTGAAAGTCTCTCCTTAATACAATAAAGGGAAGAGAATTGTGGAGTTTAGGTACACACAAGGAAGCAGTATTTGATTTTAATCAAAGCAGAAGATCTTCTTTAACTTCCTGCCTTCTTTCTAAAACCAAACTCGAGAACACTCTGCTTCTGTGTGCAGTTTCATGATCTGGCAAAGGAACAATTTGAGGTGCTTATTATGAAAACAGCTGCTAGTCCAGGCTCAGAGGGGACAGGGATATGCCCTGGCCCTTCACATTGTAAGGCAAGAGGTCTCCAAACTAGCCCAAAAGGAGGAGCCCCATGTATCCCTGAATTTTTTTTTTTTTTTTTAATCATTCAAACTCTGACCTTTTTTACAGGCACTTGAGATGGTTATTTTCCCTTTGCCTTGCCCTGCCTTCTTTTGATTCATCCTCTACATATCTTCATCTCAAGCCTACATTAGCCCTTTGAATCTGTGATACGACCTGGTTACTTGTATGGAAGCAGAGCTGGAGTGGGAATACATGGGCTTCACTTTAAAGAATTGCAAACAAAGAAAATCTCATTCATTTCAGGGAAAAACAAGGAAAAAGGAGATTCCTGAGCAGGCACCATGTCCCACTGGGTACACACTGTAAGCGTGGCTGCCAAATCATGTGGTATGTGGAGAAAAAACATGCTGCATGTATGCATTTGCCATGCAGTATCAAAAGTACACATCAAGAATGTCCCTTCAAAGTGATACAAACTTCCAGAAATAAAATTCAGAAGAAATAGAGATCTTGATATAAGATAATAATAGTAGAGGTGGATAATCAGCTAGGAGCATTTAAAATGCTAATGAAACCCCAGCCATCAGATCTGATTAGCCTTCAAGGCCGTCAGTTGGAGAGAAGGCAGACCATCACACCTGGCCTTGAAGAACTGCAGAGGCTCCTGGGGAAGCTTTTGATAATAAGTGAGAAATCACACTGCGTCTAGCAGCAAGGTTTAATACCCAAATACAAATTAGCACTTTAAAATATATAATTAGGCCACTCTTTTTAAACACCATTAATGCCCTTGTTTGTATTGCAGAAGTAATTACATAAACAAACTCACTTTGTCAGGAAAAATATACTGTGAAGCTGACACATGGGGATGTCCACTTTTCTTAATTGTTTATGTAGGAAGCAAGCAAGGAAGGAAAATAGTTTGCTTCGATGTAGCTTTTCCCATACTGTTGTGTACAAAGAAAATCCACCAATTGCCTTTATATTTTCTTCATCTCAACTGACAATCCTTAATGCTTAGGATAACAAAATCAATGGCTTACCATTTGTTCCCCTCAGACTGTGGTGTGGTCCACTACTTGTCATCTTCTGTTTGCACAAACCTCCAGCCTAGGCCCCTAGATAGACAGTATACCCCTTCAGTTCTTTCCACAAAATATTTTGATTTCTGATAAAATTTCATTTACACTCTAAACCTTAATATTCACTCAACACTACAAAGGTAGCACTTGTAGGTATTTTTTTTCCTACCTGAAAGTTAAAGAAAGTCAAAAATAGTTCAGACACATGAGAGATACATTGCAGTATTTCCATATGTTTATCAGAAATGTTTTTCAGTCCCTTGCCAGTTCTACACAGGATATGGAATTATTTTAACTAGCTTCCAGACACTGGGAGCTCCCTACATGTAAGAAAAATGCCAACTATTTATGTGGTTCGCAGAGACCATCTGCTGAGCATCATTATAGACCACAGCTTGTCTCTCCATGAGAAAATGATGAAGCACGAGGACCAAAGCATTCTTGGATGCAGACTTGGGGCACAAAACATCCTGCAATCCCACAGACATTTTCCACACCAATAATAGTTCATTCTGTTATCAGTATTTATTTTTTACAATGACTTTCTGAAGCAGCAACAGGCTTGTTCTAAATACTGCATCCTGCCTTCACCATGCTGCATACTTTCTTGAACACAACCCCCTGTAGGACTTATCTACAGTGATTACCTTGTGTGCCAGGGTAGTACATCCACTGTTGATCCACTTTTAGCCTTATCTTAATTCTCAGAGGCCTTTTAGTTTTAGAGGTTTGTCAGTAAAAATACCAGTGAAGCTGGACAGAGACTGTACCAGTCTTGGAGATTAAATCAGGCCAGTTTACGCCTCCTTTTCTTCCCAACACTGTTCACCTCCTCTGCTTCAACCTTGCTTGCTAAGGGCTGCTGAGCACGGTGACCCATCGTCTTAATGGGGGTCTCTAAAAATACTTCCACTTAATGGCAGGTAGTTCCTGGAGTCTGCAATGATGCACATATAACACAATTATTTTATTTTTCTTTCCTGGGCTGTAATATTTTAAAAGCCTCACACAATTAGCTATAAGTATGGAAGCAAAATATCATACCACAGGGCATCTTAACCCAAATGCCATAAACTTCAATGTGGGGGTTTTAAGGCTGAGCTGACCTGAGGGTTTTTTGATGAACCATTTTCGCCACTTTGCCAAAATTGTTGAGACAAATAGGTCAACAAAGAGGCAAAACCTTCGTCAGGACCATTTCCTAGAACTTTGTTCTGAAGAACATCCCCAGCACAAAACACAGCTGCATTCTTTGCTTGTTGGGAACCAGAAATCGGAGTTCTGCTTTGTACAATCCCAACGTACCACTTAGCTATCAAGCCAGTCTCCTATTCCTGAGCAGTATTCCTTGCTGGCCCAGCAAATATTAATTGCTTTACTTATGAGTTTGTTTGTACAAAGAGGAAACGTGGATTAAAAACAGACTGAAATTGCACACACATAACAGACTCTCTTATCTTGGAATAACATTGCTTTATTGTTACTCCTCTTACAGGACAAACCCAAAATAACATTGCACATAGAGAAGATGTAGGTAAGAGAGGTAGAAGCATTGATAGGGAAATTCATGAAGATTTGGCTCTGCCCACACAACCCCTGCTGCCAGAGCTGCCTGGGTGCTGTCTAAGTGCTTGCACCCTGACCAGGACAGCTTCATGCCAGCTGCTCAGAGGGAAATTGGGGATGGTTCACAGGGCTGGCAGCTTCTATCTCTCCTGGGCTTACCTGCAATCGCACCTTAATACCACACTTCCTCATTTTCTCAGCTGAAAAATGAAGATAGTAACACTTCCTTGACTCCTGCAAGGGATGTTGCAAGGAAGAATGAAGGCACAGGAAAAGCTGTGAGTGCTTCATCATCTTACATGAGCTCTAAATATTACCAATGTTGTTATTCACTGTTTAAAATGCAGCCAAGAACTTGTAGCGAGCAAAGATATGTTATCCTGCAAATAACAGTCCTGGATGGAGTAAAATGCAGGAAGCAGCCCTCTGTGGCTATGCAGATTGCAAGCTAATACACTGGTTTTAATCGCCTTCACCATTTTATAAACCTAGCAGCTGCTGGTTATCTATTTTCAGAAGATAAAATGGTGCTTTCCACATTTTTTTTTTCATCTGAATAAATTTCACTTACTTGTCTCAGAGTTGTTTATCCTACTAATTGTTTCAATTTACAGAGATGTTATAGCTGCGATTGTTCACCAGAGTGGAAATAACAGGAATGCTGTGCAGCCCACAGCAAATGTATCTGTGAAATCCTAAAAAAAAATCTATTAAATCAGAAGACTTTTATCTCAACATCTATATTTCATTTTTATGTGATTTAATTACATTTATATACATTCTGTTATGATAAATATAAACTATTTTTAGAAATTCATTTGCTCTGTTAATGAGACTAAGAAATTTATTTCCATGTTTGGGGGGATTTCAGTTAATAAAACTGTATTCTCATCTAGGATTCAATAACATTTTTAAAAATGTATGTGAAATTCAGTTTTGTCTTGGAATACATTTATAGATTACAATTGCTCATAATAAGCCATGAAGAGGAGACATACTTTTTAATATATAATTTCTAAGGAGACAGCATAAAAGGACAGTTATTCTTCTGACTTTAAAGAATTTCTCTGGTTCTCATCAAAATGATTGAACCATGTTTGTTCAACGTTCTCTGCTCTTTTACAAATAGGGTATAAAGAAACAGTTGAGAATTACCAAAAGAAATGAGAAGGAAGCTTATAATTTGGGGTACTTAATGAGGCAATCAATAGGAAATTGTCTAGAGATTTATTAGTGTACTTTTATTTTCTATGTAGATATATATATATATAAATGTTTTATTTTTAGCCTACATTATCTTTGGTCAAGCCTTTATATTTATCTAGCCCAATTCCAAAAACAGTTTATCACCTGAACAAATAAAAATCAATCAAATGACATGCTCTTTCTCATTTTTTCCACTGAAGTCTTTCCCCAGGTCCTAGTTCTCTGTCCCACAACCATTCTGGAACTCAGCCTTTTGCAAAACTCACTATGAGCTTCAAGTGCAAGCAGTGCAAAGCACCTCATTTAAAACTGCTGCCCTCTCTAAAACAAATAGAAGCATACAGGTTTTCAAAGGTCCTGAACCAAAGTCTTTGGGTTCTGATTTCCATTAAGCGATAAACAGGACCTCATCCCAGTATTTGGTAGAGAAAGGAGATGAGGGCTGCCCAGCAGAGCCACACACTCCACTGGGGCAGCTCCACAAACTAACCAAGATATCTGGATCTTAGCGTGATGTTTAATAGAGTGGAGCTATAGTATAATCTGGCCCATTTTAAAGGTAAAAGACACTCAGGAGCTCAAAACCAGGTCCATAATATATTCACATTGAACCCTTACCTAAATAAAAGCACTCACCCCAACAACCAGAACAGGTTGAATTTGGAAATGGACTCCTTGTGTGGAGCTAGGAGTAGGACTCGATGATCCCTGTGGGTCCTCTATGACCCAGGATATTCTGCAATTCTACGGATGGACAAGGATCACTATATCATGGGACACTATGTCAAGCCCAAAGATGACAAAGAAGACATATTTCCAGCTCCTCCACCTACTCCCATAAAAGAGAATAATAATAATACTCCCTCTTGCCTACTGACATGACTTAAAGTAAAAAATTCAAGTTAAACCAAGGTGTCTGTGGCTCCAAGACAGGAAGATGTATGAACAGCCATGGATTCTCCTCATATGAAAACACCTCTGAATCACCTCTGAATCACCTCTGAATGAAAAAATTCATTTGAAGTCTGAACTTTTCATTTTTATTCATGGACTGTGGTCCCCATCCTCCTCTATGGCAAGGTAATTTAGACAATTTGTAAATACAAGTAATTAAGCAGGTGTAAATAGCACCATGGAGCGTTTAAGTGTGCTCTTTTCCTCTGAGAACAACATAGTTAAATGAAGGTGTTAATTTTGTCATTCATAGGAATTGAGCATTACAGATACATGCTAACACATTTAAATAGTCGACTGTCATCATGATTTGATTCACAATATTTCACTTGAGAACAATCAAGATTCATCCATAGATACATGGGCATATTAAAATGGAATATTGAAATGATTATGTAAAACCCAGTCTGCAAGAGAGAGATCTGCTTCCCAGCTCAGCGTCATCTGGATAGGCATTTTTCTAATATTTATTTAGCCAAGCCACTTTGCTACAGCCAAACTGCTCTATCAAAATGTGGTGTAGGCAGTTTAAAGCAGCATTTGCAGATGATACCTTCATATATTTGATCATGATGTGCCAGCTTAAATAAGGAAACACATACACACATGTGATTACCCTGGTTAGGAGAGGGGTGTAGGCTTCAGGAAGACTGGTGTGCCCAGGAGTAGGCACATATCAGCCCCCATGTCACACATGCACATGCACAGTGCTCATTGACAGCTTCACAAGGATGGGATCAACTTTTTATTTCAGTGGAAAGCATAACGGCACCCCAAAGCAGCAGAGTTTACCCTATTTCTTAGGTGCACAGTAAAGTGACAGGGCCAAAATCAGGTCCTTTCTGAAATCCTGTACCTTACCCTAAGACTTAGCTTTTGCTCTTCAGAACCTTTTATTGGTTCAATAATTTGTCTCTGGTTGTTGGGTTTCTGAGGTTAACTCTTCTCTTGCAGGGAGGAGGAAGTGTTTATAAGCAAGAAGCCTGTTATAGAAGCCGTCTGAGAACATTATCACATCCACGGTGAGAGACAGCCAACGTTTTTTCTAACATATTTTTCATCTGCAAGTAGAAGAGGACAAAAAGCCTGTTTTAAATGAGAAGTTTTGTTTTAGACAAAGGTATATTTTACATATATATATATATATACATACATATATACATAAATTAAGAAGGAAAGTGTCAGGAAGATTTTTGTCAAAGCTTTCTGTTGCAAAATTGAGGTGTGTATGCACTTTCTTTGTGGGTTTCACCTGCCACCTTACCATCTGTGACACAGTAGGAAAGTCTCAGAAGTGCCACTTTTCAAGAGAAAGTGTTGTCTTGGGAAAGCATTGTCAAGCATGCAGAAGGGAAGGTGTTACTTCTGAAAATGAAATATGTTCTTTTCCTTCTTTTCTTCACACTCTCTTACCATTTCTCAGCTCTGAAAAAGCTGGAAGAGTAAAAGTTTGGGTAAGTAGGAAAAGAAAAAGTCCTTTCTTGTGTGTGTTTTCATCCTTTTCTTATAGAAAAAGTAATAGTTTGATGATGGAAAATATTCCTGAGAAAAGATTTTACAGCCCTACCTATGCATGACAGAGAAAAGACAGATTAAAGGAACTGTCAAAAGTTTCACTGTCAACGGCAGAGTAAAAAATAGAAGCTCATTTTATCTGACTTTGCCTCTCACTTGTGTTCTCATTGCTGTCTCTTCTACAAATCAGATACCTATTTCCATAATGTTCCCTGATGTTTAAGATCAGGACCCAGCAATGGTGGAAAAAATAAGGAACTATTCTGCAGTGTTCAAGAGATGGTTAAAAATTTCTCATTTTAAAACATTTCAGAATTGTAATTGAAGATGTCATCAAAATCATTTTCTTAATGGACACTGACACTTTTCACGTTATGTTTTGCCCACGAAAAATGAAGCTTTATTTATTAATTTATTTTCCCCTTATCCAGCCAAACTCTAAGGTCATATTTCCAGAGCTTCTTACTACAGGCCATACAATTTCTTCCCATGTCTATTCTGAGCTAAGAACCACGTTCCCTTGTTCATTATCCATGTTCCCCATTCTACCAGCCCTCATCAGATCAGGGAATCATACATCTGGTTTCTTTCCTGTGTCCAGCCCCTTTCACTTACCTCACAATAATTTTCACATCCTCTAACTATAAATCAGCTCCTGTAACACCCTGTTTGTAAGAAGGGCTTGTGCTGAAACAACAAGTTTGTGCTGAAATCTCAGACGCAAAAGACTTCGTGCAGAAGAATCTCTGGGAAGACATAAGAAAACCCATGAATTGATAAAACAGCATGAGATTTTCAGATAGTTTTCTCTACTGTTATTAAACTAGAAAAAAAAATAATGCTGTGATTTGTCCTTGCATTGGATTATGTGCTCTTTGCTGCTAGGGAGAGGCAGCAGCATGAGCATGGTGGGGTGACCAGAGCAGCAGACACAAGGACAGCAAAGAGGCGCCGAGTGCCACTTGACAGCAGCGATGTGCCAAAGTGAGCTATTCATTCTGCTAGACCTTAGTGCATCTCTCTCTTTCTCTCTCAGAAACATTTTCGGGTTAAAGAGTAAATTACAGCCAGAAGGTGACAGTGCTAGGTGACATGAGAAAATGATGCCAGCAAGGCAAGGTTAATGACCTGTCCCATGAGCTGCTCAGCTGAAGCTCTTTGTCATTGTGCTAACTCATTAAAATCAAACCTGTCCACAAACAAAGGGCAACAACAAGAGGGGCTGCAGTAAGGAATGGGAATGGTGAAATGTAAAAAACATTAAAAATATATATACTTGCTGATATTATTATTTTTAGAATATGAAAGTGCATATAGGATATCTTCTGCATATATGGGTTGGATATGGGACCTGTTCTAGTAGAGGGCAAACCACAGTAAATGGCACAGTAATTAGTATTAAAAAAAAAAATCACCTTTTTGAACACTAAACTGTGCTCTGTCAGTTGTGATCTATCAGCATCATGACAGGTTATGAGTTTTTTAACTGCTCTGCCCAAGGAGTTTTATTGAATGGTGTTTCCACGTGTTTGGCACTCTTATTATCTTCTGTTTTTAATATAGAATATGTGTTATTTCAATATTCATGACCAATGCTATATTATATCATCTAATATCTTAATTTTTCTCACTACATTGTTTCTTAAAGTTACACCACTGTGTTATCAGAGGGCTGAAAAATGCTGACTGAAGCCAGGTGTGCTAATGACAATGTAGGAAAGAAATGTTAATCAAGACACCTACAGAAAGGAGAGGAGGAGATGAACCTCACGTGGTTAGTGCACAAACACAAGAATGAAAAATCTCCTAAGAAGGAGTGAGAGGAAGCTGCATTATTTCACCATGGGTTGGATAGGTGACAGGTTGTTTCAGGAGTCTTCAACAGCAAATCAGACTACAAACCATGCATAAAACTCCCCAGTACAAAGTTGCTTAAACGGAAAAGAGAGGTGATCTTTCACACAAGCTGGGTTTGATGCTGGAGTAGAATTTTAATGGTTTCTTGTGCACTTCCCTGTTTCTAGACAAGAATGAAGCCAGAAAGCAAGATCACTGCTGTCTTCTAAGTTTTTGTTTGTTTGTTTGTTTTGTTTTGTTTTCATGAACTTTCTCTTTTATCCTTAAGTATCCTGTAGCAGTCCCCCCAGATCTGTGGAACTGTGTGCAGTTTAACCAGGCAGCACTCTCCCTTGGGACTAGTTATTTCTATCTAGGTGGGTGAACTGGAAAATCCTAAACTGTCCATCACCCACACGGTGTTCTCAAAATCCAAAGGGACATTGTCCACTGCATCTGCTCATAGGCAGTTAATAGAAATTTCCTGCAAAGATGACAGAAGGCTTTTTTGATGTGTATTTTTGCCTTGGCTGCTTCAGTGAGCAGCTGGGATGGCAGCAGCATGAACAAACCCCTTCTCTCATCTGCTGGTGCTGCTTGGCAGGGCACACAGACAGGTGCACCATCCCATTTGGTCCTGAACAGCAGCAGCCCTGGGCAGCTCATGTGAGGATGCAGGAAGGATCACTCATGCATTAGCAGGACACTTGATTCCAGCCTAAGAAGCAAAATTTCTGCTCCTAAGGAAGTTGGAGTCATGTCAGGGAGTCTGTATCAGACACACTGTGTAACTCTCGGTAGGCTCCCTGACAAAACTCAGCCAGGAGAACTACAACTTTTCTGGAGACCAGCTCAGCACAGATCAGGTTTGGGGGAGGCCAAACCAGAGGGTACCTCCAGTAGGTGGTTTGGATGCAGCCCAGTGAGGTTTGGGACTTTTGGAAGATGTAGAGGAAAAGGACTTTCCACATTACTTTCCACAGGACTGAGTAATGCTGTCCTCTGAAGTGGGATAATCGGTGAGACCCTGAACCAGGCTGTTATAAACTGGAATTCAAAACCACTGCCAGGGTTCCAGTGTCATTATTTTATTTGTAAAGCAAGGCAGTAACAGCAAGTAAGATTTATTTATTTTTTTCCTGCCTAGCAAATTTTGAGTTAAAGTGTTAATGTTCCATTTTTATGATGTGTAACCATTCAATGAGTGACCACTCTCCAGGTGCTGTGACCTTCTTGGAGCTATGTGATCTGATTTCCTGAGTGCTCCTTAATCCAATCCAAGTCAAAGCAGGGTTTGTACTCAGACAGGGTTGGTATTGGCTTCATGCTGGACTGGATCAGGAACTGATCACCTGAAAACAGGTAGAGATGACAGTTTCCATCATTGGAGGGTTGAGCAGAAGTGGGCTCTTTTTGTTTTTAACTGCTTCCATCAGGTTTATAAGAGATCCAAGAGCAACCTGAAACAGCTACATAGGAGATTTTCACATTGCACAAGGAACAGAAAACAGAACACGTGATGAAGAGAATTACCCCAGTTCTGCACTTGGAGCACACCGATGCACATGCATGTGACTGCACCATGAAACTCAGTGACAAGATGTTCTCAGGCTCTTCAGAAAGAACTCAGCCTGAAAAGTCAGTTTTTAGGTAATAAAAATGTGGGATTGGGAAAGTTCAGTCAAAGCATGATGCTGAACATGAGGCAGGGCCCTGACTAATCTCTGCCACCTCCACAGCAAATGGCTTGGAGCAGTTTT
Organism: Anas acuta; assembly: GCF_963932015.1. Taxonomy (NCBI): domain Eukaryota; kingdom Metazoa; phylum Chordata; class Aves; order Anseriformes; family Anatidae; genus Anas; species Anas acuta. The sequence goes on from NC_088981.1 coordinate 103,358,463, forward strand.
TCTGCTTTCACCAAAAGAAGAGTTATTGTATCACCTGCAGTTCAAGCTATTTTGTAGTTACAATCAAGTAAGTCAAAACCAGTTAGAAAGGAGTGAATACAACTACTGCAAAAACATCTCTTAACCATGCCCCAGATCTTTGTCTTCAGTCAGCTTTCGTTCTTACCTGATACGGTGTTGAAAATTGTTCTTCGTTTCTCTAGGGTATTTTGGCTGTGTAAATGCAAAGCACAGAAAGATGCTCAGCTCCTTAAAGAGTTTTGCTAAATAAAACATATAAAAGCTAAGTGGGTGAGAAAACAAATGACTCAAATCAACTGTGAAAGGAGCAGCCCTTTCTTACTACCGCTCATGCTGTTTGTTTCTACAGAACGATGAGGGATTTTTCCCATCCTTTTCCGAGCTCCTTACAAATTTAAGAACATGGGAAACCAAGGTAACAAAGTATTTACCTCGGTTAATTTTATCTCGTGAATTCATCGCACATGAAGTATTTCCTTTGTCCAGTGCTTCCATAACCCTATTTTGAGTTAATGATGGGTGATTACAGCAAACACCACAAAGCCTGTCTTTTCAGAGCTTATGAATGTGCTGTTTGGTTCTGTATTTTTTCCAGAGTGTCTTTTAAATGGAACAGAGTACCAGAGACTTTCCTTGACCCTTCTAAGGGAGCAGGGCTGAATTTGGGATATGAGACTCTTCGGGAATAACAGATTAACTGGCTACATAGGTTCATCAGGGAAAGTCAAATGAGCTTTCCCAATACCTACCAACCAAGTTAGCATGCTGATGATTTAAGCACATTTTCTGCAGCATAATTAAGGGAGCATTTTTTTGCAGGGAGACCTCATCACACTGCAACTGTCTCAGTAATTTGCCATGCAGCTTACAATACCCGTTTTTAATTCCAGAAGTAATTAGTTATCTCCTGGGACTTGCCCTGAATATATTTTCCTGTCTGTCCTGTATACTTCTTCAGATGAATTGATATTGTATCTCTCTTGCCAATGAAAGCACATTAAAAATTACCATTAATTTTTTGCCATTTAGAATTTTACAGTAAGATGACGGTTAAGGTGTAAAATGGCCTTTCTATTCAGCTCTTTCTGTTACTCTCACCTCTTAGAAAAAATATCACTTATGCTAATACTGCTTAATAGTAATGCTAAATTAAATTTAAGGTACACTCTGTTAGGAGGGGTCAAAGCTTTTCAAATCTCAGTCACTGCCTTAACTGGTGAGTGGACAAGGATAGCTACAAGGCTGTTAAATATTTACATCTTTGGTTTTCAGACACCAGAGTGCTGTGCAAAGTACAAAAGGAAGTCAGGACCATGATTTGCTGGTACTGACCCTGCAGGTACAACTTTTCATGACTACCTCATCTTCCTTCTAACTTGTGGTTCTTTGAATTCAAGAATTTCTTTACATGTAGCATAACACAAACCCCAGTTCTCTACTGTTTTCTCTCCTATTAACTGTATTCAAACCAGAGAAGATAATGCAATTGGAGTAGCACATTTCTCCTCTTTCAGTTCCATTGTAGTCAATTACATAGCAGCCTGGGGAAAAAAAAAAAAATATCAACAAAAGCTACCAACAAAACAGCACTGTGTAGGCTGCTAGTCCTAATCACACCTATGGTTAAGTTTGCAGTAAATCATCAAATGTGGATTGGAAAAATACATGAATAACTTTTTTTTTTTTTAACCTGTTTATGAATGTTGGCTCCTATCTTATCAGTACCCACTCATTTTGCACATCATTTATTTAATCAAGCCCCAAACATTCCATTGTCAAAAGTATCCCGATATACATGCAGTATAACTGATGTCACTTTATTTGCAAGAGATAAGAACCCGATGCACCATATGTCTGCCTGCAGCTGTGAAGGTTAGAGTTGCCATATCTAGAAATGGAAGAAAAATGTCATGTCTCCAGGCATGTCTTTCCATCTGGGCAGCATTTTTCCCTCAGATGTATTTTGAAGCCCTTTGTCCTCTCTAGCTTTTCTGACAGAAATAATGAGATTCTCACCAGCTCTTCTGGGGAATATTCCTCAAAACTTTCCTTATCTTAAGGTCATCCTACACAAGCCTTGACTTTCCATTGCTGCAGTTTCTCAAGTGCTTTCTATCACATTGTCTCCCTTAACCCTGATTCCTCTGCCCTACACTACATAACCACAGCTCAGTTTTCAGTCAATATCTCTTTTGTTTTCTTTTTGTTAATCCCCCACCTTTTAAATATGTTTTAATTGCCAACTTGAGTTTAGCATCCCATCATCACCATCCACATCTGAGCACCACATAGACACAAACCAGCACTCTTGGCTTGAGTTTCTGCAATGTATCACCACACCAAAGTGGAAAACAGCAGATTTCACCAGATTTAATCTGGCTGCACTTCTTGAAACAAAGGTACTAGGTAAGCTCCTGAACAGTACAGCCCCACTGATCGTAGCTGTGCCAATGCACAGCATTACCACATTGCAAAATCAAGTTTAATTTTGTCAGCATCATCTTGTCCCATGTGACATATTTATTATCAATACCTTCTCAGCTTTTGCTTGAACACTTGCACATAATTATTTTCTGCTTCTAACTTCTGTTATCCTATTTAATGCAAGCTCTACATATTTGTTTGCATTTTCCAAGTACAACATTGCTATGTAATTTCCTGCCTGCAGCACTAACCTCCATCCTCTTGCCTTATCGCTCTGTTCTCAAGAGAATTGCAGTCTTTCTTTATCTACAAACTGGTCCCTTTTTCCAGAACACCAAGATGTTAAATGAGACCAATGCAAGATCTAATATAAGGATGAGCACTTGCACATCTGCAAGTCCCTCCAACACAGACCAGAGAGGCCAGGGACTGGTGCTGAGCTTCCTACAAACCCCAGTGTAACAAATGCCTTTCTTTCTATCACAACCCAGGTCTGGAACAAATCCATTACCTTCCTATTCCTTCAGCCCACAGAAAGACCTATCAGCACACTTTAAGACACATCTTAAGGCACATCTTAAGACGACATCTTCATATCCTAGCTTGATGTGAACTAGTAAACCACTGCAACGATACCTACAGTTTGCTGCTAATTATGCTAGCCAGCAAATGTTTTTCCTATATTTTAGTATTTTCTGTTCTCACTGCAACATCGATTTCCTTCTTTTTCCCATGAGGTCATGATCTATTTCTCCTTGTCTCCCAGCTGATATATAGCCATTTGAAAATTCAATTAGGTTATATTATTTTTATATTAATGTTGTAATTTCATAATTATCATTGCAAGTGATATGCTGTAAACTATGTGTTCTTTGAACTACTGAAAATTTCATTGCAGATATCCCATAAACTTTACCAATAGGTAGCTACGACTGTGTTGTACTGTCACTTCAACCCAAATTGGCTGAAGTAAATTTTTCATGCTATGGTTTGTAAGGAGGCCACTCTAACACCTACTGGACTCAGTGAAAGTCTGTCTGTGAGCAGTCTTCTCTTTTGTGAGCAATAGTCCCATCCCCAAGTATAAATGAAATTAAATTTAACACTACAGAGTGATAGTAGTGAATGACCTTGCAAATGGAGAAGCAATCTCATTTGGTAGAGAAGAGACAAAAGAATCCCAGTTTATGTTTACTCACCTACAAAGCAGGTAGGGAGCCACCTTCGTGGTGTCAAAGCTGTTAAAAAGGGAGGCACTTAACATCTAAGTTGTTTACTTTGCCAAACTGCAAGCGTGAAGCTATTTTTCTGAAGTATCAGCCCTCTAAAAAGCCATCCAAGTGCCCTTTATGAAGGGAAATCAACACGAGTCGCAAATGTTTAATACAGCTTCACAGTAGAGAGCTGGCAGATAGCTAGATGATACCTGCAAAGGTTTATGTGTCTCTACAGTCAATACAGTTGAACAAAAATTGAAATAAGAACACAGAAGATTTCTTAATCATTGCTCACATCATGCAAATTTTGTAAGACAGTGGGTTCTATTTATGCAATTTTTTTTGGAATTATTTTTCTTTTAATTTTGAATTTTGATTTTGTTTCCCTTCCCAAGAGATCTGTCAAACTGCTAAGACTAGTAAAGAGGCTGGACTCACTGTATTTTGTTATAACCCCCAGTGCAGCTCTTCACAATGAATGGAAATAGCCTGCAAATGCTCCATGAAAGGTAAGGAATGATAACATAGGGGAAAATGTTCTATATTTCCTGCAAGATTTAGAAGCACACTGTGGTATGTACAGCCATGAATTCTCTAGTTGTAGCTGAACATTTCTTTTGGAGCAAAGGTCCATGCTGCATATATCCAGGTCTCTCTTTTCCATCAACCATTCATCAGATACAGATTTTCTCATGCTAGATTTTAAATGAGAATTCAGTTTCCTGTGAACTATAGGAGCCCCTGCTCATTTCAGGCTTCATTCTTAGTTCAAGACTGCTTTTTTGTATGTGATCTTGTGATCCATGTTTTAAACACATTCTTTTTTAATGGAAAATAGGTAACATATATCACATTTTTTCAGCTTTTCATCAGAAATAGGTAGGTTCAGAGTATCACAGCCTGAATTTCTGAAAAGGAAACCCAGTCTTGACAGAACTCAGAACAGACCAGAACTTGTATTTGCACTTTTTCCCATACTTAAAGTTATTTAGAACTTCACAAGGCTGGAGGAGAAAGGAAGGGAGAGAAACACAGTATAATGTCCCCTGATCACTGGATTCATGATAACTGATCCTTCTGGGGTCGAGTACAGGTAGACAAGACCTGTGCTTTTCCTCATATGCCAGCTACAAGAAACTACAGCAAAGGAACCTGGTACCTTCCTTGATTTCTGCTGCCTGGTGTGTTTCTTCTTCCATGGCTTCTCAAAGGCTGGAACCAGTCTGTACCTCTTGGACAAGCATGGTTTTTCTCTAATTACAACTGTCCGGAGGCTGGTTATATCATCCCAAAAAAGCCTCCTGGAATAAGGAGGCTGAGGAGCTCTTCAATGACCCCTCAGCAAACCCAAGAGTGGGCTCACCATCCTGCCAGTTCTCCCTCTCTTTCTCTCACTAGATCTGAAATGCTTCCTTTTGAAAATGCTTCCTTTTTGGAAACAAATGTTTTGTTCATCTTGACTTCAGGGTACAAATATGAGGTAAGCTATCCTCTACTCTAAAACTAAGAAAAAATAATAATATTTTGAGGTTGATTTAACATACGAAATATTTGAGATATTCAGTGATTTGCATGCAATGAGTAGCTTCAGTCACAGAGCAAGTGTGCTTCGATACTATCATGCATCCAGTTCTTACCTGAGTCTTCCCCGGGTTTCCCTTTCCTGACACTGGAACTGTGACTGTAGTCTGTAAAGTCTTCAGAAAGGAACCATACATTTTGCTGGTGCACTAACGTTAGTTTGGGACACATACAAGGAAAAATAGCTGTTCTATTTCACTGGAGATCATCAAAAGATTTCCATCTGATAATCAAGTCACTTAATGCTTATCATGACTCAGGCCCATAATTTAATTGAAAATTATAATTATGCTCTCTTCCTGCTGTCTGACTTAAATCCTACCTATTTTTTCATTTCTTATTTTGATGTTTGAGGGGAAAAAAACCTTGAAGGTATGTTATTTGTGCTTGTCTTTTTAACTCTTCTCTAGTATTTCTCAATGAATCAACTGCATAAACATGTACAGTACTTTTGTCAGCGCGTAATATAAAGGTCTGACATTTGGCTTTGACAAAAATGTCTGTATTATTCAATTTGTTTTTCTAGGATCTATCTTAGTTTACTAGCTCAGTTCCCAAATGACTTTTTGCAGCTGAATTTTATAGTCTCAGTAATGTCTATCATAAGTAAACCACTGAACTAACAAAAATGACCCAAATTAATAAAACATTCCTATGCTTCAAAATGTTAACAATATGGAGTAGGAGTAGCTGCCAATAAATCTTTCCCAAAGTTAAATGAAAAAAATTGCACATCACTACAGCAGTCCAACATTTTACTGCTAATGTATTCATTTTGGATACAGCCAGAGATCTGAATGCAATAAGAACGAGGTTTGATGCGTTCTGTGTTTGGTTTGCTGACATTTAATGTCCCATTTCTGTTTCTCTGTGTCCAATGACTTCCACATTTTATTTATTTATTTATTTGTTTGCTTGTTTGTTTATTTTGAGTAAGTCCTATACAGTTTCCATTTTCTTCCTGGCAAAATTCAGACTATCACCACTTTGGTACTTCAGACAGAACTTCGTGCAATTTTCCATAAAATCTATAAAATGAAGTGGTCACCTAGCCCCACATCAATATATACATCCAAGCTTGTACAAGTTAAGGAGAAATCTGCTATGACCTGGGAATAATGCAAGGGGTTGCTTTAACATTTCTGAACCCCAGTGACTGCATGCTGGCAGCCCCAGCTCCAGCCCAATGAGACCACAGCTGTTAGAGGTATTTTCATCCCTGGAAGTGGGGACTGGGGAACAGATTTCAGTTCTCCCTGCTCTCCATACCATCAGCTTTGTTTCAAAAGAAAGGAAGGTAGCTGCTGGCTTATGTCTGCTGGGCAAGGCACTTAGCTGGGAGGGGGATGTGGATTTTCTTCAGTCCAGGAAGAGGTAGAAACTGAACACAGGTCTTTGATCTCTTGACAAACTTTAGGCGAGTATGGAAAAAGCAGATAACATTGCTGGGCAGGCTTTAAAATGAATGAGCTCTGCTCAGCTACACTCCTCACATCTAGGAGGGTCTCACATGATGGACTAGCCTTGTGTGCAGCCCTAAGGAGGTACCGAAGGCTGCACGAACAGCCAGTCACCTCCGGGTACTCAAAGGTTACTTCACTTCCCCATCGCCAGGTTCCCTGGTCTGGGAATATCCATACTCGACTGCCCAGCTGCCTGGCTGTTTTCATTAGCTCTGCAACTACAGAAAGAAAAAGGGAGTGAGAGATGGGAGCTGGCAAGTTATTATCTTTAATAACATCATCACTTGTCACCACTAGGACCAATAAGCTTCACTGCTTGAGGGTGCTCAGAGGACAAGGCTTCGCTGTGTGGTTTGGCAGCTCTGTGCTACTGGCACCCATGAGGGCTGGCACAGAGGACTTGAGAAATGAAAAACTTTTACCCAGTGAAATCAGATGATTCAGAATGAAATGAGACTGAAGAAGATGAAAACAGAGGCCTAAGATCAACTTTTAGTAGTAAACCAATAAAAAACAAGACACTCAGCAAACTTTTCCTTTATTGCAGTCTAGGGTAAATTTCCAGTTAATACTTCATATTAAAAACATATTTTCTGTTCAGGCAAGCTCCTCTGGTGCCAGGTGCCACCAGATAAGATGCATGTTACTTCAAAAGGGTGATGCCCTGGAGAATGAGCACAAGCTGGAATAGTGATGGAAACAAGGGTCTCCCACCTGAGAGTCCTTCCAGGATCAGATTTTAAAGGACTGCACAATTAAACTTGACCCGATTATTAATTTGATAACCACAAGGTGCTAAGTCCATGATAAATGCCTCACCTCCCACCATTTAGAAACAACACACGGAAACTGTAAGGACTATGAGGACAGATGGCAAAATTACTGATAATACAATTGGCACAATGAAGAATATTTAATAATACATGTTGAAATAATACCTAATACTAATACTATATCAAACAGGATGTGCTGGGCTATACCAACACATTGCATTTCTGGTCTTTAGGGACCACTATGAACTGCTTGTCAATGACAACCAAAGATCAAGCATTGGTAGCTGATGGCACACAAACCTTTGAGAGTCCATAGTGTGCTTCCAAGAGACAGGGAAGCTAGTGGAGAGGTTGTCAGTGCCAGGGAAGTGGGGATTTGGGTGAAATCCCTTTTGCCAAACCCTGTCCTGCTCATTCTGAAGCCAATGGCCGTTCTTTCCAACAACTGCAATGAAAATTGTATTGATAGCTGTGGGAATAGCAGTTGGACAATGCTTCCAAAGTGGTGATGCTTTGGGAAAAAAACAATCACCCTTGCTCCAGATAGTGGATGACTGCCATCTGTAGTCCAAGTCTCCTCTATAAATCTGTTTACCAAACAGGAGATTTACTCTGCTCGATTTTGGCTAGCCTGTTATGCCCTATTACCTGTATGCCTGTGCTGCAGTAAACAAGATAAGAAAGAGCTTTTGGGCTTCTTATCCCACTTTGGCTCACACAGAAAGAACAGCACTAGACATAGCATTCAGTTCTTTTTTTACCGTGCAGAATATCACAACTTTATCTTCATGTTATACACAAAAAGCTTGAATGAAATTTGTCACCTATACTAGGAAAACACTTGCATTTCAATGGCCTCTCATTAGAGAATTTTACTCTCCATGTTTTGCAAATGTAAAAGATACAAAATGCAGAAACGCTTGTACAGAAGTAATCAGTTTTGCATCTCAATATATTTTCTGTAACTCTAATGAAAAATCAGCATCATTGATCTAGTGGTTAATGAAGTTAATATTTCTCATGCTTCCTTTGATGTCATGAATAATTTTTCAGTTGAAATCCCCCATATAAAGAGTGTGTATTCATGGTGTTGAACAGCAGCAGGTCCTCCCTTCGGTACCACTCATTCCTTCACAAAAGGCAGCTGTAGAGCAGCACAGCAGCACTTGTGGCAGGGGGAACAGCCCCCTTCTCAGGCAGGCAGGCAGGCCCCTTCTCTTAAGTCTTACCAAGATTAACAACTGATCTATCAAAATGATTAATATACAAATGGAAATCACTGAACGCAGAAGCATTCTTCTGCAAAGAGCTTGCTGCTTGCCAGAATCCCACAGGCAAGATTTTCAACTTTCAATTGATATACAGAAATCAAATTTTAGTTTCAGGAAATAATAAGAGATTTCAAACTTTCCAGATAATTAATTTTGCATAACAAGTCACATGCTCAGAAAGGTGAAAGCAGATAGTCCCAACTGGGGAAAAAAAAAAAAAAAAAAAAAAAAAAGGAGCTTCTCCCACTTCGTGTTTGCAGTCCCCAGTGTGCACAATACCAGGAGAACAAGAAGAATAGGGTGAGTAGGGGATAGAAGGTGAGAAATCTGTCATGTCAGTTTATATAGTTAGCTTCTTGATACGTAAAGGATCTCTGACATCAAATAGTTGAAGTTGTTTAACTAGTCACATGTCTGAGAGAGGTGAAAGCAAGCCCTTGTCCAGCTTATGAATGAAAATGAACACAGCTCCTGCATCAGGACAGCCAGGTGCTACCTGCCACCTCGTCCCACACTTCTGCATGGGAGGCAGCACAAATCCTGGAGTTGATCTTGTTCTTAGCATTTCTTACCCAGTGGCTGTGAAAGGCAGTAGCTGCAACCCCAGGAAAAATGGGGACATGTTCAGATGGCCTCTGGTTCAAACTGAGAGCTGTGTGGCAGCAAGCTGTTCTTGCAAGTGTGTTGTTTTTTGGCTGGGATAGAGAGAATTTTCTTCATAGTAGCTCATATAGTGCTATGTTTGGATTTGTGATGAAAACAGTGTTGAAATCACAGGAATGTTTTAGTTGTTGCAGAACAGTGCTTACACTAAGTCAAGGACTTTTCAGCTGCTCGTGCTGCCCTGCCAACAAGGAGTGCACAAGGAGCTGGGAGTGGACACAGCCAAGACAGCTGACCCAAACTAAAGAGAAGGATATCCAAAAATGTATGGCATAGTGCTCAACAATAAAACTTAGGGAGAGATTTGCTAGCACTACTGTAGCTCTGGGACTGGGCGAGTGTTTGTCAGCTGGTGTTTAGTAATCGTGTTTTGAATCATATGCTTTTTTCTTGGTTTTACCTTTTTTATCGCTACTTTATTTTTACTTATTAAAATGACTTAATCTCAAGCCACATTTTTTCCTCCTTTTGCTCTTCCGAATCTCTTCCCCATCCCTCTGCTGGGGAGCAAGCAAGTGAGTGGCCACATGTTTCTCATCTGTCTCCTGTGTTAACCCACAACAAAAGGCATCATGTGTACCTGTGTCAGCTCTACATTCCCTAGAGACCCACCTGCTAGAACTGCATGTCTCTGCAGCCTCTAACCACAGCCATAGCTTGCACAGTTAAGTCAGAATTCAAAGCCACACAGATCCCATCCATGCAAGTACATTTAACAAAATAGCAGCAGAAACTTATCCTGACTTCTAGATGATTAATTTTTTTTCAAGACTAGAGTTTTGAGTGTATTTGATTATAAAAATCAAATAACAGAGAAAAATGCTTTTCTTCTGTCATAAGCCTTCTTTGAAGAGTGGTGATTCTTCATATCCTAACTTGATTTATTCAGCTAATCAACTTGACCTCATCCAGACCTGGTTTCTTGCCTGAATGGGAAGGAGGAGTGGTTCCTCATGAGTGAAAGAAAGCCAGATGAATTAGGAATAAAACCGAAGTCTAAAACACATTGTTTTGTGAAGAAAAAGTAAAATATGTATTTATTACTACCATTACTTACAGAGATCTTCTGCCTTCTCTGCTTTGTATAGTGTGAACCCAAAACTGAAATTGTTAAACCAAGATACAAAAGCCAACTATTCAAGACCGTCTTTCTGGATTTTGTGAGTTATATGAATAAAGCTTTGTGTCTCTACCACGATCAATAAGCAAGAATACATTATATAAATGTCACGGGCTTAGCGACAGATGCTCAGAAGTCTTTATTCCATAACACTTCATGCAGCCTATGTGACCACCACTCTATGCCAGTTCCAGGTCTGATCCTAAAGCCTGGCACATATTTTTACTTCAGCAACAACCTCTTTCTTCATACACGGGACCCAGTGCACACCTAAGGAGTGACTTTGGTCCTTATGGACCTCTTGTGCCCACTGTTGAACAGTAGGAGGAAGCACATTGGCTCTGCAAGCTTTTGACCTACCCCAAATGGTCTTTCCTTCCCTTGCAGCATTTGTGTTTCCTTATTCTTCCTTTCCCCATCCAGTTCTGAGCCAATATTTTTTCCTCTCTTTTGTGAGAGAAAATGGTGTCTTTGGAAGTGGTGTCAGCAGCAAACGCTGGCACCTGGAGGCCAGACAATGAGTAGAGTTTGGGCTGGAAGGTGGCCCAGTCTGGAGGCAGGGTGTCCCTTTCTGAAGTAGTAGGTACATCGCATTGGCAAGAGGACGTATCATCCCTCTGGTTGGGGACTGGACAAATAGGCAAGTTTGGGGATATAAAATCTGGCATTGTGATGGCTCTCAGGGCAAATAGCACCCCTGGAGACCTCCCAGCTCAGTGCAGCAGCGATAGGTTCATCTTCTAGGGCTTGTGCTTTATATACCCTCTTGTGGCTACATGTATCATCTGTTGGGTTGATTAATATTAGCTTTCTCTTCAAAAACAGTTGTATTTAACTCAGTTGGAGTTTTCTACTGCCTATTTAATGCAATCTGAAGACACCCAAATGGGCAAGCACCTTTATGGGTAGTAGGTGCATCTTCATAGAACACAGAGTTTTAGTCCCCCCCGCCCTCCAGCCGTGCTCTTCGTTAGCCAAGAGGTAACTAACAACAATAACTCACATGCCTGAGTATCACAGCTTGTATAATTAACTTGTGACCTGCCTGAAATACCTTTAAATGAAAGTTGTTTTCCAGCACACTGGTTATTTCTTTATTAGTAGATATATATAGCATGACAGGCATTTTTCAGAGGGCCCGTAAGCCTCAAGTCTGAGATTTTGACTTCAGAAGGAAAGGTTGTAAACTGTTGAGTAAAACACAGAGCAGTAGTCTGCAGAAACCTTTGTCCAGAAATAGCCTTTTCAGATCATGTGCTTTGGCTAGATAAGACACATTTGAATACAAACCTTTAGGCACCATATATTAAGTTTGCTGCTTCTCACTGGTTTGTGACAGTGTGTGCCATCCACCGAGAAACATGATTCCTGTCAGAAATAAAGGATAATAATAAGGGCAGTGGAAAAATGGAGTCTTTCCATTGCCTTTAATAGACTTTGGACCAGTCCCAAACAAGCTGCAGCAACGTGTTTCTTGCTGTACACACTGGCTCTTACCCCTGCCTTGTGGCAAAATAACATCACGTAACAGCACCTGCATTGCTTGTGGTGGCTTCACCTCTGGGGGATAGACAGGCCAAGCAGAAGTGGTCAGCACAGTGCAGTGCCATGTTCATGACCAAGGACAGTCAGTTATGGTCAGGACATCCCAGTGTATGGGGCTTACATGGCAAGGTTTTGATAGCAGGTGTCTGCAGGGGTGGCCTCTGTGAGCAGAGCCAGGCAGCTTCCCCATGTCAGATCATAGCCAGCTCCAGACGGCTCCAAAAGGCACCTGCTGCTGGCCAGAGCAGAGACAGGGAGTGACACTGGGTGGACCTCTGGGAGAGCAGACTGAAGAAAGGGAAAAAACAGCATGCAACAGCAGGTGGGAGAGAGGAGTGAGAACATGTGAGGGAAGCAGCCCTGCAGCCCCCAAGGTCAGTGCAGCAGGAGGGCAGGAGGTGCTCCAGGCAGGCAGCAGCAGTTCCCCTGTGGCCTGTGGAGAGGCCCCTGGTGGAGCAGGCTGTCCCCCTGCAGCCCATGGGTCCCACATGGAGCAGATCTCCATGCTGCATCCCATGGAGGAGCCCCCAGTGGAGCAGGTGGATGTGGCCTGGAGGAGGCTGCGGCCCATGGAGAGCCCCCGCAGGAGCAGGCCCAGGGCCAGAGCTGCAGCCCGTGGAGAGGAGCCCACGCAGGAGCAGAGGGTCTGGGGGGAGCTGCCGCCCACCCGTGGGAGACCCATGCTGGAGCAGTTTGCTCCTGGGGGATGGACCCTGTGGTACAGAGCCATGTGGGAGCAGTTCTTGAAGAGCTGCTGTGTGTGGGCAACCCCTGCAGGCTTGGGAAGGACGGCATCCCATGGGAGGGACCCCATGTGGAGCAGGGGCAGAGAGCAACCATGAAGGATCAGTGGAGACAAAGCTTCAGGGACTGACTGCAGCCCCCATTCCTCGTTCCCCTGTGCTGTCTGGGGGGAGGAGATGGAAGATGGTGGATGAGGGGAAGGTGTTTTTAGTTTGCTTTTGGCTCTCACTACTCTAGTCTGTTATCAATAAGCAATAAATTACATTAATCTCCCTTTCCTGAGTCTGTTTTGCCCGTGATGATAATTGGTGAGTTATCTCCCTGTTCTTATCTCAGCCCATGAGCTTTTTTCCATTCTATTTTCTGCCTCTGTCCTTCTGAGGGTGGGGAGCGAGAGGGCAGTGTCATGGTGCTGAGCTGCTCATGCACATCTCCAAAAGCAAGGAGGGCTTTGCACAAACCCGGATTTCATGGGCAAGGTGCTGCTCCTTGGGTGCTGCTTCTTGGCAGCATTGAGCTCCCACTTCCCTGAACCTATTGTGTCTCCGAAGGAAGGGGACAAAAGTTGCCAACCAGGGACACAGACTGTTGAGATGCATTTAGAGCTGCAGCAGCTTCAGGTCTTGCTCCATGTTTCATTCTCTCCAGCAGCAAGACCAGCTCATGGGCTCTTGCTCCATCTCTTCCCATCCCTGGGTGATGCACCAGTTGTGCCAGCCCAGCTGGGGCTGCAGACCCCTGCAGACATGCAATCCTTGCTTGCTGGCTTTGTTGCGGCCTCCAGGGAGGAACTGTTAGTGCCACAGAGGGAAAAATACCATTGTCAGAGCCATGGCCTCAGGCTGCTGTTCAAAAACCTGCTTTAAGCCAGCATGAGCTGCCCCTATGCCTGAAGCAGCTATGACTGCCCGTTTCCCCAGGCTATGCTCAGTGCTCGGAGCTGGCAAAGGCTGGGCTGTCTGGGTGCCCAAATGCAGTGAGCAGTTGCAGCATGGTCCAGGGCAGGAGCCATTTCCCAGCCCAGCTCACCGCATGGCCCTGCAACCCCTTAGGGAGGGCTGATCTGCAACTCCCAGGTCCAAGTCATACACATATATCAAAACTGGCTTGAGTTAAGGCTTCAGCACACATAGTAGCACATCTCAGAAATGAAAAGACAGTAATTCTAGATACAGAGCTCTTTGCAGCAAGAAAAAGGTCATTCTGCAAAAGAACTGTCTATGTATTCCTGGAATTCAGCTGCTGAAATGGTGCTCATGGTGAGGTTTAGCTGTAGAGCTCTCAGGAGTTTCATTTAATAAAAATTACTTCCAGCCACTCCATGCCTGAAACACTGTGACTCCAGGCAGACTGACATCTCCTGCCAGGTATAAAGAAGCACAACCAGCAGCAATCCTGCTTTGTGTGTGAATGGTGAGATACCGTAAGTAGGAGACCAAAGATCACATCCCATTCTGATGGAACTGGGACTTGCATGGGCCAGCAGGTTGGCCTTTTGTGAGAGGTTTATTTTATCCATGAGCAAAAACTGTTATGCTAAATCCAGCCTATAAAAGTAAGAGTTAAGGTAGTTGTAAGATTATAATCAGGGAAACAAAAGATTAGTCTTTCCACGTCATAAAAATACCTGCAGTCTTTCTAGTAAGCAGATAAAAGGGTTTCTTTAATCACTACTTGTTCTCTGACTATGATCTAACACCTAAAATTTTTGGCACTAATGTTGTGCACATTTACTGAGGCAAAATGCCATTATTAACAATTAGAGCAGTTATTCTAAAATATTTTGCTGCACTTGAGCAATTATCTGGATAATCACTGACAGAAGCATTCAGGCAACGATGCCAAAAAACAGAGGAGTTCTTTTTTCTGTTTTTCAGTCTTAGCCCCAAATTAAAAATAACTAAGTTGGTGGAGTTAACCAGTATGTGCAACAGCATTATGCAACATCTCATCCAAGCTTATGCAGAGACTTTTTCTTCCCATACTTACCAACTCTGAATCAGTACAGAAACTTGCTTGCAGAGTACCCCATACATCCCCACATCTGCATGGGCTTTGTCATGGTAGGATTTTCCACTTCTGAAAACATGCTGCAGTGCAACTCAGTGCTGGTGACACTGCCCACCTGAGAAGCACAAGCACCAAGAAGGTCTCCATCTGATAACACCAATTGCTCAGTCCAGGTCTATAATAAAACCCTGCAATCACACCCTTCCTGAAGCAATCTCAGAATCCCTGAGGTCCTGCATAATTGAAGAGCTATGAAGTAACAATAGCAAATATGTGGTATTATGTCAAAGTCCTGGTGAGTCATGGAGAGGCAGAACTGGATTGCATTGCCTCGCCAGGTTTAGCAGTGTGGGGTTTTCATTGTTTTGTTTCATTTTGCATGCCTGCACTTTACAGACCCCTTATACCTTCTTCCTGAGGTTTGCCTGTTGTTCTAAGAGAGCTAATTATTCTGCTGGAAGTCTCATTTTCTCTTTGAGAGATCTTCACACTCTCATTGCTATATAAATAAAATTGGAGCTAAAAAAAACCCTCTAAAAATGTTTATCAGGGACCTACTTTCAGACCAAAATAGCAGTGTTTGCATGTGTGTGTGTGCATAACATTCAAATGTGTAAACCTTGACAAATATAATCCATAGAGAAAAAAAAAAAAAAAAAGAGAAAAAAAAAAAAGGCACCAAAAAGCACCCTTCCCAACACTTTCCTTTTACTAGGAAAAAAAAGCGGGTGGATGGACATGTTGACTTAAGAGTCTGCCATTCCTGACATGAAGCCAAGATAATTATTTTTCAGAGGCCCTAAATAAGGTGAGGAAAGTCAAGCATGAGAAAGGGTTACATTTTTAAATGCCAGAGTTTATATTCAGGAGGACGTTGTAGAATACGAAGATTAGGACAGAACAAGAGGTACCACTGCAGCTGTTGGCCTGAAGCCTCCAATATTTAGGTGTTTCATGTTACATCACTAGTCACATAGTGACCAGAAAGATGATCTGCAGAAGAATATAATGTAAAACTTAGTACTTTTGGAAGTTAGCCAATATCTATTTTTCTTCTTGAATAAAACTTGGCTATTTCTTTAGGCATTCTCCAATCGAGATAGGACAACAACATTTTTGCAGATGATCAGTTTGGGACCTCTATCACATCAGGGAAATTTCTTTAAAGAAATAGTTGAGCATCTCTAGCTCAGCTATCCATTTTATTCAGCACAGGCAAACTTTTCCACCCTCAGTGGGAAACAGCTCCAATAGGAACTGACTTCTGCTCCTCTATGACTAGGTTCATTAGTTTATTTTTCACCATTGGCTGATTCTTTCTGATGTGTATTTCAGAAGAAGCAGTTTAGCTATAAGGACAAGCAAATGCCGAACACTAAAATTAATGGTGCATCTAGTAAATAATAAAGAGGAATTAATGTCAAGTGAAAGTTTGATAATTAGGTCTCAAAAGGATTCTTCAGCATCATTTCATTAGTGACTCAAGTCTTGTGAATGGACACCAGGTGCACATCGTGAAGAGTTTTTACTTCTCTAGTATGCTTGATTTCCCTTGCATCACTTGATAGAGGCACAGGTTTTCCACTGAATACAGAGTTTTTTCCTTTGTATTGGCTGGCTTACATAAGACCTACTGATCACACACCTTTTGCTGAAAAGCTCATCTTTTCAGAATAATGAATACTGTTTTAGTTAAAGAAGAGGACAGTATCCTGTCACTTTGCAGCATCTTGAAAACTACTTGTATCAAAAGGAATAATAAAACTGGTACTAAATTGTGGTACACAAAAAATGTAGAAGTCAGAATGCTCCATGCCCCTATATAAAATAACAGATTTAATTAAAGGTGTATTGTCTTACTGGGCCAGAGCCACAGGACTTGTTAGTCCACCATTTTCCAAAAGCTGACATTCAGAGTACTGTGCAGGTCTCACATATTTAATTTGTGTAACAACTTACCTTCCTGCTAGGAATTCGAGAGGTATTACCATTAAACTAACAGTTCTGAAAAGTGAGCCGTATTTTTTAACCCTACCTGTACCTATATAAAGAACTGCAGTTTAGTTTAAGTTCTAGTCATAACAATATGGGAATTGAGTTAACTGTAAAGTTTTAGGATTGCTTAACTTTACAGCTGTCTTAAAGGTGTAACTTCACTTTTCTGTTAGATAAGAGGAAATGAATTCATTCCCTAAGGCAGACTTCTAAAATGGGTCAAATGAAGCATTCTCTAAAAGTGTCCATTGTTCTTCATTGACTAGAGAACATTGCGTACAGGAATCACTTTGAGATGAAGATACCTAAATTTAAGTGCTTTCAGGTGTGCTGGGCTTCTAAGTTCCCATTACAGTCACTGGAGCCTGAAGAGCAATTCAGCTCACCATAGAGTAGGTACCTAGTGACTGATCAGCTGAATCGTTCATTGCTTGTTTTAACTCAATCTTCATTAATAGTAATAGGATCTTGGACATTTTATATCTACTTGCTTATATTTAGGGGTTTTAATCTAGAGTTGAACTCACATCAGAAGCATTGGGATCTACCCAACACCAACATATTAATCCCAGGCATGTGAGCCTTACCTATCATTTCAGATAATTTCCATCTTATTTTAAAAGTATCATTGAAATAACTGAGCCAAAGTGAGTTGTAGAACCAAGGTCTCCCTAAACTTAACCCTTCATTAGAATTACACGTAGGAAAGGCATATTATTCCTGAAAGTTGTTACAGCTACAGCTTGACATGAATCTCAAAATCCATCAATCAATCAACTGAAGATGGGATGTTGTTACAAGTACAAGTAAGTCACCCTTTGACATCATACTTACAAAGTAGATACTCAGGCAGTGTTTGAGAACTAGGCATTCTCCACTAGCAGCAATAGAAGGATGCTGAGACAATTGCCTTGTCTTAAATCCTGTCTTATTCCTGTTATGAAACATGTAATGTGTATTCCTTTAAAGACAACACAAAAAGGAATTAAGCCCTTTCTACAAAATGAAAAACTGTTGGCAGGACCTTCCTTTAAGCGCTAACATAGCAGATAGTTCACTCTTACAAAGAGTCCATGGGTAATGACCCAATGCATTTCTTCCTCGTCTCCCAGACAACTCTCTCCATAGCGAAATAAGGAAGGATTGATAAACTAATAATGTAATTTTCAGTCATTCCATGCAACATTAACAGAGAGAGCATGTGCACATGCCTTAGGACCCTGCTTCAGCAGATAGGTTGAGTTGGACTCTGAATCAGACCTTTACAGTCCTAAGAAATTAATTTAATTTAATTGCAGTGTGGCAGAGTGCACACATAGCTTGGACAAGTCCAGAAGGAAGTGTCAGCCCCATTAGCAGTATCCAAATTTTGGGAGTGACAAAAAGGCAGTCAGATGTTCAGAGTCAAAATTTATTTACCTTTTACTTACATATATTGTTATGTGAGGATTCCAGTGCCTCTGAGCTGGGGATAAGACATTTCTAACCTCTGGTCATTCCCAGATCTTATGTAGCACCAGCAGAAACCTTTGCCTGGGCAGAAGGCTCATGTAGAATTATCTAAAACACAGCAGGAGATACAATATACAAGTGAGGAGGTCATCAAGTGAAAACAAGGAAGAGTAGCGACCTTACAAATATCTTGGTTGCAGGCTATGGGTAAGCCTGTGTATTGGCTGCAGATTTTATGAAGCTTTTACTAGGTACCAGGCCTTTGTGGAATCATAGACTCATGGTTTGATTTGGAAGGGATCTTTAAAGATCACATAGTCCAAACCCCATGTGATGAGCAGGGACATCTTTCACTAGATAGGTTGCTCAAAGCCCCATCTCACCTGGCTTTGAACAGCTCCAGGGAGGGGGCATCCACAGCTTCTCTGGGCAGCCTGTTGTCAGTGTTTCATCACTCTGCCCACCGTAGTTCCATCTGTGAAGCCAAGACTGCAAAACTTAACCTATTTGACTTTAACTTCACCAGTCAGTTAGTATATTTCTCCAGGCCTAAGACTTCAGTCTAAAATGTGGCCTACTAGGCCACAGTGAAGCCCTACTACAGCTAGCAGTGAAGCTGGATATCACATTGACCTTTAAAGCCTACTGAAACCTTTTTGTCTTTTAATGGCAATAGAAGCAGCAGGGAGAGCCTTTCCACAACCCAGGAATTTCCTGTCCTCAGGTTCTCCACTTCAACCCATCTCTAATTATTGGGCAATTACCTCAAGGGGAACAGCTTTCCAAATTCACTTTTAAATACAGAGAACCTTTCATTTTTTATTGCATTAGAGCGATTAGTCAAATGGCTTTGTGGAACCAACTGCTTTAGAGCACCACATTATGAACTAATTTCATTACTCCTTGGCAAGATGCAGTAATTGGAAGTCTCCTTGCACCAGGGCTTACAGAAAGGGCTGTAGGCCAGCACTGTAATTTCAGTAAATACAATCACATTTTACCACATCACTTCACTAAACAGGCAACCCACAAAAAGCAACTGATAAGAACACAAAGTATCCATGAGATGGGGACTTCATACTTTTTGTAAAAGAATGATGACCCCTTTATGTTCACTCTAACAAATAGAAAACTCAAACTCTATTTACTTTGCCAGTCCATCAACACTTCACATGAAGGGAATGGGAATTTTGAGATATCCTATATGTTTTTTTTTTTCTCTCTAACAAAAAAAAAAAAAAAAGGAAAAAATAAGGAGAAATAATTTGAAAGTTAAGATTTCTCAAGACAAATAGGAGCCTGAGAAATTTGCCCCAGACATGTTCCTTATTTGTCATCTTCTGCCAAGCATGGGTGCTGAGCAAGCCTGCTTCATTTCATGTGAATCTGCTCCCTGCTGGCAATGATGAAAATGAAAAAAATTCCTCCTCCACTTTCTCCACCTGCCACCAGCTTTCTCACTAAAGTTATGTTATCTGATATGGAGTCCGCCGTCTGCTGTTGTACTGCAGCTGTTGGCTGGGGTGGAGTTAACCTTCTTGATAGCAACCCATAAGTGCCATGCTTTGAATTTGAGAACACAATGGTGTTGGTAACACGGCAGTGTTTTTGCTGTTGCTGAGCAGTGCTTGCACAGCATCAGGGCCTTCTGTTTTTCCTTCTCCCACCCCAGTGAATAGGCTCAGAGGGGAGCAGCTGATCTGAACAGGACAAAGCGATGATCCATGCCATATGATGTCATGCTCAGCAATAAGAAGCTGGGGAGTTTTGTCTTCCAAGGTAGACATTGGTCAGAGACTGTCTGGGCATCAGTCTGCTTGTGGGAGGCAGTGAGTTTGCAGCACATGTTTTCTTTTTCCTCTTTCGTTCACTTAGCAAACTCCAATAATCTCAACCCACAAGTTTTCTCATTTTTGCTCTTCTCCATCCCACTCTGAGGGTGTGTGAGAAAACAGCTGTATGGTTGTATGGCTGCTGGTTAGGTTCAACCCACCGCATCACTTTGCTTCCAACACAACTCAAGACATCAAGAAGCTAGAAGAGTCCTACCAGCCTGATCAAATGAGACTTGGCCACAGTTAATCCTTCTTTATTTGTCATCCTGTACTTCCTAGAGTGTGCATCTCCCATCTTTCAGCATGCTGCTACCTACTAGCTATCTTTTTTTTTTTTTTTTTCTTGAAAAACAGTAAGTTCTCTCAAGGCTGTGATATGACAGGTAACAGTGAAGTAGATCATGTGAGAGGGTTAAGTCCAGCCCAGAGAGGACCTGAAAATGGGGAGTTTACTTAAGGAAAGAAATAGGTTCAACAGGCTTCCAAGAACTTATTCAAAATAAGTTTCATATAACTATCCAAACAGAGAAGAATCTCCTGCTAGATTATTCCAAAATTTAATTTTTTTCAAAAGGTTTTTAGATTGCTGTAGATCATAACTTTAAATTGACAGCTCATTCAAAGCCATCATCTTATTCCCACTTAAGAAATGTAGTTGCTTTCAGGTAGTTGGGCCATTCACACCAGACTCCTGAGCTTAACAAGGTAAATAAATACGTTCCCATGGTGCAGATTTTCAGAAGGTACATCTATGCATCAGTAGCTTTTAGTTCATGGAAGCATGGTTTTCGTCATAACCAGAACAGCCTAACAGTCCGTCTGGGATTCTGCTAGATAAATGATTAAATTCAGAAGTGCTGGTTTGTCGCAGGAGATGTACAGTGCTTTGAAACTTGGATCCAGTCAGGTTGCTGATCTTGTCTGAAGGTTGCAAGACAAGGGTGAGCTTCAAAACAACTACTAAAAAGTAAAAGTTCCCATCTGAAGGTTTTTTCCCAAATATTTACAAAAATTGCAACACTGGACAGAAAGCAGCTCTGCCCTCCAGTACTGAAATGCTGAAGTTTTCACACCAGACTTGGCTTTTGCTCTCCTGCTTCAGTGGGGTTCAAGATGGCCTTTCCAACCCAGTTGAAGCTAATGCTGGAAGCAGGACAGCTGGATAACCAGAGAGCTGAATACCTGGGCTGTCAGCACAGGGAGTAGTGGATCCTCTGTCTCATTTGAAGCAGTCTTGAACTTGATAATTGACCTCCCTAAGATCTACCCAGGATGCCAGTGACAAGGGATGCCTGGGTGGATCTCCCTCTGCTCTTACTCACAGAAGCTTTTTACCTTTTGACTCTATTGATGGAGCTCAGCAAAAGAAAGCAGAAGAATGACTCTCAAGTTAACTAGGATTTCATGAAAAAAGGCCATTTAGAAAGGGCAGGAAAGAAGAGTGGTTAAGGTGTCAAGATGTGTGCAAGTTTAACCTCATGTTTTACTTCTGTCTTCCATCAAGGCAACTGCTTCAACAACTGATCTAGTATAACTGCATGACCAAGGTCACTCACACATGACACTGGGAAATGTGGGATATTTTATCTATGATAATTTCTTCTGTGGGGCAAGGGAACATGAAGGACGTGAAGAAACAGTGGTGGATACACTGACTCTTCTAGAAACTGGGGAGATTTTGCAGAACAGTACGCTGATGGGAACTTCGTAATGCTTTCTTATTTCACTGCTTCTAGTTTCAGGTTAAAAAAGTGTTTGTTTTCTCCTGTTATTAGTGATTGGTGCTTATTCCTAAAAGCACCAATCTTTCCCACAGGCCTCAACATTGCTTTCACTGGTTTTTGCCTTTGAATAGCTATCAAAAGTGATTCATTATTTTCTCCACATTTTTGAACTTGAGATGATCATAAAGTAGTCTGCTTAGTGACATGTTTAAGACCTTTCTTGAAGGGATATAATTAAAGGTTATGTTCTATATTATATAAAATGTTCCATCCTGGCTCCAAAACATTAAGTTTATGCCACCATCTTTATTCAGTTTGCTATTTTTTAAGAGAGAAAAGAACATTTCCTTCGCTTTGTTTCATGTTCACCCTTGAAATTTGTCACATTTTTACAGGCCACAGTTCTTTATGAGCCTCTGTTCAGATGTTACTAGCCTTCAAAATATGAGTCCTCATTGAAGAGGTACACGATTATAATTATTTAAGATAGCAGGCTCATTCAGGTTGTTTTCCTGCAATGAATGGCACCACCTTTTCTGTTAAAGTCATTTAAGTAGAAGATTCTGAGTCAAGAACCTGCAACACCAAACTTGAGGTATGATACAGATATAAGTGCATGTGGACACGTACACACCCATGTTACGGTTGCAAGAGTTAGGACTCCATGGCCAGTGTAAGTTACTGGTACATGACAAAGAGTTTCAAAGCATTTTATGAGGATTCTAAGATCATATGTTTCAGAAAGAAAATAGGTTAAATGTTAATAACTACCTTAGTCAGACTTCTTTATGTAAGTTAAGGAGGATGATTCAACTATTTTCAAAATATTAAAGACTGTATTTCATTGTATAAAGCAACTGTAAAAGACACCATTAAGCATACAGATCATTTGGAGTGAGACTGCGGCTTGCATCCTCATCACAAATAAGATGTCTTTTATTCACCCACCATAATAAGGATGTGGACCTGTTGGATTGAGTCCTGAGGAGGGCCACAAAGATGATCAAGGGGCTGGAGCACTTCTCCTACAAAGACAGGCTGAGGGAGTTGGGGTTGTTCAACCTGGAGAAGAGAAGGCTCCAGGGAGACCTTACAGCGGCCTTCCAGTACCTAAAGGGCACTTGCAAGAAAGCTAGAGAGGGCCTTTTTACAAGGACATGTAGGAATAGGACAAGGGATGATGGCTTTAAACTGAAAGAGGGTAAAGTTTAAATTAGATATAAGGAAGAACTTCACTATGAGGATGGCAAGGCACTGAAACAGGCTGCCCAGAGAAGCCGTGGATGCCCCATCCCTGGAAGTGTTCAAGGTTGGGTTAGATGGGGCTTTGAGCAACCTGGTCTAGTGGGAGGTGTCCCTGCCCATGGCAGGGGATTGAAATTAGATGATCTTTAAGGTCCCTTTCAACCCAAACCATTCTATGAATCTATACTTCATATATGTGGGGCATATAGAATAAATGATGAATCTGATAACCTAGAGCAAGTAGGTGTTATACACATGCTGCTTAAACACAAGGCTAAATCCAGAGCCCCAGTTTGCTCATATTCCAGCCTGCACACACAAGCCCTTTGCTAATAATATATGCACAAGAGTACATCTTCATTCAGTTTGAAGTGATTCAAGCACTGGCAACAGCAATGCAGAGAATATGAACAAGCCACTTTCTGTGATTCTACCTTGTTCTTTAAAGCAGACTATCAGATGTACTCACTTGCCCTGTGTTTTGCCTGACAGAGGTTTCATGATTCCTAGAAGTACTTTGGTCTTGACAAACAGTAAGTGGGTCTCTTCTAAGAAATAGAATAAAATGTTTCCGCTTATTTAACAAGTGGCATTTATTGATTGTTCCACTGTTGTCAAATATAGTTCAGAAAAATAAAAAATAATAAAAGAAAAAAAGTATGAAGTCATCACCGTTACCACAAGAAGCTCTTGAATCTCATTAAATTCTTGCTGGGAAAAAAAAATAAAAATGTTTGACAGATCTGCTGGAGGACTTTTTGATTTTCTTTTCCTCTTTCATATCACATTTCAAAAAGGCAATGGTGACATTACTACAGTAGCTCCCTTCATTTTCCCCAAGCACACAGGCATCCTTTCTTAGGCTTTGCTGAGAGATACAGGAGAGCAATAAGCCACAGGCTGGCAGAATTTAAGATGTCATGTTTCTGCACAGCCCTGTCCACCCTGGGACAGCGGGACCTCCTTCTGATGCCACAGCAGTGGTATCATTGTTAACGCTCAGTTAGGGGCCACAGAAGGTGACATTTGTGCCAGAGGCTTCAAGCTCAGTACAGCCCCAGGGGTGTTCTCTACAGGTCTGTACTTATTTCATGGAATAATTTTAATGTGTTACATGCCTAATAATTACACAGCCTAAGAAGACAACCCAAATAGTGCCTAAATATTAAAATGAAACAAACAAAACAAAACAAAACGTTAAGAGTTTCCATCATTCATGCTGTCCTTGATGTTGAAGAGACTTAGTTAAAAAGCAAACAGGCTAGCTTTAGGACGTTTCTTCCCCTACAGATTTAATTTCAGACAGAAATAAACCCATCGTGCAGAGGATAATAAGAAAAACAACTATGTTTTCTATACTCAAGGGCACTTTGGGTGAATACAAGGACATAGTCAAGACAAATATTTAAACACAGTAGGTCACAAGATGGACATCAATCAATCTGTAATGCTTTTATGAAAGAATAAGACACGTTGAGAAGCATGCTAAGAAATATGAAGAGGTGTGCTGCATTTTAAGATACACGGAAAAATTCTCCATTGTGACAAGCGGTTATTGGGATTGATAAATTATACACTGCTTCTGGCTCTGTGTTTCATGGACTTCACAGTTAAGAAGAGTCAGGCAGGCTTCTAAAGCTGGATAAAACAGAATATCAATATTGTAGTATTTTCCAAGTTTATGATGCCTCCAGAAGTGGCCTCTCCACAGCAGTTTGCCCCTTCAGCTCAAGGGCTGGTCTGTGCTGCAGGTCCAAGATTGTCTTTAGACAGTCTAACCTGTCACCTTGCTGGGCTCTCAGCAGAGCCTCAGGCAGACAGAAACTGGCAGGAGCAAGGGAAACGGGGGGATACCCAGCAACAAGGAGCACAGAGCCACTTCTAGCCAGCTTTCCTGCCAATTGAAACCTACTATCACATTGCAGCCTGAGGGAGAGATATCAGTGCTCAAGTACATAAAGGGATATATTCTTCCCTGTGCTCAGCATAGAAAGCTTAGATTAATGGGCTTTAACCACAGCAAGGCAGTTTTCAATAGCTAAAAGCTTTCTGGAGTGAGAAATTGGTGCAGGATAGGAATGGGTTTCTCATCAGTCTGTACAGCCCCTGCTACAAGAGGCAAGGAAGAAAGCAGACAAGGACAAGAGCCTTGGACCATGGCATTAGCCTGCTTTTGGGCAGAAGGATAAAGCAGTTTCTGCCAGCCTTATTTGACATCATTTTTTATCCTAGACTTTCAGTACTGAAGCTCTGGCCATGGTATTTATCATAAATATTTTGTTAAGTGGTGTATTGCCTTCCCTCCCTTCACTCACAAATAACATGGAGTTTTCACAAGAGAGAAGACACTTCAGTAGATAAATGACTCTTAAAAGTAATTATATAATCAGGGACAGGGAGAATGAAGGGTATTTAGGGCTACTTAGACCTACAATTCCCAGATAGCTGAAGCACTGAAACATATGCTAAGTGACTAGCTGTAAGTGGGCCCAGAGTTGATACATTTTCCAAGAGAAGAGCTGTTCTTAATGACACTTCTTTTGAACTCCCAGTTTCCTGTATTTGTCTCATTCATGTCTATAGTGCCATTGATATGGATATAATTTTAAGAATGCAGTTGAAAATAATTGGAAGTTGGCATCATTTCACTGAGGACTGTGAAGCTTTATGGACAGACCTCAGCCTGGCCAAGGGCATCTTCTAACAGCCAAGCAGCCTGTCTTGTACTGTTATTTTTTTTCCTTGAATCATCATTTCTTCTCACATCCTGCCACATGGCAGGTGGGCATAATCAACGTGTGCAAAATGCTTTAAAACCTGAGCTGAAAGAAACTCTGAAGAACAAGAGTTGCTTGGAATAACTTCAGAAACTGCCATTGTGTATTCTCTAATTTTACTTCCAGTCTGAATTTTCCATAGGTAATATGCAGTGCTCACAGCCCAACACATGAGGATCATTTGCATTAGCCAGAAACTGTACTTTCTGAAATCTTATTCAAAGGCAAGAAAAATTAGAAAAGACTTTGCAAGAATTTAAAACCTGACCCATCCCAGTTCACTGGGGCTCTTTGAAGAGCCCCTTCCCCCATCATCCTGAGAAAAATTTGGTTCCACTCAACAATCCTTCCTTGCACAAGTGGCATTTGAAATGCATCAGTTATACATAAAAGTGTTTACACACTTTATTTCAGGAATGCTACCTTTGAATAACTGGCCTATTTATTTTCATCATCACAGACTCTTGACTCTTATCAAATGCAACTTCAGATCCAGAGAACACGAACCATTTCCATTCTTAACCAACAATTCTTTAGCACAGTGCAGCATAGGAGAGGTGATACTGTTACAGCTGCAGCTAATGGAGAAAACATATTTTCTCCCAACGAGATGGGGCTTCTAGCAGAGTGTTTTGAATGAAGTTGGGAAAAAAAAATAAAATATATATATATATATTTGTATATATATATATAAATGATCCTTCCACTGCCAGCTCCTTCCACCTCCCACTACTACCTATCCCAAGCTGCTGCCTTTCTGGAAATGCTGCAAAAGTACCTTAGGGAAGAGGATGCCCTCTCAAGTGATGGAGCAGCACAGATGCCTGGCCGGCTGAATCACACTTTAAACACTGCAGGGTATTAGCTCATCTCGAGCACAGAGTGTCAGCATGCCTGTATTTAAGTAGACACTATTCTCAGAAGTGCCCAAGCCACTTAGAGGCATATGTCTTGTCGAAATAAGACAGCTACTTCTGAAAGCACCATTCTCTGCTCTCAGCTGCTGTCCTCAGCATTCAGGTTGCTGTGCGTTGCCTGAGAAAACCCCCTAGAGAGTAGTTTTCAGTGACACAGACCAAAGACTGTAACTTTGCACCACTCAATAACCTTTTATAGCTTTGTTATATCACCATTAATCTCCTTCGTTCTTTTTTTTAAAGCCACCTATCCATCTTTTAGGATGATGGAAGATTTTTCCCCATTAAGTGCACATTACTGAAATTCCCTGGCTGTTGTGCAGAAATCACAATCACTCTGCAATGTAACCATGCTCTACAGTTGTACGTTTAGGAGAAGAGCACCTCTGGGTTTTTAGAGCATATTTCTCATGGCTGCTCCACACCTCCTCTTTCAGTGTAGGTCTGCCTCACTAACTAGCCCTGCATCAGGCTGATTCTCAGACACACCTTTTGCTGTCATTTCATTTTCCTCAAACAGAGCTGTCCTTTGTAAATGGTTCCTTAGAAAACATTTTATCTTTCCTATGACTTTCAGCTGCACAGACGAAAGTGGAAGCCTGAAAAAAACACTATGACAAGCATGAATGCCTTTCTGATACATAGCTCTCCGTTGTGAAGTTGAACCCCTAGTCCTGTCTCTACCTTAGCGGCAGGAACAAAGCTGAACAACCACTTCCATTGGCTCACAGTCCAAGTCTTATCCTTTCTATTTGCCTGGCCTTCAGTTAACCTTCCTTTCATTGCAGCATCAAAGAGCAAGTCAGGCTTAGTGCTCCAATAATATCTCATCCCAGCATCTCATCCTCACGGGTGGGTGAAGCAGGAATTTTACAGGAAAAAAAAAAATATATATATTTAATATATATTCTAGGTGGTGGAACCCAAGACCCCTGGGCTGACTGGGAAGAGGCACCTTCCAGCCAGATAATGAGGACAAGAGCCAACCACTCATGGTTGGGCTGCTGCTGCAGGACAGCTTCGCTTACTGAGCAGAGGAAGGGTCAAACCTTGCCAGAACCTTTGCAGACTAATCCCCCAAGTTTCTTCCATCTGAACCAGGAAAATTTAGGAGCCTCCTGCCTCCTGTGATATCTCCCTCTGACCATGGTGCCCTCTAAGGTCTGGAAGATTACTTGTCTCCGACGTAGCATTTTACCTTCACCATAGGAATGAGGTATAATGGGAGGAGAAGGTTGATAAATAGCTTTCTCCACAATACCCTACAAAACAGCTCCTTCGCAACTCACTAGCACAGAGATAGGGTGTGAATTAAGAGCAGGGTTTTACTTCTGCTGCCTCTCCTTGACTGCAAGGGATCAAAGGCAGATGATCAGATATCCTAAGTGAGTTTTCAGAAGCGAATGACCTCCACAAACTGTCTGCAAGAAGTTCCTGTCTAGGCATAAAAGTATCTCCACAGCTCTAAGAAATAGTGATATCTGGATTTTATCTCAGCCATTTATCTCATAAATGGTTTAAACACTTCAATAACAACAGTCATTAAACCTCTAAAGTGCCTATAAACCAGCTCTCAGCTGTGGACCAAGATGCCTTTCCAGTTCTCCTTGGATTTACATGCAATAGTACAGTTATAAACACCCTCACTGGTAAATCATCCAGGAAGAAGGTTTGTGCAACTTGTTTATTTTCACACCACTTTATCTATTCATTTTAAAATATATATATATCAAAACATCGAGTTCAAGGCTTTTTATCCACAGCTTCTCTGTAATTCATTGTTTTACTGTGCAGTACTAACACATAGCCATGTATTCCCGAGTAGCTATTTCCTTGAGGTTTCCTCAAGAAACATTCTTCCAGGTGGTAGGGGAACTCGCTCCATACTGGGTAAGCCAGCAACTCATGACAATAGAGTTTCTTCTCACAGAATCACTGAATGGTTATGGTTGGAAGGGACCTGAGGAGGCCCTGGCCCAGCCCCTGCTCCAGCAGGGCCACCCAGAGCAGGGTGCCCAGCACCATGTCCAGGCAACTTCTGAAGGCCTCCAAGGAGGAGACCCCACTTATTGAATTAACTTGTTGTATTAACTCATCTGTATCCCTTCAGCTTAGCTCTTCAAGGATGACACTTATCTACAGGACACACATCAAGACAGGACAAAGATCTGGTAGGTGGCATAAGATAGGAAAGGGTTAGTGATTATATTTTCAGTCATGCAAAGATACAGTTGTGCTCTCAGTATTCTTTATGTCCATACGACTTGTAGCCATCAACTCAGGAACAGCTAGAAGCTACAAGATTTTATTTCTTGCAGCAACCAAAGAAGTGCAATATTGTTGCTGACATCTCCCAGTACTCTCCCATTCCCCAGCATCTAGCACCTGGACAGACTTCCTATGTGACAATGAGATGGTGGGGTCTGGGAGGGTCCTGGAGCCCTCACAGCATCACCTGGGCAGATCTCATCAGTTCAGCACACACATCAGTCCTTTTGGGACTTACAAACCTTGTGTTTCAATCCAACACTCCCAAGTAGTCAACACCACAAGGCTTAGGCTGTGGGGTGTTTTGTATCTGCAGATGAGCCACCATACCTTCCAACTGCTTTCACTCAAACACCAAAAGTGGAGCAGATGGGGACAGCATTGGCTTTTCAGTGAGGAGCAGAACTGGGGATGAGGAGTGCTCAGGAATCAGCTCTCTTCTTTTATAGGGAAGGTCTCCTAGTACTGCATAGGCTGGAGGAGGGACACCAGCTCTGAGCCTCTCCCAGCATGGATGCTGGTAATTCAGAGCCAGGTCCTCAGGCAGTGCCCACTTCTACTCCCTCTCATCTTAGCGTGTTAGCGACCACTCTCCCTTGAGCATACATCCATGCCATGGTTATATACAGAAGCCACTTGGGGGGGCGCAACAGGCAGGATCTGGGACTGTCTAGGTCCCAGGGGGTAACCCTAAAGGGGTTATATAAGCCTCTTGATCACTGTAAATACAAATCTCGCTTCACCTCCTTGGCAGTTAGGGCTTCAGAGAGGCTGGAGGCCCATCTCAGCTGTGCATTCACCCTGAGGTACATTCTTTTCTCACATACCTAGTCAAAGAATAAAGTAAGTGAGGAAGATTCAAGGACACAACATACAGACAGAAAGGAATTAACTATGAACTTTTTTAGACAGTATTTTTTAAGGTAGAGCTACTTAGGGTTCTTGTCTGAAGCTTTCACCCAGCAAGCAGCAGATTCTCACTGACTTTGACAGCAGTGGAGAAATGTAATGCATCATCACATGCCTGAGCTGCTCCTGACCCCTCTGAAGACCTTGTCTGCAAGCATCCAATGTCTCCTCCCCAGCCAGGGCAGCGCAGATCCCACCTCTAGCAACACCAGAGTGGTACAAAGCACTAGGTTGCTGGTAAAGGTTTGCTTATTAATAAGCAATTTTATGGTGTATCTGAGGCAGAAAAGGATGCTGAAAAATTGAACTTTTCCATTACAGTTGACAGCAACAATGTCTGTGAGGCCCCCAGCCATTTGGGGAGCTTCAACAGTCTCAGGATGATTTTTTGGTGAATTCTGCTCAGACGAGTTTTCTCCTTATCATAAAAGTGGTGCAACAGAGGAGGAAAGCTGGCAACAGCCATCTGCATGGCTGCAGGAGCCTGCAAGCAGCCTTCTGCATATCCTTAGCCTCAAACCATAAAACTCTGTAATATTAAGGGCTGAAAATGGGTGTTTGCCTCAGACTTCTCTGAGGAGCTACTCAAGATAAGGGCAGAAAGGTCAGATGGTCTGCAGGTAGCTGCACAGGTGAGGAAATGTGTTCTGCACTACTGAGAGGTGCCAAAGCACTACACACTTTGTGCCTGGTTGTGGCTTTGCTGCCTTGCAGCTAGGATGTGGCCAGGCCACAAAATAAGCGCCCATCTCACTCTCAAGGGATCCCTCTCATCCACCTGGAAGGGAAAGGGACATACAATAGAAAAAAGTACCCCGACCAGTGAGAAATGCAATAACCATCAGCCACAGCTGGATCCAGGAGGACACAGTGTTACAGGGCTGTCCAGCTGCCTGGGAGCTGTGTGACATGGTCACAATGTCCTCAGCACAGACAACCATGTCTGAGGTGACCTGCATACACCAGCTGGAACACAAATTGACTGGGAAAGCCCTGAGGACAAGATTAAGGTTTTGTTTGTTTGTTTTCTTGCTTCAGCAGCCTTGTCATCAATATCTGTGTGGAAATGTAAGAGGAAGGCAGTCCCTCAGTACTTTCCTGACAACTTATCAATGAGTTGTGCTGTGAAACCTGTTGTCTGCTACTGCCTGTAAATGAGCAAAAACCCTGTTAGCTTTGTCTCTGGTTGCTGTAGTCGCAGGGATGAAAAAAAGGAAAATTTTATTTTCTGAGGTGACTTTCCTGCATTCGATACCTCAAAAGAAGATAAATGCAATGCTGCCTTTCCTTGTCTTGGCTGAATCTGCAGATTGCTAAATCCCCTGCAAGGAGGCTTGGGGGAGGAGGAGAGGGGGAGGAGGCATTTAAACTTTTCCAGGTAAAGTGACTTATGTCTCTGGGTCTGTTATCCTGGGTCATTTGGTTGGAGAGCTGCCAGGCAGAGAAGGACCTGGGAGTGATGGTGGACAGTCGGCTGAATATGAGCCAGCAGTGTGCTCAGGTGGCCAAGAAGGCCAACAGCATCCTGGCTTGTATCAGAAACAGTGTGACCAGCAGGGCTAGGGAGGTGATCGTCCCCCTGTACTCGGCTCTGGTGAGGCCGCACCTCAAGTACTGTGTTCAGTTTTGGGCCCCTCGCTACAAGAAGGACATCGAGGTGCTTGAGCGGGTCCAGAGAAGGGCGACGAAGCTGGTGAGGGGCCTGGAGAACAAGTCCTACGAGGAGCGGCTGAAGGAGCTGGGCTTGTTCAGCCTGGAGAAGAGGAGGCTCAGGGGCGACCTTATCGCTCTCTACAGATACCTTAAAGGAGGCTGTAGTGATGTGGGGGTTGTCCTGTTCTCCCACGTGCCTGGTGACAGGACGAGGGGGAATGGGCTTAAGTTGCACCAGGGGAGTTTTAGGTTAGATGTTAGGAAGAACTTCTTTACCAAAAGGGCTGTTAGGCACTGGAACAGGCTGCCCAGGGAAGTGGTGGAGTCACCATCCCTGGAAGTCTTCAAAAGACGTTTAGATGTAGAGCTTAGGGATATGGTTTAGTGGGGACTGTTAGCGTTAGGTCAGAGGTTGGACTAGATGATCTTGAGGTCTCTTCCAACCTAGAAATTCTGTGATTCTGTGATATTCATGCCCTGAAGTAGTCTGGGGAACTGCTCATTCATCCCAGGTCAGCTGGATGCCCCATGCCGTTAGTCATGGCTCTCAGGCTGGCAGCAGTGACTCATTTTGAGGCAGAACACATACACTGGGGAGGTGGGTCCCCAATCTGCACATCCCTGTCGCTCACTGACCTGCAGTGCTCTGGCACTGCAGGGAGCAGCCGATACTCCTCACGTCAGCACCCTTTGCTCAGAATGGAAGCATTTCAGAGTACATAGGCACTTTCTCAGTCCATGCAACAGGTGTACACACACCTAGTTGCTTTATGTAGAGAACTTTTTTCCAGTTAAGGAGAGATTAAAAGTACTTACTCCTCTGTTCATGTATACAAGCTCCTTATCAGCCCAGCAGAGAGCAGCTGATAAATGTCTTCTCCTCAGTGTGGCCATCCAAACTGAACCCTGTGGTGAGCCCAAGCACTGCCAGGGACTCTGTGGGCACTTGGGATCAGGTCTGTACTGGGGTCCTACTGCATGTACAGATACATCCTCGAGCAGGTGAATTGAACTTACCACAATGAAAGGCGCTTTGGAGCAGGTTGTACTGGCAAAAGCCATTGACAACATCTTCCTGAGTCCAGCAAAAAGCTTGGCTATATTTTTCCATAATGGAAAATCTGCTACAACCTGAAAAACTGGTAAATAATTTGTCTCCTATGTTTTGCAGTCTTCAAATATTTTTGTTCCTTTCACTGGTTGTGTACCTTCAGCAGTCATTGCACATTTTGAATCGCAACTGCATATACCAAAGTCTTACTAAAAGAAGCTTACTAAAGAAGCATACTACAGGGATGGCAAAAAATAATAAAATAAAATAAAATAAAATAAAATAAAATAAAATAAAATAAAATAAAATAAAATAAAATAAAATAAAATAAAATAAAATAAAATAGTAAAAATTCTCCCTTTTGTACAAGTAAGGATTAAAAACCTATCAGCTCTATCCATCACTGCCTGTTTCTGAGTTCTGCATTTAGTTATTTAAAACTGGTTATGTGTTACTGATGTAGATCTAGGAATTGTTCAGACTGGAGAATATCATTATTGTTTCATGAATCAGCAAACATTCCTTTGTCAAACTTCTGTCAGAGTAATTACAGTCAAATCAAATTAATTTGCACTTCCATTTGAAATAAACAATGGCATCTGGTCAAATTAAGTGATGAATCTCTAACTGTCACAATATGTGTCTTATTCCAGTTCCCCCAGCTGATAGGTTGTGCTACTGCAGACGACGCCCTTCCTAACCAAAATGCTCCCTACCTGCATGTTTCCTTTGGATGTAGTTCCAGCTACTAAGAGAAAAACACCATTCAGTGGGAGTTGCAATATTCCATCTGCTGGGATATTACGAAGAATGACAGACCCTTGCTGTTTAGCACTTTGTAAGAAAAAAGCTCTATTTTTGATGAAAAAAAATTAGCTATTCTCTACTACATGCTGAATGACATAATTAACAACACTATTAACTTCACCAATGTGTCCTAAAATAAAACAAAATAAAAGCCCTAAGAAACAGTGAGGGAGCCTAAGTAAAGGGACCTATGCTAGAAACATATGTGAGAATATGTACTGGGTCTGGCTGGGATGCAGTTAATTTTCCTCACAGCAATTTGTATAGTGTTGTGCTTTGGATTTGTAACTAAAACAGCATGGATAACATGCCAGTGTTAAATTCCAGTTCTCTCCCCATCCTGCTGGGAGAAGTAAATGAGTGGCTGGGTGGGAGGTTAGCTGCTGGCCAGGGTCATCCCACCACAGTTTGCAAGAATACATAAATCATTCCCAGATCCAACATACCACGTTACATGCTCTATTGGCTCCTTGAGGCACCTCCAGGAGAAGCTGAGAGTCACAGAATGGTTTGTGTTGGTAGGGACCCCAAAGATCACCTGGACACTTCCCAACAGACCAGGTTGCTCAAAGCCCCATCCAACCTGGCCTTAAACAATTCCAAACTTCTCTAGGCAACCTGATCCACACCCCTGTGATACAGTCTGCCTGGGTAGAACATCATAATGCAAAATAACACATAATAGGGTAAAACCAACTCTTGGTTACTGCCCTGTTTGAGGGGGCTCAAGCAAATTAGTGAAAGTAGCAGCCAGGGGAGTGGTTTCAGGGCCTTGCCTCACCAGGAGCTCCCCCAGCCTGAGCTGTTGTATCCCTTACAGGGATCAGGCTCAGTATGAGACCTGTCGGTTGCCTTGTGATCCCACTAATGAGAAAATCTAGGTGTTTCCACCACAGAACTACAGCCTTGCACAAACTGACACCCATTAGAGGGAAGAACCCATGAAGGAGAGAAGCGAGTGACTGTCACAAGCTGCTGTCCACAGCTGTGTAAGTAATCCCTGAGCATTACATTCCCATCACAGCCAGCAAAGCCAGAAATCTTTTTAAACACCCATCTTGCAGAGGAAATATTGCCAGACACTTGGTCCTCTCCCCAGTTTCTCCTGGGCTATGCTGTCTTGCCTCACTCCTGCAGTCCTGTCCTTGCTTCCATCACCCTTCCTGTGCTTGATTTCATCTGTGTATCCATGGCATCTGAACAGATGGGGGATATATTTTTTTCCATGTTGATTTTGTCAGAAGTTTCCTGAACAAGCTGCCATATGAGATCTGCAAAGCCTTTGCTTTGGACAAACGTGTCCCCAGTGACAAAAGACGTGGTGAAACAGAGCAGTCAGTCAGGTGTAGAGCAGCCTGACTCCCTTAATGACATGCTTGTTATCATTTCTTACTGCCAAGTGATGTTTGCTTTCCTTTCCAGAATAGTCTGTGCTGGCAAGCAACTCATCTTGGAAGGCATTTCTATGCAGGGTTGTGCTCCCATCACTGCAGCAGGGAAAGTGCAGGTCTGGCAGAAAGAGCACACCCTGGGAATATGCTCAATACACCAAAGGATGAAGGGCAAAGGACACTGCCTCCAACAGCTCCTACACACAGCCCTGTTGGTGCAGTTTCAGAGGACCAGCATCACCAGGGCTTTCCGGAAGGGACACACTTCTCAGGCATTTTGTTTGCCTGAGCTCACGCTGGGCTGAAGACCTTGTAGATCACTGGTGTATGCTTTTGTATTCCTCCACATGCCGCTTCCAAATTAGGGCAGGACTACTGCAGTCATTCTTTACTGGTAGTGTATGTAGTCCTTCATCCCAGGAGCTGAGAGCTTTATACATCCAGATAACAAATGTCCAAAACATTCTTGCAGATATTTATTCTATTAAATTGCTAAATGGCAGTGGAAACTTCCACAGAATTATATCTATTATTGCAGAGGCATGACAGGGATAAAATGAAAGTGTCTCTATATATAGCCTTTGCAATCCCAATGGCCAATGCTTTAACATATGTCAGATCATGGTATGTATTTAGTTGGGAAATGGGAATAAAATCAGGCATTAATGATTAGAACACATTTCTGATAACAAGAATTCTGTTTATCCGTGTTTGTTACTAGTATTTAACTGCTATAGCAACAAGCACTTTATAAATGAACAAAGATGCAAAAAGAAATATTCATAGTTTCATTTGAACTTCCAGAAGTAAAGACTATTCCTGCACTGTAGCATTGGATCTTTTTTTGTTTTTCTAAGTGGAACCATGGAGAGTTTTCATTCACAGTTTATTTATCTTAAGATGAAATGTTTAAATTATAATAGTTGGTAATAGATTTTATTAAATGGCATAGTACTTACTCCTTTCCATTGGCATGTAAAAGTACATGAATTTTGGTGGTATTTGATTTACTTCATCATATTTCTACACTTCAAAGTAAGCTAGCGATGGACTATGGCATATATGTGCTGCAAACTCCTATATTTGTGTCTGCATGTTCAGTGGACAGGATGAGTAATAATGAACACAAACTGAGGGAGTGGGAGACTTAGGTGGGACCACAGGAAAAAAAATCTGTTTGGAGTATGTAAGGAGCATTGGAATTGGTTGCCTAGAGCAAGTATAGTTCCCAGTATGATGTTTTTAAAAGAAAAGATTAAATAGATTTGCAGGAATATCATAGGTGGTAGAGCTGACCCTACCCTTGGACTTGAGCCTTTACAAGGTTACAGCTAAGCTAATAAACTAAACAGGGTCAGAGCAAGGGTCTAAGAACCTGTGCATTTATATGATCATCCACGATGTTTAATTGTTATCACGCACTCCATAATGGTTTATTATGGTGTCCAGAGCCCACGCCCAGATAGCACTTCTGGATAATATGGGATATATATATATCCCTATATGCAGTATAGTTAAGATATTTGACTATATCTACATTTATATACACGTATATATATATATACATTTGGGACAGGAGGAAGTTTATTTGTATGGACACCAGGAGTTTTGTGCCACACACTGCTAGTGCCAGAGAACAGACCCATG
Organism: Anas acuta; assembly: GCF_963932015.1. NCBI lineage: Eukaryota > Metazoa > Chordata > Aves > Anseriformes > Anatidae > Anas > Anas acuta. The sequence goes on from NC_088981.1 coordinate 103,394,966, forward strand.
TCCTGCCTGCCTTATTAGCACAGAGTCTTCCAAAGGTTTCCTTCCAACCCTATTTCCCCTGATCCTGCACTACAGCCTTTCACAGAAAGGAAATGTTTATGAAATATTGGTATTGAGCCCTCAGCAATATTCAGTCTGGTTTGGTTCAGGCCCTATTGTTTGTCTCCTCTAAATGTATCTTCACGGCATTGATTTTGCTGATATATCACTGCTGGCTTCAGTGGAGATTGTCCTGATTTACATTCACTGGCACTCAGAAGGCATCTTTGTTAAGGCAAAATTCTGGTATGTTTTCTTCATGTATATTAAATGATGTAGAAAGAGCTAAGGATGAACATCTTTATCATCTAGCATGGAGAAAAAAGAAGTACAGAAGTGGGCTATTGACAGCAAAGAACATAATAGGCAGTATATTTTGGAAGCTGGAAAGAATGTCACTACCTTTACAGGAAAGACAGATAATTTTCCTGTCTCTGATTAACGTATGTCATCAGTTTTTAAAAGTTGTGCATCTTGGAGGATTTGCACAATACAGATTTTTATTCTTGCTTCAACCAAGTGTGTGAGGGAGAACCTGCGGTGTCTCTGGGGCTGAGGAGCCCTAGGCAACAGACAGACTTTATATGCCCTGAGACCCATAGTGTTAGTAGCACAAATGTGTTCAGATGTTATCCAGAGCAGAGGGGTCCATTATTTTTCTTGGATAGGTTTTCTTCTTTAGACTTTGAAGGTCAACCCGAGGAAAAAAATGGGGTTACTACATCCAAAATGGGCACTTGCTGAGGTGACCTTTTGGAGATCTCCTTGGTGCTGTGGAAGGACAAAAAGGGTGAGAAGCCTCTACTAGCAATGACTTGGATCTGATCAGAAATAATTCCAGATTAATGGACATTAATTCCAGATTTCTGGAAGGTATGGTCCCACATCTTGTGCACCTGGAGGTGTGCACAGAGCATGTCTCAGGTGAGAAAGTTAGACAGGCTTTTTGACTAAGTTTGTGAAGCATGGCATGCAAAGTGACTTTTTAAAAACTTGCTCCTTTCCTAGATACAAAAAAAGCATTTATTTTTATTTTTTTTTTCCTAAGCAGCAGTGCCAAAGCTTCACATGAATGGCAGATCTGTACACTGGGATTTTCTTACTCTCTTTCTCTTGAACTCTCTGTCAGGATGGATATAAACAATAGCTTCACTGTTTTACAGCAAAAATACAGAGGCTTGGTTCCTAAAGCTGTTAACAGCCCACAGATAAGTAACATCCATTTATTAACAATATACCAAGAATTACATTTCTCTTCCAATCCAGGGTTTCATTAAGGCCTTCTCTGTTTCTTGAAGCTCAGAAACAATAATTTGCACAGAAATCTTTAATCAAAACAAAGGAATTGGATTCAGATCTTTTTGTAGCGTAGGAGAAGAACAGATGGCTTGTGGGAACAATTCATTATTCTGTAACATTATCTCCTTAAGCGAATCTTTAGTATGCATGAAAACTGCCAGATTGCTGACTCTGGACACATTAAAGACTCGTGTTTACACACAGCACAGGCATGGTCAATGTGAGTTCTGTGGCTCAGGCAGTCTGCATAGTAATTGGTACTGAGCTGTTGAACAAAGCCTGGGACTTCCACTTAAAAGGAAGCAGCAATGTTTTGAAATTTCACTTCATGCACAACAAATCCAGTTACAAAATAAAATTCTTTTAAATCACATTTGTTTGTTTCTTTGTTTTAATTTGCAGATGCACTCAGATACACAGTCAGACACGAAAAAGTCTTTCTTGAACAGCAATAGCTTCTGGCTGAGATTAGCCCAGATAATATGTACAAAAGCATAATTGTCAGGATATTAATTTAATTTCAGCATGTACCAAAGCATCCAACACCTGGGTTCAACTGGCTTTTAATAAACTGGAGGTATCTACCAGAAGAGAATTTCTACTTGTTAAAAATTGTGAGAGGGGAAAAAAAAGCAAACTATTTTGAGGCTGAAATGGATAGATATCAAGACTTCTTAATACATCAGGAAAATTTCTGTGTAGACAGAGTTTTTTGAGCTGAATGAGTAAACTTGTTAAAGAATCAGAGACAACACAAGTCATGAAGAATCTGAACAATTTTTAATTAGCTGAATTTGTTAACTGCAGCTTGTATATTTGGACAGTAATGGACTGCACAAGTACCTGTAGATTTGTGGGCTGCAGTGAAGGAGTCAAGTGAGGACTTCTCTTTGACAAAATATGCAGCTATGACGTTAAGCTTACCTGGAAAATAATCTTTGTTTTTCAGTGTAAATGTAATTTTACCGTCCTGTACACTATGTCTTCAAAGCTCATGGGATGACTTGTTTCAGACTCAGAACAAAACTGCTCTGTAAACATCTATTCGATGGGGAAAGATAAATATTAAACAGGACACTTCTCACAAATTAAAATCAAAAGAGATTTTAAATCCTTTAGTACAAATTATTAAAATCAAACAACCAAAGAAAATATTTGGAATGGCAAACAAAAAGAAACCAGGTAAAACTTCTCGATCAGCTATTTAAATTCATTGCCTCCCACCGCCCTAGAATTTCTAATACTTATAAAGAAAATATATGCTGAAAGATGAAAGGGGGGAAAAATAGAATAATAAACTTCAATTGCATATAAAAGGAATAAGTGGGAGTACAGGAACATATTTGTAACTATTTTCTTGTAACTAAGTAGGGCAAAATGACTTCAGAAAGGGATGGGATTATTTAAAGCACACTCATATTTTGTTGATTTTTTTAATACACAATTTCTTAAAGAGAAATATGTCAAGACTGATTGACCCAGGCTATTAATGATGAGAAAGACATTATTGATTTGTTTTTGAGTCAGTAACTTAGCATGGGATTAATTTACCTAAATTATCTATATCTCCACTTGAGCTGTTAAACTTTGACTCCCTTTGTATTCAGTGGTCAAAAAGGACACCTGCAGAGTGCAATTTATTGCACTCTTATCTAGACCTCTGAAATAGGTTGATGAATTGCACACTCAAAGTGCCGGGTTCTCTCAGCAACCAAAAGGCAGTTGAGTGTAACTAGTGCTGAGGCAGACCTCTCGTGTGCAGAAATCCAGGTTTAATCAAGATGAATCATTCTTAGGGCATGACTTAATTGCCCACATACAGGTATGCAATGACATCCCAGAGGGTACAGGGGATGTCCATGCGATTGTGCAGATAGGATTTTGGATCTACAGGAGACCCGCACTCTTCTCTAGCTGGATCTGAAGATTGGATAGCACACCCTACAGTGTATAGAATTGTACTATGTGTCCATGAAGAGAAAATTTAATTGACCCCGTATCATTTTTCTTTAGTATCTGCTTGGTATATTACTGAAATGAAGGGATACACTAGAAATTTACACAGGTTCAGAACTGGACATCTAATTTAGATACCTTCATTTCAGCAGATTGGATTTCTCTCTGGAGGTTCTCAAACAGTTATTTCTCCCCACTAGTTATAAAATCTGACTTTATATATACATACATACATATATACATATACATATACATATACATATACATATATACATATACATATACATATACATATATATATATAGCTTTTGTAGAGATGTCCTGTTAGGTGCCAAAATCTGAGCATAATTCATGTGCCTAAATGGACAGGATATTGATTCATACACATGCTTTGTTAAAGTGACTCAGTAATGTATATGACCCTGGAATTTCCAAGAAGAGCAATCCTTACTCATTTGCCTGCTGTGGGTAATACAGTCTTGCAGCTCAGTTTTCACAGTATCTTCAGCATCACTGAGCACTCAGCACTGAGATGCACAGCAGATCTCTGTGAGCTGGATACCCAGAGTTGAATTTGTGCTTCAAAACTGTGGCACTATGTTAACCCAAAGGAACAACTCCCATCCTTCTCCAGGGATTTTGTTTGTTTGTCTGTTAGGAAAGGAAGGGCAGTCCTTGAGCAGGGTAGGAACCAGGACTTGGGAAGCCAGGGTGCCAGGACCTTGCTGTGTCCAGACAGGTTACTTCTGATGTGATGCAAATCACCCCGAGGTCCCCAGTGTAAACACCTACACCTCAGTGAGTCACCCACCATCCTTTTGTGTCTGTTTTCAGAAGAACAGGATGCATCTGAGATCCAATTCCTCTTGTCTTAAGGTAGACATTTACACATATGGAAAGACGTTCTAAAAGTTCTCTGATTTTAGCGGTTTTGGGGTCTCTTAGTCTGTTAATGTTCCATTAAACATATACCCATTGGACCTAGAAGCCTTTCCCTGTTTGACATAGACCTGAGGTATGAAGAAACTGCAGTAATGAAGTACCTAAAATGTATAATTTCAATCTGCTAGAGTCCATAAAGCTGCAGTTTTCCCAAATCATCCTCTACCCCCATCTACTATTTATTGAGCTTCTCTTCAGCTCACTGTTTTCTTTTTGACCTGGTTGTCTAATGAGGGATCTGCTGGGAAACACACCAGAGAAATCATTGAATTCAATGTAAATACAGAAAAAAGGGCTGGCTGACATTTAGAGAATGACCTTTTGACAGACAAGCCAGAGTATGGTTGAAACACTGCTTCATTCAAGGTTCTAAGAGAGTTATTCCACATAACAAATAATGTAAAAAAAGAAAAGACATTTGGAAAGTATGGAGCAAGGTTCCCATATCTCAGCTGGTACCCAAGCACAGGCTCACTTCTATACCATTCAGTACTTTGGCATTATTTTACTCAAATTCTTTTTTTTTTTTTTTTAAATAATTGTGTTACTGACAGATCTTTTTAGCATTTCAGCAAAGACACCATGATGAGCTAGACAAACAAATCATTTTTTACTTTCTTCATGTTCAATTTCCTTTTTGTTTGCTTATGTCATGTGCCTTATTTTTGTCTCTTCTTCAAAGGTCATTTGAAAACACTACTTTTAGAAAACTTTAAAACATTGCTTTGCCCAGCCAGAATAAACAACATTGCTATTATAGGCTTGTATTTTCCTCTTCATATAGAATACAGAGCATCTAAAAAGGCTTTTTCTGAAAATGTTTGGAGACAATAGGATTGTACAGAGAAAACATTTAATATTTAAAGACTCTTAACCTTTTTAAGTCAAAAATATCTTATGTTCCTTTTGTTTTTCATTTATAAATAAGTGGTTGGATCGCTCAGCTAGGCACTCCCAGCATCTTGCGCACAGTTACAATTAGTTTCATTTTCAGTCCAATTATAATCCCTGAGTAAAAAAAAAAAAAAAAGACTGGAACAAAATGGAGTAGAAAAACATACTTTAAAATCATGACACAGTATTTTCATGGTTTATCTCAAAGGTCTGGTCTTTTTAATATAGAGATAATTTGAATGTCTCCAGCTGGCATCAGAATCCCAGTTTGTGACCCGGGAAATAAGGAGTAGTTCTGTTTGATATTATCCATATTGAAAAATGGAATTAGATATAATGAAAATCTATTTTTTTTTTCCAGCACCAGTCAATCACTGAAACAACTGGCTTTTTAATTATTCCAAAGTGTTTCACTGAGATATTAGGCTGGGAAGTTTAGGAATGCCATGTACAGCTCTAGATAGGTAATACTGTAATGAACACATATATAGGTTACCCTTCCCAGAGACCATTTCACTTAACAAAAAGTTTTATAATGATACTTCATAAAAATATATCATCTCTTACTGATTGATGTGATATACTTAACAACCACAAAACCTCCAATGCTTGCACTAGATTGAAGTGGCTTGCTCATGTCACCCAGAAACTGACCCCAGCTCCAACCATTCCACCACATTTCATTTTACTTTTTTTTCCTTTTTCCTTCTCAATTCCAAGGTCAATTATCAGCACTTTTAAAAGCCTCTCAGTAAAAAACATGGTGACAGGTACAATTGCAAACTTCACAGACCACGCTCAGGAATTCATTGCTGAAAATGTTGTTCTTTACACTTCGATTCACACTTCAAAATGATGTGTCTAATATTTTATAAATTAATATGATTTAGAAAGTGACTAGACATATTTAAATCAGGCAAAAATGGAGAGCTGTTTGAAATATGTCTTCTGACACAGCTCTCTGATCAGCATCTCTTTGACTCACTTTGGTGGCATTATTGGCCATTTGGCTGTATTTGAGTTTCATGCTGTTTTTCTAGTTGGATTGCTGGGTTCCCTCTCATTCCTACTGAGAGAGGCTCAGGACATGACATTTGATTATGGACTTCAACCTCTGGGATTCAGATTTTCACAGACTGCATCTCTTTATGGTATCAAGAAGCCTTTCTCAGAGGTATGTGAGGACCACAGTTCAGATCCGGCCCTGAATTCAAATTGCAAAGACATGGAGGACAATGGTTTAGTTGCTTTACATGCAATTAGACAGCTGGTGAAAATTACCTTCCCATTGGGGTAAGTGCAAACTGTGCTTCAAGTTACACTTTGAGTTACACGAGTTAACATGCAAGTTAAGGTTTCACTGTAAGTAAACACTGCTTCTATTAATTTACATCAGCATCACTGATGAGTGGATTTGGCCCACGTCCAGAACAATTTCACATCATAAAAAAGCCCATTTTTTAAGCCCTGATGATTTTCTCACTTCCTGAATTCTATATTACCGTGAATTTGAGCATAATTAAGGTTCCTGTCATTTCATCCACTGCCAGCAGAAACAGAAGGGCTTTTATTCCATAATTACTTGTTTTTCAGTGTCCATAAAAATGATTGTTTGCGTTCACATTGCTGGCACTCACAGGTGAGGAGAAGAGCATGAAAGAGGAAGCACTCCTGTGTGTAGATCTGCAAGCACCTGTAATAACAAAAATACTGTGACCTACAGCTTACTGTATTTTGGAGTTTAAAAAACAACCAACAAACAAATAAACACATGCACAAAAATAAATCTGAAGATCTCTCTCCCTCATGGTGTTTCCTGATCAGCTGCATCACCCCCAATTACATCTACAGGAGTGGGGATAGCTCTCGGAGCAGTGTTTTTGACAGCTGCAACAGCTGCTAATGCACGAAGCCAAAGAGCTTTTGAATCCAGTGTGCAACAGGACAGAGCTTGTCCTCCCCTTCTCTGTCTTTTAAAAACTGCAGCAGAACTGTTTGGGGATTGAGACTTCCCTTGGCATCTGCTAGCCTAGGCTTTGCCTGGCTGAGTGCATTTAGACACAGTCTAGGCAGTTTATAAACCTGGCATCAAGACAAGGCGTAGATCTGTGTGGGTATTTACTGCCTCTCCCATTTAGATTGATGGGAGATGGGTTCTGGCCTAATTGGCAGTTTAGCGCATTGGTAAGGCTGGTTTAGGAGAGAGCAGGAGCATTTCAAGGGTTTTAATATACTTGTAAATGTGCTGACCAAGCAAACAACATCTGAAAGGACCTAGTAGGATAATAATTGTTTTATCAATTCAGCTCTTCGCCAAAGCAAAACACTCAAGGCAGGTTTTGGAGCTGTCTACCCCATTAGGAGAACAGCAAAACCTTTTTCTAAGTGAAAGAAAATATAACAGTTTTTGTTTAGGGTTTTTATATATGGAGTGGTAATTCGTGTGGAGAAAATGGTTGATATTAATAAAGAAGGGGGAGATTTGGGAATGTGGTCATGGGGGTTGGAAAGCCCCGTGGTTGAGATAACAGTAGACTCTTAACGACAAGGCCATCAGGAATATAAAAGAGTTTAGAGGGAACAAAGAAGGGTGATTCAGGAGACTCCATGAAGCCTGGGGTTTCTTGTTCTCCAGGTGGTTCTCTTGTTCTCCAGCCATTAAGGCATGGATGTTTCTGGGTGTTTGCTGTTGTTGTTACATTCAAAGTTGTTTGACCAATGAAAAGTTGTTTTGAAAAGAACTGCTGTGGAGAGAAGGGTATAAGAGGGGAGCCTGCCCCCAAGAAGAAGAAGAAAAAAAAAAAAAAAAAAAAAAAAAAAGAAAAAAAAAGGCAACATGAAGTTACATCAATAAAGAAGCAGGAAAAAGAAGTGAAGAGGAACAGGCTGGCAGAATGGAGACCAGGATGGGAACAGGCGCTTTGATTGCCTCATGAAGAGAGGTTCGGCCAAACTCAGCAAACTGCTCAGAGAAACTCGTACACAAAGTCGCTGGAAATGGGCGCACTGGAGCTGGAGAGAAGCTCAAGCTGAGAGAAGCGGACCCATGCACACAACTGCCCCTCGCTGGTAAGCAGCTGTGCATTATGGGGAATCATACATCGTTAGGAACAAAGACTGTCCTGGTAACCTTACAGCTTATTCTCCTTATTAACAATCGGACAGTTTATGATCCTGAAACATGGGACCAAACTGAGGTCAAGGTGTGGGACTCTGCAACTAAAAACGACGAGGTTGCAGTGGGATTGCTCGGCACCTGGCAAGCAATCTCTGAGGCCTTAAAGAGCCATGTGGGACCACAATCAGAAACGTGTGGTTTGCCAGATAGTGGGGGAGCTGTGGGCTCCTTTACTGATCCAACTGCTACACCATCGAAGGTCTTTGCTGTTCCCACCCCATGGTGACCTGGACGTGCCTTTTGACCCAGGCCTCTTGGCCTTCACAAGGAGATGGATGTGCTTTTCTTTGGTCCGGGAAGAACGGGATACATAAGGCCTGAAGACCGAGTTGCTTGACAACGTAAAGCAAGACATACTGTTCAAAGGGAATGGAAAATGGAGACTTGTATGTAATCAAGAAAAGGAGTGGAAAATGGAGACTGTAAAGTCATGGAACTTAAAGGATTGTTTGTTACCTTTTCTGATTGTACACATGTTTAGGTATACTCGGGTTTAGTACGTAAAAGCCATGTTTGTTCTATATGTTTAGAATGTTTGATGTTCGTGTGTGCATGTTGGTGGAGCATACACTCCCCGCACACCCAGCGCTGTTTACTTGCCTTTTATACCTTTTATACCTTTTAGAAATATTTGTTTTATAAATATTACAAAATTCTGATTGAGTTGAGACCTCATTTATAACAGGGTCAAACAATGCAAAATGCTTCCTGCAGTGAAACTATACCTTACCTTGAAGATTATGTAGTATTCCAGCCATGCAGATTCAAAGAGATGGGTGAATGGCAATTGAAATGGCTAGGCTAAGAAGAGCTTTTCTTATAGATTAATCTTAGCAGTTTGGCTTATTTAGCCTAACCCTTTGAGGCAAAGGGGAAAAAAATGACCCTACATCTGGTACATTTTAGGGGGCTGTAGTCATTTTGTGAGTACAGAGGAAAATAAATGGGTAGGACCAGTGTAATAGGCATCATGCTCTGATATTGAGAATCCGATTGCTAAAAAGTATTTAAACCAAACAAACAAACAAGAAACAACAACAAACAATTGACCAAATTCACAAATAGACCTGGGATGAACAAATCTGTATTTCTTCTTAGCAAATAAAAGTAAACACACAGATTTTAGAAGAAACCACTTAAAACCTGCACTCTAATGCTTTCCTGCTACCACTGGTAAAATGCCAGCAAAGACTGAATCTCAGCTGATGCCAGAGAGGAAATGAGAGGCATTAGAGGCTGAGTGCCTAATTCCTGCATCCTGGCACACTGCCCTGCTGTGATTTTAAAAGGTGGGGATTGGCTAATCGTTCACAATTGTGTTGTTAAAAGAAAAAGTAATCCAATTCCAGCAATGGCAACCCAAGCAATATCACAGATTAGAGGTAGCAACAATTTACCTTCCAGATTTAGCACTGAAAGGCTTACATTAACTGTATGGAAATAAAAGCATCATGCCTGTGATTCAAACTGAGATCTCTCCCCTCACCTGGGAAATGGCTGAGAGCATCGATCCCTGCCCTGGCCACTCAGGGAGCTGTTGAAGAAAGATGGAGGCAGACACAATGCCCAAGCTTAGCTGTGCAGCAATTCCTTTAGGAGATAATTTTCTCCTCAGTCTTACAGTCACCAATGTATACTGTGCACTGAGAAATCCACTGAAGAGTTCAAAACACATAAAGGTGATGCAGGCTCAAAGAGTTTCTGACAATGCTGGGTGAAGGCTAGGAATTCTTAGAGAAGATATAATGTGGGCTTGTCCTAGTTCTATATTGTTTTCCTCCAAATCTGCTTTCAGGCCATTGTCAGAGAAATCAACATTTAATTCAAGGAAGTTCCGCAGTTTCTATTGTAAGCTCAGCTTATATAAACTTTCCTTGCTTTTTAGAGACTAAGCTTAGTTTAAAGGAGGTAAACTGGGTGATGGACTATACAGCTCCTCACCTGTTTGACCTGCCTTTAGCTGGAAGAACTAGGAAAACAGCAAAGGGAGCCCATGGAGACTGAGACTGCACAGACCATCATAGTGATCACGCATGCAAGGAGCACTGTTGGCAGCCCTTGGTAAGAAGGCGTAGACCAAAATACCCATGGAAAGAAGTGAAGAAAAACTCCTCTCCAAACCTTCCCCCTGGGGGAAGCAGTGGTGGCCACAGCTCCACTGACCCTGGTGCCCCCAGGCAGGGTCACACTGCCCAGCTGAGAAGATGAAAGATTCTGGCCTGAAGCTTCACCTGCTCAGATAATATCAACTTCTGTTTCAGCACCAAAATGGAAATGAGAAAAATGTACCTGCAGGAATAAAACTGTCAAGGATTAAGGGGATTAATTGGAGAGAAATCATGTTCTTCTATCTGTGACTGATGTTGGATTTTTCACTTTCAGATACTCTCCTGTTTAATCTCCTTGAGGCATGTTAAGGTACAAAAATAAAATTAAAAAAAAAAAAAATCTAGAGCTTAACTTCAGAGAGTGCTTTATCACAAAGTCAGGAAAAATAGAAAGCACTCTTTGTAGGTGGAAATCATCTCACCTGAACCAGCTACAGATCTGTGTGTGGGTGGGAGGGAAGAGGGTGTCTATTTATTTATTTTTACTTAAATGGCATCAATATGTTTTTGACTTTCAAAAGACGGTCAATTAGAAACAAAAGAAAGGGAAGAAGAGAGAGTGCTGGGAAGTGGAAGATACTTCAGCACAGCAGAGCGTTGCTGTGAGGATAAGGAATATATCCTGGCTTTACAGTGCTGTGCTGCAGTGGAAGAATAGAGTTACTGGAGCTAAGGAGGTGAGTTTATCTTAATATACTTGTGTTTCTAGGATTTATTTTTTTTTCAGATGTAATGCTACAAAGGGGTGTGTGAAAAGGTCAAACAGCTCATTTTAGAGTTTCTGTTTGCCAGCAGACCCACAGGAACACAGCCTTAAAAATCCTTCTCAGCAGCTGATACAGCTTACACCTGGCCAGGCTGCAGGAGCAGTGGCACTCGGGGTGCCACATCCCATCCAAAGGGACTGGAGCACTGTGTTCTGTAAAATATGGTGTGGAGGGTCTGTTAGGGAGTGCCAGCCCTCCTGCACAAGAGGACGTAAGAGCGTCGCTCTGTCAGCTTGCACAAATCAACTGCAACGGCCAAAGCCAAGGCACCCCAAATGGCTGGCCTGCAACTATTTGGAGCAATCAGCAACAAAAGCACATCCTCCAGGATGCCGAGGCTCCTGGGCATGGCACGGGCATGTTCACCCAAAGTATGAAATATTAGGAGACCCTGCAGCTATATGAATCCTTAAATGCAGGACCATGTAAATAGTGGAGTGGGCAGACCTGCTGATCATAGTGAAGGCATCTAGATTTCAAACAAGGAAAATCATGCTAAAGGTAGAGGAACAGAACAAATGTACACCTTCTTTCTGAGGTCAGCTCTTCAAAGCACAGTCTTTAGGTCCCTGTACATCCATACAGCCCCTTGCACAAAGTGGTCTTCATGCCAGCAGCTGCTGCTCTGGGCTTATGCAACCGCCAATGTTTATTAATAACTGTATCAGTTTTGCATCTCGCTCTGTAAAATAGGTTGCACCTCCTCCCACCCCCAGCCCAATCAATCAAAAGCCCTTAAAATAAATCTTCTCATTCATGCTTATAATCAAGTCTCACAGAAAATAACAGTAGGCATTCACTATCACACAAAATCAGGCTATTATCCCCAAATTCTGCCTGACAGAACAAAAAGATGCCACTTCCATTTCTGTCCATGTCCCTCTCAATACTGGCATTATTCTTTTCTCTGACCTTGCTTCTTAGCCTCCCACTGATGACCGCTATTTTGAGTTTAACATGGGGTTTGTTTATTACCTACATTACCAGAATTCCTCTTCTATCACCGTGATGGATGATTCTCATAGCATGCTGCAGACCGTGCATGAACACGAGGCAGAGTCTGCCCAGACCCACTCCATAAAACCAAACACATCTGCAGGTTGTGGATAACACTTGGCACTTTACAGAATTTACTCGGTTGTTTTCATAACAGATTTGTATTGTTTTACAACTTAAAAGCACCGTTTAAAATTTCAGTTTCTTCCAGGAAGCACAAAAGTCTCTCGGATATGGAAGGTAAATGCCAAATAAATTTTTGTAACTGATCAAATCATCGGTTAGCAAATGTAAGATCATCAACGTGCTCTGAGTCATCTCTTAATTCCAAGCACAGCTTTGAATATATCGCTGACAGCGATATATTCCTGATACCTGTTTGTAACATATACATTCAAAAATCGACACCATGTCATTTCAGCAGTTATTGCATCACGGGGAGAAAATCCTGCAATTGGAAAATTAGATATAGTGCATTGAAACTCTAGGTAGGCTTGCATGTTGTTTTGCAGATGTAATCCAAAATCTATAGATGACACAACTATTTTAACACTTCAGAGACTTGTAAATACCAGACAGAAGTGTGCTCACTGGAGCTGGAAATGAGGCTCTGTTAGAAAATCAAGCATCTAAGAGTTCCTACATATATCACCACAGTGTTGTCAATAGTAACACCCCACATATTTGAAATTAGGCATTATAATTTTCTGTAATTTGTCTGGAGGTTTACTTGGGACATCGCCAGGGCTGGGATGAGGTCACACACCATTCTGCTAGGGGAAAGATTATGCATATTCCATCTGGAAGAATGAAGAAACCCAAATTACCTCCGCAGGTCTTTGATAACTACATATGACACAAAGGGTCGTGGTGTGCCTAGCTGGAGACTTTCCCAGGCAAGCAGTGTGACCCACACTTGTGGGTAAACAGTGACACTTGGGGAAGGAGAAAACAAGAAGTAGAATTTAATAATTATTACTTTTTTAAGCTTACACATTTAATTTTAAAATATTACCATAAGTCCCTGTCTTTAAAATCACAGAAGAGGCAGAGAGTAAGAAAAAAGGAAAACTGAAAGATATTTATCATCTAATTGCTCGCTGTAATATTTTAAAGTCTCTCACTAGCTGATTGTTTGAAATGAGCACAATGCAGAGACAAGGTAAAGTCATAAATTTCTGGTGTAATACATTCCACAAGAGTTACTCCATCCATTCCCAGAAGGAAATTCACCTAAATGAAAACAACATTCCTAGAACAGCATGTGAGAAGCATTAGATAGATAGATAGATAGATAGATATACATATTCCTCCAAACAATCTTCTTTCATGTTCCTTGCCATAAGTAATGTCCCATTTTTGATCTTTTAGACTTAGAAGTTGCCAGTAATTACAATTATGCTTGTGTTGTCTGAAAGGAATGAGATAAAGGGCAGGTATTAAAACTTGTTAGGCTTAATTAAAGTGTTTCCAGAATCTTGCTCAGAGAGATGACTTTCTCTTAAAGTAAAAAAAAAAAAAAAAATCATTTTTAATGTTATGACATTTCCATCCTTTTGATTATACTGTTCAATCCATTAATATTTCCACTGAAACCTTTCTATGAAATAACCACAGACCATTGCAATTATGCTTGCATTTTCTGTGCATATAAGACCAGATAATAAGGATCATATAGTTTTATTCTTCACAGTTCCATTAAATATAATAATGATGTTTAATGGCTTTAGCACCTCTTCACTGATGAATCATTCCATTTGTACAGTTGCAAACCACAGAAGGGAAACCATGCTCACTCACAAAGGAAACAAAAAAGGAAAAGCAGACAGAAAGGAGTAGAAAGGAAAAAAGACTGTAGAAGTACTAAGCAGTTCTGACACGATGAGAGCTGTATATCCCTGTATAGCAGCAACGTAAACTTATGCAGCTCACAGGCTCCTCAGAAAGGTGGAACATGGTGTCAGAGGTAAAGGTTTGAGCTTCTTGCCCCATTAAGGGCATAAAATTAGAGAGAATGTGGTAATTTGGCATGAAAAATAGGTGGAGCTGAGGTCCATGAAACTTGCAGGAGTTAGTAAAAGAGGAGAAAGATTACTTTGGGGGCCTATCAGGAAGTGTCAGTGTCTGCAGCCCACCTCTCTGAAAGCTTTCACCAGCCCAGAGCCCACCACCATTGCTTGCCCATCAGATGCTCAGATGAGCTCCCAGCCACCTGTTTGGGAAAAAATGGACAAGAGCATCCATTCCTGCTGGTACACTGGCCACTTGCAGGACCCCTGGTGGCTTAGCCCCCAGTACTGTGCACATGAACCACATCTTTCCCTTAGTTTGCTTTTCAAGTACCTTTAGTAATAACCAGTTTTCACCCATGCTCTTTACAGTGCAGCTTCCAAAGGCAAGAACTCACATACAGAAAGAACTCAAGAACTCAAAACAACAGTATATTAAAGTGAAATTTGTATTCTTCCTACAAGAGCACACTGTTACAATCACCAAACCAGAATAAAAGCTTTGGATCCCTCCCCATACAGAGAAACATCTAGCAGATGACTTTAGGAGAGAGTTTCTCTGGCTGTTTGAAAGAGAGATGGCCTTCTCCCTTTTCTCCTCTCCTCTCTAAAGACTTTGCCCTTGGAGACTGCCAGGGGCAGGTTTCACCACCTGAAATACTCCTGTGGCACACATCCCCTTGGGGGAGAGGCCACTGCTTCTCTGACCTATCCTCTATAACAGGCTGGTAGGAGGAGGTCTTAGCCAAAATGCACCCTGAAGGAAAGAAGAAGTGGTTAGTACCACTAACATATAAAATGTAAGAAATCTCACATTTTCAGCTCACACAGTTGGGCTCTTTAGTATTGATGAAGTCCTGAGAAATATGCACAGGCCATAAATAGTGTGTGAGAGCTGTCTAGAAGGATATACAGGTAGAATATAGAACTGTTATAATCAAGAGACACCTGGGCTCTCAGTCTGAAAGCAGAGGTCTGTCCAAAATAAAGGTTTAAAATGTGCACATCAAAGCATTAGTTCTGCACCATAGAAGTGCTATCTTCTGCATTTCACTAGACCTATTTGCAGTTGCTCTAAGACGCTGTTTCTTTCAGATAAGAGCAATGCAGTAAATGTCAAGGTCAGAGTGCTGGGGGGATGCTGTGCTGTAATCTATAGAGCTCCACATTTTTTCTCCATCCAGATTTCTAAACCTGTCCTACTTGAGGGAATCTATGTAATTTAGAACGAGAACCCCACAGGGCACCATTCAGTCAATACAAAATGCCATCAAATCACTTGGGGTAAAATCTTTTGTTGACTTTCCTGACATCTGGCTTTATTCAGTATTTATTTATTTATTTATTTTTGGATAAGTACAGATGAGGCAAGTTTACTTAAATATATTTTCTGGAAGTTCTGTTTTTCCCACAGAGGTAACATCTCTTCATTTCATAAAGATTGGCCTTTGTGCTGTGAAGTCTGTTTATAGCTGCAGAGAGCCTGCAACCGATATATAAACCAGATCTCCCTATGCTAGCTATTTAGTTCCAGTAAGTAACAGGGAAAAGCAATACTGCTCGGCAATTAAAAATTTGGTCAATAGACCAAATACAAGACCAAAATGTATATTGTCAGTTATGTGACTGAAGTGATAATGGGTCATAGGAATTTGTGATGTGATTATCACCATCAGCCTCCCATTTGGCTTGCACCTAACTCATAGTGCCTGGGTTTACCACCACACTTTGGCAGCAGTGAGATAGGGCTTCCTGGGTCATTTATGCTGTCCCTTGGCTAAACCCTGGCCCCAGGACACTCATTTAGATTCTGGTTTTACCAGGGAACAGCCCTGTTGGTGTGGACTTAGGTGTGCTCGCTGGCCACTACCCTACAGGCCTGGCCTTGCCCTGGGTGCACAGCTCCCCTTCCCTGCAGAGCAGCTGCTCCCTGACAGCCAGAAACTGCAAAGAGAAAAATGCCACCTCCTGAAATCAATTTAGCATGCTTATTTACTGTGTGCTTCTCCTCCCTCTTCTCCTGTTCTCCTTAGATGTGCTTTTGAAGTCCATCAATCCAATAGCCACAGGCGGGTTAGCGCCTCACACTTTTTCTCCATTAAAACTGGAGAGATTTTCCTTCAAGCATAGTTAAGGCGAGTACAGGTGACACCATCCCTGGCCTTTGCAAGCCCAGGCACAGGGCTGAGTCAATTAAAATGGAAATTTGTGAAGAATGGAAATAGGTCAGACTAAACCAAAGCAGCTGCCTGCAAGGCCTCAGAGCCACCGTGGCAGTCTGCAGAGCAATCCAGGTAGCTTCACCTCAGTAGTGAACACCTCAAGTCTTAGGAACTAAAGGTTTTTGCTATACAGAACAATGTCTGTTTATATATTGCTCAGGAGTCATCTGGGGATTTTGAAGAAGTCTGCAGCTGCTAATGAAGCAAGTGATGATAAACAGTAATAATCCACTTATGATGATCTGATTTGAACAGACAGTATCAGTTTGGCTTTTTAAAACAAAAATAAACACGCATTCACATACAATATTGGTCCTCAAAGTCTGACAACCTTTGTGGTCTCTCCTATCTTTTAAGATCTCTTCTATCTTACACTGTTTTGCAGACATCTCTTGATTTTTTCCTTTTCCCATGCATGCATCCCTCTGCATCCCATCATGACACAGCAGCACGGACATAAGCTGGGGGGGTTTATCCTTCAGAGTTGCACCCCAGAGCTCACCTTCCAGTGGGTTTCCAGTGAGGGTAGATCTCCATCCACCTGCATGCTGCTGACCATCACACAGCTGTGTGGCATTTTCTTCATTCAGACCACAACACAGATGCTGGGGTGCAGCACTACAAACTGGCGACAGAACGAGCCAATTGTGTGAACCTCTCCCCAGCACAAGGGGCTCCATCAATCAGTGATGTGTAAATACAGAATGAGAGGACAGGCTCTCCTTTATTCATTTATTTATTTCACAAACTCTGAGCTCCTCAGGGCAGAAACCAATTTGCCACTTTTTGGATACACATCTGACCATTAGCATCACAGGAGCCTGAAGCTCCAAGTGGGACCCCTGGACTACATTGCAAACAGCAAATAATAATAAACAGCCCCCAGCTGCTTATATTTGATTTCTCTGAATCATATGTAAAAATTATCTTCAAGTAAATGAAATAATGATAGGAACTGACCACAGCATTGCAATGACTGTGTACTGACTTTTAATATCACAAAGCCAAAAAAAAAAAAAAGTTTACTCCTTGTCTTTTTTCACTTACAGTGGACAAAGGTGTTACTTTTATTATTTGTGGGTGACGTATTTTACAAACAAGTAATAATTTTGCAGAGTATATGGGTGATTACCTTTATCTGTCTTTATGTTTCAGCTCATTTTCTGTTCCAACCTCTTTCCGTGCCAGCTCTGCTGTCTTCTTGCAGAACCACAGTGCTTCCAGCTGGGAAGGACTGAGATGGGCCAATGCAGGTTTTTACTCTAACGTTTACTAATAAAAGACACAAAAAGGGAGTTTTTAAACAGCCAGCTTCCTGAAGGATAAGCTAACACAGAAAGAGAACTGAAGGACTTCTGATGCATTTAATTACTTTCTGGATTACATTAGACACTGGCACCATATGGGGGACATAAGAAAATAATTAACTTCAGCCAAAAAGGCAAGTGAATTAGAGCAAACTGCAGTGTTTAAAACTATAGTCAGAACAGTCTCTGAATGCTCTGAACTCACCTCAGTATGGAAAAGCCACTGAATCCTTCCAGTTTCTCAGTAATGATCCAGAGCCCAGCAGGTGCAGCCTGGGGAATGGGTTGCAGCCTTGGAGCAACATGGGATGCCAAGGACATCCAGTGCAGCTCCACATCCCCTGCACAGCCAAGGCTGCACCCAGAGCCTGCTCCATTTGCCTTGGTCACACAGCAAGGACCACGATGTCAGCTCAGTGGAGGATGCTCACCCTCTGCTGCCTGCATTGCTTGGAGAAGGGGCATGGGGATGTAGGTTTCCCCCAAGCAGCATGCAAACCCAACCATTTGTCGACTCATAAAACTCCCCTCACCTTGGCCCACAGAGAATGACCTTTCAGGAGAAAGTACAAATCATTTGTGATAGATCTGCCAACCCCAAACAGCACCTGGGCCAGTTGGGGTCTCTAATTCCTGCAGGGAAAACTTAAACTGCCATGACTGAGGAGTTATTAGCCTTTTTGCAGACCCTGTTTTGTCTCACAAAGCCATTTTAAGATATTGCTCTGGTTTCAGCTGCTCCCCAGGGTGGATTTGTCTGGCTCTGCAGGCTCAGCACAGAAATGAGAAGGATTTGGTGGCATTTCCAAGTTGAGATGAGTTCAGAGTATCTGGAGGCTGCTTAGTCCCATAGTTTGAATTTACGATCATTTCTCCCTTTGCCTGCTCCTTTCATTCCTTGCTATCTGTTCTGCCTGTTCCAGGCACATCCCCTTCTGGTGAGAAATAAGAGGCACAGACTTTCATCCTGCCACCCTCCACAGCATCAGCTGCCTAATCCCTTTTCTGTTCTTCTCCCAAAAGAAAGCACTACCACCTTGTCTATGCCAGAAGCTTCCTCTTCCATCCAGAAGATAGAGGGCTGCCCAAATGAGAAAAATGGCCAGTCCAAAGCACTACAGGATGACCCAAAGTCTTGTATCAGAGAAAGACTCATTAATCTGCAGCTCCTCAGGGACCACCCCACCAGGTCTCCAACAGCTCCGCTCCCTGGTGCCCAGTTCCCTGGCTTCACTTCACTTCTGTATTGCCTCTGGCATATAAGATTTAGATATTTTGGAAAACTTTACCTCAAGGCCTTTTCCTACACCCTTCTGCCTGTTTCTTAAAAGTCTGAATCAGGAAGCAAACCTATAACAAAGCATCTTAGCCGAGCATATCCTGCAGAGAGAGTAGGAAGGTAGAGTATGGGCATCCAGGCACTCCTAGCTGGTGCGCACACTTATACCACAGTCCCCATTGTGATGGCTCCTTGTTAATGCCTACTGTGAGAGAACAAGACTGCCAGCTAATAATCAAAATGCTCCTGAAAGATAGATACCTGCAAGGCCTGGTCAGACAGTGACAACAGCCCACAAATGCTGGTGGGAGAAAGCAATCAGGTGGGCTTTGCCTTCTCAATGTTGGGAGGGGATAGATTGACCTTTTTCCCCCAAATTAAACTGCTACTTTGAAGCCCGATGTAATTGAAAATGACCTTTTTCTTCAGCAGATCTTCAAGTGCTCTGAAGGAGCCAGATGCTCCCCGTGCTGAGTGCTGCTACCTGGGGGTTTGGCCATGCAATAAATGGTGACAGAAATGTGGCTTATTAAATCCAGCCTTCGTTAAAGAAGCCTGGATGAAGAGCACTGTTAATGATACACATCCTTGTGTGGATAAATGACTAGTAAGGAAAGAGGTGAATGTGTGTTATAAAAATCCCCTCTGTAAATGCTCCTTGCCCAGCACAACTCAGTGTGGAGCTGACGTTTTGACTGCCAGTGCCTAACGCTGGGTCTGGCTTAGAGCTTTTAAACAAGCCTGGTGCAGAGCAAACTGTTGGACAGTTGGCTTTCACCCCTTTCTGGGGTAATTTCAGTCAGAGCCCACAGCTGTCATCATTTGTGTCCCCATCCCCACCACCATCCCTGTCGCCCTCAAGAGGCTGCAGCGCTGGGGAGGGGGACCATCATGGGACACCACAGTCCATGAGAAGATTGTTGCTTGCTGTCCCCAAGGCCAGACACTTAGGGCTGAACAGTAAAATCCTTGAAGAAATGGAGTGTCTCCTTTTTGGACCTCATTCCCTTCTGCTGCTCACTAAAGCCAGGATCTAGTCTAGCATCTAACACCGGGCACTTCTGTTTTACCTGGCTTCAAAACTGGAAGGATGTCTCTAGTTGCAGGGAAGGAAACGCAGAGTGAATTTGCAGATATTAATTCCATTATTATTATATATTATTTCATTTTTCATGATATTCGGCTATTCATGAGTGTAACTATGTATGCATAAGACAGATAGCAATATGATAATTTTGTAATAGCCTAATCATGCATTATTTATAGCTATGAATGCACTTAATTATACCTGCCTGCTTATGTTATATCATCTAGGTTTTCTTTTCACATAAGGGCTTTTCTAATTTACAAAGTCTCATCCATATGCTTTCCATGAACTCATTGACTTCCATGAAAGAAAATGGTCTGGCATGCAGAACCCTTTGCCCGTAATACAGCTCAGCGCATGAATATTTACTGATTGTGTCATTTCCAAATCAAAAACAATTGAAGTGAAAGAAGCTTCACATCAGTTCATTGTTATTAGCAATGCTGATCTTGTTTGCCAAATGATGCAGCACATCTGTGAGCGTTAGCAGCCCAGAAGGCCAACTGCATCCTGGGCTGCATCAAAAGAAGTGTGTCCAGCAGGTGGAGGGGGGTGATTGTCCCCCTCTGCTCTGCCCTAGTGAGGCCCCACCTGGAGTGCTGCATCCAGGTGTGGAGCCCCCAGCACAAGAAGGATGTGGGGCTGTTAGAGCGAGTCCAGAGGGGGACCACAAAGATGATCAAGGGGCTGGAGCACCTCTCCTATGAAGGAAGGCTGAGGGAGCTGGGGCTGTTCAGCCTGGAGAAGAGAAGGCTCTGGGGAGACCTCATTGTAACCTTTCAGTACTTGAAGGGGGCATAAAAAGATGGAGAAGGACCCTTTACTTGGGTAGATTATGATAGGACAAGGGTAGATGATGATAGGACAAGTCTTAAAGTAGAAGACAATAGATTTAAACTAGACATTAGAAGGGAATTCTTCACTGTAAGGGTGGTGAGGCACTGGTCTGGATTGCCCAGAGAAGCTGTGGATGCCCCATCCGCAGAGGTGTTCAAGCCCAGGCTGGATGGGGCCTTGGCCAACCTGATCTAGTGGGTGTCTATGGTAGGGGATTGGAGTTGGATGATCTTTAAGGTCCCTTCCAACCCAAACTGGTTTTCCCCAGACCCACTCTCTGGTTAAGCTGGGGGTGCTCTCACCACAGGCAGATGCTCTCAGCCTGCGTAACGGAGGATGTATAGACATACTGGTTGAAGACAAGTTTTCTCTGTGTGAGTAGGCATAAGAATCTGTGGAAGCATGTAATTACATTAAAAAAAAGTTGGCATGCACCGTGAGAAACCATTCTTATGACATATTTGCAAGACTGGCAATTAGAGGACATACAGATGTCTAATTGCATTTAAATCCTGGTCTTTGGGTTATATCTTCTGAATTTTTATAATAGACCACTGCTCTATTCATTTTGAAACATCTTTTCCTTGTTGTCTGGTGAAGCAGGATATGAGTTTGATGGCTTCTAAGGTTTTAATTTCCATGTGTTTTAAAACTATTAAATTACAGTTAACCAGAACTTACTGGAAGTCTCTGATTTCAGAAGTCAGAGACTTAAGGGCAGCATTTGCAAGCCTAGACATGCTGGCTGCTAGAGTAGTTTAATTCTTAATGCAGAAGGTCTAAAAAGAAATATTTTCAACTCCGTGAGGTAAAGAACAAAAATTAATTTGTTAATATAATGAAGTTTATTGTCTTTGTATGAGATTCCTGTGGATATGAACCACATACTAAGACATTATTTATAATGGCTGGTGACAACAGGCTTAGTATATATTAGTGTGACTGCAGCTTATTAATACACCAAGCTTGTTTTATCTTTATTGAACTAACTAAAAAGTCTTCTGTTGCAAAGAGACAGTATAATGATATCTCCCTTCTGAAGCAGTGCTGCTGAGCACAAGGAGATCAGTAATGTTTGCTGGGCTTTAGGACTTATCAAGCTTTAAAGAAAGATCATTTATTTTATTTTTTATCTGCCTGGAGAAAAATTCGTTTCTGCATTTAGCTGATCAGTGGCCACAAAGTGGAATACATGGATTATTACATTTTGGAGCAGGGCGGACACTTGTTTTAAATCTAGTCATGCAGCGATAAGTGACAAGTTAATTTGACCCTCAGTTTGCTTGCTTGCTTTTTTTAATTAACAGCATAGATAACTCAGGAGAAGCAATTTAATGTATTATTTGTCCATTATGCTGAAGCTTCATAAAGGGAAAGCCTGTGTCTTCAACAAGTTTACTCTCTGTAGTCACTCTTTTATCTATGAAGAGAAAATAAGCAAAATATCATGGGAAATGAAAAACATTGAATTGGTAGTTTAGTTCTTCTATTACATTTCTGATATTAGCCACATCTAAAGTATAACAATTATTCAAGACTGCTGCCTGCTAAGATTATAGTCAAATGCATTCACATTAAATATTTAAAGTCAGTATTTCTATACAGACGTTTTGGAGAACACACATAAAAGTACGCTTTATGATATGAAAAAATAATAATAATAATATCATACAGTTTGTGAAGGTAATATGATTTGCCTTCTGGGCAAAGTGAATGTCATATTTATAGATAAACATGGAGAAACAAGGATACAAAATACAGTCTTCTGAGCCAAGCGTAACCACTGAGGAGGGAGGCCCTGGGAAATGACAGCTATTTTCTTCAAACCATCAGCACAGTATTTAGCAGAAGTCAAAAAAGCAAAGAAAATGCAAGGAAATATTAGGTAAGCAATGGTTCCATGGGGAGAATGGAGAAGTCCATAAAAGAAAGACCCCTTGGAGGTTACTAAATAGACAAATCAGGATAGGCACAGGACATCCTTCAAGCTGAAATCGGTAGCAGTGGGGTATGACAGCAGGAAGAAGTATCACCTCCTGTTTTAAGAAGGAAGAAGTATCTTCTCCTGTTTTATCTCTTCCCCAGGTGTCTGCTTATGAGCAGTTTGGGTGTAGATGGATATTTGCTCTGAACCAGTGTGACCATTTTCATGGTTCCCAGGAAGGCTGCTTTAAATTTCAGCTCATTCACAGAGACCAAGCATGTTCTTTGCCTGGTAAATTTATCTAAACCTGGAATAAACTTTCCCAGACACCCAAGGGAATGTAAAGTTTGTGTCCTTTCACAAGGAGGTTTATGCACCTATGAAAATTATTCCCACTGACTTCCAGTGAACTTCACAGAAGTAGGAACTTCACGAGCTTTTTAAACCAGGAGTCCTGGTCCTTTCATTTAGGTTGAGCAGCAGCCAGAACACCTGTGGCTACTAGAAAACAATTATAATAGCAATTATTTGAGTTTGAGCATCAAAATTATTAGCCTTACTGTGAAAATTCAATCTAGTTTAAAATTGGCTTCTGTTCCTGCAAAGTCTGAATTGCTCTGCCTTTCCTCAAACCCTACCCAACAGGCAGCACGCTTTATAAAGGTTACTCAGCAGGGTACAGTGCAGCTTGATTCCAAACGCATGTAATGAGAGGGTGCCAGGGAAATGGTTGAGTCAGACACAGCTTGCCATTTGTCACTGCCTACATGGGATTAAGCAAGTGACCTTATAATGAAAGCCCAATATTAGTGGATTATTTATGAGGACTTTTTGATATTGGAATAGCACTCAACAAAAAATGAACACTTAACTGTTGTGATATAAAGATGTCTGAATCTGAAAAACTGAAATGTATTTGTTTTTCTTTGCTTGACTGATAAAAATCCTATTGCACCGACACCTTACTATCCTCATTCCAGCTCTCAGTCCCTGATGGAGCGACGTTGTAGGCGCACCAGTATGGATGGATTCAGAGCCAGCTTCTTCCCTGTCCCTGTTTCCTCTCACTTCTGGCTGGAGCCCTTGGATGTATCCTGGTCCTGGTTCATTGCTCGCTGAGCTGGGAGTTATTGAACCCTGATATCAGCCCCTTTGGATGAAGGTAAGGTTTGCACAGGGTCATGTTGGTCTCCCTGCTCATCCTTCCCCAAGGGACAGCCAGCCCTCACTATCAGTACTCTGGTAATAACGTGTGATGCTGGCACTGTCACATCACCAGCCCTGAGAGGTCTACCTGAGTGTTCCTTGAGTGGATCTTAAGCTTGAATGAGTCTTTAATTAGACAATATCATAGCCCTCTGTGATCGTTAACTAGGCCAGAATGGTCCTAGATGATAATAGACCTTTAGCCAATAATTTCTTCACTAATTCAAACTTGTCATTGCTTTAGAGTATATGTGTAAGAAGGATGTTCTTCTGTATTGAAGACAAGAGTCAGGAGAAATTCACTTTCTCTTCAGATAGCTTCCAGTGGGTACTTCTCGAGCTAAAAATAATCCTCATTATTAAAAGAAGTTAATGTTTTTATTACTTTTCTTCATAACATCTAAAGGCTACATACTTCTCGAATGACATGGTATTTATGACATATGAGAGCTTCTTTAGCATCTTCATACTTTTAACAAAAATGTTATGTTAGGAAAGCATGTTTGTATTGCTAGAGAGATGTATTTTATGGATTCTTAGAAAGAAAGGACGGATGGGCTTTTTGAATTGTGGCTCATGTATTGTTTTTACCTTTCTGTGATTTGGCCTTGTGCTTTAGAATTTAGTCTCATTTGGGGTATACCCTGGGCTACCTGTTTCAAGGTTTCTTATATCTACCATTAGATATAAAGGAAAGAAACATAGAGGGAGAAAGTAACATAGAAAGCAGTCTAAGTGTCAAATTTATAGTGTTATTACATCACATGGTATTTCTAAAAAGAGTGTATAATGGACTAGGAAATATGAGCTTGGCAAGACATATGTATAATGAATATTTTATATAGTGAACACTGCTTTCAGTACATAATTCAGGTAGTCAAGAAGACTTGCAACTGTTGTTGCACCTCCAGATAAACCAAGAATGCTTCATTTATAGCACCCAACAGGCTATTGCTTCAGACCATTAACACTTTTTAAAAGGAGATAAGAAAATTCCAGTGCAAAGAACCAGGGAGAAAGGAAGAAATCTGATTCAGAGTCTTTTAGGCATGGGCAAGTGTTAATGATCACAACTGGAAAAGAGCTCTCCCTTCATAAGAATGGCTTCTACTGGAGGAGAGTCAGGAGGGCATGGTGAGGCAATTGCAGCAGAACAGAAGCACAGACGGGTAACTAAAAACTCACTAGGGATTTGAAGCCTAGGAGTGTGAAGGTTGTCACCTGTTCCCAACTGTCTGTAACACTCAAAAAGCAAATCAAAAATATATTGTATTTTGTTATTTTTCTTTAGGAATTTTGTTTAGGGTTGTGTTCATCGGGAATAGCCCTTTGCAAATATACAATAACATTTTTTGTATCAATTAAAGCCAGCTGATTAACCTTAGTGAAATTTGATGATATAAGAAACCATGTCAACAGCAAGTTATATGTTTGCCAGGCGTATCCTTTGTGTATCTATAATTCCCCTGAAGAATTCAGAGACTGGAGTGTGTTTTTCATCAATGAACAAGGATTGTCTCAGAGGTTAGCAACACTGGCTGCCAGCACAGACAGAAATATATCTGTGGCTTAATATATCTACGGGGTTAGAGACAATCCACAGGACAGGGTAATCCCATATTGGGGAAACATGAACCTTGCTGTGTTGGTGGAAAATGGGAAATCCTTTCCTCTAGAGAACAGAAAGAGATTATATGGACTGCAGAAGGATGTATAGTTGCAGCAGCCTTGGGAATTGAATGTTATGTTTTGAACAAAGGCCTAGGATCCCATATTACAGATTTCCAGATTAATTTAAACTCTGAATGAGAAGTATAATTACTAAAACTTATTAAAAAAAGAACCCATAAAATTACTCTTTTATATTATACATTGTAGAGATCTATAGAAAAGAAGGTCTTATGAGGAAGATAGTAATCATATTTTCCAACCACTGCACAAAATATTTCACAGTAACTGTCTATAGGCAACTCAAAACTAGTCAGAGTACACCCTTTTGAATATTTTTTTTAATATAGTCAATGGCATGACGCAGTACCAACTCGCCAGCAGGCAGGGTCTTGCAAAAGAGAACTTTCCTTGTGCCGCTGATCCACTGCTAGCATCCCCACAGGCTGACTGCCTCTGGGACAATTCCATTTTGGAGGAATATTTAGTGAATATTAACAATAAGTTCCTGCAGGATAAAGAAAATTAATATATGACAAAGAAGGAACATTTGTGGGTTGGGAAATTAGTGAATGTTTTGATCTTAGGAAGAGAAAGTTTAAAGAGATTTATTTCAAACATGCCTTGTACAACAGCAACAACTCCTCTTTGGCTGTCAGAGCCACCCAGCCTGGTGGAAACCAGGCAGTTGTGTGCACACAAGGAGAAGGTGGGATGAGCTGGGGCTCTGGTGCTCAAATATCAGCCTCTGCCAGTTTTGCCTTCAAAATCCCTAGCACCACCCTACAGTCTGTGCTCGCTCTTGGTGACATCTGTGGCAGAGCCCCATTTGATCTCAGAGTTTGCAAGAACAGCTATTTTCTTTGGTACATAAGGCTTCCAAATACTGGGAAAGAGATGTCCTCTATAGGTCAAGTCATTACTAAATCTTTCATAGCAAACAATAAAAAAACGACTACTTTCTAATCACAGTTTTACCATATAGGCGATCCCAAAACACACCAACAAATGCATCTTCACATTTAGCCACCATATTCTTTTCTGACGAAATGTATGTTCATAACGTACACTGTCCAAGAGAAACAGTATTTGCTGAGGGCCTGTTAAAAATTTGTTATGTTGCCTTGTAGCACATGACAACAGTAAAGAGTAGACTGTCCTAAAAATCATGTATATTTTATTATTGCAGAACATTGAGTGTACACATTAACAGGAATGGGGACCTGAATGTAAACTAAGATGTATCACAATTTCTGCTTCCAGTCCAAACAGCTTTCAAATCGATGAAAAAGTTTGATCAAAATTTCACAAGGATCTTCAATGATTAAGCTGCAGCTCAAGTACAGCATGTAAAAAATATCTGGCAATTACTTGCAATACATTTATGAGAGTCACAATCTGTTTTGACAATCTGACAACAGCGAATGGAAAAAAATCATCAAACAAGGAGCAACATTCATAAATACATGGAAGGGAAGTGAGAGAGAGAGATCATTAGTGTGCAGATAGTCTAGCAGGCACATACCTGGAAATTTGGCTTCGTTCTCCATTCAGCATTTCTCTTTGATGACTGAGGGCTATGAATTGGTGAGGACCAAGCTACAACCAGGAAAAGGAGAATCACTGGTGGGGTTTGTTCATGATCAGTGAGGCACTGGTACCCAAATCTCAAGGAAATAACCCCCAGAGACTTTCACGTTGCTGCTTTTACCAAAGTTTTGGGTAAGGCATAGGTGATTCAGGCATCATTTGACATCGGTGGCAGAAGGAGAAACTGTCTGATAATTCAGAGAAAGCTGATGAGGAGCCCTTAGGAAGAAACCTGCCTGCTGCAGGCAGCTGTTGTACCTGTGCCTGCCAGCACCCACAGATGCTGTATCCTCTGTGCATTCCTTCTCTACAAACAGCTTTTAAGATTCACCTGCAAGAAAAAGGCTCTTCTAGCATGCTTCTCATGCACCTAAACAGGGAATACGCTTTGGGCCACAGAAAGATTGAACATCACCCTTCTTCATGCTCCAGTGTTATGCCACATAGATTTGCTTCATTTTTAGAGCTGAGTTGCAGTGAAATTGTAGTAAAACTGTCTCAGCTCCACAACACAGCTAGATATCATGTCTGAGGTTACTTAGCATCCCCATCTATCCATCCCTGACATGTGTCCCTCTGTCGGCAAAGCAAGGTTTTGGATCCCTCCTCCTGCTTGCCTCACAGAGACAACGTGGGCCAAGGCTGTGAAAACAGCTGGGCACCGTTCCCCATTCCCCTTGCCCCTAAATTAAAATCCCTGCTTGCAAAGTCTCTTAAATGAAGTCTCCATGCCCCCTCAAGCCCAGAACAAGTTAAGATTCTTCAAAACTACAGTGGGGTCACTGAAGCATTTTGCATCCTCCTGCTGCCTCCTAAGGCAGTAGCAAAGAAGTGCTGCAAATCCTTGGATACTCCATAAGTCAGTCAAAAAAGAGAGGTGGAGAAGCTGGTTTTCAGGTGGGTATACAACCCAAGGAAAGATGGGTTTGACTAAAATGTGCACGTCGGTGTACAGAGCTCAGACAAACTTTTGTTTTGTGCTCAGGTCACTGATGTGCATTGCTTTGAGTTCAAGAGTACAAATCTTCTGCCAGTGAAAATTCCCTTGCCATTGAAAATTCACCATCCTCCCTGGTTCCCAAGGAGGTTACAGTGCCAATATCAATCACAAAATACTGAGGTCAAACCACATAACTGGAAAGAAATGGAGAACTGCCTGCTGAAGCAATAATAACAATGAAATGAATAAAAAAAGGCTTAATCCCAGATGACATGATCAAGCAGCATCCGTTCTCCCATAGCTTCTTTCTCTGATCTTCAACAAGGACTGAAAAAGATTTCCACAGTTATTTGCTCTGGATATTGTGATAGCATGCTGGCCGTGCTGAGTGCTGTCAGCCCACGTTTCAGAAACCTGACAGCAGAAACACTGACTCATGAATCCTGTAGCCAGACTTGTTTTACATGAATATGACTACATGGGGACTCAAGCTGAACTCGGTGTTTTTATTGAGGCATGAGATTGTTTTATACACCAATATTTCCATCTAGCTAATGTGTTTCTTTGTATTGATTCTTTTTTTTTTTTTTTTTTCCCAAGAAACATGTCTATTAAAACAAACAAGCACACACACACACACAAAATAATTAATAATTTGTAAATCACGACCTGCAGCATCATCTTTAAAACGTGGTGTAAGTCTATCTGACTGAAAATTGGAAGAATGAAGCCGTTAATGGAATTTTTACCCCTCTGAAATCAGACTTGTATTTAAGTACCTCTTGTCTTTACTTTTACAGCTTTTCCAAGCATGAATCTCATACAGTATAAACCTCATATGTTGCTTCCCTGAATTCAGAAATAAGAAGACTTTTTTTGACATTCAAAAGAATTAGGCTTTGACTTTCATTGTTTGTGTTTTTTCCCAGAAACCCCTCTGGAGAGTTTAACCTGTTTAATTCTGGCAAGATGAGAGCCAAATGTACTGCTAGAGATGTTATAGCAAATTCTGCTGGAGGCAGAGATCTTCTGAGTATCCCCCCCAAAAAAAGCTGCAGGCTGACCCCTCTGCTAGGACACTAGGGGCTGCCTGAAGGTCACTTGTCCCCTGCCAGGTGTGCCCATTGTCATTTTAGAAATCTGTACCCCCAGGGATGTGAAGGGTGGAAATACACGTACCCAGCTTCGTTGTGACAAACCTATGTCCCTCTAGCAGAAGTTCAGAGCTATTCTTTACAGAAAAGAATAATAAAACAAAAGGAGCTTGAGCTCCAAAATCATTCAAAGCTCCAAAATCACTGAAAGCTATAAAATACAATTTAAAATTTGAAGATCAATAATAATAATAATAATTTAAAAAGCTTTAATTCAAATAAAAACCAAACAAAAATACTGTATGTGAAAGCTTGTGCATATTTCATGAAAGTGGTTATTTTACAGTGCTTATCCCTCATACTTCTGACACTCCGGCAGTATATATTCCACCAGTTAAAGGGTAATGCTCCAAAAGGCAGCTTAACCATAGCTCCTCCTGCACTATACCTAAAAGCCACCAAGGCCAGGGAAATCCCACATACCTTTGCTGGCTCCTGGCCCCAAAACCAGAGGCTTGTCACCTTTTGTAGTCAATGGAGAGACTAAAGTATCTCTGAGGGTCTGTCCCATGCTCGTTGGCACCGCCTCTTTCAGATTTGCATTAGCAAAACCAGATGCTAACCATTTTGTTGTAGCTTTTGCTGTCAGGGAGTGTGACCGGGACAGGAGCAGGTGATGAGTGCCAGGTGCCAAGGTCTGTGGCAGCACAGCCGTGGGTCCCCAGACCTGTCACACCACGCCGCACTGCGACACAGCACAGGGCCGTGACTATTTCAACGAGCTTGTTTACACAGTGAGCTGGTACGAAGGCATTTCCGAGTGGATAATTGCAGCTTTCTGGCTTTGTGTCATTCTTGCACCCGTTCATGGCAGTTAATTGCTGGCCCAGAACCATCAGAGGCATTTCAAGTGCTGCTGCAAAGGATTTCCCATCCATGACATGACCTGCTCTATTGGCATCTCTCCTGCTAGTCTCTGGTGTACCAAAGGGGCAGATAGTTGGCATGAGCTTTATGCTGCTCAGAAAAATGATGAACTCTGTCCTTTGAGACATTTGGTCTGTTTATCAACATTCCTAGAAAATATACAAAATACAGAAAAATACAGAAAGCCATTGGCCTGACTACAAGAGTTGAAGCTGCTTTGAATCCCCCTCCACAGAAAGAAATTGTAAAGGCAGCAAATAAGTGGTTAAAGTGAGCTCTTCAAAAAGCTTTTGGAAACATTGAACAAAAAGAGAAAGCTATTCAGCAAAGAAGCTAGTTCACCCAAAGAATGCTCTTTCCTCTAGTTTACTTATTTTTTTCTTCAGACTGCACAGGATGAATTAGAGATGTTTTTTTCTTCAAAAATAACATTTCTGTAAACCCACGTGCTTTGTCCCGGTAAGATAGTGCACAGAAGAGATATTTTTAAATGAATATTTCAAAGGTAAACTTCACAAGGGTGACACACCTGCAGGCATTTGTATTGCGTGAGTAATATTGAAAAAGACCAAGGGGTTGTTATAGCAACAAACGCCAAGCAATGACTTCACGAAGGGAACGGAGTGACATCAGAATGGCACCTTGAAAGCAGCTGCTTTTGTTGATTTTCACTCTTCAGGACAGGTTGAATGTATTTCTGTTCTCCCATCCTTTCAAAGATTGTCTGAGTGCAGGGGAAATCTGAGAGGGTGTCCCAGCCTCATGGCAGAGATGCGGACAAGCGGCTGGATGGGTAAGATGCGGGCACGGTGGGTTTATTGGATGTTCTTTTATTTATCTCAGAGCTTACTGAGCACTTTCAAGAAGGAAATTTGCCCAAAGCCCACTTGCTGCTGCTCCTCCAGATTTCTCCCCAGGTGTCAGACCAGTTCCTTGGCTCAAACTTCCCATGTCCCTCAAGCACACTCAAGTTTCACGCTAAACCCCCAGGGAGGTCTGGGAAAGGCAGAAAATAGTCTCACAGGTCTCTTCTCTTGTTCATTTTAGCAGAGAGTTTCAAGAGTTACTAGAGTTTTTAGAAATTCACCCTTTTTTTCAAACACTCTTCAATGAATTTTTTCACCCTGGAGGTGAAAATCTTTAAGGCACGGAGTTTGCTCATCCCCGTTATTTCTTGGGAATTTCTTGGGAATATAATGGCCAGTCTGGGTGAAGGCTACCTTGTTTATCTCTCTTTCTCTGAATAGAATTAGCATTCAAGAACTTTTTAGGTGGGTACAGAAGATTGTCTCCAAATTTCCTCTCCTCTGGTCTCTTCAGCCCCCTCAATTACCCCAGATTTCTATCTTCAGCAGTTTTAATTTCTCTGTGGTTTTAGTGCCTCTTGTTGACTACCTGCCTGCCTATAGGCAAAGGGAACGTGAGAGAGGGTTTGTCACTCCAGATGGCAGCAAAACATAGTTGTAAAGAAAAAAAAATAACAAAAAAAAATACAACACCGTATTTCTTTCCTAATACCTTTGCTAATACCAAAGAAATGGTGTTTTAGACACCTGCATGCTACTTACAAAAGCCAAAGAATATTTTTGGAATAGCAATTTCCTTCTCTGAAAAAACTGATTTGTAGAAATGAAGTAAAATGAAGTTAAAAACTCAACTGATAATACTAAGGACAGTAAACAAAATGGCCACAAACTCTCCAGATATCAAAGATACTGCATGAGTCATTAGATGAATGCTGTAAAGGAATATTTATCTGTGACAGGATCAGAAAGTTACATCCCACCACACTGTACTCAGGCTTTTTTTTCTTAATGACTCAGTCCGCTCTAACCTGGGAAACCATGGTGCTGAATCTCAATTTATGAACCAGCAATGGTTAATGAACCTCAGCAAAGGAGACTAATTGTTCACACATTTGGACACCTGAGAAAAAAATAGGAAGAATGGGAACATCTTAAAAAGAACATCTGAAAAAAAAAAAAAAAAAAAAAGACTTATTAGCATGCCAAGACATTTAATTTAATTGCTTGGGTGACAGAGTTCTCTTTAGAGAAAATAAATACCTAGTCTGGCTTCCTTTCTCCCCACATCTTTGATCAAAATAGCCTGAGGAGACAGAGACATGTTGCATCCTCAGTCACCTGCCCTTTACCTGCAGACATGATATATATGGAAGAAAAATGCGAACAGTGGATCTCCAAATATGCGTTGACTTGTAAACAGCTAACATCCCAAATCTAGCACCAATCATAAAAGTCTGAAAGCAATTCAAAAGAAGATACATCAGCCCACAGGGTTTCAGATCTTGTCTAAGATGAGCACAGAAGACAAAACTGGTCTTTGATTTCAAAGCTCACTTCAAGGCATGTACTCTTGGTAGAACGTACCAGCTCAAAAACATACTGGTATATTTCTGAATGAAGCTCCTTTCTAAATCTAAGAAGAAAAAAAAAATCAAGTGCTTGATTCAGCTTGATTTTCCTGAGCCTGAGAGGCTTTTTCTTCTGCCCTTGGAAGCCTTGAGTAAAACAAACTCTACTAGTCAGCACAGTCACAGCTTCCTTGCTTTTCCTTCCTCCTGGCCCTGAGACTGGGGGGATTTCTGATCTTTCACGATGACATACGAAAGTAGAGCATTTAATCTCACCAAGGAAAGGATGGATTTCAGCCTGAAAATATAGTTGAATAGGAAAAGGAAGCAAAATCTGGGAGATGGCCAAGGAATTATTATTACATGCAATAGCATATGCATATCTATGTGTAGGTGTATACGACACATTGTCAATACAAAGGTGGACTCATAACCAAATGTCTATGATTTAGTAGTATGTTCTCCCTGTATAGTCACTGGAGAGAAACTTGTTTTTAGGGTGTGGTTTATCCCATTCTCAAGTAAATGTCCACAACAGCGTAATTGAACTGCATCTTCAGGAAAGCTGGGGAGGGTCCCCTTATCAGGGAGTGAAGTGATAGGACAAAGAGTAATGGATTTAAACTAAAAGAAGGCCAGTATAAATTAGATATAATATAGCCAAATCTACATCTGGCACCCCAATGGGGGGAGCTGGGATGAACTCCACTTTATATTGCATGGCGGGAGGATGAGATTTCATTACAGCCTCCCTGTTGACAGAAAGCTGGTTCTGTCCCTGGGGAAGTAATCCTGCAAAATCCCCAAAGAAGGCTGCATACAAGAAGAATGCAAAAAATTATCTGAAATTCAGCCCTTCCGCCTGGCATATGCCATGAGGAAATGCAGTGACATTGTGTCTCCACCTGGTCTGCAATGGGAAAGAGAGGGTCCTTGTCTTTGTTGTATGCTTCCTGGCCAGCCCTAGGAGAGGTGGGCAGCCTGGCGTGTTCTCCACCGACCTGTACATCCAAATTGAGCCCAAACCCCCACCTGCTGCAGAACAAAACACTCAGGCTGTGGGCACCCAACATCCTCACGTGAGTGCAAGGACGGGCTGGACCCACGCAGAGACTGCAGTTTAGGCACCATCTGTTGCTGGCCTGATACATTGTGGGTCAATGCACCTGGCCTCAGAAATGCCTTTGAATACTTCCCAGCCACAGCCAGGGATGATTAGATGCTGCAGCTGGCAGAACTTCAGCTTAGGGAAAAATAACTCACTTGATTGCAGATCTGAGTCACATTACCTGTAAATCTGTCTTCAATGAGTCACACATACACATTTGCCTACATGAATAGGAAATCACATCTGCTTCTTATTGCATCTGCAAGACCTTCTGCTCTTCTCACTGTTTCTTTCTGTTCTTGCTAAAGGTCCTTCCCATTTCCCATCATCATCTTCCCTGGCCTTACTCCACGCAATTTTTCCCAGCTGTTCATTTCACTGACATCGTCTTGACCTCCCACTCTTTTCCTCATCTCGCATTTTCCAGCTCTGCCTTTGTCCTCTTTTTTTTTCTTTTTTTTTTTTTTTTCCATATCTCCTTCCCACACCTTATATTCCCATCTGAGCAGTCTTCTGTCCAATAACTTATATTTTTTTTAACAAGCATTGGTGGCAGCCATTTTTATATGGACAAATGTGACCAAAATTAATTCTGTGAGAAGAGTGAGGGGGAGAGAGAGAGAGAATAAAACCAAACCAATGCCAATGGCTGTCACTCCATTTGATTCATATAGTGCTTCACCAGACCTGCTGTAGACCAGGGAAATTGCACCTGACACAGTCAGTGAATTTTCCTGCAATGGCTCTTCGAGAGCCCAAGATATAATTGTGCTGCCACAGAGCTTTGACCGTGGAAACATCCATCAATTGGCATGAAAAGGGAGCCTGATTATTAGGCAAGAGGTGTTCATGACAAATACAGGGAGATGAGGTGTTGAGAGAGAGCTGGTGATGAATCATGGAAAGGTTGAGTTAAACCCAGGACCGAAGACCTTCAAGTTCAAAGTACCACGGTGTCAGCCTACGGAAAGAGACTGACTCACTTCCCTGTCTGTAACATCTCCAGCACATGTTAGCCCTGCAAGGTAGGGACCCAGAGCTACATGGGACAACAAATAAAGGAACTTCTTGCTGAATTAATAATATAAGACAACCCAGTGCTAATTCCCGTGGAGTAAATTCCAAAAGATTGAAGAGCTATTCATAAGAGAAACTGCAAACTGATATTGTACTTCACAATATTTTTTTTTATCAGCTCTGAACACCATAAAGATTTCCTCCAGATTAGCTTTCTGCCTAAAACGCCCAGATCTGTGCCCATTAAAGTAATATCCATATAGTTATAATCTTGTTATGCTTGCTGAATAAAATTTAATTTTGCACAGACTTCCTTGCCATTGGGTATGCAGAGTTCACTTATTAAAATGTACTTTCAGCTTGGGAAAATGTTGTCAGCAATGGGTCTGTGGCTTTGTGCATTGACAAATATAATTCAGAAGAGTATCCCTAAAAAATTAATTGGCTCCTAAAATGAGAAACAGAGGGATTATTTTGAAAAAAAATCTGTAAACACATCGACCTGAGGAAAGAGGGAATCAAGTGTTGTAAGACAATCCTAAAAAATTATAAATTATATTCATTTTTTGCTTCTTTATTTTAATCTCTCCTTGT
The DNA here is from genome assembly GCF_963932015.1 of Anas acuta. Taxonomy (NCBI): domain Eukaryota; kingdom Metazoa; phylum Chordata; class Aves; order Anseriformes; family Anatidae; genus Anas; species Anas acuta. The sequence continues at coordinate 103,430,328 of NC_088981.1, forward strand.
ATAAGCTTCTGGCTCTAATTAAAATCTTCATGTCGTTCAACTAACATCCACTGCTACAAAGTGATAAACTTAAACTGCAACATAGGTCTTTTGAAAAAGAGGAATTCTGGTCTAGGAGATAATCAGGTTTATAGGTTTTAATCGATTATGTGCCTTAACTGATTATAAACCCAAGATCTTTCTGTAACATGTTTGTCATTATTTATTTATTTATTGTCCTAAAGTGAGACGCCAAGCACTGCTTAATCACTTTGTCCAAAATAACAACAGTGTTTTAAGCAGATTTTTAATTGGATTAAGGGCACTGTCAACCTTGGCCTTTCATAACTAAATGCTTAATTTCTGAGCCCTACTGTGAATGCCGTGAAAGGTCTGCTTTTTTTTTTTGCTTTTTTTTTTTTTTTTTTTCTTACAGATAGGATTCTCACCAGTGCTTTGTCTCGCAAATGGGCTGCAGTCCTCAAACATAGGAACGAGCAGATGGGAAAGAGGGAGGTGTCCCATTTGGGTCTCGGAGGACCCAGGCTACATTACTTGGCATAGAAAGTAGAGTAAAAATACCCTCCTCTGAAGAGCATTAATGATTGGCAAGGTGACAGGATGCTGAGCAGTCTGAACACTGTCTTTGATTAAGACTGATATATTAATGGAAGGAAAATGAACACTGGCATGTGCCTGAGTAAAGAAAGACAGCACATCCTGTAAAATTAATTCTGATTGAATAAAGGCTAAATGCCAAACATAGGATGCTTAAATTTAACCGGCTACATGTAGCTGAGTCTCTGTCTCTGTTCTGCGCAATGAACTGGTCCTCAGCATGTCGGAAGAGCAGGTCATGCTTACTCATGCAGCCACATACAGAGCCAGCTCCTAATATTAAATGATGAAATTTAAGATTTGGGAAAAAGCTATTTGGTGGCAACAAAGAAGTCAGAGCAGAGACAATAAACCATATTCTACATTTCCTACAACCTAGCATAGTTCATGCAGCTCAATGGGTGGAAATGGTAATTTAACTGTTGCCTCTTTACTGTTTTTTAAATTACCCTCCCACATCTTTCATTGTTTCTTCACATACAACTGAGAATTTCCATGTACAAATCGAAAAAATATTTTTGAATACAACACTTCACATCTTTTGTGTCTTTTCTTTATAAAACCACTGAGTGCTTACAAGGTCTTTGACATTCTCCTTATTGGTTAGCAAACAGTGCTAGAGAAAGACTCTCATACAGGATTATTACTTACATACAGGAAAATTACCTGCTTTTTTCTTTCATTCCTATTTATTTTATTTCTAAATACCTATTTTTCAAAAAGTACAATTGCTTCTAATGCTCTGCATTGAATATTTCGTCTCATTTTCTTTCTGTATTTATTATTTAACATTTTCTCATCAGGTATGAAAAACACACTCTTGACAGACTTTAAGATGTTTTAAAATTTTGGTAAATTAAGTTCAATCACTTTTTATAAATTGAGAATATCAAAAACAAATACAAAAGCAAAAAATACATGGAGACCAGAAATTTCATTAGTAAAAAGAATGAAATAAACAGCTCAGCTCTCCAAAATTTTAATTTGTTCAAATGTCCTTTTATGCCACTCTCCTTGGAGCAAATGTTATTAACCAGTGAAAGTAGCCAATGGACTTCCTGGGTACGGAGAGAAAGGGCTTCTCCCTGAATCACCATCAAACACAAAACTGAGGTCAAAGGGAAGAAATTTTGGTGGCTGGAAGGGTAGTGAGTAATGGGCTCCAGCTCTCCAGGTGTGGCTGGCACAAGGATGTGGGTGGGCACGGGGACAAGAAACTGAGTCAGATGCAGCCCCGCTGAGGCCAGGGCAAACTCAGGCATTTAATTAATGTCTCTTAAATCCAGGCTCAACATCTTCTCTATTAGATCAGAGCAACTAATGGTCAAAAAAAAAAAAAAAAAAAAAAAAAGTAATTTTTTTTTTATTTTCAGCATTGCAGCTGCAAATGAAAATGGAGGATACATCTGTGTATGGCCTGGATAACAGTAAGCTAGAGGCTATTGCACACGAGATCTACACGGAGCTGGTGGAGGATGCCTGCCTGGGGCTGTGCTTTGAGGTGTACCATGGTGCCAAGTGCAGCAACTTCTACCTGGATGACAAAACACATGCAGCACAGGACACACAGACCTCATGGCTGTGTGGGATGCACCACAGTTGCAAAAATGAAAAGCACTCCTAAATCACAGTGGCAATGGGTGAAATGATGAATCTACCCTCACAAGGGGCTTCCAGGCTCTTTTCCTAGTAAGGTTTTGTTTAAAGTTCTTTTTAAGGTGTTTTTGTCTTTTTATGATTTTAAGGTAGATGCAGACCTGACTGGGACACAGGAGACTTACCCAGTGAGAGGATATTTGCTCATGTTTTACATAGTAACACTTTTTCCTCATACATTTGGTGCACTGTATGATATGGATGTCCTTATGTCCTTTTCCACAATTTGGCTGGATAAATCTCTATCCCTCCACATACCCGCCTGCTCCTCCTCACCCTCCAGCACTGAGTTATTATGCAGTGGGTTCACTTACTGGCCCATCGTTGCTGGCAAAGTCACACTTGCTAAAATTAACTTTCTGACAGCTTTTCCCCTCCACTCCACTCTCACAGACGTGCCTTCATGCAGAAATATTAGTGAATGCAAGAGGGACATGAGCTTTATGCTTCCAACATCTTCATAACACCTAGAGGAACAAAGTAAGGCTTTTATGAATGCAGTGGCCAAGCAAAGCCTGACAGAAGCAAAGAAAAACATACTATCTTTTAATAAATTCCTTTGCTGTTCCATAGCTGAATCCTGGAGAGTTATTAAAATCTATAGGAATCTATAGACATTTTATTTTCTGTTAAATTCTATAAGCCTGACTGCAATCTCTGTTAATTCCACAGCAGAAAGTGTATTAATTGACAAATTCTTGCTCGCAGAGCAGGACCACAGTGAGTCCCCTATGGTGCTGGTTCTACTTTGCTGCACAGAGACCCCAGGTGCCAAACTGGCACCGCTGCACACCCCCATCCACTCAGCAGCCCCAAATCACCAGCAAAAGCCAAGGAAGGTGCTTGAATACTTGCAGTATCAGTACAGGCAACTGAAGCATCACACAAATAAAGTATGGGTGAAAAGGAGGGAGCAATGGTCTAATTATTTCCTGTCGTGTAATTACAATAAAAACGGATAATCCTGAAAAAAAAAAAAAAAAGTGATTGCCTTCTTTGTTGTATCCATGGCAACAGAAAAGGATAGTGACTGTCTGACCATCTGCAAGTTGTCAAGGCTTCCTTCTTCACCTCCTAAGGCAGCTGAGGCTGCCCAGATGCTCCAGCAGGCCCAAGAGCACAGGCTGCTGGTACTGGGGTGGGCTCTGGCACAGTGGCAGGGAAACACACATCCAGGTTCAGGAGGGTCTGTACCAGTTCCTTATGCTTTCAGAGCACCCTGGGCTGCCCCCCTGGGCCTTCCCCATGGGACTCAGGCTGTGCCTCACTGCACTCAGCCCCTACTGGCTTTTCTTTGCCCATCGATCTCCAAGGCTGATAATGATGAGTAAGGGGGTAGTCAAGCATCCAAATATACAGCCAGATGTCTGCGTATCTGGATGTTGTTTGAACATAAAGACCCCCTCAAGATGGAGAGTGAACTAGAGAGACAGTTTTATGGGGAATTGCGAATGAGGAGAGGAGCAGCCACACAGTGCATCAACCAGCAGACAAAACGCGAGAGCCGAGAGGAAGTACTTCTTGAAAGAAACACACATATTTCATCTGAACATCAGGTAACACCAGGAACCCTCCTGTGTTGTGTGAGAACTGGCACTGGCCCAGGCTGCCCAGCGAGGCGGTGGGGTCTCCTCCTTGGGGACCTTCAGCACCACCTGGCCGTGGTGCTGGGCACCCTGCTCTGGGTGGCCCTGCTGGAGCAGGGGCTGGGCCGGGGCCTCCTCAGGTCCCTGCACACCTCAGACACTCCATGTTTCTGTCATATCACCTCAGGATCTGCCCTCCCTTCTCACTCTCTTACTGATTTTTTAAGTTTACTATATTTGATATCTGATCTACCTATCTTTGATTAGCAGCTAGAATAACAAACGATTCCATTTGATCCTGCAATCACTGACACTCCCCTAAATCCCTATTAGTGTAACAGAAACATAACAGAAGCTTGATTTAGCTGGATCAATCACAAACCTGTAGCTTTCTGATGGTTTAAAAATGTGAAAAAAGAGCTTTTATGAAATATATATGAAATAGTTCACACTTTTTGTGTTTTCTGTGCTTAAATTTAAAATTTAGCTTCATATGTTGGGAGAAGAAGGCAGAGGGGAGAAATCATTCAGTGGCTCTTCGGGTTGGCATATACAGTGGCACTCGGGGGGTGCCACCAAGCCCACCTTTATGCTGACAGCAGTTCTGCATAATTTTTGCTGTTTGCAATTGTTTTGGCATTTTTAAGTGAATACAATTCCTCTGTGAGACCTCATAAATATGACCAGATACCAGTGAGCAGCAGGCCAGTGCTAGTATACACATTTCACAAGCGAGTGTGTCAAAAATACATCACTGTATTGATGAGCCCATCAGATCGTCTACAAAAATAGTAATAACCACGTGTGTACAGAAGCATAATTTTAATTCCCAGTTGGAAAAAAATAAACCTTTCTTTCAAGTTTTGTTTTCTTATCTAATTTTTACCTACATGTGGCTTGAATTACAAGAGATTAGGGCTGGGATACAAATTGCAAATGCTATGCCTAGGTGAAGGTATGTTGTGTCCCAATCATATCTCTGTTTACTTGATGTTTATTTTCATGTTCTCATTTCCTGCTTATAATTAATTGAGAGTCATGAAATTTCTCCTGGTGAAATGGATAATAAATCTGATTATAATAATCAGTTTTCATTTTATATCAATGTTCCATAAAGTACAATGAATTGCACTGCATTTTCAATGGGAAATCATATAATACAAAAACTTATAATGTGTTCAGCTGGCAATGGAGCATCACAAGCAGATAAAGTTCTTGCAAGTTTATGTATGAAGATGTAGCTTTTGTAATAAAAATGGTGGAAAAAAAAAAAAGAAAAAAAAGTAACTTAACTGTACCATGAACATTGTGACAATTGGGAACACTTTGCTGCTGGGAAAAATAAAAAACACTTGACCGTACTTTTTAGGTCACAAGAAAGATTGAGTGAATAGTTCCAGCTTCTTTTAAAAAGGTAAGCTCATGTAGAAAATCATATAAACTCTTGCGGTCTTTTGAAAAAGAGGAATTTTTAAGTGTACAAAGTAATGCTTATGTGCTACTGGTTATGGTATACAATAATTTTCAAAGAATTATTTATTTTTTTCTTCTGAGGAAGGGATTTGACTGAGAAGCCATCTCTATTGGATGACATTTCATTAGGGGATTTTTACTAATGACAAGAAATGAAGGAAATGAAGGATGAAGGGAAAAAAAAATAGGTAAGATTTTCAACAGGGTGAAAACTATAGAAAATGACCAAAAAGAACTAGTCTCATTTTTATGTTGCAGTTAAATTAGTATTTCATAGCATATCTTATGATAGACAGCAAAGACCCCTTCTGTAAACAGAGCTAGCCTTCCCACTGCTCTCCTGATGTACAGAAATACCAACCAAATGTCTTTTGGCCCCAGTATACCACATGCATATTAGCAAGTCACCCATTCCACACCCAAAACATGTTGTAGTTCATGGCACAGCTTGGCTGGCCACAGCCCTGAGCACCTGAAACCCAGGCGCCATGCCCAGGACTGTGCCAGGATGTGCCATAGGGATTGATGGGGAAGGGCTGTTGGCTGATGCCTACTCCAAAAAAAACCCTGCCTCTGGGTCCCAAGGACACCTGCATGACAGACATGCTGTTTTCCTTGTTGTCTTTCACATTTATCAACAGCAGCCTGCACCATCTCTACAGCCCCCTGCTAAACCTGTCACTGCGTTCATCTCCTGCTTCTCCAGACTCTGCCATGGTTCCACTCCCTTCTTTTTAAACACTTTTTAGCCCTACTGCTTGTCTCCTTTGCCATTTATTCTCTTTTTCCTCTGCCAAAACCAAGCACGTCCTTGTTAGTACTTTGAGTAGCATCAGGTTCAAAGGCCACTTTGACAGCAGGCCCCAGGTGCAGTTTTTGCTGGGCCACCTACCACCACCTGAAGGATCTCTTAGTAAGGCTGGGGGTGATCTCCAGCAGGTGATTTCAGCACAGCCTCCCTGTTTTGAAGCCTAGGAGAGCACAGCATTACTGACACGGCTTGGCCAGGCTGTGCTGCCACACTTTGCTGCTCCAGGATCTCCCTCTCCCCCAGCACAGGGCCAACCACGCCAGCTTTGTACGAGGAGTTGATCCTGGCAGCATTTAGCTTCTCAGATATGAGCTCATAAACATGTAGCTAATGTGACCTCAGCATAATGGCAACTATGGAGCAGAGACTGCATTTAACTCCTTGCTACTCATTGGGATGGAAGGACGATGTTTTCCTTAACAGCACAGTGGGTACGACGGAGGAACACCCTGAATATATAATCAGGATCTGAGATGTATGATGCCAATGAAGACACCATCACACCTCTACAACAGCAGCCACACCGTGCCGTGATGGATCCCATGGCCCTGTAGCTCTATGTCCTCCACTGCTGTAGCTGTGCCAATGGCAATGTCTACGGCCCGCCTCTCCAAAAGCAGTCCTATGCTCACTGGAGAGCCATTCTTTCTCCTAGCTCCATCAAAATGCACGTTACAGACAGCACACAAGAAAAAGTACTGGGTTTTACCTACAGAAAGGATGGTGACAGAAGTAAATATTTTCCCATTATCGTCAAATATTTTCTTTGACATCCTTTAATTTTTCTTTTGAAACAACAAGAAAAACAAGAAAAAAAATGCTCAAGAACATTTTCTGAAATTTCCTCTAATGTGTTTTCATTAATAAAAAGTTGTTTTTATCCCCATTTTCCCTGGACAGCTTAAAACATATTGCTACAGGAAGAAAAAAAAAGAAAAAAAAATATGTTAATATCTCTGTTCTTCCTGCTACAACAGCAAAGGATTGTGCTTTAGTGATATAACAAGGGATGCAGGAGAGCTTTGCATCCACAGCCCTGTGGTGGGGCTGCATGAGGTTTAGTCTTGATTTTGGAAGATGACTTGCCCCGCATGGTGCAAGTGAGAGGGGGTACAGAATTGGGGTGATCCTCCTGGAAGCCACCTCAGCATGCTGAGGGTTGGTAGCCACAGGTGGTTTGTGATGCACTCACCATTTTTACACAGCAAGGCTTTGTCAAGTCCCATTTGCAATTTGCAGGGACAGTTCATTTTCATGGTCTCTTTTTTTTTTTTTTTTTTTTTTTTCAGAATGATGCCACATGTTTCCTGGTTGAAAGCTGTCCTTCTTCTGCCTAGGCTTGCTAGTGCTAAGATCCTCTCCTCCTGGCACAGCATTTGGGGAGACAACTGGGCAGGAGATGAAGCAAAGCTGCTGGTGCTTTCAGAGACCTGGAGCTGGAGTCACAATTGTAAATGAAATGAAGTGTTTCAATATTTTGTCCTCAGGAAAGAGACTCCATTTGGGGGCTGAGGGAGCACAATAATGGGGTTGTTTATAAGATCCCACAAGCCTTCTGCATAAAATAAAATTACATCATTAATTCCTCATAGAAATGTTATTGAATACATTAAAAAAAAATGTTTTCCAGGACTACATAAAAGGATTAGTAATGTTATACATCTGAATAAATATTAATTTCCTTTAAAATGCTTTTGTTAGAATATGATTTTTTTTTTAGTGGTTATAAGAGTAACTATCCCTGTCCACATGAACATTATTACTGTAGCTGAACAAATGACTGCAAGGCATAATTTATGTTGCATATTTATTTATTTCCATTTGTGAATCATCTAGCCATAATTTTTGCTGTTTGCTTTCTGCAATTGTTTTAGCATTTTTAAGTTATTATATTTCACCTCATGGATGAATAAGCAGGTGCTCGTGGTAAGAACTGAATCGTGAATTCAGTGAGTAGGCACCTAAGCCACCCAGTATCAGTTTTGCTCCCAGACTTGTAAATCTAACTTGCAATAGGTCTTGAGCTGTATGGACTCAAGGCTTGCAAGCCCAAAGCTGTGAGCCCTAAGTAGCTGATGGCTAAACCAAAAAAATCTCAAATACATGAGTAGAGTCAGGGGCACTGCAGGATGAAGGGATTCAACCACAGACGCGGTGAGCTAGTAGCAGATGTAAACAGAGTCCAGGTCTCACATATGTAACCTTCATGGACCATGACATGTTGCCTTTTAGGAGCTGAAAGTAGCCAGTTGTGGCACTTCAAGTTATATTTTTTTTTTCTGGCAGAAAGACTGGAAAGAACTCATCTGGAAGTAACGATGTGGGCACAACAGTAATATATCTCATCACCACCACCGCCTGTAGAATTATACGCATCTCAAAGGGGTCTTCTCAGGATTAGCCCATCCACACAATTTCTGTACAATTTCTTTGTACTTCTTTGGGATGGCTATCAAGACAGAGCTTCTCAAAAATCTCTCTCTCTACCTAGAAGTCTGATCTTTTCTTTTCAGTCTCTCCACACACACTGTTTGCATGCACTAAGCACCACTCAGGGCAAGAGCAGACCCTGTAAAAAATGTGGGATCCTTGCAGCCTCTCCTCTCTGAAACCATTTCCTCTAATAAAAATAGAAGGGGTCCAGGCCTCAAAGGCTGCTTTCAAGCCTCCAGTTAGCTACAGATTTGATGTTGTAGTGTGGTAACTATTCAGGCAGCCCAGTGCCATGGGGAAATGTAAGGGAAGAGCTTTGTACTGCCTGAGCTTGCAGACTGAGTGATGTACAGCCCTGGGAGAAGATGAATCTATTTCTACAACAGCTCTGACTGCACCACTCTCCAGAGGCTTTCTCTCCTTTTGTTTTCCTGCTTCAGACTTTTTCTCAGCCAATGCTTGTTCCATGTCCTTGGTCTTTTCTGGTGGTCAGGGACCACGTTCTGGACAAATTGTCAAGGTTTCCTCTGGGACCCCCTCTTTGTAATCTTTCTTTTGCTCTTCCAAACCATGGCAGCCATGCCAGACCCCAGAGACTGTCCACATGATACTAAGGATTCTCCCTTTAATCACAGCTTCAAAAAAATAGGCTTTTTTTTACCTAATACTCTTCTGTACAGAAATGATAAACCTTCATAAATCCTTTGCCTGGCTTACAAACACACCAACAATGCCTGTGCTGGTATTCTCTAAAGTCTCTCTGGAGCCTTTCCCTTCTGTACTTGCCACCCTCTCAGATGCACCTCTTGCTCTCTGGAAATGGCTGTGTTTGGGGAAGGGCCTGTCTCCCACCCCACGCCTCTCTGGGACCCAGTGGAGATGCCAAAGGTAAAGAGAGATGTGAGATGCTCCCCCAGACCTCACGGGCAGCTCAGAAAATTTACTGCAGCCTCTGGGCAACAGCTTCAATGGGGAGTTGATTGGGAACTTGGAGCTTAGATACCTTGCTCTGTCTGTAGATACACGAGCTTACACAGAAAAGCTTCAATTCATGTGATTTACTGAGCACTGGCCCAGGCTGCCCAGTGAGGCGGTGGGGTCTCCTCCTTGGGGACCTTCAGCAGCCGCCTGGCCGTGGTGCTGGGCACCCTGCTCTGGGTGGCCCTGCTGGAGCAGGGGCTGGGCCGGGGCCTCCTCAGGTCCCTGCACACCTCAGCTACACTGTGATTCTGTGAAGCTTTTAAAAGCTTTTATAAGCCTTTAAAAGGTGTTGGTGAATAACACTGTACACATGGATTCTGGTTTCATAAAACATCCACTCAGCCTCGGCAGCAGCAGGAGGAGAACTGGTTCTCATTATTAGGGAAATTAGACATGAATGTATTCTTTAATGTTGCTCATAATTGTACTAGCTGTAAAGTGACAGGACTCCTGTGAGCCTGTGCTGGTGGAGGACTCTACTAATTATCACAGTGGAAGGAGGAACAATTTGCCTTTGCCACAAAAACAAACCTCTGTGCTTGTTAACTCAGCAAAAGAAAAAGTACTGAGAAGTGTTAATTTGTCGTGTTGGAATGAATCTGGAATGTCAGAAAGATGTTTTGATATTTAAGAAATGAGAAAGATTAGATTGTTTGTGAGATTAGATTGGTCTGACACCAAGGACTTTGATATTAATATGAATCACTGTAGCACTAGGGAAATGTGTTAGAGACCATCCAGAATGGTCTGCATACTTTACAGAATCACTCTTTAAAAAAAATCCATGTTAAGGGCACACAGAAAATTCTTAAAGGTTTATGCATTATTTTAACATTTCACATTTAGACTTGTTTTTCTTTAGGTCACAAAGCACAGAAAATAATGGGAGCCAGGACCATTTTGTGGTTGTCTCTGAGTGGTCAAGCCTGTTTCAGGATGCTTCTGGTCATCCGTGAACTGTCTACATCCCAATTCCCTCTTCTGAGCTATACAATTTGAGGGAAAATGTATAAAAACAACAGGAGGAGCACTTGCAATCAGCCCCATCCTCTGTGTAGATTGCTGGCTTGATTATGGTATTTAAGGACTTCCCTGGGCAAAAAGTTGCAGGCACTAAAGGCTGAGCACACCTGAGTAGACCGATCTATTCGTACACCATCACCCATCAGGACACCGTGAGTGTTGCTCAGAAGTGCTGCTCTGAACTGCACTGAATCATACATGAAAAAAATAAAATCAGAAAACACAAGAAAATGGAAAAAAAAATGCCAGCTGAAAACAAATTAAAATTCTGAAGGGAACCTTCCTGCTCTCCCACCATCCTTCCAAATTACTCTCAATAATGCAGAATAAACAAGATAAGCAATAAAATTCGGATTGTACCTCTCCATGTGCTGAACTTCAGGAAGGAAGATCCCTGTTCAACCAGCTGTGGGGGTAGGTGATTTGTGCTTGAGATTACTGGGAGGGCTTGTTTTCTCTGCCTGTGCCTGGATTGGCAATTAACTAGAGATTTGGAGGCTGAATTTTTATTTAACACTCCTTTGGAACTCAAGTGGTTGAGGTGTTTTGGCAAGATCTCAAATTATCTGAGGCTGAACCAGGACAAACATCACCTGGGACTTCCATCCAAATGCTGCTGTTGTCACTGGGAGCATTTGGGAGTTGTGTGGTTAGGAGACAAGCATTTTTAGCAAAGTTTTCCATTATTTCTGCAGGTTTCAAAGCTTTCATATATAGCAGAATTCACAATGAAGATAAAAAACTGTTTCTGCAGATTTCTGCACAGGATGGTGGCCAGTAGCATAAGGCTGGGAGCATCCAGTCATTGCAAAATGAGTCCATCTGCCCTCTTCCTAATGAGTAGAACGTATCAATAAAGACATTTTCTGGTTTGATGTATAGACTTTTTGTATGATTTTTGTTAAAAAACAGCTTAATTCACTTTTTGTCAGCAAATTGCTTACAAGTCCATTCAGAGAGACTGTCACAGATAGAAACTTACGTGGGACAAAGAGCAAAGGGTTGAAGTAGAGCAGAGGTCAGACAAAGACTTGGTGGGTTCATGAAACACACTAGCTCCACAATGAAAAATGTGACTCTTATATGATGGAAGTAAAATTACTATAGATAAATTCTTAGCTCCAAAACATAGCCATGTGCTGAGACCTCTGGGCTTTCAATACAGCAAAATTAAATTTGTGTAATTCTCAGTAGCTTTAGGAGGGCTGACTCCCCAAAATATAAGCAAAAGAAAATGTGATTTAAATGAAATGGGACCCATTGCAGAATGGAGTGCTCGGCAGTCTGGGGTTACATTATAAGGATGTACCAAGCTGAATCAAAATCCTATTGGATTGTTAACTTTAACTGCACCTATATGCCCAATAAAATTTTAGTGCTTCTTTAATTCGGAGAAACACTCTGAGCCCTTCATCTCATTAATTTGCACTTACTTTAAATTGCATGACTTACTTTCCATAATGAAAGAGTCTTAAAAGGTAGAGGTCTGTAAATATTTGAACTCCTGGAATGAAGGGAAGACATTGAATCAATAAACAGTTGTCTTTTAAGCTGATATCGGTATTCAGGGGAAAGCAATTCTTTCCCATATAGCTGGTCCAGAGTGATGGAATGGGGATAATTTCAAATATTCCTGTATTAATGAGTCAGTCCAGATGCTAGAATAATATCCAAGATTATTGTTAGAAGGCTGGCAGCAGAGATATGGCCAAATATTCTTCAGAGAATGTATTACAGCTACAATACCAAAAAAAAGAAAAAAAAAAAAAAAAAAAGCACCACATGTAAAGACATGCAGAGCATGAGGAAGAAGCCTGGTTCGTGAAGGACTTGGCTCCAGAAATGCAGTTTTGCTGGGGTAGCGGTGCAGATCCAGATTAGCTACAGTGGAAAATGTGTGAGAAATCTCAGTACATCTTTGCAAATCAATGGGTGTAGGGCACAGGAGACTCAAGGTAAAGGCAGAAGGTATCCGACTGAGCAGTATTGCTCCCCAGCAAAGGCCTGGCTCCTTTTCTGCTGCCTGTAATAAACATATCTGTAAAATTTGAAGGGTGGAGGTGGAAACTCAGGGAACACTGGGGGATGTTTGTGTGGCTATCCACCTCCCAGAACGAAAAAAAAATCCTCAGTCATTTGCATGATTGTGACCAGGATGATGAAATATAAGTGAGGTTACAGCTGTGCAATGGCATGCTCTGCATCTCAGGCTGAGCCTGGCCCTCTCTCTAGGTCTGTGAACACTCAGGCCTGTTGGGCAGAGCTCATGAGAACAATTTCCTTCCGCTGTTGAAAGGTTTTTGTTTTACAGAAATCCCAGTTTGCTTTTTTCATGTTCCACAGTGGCAGTCTCTCAGTCCTTGCTCAGCCACCTGCCTGCCCTGCAGGTGATGAAGCATCTCACAGAAATATCTCTGAGCAGTGAAGAGCAGCCCAAAGAAGGCTTAGAAGTGCATCCAGCAGCTCATGCCCAGTCAGGTCTCCAAGATCCTGCAGAAGGCCTGAAGATTTGTTTTCCCCATTTTTCCCAGTATTTCCTGGCTTTTTTTTTTTTTTTTTGAGCCAAAAATGCTCAGGGTGGATGAATCCATCTTGTATAATTTTAATAATCTTTAGAGATGAAAGTTCAAATGTCAAAATTTGACCTAATGTTGACTTTGGTTTAAACACTTGTAGCAGCTAAACATTCAAGTACAATTACTCATTCTGTTAAGACTTTTTATTTATTTTTTGGATCAAGTAGAGGGAGGCACTGGGGAAACCACAGCACTTTGGCTCCTAACAGCCTATAATTTCATTTTCTCTACCCAGCCAGATGATTATGCTTTTGTACTTCATTTAATTGTGGCCCACCAAAGGCACTTGCAAGGCTTATTGAACCCTCAGAGAAAGGCTTTTTAACCAGCCTTAAGGCAATGGCATTTGCCCTTTGCAAACCATCTGCAGTGGATGGAGAGAGGAGCTCAGATTCCTTCCCAGAAGTATGATGGGTTCGAGCAGGTAACATTTCTATATATGTTTGTGTGTGTTCAGCTGCAAACCCTGGGCAAAACTCCACCCAGGAGCAAGGAAAAGGTGTGGGGTGTGAAAGCTGATATTTGGCAGCTGAAATTCAGTATTCACTTAATTGCACCTGACAATGTGGCACTCTTGAGCAGCCCATTCAGACCCAAACCTCTGGCCTCTTTTCTCACACCTGGCTTCTGCAGGAGGACCAAGAGGAAGCTGTGATGTGGTCACCCTGCTCCCTCTGGCTGGAGAGTCACTGCTTCATCTTTCTCTTCACATCGATGACTACAGTATTTTAAGAAGAATCATACCCACTCCTTTTGATATCATTTCCTACATCCTCCAGAGAAACAGTTTCTCCACATGCTTTCTAGACAGACCTGTTTCCTTCAAAGCCCATGGATACTCCAGGACAATATTTTTATTTATTTTTTTAAGCTATAAATGTAGTGTTTAGTAGCAACACTGTATCAAATCCCAGAAAGCATATGCCAGTCCTAAAAAAATAATGATAACAGTGAGAAATATAACACAAACGGAACACAGCCTTCCTGAGTCTGCTAGGTAATTCAGTGAAGTTGGTTGCTTGTTCTCATAAAGCGAGCATTGGGATCCAGGAATTGCATTTACCTGGGTCTGAGCAGAGGCTGTGCACGCAATGCTCTTGCATGCCATAAGATACATGCTTAGTACTTCTCTCATTTCCATTACACCTGTAATGAACTTTGTAGAGAATGAGAATCAATGTACTTCAAGTAGGTAACACAGAAGCTTGCTGGTACAGCAGGAATTTAGGCAATGAAGACATGGATGTGACCACGTTAAGGTCAGAAGAAATGTTGCCCTTCATCTTTGTTTTCATTTTTCATTTTGCCTTGCATAGATGCTAAGACCTGGTGTGTATACAAGACTAAGCTCTCTGTGCAATTATTATTTTTTAATTATATGTAATGTAAAAGATGTAATCATATCTACATCAAAATGTTGTGCTAACAGCATGTATAGAAAATAGAAAAACCTTAATCAGACGAGGCTGAGAGAATGAAGAGAAGAAGATAACAAAGACCGGATGACCTCAAAAGTCCTTCTCCAACCTGAATGATCTTGTGACTCCTAAAAGTCAATCCACCTTCACTTAATAGAAGTTGAGCTGAGGAATAGACATGCTGTGAAAAATCATTGCCCTCTGGTGTTGCAGCAGCACCAAAAACTTGCACTGCTTTGAGCTTGTCTTTCTCTTGCTCAGCAGTCACTGCTCATCCTTCTGCCTCTTGCTTGGCCATCTGTCTCCTTCCAGCCTTCCACTCTCCACCTCCAGCACCATCAAACACCGTGCTCACCAGCTTTTGTGTACCAGCCCCTTCTCCCACATCACCTCTTTGACCTCAGCAAGTTATTTTGAGAAAGTGCCACCACAAAAAGTGCACCTTTGGTGTTGCACATCAAAGTTCTCATCAGATGGAGACCTCTCCATCAATCCCACCCACACTACTGGAGCTTTTCCTCTGCTCACGCTGGGTAAGGAGAGGAGGTTGTGGGCAGAGCAGGGACCTTCTGCTCCCCCTCAGATCTAGTGGTGACTGCAGGCCCTGTGCCGGCTAAATCTGCTGTTGAAACAATCCAGACACCGTGTCACCCAGCGGAAGGAACAGCGAGAGCCATCACAGAAGCAAGGGACAGAAACAGCCCACTAAATGATGTTTTCCAGTCCATTTGTGCCTGGTCCTTTGTGGCTGATGATAAAAAGAGACACTTGGAATATTCCAGCAGAATAAAATCAGCAGGGATGTGAGTATCAGACGTGCAGCTTGCTCTCAAGATCTTGTCTGCAGTGTTGGTTCGTTAACCTGCTGTTTTATTAAGGACTCGTTTTAAGGCTCTGAGACAGACTTCTTGTTAACTCGCACACAGTGACACTGCAGCTGGCCCCAAGTTTTCCTGTTTACACCATTCTGACATTTCAACGTCGGAAGTCCTGGGCTTCCAGTATCCACAGAGAAACTGTGTGTTTTCTGTGTTTCTGTGCTCATCACTGGCCCTCAGCAAAGTGAGCACATTTGTTGCTGCAGATATTTCTCCCTGTACTTTAGGACTATTTGGTCTTCAGCTGATTTGTTTCGATACCTCATTTATTTTCTTCATTACTCAGGAGGTCTCAAAAATATGAAAAAGACAGTAGGGCTATACCCTTGGGTTTCATGTCACGTCTTCTCTAGCATTAAGTGTTTGGGACATGAATGTGCACTGCTCAGTATTGGGGAGCATTCATATGTATTTATGTCCTCAACAAATAACTTTTACATTTCTTAATTCATTAGAAAGCCCACTTCCATCATCTCCACAACATGGTAGGAAACTAAAAATTTAGATTTCCTTCTCCTGGCTGGCACCAGGACACCGTGGGGCTCCAGCCAGGGCTACCAAAGGCCAACAACTTTGCACTGAAATGCAACAGGGACAGACTGCTCTCATAAAAATGTGGAAAGGGGTCTGAGGCACATTAACAGAAAACCTCTGGTGAGGCTATGCTGCCTGTGTTCGGGATACCTTGACCTCCTCATTAAAAATACCAGGTTTCCTGCGATTTAAAGTTGTTAAAAAGTTAATCATTATGCCTGGAATTGCCTCTGTCAGATCTCTTCTTCAGGTTTTTTAACTTTCTACTGAAACAGCTCAGCAATTCCTGAAAATTAATTTAGGAAACAGAGGATGTTTTTTTTCTCCTTCATATCATATGCTCGTTGATATTTATTTATTTATTTATTTCCGTCAGCAACTTGAAATTTGGCAGGCTGTGCTTTGGGACTGCTCTACAGCACTGACTGAAAAGAATACATCTATGTTATAAACCTCAGGACCAAAAAACAGCTGCCTGCCCATAGGCAGCAGGGGACTAGGAGTTTGGCAGCAAGCCTACACAGAGCCTGCCTGGTTTTTTAGCCCTTCTGTCAGGTTGCTCATCCAGCACTCTGTCAAAACCCCGTCAAAAGGAGGTAGCAAACCCTGTCTTATCCACCAGAGCAGAGCAAGGGAACTGATGGGAGAATAACTGGCGGGCACTGAGAACAGGGCAGCCCCTCCAAACCCTAGTTGCATCCTTATGCAACAACTACAAATCAAGCATGCTTTTCCTTTACTTTAGCTGGTGAGGAGATTGCTTTGCTCTAATAATGGGAATTTTGCTACTGACTTAAAGGCTTTTTAATAAGGAAAGTGCTTAAAACTCACTGGGTAGGCAGGGCATTTTTTTTCTAAGCACAAGAGGTCTGGTTTGAGTCAATTCTGATACCACGAAATTGAAGAAGTCTCGTTTACCTGGCTCAATGCCAAAAGGAAAGCTGCTTACCATTATTTATATTATTGCTCTTATTTGTATTAAATTACGTATGCCCAGAATAATAGACTCTTAAAACACAGGGTCTACCAGAGACATACACATGGTCCTGGAGCCTCCTTAGCTTTTGGTTTGTTTTAACATTTTTTGTGTAGCGTGGGAGCATTCAGGCATAACCCATGCATCTAGATGGGTCCAGAGGACATGTATGTGTTCAATTGCACATATTGAATAAACGTGCCATTAAAAATTCCTTAGGGTTTTGTCAGTAGCAATACACATATGCTGCTATCTATATATATATATGCAGAGCTCTCAGGCAATAACGGGCCTGAGATTAATATATAATTTCACCTCTCATGCAAGTTGCTCTCAGATGTTGTCTTTCTCTCTCAAGGGAGATTTAGTATATGAAAATTGGAAAGAAATTTAATATCACATTTACACAAAATGAGCCAGCACTATGTGCAGGAAAAAAGAAAGAAAAGAAAAATATTACAAAATGCTGGGGGGGAAGATGTTTAGGTAAAGTTTTCATTTAAATGATCATGTTTATATAAATTCATAACTAAGCTTGAAACCAAGCAGGGCCACGAAAGCACAGAGAAATGCAGCAATAAGCAGCTAGCCATTCTGCAGTCAGTGTCAGTCATGAAATTACAGAAGTGTTTCCAATTACAGGCAAAACACACGGCACGGCCGTAACGAGCAGCGCCACTGATCAGCCTGATGCTACATTTCAACAGAGGCACTTTGCATACCAATCAGAAAATAATGGGAAAATGGAGAATACACGTGGAGAATATTTTCTATACTGCAATGGTTTCCGTAATGACAGATCCCGCAGTAATTTAGGATCCAATTTCACCAGCCACTGACCGCGGTCTCGGGGCGGTGATTCGCTCACTGTGTTACATTATGGTAAGTCCATTTGCAGTAAGCATGCCATGCTGTTCCCTTGCCAGCTCTCCAAAAAGGGCTGCCTTTAAGGGGGACCTAAAACAGAGAGAGATAACCCCAAATCCTCTATCCATGCAGCTACAAGAGTACAGCTCCCCTCCGCACTTCCCAGGGGCTGTCCGGTTGAATTTCCAAAGACCTGAGTCACTCGATGCCCCAGATGTTGCTCTGCACACGTACGCTTAAAAATAGGGCTGCAATAATTTTACTTAAGTTATATCTTGCACTCACCCTCAGTGGGAAGGAGAATAATTGAAATGATATTAGGAAAAACTCATTACAAGTTAGCTGTGGGCTGCCAGTCAGGCAGGGAGGTGTTATCTTTTCTTCTTCACATCCTGCTAAACCTACCGGAGAAAATTCTTCCAAAAATGAGGGAAAAAATCTTGCATTTTTCACTAACATTAAGAAAGGGCAGACAAACACATGCACATGACCCCAATTTTAATGTTTCTTCTTGCACCTCACAGCTGTCCCCAGAAGGCTTGCTTTGCGCTCACAGAAGGACAGGATTGGAGGGTTGGAAGGGACCTCCAGAGATCATTGGGCCCAACCCCCCTGCCAAAGCAGGTTCCCTAGAGCCCAGGCAGGTGTCCAGACGGGCCTTGAATATCTCCAGAGAAGGAGACCCCACAGCCTCCCTGGGCAGCCTGTCCCAGTGCTCCGTCACCCTCACCGTGAAGAAGTTCTTCCACATGTTGGTGCGGAACTGCCTGGGCTCCATTTTGTGGCCATTGCCCCTTGTCCTGTCCCCACAAACCACTGAGAAGAGGTTGGCCAAGTCCCTCTGTCTCCCACACTTCAGGTATTTATAAACATTGATAAGATCCCCTCTCAGCCTTCTAAACACAGTCTTCTTCACATTTCCCTCCAGCATGCACACTGCTGGCCATCAATGAGACATCCATCACCCTCTCATTCACCTTCACATTGACAGAGCAATTTTCCTGGACTTTGCAGCTCATTTTTTTTCTAATTTCTCTCTGCATAAATAAGGTTTTTAGAGTAAATACGAAGTAAAGCATTCCTATGCATGACCACTTCAATTTAATGTGCTTGCTCTGTCTCCTTCAGCTCAGATTTTTTTTTATTGTATTGTATTGTATTTTAGTTTAGTTTAGTTTTATGCCTGTCTTTCTGCACCAGTACTCGGCTGGTCCTGACAGCTGTGTGTATGACTTCAGACATCAGTTCAGTGAGAAGAAAATAATTATAACACCTGATGCTGTTTGCAAGAGTTTGTTAAGAAGATCAATAAGGACAGGAGCACTTTGACTTTTTTCATATGGTTTCTCTGGCAACCAGAGCAAATAACATAGGTAAAATTATAGTCCCATCACGCTCCATGTGCTGACAGTACATAATATATAATTGCATGCTTCCCACCAGAAAGCTTACTTAGTATAATCCTATACAATCTTTTCTCTCACACTGTTTTAGGTGTTTCATCATTTCTCCAGCTTGCAAAGCCCTTAAAAAATTAAAGAAAACAAAACCCCTTGAGTTGGTCTTGCTACTGCCTGGGTTTGGGAACATATGACAGGACGAATGTAGTTCATCTACCAGCAATAATACGAGATTATTCAAAACTAAGAAAAAGCGGGTGCATAAACCTTGTAGTTCACCTGAATCCTCATCCCACCAGGTGAAGGATGATTATTAAAGGATGAAATAACCAAGCCAGTCCCGCCCTGGGAGTGAATTTTGTATCTCACACTCTCTCCCTAGGTAGCACTCGAAAGGAGAGATGCTGGGGGGAGGAAGTGGGAAGCTGCAGAGGTGGGGTCCCAGTCTCTTTCCTCCTTCCTGCTGCTGCTGAGCACAGCTGCCCCATGCCCTGCCTCATCTCTGCCCCTGGCCCATGGGATGAGGGGGATCCTCGGGGACAGATACTTCAGAAGCCAAAATAAGGCCAGCTCCTACTAACAGGTGTCTGTCTAAATAAGCATCCTATTTTCTTAGACTTTTTGCACATTAAACACATCAGACTAATTAAACTGCCATTTCAGGGCTGTAGAAATCAACTGCACACTCTTGTTTCTAAAGGCAGGACATCAAGAGCTGAACTTCAGGTAGGTACCTCTAGGTATGAGCTTAGGACACCTGAAGAAGGGAGGAGCAAAATGAAGACCAACTTGCTGTGAATGAAATATTATAGAAGGGAAAGGTACTCTGCATCTAAAAGTGTCTCCTTGGAATGGAAGATGGTGCCAACTGGAGCAATTAACAGCTTGGAGCACCACAAAACACTTGTAGAAACATTTAGGGACTCCCCCAACCCCTCTACCCCCAGTGCCAAAGGGTGCCCAACTAATTACTTAACCTTGAGAGTGTTAAGTAATTATTATTACTTAACACTCAGTCATTACTTAACACTCAGTGATGAACTAACCCTCATAATTGAAAAGAGAGCTTTATTTTGTACCGTGTCTTTCATGCAGGTTTTTGTTCTCCTCAGAGTTTTTAATTGCAAATCGGTTCCTCAGATAAATCCCTGTGAGATAATTGTCTCAGATGCAATATCCAGAATTTGGATTTTAATAATGCAGCTTCCTTCTTCATCTAGAGATCTTGTAGCCTCCAAAGAAGCAATCATATTTATTGGTTTAATCCACTTCATGAATCCAATCTCCGTTTCACTTTCAGCAGACAGCACTTCGCGATGTCTTTGGGATGTTCTACATTTGTTTTTTTCCCTTCTTGTTCTGTATGTTTTCTAGTGACAGAAATGAGAATTATAAGCATTAGCAGGATTGCTCCATTGATCCTGAGGATCAATACCAGATTGCTTTTCTCTGCTCATAGCTGACAGCTCCATTTCCCTATGGCTTCAGAAATATTCATCAGAGTTACAGCCATTTTAGAGGCTTCTTATCCTAACGCTATCATGAATGGCTTAGTAGGCATAATGCTTTTCATATATCTCCTTTAACGCTGGCTTTTCTTTCCCACTGAAGAGAAACAGAGATGGCTGATAGTGACCTTCGGGGGGAAGCTACAGCCGTAATTCAGCCCAGCGGAGGCTTAACTTGGTCTGCAAGTTGTGACAGACACAAAATAGCAGATAAATCTGTATACTACAAAGCTATGGATTTCTTTTCCAGTGTAAACAACCCCTCGCTGAGCCCGAGGTTTTGTGAGCCTTTTGTGATCTAAAACGCTGCAGGCTGACAGCCACGGCTATGGCAGCTCCTAGCCTGGAGCTGCTGCTGGCAGCGCCTCCATCGCGGGACACGCCGTTACAGAGCCAGTGGTTTCTATAGCAGCAAGCGCTATATAAAAACCTGACTTTTCCCTCACCTAGGTAATGTTGACATGGTGTAAGGAAGTGGGGAGAGAAGAGGCACAAATCTGGATCTGTGCATGCTGCAGGCGGGCTCTAAGCAAGCATCGCGCTGGAGGATCTGAGAGGATCAGTTCCCTCTGGATTTCACGATTCAATTTCCAGTGATAGTCTGTGGCAATTTTTTAAATATATATGTTATTATTTTTATAGGGGGAGGAGGTACCCTCTTACGGCCACACGCATCCCCCAAATCCTAACCCGTACCGCCCATGCTGCTATGCTACCAAAACACCTCCCTACCTGCCTCCCCCAGGCCTCCCACAGCCTGCCCCATATCCTGCCCCATGGGCTTCCCACCTCACCAGCACAGAGATGGATGGGGCCCAGAAACCCTACCCAAGTGATCCCCCTCTACTGAGCAGCTTTATCCCATGTGGTGATCCCCAGTTCCTATATACATAGACCTTCATATACTGTCCAGCATGAGTTCAAGGGTGGCTGCTACCTACAAATCTTCACCCTTCACAGAAGAGCTAAAATAATGTTCTACAAGAGACATTTCATCTAATTCATTTCAGGACCATATATGTCAGGTTTGCTACTTTGATGGTATTTTAAACTTCCCACCATGTAATGCCATGTTGCTGCATATAGCACGTTGTGTAAGAATACACTGATTGGCTTCTTACCACCCTCTCCATGCCAAAAACAGTGAGAGTCTCACCATACACAACAACTTCCAAATCGGTGGCTCCATCCCAGGCTGACCCATCACTGAATCTCAGGACGGTTTGGGTTGGAAGGGGCCTTTCTGCACCACTGGCCAAGTATAATGAAAAGTCAGCTGAAGGACTGACATGCATGGGGGAAATCTATCAGGAATGATTACATTTAGGAATAAAAAGCTTAGCCATTTGCACATTAAAACTTTAAAAGTTTTACTTTTTAAAACATTAAAACAAGCTTTTTAGAACATTAGAAAGTAAAACTGCTAGCAACGATGTCTTAGTATCAGTTGCAGAAAGGAATAAAAAAAAAAAAGGCATTTCCTGGCATAACCTTTAAAGGCCGAAACCTCCTGCAGCTGGGATTTTCAGAGCAGCGCATCACTTATTCCACTAGCTTTTCTCCAGAAAAAAATGTTCAACAGTCAATATAGGTTTTGCTTACATAAGAGCTATTTCTTTTTAACCAAAAGGTGTGAAAATTATAAACTGACAAGCTCGAGTTTTCAAAACATGCAAAGAGGTGCTCCCATTAAAGAAACAAAGTTTTAATACAGATTTTAATGGGACAACCCATATTCTGCTGAGTGCTTTCATGAATCTCCCTCAGAACTGTCATGCACTTTCTACTATGATAAATAAGTCAAAAAATACTGCGTGGCTGTGATGTGTTATTTACTGACAGCTTTCAAATAATGAAATGATTCACCATTTAAATATTGAGGGCACATTTGTCTTCAACTTATCTGCATTAATCCTTTTGTTAATAAACCAATTAGCATACCAGCTTAGAAAATTCCTCCGAACATAAATTTCTATGGCACAGACGTTTATTTGAACTGTAAACAGAAGCCGAGGGTTGCTATGGTGTGATCTTATGCTCGAAGTCTATTTACTTCTCCAGGCTAACAACAGCACCAATAGCAGAGTCCATAAAACAAAGTATAAAGTACACACCATGGCGCTGAGAAGTCCTTATTCTAAAGTGAACTTGAACACTCACCATAAACAAAGGTAGGTAGAAAAGCAAGTTAAACTCTTATTTTTTTTAGGTTAGAAATGGTATTTTAATCTGTCTTCTGTGAGAAAAGCTTTAGAAGGAAGAAAGACCTTGCAAAGTCTGCTTTGCTGTTGTCGTTTCTAGTACTCTTGCAAAGTTGTAGGTCTGTGTGGGTTGAGCTGTGCAGCCCAGGTGGACATCCACATTCTGCCAAGCTGATCAGACTCTGGAGGAATGGAAAAAAGCAGAGACCAAAGAGATACAGCACAGCTTTAACAATCTGCAGCAGTCTCCACCCTTTAACATGGCTCTGAGTACCTGATGCCAGTTGCATTAAGCTTGGGATTGCAGCTCAGCTCTCCTGAGCCTGGATGTGTGTCACAGCCCCAGAGTGCTTTGGCCCAGAAAGGCTCCAGAACAGAACAGCTAGCAGAGACGCTTGTTGAGAAATCCCCATATTGGCCTTTTGCAACAGTATGGTACCACTGTAACTACAGAGCTAGAGCAGGATACTTCCAGAAATTATATTCTCATTAACTAGGAAAAATGTTCAGCTCACATAAACTGCTCTCCTACTGCAAGTGCAAGAGCATGGCTGCTTTTCATTTGACACTAATGGCATAGGTGGTTTTTTGTTTTTTGTTTTTTTTTTTATAATCTGATTTAAGAAAAGGCAGTTGAGAAACAACCTTAATCCTCCAACTGATGGATTCAAGTATATGAACAAAACTCTTACAAAAGAAAAATGGCTGGGATTAAGAATATAAACTGTAGCAATTAGAGGATAAAAAGCACATACTTTCCTCCAGCATAGGACTGGAAATTTAAATGATTTCTTTTACAAAGAGCCACCCAACTTCTCCCTTTACTTATGAGTAAGTCCTCTTTTAAATGACAAATCAATAACAGAAAATAATGTGCAGTAGAATAAGATTATTTGAGCTGGCTTTACTCTGTCTCTGTCCTGGTGCTCCAGATCCTGGAAGCATTTTGGAAACCCTGCTTCTCATTCATCCAAGATTCACCGAGCTCATTATATTTCAGATGAAATATTTCAGGTTGAACAGGTCAACAGTCTTTGAGAAATCACTGTTTTGCTGAAAGGTTTCCAGGATGTCTACCTGGTAAAGGCTGAGATGCACTTAGGTCAGTGCTGTGATCAAAGCTGGATTTTCAGAGAGGCATACAGTCCTCTTACTGCACAGGTGCAGGTTATGGGGATAACTCACACAAAAAAAGTAGTAGGAGAAGGTCTTGATGTTTTCCCATTAACTGGTCGAGTTGTAAGAAAGTGGGATTTTATCCTAATTCTGCAACTGTGTTGTCGATTGCCTAGCTGTCTGCTCCTGCTTTGGAAGCTCATTTTAAGCATTCAGGAGGCCAGTTCATTCATATCTTGTTTCAGTAATCTTAGGAAAAGGATTCCTGAACACAGGGACCCATCCTGAAAACCAGAACACAACCCATCCTTAACAGCCAGGTTCCCATTCTTCTCCATAAAACCATAAAAAGATCTTTAGTGAAGCACCTGTTATCACAGAAGTCCCACCTGAAAGCTGTTCCAACTCCATTTGGCTGCTCTGGCCATAAGGTCCCGAGACACAGCTGTTTTTCTTTTGGTTTTGCTTTACTGTTTAAATATGGGCACACAAACTATTACCCAACTGAGCTAAAATATGAAGCTCCAAACACATCCTGGAAGATTTCACACTGTTTTGGCTGCCCATTTCTTTAGGGAACAAAAGTTTCCAGCATCACAGCAAAACAAAGAAACTCTCTACAGGCCTAGAAGGAACGAGGCTGAACAGAACAACAAACCAGCACAGGTGATTCAAGAAAAACAGGGCAAAACTGACTGTGCTTTCCCCGTACACTGTCACTTGCCTTTCTAAGTCCTCCAGATTGTTTCTCTTACTGGGCATGAGCAGCAAGATGTGGTCAAGTCAGGCAGGGACAGAAAAGGGAGGCTACTGAAAGGACAGAGCCAGGCTACTTACAGCAAGACATGGTGGGAGAATGAAAAACAACAGGTACAAGCTGAAACAAGAATGCTTCTGACTACATGTAAGGTAAAACTTCACCATGAGGACAGTCAAACAGTAAAGCACATTTACGCACCATGGTTGTGCAGTCTCCATCCTTGGAGGCTTTCAAGACCAACTGCATAAAGCCCTGAGCTGGTCTCATCTCGTAGTCCTGATACAGACCTCCTGAGGTCACCTGAATCCTCCTGTGATCTCAGGAAACTTGTCACCAGGTCCTAGGGAATCAAAGAAAAAGATACAAAAAAACCACTATACCCAGTTATGCAAATATCCTGCCTCTAGGAAGAACCTCCTCTTAATCCCTAATGGAAAGGGTTGGCCACACGAGCCTAACGTGTAGTTTAACATTAGCTGGTACTTACAAGAAGGAAATCTACATTAATAGCAACCTGCTGTGAAGATGGCAAAAGCTCTGCTGAAAAACAGATAAAGTGTGTGATTGACATGTTCAGACAAGGCTTCCCAGTTTCAGGCTCTGACACTTACCTTGAATAAACAAAAGGGAAGTAGTTCAATTTTCAGCCAACAGAACTTATAAATATTAGGAAAAATCAGGAGCCTTTCATTTAATATCTGGAGTCAAAATGCAAAACAAATTTCAGGCATCCAGATTTGAAAACTGCCTAACTTGCAGAGAATTTGTGTATCTTGTAGAAGAGAATTTTTGGTATCTTATATTAAAACAGAAAGTCAATGTCCCTTTGAATGAATATGGTGAGCAGATATAAATGAAACAGTGTATTAAAGTGTAGACTAGTAAATATACTCTTAGCTACTGGAGGATACAGCCAGGGTCCAGAGAAGAATCAAAATAAGAACTGAAAAGCATCTTGAACATTATTTTAATGTCATACACATCTGGAACATTATAATTCACTATAAAATACTTCTGTAAGTCCTGCAGTGCACCAGGTAACAGAGAGAGAAGACTCAGTCTCTGTAGTATTTGCAAAGCAGCTTCTCCTCACTGTTATAAACTGACCTGGAAACTGGGATTAACTGTTCCTAGATGCATTCCACAGAGCACAGGGTCAGAGAAAAGTAGAGCTCTGCCAAACTTCTGAGGTCAAGATTGTTGCCTCAGGTACTAAAGAATTATGAAGTGCTGGCTTTTCAGGAGTACTTAATCACTTTTTAAGTATAAAATACATTTATATATATATATACATATAAAAATGTGTATTCTATATATATACATTAGAACTGTTAATGAACTGTGAAAAAAAAAAAAAAAAAAAAAGAATAAACAGAATAAAGCCAAGTTCTACTGCACAATTACAAGAGCTCCCTGCTGTGGTGAGAATGTGACTTTAACAATTCAAACTGAATTCTGAAGATAATTTTGGCCATCCAGGGCAATTTTGTACTTCTTCACAAGATCTACCCTCCAAGGCTGAAATCACGTGAAATACCACCTGAAAACACTGATAAGACTCAGCCAGAGAGGAACATTCCTCCCTTTTTTGCTTCTTTCTCCTGGAACATATAATTCTAAATGTTTCTACTCACAGAGCAACCCTTCAGCACTCCCTACCTGAAATCCCACCGCTGCGTTCATCTGGCAGATTTAAGGAGAAGATTTTAATGGTGCCTTCCAACTTTATATGACTATCAGTCTAGGTGGCAGAATACTGGGGAAAATGTACCAGAATATGGATTTTCCATATTGTAAAGTTATACTGCTTCCATCTTCAATTTCAACTATTGTTTGTATTTGACATAACCCATACAGAAACTAACAGGCCTGCATATTGTCTGGAATAGCCACTATTATTTTTTCTAGTAAATAACATTTTTAAAAACAAGTATTTCTTTTTGTTTGTTTCAAATAATTGCCTATCAGTAACTGGCATATTTCGTAACATTTGAATTTATACTAAAAGAAAGAGGGAAAAAATCCAGGTTCCAGATACAGATTTCTTGCAGTCTGCATTACAGCTTTGATTTTATTTTGAAGTGTCAGACTCTGTGTCACAGGAAGCAGACGTTCCCTCTGTGGTATTTGTAAGCTGCCGACGCAACAGACTCTAAACTTGTCAGGCTCTCTCAGCAGACCTTCATTACAGGGAAGAAGTTTATACTTTTGTATAAGCTACAGTAAAATTTAACAGCGTGTGAGGCCTTTAACCAGGTGGCTACATAGACTTCATTTAAAAGGGGCTTTACTCTGAAGCTGTTTGTAGGATTTTTGCAAACATTACTATTCAGAGACAGGAAGCACTGTTCATACCCAAAGACTGACACGGGGTTTCCATCCCAAGGGTGAAGTGGCAATCTTTCCAAATGGTGAAGCAGTCTTCGAAGCTGGCGTCCAGAGAGCCACCCTCTCCTCCAGCTGATGAGCTTGCTCCTGCCTCTTGTTCACGTCACTTGTGTTTCCTAGATCTCTGCAAGCATTTCCCATCAAACACAAAATGTCTTACACAAAATAAAACCACCACCAACAACAAACTTTGCTGTCCATCACATCACAAGCTAATCACACCTCTCAGAAATTCGCTCTTCACAGATAGTGTGATATGGCTGTGACGTTTCTTCTTTTCTAGGTAAGTTTGCTGAGAGACAGGCAGGCATGCCACATCATTTCTCCCCAACTATCAATAGATCTGTGGACAGGAGAATCCAGACATCCTTCCAGCTCCCTCTTCCATGGTCTGACCTGTACAAAACATGGTGCGTACATTTGGTAATGCTGTCCGTAAAGTTTAGAAGACA
Source organism: Anas acuta (assembly GCF_963932015.1). Taxonomy (NCBI): domain Eukaryota; kingdom Metazoa; phylum Chordata; class Aves; order Anseriformes; family Anatidae; genus Anas; species Anas acuta. The sequence goes on from NC_088981.1 coordinate 103,457,962, forward strand.
AAATTTTTGCAGGAAAGTTCACTAAAAATAAAAAAAAAAAAAAAGGCAATTTTTAGAAAACACAGCTCAGAAATTGCCTCTGGATCTGAGTATCAAATACTGGCAGAAGTAGTCTGTTTTTTTAACTATTGGTTAATTTAAATGATTGATTTTGAAAAATTTATATTTTAAAAATAAGGTAGTGCATATTAAAGTCAAACATTAGCTCAAGTCTTGCATAACTTATACTGCAATACCCTCTTGTGGTCATATGAAAATGGTTTATCTAAATACCTGAACCTTTTTTTTTTTTTTTTTCATAAAAAGCTTATTAAACATTTTTTTCTTTTTTGGGGGGGAACTAACATATTTTTCACAGACAAATTTGCAGTGTGTATCATCACCTGTCTGGCAGCCACAAAGGAATAACCTCAGTTAGGTTCTCCCTCAGTATAATGAATGCTGACACTGCTCATCAGACAAACTGATCCCAAAATAAACTCCTAATCAAAGGCGCCATCTCCTACACTGACACTCATTAGGGACTTTTTTCAGTTTCATGCCCCCAAGCAGAAAAAAATAAAGATGCTGTAATCAATTTACATAGATTCATATGACATGAAGCCACAACAAACATTAACCTTTTCTACCACAGGATGAAAAGAAGTACACAGTAGATCAGTTTTATCAACTCAAATGAGTTCTCTCTTTAAAAGCCCCAAATTCTTCTTTATAAACAATAAAATGCTATACCAGCAGATAACAATGTTAGGGGAAACAGTTCAATATCTGCAGAGCTGCTGAGCTGTTAATCCATGGCCTAAATGGGCTAAAGATATATCCAGTAAGCTATCCCCAGAAATGTCCCCCTTACCCTCCCCTCGATGTACTTTCCCTTTATGCACCATTCCCTTAATGACTTTTGGTCCCAGTAGAAGATGGGATAGTTTTTAAAATATTTGCTCTTAGCAGTCTGTTTTTGGAACAGCAGCTGCATTTTAAAGGCATAGTATTATAATATTAAAAAAAATAAATAGCTATGATCCAATTCCCATCTATCCTATCCAGAGAAACAACTGGAACAGGATGTTTGTAAACTATGTACTCGGCCTGATAGTAATTTTTAGCTTATTTTTATGTTTAATTTGCAGAAAATTACTTGAAAGGTTAGAAAAAAAATAACACAAGAACTTTGTAAACAAGAATGAAAAAGCATTTAGCCTTCCCATTCAGATCCTTTCCTGACCTGATCAGGGTCTAAAATCCCATGTGCATTGATTAATGAATTGGGTCATCCAAGCGTCCCTCAGCTTCCTTTTAAAGCAGATAGATGCTGCTAAAGTCTAATTCTTTAACTGGCTGCACATGCTCCAACTTGGAGAGGACCCTGGGACAAACATTTTGTTTTGAGGCAAACTTCTTTCTCTCTTCTTAAGTTATGTTACTGCGATTTTCAAGGGCAAGGTTTCCAAATACAGAAATAAGTCTTGCTCAGAAATGTCCACGTGAAACGTTTGGATTGTTTTATAGTTATTATTATTTTAGAATAAATTATTTGCCAAATTTGGCATGTATTTTCCAATACCCCAAGTAAACATAACTGAAAAAAAAATAAATAAATAACCGATTTAAGTTCATTAGCATTTACCAGCAGGATGAAGCAAGACGCTAGAATTCATCTGGAGCTAACCCACATTACTCAAAAACAAGTCAGTCAAGAATTTGAGAGGAAATTTATACTTAAAATACCCCGCTTTCCTGCTAGGTCACAAATACTTGAAGAAGTGACTGCATACCACAGAAGACCAGCAGGCTGACTGTAAAGGAAAACTGACATTTTGGACACAGTTTTGAAAATTCTCACTTTGTGTACTAATGACCCTTTAAAGTTACTTGAAAAGCACTTCCCACAGTTGCTTAATGTCTTCTGCAGAAATCCCTAAGTACTTTAAAAGGGCTTTTCATGATCTGTGGCTGCTCATTTTTTATATATATAAAAAATAACAAGATTTAAAGCACAGATTCATCGAAGCATCTTATTTTAAACAAACAAACTCCGCCTCAAACAGACTGCAAGGCCCCAGCAGCTGTCCGCACTGGGGCTGGGCTCCCTTTCTCGTGAATATTCACAAGGCAGGCTGTTTCCAGTGGAGACAGTAAACACACCAGGGAAACCAGCAGCTTTCAGGAGATTTTGCTTCTGCTACAGAACTACAACAAAAGTGCTCCTGACAAACTCGGCTCCACAGCATGCTTTGCACTAAACCAGGCTTTATTGCTCTGCAGAGTTTGAGCATAGGGTGGTCTCAGCTGCCAGCAGCATTCATTGCCTCCTAGGCTGAGAGTTTGCTGCTTACTGATGGCTTTCAGGAGCAATTATTTCCTATCAAATTGTTGTTACCATGAAAACTTCTTCATCCTTCAGGCAATGAAGCAATGTAAAGCAGTAGGAAATGATCATTAAGTAACAGGGAAGCGAAACAATGCCAAGCACTGCCTGTCAGTGCTGGCATCAATGTTCATTTTCTTAAAGCACTCCAGATCAGCAGCTAAAAGAAAATGCTGGGAGAGGAGGAGCTCTGAAAGCACAAATAATAGCAGGTTTAAACTTCCTGACAGTCCCAACATACCTAATAATACTGGGGATAGAGTGAGTCTCAAAATGGATGTGTTGGGAAAGGGTTCTGGATTCAGGAGGAACACCTTGACTAGGTCCTGGCAAGCAGCAACCACACCTCTGGGGCAAGCAGCCTCAGCTCCATCCCTGTCTCGTGGCAGCACCCAGCCTGGAAGACCTGTACTTGCACAAACAGCTGCTTGGAGCAGGGCGGATGAGCAGGCAGCACTGCAGCAGGACCAGGTCCAACAGGACAAGATCTGGAGGGAGGCTGTGGAGGCTGAACAGAGAGGAAGAAAAATCTGGTAAGTCACTTTTTCCAGTTCACACCTCTCCTACTCATTCCGACAGTGGTATTGGTGCTCCCTGACAATCCTAGGGCTTGATTCAAAGCCTAAGCTATCAAGGGAATTTTTCTTCTGCAGGGACTTTGGATCAGACCCTAGCACCTTTCTTTCTAAGGCTACATCATCTCTGTTATTCTTCGCTGGACAGAATCTATGCTAATACCTCCTGACACACCAGGCTTAAGCCAAAAAAGAGATGCAAAGAGCTGCATGCTTAATATCTTTTAGCTTAATAGAGATCTTCATGATGATTATATAAATGTGCCAACCTTTATAATTTATTGCAGACATGCTGATATTATCGCCACTTCTCATATTCTTGGAAGTGGCTGAAATGGAAGTTGAACAGAGTGTTCTGCCAAAACACGACTCTGTATTCCCAGCCTGGAAATCCCTGAGCATGCCCCACGAGCCATGTGCAGACAGGCAAATCCCATTATTGTAGTGTTTCAGCAGGCTGAACGGCATGCATTCGTGTATACAGCAGCTACCTGGAGGAACCAGAAATTAACATCCTCCCTGCCTCTGTGCCTCTGCCACATAACTTGTCTGTTATGTTCGTGCTTCTGTACACAACATGGACACGCTTATTAGAAGAATATCCTTGGTGAAAGCACAGCCAGCTCTGGCTGTGTCTATGCAGTAGCCAAGCAGATAAAACAAAAGGGTGAAGCACATTGCTTCCAGGATGTTTTTAGGAAGGGAAACGAAACCATCTGAACAGCCCTGCCCTCCTCACCCTTCTGGAGGAAATGCAGATAGTAGGGTTGGTCTCTCCAGAGATGTTTTTACACTCTTGTCCATCTCCTTTTACCTGAAGGAAAGGCTGGTTCATGCACAGGCAGGGCTGTGGAGGCAATGCCACTCTCTCCCAGTTGTGCACCAGGCCCTCTCCCAGCGGGCCCAGTATGCTCCATGTCCCTTCCAGAGCACAGGCAGCAGGAGGGATGCTCTGCCTGCACCTCTGCTGGGGTTCACAGGCATGGCTGTTGGTGCAAACCTACTTTCATGTGTACTTAACACATCATAAACCTGAAGCATGCCCTGCTCTCCATTCTTAGCAACAGGGCTCCTGTAGAGGGGTAGGGTATGTGGACAGGTGCCTAAAGCCACCTCATCTGGCTTCATCAGACTCCACACACTACAGCCTGCAGGGAAAAGTCTTTCAGCTCCACATCCCCAAACCAAGGCTTGCTACATGTTGGTGGTCTGACCCGAAGTGGGTATAGGTAAATGGCACAGACCCAAACATTTCTCAGTACTTATCACCACAGTGTAGTCCCAAGCTGGGAACAGCAATCCCAAGAGTAACATCCAAGTCTGGCACTTTTACAGAGTGCCTGACATAGCAAAATAAATAAATCTGGGCCCCCTGTGCTGTGCTGGTATACAAAAAGTTATAATAATAAGCATAACAATCGTAAATTAGCTTTTATTTGCTCTTTGGGTATATCTGTACAGGACAGGGGAGCATAGCACAGAAACCCAAGGCCACTGTGTCCATGAGGTACAAGGCTGTGTCGTACACAAGAGCTCAACTCAGGAGGCTGTGCAGCTTCAGCACCGTGAGCTCAGATGAAGCACTGCATGGACACCAGTAACCAGCTCAGTCAGCTGAGGTGTCCCTTGAGCCCTTTATAGTCCCAAATACAGCAGTAGATTAACTGCTTCCTCTATTGACCTCACAGCACTTTTACAATAGCAGGTGAAGAACAGTTTTCTTCATTTCCGGCCAGAGAGAGCAAAAGACAAGAAAATCAGAGGACTTGCCCTGTAGTCACACACCAGGTGTAGAACAAGGCTGAGGAGCAAAACTCAGGTCTTCTGGCTCCTCACTTTGCTCCTAGCACAGATACCTATCTGCACAAAAATACTCCAGCAGGTATTTGCCTGCTGCAAATATAGCTCTGGAAATTCCTACCAGGGACTTCTGCCAGCAGAATATTGGTCAATTAGAAAATAAGAAGCTCTGTCTTATTTAAGGCATGAGACATAAATTTGCTAGAGTGACCCAAGACTTTGCAGATTTATCTGCATTTACACAAGGAATACATCGTGGACATGCTAGCCTTGTCTTCCTCTAGCAATAAAACCACTCCTAACATAGTGCAGGTACACTATGTGAATAAAGAAAACCCTGGGCTTCACTACAAAAAACATGGGTTTGGGTACAAAGAGTTTGCATGTGTAAGAATTGGCTTTAAGTATTTAATTGAACAGATAAATAGGCATTCAGATATGACCAACAGAGACAGAACATTTAAAACTGCATTTTTTACTTCTATTCCAAGGTACCAGAACTGGAGTTTCCTAAAGGACTACGACCAAATGGTAAGTTTCAAACAAACACCTACCTGTAACCAGGATCCTTCTAGCTTGAATCAATTTGAAGTAGGCTAATGCTTTAAATTGGAGAATACTTGGGCATAAGTGGCAAATGCTTTAATACTAAAATCTTTAGGAAAATAAAAGACAGCTGAGATACCATTCATCTGCTAAAAAGGAAGACAGTTTGTGTTTGTGTTCAGTCTGTTTCAACATTATAATATTGAATAATTGTTGAAATATTTCAAAAATATTTCTCCATACACAGAAAGTGCCAGAAGAACCAACTTCCTAGGAAAAGTTTGTGAGATGATGACATCATGCCAAAACCCAAGCCACTTACTAAAAATGAAACAAAAAACCTCCCACATCATAACCATTCCAGAGCAGGCTAAATTCTTTCTCTCCTGACATTTCATGCAACATATTTAAAAATGATTCATTTCCCTGTGTTATCTTACTCCCATGAAAGAGGATAGAGAAAAATAATCATTTTACTGCATTTTTGCAACACTTTCATGTACATTCAGTAAGCATTATATTTTAAGTACATCTAAATTCTGTTTTCAAAAGCAAAAGAGCTGATATTACTAATAATCTCAGTAACTTGAATTTTTGTAACAAGCAAAGGATGTAACTCTGAAAACTTTAGCATTAATGGTCTTTGTTTCATTCAGGGTAATAAAAAGGAACACAAGCCTCTGCCAGATTATATATCTGTGTTTTCAAACAAAGTTCCCAACTCCACCAACCAGAACATTGGCAGTAGAATGAATACTGAACTTGGCAAGATGCTGGTAAACATGGATTACTTCTTCAGCAGTGGAGCACGAAAGAGGAAACTTGAGGATGACCTCCAGCCTTCCTAATACCTCAAGTAAAAATACTAGTAACAAAGCAAGTCAAAGAGATCTACCTAGCAGGCCTCTTTCAGACTCCACAACACTGAAATTAGCAGGTAACAAAATCCTTTTTTTTTTTTTTTTTTTTTTTTTTCTTTTCTCTCTCAGAGAGACCAGAAGTACTGTCTAGCATGGAACTTTTTCAAGAACTAAGATGGATGTCATTCAGCAATGCCTATGGAGACTGTCCTCTTCAGACTTGGGGTTACTCAGAATCACAGAATCACAGAATTTCTAGGTTGGAAGAGACCTCAAGATCATCGAGTCCAACCTCTGACCTAACACTAACAGTCCCCACTAAACCATATCCCTAAGCTCTACATCTAAACGTCTTTTAAAGACTTACAGGGATGGTGACTCCACCACTTCCCTGGGCAGCCCATTCTAGTGTCTAACAGCCATACAGAGTGAGTCAGGACCACAGATCTCATCCTTCTTACCATGCAAGCCCACAATAACTTTGCTACTAACATCAGAAAGATTAGAGCCAAAGGGCTCTTCTGAAACTCTTCCTGAATTTTTACCTCCTGAAAAGAAACAATCAACAGAGACCAGCTCAGATGAGTCACAGCATAAACAACATACTTCAAATTCTGAAAGTCCGGGCAATAAAACACAGCAGGTTGTTACATTTCATGTATTTACCCAAGGATTCGTCAGCCTGCCACTTGCATGTTTAAGCTTGCTCTAAAGAGCAAAATTTAAGGCATGTAAGACATGTTCTGTGCTTTTTCAACTCTCCCTGCCGAGGAAGGGGGATCTATTTTTTTTTTTTTTCAGACTTGTTTTCATTTTTTTTTTCCTTTGGATTTGCTGTTTCTCCCCTATGCTCTCACATTCCCTTTTGCTACTTTTTTTTTTTTTTTTTTCCTTGTTTAGCTGATGGAAACTCAGTGACCAGGAAGCAGGCTTTTACATTTTGCTCTGAAGGCATGCTGCTCAGCAACCTGCCTTACGCACTTTTGATCATCAGCCTTGAATTTAGCAGGTTTGTAGTTCCTAAAATCTGTGGTTGCCCAGGGAAACCACCATCTAAATCGACAAAATACCTAAAGCCTGCTCACTAGAGCATCTTCATGACATAGATGCAACGTTTTTTCAGGGAAAAAAACACAATCAGCAGAGCATGGGGAACACACATAGAGTGCCTGCCTTCACAGGGTGCATGTAGCTTCTGTAGGACCATGCTCAGCCCTGCGTAGGTGGAGACCAACGCAGAAGCCACTAGCATTGCCCTGATACAACAGGCTGCAATCTCACACTTAGCTGAGGTGGAGCTGTGTTTACTTACACCTTGCAGCCAAGACTGTTTATTTTTGAGGTTAGACTTTAGCAGCAGAAGGCAGTTGACAAGCACAAGAAGTGGTAGGGATCAGTGTGATCATTGGCAATGTTCAGGTGGTCTCTGGAATAAAACAAAAGCCACTGTAGAAAGGAGAGATGGGTTGTAGCCCACAGCAAGTCATATCCTGGCATCTTCAGTGTCTGAGAACTGGAGGACAAAGGCTTTCAGGATGACAGCTTAGCTACCTGCAGAAGAATGAAGATGATGGCAAGAAAGCTGCCCATGCAAGGGCTGATTCCACTCTGCAGACATGAATATCCAACTGTAGTAAACAACCATGTTCACACACAGAAAATGGAAACATACACTTAAAACCAAAACAAAACAAAAAACACCACCATGTTCAGCTAAGATGCTTTCTTCAGTCTTGAGAGCAGATGACTGCAGCAGGAAATTTCAAAAATGTCTGAAAGTGGGAGAGGGGAGAGCAGAGCAAGCCTTTCCTTGTCCTTGTGTTGTCCAGAGCTTCTTCCAAAAACTGTGCAGGCTACTCAAAGGCTAAATATTTATTGGTGGTTGTGTAATATTGAAAATTACTACACTTGCATGCCTTACTCTGAGATACACTGAGCAGCTCCAACTCTTGCTGTGGGTCACCAAGTCCACAGAGGGTGGCACATGCCCCATCTCTGTCAGCCTCAAGCTCCTGTTCGTGTAAGAACAACTCATTCAAAAAACGCAAAGGGATTCTGGTTTTCGTCGTGAAGGCACACAGAGCTCCGTGCTCCCTGACCTCCAGATGGCACTCACTCCCCAAGTAAGCCACTGATGGTTTACAGCAGCAGCGTTGCGCAATCCCTGTCTAATTTCAAAGGGCTTTAAAATATTTCCAGATTCCCAACCCTGCTTTGTGTGAGTCCTGAGCATCCCTCTCCCAGGGAGGCCCCTCAGGATGGACGGTACGGGAAGGAGGATGGACTAAGCACTGCACAACTTAATCCTTCAGCTCAGCACCGGCCTTGTTTCAGCTGACATTTCTCCCAGTTTTGGGGCACAACATGGAAGGTCTTATCCTGAAGACATGGGCCACCAACTGGAGTCTTGAGAAGCAAAGACAGTAGCTGGAGTACTGGAAAATGTGGCTGAGGAGGAAGGATCAAGCGGTCTAACATAGTTTAACCTGAAGAAAAGGGAGACTGGGAAAAGGACGGCAGTCCTTAGATACATACATAGCTTGGGAAAGAGAAAAAGTAGTAGTTTATTTCATGTACATGGCAGACAATATTAAAAATAATCGTTTTCAATTATAGCAAGGAAAATCATGTTACTATTACGGAAGCTAGCAGTAAGGTTAATACAGTACTTGGTAGGGTTAATACAGCACTGGAACAGATTCCCTGAGGAATCTCCACCTTTGAAGGTTAAACACAGCCACCCACCAAGGAGGATGTGTTTGACAGGGTTTGCCTGTTAGTGTATAAACTGCGACTGTCTGAGGGGTGTTTCACCAATTGTCTGATCTGTAACAACAGTTGGTGGGATCAGAACATGCTTTGAAAACATGCTGTGTGGTTGTTTGTTTTTCAAAACACATTCAAAAAGAAATAAAAAAATAATATTTCAGTTAGTCCAGATTGGAATAGATTGCATCTCTAAAACACAGATTGACCACCTGAGTTTTTGATGAAGGCACATTTCTATTTTTCTGCCTACTCCTACAGAGAATGTTTTTCACGCAGCCCAGATGTGCCTCTTTTAATCACACAGTCCCACCAAAATCCAACCTTTATCCTAAAAGCTTCACTAGTGCTCCCTCGACTGCCACATAAGAACACCTCTGAAAGAGCACGTTCGTGCCTTTGTGCAGGAATGACAACAACTAATTTGCTTTCAACAATTTCAGGACACCTTTACCAATTGTGTGTAGCCCTGATTGTGCTGTCCTTACTCAGGTAGAGTGCCCGTAGTGGGTACTTGGGGTGATTACAGGCGTGCAGCACAGGAAAACCCCAACCCACCACCCACTCATGCACTCCTATCACATGTGCTCCTTTGCAGTCTTTTTCTCCAGTCTGATAGAGATCTACAACAGGAAGGTCTGCAGCTATACTTGAAGTGGAGCCAAAATATGCAAGGATTTCTGGTTTAATCATCAATAGAATAAAAGTTTCCCATACAGACAGACATGATAATCCACATAGTATAGCAACATTTTGTAGAGTGGACACCTTATTTTGTTCAACTATTACGCTTTCCTTTGAAATTAAAACTATTTTTTGCTGTCTCAGTGATCCCTCCTCTGGTACCCAGCAGTTTGCATCCCTCTATCATGCACAACACCTTCAGAAAACACAGTTTGGGAATATCTGAGGTCTAATTAAAACTGCCATAGAACTGTGAGCAGAAGGCAGCAAACAGGCATTCTCTAGACGTCAGTTTCTTCCCAAGTTCAACAGCAATTTTTCTCTTACTATAATTAACCTTGCCAACTAATCCTTATTTACATAAGCACAGTGTCTTAGGAAGAATGGATGAGATGACAGCAGCACTGAAACCTGTAAACAACCAGTGGAAATTCAATTTATTAAAGAGATTGTATAGATATTAAAACGTGTTGTAAGCTTCTTGTAAAGAGTTCTTATGATGTATCACTGTGCTTCACAGCTTTGTAAGCTTGCTTTCCTTTTGCTGCCAGATCTCAAACAAGAGATTATACATGTTTAGGCAATTCGTTTTCTGTATTTCTTTCTGTTAAAGAACACAAGTGGGTAGGAATATGAATTTAATTCTTGGGTTAGACACACTGCTTTCTCTTTTAAGGACTGTTAATATTAATTCTAAGTGGGTGTAGAGATGTTTCCAGTGCCTCCAACTTTTGCATGTTCTCATTTCAAGCTTTGGTCATAATAAAAATGTGTGAAATATATCATACTTTATAACAAAACATATGTAAGTTCATATAAATCTGTATTTCTTATACTTTTAGAATAGTCTTCGTATATAGCTGCCAGGTGGCATCTTAACTATAAGGTTTTGTTTTAAAAGATTGGATTGATGATTCTGATCATGTTCCTTAGAAACATGAAATTAAAAGCTGTTTCTTGACCTTTAAATTATCCTAAAGTAGTAGCTAAATGGGTTTTCCTACAAATAACATCTCATCGTGCTGTGAAAATTACTGCATGAACAGTAAGGTTCCTACAACAGAGAAGGAAGAGAACAGATACATACAAACAGTTGGATGGACAACAGAGGCCAGGTCCAGGCATTGCATGTTGGTATGGACTGTGCACATGCATTGTTTGCCTTTTATAAAGAACGCTCTATAAAGGAATATTTCTGAATTAAAGTCCTACTTAAAGCAGATAATTTTCTTGTTCACAAAAAGTGTTTTTGTTTGTTTGTTTGTTTTTGTCTTCTGGTTTTAGAAATGAACAATAATTTGTTAGTGCCTCAAGCTGCTTTAGTAAAACTCCCTAAAGTGGGATGTCTATCTTAAAAATTACTTGCTCCTCTGAATCCATGTGAGCTATGCAAGGAGCACTTGCATGGTTCTGTAAATCACAGCCCTAACCACAGCCCTCTCCTGTCCCAGAAGGGATAGATGCCAAAGGCTGACGTCTGCTTGTAACCTCCTCAAAGCCTCTCACAGGAGTTGTATGTACCCACAAAACCACCATTACTAAGAAATGGGATTTCCAAGTATCTGGGATTAAAGCCTCACCTCAGCACTCCACCTCTACGCCAGGTTGGTGGAGCAAAATTGCTCCAAATGGCTTTTAAATGGCTTCCCAGGCAATGCCAACAGGAAACTCTTGTTTGGCATACATTGATTGACAAACTGCATTAAAAATGATCTGCAAAAATATAAGCATAATAGCTGTAAAGTGCTGAGATCTGGTTTCAGTCTATGACTTTGACCAGATCACTTCAAACTCCATGTCAAGTTTCCCCATTTCCTAATGGTCAACTACCATCGCTGGATATACTATATATAACCTGTGAATTAACAAGGTCTGCTGAAATATGCTCACTTTCTCAGCTCTCACTGGGGCCTCTGCTGTTTGAGTGGCTCAGATGCAAATGTGGGTCTAGAACAAGGCCGGCTCCAGATCTGAAAGCTACAGATCAACCTGCTTACTCAGCTACAAGCTTGAAGTAGGTTTTCTGTGTAGAAGGGACAACTCCAAATTTAACATGGAAATCAATCTCACAAGTCTCCATATAAACCAGTTAATGTGTTTTATTTTCTTTCTCCCGGTTCTTTGGCTTTGCTAGGTTTTGGGCTAGGTTTTGGGTTAGGTTTCTAAGTGTGTGTGGTAAGGGGCAGTTTTGGTATTCTATGTTCTTTCAGTACTCCTTTTTGGTTAACCATATAACTTAAGATAACATGCCATTACCCAGAACGGCCTTTGGTTAACTGAATAAGGCATTTCACAGAGCACAGACTGAATCAACAGGGTGGTGTTTTCTGCTTTTTTTTTTTGCTTATGGTATTTTCATTCAATTTGTGATGTGTCTGTCCAGCCTAACCTCAAGTAAATCCTACATAAACACTGCCACGTTTTCAGCTTGCCACATATATAAAACATACTGCATTTTAAACCTATGATCTACATGCAACCTCCAGTGTTTCTTTTCTACTCCTGCCCTGCACACTTGTACACCACCACCTCAAACATGAAGTACAGAGGAATCCACTGAACTTCCTTAGCAAGAGGAGGTTCTTCAAATGACTCTTCGGTCAACCCTGCCACTGAGGAGCCTCTGCTGCAGTTTGACCACCCAGTGTGTTGAAGGCTGCCTGCAATGTGCAATCATCCACACAGCTGCTGAGCATGGCCTCCACCCCTTCATCAGACTGTTCATAGAAAAAAACAAGACAGTATTGAACCCAATGTCATCCCCTGAGAAACAAACACCCACAATTTGGCCACGCACAGGACATCAGTCTGCTAACCACTAAGCCTTGTTCCTTAGTTTTCCACCAGCCTTGTGGTCTTCCCATCTGTCCCCTATCTCTCCAGATTCACATGAAATGAGACCAGGCCAAAGGCCCAGTTGAAGTGAAGGTAAATGATATCCACTGCTCTTCCCTCTTCCTCCAAGCCAGCTAACTCACAGAAGGCAATCAGGCCAATTCAGGCACAATTTGCTCTTGCTAAATCCAAAACAGCTGCTCCCAGCCACACTCTTGTCTATCAGAACCTGGAAATGGCCAGAGGAGGCCAATATGGAGCACGTGCTCCATAATATTCCTGGGAACTGTGGTTAGGTTGACCAGCCTGTAGCTCCCTGGATCCTTTTTCTTGCCAAAAGACAGGGAATGACATTTGCCTTTTTCCAGTCATTGGGAAATGACCTCTGCTAACCATCAACCCTCCAAAGATGATAAATGTCAGTGGTCTTGCAATAACGTCAACCAGCTCCTTCTGCAAGCTCAGATTCATCCCATCTGGTCCAGCACAGCAGTCTTTGTCCAGATCTCTTCAGCAGTCCTAATTCTTCCCCTACCACAGCCAGTATTTCACTCTCTCCAACTGTGCCCCTAGGCTCATGGAACCTGAGGGGCCTGTGAACAGACCTTGCTTGTAAAAACAGACAAAAGAAGGCAATGGCCATGTTGGCGTTTTCCCTGCCCTTCTTAAGTAGGTCTCCTACCACATGAAGGAGATGTGAGCAGTGTGCTCACATTTTCCTTCATCTTTCTCTTCTTGCAAAAGTGCTTATTGGAAGCTTTTTTTCTCCTTCACATCCTTCACCAATTTCAACTAAGAAATTGAAACAGAGTACTAAGAATTTCTTATTAACAGACAAATAAAAGCATTTTTCATTGGTTCATTATGTAATGCCATACACTAATCCTGGGCTGTGCAGCACCGTGAACAGACACGACAGGGGAAGGAGAGTAGGTTTTTGTCTAACTGATTGCTTGCACTACAAAGGAAAATTTTGAAAGCTGCAATGCTGACTAAATGCAAACATTGCATGTCTTTGTGAAAATATGAAAACAGTTGGATAAAAGTATGCTCATGGAGCTGCTTAATTGTTTGAGCTCAGTTCAGCTCCTTGATTATTTCTAGCAAGATAGAAGGCAGTGAGTATTACCAGTATTTTTGGAGCACTTTGTTGAAGCTGCACCCACACAGCAATGCAGATATACAAATTCTACCTTAACTATTTCTCTATTATTCCCAGATTATCTGAAATGCCAAACACATCTATATCACAGGCCTAATTTTAAATGAGCATGAGATAACTTCTTGTGATGGGTTACTCAACTCTTTTCCAAGTACATAATACTCCCACAAGGCTGAAAGCTCAAGTTTATCAAGAAAATCTTGGAACACTAATTATTTTAAGCTATTTTCAAGTTTTGCTTTCTTTTAGAGTTTGTCTTTTAAAAGGTTGATTCATTTGAATTATACTGACAGATCATAGTTTTTAAATTAGAATTCTGCATTTGGGGAGTCCATTTTTTGAGATTTTATGTATGCCTGTATACTTCTATTTTTTATGACTGATTTACACAGAGGCTGACATGATTTACAAATTAGGCATTAGTAATATTATTGTTTTGAAGTGCCACTAAATGAATGTGGAATGAATGCAATAAATCTGTTTGTCAAAGCATGTTATTGAAACGATGGAAAAAAAAAAAAAGAGTAGAATTGCAGAAGAGCAGAAACTGAATTGTATAAGGACCATCAGTCTAATATAAATACATCTTTCATAAGAATGCTAGAAGTTTTATGCCTGAAAATAACCCTGAATGTTATTGCAATTATGCTGTAGGTAAAAACCTGAATTAATGCTATGGATTTGACACTTTGAGTAATCCCAGCCAAATGCAGGCATGAAAGAGCCAAGATCCTGTATCTGTGTGATCAGTACAAACACACATTCCTCAGAGAATGGCTTTCACTTAGTTCTGACAATCTGGTAGGTACAAAAGCTTTAAAAACAGCACTTTCCTATTTTTGTGCGCAACTGTGCATGGTAGGTAGGTGTTATGTTCCAGGAAAGCTACTCCAGCTCTCATTATTTGACAAGAACAATGTTCAGAAACTTAAAGCTATTTATTTATTTATTTATTTATTTATTTATTTATTTATTTTTATTTCTGTACAACCAGAACTGACACTGCCAAAACCACACCGTGCCTACTGATGGAGCCGGCACCGTGATGATTGAGACAGGGTGGCCTAAAAACCTGGGGGGCTGAAGGAGACTTCAGTTTGGGGTAGCAAACCGAAATTCACCTTTGATCTCTGTGCTTCTCAGCATCTCCCAAAGCACTGCTGAGATCCACTACTCCTAGGTGATCGCAACCTGTGGCGGACCCTTCACACAAACACCCTGCGACCATGGCTGTGGGACTGTCATTTTGGGGGACAGCAAGGAGGAATTTCAGGCTCGGAGCTCCCAGCCCCGAGCATAGGGCTCCTTGTGGGGCAGTTTTAGGGGAGTATATGGTTTTAGGGGAGCCCAGCGGGGCCGGGCCTCGCCCTTGCTGCGGCCGCCCAGGGGAGCTCGGGGCGGAGATGGCGGTGCCCGGGCGCCATCAGCTGCTCCGTGAGGGCCGCCCCATGGCGGCGGGGCCGGGCCGGGCGCTGCTCCCCGCCCCTCCGAGCCGTGGCGAGCCGAGCCGTGCCGGGCCGAGCCGGGTTCCCCATCGCCGGCATGGCCGTGACGCTGCTGGAGCTGGCTCACTGGAGCACCTGGGCGGTGTGCGCCGTGCTCAAGCTGCCGCAGCTGGCGGCCGTGCTGGCGGCCGGCTCGGCGAGGGGGGTCAGCCTCGGCAGCCTGCTGCTGGAGCTGGCCGGGTAAGGCCGGGCACGGGGAGGGAAGGCCGGGAGGGGAGCCGGGGGGGTGGCAGCGCCGAGCCGAGGGGCTGCGGGCTCCGGAGGGGGCAGCCGAGGCGCCCCCGCAGCCAGCAGCGGTTCGCCCTGACGGCTGGCAGCGGGGTGGGGGGCTGCCTCAAGCCGGCCCTTTTCCTTTCGGTTTTATAAAAGCGGCGTTTTTTTTATAAAGAGAGCTCCGGTTCCGCAGCCTCCACAGAGCCGGCATCCTGCTTCGTGTGACGCACAGACCTTTTTTTAACCCAAACTTCCCATTTTAAAGCGTGTCTGCGCTGTTCAGACACTCTTGTGAGACCAGCGCAGGCTACCCGTGTAGTTAGAGACGATACCTGCTGTGGGATTTAAGCCATATAATCGAGTTATTAGCTGGTCCATGTGCCCTGTCGTGCAGGTGATGGTACCAGTTAGGCAGGATTCTTTCACCCAAGGAAGTAAAATATAATCATTCTTTAAGAAGATTACAAGCCTTGTCAGACTTGGAAGGTTTTTTTTTTCAGCCTGCAGTAATCATACATTGGTTAGGCTTATTAAGTCTTGCTGGAAGAGGATTGTGCGGAGTGGAAAATAAATAAGCCACGGACGTGCACGCACAGATTTGGGTATGAGTCTGTGCAAAAGAGTGCCCTGAGACATCTCGTGTGTGCCAAACAAAGTGGTGGAGGAGACAATGTCTGGGCAGAGGCTGCCAGCACTGAGCCGCACTAGCGAAGGGCTTTTTCTCTTGGAAATATCACCTTGAGAGCATGGTTTATACTTCAGAACCAAAGTCTAGTTCCAGCAGAGGGTACTTACCTAAAGTCCTGGGCAAACAGCCGTAGTAACATTTTTAAACCATTTCATGTGTGTTGGTGAATACTAAAAAGGCTTTGTAAGTAACCACACTGCCATCGGTTCTGTGCCTGCCATGTATGGAGGACAGAACTAACTATTCAGGAAGAGTTTCAGCGAGGCTTTTTTGAAACATTTACTGGGACTATTTGCTTGTTTAGTAGGCCTACTTATCCTTTAAAGACTTGGGGTCCAGCTGCAGAGAGTTGTGGCCTACAGGCACGCACTGGGATGGTTCTGCAGAGACACAGTGCAGTGACCTGCCAAAGGAGTGACACAGATGAATGGTGCGATGCCAAGGGCTATAATTTGACACTACAAGGAATAAGACTTGTAGGCAGTTCTGGACAGAATTCAGATATGCAAATTGTGAATATTGTAAAAGCTGGTTACCTAAAAGGCAGGCAGTTCCTCATGTATATCCTCAGAGACCTTTCTATTTTCTTCTTCTAGACTCTGCAGCTTTGAAGTTCCTGTCTAACTTCATGGACTTGCATGAAAGTTGAAGAAAGTAAAGAAAGCATGATAACAGCTCAGTTCCTTTTAGATACTGTATTGTGAAGTAGCAGGAAGGAGAATAATTGCCATTGTTTTGTGCAGTTAAGAGCAGACTCTCAATCTGACCAGTACAGCTACATGAGGTAATCTTGTAACAGTGTAGTCTGGATGGTTTGGAAAATATGTCTTACTCCAGTAAGGCTTGTTTAATTTATAGGTGAAACTATGAACATAGATTTAAAAAAAAATCAGAACTATAACAGATGTGCCAAGGCAGATGCAAAGAGAAGGCAGTCTTTAAGGTCTGGAAACCTTTGTTTCTTTCTCACCAGTTGTAATTAATGAAATTATGCCTTTCATACTCTGACACAGAGACCTTGACAAGAAGTGTGGGCAGCTCTCTACATCTTGTTCTATTTGAAGATAACAAGAATAGACCATAGAATCATCAGGCCTGTGCTTTGTGTTCATATTTGTTTGATCAGTTTGACAGCAGGGGCTACACCTATCTGGATCCTTTTGGCACAACCAAAAGATAGTTTAAAAGACAATAAAAAAGAAGTTGTGAAGGAGCTGTCCTGTTCCTTTGTATAGTCATGCCGTTTTTTGTCTTTTTGTTCAGCTTCCTTGTGTTCCTGAGGTACCAGATATATTATGGTTACCCTCTGCAGACATACCTGGAATATCCCATCCTCATTGCACAAGGTAATCCTTTGTAAGCGTGGTTTGGGAAATGAGGCAGGGCTCCTTCTACATGCAGAGGCTCTGCATGCAGGTAGAGTATTCCACTGTAATGATGTGAATCCATCGACTGATTCCAGATGGGGTTGGGGGGAAGAGGCAATGAACATCTCAAGTATAATTGAGCTCTTGTATGTGTTATGAAAATTGATGGTCAGGTAGAGCAGAAAGATCTAATTAATCCACTCAGTGGAGTTGTAGTATAAGCTCACCCTTTATCCAGTGGCACCCTGTGGGGGAGAAGCCGTATAAACACCCCAGACTCGCAAAAAGCTTCATTTTGGAGCTTGCAGTGTTTCCGACTTCCATTGAATTTGAGAGACAAACCTTTAAGAAACCAGTGTCCCATAGACATGGTGCCCAGTGGAGCTAATTCTTGTTGTCTAGGAGCGTTTGGGCCCGCTCTCTCCCTTCTCTGACAAGCAATCTTTTATCTGTTTCAGATGCTGTTCTCCTTTTGTTTGTTCTGCGTTTCAATGGAAACATGAAACGAGCTTTGCTCTATGCAGCCATGTATCCTTTAAAATCTGGCAATTAGTTTATGTAGCATGTTTGGTCGTTCTTCACATAGCAATATCATTTGCTTGGTACTACTGTCAGAAATCATATCCAGCCACCTGCCTCTCACCGTGCATTCCACATCCCCAAGTTATTTCTTGGATCACTGTAGATCTCTGCGTGAGGTAAGCTTGGCATGTGGCTATGGCTAGAAGGCCCACGACTGCTAAGGAGTCTGACCTGTTCCTAATTTACATCTTTGCTAGAGATGCAGGGTACAAATCATGAATCTTCTGTCTCTGCTTCCTGTCCATTCAAGTTGTACTTGCTATGACAAAGACAGTAGTGTTCGTTTTTAAAACACACGTAGGATTTGGGCTTAAATCTCAAGCTGTGTGCATTGGAGCAGGTCTTGAGAAACCCCAGGCACTGTTCAACCAAGGACTGTGAAAAATAGGAGCACTTAGTGCTTCCACCGGTGCTTAATATGTTTTATCCAGATTTAAACTCTATTATAGACTATACAATAATATTATTTCCAGATGTTAAAAAAATACTAATTTCCCAGACAGTTTGGAGAGCTTTGGTATCCTGGCATTTTCAGTGCTATGAAACTTAACATGCTGTAAGGTTTTGGGGAGGCTGGTACGTGCTAACGCTGCGGAGGTGGATAATAGACCTGGCCATGGTAAGTGCTGCATGATTATTTGAAATCATGTCCGCATATGAAATCATTTTTTGTGGAAGTCTTTATCATTGAAATCTCTCCTTACACTTGGAAGAATTCATCATTTAGTTCAGCTTTCAGAACAAACAACCGGTTTCCAAATACAGCTGTTTCTTTCACTTCTGTGTGTGGCCTGAAAACACAGCACTTATGTTACAGACTGGGGGGGGGCGGGTAATGTTCTGAGGTATAGTTATGTAAATTGGGTTGGGTTGGGTTGAGAGCGTTAGATATGCTGGTGTGACCTTGTCACAAAAATGCTAAAAGTAGCAAAGGTTTAAGATGTCCTCATACGTCCTACTGGCATAATCCCCATTGGTAGACCTTTAATATGAAAGGTAAAAGAACAGAGCATCAGTCGAAGCATTTGAAATGTGGAGTGTTAAATATTTCACAAGATCTTTTTTCCATTTAGCCCTAGAATTTCCAAAGAAAACTTATTATTTGATAATTCCCCTCGTAGGTTAAAGATGTCTTTGCCCTTTCTATCAGAAGAGAGGAAGTTAGAGTTAATTCCAGATGAACTGGAACTGCTAATGTAAAAAGTAATGCAAATAAGGATAAAAGCTTCTGAGTCTAGTACCAATCCTTACTTACAAGGGAAATCCAGGCATTGACCAAAGACGCACACGGAGCGACTTTGCAAAATCCCCCTTAAAAAGATGACAGGTTGAATAGTCTTTTCCCTTCATTACGTTTTTTTCCCCACCAATTGGACTCATTTTCCACACATTCTTGTCAGTTTTCTCATTCTTTTCTGGTTTTGTTTGCCAGACGTAATGGTAACAGATGGTATGAATCAACCTTGCTGTTTAGACTACATCAGTCTCATTTTAGCTAACTTTCATAATCAGTTTTATGGAGCAGGTTGAGAGGCTTTTTTTTTTTTTCTCCTTGTATTATATTTGCCTCAATCAACTATTTTCCAACAGTAATAGCCGTTGTTGTGCTATCTGAGCTTCTTCTTGAGCAGTACCTCAGAAATCAGTCCCATGCTTTTGGCAACTTTAATTTTGTGCTTCACAGTTCCTTAATTTCTTCTTCACAGTTCATTAATTTCTGTAATGCTTAAGTTGCAAAATACTAAGAAATACTAAGAAAGCATATATTTTTTTCTATTCTAAATGAAAAAAAAATAGTCTTGTTTTCTAGTAAGGTGTATACTGACAGCCATAAGCTTAACACTCAGCACAATGGCAGGGGTTCATTCTTTCTCTTTACGTGCTTTTCAGAATTTGTGTACGCTCATCAGCGCGGCAAGTAAGCTGGCTCAGCTGCGGTGTCTCTGGCAGACAAAAGATTCTGGACAAGTGAGCGCCTTGACCTGGAGCATGTCTGCATACACCTGTGCAAGTAAGCTATGGATGGGCAGCTTGGTGCAAAGCACAGAGATCACATTTTTTGAAGCCATCTTTGCTCCTAATGCTGTCAATAGGTCTTTACTCAAACGTGTATCTTGCCTAATGCAGTTTTACATAGTGCTGACTGCTGAGACTCAGATACCACAGTCAATCAAGTATTATTGACACTAGCTGAGTCACAGTGCCACTTGGATTTAGAAAACCAAAACCATTTCAAAACCATTTTTCAAAACCATTGAAAAAATGGTCAAAGAATCTCGATGCAGATGAAATAATTGAGAGTGCCTTTATGAAGAAAAGATTTCAGTGTTCTAGAATTCAATAAAATGACCACTGATCCATCATGAAACGGTGCTAAATTTTGTAGCTATGTCAACAAACAACACTAATTCTAAAAGCCATCTACAAATTATACTTAATGCTAAATACCTTTAACTATGTCTACATGTAAATACTTTTTATCAACAAAGGAGAATTTAAGAATATATCAAGAACAGGGAGTTGTGCAGTTCATATGTTAATTACCTAGTGTCCAGCATAAACATTTCTACAGCTGTTTATCAGAAATACCTTTGTCATATTCACAAACTTTGTTTAAAATATCCTTACTGTAAAACATAGCGCTGCTGAATCTATTTCCCTGTGAAACCAGTGTTTTTAAGTCAATAATTAGAAGTTGTGGTATGTCAGCTGAACAATGGTAGGAATCCTTGTAAATGGTTCCCTGTTCCAGATGTGAAATAATTAACATTTAGATTTGTTGTGGGAAGGGAAACTGAATTCCTCATACTTGCAGAAGCCTAAAAGCATGCAGGTGAACATTTACAAAGGTTGTCACACTAACTCAATTGTGGGTGTAACCCAGTATCAACTACAGAAGGAGGGGGGAGAACTGAAAGAGAAGCAGTAGACACTGACCACATCCTATTTAGGGACAGATTTTTTTTATATCTCTGTCAATTATTTTCTAATTAAAAAAGGCCCTTAGTACAGTGCCATTCAGCTGTGAGAGCTTGATCTCTGGAACTAAACCAGTCAATCCACTAAAAGTGGCAATGTTTATACAATGTATATTTTCATGCCATATTATCTGCTATTGTGAAACAGAGATTTCATCAGTTTATGAAAGTATAAGCATGTTGTATCTAATCCACTAACCACAATTCCTCCAATTTACAGCAAGAATATTTACAACTGTAGTGACTACAAATGATCTCTCAGGTGAGTATGAGAATGGTTTACCTTTCAAACTAATAGTTGCCATAGTACATGTAGTTTTTAACTGCTTTGTAAAAGCAGTTAAAGTGGCTTAAAATAAATATTTTGCAGGTGACTTAATTATAAAGAAAATTTATTTAACATCTTCTTACCATCCTGTGAAAAAGTGTGATCCCAACAAAACTGAAAGAACTAAAGAATGCAGCAGGTTTATCAATATATGGTTCAAAATCAAGAGTCGGTAGATGCAAGAACAGTAACAGAATCACATTATACTTTATCTGGTGGATCCTTTTTCTTGTTCAAAGCTAGAAATTCCAGCAGAAACATCATCTGAGTGTATTTTTTTTGAGCAGTCCTCTGCAGCACAGTAAGGCTCTAGTTTTACAAGCAGTTAAAATGGCTCTTTCACTGAAAAAGCAAGTCCCCTTTTCAATTCCTTATTTTCACCCTTGTGCGTGCTGCCTGCTGTATGCCTGGCTAAGGGTGTGTGGGGCCATGCAGTTAACTGGATCGCCAAAGAACTGGCATAATGCTTATGGCAGAAGTATGATCTGAGCCCAGTTCAGCCACAGCTACACACCTCTGCAGATTACAAGTGAGAGGTATGTTGAGGAGAGGAAGGAAGGGAGAAAACGCTGTCTTGACAGTGCTAGTAAAACCAAATCACTTGAAAGTAAAGCTGGCTCTGGTTACAGCGACTTTTGAAAATATAACACAGCACACTTTGGAACATGAAAGAGATGGCAGCAAACATTGACACTATGCAGCTCTAATGGAAAATGTTTCACGTTAACTTCTAGCACTTAACAGTTCGGTGTGTTTATCTCGGTTTCATGCAGGCATATGAAACTGTCAAAGATGACTTATTTGTGAAGCAAGGTTTCACGTACATTTCTGTCAATGTTCCATCTCCCACATGGGTATTAGATGTACCTGTACTTCAAACTGTGCTCTCACAGGTAGTAATACTCTGCTTTCTTTGATTTAAAAACAATCTGAAAGTTAATCGAGATACTGGAAAACAGTTTTGTTTTGTAGCTTTTTTTTTCCTCTCGTTAAAGTCTGACAGATACAAGTATTTCCTGTATCCCCAAAGTGTAAGCTTAACAGATGGCAGCAGAGAATCTCTATTATAAACAACACGCAACCATAAAGGACACAGAAGCTGCGGCTCCAAGTTTAAGGCTAGGTGTAAATATAAATTTTTATGAGGCTACTCAGAGTTGTGCTATTCTGCTGGTTTTGTCACAAAACAATTAAAGATGTATTATTTTCAGATATTGCTTGCAAATGTGAAATGCTCTTTTCTGCTGTGTTTACTTTGAGAAGTTCTGGATTCCGGAACGTGGTAATTTAAACCAATTGGCTGAAATGAGTTGCAGAATGGGAACCAGCCAATTTGTACACCGGGAGAAGTTTACAAAACAATGTGTCTTCTGAAAATGACAGCAGTTGATTTTTTTTGGAATTATGCTTACAAGATTTTTTTTTTTTTCCCTTTCAGTTCTCATCCGTTTCATAACCATGCTCATTCTCAATATTTGGGTCACAGTCACAATTCTGCGCTACAGGAAAACTAAAAAGACTGATTAGAAGACACATCAGCACACAACATAAAAACCAAATGAGTAAACAGATATAATTAAGCTTAAACAACAAAACAAAAGTTGAGGCAGCTCTCTCTCTTAAGCTTCATTTTTATCCCTAAACATATTTAGTACATTCCTGCTTATTTTCTCTTGGAAATAATTCTTTTAAGATACTTAATTTAAGCAGCATATTTTTATTGGTTATTTAAGAGAAGTTTTACTGATACCACATTTTCTATGGAGTTTTTTACTAAGTGGACAAGGTATTTTGTATTTAGATGTTTATATATTCTCCTACCACTGCAGTACTTTCTGGTTACATAGAACCAATTATTTTATTCAATTATACAAGAGCTATTTTTTGCCAACGTATCAACTCGTCTTTCTGCATCTGCTGCAAGTTTGAAAACAACAGATGCTTGTCTTTTTCTTGCAAGCATCCCAGTTAAGTTAGGTATTAACCATCTATATTTTAGGATAAAGAAAATCTGAATAAAAGGCCCAATTCAGAATAATGTTGTAAAGGTGTTTTACATGGGCACAAATCCAGCTGGGCCTGCAGCGCTTGCATGCAACACTTAACCAGTACAATGTATACAGCTGATACAGGATACCCCTGGTCATTTTCTATAATGTATAGAAAGAAAGTATAGAAATTTTCTATTTCTATACTGAGTTTTTATTATAAGAGCAAAAACTCAGTTATGTATTCTTCTTTTTCAACCTGAACATTCAGGAATAAACTGTTTTGGGAACAGCAGAAACTGGAAGGTATAGAAATTAATGGGATTTTGAGCTACAGAGTTAAAAATACTGTTCAAGCAGAAGTCCTGAACTGATGCCCAGTCTCCAAATGCAATCCATATGGGCAGTGACCCATTTACAAGGGCAGCTTGATGCATCAAGACAAACTCATCTCCAGTGTTTTTTGATGATACTACTCCATGCTTTATTACTTTTTAACCTGTCTGTCCTGAAGAATTTGAAGACTTCAGTTGAATTTTTACTTTGGAGATTTTAATCAGTTAGTAGTAGGTATATTTAAATAGGGAAAAGTATGTTCTTGAATATTGTAACAGGATTTTATTTTTGGAAGTAGTACCATTCCAGCCAAAAGTTACAGAAGTAACCAGAGTAGTATAGTAACCATTCATCTCTCATTACGTTCTCCAAAATGAAAAAAATAGGCCTTTTCAGAAGAGATTTTATAGTATTACTTTTGATCAGCATCCTAAAACCAGGCACCCTTGATCCTGACATGCTTGAAAACTATGGGAAGACTCGGAAGACTCCATTGACTGTGTTTGAGGCAGGCTTTCCTTGCAACGTGCTAAACCTTTGGACTCTACTAGAGCAGCAAGATCTGCAAAAGCGGATGTTCTGCTAGTGTACACGGGGAGAAAAGCCTACTCTGCAATCTCACTGAGACCTTGACTATCGAAAATACAGCTGCTTTGTAAGCTCTGGTTTTGGGGTGGGAAGAAGTATGTCTGTGGACATACGATTTCATGTATCTCACATTATTGAGAGCAAGTTAAAAGATTAGTTTTTTTACTGCTCCAATAAATCTGTATAAACGCTCGGAAGTTTCTATGGTGGTTGAGAGAGTAACTGTAAACATTCTGCTATTGATTTACTAAAGCTGTGTTAAATATCTGAACTGGTCTGAATAGTTTGGTGGCAGGTGGCATGTTATACATTTTCCTGGTCATGTTAATAAATGGTGTTCATAATGATTGATTCATGTCGTTCTTACAGTGAATTTTCACTATGCATTCAATTTTTAATTCTGTCTCTGTTTTTGGAGAGAAAATAAAATGTTCTTTATAGGTCATGAATGGGCAGCTTTCATCTTAATATTCAAAGCATCAGTCTGTGTATCAATCTGTAAAATGCTAAAGAACTCCAGCATCTTAAAGGAAAAAAAAACACACACATCTCATCTCCTTTTTTTTTTAAAGCCTCTTGATAGAGAAAGATTTGCTTAGAGACAAAACCCAGTTATTGGTGTCTTTCATATTCCTGAGTGATGCTGTAGCAAAATAAAGAACATTTTTTGGCTCGATGATCAGCATTTAAGGTTTTTTTCACCATAAAATGTGGAAAATACATTTAAGAAAGGTTCTGTACAGGTTACTTAATATATCTAGAATAAATCATTTTGGAAAATTGTGGGAAATAAAGAAAAGAAACGGCTGGATAATCCACAAACTTAAGTAATTTTGTGGACTTGGAAAGCTGGACCAGGAGTTGTCACTCAAGCTGCCTGGGATATAGAACAAATCAGAAGGTAGCAGCAGGTAGTTTCACATACTTTTCATTTATTTCTCTTTCTTTCTCTCTTCTCTTCTCATGGAGAATAATTTCTTTAATTTTTCTAAGGTAGAAACATGGTCAAGTCCTGGGCAAGCCCCATAGAAGTGTAGCTCCCTCCAGTACGTAAACCATAATCTTCCCAAGTAGCTGGATTAAAGGCAATAGCTTTAGCCAAGATAGGGAGGACAAATCTTGTTAAACTTGTCATTCAGTGGTACCAGGGTGGATGCAAGCAAGTGCAGCAGCTGTCCAAAGGCATGCAGGGGAAGCATCTTGGACCTGTTTTACTGTGGTCAGGTAGTGAGTAACTTATCCACAGGGCTGGAAGTAGCACTTCTCCAGTCACAGAGCCTGTTGAAGCGCTGAATTACACACCCAGCACCTACTTGCACCAGTTCACAACCTGCTGACAGGCTAAACCAGCTTTTGGCTTGGAAGGTGTGGGGTCTACTGGGGCTTTCAAAAAGTATGCATTTTCTTGCCCATGACAGTACAAAACTTGAATTCTAGTACAGCCTACTGAAATTTGACTATAACCCCAAACCTCTCCAGCTATGAGCTATGACTGTGCATTTGGTAATGGATAAGCTTGGTGGCATGGATCATTGGGTGACAAAGCTCAGTTTAACAGTATTAAAGAGAAGACATTTATCATGACATATGGTATCCAAAAAAAAAAAAAAGAAAAGAAAAAAAAAAAAAGAGGACATGATTCCAGAGATAACAGGTTGCAGTTTTAGATGTTGACAGTAGAAGATTGAATGGGTTTAACTTTTCCCAAAAGCCTACTTCTGAACCAGTGAACAGGAGTCGTACACAAACGCATACAGGCACCTCCCTTCCTTTCAGGCCTCCCTAACACTTGGTGGTTTGCACAGAGTAAGACCACGTAGACATGGGTGTGTTTCATTGCATTATTCTAATCCAGGAAAAGATTTTATTGCTTGGATGGCTCAGAACTCCCTGTCCCTGAGCCTCGTCTGCTGGCTTGTGTGTGCATGTAGCTGCTTCCTAACCTGGCTCCGCTAAAGCAATCCAACAAAACAGGAGAGAAAGGGGTGGGGAAGGGGACTCGCACCGTAACTGCTGGAGTCCAGGAGGCACTTGGACTCTGGAGAAAATCATCCACAATTAGCTAACAAGTCTCAGGCAGCCTTCAAGTACAATTACGCTTCCCCCACCACTCAGAGCTCACAGGAAGAATGATCAGAATTGTGGAGATCAACATAAATGAGGTGGTTTCCCAGCCATGCAATTTTGATGATGAATAATTCTTTTATAATTCTCTTCAGGCTGATTTATTCCATTCCATTCCAGATTCTTCACTGATAATCATAGATCACTGATAATTGAGATTCATATTCATGTATGTAGCAGAACATGAAATGTTCTGAACAATGCCCCGGTTTGGTATATAAGGAAGCTGAAAATTGTTGAAAAAGAAAAAAATGAAATCATAGAATTGGGTGTTATTAAATCTATTAAATTCTTAGTTTTCGTTGGAATTTAATTTGCTTGCTTTTGAGCTTCACTCCTCCAGGACATTTAAGATTTCTCAGATATAATGTCTGTTAGGGTCAAATAGGTGTCCAAGAGCCACGATGAACATTACCCAAGAACCTACCAATTAATCACTGTTTTGTTGTTGTTCAACTGCCAGTGGTTTAAGCAAGTACTTCTGTATATTATGTGGTATTATTTATTCACAGGAAGAGCACTGTAAGAGGGCATACACCTTGTTTTATCTGTCAAGTATTCTAGAAACCAAAGGACAGAATCTGCACTAGGCTAAGTGTGACAAGAAAAGCCAGCTAATAATGATTAAAACTGAATAGTAATGTGGCTCCATGCTAAAACATAATTTTACCTACCAGCTTACTGTAATTGCAAGTCTTCTGTATATATGCCTGCTTTGGGATGTAGATAATTTCCACTTTTGACTTTGGAGACATTAGTCAGCAGTACCAAGGTGCTGACCCATCTCATACTATACAAAAAGCATAAATGGCAAAATTTGCTTCCTATGCCTCAGTGTCCCCCTGACGTGTAAAGCACAGTCAGCACTCTACTGAAGCATAAAATTGAGCTGGTGTAAAACATATTTTTAAGTTATGCACTTACTGTAAAGAAATTGTTGCCTTTGAGGTATTGACTACATACAGATTTCACTGAGCTGACTTCCAGAATGACTCATCTCGGGAGACTTTAAATTGTTTCCCCTGAAGTGCACAATCAGCAGGACTTATCAGCAGTCCTCGTGGTCTTTCTGACCTCCAGGATATTTTCTTACCTCAGTGATGCTGATGCTTCTTTTAAGCTTGGGTGTATGCTCACCTGCCCAGTAATAAAACTCGCACTGCTGTAGCTCTGAATGGTACAGGAAGCACAAAGGGAAGCTCCCATACTGCATTTATCAAGCTACACAGATTCTACTGATGTTTGTATGAATCTCAGTCATCCTCCAGTACATCAAGGCTGTAATATGCCAGACGACATCACACAGGTTCATGGAACCATAGGGCCCAGCAAATCAACATGAGTCTTGAAGTTGCAGACCTACCTGCGGCCTGCACCTAGCTCCAAGATTAGCTTCCAAAGCCTGTCTGAAAGACAGAACACGGTTACAGAGACCCCACTGGGCCCAGCGAATGTAAGGGTGTTCAAGCAGTGGGCTTCCTGCCTCTGTCAGAACAGTGAAAATGTTAAATATCTCAGAAAACTCCAAAAAAAAGTTTCCACCAATTCACTTGTTAATGAAAAGTAGCACGCACTGAGATATGTCGCTAACAGGGCAATTTAGCGCTTAAGCTCCAAGCAGCTGGCAAGCTGAGGGAACAAGGAGGATTGGCAGCGATCCCGCAGGCCTTGCGCACTCCTTGTTTGGTGGCTGTGCTTACCAAGTGGTGCAACAGCATCCCGGGGGAAAGAATTCCTGGAGAGCTGGAAAGGGTGATGACAAATGACAAGATGAACTGGATTACCTAAGAGACACACTGGGATGTGACGGTGTAAATCTACACGTACAAGCAGGCTCACATTTCTGAATGTTCAAGGCCTAGACCTCAAAATGGGGGTGGTACAACTGAAGTGTCACACTCAGTTGCCTTGGCTGTGAAGGCATTGCTACGTAGCTCCTCCAAGCAACCAAAAAAGGGCCACAGGGACATAAAATTGCTGCTCTCTGCCCTTTCATTTCAGGGGGAAGAGGTGTCTTTCCAGAGTTCTTTAGTTATGCAGGAATACATACAGTTAAGGCTTCGTAATTTTGCTCCCTCGTACAGCAGTTCTTTAACTTTCATTTTGAAAGATCACTTTAATCGTGTGGCTTCTGTAAGATTAATGGAACAAGAGCAGTATTGATCAAATCTAGCTGCACACTTGCAATAGCAAGTATTAGACAGTAACTTGACATTCGTACCCTGCTAAAGCAATACTTCCTGCCTTCCAAGGGGCAAAGGTCCAAAACCCCAGTCTTCGTAACAAGACCTGGTAATTAGCAGCCCTGTGCTAATAAATTACAGTTCCTCTCATCAGTATCTTGGAACTATGGTTTTACATTCATTGTAGTAATTTCTGGAGTGAACTAGACTGGATGTGTTTAGACACTGTTCCCATACATCTCAGCAGACGTGTCCCATGTCTTAGATGAACGTGTCTGAGTACAACATTGTCTACTTTATAGGTAACTTAACACAAAGTATGAATTAGTCTCCGAACTGCTCTGCCAACATCTTTTACAGAGATCCAGATGAAAACTCCTTCCCACTCTCATAAGGGATAATTCAAAGCAACAAGCAAAACCCTATGATCTAATGGGACATTGATAATCCCTAAAGTAGTTTATAGTGCCGTTGCAAGATCACATATACATATGCTCAAATTCCTAACAACCAGCTGAAGCTGCCTGCGACAAAGCACATTATTTCTAGCATCAGCTTTGCTGGCCGTGGTGACTCAAGAGAGCCACTGAATGCCTGTCAAAAGTTCAGCATCCCCAAGAGAGCTAGTAAGAGATTCAGACACTTGCAGAGAAACTTCAGTGATGTTTTAAATTTGGCCACTATTGCCGACTGCCAAGATTCTTGAGCTTCTTGCATGTTTCCTAATGCTTGGTGGAACTATGTTCCACGTCATGTTTTGGTTACAGCATCAATCATGCTAAGAAGAGCAAGAATGACAAAGTTTTTGTGTCCTACACAAGCTTGATGTACCCAGCATTGCTGTGAGGGGCTGAGCTTTGGCAGCGGTCCCTGGAAATAGGAAAGTGCAGTACACAACTAGGACAGAAGTGGAAATCTTTCAGGAAGGCCCTTGTGACAGCTGACACACACTGCTCTGATGGGGTCTTCCTGTCCAGTTTCTGTGCTGGTGAGCTGTTGGATGGGAACCAAACAGCAACTTCCCCATGAATGTCTTGAGTTTCTGACTCCCGGTCTGACCCCTGATATTTCCAGAAGGTTAATTTGCAGCTTGGCTATGCCATCTGTGCACTCTTGCGAAACAATAGGACTTGGAATAAGAGAATTTCTATAGATAGATTGAGCCAGGCCATAAAAATGTCCTGTTTGCTGCAACAGCCCTATTACAAAAGTGTTTAAACTTCAGTGACTTTAAAACAACGATTCCTTAGTCCGGTAATATTTTCCACACCTCAGGAATTTCAAATGGTTACTACAGGACAAAAAGGAAACAACACAATCCCCAGGAACTAATGGTAAAGAGTTCTTCGCAATCCACAGCTCAGCAGATGGAAGCCCCATCTCACACAGAAGGACAAGTGAGAAGGACAGAGGGAACTGTTTTCCCTTTTCTGTCCTGGGTACAAAACAAGGTTTGCTCAGCTCATACCATTGGCCAAATTGTCTCCATGTTACAGTTCAGTGTGGCCCACACCATTCCTTTGAGACAGGATTGCATGAAGAAGAACTGAGAAATGCTACGGTACTTCCATCCCCAGAGGCACTCAAAACCCAAATAGACCAGGTCTTGGGAACCTGTTCTATGTTGGGCTTGCTTTGAGGGAGAGGTCAGGCCAGAGGACCTCCAGGGTTCCCTACGAGCCCGTATCATTCTGTGATAGCTTCTCAATACAGCCTGCTGTACAAGTAGCTAATAACTCATTTATCTAAGTATAGAATGTATAAATACTATAATACAGTACATTTCCAAAAATGTCAGGCTTAACAGGGCCCCAGGGATTCACAGTGAACGAGGGCAAGCCATGCAGAGAAGGTGCACCAGACCCATCCCCGGTACCTGATGGCCTGCCAAACCAGCTCCGCTCAGCCTGCCCTTCCTCCACACACAGCCTTTGCTTGGCTTTCTTTTGAGCAGCCTTTGCCTCTCACATATCTGCCGCAGTAGTTGCCTATGTATTTAAATATTTTAATTAATTACCAGCTTGTCGAGTTCAGGAACTATTTTACCTTACTCAAATAGTTTATTTAAAAATATATATATAATACTCTCCAATTCAGAAAAGGATAGAACTTCCCACAATGTAACATTTTTTTTATATATATATATATATAAAATATTTATGCATTCAGTGAATGGAAACAGTTTTACTGTATACATTTTTAATGTTGTACTCTATGCAAATCTGCATTACCTAAAAATATACCGTACTTCTGTAAATCAAAACAAGCAGGGAAAAAACACCGTAGCTGTGCATTGGGTTATAATACCTAACAGAAATGATATGCAAGTTTTAGGTTTGGATTTAAGAACCCACAAACAACGTTTTACTTTGCGAGTGCATAAATAGAAGACTGAATACATTCTGGCTCCGTTAAGATGAACTGTAGTAGAGGTTACAAAATGCAAATATATTTATTCATTTTCAGTATTTCAGTGTTTCCAAGTCCACCTTTCATGATAGTGTTAAATAAATCATGGTCCTATCCTTCCAAACATTTCAACACTCTTTTAAAAAAAAAACAAAAACAAACAAACAAAACTTTAAAGTGAAATGTCCTCCTTCATTGAAGTGTTAGATCATATTTTAAATTACTGCACTCCCACACAATAGTTTATATATATATATATTTTAAATATATATATATATTTATATATATAAAGAGACCAAATAGGAGACTACATTTTTTACTGTCAATATGTTTAACATAGCATACTGTAGTTGTATAAAACATGCATTTTCTGGGATAATTATGAACACATCATGAATGAGCCCACATAAATTATATTTTTTGTACAACTCCACGTAAAAAAAAAAAAAAAAAAAAAAGTCAGATTAAGTGCCTCTGAGGCCCTTTATTCCCAGCTATCAGTTCTCAAAACACACTACTGGAATATTTATCTATGCCTACAGCTATGTGCTGGAGAACCAGATTAAAAATTTTAAAATACATCTACAGTATGTTTTATTTTTTCTTTAAAGTTTGTGACAGTCCTTGGATACTGTATTGTGAAATGTAAAAAATAATCACATATTCTCTTTTTTTTTTCAGAAATAAAAACACATCTAGGAGAGTATGCAAAAACAAGGCAAAATGAAGTTTTCATAGCACTTAATGAGGGTTAATATAAGTTGATAACTAATATTGAGGTTTGTAAAAAGGGCTGGATGAGCAGTTACACATATAAGCAAATGGTCTAGTAATTCCAATGTTATCAGACATTGTTTTTGTAACCAACACTTCTCCACCCTCAAAACCAGTCGATATACATTCAAAATAGGTTGACATTGATATACTTACTAGGTGTAAAAATAGTGCACTATTTTTTCTGCCACGAAGCAAAATTGCATCCTAAGAGCTGGTAAACCTTCTTTTCCTTAAATACAGAGAATGGGCAAAAAACTTGAAAAAAATTAAATTAAGGCAATTAGGCAAAAACAGGACTGCCCATGATGACAAGCTGAAACTAGTATATACTTCAAACTTAAAACTAGCTGCTTAACATTGATGTGCAGCTTCTGATAGACGTGTATGAATGATATAAACTTCAACATTATGGCTTTATACAAGTGCATAGTTGCAACTGCAATAAGTAACGGTATCTGATTAATAAGCATAAAAAAATAAAGTGGAAAGATTTTTAAAACCCTCTTGCAGTATTACAGTACAATATATATACACAGTATAATGGTCACTTCTTACAGATGCAGTCTATATCACTGTGATTGATCTTCCTCCTGTTCTTGCAGACGTGCTGGTGGCATCTTTACGAAAGCTGAAAAGTCAGTTTCTTCAGTTTAAATATTCATTCCTCTCAATCCTTTTATGAAATGTAGTGTGTGTGTCTTGCCGAGAAAGCTTTTGTGGAACAGAGTTTAAAAGGTTACCTAACATATCCTTTTACTATTTACCAGCCATTCCTCATTTGATCAGTCACTCAGGGGAATACAGGAAAACCCTCAGAGATTAGTAATTTATATTGCAGCAAAAATGTAAACCTCTGATATATATAGCACAATCTCTCAGGAAAATATATATTTTTAATATATTTTGGGATATGTTTCAGTCTTGCTGTAACGGGAAGAAAATTATCACCTTGAATTGTGTCTGCATTCACGGAAAGCAGTTAGCTGAAAAAGAAGCAGGAAGTTTGGTCAGTAAAGGCAGTGAATGAAAATCGGACAAGAACATACTTCCCCAAAACCTTCATTTAGGATGGGCTCATCAGCATACTTGGGAGAAGTCATTCCTCTGCATTCAACAGCATCACGTTACTCAAGTATAGTGCATCCTTATGTATTACAATTCCAAATCAATTAACCCTCCTTGTAATATATGAGGGTCAAGTACAACAGCATAATTTAATAGTGAGTTATGAAAGATCAGTAATTTAAAGGTTTTTATACATAAAGATGCATTATATTTAATTAACGTAATGATCTGGTATCTCAACTGAGTCCATAGCTGAGGCACAGCCCTTGCGGTGCTGTCATTGCCCATTCTTTTATAATGCTGAGACACACCTACAAACTATTTAGAAAAATTCTTAAGAGGTCACATTTTAATATTTAGGTTTTTCTGCAGTGTAAACACAACATGTAAAACGACTAAACATTGAGAACTATGAAATAATTTCATTAACTCTTTCCAGTACATTCACGTTGCATATTTGAGTAAGCCACAGGGTAAATTAGACCAACAGAACAGCTGTATCTTTTCTAAAGCACTCAAGGAAACCGTGTCACAGAAGCTGCAAAGCCTGCTTGTTTACATAGTTTTCAAATGCATTGTTAGGTACCCAAAAAGCACAGCACTGCAAAGAGAAGCCAAGTCAAATTCACTTCACAACACAGGTAGAAAAAGCAAAATGCAGAACTCCTGGGATTTCATGTCTGCTAGCCATGGACAAGTGAGTTCATCTTAAAAGTTTAAAAAAAGAAAAGCATTTGTAAATACTGACTCTAATTCAGGTAAATATTCAACTTTTAAAACCTCTCATTTAGGCTTCAGAAATTATTTGCAGAGGTTAGCACTTCTAAGATTACTAATACTACTAGTATTAGCACTACGGATGAACAACTACTCTGACAACAACAGGTATTTTGTTTTGGGGGCAGGCAGACATGAATTTTGAACAAAGATCTAAAATTAGAAAAATAAGAACATTGAAAAGGCAAAACCATCATTTTAATGAAAATAAGTCCTCTAAAATTTGTCACCATCAACAGAATCTCATTTTTGCTGTAAAAAATGTTAAAATGAGATCTTGTGTTTTCTCTACTTTGAGAAACAAAATCCAACATAGCATGCTGTATTCAAAGGCAAACAAATCCATTCCTCACTATTTAGATTTACCCCTCATACTTCTTCAGAAATCAAAAACATCGTCATCATCATCATCACCATCAATATCATCAACATCATCAAATGACCAATCCCAGTCTTTAAATGCCAGATCAAGTAATCTGCAACAGGAGGGTTTGATATTTAATGTGTGTCACGCTTCTTACAGAAGAGACTTCAAAATTCCATTTGTTATCACTAAACCTTTTTATATAAGACTGTCTTAAAAGAGGTGGGCTCCTCCCTTTCCATACCATGTAATATGAAGATTCAGTTACTGTTCATGTAAGCCACGAGTGCTGTATTCAAAGGAAATTTATCTCACAAATCATTAAATTCTACCAAACATTTCCCAGATTGATTTTTTCCCCAAATTTTCAGTAGGAAAGACCAACATTTACATTCCATAAAATTAGCTGCTGTTTTGCTGCAGCTATTGTTGACCCAGGTGCAGTTTTATGCTCAGCTGCCGCCCCTTTCCAGACAACAATGCAAGACTAAATTTTTCTAGCAAAACTCAGTAATTTGGTTGTTGAACAGAACATCAAACAGAACAGCGTCGTCTGAATTCACAAACAAATACAGTGAGATTATACTTCACAGCTGTCCTGCAGCTCATTATTTCACGTTGGGCAATGCCAAAAAAAGAGGATGTATCACCGTGTTCTCTATGCATCACTGCTGATGCTCCTTCTATGGTCACCACAGAATGGAGGAGAGAGAGGCAGGCTTTTTCAGCAAATGAGTCATTTCACCTATTTTAGGCATTCGTTTTGGGATGGGATGAATCATTGTCTAAAGGCATTCATCTTTCTGCTATTATAGAAGGATTTTAGACAAACATCTCAAGTACTAACTTCTCAACTTACAAGAAATGAAATCCAGTCTAGTCATTTCTCCTCTGAGCTCAGTGGATTTGAAATCAGGGTTATATGCCAACCATATGTGGCAGAGATGGAAACTTTATTCTAAAGAAAGCCTTCAGGATATTTTAACTAAAACATGTTACAATGTTTATTATACTTAATTGCTTGCTTTAAACAAAGCATGTTTCAGTTTTTATTGGGATTTCAGCTCTTAGAAGTTTTTATGCTTAAATGATATATCCCTAAAAAGGCTCAATATTAATCTATTATATGAATTGTGGTTATCATCTTCCTAAAACACAGAAGTCATTAGGTATTATATTAGAGTTGATTTTTCTATTTTGGAACGATCCTTTTAGCACAATCCAGTTGAATGCAGAAATTATACAGTCTGTATGACAAAGTTCCTAGGACAGATGGCATTTATAGGACCGTGTGGCTTCCAGTGTACTTCAGGAAGTCTCTCGGCCGACCTTCTGCTCAAAGCAGGGCCAGCTGTGAGGTACAGCCATCGGTTCTTGAAAGCCTCCAAGGATGGAGCCTGCCCAGCCTCACCAGCCCTTCTCCCTGCTGAATGTGCTCATAGGGAAGAGGCCTAGTGGCCTCTGCTTGATTTTCACCAGTTGGTCAAAGTCTTTCTTGAATTTGGGGGTTCTAAACTGGACGCAGTGTCTTGCCATAGAATAATGAGTGGTATCTCCTCCCTTAATCTGCCAGCTGAACTCCTTTAGTGCAGTCCCAGAGCCTACCTCGCCACCAGGACATGCTGCTGGCTCATCTCCAGCTTGTCCCCAGCCACTCAGCTCCCACATTTAGCTGGCAACTGGATCTTCATTCTCAGTGAAGTTTGTAACAGAAAATTAACTATTCCACACTGTAAGTGCTTGCACAAAAACATCACGGAAGCACTGGTGAGATATTAAGTGGCTATAGCAGTAACAGTGATTTTTAAGTGTGTGGTTTCTAATTTAAAGTGTTTACATCCGTACAGATTTCCACAGAACTTTGACAAACCTGCATTAAGATGAGATGACCTCACAGAACTACACTTTCCCATCTGTAACTCCTGAGGTGACAGGTACATTTGAAAAGTTAACTTGGAAAGTTTAACTGCAAGCATAAAGCTGCTTATACGCAAAAATATTCATTCTCCTTTTTTTCCCACCATTACTAAATATACAGATAGAAAAATACACTGTTAGGGAAAAATCATTAAAGACTGATTTGGAGTGGAGGAGAACCACAACAGAAAGAAGGGCAAGCTAGATACAGTTCTGAAAGCATTCTGTAAAGAAACATCATGAAGATTGAAAGAAGGGTGCTACAACAAGAAAAATTTCTTTCTGAGAACTCAAGCACAGCTGTGGAAAAAGAATCAGAGTATAAAATATACCCTTTATATGTCACCAATAAGAAACAGAATAATGCTGATGAATTAGAACGTAAAAATGCAGAAGAAAAGCATTTTACTTGTCCCCCAGGTTGTCATGAATAATGTTTCCTTGCTTCAATCCAATAGTTGATATTTTCATTGATTTTGCACAAAGAATCCCTTCAATAACTAATCTCCAAAATGTGAATTAAACTTTTCACCTCCATGGCTATAATCAAAAAACCTAATCATTTAAAATTCAAATTATTAGGTCAGACTTTCTTTTAAAGTATGGAAAATAAATCATCAAAAATTAGTTTGTACGGAAATTAGGAGGGAAGTGAAGTTATTTTGAGTCCTTTCACTATGTGTTTCCACATATTATATATATATATATATATATATATATATATATGTTTATTACTATCTAACTCTTCCTACCATAAGGCTGTTTTGTGATTGAAACAACATCACAACACCGAGCATTCTTGCACTACATGCCCCACTGTAAATCTGGTGACTCTTCCAACCCAATTTTCAACCAGCCATCTTAGACACTGGTGGCAGTCTGGTCAGAGGGAGAAGGAAACCAACACTAACTAGCCACTCCCAAATTGCTTCTTGAAGGAACAATTTTAAACCTTTGTTGGATTGTCCATTGCTGCTGGAACACTGCAACAAAGCACGTAAGACAGACCAAACCTTTCACAGGCTGTCAACAAAGATTATTATGTTTAAGTATTAGCTTTATCACCTTAACTGTTCCTTCCTTCTTAACTAACTGTGCAGTACTCTAGGTGACAGAAAAATGCAAACTGGAAAAATCCAGAAATTCTGTACTGTGCAATCACTTAACTGCAATCTGCAGAATGTTATCACTTCTATGGCTGCAACATAGGATTTTGCTCTTTAAAACTGATCCAATAGTAGATTACTGGGTTTTATATGCATATTTCTTTCCCAAATTAGAGGAACTTGATGATAAGACTACTCTTTTAGGAAACATGAGACATAAGCATGAGTACTTCTAGGCTAAATAAGGAATTGAAACCAATTCTCCCTCCCGTTGGCAAGTGCTCCAACTACTTGTCCAAATGGTGACCACCACTTCCCATCTACCAGCTCTTTCCAAAAGCATGAGTGATGCTCACACAGATGCCTCCTGCTGCAGAAAATGGCACCACACTGTGGAACCTGCATGGGCAGAGATGCAAAAGTGAGATTCATCTGAACTAATTTTTTGCTGTGGATGTCCAAGAGTGCTTTATGCTCCCTTTCTTCATTAGGATGTTGTGAATTCAATTCTAAAACCAACTCTTCCTACATGCCAACTGTAAGCAGAGTTAGACATACATTTGGTCAGATGAATCACACTTGAACACACAAATTCTCAGTCACAGTTCTAACCTCAGAATGGGGCAGGAATTCAACACATTCCTCAAAACCACCCAGTATGAAAGAAAAGACATGCAGTCTTTAGGTATGTGGAAGACCCTCTGGATTGCTTTTTAAAGGCACCAAGTTATCTCCTAGGTTCATTAGAACCACAAATACCTAATCATAATTCAACCTCAAATCATGTACAGTAGTAGCAATGTTGAAAGTCACTAAACCTTTTTTTTTTTTCCCCTTAAAATCTTCACAACCCTCTCACTGACTCCTTGCCTAGTTAAACCCCACTTTCCCTACCAGCAGCCAGTTCAGGGGAACTGGAAGATACATTATCAATGCATTAGTTTAACTATCATAATGGGTCTTCTTATAACTTAAATGAGGTTTATAGAATATGACATATTATATCAAACATCAGTAGTCAACATTTGTGGTCAGTTGCCCGTATTGACAAGTATCACTGTAATTGCAGAATGTTTAAAATAATAAAGTAAATAGCAGCTCTTGTGTCACCTTGGTTTGTTTGGAGGAAGCTGTCGACTTGGTCGTCTGATGGACTGGTTTGGCTGTACCTTCATGGAAGTTCTGGGAGAAGATCGAGCAAAGGGGTCTGGTGCTGGAGGCTTCTTGGGTATTTTTTTCACCAGTCGGCTCACCCATTTTTGCTGTTCTTCCGTAGAATTAGCTAACAGTAGTAGATTCTTTGCCGTTGAAATATCATAATACACTGTAATAATAGTTTTTCAAATAAAAATTAATATTGTTGTTTTTCTAAACATCTACCCACATCAAAAATTAGTGGTCAGATTACCATACTCTCAGAATCAACACAAAGAAATCTGCAGAGAAATCAAAAGCAAAGTGAGGCAGATTTTGCAAACTTAAAGTTTCCTTGCTGCTGAGATTGCCTCCTTATGTTTGTTTACTGCATAACAGTTTAGTACTACGGAAGACACATATTCATATGTTAAAAAACAAGAAAAGGTAACACAAAGGCATGCCTGATCACCAGAAACCACAACCTAAGTCACAAGGAGCGACTTCACTGAATATCATCCATTTCCTAACTCCCAATAACATTATCATGTCACATAGCAATGCTGCACAACACACAGCAGTGTGAGCAGTCTTATAGCGACTATGCTTTGCTGCATGAAGCTGACAACACAGCACGTATGTACCTAATTAGCTATAAACCATTCACTCACAGCAGGGAGACGATCCTCTTGTAGACACCTTTAGGAAGCTTGACAGCTACATACCCATAAAAGAAAAACCTACCTGTTCAAGTTTAGTTGGTGTCACACCACTACTAACATAAGAATGTTTTGTCATTCCTTGACTGTACACACAATCAAATACTTGCTAATTACCTTTGCAAGGTGCTATAATCTCTTCTTTTTTATCCATGTGGTCTTTGTGACACTTGATATGGCAACGACGACATTCTAGAGCAGGAGGAGGTTTAAACATATGCCACAGCGGCTTCATACAAGCTTCACAATTGGTTGGAAAGTGATAAAGAGTAGGTATAAACTCATGTCCTTTGTGACAAATGTAATTTGACTTCTCTCCCATAGGCTCCACAGGAAATTCCTGTTCCTTTTTGCTCTCTCCTTCATTAGCATATAGAATCTAGAATCAAGGCAAAATAACCTCAGCACTCCTATATGACAAACATATATTCAGAGTAATTATCTAATTAGAAAGACTGGGGAATTACACCAGAATGGATCTTTTCAACAATTTTGTAGTAATTACTTCATTTGATAAAGTTATGAAAATATTTTTGACAATGTGATATATCGTGTGTTACATTAGAGACATTTATTTATTATTAAGTACCTGGAATATCCTTGGAATTTCCTTGGCATCTGCTCTGTACACATCAGTCTGAGTGACTGGCCGGACGTGGAATAGTTTGCTATAGGAAATTATTTCAATAAATACAAAAATTAATGTTACCAAAATGATAGGCCAATCTTTGAATCCTGCACATTAATTTCCAAACCCTAATAAAAACAAGTCACAAGTATCCAGCTATACTTACAAAAAAAAATTACAACACTGAAAAACTGACATCATGTGACTTTAGTGATTGCTGGTAGCTTTCTAACACAATCCTCTGCCCACGCTCCAACCTCTGAACAGCCACAATCTGTATTTGTTAAGGAAATAAATTAACTACACCACCTGCTTATAAGCGCATAAGTGAAAATGTACAAACACTGAAAATTACAGTCCCTCAGCTACAGATTTCTTAACGTTTCTTGCTACAGTGTGTGAGGTAAGCCTAGCTCAGCTAGTGGAAGCAGTTCAGACAGGTCAGTTCAGTGGTCTGTGTGGGTTAACACACGTCAACAGAGCTTATTGCAAAATTATGTCCCATTTGACATTGTGGTCTAAGACTGGGTCTTTCTAAAAGGCCTTTTGTCAAAACCTTTCTAACAAAGTCCACCTGCAAATCAGAGGAAGCAATTTTACAGCATACTTACTCTATATCTAATACCATATAGGGATTAGATTGTTCCTTATCTTGTTCGCTGTCATAGAACAGGATCTTCTTACTGCTTACAATTACATACTGTTCAGAGGCAGAAAAGCATACAACACACATTTTACTCCAACTCATCACATCAAAGATATCACATCAATTATCACAGATGTCAAAGCAATATTTCTCTATCTATTGTTTTGTTAAATGGTAACTAAAAGGACAGTAGTAGTACTGTATTCTGAGTCCATGATTTGCCAATAAATTCACTGGATTACAGATAAGATTTTTATTACTTCATGTATCAGTTTATGTTATCAGATTAATTGGTATTTAAGCAGATTTAGTATATATGAGGAGACAAAAATAGAAGTTGGGGAGAGAGTAACATAAAAGCTTTTCCTTTCTATTTTACAGACTTAATTTTCACTTGGACTGATAGAATAGTTATCATCTTATAATGCCTGTTTTACATGTGCAGTTCACAACCAATAGGCATCCTGCTCACAAAGATCACTAATCAGTAATACTAGCAATTTTCATAAAACAGCTATTTATATGTAAGACCTCAAATTTCTAGAATTTTGTCCAGAATAAACACCATGATGGAGCAGTAAGCGAATTAGTATAAAACTGTGCAGGCTATTCT
Organism: Anas acuta; assembly: GCF_963932015.1. Lineage (NCBI taxonomy): Eukaryota > Metazoa > Chordata > Aves > Anseriformes > Anatidae > Anas > Anas acuta. Next base: position 103,498,593 of record NC_088981.1, read on the forward strand.
TTGGGTAAAGACCCACTGAAGAGGCTACTGAAAAGCAGTTACCAAGTGAGGGCTGCACACAGTAGAGGTGCAGCCACTAGCTTTATCTCCTAAATAAAGTATTTCTCCAGGGCATCTGCTCCCAGACTATGTTAAGTTCCAGATACACGATGCTATTCAGAATGCTTATCACTGATTGTACAAATGTCCAACCTGTTACTTTCAGACACAGCTATATTACCTAACATATAACATATATATTTACATATATACACATTTAAGTAATGAGTGAAGATGTATCAAAGATAAATGAAAGTGCTGAAAATCTGTGTTGAGTGTACAATCCAGACTACACATGAAAAAATATCATATATATATATAAATATACATATATTTACCTTTTTAACCCATCCAAATTTTTTAGTGTTATTTCGAACAGGTAGTGATAACCAGCCTTCTAATCGTGATTCTGAAAAGAAGAGAAATATTAAAGAACATAATTATTCACAAAACAATATTTTTGAGATTACTGTTCACTTAAAAATAGTTATTGAAGATCAATAATAAAGCAACAGAGCAAACGTTCTCATGAACTAATTAAAAATATGATGTCTTGAAAAGTTTATCTCAGTAAATCTTCGGGAATAAATTAAATTGTGTATTCCTGAATACAGCAATAACAAACAACAGGATTATAAAAAACTAGTAGGTAAGAGGAAGAAGGGGGGAAGAGCAAACTTGCTTATAGCACACACATGCCCTTAAGTTTTTGCTGCTGGCTTTTTTTTTAAAGACTTTACAGTCTACCTTTTCCACTTAGAACAACATCCAAAGATATTAGTACAGAACCCATGACATCCAGTTCTACACAAAAGACAAAATAATGCAAACTACCGTCAGTTAACATATATCCTCTGTGTTCCAGGTAAAATTTCAGAAGCTTTATATTCTTATTCATATATTTTTGCTCTATACATTTTTTCTCTTTTTCTAGTTCTGCCTAAATGTCCTAGACTTTCTAATCCAAAATAAGTAATTTTTGGCTAAACCCTAGGCCTTGCCTAAATTCAACTATGCTTTCACACACTTGTGATATTTTATATTTCACCATTGCATTAGTCAAATGAGTTTTATCAACAGTATTAATAGCTGAACTGTTTTTTGACATACACATTTCAGCAGCAACTAAAAGCTCAACAGGATCAGACTTTCCTTGGGCTTGGTAACACATAGTAAATATCTCATAGATTTTGACACTATTCTTATAGTTCCACTTTATACAAGATTTTTTTTCTCCTATGATTTATTAAGAAATACTCAATTGTAAACATGATTGGTTTCCCACCCTAGCAGTTAACCTCTCCTGCTACAGACACCAAGGCTAAAATTACAAAGCCTTTAGTATAAACAAACACAAATCCATGAAAGGAGCACAAAAATGCCCCCAAAGTGCAAATGTTATTTTCTTTCTCATCAGATGGCATTTGCAATCCCATGCCCATATTTAGTATAGTGTAATAAATAATTATTATTCATTGATTTTTTGTTACATCTAGAGAGACTTGAAGAGCGGTTATTTATTGAGAAATGTTCTGTCTTCAAATTTCATTTCTCTTTAACAATTGCTGCTGACGACACAGTTTAATGCCAAGTATGTGAAGCAGTTCTCTAACACTTATTTTACTTCACATGCCACTTCAAATTATTCCTCTCAACTACACCTGATATAAGGAGTAGCAAGCATAATGCTGATGCAAAACCCATTATGGATTTCTTAATGTTGAGATTTTTTTTTTTTTTCTAATCTTTCTCTGTAATCTCTCAAACTATAGCATGAAAGTGAACAAAATGGGTTCCTTATTACATTTTGCCATTTCTGGCATTCATTCTATATTAACAGACCAGAGAAAAGCCAAAATGTTCCCAAATTTTCACAGCACGTGTTTGTAAGAACTAGGAGGAAAAAAAAATCAAACCTCAAATCTGCTGCAAATATCTTAGTGAACAGTCCTAGCTTAGCTATGATTTTTACTTTAGAACAAACTAAAACCATGCACATAACACAAGAGCAGCTAACAAGAAAAAAATATGTAAGTACTCAGTAATTCTTTCACCAGAAGCCTCACACACACACACAAAAAAAAAAAAAGAGAATGAAGAAAATATAGGAAATGCCATATGCTTTACTCTAGTCTGAAGAAGTAATGTCTATATTAAAAAAAAATTTAAAAAGCCTTTGATTGAAAGGTATTCACACTTTAGAAAGTAAAGTAAAATACAGAAAATTGAAGGCAATTAAAAAGCTCCGCTTCTGACATTAACACTAAGTACAACTTTTATTCAAGACAGTGTTCATGTAGTCAAGTAGAATGAGTATATAATTAATAACACAAAGCTCTGTTTTACCAGAGCTCTTTAATTATATTCTTTATGCATCTAGAAAAACAAATAGAAGTAATTTTTTCTTGCTTTATCATACAAGAATCAAATTTAAGATTCAAACTAAGGCAAAAAGAAAAATGAAAGGTACACTCGGACTGAATTTCTATGAACAAGTAATGAACACATTTAGATTGTGAGAAGAGATATCTTGACATTTCACTGAAACACAAATAATTTGACGTTTTGGTGTCCAGTACCTTAAGGTCATGCATATAACTTATATAACACATAAGATACTGCATAGAGGCTACCCATCTGAACAAGACAATAAGGAATAAGAATTTATTCAATGCTTTAATAAAAATGGTGTTTTATAAATGGCAGCAAGCATCTGAAAACATTTAGATGAAACAGGTGAATTATTTCTTCATGCAAAATTTATCATGCCTTTGATTACAATGTTTGCTGCCAATTTTTTTTTTTTTGGTTTGTTTAAATATATAATGTATTAATAGTGTTAGTTTGAAATTGAGAAATAACACAATAAAAACAACACCAAGCAGTTCTCAGGAATGTCACCTGTACTATCAACTTCTGTAGGGCTGTGGGAACAAGACAAAGGTTCTTCTTCTGAGTCAGAATCAGAATCAGAATCAAGAAGCATGCGAGAACTGGAAGGCTTAGTGGCAATACTGACAGAGGTGGAAGAGTGCTGGTAGGTAAAAGACATGGATTCCACAGTGTGGGATTGAGTGATATGGACTAAACATAAAGAATAAAGGAGGAAAAAGGTAGAAAAGAAGTCAAAACAAAATCCCTAAGAAGAGAGTATTAGTTTTACATTTCATCACATAACAAAATGATTGCAAATTAACTACTGTCATACAGATGAAAAAAAAAATTAGTTCCAATGTGAGACAATACATTTTTTTCAAGATTTTTTTCAAATAAATTTAAGAATGAAGTTTGATTACAGATAGATGTAGTTAGTATGTGGATAGTGAACACTATCAAAGCATTGATAAGATGATAGAAACACAAAGATAAAAAGCCCCAGAAACATCAGAGGAGTATTTCAATATTTCTGGTAAAACACAAATATACAACCAATTAACACAGAAATATTAATAAAAATAACATACCAGGGAACCCATCATCTGTCTCAGTATCTCCAGGTCCACTGCCTATGCTACTGTTATCTAGACCAATGTGCAATGACTGTAGCTGTGAACGAAGCTGTTCAATGTCGCTATCTTTGCTGTCCAGAGTCATCTGGAGTTCAATGCGTATCTGACTCTCTTCTGCTATTTGCTGTAAAGATAGATGAAAAGATTTCCTATTGTTACTATATTCAGTTACTCAGAGAAAACTCGAGTAGATAATTATGGAGACTTTGCAGCCAGTCTCAATAATATATACTGCATGTTTCTTTCAGACATGCAAATTCAGGAATAGACACTTTATATGCTACCTTAAAAACACGAATCAATTCAACACGTATTACAGCAAATGCTATCAATGTTTATATTTGCAAAGAGAATCTTACTGCCTGCATTTCATTGATTTCTTTCTGATATTTGATCATCATTTGCGTTAACTTCTCTCGTTCAGATTTCAGTTCCATATGCAGTTTCCTATTTTCCTTTTCTTTCCGCCGTACATCCGTGTCAGCTCCACGTTTGACTGGACCCTTCCGATTCATGATCTCAGCCAATTTATTCACAGCCTTCCCGTGAAGAAAAAGAAGAAAAAAAACAAACATCAATAAGTACATACTGCTATACTGTGAAGAAGAGCATTCTCTCCTAACCATGACCAGGCACTAGTAACCTAATAGTTCTCTTCAGTTTCTGTTAGCTAGTCCCAAAATACATCTTTGGATTAAAATGCCAATAACTCTAAAAAGCAACTGAGATTGACATCAGAAATTTCACATTTTATAGAAATTACAGAGGAATATAAATGAAGAGGAAAACCATATGAATTTGACTGAAGTCTAGATTTATGCTGGTGGACTGCATCCATGAGGAATTAGGATTAGGACGATTAGGAATTCCTCTATGATGAAACATGAGGTTGAAGTTTCACCACACAGTAAGTCTACTTAGTAGACTAAGTAAGTTTTCTACTAAAAATTATTTGTTTCATGAACACTAGCTCTTCATTCATTTATATACATTTGCTTACCTGGGTTTTCAATGTTCTTTCATTCAATAACTGTTTCTCATATTGTGCTTTAATATTTCCTATATTTGCTTCTTCTTCTTTTAGCTTCGTAATTTCTGTAGCAATGTAATTAAAAAAAAAAGAAAACAATTAAAGTTCATTACAAAAGAAACAGTACTATTAAAAATGATACTGTTCTCATTCAACTGCATTTGGTTCAAAGAATACATACGTTCTTGTACTTCCTTCAGTTTATTGTTCAGTTCTTCTTTCTCATTAGCCAGATTAGCCACATCGCTAGTTAGTGTTCTATTTGCTTCCTCCAACTGCAAACAAAAAGTACATGTGACTATGTAACTAAAAACGTTTGACATATGAAAGCATTACATTACGAAAGGAAATGCCTGAGAGCGAAAAACAGACAATGTAAGAGGACTAACTATAGAGAGGTAGGAGCACAGAAAACAGTGATCCAAGAGATTCATGGAGGAAACAGGGTATGAGATTTTGTTTTTAGTTGTTATAATAAAGAAATATTTTTAAATATAATTTTTACCTTTAAGTATGCTAAACAGTGTTGGATAAATCCAACTGAAAATGAAACTATCGCCCACATAAACCTTTACCAAAATTAGGATGTGTATTACTCACAGAGGCTATGGTGGCATCTTTCTCAGTAAGTTCCTGTTTATGCCGAGCCATCATCTCCTTAATCTCCAGTTCTTTCATAATCTTCTCTTTTTCCAAATCAGAATACTGTTCTTCAGCAATGGAACGTGCAAGTTGTTCTGAATCTGCTTTTGTCAAAGTAATCTCTAGCTGAGCCGCCAAGGAATCTCTGCAAATTATTGGTACATACTATTAACTCAAAAAATAGAAAGTTACTTAAAAAACAAACAAACAAACAAAAAAACATATGTGAACAAAAGCAGTAAAAAGCCATCCTGTTCTATGCATTAATAGCAGTAGTAAAATCTACCTCTCATCCTGTAACTCTTGTATCTTTTGCTGTATTTCTTTACAAAGTTTGGTCTTTTCTTCACATTCTTCTTTAAGTTCTCGAACTTGTGTCTTATAAAGAGTCTAGAATTTAAAGTAGGAAAAAAGGACGTGACTTGCATATTCTAGCTTGAAGGTACACAAAAATGATGTGATGATACAAGATGATGTAGTGTACAGCTCTATAATCACACACTCAGTTCAAGTACAACAGTGCAATGCTTTCTCTAAATTTAACTAGAAGTCATCATCATTTCCAAATATGTCTTCATTTAAGGTTTTTTGTATTGTTTTGTATTAAACTTGTGTTGTTTGTGGATGGATCTATGAGATACATTTTATATGTTTGCAAGCATACTGTGCATAGGACTCACAATATGAATTTTATTTTCTCTACTAATTTAAATCCCTGTCAGAGGTAGATTAGATAGAGCTTGGACTCTAACCATACAAATGTATGAAAGCAACATGACAGCCCAAGAGATAAAAGACATAAAGGAGTAAGAGAAAAATAGATTAGGAAAGTATTTGAAATTTAGATTTTTCCGAAAGGGATACAAACCTAGAGATATAGAGGAAATGAAAGAAAAATTACGCTCTCTGTGCACTAAGAATGACTGAAAATAGATAAAGTGCAAGTGGATTTAGTGCAGGACTTAAAAGACAACTCTCAAAATTCTCTCTCAGGCCCATCCACAGCAGTCAACTGACCTCAACTTTCCCGTTCTGTCTCCTTTCAGATGTACAGCTTTTTGATCAGTTAGTCCTTTTACTCACTGACATAAAGACCACAGTAGAAGCATAAGTTTCCTTTAATTCTCAAGCAAGCTCTCTGGCCTTTCCATTGTGGCTGGCTGTGCACTATTAATATAAGTTAACCTTCATATGATAGCAATGATTTCTACCAGCAATACCTATTTACTCTATTGTACCTATCACACTGAAGCAAAAACTCTCAACGGGTCTTTGCCAAGTATAACTATAATGCAGAAATTTATTTCAAAATCTTATATGAATGTTTCATAATGCCACATGATTCTGATAATACAGTTTTTTTCTCCCATGCAGCATACATGTAGAACAGATGCTGAATGCAAAATGCTTGAAACATGCACAAAATCATTTACATTGTAGAAAAGAAGGAAAGAGCTGTTTGACTACTTCTCCCTAAACTGTGCTTGGGACTCCCTTCCAAAGCTGTTAGATTTCTTAACACAACCTCTTTTACACTGCTCAGTGATCAAGAGCAAAGAGTGGTAACAGGGCTGCAGATAAGACTGAAGACAGACAGAAGGAAAAGAACTAGCCTAAGATTTGAGCGGTGAAATGCCTCATGGCTGAGGAGGAAGAAGAAAAGCTAACATTACACCTAATAAACATATTAGTATATAAATAAAGAAGCATAAAACATACTGAGAAATACTGTTCAGCTTCAAGTTGGTCTTGAAGCTCTTTCATTTGTCCATCTGCATCTTGACGTTCCCTAGAAAGGAATATAATACGTTTAAAGAAAAGATAGGGAGATATTCCAGACAAGTAAACAGAAAGGAGTTCATTTACACTCTTAACATCCTCAGTCTGTCTAGATCAAAGTATGATCTGCAGTTAAACTTGACACCTCCTTTGGGTACCAGACTTTCTCTCATTTTCACCTGTGCAACTCAGAACGCTACACTAATGAGACACCAGTTTAATACTACTCACATACTAACTACAACAGTCTGACAGTTGAACCACTAAGATACACTGATAAAACAAACAGCCACTGACAGAATCTTATTTCCATGTAAAACATCACTGATCTGACAGACTGTTTTGTTTCTTGTTTGCTAGAGCTCAGACTCTGAGAATGCCTTTATTTTTTGTCAGGCATCATTTCTTGAATTCATCTTGTAAAACAACTCAAAGTCACTTAGTCACGTAATGAAGAACAGTAATGTAGTAGAAAAGACTTCCACTGTTATTTTATGCTATAGAAATCATCATACTTAGTCTTCCAAGTGAGTAACTGCATCTTGCTCACAGAAAAGACAAAGCACAAGGTACGTCATCAGAAGTCTAAAAGAGCAAGGAATAAAACACACCTGATCTACATATTAAACTTGTCTTTTCAGTCACAAGAATGTTCTTTGTGTAAGAAAACCTTAATATTTATTTTCAGTTGCAATAATTGCTTGTAAGAACTTGAAGAAGAATTGCTAGGATTTAACACAACTCCAATTTGAAGGTCTAATGTGTGATTAAACTCCCTTAGCACAGGTTATTTCCAATGGTTACACTTCACAGCTCTGTATTAGCATTACTGTCCAACTCTAATAACCTCTCCTAGACTAGTAATGACCGCATCTTTCCTCTTCACTGAAGCACTCAGTTGTTTAGAAGAAAATTTCCTAAGTGTTCTTCTAAATAAATGTTTCTCAACTCCTCACACTCTTGTGTTTAAGGTTTTTCTTTTCTTTTTCTCTTTTTGTTTCTGATTTTAGGTCTTCAGGGAAGCAAACACTTTCTACTGTAAATCCATCCATATGTTGCTCAATCACTAAGGCTAGAGTCGCTGTAAATTATATTAAACGACAATTAAATTTTGCATTATGGAATAGCATATTCTGTGTAAAAATCTTTAAAATTAATGTGGCTCTCAGCTTTTGCAAAAAGAAAATTACAAATCAACGTTACTTTAAAAAAATAAAAAATAGACTGAGCAACTCTGCTTACTTGCGAAGTTCATTATTTTGTTTTTCCAGACTTAATTTGATTTCCTGAAGATGGTTATTCTCCTGTTTTAGCTGCTTCTCTGACATTTTTAAGGTATTGACCTGTTGTGTTTGCATCTTGAGGTCATTTTGAGTGAGACAACGCTTTTGTGTTTCTTGCTCTATTTTTAATGTCAGGTTTTTTACCTAAAAAAATAAACAGAAAGGTAAGTTTTACAAATCTACATAAGGAAGTAACAGTGTTTCTTATCAACTCTTTCTACATCTTTTTACAACTTGCACACATCTTTTGATAGACAAATCTATTTCTTGAATAAAGTTATTAGTATAGAATAAATAAGCTAGTTTTTCCATGTCCATCTCTTAGCATTTTACATTCCAGAAGAAAAACTTTTTAAGATCAAAAATGCCAAAATACTTCAGAGAAGTGAAAATACAGAAAGCAAATTTAAATCCAAATACAAAGGAGAAGTAAAAATTGCTGCCATTTACTTTCATATACATCCCTAAATACAGATATAACAGGGAAAATACGAAGACATTCAAAACAAGGTTCCAGAGAATTCTTTTGTCATTGTTACGTACATCTTCATTTAGTATATCCTTTTGCCTAAGGAGTTCATTTATTTTCTGTTGTGATTGTTTGAGATCACAGTCCAACATGGAGCGTTGTTTTTCAGCTTCTAACAAACGATTTTCTACTTTCTGCTTTAAAGCTCTCTCTTCCAAAAGTTTCTTCTCCATTTCTGTGAAGAAGGAGATTTAGTATCAATGTAAATCAGTCCATGTTTCAGAGGGTTTCAAGAGTGAGAAGGAGGTGGGAGGAAGGAGGAGGTCTAGCCCTTCTTAAGAACAAATAAAATGTTTGTTCTTTTAACACTGAAGAGAAAGATTGCTGAAGAGTAATTCATTAAAATTTTCACAGTAAACCATGAAAAAGCATCCAAGAGGATGCTTTGCAAGTATTACTGCCTGAGACCTATTTCCTACTTCTGAGTTTCAAGATAACTTCTAGCTTATCCGCAACACATCTGGAATGGATAAAAGGGCGGTTACTTTTTAAAGAAATATTTTGTATCAATCTACGAAGCGTTGCTTTGACGATGATAATCTGAAATCAATTAAAGAATTGAAGCTGTTCAGGAAACTGATAGACGAAGTGACTCATACATTACCACTGAATTGTTTGTGCTTTTCTGAAACATCTGCAAGCTCAAAATTTTTGTGAACGCTCTGCAATTGGAATGATAAGGCATATAGGTTGCTTTTTAATCAGTCGCAATAGACATAAGCAATTCAATTAAAAAATAAGAGCTATCTTCTGAAGTTGTTTGCTAATTAGTCTTCTCTCTAAGAGACTTTAATTGTTAAGTGACACCAGAATACGCATGGTGACAATGGAAGCCTAGAAAAGGCTTTACTATTTTTAACACTATCCACTAACCTAAGGTGTTATGTTGCTGACATATTCTATTTAGAAAGACAATAAGAAATTTGACTACATAGATAAGCTCTTGAAAGTTTGTATTATTAAAACTGTTTGAAAGATTAAAGAAAAATTAGTTCAGAATACCCTAGCACAGAAAATGAATTAGTGATGTCAGCAAGAGAGAGCCTGCTTTACTCAGCAACTAACTGTCTTTAGCCTAGCAAAGCAGAGGGATTACAACTGATTTTTAAAACTGCTTTACAATGCTAATCATATTTAAAAAAGAACAGAGGAACTGAAAGAAAGAAAAAAAACACACTACATTTAAATTCCCAGTAACATTAAAAGATTATATTACCTACATTCTATAATTTATACTTAAGTCAAACTGTAATGTCAAATAAATACCTTTCATGGCTTCAGATTTTGCCTCCTCTATAGATTCATAAATCTTATTTTTGTCTGCTAGTCGTGCTTTTGTGGCTTTATGCTCAGCTTCCTCTTGTTCAAGATTCTGCTGCATAACTTTGAATTTGTATGTCATATCTATTTCCATGTTGCTCTTTTCCTGTTAAAGAAAAAAAAATATTAAAATTTAAATACATCAGGTTAAATACAAAATTTTGGACAACAGTAATATCCTGCTTGGAAGTAAGCTAACAGCAGAAGAAAGACCCTAAGGTACTAAGAATTCTTTCATCGTATGTTTTTCCGAGGATAACAACGTGCTCTAGAAGTTCACAGCAACATTACCAGTTACAAAACCATATAGAATTATAGACTTAAAAACCAGTGTTTTGTGAAAAGAGTTCAAAAATTACATTTATTGAAGAATTGTTTGAATACTTTTGCTTCAATAAAAAAAATCCTAAAATATTAGCAAAAAAATTTTTTTTTTTGGCAATACTTATAGTTCAAAAAAGGTCAGATTTTACACCAGAAACGATGTGCTATTTCTGCACTGCTAAGCTATACATTGGAGTACATTATTATGTACTTTAGAAGTACAATATATTGTAGTCATAAGGAAAATGGTGGTTTTTTTTTCCCCATTTTTCAAATTGCAAGAACAACAACAAAAGTGACACTGAAAACAAGTTGTTTTTTTTCACAAACTTTGTCCCATGTCTCAATTAACAAATGCACAAATTTTAAAATTAAATAAGAATGTAATACCAAAGTTTACTTAGAAGTGCTGTTACCTTCTCTAAATCTGTAAGCTTTTCCTGCAATTGTCTCTTTTCCATTTCCAGTTTGGCTAATGCACTCTTTCCATTTTTCACTTCTTCCTCCAGGCTAGATATTCGACCTAAAAATGAACAAAACATCTATGAGGCCAGGCAGTGTTTGAAAAAAGAATGTACTGTATCTACTTGAACAAACATTTCAAACATAACAGCAGCTTCCAGTTCTGACTATTAAGAAGAGCTCCCTTAAGGATGATTTTAGAAATTATCAGTAACACGCATTCTTATATATATCCTTACTCATGTTCACTTTACTGTGTCCTCACTTAAATAACACTGTATAAAACAGCAAACTAATCTAGTCACAGCAAACTAACCTAGTCACAGTTTGAAGCTCAAATAACATCACCAAAACCTATTTTTACTTCTGAAACTAGAAGAAAGCTTAACATTTGCTGTAATACCTTGTAAATCGCTGATGATCTCTGATCCATGACTTCGATCTCTCCTTTCTGATTCTAGAGCTGACTGAAGATTCAGAAAGTCTTTCTCTAGTTTGAGTTTAGCATTCTCCAGCAGACAGTTCTTATCTTGTAGTTCTCGATTATTAGCTTCCAGCTGCTGGATTTGCTTTGTACTTTCTGTCTGGTTCTTCCTTAACCTGGTTGCAGTATCAGACTCTGATCGCAGCAAAGAATTGGCTTCATCCAACTAAGGATTGATAAAAACATACTTTTAACAGATTAAAGAAATAAAAAGGTTTATTTTTTTAAGATTATTTTTGAACACTGGAACATGAAAAAAAGAATGGCTTTTAAAACTTCACTACACATTTTAACTCCCACCACTACTAACACAATGTGAACTTCAAAAAGCTACTATTTTAAAATAAACATATAAAAAGTTGACATGCCTGTCTTTGTAGTTGATTGATTTTCTCATTGGATATTTGAGAGTTCTGATTCCTCTTTTTTAAATCTTCAAGCTGGTCTTTCAAACTGTTAACTAAAACAAAAACAAATCAAAATTAATCAATGCAGTGAAAAAACTTTAAAGTGAACTATAACTCATTTATTTTATCTTTTAAAAACCCACATCAAAATAGAACCCTTCAAACATCGTTCAACATACCCTCATTTTCTAAATTGCGTTTCTTATCTGCTTCATGTTCTGCTTTTCTCTGGTATTCTGTATTCTTATGCTGAAGAAGAGCCTTCTCTCTTTCTAGCTGTCTGACTGCAGACTCTACATTCTTCCTTGAAGTTATCTGGACATATTAAAAAAAAAAAACCACAACACTAATTACATACAGAATCCTGACATTTTTTAAGTGATAAAGAACAGCTCACGCATTCAGTTTCGTTCACAGTGGAGAAAGACACGTTCCATTTGCTTACTGCAAACACAGCATATCAGAGCACATGTTCAAATACAGCCCAGAATAACTACAGCCAGGAGCTTTTACCATTTAAGACTGTATAATGGTTTGACTTCAGTGAATATTGTAATCTGTTAGCATCATGAAGCATAGAAACATACATGTACTGAAAGATCTCAACATGCACCTGAATGAACAGTACATTAAGTTGTACATGCACTCTGCAGAAATGATAAATTTGCAGTAGCATTAAGGTCCAAAGCTGGCCAAAATAGGGTTCTTTCACTGACACAGTTTGGGCAGGTACAAAAAATGCTGCAAAGAATGGGCTTCCTTTTCTATCAACATCACTCTCATCTTCAAATATAATTACTAGAATTTTATATGGGATATTTACGTTATCCTCCATATTGAAAATTTGGAGATTCTGAAGATAATGAGATTAGGGAAATCATAATGAAAATCTTTCAGCAGAGGCAACAATTGGTGCGTGTGAATATCAGGAAATCAGCTGGTGTTACTTGCCATAAATATACAGCTACTCAAAAGTAATTTTCTGGTCCCTAAGGAAAAAAAGACACACATAAAAATGCTCAAGTTCTAATTCCAATGAGAAATAACTTACCTCTTCATCTAGCTCTTTCACTATCTTCTCTAACCGAGTATTAGTAGACCTGAAGGAATTTGAAAAATATTTTTAAACCTTACTGATTACACAAAAATTAGACTCTTTGGATATGTCTCATTGATTTTATGTAAGCTACCCTATTTTCAGCAATCACATGAAACTTTGATGGCTGGGGAAATTATTCAAACAATAGAGAGATTCTTATGGAGAGATAAGGAAAAAAAAAACGTAGCCATGGGAGTAGCAAGAACTTTTAAGCTTTTAATCATTCAGAAACAAAAGGTGTAATAACACTTCTATATGAACATATCAAATATTTCAAAATATTCTCACCTGTATTTCTGTTCTAGTTCATCTTTGGCTTGTAATTCATTACTGAGCTGTTCTTCTAACTTGCTTATTTTTTTCTGAAACTGAGCAAAATGTGAAGATAAGCATGGCCATCATATAAGATTGTAATCACAGTGTAAAACAGCTTAATAACAAAAAATGGAGAGCAAAGAAAACGAATTCAATCTACATTATGGTTTGTTGTTTTTTTTTGTTTTTTTTTTTTTTAACTATCACCAGAAGATTATTGCATTTCCATTTCTCATCTGTACAAGTTATTAATCTTGATAATTTTTAAAATACTGATGTGTAGTAACAGAATTTCCTACATGCTATGTTAAAGCTAACTATCACAGAATGACTGAGAGTCATAAAATTTCTATGGGCAAAGAATGTTGCTGCTGGCCATTTGCTCTCCTTTTCTCTGTCTAGAGTCCTACTGGAGCAGAATTTTTGGGATAGTCTTTTCTAAGTAAAATATAAACAATAAAATTAAATGGTGGGCACATAACCACATGGGACAATATTCAGAGAATATCAGACATTATTCAGAAAAGACTAAACATGCTCATTGATCTCATATATTCAGAATATTTTTTCCATCTAGCACACACAGAAGAAACACTTGAAATTTGGGAATGTTTTGTTTCCCTCACTAAAATATTAAAAAGATATTGTGAGTCAAGTACCCCAAAATTAAAAAAAAAAAAAAAAAAAAAAGATTATAACAAGTCTTTTAAATCGACTCATGTCTTCAGGCTATCCAATTAATTTCTTTTCCTCCCTTTCCCTTTCTCCTCCAACCCCTAAACATAAAATGTAAAAATGTGGTTTTCTAAAATACTTTGTAATTGTTACAATTATAAGATTACCATAACAGGGACACTTAAAAAGACATCAAAACCCAAGACTCACTGCTTGAAAAAAGAAAAATTGAAAAAGTTGTCAGAACGAAATGCAACATTTTACCAACATTTACTCTCACAATATAAAGCAAGTATCATGAACGTGGCACTCTGTATTTTAAACAGTTGCATTTCTCATTAAACAGGAAACTAAAACTATTATTCTGTTCACTAATTACAGGAAGGAAAGAAGTAGAGTCCAATAAACATTTGCGCTTAAATTTATGCTGCCCAATACATAATGCATTTCCTTTACAACTCCTTTTCAAAGTTTAACAATTAAGTAAGCTTTAACAAATGTTAACCATAAACTACCTACACTTCAATAACACAAATGTTTAAGTAGTATGATGAAGTAAGTTTGTTACATGAAAAAATCTGTAGCATTCTCCTGTCAACTGCATATTTAAATTCAGTTGGCAATCTTCAAAAACTGGATGAACATGCTTCAAACACTCACTACAGCTGAGAGAAAGATTTATGCTCATAAACATTCCTTTATCAACATAGGTGACAATTCACTTTTCCAAACTCTGGATAAATCTGTCATGAATCACAGTGTACAGCCACGATTCACAACCTTTCCAAGAGTAATTCTGTTTGGAGCAAACAGAGCCTCACACATTTGTTTTCAAAACAAATTCTGGACTCCAAAAGAAGTCAGGAAAAATCTGTATTCATTCATCTATACACAAGAGTACCTCAACACTTGAATATAACAACTCATTCATAAACTATTTCAAAACACAATTGGTTTACTGTTAGCAAACTGTCGAATAAACATTTACGGTATTTCATGATAAATCATGTCCACACAAATTATGTGGGAATGATTTGCTTCCTTTCATAATTCAAATAATACACTCACCTCCTTGCTGTACTGTAGATGGAAAACATATTTTTTATTAATGAACATTAAAAAACTAAAAGCCTCTCCCTCCCTCCCCCCCCCAAAAAAATTTCTTGACACCAGTTTTGACTTTGCTTTTTTGTAACAGACTTAACCAAATTAGTTAACCATCCATTAATACTTAAAAAAAAGGCACTAACCTCATTTTTACTAGATTGCACTGATTCATTTTCTCTGCAAGATTGAGAGGAGTCACTTAGCAACCTGTCAAAAACAAAAACAAATCCCTCCTGCTCTTATTCGAGTTTTCAACAACTTTGGCAACCTCACCAATCAAGGCATTTTAATCACTTCTCTCAAGTCTTAATTTGACCTAGACTATTCTCAGAATGAAACTTGTTTTACCTTGGTAAGAGCTTTCTAATTTGAATCTTTCTAATTTGAATGTCTCTAATTTGAATCTTTTCTTAAGTGAAGTATAATGTTGAAGACACTTCTACTGTGTAATAAGCTGTAACAGCTTATTTTTTAATTAATACTTGCAATTATTTCATGACTATTCAAACACACTGAATACGACTAACAATGCTAAATAAAGGCAAGGGGGAGGCAAGTGATGCCTTAGCAAGCTATTATTTTGCATAAACTTTTTTCTAACTCTACTAATACAAAATTATTTTAGAGTTAAATTACAAATCTAGTATTTTAAAATCTAGTATTTTAAACCCAAAACCAGATTTACAAAGACTATATATTTTTACATATATAAAAATCCTATTTATTTAAACAGAATTATCAATGTAGCCACAATGTACTTATATTCTACTTAAATTCTGCATTTTGTATCTTCACAGTTGGACACAAATTAATATAAAGCAATGAAGAAATTATGTATCTAGGGTAAAAATAAAGGGGGAGGGGGATAGGATATAAGAAAAATATGCAGGTGTACTTCTAAAAATGCATATTAAATTCTCACATACAAATTATCTCTATAGTAGGTAAATCCTATAAAAGGCAGCTGGTTTCCCACGAAGGCTTTGGGGATTGGAAAGGTTTCCACGTCTCCTTTGTCATCCTCAATGTCATCAAAATTACTGCTGTCTATATCACTGCTAAGTTCAGGAACAACAGGAGCAGCAGCTATAGAAGGGGGAGAAAAGATCAACTTCACTCCAGCCACTTGGCACATACTGGTACCTCTCTAATATTAAGAAGCATACTATGGAAGTTGTCATGCTAGTTAAATATGTATTAAACATGCAGTAGAGCTGTACATACTACTGTGATATATTACCATGATATATCCCAGTAAATATTACTGGGATATAATATATAATATTATTTCCCTAAGGAAAAGTATTTTTTCATTATTTGTGTAATATATGGAATATTGAATGCTCAAAATGTATTTGCTAAAGTAAGCACATTTTGGAATGGCACACCAAATGCAATCACCATTTTAAGAAACTTCAGTAAATACTTCCGAAGTTATGATCAAGCACAGGAACAGAAGTACTTGTTTTTCTGCCTAAAGCTATCAAGTTCTCAATACTTTAAACAAAAAGCAGTAAAACCAACAAGACCATTCTTAAAGCTAGTCTTAATTACAGATTTTAAAAAAGGTTAAAAGGTTAAAAAATGAATAAATAAACCAGAAATCAATCAGAACAACAATAACAAAAGCCACAAAAAATAGAACCTATTAAACATTCATTCTGCCAAGATTTCTAAAACATCCAGTTCTGCTGTTCAAATCTATAGAAATCTATAAATTCAAGCATGATAAATGTGAGAATAATTTCAGTGGGAAAAACAGCTCTTATCTCTTACTGATACAGCTTTTATAATACAAATGATAAATAAGAAAGCTTGAGAGAGATTCCTGATAACAGAAAACATTTGCTTAATTTATAGAGCCTTAAGTGTTTTTCATATATGCTATTACTGAACAGTAGTCTTTTGCAAATATTGAATAAAAATCTACTTTTAAACCAATTTACTTACTCTCTCGAATGTTGTCCCAGTTCCACTGATCACTCTTAAAGAAAGGGTGATGCTTTATTTCTTCTACCCCATTTCTCCCAAGTCGCACATCCCTAAACATAGCAAAGAAGCCAAATTCACATTAGGAAAAACAGCACTTTGCTTTGCTTTGTTTTTAAATTCTGACTTGCTCATAAGCAGCAGAGCAACTTTCTGTAAAGGCTGTCCCTGTAAACCACATTAATAGTCAAATAAAAGAAAAAAAGAAAACCAAAAAACCACCAACCACAGGTCTGTAGTTTCTTATATAAAATGTACTTGGTTTCTTAATATCCACTGCCTGCGACTGCTAAAACGTCCAGAAGTTGGAGTCTGCCACGTGGGGAGTAATGCAAGAGAGAGAGCAGTGAGGCAAAAAATAAGAAACTAAAAACAAAAACAAAACCCAACACCCTGGGGGAAGAAAAAATTGCTGAAGTCCGGTGTCTGCCAAACCACATGACAAACCTTAAGGCTCAAATGAAGGAAGGTCTAACTTACTGCACAGAACAGTTATTCAAAGCTGAACTGAAATAAATATTTGAAGAATTCCATCCTCTGCCCCATAATTAACCCTGACACATCTTTTGCTGATATTTACAATGAAGCAAACCTAAAGTTCAACACGAAACTTCCAGTTTGACCAAGAGAAGTTTCCCTTAAAATGATCTGCAGGAACAGAGCATAAAACCGAGGCGAGTAACATAACTAATAAATCACGGGGTAGATGCTTATTTCTTCTTGTCCCTTTAAGTGCCTCAGCAGTTATCACGCATACAGCAAGAAGGCATCTGTTTCAAATAAGTCGCCCGAGCACTGTATTAAATATAAACAGGAAGACGGACACACGTAGTGGAAGTACACCTCGCCGCATTCCCATTATTAAATTCTACCCCTCTTTTCTCTCCACCCTGCAGCTACTGGTTAGAAACACTTAACGCCTATCTTTCCTGAGTGTGATCCTGCTCAGTAGAACAAACGATTCTCTTTGAATGCAAAAAAACATTATAAGACAACGTATTTATGCGTTTATTTTTACTAATCCCTCATTCTATACAAGCTAGATTCTCTACAAGCCAAATTTGGGTGATCACTGGAAAGCATAAAAAGGCATTATCAATCCACAGTTAACTCTGGACCTACAGTGTTCTTTTAAGTCAAATAAATTCAAGACAATCTGTGCTTTTTGACACTAAAAATTTAAATATTCAGGTCAAGAACAAGTTTACACGGCTAATATCAATAAACAGCTCAGCTCCACCAAGGGAGACCTCTATGATTAATTTACAGCCAGAACAACATCCTCTTTGTTTGCTAGCTATACTTATCAATTAGTACCATAAGGTAAATGAAAAAAAGTTCAAACCTTCTATGAAAATTTAAACAAACTAGGTAAATGTATGCTTAACTTCATGAAAGTATGTTTTAATTTTTTATAAGCAACACCCACTGAGCACAACAATTTGGTCCCTGCCTTTAGGGGCTTAAAAATTACTTCCAACCTTACAGGTTTGTTGCTGTGTTTTACACCACACAACAGCTGGGAGGATTTGTTCAGCACAAATTATGTTGTAGCACGAGCCATCAGAACTAGTAACAGAAATAAAATGGAGCACCTGGAAAACACCCCAAAAGACAAACTAGAGCACAGATGATTTTGCAAAAGAGATTTGAATATAAGCTAGCAAAAGCAATGGAAGGAATTCATTTTTACAATGTACATGTGCTAATACCATCTAAAATAGAGACAGTACCAAAATAATACATACACCTACCTGTCAGTTAAAAAGGCACAGATGAGGTTCTTTGCGTGCTTAGAGATTTCCACATCATCTGGGAAATGTAATGAGTTCTTATGATCCATAATTTTACTGTATGTTCCTACTAACGAGTCTGCATAAAAAGGAGTATCGCCTGAAAATAAAATAGTAAATTGACTGATTTCCAGGTGTGTTCAAGTCATGTAAATTGAAGAAGACAAAAAAGAGATGTAAAGTCTACAAGCAGTTTAGCCTGAAATTGTCTTTACATTTAAGAGAGAGAAAATGAGTGCAAGGTACAAAATAGCATATCCTACTAGAATATTCCTTTGTCAAAATGCCTGTGTTACACATTAAACCATTCTCTGTATGACATATTGCTACCAAACTTTTGCCCAGTAAATTGCATCTTTTGTTCTACCTGAATAGTGTCACTGTGCTTTCTAATTTACACGATGGACGACACCCACCCTCTTCAAGCACTTCCAAGGGTGTAGGGGAGGAAAACTCAGTAAGGATTTGCTGAGGTACATTCCTTGAAGAGACTCCACCACTGCTCTCCCAGGCCCCTATCCAGGGGCAGGAGAGCCTGGGGCAAGGCAGCTCTGAGCAGGAGCCTTCAGAGCGCATTACAGCACCACCAAACCCACATTCTCAAATCTCGTTGACTGACAAATTATATTGGCTTGGGTGCCCATATTAACATGGGCAGATGGCTTTTAAAACTCAGCCCTTTCTCACTCAGAAGATTGCAGTGTAAGGTTTAGTTAATTTTAGTTTCTTTGCACACATAAACTTAGAAAGGTAAAACTGGGACAACTGAAGAAGAATCAGGATCAAGAAAGGTATCTGACATTGAAGTTCACGGACAACATGTATGGGTCAGTAACCAAGAGGCTGTAACTTGTACAAAAATCCCTTTTCACAACCAATCCATAGGCTTAACGGACAAGGTGAATAATTAATTGCTTATTAATTAATATTAATTAACAGTAAATAGTTAAGAAAGTGTGAAAGCCCACAAAGGCTTTTAAAAACAATTGTTAACTGTTTCTTGACAAGGTTACTTCAGAACTGAAATGATAACGCTAAAATTCTTTTATGTTAGTTACTGGTACTAGGGTGACAAAAACGAACTCTTCAACGGTCAAAACCCTGGGGGCTCAGCGCAGGACAGGAAAGGATGGCTCAAACAACACTTGAAAGTTCACAGGTCTTTTATTGGTGGTAAGTGAAAGGCAAGCAGGGACCATCTGAGCTAATGTACCCCCGCTTCCCACTGGTGGTAAATACAGTCATTCCCCCAGTCCGTCCCTGGCTGAACATCGTCCTCCTCAGGCTGTGCCTTGATGGTCGACCCCCATTTTCTTCATGGGTGCTTGTTCTTGGGCTGGACGTCGGTCTGATGCGTCACCATGGTGGTCTGCACCAGCTTTGTTGGTGGGTGTCCGTCTGTGGCCTGGACATTAGTCTTCGCATTTTGCATTGTGATGGTTCCTCACTGACTTTGTTGGTGGGTGTGTCTGTGGCCTGGACGTTGTTCTCAGGCTGCACCCTGCCAGTCTGCACCAATTCCATTGGCAGGTGTCTGTCCATGGCCTGGACATTGCTCCTCTCAGGCTGCGCCATGATGGTCTGTGCCAAGTCTGTTGGCGGGCATCTGTCTGTGGCCTGGACGTTGCTCTTCTCAGGCTGAGCTCTGATGCTTTGTGCCAACACTGGTGGTGGCTATCTGCACCAAATTGCCATAATTTTGTTAATGTCAACCCACGCTCTGATGGTCCGCAAAAACTTTGTCAGTGGGTCCACTTCCATTTCTTCATCATCCACCTTTTGACGCTTATGGGGGGGTTGGCCATTGAGGTCATCCAGTTCTTGGGTGTATTTCCTCCTCCTCCCTAGCCGTACCATTTCATCCAGCCTTGAACGCTTACAGGGGGGTTGGCCACTGAGGTGGCCAAATCTCACTTCTTGAGATTTCCTCTTCCGTCCGAGACGGAATACGACATCCATCCTTTGGCTTTTGCAGTGCACCGCTCAAAGGCTGGAAATTCCTGCCTGATTTCTCTGCACCCTGGCAACTCCAAGTCTCCTTGAACTGCAGGAGCGAGAAGCTTGGCAACATGTTGCCAGACACAGGGCAGCCCTTTTTATAGGGTGGGTGCCAGCGGACAGGGAGGGCAGCTGGCACCACAGAAGGCCTCTTTGTGGCAAAGGAGGCAGATACTGAGTACACCCAGCATCATTTGGCTCATCCTTACCACAGATCAAGAAGCAGTCATCTCCATTTCATCTCCAATTCATCCATCTTACATGGCTCAACAAATGGCCTACCTTGCTGTGGGAGATGGTGCCGATTAGGAGAAACTTCTTAGAAAAAGTGGTTAAAATTGGGAGGGGTTGCTCAGGGAGGTGGTGGAGTCAATGTCCCTGGGGGTGTTCAAGGAAAGGTTGGACGTGGTGCTTAGGGACATGGTTTAGTGGGTGATGTTGGTGGTAGGGTGATGGTTGGACCAGATGATCTTGGAAGTATTTTCCAACCTTAATGATTCAGATTCTATGATAATAGAAGTGATAAGGGTTTCAAAAGTCAGTTAGCCACTATCAAACACTCCAAGCCATCTTATTATAGGTGTCTGTTTCATAACAATATGCACGTGGGAGTAGATCTGTCTTGAATAGTTCAAATACAAGAACCAAGAAAATTAAAAGGTTATCTGAGAGAAGCAGCATCTCGATTCAGACACTATCAAATGGATGTCACATGAGCCTCAAATACTGTGTTTGTAAACAAAGCCACTGAAGGAAATCATGTTGGTGCTGGTAGACAGGAAATACAACTGAGTTAGAATAAGATGATGACTGTAGAACAACAAATAAACAAACAAATTACAGGGCATAACCAGGCTCTGTAATTTTCAGTATGAAGGTGAAGCAGGTTTTAACATTTCAAAAAGACTGCATGGATAGTAAATCACATATCCTCTTCAGAGGCAGGGAGGCTCAGATTAACTGCAAAAAAAAAAAGGGGGGTGGGGGCACGAGAAGCTCAAAGAATGAAGACAGAGAGTTCAGCAGAAAGGGTACAGTGTTAATCACATGTAGTAGTATGACATGGCTAAAACCAAACAGAAACAACGCCATGATTTAACTCCCGTCAGAAAAAGTGTCTAAAAATCATAGCCTCAACGAAAGCACAGATTGCAGTCTAGAATATACACAATAAAAATGATGTTGAGTAGTAAAGAAAAAAAAAAAGTAGTAAAAATAGTGTAGGTTCAAATATTATAACAAGATAGCCTTTGGTAGGAAAAATACATGAGACCTCTGAAATGTTAGGAATTTTTCAACACACAACTCCAAACTTAATGAAAAACTACACCAAATAAACCACTTAAACTTAAATTACCTAAAGCCTGGAATAAAGCCACAGTGATGCAGTGAAATGCAGATGGATTTTTGTCCTAAGCATGTATAGGATCCCTTACATAACCAAGCTTCTGTAAAAACTGTACCTCTTCACTTCCACATCAAAAAATGTTTTTGCTAGAGGGATGAAAAGGTGAGCATCCTCTTAAGATACAGGAAAAAATGAAGTTCTGAGAAAACATTTCTGAGCAGCTATGTCCAGTATTTTAATACAGAAGAATTCTATTTATTGCTAAAATTGTTTATGAGATTAATAATTAAAAATATACTTTTTGTATATCAAAATGCCTTAATTCCCAAAGGCATGGAGATTTCAATAGCAGCATATATTGAAATGTTTTCCTGGCTCAGTGTGCCAGAAACATCAGATCTGCAACATTCCCAGAACATGCTGATTTGAATTTTGAGTAATTATATGCTCAATTCCATCCTTCTATAATCAGACTATAATACTGATCTTCAGTGTATTTTAAATCACAGATGACTCATCTCTTTAACAGATTATATTCTATGTTAGTTGCCATAGCAGTCCAGTTTGCTTTATTGGAAAATCCTGACCCAAGCACAAAAGAAAGAATTAAGCTACACTTCCATAGTCATTTTGACATAACAGAAGCAATTGCTGGGAGAAGAGGGAAAAAACAAACCAAACCAAATACAAACAAAACAAAATAAAACAACCATGAAAACGATCAAACAAACCAAACAGTCTTGCCCTTCCCACTCTTTTCCCATCTCTGCATCCCTGACATCTCAATGCTGCCCCAAAGATGGGACAAGCATTTATTGAGATTGTGAGGTAGCTGATCCAAGTCAAAAACTATCCTAAGAATTAGTTTTAAGCTGAACCAAGTCAGGGAACTAATCGCTGTGCAAGCACCCAAACAGCTGTCGCAGCAGAAGAGTGACAGGAAGCCCAGGGCACAGGAATGAAACAACCACACCAGGCAGAAGCCAGAAGCTGTGAGATAATGACGCACAACCAGCCCCCTGGCAACAAAGCACATCTGAAGGCACAGTAAAGACTAAATGCCAATGTTATTAGCAGAAAGAAATTGCTACTTACCAACTAGCATCTCAAAAAGGAAAACTCCTACAGACCACCAGTCACATTCCCGTCCGTAATAGCCATCGCCCCCTTGAGATTTCAAGACTTCAGGGGATATGTAGTCAGGGGTTCCAACAGCCGTGTCACAGCGCACCATGCCTGTCTGTGCAACAGCAGCAAGTCAAACAGCTCTATTAGAAATACTGCTGAGTCTTCACACAAAACTGCAGCTAGCTTATTGTTAACCAGGAAAACATTATTAAAAAAAAACAAAAACAAATATAACCCAGAACACTTGGTTTGAGGTACACGTTTGAAAGCTTCTGTTTTTTACTCCAAAAAAAATATAGACTGGAATGAGAAATCCTGATTATCTGCTCGCCTCTCCTTAATAAATACATCTCAAAATTTGAAAAGCTTTGTGATTTTACTCTTGTTTTCAATATGAACAAATACATGCTATATTGGACTGCTCCTTATCTCACTAAATTCACAGACAAGTTTCCGAATAGTTTTGATTAGATGAGTGAGGCCCTGCAAAGCAGGTACATAACATTTTTGTGTAATTCAAACAATTCAGCAACTTATTGGTAAATTATTACAGTAATGGCTTTTTTTTTTTACTTAGAAAAAAGTTAAAACTATGTTTAAAGAACAGCAAAAAGTTTTAAGAAAAATAAAGTAAAATATAACTAAGTGATTTTTATTAACATATCCACTAATGGAGTGATTCTTTATCCTCTTTGCTTCACACTGACAGACTACAAAGGCAGGGGCTAAGTGATGCAGAAATAACACCAGATCTGCCAGCATGCTGGTTCAAACTTACAAGCCTTATTTCCTTTAATGAAATTCATTGCATTCATTCCAGAGAGACCAGATGGGTGAATGAAATAAAATCCTGGATGAAGCTAAAGAAGTACCAAAAATACATTCGTCTTTTACTATGTCACTCAGCCTCAAGTTTTTTCCAAGTTAGCATACAAAGTTCTCTGTGCATTTTGCCATCACCTTTGGCTGAATGTTAATACACAGTATCAGTAGGAACAACTGAAGCCAAAATCCATATCTAAAGAAATGAAAAGAATCAATTTTGCTTTTGGAACTATCTATACGTGGAAAAATTAGATACCAAATTACAGTATTTCTTTTCACATGCAATACAAACTGCCGGGAAATTTTATTTATGTACGAAAACAGGATCCTGGAAAGTCATGAACCAGTAGGCCAAAACACTAATGTGGTAATTAAATACTGCAGAGACTTAGGGAGTACTGAAGATCTCTTCCCTGTAAATGCTTATCTTCCTCTACAACTCCATGCTGAAGCTCAAATGTAAAGGAAGTTTAATTTTTCGGTTCCAGAATGAAGAGCAGGCTAACTTCTGTTTCCTGAACTATAAGCCAGATAAAAGCACTCCACTTGATCATCCTGGGCTAAGAAAACGAGGCAATTCATTTTAGAGGAGCTAATGCATTCTTTGGACAAAGAAAAATATTGCATTCTACATTAAATGACATTATGGAAATAACACTGGAAAATAAGCTAACGCCCAAAGGCTCCAAAAATCTAAAGCCAAGAACACTCAAAAACGGATCTGGCACAAGAGGAGAACAATTACGTTGTCGTCCTGCTTCTAACAGCACTCAGGCGAGTAGGGCTGCGGCATCTTAATGAGGCAACAGCCTCCAGCACTGGTGCACGTCTACGCCTTCCTTACCCAAATGCAAAATTACAACAAGGGAATGTCTCTGCCTTCCCTCGGTGAAGCCTGGCTGAAGCCACCTGAATCCGTCCCCCAGGTAAGAAGCTTCGTTAAATACAGTGTCACCACAACAGCGCTGAGAGGTTTCTCTGAGGACTGCAGCTTCAGTCACAAGACCAGCTGCATCACCTCGACACCTAAGCACTTAATGACACCCCATTTCCCATTCGTCTGTAATTAATACAGCAAAACAAGAACACTTTTTAATATTTTATACATGTTAATGTTTTATGAGGAAAAGGCAGCCCTACCCAAGTCTGATGGCTGGTAGGTGGCGACAAGAAAGCTTCTTGTCAATGACGTTATAGATACTGAAGAATTCCACTTTGCAAGGCCTTTAGTTTTCAGACAAGATGTCAAAGAACAAAACAAACAAACAAAAATATTTCTCCAGGCAAAACAAAAGGGCTCTGTGTGCTAACATCAGCTTTCAGAGGGCTGTATTTCTCTTAACCATGTGGTGTTGGTTACGCTTTCTCCCCACAGAACTCGCTACTGTCTGTCTCAGGAGCCAATCTAAAAATGCATTATCGCTTGACTAGAAACTTGGGTGTTGTCCTGTATGTATTTTTAAGTACTGGGTACTCTTACTCCCATGGTCGGACCAGCTTCTGTGATCTCTGGCATCTAAGCCGAGTAAACAGGGAAGTCCTCTCTGTGCGCTCCATGACATCTTGACATTCTGTACATTCTGTGAGATGGCTTCTGCCTTCTGTATTTCATCAGCTGAGGAGAGATCTGAAGGGGGCCGTTTTCTCTGGACAAAGTGCTACTCCCGTGTTTCAAATCCTAAGCTGATGCTTTATGCCAAACACCACACTTATTTATAGCAGTTCTGATACTGAACTTCCTCTCAGTAGTCTCAGGCTGGCGTTTTTCCTGAGACTTTTCTCACCACCTCCAAAGATCAGGGTGGATCTTGGAAGCCCATCTGAGGGAAGCTCCCGCAGCTATGTGACAGATGTGCAGTGAAGGGCTTAAAAAAAAAAAAAAAACACCACAAAACCAAACAACCAAAAAAAGAAGTTGTCAACAAGACAGTATGTTCTCACAGCATGTGAAGATTTGGCTGTGAGGCTGCTGTGTTTCCTAGGACCGATCGTACAAAACCATTACACTGCTGAAGGAAAAGCAGTTCTGGTTTCATCCTCAGCCAGACCCGAATGAGTTGCTGACTTGGACCAAGGCTGAGAATTAGACTTTCATTCCCTCATGAATTTCTTATCAGCAAACAAGAGCTGGAGCGTGCTGGTGCGGACATGTTAGGACAATGCAGATCAGGTGTTAATACTACCCTCAGGCTGCAGACAACAAACTGAAGCAAGAAGGATCCAGCAGAGTCTTGGAGGAGCATCAAGGAGAAATCGGTGTCCTGCTTAGCAGGGAGGCTGGACCAGATGACCTCCAGAGGTCCCCTTCAACCTCAGCCATTGTACTGTGTTATTCTGTGAAATATGCCAGGTTCTAAGAAGACGAGCATTTCTTCTTTCAGCTAAGCTATCCGAGCCGAGGCAATAATCCCAAGTGATAAATGGTTCCTCTTTCAGTCACATCTCTTTTCTAAGCCTGTGCTGTCCTGAAAGCACAGTTAGCACAAGCCAGAGCTACGTACTGAGCCAGGCAGCACTAGCAGTTTCTGGCTCTGCAACACCTACAGTAGTCAACCGTGCTACTGCCTAGTTTAGTAATTGCAGCAAACCCGAAGAATAGCATCTGGTGAAACATGCACCGGGCTTCTTTTCAATACCTACGTACCAAAAGGAACTACAATTCCTACTAAACCTCTGAGGCTAACTCCATCTTTTATTCAATTACAGATATTCACCTTGTTGCAGATTAAAAAAAAACAACACAACATTCCCACCAAGAAAACATCACAACCAAGTTACATAAAGAGATCGGTTCCTTTCATGTTGGAAAACATCACTAAGAGACTTAGCAATTCTTTCCACAATCTGGTAAGGAGGAATTCTGCTTCAAGTGTCCGGAGTGGCCTGCACAACTTAACACTCATTTCAATTCCACAGCAAGTATCAAAAAAGTCTCCCTTCCAAACTGTGTCTCCCACAAAAATTGAAGCAGAATTTTCCTCAGCTCTCAACAGTGTGAGGAAGATGCTAATATGTACAACTGCTAAAAGAACTCCAAGTCAGAGAAAATAAATAAGTGTTGGGTAAGCATATATTTTCTAGAAATCATCCTGCCAACATCAATATTATATTTACACAGCTGGGATGTGTTCATGTTTTGTAAGAAGTAGCATGAGATTTGGAGACAGTCCAGAGCCTCTCAACTTCTAAAGCTTCCTGTATAAAATATTTTTGCCATTCCACTGAGTCTGAGAAACATGAGGAACTTAAAATGTAGCCCATTAAAAATTAACTTCTTCAAGAGATCACCAGTTCACTGATGATGCCCAGTCCAAACTGGAGCTTGCTATAGCTTTTTATGAGTTGTGCATGCAATTCTCACTTTTATAGCATGATCACCCACATTTTAGTATTCCATGCTTTTAGACAAAAACAAAACAAAGAAGAAAAAAAAAAGTTGGTGCACAAATTCTGGGCTCCCTAACATAGCAGAAGTGATTACCTTTTTTTATACCTAAGTGTTTTGAACTTTTTGAAGCTTTTTTTATTGGCTCAAAATGAAGGATAATCTAAAGACTGTATTAAGAGATCAAATACTACTTTTGACTTTTCCAGTTAAAATAAAGGCTGTCCCCTACAGGCAGCTAAATAACAAAAGTGGAGGTAAACAATCTGTACGTCTTTGGAATAACAACTACAGTATCAGCCAAACTAAACAGACTATTGAATCTCAATAAACAGATGTGTTTGTTCAAGAGTAATATATTGTCACTTGAAGGGGAAAAAAAAAATGACAGCATTTCTAGATACAGCTGGATAGATACTAACTTAACAATGCAAATGCAAATTAAGTAGATTTCAGAAACTATACCAAGCACTACCTAAATAATACAGAATCTAACACATTAAAGCAAATAAGCTGAAAAAGAATCATCCTTGCCAACATTAACATAGAAATCTTTCAAGCAAATGATAACATACATTCATACAAGTTTTTGAGTATGTTATAATTTCATAGGAAGAATGTATCATGTAAATTGCCTGACACTGTTTGTCAGGGAAGATTTGTGCAAACTATTAAAGATAGTTTTATTTCTATGTCTCCTTTAATAATACAAAGTAGTACATCTCGTTAAAAATACAATAGCTATTCTTACGCAACTTCATTAGAAAACTGTATTTGACTGTACATGATACAATCTAGACAGCTAAAATATGACATTTTGACTAATATCAAACATAAATTTTAATCAGTAGATCACATTCCACTCCTGCCTTACTGTGACCTCATTTTAATGACCACTAGAGGATGCTATGAGAACAATTAGACCTAGTAAAAAAAAATAATACATATATATATATATATATATATATATATATATATATATATATATATAAAAGAATGTTACCTTGCCTATAAAATCATTTCATTTATAGAAAACTGTCAGCTTATGAACTGTTCCAAGGTTACTAATGTTGAAACTAGGAGTTGTCTCATAAGCTTTTCAGACATTTGGCAAAAAGATGAACCTCAGAAATTCATAAACACACATGCTTTCAAAAATAACAAAAAGTAAGTTTATTTCCTTATTCCATGTGCCAAAACAGTTTGTTATAGACAATGTTACACTATTTAAAGTATCGTGGTATTTAAAACTAGGAGACAAGGAACAGCTTTCCAACCAAGTGGACCATTTGATAAGTATTCCTTTGGGTGTTGTAACTCATAAGAAAATATACCTAGAATTACAGTTTATAAATGATATATTATTCAGTTGCATACTTACTTCATCCATTTTCATGCAAGTGCCAAAGTCTGCCAGCTTCAGATGCCCATATTTATCTAAAAGCATGTTGTCAGGCTTCACATCTCTGTGTATCAAGCCCATGGAGTGAATTGCATCAAGAGCAAGAACAACTTCAGCCGTATAGAACTTGGCCCATTTCTCAGGCACATCGTAATTGCTCATAAGGTTTACAAGATCTCCTCCTGGCATGTATTCCATTACCATATACAAGTATTTGTCATCTTGAAAGGCACAAAAAAGCTGCAACATAGAAAAACAACAAAAAAAAGGAGCAATTACTTTTCAGAGACAGCTGGGAAAAATAATAAAGTACTTGAATACTTCAAGTTGCATTAAGCTTGAGCATACATTTTCAAGGATGTAAAATAACTTTATTTTATATATTAAAATCATCTCTATTTCCTATTAGTTATTGCAGTAGCTTGAAATTTAGTGAGCTTTGAAAACTCTCATTTTTACGGAAATAAAAAAGATTTCCCTGTTATTTCAGTGGCATGACTATGTAAATCTCCATGTTTCTTGGCATTAAGAAGCATCACTATGAATCAATATGCCAAATATTAAATCTGAGAAAGGGGGTACCTTGTAAGGATTTGAAAATAGCTCAACAGTGAAGAGTATTTTACACACTTTCTGGATTTCATATACTATAAACATATATATGTGTAACATTTCTATATATATTTATAAAAACAAAACAAAACAAAAACAAAACCAAAAACTGTCAATACTGATTTTGGCCTCAAACAACATGTATACTGAAATGAGAACAAAAATGAGAACAGAAATAACATGACAATAATAAAATGTAAAGAAATTATCCTTAACAATGAAATTAATTGTTTGGCATGCATTACAGCTACTGTGTTTCCAACTGGCATGATAGTTAAGATAAGTTTAGTCTTTTTAAAAGACCTAGAGCACTGTAGTTTTATAGAATTTCACTCAGCAATCACCAGGTCTGAAAATGACCCAAAACAGCAAAAAGAATCACTATGTATCTGAAAGTCACTTTCTCAGAGAATATTGCTCATTAAACACTAAAATTATTCACATCTTCAAGTTACATGTACTCACACAAAGTTCAAAGGCAATAAAAAAAGATGAATGGAAAGGAAGAAATCAGAACTAGGGAGTCTGTGGAGGACAAGGAACCCAGAAAGATAGGAAATCTATTACAGAGATTTGACCTTCATAGTAAAATTTACTGTGTATTACTTTTCACGCATACATGTAGATAGTATACACAATACATAATGTGATCATGTATTTAATCGTTAAAGTCTAAATTAAAATCCAAAATAGGGCCTATATTCCCATACCTAAAGGCATTAATTTAACACAACGATAAATAACACTATGCCTTTATGCAGCACTTTCACTATTGTTCTCTAGAGATTTCATAAAATCAACAGTATCTAGGGCTCTGCTTTCACCTGTTTTGTTTTTTTTTTTTCCCCACACACAAAGAAGAAGACACAGAAAAGCAGTGTGATCTGTCCCAGTTTCTAGCTCAGAGAGCAGGACCTACATTTTCTTAAAACCAGCTCCAACCCCCCTGGACCACAATAGCTAAATATATCACTCGATACACTTCATCACAGAAAGCACAATTGCAACTATAACACAGTTGACATTTTCCATTTATAAATATACATACACATGTAAATATCATGCAATACCCTTTCCTGTGATAATAGTCAGACATTTTCTTTCAACTGCATGATCATTCAGTTCAACTGTAAAAAAATAAAAATACTTCTAGACAACTTTTGTCACTAGAACAAAACCAAAGTAATAAATAAATCATCTGTTCTGTTAAGTATGTCGCCTGAATACAGACAAGAACACAGAATATGCTCAGAAGAGCAAAACATCTAAATGCAAAAAAAAAAAGTGAAACATTGCTTGCAGGCATGATATAAAATATTATGAAAAATACATGGAAAGCTTAAGGCCTGTTTTTACTTTCTAAAAATACAGAAGCATAGCAATGTAACTGAGAAGACTTAAATGTATTAATTATTTAACAAAATATATTAGTAATACTTTTCCCTAAACGTATACTTTCACTATGCATTTTATTAATCTGTGTAGTCTACCAATTATAACAAACTGCAGTATTTAGCACTAATTCTTCCCAAAAGGATAATCCATTTTACCAACATGATAATGAATAATGAGACAGCTGCAAGCAACAGACAGCTGAAGAAGTCAACTCTCCATCAGCTGGAGGATATTACTTCTGAGCTGAGAAGTGGCAACTGACCACCAAAGAGACGATGGTTTCAAGCAAACCACTGTTATAATCTCCCATCTTGCAGGACACCAGGAGTGTGAACTCATCCACCTAGCGCATCTCAACTTAAAAGCCAGAAATTTCTTCAGGCACTCATAATACCAATTTATTGTTATCAACTGACCGTATCATCAAGAAAGCCTGGAAATAATGCTGGCATTTGTTACTATATTCCAATACAGATTTTTTTCTAGCTGGAACCATAACTTCTCTTATCTCCCTGTTATTCCTGATAATCTTTTGGATACTTAATTCTGTTATTTCTGGATACTTAAAATTCTGTTTAATTCAATTTTATGATGCATTTTAGTGACCAAAATACAAGTTAGTCTATGTCCTAACATAACCACACGCACAAAACTCACTGAAACACGCATCTTTAAAAAGTACGAGCTGAATCTAAACCATTCAATTTGGTAAAGTCAAAGGCAGCTCAAGACTAGGAATGATTTATGGCTTTAATATTATTATTTTACTCTTACATTTCTTCCTTACCTGAACCACCCATGGACTGTTGGCGAAGGCCATGATATCTCTTTCTTCCCAGAAAAAGGCTGAATCTGATCTCTTGATCATTTCAAATTTACTAAGTAGCTTCATTGCGTAAACCTTCTGTGTCATTTTATGGCGAACCTGTTAGTTGAGAAGAAGCAAACCAACTTTTTCAGTATGTCTCGAAAAATAAAATGATAATAATCAAAAAATTGAGTACCAACATAGCAAATTTCTCCTAGCTGCAAACTGTTTGTTGGGATGTGATGCCTCCAGATCTTCATATATCCAACTTACACAGTAAGAACTTGAGTACTCCTAAACCTGGAAAGAAAAACCTGACAGCTGCTCCAAAAAACATAGTAGGGAAGAAACACGGATGCCAAGCAAAGGAAGATATGCCAGAGCCTGGCCAACTGCTGCAGCTGCTGCTGCAACCCCAGAGGAAGAGTTGTGGGGCCACAGGAAGGACGTGCCCCAGGGCTGCAGACTCTGGGATGTCTGCTTTTTACTGAAGATGCACTGATGCACAAACATATGTTCTTTGTTAATATGGCTATGACCATAAAAATGAGGGCTGTCTTCAGTAGCCTGCTTAATCCAATTGAAACTGCTAAAAGATTTTCTTAGAATCCAAAATGTGCCACCTTCCCATAAAGAGCAAGACTGCTCCTAACATTTTCTGAGTGAATACGCCTACTTCAAATCACCAGAGTACTAGAAAAAAAGAAAAAAAAAGAAAATGATTATTTTTACAGAAGAAAAAGAAAATGCTTTTCTATGCTCCTTTTAAAAGTTTCATCACGTAAGAAGAAAAAAAGGCAACTCTGTTTACAACTTCTTATTCTGAACACTATCTCTGTTTCATTAATCTGTTAGAAATTCTGCAAGCAGTCCACTTCAGATTCTTCCATCTATTATGTTTTCATAAAAACACTGTTATTTCTTTTCTTGTTTTTAAATTCATTTCAAATGGTGTGAAATTAGTTATATGGATCTTGTTAGAAAACTGAAATTAAAACTTTTATCACCAAATCTGAAAATATTTTGGAAAATTTCATCTGAATATGGACATGAAAGAAAATCCTTACGACAGACTGTAAAGGCATTATCCTGTTAGTGAAATATTCGATTTATGTTACTAATGAAACAACTACTAAAGGGCCACTGTTGTAACATTTACAAGTGTTTCTTGCAGAAATCAAGGTGAGGACTATTCATCTATGAGATGTCTGAGTCAGCAGAAATCATAAATTAACTATATCTTAAGCTTTGGCATATTTTATGCATTAAAAAAAAAAAAAAAAAAGAAAATTAAGTTGGCCTAATTTGTGACATCAGAACCAAATGGTAAAGCCTTTGTGGTTCATTTTAAAACCTAACGTGTAGTAAAATAAATCATATTACCCAACCTGTTAGTTTGATGCAATGTCCAAGTTTAATCATGATTCTTGAAATAATGTTCAATAAGCTCTTTTCCTGTACAAATTGAGTGACTTCAGGTTCATTATAACTGCAGTGCAAAGCTTCAGAGAAGCACTTATGTGGTGTACAAACACGGGAACATCAGCCTCCTGCTCCTGAGGAGCCATAAGCTTGAGCTTGTTGCTCAAGCTAAAAGGAATGATTTGTAGAAACAGGTAAAATATTAGGTTAAAAATTAATTAAGAAAGTAAAATCTTAGAAGAAATGAAAACATGTATAGAAACAGGATTACCTATCAATTTACAGTTCTTGAAATTGGGTCTTTTTGCTTTCAAGAAACATGTACAAAAATTTTAATGTCAACACCCTGCACAGTTTAACACTGACCAACAACTTTCTGCATAACTAAGTCAAAAAACATCCAGCCAAACCCTAAGACAGAAACACGTCACCTGCATGCTACGAACATTAACAATTAACCAGCGAGTGAACATGTCTTACAAGAAAATGTTGAAAACTACCTTCCTCCCATTTTCTAATCCCTGATGGAAGTATTTACAAAGAATTGGTGGTACACCACAAACTACACTCCATAACGTGAGCTTTTGTAATCCTGTTCAAAAACAGAAGGAACTCAGCAACAAGAAACCTCAAAGAAAATCTTGGGTAATTGCAGAAGCATTTTCTGTGAACCTGCATATACATCTCTGTAAGGCATTTTAGTAGTTTATGGTTCCTAAATTCATCGTGTACTCGTGCTTGGGTGTAGTTTATTATAGCTGCCTTCATTTACAGAAACAATTATCTCCAACTACTTAGAGAAAAAGACTCCAGTAGTCAGTACACCCCAAAGAAGGGTCATGCATAGGAGGAGCAAAAGAAACTCTTGCACCTCTCTAAAGTAGTGACATTGGTTATTATTTGACTAATTTATTTCTTGAGAAAATTCAAGATAGGTTTCTTCTGGCACATCCAAAGGCTGACTGTGTCGGCTTGCTTCGCAGCTGAACAGACCTAGCAATTATATTACTTCTTATATCACTACCATGGCTACTGAAGACAGCCTGTTTAGATGTTCGCCACTGGGCTCTTCACCCAAGAGCTATATTTGTACATACATATATTGGCTCGTATAGCAGATTGTTCGTGTATTAAACTGTCATGATGTTTCATTTTCTTCCAACTGGTTAAATGAACTGCCAAATTTAAACTGCAGCTCACCAGCGTAACACTCAAAATAGGTAGGAAAATCCCTTCATGCCATCAGCATAAAGTAACATGGCCTCATTTAACTCCTAAAATACATTAAGGAATGAGAATTTCCCTCTACTCTGCCTTGTCATTGACAGACAAAAAATCATATCAATGCAGGACTTTCAGAAAATGCACAAAATGCATCCATAATTTCTACAGCATTCACATCAGATGATAATCTGTAGGCAAATAAAACAACGGAAGTATGTAGTGTGGACTGGTAATGGTACCAACTCTTCTACCATTAAAGAAATGAAAATCCTAGAGTGAAGTTGTGAATTTAACCCTCACGTTTTGAATATTCTAAATTATTTAATAGAGCCATAGGAAATTACTGCAGATAGAGTCCTGAAGTTCACATCCTGATAAACTTTTGGTTAAGAGACCACGACTGCTTTATATGCACTTCAACATCAGCAGCATTTGGGGAACAAAGCCTCATAGAGAAAGCATTTCCTGGAAAAGACTAAACCAGCACCTGGTTACATATGCTATGACAACCACTGGTTTGCAACACTAAATCACACTGTGTAGACTGTCACCCAGAGCATCCTTTACTACCCCAACACCAGAAGGATTTAGCTGTTAGTTTTCTGTTCCAGCATACGACCACGTCAGCCTGCTGCGTCACTGCAGTGTTACAGTACCGTGTAATCAGACCTGGGCAAAGGAACTGAGAAGTTTTGATTTCAAATCAAGAGGATTTTTCCTAAAGTAAAAACAAAAGTGGTACTCAGGATGTGCTTTCATTAATTGCTGTTTCTGCATGAACCACGAGCGACAAATTAAGCACCATAATTCGATTTTTATGTCTGGCCTAGACACCAGTCACTTTTATTCGCACCACTACGTATGAGAAGAGATCTGGCTGCAGACAGGGATTTCTTAGTTTTCTCCACCACTACAGACCCAGCAAAGAAGAAGGACAGAGGACAAGAGTCGAGTTTAATACTTCTCAAGTCCTCGGAAATTGCTTTTCCACCAAAATCAGATGCTCAGACCAGCGTCATCTGATCTCTCTTTACCGGACTGAATTTGTGTGTGTTGGGGGGAAATCAAGGCTTTTGTTTTTTCTTTTTTAAAATCTAGCTATAAGATACAACAGCAAAAAATGTTTTTCTTTCTTTATAATCTGTGAAGTTGATCTCTATGCTCTGCTTGTTTCACAAGAAAATGCCATTGTGAAGCAGAAAGCTTGGGGGAAGAAAAAAATTACATGAAGGCAGTCACAGCTGGTTATTCTATGCTATATGTTAACATGCTCATTTTTTGTCTTGCTTTATTTAAATAGGACAAATATTTAAAAAATATTTGTTCTACATAACTTTATGCACAAATGGCAGGCACTGATAACATGACAATCATGAATTTAACTCATACTCAAGCACATTTTATTTATGGTTCTTTCTGTAGTCCCCAGTGAAACAAATTTCTATTTTGATCACAGAATGTGTTGCAAAATATTTTGATTACTGCAAATCCATCATCTGCGACTGTGGTGTTAACATTAAGAATGGAGTAGAAATAGATAAAGCTTAGCTCAATAGTTTAAACTTGTATCATACCTTATGAGGCAAAACATCTAGGTATGTATGCCCTCATCACCAGCTAATATTAGTTCAGATCTACAGTTGTATTTATTAACCCATTGTTTTTTAGCTGTAAGACAATACGACATCATGGTTTCTACTTCTATGTTTACATTCCAGAAAAACAATGCTCTTTTAAGTTGGCATGAAGTACAAAAGAGCTCTATATGAACACGAAGAGATTTCCTTTCAGTACCAACCATTTTTTAGCTTTTTTATTTTGGGGCTTCAAGCACCTGCTTAAAAAATAACAACTATTTTGGTCATGTATGACCAAGTTACTGTGTGTTTCAACATTACATTATAAATATTAAGCAAATGAGAACTGAAGTTTGTCTTCAGACCACTTGAACTATCTAGCTGAAGTATGTGCACTGTGAACAATTTCTACTTTAAAATTTTACAAAGGTATGCATGATACAGTACATTAAGAGGAAAAAAAAAAGGTTTTCCTTCTAAGCCAGAACAAATTAAGAACATGAAAATTAAATGTCAAAAAGCAAATGAAAAACAAAACAAAACAAAACTTAATTATTTAGAAAAAAAAAAGTGCTTAGAAATGTATATAAGAAAACAATGTATTTTCATTTTTGAAGCACATTAAAAATTTAATTTTCTTGCATGCTTCCAGCAAATATGTCAGCGTAACATCCAAAAAACGCCAACAATTTCTGTTACTGGCATCTTCCCCTTTTCATCTCCTCCCAACAATAAATGGAAGAGGAACTCCAGTTGTTACAACTTGATTGTTCTTCGATTCCCACTTGAGCACATGGAAAAAGAGAATCTCAAAAGCATCTCAAGTAGATGCTCTAAGTGCAAATATACAATGAAAAAATGTCTAATAAAAGACTTTAATATGAAACAATTGACTATCACTGAAAAGACAGAGAGGAGTAAGAATAGACCATTTTCTTACAAAACTCTCTGCAGCAGTAGCTTCTCAAATACGTGGAGTTCTGCTGATGGTTTTGTTTTTGATCTCTTGCCAGCAAAGATATAAAAGCAATACACCCATTAATTCTTTAAAGTCTTGATTGAAAATGGCATCTTTGGAAATATCCCTCTCTGTATTTCACAAATTCTTCTTGATAGAAACAGAGCACAACTGACCCAGAAAGAAATAGGGAAGAGGGAGCTACATTCCCATGTTGCCACACTTGGACGAAACTGCCTTAAAAAAAACAAAACAAAATAAATAAATAAAAATTGCTGATTCAGTGCTGTTAACTGCCCCATGAATTACATCTAAACTTGCAAATTACCCATAAGGCACAGAAGTAGTGTTAAGCAAGCCATCGTTTTCCCCTACTCCATTTTTCATTTTACCTTGAAAAGCACGTTATGCAATTAGCCAGAAAGAGTATGCAAGCAAAAGCTTCACCTTATTTACATTACAACATGCAATCCACTATTCAACTTATCTAATTTGTTAATTAGATAACCAACACTTGCTGTAACTATTTTGAGATGATAAATATTGACTTATAGGTAATGAAGGCTCAAAACTGCATCTGCTTAAGACAACACAACTTTGATCAAGTCACTGCTGCAAAGTAAACAAGGAATAAAAATTAAATAAACAGTTGTAAAAGCTTGTATTTCTTCCATGTTTCCAACCAATTTCACCAATACTAGTATGGAATATACAAGTAATTTGTTAAATGGGTAATAGATTTATTGCCATTATACATTGTGTGCCTCCTACAAGCATTGCAGATATAACAACTTGCAACATTTCTCAAGAAATCTCCAAAATATTGTGCTTTATAAAAATACCTTGTATTACCATTGATATGACTTTTCCTTCTTTTTAGTACAAAATTAGCACAGAACAGTAAAATGCCAGTTCCATGTCAAAAGCCCTAAGCAAAATAGTTTTTGTTACCTTCTGGTAATGAGTAAACTAGCTTTAATTGCTGCAAATTAGTTGTTCTCCTTTCCATTGACTTACTTCACATCTCTCACATCCTCTAAAAATGCTTACACCGAAAATTAGCATGGATCAGGTGATACACAGCTACCTGTTAGCTCACGGAAACTTGTTTGTGGTATTCTCAGATTCCATTAGCTGCTTACGCCTATAGCATGTTTCAAAACAGACATATCAATCTGTCTCATGTGCTCAAATGTTTCTGCTGTTTATCTCACAGAATGACATGGAAATCCAGGACAAATCAAAATTAAATGCAAACTGTGCATGATATATTAAGTCAGACAGTGAAAACTTTTTTTGTTTTGTTATTTGACATAGAATTTCTTTGCAATATAGATTTTAAAAGTAATCCATCTCTGACATTAGATATTATATAGGATCGGCTATTGGGTAGAAAATGTCAAGAGTCTTAATGGAAAAAAAATACACAAATCATATCAGTTAAATACAATGCAAAGATCAAAATTACAAGACGAAAAGAAGTTTTTTGTTGTTGTTGTTGTTGCACTATTAGCTTCTTCTGTAATTGGAGGGTTTCAAACATTATTACATGGTGATAACTGTGGCCAAAAAAATAAAATTGCCATGAACTGCCTGTTTCATTCTGATGACAGTATGGCAAACTGTTTCCCAAGTTTCCCTTCCAATCCATCACATTCTAAACTTAGACTGTATTGGTTTACTATCCATAGAAATGACCTCAGGATACAATGAAATTTCTGCTTTAACATTTATTCTTTGTAAGAACACATTTTTAGATATAAAGCATGTAAGACTGGGCAGGGTTTTGACTACAGCCATAAATCTGTTTAATCAATAAATCATCAATCTTACCAGCTGTACTTCTCCAAAGGCCCCTCTTCCAATCACCTTAACAACATCATAGTCTTCAGCTTTCATTTGTAAAGCTCGTATTTTTTCCACAATCTTCTCATCTAAAACAAATTAAATAAAATGTGTTGTAATGCATGTGTTAACCAAATACAGTAATTTTCTTTAACACTTGCCATTTAGAGTCAAAATAAGACATTTGTATGCAAATGTTTAGAGCCTTATTGGTAATTCTTGAAATCTGTAGTCACCATAGAATCACCATAGAAAAGCTCTGTTGGAAAAACAACGAATGTTGTTTAGATGTAACATCTGAAATTTCTTTTGGATTTTGCCAGTTCTCATTCTACACCTCTGATAATCATAAACAAGCTTCCGGGAAGGCTCTGATAAGGACAAGAACCAGAGATGCCCATCTCGAATTTTCACACGTTTACTCCTGCCCATATGCTGTGTCACCACAATCGATGGACACTGTACGGAGAACAAAGGAGTGAATCAAGTGAACCAAGTCCCTGTTACACACAAAAGCACTGCGGGTACAGCCAGCTTGTACACAACAGTCAGACGGTGAGGAATACAGCTCAGTAACCTTCAGGTACAACTTCAGGCTAGATCACACTAGGATATGATTTCAGATCAATTTGTTCATGATATTGTAATTCATTGAGTATATTTATGTAACTACTGGTCATCACAAAGATCCTCCTTAGTGTTCACCACTTCTGTAGCATACGCCAACACGTCTAAAAATTAGATCTACAATATCACGTTCTATTATTCTCTGGTACAATATTCTGCAGGTAAGCTCTCTCTTTTTTTTTTTTTTTTCTTTTAATTTTTGTTTGCAGTTGTGGGAATCTGTAAGGAAAGTCAATGAAATTCTGACCTTGGACAAATTCTAAAGAACTGCAAGGTTCAAGACACTGTAATTTTGCAAATGCAGCATGCTAGTGAATGCACTCCTGGCTAAATGCATTTAAAAAAAAAATCTATTTACAATGATAAAAGCCAATGGAAGTAATCCAAAATACTAGAGGTGATCTTTCTTAAAAGTGACAAGTCTCGATATTGCCCTCACACATACTTATAGGAAGAGCAGAACTGTGCCAAAAAGGGCTGGCTCGAGCAAGATCTCTGCCAGGAAATATCATGAGATTGCATGAAGAGCTGTGGATGCTGACATCCAGAGAGGACTAGAGGTGTGTATTGTGATATTCCTGTTTACAGTCAAAGACTGTGGAATTCGATCCCAAGAAAGGAATTAAAAGGGACTTCAGACTTAATGGGGGAAACAAAGGATTAGAGATGCAGTTAATTCAGTATGACATTAAAGATGGCATTGTCAGTGGGAAGTTAATGATAACAAATACCTGGTAAATAGTTTAACCATTCCCACATATTCCTGAAGGGCAACCTGGCATGCTACAAGCAATCTATGAGATTCCTGACCATCGAGAGCATTTCTTTTAACCCCAGTGACCAGCAAGCCCAGTCAGGGAGGCACCCTGATGTGTTAGTCACAAACCAGAAAGAACTGACCAGGGATGACAAAGTTAATGGCAGCCTTGACTGAAGCAAGTGTGAGTTGGTGAAATTTAAGATCCGGAGAAAACTGAGGAGGGCAAACAGCAGACCCTGGACTTAGGAGAACAGACTACAGCTTGTTCAGGGGATTTACAGGCAGGATCCTGTGGGAAGCTAGAGTGGAGGGCAGAGGAGTGGGTTGATCTTTGAAGATGACGTGTTCATAGCACAAGAACAGTCTGTTCTAGTTAGCTAGAAATCAAGCAGGCATGGCAGAGAGCCACGCTAGCTGAATGGATAACCTCTGCCTCAACTCAAGCACAAAAAGCAAAGGTTTGGAACACGGAAGCTGAGCTGGGCTACCCCATACCCAGCAGCAATATCCCAGGCACATGAGGATGGAATTGGGAAAGCCAAGCTCAGCTGGAGCTGAAAACTAACCAGGGTTATGAAGGGCAACGAGCTTTTATAAAGCCGTAAAACTATCAATAAATTAAAGAATGATGCAAATGTTGGCCCACTGCTCCCAGTGGCGTAGGGCTTCAGTGGCAAAGGACATGGAGAAGATCAAGGTACTCTTGTGCCTTTTTTTGGCTCAGGCTTTACTGGCCTGTTCACAGGCCTCCCAGCTCCCTGAAGCTGACAGCAGAATGTCGGGCAGCCACAGTAGAGGAAATCAGAATTAAGGACTTAATCACCTTCCTTGATAAGATGGAAGACAAAGGAAGAACAGTGTACGTGTCCTTATATTGACTGTAGCATGGCTTTCAACACAGCATCTCAGTGCGTCTTTGCAGTCAAACTGGGAGGACACCAACTGCAGGAGAAATTACACGGCTAGTGGAAAACTTGCTGAAGCAGTGGTCAGAGGTTCACCTGTCCAACTGGTTGCTAATTCCAAACAAGATGAGTTAGGGATTGATACTGTCCCATATTGTTTAGTGCTTTTATTAATGGCCTAGAAGATAATATCAGTCTCCTCATTGCAGGTTCACTGATAACATGGCAAGGAGCACAGTGGAGGGCAGGGCTGCTCTTAAGAGAATCACGGAACCACCAGTGTTGGAAGGGTCCTTCAAGATCATCTGGTCCAACCGTCCCCCTACCCAGGGGGTAGGGTGCTCCAGGCCCTTCACCAGCTCCGTAACCCCTCTCTGGACATGCTCCAGGGCCTCGATGTCCTTCCAAAGCTGAACACAGTACTCCAGGTGCAGCCCCACCAACCAGAACGTAGCTTGAGAAATGGGATCCGAGAGCCCTAGAGAACAACAGGATGAATGAACACGAACGAGCATTAAGCCTTTGCACTGACTGGACACCACCAGGTTGTTCTGGTCAATACACAGCCCGTAGGTTGAGGGAAGTAGGGAAGTGATTCTTCCCCTGGTTGTTACTCGTGAGACTGCATCTGGAATGGTGTATCTAGATTTGGGCTCCTCAAGTCAATAAAAAATAATAATAATTAAACACTCCCTAGCCCACTGGAAGACCACCAAGAAAGGTTGGACCAAACAATGTACACTGAGAAGATGAAAGAGCTGGAGTTATTCAGCTTGGGAAGTCCAAATGGCTGGCCTAAACAGAAGCTGAGGGTTACAGAGCCCAGCTCTTCACAGAGGTGCAGACTGAAAGAACAAGCAACAGATGAGATGGCACATCAGAAATCCCACAGACTAGGAAAAAAATCCACACCAAGAAAGTGATCAGCACAGTACAGATTGTCCAGGGGAA
Organism: Anas acuta; assembly: GCF_963932015.1. Lineage (NCBI taxonomy): Eukaryota > Metazoa > Chordata > Aves > Anseriformes > Anatidae > Anas > Anas acuta. The sequence continues at coordinate 103,540,549 of NC_088981.1, forward strand.
CTGCAGATTCTCCATCTTTGGAAATGTTAAAAATTTAACTGCACAAGGCCCTGAATAACCTGATGTAATGTCAAAACTGTTTTGCCTTCAAGCAGAGCTAGACCAGCTGATCTCCAAAGGTTCTTTCCAATCTGCTCCATTTTACAGTCCAATGATTCTGCTGGCTTTCAATGCTCACAGTACTGTGGCACACAAAATTCAGTGTACCAACAAGACTTGTGAAAGAATCCAGAGTGTGAACAGGAAAAGAAGTTGAGAGAATGCAGAGACGATTTTCTAGAGCTTAGGCAGCAAGTATACAACAGCAACGGTGGCTCTCCCATGCAAAATTTATTATTTTGTTCATGCTGTGAGCTGATTTTGCAGTCTGAGAAGGAAATGCACTTATTCAAATGCAAATCAGAAGCTTTGGCACAAGACAGGGAGGACCAATGCAAACTTACAGGAAGCAGCAGCAGAGAAGGAGTATCAGCAGATTTCATGTCAGAGAGAATATGCTGTTCTCTGACTTGTTTGAGCCCACAATGTTACATCTCACAAGGGAGAGGAATCACATCAATTTTATTTCCAAATGTTTCTGAGATGTTTCAAATGTTTTGAGATGTGTGAGATGAGATGGCATGGATTTAAACATGTAATAGTAGGGTGTAGATCTACATAGCTTCATTACTGATCAGAAACTCAGAGGAATACTTCTGCTCTCAGAATAGAACAGAAACATTGTGAACAATTTTAATACAGTTCCAGTGAAACCCTTTAAAAATCAGCATTGCAGTTAATACATTATATATATAATGATATACATATTTTTATATCTATAAATATATATATTGTATATATTTTATGTGTGTAATCAAATGAGGTACCAGCTGAGGAATTACCAGTTTTATCAACCCTGTGAAGTGTTAAAGGCAGAATACTACTTACTCTTCCAAGATTTAATGATCTTTGAAAAAAAAAAAATAATCTACAGAGACAGATGTTGTGGGTGTTATATAGATGTCACTTATACAGATGGAGTTTCTGTTTTCTCATAAAGTTTAACAGATAGGGAATAGATAATCAAAGCATGGAACTAACTTGAAGCAAAACACAGGCTGCAGGAAGGCAAGCTCACAGAAACCCTGAAGCAATGTCATATCTGCAGCATGCTGAATCATATGATTTGGTTCATGTATCACATAACACGACCTAACTCAAGGTGCAGGAGACCTTTCCAACACTATCCTTTTACTACAGAAAAACATTTCAGAAGGTTTCATGCAGCTCAGTTTGTGTGCACAGATACCAGCGATTATATCTTACACATCAATTTGCAAAAACAGGAAGTCCAGCAGAAGAAAAATATCAACTTAAAATGTAGACACTAGATGGACTGCCCAGTCCCAGAATAAGATGGCACTCTGACATTTGAGTTAAAATTCCTAAAATGTGAAAATATCATCACCTATCATTCAGGATTCTTCATTAGGAAGGACAAGGAATGCTAGATAGCAAGAGTGTTTAAAGACAGCTTTTGATTTACTACTTGAAAATGGCACTATAACCTTTAAACAAACGAAGCTTCACTTTCTGAAAGGGCAGAGTGTTTGGATCAGTCACTGACAGCTGGCAGCAAGAATGTAGCTGAAGGTTACAAGTGCTGGTGAAAATGGAATAAATACCTAACTAGAAGTACAAAACTGGGGGTGGTGAGGCTGGAGAGGTAAGCTTTCCTTCCTTAAAAAAAAAAAAAAAAGAAAAAAAAAGTGTCATATCCAAGTTATTTCCTTGAAAGTTAAAAAGAACATGTATCAGGCAGATCTGGGGTATGCATATACGAGGAATAGAGGACTAAGAATGCAATGGAGTGAAATTTGACTATGTCTGATCTGTAAGAATAAATCACAGAGTGCTGCTATGAAGCATAGTAAGTCGAAAGTTGCTGCTGTGGGCAAAAGTCTAGCCAGAACTGAAGCTGAAGTACAGCCAGGAAGTGCTGCAATCTCACACCCTCCCTAAACAAAACAAAAAGCACAACAGAAATACTGAGGTAGGTATGCATTAAGTAAAGGTGTCTGGGGAACGCAAGCTGCTGGGCAACTTGTGGAAGGCGCAAAAACTAGGACTCAGCTTCAGACAGACTAACATCTCCTCCAGAGAAAAGAAAGATACATTTTGTTTTCCACAGATAAAATGAATAGAATATACAGAAAGAGAAAGTAGCCTTCCTCTGACTCACAGAGGAGACATCCCTGATCTAATGAAAGTAAGCCAGAATGTACCCAAATGGAAAAATTTTAATTTTCCATTTAATAACAATAACATATATTTCACAGCTCAGAGGAGGGCCACAAAAATGATCAAAGTGCTGGAACTTTTCTCCCAAGAAAACGCTTAACAGAATGACAGCATTAAAAATGAAAATGGAGCCAAACCTGCTCTGGTGGCTGCAGTGACCTGGCAAGTAGTAACCTTAAAGAAGCTAAGAGAAGATAAAAGGGGAAATCAGCTCATTAACTCAACATAAAATCTAAATTTCTAAGATTTCTCTTGGCATGCAACATTTCGCCTGTGTCACTGACAAAAAGCACGAAACACAGAGTTACAATCATGGTAAGCATTAATGCCATAATCAATTTCTGTTGGTAACTGTATAGCACCTTCAGTGACATAACAAAATGTAAGGGAAGGAATTAGAAATGTCAGTTTTGCAAGAAGTTCATCTTGCAATAGGAATCAATACACAGAACGTTGTTGATCAGTTTATGGAGTTAAACTGACCTTCTGGATCGTACCAGGAGTGTTGATGGAAACATTCCCTTTGCAGCTTGGTCTTCCTTAAAAACCATTCTTCGTTCCCTTCTATTCTTGACAATAGATTATCAACAATTAAATGTATTTTGTCCATAAAATTGTTGCTTAATTATTTAATTTTCCTTCTCCCAGAAGTTAGAGCAGCTAACAGGCTATGGTAGTACCTGTGTGGAAGACAGCCTGAAAAAGGCACAAGCCACCAAGACATGATTCAACACTTAGCAAATCTCAGATGGCAGAAAAAGAGACTTGGAAGAATTTACTCAATCTGTTGTCATAGCCTAGATGACAGGCAAGGAAAAGAAAAGGAAAGATTTATTACACCAAGACCATCCTGGAAAACTCAAGCTTCTTCTCTAAAATTAGCAAGCTAATTTTTGTTCTCAGAGGACTATGAAATTCCTCTCATTGTTTTTGGAATGAGATATTACGTTATGCTTTCCTGTCCCATGAATACTCAGAGAAAAAAAAAGCAGTTTAAACAGAATCCTAACAGCAGAATAAAACAATTTAGAAGACTGAAAAGGAGTGGTAATACTTATGTGCCCCATGTGATAAATACATGCTCTACTTTGGTTCCATGTTTTGGAAAAAATGGCAAGAAAACAGAATAATACGGCATGGTGGCTTTTACCCATTTGGGCATCTGAACTCCACCACAACTGCTCTCTGACTCACCCTCCTCAAAGAGAAAGGGGGAGAAAATAGGATGGAAAGGGCTTAAGGGCTAAAATAAGGACAAGGAGACCACTCAACAACTAGAGTTATGGACAAAACACAATCGGCACAGGGAGATTAAAATAATTTATTGCCTACCACTTTCAGACTACAACAGTGAGAAACCAAAAAGCAAACTAAAACCACCTTCCCCCCCCATCCACTCTCTTTCACCTCCTCTCCACAAGCAGCACAGGGGAACAGGGAATGGGGGCTGTGGTCAGTCCCTGACGCTTCATCTTGGCTGCTCCTTCACAGTCACTCTCTGCCCCTGCTCCCACATGGCTCCATACCACAGGGTCCATCCCCCAGGAGCAAACTGCTCCAGCATGGGTCCCCCACAGGTGGGCGGCAGCTTCCCCCAGACCCCCTGCTCCTGCGTGGGCTCCTCTCCACGGGCTGCAGCTCCGGCCCAGGGTTTGCTCCTGCAGGGGCTCTCCATGGGCCGCAGCCTCCTCCAGGCCACATCCACCTGCTCCACTGGGGGCTCCTCCATGGGCTGCAGTGTGGAGATCTGCTCCATGTGGGACCCATGGGCTGCAGGGGGACAGCCTGCTCCACCAGGGGCCTCTCCACAGGCCGCAGGGGAACTGCTGCTGCATGCCTGGAGCACCTCTTGCCCTCCTGCTGCACTGACCTTGGGGGCTGGCAGGGCTGCTTTGCTCTCATTTCTCACTCCTCTCCCAGCTGCTATTGTGCAACAGGTTGTATTTTTTGTTGCCTTTTATTATTATTATTATTATTATTATTATTTCTTAAATCTTTCAATCTGCTCTCCCAGAGGCCCACTCACCATTACCCACTGGCTCAGATGTGGCCAGCAGCAGGTCCCTTTTGGAGCTGGCTCTGATCTGACATGGGGCAGCTGCTGGGCTCTGCTCACAGAGGCTGCCCCTGCAGCCCCCCTGCTTCCAAATCTTTGCCACATGAACCCCATACATAAGGGAAAGCAGGTGATAAAAAAGTTTCTTGCATATCAGACACATGAAGAGGATTCTTCTGCAAGATGGTAACAGAAGCAGAATATACCAAACTCTTACAGTACAAGCAATTAATAAATTTTAACTCTGTGAAATGAGCTAACACTTGAATTTCAGCTTGAAAATACGTGTTGAGCTGAGTATCAATTAATGTCTCATCTGAGACGTAAACGTTTCAAATTAAAATAAGCCACCAATAAAACATTAAACCTTCTACTAATGACTTGCAGTAAATTTGAATTAGGGTATATTCAAATCCCTGGGAATATAGTAAAAAATAAATGCCCTTCTCAAAGCAGTATTGTGAAAGAATTGATTAAATTGACTAAAATTGTCATGATTATTGCACCATTTTGCACAAATTTTAAAGAGTCATATGATGTGGATAAAAATACTTCCTTTACTTTGCATTATAGAGTCCTTAACTCACAAAATGGCCATGACACCTCTCTGCAGCTGCCTCAGGCCGCCCTTCTGCCTGGAGGAGGGATGCAGGCTCCAGATTCCCCGAACAGACCACTCAGCAGAGGTCTGTCAGAACCTTTTGACAATAAAACTCATCCAGGCATTTGCTACAGCTCTTCAGATGCTGAGAAAAATGAGAAGAGACAAGAACTCGTTGTTCCCTAACCTAAGAGAAGAACTTACTGTTCCATAAATTAATGCTACTCCCAACTCCTCTTCTAACACCACAACAGCAAGAGGCTTCAACAAGCATGGGTATACTCTTCCCTTCAACCGATACTTACAATGGTTTCCAAAAAAGACATAAGATATTCAACTTTACATTGTATAAAATGGTAAGGACAGTAAGAATCTGATTCTCTTTTTGTTTGTTTGTTTGTTTGTTTTGTTTTTGTTTTGTTTTGTTTTGTTTGTTTGGTTGGTTGGTTGGTTTTTTGTTTTGTTTTTTTTTCCTGTACCTGATCAGATACTTTTTTGCTGGTACATATAGTGGAGAAGTGATATGAAAATCTGAAACTTGTTTTTTTTTATTTTATTATTTATTTTGCCTGACTTGTTCTAACAGAAATAAACCAACAAAACTACCAACCCACCATCTGCATTAATTCGGATCAGTTCCCCAGCCTGGTTCAAACAAACCACACACACCTGAATTGGACAAGACTGAAACAAATCGCAGGTTTCTGATTTTTTCAGTTGCAATGCCAATGCATTACCAGCTTCAAAGGTCTAGAAAATTCTCACTTCAAAACACTTTTTAAAAGGTGTAAGTCACAGAAGATATGCAGAAGATATGCAGCACTTTCTTTCCCAGGCAGTACCAAAACACAAGTTACATTGGTAAATTCTTTAAAGAGATGAATGACTTCACAACGTGTGAACCAAAATAGTCACCTCTTACACATTTTTGGTTTCTTCTCCCCCTCACCCTCCAAAGTACAACAGATAAGGATAAAGTGAAAACTCTTTATTAACTACTGTGAATTTAAAGACTTGTCTAACTGTAAGTGACAGATTTTTAAAGACACATCTGAGGTCTGAGGTCTCTTTGACTATTACTTATCTATTTCAACCAAAAACTGTCAGTTGGCTTCAAAAACAAAAGCAGTAATAAAACTGTGAACCACAGAAGATGATTGTGTTTCTGCCACTGCTGGTAGCATGGCTGCCACATCAGATGCTTAGTAGTATTTAACACAGCAACGAGAGAGAAGCTGAGATAGAAGAAGGAGCAGCAGTCTTCAGAAAAGGGAACAGACAGCAAGAATATTCAGGGAATATTCACTTACAATACACAGTTGCAGGTAACAAAATTACCTAAAATCCTGTTCCTGACCTTTTTTCTTTTAAAAATATCTACTTGCATTCATTTTAATTTAGGACTATGAAAAATCCCAAGGTATGCCTCCACTTCTAACCTGCTGCTTCTGATTTATTTTATATTCAAGCTATGAAGCTCTGCAAAACTTCACAGAGAAGCACTGAACTCCAAACATAAGAACTCACTACAAAGGACTACACCAGCAACCACTTATTTGAGAAGCATGGAAATTCAAAGAAGTCCTAGAGCAATGGAGAGCAGACTCATAATTCTTACTGGAAATGAATCAAAAGAGGAGTGGCTGATAGACTGCATTCACAGTAACCTTGACACATGCAAATTTTTTTAGTGTAAACAACAAAGAGTTACCCCAAAAACCCTTACTCGCTGCAACATATATTTTAAATCAAATAACCCACTATTTGTACAATATTTTGTTTACGTACATACATACATGGCTGAAAAACATTTTAAAAAGATAAAGTACAGTTACACTTAAAATCAAAATAAAGTTAACTCTTACTGTAACAGTCTTACATTTTCACATGCTCAATAAACGTTTTGATCCTGTCTTCAATTAATTTGCACAGAATCAAGCATTTACACGAAGGTCCAAAAATGCACCCATAGATTTTAAGGTTTTAATTAAGTTTTAAAATCAACAGAAGACGTCTGTGCTAGGTTAAATAAGACTTTATATACAGCGTTTACATTTTGCATAATTCTTACTTGCATAATTTATAATAACTGGGATATGTTTTGCAAATTACTTCACAGCACATAATCAAAATATTTAACACAGAAGGATTTTTCTAACTGTAGTTGTAAAGATTACACTCTACAGTCAGTACTTTCCAATACATTTTCACCAATATAACAACTCCTTAAAATGAAACATCTCTGTAACAAGTGGTCCTTCAAAGCTTTCTTTAACATCTTTCTTAATAAAGTCAGAGGTACAATAATTAGTAAAAAAAAATCAGCAATGCATTTGTGACCACTCAGTTCCTACAACTACAATCACAAAAATGCCATTGTTAAAAGGCTGCTTGCAACTTACATCTATTTAGGAAATTATCAATATTCTTGTTCTTCCTCAGCGCTGGGTAATCCAGATCAAGGACCAAAGAATTCAAGCCATCCTGAAAAGAAATAAAAATATGTTAACTGAGTACTAAAATAATAATTACTACACCACTTTCCTTAAGAGATACTACACCGAGACTGGTTGTATGTTATTTAAACATGTGTTATATTCCTAGCAGGAAAATAAAACAAGCTCTCAAGTGTGCTTATACACCACTCACCCCAAAGCATCACACAAAACACAATGACAGGTTCCAGGCTGGTCTAGAAACAGTGCAGATACACTACCACTAATTAGCGGCACTGGGACTTAAACTGAAGGAGTAGTTTTAATCTTAACCAGTAAGCAATCTTAATGCTTAAAGACGGATTTAATTATCCACACTATTATTTTGATCACATTGTCTCTACCTTCTCATTCTGGCTGTTCAAAATCTGACAGCATATTTTTGCTCTTGGAAGGAAGGCATGAAGGTTCACCACATAATTCAAGCTCACAAAATGATACTGCTTAATTTTGAGGTGAGTCAAAAAAAGAAAGCAGAAGCCTGTGAACCATTCTGCTAATCAATGCTTTCATCAGCTATCAACGCTGCCATCTCCACACCCGAGACCTCTCAGAAAAGCAAAGAACAACATCACCAAAGTCTGACCTAAAAATAGTCTTTTAAACGCCTGCTCTAAGGCTTTAACTCAATTCCACCTTTCAGCAACCTAGAAGAATTTCACAGATTATGCTCCATAACACACAGCCTTTTCCAGTAACACAAAGACAAATAAAAATAAAAATTAGTTTCAGCCACTAGGAGCCAGAGACTGCATTCATACTCAGCATCTTCAGCATTTTACCTAAACTGCCAGTTTTGTTCACTGCTCTAAGAACAAAACCCTGAGATTGCTTCTTAAGGTTTCTGAGCATGAGCAGGGCACAGAGATTTTAGCCAGAGACCTCATCATGTGTATTAATAAGCAACCAACAGAACTGCACAGCCTTTCAATACCCGACACCCATAAATGAGGCTATAGAATCATAGCTGTAGCAACCAATCCACTCATTTATTTTTAAAAATGCCCGGTAAGGGATTGTTTCTGTTGCAAATCTCACTAAAATTATTATCATCTCTAATAATATACCTACTTGGATAGGTATATTTAAAGGCAGGGCCCAAGATTATTAGATACCCACCAAATGCCAGCCTGTGCTACAGATGTATATATACAAATAAGACAGCCTCATCCCTAGAGATGACACTTTTCAGTTTCACCGCATAAAACGTTAATGATTAAGCACATTTTCAAAACTGGGAAACTCAATTGCAGTGTTTTTATATTTTATCTTATTTGTTTTGCCTCCTAGCAAATGAAAGTGTCTTGGGAAACATCGCTAGCAGCCACGAGACCGTTTATGGAAAACAGGAGTTGCTGAAGGAATTACAGATGTATTTGTGTGATTTCCTATACAGATGACTAAAGGTCAGAGACTACAAGCTTGCCTTTCCTCTTTGTTTAATTGGTGTGAAAACATAATTAGCATCTCATTAGGATCATCTGTGGGGTTCCTAACTGGACTACAATTATTGTATTTGACGTAATCATAAAACATCAGGCTCACAGACGCATTAAAACATTGCATGAAGCATAAAACTTCATCAAAGGCAAAAACTCTTGAAAGGTCATCCCAACAAGTAGGATATCAAACAAAGGAAGCAGGAGGCCTGCCTGGATGAGGAAAGAGCTGCACTCAGACATGAAAAGCAGTGAGGGCAGGTGACCCAGGAGAACGGAGATGATGTCCCATCGTGCAGGGACAGTGTCAGGAAACCCAAGGCTGACCTGGAGGTGAGGGAAGGGGATGGAGAAAATACTCCTGAAAACCATTTCCAAACATATGAACAGCAAGGTGATCAGTAACAGTCAGCATGGATTTATGAAGGGGCAATTACACTTCGTCAAGCTGATAGCCTTCTGTAATGAGGCAACTAATTTAGTGGATAAGGGGAAAACAGTTGATGTTGTTTACCTCAACTCTAAGATTTTGGCACTGTCTTCCACTGCATGCTCATAAACAAGCTGACAAAGCATGGGTTACACAAGTGGGAGGTGAGAGGATTGAAGACTGGCTGAAAGACTGGGCCTGGAAGACTTTGATCACTGGCAGAAAGTCCAGTGGAAGGCCAGTCGCTAGTGGTACACCCCAAGGCTCGATACTGGGGCCGGTAATGTTTAACGTCTTTATTAATGACTTGCTGCACCCTGCAAACAAACAAAAATAAACTAGGGCACGCGGCTGACACACCAGAGGGCTGGGCTGCTATCCAAATGGACCTCAACTGCACAGCGAGAACATCAAGAGGAAATGCAGCAGGGGAGGAATAACCCCAGGCACAGGCTTCACTTTTTAGACCTTTTTTATTTTTCTTTTAGACATAACTTTTTAGAACCTCTTTATTAAAGCAAACTTAAAAGCGTCAGTCAGTAAGCCCAAAGGGAAGGCAATGAATAATGCACAGTATCACTCGTTAATTACTTTAAGAACAATAGTTATAGCCAGTACTTAAGTCTCGATCATAACTGCCCCTGCAAGACCCATTAAGGAGAAAGGAGTGATGCATTGGACATCGTACCCATCTTTCAGAGGGACAGAAGACATAGTACCTATTCTTAAATTTGATTAAATTTTTATGAAAGATACAAAACATCTAAAACAAAGTAACAAAGCTGTTAAGTGCTCATGAATTAGTCACTGCATGGATTGTACAGTTGTCCGATGACCTGGACATAACCAACTGAAAGTGTTCTGAGTACAGACGACTTCCTGCAAAATAACGTAACAGAGTATGTCATTACAAACTCTTTATTTAGCAAGTACTGGCTTCCAAAAAAGGACAACTCATTCTACCAGACAGAGTATGTCTGCATGTCAGCAGAAATACACATCTTTACCTTGCACCATGTAGAAAAGGACCCCAGTGGATGATACGATGGAGGACAGATGGGCCATCTTTTAAAATTTAACCTAGCACAATGAAGTCCCAATTCCAATGAGCTGGTAGTCAAGCTCTAACAACACCTAACTATGTAAATGTAAAAGCACTCTGTGGCAACACAAATCAGTGAGGCACATTTCTGTTCTTCTTATTTTTGATGGAGAAGAGAGGGAAGCTCACTTCCTATTTTAATGCTTTTTAGGCAAAGGTATTTTAGAGGCTGCCCAAGTAAAACATTGTTAGTGTGCTCTATTTATATCTTATTCACGAAGGTAAAATAACAAAGTTAGCAACCCCAACAGACATTTTAGTGAAGCTGGATGACAAGGTCCAAAAGAACCATAACTTCTAACTTAAACCGAGCTGTACATTATTTATTTATTGGGTGGGGGAAGGAGGTGCAGAAATATAAAAATACTGAGAACAATATTTGCAGATAATTTTTGATTAGCTGTCTCCTTCTCATGGAGCGCTGGTAACAATTTTCACAAGTATTAACAAACAGAAATTTGAGAAGGGCACAACTGCCTGGTAACTATTTGGAAGTCTCCTAGCTCTTGTGGATATTGCGATGCAGTTGGCATCAGAGAGGTGATTAGTATCAGCATCATAACAAACAGTGTCAATTTGTTTGTATCCCCGTGAACAAACCTTATAAGCACATTTCAAAGACAGGATTCTATGCTCTTAAACATAATTTTAAGTTAATGGATTGCAAATTCTTATCAACATGTACTTTATGAAAGACTTGTGTCTTGCACATTAGCATTTTGTTAAAAAGCCTTTCCTTAAAGCTTTACATTTTCATTAAAAGGCCTTGTTTACATTACTTAACACTAAAATTGCACTACAGTTAGGTTGGGTCAAAAGACTACACAGTAAAACAGAACACTCAAACCAAAGATAAGCAATCCAGGAAATGACATCTCCTCTGTCTAGGCCTCAGAGATAAGTCACTTGAACCAGGAAATATGTTATTAAAGTGATTTCACTGTTCGCTTCCTCTTTCTGCCATTACAAAAGGTTCAGAAGCTAAACAGGACAAAAATAGCAGCTTCCAAACAAACACGCTGTTGGCAAAGACAGCTCTCTCTGCCCACACCATTCCATTAAAAGCCTTTTGCTCTTGGCAAACAGGCTGAAACACTCTCCCTAGATTGTCTTCCAACAGTAAAGTCCAAAGTAGATATTTTTGCACCACCATCCTACATCAGGAGAAGAGCTCTAGGCCACTGCGGTAGCAGAAATCTCCTCTGGGGACAACACGGAGTTTTACCTTCTCAGAGAGCAACTTGTACTGTTACAGACCTGAATGAAATCAAGAAAAAATAGGTGAGAAAAATTCAGGAGATATGACAACTAGTAAATGTTTGATTTCTCTCTCTGACAAAAGGGACTGTTATAGGGAAAAATAATGGTAGCTTCCAAGTAACCAGTTCAATGTTAATTCCCAGCAATGTCACTGAAGCCCTTACAGAATTAAACCACGCCATGCCAATTCTGATTTTTAAAACTGAAACAGATATTTTAACATGTCCAAAGTTGACACACATATATTTTCCACAGGATGTCAAAACAGCTTTGGCTACTTCAATTTACTTCTCATTTTCATGACAAGAAAAAATAATAAAATAAATCAAAACCAAAAAGTAAGAACACTCAATAGCAGCAGTATCAAATGCTTCCTTAGTATTCACAGGAAACAATTCATAACCCTGAAATATTTGGAAAAAAATCACTAAACCATTACATGTAAGAAACCCAAAACACTTTTCCTTTCCTCTTTGCCAGCTTCCCAAATCCTCAAATAATATTTAATAAACTATGCTGCAGTAAGAAATAAGGACAGAAAAGTCTGTAACTTCAGACTACATTTTTCTAACTTGGCCTATGTGCTTTTTAAAGCAGAACTTCCTAAATCTATGCACATGTGAACTGACCACCTAATAATGCTTCACCATGATTAAATCCCCACTATATTCTTTTATATGCCAAATGGACCCTTAAATGATTTTGGTCTTTACTGACTAATTACTTCTTTCCATAATATAGAAGTTACCTTTGAATATAAGGCTAACAGCTCAGTAAGAATGTACAATAGGAAAAAGAACTGATAGATATGCAAGGCAAACATACTGTTTTCCCAAGTTTACTCCAATGATCATTAGGATACCTTGTAATTTGTTTTTATCTTACTAAAATTTAATTAGTATGTGAAGGAATAAGTCACATCATGATAATGCAGCCAACATGTATTGTCAGAAGGTCTTATTTTTCTAGAAGTTCTTTAACATTAAATAACAGATTTAAGGTTAGACATGTACCGAGCATATATATATATTTTAGGAACCTGAAAGGAGTTGCCACAAACTTTGTATGTAAATACTTCATGGGTTGTACTTGCCATCTGATTTCTGTATCATATGGAGATAAGCAAGTATTGACGCATGATTTAAATACTGCCTACAATTGAACAGATGTAGATTTTTCTTCATTGTACAAGAAATACCTCTCAGTGTCTGTCATCATGTGCTACATCCTACATGCACATTTTAATGGTTTTACAGTATTATGTTAAACTCTTCAATTGTAAAGATGGGATGACAACAGACTGAAAACAACTTCATCCTTAAGGCCCAGCAAAAGAATAACCACAAAGCAATCTTTCAAGATGCCACAAGAACAACACAAAGGCAAAGGTGTATAATCACTTAGAGCTTACAAGTAGAAATGACAGAAGATATTTTACGTAAGGATGATTAAAATACAATCACAGAATATCCTGAGTTGGAAAGGATCCATCAGGGTCATCAAGTCCAGCTCCTGGTTCCACACATGACTACCCCAAAATCAGACCCTATGTCTGAGAGCACTGTCCAAACACTTATTGAACTCTGGCAGGCTCGGTACCATGACCACTGCCCTGGGGAGCCTGTCCCAGTGCCCGACCACCTTCTTGGTGAAGAACTTTTTTCTGACACCCAGCCTGAGCCTCCCCTGTCCCAGCTCCATGCTGTTCTCTCGGGTCCTGTCTCTGTCCCCAGAGAGCAGAGCTCAGCGCCTGCCCCTCCGCTCCCCTCGTGAGGGAGCTGCAGGCCGCCATGAGGCCTCCCCTCAGCCTGCCCTGCTCTGGGCTGATTTCAGCCACTCCTCATATGTATCCGTTTTTAGACCCTTTGACATCTTTGTCGCCCTCATTTGGATACTCTCTAATAGTTTTATGTCTTTGTAATGTTGTGGCACCCAAAAATGCACACAGTGTTGGAGGTAAGGCTGCACAGTGCAGAGAAGAGCAGGACAATTCCCTTCCCTCGCCTGGCTGGCAGTGCTGTGGTTGATGCACCCCAGGGTATGGCTGGCCAGGACACACTGCTGGCTCATATTCAATTTGCCATCAAGCAAAACTTCCAGATCCCTTTCTGTGGGGCTTTCTGTGGGCCTGTTGTCCCACACTCTGTATGTGCAGCCAGGGTTGTCCCTTCCCAGATGCAGAATGCAGCACTTGACTCTTTAAACTTCATATTGTTGGTGATTGCCCAGCTCTCTAATTTGTCCAGATCTCTCTGCAAGGCCTCCCCATCCTCAATGGAGTCAACAGCTCCTCCCAATACAGTATCATCTGCAAACTTACTCAAAACACCTTCTGCTCCTACATCCAAGTCATTTGGGAAATCATTAAAAAAATGGAAAATAAAAGAGAACTGGAAAATAAAAGTCCATCATAGGTTAAGAAAAACAAACCAAACACAGAAAGCTCAGGCTTTCCATGCTTTCTTCAACCTTTTTTTCATACATCTGGACATACTTACAAGGAAAAAGAACAAAAGAAAACATCATAGTGATGTTCACTACAGATGAGAAAATGTCCTGAGAGCATCAACTGAAATTAATTCTAGAATACTTAAGGGGGCTGTCCTAGTCAGTCAATATTTTTCTGAGTACTCAGGAGAACAGGAGAGATCAACAGGACTAAAAAGAGCCATCCAAAGCATTACCTTCAGGGTATCACAGTATCAAAGCATTACCTATCGGGGGAGACAACCTGCCAAACTATAGATCTGAATGCTCAGGGAGAGGGAGCGTGAAAAAGATTTTAATCTGTAAACACCCAAAAGAGGTAAGATCCACACTGCAAGTTTTTTGTATCTCTCTCTCAAAGAAAACATAAAATAGTATTATGTAACTGATTTGTGGTAGAACACAGAAAGCAGAGCATCTTACCATAGGAATAAAAGAGAAGATTCACCATTCTCTTAGAAAAATAAAGAATTATACTGTCCAGGGAATCATGGAGAAAATGTCTGAAAGGTAATTATCAGGAGTTTGGTATAAGACTTCGAAAAGTGTGTCAAATAAATTAACCTGGGTTTGTCCTGTTCCAGTTCAACGCGGTATTTTCATTACCACAATAAAGCAAGAAAATGAGTAATGTATCTGTTAAAAGCAAACAAAAATCAGCAAGTGATACCAAGGCACGGAATTCTGAGCACATGGCTTTTATTGTAATTTAAATGATCTTGAAGAAATATTAATTTAAATAACATCAACTCAAGGGGTGAGCACAAAAAAAAAAAAAAGAACCCACCAACATACGCTTTTGAGAGAACTGTAATTTAAATAACATGAAAATGGGAATAATTAGTAAACAGTAAGATAACAATAAAAGACACAGGGTTATAGCAGACCAGAAGTCAAATCTAGGCTGTATAAACAGGAGGTTCACTATGTAAAACCTCACAGAGGACTCATGTTGTTTATGTACTGTTATAGTCTAAACCAGAGTATTGTGTCCAGCTCTGTGAATCCCTATAAGGATTCCAAGAGCAGCAGCTGGAAGAGAACTGAGGGGAGGCTAACAAGAGCAGTAAGTGATAAGCAACATGTACTAGGGAACACTGTTAAAACCAGTCTTCAGTCTTAAAAAAGATCAGCTTAACAGGAGACATGACATCTCTTTTCAGAATGTAAAAAGCTGTTATGAGCAGTGATGGATGGATGTTTCCCTACATTACCAGAAACACTGTAAGAAATTAGCTGAGTTTGGAGTAAAGATTTAGGTTACAGATTAGGGAAAAAAAATATCTAAGTAGCAATTGCGACAAACTGACATAATATGACATAATGAAGCAGAGAAATCTGCCTTACAAGGGTTAGACAAATAGCTGCTACAGCAGATGTATACAACCATGTATCCTACCTCTCAGATTACGACTGTACTAGTGATCCCTAAAATCCCTTCCAAGACTACTTGGAAACTCTTCATACATGAGTTGAAGAAATGCATAAAAGCAGGAACTTAAGCCAGAGAGAGAGGACTGAGAAAAAGAGTGTATCGGGAGCTGTGGGCAAAGGTACAGCAATTTAATCTTTAAAATCTTATTCATTTCAATAAGAACAATGATTAAACAGTTAACCATTCCAAAAATGCATGTTTTCTTCCCAAATACATTCATTAGTTGTTTCTCTGCCAAATCAGTTGCTGCTATTTTCTCCTTAAACCTTAGTAGAATAAAACAGGTCTGCATGTTTTGCTAGTTAGCACTGTAGCCATGGAAAATTCAGCAGTTCAGCATAATCTGTTTTTATCTGAAGTCACTGTACATTTCCATGTTCTTTAGTTAACTTTGATTTTAGAATTCTTTTTGCTTTCAAAAATTACTGTGTACTGAAGCCCAGAATTGCAAACCTGTTAAAGTAACACTGGGGATAATTTCCTATTAATTTGAATTCTCCAAGGCCTTTAATAGTAAGCTTAGCTTCTTAACAAGAGAAAAAAAGCAGTATGGTCATTTCCACTGCTAACTCTCCTGCAGCAAGCCATTTATGCATCGATTCAGAAGTTCTCCCAAGCAATCAAGCAGAACAGCACGAATACTAGAACTGCAAGCAAACTATCTACAAATGCACAGAAAACAAACACAAACCTAAAACTGCTTCTCTGACACCCTGAAAAAGTGGAATTACCTACTGTTCCATAAAAATCCAAATGGAAAATGCCACATCTTATTCATCTCTGTTTTCCTGAGCAGGACTTTCAAAGCCTACAGCTGGTAATACAAATCAGTGGTAATACAAAGAACCCAGATAAAAGGTCAGGGAGCTCTATGAGGTCGGAGACAGATGTACAGTCTATTCTTAAAATCCTGGTTTCACCACAAGGCTGTCCTTGTTTCATATTAATTAAGGGCTCTGCTTCTCCATCATAAAAAAATGTTTCTATTTATCTTTTCTTACCCTCAAGCAGCTCAATCTGTGAAGCGAGTTTCAGCAACAAGACACTGCACCTTGCACCACCTGAGACATTTACCCCTCAATTTCACAATGAGCTTATTTTTAGATAAATATATTTCATATCTATTTCTTCATATATATGTTTTACTGATCTATTTAGCAGTCTTGGATAATAAGATGTAACAACCAATCTGGCAACTAAAAAGAACACTTATTAGAGTATATAATGAAAATGGCAACAAGCTGCTTCATAGTAACTAGAATAGTAAAAAAACAGACCTGAAAGAAAAAAAAATCAAGATGCCATTTAGAATCATCCTCCTCTAAAAGTGAGATTAACTAAAGTAACAAAAGGACTTTTATTTTTTTCCCCCAATCACTGATTCAGAACAAATGATTACAAAACCTCCCAGTACTAAAAATATCAGCAACTGTTTAGAATATTTCTGACCCCAATAAATAATAGTTTGTCTATCATGGTATCTCCTGCCTAACCTCAAAGTTGATGTCAGCATACTGATCAGCAGCACCACATATATCTTAAAATATAATTCCATGAACCCTGATTTCCAGTTAAAGTGATAAATAAAACTGAAGCAATCAAAACCACATCTAACTTTGGAGTAAACAATTTTCATGCCACATGGAGAAATGTAGAAGACTCACTGTCACAGATTGATTTTTTATTTTTATTTTTTGAAAGGTCAAGATAACCAGACTAATCCAGCAAGCATCAGAATGCTTTGACCCATAAACTAGCAAAAACAGCCCTGTTTCCACACCAGGGGAGAAACAATTCATGTCAAATAGAAATAGTCAAAAGAGAGTTTTACCATTTACTGCTGCATTACATACTAACACATGGATATGTTTTATGAAAAACAATCGAAAAAGGAAATAATTGTAAAAATGACTGCCAGGAGAGAAAGGGAGTCTGCAGGTAAGAGAGAGTATCACATACAAGACAATTAGCTTAAGATTTGCTTTGAATGAGTACCTACCTAATAACAGTGGAAGAAAATTAGTGGAATTTAAACAAAATGACTACGCGCAATAATTTATACCAACCACCAATATCCCAAATAATTGAAGCAAAAGTTTATCAACATAAAGAAAAACAGTTTTTATTTTTGCAATAATATATATGCATTATATATGGGTAAGGAGATGATTATTTTAATCCAAAGAAACTAAGCAGCCCTAAAAAATGTCTCACAGAAATAAATTTGACAAAGGAAAATTACAAATCATTTTAGCCTATTTAATTAAAAGCATATTTCAAGAAAATATTGTATGAATGCCTTATTTTTTAAGGCAAACTGACAGTATTTGTACCCTTTCAAAATCTTAGCTAACACAGGGTTTATCTTTTCTATTACGAATTTTAAAAAGGGCACCTAATTCTATGGAATCAGTTTGAGGAAAGGTTAGTGACTTTCTTTAGTAGAACCGTGTGTTCCTAAAGCATGACTCCCACTTCATACATAAGGTTAACTTCATTTGGAGTTGCAAATAAGCACATTGCGATATCCTGCTCCACCATCCAATATGCACCCTCCCCTAGAAACAACCTTCACTGATGACTTGCCTGCAATCAAATTTACTAATAATTTTGTCTCTCAAATAGATAATGAACTCTTCGATAAAATAAACTTACATAATGAAAATATGTTTAAATACCTAATAATACAGAAATACCAATTAAATTCCAATTCCCATGTCAGGACTACTAATGAGATATTCTAGGCTTTATAAAGCGTAACAGGAACTTTTGTAGATGAATTATGCTGAAAACTCAAAACATATGCTTTTAGGGCCTGATTAGACTAATCTTCCATCCTATGTAAAATTCATGAGGACTATTTTTCATCAATGAACTGAAATTTTCTCACCAACTTCAACAATAAAAAGGTATTTAAGAGGTCACTAGCCTCCGCTTCTTGCAGTGGAAAGGAACACCAACTAGATTTAATGGTAAGTTCAACTAGAAGTGTTTGATCTTCCATGTTTGTCTCTGGAATAAAAAGAATATGTCATGAAATCATTTGAAGAAATTTCCTATTACTGAAATAGTGACAAAAATAAAAAGAGAAGAAAACCACATAACTGGCTGTCCTGTAAAAAAAAAACACAACAGACCAGAATCACACTTGGCAGAGACATTAAGTAGCTGCTTTGAGCAGGGGCTGAACCCAGATGACCTCCCGAGGTCTTCAAAGCTGAATAATTCTGTGATTCTACAATTACATTTGAACTGAGCATATGCAAGTTGGCACCATTGGTCCAAAAATGTCTGGTTCAGCAGAAGATAGTCCTTAAATAAGGATTTTCTTTATTGTTAAAAAAAAAAAGTTTAACAGACTTTGGTTAACAGGAACCTCTTCTCTACAGATTTTGACAGACTTAATTCAGAAAGCCTGATGAAGTAAGGGTCTACTGTAATCGTCCGCTGTTATTGCTAATTTTTCAAGTCCCTAAGCAAAAAGTTTATTATGTGCATAAGTAGATATTGATTAGGTATTTCATCTAGAAGATTAGTCAGGACTTTGACATTGAAAACAACTAACCCATAATGTTGGGAACAGATTTTGGTACCAGAGGTGGTCCAAAGGGGCATGGAAGAGATCAGGTAATTTCTTCTGAGGAATTTTTCAACTACTTCATCAATAAAAGAATTCAGTCATGGAAGAAAAAATGGTTGCTTAGTCACTAAAATCTGAAGATTTTAAAATAAGACTTTAATGTCAAGATACATGCAGAACCTTGCTTTAGAAGTAAGAAAAATTCATTATAAAATACAAATTTCCATCACAGTCAATCACAAACTGGGAAAAACAACAGCTCTGAACTTCTGATCGCTTTATCTAGCCATAACTTCCAGCCAGTGCATCTTGTTATACTCTGTGTTATGAATCAATTTGCAGATTCCTCTTCCAGCAACTAAATATTGGAATGGCTGTGATTAAACCTACTTCTCTCAAACTTGAAGTTACGCTGCCCTTGCAAAACCACAATATATATGCAGACATGTATATCCTTGCACAGACATTCATATCCTGGCAATGAAAGGATATGAAGGGCAGTAAGAAAGGCTGCTATTAGCGAATCATCAGCAAAAGTAAGTACACATGGGCAGGCTTTCTCAGTGGGGTAGGAGAGCTAGTGACAGAAGGCACAGAAAAGACTGGGTGAGCTTTTTTGCTGCTGTCTCCTGGGACACACACCGCTCTCCTGCAGGGACTCTGATGGGATGCATCTGAGGGAGCTAAGGAGAAAGTCAGATTCATTACCAGGCTGCTCTCTACCACCTTAGAAAGGTCACAGCAACTTGGGAGGTTGCTGATAACCGGAAAAAGGCAAGTGTCATGCTTGTCTCCAAGAAGGGCATGAAAAAGGATCTGATGAACTACAGGCCTGAATTACAGTTAACCTCAGGTCCCAGGACAATTATGAAGCTAATCCCTCTGGAAGCTATTTGCAGATAGATGAAGAAACAGATAACTGAATAAGCATCACAAGCAAATTGCATCCAATCAATCCGACCACACTCTAACACAAGAGGCAACAGACACAAGCTACCACATGGGAAACTGCAATCGCCTGTATGGAAATGATTTTTTCACCAATGGGAGTGGTCAAACATTGGAACAGGTTGCCTAAAGATAATATGGAGTCTGTATTTGGAGATTTTTAAAACATAACTCACCATAAAACCATCATCATCTAATGGGACCTGCTTAAGAGCATATCAGTGGCTTGGGCCAGAAGACCTCCAAAGGCCTCTTGCTTCCTAGACTACTCTATGATGGGTGCCTTTATTCAATTCTGTAAAAAAGTTTCAATCAAACAGAGCTCAATTACTGTCAGGATGCCATGTAAACCTTCAGAAACGCCACAAATTATTTGGCTAGACAGTGCTGTTAGAAGAGCTGACAGGAAATTTTGGAAAACAATGCTTCTTCGTGAGCTGTATTGTCACAGAGTCATCGATCAGGGGTGATGGCTTGTCTGCGGAAGATCGTGACTTCGTTTTGTTTTGTACTGCTGTCAAATCTAAGATAAGAGATGAATAAACACAAACTGGAATACACAGAGCATCAAAGGCAATCACCTTAGATCTGCTCTCCTACATATGTGGTGACTCATTAAAATAATTTGCTCTTTGGATCCCAGTTAACAATAGGATGGAAGGCAAATGAAGCTAGCTAGCATGCAAGAGACTCATCGTGGAAGATTTTTTTCACATCACAGAGTAAAGCTGGAACTTATTGTCATGGAATGTTTCTGCTGCCAAGAAACTCACATTGGTCTGAAGGCTATTTGATTCAACAGAGATGGAGCTGTCAAAAGCTATGAGACAGAAAAATACTCCAACTACCTCAGGAAGCTCCTGAACTGTGTTGCCTCCACAGGCTGAGAGATTTTAACAGGATAGGAAGCTTCCTTCTCTTACACTCTCTCCTAGGCATTTATAGCAATTGGCTACTGATGATAACAGGGTATTAGGCTAGACAGATTCTTGGTTCAATCTAGTTTCCATTCTAGTCATTCATTTTCATGTTATTACTCTGGGCAACTGTCTCATTATTCCTACAGAAGCTGCTACGATCCCAACAAGTAATTACAAGGAAATGAAACAGAGGCTGTTCTTCAGTTCCAGTGTTATATCCTCTGTACAGAAAAGGACATTAAGGGGTCAAACTCAAAAATACCCAAGGAAAAGGAGAACAGCTTATCAATAAAGACCAGCAGTCTGAAACTAGTAGTGCACTGCATCTTACCTTAAATGTAAAAAACGAAGGCTAGGTTCAAAAGTCACTTCTGGCAACAGCCAAATCAAGTGTCATTGCTATAAAGCAGGTTATGAGCTTAACAAAAATATTTGAAAGTACCTAGTATTGGCTCCAGATGGAATAAAATGGGTTTTCTCATCTGAGTGATACACAGAAGAAGAAAACTCTTTATCATTTAGTGATGTTTTTAAGTAATAACTCATCTATTTTAAGCTACCATATGTATCTGAGAAATAGTACTACCAATATATACACGTAAAATTTTATATTAAAAGTTTTCCAACATTTAGATATAGTAGACTGAAGGCTGAGCGTCCAACATTATTTCACGTCTCCTTTCACGTGATGATAATCCTTCCAGCATGGAATGGGTGGATATGCAATCCGCCTTTGTATCCTCTTCCCGAGATGCAACTTCATCTCTCATTCAGTGAAAACAAAACCAACAGTACTGAGTGTATAAAATTTCTCTTTGGTTGTTTAAAAACAACATTCCAGGTACATTCGATGCTTTTAGGACTTTATTTTCATTACTGCACAGACAACGCAAAAAACACTCACACTGCAGTTTCTGAAATAGCATGACTGATTATCAATTTTACAGCTGGTTAAACCTCATTCTAGTTAGAATAGGCTATTTGTTGTGGTAATACTCTAGATGGTAATTGTGAAATAAAGTGGGACACTTGGTCTGCCATTTGCATAACAAGTTCCCAGAACATTTTTCTTCCCCAGTATCCCAGCTGTAGGTGCAATCAAACAGTTGGGTGCACTTATGTATACACCAGATCATTTTGTTTGCATTTCTGAAAATGAATCACATCAAATTAGTAAAGGAAACCGCAGCCTTCTAAAAATACCCCGAATCATAATGCAATTCCCTAGACTTTTACTGCTAAAAGTGAAAACAGTTATAAGTTGTAGCAGAGTGTAAAGGTATTATTCACCTTCAAGAGAACACCAGTGTCTTATCTTTTAAGAAAGAATGCCTATTTCGATCTTCAATTTTCTGTTTAGTTGCACAATTTCACCAACTTTGGAAACCAGACTTCTCAAATACCAATTCCAAATAAGGCTGATCTCCAATAACAAATAGTATTGTGAAATTGTTCTGAAATCAGCAGTACTGGAGTAAAAACAATTTTTTTTTTTTCACAAAGAGTTATGTTCCTGAGTCATTGTACAATCTCTCTTCTGTTCATTACATATAAAACTTTTGTACATATGCACATTCATCCTCCTAGCCATGAAAACTAATGTGGTTTTCAGACGGCCATACAAGTGATACATTCTTGAGAAACAATCACTTCCAAAGATACTACATTTTGAAGTCAACATTTACCTTCTTTTACTCTTTAAGAGAATTCCTGCCCTCTAACTTCCTCAACACAAATCATGAATATTTATATATCACTGCATATCTTCATAACATTCCCTTTTTACTTGCAACTTGCATGAAAATATTTCAAAGCTAATACATAAACATAGCATTATAAAAATTTAGTGTGTTGACACAATGCAGCTTACTTTCTAATACTTATTTCTACATTTTAATATCACCTTGTTCTACATACTATGCAATTCTATATTTAAGCCATCTCTTCACTCAGAATGCCATCACTCTCAGTGGAAATACTTGAGTTAGATACCAAAATAGAACTCCTAGAAGTATTAATCCCTTATGCTGACTCATTTACCTGAAAATATAACTTCAGTTCTTCGAAAGTACAAACCTAACTTCATTAAGAATTCAAATCACAGATGTTAAACTATACTTTTCAGAAACATTTATTACAGTTACTACTTTCGTCACAGTAACAGCTATTTATGATATTTGGCTAGTATGCAAACCATGCTATTTTGTCTGATCCTACTTTAAATCATCCTGAACAATAAACTGACCATGAAGTGCCTGTCTAAAAAGTATAAACCAACTGCATTTGCTATGCATCAGCAAGTAAAACCATTTCCCTGAAGGACAGATAAAGAAGATTTCAAGAAGCTAGGAAATATTGCAGTAATCAAATTTGGAGATATTAAGGTCCCAAACATTAATCATCACAAATACCGATGCAAATTTAGCCTCAGAACTAGACCCCACTTGTTCATGAAAAGGATTTGGGAGAACGAAAATCCACAGACGAGTTTCTACAATAAATCACAGTACTGAAAATGAAGGTTTATAGTAAAATGACCAGAAGAAAAAAAAAAGGCCATTTTTTTTTGTAGACAAGACATAGACAAGAAAGGAGGTCAACAGTTGAAAAGATGTAAGGATAGAAAAGGATTGCACACGGAAATGCCTAGCATCATTCCAAAGACATTTTGAAAGGAATTCTAAATATTGTTATCACTCAGAGTTGGGCAGAAGGAGGAGAGGACCAGGTAAAATTGTTACGGCCTTTTCAATCTGAACAGCTATTTCAAATTATACAATAATGCTTCTACATTCACTTTAAATCCTATTAATCACTGAAGTTTGTGAGAAGCTGAAGCTAGATATCAAAACTTTAAAGAATGTCAGCAAATGATAGATGGATATTCATCTCTCTACCATTGACCAATATTGTGGGGAAAACTGAAGATGCTTATTTTAAAAGAGAGCTTTCCTGTGAAATTATAAAATGCTACTAATACATACTATTTTTTATAGATTCACTTAAAATTTTTGCTGATAAATTTATTTAGTAAAAGGACAGTGCAATTTTTTGCAGATATTCCTATATACAGATATAAAAAACAGCGTATCAATAAAGCATAAAAAATGACTGTAAGATGACCTCTTTTCTGAGGCCTTCCCAGTTTCAAATAAGGAAAAAATAGGAGTCTTAGAGTTTCTTGTTGAGTTTATAAAACGGATTCCTTTCAGATCCACCAGCAACCCAGCATCTACAAAGAGAGAGTTTGGAAGGCAGCAGCTCAGCCATGAAGGCACAGAACATCCTCCTGGTGGACTTCACAGGCCATGTGGGGTACTGGTCAACTGAAAAAACAAAACCTTAAGCGGTCCTACTATCTTTCAAGAAGGCAGCCCTGATTTAAGAATGACACATGTTCCAAATTCCCAGAGAAAGGTATTATGGAACAAACAAGTCAGTGCAATCTTCTGCAGCAAAAATACCCAAAGCAATGACTTAGACCCCGTGTAGACCGTGGAGATGTATTTTATGCCATTGTCTGTTTTAGAGGAGTATAAGCAGCAGGATTACACCCCACAGAATCCAGTACAGCTCTTTCTTGCTCTTCCCATCATAAACTGAAATGCAGACTGAGACTATGGCTTGGAGTAGGTGCACAATCATGCTGGGTTGATGACACGCTTCCCTTCTCCTCCCCCTTACTAATCTTCAGTGTCAAAGATTATTTCCCATTCATGACTCAAACTCACAATGCTGGTAATCAACTGATTTCCTTCACTGGAATCTGTACAGGATCTGCTTTAATGAAAAAAAAAAAAAAAAAAGCTATATATTTTTTAAAATGTCCTTTATTAGACAAAACTGGAGGACATTGTACATTGGGAACATGAGGGGTAAAAGACCTCAAGATCAAAGATAGGTTTGCCAGGTACCATAAATTAAAACAAACATCCACCAGTATCACTCATTAGTGAGAAACCATTCACCCATTCACCTTTGCTACCAAAGCAACCAAAGCAGTTTACTAGCATCATTTTCTGTTATATCACCTCCTTATCCCCATTTTTACAGCAGTTTCTACAGTTCAGGAACATAAAAAGAAAGCCTTTAATCAATACTTAGAAACCTTGCCCTTATTTGAAGTGTATTTATAATATGGACAACGGACATTTGTTCAAAGTTTAAAGTGCTGTATATAGTAAGAGCACTCCAAAACATGAAAGCAGGGCCTCTTTTTATGAAGTATCTTCTAAAGTAACAAACGCCATAATTTATTTAAGACTTCGAAAGAATCTTCACAGGCCATCATTGGAAATATTCATCGTTGCCCCATCAAAGCGTCCAACAACCATTGGAAGTGCTCATAGTCTGCTGGGCAGGGCTTTGGCCAACCCGATCTAGTGAGAGACATCCCTGTCTGCTGCAGAGGGGCGATCTTTGTGATCTATGTGATCTTAAAAGGTGCCTTCCAACCCGAAGTCTTCTATGGCTCAGTGATCACTCAATTTTCACACGCGTGGAAGTTGACCCTCTTCCTAAACTGTTCATCTGCTGACTGAAATTTTACAGATTCTTACTTCGCTTTTAAAAACTCGATTTTAAACAAATATGCCAATTTTACTATATCCAAATACACGTGTTCAAGTGTTCTGTTGCTTCACCAATACCAAATACATTTGGTAAAACCAACAGCCGTTCACACGTCTGCCAGCTGAGGTCATGCAGAATCGCATCCCACCGCAGCAGCAAGGAAGAGGCTTGGCAGAGAGGTGAAGCTGTGCCACCAAGGCACGGTGCTGGCAGCGGAGCAGAAGCGTGGCCATGGCCAGGGATGACCAGCGCTCTCCTGCAGCTCCGCCTTTCTGTTTCAGGCAGGAGTGTGCCTTCCAGCACAAAAAACACAGGGATCTCCTAGAAAGAATCCAGCGGAGGGCCACAAAGATGATACGGGGCCTGGAGCATCTTCCCTATGAGGAAAGGCTGAGAGACCTGGGGCTGTTCAGCCTGGAGAAAAAGAAGACTGAGAGGGGATCTCCTCAATGTGTATAAATACCTGAGGGGTGGGAGACAGAGGGATTTGGCCAACCTCTTCTCAGTGGTTTGTGGGGACAGGACAAGGGGCAATGGCCACAAAATGGAGCCCAGGCAGTTCCGCACCAACATGCGGAAGAACTTCTTCACGGTGAGGGTGACGGAGCACTGGGACAGGCTGCCCAGGGAGGCTGTGGGGTCTCCTTCTCTGGAGATATTCAAGGCCCCTCTGGATGCCCCCTTGGGCAGCCTGCTCTAGGGAACCTGCCTTAGCAGAGGGGTTGGACCCGATGATCTCTGGAGGTCCCTTCCAACACCTACAGTTCTGTGATTCCCAGCTCTCCTCTCATTCACCAAGTGGGGTGGCCAGACTGCAGTCTGCCAGTGCTGGGAGGAGTGGTTGGGTGCTGAGGTGCCAAAATCTACCATCCCCTCCCTGTGCCCAAAACCCTTCATAGCCACTTCCCCCTCCAGTATTTGCCAGCTCTTCCCTTCTAACCCACACCAACATACATATGTGTTTGAAAACTGCAATGAGGAGGAGAAAAAAAACCCACACTGCAAGCATTTTCCAAACTTGGACACCATCCTTCAGTTACATCTTAAAGCAAATTCTGCCTTACCTTCCTTTCTGACACACACTTCCATTCAAGTTGAAAAAACACACTACCATAAATAAAAGCCAATCTTTTTTTGCCAAAATGCAGTTTACCAGGAATTAGGGTTGGTTGCAAGGACGCGTGTATCACTTTTGCGTATCAACTTGACACGCACTGTTAACAAGAATGCTAATAAAGATACAAACTCATCCACTTTGGCATGCAGAGATATTTTAATTGTGAAACTTCTTATTAACACTATTTTAGGTATTTTCTAAATATAAATACATAAATTCACAAGAAGTCTCCCAAGTTCTGAAGATATTTATAAATACGTGATCTAATCTTACTTTATTACATACATGCAAACTCACAAAAATGCTTGGCTGTATGTTGATTTCTACCCTTTCAAACACTGCAATTGAGATTGTATGTGCAAAGTCAACAGAATCAAGTCTTCACCTTCTAAAAATGTTTAGAAAAGTATCATCATACTTCATTTTAGAAACATCTTCCACTCATACAGAAAGCAGTTGAACAAAGAACAGATCAGCGTACCTGTCCACCCCTAAGAACAGCTGCTCAAACAGGATCCTGAAGTAGGTAGACGATTAGTTGGGAAAATCATTTAATTTCCTCATCTGTCCCAAATTTCAGATGATATGTAAGGTCCATCTGCATGAGCTATTATGCAAACATTTGTGTGAAAAGCAGGAATTTTTAACAATACTACAGTGAACTGCAACTTATCCAAAATATGCCTATGTAAACTTTAAACTCAAAGTGTGACAGCATACACATGTGAAACTGACATTCCCGATAGAAGAAAGTGAAGTTACACTCTATGATACAGAAAATTGCAGTGCTCTATTCAAAATTACTTCAACTACATAATTATGTTACACTGTAATTAAGTGTATTTTTCCAACTAGCCATCACCTCCATAAACCAACTCGCTCCTTTTGAATGTTCCTACTAAGCCAAAACCAAGGAAGCATCCAGAGACCTTCAAGGGGCTCTTCAGAAGCCCCATGACACAGCTGCATCCTGCTGGCACCTCATATCACACTGAAAGAGCTAAATCCTTCCCTGGACAGAAAGGGGTTGAATGCAAATGTTCAAATAATAAGCACGAAGGGCAACTGAGATGTATGCCATGACTTTCCGGGCAACTTTGAGGAACATGAAGCACTGTAGCTGTAAATGCAGAGGGAAGCTATGCTCTCCATGGGACTTGAAAGTGAGACAAACGCTTTTCCAAGTTCCACTTGGAAACTAAGCTGCATCACTTCTGCTACTGAAATAAGGATGAAAAAGTGAAAGTTAATCGCTACTTTGTACTGCAATAAGATACTTCAGTAAAGCTTCACCTCATTTATACTGAAATCAGTGGAACTCTAATATTCAAGGCTTTTTGAAAGTGCGTTTTTTGTTTTTTGTTTTTTTTTTTTTTTAATGTCAAAAATAGTTATTTAACTAAGATGTGTTACTGTATACCTAGTCCTTTGCAGTTTTTTACCTTGCTGGGGCTCCACCTCAGCTTGATTTTCAGTGAAACGCCATTTTCTCAAAGCCAATTTTGCATTATTTCCATAATTTGCCATTAATTGATCTTGTGATTAATACAAACACAGTCATGTGCCTTCTTCAAAGCTGCCATGGATTATTTCAGCCAGCACATTTTCAGCTTTTTTTTTTTTTTTTAAACTCATCTTATTTACACAGCCCAGCTTGCCATGTCATTTTTTCCTACAACCATTTTTTCTCTTTGTTACATGTGAACAGGTCTGCTGTATTAACAATGTGTGTTGGCCTTCTCAGCAGACCACACAGCAAAAGACCTTTTCAAAGCTTCAGATTGAAAAGACCACAAACTTTTGAAGACTGGGGGCCTTTTTGACAAAGAAAGTCAATCTTTAAACAATAATTTTAGGAAATCTATACTTCAACAGTTAAGCTGTGCTTCTCCCCCCCACATGCACATACAAACCTGCAGAGGACTTTGGATTTTTTTTTCCTTGAAGTTAGTGACTCCTTTATAGTTTAGACTGCTCTCTGAAATTGTTTTTCTCTTTTCAACCTACTCAAAATAACAGTCAAGTCTATTTCATGGCTAAACAATAACACTAAGAATTGGCAAAAGCAAAGAAATTCTAAAAAACTACTATTAATAACCATTTAAAAAGAGGTTCTGAAGGTCAGTCACTTTGAATGATACTGCTATCTCAGCATATTTTTTTTTTGAAAGTATTAAATCTACCATACAGTCTTCATTAAGTTGTAGCTTTATTATAAGTATTTTACTTCCATGTGCCTCAAAGAATTGCACTACACAGTGAAATTCAACAGAAGTACCCAACTTAACTGAAAAATTCTGTCAGCTAATTAGCAAATGTTTGATAGAACTGTTATTTAAGAGCACTTCAGAAACTTGACTAGGGAGCAAAAGAGGTTCTGTCTGGCACCATCTCCCAATGAGAGGCACATCTCTGAATAAACCATTCAGGTTTTGGAACACCAACATTGACAGAATGCCTGGGTGGCCATATAAAGTTGCAGCTTTATATTCTTAGTATTTATTTTCCATAATTTCTTGGAATGCAGTTCGTGTTTTGTAATAGAAGTCTTTCTAATCTTCACATTTTAGCTGTGTGATGTCATTTCACCCCTTTAACAAGAGACATTCTTCAGCCAATTAACCCATTTTATTAAAAAGGTATTAATGTTCTCATTTACATAACAAGCTCTCCATTGCTATGTATTCCTTCCCTAACATGACAGCCTCACATTAGGAACAATGCACGTAAGAGATTTAATTATAAAATCTGCAGTGCGTCCCTCCTAAACCACCTACCTCCAGGTCTCATCTCCAAACAGCTGGCTTAGACAAATCGTAACAGATACTATATACATTACCTATATATAATGTATGATTTTTTCAAAAGAACTTGGATTTTAAAATAAAGTGAATAAATTTGCAACACATGATAACGTATTAGAGTTTATTAAAATCATTTAAACGTGATTGTGTTAGTGTTAAAATGAGTAAAAGCCCAGAAGTTGTAGTAAGTCTCACTCTTGCGATACACGATGAAGCACTTATTTGCTACACCTTCTAGCAAAGTCTGAAGGTCTTCCACAAATACCAGACCTGAAACTGTTGAAATTGTAAAAATGTTGGTAAGTGTTTTGTTTTAGCTCGCTGAAGAAAAATAACCAAAATCATTTTTTTTTGAGTGGTTCTGAGATAGAATTTAGTGAACAACTTGCACTTTTCCTTAAAAAAAAAAAAAAAAAAAAAAAAAAAACAATTCTGATAACTTTCATAGAAGGTAATAATCAGCATATGCCATTCTAATATACATGCTCTATTATCAAGGACAAGTAAAGAAATACACTTCAAAAGGGTCTTCTATGTTAACCCCAAACTGTAAAAAAAACAGCCACTATATTCTTGGCACTGTCCAGAAGCATTTGAATAAGAACTGCAGAGACATCAGCAGCTCAAGCCTGTGCTATGGTTAAGTGGTATGTGATATCCACAGCAGTTAAGATGGATGTCTCAAGCACTTACTCCATCTGACGCTTCTCAAAACAAACTACGAAAGCAGGTTAACATTACCCTCTGCTTCCAAAGCTGTGTATGTTGAAGGCGTCTAACAATGAATAAATCAATTACAGCAACTGGCAGTAATTTTTCAGGGCTGCAGATTAACCAGTCAAGCAGCATGTATTTGCATATAGCAATAATCTATTCAAGGTCTGAGGATGAAGTTCCAGGACAGTCTAAACCAGTCTCCCTGTCCCCTAAACAAAAATCCCCACCCCTCCTTTGACTCAGCAGCAGCGTGTTTCTCATCCTGAGCAAGCCAGTTCAGGGAGCTAAACTGGACAGGTCTTTTGCACTTTTCATTTTTGGTCATTTATCTCCTTAAAGCTACTCACTGCAGCTACAGTTAAGCAAAAACAACAGAAAAAAAAATAATACAGCAACCAAGACAAATCAGATTAGATGCACGAGTAATCATCCCTGGTACAGGATCCATTCATTCAAACTTGAACGGAAAAAAAAAAAAAAAAGAAAACATTGTTTCTTTTAAACATTGTTTCTTTTTTAATACAATTTCAGTTGAAAAAAGATGTAATCGAGTCTCTAGAACTAATTGTTTCTGGTTGTACTAATCAGTCTATTTTAAGTACAGAAAATACTTTTGTAACTGTGTAAGTAAACTATGCTAAGCATACTATCAATAGCCATTAGTTTACCCATAAAAAATGTTTTGCATTTCATTGAGTTATATTGCACACTGAAGAGGACTGATACATTTCTCTGAAACAAAACACCCCCTTCATATTTATTTATTTTTTTAAAGTTACTTAGTAAGTTCACTCTTAATTTCCTGACTTAAAAATGTATAGTGTCACAACAGGGAATGTTTCTATACTTAAATATGGAACTGTTCAAACATAAGTACAGTACTTTCTTCTGCTTAGAGGATAAGAAATTTAGTGAGTAACTAAAAAAGGTAATTCTTAAGAAAGCCATATTTAGATATTAAGCAAGGGCCACTTTCAGCTGTAACATACACAGCTGTATCAGTAAATAGGTATTTTGGGAAGAGAGTCATCATAAAGTACCATGATTTAAAAGCTTCCATGCCAAATTGATTCATCCTCTATCTAGAAACGGTAACATTACTTCACTTCTTCAAATAGATTTTTCCCCATCTTATTTAAGACTGTGGTTGTGACCTCCTGAATAAAAGTGCTGTTTGGATTTATATTAAGTAGTTTGAGTTATTTATCCTGGGTTTTGTGTAAATATACCTTGCAAAAAACTGAACACTCTTCCTCTTCAACTTCCTACCCCACTCTGCAGATAAGCCTTATTCACTTATCTCAAATCTTGGATGGGGTACTGCCATACAATTTCGTTGACGTGAAGACTTCTGGAGCCCAGTTGTGCTGTACAAAGCAGTGCAGTATTCCTTGGCAGGCAGATGAGCTGTCTCAGGCTTGCCTTTGGCTCCTGTGGTTGATTTACACTTTGAAGACTCTGACCTTAGCATTCCTTGGGAAACAATGTGTGCATGAACCGTACCTTATAATATCACACCAGTGGAATCTCCCACCTCAAGATCATGGTTTATAACCACATTCCTCCTGAGCAAAGAGGCTTTCTACAATTTGAGGGACTGGTCCAAAACCTGGGGATGAAATTCCACAGAAATGAAGGATCACAGAAAAGCTCAACAACTTCCCAAGTGCAAGATGCCTTTTCCTCATCTGATGCTACTTATTTGCTACAAGCATTACAGTGAGGAAGCAAGCGTAACAGCTTATGGAAAAAGAGAATATAATTCCTTACATTCTAAAGATACAGAGAGCAGACAGTAGCTATGAAGGCAGTCAACCCTGCCTGTCAGAAACAAATTGCACCTCTTCTGACTTATTTTTAATTAAAAAGTTCGTTCTTCCAACAATATTTGAAGTTTGTTGAAGAAACCTTCTCCCACATACACCAAAAAGGTTAGCAGTTACCACAATTACTTATAAAATAAACAGTAAGGAAAAACTTTCAGAATTTAAAATAAATACTTATTCTTTAAAGATGGCCTGTGCACATACTAAGAAAAGGTAGGAGGAAAGAAAAAAAGTAACAGGTTATTACTTGACGTTTTGGGTTGAAATTCCTCTTCAAACACTAGGCTAATGAAGGTAGGACGGCTCACACTAAGATGACCAAACTATATAAAATAGAAATACCTAAATGCTTGACAAGATGAGATGAACGTGACAGAACATCTGTCAATCAGCATCACCTGATTAAACTTACTGAATAGTTCAGAGGAAAGAAAAGACAGGTAACGTATGCATTTTCCTCACTAAAAATATTGAACATATCCATATTTATTTTTATCACCTGTATTATTCACTTAATTACTTAATAACAGCGTATATGAAAAGTAGCACATTTTTGTAATAATTCGAGTCATGCATGTGAAACAAACCTCAGGCCGAAGTTCACTTTCTACAGTAGAAAAAAAACAATAATATGAAGAAATATTAACTTCGAAGAATGCATGTGCATGCATAACCATATGCACTGCAGTCACTACTGGGAACCTCAAAGAAAAGCAGACAGTACTATAGAAAGCATACATTATCTTTAAAAGATAATCCTTCAAGATGGGTAATGAAAAGGTTGTAGCAACTTTTTTTTATAATCAGAGAGGTGATAAATTCATAATTTGAGTTCTGCAATTTTCATCCCAGTGGCACCACTGTAAATACGCTCGTTATGCTCCAATTTAAGTTTCACATGGCTAGAAACAGAACAAAACATCTGGAGTCTGAGAAGAAAAATTAAATCACTGGATCCAGGACATCTGCCTTTTCCTCTTCCTAGAATTATTCCTCCATGAGGCGCACAAAACTCACTCAGAAATACAATGACATACCTGAGAAACAAGGGGTGGAATTCCACAGAAATAAACGGAATGTATCACTAAATTTCATGTAAACTGTTTTATTTCAAAGCAGCAATGACTAAGCTTACAGAACTACGTGCTAACACAACACACATTCAAACATTAAGAGTAAGATGTCAGGAATTTGTTTAAGCAAAACATATTTTTATTAGGAAATAGATTTCATTCGTTAGTCTCAACAGAAACGGCTCCCTGTTGCTCTAAGATGACAAGAAAGATTAAAATGAAGTGGATACAAGTATCATACATATCAAAGAGATGACAAAAAAAAAAAAAGGCAACTGCAGACTGTCACTGACAACTACCACCAAATCCACAGCCCTCTGGACAAAACCACAGTCCTGTGCCTTATTATGGGCACATGAGTAATCCTATCTACTTAATTGCATTTGCTAAAACATTTGCAGCTAAACATGAATGTAAGTGCCTGTAAAAATGGACTCTAAGAATATTTCTGAGAAACATCTATTAAAAAAAAAAAAAAAGTGCCTTTCAAAAGGCATTTAGGATCCAGTTCACTTTTACGATTTGTTAGATAATAAAAAAATTACCTAGTCTAGCTATCTAATCTGTTTATCTTGGGAATTATAATAAGAGAGAGATAAGAGAACATATAAATACAGAAAGAAAGACTCCCCATTATGCCGGAGAAATGCATTTTGTATTTTATTTATTCAAGCTCTCTAATACAGATCAAAAATTAAAATTTTGAGAACATGTGAACAGGAAAACAACACAGATTTCAAAAGTGGTTTTTTTTTGTTTGTTTGTTTTTTTAAACATTGTCAAAAATGTATCTTTCATGAAAATAACTGAAAAATAGCATCCCCTGGAGTATATACATCTCTGAATAAAAATTTACTCTAGGATGCCAGACCAGGAGATTCTGTATCTATAGAAAGGGATCCTGCTGCAGCTCCTGCATTCTTATGTTGAAAGGTACTTTTTGGTACCACCAAAAACATTTGTTTTGTTTCCAAACCAGGGCTCTGAACTGCTTAGTATCAAGCTACAAATAGGAAATGAATTCAATATAAAGTAGACTGAGATGCTGCTGCTAGTGTCTATTCCCTCAATTCAGCATATTTGATGTAGTTTTATAAGATTTTAAGACAAATAATCAAGGAAACCAGTTCCAGTTTAACTCCATCAATTTATGGGACTAGCCTGAAAGACTTAAGCAGAATGTAAAAAGGCAGCCTGCATCAATACCAATCCCTTTCTTAATAATTTAGAGATAGTGCCAATCATTAAAAATACACTTTTTTTTTTTTAATCAACTGCAATTAAAGCATGCTTTCTGCAAAACATGAAAATACTTTTATCTGTAATAAACATATCCACCTCTGCATTAACAACCTGGAATTAACTCCTTTTTTTCCTTTAAACCCAATTAAGCCTCACTCAGCATTAACACCACTGATGTAGCTGATGTTGTAGCCCCGGTGTAAGACTATTCCATCAGAAAACCCTAAGTATAACATCCAAGCAGCATTTGTACAATTTAAGCCAGTCAGCTATCAAACTGAGCTGCACGGCCTGCTTTGTGCCAGTGTAACATGCTGTCTGTATCCGAGGTTTACACTGGTGGAGCAATGGTAACATGGCACAAGGAATAATTTCCAAATAAGCACTGGCAGATAAGACCTCAAATTAGTCAGTCTGGCATTTCGCATGTTGATGCATTCTACTATTTACAGCTATTTTCAGAAGAAAACAAGAGCCAGTATGCGTCTTTAAAACGAGCTTGTTTACACCCACAATTATGTTGTTTCCTAAAACGGGAAGAAACAACAGATTAAAGCAATGGGCGACAACACAAAAAGCAAATTTAAGTTACTCTAATTTAAACACAAGCAAGCACTGATAGGAATCAGCCTTTTTCTCCCATGCAAGGGTTGCTTAAAACAAGTTTCTTCAAAATAAGCCTTTCCATTTTCAACTATTTTCTCTGTATATAGGCTAGGAAGACAGCATCCTATCACCCCATTTCTTTCTTGCATAGGCCTGAACTTGATCACTCATCTCACTTTTAATCTAATTCGCTTATCTTCTGAATTTATATTATCTCGGTTAACTTTCAAAAAAGTAGCTTTGGGAGGAAACATCTCGAAACATTGCTTTTTCTAGGGCTTCAACTGTCACATAACAGTTAAAAAGCTGATTCTATCTGAATTGTTAAGCTTCTCTGTAACTTTGAAAGCAGGTAGAGTATTTGCACCGCTGTGCAGAGCTTTGTTCTTGTCACCAAGCTCCCTCCATACTTGTGGGCGCACCCCATCGGGGCCCATGGACTTGCCACTTTGCTCAAATTTTCCTTGACTTGATGCTCTCCCACCAAAGGTACATCTTCCTTGCTCCAGCCTTTCAGCAGGTAAAGACTGAAGCAAAGCTGGCATTCAATCCCTTGACCATTTCACTGTCCCGGGTAGCCAGGTCTGCTGTTTCCTTCAGGAGAGGGCCCATATTTTACCTTGTCTTCTTTTTGTCACTGAGGTACTCGTAGAAGGCTCTTCTTCTTGCCCTCGGTGTCCTTGACAAGATACAATTTTCTCTGGGCTTTGGCTTTCCTAACCTACAATCCCTGCCTGCTTGGACAATGTCTCTGTATTCCTCTCAGGCTACCTGTCCTTGCTTCCAGCCTCTGTAGGCCTCCTTTCTCTGCTTGAGTTTGGCCAGGAGCTCCTTGTTCACCCATGCGGACCTCCTATCATTTTTGACTGACTTCCTCTTTCTTGGGATGTCATGCCTGAGCTTGGAGGTGACCCCTGATTATTAACCAGCTTTCCTGGGTCCCTTTTTGCTCCAGGGTTTTATCCCATGGGGTAAAAGCTGATCACTGAGGAGGCCAAAGTCCCTCTCCTAAAGTCCAGGGTTTGTGAGCTTGCTGCCCTCAGGATCTCCAGTGATGCCCAGTGCCAGGACAAGAAGCAATGGGCACAAACTGGAACCCAAGAGGTTCTGCATGAATATCACAGAGCACTTTCTTAGCATGAGGGTGCCCAGGCTGCCCAGCAAGGCAGTGGGGTCTCCTCCCTGGAGGCCTGCAGAAGCCGCCTGGCCATGGTGCTGGGCACCCTGCTCTGGGTGGCCCTGCTGGAGCAGGGGCTGGTCCCTGGGGGTCCCTTCCAACCATAACCATCCTGTGATTCATTACCAGTATCGGTGTAGGACGCCCAGATGACGATCTACATTCAGAAGCAGCATGCTTTGATTAATAAGCAGACCATTCAACTGAAGCCTAGGTCTTTGAGGAAAGGAGGCAGTATAGATTTTCCTGTTCGTTTTTGACAGATTTAGGATTCTTATTTAAGTGACATAGTTTTAGTTACAGCCAAATTCTGCCAGAATTAAATAGGAAATTTATTTGGTTTAATTTTAATCAAGATTAGTTACTCAGGTCAGCTTACAACACACTAGCACAAGCACTTGCATCACTCTAAAGGTGGTGCCCCATGGAAGGAGGTGAAGCTATTTCTTTAGCTGATAGTGAAAGTATTTGTGGAACTTGACTAAGCATCTGTGCGTGTTTGTTTTTGTTGTTGTTTGTTTGTTTTTGAATCAATATAACTAGGAAGGTCAATATAACTAAGGGAGAAAGGTGAAAAAAAATCTGAGATTGCTTGGCTGCAGTTTCCCGTACTTATCTTCTACTTCCTCAGATTTTAACATTTCTTTTTCCAATATTAAATGCTGCTTCATTTCTTCTTCAAACGATGTATAATTATATTGGTTTATCTGCATTTTCAAAGGTAAAATTATTTTTATTAGGTATATATAAATTTGATTGTGACTATCCTTAAAGCCCTTAAATAAATATAACAATATACACACCTTTAAAAACATTTTAAACACCTTTAAACCTTAACATCTAGATTAGAGAATAACTCTGCAAAAAAAAATTATTTCAAACATAAAGGTCATAACATCTATTCCTCTTCTAAACACGCTGCTACTGAGTCAGAAGAGCCACACTAGTTCCATCAGTGGCATTTTTTACATATAAACACCATTGAGAACGCACGTCTGTGCTCTGCTGTGCACGTGTCTGACCTAATTCCCAAGGGATGTTTTGGTGCTGCGCACCTGGACAGCTCGCTGGGCCACGTAGGACCCATTTAGTGTAGTCACAGTTTCTGCCTTAGACCAAGGAATCTTGTGTCCAGCTTTCTAAAAACAAAAGGATCGCATTGTCATACCTTCTTTCAGAGTGCCGGAATTACCACTGTAGACTACCTGAAAGCAGGTAGGCTATTATTAATTACTGGTGTATTTACCTCCACCACACTGCAGGCCAGTCGTCTGGCCCAAGGACTATACTCATCCCATTTAATAAGCTTTTGTCTGCACCGTGTCATCTCTTCCTGCTTCTGAAGTCACTCAGAAACAGATACTGTATCCTACATTATCCTAAGGTTTTCCCAGTCCCCTGACTACTCGTGGATCTTAAAAGGATGACGACAGAGCTAATCTGAGAAGACAGAAAGGCATTCAAAAGGACTTCGCTTATGGTCGATATAAATCTTCACAAAGGAACCGACGTCCTTGGGATCTTTGCTCAGTCAGACAATTAAGCACCTTGTGTCTTCGTAGCATCTTGTGTCTTCGTACTTGTAGGTGTATTTCACAGTCTTCCTCAGGAGCTTTGCTCTCAGCCAGACAGCTAAGTATCTTGTGTATTACAGTGAACAACCCCTAGGTACTACAAATCTTAAACCAAGTAGGAAGTTTTACTTTCGATACATAATGGCCTTCAAGTTTATGGTACTATCTCCACACACCTGGGCAACAAGATTTCGTCTTAATCACCTTATCACTGAAGATAAGATAAGCATATCTGCTTTTAATGAGACAGTTAAATGGCAATTCTACCAGGATTTATTTACATACAGATATCAAAATATCAGCAGAGATTACAGTAGCTAAAAGAAATTTTATAATGGAAGAATATTTTCATTCATTTAGCTTGCATTTACTGCAATGCGATTAGTTTCTCCCTTCTGTGAAAACTGAACTTTGGAATACAAAGAATTAAAAAAAAAAAAACAAAAAAACATGAATGTTAAAAAAACAAACCAACCAACCAACCAAAAAAAAAAAAAAAAAAACCAGCACAAAATTCAGGACTAAGTGAATATCCCAAGGTACTTGAAAAACCAAAGCAAAATGAATAAAATAGATTTCACGTTCACTGCGGTTCTGTAAGTGGAAATAGTTTTTCCATGGGTGATGTTTCCTAAAATTTCCTTAAGATTTGGCAGTAGGCATTTCCACCTCTGAGGAGAGGCTGAAAGAGCTGGAGGCCGCCCCAGGGGATCCCATCAGGGTCTGTCAGTGCCTGAAGGGAGGTGTTGAGAGG
Source organism: Anas acuta (assembly GCF_963932015.1). Lineage (NCBI taxonomy): Eukaryota > Metazoa > Chordata > Aves > Anseriformes > Anatidae > Anas > Anas acuta. The sequence goes on from NC_088981.1 coordinate 103,579,044, forward strand.
ACAGGGCCGAGAGGCAGCGAGCACAAAGTGGCACACAGGAGGTTCTGCCTGAACATCACAAAGCGCTTTGTTAACATGGGGGTGCTGGAGCCCTGGCCCAGGCTGCCCGGAGAGGCAGATTTACCTGTGTCTCTTGGAAAAGTACTGTGGCACACATCCTATAAGGCACATGGCAAGTACAGAGCACAGACCCATGAGCTAACTAGAAGCAGTAGAGCCCCATTCAGTGCAGTGCCATCCTACAGCATGAGGAGGCTTGTACTAAAGCCACATTTAGATCTGGTGAAATAAAATCCTTACATCAACAAAAGCAGCTTGTCAGCTTCACCACACATCATTGAAACAAGAGCATGACCTGATCATTTCGAGCCATTCCAGACCAAGTAGTGTCCCCTGAATGACTCTGGTTTCTTCTCATTCCTTGCTACCCTTCACGGAAAATCCGTGTACAACCACTGTATGCATCCCATTGTCAAAGGGAGTTCAAGCATAAAAAAAAAAAGTCCAGTATTTTCAGAAGGTGAACACTGGAATATGGCTAGATAATTGGAGTGGCATCACTTTAACGACTTCCTACTTTACTGCCTCCTGCTCTGCTGGAAGAGTGGTGGTGCCCAATTTTCCCAGATTACTACTTAGCCTGCTCTGTCACACCGTATCCAAGCCAGTAAGTCAAACCAGTAAAATAATCATCAATTCATGCTTAAAATAAACCCTGAGAGTACTCTGGCCGGGTGATGCACTTCAAGGCTTGGCCTGCAGCAGCAGGTTAAAGAAGAACAGCAGCTGGGCTCACCTGAAAGAGCCCAGTCCCACACCCAGACGCCCGTCCCCGCAGTGCACTTTGGACAGCTGCAGGCTGTGGCTTTAAGCCCACGGCTGAGGGGAAAACACACCAGCTGGAGCACGGCAGGACCTGACCAGGGTCTGGGTCACTGCTATAGATGCAGACTTACAGACAACAGAAATATTTTTTTGTGATTATTTTACACACAATAAAACTTAAAAAAAAAAAAAAATCATGATCTTCCTGTGATCTGTATGTACCTTCAGCATCACTGGCCCTACTATTACAGTGCCAAGCATGTTTTTTCTCTCTTTTCAATTCTGGAGAACATCCATCCAAATACTGATAAGATTTCATACAATAAGAAATAAACCAAGCTATTATGACAGTAAAAGCAATACCAATCCTATAACACAGAAAATGATTTGATATATAAAACCAACAACAATTCCTACGTGCCAAGAAAGGAGTTGAATCACATGGCAGTGTACACTGGTATTTATGCATTAGAAATTAAGATTGAAATAAAAACACAACTAAAAAGTTCTAAAACTTAAACATAACACCTTTCCTCTACGCCCTCAATTCACCATCTGTGTGATGTACACTGTTGATAAATAGAAATGACTTTATTATACATTGATTGCTTATGACTTAATAAAAAAAAAATATTTGGATTGCAAGTATAATGAAACTTCAACAACTTACATCTAAGTCTGAAAGACACACTGTGCATATTCCCTCCTACTCTCAGTGTGATTTCAAAAGAAAATTAAAAAAATACAAAACGTACTTTCAGCAACACAGTCTAAACCAAATGTACCGTACTGTACAGAACATTTAAACTCTACAGTAAGGCTCAACAGTGCCTGAGGCATTCTGATTCACTGAAATATATCCTGCAGGGCAGTCATACAAAATCTAGGATATTTTTTTAATAATGATCAATGTCACATTTTACATAACTGCTTTTAAAGTTTCATTCTTAGTATTTAATAACCTAAGTTTTGATAAAGATGTTTTGGCAGGTAGGAAGGGGACAGTTGCGACCTCTGGCACTTGAGAAACACCACGAGGCATACATGCAGAAGAAAACTGGTATTCCTTTTGAAAATGAAGAGCAATTAAATAGTTTATTTTGACAACTAAATTGCCTTTCTTCAGAAACAGCCAATCATGAAAATAGATGAAATGAGTCATGCCTCATACTGCTACTGTTTCAGCCTTCCACATAGGAAGGGGTCTTCATCATACTGTCCATATTTAACGTTTGCTTCAGCATTCTAACAGTTAGAAATTATTTTCAGAGCAGAAAACTAGCTGGATGTCTACACTTAAAAATATTATGGTGGCAAATCCTTTTAAGGAGAGCCAGCTTACATTAGTGTATTGTTAGATATTTATCTTTTCCTCATTCAAGCTGAAATTATTCCTGACATAGAACAAACATCACACGTACATAAAACTGTAGTTCTGCTCCTTTATTTGCTGCTACATCCAAATTTTGCACCAAAACTCTGAGAACTCGGGTTCTGCTATTCCCTACCACAACAATGTTGGCCGAGTCAAGGCAAGACCTTAAACTCTGCAGATATGAACTCCGGGGAAACCCGCAGAGATAGGGATTAAGGAAAATAACTGAAAAATATAATTAAATTAAAAGTACATTTCATGTAAGAGAAATTATTTATTTACAGTAGTACTGACCATTGAACTCGACAGAAGCAGTAAAAAAACAAGACTTTAAAAAACTTTAGCAATCATCTTGATAATGTAGTTCTTTCTAGCTTATCCTACAAGATCCATAGCTTAGTTCAGGTGCTTATAATACCAGCATGGATATCTCTTAATTTTAACAAAATTACTAAGTATTTTGTACCCCCAGAGAAAATACTGAACGTAGAATAATGTTCAAATTACCTGCAGGAGCTGCAATACAAGAATAAACTGTCAGGATCTCCCTACCACAGGAGTAATTCAAGTAGTTGTCTTCAGTTACCTTTCATACGGAAGAATTAAAAACAAAAAGGGGGGGGAGGGAGGAGTTATAGTTTACAATCCAGGATTATACAACTTAAAGAGGTCATTAAGTTAAATAGGCCAAGAATTAAAAGTTATGGCTTAATGCCTAAATGGGCTGACTTTTACTGTTGGAGGAAGAGGCCTGAAACGTTCACTAACAGAAACAGGCTGCGTGTACACAGCTGGCACTAGAAAGGTTTTTCGTTACTCACTAAGCCCTCAGCTTCCAACGCGGTATTTTTACCTGCTCTTCTCCATTTTCCTGCACTGTTAGAGGGAATAGATCTACTCCTAAGGGGGGACTTCATGGTCATTCTATCATGAAGGTTTAAAAAACCTGCAAAAGAAGCATTTAGAAGTCAAGGATAATCACACGGTTGCATATAAAAAGGGGCAGAAACAGCATTAAGTCACTCAGCAGTATCTTATACCTACTTACTACAGCTTGTTCCACGTGTCTTCAGCTGCACATATCAGAAGTCTACCACAAAATACGCTCCCCTGTACACCAGCTGGTGATAAAAGATTTAAAAATCAAAACCTGTGTCCTAACAAATGACAACGCTTGTCTCCTTGATCTTGCGCTCAGCTTAATCAGTGCTAAACTGAAAATGGCAACCAGAACAAACCAGTCACAGAAACCACAGGGAAAACCAGTTTAAAACTAGTTTCTGCGTGGAATGGAATATTTTCATAGCATAGGCAAGCCAAACTGAATGCATACCCCTCTACCGAAAACTTTGCTACTGCAAATTATTTTTAAGAGAACAATCTCCTTCAAGATATGCACACACACACTACGGTGAACTTACTGATGGAGCCCTTTACTTTGCACAAAAGAAAATCATGGAGGATCAATCAAGATGTACAGCAGCAACAAACATGAGTAGACTAAGTTGTCCAAATTCACAACTCATTCAATAAAAATTAATTTCCAAGAAACACCCAAAGGTATTTCTCTCCTACATCACTTCAGAGTAAACCTACGCTGTTGAGACAGCGATATTTGATTTTTAATCAACAGCTAAGCTACAAACTTTGGATGGTTACATGTAACAGCAGTGACAGCTGTGGACAAAAAAAGATGAATTATAACCTCAGAATAGTAATTGCAATTTTAGTTAAACTTTAAATACCATTCAGAAGAAGTGTAGAACTTCACTATTTTCTCTTTCAATTTACTTATTTATTCAATAACAGTAACAGTCAACACTGTTTGTTTAGAGATTGAAAAGAATAGAAGGCATATTTAGTAAAGATTAGCTTGTCTTCCTTCCTCATGGTTACAAGCCTTATTTCATGTTTGTATCTGACCTCCACTTCATTTCCTCCTGAAGAAAAGCATACAAAAAAAAAAAAAGCTATGTTTGGATCAGTCACCCAAACTTTATCCTGCTTAATGCAGGATCCTGTTATTCTCCACTTTAAATGCAGACTAAAAGTCAGTACCCATGACTTAGAGCGGTCAAGACAAAAGGCAACCACTTAGTTATCCAAGTCCTCAAGATTCAGAATTAAACACTTTGTCATAAAGTTTGCTCACAATCACCCTCTTTATATCACGTTAAGTCCATTCTAAACATTAAATTCTTCTCCAGCACAGGAGGAAAAAAAAAAAAAATAAAAAGCTTTTAATGAAGCTGGAAACCGAGAAAGATGTGCCTGATGACATGCAGTGCCAGCACGGGAACAGAGCACAGGGCTTCCTGCACCGCGAGCTGGTTGCTGATCCCTGTCTGCAACATCTGACCACCACCGCCCTGCTAACAATATGACCACAGCAGTAACGGGGCAGGGCTGCACATTACCATCAAAGCCCTACCGTTTAGTCTGGGTGCACAGTAAACACAAGATACGCAACTGGTGACCATTTGCAAATGATTTGACTTCAGCAAGTTGTTCTACATAAAATAAAATTAATGGCAGATAGAAATAATGAAAAAAACATTTGCACACAGATTTTCTTCTCACATTTACCACCTTCCAGATCCTACAACAACTGAGGCAGAGACTGAACAGAAGGGCAAGTGGGTGATGAAAGCTACCCCCATCCCTTGATGGGAAAGAAAAGCTCAACACCAGGATATTTCACATAAGAAAAACAAACCCACTCTCTTAGTAGCAGTAACCATAGCAGAGGAACATGGAAAAGAAGATGAAGCTAAGTCCACACCACATAAGCAGCTGCTACTGATCGATACCATCCAACCTAATAAAATTTTGCCCAAATTCATACAACCGCCATCTTCCAAGCACAGTTGAACCCCCTGCACATGTGGTTGTGGCCAAATGACCCCTTTAAGCACAGCATCTTACAACTCTGTTAGCAAATAATTAATACAATGCTCTAAAGTAAGGCCACAGGTGGCACTTCACCTGTGCTAAGGAAGCGGAGACTTTGCTGGTTTGGAAGACAAACTCCTTCTGGCTGTACAGCGAGCGTTTCTGCAGCTCCAGTGCTGTAGCAAGAGTCACACACAGTAGGTACAGCTTTGGAACCAAGCACCACGTTCAGCATGCTGTTTACATAGCAAAAGACTCATTAAAATAAGTTTATTGCTACCAAAGGCTGCCAAAATAAACATAGTATTCTTGTTCTTAACCAGCATGATGTATCAGGAAAAAAGTATTTTGGGTAAATTTTTCACTGGAATCATTTGGTGCTTTTAGGAGTAGCAGTTTCAAACAACCTCTGAGTTCACACAGCATCTCCCTCCCCACACCTATACTTATGGGTTATTAAAAAAAATACCTATATATAAATAATAAAAAAAAGCACATATAAATTCTTCTATTCTTTCATTACATAAAACTCTATTACCAAGTTTCAACCCCTCTCATCCCTATAATCCACAGATAATTCCTCCGCAGTAGCAATGCAATACCGGTTATTTTTATAGATCAAACATTGGCAAGAAAACATCAGTTGAGAGCTGCAGAGATTGTTTACTGTGCTAGCATTTTTCTTCTTCAAATTAGGCAGCTTTTGGCATGGAGAGCATCACTAGACAAATAGCCAAGTGCTTTGGCATTGCTCTGCCATTAGCTCAAACCTGAAATTTTATTTAACAAAATGGTTTTTAATCAATATTTGTTGGTTTGCGGAATCCCCCAGTGGACACTGAGGCTACTAATACTTGGAAAAAGAAATTTTTTTTTTTGAAGAAAATCAGAAAAGAATGGTGCTAGCTGTTACAAAGGCTGAACAGCTAAAGGATACTAATGACCCACTCTGCAATCTGATCAATACAGGCAAAAATATTGGGAGCACGTATCGTTCTAGTGAATGCACATGAAATCTGGCTGCATCATACGTGTGGCATTAAAGGCAGAGAAAAATGGCTTTTTTCCCCCCTTTCTTAAACTAAGTGAAATGCTTTAATTCTGGTGTGTAATAATACAGAATATAACAAGCGTCAGAAAATAGAACTGTCCTTTTCCAGCTAAACTATATTGCTATATATAAATCACCACCCAGGAACAAAGAACAAAAGGCAATTCTGTTTCTTTAAAGCTCCTCTCTTCAGGAGACGTTCTGAAATTACAAATTAAAAATAGAAAGTTTCTAGAAAGAGTTAGGAGCTAAGGAAGAAATAACAGCACTAGAACTATAACAAACAAGGAAAAAAAAAATCTTCAGGAGCAGAGAAACATTTGGCTTGTCCACTTACTGGGCAATGAGTTTCAGATCAGATCCTGATAGCTGCTACATGTTTAGCTTTTCGCTGTGCTAGATGGTTGAAATTAACACAATAGATTGTTCTTACTCATCCAAAATTACGTGACAATAAGCTCAGGAAAGTGAGTGACTTTAAAATTAATTCTGAAATCCTCTGAAAGCTCCTCAGACCAAAATCTTGTGACAGGATAGATGCGTGTCAGCCATGAAGACCTGGAGACCCTGTACAAAGAGAGCTCAGCCGAGCAATCTGCTAAGTTAACACTGCTGGTGTCACGTTGGTACCCACCCAGGTGATGAGACAGCTGCAGAGACATCTACTGAAAGGGTGACAGTCACAGCTGCACCAGTAATGCATTTTTCATCAGGAGCAATGCTCTAGGGTCTTGATGGGAAGGCTGAATTTCGCTGAACTTCTATTCCTGTCCAAACTGGCATAGATACAGCATTTACCCATCAATTTTGTCTTAACAGAGAAACAAAAAGCCATTTTTCCCCAGTTTTAAGGCATGTATATTCCAAGACACTGAAGCACGCCACTGCCAACCGCCTCCCTGCTCTGCAGCGTGCCACAAACATGCCCACAGCCGGCACCGTGATCACTGCCTGACAGCAAGAACTGCTCCTCCTGACAGCTCACGCCACCATGGCAAGGTTGAAGCGTAATGCTAAAACACCAGGGCTCGCACTGCACAAAGCAAAAGGCAGCTGCAAACTCCTTTCTCTCCCCAACTGCCCTCGATCACAGCCTGCAGCGCGTGCACCCAGCGGGGAGGAGGCCGGTAAGATTTATGGGAGCTGCTCGTCACCACCCCGAAATTCTGCGCTGGAGTCCAGCACGTGCTGAAGTCACACAGTGACACGGGGCAAGGAAAGGGAAGTCTGGGTTAGTTGTGCACAGCGCACATTGACCTGTCTGCTCTCCTTCTGGAGAACATTCAGTCTTCAGATAACGCTTATCAGCGCGCCCTTAAATAACACATATTCAATACCATATAAAACAGCCCCATTTGCATATATGCTCTACCTACAGCACAGATAAATAAAGAAGCACATGTAGTTGAGGACTGTTAAGCTCTTCTTCAATGTAGCTGGCAGCTCAGAATCATTCAATAGGGCTGTATTTATAGTAGGGTTTCTTATAGATCACCCAAGGTCAAATGCCATTGAACACGATCATCAATGTGTACATGCAGCACACATAAAGGCGTCACCTCACAGAATTAGCGGATGACACAAGCTGGCAGAGGAGCCAGTCACACCAATACAGTAGTTTTACGACCCGACCTGCACAATCTGATCGTGATACACCAAAAAGGTTTTCCTAACTGCTGCTACAGGACCAAAAAGAGTAAGACTGTATCACAGAGGTGTAACAAAAAGCTTATTTATCTTCGGACAGGCAACACAGGCTTTCAGCACATTACAATGGGTGAAGGAACAGTCACCAGATGTCTAAATAAGGCTGCAGAAACCACTTTCCTTTGTAGAGGTTCTCGCCTGAGCCTACAATGGCATCGTGTACACAGCTCTAGTGCTGCCGTTTTCATTTTCAACTCTTTATCAGACCAAAACCAGAAGAATCCACCAAGTGCAGCACAGGCTGTGCATCTGAACCACCTTAATAAGTTCTCTATGGTAACCTTTTTCTTTTTTTTTTTTTTTTTTAAATTTAGCAGGAAAAGGATGGCAATAAGCATGCCACATATTTCAATAATTCTGCCCTCACAAGTTAGCTACCACGACAAACTAAATGGTGAGCTCTGAATTAAGGCTATGTGTCTTCTCCAAATATAAATCTTATTCAATCACAAATGATTATGCTTAATACAGGCAAAATAGCAAAGTATTAAGCCATATAATATAGCAGTGGCCATATTAGAAAAATCTAATGGTCTCTGAGCCATACAGGGGTGGAGGGAAATAATCAGTTATCTGGCCTCATCGATGCTGCTGTTGAAGCAGACGATGTGGTGAGGAAGGTACACAAAGAAAACCTCCTCGTTTGCAGCCACCGCATAAATTAGCTCCTGATAGGCAAGGGAGCTGATATCTAGAGACAGACAGCTTATTACCTCTGCTGTTCACTTTGTTCAAATTTGCAGCATGTGTTGTAGATTAACAGTTACTTTTTTGCTTTTTACAGCTTCCCAAAAATAAAACACGCACACAAAACGCAGAATAGCAGCTGTTTATGACTTTTTACAGCGTAAGGAAATGAATTCCATTTTGAATTCCATTCCACATTTTTAGTTTTGGTTATGTTATTTTTGGAGGATGAAATAGTAGCATTCCAGCCAGTCTTTTTAAGACCTTTTCCCTGACTCTTAGTTTCTGTTGCTGTATTTCTACTTCTAAATGAAAACACATTTCCACTTATGATAATTTACACTGAAAGTGAGCTGTTTACCAAACAAGTCAGTGTTGCAATTTGAATATGATTTTTTCATATTTGGATTGCAATAGTCAGCCTAACAAAACACCGATACAAAATTAATGTCAAATAGCATAAAGCAACAATACCAAAGCCCCAAAGGCTTTTACAGGAAATCCACTGCAAATTTCATAAGGTCAATAAAAAAGCCTAACCAATTCATTATTTCATACACAGGCATGCAGAATGCAAAACTAGGAAACTTGATTCATTAATGTTATATTTTCCTTGCTGTTAATTATTTAAACAATACTTACAGAGACCCTCTCTGCACCCTGCAGAGAATAAACTGATGGCCTTTGCTACAAAAATATGCATTTACAATCCAGTTAGGATACCTCCACGGTTTACTGATTTGTCCATTGTATGACATGAACCGGTCTATACTATAAAATTACAAAACTTATCTTTTAAAAAAAATGCGCAAAGCTGCCTAGCTTTTGCAATTAGAATTTCTTTTCAGAAACATACACAGTTTTTAGCGTATCTAATCCATGTCCACACCATGGGAGGCAAGAGAATAAAAGTAACACTCCATTGAGTATAAAAGCAGAGTGTGAAAAAGTCTGCTGGGGTTAAACGTTAACCTGATGCATTTTTCAGAACGACTGTACTATTTTTAAACTGCTCTTTTTTGGCCACAGGTCAAAGTTTTCCTAGCAAAATACCAATGTGAAAACGCTGGGAGCGAAGCCCAGAGGCAGCTCTCTTTGCTTTGGCCTAGGCCAGAACTTATCTGAATCTAGCTAGATATGTTGCACTGCTTCCCACTCCCCTTCATTGACTGCTACGGGTAATATGCCTCGTTACGCCTCTGAACGTCTCCGAGAGGAATAATGCAGCACTGAAGCCTTGAGAACGACATTTTTCAGATGTTATAGGAAATTCCTATACTCTCCACACAGCACAGGCATACATACTGTTCAGTCAGTTCCTGTCTTTTTGGCCAAACAGAACTGAGTCATTTGAAAGAGGGGAAAAAAAAAAAAAGAGAGAGGCTCAGTGTAAGTGCCTTGAGCAACTCTTGGAAAGGCTGCGATTCTTCCCCCCTTTTCTGTTCCTCTTCACTGGGACACACTGGAAATCTTGGGAAAGAGTGGAAACATCAGGCCTGAAGACCCAGAGCTTCGGTTTTTAAAAAATATATTGATGAAAATAAAGCGGGGCGGCTCTCACGGCCTTTTTCCAGGGTTGAGATGTTTTCAATGGGGAAGCCTAGCTCCCTTCCCACTCCTTCCTGAGGGCACGGATTTCTTGCGAGGGGAAAGTCAGCTTCACGGACTTACTCTGCCAAACGCGGCTGGCCACGGGAGACGCGGCCGAGGGCTGGAAAACGAAGGGGACCCCTGGGGCCCGCTGAGGGCTGCGTGAGGCGAGCCCCCTGCCCCTGGGGCTGCTTTGGGCAGCGGGCGGCCGAGCCCGGCGCGGTGTGGCGGCTCGCACAAAGCCGGGTCCCGGCTCCCTGCGCTCGGCAGGCGCGAAAGGGAAGGGTGGGAGCGATGCTGGAAGCGAAGCCGCCTCCCTCCGCCGCTCCGGGCTTCCCACAGCCGGCTCCGGGCTTCCCTCACCCGTCTCCCCCCGCCTTTAGCTCGGTGCTGAAGCACAGCGCGCTGCCCCCCACCCCCTTCGGGCCGGCAAGGAGCCTTCCCCGGCCCCGCTCAGCCTCCTGCGGGATGCCGGAGCTCTTCCCTTCCTTCCTCCCCGCCTGCCGAGGCGCTGCCTTTGTTCCCCCCCCACCCCTCCTCCTTCCCCGCCGCCGCCATCCCCTCACCAGCAGGCTCTCCACGTTGACCGGCGAGCGCGGGTCGCGGATCATGGACTCCAGCTTCCTCTGGCGGCCCTCGAGCATCCCCGCCGCCGGCTCGGGGAGGGGGGCCGCCGACATCTTCGCCGCCTGCTGCTGCTGCTGCTGCTGCTGCTGCTGGGGCTGAGGCTGCGGCTGCTGCTGGCTCATCCTGCCGGGGCTCGCCCAGCGGCGGCGGGACGCCTCCCCTCGCGCTGCCGGGGAGGAGGAAGAGGAGGAGGAGGAGACGCCGAGGGGTCGCTCCGGGGCCTAGCGCGGCGCGGTTGGGCCGCCCCGCGGCCGCCCGGCCATGAAGGAAGCCGGGAGGGGAAGGGAAAGGAAGGGAAGGGGATGGAATAAAGCGGGGCGCAGCGGCTCCCTTCCTCCCGCCGCTCAGCGCCGGGGCTGCCTCCCCACGAGCCGCTCCCGCTCCCTCCGAGCCTCCCTCTCCCGCTCAGTCCATGCTGAGGCGGCCGCCGCTGCCCCTTCCTCGCCTTCTTCCCCTGCCGCCGCGCCCGCCCCCGGCCCGGCCCCGTGAGGCGGCCTCCATTACCCACAAGGCTGCGCTACCAGCGGCCGCCTCACTCGGGGCTCGCTCCCCGGCCCGGCGGGGCAAGGGGTTTCTCGCCGCTGCCCCTTGTCCTTTGGGGGGGGATCCCAGCGAGGGGACCCCCGGGCCCGGAGGCTGTGGGGATGTGGAATGGGGTGTGTGGGGGTCGGAGCTTTTGGTGGGTGTGAAGAGAAAAATGGGGGGGAAACGGGTTGGGATGAGGGGGTGAGGAGGAGGTGGGCTGTGGGGTGTGGTGGGGAAGGGGGGTGTAGTCCCCAAACTGAGGAAACAATAAAAAAAAGGAAAGCTTTGAGAATTAAAAACTTTTCGTGTGGATTCCGTCTCTGTGTGCTTACTGGCGCGGTGCACGAACATCCCACAGGCACAGCTCGTGTGGTGCAGAGGGGGAAAGGGCCGCGCTGCCCCGTGGGCTTGCTGATAGCTGGATGGCAGCGGGCTGATGTCAGAAAAACGGGCAAATGCTTTGGCTTGAAAGGAAGAGAAGAGTTCAAAGAGGAGTAAATACATGACTCACTCGCATGGTTCGGAGTGAGATCACCCCGCCGTGTTCTGAGTCAGGACCCTGGAGCCCAGCAGCCCCCGGTGCCAGGGGGACTCGAGTCTGGCTGCCTGGTAGCCCCCAGCCTCGGTGCCAGGCTGCCTTGCGTAAAAATCACGTCTGTGCGTGTCAAACTCACATTTCTTTCACTGAAATTCCTTCAGGAGGTTGGGTTTTCTGATGGAATCAGTGATGATATGCTTGGGAGATGCTCTTTTATTTGCATTGTAAGGCTACCTCACTCCCAAAACTGATTAGGACCCACTTTGCTGTAACGTGCACCCAAAAAAATCATATCATTTGCTCAAGCAGTTTACGTGGAGACAAGATAAAAGATGTAGGTCCAAGAGTTTCCACCAGGATTAGGATGTGGATGCTGGTAGCATTGTGAAGTTATATGAGCTAGCACTTCAGCCATTAGAAGCTCTAAATTACTTAAACATAATTTCTTCCCATATGGCCTACTTGCAAGTGAGTAGGCTAATTTCTTGTAAGCGGCAGAGCAGAAAATGTGTATCTTTTTTTTTTTTTAATGAGATTTAAATAGGTTGGGACAAAAGACCAAATGCGCAGAACATGTTTCCAGTGATCAACACGCTGGGTTTTGTTAATGTCAACAGGAATCTTTGGGGTGATTTCAGTGAGCTTTGAGTCAAGCACCAGATGATTTGAAGATATCGGTTTCCCATTGACTGTAGGCAAGCTGTGCATCTCTCCTCATTTTTTTAATCTATAAGGTTTGTCAAAACTAATCTGTACTTTATCTAGCTCATATGATTTATGGACATTGTTTAGGGCAGCGTTTAAATGACCGTAGCAAAGAAATTCTTAAATAAGCATAACAGCCCTCTTTGCATACAAAAAAAAAAAAAAAGTGCGATTGCAACTTCAAAAGTGAGTGTGTAGAAACAGTCCCTTCTTGAAATTCTTGCCCAATAGATCTATTCCTCCAGCCTTCAGGACATAGTTGCTTACTGACGAAACAAGTTTTACTCTGTTAATGTTAGAGAGACAAATTTACAATGGCAGCATCAGCTGAATTCCTTTGTACGACACAAATCCTCAACAAAATCATCAGCTCAGTTCTAACAGCAAGATCTTTATTACTGGTTATAAATGATTAAGTGACAGAAAGAGCACTTTGAAAGTCAGATACTGCTCTCAGTTTGTAGGCTTGGTATTTGGGAAAACACTGTTTTAACATGTTGAACAAATTGATACGGGTGTCCTAAAAGAAAAATAACACCACCTTGAGTGGTGTTTTTGCAATGCTACCTTTTCTGTCTATAGTACCATATATCTCATAGGATAACACCTATCCCTGATAGCACTTAAGGAAGAACTGGCTTTATTTATTCCACGCACAATGGTTCTGAAGTCTGCTGCAGTGAATTGTCAACTGTTACTTAACCACGTTTTGCAAGGCAAAGCCCAAGACTCCCTGGGTGCTCTGAAAGCAGGCTGCAGCTGTAAGCATGTGAAGCCACAGCTGGCACCTTCTCTCTCTCTCTCCTCCCTGGGGTGCCATTTAGGTGTCTAAATCCAAATATCTCTTAGGTGTCCTGAAGCACTCATGAGTTTGTTGTTGACCATTTTCGGAACAGTCTGAAAGTTTATAAAAAAAATTGTAAGAAGCTGGTAAGCCGGACATTCATCAGCTTCAGAGCCTCATGCAAAGCAATTTTTAATCCCCCAGCACAGCCCTTGTAGGAGCGTCACACACTTTTAATCCACAGGGCTGGGGATTAGGAGTCACCATCTTCAGATGTGAGGGTGGTTAAACATTGAAACAGGCTTCCTACGGGGGTGGTTGATGTCCCATGCCTGTCAGTGTTCGAGAACCATTTGGACAATGCCCTCAATAATATGCTTTATGTTTTAGTTATCTCTGAAGTGGTCAGGCAGTTGGACTCGATGACCTTTGAAAGTCCCTTCCAACTGAACCATTCCATTCCATTCCATTCCATTCCATTCCATTCCAGATTGTTCCTTCAGGGTACTTCCAGAGGGATCACGGCCTCTCAGGAAGACAAGGAATTTGAATCTGGACCTCAGACATGCTTTACCTACCAGCTATTGCAAAAGAGGAGAAAGGAGACAAGCCACTCACCTGTGCATCAGCTTTCGGAGAAGGGGCTGCTCTGTTCTTAACACTTTCAGCTGGCTTCTTTTGTGAATGTTCTTCCTAGGCTACCGCTCTCTACCATCCATGCAGAGAAAATTAGATGTAATACCTCCTGTAGCCCTGCTCTGTGTCTGGGTTTTACATATGAGTTGTCAATGATATCACGTAATACTTCTGTGTAGAGGCATTGGTTGACTCTAATCACAAAATCGAAGAATGATCTGGGTTGAAAGGGACTTAAAGATCATCTGGTGCATCTGCATGGGCAGGGAGATCTTCACTGGATCAGGTTGCCCAAAGCCCCATCCAGCCCAACCTTGAACACTTCCAGGGATGGGGCATCCACAGCTTCTCTGGGCAGCCTGTTCCAGTGCCTCACCAACCTCATCATTGTGACAGCAAAGTAGGAAGGACAGTAAAAAAAAATAGTCCAAGCATGTACACAGTCTTTGAAATCTGCCAAGTGTAAGCTATGTCAAACTGCCAGAGGCAAAGGTGTGCAGCTGTCAGCCCTCCCCTTTTGGGAGCCCAGGACACTGCTCTGACAGCTTGAACATCGCAGTCAGTTGTCGTGATGGAAACAGGGCAAGAGGCCGTGTTTTAGGTAACAAGGTCTTGGGACATTAGAGGTTACAGCTAAAGATTGTCATCCCGCCTCCAGAAAATGATCTACATTGATTTCACAAGCATAACAGGTGCTTTATTTTTAGATTCACAGATATGAAATAGGGAAGGAAAGGAATATACATTTTGTTTGTTTTTATTTTTCCTTTTTTCAGATGGTAGTGTTTAATCAGTCTAAGGATTAAAAATTTAGTTCTTCTGGATTAAAAATTAAGCCTTTTTTCTTGATTTCTGGTTAATGAAGACAGTAAGAAAGGTACATGACTTTGTATCTGGGAAATGTACATGTAAGAGGACTTGTTTTAAGGGAGCTGTAAAGTTAAATAGCCACAATCATCATTGTTGTTGATTTTCTGATTACACTGTTGTCTTGGTGCAAATATTTTAGTTATGCAAAGTACATACACAGAAAAAGCATTTTTTTAATGTTCTTTCATTTATTTTGTGATACAGCCTCTGTTGAATTGCAACTAGCAGCTTTAAATACAAGCAGCTTTTCAAAACCGATGCATTTCCAAACCAGCCCTCAGTAAGAATGACACCACCACATCAATCCCTGGCACAGGCCAGCTATAAAATTACAAAACCACTCAGCCATCTGTATAATTAAATGCAAACCAAAGTAATCAAGCAAATGTTAAAGAAAATATCTTCATTTTGTAAACTTTGTAGGTGAAGGCCTACATCTGCTGATTCTGATTGGGAAGAAATGTATGTCTCCAACAAATATGCCTTATTGTAGCTTCCCACTCTTTCAAACAGCATAGGCTGCTAGCAGTTAAATGCAGAAATATTATTTGGTACTGTCTGCTCTCTAGAAGTCAGTAATCTAAATCACAAATACCAACAGATCAGGTAAAGGAGGTGTGAAAGAAAAGTAAAGTGGCTGTGTAAGGACTGGGTGTGTCCTGTTAATGCAGGACATCGCCTCTGCCTCTCTGATTTCATGCGTTACATAATTTTCCCCAGCTAACTACGGTGGCTTTCGTTAATAAGGTAGTTTTGTAGTCTCTTGGATGCATCAGGAAGACCGAAGTGAAACTGTGAATCTAGGTTAATTGAAATGCTTACGTGATGTTGATGTGCTAGATTCTGTGCTGTAGATCTCCGGAGGAAACATGTAGTAAGCATAATTTGGAAAGTAAGGACAAAGTGACCTAAAGATTTCTTTTGCTGCTTTCTACGTTTAGCCTGAAGTTTGGAGCTCTACATCCCGTAGACATGAGTCACAGCAGTTCAAGGGGCTGATTTATGAAATCCTCCCCGTTGTGCTGTCAGTAGGCTGCTCACAGTACACTAGAGCTGAGGAGCATTTCTGCTACTTTTATTTCTGCTGCATGCATCATCTCTGGTGCGTCCCTTGTGTGATACACTGTAAAGGCTGCAAAACTGGAAGTGTGCATATTGCAAATCTGCTGGTCCCTCAGAAGTGCTGGCCATGGCTTCTCAAAGCTGTTTCAGCTCACTTTTAATTCTGATAAAGAGACAAAGAGGATCAATTCACTCCTGCCACTTGCATGCCTGCAATACTTGCCTCTCTAGTGAACACATACCAATATGAATATAAGCATTTCTGATCATTTATCCTGGATTTCAGATCAAACATTTAAATATCTACTCCCCAAAGTGGAACCCAAAGCCCAGAGTTGGGCAAAGAGGCTGCTTATATAAAACAAGAGGAGAATCAGCCAGTTAGTAAGCAAACTTATCTAGACAATAATTGAGAAGACTATATGTGGATTACACTCTTGGGTTTTGGTGTAAAATCCATTGTAGTCATGTAAATCCTTCCTCTGATCTGGCTTTTAGCCATAAGTATGCAGCAACTGTCTTGGAGAGACAGTAAAACCCTGGGCAACAAACACTCCCGGCAATTAGGGTGAAATGCCAGTGGAAGATGACTCGTATATAAGAGGCTAAATAAAGATGAGTATTGCTGCAGTTCTGTGTGCATCTCTGAATGCCCACATTATGTATCTCCATATTAGCACTGTCATTCCTACGATCTGTTTTTCATCAGGACTTAGCTACTGTGAATTGTGGGGAAAATAAGCCAGTCTAGCTGATGCTGGGGGGTAAACAACTATGGTTGCTGTGCCTGCTCTTGGGGAGCTTGCAGAGGTCGTAAAATAAGAATAAAAACAGTCATGAGCGTGCTAGTGAAGGCATAGCTTTGCAGATAGGAGTTTACATGCTTGGAGAGATTGTGTCATTTTGTATTTAAACAACAGTAAAGTCAAGCAGCAAAGTCACAACAGCATTGGGAAGGAGGAAAAGAAAAAATAAAAGAATAACTAGACACTTTAATATTTTCTTCTTAAAAATGTAGTTTTCTTGTTTTCTCATTTTGTCCAACAAGAAGGACAGTCTTGTTTAAGAACTGGAATGCTGCAAGGGCTACAAGGGGAGGGGGAGGTTGCAAAGAGCTGCCTTTGAGAAACAGCCACAAATGGGTTGAGAGCTGGTGGGTAAAAATTAAGGACTGGACCAGTAAAGGACACCTTGTGGTTGGGGCCTACAACAGGTTGCCCAGTCAAGGGGAGCCTGTTGACGAGGCCTTGGAGGCGTCGTGCTCGCACTCTCTCATCCTGATGGGGG
Source organism: Anas acuta (assembly GCF_963932015.1). Taxonomy (NCBI): domain Eukaryota; kingdom Metazoa; phylum Chordata; class Aves; order Anseriformes; family Anatidae; genus Anas; species Anas acuta. Next base: position 103,596,205 of record NC_088981.1, read on the forward strand.
ACTTCAACCACCTGGATGTCTGCTGGAAAAGCCACACAGCTTTCTAGTAGGGAAAGCGAGAAAGCAAGGACCTGCTGGTCAAACTGAGGTGCAAGAGGGAAATGCACAGGCAGTGGCAGCAGGGACACGTGGCCTGGGCAGAGAAAGTGGAGGCTGTCTGGATGTGCAGGGATGGGATCAGGAAAGTGAAGGCACAGATGGAACTGAGCTTGGCAAGGGATGCAAAGAATAACAAGAAGGGATTCTCTAGGTACATTGGACAGAAAGGATAGGAAAAGGAGACCATAGCCCCTCTGATAAGTGAGAAGAACTGGTAACAACAAGCATGGAGAAGGCTGAGGTACTCAACAACTTTTTTGCCTCAGCCTTCACTGCCAGTCGGGCATCCCATATCTCTTGTTTCCCTGAACCTGTAGACAATGGCTGGGGGAGCAAAGACCCTTCCATTGTAAGCAAAGAGCAGGTTCGAGACCACACGATGAAACCAAACATAAAATAATGGGGGGACTGCAGCTCATTTACCTTCAATAAAATAGCTTGATATGGTAAAGCTGGAGATTATATGAATTGATAAGGGAATCCATAAAACGTTCCTGAAGGTAGCATTCTATTCTAGAACTACAAAGAACTGACTGTAGACAGAAACGCCTTATGGGGTGAAATAGGAAGGTTTTTGTGGAATCATTGAAAGTTCACACTGGTTGGAATTACAAGAACCAGTCTTGGTCAGTGTCGTTAAACATTTTTGAGTTAACATTTTTGTTTAACAGCATGAAATCAAGGAGTGTGCTGATGATCTTGGCTGTTTGCACAAAGTCAGAAGACAGCATCAAGCAATCAAGAGTTGAGGACTAGGATATAGCTTGGGAGAACTGGATCATCTCAGTGACGGGAATGACAGAAATGGGATGTAACTAAACAGGACAGTCTGTAGTGGGATGCGGGTTTTGGGATTAATAAGAAATTCTGATATAAGGTGGGAACTTATCATTTGGATACAGCTGAGGAGAAAGACCTCAGGCTGTGTTAGTTGGTAGAAGTGCGGAATTAAAATGCATAAATGGTGCTCTAAAATTTAACAGATACTCTAGTAAGATGGGGTAAGGCCAAGATCAAGTAAAATTACTGCTGGGACATAAATAGTTCTATTCATCTGTGTCGAATGAGAGGAGCTGAAATGGGAAATTGGGCAGAGGTACAGGACCAAGGGAGCCTGTTTTATACGAGGCTACTATGAAGTGCAATGTGCGGGTGACTGAGAGTATGGTGGTCTCTGTAGGTACACCAACGAAGTCAACACCAAAGAGCCTAAGAGCTGTTTAAGTTATAGAGCAATGCTGACAGACTAACGTATGCATGGAAACTGGCCACAAATAGATTTAGATTGGAAATACGAAGCTCCTAGCTATGAGCAATGAGTTTTTAGTACCACCTTCATCCGAGTGAAGCAGCAGGAGAATAGTTGCGTTCGGCAGGAGCAGCGCGTTTCTGAAGGGCAGGGGCTGGGGTCGGGAGCCCTACAAGTCTCTCTCAGCTATTTGTTTCTGTAGCTGCAGTCCTAACAGCTGGTAAAGAGAGTAGTAAGGCCTGGATGAAAGTGAAACCAAATGATTTCACGACTCGTCAAAGACTTTGTGAAGACGGCATTTTTGTTCAAAAGCCACAATGAATATGACAAAACCAGCATGGTTTGGATGGAACCAAACTGACTGTTTTCTTTGCTGAAGGAAAATAACCTGGGGGGATTTCTTTGCACAGACCAAAGTTCTGCTTGAGCAATGCAGGCCATTTGCTCTGGATGCTTGAAAGAAGAGTGACAATTGCTTTTTATCTCACAGCGCAGAGATACTTGGAATAAGGAAATCCTACTTGTGGCCAAGGGAATTTGAAGCAGAACCCTACACTTTAGGAACTTGCCCAAAGACTGAGGATCCCTGGAATGGAAGAACAGGGAAATTTTTCATGCTGGAGCTGTTCCCCTGCACAAAGGCATCAAGTTGGTGGTGTCGGTGAGGAGAAGCACAAGAATGGTGTCTTCCCACCCTGTGCAACATCCAAGAAGGAGCAGGAAGGATTGGGTGTACCCTGCCTCAGGACAGCATGTGCGAAGGGGGTTCTGCTACCTATGGAAATGCTCTGATCAGTGAACTGGTGGTAACTGGGGACTTTCCTCCAACAGAGGTCACCTCCTCTTTTTTTTCTTTTTTTTTTTTTCCTCTCAGCCAAAACCATTCAGCAAACTCAAAGCAAATAGTTTAGGCATGACTGAAACCACATTTTCCAGGGAATTAACTATTAAAATAAATAAATAAATCATCCAAATTCTTAACTATTACCACTTTTAAGCTCTATGCTGCTTCTTTTGCACCTAAATTAAAATCCACTTTAATTTTTTTTTTTTTAAGTATAAAAATTTGATCTTTCTACCCAGCCAGGGCAATAAATTAGGGTTTATTAATAATGCTGTTCTACTGGGGCACAATGCCTATTAAGTCACTTACACTTAATGCTTAATTCTTCATCTTACCAATTTTTTCCTTTCTTTGCAGCCCCTTTTAACTGGTCCAGTCCAACAGCCTGTCTCTGGAGGAGGGAAAATGGTATTGAATTCAGTAGTAAATTGCCATACTTTCTGGATCAACTAATTTAAAACTAATAAAAGGAAGTATCTTTGTCACTGCTACCTGTTCAGTAGTTTAAGTACTTTGTGCTATGTCACAACACACAAGAAAAAACCTAGGAAACAATATAAATAAATAAGGAAATATCTAGCAGGAGTTGATGGAAGTGCAGGAGATGTTACAGTACGACAGAGTTCCAGCTCAGAAGCAAATGCTGGAAGTGCGACACTTCCAGAATAGAAATATGAAGAGATTTCACTTAAAAAAGGATGAAATTTGGGCTTTTCAGAATTTTCCAGGCAGCTGCTCAGGACTTTCCCGCAACAGGTATTGCAGGCAGCTGGGCTGCTGGAGACATGGAAGCCCTGGAACCTGGGCTGGCAGAAAGTCTTGGGTGCCCAATGTGCTGAGAGGAAAACAGCAGCTGGGCATCGGGGGGGAAGCTGTTCCTTTCCACCAAATTAGAATTTCACAGTGGAAGATTGTTCAACTGGAAAATTTGTGATCTGCTGCCTTGGATCTGTGCAGCACAGCAGCATTGTAGCATCTTCTCACGTCAGCAGTTTCCGAACATTTTCCCTAGGCTGTGGTATATATGGGATATATTCCTTATGGTGTTTTCAACTGAAATGCTTCATGCTGAGGATTTTGCAGCTCACAGGAAATGTTGAGCAAGGTGGTGGAGTCAGAGTGGGCTTGGACAGCCCCCTGGTGGCCTGGGGCTGGGGACGGGGCTGGCAGAGCTTGTAGAGGTGTAAGAAATAGGGATAATTCCTCTCTTCCTTTTCCTTTTCTCCAAAATTTCCCTCAAAACTCTGCAGCAGTCCAAGCTACTTAGAGGATTTATCTCTCACCAGCTATGATGACGAAAGGAAGTATTTCAGTTCCTATCTGGCCGCTGTAAAAAGGACATACTGGGAGATGACAGAGGGAGGAGAAAAGGGTTAAGGTTATCTCCCAGCTTTTTTAAGTGTCTGATTATTTAACCTAGAGAGGGAACAATTCTGTCATTGTGCAGGTTACTGAAGAATAATCAGCTATTTCATATTTTCCTGTATCATAATACAAGAAAGATAGGACACCAAAGGAAAAATAAAAAATAAATGCCTACATAAAATTAAAATAAGGAACATTTATTTGTGCATTTGTACATTTTTGCTTCTCAATTGCAACTGTCAGTAAAATGCTAATTTTGATCATGTGCTTGGAACATTGAATTATTTTGCAATTTAATTTCTTAGTGGTTGCGCAGTGAAGTCTGAGAGCATCAGTAAGCCCTGGGAAAGGATCCATGAAGACAGCAGAAGCATTTGCAGAGCTGTCTTTGAGATGGTGCTCTCCTAGGGCATCCTCAGAGATGGTCCTGGCACTCCTACGGCTGCTTCAGGGTGCAGAGCCTGAAGTCCTTGTTCTAGGATCAGCAGTCTGTGGAAGCTGATGAGGACAGGATTCATTGCAGAGCACAGCTGACAGTAACTTGCAAAGCAGATCAAGGTAGTCACCCCTATTCCGTAAATGGGCACAGAACAGAGAAATTATTTGCCTGGTGGCAGGGTGACGTGGTGGCTGTGGGATGTGTGGATGTGGTCAGATGTATGGGTGCATAAGTGAAACTGCCCCTAGAGGACCCAACAGTGAGGTTCTCTCTGCCTGGAAACAGAATACCCAAATCTCATCCACTTGACAATTACAGTAATTCTTCTACTACCATTATTACCATTGTGAATCCATTATTACTTTTAAAATGCGAATCACCCATACAAAATATAGAAGTGTAACAATTCAGTTCCACGTATAATCTTTGCAGCTTACTCATCATTTAAAGCCACCATTTGGTGTCAATGAAGCACACTGCTGAATATTCCTATCAGAAACAATTAATTGAATGAACAGACTTCATTCTGACCAGATTTCAGAGATGGTAAAAACTTTTCAGGTATTGTTCAGATTTACTTTTTTTTTTTTTTTTTTTTCCTTTACCACTATACCATTTTTTCTTCAAAACACCACTACAATTTAGCAGATTTCCCTCCTTATCCCACGATAGCTCCCACTTGTCACTTTTAGCAAGAGTCCAGTAAAGGCAGGCATGGAGCCAGCTGAGGGAGCATAAATGCATGAGAAGCTTGCAAGCAACCTCTGTGTAAACAGTTTTTGTTTTCTTGTTTTCATTTCCAGGCAACAGATTCTCAGCGAGACATCCATAGCACACAGACTATCTAGGCAGCTGTCTGACCCCTTCTATCCAGATTGTAACCGTCTGTATTTTCTCTGGGTATAAAAGAACAGTATTTTCAGATTGGCAATAAAAGATATTTTCATTTGGAAGATGCTTCCTTTTAAGATTCTATAAAACAATCATTAAACGTCACAAGTTTAATTCCTTCTTAAAAAGAAGTCTGATTCCTGAGCTTAAATCTGCAGTAGATTTTTAATAGAGTATAGAGTCTTTCAGATTGGAAAACAAACAAACAAACAAACAGAAAAAAAGTAGTCAATAAATGTACAGTAATCCATCATTTTCTTTTGTGCTACTCACTGGCCAAGGGCTATCAGCACTTATGACACTTTCCAAACAACTCAAATCCACTGATCTGTGCATTGGGACTGCTGACATGTGCCAGATTTGGTAATTAAAACACTATATTTGTATTTATCTCTTTATTCAATTCTTTAAGAAAAAATCTGCAGTTAAGACTTGTTTAAGCTCAGGAGAGGCAATGCTAATGTTTTCACAGTATTTTCTTTTACTTTGAACCTCTAGCCACAGGAAGAATTCATCCCACAGGCCTAGAGGCAGATCTCTGCATTTCCCTCATGAATACTTACCCAGGATGGAATCATTTAATATGATTCACAGGTGTTTAATATGAATCACAGGTGTTTGTTTTACCTTCAGCTGGATAAGGACAGAAATCATCAGCTCAGAAAGCCTCTCCCCATCTTGCATACCTTGCTCATGTTGCTGGGCAGTTCAGGTCAAATCTGGCTCCAAGGGGAGTTTTGCCACAAGACTTTGTCTCTTACACTAAACAAAATAAAGCATTAACAATTTATGGAGAGCAGCATTATAAAGGAAATCACAGTTCTCTGTTTCAGGCTATGGATTCTGTGCAACCTGCTTTAGTGTGAAGGGTAGAGGCATGAACAACATGAACAACATCTCCTTTTCTGAGATATCAGGGAAGAGGAAGTTCTGCTTCCATGAATAACCACTGGGAAGTTTGCTCTGATCCCTGCACACCCAGAAAATAGTAGTGCCTGGTGTTACTCAGAGTACTTTCATACAGTCAGGAAAATATTTTCTGAATGCTCCTTATTCTTGCTAGGGAAAACAGGAGTTCATTTTTTCATTCATTCACATTCATTCTACATGCAATTTATTTTCTGGACCCTTCCAAACAACAACACAGACAGAATACAACCTAGCAGATGAGAACTTCAGAAGACCATTTCATCCCAGCTTGCAATAAGAGTGATCTTATCAGTAACACCGTTAGAGATATTTATTGTGTTCCCATTTTCAAAATTGCATTCATGCCTTCCACAGTTCCAGACGAAAGGCTAGAATTTTACTTTTCCTCTATTAGCAATACTTAGTAGGATGCTTTTCATAAAGGTACTGTTCAAGAACTCCTTTGTGAGTGCTTGTAAGGAAAACAAAGGAGTAGTTAGATGCCTACAAGCAGCTACTGCTGCAAATAACGAAGGGAAATTCTCCCTTTGCTGATGTTTTCTTCTGAGTCCCAGCTGTCTCACAGTTATTTTGTTCATGCTAAGTCTCAGTCAGATATCTTGATCTTAAGAAAAGTCTGCATCTAGCTTCAACTTTTACTGTTAATGACTGGTATAATAAATATGGGGCCTATTGACCTCATTTTATTCTGAGTTGGCAGGTATTTGCTTCTTAGCTTGCGCTGAAAGGTTTGGGGCCATCTCTAATTCACAATCCCCTTTAAAACTTTATTATCCCAATAAATTCTGAGATTTTTTTTTACTGGACTTTGAACTTTTCTCCTGATGGATAACTTTTATTTTCACGCTTGGAAATGAACTCTTTTAATGCTGAGGTCACAGTTTGTGCACACAAATGTTATCCTAGATTTAGGAGCCAGCAAGCCTCTCAAGAATGTGTGCCTTCTAATTAAAATCCATATAAAAAAAGATTTTTCCTTTACCAGCTTGCTGAAACTTTATATCTGATCTGATACCTTTCTACTTAGTAAGACAAATATGTTGTTTCACTTTTTCCATGACATTCACTTTGGCAGCATGATAGAGAATCAACTACTGCTGTAACCTGCCTGTGACATTTTTGTGGTCATTGATAATAAATAAATAAATAAATCCTTAGAAAACAACGGCCACTCTACCAAAATGTCTTGTCTGGCTGGAAAAGAACATTGCATTATCTAAAATCAGTTCTGTATGGGATTTGCATGAGAATCTGTAAAAGACTGAAAGCAAAGCTGTTCCAGGAATTCTAATAGCTTCTTGCAGATTTTTAGATTCCTGCAGTTTTCATTTGAAGTGCTAATGCCAAGTCTTCCTTTTGAAGAAGGATGCCATAAAATATGAGAGGCCTAAAAAAGTCAATAAAAGGTTAACAATGTCCTGAGCTTTCATCTTTTGGATTTGCTGTTACAACTTTGAGGATTTAATTATTGTCTCCTACAGCCTCATCCCTTACTCAAGGGGTGGCTACAAACAACACCTCATTCATGGGGTGTGCTGCGAGAAGCTGCCGCACATCCCCATGTGCTGGGAGACACAGCCACAGGCCCACAGGCCCTCAGACTTCATCAGAAGGCCCTCAGGCCATCATCAGAGGAACTTAAAGGCTGGATGTGGTGCTTAGAGACATGGTTTAGTGGGTGACGTTGGTAGTAGGGAGATGGTTGGAGCAAATGATCTTGGAGGTCTTCTTCAACCTTGGTGGTTCTATGAACTAGGTGTGACTAATATGATACACATGGGTATTACAGTCCTTTAGGAAACATCTGTCAGAGAAGCCTTTTGGAGAGTTGTACAAACCATACACAACCGTGTTGACTTTATTCAATGAACTTCTCACAAAATACTGTTGGGAACCCAAACCAGCAGGTTACTGCTCTGGATAAACACTTGAGCGGTTCCATTGTGTCCAGGCCTGACACCGAGGTGATGGAACAGAATCACCTAGGTTGGAAGAGACCTCATAGATCATCGAGTCCAACCTCTGACCTAACACTAATAAGTCCTCCGCTAAACCGTATCTCTAAGCTCTAAATCTAAATGTCTTTTAAAGACCTCCAGGGATGGTGACTCAAAGCTCACCATGAGCTCCAGCTACCCAGGACCAGCCAGGGCCTAGCAAGCAGGCCGCCCTCGGCACTGAAGATTACACGAGCTGAAGTAACTTTTGAAATTATTGTGATTTAATTATGCCTATAAATGAAACTCTTTGCACACACAAAATATTATTCAATATAAGGAATTTGCTGTCTTTTAAGTACTTTCCTAAAGATACTAATAATTTTAAGTAATCCTTTCTCTTCTTTGCAAATTGCATTATTTAAAAACTGCAGTTCACATCTGAAAATCCCAGGGAGTAATTTCCCATCCCAAATAAGGCCTGAACTGGCAACTTGTGGAGTTTGTTCCAATTACAGAGTCAGCAAAATCAGGACATTTTATAATTATAGATTTTGGCTGTTGTTTTTGCTGATTAATGCATTTAGATCCTCAGATGTTCTTACTGAAGGAAAGGCAAAAATGTTATTAGTTTTCTAATTTATTGCAGGCAGCATTTTCAAATAATGAGGGAAATGCTTAGACATAAATATGCTGAAAATAGACACATTGGGGACTCAACAAAAATATTTTATCTTAATAACCTGTCAGAAAAAATCAAGCATTATTATACAAACCCAGAGTAAGATTTTATCACGTTTACTTTTTAGGCAAGCTTGTAACTTGCATTTAGGTTCAGCATCGCTCAACAACTTTTCCTACAGACGAACTCCAATCTTTCCAGCAAGTTAGCTGACTTTTCGAGCCCATGCAGTACATTGCTTTCCAGTACCACAAGTGGATAATGCTGCAAGTATTCAAATAACAAAGATATCTTCCAAAGTCCATTTGTTCCACTGTAAGCACATTTACTAAAACAATCCAAAGTATTTAAGAAAATTATTCAAGCAGAACTGTCATCCTAGAGCTTCTCCCATTTCAGTGATAATCATGCAGCTTGAGGTTAAAAAATAATTCTGCTGCTCAAAAACCTGCACAAAGGGGGAACAACAGAATCATTAGAGGTTTGTTCCAAACAAAACTCCCTAATGTTCTAATTAAATGATGCACATTCTGCTTTTTAAAACAGCCTTAACATTTGCAAAATGCTTACCTTGTAAAAGTTGCTTTCTACATAGTTCAAAATGCCGCATCGTCAGCTAACAAAATCCCACCCTAACACATGGTATTCAGCGTGCCTCATTTGGTGCTGGAAATTGTTACAGATTTCATGGCAAACGTTTTCCCAAGTTATTGAACAAGTCTAGGTGAATCAATACTTACACAGAGCCCTCTCCCTCCCCCCAAGAAAAAAAACAGCAGTAGTGCAAAAATCAAATAGCTACTTTGCCACTTGGGGAGAAGACAAACATTGAAGGAACAGGACGACCTGGTTGTGCAAAATGATTTCTTAATTTTAACCCCCACCCTCAGCTTCTGGAGGAGCATATTCCTCTGTCTTACTCTCCCTGATCAATGTACGTAAGGTCCTTTCAGTTTGCTTTTATTATTGCAATAACTCAGTCTGTTGTTTGCGCTTAACAGAAATGCAGAAAACAGGGATCCACTACTGAATCCCTGCCTCCCAGAGCTGGAAGCTGAGTGAACATACACAAAATGCCAAGGTTACTTTCTAACACAACGTTTGTGTTAGGAAGTATTTCACAGTCTGCATCATACAATAATTTGCAGAACTAGTGAACCTTGTAGAAGACAGATTAACTCTCAATCTGTATTAGGTTTATTTAAGCTCTTCAGCATCAACTGCCCTACTTTATATGCATTTCTTCAGTAGAACAAGGTAGTCATTTAATTTCACAGCATGTCTAAAATTGGTGCAGAGATGCTGGTTAGCGCTTTCAGGGCTTTATCTGATGGATAGTTGATATGGTGCGATCACATAATCCATGAGTTTTGATTTTTTTATTTTTTAGATATCACACACAGGAAACTTTGAAACACACTTTAAACCTAAAAAGAAACAAACATATGCATGGCATTTGTACAGTTACAAGTTAATTCACTCAGAAGACTATTGGGTTGATCTTGGCTGGTCACCCTGTGCCCACCAAGCTGCACCCTCACTCCCCCTCCAAAGCAGGGCAGGGAGAAAGAAAAAACAAAAACAAAATCAAAAAATTAACAAAACTTGTGGGTTAAGATAAGGACAGAGAAATCACTCACCACTTACCATCATAAGCGAAACAGACCCAACTTGGAAAAGACTAATTTATTGCAATTAATAGGCCAGAACACTGAGAACTAAAAGCAAACTAATCCCACCTTCCCTTCAGCCCTTTTCTTTCGAGGCTCAAGTTCAATCTCAATAATTCTACTTCCATCCCAAGTGGTGCAGGCAAATGGGGGCTGTGGTCACTCCCTGACACTTACCACTGCTGCTCCTTCACGGTCCCTCTCTACCCCTGCTCCATGTGGGGTTTCTCCCACGGGATGCCGTCCTTCACAAACTGAGCCTGTGGGGGCTGCCCAAAGGCAGCAGCTCTTTAAGCACTGCTCCCAGACAGCTCCATACCACAGGGTCCATCCCCCAGGAGCAAACTGCTCCAGCACGGGTCCCCCACCAGTGGCAGCTTGCGCCAGATCCCATTCCTGCATGGGCTCCATGGACTCCTCTCCATGGACTCCAGCTCTGGCCAGCAGCTGCTTCTGTGTGTACTCTTCCGAAGCTGCAGTTTCCTTCAGAGCACACCCACCTGCTCCAGCACGGGGTCCTCTGCAGGCTGCAGTGCGGAGAATGGCCCCAACATGGGCCTCCACAGGCTATGGGAGTACAGCCTGCTTCACCATGACCCTCCCCACCAGCTGCAGGGTAATCTGCCCTGGCACTTGGAGCACCTCCTCCCCCTCCTTCTCTACTGACCTTGATTTCTGGTGGGTTGTTTCAAGTTTTTCTTCACTCCTCTCTCTCACAGCTGCTGTGCAACACTTTTTATCCTTGCTTGAATGTTATCACAGAGCCACCACCAGTATCACACACACACATTTACTTTAGCCAGCAGCAGGTCCCTTTTGGAACATTGTCCCCTAAACCCAATACAAAGACCTGGCCCTGACACTCTGAAGTCTCATTTTACAGACTGAAGGTAGATAAATACAGAAGTTGGATGCATTCTAAACTCTCAAGTATTTCTTTACTAAGTTCAGAAGTGTTTGACAACACTTGCAAGTGTAGCTACAATGAGAGTAGGGTACCAGGCTAGAGCTACACTATAGGGTTTAGAATTTCTATATAGTGACCAGTTTAAATATTTACTATTAATTGTGTTACAGGAGTGTAGTGATCTTCAGAAGTATCATAACAAGAGCAGCCAACACTACATTTAACAATTACATTTTTCACATCAGTTTTAAAATGTTATAATTCACTGGGTGAACAAACATTAATAACAAACCACCACATTTAGTTAGACTGGCCACTTTGTTTTATAAGCTTATTTTATTTCTTTGCTGTACAAAGGCAGAAATGCAAACCACCTCAATAAATCTACATCAGTAACTACCCAGACATTATACAGATATACAAAAAGCCCATTTATTTTTCAGTGTTGATACCATAGTTAATGCAGAGCTGGATGCTACAATGCAAACAGCATCTACACAGTGTAAGGCGTAACTCTCGTAGTATTTACATCTTGTTCCTTATAGTGAAGGCTTCTGATGCATCAAGCTCTTTCTTCATCTGTATTTGACGATCCTGCTTAGCAGTAGTGCAGCCTCAGAACTGAAAAGTGCATTTCTTCATTACATACATTCTCAGAAGGATTGTGGATTGTTCCAGAAACAGTTTCCAACAGTTTCATTTTAGGAGTCATTCATTAAGTATGTTTTCCGTCAATTAAAGTCATTTCATAAGCTAAAAATACTTTCCCAAAAGCTCCGTAGGTCACATGCAATTACGAAAACAAAGCTCCTAAAAGCAAATCTAGGAACTATCATCTTCTGACTTGGAAAGATAAAACAATCCCGTGAAACCATTCAATCCACTGCTGTTTTAAATTAAAAACACTCCAGAGCATTTCAGGTCGGTAAGTTCGCAGTTCCAAGCAGCTTTGGAAAATCTCTATAACAGATATTTACATTCTGTATTTGATTTTGAGTTGTAATTCATCTATCTCAGCGTATATACATATATATATTACTTCTTTATTTTTATTTTTTGGAGATATCACTCTGAAAGGGAAGTGAAAGAGGAATCTAGTTACTGTCACTGTAGGAAATATAATTGAGTCATTTCACAAGCAATGCAGTGTTAAATGAAAGCCCAAGATTAAATAGTCAACTCTTCCTCTCTACTATGAAGTAGAATTGCTAAAAATAAACTCTTACGTCTTCTGAGCTACCACAGTTCCCGCCACATTTATTTTTAAACCGCAACGTCCTGCAGCACCAGAGCTCTTGACAGACTGAATTCCAGCCAGTCTTGTTCTAGGAGATTAAAATACCACATCCCATCTCCTGGCTGTCCTGCTTTAAACAGGGCAATAATGAGTAAGAGCAGCTAACGTTTTGTTTGAAACTCATCTTAACTCCCACAACAACTGGTATTTCAGCCGAGCTGCTGGCCTGGACATTGAAACAGCTGAGAACTCGCACACAGTCCCATCAGCAGAGCACAGAATGGTCTGCTCTGACAGGAAACCAGTAACGAGCAAAGGAAGGAAGAGGGTCGGAGAACCAGAGCAGCTTGCTATGTGTGCACATGCCTAACCCTTTGGCCTTCTGCTGCTGTGAGGTAATGCACCACCATAAGCTGAGCTTTCAGGCACTTCCTGTCCTCCCACGCATCTTAGCCCACTTAAACTATGCCCAGTTAACACTGCCATACCATTCTGGTAAAGTTGAGAACGAGTTTTCTTTTTAAAAAAAAATTAGATGAGGATTAAAATGTAAGTGGGAGACGCTACCTTCACCAGGAGGAACCGATGGCTCAGTTTCAGATTTGACAGTATTCATATTTTCAAAAGTTTTGGCACCTGGCTTATCTTGTTCCACCTCACACAGATACACATCAATGGGTCCTTTTGTGCTCTTTACATGTACTTCTATGCAGTCCTAGAAAACAATGACTTACATATTAACCAGAAGACCAATCTCATATATCAGTTATCTATTTTTACACATATTTTAAAGCCAACAGGTTAAGAGGAGAACAGATACAGAAGTGACATAACTACTTAAAATTGTGTTACTAGTTCCACATAAGTTACGAGTACTTAATACATTTTTAGGCCAATTATTAAGTACCATTAAGCTAACTAGGTTTCATTTTTGACATGCAATGCACCTAGTGAGTCTTTGTTTAGTCTTTTCACTGACCTCTTGATATATAGCCAAGATTTACCATATGCTTCGTATGAATAACAAATAAGAACTTTACCACCAATGCCACAGATCAGCAAACAAATCAGAGCACATAGCAGCTTTAGTAGTATGGCAACACAAATAAACCGTACTACTGCTTTCTTTTAGCGCACATCACATTGCAAAGCACAGAGTAAACCAAATCTATGGGAAACGGCTAGAAGAGTGTTTTCTCTAAAGTACAGCCTTTCAAATCTTGACTTCTTTTGCTTCAAGGAACCTCTAGGATCTTCACAGGATTAGACCCAGCTACTTTTACCAGTGACACCACTGGAAATACATATAGTGGATGTAAGTCTTCTGTATTGATTCCTTTTCCTAAGATATCCTCTCCCTTCCTGTGCACCCAAGTAAGGCGAATTTGAAGAAAACATAACTAAGAACATTATAAAATTGCATATGCAAAAGAAAAACAGAATTAAATCCCCATTATTCATCTCAAGCTTACGTCCAGTATTTCTTCTTTCACAGCACTACTTTAAGCAGTGGGTTCACAGTATATGGGAGAAGATGCAGTGTAACTGGGTGCAGAGGGCAAAGCTATGGCTCTTCTGTGTGACCTGAATGGGGTGTGCATGTTGTATCATGAGGCAAGGACAGGCTACATCCCCCGCCTCCATCAAAAATCCATCTTGACATGATCTACTAGAACGCAAGAACAGTTTTGATCATACTGTACATCTCACACTTCAGTATTATAGTGACAGCAGCTGTTGACTCATAAGACAACATTTACTTGCTGTTAGGATGATTATTAAATTAGGCATAATATTTTGTTTAGTTCGATTTCCAGCTTTTATAGACTTTACTGAAAATATTAACAGCTGTTTGTTAGTTTCATTATCATAGTAATTATTGGACACCAATATTACATCTGTTCCATCATTTACTACAGCTGTTCCATCATCTCTAGCAAAACTAACATTTAGATATGTTTATACTATAATTTAGGCAAGCAAAACAAAATTCCTAAGAATAACCTTCTTAGATTACATATACCTACATATTATATGTATATCTACATTGCATAGATATCTATTATAGGTATACCTACAGAATTATTTAGTGGAGCACAAGAACAACAAACTACCTGTACTTGCTATATACGACCAAGAAATTGGAAGTCAGTTGCTAATAACTGTTGCAAAACCAAAACAAATAAAAAAAAACAGAACAAAAAAAATTAAGAACTTTTCTTCCCTTAAGAGGGGAAGGTATAAAACTTACTTCCTTAGGAATTGGTATTTCCAGTTTGGTTTCTTCTGGAGCTTTGATTGCAATCACAATCTGTTTCTGAAACGCCTGAATGCTACGGATATCTTGATATGTCACATAAGCTAGTGTATACATTGGTCAAGGATTCTGTATAGCAATTTGCTAATGGGCAGAAGCAAAGAGAATGTTAAGACATGCTGAAGCAAAATACCAATTTTGCGAAAAACAGTAAATATTTCAGCTGAGGTTATTTCAATATTAGCTTTGTAAAATCAATTATTAGCTGACAATTGGAAAAACTTTTTGCTGTTAGGAAGGGGAAAAAATTAAAAGTCACACTCAGTATTTAAAAAACACACATTTGACAAACAGTCTTCACAGATGCTATCATAAATCTATGTAGCAGATGGAATACTGCTTTCAAGAAACCTTTTTTTTATCCTTTTGTATTAATAATACATGGAAATCATATCCTAGAAAACAAGAAAATTACTTTCTTAACCAAACAGGTAAGGTATAATGATTTTTTTTTCTAGATATCATACATAAAATGAACACATTTCATTACCAATCTTTAGCACTGCTTTTGGCTGAATGCTAAGTTTTATTTTATTGTACCCACAGCCAAAATCCAGTATTTGTCATACTAAAACAAGTAACAAGGAACCCCCTTTCTATTATCAGATCACACCTGAAAGACAAGACTGCATTGGAGCCTCTCCCCAGAGACAGAACGCTATTAGGACACGATCAACGTACCATGGTATCTTCATGGCAAAAGGCCACTGGGCTCTGTATTGGGTCCTCTTTCTTATCTCAGTAAGCAACTCAATCTCACTGGTTGGTCAAGACCCGTCCCTGAGACAACTTTACTCTATAGTGGAGAGAACAAGGTAATGGTCAGGGTACTAAGACTACTGCCCCACTTCCATTTTTCTTTTCCTCATTACCACCCCCATCAGTTCCTTATCTCAGTAATATCCTGTTCCTTACTCTCACTGCCACTAGGATACTCTGTTTTTCTTTCCATGGCAGAGCACAAAAGGAATGAAGGACTTACAGTCCAACTCCAGTTTTTCCCACTCTACTTCCTCTGAATCTTCTGCAGTGGCAATGTCACACAAGTGGCCCTGCCCTGAGAATGGGCTAGACCATGTAAAACACTACATAGCACAAGTCTACTATATACTAATATAAAATAACCAAGGAGTTCCTTGTTGTTTCATTATCAAGTATTACGGCATACCTGTGGTATCAGCCTACACCTAATGCTAGAATGCCTGAGTGTTGGCAACCAAAACCACGAGTTAAAGTAATGCAAGAGTTAAAAGGATATTTTGCATTTTCTTTGTCATCTGTTAGATCAAATAACTGATGAGCACAATCCTTGATTAATTCATCCAGAGCTTCTTCCATGGCTGACAAGTCAGAGAGTTCATCTTTAAGGTTTTGCTGCTCTGCTGCCTTTCCAACAACTTGGTCAAGATTAGAACCTCTAGAAGAATATGAAAGTTGTCTAGTATGTTTATACAAGTAAAAGCCTTATACTGAATATAAAAAACATGCTAATATAGAAAGCAACCAGAAATTCTAGTATTCTTTACTCAGCTGAAACATGCTTCAATGTGCTTTTTTTTTTTTTTTACATTTGATACTTAATATATCATGTAATTCAGACAACTTAAGGATAAAGAAAAACTTAAGATCTTTCTATCTATTAAAAATAACTCAATATGTTTAAAAATACTCTCAAAGGTATAAATACTAATCAACATTGCTGGGTTTCATTGCTGAGAAATTAAGGGTTTCAAAGCCCACTTACACCCACTGGATAAGATTCTTAGATCTCTTCTGAATTAAGTGAATTCCATCCAATACATTGGTGATGTCATAAACTCTTCGTTTTCGTACTCCAAGAGTTGTTGCTACTTCATTTAAATCAAGGACACCATCTGGAGCTCTTTTGACAAGATCCATGAATTTTCGGGTCAAGTAAACCAAAGATGCATCAAATCGAGGCCTTTTAGCCTTCAGGGTTTCTGTAATGTTTTGGTACAATATTCAGGGTAAATTACTACAACAATATGAAGTTCTTCTTAAAAAACAGTAGTCATGAAGTTGCAATGAATGTAAAAGTATAAAACACTGCAATTACAACACCTCTGGTTAACTATCGGCAATGTCAGGGCACAACCAGAGAGCCGCAGCTGTGTCATCTGCTCAGCGACACTGGTGAAGTGGTTATCCCTTTGGCCCAGAACAAATCAGAATGTCCCC
This sequence comes from Anas acuta, assembly GCF_963932015.1. Lineage (NCBI taxonomy): Eukaryota > Metazoa > Chordata > Aves > Anseriformes > Anatidae > Anas > Anas acuta. The sequence goes on from NC_088981.1 coordinate 103,612,971, forward strand.
CAAATGACTCTCAGGCATGGTTCAGGGACTATTTCAGGCCAGTCAGTTCCAGAGCCTGAGAACTTAATGTATGAACAAAATGCAGCTTGTACTAGCTGTCCTCAGGGCCTAAGAATTGGTGATGTCACTCTTCAGTTTAATAAATACAAACAAAGATCTACAGCTACCAGGACACTATAGGTTTAAGAGAAACACCTGTACTATATAGATCTAGTACCAGCATAGTCTCATAAACAGCAGAAGAGTTACTGATGAACAGCATTATTAATTTCAGGTTATTTATGCATGCCTGACTACTTGTGTACTTTAAAGCATAAAAAAGTAGTAGCACACTTAAAAGTTCTGCTGGCCAATATGACTGTCAAATCCTGCTGTTATTTGTGCCTTGTCCTGCAAAGCAAGCCAGGTAATCCCTACGTAATCAAACTCTGACACTGAATAAAACTCTAGTCTAATGTTTCAAGAGAATGTGGGTACATAGGGAAGGAAACTTCCTCAGCAAATGCTACTTCAAACTTCATATTTTTCCCCAGATGAAGAACGTACACTTCTCTTCATAACTTACAACTCTCATTCTACGGCTACAGGATTGTCTGCTCTTTATTCCACATCTGCTCTGATGTGGAAGACTATTCAATTGGTGAGAAAAACAAAGGAAAATAACCAACTCAATTTCACTCAAGCTTGTATTTACATTTGTTAATGCCAGCTGAAAAATGTTTGCCAGCATAATGTCCCAGTTGTCTCTAAGTCACTTTTTCTGTAAGTTCATTTTCTTGATAGCAGCAGGGATTTATACTTGCAACAAATGGAAAGAGAAGAGGGAAGACCATGAAAAATGCATTGCTTTATGTTTGCTAGTTCATTTAGCATGCAGCATTCCTCTTGTTCTGCCTATATTAGACACACAATGATTCCTCACTTGTTTACAGCATGCATCATTGTAAAAAAAAAAAAAAAAGCATTAAATACTTCAAGGATAACCTTTACACATGGAATGCAGCAACTTACTTCTCACCACCTGCACGTCACCATCCAGATTCAAGTTGAGCATTGGTGGCTGGAGAAAAAAGTTAAAATGTAACTAACATAAAATACCATGGAAATGCAGGAAGCTTTTCAGGGGAAAAACCCCCACCCAACAACCCAACTCTGGATGCTACAGCAAGGGGAGTGCCAGCAACTCAACAGATATTACAGTGAAGGAATCTCCTTGGACAGAAGAGAAACATGCTCATTAACACCCATTTCAGCTCAATCACAGATCTCACCTTCTCGTAAAGCTGGAAACACCACCAAACCCTCTAATTCTCAGGCAATAGTCACAACACAGCCATCTGTATAAACTCTATAAATACTGAGTTTGGGACATTCCACATAACAGCTCACATACAGAAGACACGCTACTATTATACAGCACTACAATTATTTTGTAGTAGACTTTCAAGCTAGCAGCAGTCTGCTCTTCTCACATAACCAACATGGCAAGTGCAAGTATTCACGTTATTCCATCTCCCCACTGTCTCCCCCCTGCACGTCGTTGGCTCATGTTTATCCCACCCTCCCTAAGGACCCTCAGGTCCTTTGGGGGGGGGGGGGGGGGGGTACTTCCCCAGCATCTCAGCTCCCAGTCTGTATGACTGCAAGCTATCCAGATGCAGGATTTCAAACTTGAATTTTCAGTCACCTTGTCTGTCAGGTTCCTGATGATCCATTCCTCCTGCCTATACCTTTATGCTCGTAATACACTCCCATGATGTTTATAACAGCAAATGGGGAGGGGAGGGTATCTCATGTCCTCTTCCAGCTCACTGGTATTTAACAGGACAGGAACCTGTACAAAACCAGTCCTGGGGGCTGTCCAGACATGTCCCAGTTCCCTGAGGAGCTCTGCCTGTAATCCACTTTCAGGTAAAATATGAGCCGTGGACCACTCCTCTTTGAACCTAAGGATCCAGTCAGTTTTACGCTCAACTACTACCTGTAAAATTCCAATTTAAATAGAAAGATGCTGCTGGAGACTGTTTCAAACGTCCTGCTAATATTAATGTATATTCCATCTATGGCTTTGGATCTACAATCCAGTCAGTTCATCACTGAAGTGAATCTGTTTGCAAGAACAGCCCATCAGCTATCCCCAACCACCTCCACTTTCTTGCACAACCTCTCAAAGATCGGACAGCAATCTCACAATGCCAGCTCTCTCAGACCCCCACTGGATGTATCCCCATTAGGTCCTATGGTCTCAGACAGGTTGAGATTTCTCAAGAGATTCGTAACTTGTTACTTTTGCATCATTAGTTGCTCCTCTTTTCTTTGAGCCCTATCTCTCAGGCACAAGCCTAAGCGACAGCAGCTCTGAGCAGGCTGAGCACTTCATCCCCACCTAAGTCTGCTTTCACTAAGCCACTTCTCCCCTTTAGCAGGGAGTTCTCATTTTTCTTCCCTCCTTCAGCCTCAACCAAGGACGTTAAAATAAAAGTTCATATCACCCGTGACACTTCCCTGGGATGTCCTTGCCGACCTCCACCCCTCCAGATCCCCACCTTTCATTTGGATTTTGTGGCCAATACAATTTAACTCCAACCACCACCAGTTCCTCTAATAAAAACCATCAGGGAAAAAAATGGGTATCAACACCTTCACAGCTTTAAGCTAATACTACCAAGCAACGCTTAGCCCAAGGTTAATAAAGATGAACGTTTTAAAAACACGTTTCAGAGAATTAAGAGATTTATTTGTAATTAGGAACACGTTTCTCGGCATTAAGAGATTTGTTTTTAATTAGCAACACCCCAGCAGCGCTGAAAGCGGCGGAGGAAGGTGCATACGCAATTAACCAAACCTCACAGGCGCTCAGCGAGGAACCAAACACATGTTACGGTCCGATTGCTGATCCCAAAAACACCTACAGCCCCCTCAGGTGTGCTGGCAGGTCGCAGGTAGCCCCGCTGCGAAGCCGCCCCAAGCCCGGCTGGGCTCCCCCCGGCTCTGCTGCCCGCCGCCCTCCTGCCGGAGCCCTCCCCGCTGTCCCCTGAGGTTCTCCGGCGGGGGAAGCCATGCGCTGCGTCCCCGTCCCGCCCTCGGGCAGCGCCTCCCTGTCCCGCCCGCCGTGTACCTCACTCACACGCAGCGTGTCCGGCTGCAGCGGCCTCAAGCTCTCCCACTGGGCAGGGGCGGCCATTTTGTGACCCCCGCCCTCCATTACCCAGCGGCCCCTGCCGGCGCCATGCCCCGCCCCGCCCGGCTGGGCAGAGGGGTGGAGCCGTGCCCTGAGGGGCGGCCATGGCGCGGGGCGCTGAGGGGATTAATTGGGGGTGGTGGACAGGTCAGGGGCCAGGTTCGGCTCATCTAGGAGCAGAGAGGAGCCTACGAATGTCGTTTGCTCGAAACAAGGCTGTTTACATCCCAGCCAGACGTCACAAATCCTTAGTCCACTCCTCTTGCCCGTTCTTCCACCCTTCTGATAACATTTATCAAACTTCCTTGTTTGTCAGCATCAGTAGTGATTACCAACATTCTGGTTTAGTAGCTAACTTCCGCTTGTCAGACAAAGGCATTTCGACAAAAACATTCCGACATAACTCTTCGTTAAATTATTGATCTGGTTGTAGTCGATGCCGTTTAACTCCCCTCTAGCATACGCTACAACAAATAGTCATGAAACTCCTTTCATAAAAGCTTTCTGAACCGTTGTGCTTCCTTGACTACCCAGTAGGTGACACTTCAAGGCACTCACCCTTCACTGTGCTCAGGAAAGGTGCTGTGTAAATGATAAATGCAAATTTAATTGAACGTTGTGTAAAAACACCAGTCTGGTATGAGGAAGTCAAAGCCATGAAGGTCTAAATTCATCTGCTAATGTGCCAGCCTGGGCAGGTCAAGAAAAACTCTCTTATCTTGAAAAGATACTGAATGCCTTTTCATTTACTAGTGGTTTCATATCTCTTCAGGTTAGACATTCCTCTGGAGAAGCTTGTGTCACCACTGATAAAGCTGTTGCCTTGATGGCGTTTGCTTCTTGGTAACTTATTTTCAGTCAGTTACTTCTGCGGTAATAATTGTCTTTGTAAATGTGTGTAGAACCAAGGTGGGTTGTTCTCATGCTCCAATCAATTTATAAGAAAGAAGTGGTGAAAAATGTATACACTGGCAAGTATAGCTCCTCAAACGCAGAATAGGATGTCTATGTAACAGAAGATATAAGTTGTGCAGTTAAAGACGTGCAAACACTTCTTGTAAATATTGCAAGGAGAGCTTAGACTGGTACAAAGGCAAAAGGTTTTCCTGTCATGGAAGCAACAACACATCACTGAAATGTAAAAACACTCATTTTTACATGAGCCACATAATGCTTCCTAATTCCTTGATGGTGACAGGTGTAGTCTAATGAGGAATAAACATTTTTTCCTCCTTTGTTGTATTTTTAACTGGACACATACCTTACCATTGTAATCCCGCTGTTATGAGGCGATTTTCTTTTTCAGATGGAACGGAAAAATGGTTTGGAGCAGATGTCTTGTGCCATTTCAGTTTAGGGTGATGCAAGGAATGTACCATGCAGTATAAAAACCATTGACTAGGATTTTGATAATTGTTGGGTGTTCAGATATTAGCAGGGAGGCTAACTGCTCAGAATTTGAGCATTTAGGTATATGAATTTCTGTATTAACCCACACAGAAAACACAGCATCAACATTTAACAATGCTGTTGTTCTAGCCAGTCATAAGATGAAATTCTGTTGTTCCTATGCTCCTCAATCCCTGGCTGGTGGAAATAACAGAGCAAAGAAAAGCCCCACATGGCTTCAGATTCAGGAAGGTTTTTCTGCATTTACATTAAAAGTATAATGCTTAATCCTTTTTTTAAAGGGAAAATGAGATTTTGAAGAAACTGACTTAGGAATTTAGGCAGTGGCTTTCAATTGATCAGATTTTGATTCTAGTGTGTTTCTATTTACATTTTGTAAAGCCGACTTAAACTGTTTCCCACATTAATTCTTTATGCTCTTGCAAATGAAAATGTAAATTTTACCCCATTTACTGTTATCTTATTCTATGTAAAAATGACTGTGCAGTTTGTTTTTTAATATGTCTAATCACACTAGTAATGATGCTTAAAATGAAAGATTTATTTATTTATCTGAAATCATGTTTTCATCGATTGAATTGATTTTCGATCTGCCACCAGAGGGCAATAATTCCATTTACTAAATCGGAACTTTTAAAATGAATACATCCTACAACAGTAGTTTCATTACATTTCTTGAGGGACTGTATTTGAATGTGGAAATAAAATTTTCTTAAAAGCACTTAACTTGTGTAATTTAATGCCAATTATATTAATAAAATAAATCTCATATTTTACTTTGTGCTACTTAGGCGTGTAGGTTGTGCTTTCACTTTGAGCAGCTGAAATTAGTCTACTTCGTAAAATTTTTACTGGTGAACCTCATGCAGGGCTGTAAGGCTGCAAGTTTTAGATCTCATGCAAAACAGGATTTTTCTATTACCACTGTAATATTTTAAAATTTGTTTTGAATGCCACTATGTTCACTTTCTTTGTTGTTGTTGTTGTTGTTGTTGTTGTTGTTGCACTAATGTTCAATTGATATTTAATAGCCTATATATGTAATCATAAATTTGGGAATTATGTCATCTGACAGATACCTTTATATATGTATTTGATATGTATTTATTTTATTTATGTATAAAGTAGTTCCAACTTGTAAAAGTAGTTCCAACTTCTTCACTAGTTAAAGTGAAGGCCTTATTCTGCTATACAATTTGCTATACAAAAAGCTATACAATTTTGTCTCAAATGCCATCTTCCCTTTAATGGCAATAATCTTGCAACTGGGTCTTCCAGAAGGTGAATATGTACTGTTAAAAAGATGAGCCAGAGCTAATATCTTCCTGAAAAGGTGAAAAAGTGCAGCATCATGAAAGACAGATGATAGATGTATCTGTTTAAGCTGAATGTTTTTGTATATCTTTATGTCTGTTTGTATAAACTTCCTAGTCTCCCTCAAATCCTATTAAGATCCTCATCACTACATAACAACTACGCATAAAGAGGTGGAACACTACCGAGTAATTTTTGATGCTATAAAATTTAATGATTTAAATGTGTTTCTGGTGATAGTACAGTCTTTCTTGATGTGCTCAGCTTAATCTGACTGAAAAAAAAAATGTTGCTGTATACATAGTGAATACTCATCCATTAATTTAGAAAGCAAATATTTTCTTTCTTTACTTTGTCACATGAGTACGAGGAAGATTGAAGTCAGTTAATCAGATCTTAACAGAACTTGAGCAGAATTTTTATTTATTTATTTATTTATTTATTTATTTATTTATTTATTTATTTATGGTGAGGTACTGAATTGCACACTTGAAATAAAATTAAAAGTCATGGATACGGTATCATGGTAGAGACACAGGTTTCAGCACATGATATAAACTGAAGCCTTACTTTTTTAACCTGTTGCCTAGAGAAGAATTACACGGAAGGAAAAAGTAACTTGAAGGGTATATTTGGATACTCATTTACATTAGGGTTATGTAAACAGCAAGCACTTGCCACATATGAACACTGGTGGATTTTATTGAAAAAGTGCAGTGGCTGTTGTGTTCTTGGTAAGGTTTTGAAACTTGGAAGAAATCCATCTCCCATCTAAAAGAACCTGAGGATGTCTCAACAAAGGGAAATGTTCTTCCCTGTTAAACAGTTTATGAACAGAATATTCTGTGGCAAAACGGCATTGTTATATTTGTTTGTATCTTTTGAGTTGCAGAGAAGATAGTTGAAGAAGCACCTTAAAACTGTGGGATAGGACATGAAAGAGGGCTTAATTTATGTTAAACTTAGATGAGGAGCTCTATGATACCAAAAAGGGGTGAAGATTCTCAGTTCCTTTGCTCAGTAGCAACTAAACTGCTTCATTTCCCCATCTGCTTTAATGCTAATGACCAAATCTTTTATTCCTCCTCATTGTGTTTATATTTAGTTTGAAAAGTAATATCCCAACCTTATTTGTGACTGTGATGTTACTGTTACAGTAACATTTAAAATGACCATCAAATAATGACCCCCCCCCCAAATATATCACCTTAAAATAAAAGTTTTGCATTTTCTAAAAGGAATAGGGGAATTAAATTAGACTAATTCTTCTCTCCACTCAGCAGTGGTGAGGCCACATCACCTGTGTCCAGTTCTCGGTTCCTCAATACAAGAAAAATAGGGATATACTGGAACAAGCCAGCTCAGGGCCACAAAGGCCCTGGAACGTCTCCCAAGAGATTGGGAGTATCTCCCAAGAGATTGGCCAGTATTAAGATTGCTTTTCTGTTACATGCAGAACTGGTTAAAGGCTTGTTTGAAAAAGCAGGTTGTAAATTCTGATGACTAAAAATGTGGAAATATCAAGAATTTTCTGAGAGTGACTTGCAGGTTGAGGGGGAAACAATATCTTTTCTGCTTGATTCTTTCCGAGAATTGGTTAAACTCTATTTGAAATTATGACAAGTGTCTTTGAATTTTGACAAGAAGTTATATACAATTCATAATGTTAACTTCAGGAGACACCTCTGTTTATGAATTAATGAAAAGTGAAACTGAATGCTTGCTTTCCACCTAGCTATTCAACTAATAATTTTTATAATGCAGCAGAAAGCTATAATTAGTCATAATGTGATTTTGAAAGATGAGTAATAAAAAGTTCTAATTATTTTTATTGATTAGTGAAAATAGTTCCAAAATCACCTGATGTATTTCATTTTGTCAGCTTGAAAATGAAGCATGTCCTGATAAGATGGTTGCCTTTATATCTTGAATTTCAAATTATGGTAATTTTTATTTTATCTATTTGAAGTTATTATTATTATTATTATTATTAATCTTCAGATGAGGATTGTTCCGTTGTGGTTAAAATGTGATGAGAAAAAGGTTGATGAAGGCGTACCTCCAGTTAATGTCTTTATTAATTTTATTTAATAATATTTAAAAAATATTTTATAGCACCTACTGAAATTATAGTAATTAGAGATCTTATATGTGCAAGGAAGCTTATGATACAGCACATTCACTGACAGCACAGTTTTCTCTAGGTGGATAAAATTAATTCTAGCCTAACAGAGGGAAGTGTTTCAGTTGGCTGCTGCCATCCTTTCTTCCCGTTTCTCTCACTGCTGTTAGCAGCGAGAACATGAAATGAAAGAGAAATGTTGGGGGACCTGTTCTGTGCTGAGGGAAGGATAGAGGAGAAAGAGGGTCTGGGAAAGTGGTTTCATGCCCCTGGGAGGCATACTGCAGGAGGTGGATGGAAAAGCTGGGAAAACTCAGGGAGTCATTTCCATCTTGGAGGTGTCTCTTTTCCAGCCATCCATGTTGTGCTTGGCCAGACCCAGTGCTGCCGTATTCAGCCATCGTGGAGTAAAACCCCTCAGGAATAGGTCCCAGCACTCCAGAAAGGTTGGATCACCTTCATTCTTAAAGCTAAGTAGACTTTTCTACCCATCTTCTTATCCTTCCCTCCCCTCCCTTTGCCACCCTTTGCAAAATAGAAAGCAGCCATCACAACTGATAGAACAAAATAATTGCTGCCAGTGGAATGATGAAATTCAATTTTGCCTACAATGCTGAGGAACCTGAGGTGCTTTTGATTGAAAATCTAATAAATAATTTGTTTGTGAATATCACACTTACCTAAACATAGATTCTAGCAAAGCCAAAAAAGAAGTGGAGATGTGTTTTCCTGATTGCACCAAATCAAATTACCATAATCCTATTCCTCTCATTTTTCCAGAACAATCTTTCTGTTTTTCCAACTACATTTATTGACATAACAAAGATGGTATTTCTCTTTACAAATTTGCATTGACTTTTATAGTCTGACACAATGTCTTTGAACTGGACTCTGGAACAGGTAGAGCACTTTCTGTCAGTTGTTGCCATCCTTCTGCCTGAGACGAGACACCCATTTTCTTAGACACATTTATGTGTAGCCATATTTGAATGACCTTTTGCCAGGAAAAATCAGACTGGCATGTTACCTAGCTAAAGTGCAGTCATGTGCTTTGTTTTGGTTACCTTCAGTCACATGCATGGAGATTTCTGTATTTTGGTCATGTAATAAGCATACCATATAATAGTTAATTTTCGTAGTGTCACACTGAAATATTCTAGTGACTGTTGCTGTTTTGTTTTGTTTCTAAACAATCAATTGGATGTGTATCCATCCAGCACTAGGACGTAACTTATTTTTGGTTATGAATACTATTCCAGATGCATAGCAGGGAAAACTCTATCCTAGCAAAAGGGGAAAGAACTATCAGCCAAATTAATCGTTCTGTAGGGCGGATTTACTCTGTAGACTATACACTGAACACCTAGAATTCATATGATTAAAAGCATTGATTTTGAAGTGACAAGTTAAGAATTTCATTCAACACCTAGAAATAAAAAATGGAAAAAAATGGTTTCTGTTCTCTGATAATGACTAGAATGTTTTAAATAAACAGTTGTGAAGTGTCATACATAGTTTTCGTAGAGGTGTCAAAGATGGCTTAATTCGTAGGTTTTCAACAGACTTCAACAGATGTCAACAGAGCTTTGTTATAATTAAGAAGGTGGTGATTAAGTGAGGGTTAACTTCATTCATTACTAAGAATCTGATGATTAGTGTCATTTATAGTTTGGGAATATGTCCAGTGCTACAATCAGAATACACATTACTATTATTATTTCCAACAGACATTTAAATTATGTGTGATTTGATTTTTTCCTCATTCTTGTAGCTACCTAAATATCTCACTATTGACAGAAATATATCCTCAGCTATTCTTAATTTGTCTGTCAAGAATATATTGAATATTTATCATTTTTGCTTTTAAATGATAGTGCTTATTTAAGTATTACTTTGGGTCATGCTTGTAACATAAGTGATAGAGAATTTTCCTGCTATTTTATTGAGAGGCTTAAGAAGACTGAAGACCCAAATTAAAAAATAGTTAGTGGGCAGCTAAAATGATGTCTTATGATCAATAATGCAAAATACATATTGACTTCTATCAGAAAGTGGATTTTTGAAGGCAGACTTCCCTTTTGTTTGAACGTTTTAATGATAATGTTTCTGTAAACTTTTAGAAAAAAACTTCTGTATGTTTTCCATAAAGCAGGAGAACATAGAGGCCTAGTGGTTACATCTGAATTGAAATCCTCTACTGGAATCCTCTATTGATGCCTTAGGTGGAGTGATCCAGCTCCTGTTTGGTTTTGGATGTGTAATGCAGGCAGTAACTCTGATCATACAGAGAACGAGGCTTCTGGACTAGCTCGGGATTTCATAGCTGCCATGACAACCCCCGGGCTTTTCCACAGGTCTGTAGGCTTTGCTCAGAAACCTGCATTTCTGCCAAAAACATGATTCTGCTGTTTAAGTTGGACTGGCAGTCGCTGCCTTTTGCTTCTGGAGTTCATAACCTAGCTGCTCTAATGAAGCTAAGAACTTGTTTTGGTGGCCTGTCACTGGAAGTTGAAAGAAACAGGCAGACTTGAGGGAAAACACTATTTATTTGCTAATTTAACTCCACAGAGAACTAGAATACTTTTGATCTGGGATCACACCAGTGCCTTTTATTATGTCTTTGCAATGGCATATAATTTTAAAATGTTCTGTGAAGAAGCAATGGAGATTAAGAGTGTCTTTAGTACAAGACTTGTGCTAACCATGGTCGATGAAAAGGACAGATATTTAAAGACTTCATATTATGGCTATATCAAGGTGTATAATAAAAAAATACTATGATTGTGTCTTTGAATGTTATGCAGTGTATTGCTTTAAAACATTTAGCATCTTTGCAGAACTAATCTGCTTCTTTTTAGATACAACATTGATGTACATATGTGAAGATTTTTCATCTCACCAGACAAATAAATTGTTAGAATTGTGGTTTATTAAAAAGACACAGGAAATTTCCCAGAAATCTTTGCTTTCTAAGAAAATGTGGTACCAAAGTATGTTTATATTCTGTCCATGACAATGGTCAGTAAGAACATCCAATTTCAGAAAGAGTTTAAGAAACAGAAGCGTAGCATTGTTCCTTGTCTGGAGTACCCACTCGTAATGAACAATTTGGAGAATTCATGTACTGCAGATTTCCTTCATCAGAACTTGTGGACAGGTCTTCATGTGTTTATCAAATTCACTTCTGATAGTTTTGACTGCTCTTAGATTCTGCACAAGTGAGTACTATGATTTAAATATTAGTTTGAAAAAACAAAATCATTTTGTTTCAGGTATGCTCTCTGATCATCTCAATGGATGCTCTGTAATTTTCTCTTATGAGAACTTTGAAGAACATCCTGCCAATTGACTTTCTCCATATTGCTCACAACTTCATGGATCTTTATCAGCCTAATTATCTGTTTTGCAATCAGAAGACTCAGCCTATGTGATTTGTTTATGTGGAAGTTATTTCGAGTCTGTAGTCACTCTTCTACATTGCTTTTCTGTTCTGTCATAGACTTTCTCAAATGGCATGACATTTGAAAGGAAGAGAAGTGCCATTTGAAAGGAAAAAAAAAGGAAGGTAAAAATGGATTTTTTTTTTCTTTCCCCCTAACACGAGGACAGTAAAGCAGTGAAACAGGCTGCCCAAAGGGGTTGTGTAGTCTCTCTCCTTGGAGGTTTCCAAGACAACTGGATAAAGCTCAGAGCAACCTCGTCTCATCTCATAGCTGACCCTTTTTGACTGTGTGACTGAACTAGAGACCTCCTGTTGTCCCTTCCAACGTGAATCATCCTGTGATTCGATGACCAGATAGTCATGCATTATACAAGAAGTCTGCAGGTGTAGACTAATGCAATGTCAAACTGATATTTTCTTTTTTATTCTCTGTTCTTCACAGAAAAGGCACTGTACGTGCCTTTTTGACAACTGCTGAACATTTAGCTGATGTTTTCAGAAAACTGTCTGCAGTTCTCAAAGACCTCTTTGCTAAGTAGGTAAGTGTCTATTATGCACATACCGTTACCAGCTGTAGCAAAAGCAGAGCGGAAAGAGCATCAAAAAAGTGGTGTTGTGAAGGGCGGCTTTGACAGCAATATCTTTCCATTCTCTCTGCTGAGCTACTTCACTGAACTTGGACAAAAGCAGATAGCAAGGAGGAAAAATCATTCTTAGAACCATAGAGTATCCTGAGTTGGAAGAGACCCACAAGGATCATCGAGTCCAACTCCTGGTTCCACCCAGGGCCACCTTAAAATGTCACCATTTTTCTGTGAGCATTGTCCAAACGCTTCTTGAACTCTGGCAGGCTTGGTGCCATGACCACTGCCCTGGAGAGCAACCCCTTTGGGATTGCCTGGTTCTGTGGCTGCTGCTGTTTGCTGACGCTCTGCCAAGGTCACTGAAAGTGAAAGCTATTAGCTGTGAGGGCAAAGGATTGCACTCTGTGCCACTAGCACGCCTTGGCTATGCTCCTGGACTCTGAAGAGCTGGACATTTCTTTAGTTCCCTGATCGGCACTGGTAGCTGCTGCCTTCAGCCTGAACAGCCTCGTGCCATCCTTTCCTCCCCCTCTCCCTAGACAGGTGCCAAAGGCCAACTGATGTCCAGACCTCAACAGGCTATTCGTGCTGTCAGCATCATGCCTCTGACTTGTTCCTTCCCTGAGTGCTACTGTGGCTTGCTGGAGCTATAGGGCAGATCTTTTATTGCACATCCATTATTTTTCATTTATTAGTACTTAATTGAATCTGCCTTTTAAATCATCCATTATTAGGAGATATACCTGCAACATTTTGCAGTCTGGTTTTGGGCATCTTAAACAATTTTCTGACATTTTACTATTCCGTGCTGTACAATCTATTAAGCTCTTTCACAAATTGTTCACCTCCTTCTCCAGATCATTGGAGACTATACCATGTCACAGTCCATCAGTCAGGCATTGGTATCCCAATCATATTTACCATTCCTCTGGTGACGAAGTTGGTTTAAGCTATAGGTCACATGCCTTAGCCCTATAGATAGTAGTCTAACCGTTTCATATTTGGGTAAAAAATCTCTGGCCCTGGTGATCTGTTACTTCCAAATGGCCTGTTTCATTCAGAAGTTTCCTTTGCTGACCATCAGGAAAAAGTTCTGACTTTCCGACATTGTGCTGATGTGTGACACCTCCAGAATGCTCCAGAAAAAAGCATTTAGTTGATTTATAGAGATCCTCATAGCACCAAAATATCAGATGCGACATTTGATTCTCTTGCTTCATTTTTTTCCCCTTTTTTGTTTTTAACTTTATCTGTTATTAAATTAAAGACTTAACCAGGTTGCGAACTCTGAGATGATTATGAAGGAGTAACTAGACCAGTTCCTTAATTACCTGCACTTCAGTCATTATGTTATCATTCTCAAACTGGATCAAATCTGTATTGGTTGCACTCATTACTTAGCTTGTCCTAGCACTGAATGAAGGCCGTGTTCTGATTCTTCTCACATTGATCAAGAATTTTACTAAGGTTGATCAGTAGATTGTTTTGGTATGGTGGATGTTGGTGTTGTGCACAGGGTCCTTAGAAAGTCTCTTTCTTTTATCTGTGAGATGATCCAGGGAATGCAAGCAGTTGTTTCTCTGCCCCATGGACCACTTTCTTCTGACCACTGATGTATCATGCCTGCTGTTTGCCATATGAGGCCACCAACATTGAAGAAACGTGGGCTAAGAAAGCTAAATCTTCAAGATAACTTCTAGTTACTACACCTTCATTGTATCTGGCCTTAGTCATGCAGCAGTTAGTGTGCTGTTTTTTTTTTTTTTTTTTTTTTTTTTTTTTAATGGTATCCAGTAAAATAGACCTCTTGAAGTGCCTAATGCATCCTCTCACATCACTAGAGCAAGTCAGGTGCCTCTCAAGGCCTCCAGAGGGAGATCCTGTCCATGTAACTTTTTAACTTTAACCTTAGGCAAGATCTTTTAGAAGCCTTCAGCATCATCTACCTCCCTTCATAGTCTCTGTAACAACATAAACACTTTCCAAGGACTGTTTTTTTAGGTGTCTAAGATTACATCCTTAATAAGAAATGTTGGCTAGCTGGAATTTTAGGTGAAGTTTGGACTGGTTTCTCAAAGGTGCTTCCAGTCTTCATAACTACTGAAAGTGAAAAAAGACCACTTGAATACATTTCATCCAAGCAGAAAAGTCAGAGCTTATTACTGTGCTTACCATGCGATTAAAGGTGATTATTTCATAGCTCATAATCTTTAAAGAATGCTACTGGTCACTTTCACCATTGTTGGCTATTGCATCATCAGATTATACTGGTATTTAAGTCTGGCTTTGCAGGGGAAAAGTTTGGAAGCTTCTTTTAAAAAGCTGTTTATAATAAAGATAGGGAAACAAAGAGCTTGAACAGTGTATTAACTGGATTTGGGAGATAACTAGCAATCCAAGGCACTGTTCTTTAATCTGTATAGATTTTTAAAAACTAATCTCCAAGTAGCAGGCTTTGGCTACTGTGACTAGATTTCTTTCACACACAAATAAACCCCAGAAGTTTCCAGTTTCTCCAGGAGATTTCCTCTTTCCCTTCATATCCCTGGTCTTTCCAGTGCATCTTCTGTTTTATAACTCTATTTTTTTTTTCCCCTAGGGCTGCTGAAATTGTCTGCGCTTTAGACCCTGGAGCCAAATAAGGCACGTCTAGTTGGGAAGATACCATATTCAGTGGGAAGCAGGGGTGAGGATGCATGAGGCTGGAGAGGAAAAGGCAGGGGGGAGGGCGAAGGGTTTGTATTCTTGACCTTAGGTAGCTGGTGCTGAGAGGTAGCGTATTGTGTTGAAGCACAGACAGAAGTAGAGTTTGTGGATGGGAAGGAGGGAGGAGGGAGGAGGAAGCTGGGACAGCGAGGGGGGAGGAGGAGAGAGCAGCATCTCTATCTTTCTTTGCAGACCACGCTGCTAAACAGCCAGGGGAGGCTCATGCTTCCCTAATATCCATCACTGCCTGCTTCCAACGTGGTCACAGACAGAGCAACAAAGAGGGTCTCAGAGGTAAGATCCATGCAACTTGCAAAACTGTAGCATCTGCTGAAATAAAGAGAAGGAGCAGCAACAATACAGAGAAAAGATTATCAGCACCTGGGAATGCTGAGAGGCAGCGGGGGGGGGGGGTGCAACTGGAAGCCCAGGTCCCCAGAAGGCTCAGAAAGTGTTAGCAGTAGCAGTGAGCAACAAGAATAGAGTAACAGGGGCACAGATCAGATCCGAGGGGATCAGGATACCAGCTAGCAATATTTAGCAGTGGGTAGTTTGTGTCCCAACTGCCTGTGTAGGAAGAGGAGAAAATATGGTAGGAGACCAATGAGAGCAAATAGTCTGTTACCTGAAATATATGGCTAAATAAGGCTTAACAAAATATATGAATAGATAGTTTATTTACCCAAAATGTAGTTTGGGAGTGAACAAAATATTTCATTAATTTGTGCATGTCAGAAGAAAAGATGTAAATTAAATGCAAAGCTTAAGCCTGCATATTGTTTTGACTTTTTATGTGAAAGTTTGATTTTTTACTTTAGGACTGTATTTCATTTCAGAAATGCACTTAATAGCAACAAGGAGAAACTAATGAAAAAAAAAAAAACACCTAAATGAAATGTGTATTGTTGAGTCAAACAGAATGTTCTGTTGTTGTATTATTGTAACAAAATACTTGTGATACCAAAGCAAGGTATGGTGTTTGACCTGAGAAATTGTCTTTTTTTTTTTTTTCTTTTTTTTTCATCTAGAAAAACACACACACAGAAACCTATAATTTTTTACTGGCCTGAAATGAAATTTATAATTATGTGTGATCCATCCCCTTGGAGTAAAAAGCAATTTGGATAGATGTCTTTATAAAGTAAACTGTTTATTTTTAGTTGCTGGTTCTGGATGCACAGATGAAAGAGGCAGAAATGCTATCATGTATATATTGGAGAAAATGTTGCTTGCTTTTTCCCCTGTGCTTTGTCTCATTTACTTTGCTTTTTGAGGTATGAGCTACCTTGGTTTTGATCTAATAACTCATAGACCCTTCTGAAAATGATTAACAAGTAATGTCAGTATTAGTCAGCTCAACGTGTTTAACAACCATAAACAAAATTAACAGTCTTGTATGTCTTATGAATAAGATTCTTAAGGATTTAATTATTTTTTTTTTCCACTATGAAACACTGAAATCAGTCTCCAAAGGTGGGCATTCTGGTATTCTTATGCCTAACTGGAAGTTTCTGTTTACTTCCACTCTAAGTAACCAAAATAGTTCTAGTGAGTTGGTCGATCTGTGGTGTGAGTGAGGAAGTTAGAAGCACCATTGTCTGCTGCCTTAGGGAACTTGGTGGTTGTGGACAAGATTTGGATTTGAATTTTCATCAGCATAAATTTCCTGGCACAAGAGTACATGGGATCAGAATTGGGTTGTGTACTACTAAATCATTTTCTGTTATTTTCTTAGAGAAGAGAGCCACAAACTTTACAACAATAGGGCTTTTATTTTACTAGTTTTCACAATTATGTTAATTACCATTTCAGGGTTTACAGTTCCATTATTTCTTTTAAACAATAAATAGCAGCCTGACTTTGGTCCTTGTGTGGTGTTGTCAGCCATAGCTTTGAAATTGACTTCATTCACTAGAAAATCAGGGGTTTTATTAAAAAAAAAAAAAAAAAAAAGAAAACAAAAACACTAACCCAAAATAACGTCTTTTCCTGTCAGCCTGCTGCTTGCTTACACCATTTCTTGTTTGTTTTCTTTATTTGTTTATTAAATCTATCTTTTGGTTTAGTAGCTAGAGGAATGCCTAGTATATTTTGTAAACCTCATGTTCTGTCTTGTCCTTGATGTACATACATCGAAGAAAACCTTTAATTTGAGGCCTTGAAAGTGATCTTTTACTTCTTGAGAAAAACTAAACTTACTACATACAAAATTGCTTTACTCCTGGCGGGGGATGGGGTGGGATGGGGTATTTGACCACTGTTGATTTTCTTTGGCTTCTATTTAGGAAATGGAATGTTCTCACTTTGGAAAGGTTTATCTGTGGTATGCGCATAAAAAAACAATAACAAAACATCTAACAGTAAGAACCTACCACAGCAGGTAAATTTCATTTGAAGCTAATATTCTTTTCCACTTAAACAATAATTAGCTATTGTTCTTTTAAGACAACCTTCTATGAAATGTATTGTTCTTGAAGTTTATATGGGCTGGATGCAAAGCTCCCTGAAGTCAGGAAGAGACATTCCAGTGACTTCAAATGGCTTTGGATCAGGCCTGTCACGTGAGATTAGCCCCTGACAGGAGATGTTACAAGCACAGGCACAGAACAGAGAGATTTGGGGATGGAATTTCACTTATGCCCTGATCATCTTTGCCTTGTGAATATTTGGTAGACACAATGTTTTGAAGCAATGTTTCATTTATTTTGTATTACAAATGTCTGTAATGTGAGGTGACTATATAGTTTTACAGAAATTGTCATCTAACTTATGTTTTAGACCTATTGTCTATGTCTATATTTAACGGCTTCTGTTGGGGGAGTATGTTGTTGGATATGAGAGTCCAGAATCTCTTAGATGAGTTTTTTTATAACCTCAGTAATGCCATGAATGATATGCATAAAGTTAAGGGAAGAGTTTTCTAATGTGAAATAGCAAGTCAGAACCAACAGTTTGAATTCTATTTTTCCTGTTAAAGAACATGTTCTATATAAGAAACAAATGGCTTCCAAAGTTTCTCTTTAAAATACGACCCCCCTAAAAAAAAAAAAAAAAAAAAAGTAGAAGAGATTGCTCTATAATTTGTGACAAGTGGCAGTCAGTTTGACATTTTCAGTTGTTCTGCAAATAAGTTTCTCATTTGAAACTTACGCAACTTACAGAGTTTGAAAGTAACCCCAAGAAGACCTGTGTAATTTTGTAGAACAAAACAAAACAGAAGCATTTTATAGCACTCCTTAGGTACAGCCAAATTCTTATTAGGAAGTTGTAAACTTTCAAAGGTGATTTGTGTCAATAAATGAAAGCCTATCAGACTCCTAAGCACTCTAGTGATGCTAGGCATAATTATCTTTAGGGAAAAATTGCCTTTGGTTCTTATTGATTGTGGCTCTTCTAATGAATACAATGTCTGCACGGTGAATGATAAGTGATGTGTCACTCCTTTTCCACCCTCACACAAAATAAAGCATTTACTCTCATCTGAGATCAGGCACAACCTTGGGTTTATTTCATGTGAATAAAAGGCACCATTAAGGGTCATAAAAGGCCAGCGTAACTAACAGCCACCAAAATATACACATAAATATCCCTGCTTACACAAATATGTGAATGCATTCATGTATTACGTACTTGCACAGGGAAAGCATTACATATTTGACTTCAGCTGAAATTCTTTGCTTTTTTTCCACTTAGACTGTGGTTAATGATTCAGTCAGCTGCAAGTCTAACTCTTCAAAATGTCTGTTAGACAGACTGTGGCAGGAGATTCTGTTATTTACTAAGGAAATTTAAATGTGTCACTTATGCTCATGTTGTAGAGATTTGTTGCTGTCCCTACATAATTACACATAAGGATTCCAAAGAACTCTAGTTTGATTTTCAGTTTGCCTTAATTTGCCATTATCCATGTGTTGCATTTCATGCTTAAATGTTTATGTGAGGAATAAAGAGAGTTTAAGAAGCAACATGAGCAGTGATATATTTTTGAGGAAACAGGAAAGGATAATTGCCCTTTAGACATTGTATATCTTAGAAAAAAATGCTGTTAAAAGAAATACTGATTGAGTGATGCATGAAGAAAATTTCCTTTTTCTAGCTAAACAGCATAGCAGTATTTTATGCACTAAAAGCAATCTGTAATGATGTTGGAGACATGTTTTACATAAATTTGTGGTAAATTAAAATTTATTTGTAGAAAGTATATTTACATCACAGTCATAAAAATAAACAGTACTGACAAAGAATTGTCATCAAAGACATAGGTAGAAGAATTCATCCTGACACTTTGCTTATTGACTCTTTTTATGTTAACACTTTTTGTGTTGTTTTAAATGGTTGCCTGCAAAATGTATCCTTGTATGCCTAGCTCTCTTAGTTTTTAGAGCTCCGTCGTAGGAAATTGTGGTCTTCTAGGTCTTCTGTTTTTATGAAAAGGTTTTTCATTTATAGGTTTTTATTTCTGCCACTTTTCTGTCTGAGGATAAGCATTTAAGTAAAATCAAAATAATGATCTGATCCTGTCTGGTGAAATTTTAGTGTCGTGATAAAGTGCTTTGAAATTTGATTATGTTTGAATTATGTTTGTGCTTCCGAGAATTATGTTTGCAGTACTATTATGATTTTATTATACAGGTCCTCATCTATGGGCTATATGTGTCAGTTCCAAGAAGACTCAAATGGGTTTATAAACAGGTTTAAATCACTGTTGCTGCTTCTATCAATTAGATGTTTATTATAGTCTTTTCTGATTTGGAACCACATTTTCACATTTTCAGAGCCTCTATGCTTTCCAATTTTCTCTATGAACTTAAGATTAAATTTATAAAGTAATACCTCATATACAAAGTGATCAAAAAACACACAGAGAATAGTGGATAAAATCATAGTTATTACTGGTGCAATAATTGGGGATGTTACTTGTAATAACAGCAATAAAATTAT
The DNA here is from genome assembly GCF_963932015.1 of Anas acuta. Taxonomy (NCBI): domain Eukaryota; kingdom Metazoa; phylum Chordata; class Aves; order Anseriformes; family Anatidae; genus Anas; species Anas acuta. The sequence continues at coordinate 103,632,671 of NC_088981.1, forward strand.
TTTCAGACACAAGAATGATTGTGAAGTTAATGAAAACTTCCAAAGATCATTTCATTCTCATCTGACAGCTGTTTTCATTATTTTTACCCCAGAGGTAATGAAATGGTTGATTTATGATGTAAGTGCATTTGTTTTTAAAGAAAACATTTGTGACTTGCTTGACTGCAATGTGACTCTGGTTAAGTGAGTGAGCCAGATCTCAGTGGTGTTTTGTACAGATGGAACTATAAATGGTTTGTGCCCTAACCGTTTGAAACCCATGCATGAATATGCTGTGGAGATATGCACAGACACACAGATGTCAATTTTGCTCAGTCTTTCCTGCCATCCCTGAAAAAGTCGCTTGTCACTCCTTTTAGAGGAAGAAATGCATCTTGTCACTTGCCAGTTCAGACTTACTTTAATAAGTAGTTTACAGTTTTATGTTTTTATTCAGCCAAAAATCTTTTATCAACAGGTGTTTGCTATACACTTCATTATTTCCCCCTTGTTCTGTTCTTTCACATTTTTTGTCATTTGTCATCTTTTGTGTAAAGAAGAGCACGGTGTTAAAACCAGTGGTAATTATGTCTCGGCTGCTCAGAAGGTCCACGAGGCAAAAAGGCCCTAAAAAGAAGAGTCTTTTGACCTGGTATCCAGCTCTCCAGCCAAGATACTAGCATTTTACACGTTTACAGCACACCATTTTAATTTATCTCCTGCTTTGAAGTGCACCTGATGCTGGCAGGAAAAGCAGGAGGGGAATGTCACTGTAGTTGGTACTCTGCCTCACAGTAAGGTCCCCATTTAGAAGGGGATTTGGATTGAGTGTTCCCTAGGAAGCAAAAATACTCCAATCCCATGACCCAGCATGGTGGGGTTATCGTAGAATCATCAAGGGTGGAAAAGACCTCCAACATCATCTGATCCAACCATCACCCCACTACCAATGTCACCCACTAAACCATCTCCGTAAGCACCACGTCCAGCCTTTCCTTAAATGCCCCCAAGGACAGTGACTCCACCACCTCCCTGGGCAACCCTTTCCAATGTCTAACCACTCTTACTGAGAAGAAATTTCTCCTAATTTCCAACCTGAACCTCCCCTGGTGCAACTTGAGGCCATTCCCTCTAGTCCTATCACTAGTTAGCTGTGAGAAGAGGCCGACACCCAGCTTCCCAAAATTTCCTTTCAGGTAGTTGCAGAGACCAATGAGGTCTCCTCTGAGCCTCTTCTTCTCCAGACTAAACAACCCCAGTTCCCTCAGCTGCTCCTCACAGGACTTGTGCTCCAGGCCCTTCACCAGCTTTGTAGCCCTTCTCTGGAAATGTTCCAGGGCCTTGACGTCCTTCTTGTAGTGTGGGGACCAAAGCTGAACACAGTACTGGAGGTACAGCCTCACCAGAGCTGAGTACAGGCGGATGATCACCTCCCCAGTCCTGCTGGCTACACTATTCCTGATACAAGCCAGGATGCTGTTGGCCTTCTTGGCCCCCTGGGCACACTGCTGGCTCATGTTCAGGGAAGCATCGACCAACACCCACAGATCCTTTTCCTCTGCACAACTTTCAAGTCACTCTGCCCCAAGCCTGTAGCACTGCATAGGGTTGTTGCGAACAAAGTGCAGGACCTAGTGCTTAGTTATGAGATACTGACCAGGCCTACTCATGTGAGAAAGTGACGGAGCAAAAAGTGACGTACTGTGCACATTCTGTGCTTCATTCTGTACTGAAGAGCATACAGAGACCTGCAAAATTCTGTGAAGCAAATCTGGATGCAGAATCAGAGAAATGGTATTTGGAAAGCCCTGGTCTTCCACCAATGCTGCAATCCATTCTCTAGGGGCAAGTATGCATCTACGATGTGAAATGAGGATGTGGCTCCACAAGGAGAAGCTGCTACAGTTGCTGTGTTATTGTGGGGTTTATTGCCTCATATAATCTGCGTAGATTAGAATGTGTTGTATCCTGCCATTTAAAACTTTGTTTAAAAAGTTGATTTTATGAATAAATTGAAAATTTGTTTTGGTCTAACCATGCTTGTCTAGGTCTTGCTCAGACTGAAAAAAGAAGTGGGAAGTATCCATCTTGTAGTAAAGTCAGTCTCAGTATGTTGGGCGCAAGGCATAAACTCAAGAAAGATTTTATTGTGTAGCTTGGTAAATCTTCTGTTTTAATTCTTACCACTGAGGTGGATGCGGTGTACTGTTGCTCCAGGCCATACAAGATGGCAGTGCACAGTTCTTGACAGCTTTGGACGGCTGAGTACTGATCATGTACAGAACTACTGGTAAGATCCTTGTGTCTTACTGAGTTTGGTACCAGGCCTCAGAATTCATCAATAAATATTGGGTGCTGCTCACTAGGTTCAAATTCCTAGACTTTTATCTGTGATGTCAGGAGCATTTGATGACAAGCAGGCTCTTTGAAAGTCCATTTCTTTTTATGTAATGTGTGGGAGAGGCACTGTACCTTATGCTTCCTTGCTTATGGAACTCTTTAGAGGAAACTTGGATACAGGAAAGAAGCTATGCAGTACAGCATGTCATCGTGTATTCTTGATTTTGAGAAGTTTCTCCTCAAAAATAAAAATACTTTTTTTTTCTTTTTCTTTTTTTTTTTTTCCTTTATAAACAGAACTTGTCGTGGAAAGTTACTGTATCTTGACCGCCTGTGAACAGTCAGCTGTAAATTTCGTGGTATTGTAACTTAGAAAAAGCAATCAGCCTTTTTCTCCCTGCCTAAAATAGCAATAAAATTAACAAAACCATGAATAAATTATAACAACTTCAATATTTGGAGTATCTTCCATTTACCTACTCTAGCCCACGAGTGAACATTAGTACTAACATCACCAATAAAGTTCACAGGGCCTGGTCTGAATCATAGACTGCTTCTTTTACAAGCTGTATATGCGTAAACCAGAGCTCAAAGTTTAAACAACCAAGGTGTGGCATGGAAGTGTGTGTAAGTTACCATGGTTTAGCTGCTTGCTCGATCAGCTGCTATGTGATAGTTACCCATAACTATAACCTTTTGTCTGCAAGGCTTTAATACAGAAGTAGTGTTATTTTGCAGCAAGAATTTACCATAGACAACTAACCAGTATGGATAACACAATTATTACTTAATCCCACATGGCTTTCTAATGCTATTTCAGTAGGCCTTGTAGCATGAGTGTACTATGATGCCATATCCTGGTTTGTGTATAACATGCTTCCAGTTCCATGCCAAAAAATGTAGCTCTGCTGAAAGCTGCAATATAGCTTTCATAATAATTAAATTGGCTGGAGAAAGAGCATACACAAATAGTTATGTCAGGGCCAAAGATGCACTATAGAGGCCCAAAGATGCTTTGGCCAAACATCAAATAGAGTGAACATGGTCCTTCCAGTGACTAGACCGAAGCAGTATAGACACAAAGGTTCTGCATCCCTTGACTTAAAGGCATCTCTTCCTCGGCCAGGGCTTTTAGCAGTAGAGGTGTCACATTGACAGACCAATCTGGATGGGAAGTAATGCTGTGTAGGATGGCAACAAGAAAGCAAAATGTTGTGGGTCACTCTATCCCCCTTTCAAATTAGCTATACAGCTTCACATAGCCTTTTCACTGCCAGATTACATTGCTTTACATGTAATTTGGCTTCTTTGGTAATGTGTTCACTTTCTAAAGAAAAAAGGCTATCTTGAAATTAAGCTAAGTCTTACTACGTGTTAGAGCAATCCATTTACGTTTTACTAAGTGAGGTCTTCATCTCCACGTAAAGGTTGCCTTAAGGTTTTGTTGCTGTTGTTTTCACTCTGTGTTTGTGTGGATCCAGGATGAAGTACATTTTTCTTTTTAAAGCAGCTCTTTGAATATATCCAGTTAGAAATTGCCTACACAGTTGTGTTTGTTGGGCTATGTGATGAAAGTCTGGCAACTTGTAACAACACTGACATAATGGAGAAAGATTACTGGCAAGTATTCCAAGTAGCAGTATTGGAAAGGAATAATCTATGTGATCTTATATTTTCTACCTACAACAGAATAAAGTGTAACTGCAGCCATAACATTTGCTACACCAAATTCATGGCCGTGTATAAAACCATGCACATGAAAATCTAATGTGTTTTATGAAGGCTTTATTCACATATCCTCTTCCAACTGCAACTGTGCTGGTTAAAAAGGTTACTGCCCCCAGTACCTCATTATGGCACTTCTGTCAGAGGTTATCGCAGTCGACTCTGCCAGCTGAGCTGCTCACATGCACAATTCCAAATCTGTTTCTCTTAAAATGAATGGGGGTGATCAAGATCTATGATGTTAACAGTTTATTATCATTATTATTATTTTTGACTAAAGAGGGACAGGGCTTGCTCACAGGAGCGACTGAGTGTGTAAAGCTAGCAGGACAATAATTTCCACCGGAGCAGTAATGAGCCTCTATAAAAATTATTGTAATCTTTTTAGGGGGACACTCCCAGATTTGTCCATGGCCTTATGTGTATTGGATTTGCATCACAGAATGTTTAGTCTTTTCATATTGCTGTGTAGATATAGCCTTAGGCTGGTATATAGCTTGTATGTTTATATGTCATTTGTCCTGTCCTGGACAGGATTCAGTTAAACGAAAATATTTACAGACTTGTGCCTCAGAAGAGGCACATTTATTTTTTTTATTAATATTATTTTTTAGATATCTGTTTATATTCATTTTTTGTTTAGATATGTGTTTTATCTTCATGCTGGGTCTGCTCTAGGGGCTCTGTACTGATTCAGAATCTTCCGTTCTACTAGAAGACATGCAATTTTTCTTTTTTTTTAAATAATAATTATTTATTTTAAAACAACAGCAAAAATGCTCTGGTTTGGTTCAAAACCCATTGAAACCAATAGGTTCAATTCTAATAACCTTTGCATGGGCACCATTAGATTTTTGTCTGAAAACATTATTATCTTTTTAACCTTCTACTGTTTGCTTGTATTTGCCTTCATTTTTATGGTAGTGATTTAATATAGAAGAGAGTTTCTAAAAGTGGCAAGATTCTTGATAATTCTAATAGCACTCTATTCTTTTTGTGAACTGAATTTTCTTGTTTTAGGTAACTAAATTTAAGCAAGTAAATGTTGGTTGAGTAGAGTTGATTGTATTAGGTGGTCTAGAAATGTATTTAAAACAAGCATTGTGAATCCAAGTGTTTGCATTATAAATTATGTATGACTTTATTTTAAAATGTTGACACGTATGCTTTGTGTGTTGTGTTATTGCTGATAATGTCATTGACTTAAAAATTGGGAAAAATATTGTCAGTGTAGGAAAAAAATTTATTAATGTCAGTTTGGAAAAAAAATCAATACAAAACAGCTTACCATTTGGTCACAGATTTTTAAATTTAAGTTTAGAACAATATAAATTGAAGAATAAATTGAGAACGGTGCATCTTGAGGTGTTTTCCTGGCTGAGCTTGTGCAGAAAATGTTTAAATGCTGCAGGGAATGTATAGTGTTGTTAGGATTTTAGGGGACTCCCAGTGTCGTGGTTATATATTGAGCACTTTTATTTGATCAATTTGTTCAATTTTAGTTCCTCAGAAAGAGGAAAGATTCAACTGCTTGATTAAAAGTACTGATGATCATCTCAGATTGTTTTGTGAAAAATTTTTCTCTAAAAGTTTTGGAAGGCAATGGGAAAATGATGCACTTATCCATCACACCATTTAGGGAAGAAAATATTTTGAAAGCCATTAAAATCGTGTTTTTTTTTTTTTTTTTTTTTTTTTTTCTGAAAAATATAAACAAAAAAATAGAAATCGATATCAATTCCTAAGGTATGCACAGAATTTAAAATGTGTGCATTTATTGGGTGAAGTTACATTAGCAAGCTCATATATGTCTGTTTAAAGTGGACTTCTGCATAATAGAGAGTAGGTAGAAATACTGTGGGTGTGAGTAGACAGTGAGGTGTCATCAAAAAACTTTAGACAGAATGGTTTGTGAAATAAAGTAGGTGTTTGAGAGCAGTTTCCAAATCAGAAAATTGAAACAATTTTTTCATGTTGGCATTTTCATTCCCCCATGTTTGTAAAACCTTCTTAGTATCCTCACTGGTACATTAGGACACAAAGCAATTATGAAAAGCAAAAGAAATCCTGAGTTTCTTGGCTAAATTTGGAAAGATTTTTTTGACATGGCTGACCATCCTTCGAATAAGATCTTTGTGTCAGGGTGCAGAGGTCAGGGTATAGAAGCCTTGGGATATCAAAAGGTGGTGAGAAGAATGGCTGGGATTTCCAGCAGCCTAAGAGTGCTCTTTTGTCTCTGGTGGTCAGTTGTCGAGGATGATGCCTGTGGACATCAAAGAAATGTCTAAACAGTGTTATCTAGGCCTGTCCTTTGCCCCCTGCCATGTAATGGGCCTCTTTTCAGGAAAACATTGGGAAAGCTGAGAAAGCGAGTTGTCCTATGCTACTGCTATTAATTCAGCAAGAAAGCAGATCAATAACATTTGCAGCAACCAGTAAAACAATCTGTTAGTTTTAAAAAGTGCAGATTAGTCGAGCCTATAAATTATATATTTCACATCCAAGATTTGATTTTAATATGTGTTGTTGGTTTTTTTTTCTTTTCATACTCCACATGCTGTGAGACCGTATTCCTTTAAGAATTCAATTTCTGCTTGCTTTGACATATTATGGAGAACTGTTCTGAGAAAACAGACAAAAATAGTCATAAATGAACTGATATTTTATGCATTATGTGCTTAAAAATTGATTTTGATGCCTGGAAGAGTGATGCCATCATTTTCAAGAAGGATGTGCTTTCCTCATCAATGAATGAAAGTTACAGTACCGAAGCAATCCTGTACCTGATATTTTTCAGCTCCTGTTTTGCCTGCTATTGAAGGAATAACAGCTGCTTGCTGTTCATTTGTGCATTCTGAATGTAATACAAAAGTATATTCTGAAAATGTTATGAGGAAAGAAAAAAAGTCTATTATGAATATTTTCTATTTTGTCCAGGTGCAAAAGCAAAACACAGTGCTCTTTGTTCTTTTTTACATTTCCTTTTAAGGGTAGGAACTCTTTAAAACCCTACTTTTGCAAAGAGATCCTGGCTACTGCAGGGTTTAATGGTGAAAAAACAGGGGCCTGAGCCATGTGGGAGCTCATTGGACTGAAGTAGGTGGCAACTGGGAGGAAGTCAGACTAGAAATGGACTTTTTCTTCTAACTCCTGTAAATCTAACTCTGGCTTTTTGTTGATTCAAAAGAAACAATAGTGCCTATGTACAGAATACACTGATATACAGAATTGCATTATTGTCTTAAGAAGACTACGTGATCTCAGTATCAGGAACTCAAGCCAAATGGCAATGTAGATATTAAAAATGAAACGAAGCTGTGGTTGAATCAATGACACTTTCTTAAAAAACAAACAAACAAAAACCACAAAAACAACAACAACAACAACAAAACAGAACAAAAAACAAAAAAACAGAAAATTGGAGCCGGGATTTGTCAGCAAATAGTTGTGTTACATCTTTAAATATAGCTAAAAATGTAAGTGCAACATATTTTCAAAAGTCTGAAATTAAACTGTTTAATGAGAATGTGTTTCTGTATCATATCTCATTCTAATGTAAATTAGGTTTATAGACAAAACTTTGATAAAAATGTCTGAGTTAACTTTAACTAGAATACATATAATAGAGTAGAGTTAGAATAGAGTTAACTTTAACTAGAATACATATAATGTCACTGCAGGTTAGAGAGCTAAACTTGAAACAATGGTAAGTAACAGATGTACCGAGATAATCATTATTTATTTGGACAGATACTGCACTTGAAAACTGATATTTTGGGCTGCTAGATGATTCACTGTTACTTACTTTCCCATATCCTCATCTGGTAAGGAAGGCGAAGAGCTAGATATTTTGCTATCATGCCTCAGTGATAGCAGGGAGGCTAGATGATTGTATTCATCTGCACCACTACGTTGAGAGTTCAAAGTCCTTCTCACTTCCAGAATATGGATCTTGAACATTGATACTATAGTCTCTAGATAATATATTTTATAATTTAATACATAATATAATATTATTTTAGAAAAACACAGAAAACAAACCTTTGCATCTCCTATATTATTTTATCTTTTTATTTTTTACTATACCTGCATTATTTTTTTCTGATCAGAGTTGTATCCTGATTTTGCAAATATATCTATCCCTAACTTTATTGAAGAGAATAGTTCATATAAGTGAAGAAGGACAAAATCAACAAAAAAATGGGAGTGTCTGCAGAAGTGAAATCTTGATTCTGTAGTTAAATTGTGATCCTATGGCAAAATGGATGAATTAAAGTTGTCATCAAAAGTGATTCATGTCTTCAAGCATCGTATTTCAGCACTGGTTTAGCTAATAGACTTAGCTAATGAATAGGTCACTGTTTGCTAGCATAAGGCATATCCAGTTATGTCATGAATGCATAATTTATAAGTAAGGATAAGAAAGCAGAAGTCAAGGAAACAGGAGAAAAAATAAATTTCTCTCTTGAAGAGAGAAGTAAGACCATCTTTGATGTTTGCAGAATTGCCTCTTTATTTATCTGTACTGGACACTTATTCAGAACTTTCTGCTATCCAAATTTATGAACATTCCTTCCAGACAACTATTCAAAAAGATATTAAAAATAAGTAAATGAATATATACAAGAAGCAGAAATTGTTTTGTGAGAACCATCCTGCTTAAAAGTTTCTCCTTAGACTGGAAACTTTTAAAATTAAGTTTGTTTTTACATTTTGCTTTTGCCCAGTTGCTGGCAGGGGAGATGAAACTCACTCTGTGTTGCAATGCAATGACAACTCCTTTTGAAAGTCAGACTTAAAAAAGAGGGGTCCAGGGGGGAGGGCTTTTGTGTTGAGGGAGCAGGACAGCTCCTCCTGAAGCCTATAAGGAAAAATGTATGCTCTCACTTCCTTGCTCTTCTGTGAAAAGAAATGCACCCATCATTGGACCAATCTGCTGTCATCTCCATATGCATGTCTTACCTGGTTGTACAAGTTGTCCCCATTACACAACCTAACACATAAACACACATCCAATACAGCATCCCTCTGCTGGGGAGCAGTTTTATTTTGGTCATACGATGGCTGAATTTTCAGTGTCTAAAGGCTGATGGGTAAAGGGTCGTATGGGAGCTGGTTTCCAGAGTAATTCATATAGCCCATGAGACCCTCACTACTGGGTTCCCTGGAGAACAGACTGGAACAGAGCAGTCATGCTGGCAGAATGGGTCTAGCCATTTGCTGTGAGGTTGGTTGCTACCACTGAAGTTTAGACAAAAAACTGCCTTGTGGTATGTATGTGTAGTACACTGTCTGTGGTGAAGCTCTAATCTGAGGTTGTCTTGAAATACTTTGTTTTATCAAAAAGTAGTATAAATAGGTACTAGTAAAATAATAAATATTTAAATTTGCGAGGATAAGATTCATGATCCATTTTTTAAAATTATCACAAGCCTCATTTTAAGGAATCTGAAACCTGTGATTTCACCTAGATTTTGTTGGGAAACTCTTCCAAAAAATCAGCTAGCATTGTACAATTAGTTCTTAATGATACAGCATAATGACTGGACAGAATAACAGAGATGAAGTAAAGACAGTTAACATATGCAAATGAATAGGATTATATGGAGAATATTGATGTATAGAAAAAATGTGTGAAACTATTTGTGAGGAGAATGGGAATAGCTTTAAGAAACACATTGCTGAGTGGTTTGAGTGGCATGTCACGCTCCAAGGTGCTGTGTGTAACTAAAGGCAAGACTTAAACCACAGGTTGGACAATCCACACACAGAAAATCAGGAGTTGATGTACAAAACTTACTGCTTTAAAGAAGGCAGATACTCAACTTGCTACTAAATACATATATTTATTTAGTCTATGCAGTTTAAGGGTAAACAGAATGGTTTCTCTTGTGGTTGCATGAAGTATATGCACAGCCACTATGCAACCACTATAGTGCCTCTGGGTCTGCAACACAGTATTTAGATGCAACTTTCTCAGTTTTTCATAGCAGTGATAATTTCCTCATCATGTGTAAATGTCAGTATTGGTTGTTCCAATGCTAAATATTTTAGTTCTTGGAAAGGAAAAGTAGGCAGAAGTGGAATATGTATATCATTTTTGGGAAGGGCATTTAGGGAGAACAGGTTTAAATTGGAGAAGTTAGAATGAAGAAGGGAAAACTGTGACCAGGATGCACATGGACTTGAAGACAGAGTCTATAGTGCTAAATAAAACAGTGCTTGTGGTTAGTTTGAACGCTGGATATGGAGTGATTCCACAGTTTTGGCCTGTGGTTAGAAGTCTTATAGACAGTGCTGGGGCATACTGGGAGAGTTCTCAGCAGGCAGAGGGGACAAGACCAGCCTGGCCTCACACACTGTGCCAGCAGGCTTTTCACACTAAAACAGTTCTGCAGCCCTTCAGTTTCATGTTGTGAAAGCATCACGATGATGAGTTGCAACACCACACTGGCATTAATTAAAAATACCATCTCAAACCACATTCAAAGATTATATCCTCAGAGCCATAGGGCACTATGTAGTATGCCCAGAAATATAGTGTGGGCATACCACAGAATGACCTGTGACCTTGTTTTCTTTTGCAGTAGAGACATTGCAAAGGAACCACATTCCCTGTTTGGATGTAGCTGGCAAGTAGGTGGGCTTGCTATGAAACTGATTCCTCTCGCCCGAGTGGGAATGCCTGCCATATAGAGCAGCATTATTGATGAGCTTCGTCTGTATGGGTCTTCCAATAGGTTCATCTCTATAGAGTTTACCACTAATGACTGTAGCATGGGACAAATAGAGAAGAAGCGGCTAACAGCAAAAGCTAAAAGTTATATCACCACATAAGGGGTGTGTTTTGTCTTTGCCTTTTGTGCAAAAATCTTATGAGGTCACGAAACTAGAGTGATGAGCTGATAAAGCAAACTATTGCATAAACAAGTGTCATGTTATTGACCGATAGCCTCAGCCCCAGGACACGTTAGAGTGTGTGTGTTGATATGTGTGTATGCACAAGTAGTACCTACCCACCTGATGCACTTTCATCTATTGCTGGGATCCATCATTTGCTTTTAATGAGTTTCTTAGTGGCATATTGGGACACTGTTGTCTGAAACACTTAAACAAGTGATAAGCAGAATTTTTTCAAAGGGTTAAAAGTGTCAAAGTTGCTTATAAAGTAAAAATCTATTCAATAAGAAAAAAATGTATAAAGCTCTAGTTTGGTAAAGAATATGCACCTGAATAGGATGGGGCTATTCATGCAGTATATAGACTGTTAATTGAATGGATAAGGAAAAAATAGTAATACACTATTTCTAAGCCTATAATGCATGGATTTAGCAGCACTGATAGAAGTTTGCAGTCACAGAATCACAGAATTGTTTGGATTGGAAAGGACCATAAAGATCATATAATTCCAGCCCCCCAGTCAGAGGTTAGGAGGAAAGGAAGGACTTTCATAACAAATAAGTTGTAGAACTTGCTGAAAAATTATATCAAGTCAAAAGCATGAAAGGAATCACACACATTCATGGAAGAAACATCTGTGAATACCAATTAACCATCAGGATGTGGCTATAACCTCCATTTCAGGTCAGGCGATTCCCAAAACTGGGAGACTGTGTGGGTGAAGGAGCGTGCTATACAGATTTTCCTTCTTAAGCTCCTTCCTGAAAGCTACAGCTAGCTGGAAGCAGGATGGTGAGCTTGATGGACCTTTTATCTGATAAAACTCTGGTGTTCCTGTGTTCAACATTTTAAGTTAGCAGCAGAATGTTAGTAGGGGTAGGTCTGCAATTGTGTAAACCAGTTATTTCTCCCTTTTCTTCTTTATAGCTTTTGTCACAGGAGAAAAAGAAGAAAGGAAATATTTCTGTCTGAAAGTGATCCGGGCTCTTTGCAGGATTGACTCATGCACTTCTTTAGCCAGAGATCATATTCCTCGGTCTTAGACAGCTTGTAGGCAAGCAATAGTTATAACAGTTATTCCTCAGTACTTCTGGAGATGTTTCCCCACAGAGGATAAATTCTTTAGAATGATTTATATGTTGTTCATCCCATATTCTATCATAGAGCTATTGTTCGGGTACATTTAATATTTCATTTTCTTTATTCTTCAAAAGTTATGCTTTATTGTGGTGCTGCTTAGACAGTACTTTGGCAAGGCATTTTCAAGCAAAATTTTCACTACGTTTCAGTAAGTAGCACTATCCTTATTTTACAGTGAGACATTATATGTAGGATTAGAAGACAAAAGCTGAGATCATAACATTTATGCATTGGGATGTGTTATAACAAGCTAGGATAATCTTAAGCCTCCCAAAATCAGACATACTGAACAAAGACATGGGAGCAAGTTGCCCTGTGGTGGGCAGGTAAAACAACCTGCTCAGAATCAAATTTAAATGTAATTTTCAAAGTTTGAATTAGAAGTCTAAACTTCTTGCCTTCTAATCTTGTGCTACCATTTCTGAATGCATCTTCCTCCTCCTTTCAAATTATATTATAATGCTAGGCTATATTTTTCTGAAAGAGCTTTTATCAAATGTCTAGGAAAAAGACTGACCTTTGTAAGAATCTTTTACTGCTATTGGACATGTGTGTGTGTAAAGTATCCTTGGTGCATAATTACAGGGAAATGGAAGCTGGCAGATGTGAGAGAGTCACCCCTTTAAGCAAAGAATTTTGCTCTTACACAAATTACAGGATAAATGGATGCTTGCAGATATGAAGAGTAAGCCCTTAAAGGCAAGAATTTTGCTGTTACATAAAAGCTTGTTCCTAACATGTCAATTGGTACAATATGTCCAGTTGTGGTGTTTCAGAAATACCATTTTGTACTGTTCATGCTGTCTGTTAAGAGTGCTATTCCATTCTTTCATCTAGTCACATTAACTCTGTTCTTTTAAATCTTTCTTGATCATGAGAGACTGTTCTCTGATACAGGGACAAAGTAATATTAAAATGTGAGAGCAATGCCCAGTTTATTTAAAAAATATGAAGATCTATCAACTAACTGAAGTAATGGGGCTAAAAATAATATACATGAGATAGACCCTTGAATTTTATACTGGAAGATACAGTAAGCTATCAGTCCTTATGCACTGTTGATGTGTCAGTCATTATTTTGTTATACTTCTAGCAAAGGTGCCTGTGTCACCTTTTTTTATGTGCTGAAGAATCTCCGCCAACTAGATAGTCCTGCAGCTTGTTAACTCCTTCGGTGTTCGTTCTTGTCTTTCATTGAACCTTTTCAAGTTCTACAATGTCCTTTTTGACAAAGTGGACCCAAAGTGCACACAGTGCAATCCAGTGCAAGCAGATTATGGATTTATCCAGTGGCATAAGAACATTTTCTGTTTTAGTCTCAGCTCCTTTCCTCTAAATTCTTAAAATCTGATTTGCACTTTTTGTATTTTCTAATGAAAACAAAAAGAAAATTCAAATTTAATGTTAGGATTTACTAATAAGGTCACTTAATATACTACTGAGGTTGCTTTTCTCAACCAAGGTATTGATGTTCTAGGTAATTTCTTACTACAAGAGTATATTGAGAAAATAATTTCAGGTACAAATAAATCATTCTTGAAAGGAATTTTCTTTGATGACTATAATTACAAATTTAAATACCATAATCATTAGGATTATACAATGAACATTCAGAGAGAGAGAAGGTATGTAATTGCCATTATGTAGTAAATAACTGGTATTGTGCTATCTTGAGATTTTTATGGTGGAAAATAATTACTACTTGTAATTCGTGTTGATTTTGGTATAGATCTATTTTTCTGGGTTGCCTTTCCTATTAATGCATTTCATATTTGTGTTGTATAACTTGCAGTAATGATTTTCTTTCCAACCAGAATAAGATAAAATGTCAAATAAGGCATAATGTCATAATGACACTGTTGTTTGTCTTCAGCTACAGCTTCTTTTCTGTATTATGAGGTTAAAAAAATAGTAAAGATTTTAGCATTGCTTTCCACAAAATGTTAGAAATCATGCTTCTGACAAATTCGGTTATAATTTTTTGAAGAATTCATTATCATCATGGCAGATTACTTCAGACAAACAGTTGTTTTTTGAAAAATTCTGAGGATGAAAGAGCAAACATTATACTTAATCATTTCATTTTTATAATAAATCATTTTTTTTTTTTTTAAACTGATTTTATTGTTATTATTTTTTTTCAGAAGTCAACAGCATAATATATACTTGTTATGCTATTTCAACACCAAATTTTGGACATGAAGAATGTTAGGATAGAATAGATTTTATAGGACCTTTGTCTTAACAGCTCGTCACTCAGTATTTTGTTAAAAGCTAAGTTTTTGAGGCCTTTGGAAACTGCATTAAAACTTAAATACTTAAAGTATTTTCACATTTTTCATACTATGCATACAGCTAATAATTTTTATGTACTCAGTTGAAAAGTACATTGATGTTAATATGTGAGAAAACTATGCAAAGCTTATTCTTTTATTTATTTATTTATTTTGCTCATTGATAGACCTTGTCAATTGTTTAAATGTCTGTGGTTTGAATTAGGTATAATAAAACCTACAGTAATGATGAGTTGATTCTCAGGAAGAGAATATGAGAAAAGGGATCTAAATTTTGCAAAATAGTGTCTATTACTTCTCTGATTTTAGTTTTTAGACAATGAAAACACAGGCAGCTAGATTCTCAGTCTGCTAATAGCATTGTATGCTATTTGCTAATACCAGACCTGTTCTATAAAAAAAAAAAAAAGAAAAAAGAAAAAAAAGAAAAATCCCTTTATCCAAGCAGCTGTACTGTCAGCTCCAGAATTTTAATAAACATTGATGTAGGTTCTCTAAAACTGTTTCATCCAACATGACATTTAAAATAAATATTGAATCCTTTATACTTGTCTTTTAGTTCTTTCATTTTTACCAAACAGTTATGTAAAACCGATGATATTTGTGTCATGTACTGTTGTCCTGTCTCTAGGGAGAGGGAAGAAGATATTTCAGCAGGGCTGGAGATGACATGCTGAGCTGAAATGCATTTAACCTTTTTTTTTTTTTTTCTTCTAATTTTTAGCACCAACAGGTGGGTCTCCACCTGCTAGAGTTTACTCTGCAAAAGAGTTCTGAGTAAATAATTTTATTAACCTTTCTGAACTCACATGTTAGGATATTTGCATTTGGACTTCATTCTGTTGGGTACTATTCTACTGAGCATTTCCAGGCATTATCAAAGGCAGCTAGTGTTGGGATTGTTCATAAGGAGGTCATGGATGCTGAGAGGGTCAGCATTTATATTGTCTGATGTATATGCTGTTTCTTATGTTAGAACTTGCTTCACTTTACAGGTGCAAATGGAAGCCAATTTATCAATTTACCAACCTTTATGTATTGACACTCAGTTCAGCAGGACCTAGCTGTATAACACCAAGTAGAAGAGTACACCTGGAAGACTACAGTCTGGCTGAGTTTACACATCATGTACATAAGCTAGTAGGTTGTTTGAGACCTAAGCTGGCTTTCCTTGGAGTCAGGTTGAGGGCCACTGGCGCAGGCAATGTCCAAAGCAGATAATACTTGCCTGGATATTTGAGAGTTGCTAACTTTTTGACATTGTGTTTTGTATTTTTTCAACATTGCATTATTCCAGTATTGTTAATATTCACAGATGTAATTTTCAGCATAAAAAATGCAGGATTGATTCATCTGTTTACTAATGGAACTGTGATGACTGATAACTATGAGAGTTTCAAAACCAAATGAATTAGATGCTAGCTATGTAACTAACCAAATGCATTACAGAGGAGAACCTTTTCCTAAATTTCTGTAACACTTGTAGAAAGTCTGATATGATGATGAGTTTTCATTGGAACGTACAATGTTTTAATGAATGAAAATCAATGAAGATGTTAAGATCTGAGGACACTCATAAAACATTTAAAAAAACATCAGCTTTGACACAAACTGCTTGACAGAACTGTTGATTACACTGGGTTTTGATCTCTCCTGTTATTGCAGATCAGTTAAGAAACTCTAGAGGAAGAAGACAGGAGAAGAGAAAGCTGCGTGCTGTATTTTTCCTCAGCTATAGCTTACAACAATTTAGAAGCTGCAGGGAACTTCTTGTACCATTTACCTTAATAAGAAAAAAAAAACCTTTCTATCAGAAAATATATTTCACAGGTTGTTTCTACATGACTCTATCTTTGGGTATTCCAAATGGAATTATAGAAAGCTGAAAGATTAACTCCTCCACACCCTCCAAAGGTCACACATTTAATAGGAGTTTAAAATAAATAGCTAAATATTTATTAAGAGGCAAGAACAGATGATGATCCAGTACAAAGAGGTGTTGCAGGAGAACTATGTTAAAATCTGGGCTTTGCCACTTTTCTTATGTGACTTGGAAATATTTGAACTCTGTCTCTTAAAATTATTTAGCCAAAATTACCTGTCATGGACTTCAGTTGTAACTAGGGACTCAGAGGCTCATGGGATCTGTGCAAAGATCACTTCAACTCTGTAATTTCCCACCAGTAAAATGGAGAAAGAACATATCTTGGCTTCCCTGCAGTTTTCCAATGGTGTTATTAAACATTGAACTGTTTAGGAATTACAGTACATAGACCATGAATGAAAAACTGGAGATTCTAGTACTTCTAAAAACTAAGAAGGAACAGTTTTTATTCAAGTGAGACTGAATTTTTTACTATTTTTAACATTTTCAATTGATGCATCTAAAATGTACCAGTAAGCTCTTTTGTATCAGTTTTTAGTGCAAGTGACCAGATGAGAGAGTTAAGAAATATATATATTTAAAATTAAGGTAAAAAATAAAAATAAAAATGAAAACTCTAATGATTTCTAGTAATTAAAACAGGTTGTTCGGATAGCAAGTTGTGCACTAGTACTGTACATTTATTTTGTTTAGAAACAGAGATCTGTGTTTCTTTTTAAGTCATTAAAGATGAAAAAAGCCATCCCTTGGCATTTGCATAGACATACTTTCCTAAAGGTATGTGAGGATTGGGAGCATACATAAATGGCAGATTGGGAAGTAGGTACAAAACGTGGAGATGAAAATGGAAAATGCGTAAGCATCTGTAATAGTTTGTAATCGTTTGCAGGGGAATAGCACAATCAGTCTGAATTTAAAGATAGGTGGTGAGTTAAAACAAGTGTATCAAACCACACACAGAGCACAAGATTTGTGCAATCAGTTTTGCTTTGCATTCCCAACAGAGTGTGATGTGCCTGTTCCTCAGCTGGAAGACGGTGCCACTTCTTGTCTCCTGACCCAATGTACTGTACAGAGTCTTGCATCACATGGCATGGCGTGTCAAGTCTTACACACTGAGACTCAGGAAAGTTGAGAGTTGTCAAGAGGTGTTTTTCTGAGCACTCAGATGTTTCTCAGCCTGGAGGGTATTTTTTTTTTCATTTTTATTTTTTCCCAATATGACCAGATGAAGGAACACTCTTAAGGAAGCGTTTTGAACAGTTAGACCTGCTAATAGCTACAGAAGCATCAGTCAGGCTGCAGCTTTTAAGCTTTTAAAAAATGGTCTTTGAGCATTCATTTAAGATTTTTACACAGGTACAGCA
Organism: Anas acuta; assembly: GCF_963932015.1. NCBI lineage: Eukaryota > Metazoa > Chordata > Aves > Anseriformes > Anatidae > Anas > Anas acuta. Next base: position 103,650,301 of record NC_088981.1, read on the forward strand.
TGACTGAACAAGTGGCTGGTGCTTTTGTGCGGAGCATGAATCAGAACGAAATGTGAGTGAGATATGGCAGTAGCAACAGTTTCTTTTATGGTTGAGAGTGGAGAGGAAACGGTTGTGACATTCTGAAATGTTCCTGTTGTGCACTGAGAAAGCCAGGGCTTTTTTTTTTTTTCTGGCGTAGGTTGTGCCAGTTGTAAAACAATGTGTCAGATTAATAAAGCATCCTATTGAGAAGGAATGGGAGGTTTGGTGAGGCATGATTCATCCTCGTCTGGTGCAGTAATTAAGTCTGTTGCTTGCCTTGAGGTCAGTGTGACCCTGTTTATTTTAATTTTTCAGTCCCAAAGATCTGTGCAGTGGGTGTTTAAGGAGGAATTAGCAAGAGATAGAAATTTATTGGTTTCTGTAGTTTTTGGCAAGTGTGTGTTTCCGTTCGTTATTTTCATTTTCTCTTCTCATTCATTATTGAAGCACTTAGCTGTTTTATAAAACCTGACTGACCATTTATTTTACTCTGTAATAACATTTCTTTTTTTTTGGAGATATTAAAAAAACATACACCATCATGCTTAGGACCCTTGTGTATTCAGTGATAGGAAGAACAAAAGTATTTATACGACTTTAAACACAAAGCAATATTTAGTAAGTATTTTAGGTTCTTTTAATACATTTTCATATGAAAGATAAATCTATTCCAGGTATCCTGTTACTTCTTAAGAAGCAGTTCACAACACCTGCTTCCTCAGTTTCCTTCACATTTGTAAGTATTTCACAATAGCAGTCCATAAAGTATTTTGCAGTTTTCCTTAAGACTCTTTTTTTTTTTTTTTTTCCCCATTTATTTTGTTTTCATTTTCAATATCTACAAAACCTGAAGAGGAGTCTCTACAAAAACTGATAAGTGATCTCTTGACATGCTTTTTTTTTCTGGCAGCACTGTTTGGATAGCTCACAATGTTGAGTGTAACTGTTCTCCATGCATTAGAAAAGTGATATTATCCCCGGTATATACTCAAATAGTGGAAGGACATAAGGGTTACAGAACAAGCACTTAAATAAATACATAAATAAAAAGCAGGCAAAAAGACTTAGAAAACTTAATACAGAATGCCCCAAACTGAAACGCTTGGAGCCCTGATCAGCTGTAGCAACCCCAGGTGGACCTATGCCATCATTTAGTTACGACAGACAACAGCCCAGGATGATATAGCCCATGGACCATGCTATGCACTCTTACCCACATGGCTCAGGGTAGCATTTTTCAGAATGGGCTGGCTGCTTCTGCTGCCCCCTTCTCCTGACTTTTGTCCTCTGAGACAGTTTTTGCACGTGTGTGGTGGGAAGGGTGCTTCAGTTCAGATGGCCAAACTGCTGTGGAGTGTGCTTTACAAGAATGGACTGTTTGACACACTGGAGGGAAGGGATGCTATCCAGACAGACCTTGGTAGGTTTGAGAGGTGGACCCTGCAAACCTCATGAAGTTCAGCAAGGCCAAGTGCAGAAGTGCAAAGGCCTGCACCTGGATCAGGGCAATCCTGTTTTTTTTTTTTTTTTTTTTTTTTTTTTTTAAATATAAGATCTTGTATACGTAACCTCCATGCTTATCACCCATTCTTGACATTCTTGCTCCAGGTACTAATCAATAGGCCCTTCTGTTCTTGCTTGCCCTTCCTATTTCTCTTCTGGAACTTCTGCTCCGTGCCTATACCCAAAGCAGACAGCTTCTTTCTCATTCTGCATTCTATCACTGAACATCAGGTTAACTTATTTTTACACCTACACTCTGTTGATATTCTTTGAGTAGTGTGGTGCTTCCAACCCCAAAGGAAAGCTAGAGATAGGTGCTGAAACATCCTAGCCTTCATTCTAGATAGCACCCCATGCAGCTCCCTACAGAAATTTGTTTTGTGAATGCACTACAATTATGGAGCAAGAATGCCTAGCTGGCATTAATCAAGTTATACCTCTTTAAAATGGGTATTTTCTAGCTTATGTTATTGTTGACCTTATTAAAAGTGACTCTTCCAAAAATCCCATGCATTCACACACACACACGTATTTCTTTCAGTGTTTGTTTTCCATCTGGATTCCTCTAAACTTTATATGCCAATAAAGTCTTTTAAGTGTCATCTGGTGAGGTTAGTATGTCTAAGGCACACAACTGTGCACTGCTAATAGGAAATCAGACAGTTTCTGTGTTCTGCATCCAAACGATTTTGTATCCTACTTGAAAAATTGACGTAACAGGTCTCCCATACTTTGCACTAAGAGCATCCAGTTCTCTTGCATGTGACAGACTAATGTGCTGGTCTCTCTCCCAGAGTATTACTTACTGCTTCCTGTACAGTTTGTTTTTCACATCATTTCATACAGTGCATGGATCTAGGCTTTAAGTATAGGGTGTATAACTTTAATTTCCTAAATAATCAGTGAATGCTTTCCATTCTAGTTTAAAATTAATGTGAAAAATGTTTTGAATGAAAACAGTAAATCACCCGAGTCTCCAAGTGATTCCGAATCAGGTTTTAAAATTCAGATTTTTATTCCCAGAAAACTCTCAGAGGTTTTGCAATTTAAAAATGTTATTTAAAGCAATTTAAATTGTCTCTGGAGAGAAAGTTTCTGTTCTCACCAGCATCCCTAACCATTTGTTTCTTTTGCAATGATTAATGGTTGTATACTTCATGCATAGATAGATGAGGGGTCTGATCTAGCTGAACATAACCTTGCAAAAGTGGCAAGTTTTCAAGCATATCAGCTCAGATCCATGCCACCGAACAACAGAGGGAGAATATATGGAAGAGAGTGGGAGACGTTGCTTTTCAGCTCTAACTGGATTTCAGAGCAGCTGGAGCCAGTCATGAAACTGCACCCTGAGGGTAAAGCTGTATGCAAACTGAAAAGAAAAAGAAATACTCACTTCTTGTTGTTCGGTGCATCAAACATGCTAAGATTATATAGAACCTTAATTCCACTGAGCACCTAGGTAAGGGTTTAATTTTACTAATTTCATTGTTATTTAACTGAGTTTAAAATCAAGCACATGCCTGAATGGTTCCTAGCCTAGAAGAGGCATAGACAAAGAAAATTAGAATTTCAGAATTGCTTTCATCTTTTGAAAGGATATGCTACAATATGTGACATAAAGAAATGTTTAGTAAGTCCACCCAAAATACACTTTATCAGCGCAGGTACTCTAGATATGTGTTTAAGAGATGTAGCATTTGTTTAAATGTAATAGCTGTTTCTTTGTGTATCCAGAAGTATATTGAACATGATCTCTCAAATATTGTTTTATTTCATATCCTTTTAATCAGAAGATAGAGGCAGAGCACCAATACAAAGATAATGTCAATACATATGTAATCTCTTTTCTGTTCATTTTATCCTCTGTTAGCAAAATGAAGTACCCATAATATACACCTATGCATGCTTTCTTTAGTGGTTTTGTTATCAGAATAATGCAAAGGGCTCCCCTATTTCTTTAAAAAAAGCCACCCATAGTCCTTTCAAAACCTGCAACAAAACTGTTGACGTTAATAATGCTTCAAACCGACAGATTGATATGTGCCTGCCCAGGAGCACCATGACCCAGCACAGCACTTCTGTATTAATAAGACACAAAGTCAGGCCATTTATCATTTAGTATAGCCAGCACACAAATTAGAGGACAGCTTGCCAGGTTATATTGTGGTCTCATTACTTTGTTTTTGCTGTAGCTGCAGAATAGATAGCTTTGAAACCTTCCTGTGTTCTACTGTGCCAGGAGAGTGTTCGTGTCATGGTGACCTGACTGAGTTGTTCAGTTGCGTACAGTGCTGACTCAGGAGCCTTAAGTGTCCTAACCAATTCTTCAAGCAGCAGCCTCTTCTAAATCAAAAGGAGGAAAATGTCATAAAGATATAATCACTGGCGGTTGCTGCGGGTGTAAAATGTTCAGCAGATTTCAGAATACGAAATTTGGGGAGTAACTTACTGGATGTAATTGAGGAGCACATGCTTTCGTTACGGTACAGTATATTTTTTATTACATAGCTAGTATTGCTATGCTGAAAAATACTGTTAATGTTTAATGGGAACATTAACATAAATAGATATGCTAATGGTAGATTCTCACACTGCCTTATACTGGTGACTGTTCAAATGCTGGTGTTGAGAGGAATTTTTAACAGTTGATATATTTTAAGTACATGCATTTGTCTACATTTTGTGTCCCTCCTGCATAGTCAGTTATGTGCTGTCTTTGGTGTGAATGATTTCCCTTCAGGATAACTTTGATGTATTTTGAAAAATACAGAAAAATTTAATTTTTACTTCCTTAAGATTGGCAATTTAGATCTCAAACTGCTAAGTTTACTTTCTTAGATGTATGAAATTTAAGCATTGTAGTGGTTCTTTAAGTAAAAATGCTTTTTTTTTTGGGGGGGGGGGGGGGGGGTGGATTACATTTTTATGTTTAGGAATTTTTCTTATTTGATGTATTTTCAGCATGCTGTACATGTGCAACTGATCTCCTGACTGAGTATACTTTGATGCTGAGTTTTGTCTTCATTTGTAATAAATTTACCCAAAGATGTATGTGGTATCTTTTATTATAACTCCAAAGGTGGTGAAGTGTTTTTTTGGACTGTTCCCATTGTATTTCTGTCTTCTTTTTGTTTATTTTTTTAGCAAATATGATCCAGTTTTATCATAGTGTACTCTGTCAGAAGAAATCATCAAAGATCTCTATTTCAGTCAATGAGGCCCTTCTCCGTGAAAGCAGTAAAGCTTCTAAACCTGTGCATGGAGAACTATATATCCACGGAGAGCTGTCAGATGGCTCCGAAGTGTCTTTAAGCCATGCACCCTGCTCTGCTTGTGTGCCTGTGGCTGCCCCATGGGCAGTTGCTGCACTGCTTCCACTAATGAGCCTAGAAAGTTAGGCTTAGGTTAAGGAAAAATAAAAGCCTGGCTTTGAGGATGGCTCAAAAGCTAGCCTTTACAATCAGTGTAGGGTTACTCTGTATACTCGCGTTGGATTCTGAAAAGATTCTCCAAAACAGTCTCTAGCACCAATAATCTTAAAACACAGTATTGTACTCGATGTGGTGGTTTCCAAAGAATTTTCTTTGGGAAACATGCATTTCAAGATAATCTCTTTTTGATGCACCAGTTTGTTTCCTACCGCTTTGCTCTAAGATCTCAAGTGCTGCTACACTCAAAAGGAACAGAGCACATGTGTGAGACAATTCTTGAAGAGAGTTTTATCCTTGTCCTGGGTAACATCGAGAAAGCATTTGCACTGACAGTGCTGGGAAAGGGAATGACCTAGACCTGTACAACTTAGGGAACATTTTTTACTAATTTTCCACTTGCCACTTTGATCATCGTTTCCTAGTGCTGATTTGTGGCACCTCCTTCCCTCCCTTTCTCCTCCCTCTACTTGGCTTCTTCCTGCTGCTTAACAAGCTCAATTGGTTTTATGTATGTAATTTTTTTTTTTTTTAAGAGAGTTTGAAGGTGGTCTCTAAAAGAATTGCTTTCATCCAGAGCCAGGAGCTGATCAAAGCAACACACAAAAGCCGAAGGGGAGCCAAAGCAGAGCTGCCTGACCAGCCGTAGGGTCAGGGTTCTGCGCTGTAGAAATAGTGAGGCATATCAGTTGAGCTACGCTGGAAGCTGCTGATAAGGGCTTTTCCCTCCAGTAACACCTGCAAATTTTATGAGATCCTGCAGGAAAATCAAAGAAATCTGCATCAGAATGCATTGTTTCCTGCAGAGAAGAATGTGGAAGTATTTACATTGAAGTGCCATTGCCTAAATGTATTTATAGCCATATAATATATTAGGCTTAGTCTGCACGATGATTACAGCACTGGAGTATCACCTAGCTCCATGTTTACTTTTAATTAATTAGTCCGGTTGTCAGGTTATTAAGGAGTGACATGCATGATTGTCTATGAAAAGAGGGTTCACCTTAAATCAAAAAAGCAAGAAAATGAAAATTGATGTGAACATTTTGCCTGAAGATAGATTTCTAGTGAAAGTCACAATTACCAAGCAAGTTAATAATGGATGCTCTGTCATCTGTAAAAACTCTAATTAAGATTCTTTCTTTCTCTTTCTTTCTTTCTTTCTTTCTTTCTTTCTTTCTCTCTCTCTCTCTCTCTCTCTCTCTCTCTCTCTCTCTCTCTCTCTCTCTCTCTTCTCTCTCTCTCTTTCTTTCTCTCTCTCTCTCTATCTTTCTCTCTCTCTCCCTTCCTTCCTTCCTCCCTCCCTCCCTCCCTTCCTCCCTCCTTCCCTCCTTTCTCTCTCTCTCTTTCTCTCTCTTCCAGTTATAGGTGTTTATCAGGTATCAGTCCCAATTATGATGGTTATGATTCTCTTTAAATTTGACTAGTAATCTGATGTATGACTTTCCACCAAGGGCTCTACTACAACCAGTTTGAACTTTGTCTGGCATTTTTACTTCTTCATTAAGATAAGCTAAGGTAGATAGACTGCTGTTTTTAAACAAATCATTATTTTAAATTTCTTAGAACAATGGTTTTGTCAAACTCAGGTTTGACAGTAGGCATAGAAGTTTTTAGGGTGAAGGATGTTTGTTTTTTTTTTTCTGCTTGTAAAGGAAGATTAAACTATGTCTTAAAATCAAAACAACCTTTTATCCTTAACTTATTAAAGGAATTTGGTTGTCATTGGAGTTTTCTGTTTCCCCAGAAAGCTACAATGTAAGCTGTCACAGTTTAGATTCCTTCTCACTAAATTGCCAACATGCCTGAGTCCAGATCTCCAAGCCTAATGCATAGCTGTATATTTTAATGAGTTTATGGCAAGTTAGAGTGCTCTGTGTTCAGTGGAGCTTTATTTTTTTGGTTCAAAGTAAAGTTGAATTTGTATACGAAGTTTAAAAATACATATTGGGTTTTCTTGTAGACATAGTCTGGACATTCATTTTTTCCTTTGTCTATAGAAAATATTTGTGTGTGATTTTTTGATAGTATTCTCTGCATGAATTATAGGATTTTAATTGAAAAATGGAAACTTTCTCTTCAAAATAATGAATGTTGGTATACAGTTGAAAATTTTCAGCAAAAATAAGAAAATACTTGTTTTTAGCTGAAATTCTTGTCTTTCTAATGGCCAAAATGAAAGTGAAATAATTTTGTATTAAGGGTGATTCATTAAATAGTTGGATTTTTTTCTCTGCCAAAGAAAAAAGAAGGAAGCAACAGCTTTCTAATAGTGCTTTTACTGAGACTGCTTACCTCTGATTTGTTCCAGTCTGTTTTCATACCTATTGGTATGGATCAGTATGGGCTTTTTTTTTTTGGTTTGTTTGTTTTTTCCTGAATGCACAAAGGGCAGTTAACAAATTGGGCTTGTTTTTTTCAATAGATGGGGAAAATACATACATTTGATTTCATTGCAGAGGTAACTGTATTAGTTTTTGCAGAGATCTCCTGATAATAAATACATCTCCCTATTATTTACTTCTGAATTGAGTGAGGGAACTGATTTCAGTGATTCATAGAAGCAATTTGGCTTGGGAGGTAAAGTTACCAAAAAGCTTGGTGACTTCTTCCCACTCTTCCTAGTGCACTTGAGAGCTTGGCACCTTTCAGTCAGCACTCTTGTTCCAAGCTCCTGTTGCTTGGAAACATGAGTCATTGGAGGAAATCATCTCACCGTTAATGCAGGAGAAATCCTGTGCCTGGAGTCAGCCTAATTTTCCAAATCAAAGTAAGATGTCAGATAAAAATTAAAAGCAAGAGCAGAAGAAAAAGAAAAAGAAAAAAAAAAAAGAGTGATATAGAGGTCTGGGCAGTAGTTTTCTTTCAGTATATTCTCTTTATGGAAACAGTAGCAGAATTGTTTTTGGCTGTATAAAGATGGTAGAGTTATGTTCTCTGTGACCTGTCATCAACCTTAATCAGCGCCTCTGTTTTTAATCATGAACTGCTTTCCAAAGTGGCATTATTAGGAAACCATTAAATTTAATCTGATCTGGTCTGCCCACAGCATTTCTAATAAAATTCCATGGGAGATATATGAGTTTTAAGATCTGGTAACAGAAAATGAGCTGGAAATTCTGGCAAAGATAGCTGTGGTTTAAGTCAAGGCTTTAATGTTGTCTTTAAAATGTAATGGCCAAATGTGGTGTGCTGAACTCCCATAACTTTATTCGTATATGAAACACTGATTAGCTAGATACTTTTAAATGATTTGTCAGCTTTATTGCTATGGAACAAATGACTTCACTGGAGGAGTGGATTTCAATATGCAGATCCATGAGTGACTATTGATATTAATCTGATTATCACTATAGAGTTCAGCTAAGTAGAAATACCATCATCTCATTTCTCAGCAACTTTTGAAGTTTCAAGATTTAGCTTTATGGGTAAGGCTATCAGCAAAAAAAAGAATACTTTTTTTCATTATGATTTTGATGAAAAACATAGAAATAGTAAAACATTGCTATGGAAGTGATCTGAAATGAAGAAATGTAGTTAAATGTTTCCCACAGTCCATTATTGTATCAAAAACCTCAGTCTTCTGAGCTCTTTTTTCCCTATTTCTTACTGCCAAGTTGTTCATGCAGAATATTTTGTGGAAACAGGTTTGACTTCCAGAAACCAATATATTTTACAGAAATTGGCAATAGTCCACCTATTTACTACACCCATATGACAAATAAAAAACTTGGTATATTGCTTCTACAAGTGATAATTACATGGTACATGAACAACCAGATTGTTTTCTAAGGGAATAAGTTTTGCTTTGTTCTTGCCCATAGTAGCTACAACTGTATTGGTAAATTGAACAGTTGCAGGGAAATTCCAGTGGGCTAGAAAATAGTTTTCTGTTGTTAGTGTCTTGGCATGGCTGTAGTGCCAGCACCCTCTAAAACAATTCCCAGGGACACTTCTGAAGTTATGTTGGGCCAGTGACCATTCACAAAGGATATTTTGGGTAGAGTAACTTTGTTTTTTGTTAGAGTAACTTTATTAGTAAAGACATCACCTATATTATGTGCATATCCTTTGGGACTCAGAAACAAAAAACGGTCTGTGGCCCATTTTATTTTTTACTAAAGATGCAACCTCTCTGTTACTTGCTCGTAAAACAGGCCATGACTCTTAGTAAGGAGGAACTCTGCTGTGTCTTGCTGAGTCTTGTGGGGGGTCAATATCAGTAAGAAGCTCATTTAGTTTCCCTGCACTAAGAATTTGTTATAACTCGTGGTAATAGATTTAACACACAATGTTAATTTATGTGAGACAAACATTAATGCAGAAGATGAAAAATAGTTTATTCTTCCAAATCCACAGATTGAGAGAGCACTGTCTATAACTACAGACAGCTTCACAGAAATAAGAAAAAAAATAGACCATGATTATGCAGTCTTGTGTCTGAAGTGAAGCAGCCACATGTAGCCACATATATGCCATATATGTATATCTATGTACTGTTTATCATTGCTGTCAAAGGGAATCAGTGTTGCAGTGTCTCCAAATTTACTTTTCTTTCTGTAGTTACATCTAGAATCCTGCCATAGGATTTATTTCTTCTTGTTGCTTTTAATGCAGGTTTTCAAGAATTATTAGAGACTTCACCTAACTTTAGAAATATTGACGGACTTTGCATGTTAGTAGATTGCTCTGACTCATGTTCAGTGAGCAAATGGATCATGCTAACTACCTTTTCCAATACTGAAGTGTGATCAAATTGTTAAGCTGCAGTCTCCTCTCAGACAAATATTAATACTTTTTGAATACTTAAAACCAAAATTTATACAAAGAAAACCTAATTTTATACAAGTTATGAACTGCCTCTTGTGATAGCAATGGCAAATGATTTTGAAATAATAAGGGGCTTGACGACATCATACCAGTCTTCCATAAAAATATGATTTAATAGAACTTTATTAGGCTGTTTTGAAAGTATGAATGCTCAGTGCTCAAAATGGGAAAATGTATCCATTTCTATACTGCTTTGGTCTGATATGAACACCTTCTGCATTGTAAATATCTAAAATGGCTAAAAATATCTCAGAAATCTTTTCATGTAGCCTGAGAAAGGAAATTAATATTGTTCGCAATTTAAAATTAAATAGAATAGTAGTGGTTCAGCTATTGGTACTCCATATACGATGTTAATTTCTTTTATCTATCAGAGAATATTTCTCATCACATAAAATTAATAAAGTAGAAATGTCAATGAAACTTTAAAATGCAAAAAGATGCAATTTAATGTAAAACTTTTCCTCTTGTAATAATTTGCAAGTCCTATGTAAGACTGATTTTTATTTATTTATTTTTTATTATTTGTCCACCACACTTGAAAACTGGGGATCTATTCCCCTTTTCTTCCCTTCAGACCTCTCAACTAAATGATTAACCGTGGCTTCCTAATTTCACTCTTAGATCCCTTGATGTCTTTTTCAAGACTTCTTAACACAGCCTCCAACTGAGCTTTTTCTCAGTTTCTGTTAAAACCAGACTTTCTATAACAGTCTTATTTCAATGACAACTGTCAAAAGCGCCAGATTAATTTCTGTGCTCTAAATTTTCCTTAGGAAACCTTGAGAGGTCCCTTCCAGCCCAACCCAATCTTTGATTCTGTGATACCCATTCTGTCCTAGGTGTAGGATAAATTCTGTCCAGGGTTGCTGTGCTAGATCTTCAGTCTTCACAAAATCTTGTCTCTCCTTAGTACAGGCAACTGCAACTGAAAAGTTACCAGTGCGTTACAGTTGTCATTTCATTAATCAAAAGATCTCTCTCCAAACACCTCCACTCTAGGGAATGGGACTGTATGTCCTTTGTGTTAATGTGACCAGACATGGTATTGTCATCATGGCTGAGGTGGAACTTCTTTTCTAAATCGCATCAGCTGGAGTACGAAGCCATAGCAGAATTTCTTCAAAACCTGGCTATTTCAGCTGCAGTTGAACTTGAAGTTGAGTATGTATCTGACAGCCTGTATCTGACATTAACCCTTAAGCAGATCTCTGTTTTCCCTAGTTGTATAACCACTGTTTACCACAGGAACCCTGACAGTTCCTTGCTTGGAATTTGAGAGCTGCTCTCTTTAGACAAACATACTTCTACTTTTTATTTTTAGACTAATGTACTTTTACAAGCGTTTTCAGCTGCCTGGATTTGCCACTGTTCTTTGGCAGCGTTTATGTGTGGGTTTCTAACACACTGACCTGACCCAGTCCAATTACATCTGCAGTTGTTTCTCAGGCACCCGTGTGCACCCTCAGAGCACATTTTTTTCCCTTCTTCTTTTATCATGGTTTTTCAGGTCTTCTTTCCTTTTTTTTTTTTTCTTTTTTTTTTTTTCTTTCCTTTGTATTGACAAATATTGACTGCGATATGGAGGTGCTTTTTGATTTATCAGTAGATGAGGTCGAGGACTATCCTTCTGTTGTGCACTGTGATTTTTTTTTAATAGTTCAGGTCACCATCTATGTTCATGGCTTGGAATTTCACATGCATTTGAAACTTCAGCCTGTGCCACCCACTTGTATCCAAGAGAGACATAAATCTGGGCTGGGAACGCTGAGCTCATTGAAGCAGGAGAATAGGACTCAAAGCCTTTGCTTCCTGGTGCCACAGAGTCAGCAATTTACAATTCAGGTACCACAGTCTGGGCGGCTTTAAAGAAAAGGGGATGACAACCATCACAGTGTTAGTGAGAAACAGCTTCTCCCCTGTTTGCTGCACAGAAGTCATCTCTCCCACAACTGAGAGAACTACTGGGATTCTGAATGGCAAAGGCTGATGCTGGCAAATCTCCTGCAATGGGCATTTTCTGGTTCCAGTGGTGTGTGTTTGATGATGCAAAATGGCTCTAAAATATTTTTCATGTCTTCCAAAGTATGTTCCTGAATTTATGTGTGTATTTCACAGTGTAATTGTAAGATCCCACAGGTACACAAGAGCTTAGCACATGTACAAATCCAGAAAGTACTTTTTTTTTTCACTGTACAAAACCATTCAAAATTAGCACTACAATGGATAAACTTAATTATGTTGTGAAGGATTTCAGGATCTGTATGTTGCATAAAAAATAGCTTAATCTTCATTGATTCCTTGTCTGTCACAACAAGATGCTGGTTTTTGTCATCCACAGCTTTAAAGATAGGTTTTCTAACATGTCCACTAGTGGTCTCTATAAGTCCTAGGCAAATATGTTAGATACCAGTAAATGCTGTATCTAATAAACTGTACGGAATAATATCTGTCTGTACATATGGGATAAAGCTTATAAACTGGAATGTCATGGTGTTTTCTCATTCATCACAAATAGATGCAGATAGTAATCAGTAAAACAAGTAAGCCTCCATGCCTCATTGTGTAAAGCAGCTCTTAGTGCAAATTTATGTAGTAATGCTTTTGAGTTGTCTCAAAATATCGTGTCTTACTCTGGATGAATTAAAAAACTTACTATTTCTCATGTGCTTTAAAGAAGCTCTTTTAAGAAGTAAGTTTGAAAATCAGGTAGAGCAGTTTTCTGTGCATAGTCATGTTGAGAATGGGTAAAATCCAGCCCTTTGTAAGACTAGCCTCTGCAACTGCAGTCAAACTTTTGAATATCATCTGAGAGCTGTGTAATTATTTTTAAGTATAAAAATCTTTTGGATCTTACATGATTTTTTCTTACTGTGGCTCTGTGCTTAATAAAGCAGTCTATGTAAAATCTCTGTGGAATTCATGATATCTAAATGCTGTTTCTATTCCTGAAAGTGTAGCTTTGAATATTAACCATACTGAGTTAACCATTCATGCATTTTTATTTCTCTTTAGTCTAGAATTTCAAGACTGTGATGAACAGTCACATAGCACCATACTATACCTGACCCTGAAAATGAGCAGACAGGTCCCTGACAAACCATATGTCTCCAACCTAATAAGAGAAAATATTAGTTCATAATAAGGGGAGGGATTTTAGAGAAGAATGAAATAGGAATCTGTCAGGTATCTTGATTATTTGTCTTTATTACATAGAGCTTGAAAGATGGATTAGAATTAGAACTAAATATCATGTAGTACCTTTGTGTAGAAACACTATTGGGTATAATTCACTTTAGACATTAACATTTAGACATGTTTTATTGCATACATCTCTCATAAAGCTTTTTAGGGACAATACTGAAGTCAGACTTTCCTCATTGTCTTCAGCTGTGCTTGGTGTAGGTGAAGCAGCAGTGAAAATTTGAAACTAGAGGAGCCAGAGGGAATTGTCAGCTGCTTGTGTTGGAAGAGGAGATGCATCACTTGCATGTTAGCACTGAACCTAGCTAACATGTGTTGTGGCTTCCCATGTACCCTTCAGCAAACAGGGATACATCAGTGCTGCACACTAAATTTCTTCAGTTGGCTTTTGTGTACATAAACCTGTTTTTTCAGTAATGCCTGCTCCATGATCATGTTCATAAGCGCTGCCTGAATAGTTATATAATTCTCATTATGCTTCTAATAACACCATATATAATGTATAGTTATATATATAGTATTAAAATGGTACAAAAAAGTATACAGAGATATGATTATATATGTATAATGGTTTTGTAAAGTCATAAAAATATATCCAAACTATCAAATTTGTATGTTATTTCTTTCAAATTTGTATGTTGCTTCTCCTCCTGACAAAAGCAGCATGTGATTTCAAAGTAGTTTTTCTTTTGCTTGACTGATTCCTACAGGATGCTTCCCAACAGGCTCATTTCCCAAGCAGTATCCAGTGCTGAGGAGGGGCTGTTCAGTGTTTTAGGAATTACTGCCACAAACAGGAAGCGTTTCATGCTTTCTATTCACAGTTACTTGAGGAGGGAGAGGACATGGGGCCCAGGGCAAGAGCTACTTTGTGACAGAAAAAGAAAGCTGGCATGGCTTTTGGTTATACCAGGTCATTGTATTCGCTGTGGAAAGCAGGCGGCAGTTAAATACGTGGGAAGTAAATGCTGGGATATTCAGCTGGAATAGACTGACTCTTCAGTGACAGTCTGAGTAAATTATTTTGTTTCACTAGCAATAAAATCCTAATAATGAAAGGCAAAATCAAATAGATGTGTCTTTATCTTAAAAAAAAATAAAATGAAAAAAGAAAAAAAAGTTTGCTTATATGGTAAAATATTGTTTAAGGTGAGAAGGAAAAGCCATTATCTTTTAGGATATGTTAGTGCAATGCTATTGTACTTCCAAGATTAACAACATATATGTTGAACTGCTTTAGCTGTGAGTTTTCAGCTGTGGTGGGCTATGCAAAGGTATATACACAGAACTGCACTATTCCCCAAATCCTTTACAATTTATTCTGTTCAAATCATGCAAAACAGAGAGGTTGTTTTACAGGTGAGATTGCTGACTGTTGAAAATGCATCTCCTCAATTGCTATATAAACGAAGGAATTACTAGAATCAGGCTTCTAAGTGTCAAAGTTTGCTGCCTTTCTGCTGAATTACAGAAAGCTGTTACTTTTAGATAACTTCCTGTAATTTACCACCAGGATCAGCACAGTGACTGCGGCAGTCAATGTTCTTTTCCTTTGCCTTTCTTTGTGGGCAGTGAAGCTTCTCTCTTTCATGAGAAATGGTGTAGCCTGACATCAACATGCAGTGATTGAGTTTTGAGTACTAAAATTGAAATCTTTTTTTTTGTTGTTGTTTGTTTGTGTGTTTTTGTTGTGTTTTTCCTCGTCTTTTTGTTTGAGAAGATGGGAAATTCTTATGCTGGTCAGCTCAAGACAACAAGGTTTGAAGAAGTGTTGCATAATTCTATCGAGGCCTCTCTGCGCTCAAATAACTTAGTTCCCAGACCAATCTTTTCTCAGTTGTATTTGGAAGCAGAACAGCAACTGTCATCACTGGAAGGTAGGAATTTATGTTTTTGCTCAAAGACAATTCTGCTGTTTGCTCTCCCAACGGTCAGCACAAACATTTTAAATTAGAATACAGAAAAACAAAAGAATTGAAAGTTTCTGTTTGGATATTTTATGATCTAAAAATGTATATAAATATGTGTATTAGAATTTGATTAAGATATTAAATGCATTGTCTTTTATTTTGACAAAATTAAGTCATCTGCTTACTCAGATTTACTGTGAATTTTTCCTTTAAGTGTTTGGAGAAATCTTTGGAAATTTGGAACATAGATCTGTCATCCTATAATTTATCATACACTACTGAAAATTATGCAGTAAATAATGGTAAATATGTGACAGAATTATAAATGAGATATAGTAAGAGTATTAAGTATATTAATTTTCATTAATAAATACAGCAGAAGTAAATACAACAGAATTATTTTAGTTGGTTATAAAGAAGGTTTATGATTACTTTGGGCATGATTTTTTTAGTTATTCTGTTGCTGTAAAGGTACAAACCCTTAGGATATGTTAGCTCCAGTTAGTATATATGGGACTTTTTGTGTGTTTTTATAGATGTCTTTTTTCTGATTTTGCTTTGTTTGGTCTTTTTTTCTTTGACGTAGTATAATTTAGACAAACTGTGTAGCTCTGGCAAGCAAACTCATTGGTACTTTGGTGTCCTCTAATATGTGTATTCTAGAGGTGTGCAGTGAGTTTACTGGTGTGTGCAGAACTCTGGCATGCGTGTGCAAGGTTATTTTTAATAATTTTATTATTTATCCTTTTCTGTCATCAGGGTGGTGTTTCATTTCTTTTGACCAGGTCTACTTATGCTGTCATAACTCGCAAAAGATAGCTCAGAAACATGTAATGCAGAACCCATAATGATTAACAATCCACACTAACAGAAAACAAAACAAACAAACAAAAATAAATAGTAATTAAAAAAAAAATACTTTGCACGTATTAAACCCTTTACTGTTACCTCATTGTAACTGCTGAGAAAATATTCCTTAAAGAAATAACTCTGCTCACCGCTCACACATCATTGAACATTTTTTTTGTTTTTCCCCCTAGCGTAGGACATACATCTGATATACATTCATTGTTTAAATATTTATGATGCTTTTTCGTAACACAAAGTGATCCTTCTATCAAATCCTTCTAAGAAAATTTCATAAACCTTTCCATGGCAACCAACTGTGATGTCACAAAATGGATTTTGACATCAGTTGGGAACGCTGCTACAGGAGCAGACGCATTGTTCAGGAACAAAAGTGCAATTTCACACTTCTGTAACTCCTTTCTTTCAGACAACTTTTTAGATCACGAGGGGCTGATTCTGTTTTCTTTGCAGTTAATGGCAACAGAATTGAACTGTAATTAATTAAAAGTCCCACAACAGCTTGATGGAGAACATTTATTTCATAGAAGTTTCAGACAAAGGGAACTGTGAATGGGACTCTGAAGGGACCTGAAATAGAGTTTATCCAAGGTTGTTCCTCAGGTGGAAGAAGTCTGCAATGTGGCATCCTGTACTCTAGCCTCACAATAAATAGAAATTTCCAGTTCTTCCAATTTATGAATCTTTGTACTCAGAGGAACAGAAAGCATCTAAAGCAGAGATCTATCCTTATGCATAAGCTCTTGTTCTCCCCTCTTGTTATTTTTCTTTACTCCAGCCTTCTGACATAGAATCATAGAATGGTTTGGGTTGGAAAGGACCAAAGATCATCAAGTTCCAACCCCCTGCTGTGGGCAGAGACACTTCCCACCAAACCAGGTTGCCCAAAGCCCCATCCAACATGGCTTGAACACTTCCAGGGGTGGGGCATCCACAGCTTCTCTGGGCAACCTGTGCCAATGCCTTACCACCCTCAGAGTAAGTTTCTTCCTTGTATCTAATCTAAACCTACCCTCTTTTAGTTTAAAGCCATTACCCCTTGTCCGATCACTATGACCCCCTGACAAAGAGACCCTCCCCAGCTTTCCTGCAGGTACCCTTTAGGTACTGGAAGGCTGCTGTAAGGTCTCCCCAGAACCTTCTCTTCTCTAGGCTGAACAACCCCAGCTGCCTCAGTCTCTCTTCATAGGAGAGGTGCTCCAGCACCCTGATCATCCTTGTGGCCCTCCTCTGGACTCATTCTAATATGCCCACGTCCTTCTTGTGCTGGGAGCCCAAGAGCTGAATGCAGGGCTCCAGGTGGGGTCTCATGAGAGCAGAGCAGAGAGGGAGAATCACCTCCTTGCCCTGCTGGCCATGCTTCTTCTGATGCAGCCCAGGATATGGCTGGCTTTTTGGGCTGCAAGTGCACACTGCTGGCTCATGTTGAGCTTCTTATCAACCAACACCCCCAGGTTCTTCTCTTCAGGGCTGCTCTCAATCTATTCTCCACCCAGCCTGTACTTGTGCTTGAGATTGCCGCAACCCATATGCAAGACCTTGCACTTGGCCATGTTGAACTTCGTGAAGTTTGCACAGGCCCACCTCTCATGCCTGTCCAGGTCCCTCTGGATGTCATCTCTCCAGCATGTTGACCACAAGCAAACTTGCTAAGAGTGCACTACATCCCAGTCTCCATGTTAGCAACAGAAATGTTAAATAGTGCCTGTCCCAGACCCCTGAGAAAAGCCGCTTGTTACTGATCTCTACTTGGGCAGAAGAAATTTTCCATATGATTTTTTTTTTTTTTTAAATTAAGGTACATCAACTGTATAAGCATAAAGATCTAATCAATTTTCATGAGAACTGAAAAGAATTCTTTAAAGAAACTGAGAAGAATAAAGAAAACAATTGTGTTTATGGTATCTATTAATAAATCTAAATTCAATAAAATATGGACATAATCTTCACCAAAAAATTGTTGGTTAATGGAGTTATAACAAGTTAGATCAGCTGACTGCTTCATTCTGCAACATACAACAGAAGAACAATGGTTGTGACTCTCTGCTACCATATTATCTCTGGTTTTGAGTGCTTGATTGTGTTCTTTAAGAATTGTTTAAAAAAAAGACATGGAGCAGAAATAAAAATATAGAGGTCCTTGGAGGGATATTGTTTTAAAAGGGAAGCAGAAGCTGTAGATCTTTTTTAAAACAAGCAGCAGAAATCTTAATGATGCTCAATACAGGTGACAACACTTCATTCTTGTGTATTAATAGTACATACATACTCTTGTATTCTTTTCATTGTTGTCTTTTGAAAGTGCTGCAGCTCTCCTCTTCCTTGGTTTCCACTTCTATTTTTATTTTTTTTTTTAAGTGAAATTACCTGTTATGGCTGAGCAAACCTAACAGCTTACCGGTGGCCAAAGGGGGAAATCCCACATCCTGCTTCCTCCATTTTTCCTAGCCATTTTCTGCCTTTCCAACAGCTTTGGCATTTCTTGGATCTTGCACTGATACATAAATACGTAATACATTAACCTGGTAAAAAAAATAAAAATAAAATGAAAAGGTCATTTTTGTTTGCCTGGTTAGCTTTCTGGGCTAGCAAGCTGGGATGACTCCTCATGGGCTCCAGTAAGTGTCAGTGCTGATACAAAGAGGAAAGAAGGATCTTCATGGCCAGGAGTGCAGGAAAAGAGAGGAGAGCCAGATTCACACCCTTTTTCATAGCATCTAGATGTTAGTCAAGGTTAAGTCATAACACATTACTTATCCCTGTTTTAAATAGCAAAGATGGAGAGCTTCGCTTTTCTCTTTGTCCGCTTTCAGCATTTTTATCTTTGGACTACGCCCTTAAACAGTAGTGTTTAACATTCTGTCCTTATCTGTGCGCACCAGCACTCAAGCTTGATGTTTAGATATTTAAAAGTAAACATGCCTTTCAAATCCTCTTCTAGATTGGGATTTAAGTCTTAGTAACCTTTAAAGACAAACTTTCAAACCCAGATTTACTTTCTAAAAACATCCTTTCTAATTCTGATTTATTCTGTAGTATTTGTTTCGCCAGGTCTACAATCCTTTCTCTATAGAAGAAAACAAAAACAAAAACAACAACAACAAAAAAACATTCTGAGGAGTGTCATAGGAAAAAAAATCCTTGAATATTCTGTGGGATTCTGAGTGCCTGATCCAAAAAGTCAGTTGAAGCACAGAGAATGCGTCCAGTTGGCATTGAGCTCTGGAGGATGACTGCAGTGAGCTTTGGTGTTGTTCTGTTTAAAGACTAAAAGCTGCATCAGCAGAAGATTTTAGGACCCTAATTGCTATTCTACCTGCTAAAGTCCAGCTAGCATACCCAGCTTCTCTTTGATCCTCAAATAAAATACCAGCAGCCCTTCACCACCAAATTTTGCCAGTGAAATCTCTTTGTATTGCAGGCAGGTCTCTATACAAGCCAAGAAGCTGTAAGACAAGACGTAAGCCCCAATGGATTCATCTAGTACTTTTTCCCTACCTTTGTCTTACGTAAGGCTGGATCCAGTCTAACATTTTCCGAAGTCCTGTCCACAGAAATGTTCTCCCCATTGACGATTTAGTTGTACTCCTCTGCTTGCCACCTTTTCCCCATTTGCTATGAGTGTGTCCTAGTCACAAGAGAGGATGGAGTCATTGCTCAGTGTGTTTTGCTGGAGGTGTTGCATTATGCATGGAAAATGATTGTCTCACAGATAGAGAGAGGGAGAGAAGCAGTCTCTAGCTGGAAGGCTGAAAAATACATTAAGATTATGCAGGTGAATTCTCTTAACAAGAAAGCTATCAGGTAAAATTGCTGACTTACGTAACCAGGACACCAGAAAAGTGGTTCACAGCAGAGAATGTGGATAGAAAACACCTAAATGCCCCTTAAAAAGAATCCTAAATGATTCATTCTTTTCCTAAGCATTCAGTATGGAACACCTAGAATAGTGCAGTCCATGCACAGACCTCTGTGTATTGTCTTCCTAGACATCTGCCTTTCCTTGACATTGTACAAGGAGTGACAGTGCTTTACTCAGACCTCTGGATTCTGGCAGGAGACAGACTGCCTGAGAATTAGGTATTCTTATCTTGATATCATCTGTGGTGAACCTACTTTTAAGCAGGAACTGTTTCTTCATCAAGGACAAGGTCATCAAGGACACGGTCAGTACCTCGTTAATAAAATCTGTACTTGGACTGTCGCCAGGATGTTCAAAAGTGCTAAGAAGTAATGAATTGGGGTTTATTTTGGCTGTTAATGTTATAAACAAAGGATACAGTTACAGTGCTTTGATCAACGAGTTCAAGCACCAGGAATTAGAACTCCAAGAATCCTGAGGTTAGCTTAAAAATGAAGAAGTTAATATAAATAAATAAATAAATAAATAAATAAATAAATAAATAAAAGCCACCTTCACGTTGTCCCTTATTTATTTATTTATTTATTTATTTATTTATTTATTTATTTATTTATTTATTTATGTCCCTAGTTTTATTTTTACTTAGCTGCACTGGTGTTGTGTTATTTATTTATTTATTTATTTATTTTTTACAAGGGCTAAAAGCCTTTTTTCTTTTTTTTTTTTTCTTTCTATCTTTTTTTTATTATTTTTTATTAAAGTTTTTCTATTGTAAGCATAAGAATAAGACTGCACGTTGGAGCTTTAAGGAAACAACAAATATCTTAAGAGTTGGCAACGGTGAAGTCATTGTCAAAAGGAGAGAATCCAATTTTCTCTAACACTTTTCTGTAACTGGGTCACCTTGTTCATTCACTGGTTTGTTGCCAGCATTTTCTGTTTTCTAAGTCATATATGCTATTATAATTTGTAGCAGGCAGCAGAGCAGATAATGAGGAAGAGGAAGAAGAAGAGGAGGAAGAAGGCTCAGAATCAAGTAGTCCTGTTTCTTACCAGATGAAGCCTCCTCCAGAAGGATGTTGCACTACTGATGGTAAGAAATGCACTAAACATACACTATCTGAAGGCATTTTTGCCCTACTGAAAAGGGTAGGATTGGGACTCTTTCCCCTGTAACTCATTATAATGAGATAATTTATACGGTGTAGAAATCCAAAAAATGTTAGTATTCATTATCTGCTAGACAAATCTATATTATTCTCGATTGCTTTTACACTTTTGTAAGTGTGTCAGATAAGCATTTGTGTTAAAATACTTGGCACAAGGATAGAATTTCTGTTCTGTTAGGCAAGGTTCAGTGTGCTGGCATGACATTTGCTGAAATGAGTGTGGCAATTTTTAGGCTTTATCATCACTTTTTACTACTTAAAACGTACCTTGTTCAATGTTGCTGTAATTTTTTTTCTGAAAGCTATTGAATTTCTCTAGACATAAATAACTATTATCTACATTTTTGAATGGACGACCAAAGTTATGATGACATTAGTAAGTAGTCCCATAAGTATGATGTGCAACATCATAACGAAAATGTTGATTTTCAGATTTGTCTTTTTTTTTTTATTTTTAATTGTACTCATAGTATTTGTTTATGGCTGACCAAAAAGGCAGGGAAGAAAACTGTCTTTTAGTTTGCCCTTCACCTCGGAGGATAGAACTCTGCTTTTCATTAAAAAATGAAAATAATGTCAGAAGCTCTTTAATAAAGAAGATCGTGTGTATTAAATAAAAACTAATAATCTTATCAATTTAAAATACACTGAATTGTTTTTTATTTATTTTTTTTTCTAGGTTTCTGCCAGGCTGGTAAAGATTTGAGACTGGTTTCAATTTCCAATGAACATATCGAGGTACCATCAGGGTTTTTACTTGTTGGTGCAAAGTCACCAAATTTACCTGATCACCTTTTAGTGTGTGCTGTGGATAAAAGATTCCTGCCAGATGACAATGGGCGCAATGCCCTGTTGGGTAAGTGTCTGTGGTTGGAGTAAGTGGATGCTTCTGTGGTCTACAATTAATTGGTAGTCTTTTTTAGTAGAGTGAGTTCAGCAGGTCTAATTTCTGTTCCATTTGTATAGTAATTCTCAGTGGTGATGCTCAACAAGATAACAACTCAGAGCTGGCTGTGCTTGCTCTATTTAGAAAGATACAGAGGAAGCCAGTTCATTAGAAATGCTTCATCACCTTCTATCTGTTAGTCCAAGAATTAAGTCATAGTCTAGGCAGTTTATGTCCTAGTTGCTGAAACTACACATCTGGTCACTGGACTAGTTGATTTTAGCTTTCCAAATACTAACATACTTGGGCAGGCTGTAGGTCTGTCAAAGTAAACCTTTTTGGCTACTGTATACATGTGAACAGTTTGACAATAGTTTGTACTATAAAAAATTAAGATGATTTCCATTCATCATTTTAGGGTAGGGATCATATTCTCCATTGCATATAAATAATAGAATTTCTTCTGGATCCTAACCCATGACTTTTAGTTATTATCACAATAAACATAAAAATGAATGGTTACAAGTTGAAAATTTTCCTTTCTGTATAATCAAGTAATACTACGTGTTTGAATTCAATGTTACAATTCACAGTATTTTGAGAAAAGAAAAAAAAAAAGTAGGATACTTACTAGTTTCTTGCCTTTCATCCATTTGTCTAACTTCTAACATAAACTAGGTTCTTCTACCTATTTTTGCTATAGCCCTTCTGATTGCTATTAACCTCATGCAAATCAACACAACTGGGGTGATCCACAATCATGTGAATAAGTGAACTAAATACTGATGTAATTAAAATGGAATAGTTTTTACATTGGGACAAATAGTATATAACCTGAGGGAGAACTCTTTTCTTCATCAGGCATTCTTGTTTTTTTAAGTATTATTTTTCTTAGTTAACCAAAAATGCCTCATCATTTATCTGTGTACCAGTCTGAGCTTTAAATAGCAAAAAGGAACCATTTGTCCTTGTTTCCTTTAACTATTTTCTCTCACAAACACTGAGGGATATGATGTGAACTCAGTTGTTTTCTCAGTATGAGCCACTCTTCAAGGCATTTGGGATGACAGCACGGTGTGAAGGTGGATAATGTAATTCTATGTACAGTGATTTCTTTCCTCATGTGATCTTGCAGAGTTGTGTTGGTCACAGTACATTTGAACAGTGATTGTAAAAGAATTAAGAGGATTATAAATCACCCATGTGTTGTCATTTTAAAGATAAAGACAGGAATGTTGTACCACTCAAGTCATTCAGTGCTAGCACTATTAACAGCTTAAGCTCCTTAGGCTGTTAGCAGGGAGGAAGTAGTGTATCTGTTAATTGCATGCTAAACAAGAACAGAAAAAGGCAACAGGAACATAACTGAGAGGATTTTATATTACTTGCATCCTCAGCTTGCTTATTTAGTTTTAGTTTTCTGAAACCATTTATATGATTATTTTTGGCTGATTTACATTTAGACACCAGTGAATCATGATCTTTTGCAAAGCATTTTAGTAATAACTTTTGTGTATACTATAACAAGCTTAAATCTGTAAGAACCTGTAAGCTTTAAGATCCAAAGACCTGTAAGTTGGAAAAAAAAAATGTTTTCAGTCTCTATAATACGATGAAAAAACATGATGTATCTCATTGACGTGAGTATAGCATACTGTTGCTACAATTGATTGTACTACCACATTGTTCCAGTAGATCTGGTAGAAATTATTGTTTGATTCTGATTTTCATACTCTGATGCAAGTCAAATCAGGGGAAGTAAAATTAGAAGCGGACATCAAGAGTCTCAGTTACAGACACGTAGTAAGCTAAAAGACAACTGTTTTAAACTCTCTGCCTATTAGGATAACACCTCTTTATTGTGCTAGTTTTAAGATGAAAACTTTTCATAGACTCCTACTATGAAGAGTGGAACCTCTTTTTATTATCTTTTATTATCTTTGTTTCAAAAGATAGGATAGAAGGCTTACTTTTGTATTCTGACTTTAGGCCATTCTGCTTTCAAATATCTTGGCCTTCCAGAAAGTGGTCCCTGAAGCATGTCTGAATTTATAGGGAAATTTAAATTAGTTTGTTTAGAATTGAAATGAGATGCCATTGTGAGTCAGAGTATGTCCAACTATGTCCTGCTCTTTTGCTAAGGCTTATTGGTGATTCTGGCATATCGCTTGTAACCCTTGAACCACATTCTTTCATAATTTTTTCTCTTAATATACTGTGTTTCTGTAAGGCAGTTATTACTCAGTATTGTAGGCTTTGTTGTTGTATGTTGTTGTAGTTCATTTTTTTTTTTTTTCCCCCAAAACAATGTATTTCTAGGGAAAGGCACAAATGAAATAACCAATATTTTCCTGATTTCTCATGGTCCACCTGCATACATTTGCGAAGATGCCTATGGAACGTACAAAAATTCCAAAAGAAAACAAAATGTCTCAGTAGTTTCCTGACCAGCTTTTGACTTATGGTCTTGTTCCCATTAGGGGCTGTTAATATGACTGTGGGGCATGAGCCAATTTATTGATTATGCTAATAAGTTGTCCCACCAATCAAGGCATTTGTGCTTATGATTTGAAAGTCATTTTTGTTGGAGACTGAGGTTGTTTTGTTTCTTTGGTTTTGCAGTTGATATACTGTTCCACAGGGAAAAAAATAATAATAAATAAAGTTTTCTGGAAAGGGCTATATTCTTCTTAAGTAAAAAGTTGTCTACATTTGAGAAGACTGAGAACGTACTGTGCATGTTTCTATTAATCAAATTACAGACCAAGTTTCACTACTCTGCAAAGCAAATTGAAGTTTTGCCTTTAGGAAGCTGTTTCTTGTTCTTTTGTAGCCTGAAGGAATGGGTAGATGGAGGAAGAACTTCTGTGATAGTGCAATATTTATTGTTTTCTAATAAAAGAAGCCAATGTAGCAAATATGTACCACTCCCAAAGGTTTCTCTCTTTTGTTACCCCCCACCCCCTTCCAGTTCTCACTCATAAGGAGAGTCTCTCATGATGAACAAAGCAGCTATTCACCCACCATCTTCCTTCCAAAAAGACCAAACAGCTGCCCACTTTCCTAGCAGGGAATAAGAAATCCTTTTTTTTAGAGTGGGTCCCTGAGGTCAGAATGACAGAGGAAAAGATTAGTTTGCTTGCATTTTAAGCTGTGTGTAAGATGAAAACATTTCAGTATGAAATACTGTGGCACTTCTATTAAAATATACAATGTTCTATTCAGCTTTTGTAATAGTAGTGAGTTTCTGTACCATGGAGCTTTCTAGCTTGACCATGTTCATTTCATTTATTTTTAAAACGTAGTACTTCAGTCTTCAAATTTAGTGGTACTCAATGGGAGGGAAAAATGCGGAGCATTGTCAATGTTTTTGTGCTTTTTGCTTGTGTTTAGAAGTGAAGAAATATTTTTGTTGAACAGTTGAAAAAGCAATTTTTTGTGTTAAGCAAGTTGCCACCTTTTCACAAAAACATTAACATCACATAAATGTTAACATTAATTACAACCCCATGATTCATTTAGAAGAGAAACAGGAAGAAAATTTTCAGTTGGACCAGGATGTGAAAGATTAGATTATGAAACATTAGATGGATATCCTTCCACCTTGAATTCATCTGTTTACCCTTAGCACAAGCTCACTGTTAATCCAAAGGAACCATTGCCAAGTGATGAGGTAGGGCAGGCTTCATACCCTTCTAGTCCAAGGCCTCTACTGATCATGGTGTCCCTACTGTGGAAGTGGTTTTTAAATTATGAGTAATTGATCAATGTGATGTGGGCACATTCAAGCAAATACATACGATAAAATATCAGACACAAGCAAATACCTTCTGATTAAACAATCTTCAGAGGGTAACAGACTTAAGTCACTACTGAACTGAGCTGAATTTGAACTGGTGACCTAAAGGTGAAAGGCTTAGCCCCAAAACTCCAGGCATCGATTTCTAATTCTCTTGTGAAATCAATTGCATGACATAGATATATTGAGTTACCTTATGGCTGCCCTGACTCCCCTGACCTTTGTCCTTTCTATAATGTATGGAAGAATATTTAATGCAGCCTGTTTATGAAACAAGCTGTCCTCTCCATCAGCTGCTACCTCTGGTTATGGCATGTGAACAGGGCATGCACAGAATGGGGGAGTCTCTCATGATAAACACTGTGTTACTCAATCTGCTACGTAAGTGCTGTAAGCGAGGTTGGCAGTAGATGCTTCAGTCAGAAAGTTAGTCCTGAGAAGAGTAATGACTGGACATTATTGTATTGCATTGAAATTATAAAGTCATGCTATATCGCATCTGTGATGCCAAGGCTGTGCTGTGTTAGTAAGGCAATGACTGTCATCAGAGAAAGTATCAGTCAGAATGAATGGGATGAAAAACAGTGTTGCCAAGAGCTTACCAGAAAGGACTTAGTTCATCTCAGAGGAGCTGGGGAGGTTTGATGAGAAAGATGTTAGTTTGGTTTAAATGGAAAACAAATAAACAAAAACTCTTCTAAAATATTCTTCAAAGATTTTTCAAAACAAGACATAAGGTCTGTTGAATTCCTACTAGGCATCACCTCTATGCTATACTTGGTGAAAACTACTTTTCCAGTAGACCTGGTGCAGTAGACTCTGCCCAGTAGAGTTTAAGATAGATGACAAAAGGTTGCTACAGGCAGAAGTTATAGTTTGTTAAATATGTCTTAGCTGATGATAATTTACAAGAGTTATCAATACTGGCTGATCTCATAAAGATTTTATGTCCACTGCCCAACTTTCTGTTTGGCAAATATTTCTACCTTTGGCTTTGGCAAGTTGCTGGACACTCAGCAAAACAATGAAACAGGCATTTCTATTTTACTTTTGGAAATGGTCCCCTCATGCTTCTATTTGGAAACAAATAAAGGCTTGTAAGTGGCAACCTAACCAAAATTGCAATGTTGCTGGTCATGCTCAGTATGCCTCGAAGATCTACAGGAAGCTTCCATTTGCCAGCAGAAGCATGTTCAGTAGTTTCTTAATCTGCATAAAATACATACAAACTCTACGGCTTTTATCACATCCATTCTAGTTTTGTTTCCTTTTGTTGTTGCTTTTATTAAAGCTACTGAAGGTTCTGTGATGTTAGACAGATGCTTTTGTGTTGACTGATACAACACAGAGGATTCTGCAGAGTCATGACTTGTCCTGATTTTATGATCCTACCTAGTAGCATCAGTGATATAATAGGCAGTGATATAATAGCTATAACTAGCTTTCAGTAGTTATTATCCACTTGTTCCCATAGATACCAGACCAATTGCCACATTAACTTAGATTTTTTATGAATTCTTCTGAGCCCTTTGAAAACTAATGAAAGTACTCTGGTTATAGAGCAAGCAACAGGTATTTACAAAGCACTATGCTTGCATTTTATTTCACTTTTCTTAAGAATAAAAATAAATACTGACCATCAATTTGAAAACATAATTTGCCTGAAATGTAGTGGAAATTATCATCCTCATAAATGGCTCTTAATTTTATCTACCATATTATTTAGCCTGTACTGAAGTTACATTGTTTATTTCCAGTGGTATTCTCCATCCTTTATGTTAAATTCATTTCCTTTATTTTATTTTTTCTATCTTTCGATTCACTGAACTCACCCTTTCAATTTCAATTTCCTTTGATAACATATCAAGATGTCCATTAGATGTGATTAAAATAAAAGAAACTTTCAGGTTTTTTATGCTTCAGGGCATATGTGGAAAATAGAGATAAATGTTCATGGGGAGCATTATCTTCTAATTGCACACTATAGGATTTCTTTGGAAGTTGTAAATATTTTCAGATAGTTTCATTGGTTTTATGCAGTACTATATTTTTTATGGCAATACTTTAGAAAATGGAAAACTAAAGTTTGGTAAGAAGAAAAGGGAGATGGTCTTAATCATCTGTTCAAGGAATGTTCTTTATTTATGGTGATAATGCCATCACCATCATGAACTCCTCTTTGAGGCTCAAACTTTGTACCTCAGAATGAGAGGAAATGGCAGTATCCCTGGAAGTGCCCCATTAAGCCTGAGTACAATAAGCTCGTTTATGTGCAAGGACTGTGTCTCTGTCATGTTCTGTAAAGTTACAGACTTTTTTTTTTTTTTGTTCATAATCACAGGTAGCTTAAACTGTTATGAAGTGCTGACACAGTCCAGCCATATAATTTGAGACAGCTACTTTAAATCAATAGCCCTAGAAGGCATTAGTATTTTTCCTCTCTAAACAAGCATCTGTGGTAGAAACTTGGTACTTAAATATACTTATACCTAATTAAATATAATAGATTAAATATACTTAATTTCTTGAGACTTAATTGCATGCTTACTATCAAAGAAAGTTAAAATATAAGTGAAATGCAGTGCTTCACAGGTAGGTATTGTGATTTTTTTTTTTCAGGTGGGAGGAAATGGAGATATAGTTTATTTTATTTTTTCCCTCTCTCTCTCTTTTATTTATTTATTTATTTTATTTATGGAGTTCTGTTTTTGCAATTTCCAATTTGGAAGCTGAAATGCAACACAGAGAACTTGGAATAGCTTTTTTTTTTTTTTTTTTTTTTTCCTGGAGGATAATATTAATAAAAAGCTCAATCTATTAAAAAAATACTCTTTTTCTCCAGAGAATAGTCATGTTTTGATGTTATTAATAGTGACAAACCTGTCTCATTGGATTGTATGTATTATTTATTTTATCAGGCTTCTCTGGCAATTGTGTTGGCTGTGGCAAGAAAGGTTTCTGCTACTTTACAGAATTCTCAAATCATATTAATCTTAAACTGACCACTCAGCCCAAGAAACAGAAACACTTAAAGTATTATCTGGTCAGGAATGCACAAGGAGCTCTGACCAAAGGATCTGTAATCTGCTGGAAAGGAGCAGGTAAGATAATGAAGCTGTCTTACTCGGGCTCTGGTTTTCATCATCCAAGCTTAGATATCACAGGGGCTGGCGTCTGTGTAAAACCTAAGATGGATCAGTTGAAAGAAAGGCTCCTTAAAGTGCAGCTGTAAAAAGCAATTGAGTACCCTAATACAAGGATGGCATGTGTGATGCCATCAGTTCCTCCCGTTTAAGTGCTGTAGCCTTTGAGTAATTCATGTGTGAAATTATCAAATCAGATAGACAGAGAAAAGCGACTGTCGCTGTTGTCAGTGGATAACAAGTTCCTTTTTTCTTCAGAGTTCAGAGGCCGACAGTCTTCTTCCAGCACCTGTTCGAGCACATTGTTCCAGCTGCCAGAAAGTTCAGGCCTCTCTGGAAGTATGTCAAGTGAGCCTCTCCCAGCAGCAAATCCAAATACTCCAGCTGGGACGCAACAAACAGGTAATGCTTAGAAGGAAAACTCTCTGGGTTACTGTAGTTTTACTATTATTTTATTATTTTACTGGGCTATGTAGTTTTACTATTCTGTGTGTGCATATCTGTTTAGTTATATGAACAGAGAGACAAAGAAATAAGCACACTACCACATAAAATAAAGCAAATTGAGTATGTATAGAGGTATCATTCAAATTTTTTTTAAAAAAAGAATCATGCTGTCAAGGCTTCTTGCTGTCCATATTTTTCCCTTACGTTTAAGTATAAACGTTTAGCAAATAACAAAATAGCCAGGTGTTCTGAAGCTAGTTCATAACTAAAGCAAACCACATTTTTAAGAGCCTTTTTTTTTTTTTTTTTTTTTTTTTTTTTTTTTTAAAGAGGCAAAGATTAGGCATTTCTTGCAATAGGTGTTTTCTTGCTCCAGTCTATTTTATGTTATAATTCCCTTTATTGCTGAGATTGTATGGATATTGGCTTAAAAGCTTCTGAGCCTTTTCTTCTGTGAAGAAAAGCAGCTTTAATATTAAAAGATAAAGTAATGATTAATATCTGTAACTTCTTTGTATTAACAATGCTTTCTGAAACATTTACTTTTCCATTAGCCTTACATAAATAAAAGGTGATGGATGGTAGAGGCTAAAGTGATCTCTCCGAGCTTCTTCATAATGAATAGTCTCTTGTGACAGTTACAGAGATCCACATATGAGAACGGAGGCACAGCTGTTGGCGGTTATATTCTGTCTGAGAGACAGAAGCCAGTTAAATAGTTGTGATCTGGAATGCCAGTACCCCTCCAGAACAAATCATTAATCTCTTTATAATAGCAGTATTGGCGTTTGTTTGCCAGAAGTTACATATTTAAAAACTACATTAATGACAAGCATATTTGGCTTGCAAAAATCTCTATTTTTTAAGGCAGCACAATTAAAATGATGTTTGGAAGAAGGATGTCAACTTTGAGTTGAAGCTGAGGGCATTTTTAGTAAATTTTAAACAACAAAGCTTGGACTCTTTTACTCTCTTTGCTGATTCTTAAGTAAACTTCATGGAAGAGCTAGGATGAACCTGCAAAGAATCTAAAGGATCTGAAATTATGTATTTAATTGCAGATTGGGATTTTACCCAGGCATTTAGGAATCAGACAGCAATAATCTGGTATGAGATCAGAAGTGGCTTTGCATTATTCAGCGTTGTATTCACTGAGCAGATCCTGATGGCTCTGTTAAAGTCAATGGTCATTTAATTATATTAACTGGGGATCATGACCTAGAAATATTTATTGTATATAACATTTATTTTATTGCCAGCTGCAGGCATAGATCATATTCCTTCAACAGCAGCATTCAGCTCCGCAGTGTATAATGGCAAGGAATCTCCTAAACAACAGTTGGTGAAAAATAACCTATCTGCTTTGACAAGACCATCGGTGCTAGGTATTTGTATGGATTTGTTGTTTAATAACCCCAACGTCTGTATTCCATGTGTGTAATAGATACCATGATTACAATTTTCTCTATGAATAGAAATTACTCTTCCCTTCCAAGTCTTTTGTGACAATTCCATTTTTTTTTTTAATGTTAATTTTCAGAAAAAAAACTGATATGATTTTAGCCGTAGCTTTATTAAAGTTCAGATTCTTAATTGGAAGCTTTTCATTGCACTTACAAATGTTCTCATTTTAGAGAAGTACCGACTGGACTATTACTCTAGATTCTTAAATAATGCATTTGTTTACATGAATGTCACCTAACAGGTTTTGTGCATGGAATTAAGAAAGATTTATAAGTAACTACACATAGGTAATTTCTGTGTTCCAGTCCACCTTGGGATGTACTTGCTACTTTGACAACTGGCTCCAAATTAAATAAATTTTCCTCATTGAATCACTATTATCATGATTTGTGTTGTTTTCTGTCACAAAGTGTATGTTACGTCACTGACTTGTTTGAGCAAGAAAGTTCTTTTTAGTCTTTACTGTGCCTAGAAACATGTTATATCTCTGTTTTAGAATAAATCTTCCCAAGTTGCCCTGCTAGTATCTCAGCCAAATTCTTTCTCTCTGCCCATTCAGGTTCTTGATCTCTTTCTTGCATGCAGAAACATGTTCTCAGTAAACTGATCTTGCCAATTAATTTCAGGTGGATTACCTTCACGTGTCAACATATTAGATAGTCCTGTAGTAAGGAGTAAGGCATTTTCAAAAGTACTTTGTATTACACTAAATATCTTGAAGTTACGCTTCTGGCACAACCTCATGCCAGGAAGCTAAATGATCAGAACAAATGGCTAAATACTGCCCTCACATGGTAGTAGTTTAAAGGACAAAGCGATCCTTAACGTTCACATACGCTGTTCTGCAAATGAACAACCTCATTCTAAATTTGAAGATTTCTGCTTTACTTTTGACTTTAAAATCCTTTGCAAAAGAAACAAACAAACAAAAAAAACCAACAACAACATTATATATATATATATATATATGTATATGTATATATTTATATATATACTTGTATATGTAATACCAGGTTCTCACTCCATTTTGAATTTTATATGGGACTAATCATTTGGCCAGCAGATATTGACCTGCAAGTATGAAGTAATTAAGGGTTTTACATATTCACATGTATAAATAGAAATAACTCAGTCCTTCAAGAAATTCCTGAAGGACTATCAACCCTCAATAATTAGAAATACTTGATATTAGTGGAAACTCATCATTCTAGGAATTTGGAGGAGTGCCAAAGAAGACTGAATAATGTAATGAAAAAAGTTTCAAAAATGTAGTGGTCATGGGCTCCCAGGAAAACTGTGAGAAAGTTGGTTATGGTTTTAAAGACAAAGGTGTTGGAGCTAGAATTGGATAGGAAGAAATACAGAAGTCTTTTACTTGGAGTTAGTATAGGATGTCAAAATCAAAAACAGTAACCACTAGCAAGTATAAAAATCCTGACAACAGAAAAATTGTTAAAAAGAACTCTGATCTTTGTTAATACAATGCTGAAACCATTGAAAATGTTATTAAATGTTACATGAAATGCAGTATCATGTACTTAGAAGTAAAAGGAGCAAAATGCCCATAGTGTTGACTTCAAAGTATTAATACAAATAAGTATTCTTAGTACTCCTCATTACTCATTAGCACATTACTCAGTACAGAGTAAACGTTGATATAAAATAGATTAAGTCTCCAAGATGATTAAGAGATCTCTGAACCAAAAATTTTCCATGTCTTTAAGCAGAAGATAGGAAAGGAAAACAAAAGCCATAAAAAATGATGATGTTCATGGAGTTGACCCTGTTTACCACAGTACTTAATACAGTCCATCGACACATATTGAATTATCATGTACACAAATGAATACATTCAGTTCTAATACTTTCTGAAATGTTCCTGTTATTCAGGCACGTTAACAAATTCAGGGCCTCCAAAAAAGCGCCATAAAGGTTGGTCACCAGAATCTCCATCATCTACTGAAACTTGGAACTTGCAGCTCAACCCACAAGTTCCAAATAGAATTAAAAATGGTAAGCTATATCCAAGGTAATGATGATGTTCATTTCATTATTCAGAAAATAATGGGGGAAAAGAAGCAGTATTTTAAAGATACATACAGATTCTCAGTACAGTTTTGAAACCTGTTTAATACCTACATTGCCAGAATTATTTATGTGCTTTTTTTATTTATTTATGTGTTTCATTTTTTATGTGCATTTTTTATGTGCTACATATTTGAGGTGTCTGGGCTTAACTCTCATTAGGATCTAATCATTGAGCCATTATTAATAAATTGCAACAAATGCCTGTATCTATCTTTAGACACCTAAACACTTTTGGGAAATTAAAGTTAGTGTCATAAGTTAGGTCAGTATATCATCCATTGTTTCTCTTATGTGTCACAGTCTTTTTGGCACTTACTTGGATTTTATAGCCTAAATACAAACTAAAATGCCATGCAGTGAAAAAAACCAGCTTTCCCCAGAATGTTTTCTTTTAATGTGTTCTATTTAAAAATCTGTGGATGCATGTTTAAGGCCACTACAATACATCTTCCAAGAAAGTGAGCATGCGTTGTAGTAACAGTTCATGAAATGTGTGAAATAGCCACAAAATTATGTAACACTGACACTAAAAGTGGATTTAAGATGATGCTGAATAACTTTTCTTTGAGGAAATCATTATTAAACTTTTCTCCAGTAATATTATGTGTACAATCTTAGATGGAGGAAGCCTATCATCTCTACCACATTCTGCTTTGGTGGGGCCAGCCTCATCTCCGATGGTGGGCTCAGGAGAACCGGTCTCAGTTCCTGACAACTTGCTGAAAATCTGTAAAGCAAAGCCAGTTATTTTTAAAGGTAAAAAAAAAACACACCCAAGCACTCAACAAGACCTTATGTATTTCTTTATAAGAGATGCAAAGATAAATCCTACTGCCAAATACTGCTTAACCTCTCACTTGTTAAATATCTACTATTAGAATTGTTTAACTCACACACACACAAAAATATTAAATTAATGTGGTATGTACAAATACTGTTCATTTCACAGGTCATGGAAACTTCCCATATCTTTGCGGGAACATTAATGATGTGATAGTGAGTCCTTTGCTGTACACATGTTACAGAAATTCACAGTCTCTATCTAGAGCATATGAACAATATGGTGCATCCACAATACAGCCTATTTCAGAGGAAATGCAGCTCTTGCTGACTGTCTACTACCTTGTTCAGCTAGGTAAGATTATTTTCTAAAGCTAAATAATTTGTTGTTCTTGAAGACCAGACACAGATTGAAATATAACCACAAAAAGTTCATCTTTTCCTATAATTTGGGACTACAGCAATTAAAAATAAAAAGTAAACCAACTGTAATTAATTGTTCTTGCATACAGTCCATGGTTTAGAAGTAGTATTATGCTGACTCAGGCAGTACTTAACCACTTAAATATTTCTAATAGCCAGGTTCCAATTAAGGCAGTTTTACTTGAACCTCACAACAACACTCCAAAATGAAAGAAATGGTTTGCATCTTCCAATGTCAGTAGGCATGCTTGCATAAACCTGAAACATGACCACCTCTAAAAAAATACTTATTTTGAAAAACATATTTTTAACTCTCTGGCTTTGTTCATTTGTTTTGTAATATGAACACTTTCCTCTTAAATTTTTTTAGCCTCAGACCAGGTCCCTCTGATTGAAGATTTGGAACAAATATTCATGCGTTCATGGCGGGAATCTCACCTATCTGAAATCCGGCAGTACCAACAGGCAATTCCACAGAGCTTTCCTCAAGTGCCCAGCCAGATCGCACCAGTGACCTCAGCCCAGCTTCCCTGGCTGGCAGGCCTGGCAGCTAGCTCCTGTAATGACAGCGTCCACATCATTGAGTGCAGCTACTCTCTGGCTGAAGGGCTTTCAGAAATGTTTAAGCTGCTCATTGAAGGAAAATTAATAAAGACAAACTACGTGGTGATCATATGTGCTGGTAGAAATCGAGCCATTGATTCCTGCATTGTGATAACAGGTGAGATCCCAAGGGCAAAACTGAATCATTCAATGAGATGAGGAGTTTCAGTAAGCTGCCCAAGCAAACCAGAGCACTGAACCCAGAGTAATGGGTTTGAACCCAAGATCAAGAAGCACAATTGGGTTTCTTCCACAGTGAGCACATTCTGTATGAATTATCTGTGTTCTTACCAATGTATCTGAGACGGCATTACTACAAATTATGGCAAGTTACCAGCATACACACTGTGTCAAGCTCTCCTGCTCTGTGTGACTGGGATACTACCGTGAGTGGAGGCCTGAACACTTTCTTGGCTTCTAAAATACAGTCTTTCAACTTTATTGCCTTCAACAACCTGTTGATGGCTATGCTGATAAATTACTTGAATAGCCATACAAAGATTCATTAATATCTTTGACTATTTGCATGCTCTTTTTGTATACTGTGTCAACAAGTACCCCCTAAAATGGAAAACAAACATATGGAATTATAAAATATGAATCTATCTGACAGACGGATGGTGCATAAGTGTGTAGGAAAAAAAAAAAAAGATTGATCTCTGCCACTTTTATGGGGGGAAGATTCATGAAGATTCATTTAGCTGGGGTTTATTATGACTTTGAACATTTTTACTTTAGTTTGAAGTGCTTTCAAAATGACTTTTTTTTTTTTTTTTTTTTTTTCTTTTAGGAAAGTATCAGGCAAGAATCCTGTCTGAGGGCATGCTTACTCCTTCAGACTACCAAAAAGAAGTTAACTATCAGCTGGTCACAGGGAAAGTAGAAACTCTGGGGTCCTTCTTTAGCACCCTCTGCCCAGGTACATAATACGCTACAAACAGGCATGTTTCCAAGTCCCTGAATCTTTTGAGTAAGTGAAAATAGGTATACTACTTTTCCACTGGCAAGATACTATTAGAAATGAATAAAATATACAGGACAAAGTTGTGAAAGTACATTTGAATTGAAGTTCCTCCTAAAAGTGTCAGTTTCTAAAATCCCTTAGTTTCATGAAAATACATCAGTAAGTAACTGAACATATTACGCTTAAGTATACACATCCATTCACAAAACATGCAAGTCTATATCCATGTGAACAGATACAGATTCTTCTGCCAAAAGCACGTAATTCATTTAGACCATGATAGAAAGAATTATTTCATTGAAGGAAAATTTTGTTCCTTGAACTTACCATACTGTGAGCTTGATTTTAATGCATGGTAAAGAAAAGAAAATTTCGGAGAGCCAGGGTTACTGGATCATTTTTTAACTGAGCATACTGAGGATTACTACAAACAGGATTATCTAGGAATAGATTGAGCCACATGGAAAGTGTAATTACATCACACAACTAGAGCAAATGCAGCATGCTTGTCTGTGTAAAAGGCATGTCACAGTCCCCTTCTCCATGGATATCACACCAGTAAATCTGTATGCAGAAGGCAAGAACACTTATGGATAAGTCATGGTATTTTGACTAGTCACTAAAGAGAAACCTGTTTTTCTAGAACCATCATGTCTCTGTTCCCAATATCTTCAAGGTATGGTTCTCAAAATCTCTTTTGCAGAGATTTTTACTTGTTTGAGCAGAACAAGTAAATGAACATCCACATCCATTGGGTTGCACTTCACAGGGCAGACCCTGCCATTCTAAGCCCTGCAGCAGACATGTTCAAACATCTTTTTAACTGCTGAGAAAATACTAAATTCTTCGAACAGGCACACTCTATTTTCTGCACAGCTATCATCTGTAAGCAGCGTCCCTGCTGGATAGAATAGGATGTGTTTGCAGATATGCTTAGTTCAGTAAAACTCTCATTTATCTTTCAGCTTTATAGGGATTTTTCTTCTCTCTCAAAAATGTTAAAGATGTAGTAATATTTATGCTCTGCACCAGATTTTCAAATGCTTCTCATAATCCTTATTAGCAAACACTGCAGCTCAATGGTCAAGATATAAACTAAGTCACTTTAAAGACTTTGAAGTCTTTGTTGTTGCTGATTTAGATCAGGGCTTTGGAGCTAGTTTTCTGGTATCTTCTATAAATGTCCTAGGCAGAGGTCTGCATAGCTGATCTGTCATTCCCTGGCCTGATATACATTTTATTAATATTAATACAATAGAAAAAGATGAGGCTTCCTGTAAAAAGTAGCCAATAAGCTAAGAGCATGGCAACTACCTAGCATATATAAAGCTCTTTAAGACCTACAAAAAAAATCAGTATGAAATGCAGCTGTTATTA
Source organism: Anas acuta (assembly GCF_963932015.1). Lineage (NCBI taxonomy): Eukaryota > Metazoa > Chordata > Aves > Anseriformes > Anatidae > Anas > Anas acuta. The sequence continues at coordinate 103,687,072 of NC_088981.1, forward strand.
ACCTGGACGTTTATACCACTATACTTTCAATTTGATAGAGGGTGACATTGATCTTTTGCTGGAGAAGTTTTATCAGGAAAACCAAGGGCACATCTCTTCATCGCTGTCTGCTTCAGTGAATAAATCAACAGCGCTGAATGGAACTGGAGCAGCTGTGTGTACAAGTAAGAAATACCTTCTAAACAGTTAACAGTCGGGTACTTGAAAACAGGTCTTTAGGTGTGCAGTTAGATACTTCTGGGCAGAGTCCTAGACTCTTGAAAAATTCTGTTCTGAGGTGATCAGGAACTTACATTTTGGGACATGCAGGTTTACACTTGATGGATGCTCTGCTTCATTTCATCAGATACTGTACTCCCTGAAGCTCTAAGTCTTACTTCTGTGGTAGCAGAATGCTGTTGCACAAGTTCAGTTTCAGCTCTTCAATATGTAAGGGATTTACAGGGCCAAAACGCCCCAGTGCAGCAAGATTTCTTTTAATTTTCCATATAGATTTTCATAAATTGGAACTCAGACTCATAAGCAAAGTACCTTAAAGTATAGCTCAATTATTATTCACCAGTCTCTAAGATTTCGCATTCAATTAGACTTTGCATGTATATCTAAACAGAATTTTGTCATTTTCCAGGTTATGAGATTGAACGGCATCAGATTCGTCCATTCCAGCTAGCAGTGGCTCAGAAACTGCTGTCTCATATTTGCTCAATTGCTGACTCCAGCACTCAAAATCTTGATTTGGGTTCCTTCGAGAAAATTGATTTCTTGATTTGTGTTCCACCCTCTGAAGTGACTTATCAGCAGACTTTGTTTCATCTCTGGCACTCAGGTGCTTATTTTATTTGGATTTACAGTAAAACCATTAAAAATATTTGTATCTGGAAATACTTATATTTGTTCCATTTCTTTAGGTATTTTATTAGAACTTGGATTAGAAAAGGAGCATCTTACAAAGCAGAGGGTAGAACAGTATGTTATGAAACTAGATGCAGACGCCCAGATTAAGTTCAAAGTCTTTTTACAAAACTCTATGCAGAATCCACACACGCTGTTTGTCTTAATCCACGATCACGCACACTGGGATCTAATGAGGTAAGAAAACTGCAACTTCAGAAAAATTATTGTTTGCGTTAGTTCTCAAGATCAGATTTATGATTTATGTCTTCCTTCATCTCTCTTTGCAACTTTCTGCTAACTTTCTCTTCCCATGTGTTGAATAACTGTGTTTTCTTTTAAGGTTCTTCATGACTTATTTTTGTTCTGCTTGTAATATTACGCCCCAGTGGAACATTTCAGCTTTCTTTGCTCACCATTCTTACCTTCTTTCAGCCACAGCTATCGTTTTTCTGGCTGGTTTTTGTTTGTTCAAAGGAAAGCTTCCTGTGAAAGTACACAAAATTCATTATCCTCTGTCAGAGTCCTCTGGACTGTAGAACATGCAAACACCCTCCACAGTGACTAGGCAGCTAGTGAGCCAACACAGCTGCTTTTTTTTTTTTTTTTTTTTAACTTTGTAGGAATTGAATGTTTCTGCATGTACATGATTTCAGGTAAATGTCTCAAGGGAGCAGAGAGATTTCTGTTCAATGTTTACCAAGTTCCCTGTCAGTTCACTTGTATAGCTCATTGTTTCTTTGCCTTCTTAGCAGTCTGCCTGTTGAGAAGATGGGCTGCTTTTGCTTTGTATCTCCTGAGGCACCGGGGAAGTTGGAGAATGTGCTGAATTCCAGAAACACCAGCATGTTCCAACATTGCAAACATCATAGTGTTTCTGAAACAAAAAACCTTTGAATTTTGCTTGTGAATGAGATGACGAGACCTTGACTTTCACACTGGTTAAGAACCAGTGTTTTCATCAAACCTGTATTTTTGCATATGTGAGGGTTTCCTGTTCAACTCCTCTATATCTTAGGAACTTGAACAATGGCCCTTAAGGCATATAACATCCCTGAGGGATAGAGATGTACCCGTATTGCTACTAACCTCTGATATATATTTTTTTTTGTTACTTTTATCTAAAAAAGACATGTAAGTGGCAAATATTGAAGCGATTATTCTGTACAGCAGGATTCATGCACCCTAACTGAAGTCAGTTAAATAAGGTGCCTAAAAGAGGAGTTTAACTGCCTGGGATTGCCCACATAGACCCAACAGAGACATGTGCATTTCTGAAAGCTGGCATAGGTCTTGGGTGGAAACAACAAATTCCTGGAATTACTTATCTCTGTGTGTTGACAAACAGGAGCTTGCACTGACTAGGATTGTAACTTGGTCACTGCAAGTAAATGCCAAAAATTAAATAGCATGAATTTGGACTGAAGTCTTACTCTGGAGCAATGAATTGACTGTAGGTGTTCTATGATACCGGCATTTGCCCTAACAGTAACTACTCTTCCGTTTTGTAGTAGATCTGTCACAGGTAGCTTCCCTCTGTCTTTCTGTTGTACCGACTTACAGTCTGTCATTTTCTATCTTGATTTTGTAGGCAAGAATTATATTGTCTCAGGGGCAATTCTAATAATCTGGCCAAATTTAGTAGAGGACTATGTGATTATTTGTAACTGCCATAACGTCAGCTTTCTTTCATCCTTTCTCTCTCATATTCTGGTGGTTGTAAGAAACTGGTAATTTGCTAGCTAGGGAGTTAACCAGTCCTATGGAAATTTTCAGGTGCACTGAAAATTTGCATTTCTTTTCCCATCCTTCTATACACCAAAAGCAGGGTAAAGAATAGAGTCCTAAGTTCCTTGTATATGTTTAACTTCAATTTCACATCCAGGTTAAAGCTATCCTATGGACCCAAATGTTCCCTTGTGCCAATCACTTTGGAGAATTTTGGATTTCTTTTTTGCAGTGCTATGCATAGCCTTTATCCTCAAACAGAACTGTCTACAGGACTTGTCGATAGACTGTTGAACTGCAGGGAGGTGAAAGAGGCGCCAAATATTGTGACACTCCATGTAACTTCCTTCCCCTATGCGCTCCAGACACAGCATACTCATATCAGCCCTTACAATGAGATCCACTGGCCTTCTTCATACAGCAATGTAAGATGGATGCTTTGAGATGCTTTTGCAAGCTTTTCATAAGTTATTTTACATTTATATACTTGGTAGAACTTTGGAGGCCCTATGATTTTTGTGGACAAGAATGAAGTTTGCATGGCATCTTTTTTGTTTGTTTGTTTGTTTATTTAGTCTGTGACATTTTTTTTTTTTTTAACCCTCACTTATTCTGTCATTTCTTGCCTTTTTTTTTTTTTTATTATTATTCATTTTATATCTCCTATAAACTGTAGTAGCTTTGCTAAAAGTCTTTGAGCTACATAAATGGAAAGCACCTGAAAATCATCAACATCTGAAATGTAGGTACATGAATTTTCTGGATATGTGTGCATATTTAACCTGCATAGATCTTCTGTCTGTACTTATGTATATATGGGGAGAGAGTAGAGAGAAAAAGAAACAGGGAAAAATGAAGTCAAACTTCTTTCCTTTCAAAAAAATTAGTTGTTTCTTTCTCTCTTTGTTTTAGTATGCATCTAAGTATATGTATGCTTGTTGGAGAATGTGACTGCAAATATATCAGATAACAGCGATTCAATTGTACATTAATATTTGCTAGCTTTAAATTGGTATTGCTTCCTTTGTTTTAGGGTGTAGATTTATACCATGAGAACAAGAAATACTTTGGACTGTCAGAATTCATTGAATCCACTCTATCTGGCCATAGTATTCCACTGCTTCGGTACGACAGCTCTTTCGAAGCAATGGTGATGGCTTTGGGAAAGAGGTACAGTACACTTCTTGGTCTAATGCAGAAAATTTAGGAAGCGTATTTTTCTAGTGTCTTGAGTTACTAGCTAGAAACCTTTTTTTCTTTTTTTCTCACTGTTCCACAAATCAACTCTGTATACAAGGGCATTTCACTTGTTCATATTTTCTTTAATCTTTTTTTTTTGCACATTTGGTGTGTAATCTAACTAGTCTAGGCTGCCTCTTACCATGACCATGCACATTGTTCAGCCTATTTTAATGTGTGTACTTGGATGGGACCAGTAGCTACTTCTATATTACAATAATCTGAAATTACATTATCAGATTATTATAATAAATTCAAACACATTCTCACTTTTGTCCAGTATTATCACTTGCTGACCCTGGCTGATTTTGTTGTATTATTTGTGTATACTGCATAAAAGGACCAAAAAGGGAAGGAGATATATCACTATGTTTGGTACACTTAAGTCAGTGGTAAAAATCTTCTGAACATCATCACAGTTTGAAAATACACCAACAGTTAAGTTTCCTTGGTCCTTGCAAGACAAGTCTAGAATCACTGCACATGAATGCATGCAACTGTGGATAAACTCTTTGGGATCTATAACAAGAATAAGTCAGGACAAGTAGAATCTTGTGAATTCATATTGGTAACTAACAGACTGAGCATGTCCACACAACTTATGGGGCTTGCTACCAGGTGCTGTGGAGCTCTGATCACACACATGAGGTGCATTTCTGAGCAAGCCATAGTTTCTCTTTGTACTTCGCACTCAGGTTTCCTTTTTGTAAAAACCAGAGCACAGGAAGCTCTTACAAATCCATGTTTCTCCCTACTGTAGAATGGGGATTGAGACAGGGTGTACCTGGGCTGGGAAACATGGAGTGCTCATTGAACGTTGCCTATTTATTGAATCTATTGGAAACAAGTTTGGGGCTTTAGTAAGAAAACAAGAGAAAAAAGCACCTAAAGATAACATATCATGAAAAATACTGTTCTTGTTGACAAATGCCTTGATTTTGATTGATGGTATTACTGAGTGCATTAGCAAATATTCTGTAATAAATTTTGTAACAGCAGTAAAGTATTGGTTACTTGAAGTGATGTAACATTACTGAACTCTTTGCTTATTAAATTTGTACTGAGAAATAGAGAGACAACATCAGTTCTGATTGTGTAATGATGTATTGCAAGAACTATCAAACTGCACTTTGGTGAGAGTCTGTTGTACAGTAAATATGAAGGATTCTTTACAGGAGGAAATCTTAAGTTTACTATATTTTGGAGAACATTAGCTTTTTCACTCTAGTCTTTAATACTTCACTATTTAATTCACCATTTATTTCAGGTTTCCCAGATTACACAGTGCAGTGATAAGGACTTTTGTCCTCATACAACACTACTCTGCAGCTATGATGGCAGTGTGTGGTCTTTCTCAGATGAAGAATTACACCTCAGTTGAAACTCTGGAAATCACCCAAAACCTAATAAACTCTTCAAGACAATGTCCTAGTGGTCATGGCCTCATGGTAGTGTTGAGAATTCCATGTACCCCGCTGGCTGCAGTGGCATATGAACGTCTGTATAATGTAAGGGAAAGACTAGCCCTTGAAGATAACTTTGAAATAATCTTGGGAAATCCTAATTCTGGAATCACAATAGGGAAGCACTTTGTGGAGCAACTAAAGGTAACGTACAGAATGAAATATACTGGGAAGCTTCATTAGATGGGTAGGTGGGGAGACTTTATCGGTGAGAGTTATGGTTGTAAGCTGAAGTGTGATTCTTACTTGTAAAACTCAAAAATACTGTAAGGAGCATGAGTTTTATCTTTTAGACATACAATCTGTGATTACTTTACTCTCCTCACTCTGGTTGTGTTCTGGTTACTCAGTTGAATATTAACTCATGCAGCTAGAACTTGGCTGCCAGCAGTAACCCTCCCAAGCAGCTGAACTGCTTTTGTTTATAACAATAGGGAAAACAGCCAAATAAAATTATCACTTTTCTCACAAAGTTATTGTAGTTCAAAAAGATTTTAATCAGTGACCCGTTGAGGTTTATATTATTCTTCTCACCAGCAGATGGCATGAAGGCACCAAATCAGTGATGCCAGCTATGAGTCCTTGAACACCCTGGTATTCACAGCTCAGGACTTGCTTTATGTTTTCTGGACCATGTGTTGTTTCATGGATTCATTTATGTGCTTTAGGTCTAGAGTCTTGGGTCATCTATGTAACAAAAGCCTCTGATATTTCCTTGTTCTTCATAAAACTACCAACATCTGATCATCAAAGCAAAAATGTATATTACACTCTGTACTGTGCCTAATGTGATATGTTAGACAAAATCATTAGAAATCCAGGGCCTAATTCTAATCTTGCTCTGCTATTTGTAACTTTTTTTTTTCTTTTTTTTCTGAAAAAAAAGACAAACAACTAGTATTAATTCTGAATCACTTTTTGTTTGTCTTCACAGTCATGCACAACAGTGGTAAATGTACAAATGTCAGAAGCTGAATTGTCTTACTGTTGCTCCTGCTGTGTATTCCTTATCTGTAGTAAGTCAGTCTCACAGCAAAATGTACTGACTGATGTGAGTAAAGTTTTATAGCCTGATGCTAAAGATTCAAATCATATATCTAATTATTGAACTTCTCATGAAGTTACCAGGAGAACTGACAACTTTGGTGAAGAGCAGAAGTTTTCAGAGGGTATTAAGTGAGGGCTGTGGTGTATGCATGTTCAACACTTTCAGCCTCCTGCTATTACTCTAAGGTCAAAAGGTTTCATTCCTAACTCATTTCCCTCCTTGGACTCAGACACCCATACTTTATCTGCCATAAGAAGCAAGTCTCTGTTTTCTTGTCTCCCAAAGCTCATCCTCATTGTCTCATGCACTATATCCACTCTATCTGTGTATGCTCTAGCCTCAGCAGTGTGCAGATGGAGTTGAGACTTTTCAGACCAGAACATACTGTCCCAATTTCCTCAGGCTCATAACAGTCAGACTGCTACCTGAAAGTCTTTAGGAACGGTGAAATCTACCTGTAATTGGCTCTGCTATGTGGCTTACCTTGGTGGAATTTCTATCCATGTACAAATCGATTCATATAATGAATGATAAAATGTATTTTTATCTGTGCCATATCAGTATGTCCAACAGCATATTTTATGCAGGTCTGGCAGAAAATTGAAGATGTAGATTGGAGGCCACAGACCTATTTGGAGTTGGAGGGTTTGCCTTGTATATTAATATTTAGTGGTATGGATCCACAGGGGGAGTCTTTGCCACGGTAAGAAGATCTGGTATTTTCTCAGTGGAAGTTTTTTATCCATTGCTTTCCAAATGTTTAAAAATTAACTGTTTAAATGCTCGTGGGAGAAGAAAGCAGATTTCAGTGTCAAGATGTTGCTTTTCCATTTTTATATCACAAATACAAGAAGCTTATTATTAATAACAATCCCCTGCTTATAGAAAGATACAAATAACTTAAAAGTGGTAGGAGAGTTGTCCCACTATACAAGAGAGAGTAAGGATATATTAAAAAAGTAAAAATAAAAAATCTATAGCTACTTCAGACACCAAAAGGTAGATGAGACATCTGCAGGATGCTGGCATATGTGCTACAGGACATGTGAAGAGATCCACACCTTTTGGAGTTGAAGCTGGGAGGCAGACAGGATGTCCTGGGGCCACCAAAATAGTACTGCATGTTTTTTTATGTTCAATTGAATCCCATTCTGTGTATTAGGCTTAAAACCCAAATGATACTCTTTTTCTTGTGCTGATGTTAATGTTCAGTGCACTGAACATTAAGTTAAGCTGCTTAACTGGATTAAGAATAATAAAACTGTGCACACCATAGTGGTAAACCTATTAAGCACCAAAGATATACTGTGCTCTATCTCATCCATAGTTTAAGTATATCATTAAAAAAAATTTCCATTTGGCTGCATCTGGAAAAGAAATAACGTAGATTACAGTGAGTTTTCATATTACCATATCTGTTTCTCTCCAGATCACTGAGATACTGTGACCTACGTTTAATAAATTCATCTTCTTTGGTAAGGACAACCTTGGAGCAAGAACTTGGTTTGGCAGCATACTTTGTGAGCTCAGAAGTTCACACAGAGAAAGCAGTTATGAACGATGTGTTAGAAAGTGACCCAGAGAAACTAAGCAGCACTGATAACGAAGATGAAGAAATAGCAACAGAAGGTATTGCTAGTAATAATATTAAAAGAAGCTGTAAAATGATTGAGTTGTATTAGAAAATACGAAATTATTTGTGATATCTAGTCAGTAAAGGTTAGCCAGTGTTAGCTTTACTGAGTTACCTCTGCTCCTCACTTTTGCTTTATCTTAGTGAATCACTGTTCTCTCACCCTTCCCTGCCCAGAGAGTGCTGCTGCTGAGGCATTTTAATCTGTCATAATCATGCTCTTCTGCATGTATTATTTCTCTGCTAATTGGTTCTGTCCTCTCTCCCTCCTTTTTTTTTTTTTTTTTTCTTTTTTTTTTTTTTCCCCTCTCTGTGCTTTGCCATCTGGGAAGCAGTGACTTCACAGCAGGGACATCTCCACCAAAACTCCCTCACTGATTCTGCCTAACCTATCCTTACATACTGACAGTGTTGAAGATTCCTCCCAAGGGAACTGTTCAAAGTCAAGCTGAATAGTCTCTAGTTTGTAAAGAATTAAACATCATGGCTAGAAGAAATATCTGAATGTAGCAACTTTAAAGTGCTTCTTGAGTACTCCTGAGTGCTGTCCATGAATTCAAATTGAAATTGTAGAGTTGGCAAGTTTATCAGTTTTTAAGAGCAATTAAAACATATCATATGTAAACATACAGTGACTTACCCAGAAAGTGTTTTTTTTTAATTTGTGTGGGAATTGATGGATGTTATGAGATACCATTAATTTCATAACATTTTTTCTTTACTGTTTGTTGTACCTTGCAATTGGGGAAAACTAGGAATTTTAGTTCCTGTAAATTAGTTAAATCTCAAACTACTTGTTTTCATTTCCTTTTTTTTTTTTTCTTTAACTAATGAAGAAGAGACTTTATTACTGTTCATTTATTGAGCTCTTACTCATTGATAGCAAAGAGAGCAGAACAAGCAGAACAGAAATATTTACTTTAATCAAACAAATTCTTTTGATGTACAAATGAAACACCTATGGTCACACTCGGACTGTTTACAATAGAAGCCTGTTTTAAGTGGGATGAATACCTCTGCCCATTTAGTTGAAGAAAGCCAAGATTATATGTGATCTGAGTCAAAGGTGCACTGACATTAGGTACCTAAGTTGTAAGGCTATTTTCCTAGTCCATTAACTATGGTATGCTCCTCAAAGGCTCAATTCAGCTAAGAAGACAGACTTATAGCAGTGCTTATGTATCTGTTTATTGTGGTAAAACTGTACAGAAACAAGCATTTTGACATAGAAGCCTAAGCTATGAACCTCAAGCAAATATCCTTGGTGGCTGTCTAAATATAGACTGTCATTACCAAAAGCTGAGATGTAATTTGTCCATAGAGTTGTAACGTAAGGGGTAGGAGGTAATTTCATAACGTACCAACAAAGTGGAGCTCATTGTCAGTTGGCTTCCCTGACACTTGATTTGTGAGGAAAGTAAGGCATGGGTTTGAAAGATAAAATGTGGTTGAGGCATGCCTGGAAATTGCCAACTACTGGCAGCAGAATTTATTTTGTGAGGCTATTGCAGCTAAGCGTAGTTAGATCAGAACTCAGGCTAATCCAAAACTGCACAGCAGAAGCAGATACTCTTCACATTGTCCAGGATGAGGACAAAATCCAGACAAACTTGGGTTCTTTCTGCTGCTTCAATAGCCATAGAAGTTATGTAGCCATAACTTCTTACAGGCTTATTTAAATCATGTTTTGTTTTTGCTTTCCCCTGCTACCTTTCCTGAAACAGGTTCTACTTCAGAAAAGAGAAGTCCTATGAAAAGAGAAAGATCTCATTCCCATGACTCTGCATCTTCATCTCTCTCTTCAAAGGCTTCCAGTAAGACCTTAAGATTATCTCTGTTAAGTTATTGTTAGGATATGAAAGAGACCTTTTATTCAGCTTGTTAGGGAAAGAATTAAAGTCATAAATCACCAAGCTTTTGGCAAGGCCTATTTTAATAGTGTCGCTAAAGACAGCTTAAAAAACCTACCCTTAAGAATCAGACTTCTGAACTATAAGAAATAAAATGTTTTGTTGCTTGAAAAGTAATCATAGGCTGGGGTACCTAAAACAGGCACTTTTTTTTAATGTGGGAAACCGAGGTATCAGTCCTGAGTTAGTACTGCAATGGCTGACTGTATTCACTGAAGCTATGACAATTTATGAACAAGAAAACATGCCTTACATTAAAAAAAAAATAAAAAAAATAAAAAAATAAAAAAAAATCTTTTGAGAATCCGTGGGAGAAAAAAAAAAACAACAAAAAAATCATGCTCAGTCCTGTTTGTGGGTTCCCACCCTCCCTCCCCCCCCCCCACTCCAGAATGTTCACTCATTAATTTTGCACTGTTTGGAATCTTCTTTAGAGGTGGATCATTTTTAAATCTTTGTTTCCTTTCTAATCTGCAAATCGACATAGAAAGCATGAGGCAATGTTGAGAACTACTAGGGCTTTTTGTCAGATAAATTTATTTGCATGCTTTTTATGCCGATAATATTAGGAGAGTTGAGTGAAGTGCAGAATATAAATTGTACCATAACTATAGAGGAGTTGCGATGTCATGCAGCTTTTTAAAAACATGTTGTTTTTGGCCAGTGACAATAAAATCTTTTTGATCTAATTGTAGTTTTCACCATGCTGACATGCATATTTGGCCTGATTTCTTTTCTGCAGACACAATGGTTGTTACAAAAGAAAAATAAAAGCAAAAAAAAACCACACACACACACACAAACACACCATCACCAAAACAACTTGAAGAAATTTTTATAAACTTTCTCACCACTTGTTTTTCTTTTTTAAAATTGTGCTGTTCAATTCACAGTGTCCATGTGGCCAAAATTTGCCTGTGATTAAGGAAATCTTCCTCTCCTGTTAGTACTTATTTTCCTGTAAGAGTCTGTCAGTACTTATTTTCTTGCATTCCTTTAAACAACAGTTTACATAATTTTATAGTGTTCTTGAGAGATGATGGTATCTGATGAACTCCTGAGTCAAGCAGGGAATAGATGAGGGAAGGAGAGGACAAAACAATCACTGACAGCTTTCCTATGCAAATTCAGTTTTTGTAAAGGTGGTTGCTGCATTGAGACAGATACTCCAAACTAGTCCCATTAATACTTCCTGTATGATTAATTTGAAAGCAGGAGCAGGGGTGAGGTTGCATTACTTGACAGGCACCATATCACAGTGATTTTTCAGTGTTTAACTATGACATTGACTAGATGACATTGTTGCTCTGTATTGAAATAGAATTTTTCTTTTAGTTACAGCATTCTGCAGTGAGTCATCACCTCCTTTCGTAACAGTAGGAGATACAGCCAAATCCCCCCAGCTAAGCAACAGCACTGAAGAAACTACAAACAACCACGAAAGGCAGAAGCAGAAGGTAGACAAGGGGGCACAAACAACAGTCAGCAAACACTTATCACCAGTAACAGAACAACTGGATACAAAACAGAACATAAAAAGTGCCCAAGTTTCCATCACCTCCTCATCCTCTTCACCTTTTTCCTCCTCTTCTTCCTTCTCTGCGCCTACTCACAACTCCTTCATCCTACAGACCTCTCAATGCTCCATGACCAAAGCATCAAAACAGCCTCCCATAGTTTTCTTGCCCAAACTGGTTTATGATATTATTACCTCTACGGACAGCAGTGGACTTCCCAAATCATCTTCCCTTTTACCTTATCATTCTGTTATGTGGGCAAGTTCTTTTCGTCCTCTTATGAGTAAGATGATGACTTGCACGGAGCAATCTCTATACTACCGCCAATGGACGGTGCCCAAGCCAACCCATATGGACTACAATAATAGGAATGAGGGCAGAATGGACACCTTTCACCCAAGGAGGCTGCTGCTGAGTGGGCCACCACAGGTGTGTAATAAGAGCAAGGTATTATCATTCATTTATTTTGTTTAATGTTATTCTCTGAAAAAATATACTAGTTAGTATTCATACTTGAAACATTTTTGGTGAAGAGTTAAGTTGCTTATGTTTTATCCTAACTCCCTTCTAATAAAATAATCTTTCTTTACTGTTTGTTAGTCTAAGTTCAAAGACAATGAAGCTGCAGCAATGTTCATTTTCTGTCACGCTCTCTCACTTAAAATGTTTTAAAAGATAGTTTTCTCAGAAGATATATTGCATGTATCATTTCAGTTTGCTAAAAATGAATAATCATTTACATTTTGAATAAAGATCAAAGATCTGAACAAAACCACTTATGATCAATCTAAAGATAGTTGAGAGTCTGCAATTAAGGTATTTCTCTGTCTCCACGTGGCAGACAGAAATAGAAGCTGTTGTAAATAACACATGCAAAAAAGTCTGTTCACTAGCAAAGCTGTATTTACAAGATGAGTGGCAGACTCAGAATTTTAAAATTTTATTTCAAAAGATGCGTGGAAATCATGCAATGATCTAAGAAGTTCCTTGCCTTTTAAATTTTCTAATCTCTGAGCAAGGTGGCTCTCAGTGCAATGCATGTTACATGCTAAAGTTAATATTGTGCCTCTTGTTCTGCTGGAGTACCAAGAAATGAAGCTAGCAGTACCAAGCTAGAAAGAGACCCCATGCCTACAGAGAACATATAGACATCCTGGGAACATCAGAAGTCAAAAAGGATAAATCAAAACAAGGCAGAGACCCATGTTTCCTGTTATTCTAACATCAAACGAGATAATTCATCTAAAGATAGTTACTGACTTAACACTCTTCCATGCCAATCCATTTCAAAAAGAAAGTATATATTACTATTTATTAAATGATTTCATTTCATTGTACATCTGAAATTAGGGTTCAGTAAAGTAGGAAGAGCATAAATAGACTTTTCATTTTGGAACTTCCTGCAAATGTTACTGTAATGCATAAAGGATTCCAGAAAGTACTCTGATGAGAAGTTTTACACTACTCTCCATTCCTTTGATCTAAATTATCTGTGTTTGCCTGCCAAAGACTGAGGAATTACATGATCAAGAAAATAAATGTCATACAAAGCTGCAGCACAAAAACGAATACATTCTGGAACAGATTGCCAATTTGCATCTCTAAGAAAAACACAGGCTGTGAAAATTTTTATAGAATTTTATATGTATACACATCAAAACCCACAAAGATACTATTTCCAGAGACACCCTAAATATCCAGATTTGCTGGTAAGTAAATACAACTTTCGTATTCATTCGATCATAAAGCATTTGGTTTGGGGTCACAAATGCGAACCTGACGTTCTCAGAAGAGTCATTCAGAAATTTCTGAAAGCATACTACACATCCATGAGAAGAATTTGAGAAGGATTTATTGCTTAACACATATGATATGTGCCGTTTAACTAATTATAATGAGACAGGCAACTTGCTTATTCACTGGCTCCCTACCAGGGTATGGCAATCAACAATCAACACTTTTTGCAACCAGGTGAAACTTTTTTTTTTTTTTCCCAAATATGGAATATGTCTCCTATAGACCTTTTATACAGCAGTGAATCTCACCCTTGATATCCCTTTCTTTACATGAAATTTTATCCCTTCTCCAGCTGTTTGCACAATACAGGTTACTTCCTAGTCTGTTAATTAGATCATACAGTTGGATCAGTTCCTGAAGGACACTCTTCACATTTATATCCAATTTATATTTTCCAGTTCTTTCTGAAGAATATACATGTTTGACACAGAACAAATTCACACACTGATGTCACAATTCACAGTTTAGGGGTATATCTTAATTTAATTAGGTGGGAAAAAGCAGCTTTGCTTATTTTGGTATTTTAACCTCCCAAAGTACTAAAAACACCTGTAAGCCCCCAAAAGAGCTGTAAATGTATGTTGACTGTTTATTGTTTTAAGGTATAACAACAATGGATCTCTTCTAGTGTGTAGTTACAGTAAAATTTACAAAAATAAGAATTTCCCTTCTTTTTTGGGGAATTTTCCTTACTGAAATAAGTTTTGCTCATTTGTGATTGATAGTACTATCATGTTACATGGACTCATGATTAATGCATGAAGAAATATAGGCAGAAAACTGTGGCATCTTAATAAAAGACAATTATTAGACAGTACCTATTGGAGGATTGATAACATCTCAACCAAAGCATTAAAGTTCTTTTTCAAAAATTAGGAAGTAGTTATTTTCTTTATTAGACAGCAATTACTTTATTAAAATTCAAATCAGGAAGCAGTTTGTTGGTTAGAATGAAAAAAATATGAAATAAACACGTGAAGAAAATTAGATATATTAGTGAAACAAAATCACATTTCTCACTATCAGGGCAATTGGTAGTAAAGTACACTTACCCTTCACAGAGACATTTTACCCTCTGGACTGGTCAAAATGTTCTATCATAAGGCTACTTTTCATCTATCCACACAGATGATTAAATTCTCAAACACAAGTGATTCTTATCCTGAAAGGTGCCTCCTAACATCAGTTAAAATACTAATAAAACAGTGGGCTTAGAAGTTAAGCTATGGTCTGAGTGGATCCTTTGGAATGAAATGATGTTGTAGGCTTTCTGCTGTATCATTCCAATATTTTGTTTTTCGTAGCTTCAAACTGAAAGCAAGTTTGTTATATTGAACCCTTACTGAGTGCTTGGAGTTTCTGCATTATAAGCTGTAGATAAATCCTGAAAAAGAGGATCTTCAAGTTTTGATCTCGCTAAAAACTTAGATACGTTTAGAATTTCCTCTACTCTTATTAAAACCTTATTACAATGGGCTTATATGCCATTCTTCTAATGTAATAAAAGTATTAGGGAAATATTTAATATATCTTTTGTTAGCTGTCTTCTAGCAGAACATAGCAAGTGGAAACAAGGAGAAGAGCCAGCACCATTTGACCAGCTGTCTGTGGACCATCAGCATATTTTCTATGAATCACTACTGGTTTGCAGACCACAGTCTGAAAACCACTGCTGTGGTATGTGAAGAACTATCTTGCCTGGAAATTAAAACAGAAAAGCCTTATGGAATTATTTCCCCTTTGCCATATTTCTCCAAATGTGAAGACTGAAATCATTTGGTGCTTTCTATCAACATGTAAGAGTAATAAAGTGCTACCAGTGGTCCTGGAACAAGTTAAAAAATTAATTAGCGTTAGACCTGCTACAACAACACTTTTGAATGTCCTTTGTATGAATAAATGTGGAGGCACACATGCAATTTCTCTGACTGGAATCTCTCTGTCTCTGGTTCTTAGACAGTTTGTTTTCAGCTTATCATAGATATTTATGGAAAGTACAGTTCAGTGGTCAAAATCTTTGGATAACTTTTCACTCTCATAGGCACTATGTGTCTTTGACACGCACACAAAAAAGGACCCTCATATCTCTAGAATTTTCTGCAGGAAGAATTTGAATTCATATTCTTTCTTCTTGCTCATGTCCCACAAAACTCTTTGTGAATGAAGAACTGCAGAGTAAACATACTCTTAGTTTCTTATAGGCCAAATCACACCTTGTGTTTAGGATACAAATAGAAACCAAAATACAAAATCTTTGCAGGACCCACAATCCTATCATAAGTTTTCTCAAGATTTGAGATTTTTTTTTATTAATCTTCTGTGATTTTCTTCTTTGGAGTCTTCCTAATTCACTTCCTAATTCTACTTCCGTCTTCCAAATTCACATAGCCAGAAACAAAAGAGTAATAGTTCCATTATTTGAGTATGTCTGGCCCCCAAGTGCCTTATCCTGCTTGCAGGATCTTTTTGCAGATGCCCCATAAAACTGATCCAAAAGAGTGACAGATGAGATGAGAACTCTTCAGAGAGATCTAGAAGCTCTGTTTGTTGACAGCTACTCTGTATTTTCAAACAAGTAAAGACACTTTTTGCATTTCTGTTTTGTCTAGAGATGGTGCATAAAGAAAACAATATTATTAAATTTAAAGTCACATTTTATGTGTACATTTTATGTATTTACTGGGTATGCTACAAATTCAAATGTTCAGGGCTCTTCCCTTCTGGAGTAAACACTGATTGTCAATAAAAAATCATTTTTATTTTTTCTTGTTCTCTAAATGAACTGGGAAAAGTGTTCTGTATTACAGCAATTCATTTCTTCAGCAGAAAAATGCAGGTAAATATGCAACTGAGTGGAGTCAAAATATGAATGTTGTCATGTGTTCAGCCTAAGCTTTCTGCTAACAAAAAAAAAAAAAGATCCTGAAAATGAGAGATATTTGCTTGTTCCCACCAGTATTTTTCATACAGTGCTGCAAATATCTAACAGTCTATAAAGCTCACAGTATTGTCTTAGTCAGTTTTTATGTTACAGATAATGAGATGTGATGCACAGAATATCAAAAGTGCACACGTTTTAGTTTCCTGGTTTGGGAGTAGCATTTTAGTTCTGTGGTTTTCAACATTTCCAATTTGTGACCCTACAGCTTTGTAAATTTGAGTCAATTGATACCTTTCATCCACATACCACTTAGAGGTAGCCTGCTGACCCCAGATACATTGTTGAAAACCATTGGTGAAAACCTGTTTCATGAGGGAAAGGAAAAATACATGTACAGAGTAAGTTTTAAACAGTTACTGAAGGGGAGAAGTAAGGTTTTCAGCCTGTTGATCTGTTGACAATTCTAAATATATACTTCAAAAAAAAAATTAGGAATTACAGCTGTGTACTTTTGACAATTCGTCTCTCATTTGTTCAAAATTAAGGAGCTCTTAATCTGTCAGGCCACCCAGTGTTTAATGAAAGGATGGTGGGAGGCACTTAAAAAGAGTATGTTCATAATGGCATATAAAGGTAAACTCTGATGTGAGAAAAAATGTAGAAATCATTTTCTAACAGAACAAATTATGATCAAGTTTTCCTCAGATGTGGGAAGATAAAATGTTCTTTGTCTGCTTTATCAATAAATAGCCATCCCAGTGAACCCTAGAGCCTTATTCCAAGGTCAGTAGAAAGAGTCTCATCAATCTTAAGGGATTTTGCGTGAAAACCTAGACTGGGAGTTAGAAACATCTGGTCTGTGGGCCGAGTATAGCCCATGCCCTAATTTCCGCTATTCAGTCATGTTTTTTAGTGTGTTACCCCTGGATAACATGGGGTTGTGTGCTCTTGCAAGGTCTACCAAGTGCACCTGAAAGACTTATTTAACCCTCAGCAGGGAACAGGGGACCCTTTTCCACCGTTGGCAAAAAAATGCTTCATGTGCAATCTGATTTATTAAGGGCAACAGACAGTGAACTTTGACAAAATAAATGCTTACTTGCTCTTGCTTCATTTGCAAAGCCTTAAATTAAAACTTAAAAAAATAAAAAATAAAAAATCATGGAAAATATTAAATACAATACTATTTTTAGTAATTCAACGCCATATGCTTCTGACGTGTCCTAGAAGTAATGTCAGTGAAAGCTGGACTTTCAATTCAGTAGTAATGTAGATGTAGTCCAAAATCAGACAGCTCCAGCAGGAGAATGTGCCATAGTGGTCTATATGTTAACCTTACTCTGTATTCTCCTGTGAGAATGGCAGGAGTTTGCTGGTCTCTTTTTACTCATTGAAACCCTGTATGTTCTGCTCTATGTTAAAATGTAATGGTTTGCAAAGGTGTCTGCTTAGACATGGCATTATTTTCTTGATGTTATCATCAAAAACTTTGTATAGAAGACAGCAATTAATTGAGTAAATAGCTGGCTGTGGCTTGCACCTTTCAGCTAAAAAAAGCTATAAAAGGACAGTGATACAGTTGGGTGTAAGATAAAATACGTATTTTGTGTTGGTAAAAAAGAAAGGTTAAAGCTACAGTCTTAAAGTAATTTTAAAACAGGTTTTTAAATGATAATTTGAAAACGGGAAGGAAAATAATATCTTTTCAGCTCAAGAGGTGAAAAAACACATTATTACATATGCCAGGTCCTCCAGGAGTGGATGTGGCCTGCACAAGTTCTCCAACAGAGGTATGACACTGTTATTCAGAATGGTCAATGTACTTCAACAGCAGTCAGTGTGCTGATGAATTGTACGACAGGGTTGAAGTAACTCTTTAGCTATCTTGTATATAAAGGAGTAATTTTTGGAAGATTTTTTGAGCTTATATGGATTTTTAGAAGTTCACTGCCAATGTAGCAACTATAGAAGAAAGAGAGAAAATTCTAGCTTGTTAGATTTGACCTGTGATATAAAATGCATTTTCCAAACTAATTTCCTGCAGAGAGAGCACAGAAATGTTGGACATTTAAGCGTGTCATTTTGGCTTATCAATATACAAGTGTAGGGATATGCAAACACCAAATGTTTCACTGCAGGTGCAATTTCCAGATGAAAATGAAAGTTTTCTTTTGTGTTTTCTGATTTATATATTTACAGATAGGGAAAACGGGTGCCTATCTGCAGTTCCTCAGTATTTTGTCCAGAATGCTGATCAGACTGACAGAAGTGGATGTCTATGATGAGGAAGAAATCAACATTAGTAAGTTCTTGTTATAAAAATATTTGCTTTTGGAAAGTGTAGTCATGTGTTATGTTAATTCAAGAAGTAATTTGCATGCATATTTGATGCTGTTCACCTTTGTAATTGATTTACGTTATTGAAATATTTTATACTGTCCATTTTACTCGTTAGATCCTTCATCCTCTTGACAAGGGTAGAAAAGTATTTAATTGGACTAGTGCTCTTTTTTACCTGTTTCAAAAAAAAAGGCCTGATTTCAGAGCACATTCTCTTTGACTGCTCTAGGCTTATCCCTAGAAGGTGTAGCAAGCTTTAACTCTGCACTGGACTTAATACTGCGATTTCTGAAATAAGGTTTATTTTCTTTAATGGGAATAAAGTATCTTTCCTCAACTGAGTTCACAAATGTGGTGTGAAAATACTGCAAATGTCTGGATCCAGGTAGATCAGACTTACTAGGACCTTGACATTGTTTTCATTATCATTCCACCAACCGTTCTAATAAAATTATCAAGGTATTAAAGTGAAAAGAAACGTTTAAAAGCCAGAATTTTCTTGAGGTATGAGGTTCATTTGTTCAAAGGTACACATCTTTATGCATAATAATATTGCTTCATCAGAATGATGAAATTAAAAAAAAAAAAAGATTTAAGAATTGTAAGCATAACAGAACCTTCTATAACAGTATAAAGAATGTTTAAAATTGTAATACCATGAATTTTTATTTTTCAATAATACCATAGACTTAAAAGAAGAATCTGATCAATGCTACCATCAACCTGGAGATGCATGGCCAGATCTGGAGACATTTAAGAAGATCCCTTTTAACTACACTATCCATGACCCTAAATATGAAGATGCAAGTCTGATTTGTTCCAAGCTTCAGACAATAAACAGTGAAGGTTAGAATTTGAAAAATCTATAATGGTGCACATGTATGTATTCATTTGGTTTTAATGTGAGAATTCTGTTGATTTTGAACAGAATGAAATCAGAATTGCACTTGACTACATGTAGGTAATAATGGAAAGAGATTTGTAGTTTGTTAGATGAAACACCAGAGTATGAGACTTATCAATAGTTTATAGAATATTAAATGGGTAGTGTCTCATTGAAAAATTTCTGATCCCTCAAAAATAATTGCATATTGGAATGTTTTTATGTAGTAACATTGTTTTGTTTTGTAGCAATGCAGTGACATGCATTAGTTATGTACTTAAATTTGTGTTCTTAAAAGTGTTTATAGGTTTATTTAATTTAGGTTTTGGAAATGGTGAAATGCATCTAGATTCCTGGAGTACTGAGGTGTGAATTAGTCCTCTGGACTCCCTTAAAAATATTTCATGAGAAATAAGCTCTTCTAAAGTAAAATTTATCTCATGATAAAGTATACATGTAAGGTAGGTCAGGTCAGTTAGAGGCTAGATGTGTCTGTTGCTTTCTGTGGGCCATAATACTCTTACAGGCAAATTAATAAATGAAAATGTCTATGGTCAGGTGAAATAAATCTCTTACTATGGTCCTGTACATAAGCCAGCTGGATATACACAGGCCCATGAGACCGGGTAGGATGCATCCAAGCACAACAATGGAGCTGGCCAACATCCAGCTCCTGTTGTCTATCATCTTTAAAGGAAATGACAATTGTTGGGGTTTCCTGATGACTGGGAAGAGGTAAATACCATGCCTTTCCTCTACAGAACTAGAAGGAAGATTGAAGAAAATACACCCTAGTCAACCTATCCTCAGTCCCCCAAACAATTATGGAACAAACCCTCCTGCAAGTCATGTCCAGACTCCCACCCTGTGATCACCCTTGTGGCCAAATACTTATGCATGGTAATAATCAGGGACTCAGTAGGGCAAATGCTGTTTGAGATTGCGATTTATAACCTGGTCAAAGGGACAGAAAGCAATTTTAGCAAGTTCATGGATGATGCCAAGCTGGGGGAGCAGTCAATATGCTGGAAGACAGCACAGCCTTTCAGAGAGCATGACAGGCCGAAGAAATTGGTTCACAGGAACCTCACACAGTTCAACAAAGGCAAATACAAAATCCTGCACTTGGGGTGGAATAACCCTCTGTACCTGTACAGGAACGGGACTATCTGTATAGAAAGCAGCTTTGAGGAAAGTAACCTTCTGATCCTCTAGACAGCAATTTGAATATGAATCACCAGTTCTCCATTGAGTTATTGGTTTACTGAACCAACTGACTACAAATCTAGCAAGCAACTCAAAGAAAGTGATTATTCCTCTATGCCTTGCATTTGTAAGACCGAATCTGGAGTATTGTGTAAGCTTTGGGCTTCCCAGTAAAAAAAGGTTTTGCCATACATAACACAGCACAGAAGTGTGTCTAGGAGGTAGCAACCAAGATGGATAGAAGCCTGAAGCACATGATGTACATAGAAAAGCAGAGAGAATGGGGTTTGTTAAGTCTGGAAAAGTCTCACAGGACCATTTGATTACTGCTTCATAATGGGAGTTTGTATTCACAAACTAATATAGATACACAGTGTAAGGACAAGCGACAATACACACAAGGTGCAACATGGGAAAATACAAGCAGAGAGTATGAAAAATACTTCCAGAATAAGAGTGATCAAGCTCTGGAGCAAGTTGCCCAGGGAAACTGTGAAAAATCTATACTTAGTGATTTTTAAAATTGTTAGGACAAGAGCAGCCTGATCTGATGCTGAAAATTTAAATGAAGTGTTTGGCCAGATGACATAACATAAGCCCTTTTCAACAGAAATGGTTCCCATTTAAAGGCTGCATGAAGCTCATGTAGTCATGGTCTCAACTCTGCATAGGTAGGTGTTCTCTTCGTAGGTTATCATTAAATCTCATCTTTTTTCTGTCTCCCACAAGAGAAAACTATTTATTTAATGTGGTTATACATTAAAAAGCAACATCAGTAAGTTTATTGAGTTCATTTCACTTAATTACTGTGATATCCATCACAGGACTGCAGATGTCTGTCTTAAGACCCTTTTTTTTAATATTTTCAAAGTGTTCAACTAGTAATAACAGCAGCAGCAACATTAATTTTAATAATCTAGATTTGCTTATGCCTCAGCTTTATGTACATTTGTACAGAATTAGCATAATCATGAACTTGCAGATACATCTTTTTAGTGCACTTTGGTGAATGCATTAATTTGTAAAACACATCAGAATAAATTCCTATTTTGTTTTGTGTGTATTTACTCATGCCATTTTTCCTAGAAGATACAGTGATAGAAACAGTCTGTCACAAGGGAATACATTCTGGACTTGAATATATGTTACATATATGTTGTTTCTTTTTTTAATAGATAGATCAATGAGCAGGAGACAGGAGGATATGTATACACGCCGTCAAACAACTAGAATGAGATTATCCAAGTATGCAGCGTATAACACCTATCATCACTGTGAACAGTGCCATCAGTATATGGGTTTCAATCCCAGGTACCAGGTAAAGATTTCCAGACACTACTCTTCAGAACAAAAGCTGATACAGAGACTGAACTCAGTTTTGTGTTCATTCACTGTACCTGAATTAGCTTACAAACTCTACCTATGTATTAAAAACAAAGAAGAGATGATTGACAGATTTTGTTATTTCTTGGAGTTTGCCTGCCTTGACCAGACTGCAGATATGGGCACTTCACAGGACTGTTCCTCATCTCCTAAACTTTTTCACTGGGATTTGCTTATATTTTGATCTCAGTTACCACAAAAGATGTTACTTCTGAAACTGCAGTATTGCAGTATATGTTTTATAAATGGCATGTACGTTGTTATTACTCAGTGTGACCCTCCAATTTCCTGCCTATTAGCTTGTGAGGAAGAATGTATTAGTGATGTCAATACTGTTTTTTATGGGTCAGATAGCATTTCTGTAAGCAGAAAGTGGCCTGTAGCATTGGTACTATCTACATACAAAGCTGAAACAATGATTTCAAAAGAGGGAGCCACAACTTTTTTTTCTTTTTTTTTTTTTTTTCTCATTGTAATATATCATAGGGGGAATTGTTTAACATATAGTGAATCGTTAAGTAAAATATAGTGCAATACATTAAGTGATTGTTATGTGTTTGGTAATATGAATGTGTATTAAACACAGCAAGACCTTGTAGGAAATGTTTGACTCTAACCACTTGAATTATTATTATTATTTTTTTTTTTTTCCCCTCCATTATCAGCTTTATGAATCTACTCTGCATGCATTTGCCTTTTCCTATTCCATGCTGGGAGAAGAGATCCAGCTGCATTTTATCATTCCAAAGTCAAAGGAACATCATTTTGTCTTTAGCCAACCAGGAAGACAATTGGAAAGCATGCGGCTACCACTAGTCACAGATAAGGTAGATGGATTTTTATTTTTATGTCCATGTATGGGAGAGTAACATGATCGATTTTTAAATTTGTTAAAATAGGATTCTTTATACTTCTGGTCCTGCTATCAAGAGATAATAAGGATGTCCTGACACTAAGCTTGTATTTTCTGCCAGAAAGGGAGACATGAAGCAAAGCTGTCAAACAGCTAATAAATTATTTCTTTTGCTCATTGCCAAGGCTGATCCTTCAGTACATACATTCTTAATCTGGGGCAAAAGTTCTTTGGTTATGAGTTTAAGATGTTAAAGTGAGAATGGTTTCAGCAATGAGCCTCAGACATGGTTTCAATTATTAAACAGTTTACTGTAAAGAAGCATTTTGTTGTTGTTGTTGTAGAAGATGACAGTAGATTATCTATTCTATTCTGCATAAATGCTTAAATGCTTTCATAAAAAAGCAAGGCTTTCAAAGAATCTTTGTCATGGCTTTAAAACTGTACAAAGAATTGCAGGGTGCTCTTGCAGAAAACACTTTATATGATCATCCATCTGACAGGCTATGCAATCTTGAATGCTGGCCTTTACAGAGACTCCTAATATCTATGCTTATCATGAATGGTTCAGGCCACACTGCCTGGATTATTGAAACAATTTGTGGAACAATAGTAAGTGGTAGCACTTCTATATTTGAGAAAATAAGCTGCTTCCGATAAATGATAATCAATCAATATGACCCCCCAGTTTGGGCATTTATGCCCAGCTCAAGATTGAAATGGGAGACCCCAACCAGCAACCGAGTCACAACTGAACTGTGTAAGAATGAAACTTCAGTAAGCCTGTGCTTGGCTAGGTAATTGGAACTGTGCATTGGGTCCTTGTGGATCCTTTTCTTGCTTCTGCTAGTGGCTTGCTCTAAGAATTTGCCATAACTGTTTATTCTTTCTTTGCTTCTTTATTCATCTGCTCCAAAATGGTGCCTCCAATCTTTCTGCAAGCTTGAAAAGTGCTGTGATCTAGATTGCAACCTAGATTATGAAACCGTTACAATATATATATATTTTTCTCAATGTGTTTTAACTTCTCCGCTGTAGAACTCCATGGGCATCAAACACACCATGTTGTACTTTGGCAGTTTTAAATCTGGTCTGCTTAATTGTGAGGACTTTGGAGAGTCTCTGTGAAGAAGCACACATTCATTCTGCGTCCTTAATGGTCTTAGTAGGGACCAGGCTGAAATCAGTTGCCCTGGCTGGAATAGTCCTGAGTCTGTAGAAACAGGCCTTTAAGGAGCTGTACTATCAAACTTGAACGTATCTAGTGAGTTTAAATGCATTCAAGTTTGGATGATAGCCAGTCATAAGACTTGTATTGCAGTTTTGGACTAAGATGTTTCATACCTTCTTATGTCATATGGACCTGAATCCTTCTCCAGATCTAACCTCAAGGTCCATGTGCATTTGTCAGGTCAAGTTTTTAACAATACTGTCCAGTTCATCACACTCTCAATGGTCAAATAAGTTAATAGAAGGAGTTTTCTTTTTTTCCAACTTGTGCTTATTTCCCTATTAAGCTAGTTTAAAATGTAAAAATGCAGTGTCACTGAATCTGACTTACTCTGCTGACAGATTTGGTTCTCCTTGTTTAAACATCATCTGGCTTAATATAGAAATTCACATTTCCATTTATTTACAGAATGAAGATTACATAAAAAGCCCCACTTTTACTCCCACCACTGGGCGTCATGAACATGGACTTTTCAATTTATACCATGCAATGGATGGAGCCAGTCATTTGCACGTTTTAGTTGTCAAGGAATATGAAATGGCTATATATAAGAAGTACTGGCCCAACCACATCATGCTTGTTCTTCCAAGCATTTTCAACAGTGCAGGAGTGGGTAAGTATAGGCAAAAGTTCTAACAAATGAGAACACATGATCTGGGCCCTTGAGGTGGTGTTATTCATCAGTGAAATGGAGATATACATTATATACATCATATTATATGCAGAGCTACCATATCTGCTCTCATGACCTGGTTTTTCTTTGAAGACAATGTGTCACAGTCTTGGGTGCCATTCACTTAATCCTGGTCACCTAGGAAAAGCTAGATGACTCATATATAGAAATATTTACTTTTCACTACTGATTTTAAATGGAAACAGAGATGGTTAATTCAGATGGAGTTACCTCCTCTTTTTTTTTTTATTTATTTTTGTTATTTTTATTTTTGGAAGTAAATTGTATGCTATCTCCAGAAGCCTGTGTCATTGCTAGTTCTGTGTGGATATCTCAGGTAGCGCAGGGAGCCTCAAATATCACTAGATGCTTCTGTTTATTCAACTGAGTCATGCTTAGGGTTATTGGTAGAGGAGGGAACTACAGGATCTCACAGAAGTGGATCATGTCAATTTATGAGGCTGGAAGCCCTCTACTACAGTCTCAGAGGTGTGTAGGGGAGAACAGAGATGGGGGAAGATTAGTAAGCATGCTGATCATGTGCATCTCGTAGGTAGATTCTGTTAATATAACACCTGTGAAATATTCAGCACTTCGATTTACTGCTTGAACAATTTATAGACAGCAGTAGTGACAAGCATTCAGAATTGACAGTCAAGGGAAATTGTTCCTATGTTGTTCAGCTAGTTAATCATTTCTAGATGTTCCTACTCAGATATGATAGTGGAGGCAAATATCTGTTATTTATATATATATTTATATATATAGAAATCTGTAAGATGTTAAAAGAATCGGTGACTAAACCCTTGAGACATTAACAAATCTTTACCACAGAAGTAAAGGCTTCATATTGTGTTCTTCCCAGTGAGGTCCTGTAAGTCACTTACAGCAAGTGACATGGGAGATTGGCTCCAGGGAGTGTTAGAGTGTTAAAATCTTCACCGTGAGTCATACCCTGGGCTGCAGAAATGTTCTCTTCAAGAGTTTTCCAAGCTAAAAGCAAACAATTTCTGTCCCTATTTTTGATCATATGGTTTATTCCCTTGGTTTCAGGTGCTGCACACTTCCTGATAAAAGAGTTGTCTTATCATAACCTGGAGCTAGAACGAAATCGGCAGGAGGAGCTGGGGATAAAACCCCAGGATATTTGGCCTTTCATTGTCATTTCAGATGACTCCTGTGTTATGTGGAATGCAGTAGAAGTTGATTGTTCAGGAGACAGGAAAAGGTAAATAGAGGAACACAGGCTTTTTCAGCTGATCTCTTTTAAGCTTTCACTGCATATCAGTTTTGAAATTACATGTTTGATATACTTTTACCTTGTACAAGTATGGAATAATATTTGCCTAATGAAACAAGTGTTTTCCTTAGATATCTGGCTTTGCATAGCACAATGTTTAGTGCCTGCTTTTCATTCCTGTCCCCTGAGGATTTAAGTGCCTTGCAGCCTTTGCTGTATAGTATATCACTGGTTCAAACTAGAATAACTGGGACTGCAAATTTCAAGTTCTTTAAACAATCCCTGATACACTGGAAAAACAAAGGCAATCAAATTTACATTTTTGTCAGATTTTTTCCAAGGAAGCTAAAAGATATTTCTGTGAAAATTGGGCATCTAATTTCCTAGTCTGTGTGTCTCTTTCATTATTTCCCCAAATTCCCGAACAAATGTTTTTATTTTCATTGCTTTAGAATATTATTTGTACTTGGTATTTCTGTCTACTCCCATAACAGTGTTATTCAGGATTTATAGCAAACCTTGAAAGAGAACTGAAGTCAGTGAAAGCTTTGGTATTTATGGACTTGAGTGGTAGGCTAGGAGGATCTTATGCTTTGCTCTTGAGTTATAGCACAAAGTCAGCAACCCTTGAGTGGTCATTTGGAACCTTATCCAGGTAACTTGAAAAGTTTACAAACCTGAGTAAATATTTTGCAAGATTTAAGATAAATTTCAAACCTAGTATATCAGTCCCCAGTGCATAAATACTAGTTAATTGTAAGTTTTCACTCTATCCTGGAGTGAGAGGTGAAACATTGCAATAAAGTAAGACAACACTGAAGTTATCTACTTGATGCTCATAACTACTTTTGACTGTTGAGAACTGTTGTTCACATAACTAAGATTCTGATTATTCTCTATATACTTTAACACATTTTCCTAATTATTATAGTGACTATACATGGACTGAAAGGAATGTTTCCTTGAAGCAAATTCTGCAACGTATTGAAGCAACCCCCAATGTCACTCACTATGCCTTAATTGGGATGAGAAAATGGTCTAGTAAAGCAAACAGTACTGAGTTCAAGGAGCCATTCTCCTGTTGCCATGTACATGATTTCATTATGCTAAATGTTGATCTGACACAGAATGTACAGTACAATCAGAACAGGTAAGTGAATAAATAGCATCTTTCAAAAGACATAACGAACCAAATAAAAGAAGTTTTACAAATAATCTTGTTGGCTTTTGGGGGAAGTTGTTAATGGGAAGCAAGGAGATTTTCTTATTGAAGGTTCAAATTCTTTCCAAATTACCATCAGTTCGTAAAAGACATTAATCTCTATAGTTTCAAATAGTTTCAAATATAGGTTTTAGGTTGGATGTTAGGAAGAACCTTACTGAAAGGGTTGTTAGACATTGAAACAGGCTGCCCAGGGAAGAGTTGGAGTCACCATCCCTGGAGGTCTTTAAAAGACGTTTAGATGTAGAGCTTAAGGATATGGTTTAGTGGAGGACTGTTAGTGTTAGGTCAGAGGTTGGACTCGGTGATCTTGAGGTTTCTTCCAACCTAGAAATTCTGTGATTCTGTGAAATAAGCAGTCATATTTGAGTTACAGAGCAAATGCATTCAGTAGCATGCCCTGTAGTGCAAGTCCCCCGGGTGTCTAGTTCAAGTGGCCTTCTGGTAAACACCATATGTCTGGATAGTACAAAACCAAGTCTTGTTCTGACATGGAACTGAGGTATAGCTGGGCTTTTTATACTGAGCAGCACAACACAGAGCACAACAAAGGAC
This sequence comes from Anas acuta, assembly GCF_963932015.1. NCBI lineage: Eukaryota > Metazoa > Chordata > Aves > Anseriformes > Anatidae > Anas > Anas acuta. Next base: position 103,714,765 of record NC_088981.1, read on the forward strand.
AAATTTCCTTACTGTGAAGGTGGTCAAACACTGGAAGAAGATTCCTTGCAGGATGGTTGATGCCCCATGGCTGTCAGTGTTCAAGAGACATTTGGATAATGCCCTCAATAATTTTCTTTAACTTTTGGTCAGCCCTGAAGTGATCAGGCAGTTGTACTGTATGATCCTTGAAGGCCCATTCCAACTTAATTGTTCCGTTCCATTTCATTCTGTTCCATTCAATTCTGTTCCGTTCTGTTCTGCTCCATTCTGTTCTGTTCTATTCTAAACATTGGAGCATACTACATGTATGCTCATCAACAAATTCAGAAGGAGTAAATGAACGTCCTTAACATTAGTGTTTTTTCTTATGTTCTACTGTCTCTGATTTCCCATTTTTTTCCCATTTATTATTTCACATAGAGTATTTCAGATTAAAATACTGCCATACACTGTATCACCACAGTTGTCAGAATTGTATTAACTAAATATATAATCTCACAGAAATTCACTGATTTATGTGAAAGAAATATTTTTTGTTCCTGTTTCTGAGGGACAAGCATTTATCACAACAGAATGAAGTAGCTATTGCTAAAGGTGGGAGTCACTTGTCTAAAGTGAGACTTTGGCACCTCTGGATGTGTCCACATAGGGCTGGCAGGTATGACATGAAATCTAAGACACTTATTTTTCTGTGAGCTATTTCGGATAGCCCAAGTCATCTAAAATGGCACTGAGTACCTAGACTTGAATAACCAAACCCCGCTGTATTTCTCAGTAAAACTGTCTCAGGAAGATGAAGTCCAAATTTATTTGTAACTGTGGGGAAGCGCTTTTGCTTCTTTTAGTCTGGCTAAACAGATGACCTAAATTTTTATAATGACCAGTCTGACACTTTAAAAGAACATTTTAAATTTGCTCCCATCTATATTCTGGCACAGAGTTGTGCTCCCACACTGTCTAGCTGTATTATCTTATGAAGCAATATGAAGGGCTAATGGAGAGAATGTCAGTGCAATAAAACACAATGACACGAGTACAGGCAGCAATGCTAAAATGTCTGGAACGCGAGACCACGCCACCCATTTCCTGTCTGTGTCTCTAATCCGTGAGTGGCTCACCATAATGCTGTATGGGGGTGCTGTTAAGGCCAAAGCATTACATGACATGCCGAGCTGAGCTGGCAAGGAAAAAGGTATGTCTTAAAACACAGAGGCACTGACAGTCAGGGATAACAAGTATCCACATAGATCAAAGAGAAGGTTTTCAAAACATATAATTAAATATCAATTTTCTCACTAATGCTCACTGTTGCAGTAATGGTTTAGCTCTCATAAATCCAAGCCCTGGATATTAATCCCACAGTTCTGCATATCATCCTGTTTCCTGTGTAATATCTACTTTAAAATGGAGAACTGAGTCTGAATTTCCCAAAGACCAGAGGATTTGCATGTAGTCAGCTCTAGAAGTTTACCTTCTGTTCCATTTTATTTCTGAAGTGAGCCTAATTTAGCTCAAGGATGTTTGGCCTCATTCTGTGTGCTTTATTCCTATGTCTCAGCAGTTCTGTTGGACTATGAAAAGAGAAATTGTCTTAAAATAAATTTGTCTCTAATGTAGAATGACATTATTTCTGTAGAGGACTATATAAACCACCACCACCAACAACACATATTTGTATTCTAAAGGAAAAAATAAGTAATCAGACCTCTTTGAATTTAATAGATCAAATGTACATCATCCATGTCCTTGTAAGTCAAAGGAGTTAATTTTCTTGACCTTATTTGGGATAGTAATTTGTGTATCTTTTTTCTATGACTGCATTACTGTACGATGAGGCAAATAAAATAACTCCTAGGTCTTTTCCTTGGTATTTTGCTGCCTTTCTCCTTTCACTTTCTGTTTTTCCAGTCCTTTTACTCTGTAAGTGGTTCTTCCCTCATTTAGATTTTCTTAATCTCAGCTCAGCCATTGTTAATGGCATCATTTATTATCAGGAAAATGAAGCCTCTTTCCCTGACTCTTAGCTACTGAGTGGAGGGTTTGTATGTTTGACAGCTGTCCTTTCTATTGCACTGATCAAAGACCACAAGTTTGTTAGTCTGTGATGAGAAACATTGCTCTGAATTGCTATGATTTTCTTCTTCCCAGGTTTACGTGTGATGATGTTGACTTCAACTTGCGTGTCCACAGTGCGGGCCTTCTCATCTGTCGGTTCAATCACTTCAGTGTCATGAAGAAGCAAATTGCAGTAGGAGGACAGAGATCCTTCCACATTAAATCTAAGGTGAGAACTGGCACCTCTGCTTCACTGTTGTTAAATTTCTGTTTTCTCTTTTGTACCCTGTAACCAGGAGAGCTGAGGTATTATGGTGCATCACCAGTTACGAGTAATGGGGTATGTCTGACATGTCTTTTTTGTCTTTCTTCCTGAAATCCACAATATTCTTGGTATAAATGCACCAGTTTGTAATCATTTTCTCTAAAAGTTTCAAAACTACCTAAAATATCTCTACAATTCAGATAACCATTCACTATACATTTTTTGTCTATAGCTATTTGATTACTTGTCTTCACATGATTTCATGTTTAGGAGTACCTTGGGTTCAAAGAAGAAGCCCCAAAGACTCTATAAATACAAATATAATTCTTTGAACCTCTGAAACATTTTTGGTAGCAGATATTTTTGCCTGAATGACTTTGTTTCTTATATAAATCTTAGATATATAGGATATATATCTATATAGGATATATAGATATATATAGATCTATCTATATATATATCCATATCTATCTATCTATCTATAGATATTTATATATATATATAAATTATAAATATATTAATTTATATATTAAATTATAAATTATAAATATATATATTATATATATATATAAATATAGATATAGATCTATAAAGATTTATATTTATATATATATAGACCTATATATAGAGACCTATATAGATCTATATAGGATATATGGATATATAGAATAGAGATGAGTTTTGTACAAACCAAAATTCAGATAAGTGCAACTTGATTGATCATGATTCATCTGTGCCAGAAATGTTTTTCTTCTTAGGTGTCTGACACTCCAGTTTCAATCTCACCTGCTCAGTACATTTGTGCCCCTGACAGCAAGCATACCTTCTTGGCAGCACCTGCTCAGTTGCTTCTTGAAAAATACCTCCAGTATCACAGCCATCGTTTCTTCCCCCTCTCACTGAAGAATTACAGTCATCCAGTGCTATCTGTGGACTGTTACCTTAACTTAGGACCACAGGTATGGAACAAAGTAATCTTCAGTCAGCTCTAGAAATGTATGGCCTATGTTGAAGCATTCATTCATAACAGCATTCAAACAATCAGATATTAAATCCTAATGTTGTTAAAATAAAATTCTTTGTCCTATAGAGATACTGGGAGAAATTACATATAAAATATATAGAGAGCAATACCAGAGTTGTCCAAAATACTCATATAGTCTGTGAGTGGTGTTAGAGTCTCAATTAATACAAAGCACTTTTTTGTGTTGTTGTTTTTTAAATGTGTTGTTACAATTTGACCCTTCCTATAACAATTTTTTTTCCAAATGAATGTTTTACAAATGCTACCTAGTCCTGAGAAAACACTTCAGAGTATGTATGTGTTAGATTACTTATGACTGATTTGCTGAGGCAAAGAAGCAAATACCAAGACGCGGCCAGAATGGGAGAAGTTGACATTAGATCTCAAGAGCTGTTGACCCTCCCTAGTGGGTTTGGATCTAAAAGCAAGGTCACATTTAAACACAAATGTAGGTCAGATAGAAGTGCAATAGTGAGGTGGTGGTGTTTAGTAAAGTTCTGGAGTTTTAACCTGAGTTGATATATGATACAGTGGGATTGAAGGAATTCATGCATCTATTTTATGCATAAATATAGACATCTTGGGCCAGAGTCTCAGTTGTTGTGGGTCAACCTCCACTGAATTATGCTGATTTATGCTAGATATGGGTCTGCCCCAAGTAAGTAGAATAACACTTTGGAAGTCAGTTCATGTGTGAAAGATTCCTTAATTTTAAACTTATAAACCCTGAAAGGGTGCTATAAATATTCCTGGTGCCCTGTGGATTGGGGGAATAGCTATAGAAACAAAGTAACTAGACAACAAGAAACCTCATATGCACATATGTATATGCACAGCTCTACTGACTTGAGTAATCCCACTGTGATGTAAATGAAATTAGACATTTTCAAAGGCTTCTTCTTGTGTCAGTCTGCACAATTACTGTATTTGCTCTTGTGTAGATAAACTGTGCTGGGTAGATCACAGAGTTATGGTTGGGGGGAGTTGTCATTACCACAGCTTTCAAACCCTATCATATCTAAACTTCATGGTAATAATAATAATGAATAATTAGGACTAATGAATAGTCCTGAATACTGTTTTTATAAAGCTTTTTAATAACTAGGGGGATTTTTAGAAAAGAACTATAACAATCACAATATTTGGAGTTGGAAAGCAAGTCTGAATGTGAATCAGGTGTGAATACTACAAGGTATGAAACCTTAGCTAGTAGTGTTATATAGAAGCCTGAAGAAAGCTATTTTACGTATGTGTGTGTGTTTTTTTTTCTTCTCTCCCAATTAGATTGCAGTTTGCTATGTGAGTTCTCGGCCTCACTCTCTGAATATCAGTTCCTCTGGTTTGACATTCAGTGGTCTCTTGCTGTACCTCTGTGATTCCTTTGTTGTAGCTAGCTTTTTGAAGAAGTTTCATTTTCTTAAAGGTGAGCTGCAGTAATTTTATTACAGACGATTTTATATCCTGGTCTCTAGGAATCTGGGTAAAAATGTGAAAAGTACTATTGTTTTTGCATTTTATATAAAACTTTGCATATATATTTATGTATATATTTATATTTCTCTTTATATGTTCTAGCATCTTTGCTGTTTGGTCATGCTGGCCCTGTACCAGTCTATGACTGTGTTCTGCAGAATTCGGAGTGGAGAGGCAATGTTGGATCTCTGTCATTATGCCTAGTGTATATGCATAACTCCTTACCTTTTGCTTGAAAACTGAGTATTTAAGATTTATGTATGAAGAATTTTCCCATTGTGTCTTGCAAGTGATATTTTCTAATTTTCAAGAGAAAATAGATGACGGATGTGACTCCATCAAAGTTTATTTGCCATCCTTTCAAATTACAGTTTCTATTTCCAATTTATTCCCAATAATCAATTTCTCCATGTGGTGCTTATGATGATGTACTGGATGAGTACTGGAGACAAATCATCTGCACTGCAGGTCACATTGCTAACTTCTTTTGGATTGTTCAGCTACTGTTGTAGACACCTAATGCTCTGGGGATTTATTTTACTTGGCTATAAATGCTACTGGAGTAGGAACACTATTGCAAATGCCTTGCTGAAACAGGCAGAGTTATGGACTGCTATGTTCTTTGTTGTAGTTAATACAATTTTGTATAGATATGTGTAATAAAATGCAAATTGGTGCATACAGTGCTTTCACCTGCACATGTTACTGAAGCCACGTAAGTTCCAGTGTCTATTCTCATTCCAGACCAATGCCCACATTTTAATCAGCCTTTAGTTTCTCTGACAAGGCTGTCAGAATAACGTATAATGAAAGAAGTGCTTTTGTACTGCATTTCTTCAAGGGAGTGACAAGAAGCTATCAGTTTCAATTTGCACAAACCAGCCAATTTTTGTGCTGTGTAGCACAAAGTGTGTTTGATCCAGGATTTCTCTGTCTCCACTGGCAGCCCAATTGACTTTCTAGCCAGCTACCTGAGTGTTAAACACCACCTGACTGTCTTGTTTCTTTTTACTGTATTCTCAGCTGGTTTTGTCTTGGGTATCTCTTCCTACTTCACCACCTCTCTTTCAGAGTATTGGGTGCAGGTGAGGTTCCTCTTAATTGAGTACTTCTTTTCATAAGACAGGAAGTCATGAAAGAAATGGTATCAGAATGCCAGTCAAAACAGTTGATATTAAACCATCTCTGGTCAGCAAACACACAGAGCTTAATCAGCCATTATGGCGATTGTCTTGTGGGTTTAAGTGTTTTGTTGATTGAGGTTTCACTCAACGAGGTAATGATGATCAGCAGGGCTAGAACAGTAATGGATGTAGGGCATTACCTTGCTTCCTGTCAGGACGTATCACCACCTGCTTAGACTTGACATTTTTATGCTTTTTTACCCCAAGGTGTAAGGAATGTATTGCTTGTCCTGTTTACCAGATGAGTACTAGGCATCTCAGGCTACACAAGAAGACCCTGATTAATAGGGAGCTAAACGTAGCTCTCTGAAATCCAATGTGTCCTAATTTTCTCTTAAGAACATCTGTAACTCCTGTTTTGAAAGTGGTGGACATTCCCTCTGCTAAGGGGTGGTGGGAGCTCGGTGATTTGAGAACAAAAGTGATACTCACATGGGTTTCTTTTTAATTGTTTGCCTAGGTGCCACCCTGTGTGTTATTTGTCAAGATCGCAATTCTCTTCGCCAGACTGTTGTCCGGCTAGAGCTGGAAGATGAGTGGCAGTTCCGACTGAGGGATGAATTCCAGACTGCCAATGCAAAAGAGGACAGACCACTTTTCTTCCTGACCGGACGACATATTTAATAGGAATTAGACAAGTTTTCTATATAACTAGGAAAAAATTAATGACAAGAGACTAATTGCCACCATCTCACAAGATGACTTCTGAGAGGCTCTGCTTTCTTAGGAAAAACAGGACTGTTTGATGACATTGCTTGTTAGAATCAATCAATTTATCCTCTTATTTCCAAGTACTATAAGTGACTCTTCTAATTCAAATGTCTGATGGAAGTAATTCTTGATTCCTGGGAAAGATGCAGAAAGTTATCATTGCTTGTGGCAGAAATTATTTTGGATCAGAAAGAAGGTCAATGAATGCATTTATTCTGTGGCAAAAAATCACCACAAACAAGTTTATAAGCAAGAGTTTTAGAAAACTTTTTGTACATTCCCAAAATAGGAAATGAAAAACTAGGTACAGATTTTGTTTTATGAGTCTTATTTATCTAACAGTTGGCACAAAGCAACAGGTTATTGTTAGTCTTGTAGTATATTGCTACTGATTGATCCAGGTAGGTTTTTTATATGAAGTAAAGTCTATGTAAAGTATAACTCTTAAAAAATTGGAAACCCATTGGAGCCTTAATTTTTGAACAGGTACCGTACTGGACAGTTTTACCATAGATGAATTGTGGGTTGAAATCATAAATATATGTCTGATTTTATTAGCTTAAAGAAGAGTCAAGAAAATAGACTTAATAGTGAGATCTGAACAATTAAACCTGAAAATGAAATTACCTGACACAACTGAGAATACCAAACGGTGAGACTGACCTGCAAGTGACTTTTTGCACCTAAAACGATGGTGTTTTTTGGCCTCTGACTGAACCGTTGCACTGACTACAGACTTCAAGCTGGGCCCAGTGCAGTCAAAACAGAGAAGAGATGGTTCTGAAACCATCCCAACACACTTTCTGGGGATATTTTCTTGCCAAGGTGCTTCAAAATTGAGAAAATAGAGACTGTGACTCAGAGGAATTTAGGTGGCAATCTAAAGACATGTTCTAGAAAGGCATGAGGCATCATGGTATTTTGTACACTCTAAATGTGAAGTCAGTGATCACAGTCCTTGTTTAGATTTTTGGAAATGTTCTCTGAGTTTTGGACATCATTTTTGTCTTTACGGAATCAGTGTTTACTTTGCTCAGTCTGAGTGCAGGAAGGATGAGTGTAGACATTGCCAGAAGGTGTGTAATATTTGGGCAATATTTCTTGCTAGATATGCCAGTCAGATGGTCATTGATTTTTATACTGATGAAATGCCATTAGGTGGCTGAAGCCATGATAGTACTGGTCTTGAGATGGAGACAGGAGTATGATTGTGCCAAAGAGCAAATTTAGGTTCCTTCACAGGGAAAAGCTAATTACAGTGACTGTAAGAGATTTAGACTGCTGTTTACAAGATAACTAGTAGAAATTGGCGTGCATGTATATTGTATTTTTTTTTCCAGAGTTTTGCTTCATTTAAATTTTGGGAATAAAGGTCGGCACTGTTTTATGTAAATAGCATCACCTGGGCAGTTTTCGACAGTTAGTCAGTTAATTTAAACTTTTTAAAGAAGTGTGACATTCATGTCTAATCCATCCTTTATAAATAAAGCTGATACTGCATGGATATCTGTCTTGGTGATATATAGCACTGTCAAGCATACTTTTTTGGGGGATGAGGGGAAGGTTGGATGAAAGGAACTCACTATTAAAGAATTCCTGAAAAGGATCAAGAGAAAAAACAGCGTTATTTAATGGCTTGAAATGTAACATGGCCTCAAAGGTACAGGAGCTTTTAGAAGAAATCACGACTAAAGACAGAGGGTTGAAAACTCCTGTCTTGTACTCAAACAAATTATGCTAAATGTCTGTAAACTTTCCTTATTTTTTAGATGTGAGATTTGCTTTGCAAATGCTTAGACATGCATCTTTCTCCAAGATTCATCCTGAAAAAAAGCCTTAAGTATTTGTGTTGAAACAAGAAGCTTTCCAGTTTTACTTTCAGAAGTGGTGGCTTTGCACAGTAATATTTCTCTGATTCTCACATCACTGGGAAAAATCAGAGTGCCTTCTCAGTCTAAGCGTGTGTATCTTCCCATAAAGTTGTTGACTGGTTTGTTTTGCAGTATTTCTGTAAACAGTACTCTGATAAAATATAGGTTCACTAGTGTGGCTGTCGAAGTTCCTCAGACCTTTGCAATACTGCTGGGTGCTGCTTAGCCTCTGTATTTTTTCATGGAATTATCCAGCACGCAACCCCTTCTGTGTTCCATGCTGTTAAAGTTGTGTTCAGCTCTACTAGTAATGGCCAAACCATTTGGAAAGATCACAAGCTCAGAGCTTTCCATTAAATATCTGTAAGATTTAAAAAAAAAATGCATTTCAGCTTCCTGTTCATACATCAGGTTTTTATTTTTTGTCTTTGTTTGCTCGTTATGAGGACAATTCCCTGCACTGGTTAGAATGGTTGTTGACATTGTGGTAGTCTAGGCTCTGTACCTATGTTTGAACAGGTACATTTACTTTCTGAAACACTGAGGTAACTTCACACGAGAATTATGAACTTCACATATTGAGGTTACTTGTTAAGAATTGAGGTGCTGACACACAGAGGCAGAAGCATTATGAAAAAGTAAAACACTTTAACTGCACAGTTATTTAAAAGTATTCTGCATGGGTAAGATCACTACTGTTGCAATTAAGTAGTTTGCAAATTTCACCAGAAAATGGCCAAATTAAAACATTCAGTATCTTGAATTGTTTCACGTACAATTGTTTCAAGTGAATGGGGAATAGTTTAAAAGTAATTCCAGAAAGGCATATTTACTTGATTGCTGCCACAAGGCTGAACTTTAGCATTCCTAATTCAAAACCGTTCTCATGTGTGAAATTAAAACATATCACTAAATCAGATGGAAATAGTAAATTACATCCTTTCTTAACATTCTCTTTTGATATGACGTTTTCAAGATTTTCACAAAATGCAGCTGTGGTTGGGCTGAAACCATCATATATTTAAGTAACGTCTCACTTTTAACCTTTTGTTCTATGAGTTACCTACCCACAGTATCCTGCTTACAGGATAGGGGTCTTGGACCTGGTCTCACCAGACATGTTTCCTGATCAAAAGGAACAGGTACAAGTCTATGGGACCCTATGACATGCATCCCAGAGTCCTGAGGGAACTGACTGGTGGAGTTGCCAAGCTACTCTCCATCCTATTTGAAAAGTCATTGCAATAAGGTGAAGTCCCTGGTGCCTGGAAGAAAAGGGTAACATCACTCTCATTTTAAAAAAGGGTAGAAAGGAGGACCTGGGGAACTACAGACCAGTGAGCCTCACCTCTGTGCCTGGGAAGATCATAGAATAGGTCCTCCTGGAAGCAATGTCAAGGCATATGCAAGACAAGGAAGTAATCCAAGACAGGCAGGAAGACTTTACCAAGGGCAAATTATGCCTGACCAATCTGGTGACCTTCTATGATGGATTGACTGCATCAGTTGACAAGGGAAGACTGATCGATGTCATCTATCTGGGCTTCTCTGCAAGGTCTTGTTTTTATTATATCCTGCTATAAGACTAGATACACACCTCTTGTGTGACCAAAATGCAGTTACTTCCCTTCAAATGACCAGCTGTGCACCTGACATGGCAGAAGAACACAGCACTTTGTTCACATGATGCCAAATACTAATGGTGAATAAGTCAGGGAGAACAACTCTCCAGACCTCTGTACAAAAATGTTTTCATCCCTGACATAGTTTACAAGCAAAACTCCCTTAATCTGTAAGCATTCAGATATGGGGAACACGTGGGGTTTTGTGTCCAATTGAAATTCTGAGGTGACTGCAGTAATGCAGATAAATAATCATGATAAATAAAATCAAATCTGTTTGGGTGGGACTGGCATCTTGTGCTGTACAAAGTACAGCAGCTTCTTTGTGCTGATGTTTTTTACCAGGTCTGCACAGGGAGGTAGGGAACCTAGGTCCCAGCTCCACCCTGTTTTTGTCTTGCCTGTTGTGGGAGGGTCCATTACAGTGACCTTTGTGAGAAAAATTAGCCTGCATTCATGCAAACATTTAGTCTCTCCTTTCTGACTTTGGATGCAACAAGAACATAGAACTCTCCATCACATGGATTGACTCGATAATGTAATAGGAAACAAAATGAAAGGCAAAATGGAATTGACAGCATGCTTTTACAGACCTTTATCCAGCCCCTGCCTTCTTCTCTAGTGCCTTCCATGCTTGCTGGCTTAGTCATCCACCATTATCACCTGCTGATAGTATTGTTATCGTGTTCAGTACTGTGTGTCAGGGGGTGAAGCATTTTATGATTCAGCTTCTGCAAAAGACAGTATCCAAATATAGAGAAGGTTACTGGGAAGGTGATATTATTTTCCTTCTTACCATCTCTCTCCACTATCAAAAAACTCTTCACAAGCACTTAAGCACTAATGTCTGGCATTTGAATAGCACAGCCTTTACAGATGATTTGAACGCTACAGGATGTAAGAGATTTCAGCCTCCTTCCCTTAGTAAGCACCTCCTGGTGTTATGGGGAATGTACAGATCTTGGCTCCTACGCAGCATCTAAAAGCAGCTGCTAAATATATCAAAGGCTAGATCTGTGATACTCTGTGGTGATAGGTGTCAGTCAGACAAAAAGAAAGAAGTACAAGAGAGATAAACCCAAAATAAGTGTCAGGGGAGAAGTTACAAAACGGAAAATGGAGAGCAAGGGAAGGGGGGCTAACAATGGAGACAGAAGAGCCTCTGCATTCGCCCCTCAGTGTACAGCTTCAGTAGTTCATTAGCTTTCACTGAAATACCGTAGCTATGCTGGTGAGAAATAAAATTCATATTATTCTTTCCTTTTTTCCTACCTCCTTAAAGACCCAGGTCTTCATTGAAAAGCAAACTAATCTCATTTATCCTCTGCCTGTTGACTGCCTTCCACCCCTTATATCTGTTCTGCTTTTCATCTGAAAAAGAAATGTCAGCAGTTCTGGTCACTGGCAAATGCTTTTATAACATTTCCAGTCCTGTTTTGGCAGCCCAAAAAGTAAGCACTTATGGTTGTAGAGGAGACAGCTCAGGGAGTTTTGAGGCATTGTCCATTTGCTGGCATTGCCCACTGCTAACATATTATTCAGTAAAAGAGAGAGGGGATGTCAAATGTAACAGTGAGAGTCCTGCTCAGTCAGAAAAAGTCTTTTGGAATTGACTGCCTTGATTTTTAGAAAAGCTTCATAAAGCTACTTCATATGCAAATGTTGTTTTGATTAAAATCATCAAGAAAACTGACATGTTTGATTTGCATAGTAGCATAAACAGAAAGAAATTTCTTTGTACTTCTTACATCAGTGATGTATTTTAAGCTCCGAACATATTAAGGAGGATTGTTCTGGCAAAGTGCATGCTGAGGTACTACAGAAAAAGTGTAGGGGCATTGCTATCAGCAGCTGAAAGATTTCATTTTACTTAGAGACAATGGGATTGACACAAAAGCGAGTTTTTACTTCTTTCTGCCTGTAGGGACCCAGTGACCATGGAGAACTGCTGTTTGCTCACAGGGTATTGTGGTAACCACTGGATTCTGTATTGACACAGCAGATCATTCTGTAATCTCACAGAACCTGGTTTTGGTGATGGTGTCATTTTTTTCTATTTGAATTTTATGACTGTAAATGCCCCTGGTGTTTCAGCCAAAAATGGCATGGATCTTTCCCAGACACCTGTACTGGGGCATGATGGCAACCCTGGGTACCAGCCTGAAGTCCCCCACTGGGCTCCTGTTCAAGCCAAACCTGCAGCATTTTGAATCTTACCTCTGCCCTGAGTGTCTTTCATTCCTTTTTCTCTTTGGTATTTGTATAGCTAAAAATCCCAAACTCTGCTGCTATTTAATTTTCTTTTATTTGCATGGTGAATCTCCCCAGCTGAAAGAGATGACAGTTAGAAAACCCACCAATGTATCTCATGTATTTACTTAGTCTGCACATTGTACATTGCATTTGCAGTAACCATAATCGGAAACAGTGTCCAGGGAGAAAAAACAAGTGGTGTACATGCAAAGCAGGAGGCTTACTACTTGGCAGTTGTGTAAGGCAGATTTTATTCTTGCTTACTTTACAAAGCCCCTATTTCAAGGGATTGTAAATTGCCATGGCTGTTTATGAGATAGAACAAAGAAAACAGAGAAAAGCAGTTCCATATGCTGTGTTCATAGCAACTCTGGCTATGTGAAAAGGCTGCGGAAAGTTAAACTGCTCTAAGAGAGTGGCTCTGTCCCAAAACAGCAGAGTTGTAATTGTATTTAAAAATAAATTAAATTAATATTCAATGAGCTTCAAAATAACTATTAAAAGAATAGTTATTCTATTAAAAATAAGAAGACAATCTTATCAGCTTAGAAAATAAAGTTTACACCATGGCTGCAGTGAGCTCATATTACTATTTTAAATATTCTGGAGTGACTACATTTTTTTTTCCTTCTCATGACAGAGCACTTACAGATGCTGTTTATATAAAGAAATTGGCTCCTGTTTGCCCTTTATGATCATGTAATGAAATCATTAGGCTATGTTAAAACTGACAGAAGACTTCTTTATACGCTGCATGATTATCCAGTGAAACTTGCTGATATAAGATCTCATAGAGGCAACAAGCTGGGTAGGAATCCAAAAGTGGCTGCAAAGCTCTCATGAACATGAGCCTGAGAATATTTTCTGTGACTTCTGGGTCAGTCCCAGTGTGTCTTTGGTTAGAAATACTAAGCGTGTATGTAGCAGGAACGTTGTAAAGTCACGGAGAATTGGGAGTGGAGCGAGGAAAAGGAGCTGAGCCCTGGGGTTATAGGGAGCACTGGGAGAAGACTTCAGGAGAGAAAGAGACATCAGCCTGGCTGGGGAGCATGGAAGCAGAGGAGGTGGGAAGGGGAGCAGCTAGTGGCCGTGGTAACCTTGGGAAAAGGCTAGGAACCACTGTCTTAATTTATGGAAATTAGGGACTTTTTCACTACTGATTATTATTCCGTTTACGGATTTCTTGATCAGAAACATCTGGTGTTGGTTACCCTTGAACATAAGATGCCAACTCTGACTATGAGGAACATCAATCTAGGGGGTGCTGGGTTCACCTGTTGCATGGTAGAAATGTTCATAGATGTCAGGGCTTCCTGGTGAAAGCAGAAAAATCCCAAAGCCGGACGATGCACAAGATGACAAAGGCTTCAGATATACAGTGAGCTGGGAAAGATGTACATCCACTTCTTGAAGAATTTATAAATAAATATTATGCAAAGAATTATAATGATTGAAACAATTACTGATAGATTGTTATACTTGCTCATCACCGTTTGAAAGCCAACTTAACATAAGAACTGGGTGGTACAGTGGAAAATTACTCCAACAAACAGTGGTTCCTATCTTTCAAGTGCTGTGAATAGACCTTTCAGCAGAAGCAGGAATGCCATTGAAATTCACTAGGTGTGGCATTTCCCTGCTAAGCAGCAATGAGGAGAATTGTATTGAATTTCCTTCCCTGAAACTGCTCCAGAAAGAAAATGTGATGTGTCAGATAGCTAATAAATGGGTTTCTGTGCTCCCAGTCTTACCATTTTCTGTACAACAGAAGCCAGTAACTTGAGCATCCTGGTAACATCAGTTCTGTTCTCTTTTCTCTGGGAAGCGTTAGCCTGCAATTTTAAAGTGACATAACTATTTGGCCACCTCAGATTCAGAGTTTCTAATGTAAATCTAAGTGAGCATCATTTATTTTGAAAATCGGCTCTCCTTCAGGTGTCTTCCAAGTCAATGTCCTGTGATCCTACCTCCTATCAAGTGGAAGTCTGTCAGGCACTGGCACCAGTAGGCTGGAATGGCAGAGTTTCAGGGCAGGATCAGGGCATAGGGGGCAGCAGGAGGCTGCCTGATGACACAGGAGGGATGCTGAGGCAACGTGTTTCCCCCTCAGCTGGGCTGTCTTGGGCTCTTCTGGAGACCCCAGAATAAATCATCTCAGGAACCTGTTTCAGGCCTTAAAAAGCCCTGCATGGTGTAGTTTGGGATCAGGAGGGTGACTGAGGACACAGCTGAAGCTGATGTAGCTCTTGAAAAAAACATACTGTCAGACCACAGCTTGAGATGGTGATACCCTAATCCTCGAGCTCACAATGCCTGGTGGACTGCCAGCTATTAGAGAGGACTGCCCCTCTTCTGTCCTCTCTACCATTACACGCTACCAAGCTTAGTGCCACTTGCAGTGATGATAGACCACATGCTGGCTACAGGCTATTTCTCTACTCATTGTTATATTTCCAAAGTTTTATTTTTCCATTGCTTGTTTCCCTACTTCCTGAATTTGCATATAGCTTAAGGTGAAATATCAAACATAGCTGGGTGCACTTGTTGATTCGATAATCATTATCAGCTCGCAGCTAGTGCTGGGTCTCTCCTGCAATAGCTCCCTATAAATAGCACATTTCATTATGTAACACTGGAAAGATTTAGAAGGCTTTGCCTGAAGTCACAGATGTATCACCACGGTTCAGATTTTTCAATAATAATTTTATTTCACCACCTACTGCAACCAGATGCCTTATAAGCAGAGGAATTAATAAAATCCAAGCCAAAGGTTATGATCCTGAAAGCATAACAGAGCCATGAATTACTGGTCAGTTCAATTTCAAAGTCTCTCTAGGCCTGATGTAGGGGATGAAACTGCCAGTCAGTTCAGTTGCCACATATGATTTTAGGACACAGCTCTGCAGTCCCCTCTTACAGAAAGAGATATCACACAGGTATCGGGACAAATTTGTCTGAAGCTACACAGGACAAAATTTGTAATAATTGTATTTTACTTTATGGTATATAACTAAAAAGAATCATCAAACCAAAAGAAACTAATCGAAAGGAAAGTGCCCTCTTTCCAACTTTTTATTGCACAGAAGAATAGAAAAACTGTGCGGCCTGCACATACGCACAGTTATAATTTTGGAGCTCTGCAGTTGTGTAGAAAGGCAGAATTAGAATTTAATATTAAGAACCTGTCTTGAAAACAAAATTAAACCATTAAAATGCACACTAAACATGATAAGCAATGGTAATAAAGTGTTGGCAGAGTGAGAATTCCTTATATTCTTTTCACAGAGCGTAAAACTCAGCAAATAGTCTGACCATAAAATCGCGTATACAAGTAAGACAGACACCGACTGTTTGGAAGTTCATTTGTTTGTCAAGCTCTAATTTTTCACTGAACTTTATGACTTAATTAGGATACTTGAGGAGTCAGTTGCAAGGAAAGTGTGCTCTGGTTTACTGAGCTCATGTTTCTTGCTCTGGCTGTGCTTCCAAGAACTTCAGCAGGTAAAATTAGCAAGCAAACGTGATCACGGGGAAAATATATTCTCTGGAGCTTTGTTGTCAACAGCTAAAACCTGAAGGCTGCATTTTTGTATATGGCTGAAACCAAGGCTAGTTTTAGTAGCCTACGCAAAGAATGGGAGAAAATGATCAGCCCAGGATGTCGTCTGAGGATGAAGAACAGCCTGAGAGCCCTACTGGCTCCCCTTGGTCTTGGGTAAGATCTTATGTCCTAAGGCTACATAAATAACATTTTAAAGCTCTAGAAGAAAGTAACAGACTGTGCTCTATAAACCTAGGTAAAACTGAATATAGTCAGCTTTTTTACTCTTACAGAGAAGTTTGTGTTTCATTACTTATTAGATTTCCTATTCTATTTCTACCTGGGATATTAAAAAAAAATATAAATTAAATGGGGAAAACCTATTGCTCCTATTGTGTATGCCAAGTGCTGCAAGAAAACCTGTCTGATTCCATACTGTTTGCTGTCTTATTGGCTGTGTAAAGCAGCACTGTGGAGAGGTAGATTTTAGGTATAATGGAGGGAAAATGATGTAAAGAATTGTGTAAACACCTGCTTAAGAGGTATCTTTTAAGAAGAGAGCCAGTGAGACCTCTATTACAAATACAGAAAAGCTTTGCCATAATTTTTTAAGCTAGAAATTGCCTTAATATAAGACATTCTGCACTAATAGTCTAGTAGCAGTGGCTACATAGGACTATGGTTTAAGGTCTGGGCTTGATGCTTTATGATGCTAGAAAGGCTGTGTGTCAGTGAAGTTTTCTGCTGAGAAGATAAAGGATGCGTTCATTGCAATGGGGCTTTGAACTGAAACAGGAACAGCTCTACTGAATAATATGAGAACTCTGCAAGTGTCAGGAAAAGAGGGGGATATAAAAACAAGGGTTTCAATTACTTTTTAGAAAGCATGTTTACTACTGTAGTAGTTAAAAAAAAAAAAGTATTGAAATTAGTTTTTTTGTTTGTTTGTTTTCATTTCATAACCTTAAGTTTAATTTTCTTTGTACAAACATATACATCTATGATTTTTCTGAAAAAATATCAATGTTTGATAACTTCCTGGGAACCCACATGAAATATCAGTTATATGCTTACAAGCATATTTGTGCCTGACCACAAATACTTAGAAACTATTTCAAAGTCATTTCTTTTTGAAAGTAAAAGTATAGAATAAACTGTTTTAGGTGATAATAGAATTGTGGATTTAAAATAGTTCATCACTGGAGGAACATGCAGGGAGGATGAAGAGGAGTACCAGTTGTTCTCACTATCAGTCCACAGGATTACTGACAAGTGACAGGACTGGTGTGTTGGTGAATGTCTATCTGGGTAGTAAAATAATTTATAGATGTTGATTTCTTAACTAAGAGTAAGTGAAAACTCTGTTTTCAGTGAAAATCCCCTGCAGACTGACCAGAATGGAGGCTGGGTAGATAGAGATACTGAATAGTTAGCAGGTGGTTAGATCTCTAAGGAACATCTAAACTATATTCAGTTTGGTTTACAAATAAGGCAGGGATTTTTTTCATTTTTATTTTTACTTCAAACTTCAGTAGATTTCTGGCTATGACTTTTATTAAAAAATTGACAATTGCATTTGTATGATTTGTACTTTAGTTTAAGTTTTCTTCTCTGAAATTCTTTCTCATATATGTCTTTTAAATTGTCATGGGAAATCATGGGTCTCACTGCTCTGTGGAACAATCCATTCTGCAACAAATATGAAAGTTTCATTGCAAGTTAAATAAGCAGTGTTATCTAGCATATAAAGCATATTGGATTTCTGATAGAAATAGATGTCCTAAAGATCATTTGAAACTGTTGCTGCTGGCCTTTAGGAGTTGCTGACTCTAGGTTTCTGCTAAGGACTTCAGAGAGGAAGACCATTTTTCTCCATAGATTTACTTGTGCTTCTGTGTGTCAGCATATGGTAGAGTAATTAGAAAACCGTGGACCCTGAAGATGAGGACTGAATACCTATATCTGAGAGTTTTAAGAGCTCATAATAAGAGTTCTTCAATAAAAAGTTTCCCTAGGTATGCAAAGATAAATATATGCGCCCTCAGATTAAACTTTGAAATGTAACATGTGATTAAAAAATTACATGCTTCTAGAAAGAAAAATGTTCTTTTATAAGCATATAGGCCTCAAAGCACTTCCTCTGATTTACCATGGCATTGTAAAAGGACGACACAAAAATGATTTCATACAGGCATTTCCTTTCCCTGAGGGTATTGAACGTGATTGTACACTTCTCTCCTTTTTATTAGAGGAATAAAGGAGAAGATATGTAAAACGAACCACAGGCAAAGAAATTATGCATCACTGAAAGAAGCCAACATATCACAGTAAGGGTGGTGGTGCTGTAATTTAGACTTGAAATAGAAAGATAGTAATGAAGACAGCTTTATGGTAATTGCACAACAGATTAAGCAGAAGTAAAAAAGTTACCTTAAAAACCTGCATAACCAGTTCAATCTCCTTTTTTTTTTTTTTTTTTTTTTTTGACCAGTGACTGGCAATGTGTCAGCACATGAAGTTTCAGTAGAAAATTTTGACTAACCTGTGTGGTTGGAAGTGGGATTCTTAGGAACAGGATGCTGCTGGAGCAGCACAACCTGCAGCCCAGGTTGCAGCTGGACTGCATCAGCTGTGTTATTCTTGTGTATCTGCCTTTCTAGACCTCCTGTGAAAGTAAGATAATTATATATTCTCTTTAATGTTGTAGCCCATTGCAACAGCTTTGTATTTATAATGCAAAGATGGATTCCTTTAGCCTACATTTGCACCAGTTGAGCCGTATCTAAATCGGAAGAGACTTATACGTGTTTCAGTGCTATGTGCTAGGAAGAGCTTCTTTCACAGGTCTGGTGAACTTCGGGAAGAGCAGACCTATAGTCCATCCCTGTCCCCTGCAAACATATATAGGCAATATCCCCAATATACCCTGCAAAAGTGGGAGCGAGTGGTGCCTGGCAAGGTGAGAAGTCCATGAAGAACAGAAAGTAGCCAGTCTACCTCAGGAAAATGGCCTGGTGGGCATGGAGGAGTGAACCAAGACAGTGGTGTGCTGCCAGCTTTCTGACAAGGTGGGCCCTTTCCCAGTCCCCTCTTCCTGCTGGTGACAAACCCTCTGCAACCGATTAGTGGCCTGCGGACAGGGATAGTGTCTGCAGGCATCTGACAGGCTGTGTCGTGCATTACTGGTGAGGAACGCACCCCAACCTCAACAGTAGCACAGGGCCTGCATCAGTCTGGAGACCTCAGCTGAACACAGAGAGTTCTGATTCAGCACCCAGGAGGGCTGCTATCATCAAGCACCTGCAGAGGCAGAAAGTGTATTTTCATCAGACTAACACCAAAGGAAAGACACAGTTAATTTGCAAAGCTAACTAACTACAGCTTTTCTGTAGGGCCTGTCTCTGATGTCACCTCCAAAACCTGCTGCTCTCATGTGTCCCAAAACATGAAGGAACAATAAAATCTCTGCAGGGTAGTGACATGGCCACCATGTGTGTGTGCTGCTTTCTGAGCTAGCACCTAGGTGCTGAGCGAGGGGAGATCGATCAACTTGGGAAAGATCTTGATAGTCACAGGGGACCCTCAAGGACCTTCCTGAGCAGCAGCTCAGGAAGCCTTCTGAGGTGTCACAGTGAGAGACTGGGTGGTGACGCTGAAGTAACAAGCGTGGTTTATGCCTACACAGCACCAAAACATAGAGACCAGGCTGTGCATAAGAACTGCGGTGCTGGGAAGTTGGGGTCAGGACGAGTGTGTGCTGGGCATGGAAACCTGACTGTCCAGGAAGCGCACGTGGGGAGCATGTGGCAGGAGCAGGGCAAGGCCCTTTATTCCTGTGATTAACTTGTTTGGATTCAACTTTTTTTTTTTTTTTTTTTTTTTTTTTTTTTTTTTCCCGTGGTTTCATCCATTCAGTCAGGGGTTTTTGAAGGATGTGCTTGAAATCTCAGTGTTCTGGGGCAGGCAGCTGTCTTGTGAAGTGGAGGACAGCATGAGGCTGTTTTTGGGAAACCAAGTCAGGTGTAGGGTTGCATGCTTTCCAGGGAGAGCCCATAGGGATGGTTTTGTACCTGGTAACTAATGAGATAGCGTGGCATATGTAGATTAGCTAACAGATGCTGTAACTGCTGTTCATGTTTAATTACAGAAGCATGTAGGAAGCACATTGAAAGTACTCACCTAACCTTCATTATCACCAAATTTTAGAGCAGAGCTGGGCCTGTCAAAGCACAGAGGACACAAGGATCTATGTGAGTTCTTGTATCAAACACAAACTTCCTCTACAGCCTTGGGCAATGTCATGTTTTATTTTGCAGAATTTCCATCTGTTGTAGGGATCTCTGTCGTGAAGTCCCAGCTTGAGACCTTCATGCTCAGAGGGACTTCGGCAAACTTTACCTGAGCTGCATGGGCTGAGCATCTGTGAAAACCTAATTTTTTAGGCTAATTTAACCTGAGGCTTATATTGTCTTTTGAGATCCTTCAGGAGAAGCCTGCTAGAAATGCAAAGCATTGCAGCAGTTGCCATCTGCTGCCAGTTGATGCAGCCTGGGCAGAGGGGCTGGTCGGCTCCTCAAGGGCAAGTTTCTGTGCCTCTCCAGCTAGTCTCGGATCAAACACTGAGTGAATGATAAAATACCCTAGTTTCTCCAAGGCTGTAGCCTTCTCCAAGGGAAGCTGAGCCCTGGAGCAGCACTGGCAGTCGGCTGGGGAAGATGCTGGGAGGCAGTGTGCCCAAAGCACTGGGGGCTTTGGAGCAAGGCTCAGATGCTGAGGGAGGTGGGCTTCATCAGCGAGAGGCAGCTACAGGAAAAGAGCTGCCTACAAGGAGAAAATTTATTTGCTTTTAAACATGATAATTCTGTTATTTACTCTGCTTTGGTGTTATAGGCAGATTACTGCATTCAAAGGCCCTAAAAAATCCAGTGGGTATTCTGGGCCTGAGCAGAACTCAGGTCTTTCCAGCAACAGGAGCTTATTTTCATGCCATGCCAGGCACGTCTGTAGTGGCAGACCTGTTTGCAGACCCTTGCTCCCATTTCAGAGGATGAAGGATGTATTCTTGCAAGAGGAAATAAGGGTAAATAATGTTCTCTGTGTGGATCAAGCACATGTGCTGCCTTCCCACCTACAGAAAAACAAACAGTAAATTGAATCCAGGCTGTGCACTCTTCTCTGCAGTGCCTAGAGCACCTCTCTGGGAGCTGACTGAAAACTGGACCCTTCTGCACTTTGTTCAGAGCAGATTGCTGGAGGTCAGCAGTCCCTCTGTGTCTGGAGATCACGTCTCAGAGAGACAGCCCTGTCCTATTATAGATATGAAAGTTCAGCTCAATACATAAGGACCAAAGGATGTGAGGGCAGGAAAACAGTATGAGGGTTATCAGCTGCCTCGCCTTCCAGTTCCTGTCGCCTACACTGCTACAAGGCTTCTTTCTTTGCAGGATGAGTAATGCTTTAATAACACTAGTTGATCTTAGGTTGCCATAAATGCAAACAGAGTGTTAACCTCCCTGTTTCCAGTTCTCCTTGGAGTGATCTGTGACAGGTGACTCTCACTTGCAGCAAAACTTCCCACCATTTAAAGGTGCAGCCCTGGCTGAATGGCTGAGGAAAACCTACACCAAGTTCTCTGCTGCAAGTGCAAAACACTTCTAAAGGTGGAGGAAATGAGAAAAACGTAATTCAAACAGGACGAAAGCACAAAAATGTCTCCAAGAACCAGGGCTGCCTTAAAATATGTGATTTTTAAAGGCTACGGTACATATTTGTTTCTCGCTACCAACTTGGGAACAAACAGTCTTGTGGATGTCATCACTTAAAAAATTGAGAGAGGAGCTGCTTGTGTGGAGGACTACAGACAGGTGTGGAGGTGAGAGTGGAAGCTTGCCCCTGCAGTAAGGCAGCTGCAAGAAGAGAAGGGAACATTTTACTGCAAAGGTCTGAACCTTTGGACTCATCTGCTTAGTGAGCAGAAAAGAAAACAGCAAAAATGCACGATGGGGCTGAAAAACTACAGAACTAAGCATTTCCAGGGAGCAAAGTTTATATGGCCTTCTCTTGTAAGTGCATCCTCTTAATTTGAGGAATTTCAGAGGCAGATGGGCTCCTTCTGTGAAACCCAGTTTTAACCTGCACAGTCAGGAAAACATCAGCTGCCGAGTCAGCTTTGGGGATGAGTTAAAGGCATGGATGCTCCTACTGCTTGATCATTTGTTTTGTGAAAAGGAGATATTAAAAGCTTGGATTCAGCAAAGGAATTTTGGTATCAGTAGCCTCCCTAGCAGGAAAACCTACCACTATTTTTCTGAAGAATTATAAGAAAAAGCAGTTCCTAATCCTGTATCTCAGACACTGGATATGATCTGGATCGCTCAAGCTGAAGCCAGCACTGTCTATTGCACCTTCACCACTGTCCTCAAGCTCTCCATGCACTGTGTCCTGCAGGGCTCTAAAACTACCTCCCAGGCAGGAAGTCTGTGTGCATACATTAATTTAGGTTTTAGCAACTGAAGTAGAAAATATAGCAAATCAAAATTTTTGAAAATATGTATTTTTAATGAGGCCTCTGGGGAGATGAGGTTTCAGTGTCACGAAGAATCCGGCAGTGCTGCCAAGGCACTCAAGAACAGGCGTCGGGGGCTTGTTTCTCCCTCAAGAGCACCACTTAGAAGTTACAGCTCTGAATCTTCAACATGTGGCAAGCTCTGATTTTAATTTTTACAGTTTCCCAGTAAGTCCGTCATCCAAGCAACAGACAACAGCACAAAAGAGCAATCGTTTGCTTAAACAGAGCAGGCTCTATATTACAGGCACTGTTACCAGGCAATAGAGACATGCCCCTTCATGACAAATTCTGCGTCCTCCCTTCTGAAAGGCCAAGAAGAAAACACTGGAAGAATAGATTTATTTAGTACCTATATTCTCTTGTCTCCTCAGCCTTTTTTTTCTTTCTTTTTTCTTTTTTTTTTTTTTTCTGAATTTTGTGAGAGTCTTTTTCTGATCTCAGAGCAATGATGATTTTGTGGCATCACAACTGAAATGTACTGCTCTAATGTACAACCAATTTTTCTTTTGCCCAACAAGCATGGGGAATAGAAGGGATGAGGGCAGGATATTGCTACCTTTCTTTTCTCTTTCTTTATTTCTTCAGTGGCAAATGCTTGAAACTTGGAGTTTTTGGGCTAAGTGGTAGATGTGCATGGTATTTGATTCATGAATCAGGTGAATAGTTTAAATATTTTCTTTGTTCTTGTAAAATTTTGAGCCAGTTTCATGAAAGTGCAGTAATCTGCATAGGTGCAAAGGAAGAAAATATATTCTTTTTGATTCTAATGCAACCCTATAGTTGTTTTAATTCATTTACTTAATAATATCATTGTTTTTCAGGCCAAAATATTCACATTGCAAAGCTCCACAGTATGGATTTTTTTTTTTTTTTTTTTTTTTTTTGTGAGAATCCGTGTTTCATGATAGTAATTTGCTAGTATCCTCTGAAGCCCTTCTGGTCTGCAACATATCCTAAAATGAAATTAATATTTTCTAATGAAATTTTATGAGCAAGTTAGCAAGCTCCAGCTGTGCTCCTTTCTTCTTTTGGGTATTCTTTGTTGCTGCCAAAGGCCTCTAAAGCTGAGGATTTCTGAACCAAAAGTGACCTCCAGTGGTCACACACATCATTCATGGCTGATGCCTAGCATTTATCTTTCCCTTGTTAGAAAAGAGACAATGATGTGGTAATAATTTGCAGCCTCTGCAGCACAGCCTCCTTGCCACCATGGTCAGTCAAACGATTCCTTACATCATCCTTACATTTAGGTGTTTTGTATACCAACAGACTTGCTAACTACCATGAAAGAGTTTTCTTTCTTTCTTTTTTTTTTTTTTTTTTTTTTGGTTACTGTTTCATCAGTGCTGTACATCTCAGGAGTACGTCTATCTGCATTATGCTTGGTCTTGGGTTTGCCTGGCTCATCCTCTTTGCTCACCCTCTGTATGCACAGCTTTGATGTTAACATCCTCCATGCAGCAATCTGGTTCCTTCTTAGGTATTATGCTAGCAATTTGGAGTTCTGCATACCTTTGCTAATATAATCACTATTTTTCCTTTTCAATCTGGAAATCTGGTAGATTACCCTATCTTCTCCTACACGTTTTATCACCCCGTGGACTTGCCTTTTCTTTGGCGTTTGAAGGTGGAAACACACAAGGCAGAGGTGTAAGCGGGACTTTGTGGGATGTCCATCTCAGTAAACACCTCTGAGAAATCTGTAGAGAATTCAGGGATCTCCTTTCAGCATAAATGTCTGAGCACCTCCAGCCTCCCAGCTTTTGCTTAGAGATTTTTATGAAAGACATCTTATGGGGGGCTTTTTCTGCAGGGGGGTGCTTAGGAAATTAAATAGAAATGCACTCTTTAATCAATAAATTGCTAAAAATATTTGTATGAAAAACTCTTTTGAAAAAACAACAGTTTCCTTAATTTGTATAAGCCTAATTTAAAATAAAATTAATTAAACTTGAAGAAGAGGAAACTAACTCTTCTGTTAGTATTTAAATGTCCTGCATCTTTACATCCTCAGTTAGATTCACTGGCCAAGCCACAGCATTTTTTTTGGAGGGTCGGTGGAAATGCAATAGTCATTGGAATTTGAGCTAATTTAAAGAAATACAGACATGGCCTTTGATAAAAATGTTTGGGTACTCATAAATCCCTTCCCTTGGAAATTTTATTTTGCATGTGCAACAGGGGCAATGACTTGAATATAAATCAAGTAAGACTTGACTCTCGTCTGAGACTGAGAAACAATCGGCAGCTCTTGGCCTAACCCGAGCAGTGCTGGCCTGACTCAGGGTGACAAAGCAATTCTCCCTGGTGCTGCTGGATGAGTGTCAACAAACCACTGCAACTTTCTCAGTTACTCCATCTGTTAAAGGGGGATTATGCTAATAACATCTTTTGTAACATGCTTTGAGATTCATGGAGGCTGTGCTGTATACAATTTAAGAGGGATTTAATAAACAGATGGCAAACACAATATTTTTTCCTCTCCTTTGTAAAAATTTACATAAGTGAAGAGAGTTAAAAGAATAGAAGGAGGAAGTTTGCTTTATTTTCATTTTATTGCTCCCTTCTGCTTCCCTCTGGCAGCTGTATTAGGTTTTGTAAAGTAGAAGCCTGTAAAGATGTCCACAGAGCATCTCTGCAGCGACACATTTGGATATAAACTGTGCCATAAAGCTTTTTTTTTTTTTTTTTCCTCAAAATTAATATTTTTCTCCCTCTCTCTCTTCTTTCCTCTTTCTCTTCTTCTCATCTCAGGGTGATAGGCTGTGTGTAACCAGGCCATCATGGTACAGCTGAAAACATGTACTAATCCTTATTTATGTGATGCACTAACCCTTATTTATACGATGAGCCCACTGATTTTGATATTCTCCCTCCTCTTATGAGTGCTGCACAAATCTCAGTAGTTTAGGGAATGGAGCAGGAAGGAAATCTGTGTCAGAGTCAGTCCTGGGGATCTGCAAGCACAGACAACGAATGGCAGAGGGAGAACAGCATTTTATCTTGGTGTAACTCCGCGACAGACAAAAAGGTGGTTTATTAATAGGGGGTTGGCAGACATGCTATCCCAACACTTTAATGACTGCAAAAACAAGATTGAGGCAGGTGTCTAATTTCCTGCTGGCAGCTTGTGCCTAATGGGTGACAGGTTAATGCCGAGGGAGAGGCAATGGTCAAGTTTCCGACTCAGTTTTCTTGGCAGTTCTGGGCAGCAGGATGGGAGAGGAACATTTCTGTGACACATGAAAACATTATAAAGTAAGTACTAACCTGGCACTTACTACAGCACCCAGATATTTACCTTTCAGAGGGGCTGGTCACTTTGCTTTCTTTCTCTACAAGGTACATGCAGTGGCTGGGCTGCTTCCAGCCCAGCAGCACTCCCCCTTAACCTTTGGCAGAAGCTGAGGGAGCCTTCAGCCTCCATGGAAGAGGGCTGCCAAAGGCCAGAGGCATCAGCCTGCAGCCCTTCCTCACGTGGCGGCTGGGCTCTGGTTCCCCGTGACCTCCCTCCTGCTTTCCCATGGACTCTTTTCAACTCCACCCACGTCAGAGGGAGCCAAAGAGGCTGCTGCATGTTTTTTTTTTTTTTATTGCATTTGGGTTTAGTGGAAAGAGAAGGGCATCCCCACCGATGGGTTTCCAAGAAAACAACCCCCTTGGAGTAAATAATTCCTTGAAATGTCTCTACCTCTCTGCTGCCTACAGAGGGAACTATCAGCTTGCTTAGGCAACCTAACAGCCAGGGTTAGGGAAGATGCTGCTTGCTGGGAACGTGCACAACATTGCCACGCTGGACAGGCAGTTCCTTATTTTGTTCTCCACTGGCAGAGGCCACTGAAGGACTGACCAGATTTTGGAACACTTTTTTTGGAAATCCCTCACCTCCAGACAGTAGGGAGGATTGCACAAAAGGGGGATCTTGGCACAAACTATTTGTTTTGTCCCTGTACAATGTGTAGCAAAGTGGACCACAATTAAAGCACTGATGAATGCAAGAAAGCAATAGTAAAAATTGGCATAATAGTAGAAAAGTGCATGTTTTTCTCCTTTGTAAACCTTGGGACAATTTTATATCCATAGAAATGAAATGGTTTTGACTGCTGTACAGATTTTCAGAATGCATTTGCATCTGTTTTCATTTTTTCAATTACCCATGAGATCTTGCTGAAGAAATGTTGCCTTTGTTGCATGGAGCTGCAGCCCCTGCTGGAAGCAGTAAGCTTTAGGCGAAGTACAAAGGCAGAAATGTCTTGTAGGGACAAAGTGTGAAAAAAAGGTAAAGGAGAAAGAACAGCAGGCTGCTATGGAAAGGGCCTTCCCGTAACAGGCCAGAGGACCATTTACATGCCATTTTAAGGTAGGTCAGATGGATCATGCTCTAGCAATGCTACTTCTTCCTGTTGATTAGAACATGAATCCAGACGTAGCCATCTTCATTATGGATGTCCATGGTGAGAGGGGCAGCCCCAGGATCTGATCTCACTGAAGCAAGATGGCTTTGAAGTCAGGGGAATGGATCATTCTCTGTCCTTAAAGCCAGAAATGTGCATCTGGTCTGAATATAGGAGGGTCCAGAATATAGGATTGTCTACCATGGGCACTCCAAATCAAAGGTTACCTTATTTAAGGTAATTTTTGAAGAAACCAATCAAAAGGCAGGAAATCTTCATCCTGAATGCATGCCACATAATGAAGACTCTTAACTGGGTGAAACAGGCTCTGAAAAAGTATAGTCCTGTGTTGCTAACTGAAGTAAAACAAGAGCAACTGGACCTCTGTGCTTGTTCTCTGCGGGAATCCCTTCATGTAGGAATAATTACATGATGGGAATTGCATAATGAAAAGAAAACCAGTAAATATGCCAGAGCCTGCTAGAGCAAACAGACTATTTCTTGTTAGTATCGCACTTTTTTCTGACTTTCGAATCTGTGAAGTTAATTACAGAAATGGATCCTGCTAGCCTGGAGTATCTCTGATGTCCTTGGTCATGTCGTTGTATTTGGGAAGAGGTTTGTGACACAGGTCTTGAAACTCATCTTTCCATATCACTCTTAAGCTGCAAATCCAGAAAACAGAGAGCCCCAGAGCATTCCTGAGGGCAGGTGCTTGTCCTGTGATGCTTCGCTAGCATCAACAGCAGCAGAGAAAGGTGCAGAAGAGATACTTGTAATGAGTTTTCAGAGCTGTCGTGTTCTCCTAGGACCAGCCAGCCCCACATGGAGCGTATGCTGGTGATGAAAGCTCTATGCTCTACAGCAGGGGCATCTGTGAAGCTTCACCCATAGGATTGAAATGGATGGAGAAAAATGTAATCATTTAAAAAAAGAAAAGCGATAGATGCCAGGCCACTGAGGCTGTGTTAGGCAAACTATTGAAGGAAGTAGGAGGAGAGGCAAGGAACTTGTAATAGTGTGATTTTGTTGCATGTTGGAACAATTTCAAAGCCAAACCAATTATTTTAGTATTAATTAAAGCCTGGTTAAGACCTAGGGATTACTAACATGTTTAAAAATAGATTTACAAAAAGATTTTTAAAGCTTTCTACATAAACAATACAATACTTGCAGCACGGAAGTAAAATGCTCCTGCCCTATTGCACTCTGCAAAGTTTCTGCCTGAGAATATGAGTCAAAAACTTCCTCTTGTCCCACACGTGTTTTTTTCTACTATTCAGCAAAGTTGTTGTGCATTTTGATTGGTTTTTATGAGCACCTCCTTTTTCCTAGAAATAGTCCTGAACAGCATGTAGCGTTAGTGAGAAAAACAAATCACATGCAACGAAAAGCACACTTAGGTTTCCCCTCCTCCTTATTTTCTGGCCTCCTGGACAAAATCCAGCATGGAGCTGCTTCCAAAGTCTATTTATGAACTTGTATTTACTCTTAAATATACGTAGTCTTTACTACATACGAACCCTATGTTCTGACCCAAGGAACTTGGAACCTTTGTTAGCATTGAGAAACTCAGTTTCATAGCAGGAGGCCGAGGTGGATGCTGTTTTCTCTATTTTACATCAAAACAAAACAAAAACAAAACATCATCAACAATAACAATAAAACAGAGGCAGAGAGAGGTTAGCCTGGTTGTTCAGTAAAGGACAGAAAGCCCGTGACAGTGCCAGCCACAATGGAAGTTTCCAAACTTCCTGGCCCTCCCCGAGATGCAGGATTGTTTTCCTTCTCTCATTGTTTCTCATCCAGAAACCTGATCTTGTGACACAAGTCCTGCCCTCTCCGTGTTACAAAGATAGACCTGTTCTACAAAATGACTGAAACTTATTCCCTAAAAAGCTGTGGCTAGCAAATCTGATTTAAAAACTGAAGATAACATAAAAGACAACTACACTTTTCTCCCCTCTCCTTCCCCTCCTCCCTCCCCCCCAGTTAGCAATGTACATCCAAGTCTGCAAAATTTGCCTGTATGGTTTGAAGGAATCATAAGAAATCTGGCTTTAGTTATTTATTTATTCATGGACAGAGAAAAGTGTGAAAACAATCAGATGATTTTTCATTCACTTGCACTTTAATACAGGGTTGTTATCACTCTTTCATGAAGTCATATCTTGAAACCTGATGGTCACGTTACTCTGTGGGTACACTTGCTGACTCTGGGCTGTAACTTACACATAAGTGCTTAGATATCAGCACTTGACTCTGTGCCACAAACTTCAGTCTGTGGCAAAATTTAATCTGCTCTGCATAAATTGCAATCTGACAGGAGGCTTGCCACAAATCAATGGGCAGCAATGGGTTGGGAAGCATCATCTGCAGTTTAAAATAGCTGTGATACCCAGGGGGAAGACCTCTGAGTAAAAGCCTACAAGCAAGCAAAGTGAGCAGCCAAAGCGAGCAACAAGCCCTCCTGAATTTCAAGGATCTGTCCCAGATGTGACCATTAATTCTGACCTGCTGCCACAAGCTTTATGCCATGCTCTGGAGGCAGCTACGATAGGCAAAAGGTTTGTCTCACAAAATGAAAGGTTTGTACAGCTTTTCAGTGTGTGGCACTCAGTTTTGTGCCTGTCATCTTTCTGATCCCAGGCACAATCCTAAACCTCATGCCCAGATTTACCTGAAGAATAAATGGAATCAGAGAAACACTCATTTTCTTACAGCCTTTCTGAGAGATCCCCCACAAGCTTCAGCAAGTTGTCTGTATATGGCCTATGGCAAAATTTACTAGCAAGTGAAAACACACACAGTCTGTGCCCATGTTATCTGACTGGCACACAGCAGTAGCTTTTATTCCTGCTTGCTTCTAGGTGCTGTGGAGGCTGGGGTTCAGCATGTGTCACAGACCCAGTTTCTCAAGCCTGTAAACAAGACTTCTCCAGGTTGAGCTCTGCTGTTGTACCTGTTTGACCAGAATATGTCTGATTTAAGTCAATAGCTTAATTGCTCCTGCCTTTTTTCTCTCCTTGAGGATCCTATGTGTGCAGGACTAAGCACGTACCAGGTGTCACAGCAGGAAAGCAAATGGGGCAGGTGTACATTTGGTCTGGTCTCTATTCATCTTGCATAAGCAAATGTTTCCAGACTCTTCATGGGTGTAAACCCCATATTCTGCTGATCTTCAGATCTAGCTCTGAAGTCCTTGGCCTTGTACTTAACAGGGCCTGGACATCCCAAAGCTGGCTGCAAGGCTAAGTCCAACATGCAAGGGCATGTATGGTGTAGATGCCACCATTTTGAAGCTCTCGTCTGCCAGGTTTCTGCCCCTCACTGTGAGGACAAAGCAGTCAAGCTCTGCTTCTCATTGTAACCCTTCTCCAGTGAAAGGAATATATGGGCTTCCTGGGTGGTTTGGTGGTGAGCTGCACTTGGTAGCCCCCATTTGAGGTGCAATGGTGAGGCTGCCCTGTGGAGGAGAAGGCTGGGAGGTCACCGGGTCTGGAAAGAAGGGTGCCATGAGTGAGGGTGTGATGATCGGGTGATGTGGAAACATCACCTCATGAAACACCTTTTGGTAGCCTGGGGTAGTGCCTAAGAGAAACATTCCCAGGTGCAGTGTTAACTACAGTGATTAAAATATCTGCCAAGAGCAAGCAGGAGGTGTGGTGGTGAGGCCACCACGCCAGCCAATGGAGGCAGTGTTCAAACACGCTCTAGTGGCGTGGTAAAGATGAGGAAATGGTCTCTACCAGCTGCCTATAGATGTGTCATAAGATTTGAGATAAATAGCTGATCATTTTCTCTGCAAGTGACTAACGTAAGGTTACGAGATGGGAGGGAGCTCTGGAGAAAGAATTCAAAACCGACGCAAGGCAGGAAATTCGTACCAGACGGGTGCATTTGTGAGACTGGCACTGCAGCCTCATGCATTAACCCTGTGGTGGGGTGAATAATTTACTTGCTGTGTAGTATTACTCCTCCAGTCCTTATTTCTACCTTTACCTCAAAGTCACTTTCAAATGTGGTTTGAAAACCACCAAGCCTGGTTCCTGCTACAGATCAGAGCAATCAGGGGCTGTTTCTCTTCTCCCACAGCAAGGAGCCTGGAGCTCTAGGACAGGAATGCCATGGATATTCTTACTTTTTAATTTAATTATTATTATTATTTAATTTAGAGACTGGATTACTACAATGCATTCAGCATAGGTTAAAATCATTTAGGAATTTGAGGTAGTGCAAAATGCAGCTTTCTGTATTTCCAGAAGTGACATGGGCAGGGGAACCCTATGCTCACGCTGCAGGAGCTGCCCTAGCCACCACTGTGGGCTGGACAAGTATGAAGGCCTCAAGTCATTCGGGATCTTCCCACCGTATAAACATGCCTCTAACTCGATGGGACCCTGGAGCTACTGGAATGCTTGAGGATAATGTCTCAGTTGACTGGAGAGAGATGACACAGGTGAGGTGAGAGAACAGAACAGGTTTCATGTTGGGCCTCCTCAGCTTCATACAATGCAGCCTGACTATGATTTTCATGTTTCAAAGTATATAAATGGTGATGTGCTCATCTCCATGTGCTGTAGCCCCAGGTGTGACCTCCCACAGACCAGCAGCTGTATTCTGTAGCCTTTTTGTAGAAGTTAAATGTAGACAGTAATTCTTTGAGCCTTGTGAGTTAAGAAGTCAGGCCTTTTGACTAGGAACTCACAGAGTTTCTGACAGCGCTCTCCATGGTTGTTTCTGACATTTCTGCACAGCAACCTATTCTGTGACATAGGTTTTTGATGACCCAAGCTTCACCTGACTCTAGCCACACCTGTCCAGCAAAACTTAATGTTGTCAGTCAAACCTCACTCTGCTAGATACTAGGAAATGGGTTTATAGCAGTAAACAGCCGTTTAGAAAGGAATCCAGTCATGTGCTGAATTTAGGATCATCATCTTATCTGACAAGAAGGCCTTCCTTCCTCCTTGCTGTTTGAAAGAGACCCTGTGGTGGAGATAACATCACTTTATCAAAGGCACCAGCTCTGGGTATCTGTGAAAGAACAGATCTGCTGCTCTGCACTATGCAGAGAAAATGTAAGTCACCTCTGGGCATCTGAGGTGGGTCTTATAATTGTTTTTTAAAATAAGATGCCCCTCAGGGGAAGAAATAGGATGTTTCTGGCTGGTACTAGCAGGAAAGCAAAGAAGCACACATACACCATGCACTTAACTACATTAGGAGGTATTATTACTGCAGGAACCAGATTTAAATGAGGTGAGTAATTCACAAATGAGCAACTTTGTTTACAACAGCTGTTGCAATCAGTGTGATGAGTTAATCAATGGCCAGATGATGTCATGCAACTGAGTCACAAGTTTGAGACAGAAGAACCTTGTAGGTCACCTGTTCTGTCCTTTGGCTATTCTGCTAAGGTTCCCTGCAGCTCATTTCTACACTGTTTTCTTAGTCAGGCTGAAAACACACCTCATGTGATGGGGCTTTTGCCACAAGGTTCTGAATTTTTCCACTGTGAGATTTTGTTGCTAGGAAAGGGCTCCTAAAAATGCAGCCTCATCCTGCTGCGTCAGTTTATCACAGAATAGCAGAATACAAGGCTGGAAGAGACTCAGAGATCGTCCTGTTCATTTCTATGCCTAAAGACAAATGCAACTAGAATTACAACATTTCTGACAAACGTGTGTTTACCCTGCTCTGAAAGATTTCAAGTCTTTTCTGGCAATCCATTCCAGAGCTTGCCTACTCCTGATATTATAAAGTTTTCCTAATGCCTAAATGCTTCCTGTTGCATTTCATACTCACTGCATTTCCATATCTCTCCTGAAGAGACATGGATAACAGTTGTCACCTTTTCATTTTTCTTGCAATTTTTTATACTAGATGATTATTTTTTTTTCCACACTCTACTGAGGGGATAAAATACAGACTAATTGTTTTGCAGTTGTCACGTCATAACATGTTATCTCTGAATCGTCTTTTGTGTTACTCCATCTTCTATCATGTATAACAAATTTTCATCCTCCGAGTCTCATTCACATTTAGCTGGGCAAAGTACAGCTTGGCTTAATGCTTCCAGACTGGCCAAAATAGTGTTATGAAGCCTCTCTTCAAAAGTTAAAAAGCAAATTTTGCTTTGTGTCATCAATAAATTTACTATAACAGCTGAGGAGGACATTATTCCTATTCAACAACAGAAGAACTGAGGTCAACAACAGTGCTCATGGTACATCCACATGCCTGGAAGAAGGCTCAAGTAGCTCCAGAGGAGATCTGAGCCCTTGGCTACACAGCTGCAAGTCAGCTAATCAGTGTTAGGGCAATCCTCCACCTTTGATGCTTCCTGGCACGACCTAGTCACCTCCTTGCTATCAAGCTCTTTCATCCCCCCAAACCGGTTGGCCCCATTGCGACTGCCTGCTGGGAATGCTCTGCTGTGCCAGGAGAGGCTGGAAGCTGCTCACAGGCTGGGGCCAAGCACTGGTCCACCAGTGTTAGGGCAGAGATGAGGCTGCTCCAGCACCTCCGCCTGCGCCCTGCCTCTGTTTAGCTTTGCAGTACAGGAATAGCCTTGTGTCCTATTTCACTGGCTTAAGCACAAGGTCATCTTTTGCCTGTGTTAGCTTTGCTCCCTAAGGTCAGCAGAATGACTACAGATGCTGGCATAGTTAAATGAAAGATTTGATGCATTGTGTCTGCTTTAAAATAATTTTCACTCAGGTCAATTTGCATTTCCAAGCCCACTAAGTAGGACAGCTGTTTTCTAGCAGTCACCTTGAAAAAGAGGGCACGCTAAACAATGTACAAAAAAACATTCAATAAATACTACTTTTTTTCCCATTAATTGCAGCACTGAATGAAAGCTCCTTAGGGTTGTTTTCCAAATGCAAGCAGGAGCAGAGATTAGACAACTCTAAAGATCAAATACTTAACTGCAATGTTAACTGTACTTTTAAACTGCTGGCAGGGATCCTGGAGAGTCCCGTGGTTGTTACACCAGCACACAAAGAATGTTTTACGGGACTGTCTCTGATCAATGTTTTTCAGAGGAACTGAATGCAAAAGCAGCAGCACTATTGTACAATTACCAACTCTGTTGCAACACACTGTTGACTTCTCTGCTAATGAAACGTACTGTTTTCTGTGTAGATTCCTATTATTGTGTTCCTATTTATTTAATCATGGGTGTGATTTATCACGAACTTTGATTGCTATTAGGAAAGAAAGACAGATAGAAAGAAAAGGGGAGAAAAATAGGCAACAAAACAAAGGGAAAGAGAAAGAAAGAAAGAAAGAAAGAAAGAAAGAAAGAAAGAAAGAAAGAAAGAAAGAAAGAAAGAAAGAAAGAAAGAAAGAAAGAAAGAAAGAAAGAAAGAAAGAAAACACATAAACACTGCGAATTTGATCTTTCATGTTCTATATATTTAGTAATAACATTGAGCTGTCAACTGCTATGATATCTTCTAGTCACCATCTTGGTCACCAAAGAAACAAGAGGCATCTTGAACTCAACCCAGCACATGCAACAGGAATATGTAATTATCTTAAATCACCCATTTGCATAAAACAGGCACCTGCATTTCAATTAATAATTTAGCCTTCAAGAATATTTATGTTCTTTTCCTTATTGGTGCAGCAATACCAGTACTTTTGTTCTGCTTCTGAGAGTGGAAAGGATACTCTTCTTGCTAAAATTATGGGCCATATGGAAAGAGATCTGTTTTTAATTCAGATGCTAGACTTCCTTGGTAACCCGGAGTAAGTCATTTAATCAGGGTGTATCTTAGTTTCTTCATTTGGAAAATGGAATTAATAATACTTCCTGGCCTATAAGGTTGTTGAGAGAGTTGGTAAATTGTGTTTGAGGAGCATGGTGCAATCCTTAATGGTAGGCTCCAGGTGCATGGTATTATCATGCAGAGAAGGGCTACGTGTCAGACCTCTACTGTCTTCTCCTAAAGGTGCCACCCCAAACTTTGTGTCATCCACACAAAATGTTATTCTAATTATATATATAACAGAGTGTGTGAGTGTAATGAACATTAATGGAACCCTTAAGAACTGCGCTTATCAGAATTGGGTGATTTTTTTTTTCCTGATCCCTTCTTATTTGTTAGTATTTCATTAGCCATATTTAAATGAGAGTAGTTCAGGAAAGGGATAATTTCAAGCCTTTTCTGCATGCTCATTAAGATCCCTTGGAGTATTCTGAGTCTCATATAGCTCGAGAACAATGAAGAGCAAAATGACTTCTGTTTTTTCTGGTGAGCATTTGTGTTTGAAAATTTTTGATATTTGAATATAAAGGACCATGAATGTTTTCAGAACACACATTACCAGAAAACCTGGTTGTATTTGAATGTTAATTTTACTAAACACCAAAGGAAAATCTTTCATATATCATCTTATTTTGTGGGTCATGTAGAATTAGTCCTTTCAGTATAAAATTTCAGTATGAAATAAGAAATAGTATATAATGTAGAGTTTTTCTTCAGTAATTTTTCTTTCTAGTTTAATAGAAGGATGACCGAATCCCCTCATTTCCATCAAAACTGGGAGCTCACCCTTTTCATTAGATATTAATTCATTTCAATGTCCTACAATTGTGGCTTTTTAAAAAATGAACTCAGTATTCATTCCCAGAATGAATGCATATTCTACTCATTCAGAAAGAGGTCATCGTACTTGCTATGTGCCACCTCAGCTTTAGGGCTCTGACTGAAATACAGCCACTCTTGAGGATCTTGTGCTGTCTGCCAGTAAGGGACTACTCACAGGACACAGTCCCGATTTTGCTGTGCAGCTCCTTAACTTCAGGTTTCTCCAAACGGGCTGAAATGGGCCCCTTCTGTCCTACAGACTACCTTCTCTCATCCTGCTAGATATTACAGATCTTCCTGTACCATAGAGGCCAAGGATGCTGCTATATGAAAAGGTCTTCTCCCTAGCTAGCAGGGTAAGACTCCAGCTCTGCCTCAGTCCTTTGCATTGGGCATCCCCATCCTGCAAAAGAATAAACAGACACAGGGATCCCCTGCTTCTGAGCTCTCTCTAGCAGATGATATAGAGCTTACTAGCAGATGAATAATTCCTACTGGAAAGACAAAACAAACAAAACAAAACAACAAGAACAACAAAAACATGAAAACTGAGATGGTGGAAAAAGAGGGAATTGAGAACATCTCTCAGTAAAGATAAAAAGTGAGGATGTGGCTTACAAAGGAATTGCAGGGGAAGTATGTATTACAGCAGCTGAGTTTCAAAGACAGTAGTTGAGGCCTGGATACATTAACTACTTCTGTGCATGGTCAATTAACTGGATTCTCTCTCTTTTTTTTTTTTTTTTTTTTTTTTTTTTTTTTTCCCCCAGATTCCACTGATGAAAGATCCTGGTTGGATTCGAAATGTCTGGACTCGCAATCTAAATGTAAGGAATTTTATTGTCTATTTACTTTCTAACTCCAGCACTGTATGGCAGGCCTAGCTTGAAGCTAGGCAGGTCCTTGGGAAAAGGGGATAAGGCAGAGATTAATGCTTGGCCACCGCCCAGTACCCAGCACAGCACGTCCAAGTGTCACTCTCTGGACATTGTGTGACCAGATGCCCAAGGGGGAACTGATATTGCTGTGAAAGGTTGGGAGACTGTGCAACTGTGGCCCTCACATGGGGCTGGTACTAGCAGGGTAAAGATGGAAACATCAAAAAGAAACCAACAAACAAAGAAGGAAATTTGGCACTTAGCCTGGGCAATAAGAATAAAATAAGCAAAGCTGTGGCAAATGTGGGTTAAGGGACATTTGCAAAGCCAGGGAACATGTACCCAGGCAGCCTTGCTGCTGCTCTCCTGTAAGGCACATCCATGAGGTAGTGGCCTTGGGACACGCAACCACAAATTGGACAAATAAACTCCCAGGAGCAATGATGAGAGAAAGGATAGCACTTCCATCCCAGTTAGAGATCTGCCACTGCTGAATGACTGGTGAAGGAGGGAAAAGGCAGAGTCAGAGAACAACCTGCTGCCTTCCTAAGTGACTCTGGACTGTATTCCTCAGCAGTGACCTACTCTTACGGTGATGGAATTAGAGGCTGACATGTTTTAAATCACATGTAGGACAATGGCATTTCTACCCAGCACCAAGCAGTGCCACACAGACACATCCTCTTAACTGAGCTGTTGGAGTCCCTGTAGATCTCTGTGTGGGTTTCACGGAACATTAGCCTGGGTGGAGTATCACGCATCACATTGCTATCTCATGTAGATCCTGCTCACATGTTTCCACGCAACCTACACCGGTGCAGTGTAGAAGATATGCTATGATTTATGGAGGAACCTTCCTGATCTAGGAGGCTGTGGCTGACTCACAGGTAGCTAGCTCCTCTGTGTGCTAGGTGGTTGTAGAGCTTGGCAGCTTTTCAGTTTGGGTCTGACAGATGTAGGTGAAGATTTCCGTGGAGCTATGCCAACACAAATCGAGGATCTAATCTATATGATGAGTTTGATATTAGCGATGTCATGTAAAGTGGACAGGTGGATAAGTCAAACAGGCAAGCTGAAATGAGGGTGAGGTTGGCTGCTGTTGGGTCGGGTTGGGTTTGCATATCCATTTCAGTATCTGAGCTATGTAGACAGAAAGGTACCCGGGAATTCAAAATGCAAATAAAATGAACAGGGAAGGAGCTCCAATTAGCAAAGGACAGCACAAAATCTGAAAATTAAACACATATAAAGCAACAGTATGGATACGGTCTTTCCATTCCAGACTTGGGCAACATCTGGATCTGCATTCAGGTGAGATTCTGAACTTTACAGCATCTTCTGGGCAAGTGAAATGTGTCTTGTGAACTTGTACTGAAGTTTGAAAGAAGTGAGGATAATGCATTATTGTAAGATTATACTTTCAGAAGTATCACTTTGTGTTTTATTGGGGCAAAATTCTGAATTATTTTTATAGCTCATTATTATGCCATTTGTCCTAGACTACTCCGTATGCAGTATAAAAACACCTGAAGAAAATGAGGAGAAGCAATTTTGTAACATAGATGTGCAATATTTAAAACATGCTGCATGGAAGGGAAATCACAGGAAATTAATGAACCACTAAAATAACACAAAGGGTGTTGCAGACAAGACATGCTAGCACTAGGTTGTACCTATGTCTGCACAGACACGGTAGCAATCTTGCAGCCTGCAGTATGAAACAGAAAGTGAGAAAACCGCATCAAACAGAATCTGCTACAGGAAACAGAATTACACAGGATAAATAACATGACCTGGACAAGGTAGATGAGCAATAGCGATGATCCCATCCCCGGGCAAGCAACATGCAAAACATACAGGGTGAATGAACTGGGCTGCAGGGGAGGGGCATCTGATATCGCCAGGCTGACTACATAGGCAGGCTTTTTTGACTGTGCCCAAATTGCACTGTGGGGGTGGACATGGGGAAAAACAGGGTGTCTGAAGAGGCCAGATCAGAAGCAGACATGTACCTTGACATGACTCTGAGCTACCTGTGGGTATGACTTTGTTTTTTTATTCTGTTAAATATATTTATTTTCTGTATTTTCTGACCAGGCCTTTGTCAGCTTCTTCTACTGCTGCAGAGCCCGATGCAAAACACTATCTGCTTGCCTACTCATAG
Source organism: Anas acuta (assembly GCF_963932015.1). Taxonomy (NCBI): domain Eukaryota; kingdom Metazoa; phylum Chordata; class Aves; order Anseriformes; family Anatidae; genus Anas; species Anas acuta. The sequence continues at coordinate 103,753,353 of NC_088981.1, forward strand.
ATTTGCTTTTTTTTTTTTTTTTTTTTAATGTAAAAAAATCACCTGTTTCAAACAATGAGCAAGACCCTTTGCTTGTGTAAATCTGCAGAGGTCACTGGTTTGAATGGGATTATCTTGCTGTGTATGGACAGAGCACGGGGCCTGAGTTCCCTTTGCGCGTGATCTGCCGAGCACAATGTCGCTAGCCTGCAATGGGAAAACCAGCTCACGTTGCTTTCACAGGCAGAAGCTGCTAGGTTTGAGGCTGTTCACGGTCTGTAGATTTTTCTGCAGTAGATAAACTGTAGGGTAAACTGTTGGTATCAGGACTGGGGCAAAGTCTCTGATGAATTCTCAGGTTTGCATAACAGAATATGTAAAGCATTCAGGCTGCCAGGACAAAGGCAGAATGTGCTAGACCTAATGAAATTATTTCACTAATTTCACTGAAGTAAATGATTGCCATGGACTTATGCAAAATGTTTGTATATAAGAAACACTGATACCAAATTTATGGTGCAGGGCGATATAAGTTTCACAATCTGCTAATTCCTGAATGCAGCCATTTTATCAAACAAAACAAACAAACAAACAAACAAACAAAAAAAAACACAACAGAGAAATACTTTTTAAAAGTTCTGTATGTGCAAGTGCTGGAAAGCTTTTTTAAAGTTGTGAACAGAAATACTTGGACACAGAGTTACTTACCTTCATTGCCTTTTATGTAAAGGTAGAGTCTAGAGAATGGTAAGAAGAGCAGACAGAGTTCCATAGGGTTTCTTTGACAATATTTGAATACTGGACCAACCAAAATTGTTTCAGACTTCTCAGTTCAGCATTGAATTAGTTTTCCTTACAATTAACTATTGCTTCATGAGAGCCATTTGAATACATCAGACTGTTTGGTCAGATTACATATCCATAATAACCTTCCTTTCAGACAGGTGTTTCACTTGCAAAAAGCTTGTGTCTGCTTTATACTTAGACTCATTTATGTTTCAAAGCCTTTGTTCAAATATTAAGATTTAAATACCTAAATTTCCCATTGAGATAAAATTACAATATCTGCTCGGTGTTCAACACAACAGCAAAAACAAAAACAAAACAAAACAGGAAAAAAAGAAAATATTTACTTAAAATCTGCAGGCTGTAGCTCCTCCATTAAATACATCATTTTCAAATTCCAGATTGGCTGATATATTCTTAGTCACGCCAACACAGTTTAGTTTCACAAATAATTTTAGACTGATGAAGACGAAGCGTATAACATTCATTAGCATGTTCAGAGATTGTTGTGCCATGACAGTTTTGGAGAGTCTACACGCATTTTGATGTCAATAATATTTGGAGGAAAGGATTTACTGCTGGGTTGTCATGGACACTTCTCCCATTCATAGAAATTTGAACATGAAACTGAAATAAAATATTTTCATCATTTTGCAAAGCCAATCACATCTGTTAATCATTTAATACTCCAGATGTAGAAATCATAAGAGTGAATCCAGTTCTTTACATAACATCCCATATGCACATCCTCACAGACATAAAGAAAGATATTAGGTACAAATATGAAATCAATAACAATATTCCTGCTTTAAAATATCTGACTTAGTGGCACCAGTAAGAATTTTATGTATGTCCTGAGCCTAAACTAAGAGTGAACATGCTTAGATAAGGGAAAGACTGCAGTAAACAACCTTACGTACGGATTAATTGCCTGGATTTGATGCAAGTAATTACAGAGAATTTATTGTCCTTTCACTGCATCTGCATGGATTTAATTCTGTGCTTTAATTTGTGTCCAGGATTTCAGTACAATCTTGATATTATCTTTATCAGTAACAATATATTTTTGAGAACAAATCATCTCTAAAGCAGTAAGATTGGTAGCTCTGACAGCAAGTAAGACTGAAAAGATCATTTTTAAAGCCATATATATTTTTAAACATTACAGTTTCCATACAAGTCAAATTTTGCCTGAAAAAAAATCTTATTACAAGCATTCAAAGGATGACTATACCTCAAATCCAGAACAAGCACAGGCCTTGTTATAAACTGTAATCACTAAAATCCCAATGGAAGAGAAGTGCAAGGAAAATGCCTTTCAAAGAGTTACCCCCAGCAGTACCTTATCTCTCCCCCTGAACCATCTGATGCTGAGTCAGAGGCTGGAGATCAGAGAGATATGAAACCTGTGGAGCCAGGTGCTGCTGCCCAGCTGAGGTCTCCTTGCAGCTCAGCACAAGGCAATGAACGGAAGGAAAATGTGCAAAGACCTGAGGGCCAAGGCTCGTACTTGTGCTCTCGTCTCACTGTAACAGAAAGCCCCACAGAAGTAAATCTGGCCCCCTTCAGCTGGGAGTGCAGGATGCAAACCTGTGGCACTGCTGAATTGGGGAAAGCAGAAAAGTGCCTTTTCAAGAAATACACAGAGACATTTCTGACTTGAAAGCCAAGTATACCTGCTTCTTATAACTACAAACAAATGGGACAAAATGAAATCTTCCAGAAGCAAACGTGCAGAATGACCACTCTCAGATAGACACTGGTCTGCACAGAAGGAAAGAGTTTATCTGTCACAGTGAAAAACACCAGATACTGTTACTTTTATCATAAAACCTACTTTATTCACGTTACTCTGCCAGTGGAGTTACAGGATGAGCTTTAATATGAGCTCTACTAGCACTTAGTGCATTGCCTACCATAAGAAAAGCTGTATACAGCATATCTCTGTATCTTCCTTTACCTTAAGTTGGCTATAGCTGTTAAATTTTTGCTAGCTACAGGAAAGTGGGACTAGTTTGCATAGTAATGAACTAACAATACAGGGAATCAATGTGATGTGCTGCTTTGCAGACCCTAAGCAATAATTTTAAGAACCTGTTTAGGAGGATAATTCAATATTTGCAGGCAGTCTGATGCAGATACTGTAGACATTACTATGAAGAAAGCAACAATCTTCCCAATGGAAGGAATTGGTTTCTGAATATCTTTTCAGGATTAAGGTCACTATTTTAACATTACTGTTTTCATTTGCAAGAGATACAGGGACAGCAAAGAAGAGATTATAACCTGGGATGTACAGCAGCTTTATTCGGAATTCTCAAAGCATGTTTTGTACTATTTTGTCCCAAACAAACAATACTGATCATCTTGCTTTTCATTTGCTGTGCTTTGAAAACAGTGTTCTGGGCTTTGTTAGCCATGCATGAAATTACTGGATTGAAGAAAAGGTAGCTTTGGGGCTGGAAAGCATTTCAGTCCAAAACAGGATGGAGGGTTTTTCTGTGGAGGTGTATATGATCTTTCATTTCTGGTGTGTGTGTACATTTAAACATCAATATGCCTTCTGTCTGAGCAGAGCACAGGCCCGTGTTTGAACATGCCTGCTCAGGAATTCTGGGCTTTGGCTGAGGAAAGAGCACGTTGATGATTTCACTCTTATATCCATAATCTCCTATATTGTGATTGATTTGACAGGACTCACGATTTTCTAAGCATCCTAAGATTATATTTAGAGAGCTCAAGCTACCGATTTGGGCTAAATTACTTCCTGATGAGACTGTGCTGGTACAAATGGACCTCCAACAGGGCTGGTATATTTAGCCTCCCTTGTTCGTCATTTGAATACTCCTACCCTCTTTTGCTTTGGCTGTGTTTGGATCATAGGAGTCAATGCATGCCTCTGTTTCTCAGTAGCCAAGTATTCTGTAGCAGAGAGCTGGGTTCTCACTGTGGAAAGAGTTGCTAGAATATAAAGGAAGCATTGAGGTTTTCATGGTTTTGCAAGGCTGGATGTGGATGTAAAAAAAAAAAAAGAAAAAAAAAGAAAAAAAAAAGGCTCTTTTAACAACTTTTATTGTCAAGACATTACATTCTGACATTCTGAGAAGGAAAAAAAATATATATCTTCAGTAGTTCACTGACTACAGATCCCCCTTTTAGGACTATTTTTTTCAGAGAGGGACAGGTTGAAAACAGTGTATCTGTCACAAAATCAAGTCCAAAAGTACTTAGTTCAAAATCAAGTTTGGTTATGCAATACAAGCCTGATGGCATGAGAGCCGATATGCGTCATTAGGTGAACATTTCGGTACAAGATCAGTGCCTCTTGCCCTGCCTCTAATTCCCTTTGTAACAGTTCCTGGAAAATTACGATCCCACAATCCTGACAAAATAATACTTGGGTTCTCCTTTCACCTTCACTCCCCTTATTCACTGACTTAGAAGGACTTTGTAGTCCTTTTGAGGACATTACAGTCCTTCCGAGGATGATACCATCACCTCACCTCTTAGCATGAGGACAAAGGAGTAAGATAAGAAATGTCTAACAGGAAATGATGTCTAAGAAGTCATCCAACATGCATGTAACTGATGGGAGTCAGCAGACAATTACAGCACTGGGACCTGTGACCATATGGAAAGCAATATCCAAAAGCTGAAGTTGGCAAAGTGCAAGGAGCGCAGGTGGGGCAGACTTTACAGCTGGTGCAGGCCAGAAGCATCTGCCTAAATGTGACAGATGGAAGTGACTGACAAAAACAAGATTTTTTTTTTTCCTATGGAATAATGAATAAAATCTGTCCTGTTTAGCTTTATGTTGGACAAGGATGGCATTCTTCCTCTTTTTGAGGTTGTTTTCTCCTCAGATCTTGAAGAAGCTGACACTGATACAGTGGGAACAGTCCATCCCCAGAGCAGAGACAAAGCAAAAGCAGCAGGATACACAAAACTGGCAACAAGTTGAAGTCAAAGGGACCAAATGTTTTACGAATCTCTGCAACTAAGTAACTTCTGTTTGCACTTTTCTTAAAAAGTTCTCAAAGAAGCCCAGCAGATTAAATGCCAGGATTTACACGCTGCAGTAACCAGCACTACTATGCCTTCAAATGAAGGACAAATTCAAATACTAGATAATTGTACTTGAAGGGAAAAGAAAAATAAATTGAAAAAATAATGTCAACAAGAGAGGGGATTCAATTATTCATTGAATGTACCATAGGTGCTATATTAAAATGTCTACTTGCTTACATTAGGAGAATTATAATTTTGTTAAGATGATGGAACATTTAATTAGATAATTACAGAATAAGAGTCCAACTATTTTCTAATGTTTATTCTGGAATAAAACTAGATCAACTCTTTATACTCCTTGAGCTCCTGAGTTTAATACTGTGAAAATCAGCAGCAGATTCCAGAGCCCTCTTTGCTTACAAGCTCATTATAAATTAACTAAAAGCTGAACTTTTCTATTTTCTGAATCTTTTTTACATGCCCAGTCTGCATGCATTAACAATTGCAGTAATTCAAAACCCAGGCATTACGTGCCTGAAGGAAAACTCCACTTTTAGTGGGGGGAAGGCCAGACATGACTGATAGTGCATTAAATAATTAACTTTTTGGTTTGAGTGGAAATTCTGGTCACTGGCCAACATACTTGCCAGGAAAATCTAGTGCCCCAAGACAGAACTGATTTTTTTTTTTTTTTTTTTTCCTGCATAAACTTGCATACTACTTTCTAGTAATCTGTGCTTGAGTTTTATTAAACTTTCTGTGCTTTTTGATATATATATATATATTTTTTTTTTAATCCAGTTTTATTAATTATCAAAAGACTACACAGGTCAACTCTTTTATTACTTGTCTTTTCATAGTAACTGTGAGCCCAGATCCTAGGCTAGACTTCCACTGTGCCAGAACTGTAAGCACACAAACTGAATAGACAAACTGTGAGCTTTTTGGGACAGGAATCAAGAGTTAGGTGAGTCATAACGGATGGATGCAGATCAATGAAGGAACAGAAAGAAACTCACATCCACGACCATTGGGAAGCTTGTATGGTATAAAAGATTATGTTCTAGTGCTTGGTTATCTAGACAGATGTAACTGTTGAGAACAGTTGTGAGCCAAAGTACTGCAAAAGTAAGGATTTCAGAATCAGCTGGCAGAGGTTGGTCCAGAAGTAATTTGAGGAACACTGTCCAGTCCTGGGGTCACACCAGCAGTAAGAACAGCAGCACTAAGATGATCTCCTGATGTTAACAGAAGCTTATAGTTGCTGTGAAAACATTTGGCATTCTTCACAGCATCTTATTTCTATCATGGCTATATTTTCACAGCAACATAGGAAGAGAAAACATGACCCAGCACATAGAACCATTACAAATGTAGAGCATTATTTTGTGGGCTATTTTACGTCAAGCAGCAGATGGCTGGACATGGTAAATAGCTGAACACAGTACAGTATTTTCCAATGGTGAGGCTCTTTACTGGATTTCTGAAAGCAGCAGAGAAGGGCGGGTGTTGCTGAGGCTGTGGAAAGACAATGGATTTGATTCAATATGTTATGATTATGTTTTTATTTAAATGTAGCAGGGAAAGACTGTAGTGGAACGGTATGTTAAAGCAGTCCTGGACTGTTACAGCTGGAGGACACCACCCACTCAGAGGGAACATGATACAGGATCGCATTCCACATGAATGCAGCAGACAGAGCTCTGGTCAGGATCCACAGGCAGCACAGGCACAGCATCTTGTACTTATGGCAGGGATGGGGCTATTCACCAGCAGGTCTCATCGCCTGCAATGACTGCTGACAAGGAATTGGATATAATATGCCTGGAAAATGAAAATGCAAGTGTTTCTGGGCTCAGTTGCATATTGTTTTGTCTTTGGGAATAAATGAACATCCGCGTTTGTTCCCTGGCAGAAACTGCCTTTGCTGACTTTTTTTTTCTTGTTCTAAAACATAGATGAAATTGTTAGAGTATTCCTGTAACTGGAAACAGAGAACAGCAAACAGGAGTTTGAGTTTCTGAGGGTGCATCAGGCTACATCACCCAGCTGTTCTTGTGAACTGCCCAAAGATTAGCCAGCGCTGAGCCAGAGTTAACAAAACTACATAAAACTGTAGAAGAAAAAGAAGTTCAAAGGATTACAGTTGGCTGAACTGCATTAGGGGAGACTGCAGAAAGATTGTTTTACAGTATAACTGGAAAGTTAACAGAAAATGGAAGATTTAATTGCTAATTACTCAACAAGGAACTCTTCCCAGGCTTCAGCTGTGTGCACCTGGGACATGTAGACACATGAAAAAGACCTCTGAAAAACTTGTTTTCAAGCCTAACATTGGCAGGCTCTTCTTCAACTAACATATGAGCTTTGATCTTTTTTTTCTGTGCATGTTTTCTGTCCTCTTTTTTTTTTTTTTCTGTTTCCTGCTCATTTGCCTTGCACTTCGCACCACCCACTTCTGCTTGCTGACTTGAAAAGTGTGGACCTATCTCCATCAGATAATTTTTATAACGGCCATCCACATCACAATTTCATTGCATAAGACACCCAGTGCAAAAGGATGTTACAATAGGGTTTTAATGGAAGGGAACCAGTATCTGAAAAACTTTTCATCACATTTATGTGCCATGATATTGAAAGAAATGCTTCTTACTGCCTCCAGCATTTGAATTTGGGAGCCCTGACTGTAATCCTTGCCTTTCCAGGACCTGCTCAGCATCTGGGCAGAACAATCCCCCCTTTCCACTCCTAGCTTTTCCCCAAGAGCAAACCTCAAGATGGGGGTGGAAAAAAACAGGGGTGTGTGTGTGTTATTTCCCTGCTTATTGTTTACAAGCGTGAAGGGATGGTTTAAGTAAACACTACCACTGCTGTCCCCACAAAAAGGGGCCAGCTCTCCACACCCAGCCCCTCTTCTGGCAGCGGTCTCACAGACCTCGCCTGACAGACACCAGGCGCTTTACACCCAGGCCCTACAGGGACACGGAGGGTAGGCCCAGCAAACCCAGGCGCTTCCCCGTTAACTCTGCTCCCTGCAGCTGCCCCAGGGCCCTGCCTTCCCCTTCATCCACCCCACGACCCTGGGGAGCCCCAGCGGCCGGGCCCGGCAGGAGGCGGGTCCCGGCCGGGCAGGGTCAGCCCCGTCCCGGGGCTCCCTTCACGCCCGCCCCGGTCCCTCCTCCGGGGCGGCCCCGGCGCTGTGGCTGCGGCGGGCGGAGCGGCCCCAGGCAGCCTGGGCCGAGGAGGAGGAGGAGGTGGGTGCCGGGGCTGTGCGGTGGGGAGGAAGGGATGGATGGGGAGCTGGACCCGCAGCTGCCTCCCCGCTGCGGGCTGGGCAGCCGCTTTGTGCCTTGGTGCTTTGTGGAGGGGGCGACGGTGCTAGGAGGGAAGGAGGCAGGTAGCCCTGGGGAGGCTCTGGGGATTGCAGAAGGGGCAAAACCGTACGGGGTTTTTGTTATCGCCGTCAGGAAGAGGAATTGTGCAGAGGCCTGTGCCGATAAGGGGAGCCCAGCGCTGATGCTGCAGGGTAACCAGCAAATGATTTCTCCTTTCGCGTGTAAAGTCATCAGGCTCGACAGGCCCATTAACCTCGGATTTGGTTCGGTCCGGAGCGGGTCTTGGTGTGCTTTGTTTGTTTTCTCGGTGGTTTTAACTGTGTCAGTGCTGTCTTAGGGAAAAAAACATTGGCAGATGTTACGTGTCTAAGGTTTTGCTGCCATCAGTTAGAAGCCAGACGGATATGCTCCTGTTACAGTAAAATGAGCCTAATTCCATCAAAAAAAAAAATGGAGAAAAGGTGGGAGACAGTGGATTCAGTAATGTTATGATTTTAGGCACCAAGCCATGAAAATATCTTCTCCTGGTTTTAGATACCTTCTGCTTTTCTGATAGCTCCATTTCAGAGTACAGACCACCTGATAACATCTACTTACGGGAGTTGGGTAAGTTTCAGTCTTTGGCCCTTTTCCATGCCAATGGATGTGCAGGTGTACATGTTTGTTTCTCTATGAACACACAGACTAGAAAGTATTTGAAACACACTAAGAGTTCACTTTAAGCTGTGAAAACACTTGTATAGTTCAAACAATGGACTTACTTCCCAATCCCACTGGAAGAAATGACACTGAGTCACATGAGGTATCAGCATGGAGCGGTGCTGTTGCTGTGCTTCCACTCTGATTTATATTCCTCCTCTGACATCAGAACAATACAGTTGAGCAGCACAAGATGTGACTACAATATATTCACTCGTTACTTCAAAAGTTCTTGGTTTCAAGGATCAGTTTGTACTTTCAATTTGTTGTGAATTTTGATCCTATTTGTGCAGTACCAAGTGGGTGTCAGTCTGTTTTGTATGGCTTTAGTGTGTTTGTTTTCAGTGCCTACACCAGGGAAAGACTGGGAGAGTTGTGAGGTTGGTGGGCAACCACGGTCATAGACTTAACCTAGTCATGAAGTAGTTCTCTTGGATATAGCCACCCTGACTGTGGGACTAGAGGCCAGTTCTCCCTTTGTTTGAATGTGGGATTTCATTACAGGCAGGTTTTGAGTCTTTAGCTTGAGTCTGTGACTTCAGCTGCTCTCAAGAGAATATTGTACCATTTATGGCAACTTTATAAAGTATTGGACCAAATAATGTTTCAGTTATTGTAGTGAAGGCAGCGGTGGAATTTTCAGCAATACCAGAACCGAGTCACCTGAAAGTCAAAGTCTGTTTCTGGGTGCGAGCCTGGGTGAGTGAGCAGGTTCTGGGAGAGACAAGCAGCTTGGAAGAGGTTTGACATTTGATCCATTTGACTCAGTGGCCATTACAAGAACTTGCAGTTTTTGGCACTGTCCATAGCTAACTTGGAATGGGAGTCAAATAGTTCCTAATAGAATTAAGCCCAGAATAATCCCAAGCCTAAAGTACTTCTGCTGGCAGGAAGCAAAATGCTCTTACTCTGGTGTTGAGCCAGCTGCACGCTGCTTTCTGTTTGGTCATGAGCAAGTGAATTGCACCTGTCCCTGGTTGATGAGAAGTATTGTCAAATCACCTGCAGGAATGTGGTCAGGCTCAGACTGCTGTGACTGTGATGAAGTCTGGACAAAAAAATGCACATAATCAGATTTGTGCTAGAGTCTGCTGTCCTATGGGCAAAACAACCAGGACCACACTAGGCCCAGCAGAGTGCTCTGGAGTTCTTCCCCCACAGCTCATCTACATCAGGAATGTGGCTGCTTTTGGCTCCTTTACAGCTTGTGTGTCCAGGTTCCCTTTCCCAGGACAAAAATGTGCAAGGAGAGTGTTTGGCTCTGTCTTACTTGGATGAGCTTGGCGTGCTGCCACATGATATAGCCACACTGATAGACCTCGCTTGAAACCGATAGGGATTAACCATCCTCTAGATCTTAGCCTTAGTAATTTGGACAAGATGATGGCTGAATCCTGTAGCAAAGGAGGGACCTAAACTGAGGCTTGCTTAAGTCCTGCACAGTGCCTTCACTGTTTCTGTAGAGAAGGTAAATCCAGGCTCTGGTTTTGGTCTGAGAGACAGGTGCAACTTTTGGGTTCTGCCAGGGAATTTATTCAAAAAAGTGGGATTGAGATTCATGGCAGTGAACATGGGTTGGATTGATGTTGGGTGTAGAAGGTAGTAGAGAAAGAAGGCTTTCAAAAGTTACTAATGATTTTCCATTTCCACCCAGAAATGTGTTAAAAATTTAAAAGGTTTTACTGTGATAGTCACACAGCGTTGGTGATTTCACAAGATGCTGACCATTCACTAATGAACAGAAATACCTCTTTTAAAAAAGTAGTGTTGGATTTTGTGACCTTTTGTAGTTAAGAAGTCATTGTTACTGTGCTTTCTATATAGACATGAAGGGTTTATCTTAATTTTGAAAAAAAAAATAAATCCCTGTACGGAATCTTCATCTAAAATATTTCCTTCTCTTTCTTATGTTTTTATCATAAATCTTTTTCGAATGTAAGCTCTGATAGGGTTTGTCACAGTAAAGAATACAGCAGTAGAAGAATTCCATCAACTGCTGTAGAGGGAGTTGGTGTTCAATACTGCGAACAGGCTGAGTTGCTTCGGAGTCAAGGAAAGAAATGTTTAGTGCATGATAAAACAGTAGCGGTAAGCACTTACCTAGGAGTCTCTTAAATGTTGCCAGTTACTTTGCGAGTGTAATAATTCACCAAAAGGGGCCAAAGTCTGATCCCCAAGTGCAGTCCAGTCTCTCTCAAGCTTTCCATCTTCAAAACAGAAACCAAGGGCAGACCAGGGGACCAGATGGACCAGGCTTGTAAAGCTGTCATCGTTCCGGCGTCAGAGGCAGAGCTGCAGTGATTTATTTTAACCGAACACTGGCTTGTTAGTTTTGGCTCCCTTTTACCATTTTGCAAGTTGTAAGGAAAAGTTCTCAGCAAAAGTCAATTTGTTTTGTATCTCAGTTGTGGACCAGGGTCTCATCATGACCTAAAGTATTAAAAGCATAACCAAAAGATATGTCCGTATCTGGTGTTTTTCCTTGAGTTTTGTAACATAAAACCCATTTGGTTTGTGTTACGTTTACCATAGCTGCAAATGTTCCTCTCATGTCCTGCAAAACCAGTGCACAGTCTGGACTGCAGAGCCCTGGCAAAAGGGTTGGAAGGGACCTAAACGTTACCTCCATGCTAATGATTGAAACAGTGCCAAGGGCTGTTCTTGGCGGCTGGACCAGCAAGCACACACTGTTCACATCTATTCTAGAAAGCTCTCTTAACCTTTAAAAGAAGGCGACTCTCAGCTGGTCTTGGGAGTGGTCTCCAGTGCACCTTAGCTACTGCTACTGCTGATGGATTAACTGCTAGGCCTGTGTGCCTGAGAACTGCTGTTGTGCCAAAAATGTACCAAAAGCAGGTTTTGTAGTTTAAATCGATTCATTGTTGATCACATGGTAATGGTTGTATCTGTCGTGTGATGCTGTTTGAACATGGGCACAGTGACAATCTCTGTCCCAAAGATGAGGGTTGCCTCTTTCTGAACCAGTCCCAGCAGAGGTTTGTCTGTCCTGCTTTCAAAATTTTCTGTACTGGAGTTTTCACATGCTCCAGGGGAAGTGTGTTCGAGTTTTTAGTTATCCTTTTGGCATGCTACCTAAATCACATTTCTTCAAAAGCTGTCTGGCTTTGGAGCATGTCGAATAGCACCCGTATCCCAAAATAATTCAGATGTGTTTTGGAGATCATTGTGTTGTGGCACCTGAGGAAACACTGGCTCTTGCAAAAGGTATCTTTGATTCCAATAACTTTCAGCATCCTATGGTATAAAATAAAGCAAAGAAAGTTGAAATGGTATGGGGAAGAGCTGGGCTGGAAAAAAAATAGGCCAGGAAGGGTATAATTTCCAGCTTTTCCAGTGGAATTTTGGCAGTCTGGGGTTACCTGTACGGAAGAAGCAGATGATCTAGATGGTGGTGCATTTGAACTAAATGTGGCATCCAGTAGAGCTGGGACTTGAAGAATTAACTTTGTTAGGTCAGTCTTTGCTAAGTTAATAAATTTGTAAAGTAATAAGTTACACCTAGCTATTTATCTTTTGCTTATTTTTCCACAAGATGGTCAAATCTGAAAAATGACTGCTGTCTTTAACATTCAAAAGGGTTGGAAATTTCCTGAGCCTCCTGGCAGGGGATGGTAGTTAATTTGACATAAAAAATGATACTAGAAAGTACTTCTAATTTCATAATAGATGCATAATGTGAGGCTGTGGAGAGCTCTGGGCATTTGATAATCGTGACAGAAGCTGTACAGACTACTCTCTCTTGCTGTACGCTTAGATCAGAAAGATTCTGAATTTTCCCAACACAGGAAAATATTTTACGCTTTGTCCACTAGCTTGCCTCGATGGTACGAGAACCAAGTTTTGCTAAATTCAGTCTAATTAAGAAGCAGGCAGTGGGGGTTAAAGCCATGACGTAAACCCGTGTTTACTGCTGGAGTTGCTGCCGCCTGGTTAGCAAAGTGAAAGACTTGTTGGAGCAGCCCGAGTGAAATGGTGCTCCAAAACCACACACAGTCTCGCCGGGGTTTGAGGAATGCTGGTTTCCTGGAGTACTGACATAGTATGGGCTGACTTTAGGTTCGGAGGATAAACTTGAAAACTCCAGACTCCAAACAATCCCAGCTTTGGTTGGCTTGTGTAAAAGTTAGGCCAAAGGGCCTCACAGTACGTCCCTCACAGTCCCGCTTCTGACCTATCCCCCATTAAAAATCCAGCATCTTTTGTTCCCTACACTAGAAATATAAAACAATTTCTGTGTGTTTTCCTCAGGAAACAGGGTTTATGTGATTTAACTGCAAGTCTGTTTTAATCCTGTGGTGATTTTAGTGCACAGGCCAGGTTGGGCCTGACACGAGTGTCCGCCACCGGCTGGCCCTTTGGACGTGGCACTTTTTAAGGACTTCCCCTGTGAGGAGGCAGTGCTGTGCCAGCGGGCCTCAGAGGGTAGTGTCGAACTTTGAATTCACAGGTATAAAAATAATCTCTGTGTCCTGAGACAGGGCAGGCACTCTGGCTAAGATTTGTCATGAGCAAGAATAGTTGCAGAAGTTTCTGCTTAAGAGATCAGGAGACCTGCTGGTGTGACTTATTGGGATGAACCGCGAGACTTTTTTTTTTCTTTTTTTTTTGTGTGTGTGTTTATAACCCTCCTGAAAAGTGGGGTGTATGTGGTGTCCCAGCAGGTCCTTTCCCACCAGGGAAAAGGAAGTTGTGGCCGTGCTGCACCTAGAAATTTTGTTGTGTGTGCAGACCAAGCATTAACTGGCCTGACCTACACTGTGTAATTTTGAGTCTAAATGTAGCCATCTTTAAGTTTAATGTTAGCCCAGTAAGAAGTCTGTTTCTTATTGTGCTTTAGGTTAGAAAAATGCCCTATAGAAATTGAAGTATTTTTCCAAAGCAAAGATGATTTAAAAAATTCGCTTACATCTGGTACTCTGGAGGCTCTTTTCTGAACTTAGGTCTGTGCGTGTGGTACCTGCTTTTTAAAGAGCTGAGATGAGGGCTACCAAAATAATTAGGGGGCTGGAGCTCCTGACTTATACAGAGAGGCAGGGAGAGCTAGTTTTGCTTGTCTTCAGGGTACTCAGGTACCTGTTGGGAGGTACTGAGGAAACAGAGCCAGCATCTTCTTCGAGGTGCACAGATACAGGACAAGAGGCAATAGACACAAGTTGCAACTTGGGAAATTCTGATATTAGGGAGAAAATTGTCACTGTGAGGACAATCAGACATGCGAACAAGTGCCTGGAGAAGATATGAAATGTCCACCCTGAAGACACTGAGAACCCAACGAGGCCAAAGTCTGGGGCAAGCTGGTGTATGCTGACTCTCCTTTGAGCACCCTTTTGGAGCAGGTGATCTCCCCAAGTCCCTTCCGACCTGTTGTTCTGTGAGTCTGTGACACAGCATAGGGTGTGTCATGGTTAAGGTTCTCTGGGAAACAGCTCACTGCTGGATTTGCATTCAGGAAAGTATGTTACTAACATATGAATTGTAGGAGCCCAGCAGTGTTGCTGCTAGTTGAACGCTGGAGACCTGAATATGACGACTCTTCCTGCCATGAAGTTTTCCCATGCTGACTTTTCAGTAGGTGGCACTTTCTAGATGCCTGAGGATGGGCCGTGAGGAAATGCTTCACCAAGCAGAATTTAGGGATCTATCTTTCAGCAGTTAGCAGCTTGTGTAATGCTAAATACTTTGAAAAAGTCAGTTCAGTTTCCAAAGTTAGTGCCTAGTTTTAATCTTAATCTTTTTGAGATACAATTTCCCAACTGTCAAATGGGGAGAGCATCATCACTTTCAGCAGCAGTGTAGTAACGACTACCTAAAATCCAAAGGAACATAAATAATTCTCCCATCAGAACATGGTTTGTGTCCTAGTGCTTATGTATTGCCATAGAAACACAGAAGAAAACAAAGCTTTGGTTCAACTGATGTGGAGGGGCTGCTGGAAAAAGAAGAAAACAAAACAGGTGATCATTAATTAGAACAGTTACGCATGAAAGGACCAGCCTTAATTATCCAAATTTCCTAACCTTCCAATTTTTCATGGTAGTACCTTCATTGTATTATTTTTGTTTGTTTGTTTCTAAATATAAATCCCTGTTAAAAATTGGAGCTATTTTCACAGCATTTCACAGTTGCATCTTTTTGTTGTTTCTGAGGGAACAGAGCTGAAAGAGAGCCTGTGTTGCTGCAGATGCTGCTGCTTAACCCATGCCGTGAGCTCAGTGCAGGAACTGTCTCAGGCTCTGAGCTCAGCTCTGTTCTCATGCCCATCAGCAGGAGTTTTACCATTGCCTGCCCTGCGAGTGTCTCTTTTTTTTTTTTTGACTTCCAGGTGATGTGCAGCTCAGCAGAGAACTTGGATGTGAAGCATATGCGTTATACCAAGTGCATAAGGACTTCCCTGAAAGCAGTAGCTCATAATCTGCAAGAGGTGTTAGAAAAATAAGGGAGATAATAGACATTAAAAGTCCCCAGTGTTCTGGAGGGTATCTGCTCAAATTCATTCATATTCTGAGAGACTTTTTGAATTTTTGAGTGCCTAAGTATGTGCCTGTCTTGTGTAGGGGACTGTGTGTATTAATGGAGCATAAACAGGATGTGCATTAACAGAGCAGAAGCGGGAAACTATGCTAAACAAATCCATGAGCAGGGGAAATAAAGCCAGCCAGCCAATCATTTCATCCATCAGCACATGCCTAATTTTTAATAAACCTATTGATACCAAAAAGCTGTTTTAAAAGAATGATAACGTTGCATTAGATGGCACTCTACTGTTTGGCAGTTCTGGAGTGAAGGTTGCCTGTCAAACCTTAACATGTATCCATTTTGTGTCTGATTTATGATAATCTTTTAACAGGAGAAATCCTGTAAAATGGGAGAATAGTCTTTGCCTGTAATGTAGTGGAAAATTAGAAACCATTCACTTGCCCTGCCCTTAAAAGCCTGTAGAAATACGCAAGAAAAGCATATCCATTCTGAGAGCACAATAATTGATAGGAGGAGATGTTATTTTGGAAGTAATGCTTTTCTCTTCAGAGATAATTAGAAACTTTTATGAGTTGCAGAGTCTAGAAGTCTGACAGCGGTTTTGAATGCAACTAATTTTATGAACTTTTGAAAGCTGTATAATTCTCTGAGTTAAAAGGTCCCTTTTTACCTTTGCCTTTCAATAGCTCTCTACGCATGTCAGCTGAAAATAAATCAGGTGGGAAATCCTGATTTTATGTGCAGTTATTACTTTGTGAAACAAAAGAAAATCTCATTGCTGGGATCTGAAATATCTTGGTCTCAAGTGTCTCTAAAATATAAAGCAGGAAACAAAACCTTGTTTGTTTTATCTTTTATTTTTCAGGTCCAAACCATGAATTACGTCGGACAGTTAGCAGGGCAAGTGTTTGTAACTGTGAAGGAGCTCTATAAGGGACTAAACCCAGCCACGTTGTCAGGATGTATAGATATAATCGTTGTACGTCAGCCGGATGGAAATCTTCAGTGTTCCCCTTTCCATGTACGCTTTGGGAAAATGGGAGTTCTACGTTCTAGGGAGAAAGTGGTAAGAAAATTCACACCATTGATATGTTCTGTCTGTGTGTTGACTAGAATGGCACGAAAGTTACTGAACATTTTGTGTAAGTCACGGTTTTCTTCAGACAGTCTTTACAATACGCTCAAATTGAGGCAAGCTTTGATTAAAATGCTTGTTGCATTTCGAAGTGTAATTTATAAGACGTCATAGACAATGTAAGACATAATAGACAAAAAACATTTGTAATAATAATAATATATATAAAAAAAAGGCATTTATAGTATTTATTTTCAGCAGAGCAAAATTTTGATTGTGCTAATTTGGGCATGTACCCAATTTCATTATTGACTAGGTATTAAGACCCCTTTGTTTTACACGTGTATTGATAGTTACAAAAAGGGAATTGATATTGAAGTAATACTTTCAGATAACAGAATGTTAAAGTCAGTTGAAGCTAGAAAAAGCTGTGAGGACTTTAGATAAATATAATCAAGCTGAATGACCTGGCAACATGATATCAGATGAGAAGTTGCCAGTGACTAAAGCATGGCAGATTATTTTAGGAAATATTGTGTAACTACGTATAGTCTGAGTTCTAATGGTAGCTATAATTGTTCAGCAGAAAGATTCAAATGTCACCATGCACGTTGTTCAATTTTTACATGAATCAGAAAGGAATACAAATATTTAGGATGGATAAAAATTAAAATTGTTACTATGGCAAGAATATCCTGTGTCCTGAAATATAACAATAATGTAGGGTTGTCCAAGTGTCCCCCAGAATACTGTGAAAATGGATTTTGTGGCAAAAATAATTATAGGCAAAGAGAGAGATCCTCCTGGGAAGAAATGGAAATGGCTGGGGCTGTACAGCATTGAGGTAAACGTGGAAAAAAAATCAATATGTGAATTGTGTAGAGAATATAAATCAGTTTTTATTTGTGCTTCTCATAGTGTCTGTCTAATGAATTTGAAAGGCAGGATATTAAGAATTTCCAAGTGGAAGTACTTTTTGAACGATGCAAAATTAGGCTATGAATTAAAAAGGAGAAAAGATTTATGTGATGAATGAAACATACAGAATTACATTTAGAAAGATTCAGGACTTTATGTAATGGATATATACCTTCCTGAGTAGAGGAGCAAGACACTGGTAAGCTCAACAAATTAGGACAACATACTGACAATTGATGGCCTTGTTAAGGAGTGGGGAGAGAAACAGGAGTTTTTGTTTATTACAAGGTTTCCTATGCTTCTCTGAGAAGCATTTGTCCTGTGACAATAGTAGGATAGCCGAACAGAAACTGTATACCAAAAATAACTTTATTTTCAGTTAAACAAAATGTTATTTTCTTCCAGGTTGACATAGAAATTAATGGAGAGGCTGTAGATTTACACATGAAACTAGGAGACAATGGAGAGGCCTTTTTTGTTCAGGAGATGGATAATGATAAGGTAAGAGTCACAATTTTAGTTTGTTAAAATTCAATGCTTACTTATCAAGATCAGTTTTGATTTTAGGAATTTTGTTGAAGAACATATCTTTATCCATTCTATAATTTTGAAAGTTTCTGGACATTTTTCTGCTATGGAAATTCAATACCATACAGCTTTTATAGATAAATATGTATTTATTTATTTATTTTTTGAATTGCTGAGGTTGGAACAATCTGAAGAAAGTAGTCACATAGCTAAAAACATCCGAGTTTATATTCATGTCTGTGTATGAACACAATAACTTGTGCACAGTTCATACGGTCCAAATATATGTGCAACAGAGGATGATATTCCCATGGATCTGTTTTTGTAGAAATACTTGCTTTGAACGCATATACTCAACAGACTGCCAGTATAATGTGCACATGCCTTTTAAACTTCTGTGCACAGAGTAATTCTAGTAATTCTGGTATTCACCAAAGATGTGGTCTTACAACTACTATTCATGTGGAATTATATTTAAAGGAGAATGCTACTGTCAAGCTGTGTGATTAAGTACTAGTCTTTGTAAGTTATGGTCATTCTAGTTTTGAGTAGTTCACATGTAATGTAATCTAACATAGAAAAAGCCCCTTAAAGGTGGGATGAATGTTCAAATTTTTCTACTGGGTACACTACTAGTTTCAGGTGGGATTTCTGCCCATGGGGTGTTTTCATCTTTATATCTTTATAAAGTCTTCTATGTGCTAACAGTTACTTGGTGACTGAAAATGGCTAGAAATGCTTTCATTTGTGTCTAGAGTTGTGTACATATGAGAACATATGTACATATGTGTGCATATGAGACTGTTCATGTGACCTAGTTATAAACTGTTGACCAACCTTGACTAGTATCTTTGAGTTGTGAAGGAAAATTGGATTTTACAAACTGTTCATGTTAAAAAGTAGGATTTTGTTTCTGCTCTGCATCTGGCATCAGGTGAATAGAGACTCATGCCATTAACTGGCTAATGTTAGATCCTCTTTGTTAAGAGTATTGTTCCTGGCTTGTTTAGGGAGATGCATCTATGGAACAGTTGCCATGTGCTACGGAATCATGCTGAGCATCCAGATGCTAAATCTTAGTTACTTTTCTGAAGAGTAAATGACTTTCAGTGATTGTGCATAGAATTTGAGACTAGATTTATGTCTAGCAGAGGAACTAATACGTTACATGCTTTGGATTTTTGCTTTCTCAGGAGGTAATTCCTTACCATCTCTCTACATCCCCTATTATATCTGAGGGAACTGCTTTAATGGAAGCTCAGCTGAAGAGGAACTCCATTGACAGGATAAGAAACCTGGACAACAGTGCATCCTCACAAGTATCGCCCCAAGCTCATGGATCCCAGACTGGTACTGAAACATCTCCAGTTTGTAGCTCTGTGAAAAAAAGGAGGAAAAAGAGGAGGAAATCTACTCATAAAATAGACAGTTTAAAAAGAGAAGACAATGGAGACACGTCAGAAGATGAAGACATGTTTCCTATAGAGATTAGCTCTGAGGAAGAAAAGGAACCATTGGACAATTCAAGGTATTAGAGCAGAATTGAGATATATAATAGAAACGTAATGTTAGGTTTATGTTCCATTCTGTACCTTCTGACAGTAATTTCTGTATATGTCAGTACACATGGCTGATGAACATGTTTTTCTAAGAAAAAGCTTTAGGCTAGAAAGCCATCAGGAATGTCACTAACAAAAATAATGAAAATAACACTGAAAAGAAAAACAATGTTCAATCATGCTGTGTACTAGACGGTGTGAATCAGATAACATTTATCTCTTTATCTCTTTTTAGTTCACGTTAGACTAATTCTTCTCTGCACTATTTTTTTCCCCCGTTATCTGGAGTATGTATCAGTTGAGTAATCAAGTATGTTTTTAAATGTCATGTCTTTCCCTGTACCTAGGATCCCTGTTCCAGATGTGTTTGTTGATGAAG
Source organism: Anas acuta (assembly GCF_963932015.1). Taxonomy (NCBI): domain Eukaryota; kingdom Metazoa; phylum Chordata; class Aves; order Anseriformes; family Anatidae; genus Anas; species Anas acuta. The sequence goes on from NC_088981.1 coordinate 103,773,117, forward strand.
TATCTGACATAACGGCTCCTGTAGTTTCTACATATTCTCAGTCTTCATCTTATCCTCATTCAGATGGAGAATGGTCTCCTCTTCAAAGGTAATTTTTGTGATAGTGCAGTTCTAGATTACTGTCCTCTTTCCATTAATCTCTTTTATGCTACTGCTGTATGAAGTCTTACAAAAAATTGTTGCCAACCATGGTCACTGTCAGCTGCTAGATGAAATCAGTGTACAATAACTTCAAATTAACTCTGTCGTTGATTCAACAAATGCATACATACAAGTGCTGGCCCAGAAATTGTAAACAATATTTATATCTGTTGATTACACTGCTTGCATATAAATACTTTAGAGAGGATGATCATTTTATGAACGCTGAATCTTTGCCTGAAGCACGTACCTTTTAAGGACTTCAGTGAGTGCAGACATAAATATTCGGTACTTTGTGTATACTCCTTGCAAAATCAGAGCCGATGTATAAAAATACTGCTTTTTAGTGACCATGAGTATGAGCTTCTTGTGTCCATTTTTAAAGCTAATCTAATGAATTGCAATGGTAGATAGAAAATATTTATTACGTGAAAGAACACATACAGTAACTTGCTTACTTTTTCCTGTATGTGCGTTTGTGTGCATGTGTATACCTTTGGGTTGGAAGGGACTGTAAAGATGATCTAATGTCAAAGCAGATCAGTTTGGATCTCCTTTCTTGTGTCTATGGAACACTGTGAAAAATGGGTAGTTCTTCACTTGATTTCAGTTACATTGCATTATAGTCTAAATAAAGTGTGTCTGTTTATGTGGCTGTGCACACGTGCCCTCCATCTTCATGGAGACTGTTGGAGTGGGGAGGTATTTATAAGACTTGATTGTTAGTCTTATCTTAATACACTACCTCTGTGGGTGAGGAATGGAAGAAATGAGAGCAAGCAGAGGATTTCAGAGCAATGGCTTAATTTAGGCGTTTTGAATTGCGTTCTAGAAGAAGCTTTCTCTGTAAAGCTTAATGAGATTAGCTTTGTTAGTCTGGTGATAACATGTATCGATACCCTGCCCCTTCTGTGGCTCTTTGAACTGTATGTTCTGTTTGTTTTTGAATTGCGATATTCTGGATTTTGAAAACTCTAGATTCACGCATTCATGTAGCTAATACACAAAGAGCTTGTGTTAATTAGCACTTGTGAATAATGACACCCTGTTTTTTTTCCTACCAACATGTTGTGCTGTCCAGTAAGCCTATAGATTGCGCAGGGCAATCCTCTCTTCTCACTGTTCCAGCAGATGGAGGCCTATCTAACTCTTGTCCTCATCAATCTTCTCACTTTTCTCCTCCAGACAGGTAGAACAGTTGTTCTCCCTCTTTTCTGTGCTGCTCTTTAATCCTTTGAACACATTAATACACTCTTGACACATTAATTGCACATGGACTTTGCTGAACTTATAACTGCACTTATTGCTAACCCAGACACTTTTAGAAAAAGTGACATTGAAAACTATGTCCTCTGCTTACTTCTTTGTGGGCACTGATGGGAGGTAAGTTGCCTTGATGGATCATACGGTGAAAGAGGATGGCTAATGTAAAATCAGGACAAAGCAAACCAGGGTTAAAACTGAAGTTGATTAAGATGATATCAAAAAAAAAAAAAAGGGAAGAACATAGAGTGAAAACTTGCATTCCTCTGAAGACTGATATTTACATGTGTCTTTTTGCAGTTAATGTATATTTTAATGTCATTTTTATCTCATGGTTTTCCTGAGAAGCTTGGTTTTGCATAGGATGTAAAAGTAAAAGCTGAACAAAGGCCTCAGAGATTAAGGGAAAAAATAAGGAGAGCAAACCTTGTCATGGGAGGAGCCAAGTACCAAAACAGAACCTCTTTTCTCTTGTTACCTGTTTTGGGGAGGGGAAGGATTGCAGTAGGAGAGTATTTTAGGGAGGAAAGATGGCTCAACAGGTAGGGCATCTTGCTTAAAGTTAAGGAGATCAACAGTTAAGCCCTCACTGTAGTGTAGGCTTCCTTTGGCTGTGGACTGTCTCTTACAGAGCTGAAAGTGGGTATGGACATTTTTAATAATCTCTTAAATTCAAGGTCTCTCAAGGTTCTGCAGCCAGGCCCTTTCTCTCCATTAAGTCAGTGTAGACGTTACAGCAAGTAAGTTAAGCTGTCTAAAGTATGTGTCTGAATATGACCCCTACAGTTCTCCTTTAGTGCTCAGGAAGCTTTGAGTAATAAATTGAGCTAAGTTGCTCATTACTTATCTCAACGTTGATGCCATACTAGGTGCTGTATCAAAACTGATAATCTTGAGGGTTTCCCAGTTCGTAGATCTGCTCTCTTTAGGCTGACCATGTGGCAGCACCAAGCTGAGGTGAGACCCTGGGGTAATCAAGAATGTTCTCCTCAGTGTTTGTAGTGGGATGGTAGGGCAGGCGCACAAGTGCAGGCCTGGAGAAGTGACATCTCATGTATGGCTCTGTGAACTTTGCTTGGGAGTCCTGCAGTATAGACATACAGCAAAAGTGCTGTAGGAACTTGTCTGTGTCTGCAGCTGTTTTCCTCTGTGAAGTAAGAAACCCTGCTATGGCCACCCCAAATGAAGTTCAGAGGCTCTCAGCTACTGTTATGATATGTACATGAGGTAAATCTCTTTCCTTCTGACAACTTTCCCAGTTTATTTGACTTTAGTCAAGGCAGGATTCTTCTTCAGGTCACACTGAGCTGAGGTTGCTCTTCTTTCTCATGTAGCATTGACAGGGCTGGTGGCTGTAGTTTGATGTGCAGTATCTATAGCAATCTGTGGAAGGTGAGAGAATTTCAGCTGGGCCAGTGCCTAACTTAACGACAGAAGAATTGCATGAAAGTCAAGGCATAGTTCAGCCTGAGATACAAATGTCTCAGTGATGTAAGAAATAAAACCCCTTCCGAGTCTTTGATCCGGTGAAGTATAGGTTGCCATCACTGGATTACAAATCCTGCACCAACTTGGTATTCAGCTTTATCGACACCTAGTGCAAGTGTCACATTAATCCCAGATTTAATTTGAACTAATGGAGCAAAGAAAATTGAAGGGATGTGATTGTGAGCTTTATTTGTCTTCAGTGTGATTTTACTTTGGTGGCAATAGTATGAGGGAAATAGCAACTAAAATAGTCCCTGAGCAGATAAAGGAGACATCTGGCGTCACATATGGAAGCAGAACTATACAAACAGGAAGTAAACAAGCAAGACTGTAGTAGGCATAATTGCCATCTGCATGTATAAACTGTTGCTGTTCCAGAAGGGTATTAGGTGGAGAGAGTAGCTATTGAGTGTTAAACAACAATATGGCATGTGAAAGAAAAGCAAAGGTATTTATTTCTCTGTAATGGTAGAACAGCTCACAGTGGGAGGCCACCAACCCCATGCTAATGGGTGGCATACAAAATTCCAGCTTGTCTTCCAGAAGATACAAAGAATGCTTTAGTATCCTTTTATACAAGCAGGAACATAATTTACCCCCTTTGCCTAGCGGATGCATGTTTGCAGTCTGATTTAATGTTGGACCTTTTAAATTAAGATGCTGTTACAGTGATAATTATGGTCTACCCTGAGGTTGCATTAGTATTTGTACAGTAAGCTCCAAGGAGGAATCAGCTGAAAACAATTCTGAAGATCCAACGTGCTGCTACTCCTCGTATTCTGTATTTTATTGTATAAGAGTATTTATAGAATGTGAATGGTGCTCGAGTTGAAAGTTCAGTAGATAGCATGTACTCCGGTGTATACACTGTTTTGGGAGAGTGGGTGATGTTGTGGGGTTAGATGTTCACCCCGTTCCTGATTTAGCATGGTTATACTTGAGCTGTATCTTCTGTGAACCGAGAACCTAGACTGGTGCCGGGATCATGAGGCAACCTTTTGCAGCAGGAGCCATCGCAGAGCACAGCTCTATCTGTGTTAATGTACACTATTTCTGGCACTTATGTGTGTGTGGCTGGGAACACATATCATGGTTCTTGGTGCTGAGTAACACCAGCTTCTTCCCCACTTAGTTCTGCGTACAAGGAAATTTGTATTTTCAGATAAAACTCTGGAAAAGGCAGAGTTCCTCCCTGCCCCACTCTGTGGTCTGTGTTCTCACTGCAAACTACAGAGTTTCTAGCCCAGGCTGAAGTAGTGCCTCTATTCTCTCATGTTATCCGGCTGGGTAAGCGAACTTGGGATGAATATACCCCACAGCCTAAACTGGAGATTTTTCAAAGTAAACAGTAGGCATTTTGAAGGTTAAAATGTATGTAGTGCACAGATTAATTTGTGTGGTGACAACACTTCCCAAGTTAGATTTTGGGGGCTTAAAGTTGCAGTAGAAGCATTTTTGCTGGCTGAGATTTTCTGAATTTCCCAGGTTCCTGTATTCGAAACTTTCAGTGGGCCCTAGATGCGTGGAAGGTATTGCAAATCCTACAGATTTGTCAGTGGGATATGTAAAAGGCGTTAATCTCAATAGGCGTATCTTGAATGCTAAGAGCTAGAAAAAACTTTTACAACTTATTGCATCAATTCTTTTGTCTGTCAAATGGTAGGTTATATCCTAAGGACTAATAAATATTTGAAATTCTTGGGCACCGCTGTGGAAGATCTTTTTTGGTCCTGTTACAAACGTAACAGTTTAGTTAGATAAATTACTTATTTGTAGCTGAAGAGTTTTTGTGTTTGCCCATATTCAAGGTATATGTTACTGCAACAAAGCTAAAAAACAGTAATAATGTAGATAATTAGTTGCTAACATTCAGATGTGAAATTCACAGGTTTCTAAAAGCTGCTTTATGTTAGTGTAAAGTAATTATTTTCCTATGAAGAATGAATGCCTGAGCAAGCTCTACAAAACTGCCTTATGTTAAAAGACCAAAACTGATTGGGCTATTCAGTTTATCTAAAAGAAGGTATAAATCAAATGTGAAGAATTTAGACTAAACGTAGAAAGCCTTTTAACAGTGAAGGTAGCTCAGCTTTGGACCTTTGATCCAGAAATGTTGCGGATTGTTCTTTTCCTTGTAGTTTATAAATCAAGATTGTGTTAGTGTACCAAAGTCTGGCTCACACAGCCACAAATGTTTGGCTCAAACAAAAATAATGGTCTTTCTTCAGGAGTTTCCAGGAGAAATTCTAGGACTTGCATTATGCAGAAAGGCAGAATAAAGAATTAGGATTTTTCGTTTTGCCCTTGAAACGAGTGAATCATTATTTATTAATGGCTAACTTGACATCACGTTATTGACTTCATCACATTAAAAATGTGCTACAAACTGATAATTTACTAATAAATGATTAAATACTTCATATTCCAGTAGGCAGCAAAACAAACAGTGAAATATTTTTGCACTGGGAAGGCTCGTATTCTTTGTGCACTGCTCCTGCTGGTTTCCCTAAAAACATGTGTATGAAGATAGAACTGAACAAGTCAGTAAAAGGAAGTAATCAACTGGATTCCTTAGACTAATTTATCATTTAGTCAGGGTAAAGTGGCTTGTTGATGTGAATGAATCATTTCTGCACTTCATTATAACAATACTAACATCTCTTCATCTGCTGCTGCTGGTGCTATCCCCATTTCACATTCTATTCTTCTGCACAAAAAAAAAAATAATAAAAAAATCTTCGTGAAATGTTCACATCCAGCGCCTCTCTTTCTGCTTCTCAAAGCCTACTTCTGTGATGGCATTCACTAAAAAATGACAGATGATAAGACCTCTGAGTGCCAGTCTAAGAAGATCCTGAACTGTTTGGAATGTTTCTCCATGCTTTCACACTGTCATATGGCTGATAATAAATACAAAATACTCAATGCTTTGGGCTGGTGGATGTCAGTTTGGAAAGTGCTTAGTGCATTGTGGTTATTTTTATTTTTGCAGTATTTTTGTAATAAGCATTATTTATTTTTGTTTGTTTGTTTTTCTTCAGCCCGTCAGGTTCACGCCCTTCTACTCCTAAAAGTGATTCAGAATTAGTCAGTAAACCCATGGACAGGAGCGGACTGAAGAATAATCCACACATGCACTGGGCCTGGGGAGAGCTACCCCAAGCTACAAAGGTATCCAGTGTAATTGGTTTACTTCCTGATAGCATCTATTGTGCTTTAATAGGGCTTATTTTATTGCAGACTCCTGAATAGGGAATGGATCCTGTTTGTACATGAAATTGTAATATTTTATGTAAGAAAATTGCATTTTGCAATTAGGAGATACAGAGAAATGCTGTGTGCCATTTCACAGCACAGATGATGTGTGGTAGAAAACGGAGAAGTCTTATAAAACTTAGAAACTTAAATAACATATAAAATAGAACCCAGCACCCTTTGGTAAATCACTGAAATTCATAAAGGGCCTTAGATGGAAATGAGGTGCTTGGTGTTAGCAGTTTGATTCACAAAAAATAACATTGGCTGCTTGAATGCGTAAGTCCAGCAGCACCTGTGCTTCTGTATCTCTACATGCCCAGATGTGCAGCTCTCTTGGCTGAGCCCACTGTCTTGGTGCCTTTCTCCAGCCTGAGGCCTTTTGGCTTTTCTGATGGCCCTGCTAGCTGGCAGGATCTGTAGCATGCCAGCAGCGTTGCCTTCCATGCTGCACAGAAGCCATGTGCAGCTCCAGGTCAGGTGTGGCTGGCTCCTTACCATAGCTGTTGAGCCAGAGTGTTCATAGAGGAAAGGGGAGGTTGAGGGGTTACACCTGCCTCACAGAGAGAGGAGTGAAAATCATCTCGAGAATCTGATATCCTTGAATTGAACAGAACAGGTACAACTCTGGCTGTTGCATTTTTTAAGAGCTTTTCTTTATAGCAGTCTGTTTATTTTCCCTCACAGACCAGTTCCCTGATCAAAGCTAAGGAACCCAGCATGGTAGATGTAAATCCTTCTGAAAGCACTCACTTTCGGGTCATCCAGAGTGCTCCTGTGGAGGAGTTTAACACCGTGTCTCCTCTACCTGCCCTTGGACAAGCAGATGCAGCAACTGCTGATGAAACTGAGCCCTTGCCAGCTGAGGCAAATAAGCCAGAGACAGAGTCTGCAGGAGCAGCTGTAGCACCGTTGCCTGCCAATGAAGAAATAAAACAAGCTGCAGCTTTCTCAGCCCAAGCAGTTGACAAGACAGATTCCCCTACCAGAAAGAAAGGTAAAGCTGTTGATTCTGCACTTTTATATGTATGATTTTTGTCTTTAGATTTCATGATGATAAAGCACCCCATTGTCATATAAATTAATCTGTGCCTTTAGGGCACTTTGAGATCTGGAAAGGAATAAACTTTAAAAGAACCATCAAAACCTAGCAGTGCAGCAGGCAGCTCACAGGAATGAAGTAGTAAGGCACAAGTTCTCCTTCACTGGGGATTTTTCCATATTTGATGAATTCAGAGATCACATTTTGGTAGAAGCCCATTTTACATCTGCTGAATTACTTGCTTTGACCACTTTTGGAGTTGTTCTGCATGACGAATAGTTGTTGAACTTCTCTATTCATGTACAAAGTAGTAATATATATTTTGCACGAACAACAGGTTTGCTGTAAATTAAGGTAGTTTTGTTTTACATAAGCCATTTCAGGAGTTATGTTTAGTTGGTACACATCTTGTTTTGAATTTGCGAGGTACAATTCTGTCTGCTTTTCTGCTTCCAAATTCTTGGTATCTATAACCATGTTGTTTTATTCCAAACGTTAAAATCTTCACATGAAATTTACTTACAAATGTTGTTTTAGAGCTCTAATTATTCTATAATTATGAAAGCTCTATAAAAGCCTGATTTGTGCAGATGTTTTTTATCAGTAAGTATACAAGTTTTTAGCCACTTCCCCATGCTTTTCAGAGTCTCTGAAAACAACAAAAAAATCTGATTGCTTTTGTGATGTTTCACGTTGGAAATTGTGACAGCAAGAAGCTGGGGGTTTTAGAATGAATTCCAAATAAAATTTGGCCTTATACTGGTTATCTGCCTAGACTTAGCAGCAACAGCAGAATAGAGGTGGCACTGCATGTTGGTACTAGTGTAAGACAAGATCTGGGTTCAGGTCTATGCTGTCTTGTCTTCTGCAGTGGTGCATGTGTGCAACACATCAGTTGTATGTTTGAAAGAGTGAATTGTCTCCACCGGCATGCCAGGTATAGGCTAGTAGTGACTGTAGTGATGATAGTCTGTTGCGTTGTTTCTGTTTTGCAGGGTAATATTGAATATTAATTATGTGGAGATTAAATGCTTTGATTGATAGGCCTGTGGAAATGCTTATGAAAGTGTTCCTCTTTCTGTTATCCTGTAGTGACTGCTGACTTCTAATTCCCAGTGGTTTTGTCTGGAACAGTGGGGCTGCAGCATGTCTCAAATTATGTCCTATGCTGTCACATTTGTGTGTTTGAAGTGTGAATAGTGTATGCAAACAACTTGGTTTGAAACTTTTGGCTGTACCACTCAATGCAGCTGTAGTACACAAAGTGTTACAACCTGTCTTCTTTTTCAGTCCTAAAATGAATAGCTAAATTGCAATAACAATTCTGTCTTGTTACTCAGAAAATATTTGTTAATAGGCTTATTTATGCCATCCCTTACAGACAAACGAAGCCGGCATCTTGGTGCTGATGGTGTCTATTTAGATGACCTCACTGACATGGATCCCGAAATTGCTGCACTTTATTTCCCCAAAAAGTATAAGTTCTTTGTTTATATTTCTACTATTTAAATAGCTCTCTTTTCCTTTGAAATTTAAACTGTTCATGTGAACTGGATGAGATCTCCTTTTTAAAGTACAAAATTTTGTTTTCCTTCTGTTTTCACCTCAGCTTGGAGTATTAGAGCTTCCGGATAGCTTGGCATTAAGGCCTAAAAAGTGTGCTTAAAATTGATTTTCCATTTTGGTCAACTAAGCATCATATATTGATTGTGGATTGTTATGTAATGTACACTGATGTTTGTGAGTGTTACTCACATGCCCTGGGAGAGCAGTTGGCAGTGGGATATATATATCCCCATGTCCTTGCTTATTACTGTGAAGAACACAGCTTACTGCTAACAGCATAAAATTATTGCTCTTACATTGTTCTACTGTGGGTGATCGCCTATAAATATGAATGTTGTGCATCATTCAAAAATTAGTTCCTGACAGATTTATGTATGAAAATATTTTATACCAAACATACAACTTCCAATTTGTTTCAATCTTTATCAGAATCTCTTTTAAAATTTCTAGTCTTCTTTCCATATCTCTCTAGTCATTTGACTAAAGTCATTGAGCAACAATTAAGGCAGCTTGCATATTTTATTTTTCTTTCTTGCTTAAACTCAGCTGTTGTAATATTAGCATTTCAATAAAACAGAGGAAGATTAGTAATATAGAGGAAAAGGCTGGATTGCAAATTCCTTTCTCAAATGCATTCATATAAATTTGGAATGGAAAGCAGAACTTGAAGAGCCTGCGCTTTGTAATAATGATCTCATCTATACACAGATTTTAAGTGGATATAATTATGTGCTATTTCTTAAATTTTTAAAGATCTTAATAGCTTATATGTAAATTATTTTATTTATATACACATTTGACATAAATATACAAACATACACATCCTTCATTTTGGAGTTAGATATCAGTTTATATAATTGATACAAATTCAAGAATAAGCTATATTTATTCTTCTTCCAATGTGAGAACAGTTCTACTAGTATAAACTCTGCTTATAGTAGTATTATTTTGTCTAATAAGCTTTTACAGTTTATTGTCTTATTCTTCCTCTCTCATGGAAATGAGCTATACATGACTGGTTTAGGCAAGTAAGTAGAAACAACCTAATTTGGAAGGTTATGTGAGGCCTATGCTACTTTGTTTTAATTTTATGGCTAAAACAAGCAAATTTCTTTTTCTGTATTTTTAAGTATGCATCAGATGTAAGCAGTGCATGTTGAAGGGAGAGAATTTGGGAATGGATACGTGAAGACTGAATGTCTGATTTTTCTTTTTCAGTGGGGACAATGTACAAAGCAAGAACACAAATGACACAGGGCCGTGGTCTGCCAGTCAGTCTCCGCAGTCTTTTGGGAGTTCAGGTGTTGACAGTGGTGTTGAAAGCACCTCAGATGGAATCAGAGATTTGCCCTCCATTGCCATTTCTCTTTGTGGAGGCCTTACTGACAACAAAGAAATAACCAAAGGTATTAAATGACCTTCTGAATTAGAGGCGTGTGCTGTCAGACGAGTTTTAACATCCTTGACCGAGGAAACAGTGCCCTCCTGCGGCTGTATCTAGGAATGTGTTGAGAAAAGATTGTCCCTGAAATGACAAGTTTCATAAAATTTCTCACGTTTAAAACAGTAAACTGATAAAGGACTTATAATTTTAACATGTTTTAATAATCTGCTGTATGCTAGGAAAATATATGGAAGTAGTCGACTATCTATGTCAGGAATGAAAAAGATCTGTAAATGGGGACATCAGCTGTCACCAGTTTCTTGTTTGATTCTTTACATAAATCATTTAGAGTACTCTGTGCTTGAAACTTCTAGCTGCATACTGTGAAGATAAACGGTTTAAAGCATGCACATTCTGCAGTACTGTGGAGGCATAAACGCACCTGATCCTGATGCTACATTAATTTCTGTTCAAAAGATAGTTATTAAAGCATTTTGAATATATTGTGATCTACGTTTGTTGTTCAAATCACGTGTAAACTACGGGGATTTTGTGGAAGGAGTAACAGCTTGTGGAAAGGGTGTTTGTTCACAGATATGTTCCTTTTGCAGTGAGCCTTAGAAGTGATTATTAAGTTTTTGCCCATGGGTTTACATATATGTAAGCCCACCTGTTCCTGATTTGGACAGAGGATCAGTGGAAGTGATGACAAAGTACTGCTGTACTTTGCTTAGAAGCCTGAGTTTCCTCCTCACAGTTACATCCCTAAGCTTTTACTTAGCTTGTCTTATGAAGGAGGAAGACACCCAACAGCTCACAAAGAAACCCTCAGCATCTTCTGAAATTTAGAGTTTATGAACCTCTTGCTTCTATATTACTGCTGATCTCGTACCCTAGTAGTCAAGGACAGACTCTGAGTGGGAAAGCTATATGTCTGAGTTAATGCTAAATTTTTTAGGTTGTTTTGCCCCAGGAATCTATAAATGTATGATTTACATATGCTTTTTTTTTTTTTTTTTTTCCCAACAGAAGAGTTCTTAGAACATGCAGTAACATACCAGCAGTTTGTGGACAATCCTGCTATCATTGATGACCCTAACCTTGTGGTTAAGATTGGAAATAAGTAAGTATCTTTCAGGAGAAATGATTCTTACTGTTGCAAATAAAACATTGCTTGTGCTACTTCAGTGTGTTAGATCAATTTGACCATAGCTGAAAAATGGGTTTTGCACATTCATAGCATAGATTCATCTAGAAGGAGTCATCTCTCTAGTGAATTCAGGTTCTTCTTCTTCCACGTACCTTTCCTCCTTTAAACTGAAAGAGCAGCTTCAGATGACCTGTCACAGCTAACTTAACAGAATTTGAATTTCAAGAAGCTAGTATTAAATGCTAATGGTGTTCACATGCAATTGATAGAGTAAAAATGAAATAGGTTGTGAACTTGCTAAGCCTTGCCTTGAGTAAATTTGAATAATGAATATTTACAGGGATGTGGCAGTCTGCTTGCAGACCTTCCGTACCCAGCAGGTTGTCTCTATAAGCTGAATATTTTTGCTTATGTGCCTCTGTGGAGGCATTGCTTTTCAAGACTTGTCAGACTTCACCCACTCAATATGAGACTTCTGTTTCTGGAAGGCTGAGACATTATTTCATATGTTTATATTCCTGGGCAGTGCAGCACTATGGCCTATGCTAGATGCAGCTCTATGAAGGGTATTTTAACTTGACAGCCTCTTGCAGCTGACTTACTGTGTTTAGCGTAGAGAAGACATAATGACATTGTGCTGCAGTTAGGAGTTAGGCTACCCTTAGTTATAGACATTGCTTATAAAAATCTGACGTGTCCAGTACATCCTCATTCAATACTCTTTAATCACAAATGTGTTGGGTATATGATGACCTTGTCTCCTTCATCAGACAAGGATAACTTGAGAGGTGTATAGCTGACCCTCTCTGCAGTCTGAGGTCAGTCACTTACTGCTTCCCTGCCTTAGTCCTCTGATATTTGAAGGTAGTGTTCATGTGCCTCCTGATGTGTTGAGAAGAGAGGAGCACTCAGTGAGGATCTTAACTGTCATGTTCTCTAGACAGATGATTGATACCACTGTATTAATCCTACTGTCTGCAATGTAAGCTGAGCTGTGCTCAGCACATCATAGCAAAACGATAACAGACTCTAGTCCCTAACCTTTGTATAGAGCCTTGATGCAGGAACAGTGAAACCTGCTTGTAAAAAATGTAGCTTGTGTTGCAATAATGAAGTACAGTAAGGAATGGATGACAAATACCGTTTCTACTTAAGGACCTAGCTTCTCTTGTGTTTCTCAAAAAGTAACACATACCTATGAATATACTGTGGAATAAGGTGAGACTGCTGTTGCTGGTCCAGGCCAGAGTTGGACCTGAGCTAAAGGAGCTTCATGGGTTTAACGTACCAGATGATAAATACTAGATTGTGCACTGGAACCTTGAGATTACAAAATGCAGCAATTGTCTCTCTTGAATGCCTAGGTATTACAACTGGACAACAGCTGGTCCCCTTCTGCTGGCAATGCAAGCATTCCAGAAACCTTTGCCAAAGGTGAGATTGAATATGAAGGTTGGTCAGAGTGGGAGCTATGACATTCTACTGTTTATTAAGTTGCATCATTCACTAAGGTTGAGAAAATGGGTGGTTTTACAAACGCATCTGCATATCTGTTATATCTATTCACACATTACTGTTCACTGTTATATCTATTCACTCAAAACCATTAAATTTGGTCTGTGAATAGTTTTTATTTCCTAGTCTAAGATCATTACAACAGTGGCAGTGACTAATAGCTATGACCCTGTAACAGCTGTATGCTGGCTTACACATTGAACAGTCCAATTACATTTTGTTGCCTCAGGACAGAAGTACATGCTACTGTGAAAGTTTATAAAGGAGCAAGTATCAATATTGGCACTAACGTGTGATATTTAGCCATGAATTTAACATATTTTTGGATCCTACGCTTTCCCTCTGCCGCTTGCAACCCAGCACGTGTTTTGTGTTTTACCTATGTGAATTCAAATTTTATCTCTATTGCCATAAATTCAGAGTATTATGGGTTTTGGAGAAATCAGAATCAGAAAGAACAGCACCATGTTCTTTCTGATTTAGTGCTACATTACCTATATATGCAAATAGGTGTAGCTGCACTGTAGTATCCCAATATAAAGTAAAATGATCCTAGAAATCCCAAACATCTGGCAAACCTGGTTTTAACTTCAGGATGTTGCAGAGACTGATTTGTTTTGTGTTTTACTGCACATATTCTAGTAATCATCAAAGGTGGGGTTCATCCCACCAAACTTGAGTGCCTACAGGAAGGACTACACTTGTATTTGCTGATCACTTCCACAGAGTGATTCAGACCTTGTTAGGTGCATATTGTTCTTCACTGGGATCCAGATCTCTTGGCTTTTGCCTAGGAAGGAAAAATAGAAACAAGTAGTATGAAATATTTTTCCTGTTGAGGGAAATAGCAATTCCTTTAATCCTACTGTTTTTCTTAACCAGTTGTTTATTAAAGTTTTTGGTTTATGTTAATAATGGAACTAAGGAGTTAGAATATTAAGAGACTTTAATCAAAACAGGCTTTGTGAAGTGATTGAAAACTGGAGCTATTGCAAGAATCACCCATGTTCAGCAAAACACGCTTTAAACACATGCCTAACTGTAAGCATGTGCATGTAGCCTCGCCACTGTGTCTAGTTTTGGACAGCACAGTATAAAAGGATATAAAACTATTACAGAGCATCCAAATGAGGGCTACAAAGATGGTTAAGGGTCTAGAGAGCAAGATGTATGAGGAGCAGCTGAGGTCCCTGGTTTTGTTCAGCCCAGAGCAGGGCAGGCTGAGGGGAGGCCTCATGGCGGCCTGCAGCTCCCTCACGAGGGGAGCGGAGGGGCAGGCGCTGAGCTCTGCTCTCTGGGGACAGCAACAGGACCCGAGGGAACGGCATGGAGCTGGGACAGGGGAGGGTCAGGCTGGTGTTAGGGAAAGGTTCTTCACCGAAAGGGTGGTCAGGCACTGGGACAGGTTCCCCAGGGCAGTGGCCATGTCACTGAGCCTGATGGATTTTAAGAGGCATTTAGACAGTGCTTTGAGACATAGGGTCTGATTTTGGAGTGACTCCATTTTTGGAGTGTGGAGCCAGGAGTTGGACTCTGATCATTGTGTGTCTCTTCCAACTCTCGGTATTCTATGATTCTGTGGTCTCATTAAAAGTCAATAGAACATCTGCTTGAAGTTGTCCAGATGTTTGAGAACCTCCTTAAACTGTAGCCGTTGTTCTCAATGTTATGTTCTCTGTAGCTCCATCTGCACTTTTTTTTTAATACGTTTAAAAAGTTCTCAATTTACTTGCTCAGCTTCATTCACTTCTTTCTTTTCTAATATACTTTAGATAGCATATCGAAGGAGAGCCTGTGGAAAAACAGAAAAGGGAGGCATTGTATTGTCTTGTACATGAGCAGTGCTCGATCTTCTCTTTTAACTGCAAACGTTTCTTAGAATAGTCTTTTTTTCTTTATATCACTATCAACATTGCATTTTTATTTTGATGACTTGGTTTACAGTAGAGACTGTCATTTAATCAGAAAACCAGTAGCTAAGCAATTCTAGGGCATACCAAATGCTGTGGCCACTTCTATTGTAATATTTCCCCTTTTGTATTTTGCTTGCTCTCTGGTAGAAATAATTCAACTCTTGTTGTTAAGCTGCATAAGGTCCAGTCATTATGGTTACTGAAAGAAACTTTTCTCTACTGGGATCCAATTACATATAACCAATAGAAAGTAGCCAGGATTTAAAAAAGTAACAAAAAACATTTCTAACACTGTCATTTAAGTTCATAGCATCATGCTAAACTCATAAAAGCTAGTTAGTTTTTTGCCTTTTTCTTAGTTTGTGATTAAATTTGAGCCTTATAGTTATTTTTAATGAGAATGACCGTCTTGCATGCTGGTTTGTTACTGTTTTCCATGAGAGCTTTTTACGGAAGTGATCTTTTTATTTATTTATTTATTTAAATTATTAACTAAGTAACTTTAACTTAAAAACATTGGTTCTTCATTCCAGACATTAAACTAATACCTATTTATGCTTTATTTTTCTTCTTTGATTTCTGTCTCTTTTTCATTTTTCTTTTAAAAATTTCATAAGTATTCATGCTTAAGTTACTTCAAAGCAGTGCTGGATACCATTAGATTTTGCTTTAGTGGAATTTATGGTTCACAGACAGTATGTTTACTTTTATTCTATTTATTATCAGTTACAATTGTACATTTGGCACTTTTTCATTTACATATATCAGGTTGTCCTTTGTTTCGGTTTCTTTTTATTTTACCACCCATTTATCACAGGCCACTGTGGAATCTATCATGAGGGACAAGATGCCCAAAAAAGGTGGAAGGTGGTGGTTTTCCTGGCGAGGGAGAAACAGCACTATTAAAGAGGTAAGTTTGAGAAGCAAGCAGTTTCCTTCTGGGTGCAGTGGGAAGGGTGGATACCATCATATTCATCCCTCAGAACCTTGCTTCTAGTCCTAACTCAGCACTCAATTTGAATCAATTTGAACACACTAAAAGACATTTGAACAGGATCTGAAGTCTGACTTCAGAAAGCCTTGGATCAGATCCTACCTGGAATGTTTACTTGCAGTGTTTTGGTTCTGCATTACTTTTCCTTATACAGATGTGAGACAATGTTATCTAATGGATTAAATTTGACTGGAAACTTAGAGTTGAAGAGCTGTACCACCAATTTTACGTTTTTATATATTTTATTTACCTTCACGCAGTTTTCATTGACAGTTGAAGAAAAGAGATTTCTGACTAGAGTACACTGTAAAATTCAGCAAAATCTAAGATGGAAAACTGAATATATATTAGTTTTAAATCCTTTTTGAATTTCTTTCCTGAGCATTAGAATTTTGTGGTAATGGCCTTAAAGCTGTGAATGAACATTAAAGAACGTTATGGTGAAAAAAGCAAAACTTTGTATGAAATATTGATCTTCTGTCTAGACATATTTAATCTTTAAAGTTCGCTAATAAAACTGCTTCATATTCATTTATACTATTGAAGCTTTAGTACTTGAGGAGAGAAAATGACTTCTAATACAGTTTTATGGTTGTACCTCAATAGATGAACTTTTTAGCTTTGCGTGAAATAACCACTGTACTGATCTGTGGATATGGGCTTCAGAGCATGAGATTTTAGTTTCTACAGTTAACTTGAAGTTTTTAGAATTTCTTTCTGAGTGGAATTTGCTTATCTATAGAGCTGTGTATAGAGCAGGTATAAATTGACAATGGGAAGCGTTATTCTTTGTTTCTTTCAAAAACATTCACTTTTTAAAGGCCTTTCACTTTTGGGAAGAAATCGGTATAGGTTAGCACCTCCTCAGGGTAAAAATAATTTGGAAAGTTTTATTGGAGTAATGATTTTGATGATTCAAATATCTTGAAAGGTAGTTTCTGTTATTTTTCCGGTGTGATATTTTGCCCTTTTAAGTGAAATCTAGCTATTTGTGGTGAATTAACTGGATAGTTATGAGGTTGATCCTAGAACTTCAACAGTGCTAGCCACCTGAAATCCGATAGTTCTGTACTTCTATGCAAGACCGAAATGTAATGCTTCTGAGTTTTATATTTGCATTTTTTTAGTCCTTTAGGCCTTTATTCTTTAAGACATCCCTAAAATTGTACTTTGCCTGCAAGTAAAGGGGTGTATGTGTGTGTGTAAAAACCTTACTTGCTTTTTGCATAAAAGTTTTTTTTTTTGTTTTTTAATAGTCTATACAAGACAGAATGGGTTTTTCAGATATTCTGCCCAACTTCTCATACTTGTATTTTTGCAGGAAACAAAGGCAGAGCAAGGTATGAGTGGGAGCAGACTTACAGGAGAAGAATCTTCACAGATGAGCATGGCAAACAGGTACCCAAGAAGTTATCTGTACCTGAAATGAGCTTGAGTTACAGTTGAACTGTGAAAGGAAGCTACCTCATATATTTTAAGAAAGAAATGCTGTATCAATGAAATATTTCGTACAATGAAATAAAAATGAATTTAAGTGCAGATAGGAAGGCATGGCACGGTTGCAGACCTTGCAAGTGTGCTTTTTCTAGTATACGGTTTGGCTGGTAGTTCTGTCATACATCTTACAGCCCTTTGACAGCAAACAATAATTGGAGCAGTTCTCTAAAACTAGCTCTCTGGAGTTCTCAAGGAAAGATCATAGATGACCCCAGGTTGCTGTCAGTTCTGACTTGCTTTATGAATATTTATGGCCTGACAGTTTAATTTCTTCCTTCGTATCTTAGGAGGTTCAAGGGTCTAACACTTTCCAGGCTTCTTTTCACAGGCTATTGATAGGAAAACGGCATGTTTTTCTATTACTTTTTTTTTTCCAGAGATTTCAGAAATCTATTCCTTTGTGCTCCAAAGTAATTATACCATATGACCAGATTCTCTGCCTCAGTAGGGCTTTGTAAGATGAGTCTTAACTTGCCCCCAAAACTTTCTAGCCAGGGACAGCTCTCCTCCCGTACCTCTTTGCTGACTGACTGTAAATCAGATCTGACTGTAAAGACAGCTCACGTGTGCTGCACGTAGAACTGAAGAAGGCCATAGCATTCAGATTTAAATATGTTTTATTCTTATTAAGTTAAGCCCTGGGGTCACCTGAAACAAGAAGGCTGTTGTTGACATTCTTTCTGGAGATCAGTAGTTACACTCCAGGAGAGTGGGCTGGAAAAGGGATTCCCTGCACTGTAGGAGACTAGCTGTTGTCTTACTTGGCTCTGTTTTCTGAGTTTGTGAGATACACAGAAGGAATTGGAAAGGCTGATCTCCCTTTTCTGGATAATAAGTGACATTAAGGTCTGTTTCTATTACACATTTGTTGGAAGATAGGCTTTAAAGTGGGATTAAGATTTCAAGCAGACTAGGTGCTGTAATTGGTGCTTGTTGTTTATTTTAACTGATCTTACAAATCTGTTGATAAGAATTTGTTGCTTGCAAGCAGAACAGTGCAAGTGGAATATTGAGTAAAGCTTTTGAGATCTGATGTTAAAAAGGATAATGATTTTTTCTTTAATATTGGTAGTCATGACATATGGTACCTTGATACTGGGTCAAGACTTCCTGTCATCAAAGAGCATCCAGGTGTGATGGAAATAAAAGCCCAATAGCTGATTGTTTTGAAGATGATATTTGAAGGATCTGAAAGGATATTTTACCTTCTCTGGGTGATAGATCTGTGTAATATAGGAAAACTTTCCCTCTGAAGAAAACTGACCCTAAAAAGAAAAAAATCAGAAAAAAACAGTAGCAGAAAAATAAACATTTTTCTGCTGATGTGTATTTGAATAGAATTCTCTAAAGGAGTTCAGTGGGGTGGCTTTTTTTTAAATGTTTTCATCATCGTATCCTGAATGGGGTAATCCTGCAAATCCTGGAAAAGAACAATCCAATGATCTAAAATTGCTCATTGAAAAAGGAAGAGGAGGTTTTTTGTTTTGTTTTGTTTTTTCTAATAAAACTTTCATCGCCTGGATTCTTTGATTAATTGCTAAATTTCTTAAAAACAAACAAACAAAAGAAAACCAAATAAACCCTAGCATAACAACTCCCGTTTTATTCCTCTAGAACTGAGAGGTTTTTATAGTTTTAGTGTTTTATATATATTTACCACCATGTGTTATGCTGACTCAAAAATCTCATTAATTTACATCTGTTAAATTTAAGTGGTGAAAACTAGCGTATAGACAAGTGAATGACTAGACGAATCCAACTATGAATAATGGGGAACAAGCATGAATGAAAATTCCATTCTCCATTGATATATTTAAACCCATGATATGAATGACCTCCTGTGAGACGTTAGAAGCAGAGAATCAATAACTTATTTGGTGACTCACTGTTAATGCATTTTTAATGGTTACTGAGATGCATTTACTGACATGATAGTATCATTTTCTGTGTGTGCAATGTTCCAGAGTAAAAGATGAATCTTCTTCAAGCGATGAAGACCCTAGAGCTGCCAAACAAAACCTTGGGTCATTACAAACCAACTCGAGTCATCTCTCATTATTGTCTGGAATCAGTTACAAAAAAACCCTTCGACTCACTTCTGACCAGCTTGTGAGTTAGTTTTACATCCTTGTCCTGAAATGTCATTTCTAATACAACAAGAACAAAACTGTTATTCAGGCTTGTAAGGTTTAATTAGTTTTTACTTCTTGCATTGAATCCCATTTCTTACTATAATTTCAAAACAATTTTTTCCTTTCTCTTTTCAGTGTTACACATGAATGTTGTTCCTTTCAGTCCGTGTGTGTGAGAACCCACAGGTCTCTTCCCTCCCCTGCCCCTCCTTTCCTTTCCCTTCCACTCATTCATAGACAGACAGGCACAGTTTTACATAAATACAGTTCTTGGTTAGTAACTTCTGAAAGAGCTGCTTGTGAACCTACTATGAGGCCAGGCTATTAATTTCTCCTGAGCCAATTCTCTTCCTTTGTGGCAGAGGCATTTTGACTAATGGTGACAAAACTGTTACTGTTCTGTGTTCTGCACATTCCAATTTGATTTGGAAAAATGGGCTACTTTAGAGAAATGCTTTTTGTCGTCTTTCTTATCTACAGCCAATTAATTTTCAGAAGGAAACCTATACGAGTAGTACAGCATTATGCAGCCTATTGCTCACTGCCTGAATAGTTTGCAAGAAATGTAGATTTTTTCCCACGAGACAGATGGAATGTGTTTGTACTTTCCTGTATCAGACAGAAAGCAAGCATTATACAAACACACTGATACTTGTCTTGCAGAAATTAGCAGAACCCAGTACTACTCTTAAGTTGAGTGGGTGAGACTCATCGGTTGCCTATCAGTTCTTCTGTATTCACACCTCCCTTTCACTTTTTAACTCATTGAACAATTGCAATGAAATATAATTAAGGACACTTAAAGTATGAAACTCCTGCAGATTTTGTGACAGTGAATGAGCCCACAAAAAGAATCAAATCAGTTGTCTTACACCCAGTGAGTCCCTAAGTGGACAGGAAGGGCAGCAGGGTGGGAAAGTTAAGGAAATTTGGTGGAGACTGAATAGCTCGTATGGTAAGAAAGGTGGGTTATTATAGGCTAGAGATGTAGTGCCTTGGAACACAAATCCTCATGTAAGCACTCTGTCATTTTCACTGTTCATGGCACTTCTTGTTACTCACACTTCTCCCTCCATATATTTCTTTACCACAATATGGAAAAAAAATCCCTGTAGATTTGTATGAGAACCTTTCAGGATATTTTTTTCATATCCCTTACTGTGAAACAGAATTTATTTTTTGTTTCATTCAACTCTCTAAATCAGTGCCTCATGTACATCACACAAAGCAAACCTCTGCTAACATTACCTAGAAAATAGCTTTGCTGAAAGCAATAAGGTTCAGTGTGACCAAGGCAATGATCATCTGTGGCTCTGTTTGCACTGTGTCCATTTCACGTGCTCGGTTTGTTGATTATCTTGCTGATAATGTCTTGCAGAAAAGCTTAAAGCTCAAGAATGGCCCCAATGATGTGACCTTTAGTGTTACAACACAATATCAAGGCACTTGCCGCTGTGAAGGCACCATTTACCTATGGAATTGGGATGATAAAGTTATTATTTCTGACATTGATGGAACAATTACACGGTGAGTTCAGGGAGAGACTTTTATCTGCTTCTGTCCTTTGGACTAAAGCAAAAAGAGTAATTAACGGGAAATTTCAAGGCAACAAATTGTTACATTCTAGTGTTTTGTGGAGTCTGTGTGTGTGTTTTTAACCTTGCTTTAAAATACTGCAAGAATCATTGGCTAGATTCACGATTTCATAAAGATGTATGCTACATGTGCTCATTATTTGTTACTTACTATTGTTTTATGATAGTATTTACTGTAGTATTGCAGGACCTTTCACTTTTTGCTGTGCTATTGTACTTCACATTTGTGAAGTACAATAGATTCACTTAAAAAGAAGAAACACCTGCATTCTGTTTTAAAAGGCATTACTGGGGCATTGCAGTGAGGGGCATTTTTATCTAGTAGACAAGACTGTAGATTTCTTTCAAAGCAAACTTACCTATGTATAATTAGTCTTGGATTATTGTTATTATTTTTTTTAATCTGGGATGAATTAAAATACTTGATTTGAACTGAAATATCTTTTTTTTTTTTTCCTTGCGATTAATCAGTTGTAGGACAAAATGCTTTTTTGGTGCCAACACACATTAGTATCCCTTCCTTTCTGTTTTCTTAAGTGTCAATGAACTGAATGGGATCTACTTTTGTCTCTGTTATTGAGCTAACTGGACAGTAATTGAATCTCTTCACCATACAATACTATTGCAAATCCATCCTAAGCCACTGCCCAGTCTTTCTCTCTTAAGATTGCAATTTCCCAACACTACCTTATAGGTCGATTTGGTGTATTTAGAAAACATGCAATGTAAACCTCAAAAAGTATGCTTAATATCTTCTTGGCTACTTGGTGGGTCTGATTGATAGCCTATGTTCTGTAACTTCCATGCAAGCTCACTAGCTTATCCACGCATCCTGGAGCACACGACTGATTAAAACAACATAGACATATCAGTCTGTCTTGAAAGAAAAGGGAATAAAATCATCCTCTTCTGATTGCAGTCAGTACCTTGCAGAAAGCCAAATTAGTTAGGGGGACTTTTATTAGCCTTATCTGTTATTATTTAAAAACAGTAAGCTTTTGTTGGTGGTGGTGTTGTTTTTTGTTTTGTTCTATTTTTTTTCCATTTCAATTACATTATTTGTTTTCTTTATTCAGGTCAGATACTTTAGGTCATATTTTGCCTACTCTTGGCAAAGACTGGACACACCAAGGGATTGCAAAGTTGTACCATAAAGTGAGCCAGTGAGTATTCAGTAAATCTGTTCATACATCTGTGGCTTGCATGTGTTTATGCATTTGATTCATTTGCATCTAAAAATTAAAATCTCTCTAGACTGTTAACCTTGGAGTTTAAGAGAAATCTCATCTGAAGCAATGAGATACTACGATGCTTACACAGTATAAACATCTGCTATGCAATATCACAAAGCAGGCTTTTCTCTGGGTATCAAGAGCAAAAGCCCCCTGCCAATGAGTAGTGATTGCTCTCTTAACCGTTCCAAACAGATAACATTGCAGTTCCAAAAACTTGAGTCATTTGAATGAGTTGTATAGCTGCAGTAAGTGGAACTTCTTGCAAATTGGGAGTTGAAACACCATTAGCTTATAAGATGGTCATATACCTTCCCATCTCTCTGTGTTGACAAGATTGCAAAACGCATAAGGACTGTGTGACAGAGGGTGGTCACTGTAGGTGGAGATCCTATTGCCAAACGTGACCTGCCTGGTAGAGTAGTTATGTGTCTGACCTAAACTAATTGTGTATGTTTTTTGAAGTGGTAAGTAGAGAGACATAGGTGTGTCTTCATCTGTCATGCAGAGAAGAAACCTAAAACATACAGGATGAGTCAGTTTAGTGGAGTTTCTTCTCCTTCCAGTGAGCAGAAGGGGAATTAAAGAAACAATGTAGACTTGAGCTGTCTAAACATTAGACTTTTAGTCAGTCAAGGGAAATATCAGCCTTAAAGCACGGCACAACATCTCATCTTGAGTTGATGTAGTCCCTTTTCAGATACTCATTGCTTTCATATATATATATATATATATATATATATATATATATATATATATATGCATATATATATATATATAGTTATATAGTTTAAATAATGATGAGCTTTAAAGATGGTGATGGTAGTCTTTGTGCCTGGTTATATAATTTTTAATTTTCATTTCCTATGTATATATTTGCTCTTAATCCATTATTAAGTTGCAAATTTAACAGGAAGGAACAGTCTTAAAATATTTTTGTGTCATTAGTTATTTTTGATTGTAGGTCATAAGTAGACATTGCTTAAAGTGTAATTTAAAGGCATTGAAAGTCAACGAGACCTGCTGTGAAGAGCCTGAGGAACTGGCTCTTAACCTGGCAACATGTTTGAGCTGCAATAGCACAGCTCAGTAGCTAAAATACACTTGTGCGTGTTGGTCCACAGGAATAAATGTCTTCTCTGCTACTGTTACTGCTACTGATGGAAGGACCTGAACTCATCATAGTCTCTTGTTGTTTGTACGCTCAGATACCTGAGATGTAACGATGTTTTGAAATACCTGTTATTCTTTATTGACTGTTGAAGAAATGTTGGGTAATAGCAGATCAGTGGAACTTTATCTCAGTTAACGTCATTAACATGGTGAAAATCCTAGTATGACCAGTTTTGTCAATAGCAATTGAGAGAAAAGGAAGTTAAGAGTAAAATTAATTGATATCTAAATGGGATCAGATGAAATATCTGTTATATTTTGATATCTGTTCATATATATGTTCACGAATTCAGATTTTTAGCTTCAATAAAAAGGTCTAGTGATTGTTGTCTGTTAAAGTTGACATTTCTACTTTTTGCAGGAAAAAAAATCTTGCATAAAATTCAGTTGTTCTTATATATTCAACCTACCACAATTGTTTGGAGAGCCTCTGGTACACATGACCACTGTCCTCATAGTTAATATGATTTGTTCTGTGCACTGGGGTTATAGTAAGGCTTGTTTATTGCTTCTTATTTTACATGGGTAATGAATTATAAATTATGGATGATGGAATCTAAATTATGCCAGAGACATTGGCCAATGCTTTTATTCTGTATAGGCATACAAAATTACAGAAAAGACAGGGCAGCCTGTGAATTCATGTGCTGAACAGTATTTGGTTTCTGTGTATAACTTCAGCATTACCTTTGGTGAAAACGTTAATTTTTTTATTTTTTATTTTAATTGCGCTTGTTATTTCTATGCCTGCCAGCACTGTCTATTGTTAGGGCTTTGGTGATCAAAAGCGTTAGGGAAAAATGGATTCGAGTCATGTTGCTTTTCAAATTACCGAGTTAATTATGTAGCAGCTAGATTTTACAGCTGAACACTACAGAAATGTTCAATAGTTAGATTTAATGACCATGCATGCACTGAATACAGTATTTATTTCACAAATAGTTTCTTTGTAGGACTTGCAAAAGAAAACGCTATCAGGTTGAACTATGCCTGTTAAGTTGCACTAATGTCATTGGACTCTGTTCCATCATGACAGAACCAAGGATAGCCAGTGACTTCGTCTGAAACTTTTATTTCAGTATCAAGACAAGAAAGTGTTAAGATTGCTTCTCACACTACGGTTTGCAGTTTTAATTTGCTCAGAGTTGAAACTGCATGTTGCTGCTGCACACATGCGTGCAGACCAATCTTTTCTTCCCCTATCATCTTCACTCCTCTCCCCAAAACCCTCTCCAAAGGGGCCCAAAAGGCAGGAGTGTAGCACTGTTAATTTAGCAAAGGTTAATATGCTGTTGTGGGCTTTATGCCAAGTGTTTTCCTCTTGGCAGATATCATTTCAGTTAATTCTAAGGTCTATGGTTTTAGTGTGCAGGGGTGGATAACAAACTGTATGAAGTCATGAAAAGACCAGGGATAAATGAACCCTCTCTAGGTGTAAATCATAAACTGTAGTAGAGCCAGACAGAATTTAGTTATCCAGCATTCTGAAATAAACATTTTTATTCATTTTAAATAAGTGTAGGTTAAACATGTCTGTTTTAACCATTATGATTGATTTGTGCAAAAACAAACTCACAGAATTATTAATGTCAAAACACCTGCTTTATTTTTTTTTACAGTAATTTCTCCTTTCATTTCTGTTCACAGAAATGGATATAAATTTTTGTATTGCTCAGCACGTGCTATTGGGATGGCGGGCATGACCAGAGGATACTTGCACTGGGTCAATGAACGGGGAACTGTGCTGCCTCAAGGGCCAGTGCTGCTGAGTCCGAGCAGCTTATTCTCAGCTTTGCACAGGTACTGCAATATCACCTTTATGCTGAAAGAAACTTGGAGGCTGAACTCTCAGCTTTTTTTTTTTTTTTTTCCTATTCTATGGCAGCACTTTAAATCATTCATAACGATTTTTCTTGAACGTGAAAATGAAACGAATATTTTATAGTCCGACTGCATTGTGATACTCTGTGGGGATAATGCTGTCCTTTCTAGGTGTTGATTTGTAACAAGTGAATTCTAATAGCACAGATCATGAATATTGTACCTTCTTCCTAATTCAGTGAGGCATGTCAAGTGATTACTGAAAATATTTTAAGATGTTAAAAGCTGCTGTGACAGAATTTCATTAGAATTTTTAATGGTAGGTTGTTCAGATGCTCTTCTGATTGAGTGACATGCAGGCTGTCTTACCAGTCATGTTCTAAATATAAGAGAACGTAGAGGCTTACAGTGTTCTTCTCAGACTGATTAAATAATAGATGGAGTGAAAGGGTAGCTACTGTCATCTTACGTTTTCCACATCTAGCAATATATTAGAAGTGATACTCTTTTTGATGTGTTTTTTAGACTAAAGAACGCCCGTTTTTCAGTATCCAGTGTCTTAACTTCTGTTTTCTGTAGGCAAGAAGTGACTTCATTGTTATCCATGGATTTATTAGTTGTGGCTTTAAGGGCTCTGAGATCAGGTGTATATGGAACTCGGAAAATGGTTGTCTTCCTCTTTTGCACATCCTCAAACTTTAATTTATATGTGGAGTTGCTATTCTGAAGGGCCGTATTATACTGCTTTGAAGCCTCTGTGCTACTTGCATCTTCCTTGGCATATGTGTTGGTGCTAGGATGTGGGATTCTGAGCTTCTTCAGCGCTTTTGTGTCATGCTGGTGTCTTCCTCTGTTATGGGAACTCCAGACTTTGCCACCTGTTCAGCATCCTTGCCAAGAGAAGCTGTTGTGAAAGGGCTCTTGCCCAGAGATGAGACAACTCCACTATTCATTAATGAATTCTGTATTCAGTAGGGAGCTACTGAAGAGAAATGGAAGATTTCTTTATTCCTTAACTTCTGCTAATTAGCAGTGATGGATGACCCTGACTGTAGAAGGATCTTAACAGGCTGAGGTCCTTTCAGCACATATGTTAATTGTAATCCTTTAATTTAAAAGGAGAAAAAAAAAAAGGTGGAAAAAAAAAAACACCATACACAGTGAGAGCTAATATAATCTATGAATCATTTTGCAGTTCTCAGGAAGTGGTTTACTTAATAACAATTTATGTCTTAAGATTTTATTTAGCCACTGCTCCCTGTAATCAACCATCTTTGCTTAGTAACCATCTTTATCACTTAGGCTTCAATAGAAGTCCCCTTGTTTCAGAGGATTTATTTATTGTGCCCATTATGTAAGCTTGGGAATGTTATTTCGTCTTCATGGGCCTTCTGATTTCCAAATGAAGATTTACTGGAGAAAGGTGGGGGCCTGATAGGAATATCCAGCTAGGTAAAAGTGTTGAATAAAGAAAGTAAATAGGTTTATGCTATATTTCTTGTGTACTTATTCAGGTTCCGGTGTCCTCTCACCTTTTTATTTTATTTTATTTTTATATCATTTCAGGGAAGTGATAGAAAAGAAGCCAGAAAAATTCAAAGTTCAGTGTCTTACAGACATAAAAAATTTGTTTTATCCTAACACAGAACCCTTTTATGCTGCTTTTGGAAACAGACCTGCTGTAAGTAATCGCTGAAATTTATGTCTTTTACAGAGAACAGAAAGGTTGCTGTTATTTCATGATTCTATTACATTAGAACCTAGAAGCTTTAAATAGGACTTAAGAATATTTGATTAGGCCTCATACAAAGGATAATATAAAGGTTCTTCCAGAAAGATCTCACCATGTAGGATGCAGAGGTAGAAGAGAAACAAAGTAACTACATTACATCTGCATAAGTTAGCATAATAAGAAATACTGATTGAAATCCTAACTACATAAAAGATCTTTAAACTTGTGTGAAAACACTGATCCCATTTTAGTGATCCTGTTTTATCCCATACTGATACAGCGCCGATGAGTTACTTCTGGACAGACACAAAATCCTTCAGATGAATATCAGTGGGACTTCAAACCCTAAGTACATCCAGAAGGATTTGGATGTCCCACTAAAATTGAACATTTAACTTTGAAGTCCTTGATACTGAGAGGAAAAGTGAGGTCTCTCTCACCCATTTGAAGACTACAGAATTGGGCTATAGGCTTCTCTTACTCTCTTTTAGTCCCAAAGGACATATACTTGTATGCATCCACAAAAGGCAACAGTCTCAGACATGCTGAGACCTGAGGAGCATGGAATAGATCCCAGCTGTAGCTGCTTGGAACTGTAAGACCTTAGACATGTCCACTGGCAAAAACATTGATAGCCTGAGGAAATCACAAGTATAAATATGGACACTAGCTATTGCCAGTGTGAAAGTGAACATTTGGAGACTGAGCATTTTTAGATGCCTAAATGTTGGACAGAAGTGCCTGGCAAGATATTTTGGCTCTGAAACTGTGGATGTTGTAGCTACATTTGGGAGAAATCAGCATGTCTTTCTGTTGGAATTTGTTTCTACAATTATCTCACATTTTTCTTAGAGTTGTTGATATTTATGAGCAGTGACAACTCTTTCAGCTTCATCTTTTAGCAAGTTACATAATTTAAAACCATTATTAGTGAGGACAGGAGGACCTCACTGTCCAATTGCTTTATCTGGTTGTTATATCATACACAGATTAATTTTGACTATCAAGATACCTTTAGACATACGATTTTAAAATATCTTTGTAGCTACTTCTGTGATTTTGTATTATGGATAAAGCCTACCTCTAGTTTCATTTTTGTTGTTGTTGAATGTCAGGGAAATAAAACCATTATTTTCATACTCCTTTGATTGCTATTGGAGTGCAGTCTTCAGATGTAAAATATGCTACTGGCCTTGTGAACATCAGGATGATAGCTTTCTCAATTTTATGTGCTGCTTTTTTTTGTTTTGCTTTTGCTTTTTGTTTTCTCCCCTCAAAATTAAGTGAAATTTCAATACTTATGCACCTGTACAACATAAAAAATTGAAATAATTTTCATATGTTCATTAACCTTTCAGTATTTTACCACTTGAATTTTTAAAACTATACCCAATGATTTACATTAGTAAAATGGAAGCTTGGGCTCATCTTTTGGGGGTTATTTTTATCTTTGCTTTTGTCAAATGTTTTTTGTCAAACACTTTTTTTCAGACCGGAACAAAACTTGTTCGTTGCTTGTGTTAACAGTTTGAATTTCTTAAAAGGTATTCTCAACCATTACTTCTAGGTGAATGCCATAAAATAATTCCTAGAGTTGTAGCTGCATTACCACCTGGGGCTCACTGCTGCAGTTAAAGTGTTTATACCTTACTTTCCTCTCTCTTTCCCTTTCATCAATACATAGTCAATATATGGACATTGCACAAATCCAAACTCAGCAGCTAAGAGATTTTTCCAGGGGTTTTAATGTAAGCAGAATTGTTACAGCTTTTCATAATCTTGTCCTTACAAACTAATCACTATTTTCTAGCAGTTATGTTTTAACCCCAGTACGTTGTTGCAAGATATTCAGTACAATACACTCAGGAAATGAAATATTATCTGAAAAATGAAAGCGCAAATACTTTTACTCCCAAATAACATTACTTTTTTATATTTAATTTTATTTTTTGTGTCAAGGGAAGTAACTGGAGAAAAAAAGCAAAACAAAACATGATTTTGATCAATAGTTTAATTTACAGTGACAAACTCCACACCTGCAAATGATCTGTTTCACGAGCCTTTCATTAGTCTCAGTTCAAGTTTTCAACATATTTCAGGTTGAGAAATTCATAGAATTTCAGGTGCACAATAACTAGGTAAATTTAGTACCAATACTGTGTAAGTATGTTTTTCTGTGTAGTAGATTTCAGCAAGAAGAGACATGACTGTGCAAAGGCAGAATCATAATTCTTTTTTCTTTTTTTCTTTTTTTCTTTTCTATTTAGGATGTTTATTCATACAAGCAAGTGGGGGTTTCTTTAAACCGCATATTTACAGTTAACCCCAAAGGAGAACTTATACAAGAACATGCAAAGACAAACATCTCATCGTAAGTAATCTTATCCCTAAAACCTTACAGGCTAAATAATTTCCTTTTATAACTTATAACTTGTGTCCAAATATAGGTTTCATTTTACTAATGAAAGATTCCTTAGAATATTCCACACAAAATATAAAACATGTAAAATACAATACAGACTTTCTACTTTCCTTCACTTAAACTGATAAAGACATTATTTAGTATTTAGTTCAATATACTCCATTTACTTTAATCATGTAAAAGAATTATAAGTGTGCAATTGAGTCTGTATAGAAATGAAATTAACTGGTTTCCTGAAGCCATCTGCCTTTTCAAAATTTCCATTTCCTGGAGCTGCCATCTAGAAGAGCCAGGAACAAATTTGAAGACAGGGCTGAGGGCTTCCATCAAGATTCTTAGGCACTGTAGCACCACATAATGAAGGGAGACAGCCTTTAGTGATGTTAAGACTGCACTTACTGGAAAGGGTGCCAAGGGGAGTGTATAAAATATGAATTATCAGTTGAGCAGGGAGCTGCTCGAACCAAACTGAACAGCAATGGAGAAACAAAATTTGGGGCTTGAATATTTTAACAGGTGATTTGGGAAGAAAATGGCATCTGTTTCTTTCTAGGTAGGTAAGTCCCTTTGCTTAGAATGAACAGATTTCTTATCTGAACTGTGAATGCTACCTGGAAGCTAGGCACCAAAATCGAGTTGAATTTTACAATTTCAAGGATGATAACTTGTTCATGTAAGAGTAGCCATGCCTTGGTGACTGGAGACTTATTTAAAAAAAAAAAATCAAAGTAAGAAAATCTTTTTATTTATTTTTCAGTTATGTCAGACTATGTGAAGTGGTAGATCACATTTTCCCTTTGCTGAAAAGAAGCCATTCTTCAGACTTTCCTTGTTCTGATACCTACAGTCAGTTCACCTACTGGAGAGAACCTCTACCACCTTTTGAAACTCAGGATGTACATCCAGCCTCATCTTAACTGCATCTCCGAACTGTCAGCCTCGGATCAAAGAATGAGTTAGCTTGTATTACAAGGACTTCACTTGGCTTTTGCTGTTGGCAGTTCAGCTGGAATCTGTGATGTGAGCATTG
This sequence comes from Anas acuta, assembly GCF_963932015.1. NCBI lineage: Eukaryota > Metazoa > Chordata > Aves > Anseriformes > Anatidae > Anas > Anas acuta. Next base: position 103,803,462 of record NC_088981.1, read on the forward strand.
TATTCCTTTGCTGTGAGCAAACTTAGAAATGCTTCTTCATACTTAGTCACGTTTCCAGATGACAAGAGTGAGTCGTACTAGGAATGGGAATTACATTCCTAATGTTCCTTCATCCAGCAACTCAAATCGTGCCATGCAGTTTCATTGCTTAAAGTCAAATAAAAGTGCAGTGATGACAGAGTTGCAGTTAAACACATCATAAGGTCATGAAGTGGTTCTGTATCTTTCTTGTATTACTGAAGTTGTCTTTCATCTCAGAAACCCCTGCAAGTTAGGGAGCTGAAGGTGCTCACCATTCCTGACATCATTTTGTGATACATGTTGCAGCTCATATGTCAAAATTCCATCCTCTGAAAGAGCGAATGATTGAGTAGGGTGGTTGGACCAGATGACCTCCAGTGGTGCCTTCCAACCTTAACCATTCTCTGATTCCTCTTTCCTCCTTGCTTGACCATCTGATGTTTGTTTCACAGTTCATTACTGGTCTAGGTCCTCAGCTGTTGTAAATTGGTGTAGCCATTGAAGACGATGGAATGTGTTGATTTATTTCAACCTGTTGTTTTGACTTTCTAATGCTTTTTTTTGTGTTTGGAAATAAATGATGTGCAATGTAAATGGAAGTAAATTAAATTAGATGGCCAGATTCTGCCAGTCTTCTTCAAGTTGAGGAGTACCATGTTTCAGAACAGTTATTTGGGTTAAGATACATGTGAAAGTGGAAGATATAGGCTGCTGTGTGTAGTGCCCATCTTACTGAAGTCAATGGTTTGACTGGTGATTTTTCAGTAAAAACATCTTATGAAGCAGATATGCTGAGTTTCAATATCATTGCTGAGCCAAGAAAACTGAAGATTTTGTCGAAATTGAATAGTTTTATTTAAAATGTTATTTTTGGCTTAAGTGTGAACTTTGATGCTGGTGAGTGATGCATCTCAGGTTTTTACTGAATGGATTTTTTTTGTTTGTATTTTTTTTGTATCATAAAGTACGGATGCTTTTAGTGCGATTTACTGTGCTCCAAGAAAACAAAATCTTTCATCTTTTTTTCCCTCTCATTTGTTCAGACACAAGCTGTAGATACTGTTTTTGCTACTTGCTCTCAAATGCCTTAAGATTTAACTGTGCATCATAGAAGCAATACTGCAGATCAGTTGATGATACTTTCCAAATGATCTGCCTTTACACAATGTGGTACTTTTAAGTGTATGCATCAGATGGCCAAATAATCCTCAATGAGATGGTAGCTAAGAAGGTGATTTTTTTCCCCTCATTTTAAAATGCATTTAAAAGTTGAATTATTCTCTGAAACATTGAAAACGGCATCATGGGATTCCATGTATATAGTATTTCAGTATGGTTAAAACAGTGGTTCATAAGCTGTGATCTCTGCCAACTTGTGATCTGTGAGGCTATGATACATGTTTTGCATCTGCTTCACAGTGTTTTCTGTTAAGAGTTTAGTAATAGGAAGGCAGAGTGGTCCAGGAGAAATTTTAAGATGTGATTGTGGTGGATTAGCACCCAAAGGTTTGGGAACAGCTGCTCTGCATCACATTTGTTCTGTTTCAACAAATTCTGGTTTTGCATCTCAAAAGCGTGTTAACAACATAGGTGGGATGGTAATTCTATAATAGGGATTTTTAACTTCTTGTGCTGCAGACTTTATCTCAGATGTCAGGGGGCCAATTTATGATTTCCCTGTGCCTTCAATAGTAATTAATAAGTGGAATCCTTTATACAACTGCAGTGTGCATAGCTGCAATGTGCAGTGGTGAGCCCTTCCTAAGTCTTCCTTTTCATATGAACGTTGCGGGTTCGGGCAAGGTACACGTCCATTTCAGAGATACTGGAATTAGTAGACAAACAAAAAGAGGATGAAATGCGTATCCAATGCCCCAGACTGATGATGCTGTCTTCAAAGTTTAAAGAAGCTGCAAATATCTTTTTACTGTCAGAAAATACGTACCACATTTCTTAAATCTGTCAGACAATCAGTGAGGATCTCAGGTAGCCAAACCGAGATGGTTGCATCTCTAAATATAGCCACACTTTAAGTATCCATTTATACTTGTCGCTAATGATTGAATTAATGGATGAATGTACCAACTGAATTCCGTGTTATTCAGTTTTTGTAAAGGTCTGCTTCAGTCCGTTAGGAAAATTAAAACCAAATCAGCCCTTCTCTTCAGTTAGAGGCCATCAGGTTTTTTATTCTTCACAGTAATTGAGAGTGGCTTTCCTAAGGTACCGCATGCAGTAGCTTTCACCAGGAAAAGAAAGGTCCCAGAGACTTCTCCACAATTAAAGTCTAAAGCCTGTGTGTATTTGTTTATGACTTAATAAATAGCCTGTCCAGGGCTGTTACTGCCATTAGTATTTCAACCCAAATGATAGTGTGAGTGAGTGGTCCTTTTAATTCCATCAGATTTGTAAAAGCAGTGCCACGCTGGTGCAGGCAACCCTGAGGTGCTGTGGAATCCCCATCCTGGAGTTTTCCAAGACTTGGTTAAACAGAGCTGTGGCTGACTTGGCTCTCATGTTGTCTGCTATCTGCTGCAAGCATGAAGTTGGACTAGCTGACCTCCAGGGGTCCCTTCTGACCAACATTGCTATGATTGTGAAGTTAACGCCGTGCTTCTGATGTACGGTATAACTAACCCTTTGTGTCTGAAAGTTTAAATATAGCTGGAAAGTGAGACAAATGTGTGTTTATATAACTCATGTTTATCAAACCTGCTCACAGAAAAGACGGTTAAGAAAATCCAATGCTAGAAACATTGCCATACTTTTAAAGGGAGTTTAAGATACTTTGTTGTGGTAGCTGAGCAATTTTATGCATAATGCTTACACTGCTGTGTTAATTCCTAACGAAGAAAAAAAGGACGGTTTAACAAATTCCTACTCTTTCTGTGAAAGAAAAAAAAAAAAAACTTTCTCAACTTTCCTTTCAGTGTAATGCTGGTTTCTGTTACAGAAAGAATATTTGGCTAGCATAAATATGCAGAGACATTAAATCACTGTATATTCTATTTATATCGTACGCATAAACTAGAATATGCAGCAGCGAGGAGTGACTGATGTTTATTTTCATGAAGCTGATGACCATACCCCTCCAGCTGTGTTGTGTGAGGGACAGAATACCATGATTGTTGCATTAGTTGTGTTACAGATAAAATGTTACTGCTGTAATATAGGGAGGGAGGAGAAAGAGTATTGGGTATTTTTATTTGTAGATATGGATTATTATTTCAAAGACTATTTATATACAGTATTTACTCTGTATATGTATGTGCTACTGGAATGATGAAAATCATTTTAACACCTCATTTTGATCTGCTGAATGCAACGACGATAGAACTATATATTGTAATAAAGGCAAATGTAAATTTCTTCTGACTTTTCTATTTTTGTGTATGCTTTGATTTCGGCAGAGTGCTTTTTCAGAACTGTTGGAGCTCTGAAGTGTGGAATTTGTACATATCCTCTCAGTTGCTTATCTCTTACTGGGGCTATCCAGTGTAACTTCCAGCACTTGCAAATTTTTTTGCTGTATTGGAGTGTTTGATCCAGAGCCTTTTCATGTGCAAGGAGTCAGGGAGGCAGGGTCAGGTTTTGGGCTCTCACTGTGCTGGGGTTTGAGGACAGCACCTGGGAGCCAAGAGTAACCAGATGGGAACTGGAGCAGCAGGACCAGTCAGGAATCTTACCATACCCCAGATTTTTTCCCGTTTTCCCTTTGTCTAATTCTTGGAGTGATCTGGAAAAGTAGCTATCTGATTTGAATGGGATTGTTGTTATTCACAGTAACAAGACCAGATATTCTCTCTCATAGTTTCCCTTCCAACTGTTCCCCCTCCTTAACCCCCCCCCCCCCCACACACACACACACTTTTTTTTCCTTCTTTGACATTGGCCATTCAGCTGGCAAGAAGCAAATAACATTTCCTCATGTCTGTGAGAATACAGAACTGCTTTTTGCTCCCTCTGCCAGGTTTGCTAAGCAAACTAACTGCAGCCGTAGCGATACTGCCGGGCTGGTGTTGGTATGAAAACAAAGATGTTTGGGGTTGATAAGGCTCTACAGCAGCTAAAGGTCTGTGTTAAAAATACAAGAGCAGCCGTATTTGGGCAGCCTACAGTCACTGCTTCTTCAATCTTCCCTATTTTCTGTATGTCTCTGGCTTATATAAACATTTACACTAGAGCTCTGGAGACAGGCTTTGAAATGAAGGTGCTTTTTTAATTAAAAGTCAGAGAAATGATGCTTTTGCCTCTGCAAACCAAACTTTATAAGGACATATTCATTGCTCCTGGAACATCTCATTAACACAGAAAAGTCAGGGGAACAAACCTCCTGAGGAGTGAAGACTGTTATTTTTTGATGCTGTGGAGAAGGTAGGGAACGCTACCCAGAATACCGCGTTAATTGTTTCCTTTCAAATAAATAGTCTTCATTTGCATTGCAGATGCCATCAAGTACATCAGAACAGATTATTGCAGGAGGCAGAAGACTGTTAGTGCCAAGAACCTGAAAAATGTAACTTTCAACTCATCTCTGAATATGCAAAAAAAGTGAAGCCTGGGGGCAATTTTATTTATTTCATTTTATTGCATAAATACTTGTGAAGGGAGTACACTCGCAGTGCCATCACCAAAGGTGGTCCTAACCCTTCTGCTTGGAGTAAAATCCAGCACCTCATTTCTTTCTGTAGCATGACTGAGCGATGCAAGGAGAGGAGTAGTTGTAAATGAGAGACAAGAGGCTGGCTGTAGTGAAAACCCAGCCGTGGTACAAAGAGATTAGGTGCTGGATGTTTTTAGGAGGAGGTCCTCATCAAGACCTTTCTAGCCACTGGAATGTGAGGGTGAGAAATAAAGAAGAAATGAGAAACAAGTTTTCTTCTAGGAGGCACTAGAGAAAGGGAACAAAACCAGGGTAAGTGGCCAAAAAGCAGCTTCTTAATTCCATGCCCATGTTGAACCTAGGTGTCAAGTGTTGAGCTCCCTGCCTCTTGACCAAAATCCAAGTGATAAGATGAGTGGAAATGGCCTCAAGTTGCACCAGGGGAGATTTAGGTTGATTATTAGAAATTTCTTTACTGAGAGGGTTGTGTGGCACTGGGACAGGCTGCTCAGGGAAGTGGTTGAGTCACCATCCCTGGAGGTCTTCAAGAAATGTGTAGATGTAGAACTTAATAGCATGGTTTAGTGGTAGGCTTTAGGATAGAGGTTGGACTAGATGATCTTAGAGGTCTTTTCCAACCTGAAAGATTATGTGATTCTATTAAAATCCCATGTCTCTACGTTGAACAGAAGGGGTGAAGGCCATTTTGGCTTCATTTGCCAAGCAGGAGAGAGTAACATTCATCAAAAGGAAATCCCTGTTTAAGCACCTGAGGGCTACCACTAACAGCAAAAGAAAGCTGCGGTTACAGCTCTATTTTAAGCTTTGATAAGGACTAGGGCTGCTTTATATTTTCATGAAACTGGGGAACAAAGCTTTCACCTGCAGTATACATAGCATGCATCCTTTTTAATAAAGCTCGCTTTGGAAAATTGACGCAGCCCATTTAAGCGTGTGCTTTAGTTGCAACTCCCTGCAATCAAATTTGTGCATATTCTTATCACTTTACTGGATTAAGTCAACTAATGCCAAGAAATCAAACTGGGTACTGGGGAGATACGGTTTCCAAGCTGAAGAATTGATCTCTCTTCTAATGGCTACTCTTGGACTGTTTTTTACCCTCTAGCACTGTCAGGTGTTCTGCCTGCTGCCAGCAATCTATTTATTGATACAGGAAATCCATTTTGCCTTGCCTTGCTTTTAATGAGTTTTGCAAGCAAGTGGCCCCTTCCTGTGACTCATTCTGTGTTTTCTGAGCGGGAGATTGTGGTTTTAAGTTTCACATTGGAAAGTAACCGCTGTGTCTGCTTTCCTTGTCTGCTGGAATCTCAACAAGAGGAATACATTTTGGAACAAAGAAATGTAAATGGAGCAGAAGAGTTCACATTTCTTTGTGAAATTGTATAAACATCCTTCTTTCCAGGGCAGTTAAAAAGACTAGTGCAAAATGAAAATAGGACATGTTTAAAAATAACAGCTTTATCTTAGAACATTGTTAACAACATAGACAAAAAAACACCCACATTTTCACTGATTTCTCCATATTTGCTGGCCCTCTGATTTATAACCAATAAATACCCAAATTTACCAGTGGAAGCCTCCCTCTGTTCTTACTGACACAGGAGCAGCTCCATGAGCATCTGGATTTACGTACAATTCCTGTCATTCCTTTTGGATACTGGAGGCCAAGAGGTAGAAGTGGATCTATTTGTTTCTTTTTTTCTTTTTCTTTTTTAAACAAAAGTAGAGGAAGGACAGAATCCCCTGCAAGCTTGGACCGTTAGCACTGAAAACTTAGATTTACGTTAAAAGCAGCCATAAATACATCAAAACCAATGACCAGGATGGTTTCCATTCCCCATTACCAGATATGACTATTTATATTTCAGGCTCAGTGGCTATGTCTGTACAAATAAATAGCTGGCCAACAAAAGGGCAGGCACTATTCTTTGGCCTCCTGGCCAACTGGTACACTTTGGTGAGTGTCCAAATAGCTGCCTGCCAAGTAGCACTGGCCCACAATGACCCTCGAAATGTGTCTAGGCATTGCTTGAAAGAGCACTGTGTGGGTGATGGAGCCCTGGCACAGGCCCCCCAGAGAGGTGGTGGAGTCTCCTCCTTGAAGGTCTTCAGAAGTTTGGAAAGGTGCTTCAGTTTTTCTGTAGCCTAGTTTGATCTCGCTGTCTGGCCCTGAATTGCTTCTGCCTCTGTCTAAGGCAAGCCCCTGCAATATTAAAGCATGACATGAAAGCTGAGACTATCTCAGCATTTCTGGAAAATGCCAGTAAAATCTAAAAGCTTTGCTAACATAGGCTTCTTAGAGACAAAGTGTATATGGGGAGGTAAAGGAAAATCATAATTGGGAGCCAATAAACACATTGGGAAATGTGAATCCCTGTGAGCAAGAAACTGAGCAAAGGAGGTAGGGGAGATCTGTGTGGTTGAACAAGGAACTCATGACAGAACTTAAACATAAGCTGAAGGTGTACAGGAGGTGGAAGCAGGAACAGGCCACTTGGGATGAACACAGGGTATTCAGAAATGCAACGAGGAAGGCTAAGGCCCATTTGGAATTAAATCTGGCTTGGTATGTCAAGTACAAGAAGGGCTTCTTCAAATATATTAGTAACAAAAGGAAAGACTAGTGAAAACATGGGCCTGCTACTGAACTGGGCAGGGACCCTAGTGACTGAAGGATGCAGGAAAGACAGAGATACTGAATGCTTTCTTAGCTTCAGTCTGCACCCGAGAAGAAATAACCCCAAGCACCAGGCTGGGGGCTGAGCTATTGGAAAGCAGCTCTGAGAAGGACCAGGGTTCCTGCTAGACAAGTCAACCATGAACCATTAGTGTGCCCTTGTGGCCAAGAAGGCCAATGGTATCCTGGGATGCATTAGGAAGAGTGTTGCCAGCAGGTCAAGGGAGGTGATCCTGTCCCTGTAGTCAGCCCTGGTGAGGCCGCACCTGTAGTCTTGTGAAGATGATGAAGGGGCTGGAGCATTTCTTATATGAGGAAAAGATGAGGGAGATAAGCATGTTCAGCCTGGAAAAGAGAAGGCTTGTGGGAAGATCTGATCAATGTGTGTAAGTATCTGAAGGGAGGATGTCAAAGCGATAGGTCAGACTCTTCTTGGTGCCCAGCAATAGGATAAAAGGCAATGGGCACAAAATGCAACAGAGCAAGTTCTGTCTGAATAACAGGAAACAGTTCTTACTGTGAGAGTGACTGAGCATTGGAACAGGTTGCCCAGAGATGTGGAGTCTCCTTCCCTGGAGATATTAAAAAACTGTCTGGATGCCATCCTGGGTAATGTGCTTTTGGGGACTTGATAGAGGGGTTAGATGAGATGATTTCTAAAGGTTCCTTCCAACCTCAGCCATTCTGTAATTCTGTGAAAGCAGGAATTCAACAGGTCACGTTAAAAATGTGACCTTTCAGTTACACAACTCAGCTGTCAAGTTCAAGGTGGAAGGGACAACAATTAAAAGAAAAAAGATAATGCTCAGAAACTAAAAAAGCTTTAATTGGGAAAGTACTGAGAGGAAAGATACAGGGAGACGCAATATTATCAGAGTCACTTTCCTGTAAGGATCCAGATATCACATAAAAATGCAGTGCCCTGTACTGTGGACTTAATTTCTGATCCATGTACTGTGTGAAAGAAAGAATATGAGAATTGTCCTTAATTCCCAAAGTAACGCGGGTAGGGTTTTTGTTTGCTTGCTTTGTGTCAGCACCAGCTTTCACTTAGTGCAGTGACTGGTGCAGTGACTTAGGAAGCAGCTCAGGCACACACCTACATTTTCTAATGCACTCTCTGTGCAATGTGGAAGTCAGCACAAGCATTGCATCTCTCTGCAAGGCTCATATTTTCTCTCTCTCTGGGCTGCTCCTCTGCATGTATTATTGGCAGGGAATCACTTCCATTTTCTTTTGACCTAGTGAATTCTTTTAAACCAAGGCTGTGGTTTCATGGGCGGTTGATCTGATCTACTGGTTTGTTACTGCCTAAAGGAAAAAAAAAAATAATCCTCACGCTCCCTGTCTCCTTTCTTTCTCCTCCTGATTCTCTACCGTACCAACAGGCTGTACTCCTGGGACAGTTTTGTTCTGCATTAGCAGAATTAAACAGGCTCAGGGAGTGATACAGTGCATGCCACACAGCATAAGTGGGTGAGTGCATGGATAAGAGAAAGAGGGGAACAAGGACCTTATGCTTTTGTCTAAGTATGTCTCATGAAGCTGCAACCTAAGTTTTCCTGTGTTGGACTCCATGCTACACCTGACCTCTTAATTCTTATAGTAATCCTGTAATTGAGGGCAGACCTTATAAAGTGACATGTCTAGTGCCTATTAGTGAACTTGAAAGCAAGGACATAAGCATATCCAGATGAGCCCAAGAGTGGTGATATACCACAAGTAAAGAAATCCCAGGATCAAACCCACCTGCCCAAGACACAAGGACTTTGGGGAAGCAAAAAGTTGGTTACAAGTCAGGAACAAGATCCGTGCCCTGACAGATGTCCTATTTTGGCTGGGGTGAATCCTTCATTGTACATTGTGCCTTAGATCTCCACGTGCAAGATGGGGCTGAAGGCAGTTGCCTCTGTCCCAGGCATATTCTGAAGACTAGACATTAATGCCAACGAGATACTGAGATAGGAAACTCCGGGGAGGGGAGGAGGGGGGAGGGAAGGGGCAGGGATACAAGAAGTATATTTGAACCACCATCAGTGGCTCAGCTTCTGAGTACCTGACTGTCACATAAAGTATTGTCCTCACTGGCCTTTGGGAGGGGGAAGAAATACCATCTCCACTTAATAACAGGAAACAAAAGGTTTTGGTAGCCTGAGTAACTTTAGCCACAATTTCCTGAGTCCGATGCCAGGGTCACAGGTACCGTGTCTTTGGTGTGCTCAGTACAAGGACTGAGAGGAAGTGGGGAGCTCAGGGCATACCCCAGTTTGTTAAGAAAAAGTTTCTGGTCTTCAAGCTCATGAAATGGCACTGCTTTGCTAATGGTCACTGATATGGTGGCAGTCTCTAGGGTGTATCATCACGAACCCTGGACCTGGAGAGAAATGACTACCGGAAAGCCCCAGAACATTAAAATTGCATAAGGCTATTTGGATGTGCTGGAAATGGGCAGAGAGTCTGCATGACGCATAGAAACACCAAATGAGCATATGTCATCGTGACAGAGCATGGCATATACCAGGGCAGCCTGGCTTTTGTGGGCTAAGTCCAATTGACTAGCAGATTTGCTCTGGGGTCACCACATGATGTTTGTTTGCTTGCTGGTTATGTCCCAGCTAATTTTGCAATGTGAGTCTAAATCCTTCAACCACACATCCAATTCGTAATTTAAGCCTGCATAATTTTATCTCTGCTTGCTTACACCCACTGTCTCCTGGTTTACACAAGCCATTGCTGGTTTCTGTAAGAATTGCTGCATTGATTGATATGTGAAACAGGAAGGTAGGATGTTTTAATGTGGAACGGTATTTAGAGAGATGCAGCATCTGTGCCTAAAGTGAGAGATAGTTACAGGGTTAGACAAGTAGGCCATCAATTACAGCAGACTGAGGTTAGGACCATCTGGCTGTTTGAAACAACACCAGGTGTTTGCAGAAGCAAATTTCCTGTGTTGCAACATAGGAGGAGAGTGGCAAGCAAGAAGCAGCCCTCCAGAGTGAATCTCAGCCATGAAGGAAGCCACTTCTCATTTCCTTTTTTAGTGCTATCTTGTGGGAAAAAAAAGCCACTCGAAGAGAGTGACACACCTCTGTTGCCTGCTCAGTGCCATCAGTGGGGTTCTCAGGGAAGCATTGTGGACCCTCTCCTAGAGAGCTGAGTAGGAGTTGTGCCCTGTCCTCGTGGGGCCTGTCCTGATGGGCCCCATCCTGGTGGGCCATGTCCTGTTGGGCCACATTCTGGTGGTCCCCATCCTGGTGAGTCCTGTCCTGGTGGGCCATGTCCTGGTGGGCTGTGTCTCCTTCACCCACAGTTTCCTTCAACTCTACACCAGTATCATGTTTGGTTCCTGGGAGGGCAGCGACACTGAGCTCACCAGCACCTGTCCCCATATATATAGACCATAGGCTGGCCTCTCTGCAGGGCCTGTGCTTGTGCCACCCATCCCACAGAGAGGGAGTGTCTGCTCCATCAAACTGGGCAACTTCATGTGCATGCTCTCCATGCTGGCAGCTTAGCATGGTTCTTGGGACTTTGCTGCTGATGGCCACTGCTCTTCTGGTCTTTTCCTTAGGGCAGCAGAACCCAATACAAGGTTCACCATGGCTTTCTGGTTCCCAGCCTCCGTGTGCCTTGCCCATGCAGTTGTAACCAGCTCTTGGACCCTTGCTGATGGACTTAAGCATTAATGTCTTGGTTTGAGTATCCAGCATCCATAGCCCTCTGGAGGCTGTCCTTGCTGCCTACCCCAATGTACAAGGTGTCTTCAGCCATATGCAGCCCTGCCTCAGTTTCCCTTCCCACCCCCAATTGTCCCCTTCAGCCAAGGGAGTAGCAGCCAGAGCTGGACTGGTTGCTGGCAGAGAGGGTCAGGAAGTGTACCGAGATCACTGTCACCCTTAATCTGCTCAGCATAGGACTGTGCTCTGATAGACATTGTCAACCATTCAGGCCTACTGGGACGTATTCTGTAAAAATCAAGGATTGGTGCATGTGGAAAATATTGTTGAATTACCTATTTGTGCATTGTTAAATTCAAATGTCTCCTGTGCATTTATGCTAGTTCAAACATTCTCATTTATACTTGATAATATTTAATTGTTATGATTTACATTAAAAAGAGGAGTAAGCCTTAATGCTGAAATTGATCCAGCCTAAACTGGTGTACATAAATTAGGAAACAATCACATCTCCCACTAAAATTGTTCTGACTCTGCTAAACTCCAGCTAGGACTTTACAGAGCCTCTGGCAAGAGGTGATATCCGAGACCTTCCAGGCGAGCCCCAGCTCAGCAGCAGCCTTTTACAACGAGCAGACAAGAGGTTAAAAATTAGGTAAACGCAATCTCAGTAACTGGCAGCAGGACCTTAGATCAGTTTTTCCTAGTTTCTATTTCTATCAGTGAGAAATAGCCCTCACGGGTTTATTTTAAATTTTAATTATTATACTTTAATTATCTGGTGACAGAGGGAAAAGACTTTGGTTTGGTTATAAATTCCCAACTTAGATGAATTCCTCTATAAAACACTTCATTTAGGAAATACAGCAAAGGTTGCTAAGTGACAACAATGCAGTTATGTGTCAGAGCCCTTCCAAACCCCGACCGCCAAGAAGAAAATGAATAGCTGCGGGCAGCAGCACGTAAGCAGGGTGGGGAGACGAAAGGGCCATGGCTCATGAGCAAGCCTGTGCCAATGTGTTCCCAGCCCCCCTATTAGGTGCAGGTTAATTTACAGAAGCTCTGAGCACTTCTGGCACCCACTGAATAATGAAAACCTGTGAGGTGTCCAGAGCAGTGCTGTCGACATAGTTTTGTGCAAGGGAATAACATGGTATAACCTCAGCCTGGATTTGAAACCATTAGCCAATATACAAATTGGAAGGGCTCACACTGTTTATTAAAATTCAGCTACATGAGTGCTGCCCCATGGATGACATTCTGAAAATGGACTGGTGACATACACGGAGGTAGAGTTTTGGCTAATCTGGATTTCTATAAACTCCCTTTGAAAATAAAACATTTGATGTGGATTACTGCAGATAATACCATCAGCCATTCCTGAAAATAATGTAGTGATTGCAATTTTTACTAAAAATTGACTCTGAGATGGGGTTTCATTAGGCCTGACTCTGTCTGTATGCTCACCCACTTCTCTTTTGTCAGCAGGCTAGGCTGTAGGGTTGTGGTAGGAACAAAATGATTGTGGCACCAATGCTTCCTGCAAAGATTTCACAACAACCTTATTTATTCTTTAAAGCTGCAGGCTTTGCCACACCTAAATCAACCTTCAGCCTAGTAGAGCAACCAGTTTTAGCTAGCAGCAACAATGGAAGGGGGTTGTGCAGAAAAAAAAAAAAGTATAGTATCACTTATAAAAATGCTGCAAATGACCTTTGCAAGGTCCTCATCTAGGCGCCAGATGAGTGGCTCCATGTGCAGCTCTAGGCTGGCTTTGCGCATATTTTCAGTCCCATGTAAGAGCATTCTTGCTTGTCCCCAGACAACAAAAATTTTGTGGTGAGACAAGTGGAGCTCAGCTCAGCATAGGCTTAATTTGGGGCTTATCTAAGCTGCAGGCTGATGGCTCTGGCACAGGCCTGCTGCACTACATGAAACATGGACCTTCTCAAGCAATCAGCAGAGCTTTGGTTTTCTGCTTCAAAGCTGAGCACTGGTGCTTGCTGGCTATTCAAGGCTGAAACTTTTGAATCTGAAAAATCCAGCCCTATCTGCCAAATGGCTCCTCTACTTGATCAGGTCTGTGCATGCGTGCAGTAGGTTGGCTGACAGGGGTTAGCTCCATGTTAAAACAGGCCTGGCCAGCTGGAATACAATGCTGGCATAATACAAAACTGCAGAATCATAGCACGGCCAAGGTGGACAGGGACCTGAGGAGGCCCCTGGCCCACTCCCTGCTCCAGTAGGGCCACACAGAGCAAGGTGCCCAGCACCACATCCAGGTGGCTGGTACCCCAGAATGGTTAAGTACCCCAAGACAAGAGGAGTGGTGTTGGGGATAATTTTGACCCACTGATTGTTGAGTCGATTGCTGTGGCTTTTGGGCCAGGTGACTGGTGCAGGTACAGCCATGGGCAGATGCCTAAGCAGCAGCTCTGCAAGCAATCCTAGGGGACACCGTGCAAACACATGCTTACTCCTGGCTTTTTGCTCTGAAGAACAGGACAGAAAACCTGATGCTGGGATTTGCAGTACCACTGCCTTGCCTTAGGCTTGGCAGGAGAAACCAAAAGGAACAAGAAAGGAAAAACAACACAACTGACTTTGATCTGACTGAGAAATACACTCTGAAAAATAATATGTGAGAAAGGCATCCAAATTTTTCCCTGCTTAAAATTTCCCATTGTCTTTTAAGGAGCAAATATTTTAGTATATATTTTGTTTAGCTGGATTCTTTTGCTATGATGCTCTGTCTATGCTAACTAAATTCTTGTAGTAACGGCTCCACGATGCTGCATTTAAAGATTATAATTCACTTATAGCCCACTGATTAAAAAAAAAAAAAAAAAAAGTATAAAAAACAGGTATTAGCTATTATTAAATAAAAATAATTTACAGCTTACTATGGCCACAATGAATGAGACTGACTCACTCATGGGCTTTGGGACATTTTTTCTAGTTTTTGTTTTACGAGACTGTACATGAAGGATGTTAGCTCAGTTGGAGATTTTCTCTTTTACTCTATGCCAAGGTTTTCAGAAGTGACTAATGACTTTGGGTGCCTAACTGGAAACATTGTAATAAGGCCTGAATTTCAGAATGGCAGAGCACCCATCATCTGAAATTTAAGTCCATTTATGGTCTTTTAAATTCAGCTCTCAGGACTGAGATCCTCTAATTCATCAGTACCTCTTGAAAACCTTAGAAGTTCTGGAAATGTATTAAAATCTAAGATGCAATTTCCTTCTTAAAAACCTCTCCATGCCCAATTTTCCACGTCCCAACATGTGTAGACTCAGAAAAAAAAGTAACTAGCAATTACTGAGTGCAATGTGCTTGGATTTTATGATAAAGAATACCTTGTGCTCATTTCCTTACTATGGTGGTGTTTCCCTGCTTTCTGATAAATTGTAATGTCCATAATCTTGTTTTTAAAGAGTGTTGTGTCAGTTTTCTACATCTTCAGTATAAATTAGTGAAGTGTTTGGTGCTGTACAAGCTGGGAATTCAGCCTTTGCTTTGGAAAGGTAGAGACAAGTCGGTTGTCTTTATACAGGGAGGAATGATTCACGGGATGTAGCAAGCACAAAAGGCTTGGGATACCTAGGGATGAAAGTCCCTGTAATACTCTTTATTTAATAGACTTCCTGGCGCTGTGCTGCCACAACCCACAATTATGTAGTGGACGGGTATTACATTTCACTACCGTTGCCTTTGCAGTTACCGAGTCACATCTTTCTTTGATATCTACTGGTGCAAACTGCCACCAGCTAAATTATGCCATTTGACATCAGGTGGGCTTAGCATTTCAGTGCTCACTGGGAGGTAAAGTCTTCCCCTAGATAACTGGAGAGTTCTGTCTGATTATCTCATAAAATCGGCTATTGCATCAAGAGCAGAATAGGAGGAAGTTAGTCTCTTAAACGGATTGTAACTGGAAGCTTTTACTCTGTCTAGCTGGGCTGTTACCCACAGCTTAGATTAGATCTGATCTTTTTATGCTTCCCTACAGGTTTGCTTTGATTGTCTCCCCATTTTCCAATAAACACTTGAAGATACCACTGGGCAATTATTGAGGCAGTCCCTGGGAACTGTTCCCAGCCGGTCTGATAGGAGATACGCTGGGTGCAAGGCACTTGCCCTGGATTGATCCCAGATGCACAGGGCAACTAGATAGCCATTCCCAGAAGAGGCTGCAAAGAAACAAGCTAACAAGGGGCATGGGAACAGCCTTGTGACCTCAGTGGAAGGCAGCAATGGGAGACCGAGTGTTCCAACTGGACTGAGAAATGGAGTATGTGTGATTTTGTGAGAGGTGAAGTGTGAAAACAAAGCACTTGCCTAAAGCTAGCAGGGCATCACCGAGCACCCAGTTTTCCAGTGAGTTTCACACACAAATGCTGTGAATCCTTTCTCTCTTCCCAATTGACCACTTCACCATCTGGATAGTGAAGTCACCCTTGCTCCAGGCAAGGACAGAAGAGTTTATCTTTGGCATCTTCTACTCTCTTTTTATTAAAGAGTTGTAGTGTATGTTATTTCCTCTGACTGCTGCACCATGTACCACCTTTCTGAACCTAGAGAGCAATCCTACATTCATTCCTGTATCAGCTCCTTACCTTCCCAGCCTCTGTTTTCATATCACCCAAGTGTGTCCTATCCTTGGCTGTGGCCAGGTGACCCACCAGCTCTTTGGAGGACACAGTGGAGCCAGCAGCCCCTTGCACCTTTTATTGTACCTGCTTATTTTATTTCTTCTTCTTCACATGAGCCTGTTCCAAGCTGCAGTGTTAAAAGCCAGCCATACACATGGGAATCCATGAGTGTGCAACCCCAGACATGGTCAGGATCTCCAGGAGATCAATACCCACATCCATCCCTCCTGTTGAGCAGGCCATCTCCCCCTGAGTGGGCTGTGGAGCCCCAGGGCCACTCAAGAAGAAATCCTCTGAATTGCCAGCCTGGCAGCAGAAGTCATCAGCAAGGTACCCAGGGCAGAATAATGCCCTCTCCCTTTACACAGTGTGTTGAGCTGGAAGGGTTTCAGGAAAGGCAATAGAGGAAGAGGGTGAGGAAACCTGTCTGTTCTGAGCTTCTGCTGCTGCTGAGCAGCAATGTGGCCAGCTGGAGATGTGCCCAAGTGCCCAGAAACTTCTGTTTATAGTACCTATGGCATTGCTCTTCAGATAAACTGTGTGACTTCTGTTTTTCAATGAGCAGAATAGCAAGATGTATCTCAGACATCAAAGGGCTTGGGACTTGTGAGTTTGCAGGTATAAAATGGAACAGAGTCCAAGAGTTTGGACAACAACATTGCACAGGACAGGGTGAAATCCACACTACTTATACTTGGGCATATGCACTGAGCTAGTGCCTGGAGTGGGTAGGAGAGAGAGGGCAAAGAGGGTCTGAGAGACAGCACTGGAGGCAAAACCAAACCCACAGTCTGTTGCCTGGCTCATCACCAAGGAATAAAGTTTACCTAGCTTATAGGGAAATTAAAAGGATATGACCTCTAAACTGGATATTACCCTTATGCCTCCAAGGCCTCCATGTCCTCCACTCACACAGAAGCAGGGCTTGCCCTGGCAGTGCAGTGTTTGTAAACTTCTTGCTGTTACAGACACACTGGCAAACCCCAGGGCAGCAAAGTTCCCGAGCTGAGGTGCAGCTGAAGGGAACATGCCTGCCACTGCAATCATGTCCCCTCCTGCAACACTTTTGCTGGCAGAGTGTTTTTGATAACATTTCTGAGTTGTTTCTTGCAGACAGCTCTGGGGGCTGACCTTCATGACACAAACTAAGACTCGCAGATGTTCTCATGTTTACTTGGCTACCAGTTTTAGAGGAATGTCTACATGCCTCCACATGTTGTACAGTGCCGATTGTGTTTTCATGGCATAGGGCCATGTTGGGGGTCACCCTCAGTGCTTTCCTACAATAAAAACTTGTGGAAATGTCAGTCACTCAATCTGTGCCTTCCCTCTGCTTTCAGCAGTCTTCCCTGGCGGGTGGCCATGAGCAGGGTGCAGGTTTGTGGGATGTTCCCGGGAGGTGCCTCAGCTGTGCAGACACAGCACTGCACAGCTCTAGGAGCAGGAATAAAATGTGGCATGTCCAAAGCAGCCTAAAGAGGTTAATGATCACATCAATGGGAAACAGTGTCCTCATGCCTCTGATTTCTTTAGTAAATTTCAGTGTAAGTCATAAAACGCATGGATGCCTGCATCCAATATATAAACCATGTTTCTTTCTCATAAAATACACCTAAAGTTAAAATGTATTTTACTCTGAAATTACCTAGGAAAATGTAACTGATATCAAGTCCTGGTGACTTAATGAGATACCAGTTTACTGCTGTCAGCACCAGCCAGTCTGGTGAGATACCAGTTTACAACCACCAGCAAATCTGGAGGTGGTGGTTCAAATCGATCTCCTTTTGGACCATAAAATTCAAAAATATATCTTAGTCTCTGGAAAATACAGTATAATCAAACAAAAATCAGAAATGTACTTTGTTCTCTTTGTAATGCCTGCTGTTTTCTCCTTCTGTGCCTGGAGATTGCTGAAGGTCCGTTTTGCCTCAGTTTCTACCAGCAAGACTGGCCTTCAGGAATCCTAGGTCCCAGAGGCTAGGCTGAAAGTCTGGAGCAAGGAAGATGTACCTTTGGTGGGAGAGCATCAGGTCAGGGAATACTTGAGCAACCTGGACATTTGCAAGTCCAAGGACCCTGGTGGGACACACCCAGAGGGCAGCGGTCAGTGGCACAAAGTCTAGTTAGAGGCCAGTAGCAAGTGAAGCACCCCAGGGGTCAATGCTGGGTCCAGTCCTGTTTAACATCTTCATTAATGAGCTGGATGATGGGTAGAGGGCACCCTTGGTAAATTCGTGGATGATATTAAACTGAGTGGTTGATTCACCAGAGGGCTGTGCAGCCATCCAGAGGGACAGTGAGAGCCCAGAGAGGTGGGCTGACCAGAATCTCACAAAGTTCAATGAGGAAAAGCGTGAAGTCCTGCACTTGGGGAGGAGAAACCCCAGGGACCAGGACATGCTGGGGACACCCAGCTGGAAAGCAGCTCTGGAGAAAAGACCTAGGAGTCTTGGTTGCCCAGAGAGGTTTTAGAGTCTCCCTCTTTGGAAATCTTCAAAAGCCACCTGGGCATGGTCCAGGGCAACCTGCTCTAGGTGTCCCTGTTTGAGCAGGGGTTGGACCAGATGACCTTCAAAGGTCATGCCCAACCTGAGCCATTCTGTGATTCTTTGATTCTGTGGTTATATCATTCTGTCATACTGTCATTTTGTCACTCTGTCTGTCCAGCCATGGCCATGCCTATGAGCAGCACAACGGTATCTGCTAATCAACCCAGCAGATTTGATGTTCTTGAAATATCTCCCTGAGCTCCATCCTACCTCGGTGCAGCACCACCTCCTTCAGACACCCCTCTCTGCCATTCAGGCCCCTGAGTCTAATTGAGGCAGCACCCGGTTTTAATAGGAAGTCTGAACAGTATTTTTTTTTTTTTAGATCCTAAATTGTTTTCAAAGGGCTGGTGCATCATTCTCACCCCCCTCCAGCCCATCCAGTGCTGCTCAAGAAGCAACTGGGACAGTCTTTGCAGCCTCCAGAAGATGGTGCCCTGCTGTTAGGAAACAATGCTGCGAGCAGCAGTCATTCCAGTTCACTGGCACAATGTCACACAAAACGGTTTGTGTCTGTCAGCACATTCCTGGAAGGTCACAGTGAATGATGAATGCTCCTGTGTAGGAGCTGTAGAGTTTTTTTTTTTTTTTTCCTTTTTTCTTTCTTTCCTTTTTTTTTTTTTTTTTTTTTTTTCCATGAATTGCATCACTTGGCGGCCTCTTGGCTTCATTCATTTGACTCCTGTGGTTACAAACCTTTCCCAATTGTTGTGAGCCTGCTTCCTCCACAACCCCTCTGTGGCCAAAGCAGGATATTCATGACTGACTGGCCTGGGGAAGCTGGATAACTTCCAGCTACTTTCCACAGCAGAGTTGCTCACTTCCCTCCCCCCGAGGTCTGAAATATCCTGTGGTTCTGGTTAGCTTTCTCTCCGGATGCACATCAGCTAAAGCATATGCATCATCATGTGATACCCAAGGTTGTTTCGGTGCAGCTAATTGTCACAGAGGCTTTATTTAGATGCCATGTATAAAAAGATGAGTAAAGCACTCCAGTGCGAAGCCAGGAGGATATTAGATTTGATCCTGAATGAAAAGCTGATTTTCACTGGCATGTAGCACTGGAGTTCTCCACTGAGCTTTGCACATATGTCTAAGATGTTTAAATAATTCCAATAAACTATGATGTCATCTTTGCAGCTCCGCTGCCATTTCCTATGATTTGGTTCATGATTTTTTTCCCCCTCTGAGTTATTAATTGCTCATGAAGCTCGTGCAACTGAATGGGGCTCTTCTATTTTTTCACACTTCCCCCTCCCCCCCCATCATTCACAAAACACAGACCTTCTAGTTTTAATTGGGGAAAAACACCTACAGCCAAATTCGGCATTACTTCTCAATGGGAATTTAGCAGCACCTAAGTAGCAGTAGTCACTCAGCACAATCTAACCAGCCACACTGAATGGTATTTTGTTGATGTGGGGAGTGTCTGGATATGGAGGAAGGGTCAGCAAAACCCCTGGCAGAGTAAAATCAAAAGAGGAACACCCACATGTGCAAACAATGTTCATGGGCTTGTTCATGTGGGCAGACATGTCCTTCAGAAGCAGGCAGACACGTTCAGTGGTCAGGGCTGATTAACAAGTACGTGCCTTTTTTTCTTTTTTTATTCCTCCTCCCTTCCCCCCCCCCCCCCCCCCCTTTTTTTTTTTTTATTATTACTATTATTTATTTCTGCTTTTGGTTGCACAAATGCAGCAGGGAAGAGGTTCTGGGAGAGGAGTGCTGGGAGCCCAGCAGTATGTCTGCCCTGAATGGTGCCAGGTCTTGTTCTCTGCCTGAAACCATCTGGCAATGTCCATGCTGTTAAAATCTCTTTGCCTTCAAGACATGGCAGCTGCATCAAATCTGGCTAGCAAGTAGTTCCTGGTCTAGTCTAGCCCCTGCACTATGCAACCTCTCTAGAAGTGCCCAGGAACTGATGGGAGGTTGCTGGCTGTGACACTGGCTAGGTTCGGAAATGTTCCTGGCACTGCTGTAAGTATTTATCAGTTCAGATGATGGGGGTCTGTGACTGTGTCCTGGCTCTACTCAGTCTGCTACTATGGATGGGGCTGGACAGACTCAGGTAGGCTATGCAGGATTCATCTGTAGGCCTGTTCATCTTTATTTTGGATAAAAGAAAACCATTCCTGGGGAGGAGAAACTGGACTGGGACCTGGTGGGAGAGAGAAGATGTAAGGTAGATCCTCGTTGACAAAGATAAAAATGTCTGGAATTTGGTAGGAGCATAAATAAAGCCAGAGAGAAATAAATTCAGAGGCCAGATGACTCCTTAGGAGGCAAAGCTTGTGAACTTAACAAAGTAGGAGATATTTTCCAGAAAGATGCAAGGATCCACATGCTGCCAGATTGTTGATACATAGGGAGAAACAGTTGAAACTTCAAGATTTAGTTTTTTTTTTTTTTTTTTTTTTCCTCAGCAGCAGCAAATAAGGACATTTTGCAAAAGCTTTGGTGAAGACAAGCAAATTGCAAACTGCTATCTGATAATGGCTACATGTTGCAAAGAGTGAGATGAAAGGAAAAGATCTGTGAAATTTGAGGACGTTTCATGCTTTATACATTTCCAGAGATTTCATCAGATCTTTCAAGTTGTCAAAGAAATGTCAGGAAATGAAGAACCAGAGGTTTTATGCAACTTGTGGGGATTTTTTTTTTTTAAGTTACTTGATTCGGAGAAAGTAATTGGAACTCGTTTGGTTTTACTTAGATTTCATGAAATCCCTTGGTGTAATTATTTCTCGTAGACCAAGGCCTGCATTTACAGGCTTAGATTTATTTGACACTTGCCTTTATACAATCCAAGGGCTGTTCCATCTACAGGCACGCAACCAACGTCAAAACCTTCTTTGAGCAAAGGTCATTTCAGATCAAGTGAGCTCTTTGTCAGCATCACTAATAGCTTGATAACAATATGTGGAAGCAGGTTTGCCAAGAGACCTAACAGGATAGAAGTCACTTTTTTCTCTTTCCACTGTAACGTTGCTTGGTGCTGCTAAATGGAGTTGCTAGGAGCAACCTTATCCTGTGTGTTTTTGTATCCAGACACGGTGGATTGCCCTGTGTGGGACTTATGAACAGCACAAAGAAATAAGGATGTCTGCAGGGTTTTGGATGGCCTGCAATGTGTTGTAGAGGTGTGATGGGGATCCATGCAGTTGTGCCGTAACCAGCTGGAACAGCTCAGTTGTGCCCATGCAAGCTTTGCCACATGCCCACACATGGATGCTGGGTTTGTAGTTGGTGTCTGCAATTCCCATGCTTTTCACAAGTTATCTGTGGCTCTGTTCTGCCCATCTGAGGACAGGAGATCCTCAGATCTTGCCATACAGACATGATACTCTCAGTACCCTCGGGAGGAGGAGATGCCACTTGGCAAAGAGCAGTAAGAAGGGCAATGGTGCTGTCTGCATCTCGTCTCTTTTGGGTGGTTCCTGTCTCCAGCGGCTCTAACAGAACTATCTGTATGCTTAGAGATAAGGACTACGGCTCATGTGACTGCACAGGAGAGGAAAGCTCCTCAAACATTCATTTTGTGCCTGTTAAAGAGCAAACCTCAGAGTACCCTTATGCAGCCAGAGGAGCCTGTAGCAGAGAAGATAAGGAAAAGCAGCCTCCTGTCTTTCTCACTGCAACACAGCCTGAGTAGTTCCAAGTCATAGTATGCTCTCAGCCCTGACTCATGGAAAATGCCTGCTGACATCTCACAGGAACCCGGGATAAGTTACTAAGGACTCTGAGGATCTTTTCTCAAGATATATTATGACATGCACACTGCATCTTTTGAGCATGAAGGACAACAAAACTTACCCAGCATCAGTTGAGTGATGTCAATATGCACTCAGCATTAGGATGGAGGGAAGCAAGGGGTTTAGCACATGCACCCACACATATGAGTAACAAATTAAAACTCCTGAAATTCTTCAAAGATGTTGATTTGTTGTGAACTCTGGGAATCGATCCATGCAAATAAAAGCTCACAGTTTTTTCTTTTGATTCTCAGCAAAAGACACTTACACACCAAGGTGCTGAGCACTTGGAGTTATTAAAGACAGGGACTTCAGCTCCTACAGACAATGCAACTGGAGTTTCACTGGCTGTCACACTCAACAGGGGCAGCACAGCTACTGCAGGATGATAGGATGGTTTCCTCTGCCATGGACCATAAGTATCACTGGCAGAGGAAGACAGACTGCGGCTGTGTCTTCAACTGTATTCCCAGACAAAAACCCATGCTTTGTTTTAGTTTTGTTCTTCTGAGACCCCTGAGAGGGAAAGACCAGGACACTGTGGGATGTATGAGAAAACTATCAAACACAATTCTCAGTAACCAGTAAGTCTACACAAATTCAGCATTGAAGTCAATAGGAGTCTTTTGAATGGCTTCAGTTGGGCTCAGATTTTTACTCTAATTGTGTGCCTACACAGGGTTTGAAGATTGAGATTCATCCACCTAAATATAGGCATCTGATTAAGGTGTCCAGGGTAGATCAGTACAAAGAGACAGATGCAGGCAGATTGTGGGTCAGACTATCCCATCCCACACAGTTAACTGTTAAGAGTCATTAGCAAGATTAATCTTCTAATTTGGTGCCTTGAATAGTGCCTAAAGTTAGTGGGCAGAACAGGTTGAAGCACCTAAGCACCCAACTGAAACAATGGGAATATTATTGCATAATTTTCTTGTGTAGCGTTCACTAAGATTAGGGTGGAAATGTGCACATGTTGCTGGATCTGTTGGAGAGGTGAAGAAAGATGATGAATTAGAAAAATCAAAATTAAAATAAACTTTTATTTTTATGCTTTATACTAATGTATCTAGAATGTTAAGAATTTATCACCTGAGATAAAAGACTTAATCATTACTAAACCCTTTGGCAATTGTTTTAATAACATTAATCAAGATGAGCTCATTTAGTGCTAATGGGGGTGTTTTAACTACTTTTATAGGATTTTCACTGAAATTCAGAATTAAATAATTGGGCCATTATTCTAAAGTGTTTTCATCATCCCTTAGGGAAGTCCCCAGTTTCTTGGCTTTCATCTGCTTGGTTTTATTTCCTGTCAAGCATTAATTCTGATTGCCCTTGACAGTTTGGGAGCACCCCCTCCCAGTTATTAATCTGACCCTCTTCTGGGCAGTCTGAGGTTGGTTGCCCCTGATAATCTATTTTGTAAATGCAGTCATGGGCAGGAAAGATTTAAAAAAGCACTAAATGAGTGTGGTGATGGATGATGAGACAGGGAGGATGGAGACTGCCGTTGGCTAAAGGCTCCAGTGAGTTGAGTTTTCCCAACATCCAGACTGGATGTGCAGTTGGTTAATTAATTGTCCATTTCTGCATACAATATTACCTTAAGCATGCTTAGCTCTTATTAGAGGCTGGGGTCGTTGCAATCTGGAATGCAGGGGCACATGCTGAAGGCTTTATGGAAGGAAGGGAAGGAGTTACGGACTCTAATTCAGTTGTCTGAATTTATCCTCTTAGTGACAGATGATATGCCAAAACATGTCTAAAACATCCCTTAACAATCAGAATTGTAATGCAGAATGTACAGTAGACCCTTACTTTCCTTGAAAAGTGGTTAGATGTCTTGGTTGTCTGAAACAACACTAAATGTTTAGGCAGCTGTGTTGAGCCCTAGGCTTAGGAATCCATTTGAGATTAGGACACTCCATGTGCCCACGTATACCCATCTACACGCAAGCTAGGTATCTAGACTCACATTAGAGTTAGTGGAGATCTAGTTAATGCACTCATCGAAATCTAGTGAGCAACTTGGCTGCTTAGCCACTAGCTGTCTATCGTAAGGCAGCTTGAATCACCCTTCAGACTCTGGTGACTGTACTGAGTAGATCTCTGCTAAATACAGCGAGAACTTGGACGCCTCAGGCTCAGTTCAGCTGACTAACTATTGATGCCTAGTGCCATGGTAGCTGCTTTACAGTTTCCTGGCTGGCCTCCAGCTTTATCTTCAGAAGAGGCAGGTCATATCTGCCAGCCTGATGTGGTTGTCTCAGACATCCAATGACACCTGAAAAAATTGCAAGAAGGTTATATGTGGGCACCAAAGCACTGCCTTTTGTCATGCATAATAGGGTACAATACATGAAATCACTTCAATACAAAAGCTAAATTTCTCTGAATCATCCATATAATGATATGTTCATTTAGATGACAGCTGTATTAAAAGGTTTTATTTAACCTGGTAGGAAAGCCTGCATCAATCATTCCTAGTGTTGATAATCACAGGAGACATTGCCATTTCAAACTTACCCTGCTGAATTGTCAGGTCATATTCTACCAGCTTGTTTGGTACTTCACATGTCTATGCCCAAGGACTAACAGCAAAAGGTAACTGTAACACATTTAAACATGAAATAATACATTATTTTTTTTCATATTCAACTAACTTTATGCACTGCTATTTTCTATTTTTCTCACAGAAAAACTGAAAGTTTCTTGTCTCTTATTCCATTATGGTGATTGAAAATAGCACAGGGTGGTAGATGGATAAGTATGAGGCAAAAAAAGAGAAAGAAAAATTTTCCATTGTATATCTTATCTTGAAAATAATCTCTGAAAACTTCTTTGTTTTAAAAGATTGTTCTCAGTGTAGAGATCTTACTCAAACCATGGTATCAAGAGCAATAAACAACCTACATTACATACAGCAGAATTTCACTTCTGTAAGTCCCATTTTCCAAGGAATTATGTGATAATGCAGATCACATTTTGTAACCACAGTTTTTATCTCTTGCAGCTTGTACATTTTTTATGATTTTAACTGTTGGCAAATTACTTAACATTTCAGATAAATTTAAAAATTCCTGTTTTTTATTCACAGAAAGAAGTCAAACAATTACACTGAGGAACTAATGACTGAGAAGAGTTATTTTCAGGATAGCTTAATCATTGGGTAGGGTTGTTAAGATGTCATCTTTTAATTGTGCCATGGAGGCATCTCTATTTTTGTCCACTTCATGTTCCCACAGATGGGTCTCAGGTTTTGCAACATGCATTGGGCATGGCTTATGGCCATGCCAAATATATAATGAGTGTGGGACCCAGGTAAAAATATATGCCATGTATCCTGTTTACTCTTACACAATTATAATAATTCAATCCTCTCCACAGGAATGATGCAACAGGGTTTCCATTCTAGGACATTAAGCTCTGCCCACGTGTGATGTATGCCCTTTGTTATTATTCAGGGTCTCACTGTTGCAGGCTGCATCTGGCAGACACTTCCATGTCTGCACTTCAGCTGGATGCTACAAGTCTAACAACGCTTACTGCATCCAGTCCTTGCTGGGGACACTTATTCATGTCTTCTTCGGGTCTAACATGATTCAAGCTTCATCTCTGCCAGAACTGAATAAGGATTTCAGGATTTCAGTTATGGAAGATAACCAGTGTGAAAAATGAAACTGAAAGATTGACACTTCTGGTGTTGTTAATTCATGGCACTATTGCACCAAACACCAGTCAAAATGGCCATAAAGAATCATGTCTTAAGAGGCCAATTTTTCATGACTAACCCTGTGGGTTAGAGCAGAGGAAAAGCAGCTTGATTAATTGTAACATTTGTTTTCATTTAATAGATTCATAGGTTTCCAGGCCAAAAGGGAGCACTCTGATTATCTAGTCTGACCTCATGCAGAAGAGAGGCCGCTGAGTTCCACCCAGCGATTCCTGCACAGGCTGTGCAGTTCTTCCATGGTCCATAAGGAAACCCTCCAGCCAGCTATAGAGGTAAGCATTACCTCATGCAGTATACTGGGCCGTATCCTGAGCTCATTTTACCAGCTTGTAAATCCTGAGGAGTCTCCTTTGCCAGCTCAGGGCTTACATGGGTGGAAGTGAAATCAGAATTTGGCTCATTACTCCTCGCAGTGTGGTAGATGGTGAAGAAATTTCTTTATTACACTGAATAAAAAAAAAAAAAAAAAAAAAAAAAAAAAAGTGTAAGATTTGTATTTATGACACCTATTGAACTGTACTTTTTTGACTGAATACAGGTTCAGTAGAGGTAATGGCCCCTTTTGTCCTATAATGAATTTTGGATCTGTTTAGCTGACAACGAAGAAACCTGAATACTTGTATTGCAGTTTATAAGTGTCTCTGACCTTCTGCCTTGTAGACATCAGATTCACCTCTAATCCTGCACCGAATCCAGCACTTCTAATGGTATCAGAGCAAATAATCCAAGAGATTTCATTTAAGAACCCAGCACATCCTTAAGCAGTTCTTTTAAAGCACTTTTAGAAGCTATGTGCCTACCTCTAGAGAAGAAAATGTGAAAAGAATGACATTATACACTGAAAATCCCTGAGAGTAGTCAAATTACATATTTATCTTTACTGTTAAAAGCAAACCCAGCATATTTTAAACACAGCTCAATCTAATGTGACAAGAAATGAAACAATTCAAGTACAGTCACCCTTCAAGGTAGTATTCTGCTGCTCAGAAATACTCTGCATCTGTGCATCTACTTACAGCTAAATAGCAGACAAATATTGTTACACTGTAGTCACTGGAGAAAAAAGGGGCCAGGACAGCTATGCTTGTCAATCAGGCTATTGGTAGCTAAATCTGGGTTTCTGCCAGCCAAACTTTCCAAAGCCTCTATTTGTCTGAGACCATCCAGTTTCTTTGATATGCACAATTTTCTGTCCCTATATTCTGTATGTTGTGCATTATACCACAGTCTTTTTCAGAAGAAAAGGACACAGTGCCTTTAAGCACTAAGACTAAAGTGAATATATGGAAATCATTGCATTAACAATACTTCCCAAGTGATACTCTCTAATATCAGAAAAAATTGTTGCCATGGTGACTGGCCTGACCTGAAACAGTTCAGCTGACGCTGAGCTTCCTTTTCCTTCCCCCCAGAAGGTACCAAACATAATATTTCAGAAAGAAAATTCTTTTCATTAGGTAATAGCAATCTCTTACAGCCTGTTGTTGGTACCTCCTTGGCTTATTAACACTATGAGTTAGAAAAAGGACAGTTTAACAAAAAGTACATTGAAAATTGGGTTCCAATTTTAACTGAAAATTATCTTTATAATAGGAAGTTTTGGTCACCCATCTCAGGACACCATCTAATCTAACATTGATGAATGGAAGTGGAGAGTTCAAATGTTCACTAAAAATGCAGTAATTCCAGTAATGGATGAGTTTAGCATTACCTGCCCACAGATAAGCTGGACAGTGGCATGTTAAAGCTTTCTTTGATCCTTAAAAACTTGGTTAATTGGTCTCATCATTAACAGGCATTTTACTTTAATCCTCTACTGGATTAAAAGGTGATCTTCTCATGATCCTGAAGAGATAACAATTTTGTTGAAAATTTTCTCTTCTTTGAAAGGGATGCTGAGAAGAAGGAAATGTCAAAGAGTGACATCCCTCATGCTGCTTCAGCTGCCTGCTGGAGCATGTTGCATTAATGGCTAAACAAGGGCTGAAATCCACAAAAGGTCACAGGTTCCTAAGCAAATGTTTAAAGGCCAAGAATGAAAATCACAAGGCCCACACTCAGCATGAACTATGCTTTCACTGGTTAAGTCTTCTAGGCGTTTAGGGAAAGACTCCAACTATTTTATGTGATCCAGCTGCCTAAGGTGCGTGCCTGAGTTTCCTAAAGGCTGTAAATTGAAGAAGCTTAGGTATGTAACCTGCAGGTGAGGGCAACCTATATGGAAAAAGTCAGCCACACTTCTTCCCAGGTACTCAGACTTACCATAAGGATTCATCTATTTTGGACCTAGGTGTTAAGCTCTGCATCTCTGAAAAGGGAAAGGAGGGACTGCATGTGGCATAGTGGGCTTCACTTCAGCGACATGTTCCCATGCCTTTTTGTGGCACATTTTTGGTTATACTGGTGATAAGAGGGGATTCATTAGGAGCTGCTCAAAATACTTCCATTGAAACAATGCAAAATTAGGTTCTTGGCTAGTTGAGCAAAGAAACTGATGAAGAACTTCTGCATTCTTTTTATTTTAGCCTTTTTTGGTTGAAAAAAATAAAATAAAATTGGCTTTCAACCATGTTTATCTTACAATACCTTTGCTTTGCTAGATAATTTATATATATATATATATATATATTTTTTTTTTTTTTTTTCTTGGAAAACGTCATTCTGAGCAGCAATATTTATATAAGACATTTCAGAAACTAGCAGCAAAAGATGATCTTGAAGTGCAACAAGCAGTAGTGTTATAACTTGGGACACCAGAGAGACAAGAGCTGTAGGGAGAGTAGTGTCTTTCAGTATATCAACTACATAATTCAGGAAAAAAAAAAAAAGAAAAAAAGAAAAAAAAACGACCTTCCTCAGATCTCACTAACTTACAGAAAGGTCCTCGCTTGTAGTAAAGGACAAACAAGTATGTCTTCAACTTTTCCAGAATTGCTCTCCAGAGTCTGTAATTGCTCTCTTTCACACACACATACATACACAAACAAGTTTAAAAACCACTTATCTTGCACCAGTCTGCATCTGCCAAATACCATGTTCTCTGAAAGGTTACAAAGAAACATGGGATTCCTCTTACTTCAACAAGCTAACTGACTTTGACAGCTAAATTTCCCCCTAAATATGTTTAGAACTTCCTTTATATAGAAGTGTGAGTCATTCTGACAGCCTTAATTTGTACTGAAAAATGAATGTGTTAAACTTATTAGCCATTCAGGTTAGAAAGACTGTAAACAGTAGATTGATGACATTTGTACTTCATGTACTATACACTATGTGCCTACAAAGTGAGAATACAAGAGACAGTGAAAGGCACACTGAAGATCTGCTAGAAATCATGTCCTAATCCCCTTCTTCTCTTGACTTAATGTTTCCTTGCTCTTTCATTTTCTGTAATGAGGAGAATATGTATGAAAAGATGGACCTATTTTAACTGCATCATATTCATGGCAAGCATATGCATATTTCTAGCAGAACTAAACAACTAAGAATAAATATAGCAGTTCAGTAGAATTAATAAAACACTGCATGATATACAAAAAACAAAAAAAAAGACTTCCCCCCCATACCCTCAAAAAAAACCCAAACACAACAACAATGGAGTCTGAAGACCCATCAATTGATTCTAAGGAGATGTTGAAGTTCAAGCCTTTGTTCAGCAACCTTGAGGATATCTGGGTATGAACTCTCTGGCTTGGTTTCTGTGTTAAAATATGCCTGACTTGTAAATAAGACAGACGATGAAAGAGAAGGGACAATCACCATGTCAAGAGTGATTTAGTTGGGAAATATCCCAACTTCTCTCTTCTCAGAGTTAAAAAAAAAAAAAAAAAAAAAAAAAAGCAGCTTTCTAGAAGGTGATTCAGAGGTGAAGCCTGACTCAGTTGCTCATAAGCCTCCTGTGTATTGTCAGATGAGCTCTGGGTGTGAGCTGACACCTGAGCCCAACCTGCACACACCTGTCTGATGACCTGTTTGGGGAGAGAGAGCAGTTTCCCCAGGCAGGGAAAGTCAGGCAGGAGAGTTCATACGCTGTCTCTTGGCTTTGAGACTATTGGCCATATATGTGCATATATGGTCTCAACCATAGCTACCAAGGGTGGTGCAGGTATCATCTCAGAAAATGAAAGTAATTTTTTAGCTTTGAATAGTCTTCTAAATGAATAGATCTCCTTCAGAGTTTACTACTGGGAACATGTAA